>NC_135269.1:22828081-25328081 GCF_051311805.1 Agelaius phoeniceus | reverse complement strand
AACATTTTAAAAAGCTATTCCAGAGAGTAAGAGGGAAGCCTGAGAGGTCTGTGCTATAATTAATTGCCCAGATACCACTGAAGAAGGGAACTCATATGGGAGCTGGATCTGGTGTAGAGGGAGAAATGGGAATTTCCTGACTTTTGTTTGCAAAGATCAAGCGTAGAAGAAATTTTAGACAAAATAGGTGCAAAGAAGGACTAAAATTAATAGGTGATTCTTTTTTTTTTTTTTTGTACTGCATGCTCCTGGCTAGTGTTACTTGAACATCAATTGAAGCAGTATGGAGCATGCTTGAGAACTGGAGACATTAGGCAGAAAGAGAGAGTGAATCTGATTAGCTTTGCTTTTCGAGCATTAAGCAGAAAGACGGGCTGAAATGTGATTGCAGACAGATAATAGCAGCAGGCTCCTGAGGCACCACCACAACCTAGCATATGGGGTGATGGATCTAGCCATGCCATAGAACTGTTTCTTGTAATAGAAGCTGCTTGTTTTTATGTTGCGGTTGCTGTTGTACTTTCTAATTATCCTATTCATCGCTGTCTGCCATTTTGAGCCTGGCCACGTGGGATGGCTCAGCCCCCTGGAATGTGTGCCCTGTGGAGCACTTCTGCCCTGAATAGTAACAGGATCTCTGGTAGCCAAAGGGTGAGGGGGAAGAGGTGCCAAGGCTCAAGAGTCCTAGCTATTTCCCCCCTTATTTCCAAGAATAAGGGAAGTAACAGCTGCTGCTTTTGCCATGATGGAAAAGATGAATGCTGATACTGTGTGTAAATCTCCAACTTCCCTCTGCATGTCCAAGTATCGGAGCTTGTTGGGAGAAGGTTTCCAGTGACCTGTAAAAAGGGGCATCTATCAGTTCTACTTATAATTGATAAATAGAATCTGGCCTTGCTACTCCAGTCACTTTTTTGGCATGGTAACAGAGATCCTGGAGCCACTTCCAGTCTGGGGCCTCTCTTCCACACAAAGCAAATGCAGCAGAGAAAGCAGGCAGAGGCTGGGCTGGTGCAAGCTGGAATTGGAGCTGCCGACAGAGCATCCAACACCCGTGCCTGCTGCTTGGGGTGTTTGTCTTGTGGTGATCCTTTCCCCAAAACTGCCTGCTTTCCCTTCTTTCTACCCAAGGCTTTCATTGATGGAAAGTCTAAGAAACCATTTCCAAAGCTGACATGGATCGGGGGAATGTAGATAGAATGGGAAAAGCAGACATTTCCTTAAAATGTCTGAACAAAGCACAGGAGCAAGAAGCTTCCATGTGTATGTGTATATATATATGTGTGTGTGTGTGTGTATATATAAAAATATATATGTATATGTATGTATTTTAATGCTAGAAGGGGTGGGTCAGACTGGTGTTTCTGTGACCTTTCCTCAGCCGTGGCTTGCCTTTCCTGCATGCTGCCTCTCCTTGCCTGTCAGGGGACTTCCACTTCCTTCCTGCTGACCTGCAGGGCTGCAGGCAGCCTCCCTACTCTTGTGGCAGCTCCCAGCTCTGGCTCTGAGCCCAAGCTAATAATCCTGACATATTTTACTGCCTTGTGCTCTGCTCTGTGCCTTGCTGTAGGGGAGACTGTGTGAGGTTGTGGTTTGCATGACTTTAAGCATTGCACTAGCCCTGGGGAAACCCAAACCTCATAATAAGCACCGGCTGAGCCTCTGGTAGAGCCTGGCTTTGCTCAGCAAGGCCCCTTGCTTCCCTACTTGCAGGTGACCAGCTTGCTCAGATGTCATCCAAACACCCCTTCCAATTGTCTCTGGCTGTCCGGATGATTGCCAGTGCTATGGGGTTTGGGTGGAAGTAGGAGGTGTTGATAGCCAGGAAAGGAAAAATTCATCAGGTACCAGAGAAGGGTAATGAAGATCTCCTCTCACCACTCTCCCCACGCATCAAAGCACTCTTAAAAAAAATAGAGCACTCATCTTTGACCCCCATTAATGACTGGCTTGGTCTGTGTAAGAGTTTTATGAGTCTGTTGATGCTCCCACAGAGTTTAATTATTTAGAGCATGAGGTGGAGGTTTGTGCTTTCACTGCTGATGGTGCAGGGTTCAGGCCCTCCTGGCGGGCAGGGGGTTGGTTACAAAGGCAGGCTGGCTGGGAGTGCAGCCACTGGCTCTGAGGACCCTAAGGGAGGCACGAGCTGCAGCTGTGTGGTCCTTGTGCAGGCTGGGCAAAGCAGTGTCCTTCTCATTGTGCGAGTTCCACGGGACCTATCATGTGGAATTCAAGGCCTTTGTCCTTGTCATCAGGGCATTTAATGGTCTGGACCTGAGATAACTTAAGTGTCTACCTGAAACTGTTGGGTGGACGTACTTGTGGCAGATCCTGCTTGTTGCTGAGCCCCCCAGTCAGTGCTAGAGGCTTTAGGGGCTGGTGTGAGACTTTGGCAGCAATATCTGATTTATCAGCCTGGGGCTACAGGCCTTTCCTGTTACCTGTAGTAGCAAGTCTTTGCCTGCCTCTTTTCTGTGACCAGCACCTCCTGTTCCCCCCAGATTCTGCTCTACACTCTAGCAACCAGTTTTCCTACTGTAAAATCCCATCTTCAACCTGCTGCTTCCTTCCCTTTGCAGTACATCAGCTTGTTCTTGCCTTTTCTACTTTTCCTCACCCAGCACTTCTCTGCTGGTAATCCTCCTGAGACTTGGGAACACAGAACAGATATAAGGAACAGCAGGATGTCCGAAGACCTTTGTGCAGCTTGTGTTCCCAAACAGGCAGCTGGTCAGCTAGACCAGGAGTATTTTCCTGATGTCCTGCTGACCATTCAGCCAGAGTTCCACTTCTAGTGGGAAGGTACCAGTCTCCAGGTTTAATTGAATGGGATGTGGGGTGGTCTGATGTGTGGGCTGGCCAGCTGGAAGGGTCAGATGCTCACCTTCTGTCTGCTTCTGGAATGGGTAAATTCCTTTAGCATTTACCTCTTATGTTTGTGGGTCCTTAGGGCTTTCAGTTGTCATCAGCACTGAAATGAAACAACAGTGACTGTTCGTTGCAAGACTGTAAGTGGAGGCTTATTTCAGAGCAAAAGTGATTAGTATTGGTGGATCTGGGTTTGGCTGATAGCCAAATAAATTTATGGGCAGACTGGGAAGCCTTAGTTGATGTGGAAGGTTCACATGACATTGCTCGTACCATCCAATATCAATATTGATATACTGAAAATGCCTGTGATGGCAGACACCAAGCCAGTGGGTCACCTGGTGCTGCTGCTGAAGGCTGAGATCACTGTGTGTGCTGGGGCTCACTGCTGTGCTCTGCTGCCATTTTTTACCCCCTGAGCCCAGGGACACTTGAACCTTCTTCCCACATCTGTTCTCCCTCTGTCTCCTCGTACGTGCTTGATCTCCTGTTTTCTGCTCTAGCAAGGGCCTGTGTAGGCTCTTGGTTGCGTGCCAATGGGCTTTTCATGCTATCCCTATTTACCCTGGTTTATCTCTTCCCACTCCTTTCCCTACTCCTATTTCATTTCCTTTGGTATGGGACTAATGTTCCAGGTTGTGTTGAGAGACTGGGCTGAGCTGAGATGACAGAAAGAGGGTGGAATGGAAAAAGGGGCTTTTGCTGGTAGATGTGAGTTTCTGTCATCAACTCAGTCTTCAATCTGTTGATTATTGTGGATCTAGCTAAATCAGCTGGATCTGCTAGACAAACGTGGGGTGCTCTGTGTCCTGTATCCATATTCTACTTTGTTTTTCTGTTTTTCTTTTTTCCCCCTGAAAATTAATAGGATTCTACCCATTGATGATTAAAACAGCGCCTGGAGTTTTGGAATGGATCAGATGCGTCAATCAAATGTTACCACCACATTGCACCCAAAGAGAGGAATGCCATCCAGCTGGGGGTAGGGTCTGTTTTTTCTTTGTCCCCATCAGTGTCTAGAGTTACTGGAAACCTTTCTGGGTTTTTAAATGTGAGAACTTTTAATAGAAAGTACTAGTTTAAAAATTAATTGCTTCATTGTGTGAAAACTTGACTGGGTTTGGTGGTTTTTTTTGTTGGTATGGAGCAAAGTTGTGCCTCTTTATATTCAAAATGTTATTAATAGTGTTGAGGCTTTGCAGGCTTTGGTAAAGAAAACATTTCAGTAACTACTTCAGATATTTTGGGAGGGAAATTTCATGTTTTAAATGAAAAGTAAGTCTATTCTGATTGCTAAGGGAGATGAAAATAATTTAACTTTTTTTCAGAAATGTCAAAGTTCAGGTTATTTGTCCTAGTTCTTGAAATTAATGTAAAATGGACTAATACTCCTGCATAAACTGTTCCCCTTGCAACAGGAGAGAGGAGGGAATATGTCAGTAGGAAGCTGTGTCTCTCTGTGTACTGCCTGTGGTCACGTGGCTACTGTGGCAACAGGTACTGCATGAGACCTGGAATGAAATAAAAGCTTGGTGGGAATGTGAATCTGGAGCCTTGCATGGGTGTAAAGCACAGGTTGCCATCTGAGAACAAACTGAAGTGGCTTTTTGGCTCCCTTCCAGTTGGTAGAGCATGGCTCCCCATTGTCTTCCTGCTGGTATGCCAGTTGGCTGTTCCAGCAGAGAGGCTGCAGAAACAGAACGTTTACCTGGCTGTCAGAAGTGGGATGGGCTTTCCAGGTCAGGCGTGAGAAGATGTATGTGTTGGGATTTGTGTCCAGAAGTAATGCTGTTCCAGTGTTGCTCACTTGAAATCTGAAGCTCCTTATGCTTCACATAAATTTCCTGTTCTTGTTAAAATTGCTTTTGCTTTAAAAATGAAGGGTCTTAAAGCTGAGGGGTTTGACAGAGTGTGCTGCAGAGTGATTCTTTTTTCCTCTGTAAGTTTCCTGAATGAATGATTTTGAAGTAAAGTAGTATTTCCCTGCAGAGCTTGCCTCTGTTAAGTCTTTAGACTGTTGCAGCAACAGTGAGACTACTAGTGCAACATTAATAATTTATGTGTATTCCTCATTTTGGACCTTTGTCAGTCATTTCAGCCTTGGGAGGCTGGAAGAGATGAGAAAAGTATGTGTAAGTTTTGCTGCTGCTCCCTCTGCATGTGTTCTCAAGGTAGGCAGAGGATTTGGGTCTTCAGAGCGTGTCTATCTGGAATCCTTTATCAGTGCTGAATTCACAGAAGTAATACCAGAAAATAGCATGGTGGTGTTTCATTTCAGTCATCTCTGCATAGGGTAGTACTGCTTTTGTTGGACAAGTGTGGCTCAGATGTTTGTGAGCTTTCCTTGGTTGCAGAAGGTTGAGTGGAAGGTGAATTTTTTATGGGTTCCTCCTGTGGGATGAGCCCTAGCCAGGATTTTGCTACATGTCCATAATCAACCCCAAATGCATCTGTGCTGCTGAAGCTGCATGTAGCTTTCTTCAAAATTGGGTTTCGTGTCCTTTATTCTCTCCCTTACTCCCTTCTTAAGGGAGGGAGATATCAGCTAGTTTGTGTGTTTCCAGAGTAGGTCTTGCTTGAAGGGAGAAGCAGAATATTGAACCAAATGAAAAGGGGTCCTCAGAAACAAGGCTGATGAGAGGATGTCAGCAGAGAACTCAACTGGTTTAAATACAAAGTGTTGCTGAATTCTGTTCTGGAGTTTACTGTTGCAGGTTTGTGCTTGGCATTAGCATTTACCTGAGCACCTTCCAGCTTGGCTGCAGAGCAGGTACTTCAAATCTTGTTGGAAGCATGGCAGTGTGTTTCAGGGGGCTTTGGAGGGCCAGTGGTGTAGAATGCATGAACTTGTTGAGGTGTTTCAGCAAGCCTGTGTTCTTGCAGGCAGGTACTGAGCAGTTTGAGTCAGATTAGTCCACTTAAGTGGTATTTAGCAAGCAGGTAAGTAGTTTGCAGGAAGTTGGAGAGTTTGCTCCCATTTGTTACTCATGGTCCAAAATGGTTGATTCACCTCGTGCAGTCCACAGGTTTTGTACTGCAGGGGGATGGATGGATGGATGCATGGATGCATGGATGGATGGATGGATGGAACTGTCAAGGGGAAAACAATGTTTTGCAAGGAATCTGTCTCTTAAGCTTCAAATAGGTTTCCAGAATTGTTTTGGTGGGAAAACTGATTTTTTTTTTTCTTTCAATGTCTTCAAAAACTGGATTACATTATTTCAAATGTAGTTTTTGACTGTCTTGGTTTGGAAGAAAGTTTGGCTCAAAAATGTCTCTGTGTGCAGAAGGACCTGCAGAAAGATGAATGGATAAGAAGAAACTTTGTCTTATTGTTTTCTGTTGCACTCACTAAAATAACTTTTAATTTGAGAGTGAATTTTTCACTGTGCTTTGTACCTTTGTATTTCAAACATACTTTCTTCCTGGATTCTCTATTCTGTTAAATCTTCCTAAGAGCGTGTATGTACAGCTTGAAGAAAACAGGATGCAATTGACTTAAGATTTCTTGATCTTAAATTTTAATACTTCAATTGAATAACTAAGTGGGTTGGCTGCTGTGGGATGGTTATAGTTCAGGAAGAAACTATGATGACTTGTTTGACTTCAGATGCCTCAGTTGCAGCAATGAGAATTTTTTTTTCCTTTTTCTCTTTTTTGGACTGATAAACCAGGAGCCTTATTCCTGGCTCTGCACTTGTGTGCTCATCTAGTGTACATATGCATTTGGAACAAAAGGCTGCAAAGCAGCACTGGTTTGTTCTGCAAAACACAGGGAATTGGGAAGCTGAGTTGGAAGATTTTCTTTCCTCTTTTCCCTTTTTTTTTGGCCCCCTCTCTCTCCTCTTTACAAGAAGTTACTTTAAATAGGAGCTGTTCAGCAGGTTGCAACTAGAATTCTATAATAAGATCTCTGTTCGCTCTCCCTACTTTTTCTCATGCAAAGTTGTGGCTGTAATTATATGACAGCTGCCCTCTTGGCTGACATGCAGCAGATTGAACTGGGGATCTCCAGAGCTGAAAGTGTGAGCTGCTACTCTCTGAGCTAAAGCTCTATAGCTGGAGGCTGTAATGATCTATATCCTTCATGACTGAGTGTAGAAGGGAGCTGCAAAAAGCACTTGCTGAGTTATGGTGCATACAGGGTACTTACTGTGTACATGGTCGCTTCCCAGGTGTACTGGAAGCTTTTTTTGAGTGGTTTGTGATAATTGTACAAACTGTTGTCAACTCATGGGTGCTTTAAAATGACGATCTGTTTTGAAGCCTTTCTACCTTAAAAAACTTTACTAGCCTGTTAGTCAGACACAGACATTTGTTGGTGTATGTGTAAGTTGTGCTGAGCCCGAGGTGCCCTGATATTACTGAAGTCCTTCAACTCCAATGTAATATAAGTAATTGTTACCAATATTGAATGCAGTCTGAAAAACTCTACACTGCCAATGGTGTTCAAACAAGTTTGCCTTTATCTTTGCCATTACTTCTCAGATGGCACCATGGGAGCTTTGTAAAAGCAAAGGAAGGAGAAACTGGAATTGCTGGAATCTCTCCTGTTTCATCAGGACCAAGAAAATCTGTGCAATGCCAAAGTTTGTTAGGCTGAGAAAAAATGAGGAGAAGCAGAACCATATGGAGCTTCATGAGTGGTGTCAGCCCTGGGTAGCTTCTGCAACCTGTGTTGTGGGAGAGGGGAAGTGTGTTACAAGTTAAGATGTCGATTTCGAACTTTGTGAAACATTAATTTTTGAATCCTTAACACCTCTTTTACCCACATCCCCAAACAAAAAAAAAAAAAACAAACAAACAAAAAAACCCAAACCCCCTCAAAAACCATAACAACAACAATAAACCCCCAAACCAAATAGGAGATAGGCATCTGCTAGCTTTAAATATGGCAAAGTAAGCATTCCTATTGATCTGCACAGTTCAAAACCAAGTTGATCTTTTCGCATTCAAAAAAATAGAAAAAAGGAAATATGTAAGGGGTGCAATGAAATGTTAAATAAAGTGTAAACTGAAAGAGTCTTTCAGACCTCAAACAGTTAAGTTACTGCTAGTCCAGTGTGTCAGAAACTTACTTGATACTGTATATATTATCAACAGGGACATTGTCTGCTGTAAATTAAGATAATCTCCATATATATTAGGCCATATCCTATTACACAGGTCTGACCATACTCAATCATAGTTTAGTAAACACCCTCCATCCTAGTTGCATCCTCCACTGCCTTTCTTTGCATTATTTCTCGCAGACAGAGTTAATATAAAGATGCCTGTAACATGGCCTAAGAAATTCTTATTTCCTCACCTCTCATTCCTGTCCTGTGCCGCCATCATCCCATTGGTTTTGGGGGTACAGCCATTGGCAAGACTGCTGTAGCATACATTAGTTACCTGCTGTGGTTTAGAAGCCCCAGTCCTCCAAATATGTGAAACGACCCAGGCTACAGTGATGTAGTCCATGGTGCTCCCTTGCAAGCAGCAGTATCAGCAGAACTGGGGAGGAGGTGTTTTGCAGGAGGGGCAGAGGAAATTTCTAAAGTTTGTGTTACTCCTGAGGCATCTTACGAGACTTTCCGTATCAGGCAATCGTACCGCTCTTAGGGCTTGATTGCCTATTGCCTGTCCTATCACTTCTTACAGAGAAGTGGGATGAGGATTCTTCCACTTCCCATGGGAGCCTGTTCCACAACCTAATAGACTTTTCTGTCAGGAAACATTTCTTAATTGGGCTTTAATCATGGGTGTCAGACTGCTGGTCCCTGGGATGACCTTAGCCTACATCAATACCAGTGCCTTCCTTGCACTGGTGCCTAGAGCCTGCTTATCCTCCTCCTCTGGCATTTATTGTAGGCCTGTTTCAACTGTAGGCAGCTGTACCTTGACTCAGACTCCACTGTCCTTACTGCTGCAGTTGGAGGCTGTTGCAGATGTTGAGATCTGGGACCCCACGTCAAGGGCCTGACTTGTGATCTGAGACAGACTCGTCTTCTGAGTCAGTTTTCAAGAATCCAGGCTGCTGGCAAGTAAGGAAATGCACACTGAACCAGCATTCATGTGTGACTCTACCTTGGATAGAACCAAGTCCAAGGAATCTGTTACAGCACAACTATCCCATGGCTTAATTGTGTTGCTGTCAAATCCAAAAGTGTGCGTAAGACTCCAGTATTTCCCTGCAATCAGTTTAAAGCAGGGCTTTTGATTTCTTTTACGTAACAGAGTTTGTGCTGCCTATGTTGAAGCAGCAAGGAAGAGCAACCCAGCCAAGCTGTTTGTCTGCGAGGCTGTGGAAATACCAACCATGAGGCTCAGCAATGTAGACTCTGTATGCAGTGTATCCAATTTGGCAGTTGTGGGTGAAGAGTCTGTCTTGCTGGCTCCTCGAGGAGTGGCTCTTCCAAGGCTGGTGCAGTTAGGCCAGGTTGTGGTGGCTGGCTGTGAGCAGATGGACAGCTTTCCTGGGGAGAACAGCATGCACCCACTGTCACAGCCCTGGTATGTGCTGTAGTATAGAGGCACTAAAAGACTTCACTCCACTTCACTCCACAGCACATGGCTGTTGTTTTGCCCATGTGGACTTCACAAAAACATTTGATACTTTTCAGGTCTCTTCTCTTTGTTGCTGAACCTCCTCACTTTCTTGCATTCCCTTTCCAAGGTGGGATGAGTAGAGCACGTTTCAGTGCTGCAGAGGCAAATGTGCATTTGACTTGCATTGTATCATTATGAAAATTGACACTATTTTCTAGTTGGTTTCTAGTGCAGTAAGTACTCCTATCTGCTTCCATAATTTTGGTAGACCTTGTTATGTGATGTCTTTTTAAAGAATGGATGTAATTACTCCAGAACCAGGGGTGTATGAACTGTTTGGACAATGACCCATTAAACTGTTCACAACCAGAATGGTTGTGACACCAGAGATGTGAAATAGCTTTCTTAGTGTTCCTCCTGATTCCTCCTCTGTACCCAACATGGACCCTCTACATCCTCATCCAGCCTCTGTGTCCTCCAGTTCATGTCCTGGCTCCCTTCTGCTCCTCATCACTCTGCAAGTGAGTTATTTCTCTGGTATCCCCACACAGTTCTTACTCCTCACTAGCTGTGGGTTTCTATCTTTCTTGATCCTCAGAGGTCTTTGTCCACCTTTCCAAATGGTGCTTTTCCATTGTTGGTTCTTCTACAAGCTCTGCCTTTCCTGACTGTACTGCCTATTACACAAGGGAGAGATTTTTGCTTTTCTCCATTCTCATGGGAGAAATAAAACTTCTGTCTTGTCTAGAGGTGCATAAAACATGGCCACACTGTCACCAGATTTTTGGTTAGCTCATCTCTAACCTGTTAACCATGTATGTAGTATCCCTTTTCCCTTTGTTTTCATGGGGTTTGCATGCTGTGTCTTGCTCCCCTGGGTCTTAGTGTCATGTCTGTTGAATCAAGGGTGTCGTTTTAGGAGGGCTGTTTTCAGCAGTTCCTGCTGCTGCTTCTCAGCTACTTGTTCAGCTGTGCCAGTGCAGCTGAACGTGCTGCTGCACATTGAACTGAATCAGGGAATTGATCTGGATTAAAGTAGCCAAGGTGGAGAGGAAAGCTGCTTAACCCAGCGATTTGCTCAAAGAAATACTTGAAAAACTACAGTTTAAGAGCACTTTGACTTGATGGCCCTTTGACTAACAACCCCCTGGTATAGAAATCCCTTGTTTAAATGTAGAGTTGCTGCCTCTGCCCTTCAAACCCTCCTCCCGAGCTATTAAACACCAGCGGCCACCTGCTTCAGGCTTAGAGCAGCTGCTGCAGGTTAAGATGTGCTGTGCAGCCACTCCAGCATGCATGGGACATGATGCTGTTTGGAAGGGATGAGGACCCCCTGGAGTAAAAATGGACATGTGTCAAAGTGTGCAAAATCATCCTTTCACAGAACATCACAGACTGAGACAAAGCTTTGTGCTTTTTTTATCATGATTGCTGGTCTGGTTTCACCCTGAGCCTTATTAATGTTTCAGAATGTTGCTGTGTCACTAAGTGTTGGAAATACAGCATACCTTGATGCTGGCTTGAAATGTTGAAAATGCTTCCCTCTGCCCTTCTCTGTGGGACACATTTAACCTGCCCCATCCCTCCCGAGCTGCTGGAGTGGAGCCCTGTCTGGTGGCTCTGCTCCTGCTCTTCCCCTTGGCTTTCTCATACCCTTCCCTGCCTGATCCGTTCATATGCTCCCAACTTCATGCTGTCCAGGGTTTAATTTTTGTTTAAGATCTTCGTTCCTTTAATGACAGCGGGAACCGAAGGCTGCCCTTTGTGGGGGCTGTGGTGCGCGGCTGCGCTTGAGGTAATGAGACTTGATGAAAACCTCTTGTTACTGTGGCAAGATTTCTTCCTTCTCTGTGTTTAAGAAGAAGGGGAGGGGGAGGAGGAAAAGAAAAAGTGACAGACCCTGCTGGGTATGTTAATATATTTTTAATGGCTTCCATGTGGCTAGCTGAGGACTTATTTGTCCAGCCTGCGAGAAAAGGGTGGCAAGCACGTTATTCTTGTGCACCTTTGAGCTTAGCTGGGAGTTGAAATGGGAGAGAGGGAGGATTGAGTGAAAATTTCACAGAAATCCTGTTGATAAAAATGAAATCTGCTGGAGATGGAGGGGATTGGCAGGGAGAGAAAGATTGGATCCCAGATACTCCCCCCCTCCCCCTCCCCAAATCTTCCTTTTTTTTCTGGAATATTCCACTGTCTGCAATCATCAAGAGAGCTACTGTCTCAGACTATGGTATTTCTACCAGTGGTGAGGAGTGAGATTTTTTTGAAATAATTGCTGTATTTCTGCAGAGAAATATTTTTGAGAAACAAAAGGGTTTACGCTATGGTGGCAGGCTGGGGAAGGGAGGGGGCTGGCGGGGATGCAGGGCGGGTGCTGGGCATTTTCCCCTTCCAGCCTTAATATGCCAGTTAAGCTGCAGGCAGGATGAGCCTGGTGGTCTCAGCCGGCTGCCTGGGGCAGTGAGGGGTATTGCTGCTTTCCTGTTCCAAAGGCATGCAGAGCACTGATGGGACTGAGGGGCAGTCAGGCTGGGGCAGCTGTGGGTTCTGGGGGTCAGGAGCCAGCTGCCTGGGGCAGTAGGTCAGAGCAGAGATGTGCTTGATGGAGCTGGGAGGAGAGCGAGAGCTGCCAGTGAAACATTAATGCTGCATAGCCCTGGTGAGAGGGGGGGAGAGAGCAAACAGCGAGGAACCCTGGCACTTGGTGTGCTGATTAGATGGAACTGCCAGGGGAGAATGGTGCCTGTGACACACTGGCAGATTGGCTGGAAGGGTTTTAGTATGGTCAGGTACAATGGATTGAGTCCACAGCCAGCCAGGTCCTGGTGCAGGAGGGTTGGGGGAGCACTGACATCTCTCCCTCTGTCCTTGTATTCTCATTCTTACAAAATCCCAGTCAAAGGTGATGTAACCCTAGGGCAGGAAGGACTGAAAATCAGGTAGACAGCAAACTAGGGTTTTCCCTGCTGCCAGCAACTTGTTGTTCCTCAAGAAACAGCTACTGTGCCAGCTCTGTATCTCCCCTGTATTCAGTGACAAGCTCATCTCTCAATGTCCACTTACAGGAGTTCTGTCCACCCAGTGTTGAACCCAGGTGGCTTGGCGGGCCCTTCTCCAAGTAAAGAAGCTGATACATGTGAGGCATCTCTTGTCAAAGCCATAAAGGCATGCTGGCATCTCTTGAGGCAGGTGCATGGCTGGGGTCACTGCTGGGAAGATGTCAGGAAGCAATTTTCTTGAGTCACTGCCCAGTCCTGGAGTAGCGTGTGTGAATTGGCAGCAGCCCTTGCCTGGCTTCTTGTTTCTGAGAGGCTGGAAAACGTCCCACAGCAGACATGCCTCTTCTTGGTGGCAACTTCTCTGGGTGTTCCCAAGGCAGCACTCCTACAGGGTCAAAGCTGTATTTTTGGGGGAAAATTAAGAATTTGATGTCTATTTAATTTTGGAGCCAAGAAATAGTGGTAGACTGGCAACTCTTGGGATATCCTTTGTAGCCTGCCCCTGCCAATGTACCAGATTGCTGACTCCCAGCCAAACTGGCCCCTCTGATTTTTAAGTCTCACAAAAACAGTTTGTGGGAGATTTCTCTGAGGATACTGTAAGTTTCTTTGTGTTGCAGAAGACTAGAGGCACATATGGTGAGTTACTGATATCTGTCTGAAAGGACAACAACTTGTTAGTCTGCCCTGACCCAATTGCTTGGCTAATCTGACCGTACCCTTATTTAGATTGAAATTAACTTTCAGCTGATTTAGTAAAAATAGGTTTAGTAGTGAAGCAGGCAAATCAGGGATACGTTTGCATTCTGTATAAATCTGTCCATACGAGTGTTTTATGTCATTTTACCCATCCACTTAAAGTGCTTCAGCTTGCCTCTCCTGTGTACCCCTCTGCAGGCGAGACCTAGTTTTTGATGAGTGTCCACTGCTTTCTTAACCCACTTTTCCAGCTGGGCTGAAGTTGCTGATGGCATCATCACTTACCCAGGAGCATGAGTGAATGCAAATTGGCACAAAATAAAAACCAGGGACCCACCAGGCTCCCAGCCCTGTAAATCCTGGGTTGTTGAAGTCCTACTTTGCTTGAGTAGCCAACAATAACAGTTCGCTAATATACTGATATATTATTATTTTTACTCAAAACTCTTCCACTGATAGTATGCTTATAAAAAAAAGGATTTTGTTTCTGTCCTTGAGCATGCTTTCTAGTGTTAGGTCTAGATTAGTTTTACAGATGACCCAAAGGGAGCATTTGTTCTAAACTAGGCTTGTACCGGTTTATCTCCCCCATTCACCCCATCACAATGGATTTAAAAAATGGTACTGTCATCAACCCTGATATATCTAAGGCTGCAATAAAGAGTAATGTGTGCTCTGTGTTTTAATTTTTTGGAGGCCTTAGAGAACTGTTACTGAGGTATAATGGATGTTTCTGTGAGCTCTAATAGTTTAATTGTAGGTAAGAGAATTTTGCCTTTCTGCAGCTTAAAATAACTCAATAAATATAAGTCTTGGTATAGACAGTATCAAAATCAAGTGAAGACCATCCAGAATTTGTTGTGAGCTGAGCAAAATCCCATTCCCTTTTAACAACACAGCTTTCAGTTTCTCACTGTTCAGGAGATATAATTTTCTTAGCCCACCGATTCTCAGTCTTTCAGCCTAGAAAAGTCTTTCATTGCTGGATGGGCAAGATGGGCGAGGTAAAGGAAATGGCGAGAATTTTTGTCTTGACATTTTTATGTTGTGTGTTTTAAAAAATACAATTGCCAAACGGCAACAAAAACTAAATCACAAAGTCACATGCACATGTCTATTTTTAAATTTACAGATGATTGTAAGGTGGCCTCTAACAATCTTTGCCATAGGCCTCTCGCTGTACCATACCCTCTTCTAAGATGTGTTTCCATAGCCTTGATTTTCTGTAGGCACAAGGCTGTACAACATGGTCTTCCTGCTTCCTAATTGTTTACTGGGACACTGGTTTCCATAAAATGAGGCCATTGGGGAAGGTCTCAGAAGATCATGGAGTGTCTTGCTGGTGTTGCATGCATGTAAAAATTGGGTGTGTTATTTGCTGAGGGAGGAGGAGGGGTGAAAGGCCTTGAATTCCCCTATGCAGGAAGGTGCACACACAAGGCTGGGGGAAGGCAGCTGACGGAGGTGCCCATCAGGCTAGTGGGGATGCCCCAGGGAAGTGGCAGTGAGGTTTGTTCATTAGTTCAGTAACACTTCACCCCCTTGCCTTTCTTCTCACTTCCTTAGCCCTTCCCCCTCTTTGGGAGTCTGTGTTGGGGGAGTTGGGAATTACAGCCTGTGAACTGCACCCAGCAGCTCGTGGTGGCAGTTGTGGCTGCTGCTAAATCAGCCAGCTGAGCACCTGCTGTCTCCTGCTAAGGGAACTGAGCAGCCAGCTATTTGTTGTTAAAGAGACATTGTCAAAACAAAAATCCTGTTTTAACCAGGCTTTTCCTTGCATTTCTGAATAAAGCACTGGATTATTAAATTAAATTTAGGAAATTGCATTGGTCTCCCATTTTTAGCCAAAGGGGATGGCCTTGAGCATCAGGTATGAATTACCTACACACCCTGCAACCACAACTTCATGTGCTGAGGTCGATAAATTGACTTCCATGCAGCTTATTAGGTGGGGCTCTTTCAGATGTGACCTTATTAAAACCTGGAGTCCTCTCTGGATGATGGCAATCCCATAACTGTTTCCTGAAGTATAGGGGAGGGTGTTGTTGCAGTGTCCTTGACAAAATATCTTTCTTCCCCAGAATATCTGCCAAGAGAGGCATGGGGCGCTCATTCACTGAGCTTTAGACATTACTGCAGCATGTTGCTGAGTGAACAGATTCTTCTGAGGGGCATCAAAGGCAGATACTGGCCTCATGCTAGTGTAAGGGCTAAGGCTCTTCCCTGAATGGGTAGTTGTGTACTACACTTGATTACGTTGTTTTGTTGGTGAGATTCCTGTTTGTCATTAAAAAAAACCAACCTAGCCTTCTCAAGCCAGCTGTTATATCATTTCATAACCTCAGACTGTTTCCTTCCCTGCTTCTGACCTATTAGTTCATTATTGTAGTGCCTCAGAGCTGCTTCCTTCTCTGTCTCCTCTTGAGCTTCCTACCCCCATTCTTCATGTGCTTGGCCACATACCAGCATTGAACGCCTGTGTGCTCAGATGGGAGTTTAAAACTACTGTGAGATATTTAATATGTGGAAGATGAGACTGACTTGCCACAGACACACAGGAAGGAGAAAGGAGTGACCCAGCATCCCAGGCTGAGGTGTGTGCTCTTCTCTCCCCTGCCTCTTAGCCTCCTGAGAAAGTCGAAGGTTTCTGCTAGAGCATCAGGTCTCTGCTCTTGCTTATCTTCAAGTATTCTTTCCTGGCTCTTTTCATCCTTGCTCAGAGTATCTTGGGTGGCACAAAGTAGAGAACAGGCCTTTGTTCCTGGTACAGGCTCTTTTGTCAGGAGGGAGAGAGGAGCACTGTGGTTTGGGCACTGTCCCTGGCTTTGGTTCCCCTGTTCAGATGCTCTGCTGTCTGCAAAATGGGGCTGCTGCAGCCCATAGGGCTGGGGGATGTGCCTGCTTACAGACTGCAAAGCACTCGGCAGCGGGAGAAAGGAAGCCTGTGGATCGACAGCTGCAGAGCTGCCCCTGCCCTGCAGTAGCAAAGTGGAATTGGCACCTTGGGCTTTGCTGGGAAACAAGAGGGCGAGAGCTAATAAAAGATCAGTTTCTAATCTTCTGTTTTGGGGGAAATGCTGAGCAGCAGCAGAAGTGCTGGAGCTGCTGATCTACAGATTGCTATGGCTTGGCTTAGTCTCATTTCACATTATAATGATTTTCTATGAGCTTGTGTGTGTGTGTTTGTGTTAATGAAGGCTTTGGTTCTGTACAAGCTGTTACCACTGGACTACAATTTCTTGTTTTTTCTCACAAGTAAGTGAATTTTCTCAATGTCCTACCTCTCTGTATGCACACACATGCACATGTGCGTGCATTTGGGGATTCTTCAGGATGGAAAGTGCAGTGGAAATGTAAAATACTATAATTATGTGCAGTGTTCATTTCTATTTTTGCTCTGCAGTCAGCTTGGCAAGGGGAACTCTGTGTCTGGGCAGTCTCATATCTGATCTGATCTATTTGTCTGTGCTTTTTTGCATTGTGGTTTACATCCCTGCAATTGAAACCTTCAAGATTACCTAAAGATGAAATGAGAGTGTTCTTCCACTGAGATTTGTAAAGGCCATTTCTTCTAGTGCAAAATAATGGGCCTAAATGAGTTGACAGTGCTCCTTTTAAATCCAGCACTGGGTTCCTGAGGGGGCGGGGGCGAGGACGTAATGTATAGGTCTTACAGGAATAAAGGCAGTGTTTTGTGCTCCCCTGCGGCTCTGCAGCAGTAGCTCACTGACTGACCCTATTAGCAGAGCTGTGCTGTCAGCGCAGGCCGGTCTGCTGTGTGCACGGGGAGCTGAGCTCAACAAATAGCACCGACTTAGGGGTTCCGACAAGGCTACGGCAGAGGCTGCCACACGGGGGAAGGAGGGGATGCTCCCTCATAGCTCAGTTGTAAAAAAAATAGCTGAGTCTCTCCTTCTCTCTGGTTCATTTGAAGGTGCAGCTGTGGGAGTGACAGGTCTGAGGAGTTCCAGTGCAGGCAGTGCCTTGCAGTGTTGTAGAAGAGCAGGTGGGGGTACCAGTGGGGTGCATTTCTCTCTGAGCCACAGCTGAGCCCATGCACCAGCATTGTTCTTGAAGAAGCTGCAAGGAGTACTGGAAACTCTTACGGATAAGAGGTAGAGACGAGGTCTTGATCAATTGATTGTTAAAGATCCCACTCCACTTCTCACGAGATGAGGGGACAGTAACCTCAGTGTCCTCACCAAATTCCAGTTCATTACTTTCTGCCTGTCTAAAATTTCCCCTTTCTCTCCCCCTGCCATTTATCCTGGAGAAGTTATCATTTGCTTCCTTTCCTAATGACTCACGGGTAATGCTGCTGGCACACAACTGATGCTTTATTTCATCCTGGTGATGAGGGAGTGATCCCTGTGGTTTGGGGTCTTTGGGCTGGAAGAGGTGCTATGGAAACACAAAGATGTTTGGACTGTACACATATATACAAAGGCGCTGTTGGCTACTGTTCCCTTCAGCTGCTGTTTCAGAACAGGTAAACAGGTTTTCCAGCTGCATCTTCCAGCTGAATCCAAATCACAAATGTGTGTGTGCAACTTCAGTGTGTGTGTGTGTGCGCGCGCGCCTGTCTCTTCCCCCCCTCCCCTTTCGTCTTGGAACAAGAAGAATGTGTCAAGCCCTCTGGCTGCAATCCAGGACTCTCCGTGGAACTATAAATCGACCCGTCAGGGAGGGGGAAAGAGATTAACGTTGGCCGTCTTCATTAGTGAGTCCCCAGAGGAAACCGGGTCTGCCATGAGCCGTGAATGAGACCAGCTGAGAGAGGAGGGGGAGAGCTTGCGGTTTTTATCACTGCCTCCAGAGACCCTGGAGGAGTGGAGGAAAAGAGTGTGATAGGGATGGGAGGATGTAAAATGAAGGAAGCTGGAGCTTTCCAGCACATCGCTCGCTCCCTCATTGGTGGGCAGGTAGCTGTTTGCTGCTCCTCCGCGCCAATCCCTGACCCGTGAGCCCATGTGTGTGGCTGGAGTACTTGGCATGCTAATTGGGAGCAGAGAGGAGCGAGCCCAGTGGCAGTGCAATGCCCTGCCATGCTAAACAAGTGCCAGTAATTGCATTCAAGGTACTTTCATTATGTCAGATTTTTCACAGGACCAGAAAGTGCATTTATCACGAGCAGCATAATTCTTCCTGGGCATTGCTTTGGGGGGTGTGTGTGCTTAATTCCCTGCCCCCTGTGCCTCACAGAAAGATGAAAGTAATTTTTGCTTTTTTTTAATTCTCAGTTGCACACAGATTTTTACAAATAGCTTCTTTGAGCTTCAAACAACAATCTCTTTCTTCCTCGTAGTGTTTATTGTGTATGTTTTCACCGCAGGCTCATGCAAACACATGCATGCACTAATGCACACGTGTGCTAATTGTTGTTTTTCCAGGCTGACAGAGGATATGGAGGCTGCAACTGTAGCTGGTAACATTTCAGGATCCCTTGTAAAGTCCCTGAGAGCCTGGATTCTGGTGATGCTCCTACCAGTAAAATCTGGTTTAAGCTGGTAGTTGTCTTCCCCCCCCGCTTCTTGCAGTGAGTGACGCAGGCTCAACAGCTCCAGATAGTGATGCTCTTTTTTCACCGAGCAGGCATCACACATCGTGGCAACACCAGCTATGCATGCACGCTCTGCTACCAGGGTGCCTAGCTGCGACCTGAGGGAGAGGGAGGCTTCCTGTCTGTGCCCATGTGGTCTGTGTCACCCCTGCAGCATGACAAGGGAACCAATTAGTGTCAGTTGTGGTGGCAGTTCTTACTGATGGGGACACAGACCTGGCTAAGATGTGAACTGAGACGTCATACATCTTCTCACTCTGCCTCCCTGTGGGTCTCTGGGGTGGGGAAGTCACACTTGGGAGCAAGGGAGCTCCTGGGAAATACAGCCAGTGCCTGCAGCCACTCCAGTTTCTGGAGGTGCAAGTGACCTTTGCAGTTGATTGGAGTTACCAATCTGCATGGCAGAAATCTCTGCAAAAACTTACTGTTCTATTCTTCCTGTTCTCTCACTGTTGTCTTCTTGTTCTCTTGCTGTTTTCCCCTTAGACATCTGACTGCCCTCAATACCACCACAACTTCCCATGTTGGCTTTACCTTGATATCCACAGTCCTTTGTAAAATATGGTGCAAGGCTTAGCTTTTGCTTTCACACATGCCACCAGAGCTTAGACACCTTTGGTGTGGAATTTGTCAGCTTCTTGAAATTGCTTTTTAACTAGCCTTTGCAACACACCTGTGACTTGTACTTTTAGTCAGTTAGTATTTACTAAGTGATGCTCCTTGGTAATAAATAGAAGTAACACCATGTTTCTGATATCGATAGATTTTTAAAAAAATATTTTGTTAGGACCAACCCATAGCATATAGTCCCTAGCTTCAGGTGTTCACAGGCAGAACTGGACAAACAGATAATGGTTCAAATAGAAATGTGGACAGGAAGGAGAGCAGAAAGCTGGAGCAGAGGAGCTGCTGTTTACATGAAAGCAGAGCACTCCTGGTGCTAAAAATTGGTATTTCAGGTGAGTCAGCCCCAGACTTTGTCTAAAAGCCAGGAATCCTGCTGCTTCCTAGTTCCCTTTTACAGCTCTCACTGTTCCCAGCTGAGGAGCACACACTGATGTTTTGCCATACCTTGGAAGGAGAAGAAATAAATGATGATGAGTAGAAGGGTAACTGCACTATGGTGTGTCGTAACACACCACCAGCTACGGTGTCGCTAATGATCAAGCTGATGGATGAGTTATTTACTCCATGGTCTGGAGGGAAGAAGCCACCTTTGCTGACACCCACCTCTGAGCAGTGTGAGAAGAATAATGTGTCATCTGCAGGAGCAAAACCCTGCTTTTCCTTGTGCAGCTGGATGCCCTTTGGAAAGCTCCGGTTCAAGCCTGATCCTCCTTAGCTTGTGGTATGGCCTGAGGTGTTTCAATCTGTGAGGCAACCTGCTGCCAGCTGAGATAGAGGTCTCTGCTCCTGTGGGACCTCTGTCCTGGTGGAAGAGTGGAGGAGGCACAAGGGGAATGCAGCCTGCTGTGGGGGAAAAGTGCTGCAGTAGATTAAAGCAGCTGCTGAGGGACTCCTCCAGTGAAGCTTGAAATCAGATTGTTTGACAGACATCGTGTTAGAAGCACCTGGCTGGTTCTGTTTGCCCCACAGCTCCCTACCTCAGAGAGAAAACAAGGATTTTCACTGCTCCAGAATTGCTTTACTCTTTCCTCTTCCCATCCTTTGCTATGCCCCAGAGGGTAGATTGCCTGCCTGCAGTGAGCCACGGGTATCTGCTGGAGGTGGAGGGTGGTAGAAGGGTTTGGGAACCCCTCACCCCAATGGCATCCCCTTGTCTGAGAGATGGAGAGCTTATGGAGACATGGGTTGGTTTAGTGTGATTTTATTTTTTTTCCCAGCTCTGATTTTTGTTCTGCCTCATTTGCATATTGTGGTTTTTTTTCCAAGCCTCTGCATCTCCTTTTTGCTTTTTTTTTTTTTTTTAAATTATCTTCTCTCTGCTAAAGATTGCTCCCTAACTCTCAAATGTCCCTCCCCCGCTTCGCTCTCCCCCCATCCCCCCCCTGCATTTTTCTTTCATCCTTTGTTCTTGATTGCTTGTGCCCGGGAGCAAAGAAAGGAAAAGGAAAGGATACCATCTTTCTGTGAAATACAGGAGAGAGAAATAGGCAGGCAAGCAAAGTTGTCAGCCTGACAGAGTGAGATTGAATCCATCTCAGGAACACGTTGCACACCTTGAACACGGGATTGACCTTCTCCATTATGCTTGCCATGCCATGCCATGTGGCTCTGGTCCTGCTAGCCCTGGATGGGACTGCCCTGCAGAAATGTTGCTTTTAGCATCTGCTGCCCTAGAGGGTAAAAACCTGCCTTCTGTGTCTGTGCTGGTTGCTAACAGGGTCCCGCGCACAGTCTGCTCCTGGTCCTGGTCCTGCTGTGACTCTGCCGTGTCTTTCTTGCACAGGAGTGTAGGGGTAATCATCTGAAATGTGTGTGCACGCTGGCTGATGCATCACATCTTCTCTCTCCTTCCATCTCCTCTCCCCCTGCATCAGCAGCGCTGCCATAATCTCTCAAAATCAACAGGCCATTACAGTCTGATGTAACTCAATGAGTACTCTGAGACAGAAATCCTGCAGTGTACTTAAAAACCTTAATGCAGAAACACAGCGCTGTCTTGCATTCTCCTTCCACCTCGTTTCCTGGTTTCTAATGTAAAATGAACATTGTTTCTATGTCTGCACATAGAGTTTTTTAGCAGAGCTAGGCTTCAACCAGTTTTTTATTCCCTTTCAGCTCGCAGAATCTCAAATATAGAATCTTATCTTCCCTCCCTCCAAACTTCTCAATTTTTCATTACCTTTTAGGAGCAATGACTTCCAGCTTGTGCCTTGGGAGAGTGGAGGTCACAGAGGTCTCACAGAGACCTGCCTTTGCCTGTCTGGCCTGTCCCTCAGCAGTGGAATGTGCACTTTTGTTGATCAGACCCTATGGGTGGGCCGTTCAGATAAAGATGGGCCATGCTGGGTTTTGCACAGCAGAAGTGTCATTCCCAAGAAGAGCTGTATGTTAAATGTAGCCTTATATTTCAATCCTCCTTCTTAGTCCCCTCTCCTGAGTTTTTGATGTAAGCCACATTTCTGCCCCAGAGAACTCTTGATTTTTAATCCTTATTAGGGAGGGGCATCTACTTTCCTGATACTTGTAGGTTATTCCTGTTTCTTGTAGGACTCTTACACATCTGAGACCTAGGTTGCAGGCCGATGCAGTGGGGTAGCACAAACTTCAATGTCAAATACCACAGAACTGGATTTTTCGTTATTTTGGTTACATAAAATAAACATAAAAGATGGATGAAAATGAATGAGGTGTTGGCTGGATAGACCATGTCAGTGGTTCTTCCAAGCCTCTTAGCGTGGCATCTTGCTGGATCATCACTGTGTGGGTGTCATGGTTCATGTGTTGCTGTGTGGTTTGCTTTATGCCCATGGTGAAGTGCCATAGACACTGTCCCACTGTTGGACCACTGACCCATTCAGTCTGATAGCCTGCCTTGGGCACTGGAGCTGGCTGTGATACCAGAGCTGACCCCAGGTGTCCTCAGAAAGTGAAGAACTACTCCAGTGTGGGTAATTTGGAACAATGACCCTAAGAGAGAAGCTGCTTCTTTATGTCTCTGTCAGTTGGCTTTCATACTCTTGGAAATGTGAGGGTCTGCACTAGTTTATAACTGATTTTCTGCCTGATACCACTGTTGATATTTTTGTTATCTTTGCGAAAGTCTAATTGAATTAAGATATTGGCCAGCCTGTCTTCTGGACTGTCAAAGGAACTCCATGTGCTTCTATCCTGTGGCTACAGAGACTGCAATTTGGCAAGACCTCCTCCTCCTGGGTGGTGCCTGCATCTAAGAAATTTCACTTGTCCTCCATGTTCTCCTGCCAGAACTGCAGGCACTGGAGACAAAAATGTGGGATCCCTCTATTCGTACTTACCCCATCCATCCAGCTAATGTGCTTTACAGCTTACCATCTACTGGTTCCAATCAAAGCATTACAGCTGCTCGAGCAGCTTGAGCTTCCCTTTTCCTTTACTTTCTCTTCACACCATACCTTGCACTCCTTTGAAGACACAGCTTATTTTCTGGCTTGCTATAAGATCTCTTTTCTGGTACAAAAAGCTCTTGTACAGCTGTGTGACTTTGGAAGGCACTTGCTGACCATTTTGTCATTTCTCTCTCATGTGTCTCATTTAATATGAAAACACTCAGTGTTCCCTCTCTTTGCTCCTCTTAGTGTTTCTCTTCTCCTTGGATTGTAGACATGAGCACTTGAGCCAGTTGGGGATATTGATTAAATGTGGGGTTTTTTTCTCTTTTGGAAAGTGTTAGTTTAAACACTAGTAAGTGTCTGTCTAAGATACAGCATTTCATACAAGTTTCACAGGGAAAGGAATGTGGTGTTGTCTGGCTGCCCAGAATATCCCCTAGCCTGCCAGCACAAAGGCTTTTCTCCGAGCTAGAGTGAAGCCTTTGCTCCTGATGGGATAGGGTGGTGGGCAGAGAGGTTTTTCATGGCTCTTTTATGAAACAGATCTGCTTCCCAGTGACACCCAGAGACAGCAAGTGGGAAATGGCTTTGGCAACTGGGTTTCTCACCAGCAGCCAGGATCCTGCTGTGAGTATGATGAGGAGAAGCTTCTCCATAAGACCTCCTTCATGCTGTTCTGTGATGAGTGGGAGGAGAAGCTTGTTTTGGTTTGTGTTTTGTTTCCTTAAAGCTTTGAAAAGGTGTGTCACCTGCTGCAGTGTAATTAAGGCATTCTTACGTCTGTTTGACTTTGAAAGCTGGTTTGTTGTAAGTTGTTACTGGAAAATGCCTTCAAAAGATGTTGGAAGGTGAAAGGGCAGGATTGGGTGTCAAGTTATGAACCAGGTACTTGTTGGTATGATGCACTGAACAGTTGTTTCTCAAGCTGCAGGTTTGTATTAAGTGGTCCTGGCAGTGGTGTGGCTGCAGTATCATTTAGAACATGTGCAGTTCAGGGAAGGGGAGAAGATAGGCCATCCCAGTGGAGAGAAGGCCGATGAGGACTCGACTTGCTGTGGTTCAAACCAAGCTTTCATCTGCTGATGACGTTTTCAGCCTCTCTGCACCTCCAGAAGAGGATGTGCTAGAGAGCTTCCCTCTGTAAGCTCTGGCTGTGGGCATCTGATGAGGAAGGCAGGAATTAGGCTTGAACCCCTTCTGACTGAGCTGGGGGGAAGGAAGAAGATGGAAGAACCTGAATGAAAGCAGGCTTGCACTTACTCGGTGCTATTCACCATTTGGAGTTGAAATCTATGGCCCGGAGATGGAGCAATATTGGCATTTGGGTTCATAAGGGCATGGCTTTGTGATAGGCTGACATAGATAGAGATCAGCGCAGTTACCGAATGGAATGGTCCCAGTTGTCTCCCGCATTCCTTGTTACTGCGCAAGTATGCTGTGGTAAAGTAGCCAAGTAAAGACAGCGTTTTTCAGCCAGATCTAGTCAGGGGAATGTGCTGGGGGAAGAGAGGCAGGAGGGGCTTCTTTGCCCCCTCAGCAGAAGAAGCAGAAGAAGACTTGGATTGTCTTGACGTGTTATCTGACAACTTGTTTTCAGCTCATTTAGCTAACTCGTCTGCTTCCTGCCGTTGCCCTCTCCTGTTATCCCCATTTAATAGTACTTCCCAGCTTTATGAGGGTGTGATAAGGCTATTGCAGGCTGAGAAGTGATCCGATGAAACTGCGTGTATGTGTATACATGTGCGAGAGGGAGAGAGACCTAAGAATAATTTCTGCTGTCAAAACCTCTGCGGGGCAAGAAACGGCATTGGCAAGGGCTGCTGACAGGTGGGAACGGGCTGCCTTGGCACGGTCAGGTCCGTGCGGAGCTTTCCAACCCTGCCGGCCCCTTGTGTTGTGCTGACTGTGCGTGACTCAGCCGAGCACTCGCCTCGGTGGCATTTCGCAGTTTGTCTGTAACACAATAGCACTGGAGCGCTGCCGCCCATCAATTCTGAAACTAAAGGGGGTGGCAGCAATGGGCAGAAACCTATTGATTGCTCTGTAAATCAGAAGGCTAAAGGAAAAAGCCCGATTCCCAGGAAAATTGCAGGTCTCTCACCTGCTGCAGGCAGAAGAGTCTTTCTGCCACCTCTTCTGGGCATGTGCAATATTAATGCTTAACTCTCTAGTGTACAGGGACCAGTGATAGTCTCGAGTCTAAGATCAGTGCTAGTTCTTTCCATGTTCTGTGCAGGCAAATGATGGGATTTCAGCAGGGCTGGATTAGGTCAGATAATGGTGCTAGAGGGTTCACCCTTGCTTATAAAGGAATCCCGAAGAGAAACGGGATAAGTGAACTACTGGAGCTCGTGTGAGCTGGTGTAGGAGAGGCAGAACTTGATGCCTCTGCTTTTTGGACTGGTGCCTGTTTTTGCAGCAGAAAACAAAGATCTGTGACATAGAATTATCCCTCTTGCTTTTGCGAGCAGTGGTTCTGCCCCAGAGATGCCTGGCTTTGGGAATGGTAAACTGGAGAATTTAGCTGGTGTCGTGTCTGAAAGGAAACAGCTCCAGGAAGAGCAAAGGTGCTGCTCAGAGGTGGGATGTGACTGGGTTATGTGGGACAGAGACAAATGTGGGACAGAGACAAATGTTAATGCCAGGGCAGAAGAATGCATGCAGTGGAGTTAGAGATTTGGGGGAGATGATGAATTGCTGGACAGAAGATGGACAGATGGAAAGAGATTTTGGAAGAGGTCCCAAAATTGCCCCATTTAGTACATTTGGGAGAGTCATCGTTCTGCTCATCAGGCATATGTTTTGGGAATGGGCCAGGGGAGTTTTCAACAGAATCAAAATCACAATCTCAGCTTTCTTTAAAAAAAAAACCAAAAAACAAAACACACAAAAAAAACCAAAACCAAAACCAAAACCAACCAAAAACCTGGTGGGAAAAGAAAGAAAAGAAACAAAAACCCCGTCAACCAAAAAAATTTAATGAGACCAGACTCATTATTTTGGGGTAATTCATTGAGAAGCTTTTTAGAAATAAATAAAAATCTGTTTACCGTTAATATCTTTTAGTTTCTTATGCAAGTATAAACAGGAGTTTCACATAGATTCAGGACAGATGTAGAGGTAACTTGGGAAAAGTGGAATGACAGGAAATTATGTTGGTCACAACTGAAATGTTCAGCACAACCAAAGCACTTGAGCTAGTGAACCTTTTTTACAGCACACGTTGCCCCTGTACCACAGACTGTTAATTTTCTCTTACCCGGAGCAGATGGAGAAAACCTCTGGGGATGGAATTTTTCTCTTGTGACTGGAGAAAAGTCTCTGTGCACTCTGGAGAGAGAAGAGTCACAGCTCTTGCTTTCCTTTGTCTGGCTTAGCAGGAAAGCTCCATGAGGATCATGGCTACACTGGATCCATGTTTGCTTAAGGTGCTGAGGGATGCTGAGGTCAGACAGGCTTCCTCTGCTGCAGTGGGGAACTGCTATAATAACTGCTCTTTCTGCTGTTATGGGCCACACAAGGATGAGATATATATTAGGCTAATGAGCAAATTACAATTCAAAGCTTTAGGATGAACAAAAAAAGAAATGTATGTTAGCTCCCAACTGGTAATGGTTGTAGGATCAGAGTCACAGAATTCTTGAATTTCTAAGTTTTCCCAAGTGACCAGTGCTTGGATGAGATGCAGCTATATATGAGTATGTAGTTATATTCTTAAAGGTAGAAATGTATGTATGCATCATGGTCATAATACAGAAAATGAGGAAAAAAGCAACCGTACCTCATTTCCTGCCTTTTTTAATGTCAATTCCCATTCATAAAGCACAAAGAAAGGGATATTTTTGTTTCTTAGGGAGATATTTTTCTTCTCCATACTAAAAGAAAATGCAGAAATCTTTGGTCATGCATTTAAATGCAACTGAGTTTGGTTTGTGGTGCAGAGGTCCAAGTGTGCATTAGGACATGACCTGCCTAGTGTACCTGTTTTGTATCACCTCTGTACACAGAGAGGAGGTTTTGTGTAGATTGTATTGACCTGCTATCCAAAGGCAGTTTTGGATTACAGTTTATCTGGGCTGGATTCAAATCCTCAAGGAGAAATATCTTTAATCATTCAAGCTGGATGCTGCCCGAGTTTTGGAATCTTGCAAATATGTTGGCATTTATGTAATAAACACAAACTTTAAGAGTGTTTCTTTTCCTTGAGGAACTCTTGACTTCATAAGCTTTTATTGTGAGCTGGTTGTTAGGGCTGAGAATTTGCCACTGACTCCCTCTCCCCACCCCAAAACAAACAAATAAATAGAACCATATGTAGTTGACTTCATCCTCCAAACAGGCTCTTTGGCTACTTCCCTATGAAATCAGCAGGTTTTTTTTTTTTCCTTCAAGTTTTGAGACATGCCAGACCACTGAGGCTGTGGGGAGAAGGAAGATGTTAGCCCTAGTGATGACTCTTAAGTCAGTTGTCAGCTCAGTCCGAAGTATCAGTCATTTTCCCATTGCTAAAGTCACTGCAACATGTTTTTCTTGCCTTGTTCCCAGTGTGAAATGAGTTACTGTAGCAAAAGGGTTTTAAAGACATTCTTTGTTGTTTGGGTTGAGGCTTTTTTTTTTGTGGTTGTTGGGTTGTTTTTTTTTTTTTTTGTCCAAAATAGAAACATTTAATCATCTTTTTAATCATAGCTTCAATGTTCAGCCAAACAACATTTTTTTTCCTAGTGGCTGTTTTTGGTTTAGGCTTGACATAAATCTATTTCAATTGGTCAGTGCTGTGATCCAGTTCAGACTATGAAGTGGCCCAGGTACAGATCAGCCTGATTCTGCCTTTTTTTCCATGCGATACTACTGACTTGCCATGTGGCCTTTGCTCAGTTACTTGTAAATTTATCTTTTATTTCCATTATCTTTAAAATCAGAGTAGCTCCTGCTTGTTTAATATAGTTGATATTGGTAGAAGAATCTTAATATTAGAGAAGAGAGGATACACCTGGTGACCTAGCAGAATTAGGATGAAGAGCATGAAGGGGCAGAAAGGGAGCAGTGACAGAAAAAAAGGGAAGTTTAGACTGAGAGGTACTGGCAGGAGGCCGGTGTTGAGCTGCAGGAATGGGAAGAATTATTCAAAAAGTGAGAGGAAAGGAGATGCTGCAGATCAAAGAAGGAAAGGAAGTGGAGCGCAAATGAAAGCAGTGATTTGGAGCAAGGTGGGTTAAGTCAAGGAGTTGGAAGAAAGCAAAGGGATAGAATAAGGAAAAGGGTTTGTTCAGTTCACTTAGCTTTGTAGATTATCTGATTTGTACTTTTCAGACATTACCCTTATGTTTCTCAACTTAGAGCAAAATGAGGCTTGCTTTTTTTTTTTAAAGCATCTGAATCTACATTATCACATTAGAGATCTTCCTACTCCAAATTATTTAAAGTTTGCTCTTCAAGGTCACAATGGTGTCTGATAGCACCCTCCTTTCCCTGGAAAATAGTCCCTCAAACTGTTGTGTTAATGGCTTGGCACAGTCCCCTGCCAATTTGTCCTGCTGGCTTTCAAATTATTGTCCTGTGTTGTAGAGGACAACTTCTAACATGTAAAGCATTTAAAACATCAACAAAAAGTGGCTACAGAAAGTTTGGTGTCTGTGGATTTTTTGTCTTCCTTTCCTGTTTAGAGAGTAATGTGCCTGATTTAAAACTGTGCCCAATAAAGCCTTTAGCTTTGTTTGATTGCTCTCAGTGGTGGTTGTTCCCTTTTCCCTGCTGCCAAGTCTGTGTGTGAGGAAGGACTGGTGAGGAGAAGGGATGCAGCAGGGATGGTTTGTGATGACTTGTTTTGGGAAATAAGAGCAGGATGGCCCATGCAGGGTTGAAACGGGGCGGGGGGGGGCTGGGGAGTGCTGCTGTTCCTATTGTTCTGCCAGACTGCATGATTCAGCCACAAAGCAGCTGGTTCTCAAAATTAATGTTTAAAACTCCCCATTTTAAAAAATACTGGTTTAAAATATAATGAAGCACAATAAAAAACATCAAGACTGATACTTTGAAACTACCTGAAGGCAGATGGATCGCTTGAAAATTCTCACAGTAAAAATATTTCTATTTTCTCTCAATGAAACAGTATGTTAAATTGTAACCTTAGGTCTTGAATAAGCTTCTGCAGTGACTAATTAGGCAGTGGAAAAGCAGAGAAATCACCTCACCTCTGACCACAGCACTAGTTAAGAAAGTTGTGGAAAATATAGGCAACCACTGCAATCCTGAATTGTAAGAAGAGGTGGAGATGGAGCAGCTGCCTTCCCCAGGGCTCTGGTAGGTGCTGCATTGAGTAGCAGCACCCATAACCACTCCTGCTAAGATTAATGAGGAGGAGAGACTTGTTCCTTAATGCACGATCGTCACTCATGGGAGCCAGGGGAGACTTGCTGGGTATCCTGGTGTGGCCCATCACCACTGGCACAGGATGGGGCAGGTGCCCTGCCCTGTCAGTGGCATTGGAGGACACAGGGGACTGTGGTGTCCTGGGTGGGATGGACCAAAGGCGCTGCCAGATGCGGCAGCTCCTGTGTTAAGCTTTTATCTCCTCCTTCACTGTGGGCTCATCTCCTTCAGATGGTGACAGCACTGTGAAATCTTTCAGGAGCCACAACGTTTCCTTGAAAGTTGAGACAGCAGGGGAAGAAGCGGGGAAAAACATTGTGTTTTTTTTCAAATCTTGTTTAGGCTTTTGTTTGCCCGTTTTTTTCCCCTCTGGAGAGTGCCCAGCTCTCTGTTTCAGGCTGGTTTTCACCTTTGAGAAATTCCTATGAAACAATCAGACGATTTGAGGGTGTGTGAGATGCTTCTGTATTTTGAGTCCTAATCACTTAGGTGAAAAAGAATAAGTAAATTATATATTGAACTGCTAACTGGTGCTGAGGCCTGGTGGTTTCCATGGCAACAGGGCTGGAAATAGCTACCTGTGACGTCACCAGCAGGCACAGGTAGATCCGAATCCTGTCGTTGCTGTTTCCTCCTGAAGAAGTGAGTGTGGCAGGCACAAACACCTTGACATTGCAATTAACATATGCAAATATCCCTGCCACCCCAGTGGTACCTGTCCATCACCAGGGTACACTGAGTTCACTGTGGGCACAGCAGAAGTATCTGGGCCCTCTTGCAGGTACTGAGGGGGACCAGATTCCCCCACCCCACACCTCTCTGCATTGGCCACACTGGGGTGCAGAGCCGCAGCGTGAGACTTTTCAGCCCCATGCCCAGGTTGAGGGGCTCAGGTGTTCTCCTCCAGTGGCTGGTGATGTCCCACTTACCCAAGCTGCTCCTCTAATTCATCCTACAGCTACAGTATTGCATGTGAGAGGGGAGATATTTCTAAACAGCTCGGACACCATTTCTTCTTTCTGGAGATGGATAGAAGACCCGGTAGGTTTAGGTTTGGTTGTTTTTGTTTGGTTTGGGTTTTTTTGGTAATTTGGTTGATGTAGGTTTTGATTTTGCTGTTTTCTGGAGGATTTGGTTTTATTTTCTCTTTTTCTTTTATCTTTGAGACACCAGGAATGTAAACTCTGATCTTTTCTGGCATTGCTGAAGGACAAGTGGGAGGTGTAAATGAATCTATGAATGTGAATGTTTAAAATGTTAATTAAAGGGGTGAATGTGGTGGATCTTTAACAAAGGCCTTTTCTACTTAAAATATTAATTACTTGTTGAAGTAAATACATCTTAAGCAAAACAAACAACCAGCAGGGTTATTTGATTATCCTGGCAGAGTCAAGAATGGAGGTTCTGCCTGAAGCCTCTTTCACTGCACTGTAGGTACAGGAGCGTCACAGTCCTGTGACAGGGACTGACCCACACTGGAGCCTGGTTAGACGCAGGCAAGGTGGATGTGAAGAGTAAGTTGCAGTTTAGCTGTGGAATTAAATATCCTTTAGCCAGCAACAACCCCCCTCACCCCACTAATCTGATTACCTGGCTCCACACATGATCAAAATCCAGTGGATGTGATACTTCCTTCCATGTGTTTTCTGGTGTTTGCGTTCAGTTTTGTTTTAGCTGTCCCGAGTGATTGCATTTCCAATATTTTCCTGAGAAGACGAGACCATATGTCTCCTGTTAAGGTGATCTGTCCTCTTTTCCCCATGCAGCAGCAGTCAGGTTGTGTTGAATACTCAGGTGGCACTGAATGATCCTCCTCTTTTTAGTTTGTGCTTCTCAGAGCTTTGTAGGCAGTTCAGGTCCCGGCTCATTGGCCATTGCTTAGTGAGATCTCCTCTTTAGTCTTTGTGTTTGTAAATAATTTCTGCTTCTTGATAATGCACTTGTTGCTCTTCTGCAACCTTCTATTTTGTCATGAGGTTTTTTTGAGCAGGTTTAGTCCAAAGTTAAATACTAGTTTTCTGGTATGGTTGGAACCAAAATAATTTGAGGATTGTCAGCTCTAATACATAAGCACATGCAGCAAGTGCAGCTATTTGCTTCCAGCAGTGCCCACCTGTACACAGGAGTGGCTCTGTCACAACAGTCTTTTCCAAGAGATTGCATGCTGCATCTCCTGTGCCTGTGCCACTGCAATGATTCTGAGTACCAAATGCTGATGGTTTGGGTGTGATGGCTGGTTCTCTCAGCAAGGGTCTCACATTGTCTCTTCCCATTGGTAAAAACAGATGCCCTCTGGACCATGGTACACATGTAGCACATGTAGATACAAATGCTTATCTGTCATACAAGCATAAAAACATGCAGAGTTTATAAGGAGAAAAATGACACAGGGCAATGCACAGGCAGTTTTACTGGGTGCTGTGGCTTGCAGAGTGTTGTTTGCAGATAGGGCACTGCACTAACTGCCTATTATGCTTCACAGGCCATCAGTGACCTGTGGACCACAGTTTAGGTGATGCTGTTCTAGGGTCTTATCTATACTAGAAAAAGGAAGACAAATGATGCATAGTTTATTGTTTAGTTGTAAAGCTAAATGGCATTGTGGAAGGGTTTGGGGTGTTCTTTAATGTCAGGAGCTGATTCTTGCATGTGCTGCAGCTGTGTTTCTGCTGCCAGAGGTAAAATAACTGTCCTGATTTCATCAGTGTAGATGCAGATAAATGTAGTTGGAGCTACAGAAGACTCCTGCCTTTATAATGTAATTCTTTTCGGAAGCATCTCCAAGTGTTACTAGCTCCTTTTTTCTTGCTTTAATGGACTTTAAGCCATTCACATTATTATGGCTTCCAAGGGTTTTTTTCTTCCAACTTGGTTTTTAGACAGTGCCCCAAGAAGTGAATAGATATGACTATGAAAAATATGAAGATCTCCAAACCTTACGGGGAAACCTTACAAGGCATTCCACTGCTGCTGTCTTGAGTTAGCTGTGCTACCACTAGTGATGAGGCAGAGGAGTTTGAGATCACCTGTGGCTTGCTAGAGGCAGCATCAGAATTTAGAACTGAACACCTAGTGCTCAAGGCTTTTAAACAGTCATGAGAACTGGTCTTTGTTTAGACACCTTAGTCTTAGCTGAGCATTTAGAAGATGCTTTTCTTACTTAGATCTGCAGTGATTATGTATGGTATGCTTGAAGGATTACAATCAGCATTTATGTCTTAAGGTACCTGTTACTATTAACACTTGTAGTGCTCCTCACGGTTTCTAACACCTCCTGTCTTTTATGCATGTGTCTTTCAGGAAGTGAAACCTTGGGACAAAAATCAGCGCACTTTTGTCATGTAGCCATATTGATAGGACAAGAAAGAATGGCACTGCTCAGTGTTCCCATCAGAGTAGTTAGCAAATGCATCTGTCAGGAAGGATTTAGTGATGGGTGTTAACATAATGAGCCACAGGGAGGTAGATTATGACTTTTCACTCTTTGCCATCTCTACTTTTCTCCTAGTTCACAAGGTCTTCAGAAAAAGGAAAAGCTGTTACTATTGCTGATTGCTCAACTCTTCCAGAGTTCTTGATCTCTGCAGATGCTGTGTGTAATACCCGTGCAGTGGTGTTGCTTGGGAAGGGTGAAAGCCAAGAAGATGGGGGTTTATTGTCTTTAAACCTGAGGCTTGCTCAGGTTTTGGTGGCTGCAGTCTCCAAAATTAGATGGTTTGTGTTTGTGTTTGGATTTAGGATATCCTCAATTGGGCCTGCTGGGGAGAAACTGCTGTTAATGCACCCTAAAGTAACCACTTTGTCTTTCCTCTGCCACAGAGTGGATGGAAGGGGAAACAGGACCTCATGGAGGGCTCAGGAGTGAGGGGTGGGTGGGAGATGATCTTCAGGGAATCAGTCTGGTGGCTGGAAGGAGTTGGGCCTCATTTAAAATGGCTGCTGCCGCATTCAAGGGGCCATTTTAAGTGCCTGTTATCCTACTCTTGCTTAGGGCTGTAGTTTGAATGAATGTGAAGCCAACAAAAATGTTAGATTCCAATACAAATCTGTTCTGATTTGGGGATTCATCTGAGTCCCAACAATGTGTAAAGTACTGCGGAATGAGAGGTGATACATTGTGGAAATGTAAGATATGAATTTTATATTTATTACTGACTTGGCAGGGTGCTTTTCACATCACCATTCTGGTACAATTTTGATTAGATTTTTATGCTGAGCATCAGAGAAACACTGCTTGTGTGTACGTAATTCTCTTTCCCTATTGTGCATCCCTTCTCTGATAAGGAGGACTGTGTGCTGATGACACAGGGTTGACAGTCATTGCACTGTAACTATATAGTTCAGATAATGCCAGTAAAAACTTCCTCTGCAGTGTGCAGGATGTGTGTTGACACGGAGCAGAGTGCCAGTCACAGTGGGAGAACAGGTAAGTTTCTGTCTTGCCCAACTGACCTCTGCAAGAATTTGTAAGGGTGATGGTAGCTTCTGTCATCTTGCTGGGTATGGCGGAACCTGTTCAATGGTCCTCAGTCCGTGTGTTGATCTCATTTATCATTCATTCTTGTCTTGTAATGGATTTTGTTTACTCCCAGCATGTTCTGACTCTGAACTGGCATTGAAAGCAGGTAAAATTCATCTCCAGATGGAGTGCTGTCTGTTCTCTCACAGGTATTCATTTGCTTTAGATGGGAAAGCATCAGCACGGGAAATACCCTTTTCTGTAGACTACCTTACAGAGTTAGAGTTCTGGGGTAGAGGTAAATCTGACGTGTATATTTATATTTAGTTATTTCTGCAATTCTTCTCCTTTGTATAGAGCTTTTTACAAGCACTGGTGCATGTATTTCACCTTGCTTTGTGTCAAAAGTAGTAGCGTCCCCATTTTATAGCTTAATAAAGAACTGTGTTGTGTGGTTTGAGATGGTGCAGAAAGTCTGCATTAAAACTGGGAACTAACCCCAGGCTTCTCAGATTCTTGGTTCAGTGTCCAGTACTCAGGAAGAATGAGGAAAAAGGCAGGATGATTTTTGTGCTTATTTAAAGATATATTTACATATTTTTGTGTTGAATTGGCCTGTGGAGATGAACAGCTTCATTTTTCATTATGATAATTGTCTTGAGAAGGGGTTTAGAAGGATAAAAATGTAGGGATTTTTTGCATCTTCACTGCAAACTGCATTGCAATTGTACTGCAGGAATGCACTTGGCTTGTGGCATTTGGTGGAATCAAGATTTGACACAGTGTGATAATGGCAGAGCAAAACATATGAACAGACGATGGCCAGCAAGTTTATTTACCACATTAAGATTATAAATTATCACCTGGGCTATAGTAGTTTGACTCTATGATCTTTCTTCATTGCAGTAAGTACTAAAACGTTTGCCTAGACTATCAGGACGTTGCTTGATTCAGTGTTACTGTGACTCAGCTGGCAAATGGTAACTTGTTAATTTTGGTAATTCAGTTGCTTATTTCTGTGTTGGTAGCTCTTGAACCGATTTTGGTGGGTAACCATTGTCAATGGGTGGCAAGTGAAAGGAAAAACCTGGGATTTACCTGGATGTAATCACTGTTCTCTGATAGTCTGGATAGAAGCAGATCTGCTCGTAGAGCTGATGGCAAAAAGAAATGGGAAGAGTTTTGTCTGTGTCTATGTCACCGGCCTACTGAAATAAATCTGTCACCCTCATCTGAGCTGTGAATTTTTATATTCAGAGTTTTGGCAGCAAATGGACAAAGCTGAAGGTGGTGTTATATAGGTTAGTATTTTACTCCCTATCCTCCCACAGTTGGAAGACTGACTCTGTAGAAAAGGTGGAGAACCTTCCCCTTGCTGAGAACCAAGCTGGGCTTTTGGGTAGCCACGCGTCAGTCCACAGCTCCATGTTATCCAACAGTGATGTGTGAAGTCAGGTGGCTTCAGCCTATGCAAAATGAACTTGTGATCTGTGCCCAGCCCTTGAGCTGCAGATCTTCTCCCCAAGGCCTGAAACATTAAAATAGCCCACATTCAGGGTCTGCCTCTCCAGGAGGAAACCTTGCTTTCAGTGTAAAACCACTGGGCCCTTACACAAGGAAGTTGGCATGCAGTACGCTAGGGTGTGAGTTTATGGCTCCCCCGCTGTTCTTGACTCTTCTTGTGTGGGCATTTTTCATATGCAGTTAAGAGCTGAGCTGCTTCCTCCAGCAGCGTTGAGTAAGAGTGGCTACAGTGTGAGTCGGTGTGCAGTGCCCAGTGTGCTGTCCGCTTGGAGCCCAGCTTATCGCTCCCTTCCCAGGGTGAACAAGCCCTCGGGAAATGTTTGGATTTTACAGGAGGCCATGCAGGATCAGAGCAGCAGAAAGGTGATGGGGAGGGACTGTGGAACTGTGCGGCCAGCGGGGATGCACATGCCATACCAGACACAGCTGGGACGTGTCAGGCTTAAGGGTGCCCCGGTCAAGGCAGGAGCATCGGTGATGGAAGTGGAGAGTGCCTGTGTGGGGATGGGGACATCGTTCTGCAGAGCCAGAAGCCAGGAGAGCCTCCGGATCACGCTGAGGGCAGGTCGTACAGGTGGGACCTTGCCTCTCCCCTGCCTTTGCCCCACGCTGGCCTTGGCAGAACCCACGAGGAGGCCGACGGTGCTCGGCGGAGGAAGGAGGGGAGCAAATGCTTCCCGCAGTGGAGCAGGAGCTGGCATCTGAGCAGCCTCACCTCTGCCCCAGTGGCTCTCACTGGCCCTTCCTGGCTGCCTGCCGCCTCTCTCCAGCTGCCAGCCCCCCGCCCGCTGGCAGGCAGCGCATCCCCTGCCGGGGCTGGGAGCAGGGAGGAGACGGCTGGGCTGCTGGGAGGACCAGCTCCCCCGGGCCCCTGCTCCAGCCCAGCAGAGCGGTGGGCTGCTCCCCGGCTCCCCGTGTCAAGCGCGTGTTTGAGCTTGTGCTAGTCTCCTGGACACCTTCCCGGTGAGTTTTCCAGAGAATGACTACAGATGAAATGCAATTAGACACAGATGGAAGGGGGGTGGGGGAGGGGTGGGAGATGAGCCGAGTTTGAAAATGGGGGGAGGGAAACGATTGATTGCGAGGCCGTGAGGCAGGACCGGCATGTGCGGGAGAGATGAGTGCGAGGATCAGAGGTCCCCGCTGGGAATCGCTCGCTGGGCTGGGGCCGGGAACCTGAGGAGGTCTCTGTGCTCTCAGCTGCTGCTGCCGCCGCTGTTGTGGTTGTTGGAGAGCCAGAGGGAAGCAGCAGGCGTGTCTCAGGGATGATTAATCATGTATGGCAGCAGTGAGGAAGGAGGACTCGGTGTGCACACGGAGACCAGCACCTCCCCTAGCCCTGCGCGCCTTTGGCTCGCTGACAGCGATCTCTTCTGCTCGGAAAACCAGTCCCAGAGGAGGGCAGCCGGAGGGGGACCGTGTTTCGCCTGAGCCAAGAGACCGCTCCTTACCCACCCCATCCTCCAGGAACTTTAAGACTTGAGAAACTTAAATCTCCTGGGTCCGGAGAAGAATGAAAAATAATGTGAAAGCAGGGAGTTGAACTAGTCCAGGTGGGAGGAGAGACAGACCTGACTGAAGGTTTAATTAGTGAGGAGAATGGAAAAAATAAAAGTAGGTTTGGCAACAGCAGGCTGCAAGTGCTTCCCAGTTGGAGAGGTGGGGACAGGGCATAGACCAGTCCAGATTGTTGTTGCAGGTCTCTCTTTGCCTCAGGACTTGTCAGCCGCCTCTCCTTCCACACCCTGGCAATACCTGAAGGGAAAAAAACCCCAACAAATAAAAACATAATTTGGCTTTCTTTTGGGGAAACCATTTGGGGAAAGCATTTGGTTTTAAATCTCCAGGATCTGACTTTTATTGCTGTAAAGAAAAGCTTAAGAAATAGGAACCTGCCTTTTTTTCTCCCTGTATGTGTGTGTATATGGGATTTTTTGCAAGGTCAGCGCCCCACACCAGGTGAGAATATCAAAACCTTCCAGAGAAGGAGACACGGCTAAATCAGGACCACTGGCAGGCCTACAACTTTTTGCCAGGCTCCCCAGTCCAATGGCGATTACCTGCAGTGGTCTGCACACACACCTTCCCCTTTTAATTTCTCCTGCAAGTAGGGGAAAGTGTCCCCTTTTCTCTACATCCCTCATCAAAGATAAGGCAGTATTCTTCCCTATAATTTATAGTCCCTTTAACCTTAAAGATGCCTCTTTCACAGTCTGTAACACTTCTTTTTGAGAGTTTTGCACTGAAGGAAGGTGTTTGATTGTATTATCCTACCCTTATTTCCTTCTGCTCAAGATTTGCTCAGACACCTTTAACTACAGTGCTGTATTCTGTCACTGAGGTGGGATTGCTGAGCTAATTTTTGTAAGGCTGCTTGGACTCACTACCTTTATGTTTGGCCCTGCAAGATTGCTAGAGAGTGTTATTGAATGCTTATAAACAGCTCCACATTTTCCATGTGCCACTTCCTCACGCAATGCAGAGCTGTGGCCAGAATCTGGAATGTACTAATTTCTTTATTTTCCTCCTTTTTCCCCCTTAATTGTTCTAAATGTAGCTAAGTAGTATTTCACAAAGCTAAATATCATTACAAAATAAGAGAGGAGAAGGGCATAGGTTGTTCAGAGGTGGGACTGAAAATGGGTCTCTCCATATAGAGTTAAGTTTTTTATGAAATGCATGCTGCAGAGCTACAGAAAGCAAGGCTACTGTTGGGGAGATTGGAGGTACTTTTGTGTGGTTGTTTTGGGATCCCCAGATTAAAAATAAGAAAGGCAATGTAGTTTTTCAAGCAGAATCGAAACATGTTGGTGGCATCAGAAGCTAACAAACCAAGAGCTGGAATAAATACTTAATGCTCTTCCCTGTGAGACCTCTGCTCACAGCCAGTAGTCATGGAAAACAGGACAAAACAGATGTGGATGCCTGAGCAAGTGAATAGTACTGCTTCATTCATTGCTGTTTTGAAGTGAGATGTTTCCCTCTCCTCACCAATTTGCCAAGCTTCTTTTGTGGTTTCAGTGGCCTGGGACAGTGGTGGGAAGAAGGTGCTGGAAGCAGCTGGTATGTTGCACCTATACCAGCCCAGCAGGTCTGATTTTGGGATCTGGGCAGAGCTCCTCTGCTGTGGAGGGGTGTCTCTGCCTTGGCTGAAGGCCCCATCTACTTGTTTTGAATGGATGGATTGAGAACAAGTGGAAGAGCAGGAGGGTGTCCGCAGGCTGGTACAACACAGCTCCATGTGGAACTTTCTGTGGCACCTTCTGTGTCCAACCAAGGGGCTGAGGGGAGTGGGGGTCATGCTGAGGCTTACCCCACAGTAAATGTAGTTTGAGAGGAGGAAAACCAGGGTTGAAAGGATGCAAACCAGGGACAAGAGGATGTATTTTGTTCACTCAGCTGGTGGATGGGCAGCAAGAGGGATGTGCTGCTAATTAAAGTGAACTATTGATCATATTTGGACAGAGGTGATGCTGTGGAGGGGAGTAGCGTCCACCTTTGTGCTATTGGACCATCCAGGGGTTATTCAGTCCTTTTCCCGTTTGGGGATGCATTTTGGTGAGCCCTCCAGCTTTGTGCTGCCTTCCAGTGGCAGGGTCCTTGGCTCCCTGGGGACTGTAGCTTGCAAGAGGGGGTGGGCAGGACTCCCCCATCTCAGCTGGCACCTTGGGAGCCACCTGGTCCCCTCCCCTGCCAGGGGATGCTTTCTGACTGTGTAAGGGGAGCTTTTGGAGGAGCCAGGGGCTGGCTGCCAGGCTTCCTTTAATTCCCCCAGCTGGCAAACAGGAGGCCTGTGTCGGTTGCCGGGGCAATGGCGGGAAGCTGTGTTAGTTTAATGAAGCATTGGGAAGGCTGCTGTTTATTTCAGGGGAGCGGGGGCTCTCTCGTCTGCCAGGATGCTCTGCCTGGGATGGAGGGGCAGCTGCCAAAGGACTCCTAGGCCATGACTGCCATGCTCTTCCCCTCAACTGCTGCCCTCAGCCCTTTCCAGGGTACAGATGCTAGCGTCAGGGCCATCCCTCAGCACAGCATGTCTGTCTCCTCCCCTTCCACTCGAGCCCAGCATTTTCAGTGCCATGCTGTCAAACTTGTCCTCCTCCAAAAGCGCCTGCTGTTTCCCAGGGAAGACCCCCCCAGTCCCACTCGTGTGTTGAGGATCCAGTGCTTGCCTTAGGCAAGCTGCCTCCCTCCCTGGATGTCCCTTCCCGTTCATTGCCTGCCTGGGGTACAGTGGTTATCTGATTGGGGTGTTGAACTTACTTCTTTATTTAAGCAAATGAAGACTTGAAGCATCAACGTCTTCATAGTAAAGGTGACCTACAAAGGAGGGAGGAGAAGAATGAAGAGGGGGGAATGGGGAAAGTGCCTTGCGTTATGCCCCTTTTCCAGTGTCTCTTTTTGATTTAAAAGGGATCTAATGGGGGGCTTGGGCTTTTTTATCCTTCTTTGCTTCTTTTCTTCTCAGCGTGTTATTTCAAATACAAAAGGATTTCTGGTCTTGTTTAACCTCTAGGGGGGAGGGGGAATTCGATGCACAACTTGAGCACTAATAGGCTTATGACTATTCAGATAAAACTTCATTAACTGAGTGTTTAAAAAAATAAGCCTTATTCAGACCTGTTAAAAATCAAGAGAGTGTAAATGGGTGTGAACAAACAAATACTAGGTGGAGAGGTTGTCTGAAAGTTCAGTAAGCCGTGTCCATTTAATAAAAGGCTAAGAAAAAGCCTCAGGCCACAGACCGATGAATTTTCACACAAAAAAAGGTGAAATAAGACTATTGTCTTGCAAAGGGGAAAAAAGGCCTTTTCATATGTGAAAAGAGAGATGTATTTGGTGAAGATCTACAAACAGAAATGCACCTGATTTTTTTCCCCTTTTCTCCCCTCCCCCCCTTTTTCTGGTTCCGTTTAAAATACTGTATAAACAAATGCTGTCCTGGATGATGCTTCCTGAGCTGGTGTAGCAGAGCATTCCTTTGTCCTGCAGGGGCAGCTTTCCACACCGGCCCTTGCAGGACCAAGTCCCCCTGTCCCCAAGCACAGTGGCATAAGGTGTGCCCGTGCCCAGGGTGGCAGTGTCCCTGGTGGCAGGGGTTTGCAGGCTGCTGTGCCAGCCCTGCCGTGCGGCTGGAGCACAGGGAGCCGTCTCTGGGCTGAAGCCCACATCAGCCCAAACTCTCGGGCGCCCTGTTGCTAGCCCGCCTCTCCGGCCCGTTGCTCCCTGTATGTGCGAGTCTGTATGTGCCCTGTGGACGGCTGGTAATTAAAAAACCGTGGAGGGGGATATTACTGAGTTAACAGTAGTTATTTGTGAGGCTGCTGGAGTGGGGGGGAGAGAGATCTATCCCCAGGGAAAGCTGCACTGACGAGGGGTGGGGGGAGCAGGAGGGAGGAGGAAGTGGGGGCGAGATTGGCAGGTGACTGCCAGCTCCGAGGAGATGACAGCGGCAGCAGCTCCGCCAGTCCCACTTGAACACTGCACTGCAGGTACTGGGTTAATGGGTGGGAAGTGGTGAAGAAGAATATCAGGGTGGGTGGCTGGAGGGGAGGGTGTTGGCACGGGGGAGTTGATTTCTGTTAAACGCCAAGATAGAGATGACACTCCATATACATGTAATCATTAGACTTCATTACCAAGAATATTTTCCTTCATATAATTTTTTTAAATGCAGAGAAAGCTTTCCCCAAACCTGACAGTATTCTACCTACAATCACTTTCCCCATGCCAAATACTACCATGCTCTACAAAAATGGTCTGAAATGCTGTACTATTTTTGACCATTTCATTTGGGTTATTTGTAGTGAAATTTTAATTTTTAAGGTGCTAGGAATAGGCTCCTCAGTCCCACATTATCTCCATGTATAAGGCCTTTTTACTGAATGTGAGACTGCATTACAATCTAAACCTCACAATTTTCTTGTTTGATGACACTGACTATCCAACTAGAAAATTCATGTATCCTCCTTTTGCAGGACTGGCAGGTTAGACCTAGACTGAAGTCCTGATTGACATCTGCAGACAGCATTCTTGCTCATGCTCACGCTCTCTCTCTCTCTCTCTTTCTCTCACTCTCTCTCCCCTGTGCTCATGCTCTCTTTCCCCCCTATTCCTTTTCAGTGGGCAAAACATCTGTTTGCAAAGGGCTGAGGACACACACTGCACAGGGAGATAAAAGCAAAGAGCCCTCATCCCATGTAAGAGTTCATAGATCTGTAACTCAGGGGGCTGGCAACAGGGTTTGACAAGGGTTGAAATCCTTCTGTCTTTCTCCCTTCTTATATATTTGAGTTTGACAAACAAAACCACCTGGGGTTATCTCAGGTGTGCAATATTGAGGATTTACATGTCAGCTTCACTATCAGCTTCATTCTTTGTGCACAAAGAGAGAAAGAGGATCACAGATTTGCACCTAAGCTACAGAGAGTGATGCCAGTGCCTTGGTTTGTCACAGTGGAGGAAGCCCATGCCGCTCCCTGCCCACTACAGCAGAGTTAAGCCCCAAGGGCCTTACACAGCCAGTGCCTCAGTTGGAGTCCTGTCCTTTCTCTCCCTACAGCAGAAGCCAAGTTTAATGATTTGGCTGAAAGTTCAAGGCACACATATGATTGTAGACCTGCATGGTACAGATAGCAAGAAGAAGAAGCTTCAAAAACATTGCTATCCTTTTCTCTCCAAGCAACAACAGCCCCCTGTAAAATATTTAGCCATAAAGATATGACTTTTCTTTTTGACCTGCCATGATTTTGCAGGTCAAAAAGAAAAGTCATATCTTACCACCTGTGCACCTGTGGTGTTACAGATTTTAGTCCAGAGACTGGGTTCTCAGTTGTGAGAACAGCTGATGGGCTGGTCTGAACATCTAGTTTAACCTGTGACTCAGATATTGTACTGGTTCACTTATCAAAAACACCGGCAACAAAAGGGGCAAAACCCCTTTTGATTTTCCAGTACTGACATAAGTACACTGATTTACATTACATGGACATACATATTTTGACTGCTTGACAAAGAAAATCATGCCCATGACAGCTTCTTATCAAGCAAGTAATCCTACTAAATGGAAGCATGGCCAGCACCATCCGTTTTTGAGGTCTCTTCTGCGTGGTTATTTCCAGAGTCCTGGTATGGCCAGTTTTAGGGAACTGTTTTCATCTGGCGACTACCTGCAGTCTTTGCTGAGCAGCACTGGAAGCACTGGGCATTTAGCGGCTTTGAAAATTACATCATAGGCATCTTAAATGTACTTCTCAAGTGTGCATTGGTTTTAAAGCTTAGCAGCTGGCCTCTTGGCCATATATATAGATCACACACACTCTGACTTGCTTATCAGGGATGGCAGTTAGTTGAATGCAAAGCAAAATTATATGTTCGTCTCCTGTCTTCACCTTCCCCTTTCCTGTTTTCTGTGTGGAATGAGGATCTTGGGGATGCCTTGAGCTGGACCATGAACCCCCTTGCCTGTCAGTTTTGCTAGGGATAGAAGGGACTTGCTGTGTAAAGTGCTACAACCTGCTATATTTTCACTTTTACTGGTGTGTGGCAGCAAGAATTTTAGATGCATGAAGCCTTGCTTAGGGGTAAGGGGGGCTGGGGGAAGACCCCAGCAGAAGAAACCGCTAGTTCAGAGCTCACAGTTAACAGGACTGAGATTCTGAGCAAGTCTCAGGGTAGTGGGAACGGGTAACACAAAGCCAGCACTGGGAGCTCATTTTAATTTCAACCATCTTGTGCATGTGTAGTTGGCTGTCTTTGTTTAAAGAACTTGGCCTTCAGGTAGATTTTATTTGGACGGCTTGCTTATCCAAAGAACATTAATGACTTTCCTTGAGGAGTTGCAGCCAGTACCTTTGCACCCTGGTTCTCCTCTAGCCCTGTTTTCTCTTTTCCATAATCTCCCGGTGCCCAGCAGCAAGCCTTTAGGGTACATGCGCAAGCAAAAGGAGCTCGAGTTGGGGAATTAATATTCCTGGAACATAACACCAGCAGCATGCACACGCTGAGGAGAATATTAGAGCTATTAGCGGTGGGAGTTTGGAGTGCATGCAATATCTAGATGGAGAATTCAGTGTGATTAATCTGCCTCTAAGCAGCAGCCTCCGGGCTCTGGGAATTCTGTGGCACGTTTGAAATCAGAACTTTTTTTAATTACCTTTCCGCATCAACAAAACAATTGCAGTTGTGTGAAAATAAGCCCATTCAGTCCCTGCCCTGGCTCTGTTCTTTTTTTTTTCCCTTTTTCCTTTTTGGATGAGGCATGCTGCCGGAGCCCTGAGTATTCACAGTCCCGGCAGCTCTGACAGCATTTTGCACAAGTGCAGAGGGACTTAACCTGGGAGGCTTGGCCAGCCTCCAAGTCAGGTAATTGCATCGTGGGCCAAGCTGGAGCAAGCCCATGCTAGTCGGTGTGTATGTGTTAGATTCCTTGCTCTTTCCCCCTTCTTTTTTCCTCTTCCCAGCAAATGCCTATGCCTCCCTTTCTCCCCCATTCACCTCCTCACCTTGCATCCTGGCATGCTGGCAGCCATGTTGCCTCCCTGCCACGGGCAGGTTGAGAGAGATTCCCCAAGAGAGGAGAAGTGGGATAAACATGGAGGTTTCCTCTCATGCAGTCAGCAGGGTGGAAAAAAATAGATAAAAAAATGAAAGGAGTCGATATAAAAATGGTAGTAAAGTTGTGGCCAAACAAGGAGCAAGACATACTGAAAGATATGAGATTGGATGGGGACCTCCCTGCTTGCAATTCATACCTTTTCCCTCCCTCTCATGAGCAGAGGGAGGAGAGTTTATTCCATCCATTGCAGCCTGGTTTATTGCTGTACTGGCATGGAGACACTGTAAAACAACAGGGGAAATCTTCCCTAACACTGTGGCTCTGCCAGGGCTGGGATGATGCCCTAAGGCACTGGGATTCAGAGTTGATGTGGGAACAGAGGCCAGAGGCTTTGGCCATGGAGCAGCTCCAACCTGGAAGACCATCTTCTGGATGCCTGGATTTTATGCTGGAAGCACATAGAGCTGCTGGGGTACAAAAGTTTCTGACAAGTGTCGTGGGTTTCCAGTGCTGGTGCCAGCCCTCTGGGGCACCACAGGCACTCATGGGGTGCTCCCACCGTCCAGCAGCAGCAGGTTGGGAATGTACTTGCCAGTTGGTTCATGGCAGGGATCTGGATTGCTTCCTCCTCGCTTCTCGCTTGCTCCACATCCAGATTTCCCTCCTGCCTCACTGGCAGGTTGCAGAAAGGGCAGGCTGTGATGGTAGTGCTGTTTTCTCCTCCCTTCCAGGTCGACACGGTGATGGGAATTGCTTTGTAGGTCTTGATGAGGGCAGGGATGGAGGTTGGAGAGAGGAGTGGACACACTGTGAGGATCACAAGCTGTCTTCCTTTTGGCTCTGCAGATTCAATAACTTCATAAATATAACATCTGCAATTAGCACAGTTTAATTTTTTAAGATTTATTTTTAATTTCACTTGGCTGTGGCTGTGCCCTTGACTTATTCCTCTGAATTCCTGGCCTTCAGGCATGATTAGCACAGTGTGTTTGAGCTGTCTTGCTTCAAAAGGTGAAAAAAACCCCTCCATTTTAAACACAAATAACAGCGTTTTATTTTTTTGAGTTTATTTACTGACATGTTTGAGGTGGTGTTAAATTTTCAGAAATTGATGTTAAAAAAACTACACCAGCTGAATAAACAAAAAAAAAAAAAAAAAGCCCCAAATCTTACAACTTTCCAGGTCACATTAAGCCAATAGCTACTTAATAAGCCTTTTTTTTCTTCTAGGCTTCATTTCAGAAATGACTACAGAAGTCTTATATCATCAGCTTTTGCTCCCAGAGCAACATCTGAGCATTGCATTGTATTGGGAGTACATCAAAGTCTCCTGGCCTTTCTTTCATCTACCCCAGTCTGTCTTCCCCTCCCCAGGGCACCTAAAACCTAAAAATACACTAGGGAATCAAAAACTCCCCTCTTTTCCCTATTGCCTTGCTTGGGCCTTACATACAACTCTGTTACCTTTACGCTGACCGCTTTTACTCAAATTGTAGTTCAGTGGTGATTTCAGATCCTCGGGTGGGGGGAAAAACCCCAAGTGCCCACTGAAGAGCCTCACCTCTGCCCGGCCCTCAGCTCCCAGACCTCTGGCACGGAGTTGTGTTCACTCTGGTGGCCCTGCTTGCCCGGTGGCTCTCAGCGCTGCCTTCCCTGTGTGCCTCAGGCAGAACCCACAGCATCTGCCTGTTTCCTGCAATCCCCCTCTGCCCTGCCCCCTGAGCCTCTCCTGTGGCCACTGCCACCCCTCGATCTTCCCCCCAGCACCTCATCCTGCTCCATCGCGGCAGGTCCAGAGGGGCCACGGCAGGTGTTTCTGTCCCAGAAGGGCTGCTGGTGCTTGTGCTGCGCTGGAGGATGGCGCCTGGGCTGGCGCTGGCTGTCTGTCCTGCCCAGGCCACTTTTAAAAGGTATTTCCACTGTGGTCACAAAGTTTATTTGTGAAGAAAAACCACAAAAAACCACCCAAACCCACAACAAAAAAGGGAGTATGATTTATAAAAAAAAAAAAAAAGAAAAAAAAAAGCCATTTTCTTGGCCAGCCATTTCCTGAGTTCCCTTTGTTACTACTGCAGATATGTGTTTGAATAAGAGCCTTTTCCCCTCCCCTCTCCTATTCCTCCCTGTTCTACCCTGCAGTGAAGTCACAATCCGGCGTTTGTGGGCTCTGTGTGATGTCAGAGACTCGGTCTTGTGACTTCACCGGCGGGCTCAAGCAGAAGGTGCAGACGAGGCTGAGAGAAGAGAAAAAAAGCCCCCTCCTCTCCTCTTCCCTCCCCCCCTCCACCCTCTCGGTTTATAAAACCAGTAGCTGAGATAAATCGGAAGGGGGTGGGGAGAAGCAGCAGGGAAAGCTGAGAAAGATGCCAGAAAGGTACAGTAAATGGGCTTTATCTCTCTCTCCCTCTCCCTGAAAGTTGAGAGTGGAAAATTGCCCTGCAGAGGCCAGCTCTCGCCGACCACGCGCGGCGGCGGCGGTGGCGGCCGTGTGTCTGCGGCGCCCTGCGCGTGTCACCCGCCCCCGCGACGCCGCCGTGCCCGCCCGGGCTGCCCGCGGCGGGGTGGGGGGCTGGGGGCGGCGGGGAGGGCTGGGGGCGCCGGGGGCAGCCGGAGCCCGGCGTGGCTGGGCACGGCCAGCCGCTCGCCTTGTCCCTTTTCAAAGGCCCCAGCTGTTGGCTGCTCGCTGCAGTCTGGCTCCTGCGAGACCGACATAAATGGGTTATGGGGTTTATGCATATGCCGGGGGGGGGGGAGGTGTCGTCCCCCCCTCCCCGTTTTCTTCCCCATGTATCTCTCGTTGGTGATTTTTTTTTAATTTATTTTGTTTTGGTTTTGGATGTGGTTGTTTTTTTTTCCTTGCTCTGCAGGCTCAGAGTAGCACGGGGGTGGATGGGGAGGGGGCCTGCCATTCCCCCGTGATATGTGGGTGCATCAAGAGGGAGAAGGGCAAGGCCTCAGGGTCACATTCTCAAGGGCTGTGAGATATGATTTCTTCTTTAATTTCTTGATTTTTTTTTTTTTTTGGGGGGGGGGTTTGGTGATTGTTGTTGTTTTTTTAACTGACAGCTGCACAATAGCAATGTGGATGCACCAGCAAACAGCAACCTAAAAAATATTTTTAAAAAATAAAAATTAAAAAGGGGGAGGAGGAAAATGGGGGGGGGGGGAAGAAAAGTGGGGGGTTAGCTCGCCCCTCCCTTCTTTGGTAATTTTTTTTTTCCCCTGTGTCAAATTTACTGTTCACTTGAGATTTTGGACAAAGACGGGGGCAGTGGGTGGGCTGCTTTGAGTTTTGTGATATAATATGACTGGAGCAAGAGAGTAAAGCACAGACAATTAAGGATCAGCGCGAGGGCTTTGCTCATTCAGTCTGTTGAGGAAGCCGTCATTTTGTGTTAGTGTGCGTGTCTGGAGGAGGAAGGATAGTGGAGAGTGACAGTGGAAGGATGCCTAATGTTGTGGTATATTTGTACTTGCTAAATGCCTGCTCCAGGAAAGGGGGGCTTCAAAAGAAAGGGATGAGCAAAAGGGGGTCCTTCTGAATTTGCCCTTTGGTGAAGCCACTTCGGACTGGATTCCCACTACTGGGAATGTGATGTTTTGTTGCCTCCATGAAAGGGGAGGGCTGAGAAACGAAAAGGGCAGGTGTCAGGCAGGCTCCTTGCTGCCACCGCTCTGCCTACGCACCTCACCCCGATCACCCCGATGACCGGTGGCTTCTCTGCTGCTCTGATTCCTGAAGCTCCTGTGAAAAGCACCGCGTCCCGACTGTCTGCAGGGCCAGGCTTCTCTCCGCTCCCGGGTCACTGGGGTCCTGCTGCTGCACTTCACTCCTAAAGACCTAGAGCACCTCCTGCTTTTGTAGTTATTTATTTCTTTATTTCAACTACTGGACCCTGGCTGTCCTCTGCCAATATGTTTCAAGGCTGATGAATAGCACCCCCTGCAGTTATAGAGCTGATCTTTTGTAGCACAGATGTATAATTAATTGTGCAGCACTTTTGCAGTCTGAACAGGCAAGTGGATTCTTGGAAGACACCCATGTGCTGCCACCTGCTTCTCAGTGCCCCAGCTCCACTGCCCTTGGGGAAGGGACCTGTTGGCCACAGCTTAAGAGCCTCTGTCCTACTGGAGTGATGTGAAACAGGATTCAAATCCAGGTCTTTGGTGTAAAAGCCACAAACAACCTCAAACCCCAAGTGCTGCTGCACCACAGGACTCCTCTCCTCTGCCTCTGCTCCAACATGAAAGAACTTTTAGGCATTTTTGCATCACTGTTCCATCCCAATGGTGATGTTTAGGGATTTTTTTCCTTCTTTTTTTTCTCTCAGAGGGGAAGTAAGGATCTATAAGTTTGTAAAGCACTTTGAAGATAAAAATCATTGTCTGTGCAGAGTACTGTCTGTTGGCTTGTCTGAGTCACTACCTAGCTTCCCTGGGAAATGAAACCTAGAATCCTTCCACAGGCCACTTGGAGAATTAAGTCAAAAGAACCTTTGAGGCATCCTCCTTTGGACCTCTGTCCCTAGGGAGAACAGAAGTGGGGGTGACCAAGTGGGATTGGACACTGCATGAGTCTGGGAGGTGGGGGGCCACGACTGAAATACACCCTGCAAAACTGAGGGCAGAGGACATTGGGGATGTGATTTAGCTAAGATTAGGTACAGAAGAGATTTTAAGCCTCATTATTTTGTCTAGGTACGGCAAGATTATCCCCTATGGGGTTTTCCTCAGTTCTTTATCTACACCTGCTTTTAAAAGAGCAGCAAACAGTGGAGAAACCCTTTCCTTTGATTTCTCTTCAGCTGGGGACATCCGTCACCCAGGACTGTAACTGTAGGTGTTCAGGTCAGGGGTAGATGTGCATCACTTCAGCCCCATGCTAGGACATGAAAGGATTAAATCTCTTTCCAAAGCAAAGTGGAAGGTCCCCAGGTGCCTTCTCTCAGGCTCAGAGATTGCAGTGGGAGAAGGAAGTGGGATCCAGCTGGGTAAGAGACCTCATCAAGAGGATAAAAGCATTTAGGGTAAAGGACAGTCTGTCTCCCTGAGTAGGGGAAGTAATCAGTGAGGATGTGCAAGGGTCTCTCAAAAAGCCCTAGGCAGGCAATGTGTGTATCAGAAAAGAATTTCTAGGCAGTGGTGAAGGGGCACGAGCTGAAAGCGTTAATTAGTTCCCCCTGCCCCCGTTTCTGTTAAGATATTCCCTTTCTTGTAACCACAACTGCTTTTTGTCTTTCTTTTCTACATGTTCTTTTTTTTAAACTTGTGTCCCAATAAAAAGGACTGTTAAGGAAACCCCCTACTTATCACCTGAGGCTGGCTGCTGACTTACTGTTTCTCGAGAAGAGATAATGCTAGCTGATTATAAATAGGCTGACTGCCCTTTTTCATCAATATTAGGAGTAAGCCGACACCTTGATCTTTAGCCTGTGGAATGAATCACACTGCAAGAGTTGTTACTTTTGGAGAAGAGTAGTCATTTCTTCTCTCACATTATGCTCCCTGCTGTGAAAAGGCTTGGCCCGGATGAGGGGATCCTTGAGCTGGGGGTGGGTACCCCAGGGTATGTGAAATTTCACCCTGGTGAAATGATTTCTCTCCACCAGTGTAACCAATGTCTCAGCATTAAACCTGGGTTCAGCCAGGGCTGTCAGTGGATGACCTTGAGTACTGCAGCCCCCCCCCCACCTCCCAGCCTAATGCTGCTGCTTTTCATTGAAAGTGTCAGTGCTGGGATAGCTTGTTCGGAAGTTTGGGCTATTTCCTAAACTTGCTAAAACCAGTGGAGACTTACTGAGTTGGTAGGTGGACATGAACTGTGCTTGCTGAGGTATCTGTTCTTGCTTTGGCTGTTCTAAGAAGTGCTGACCTTATTTTCACAGCCCTAATGGAACTGACAGTATTTTGTTTAGGTCTAATTACTCACAGCACATTTACAGAAGTTAAATGGGAGACCTTCAGTCCTAATCATCTCTCAGGACAAATGTGAGTGCCAGCAGGATTCCCATCTGCAGAAGATAATTTCAAGAGGAATGATGAAAGCCATGATGTGTAAGGAGAGGTTTTGTTAGTTTAAACCTGAACTTAAGTAGGCAACTTGAAGAATTCCTCAAATCTTGAAACAAAACCAAGTTACTTAAGATTTTACGTGGATTTTACTTAAGATTTTTATGTGGCTTGGACTCTCTAAAGACAGATTTGTCCAGCCTTTAAAAATTAAAGACTCATTTTCTTAACTGAGGACAGTTGTGTCTTTGTGTTTGTTACCTAATAGCTTTTAAAGTGTTCCATCACTTGGCTCAGGTAATGTGAATGAAAATATGCTACTTTTCCCCATCCCCAAATGAGTCAGTAGCGTTCATAAATAGTTGAATAAGTTGCATTCAAAGTTGTAAGTTCTATATGTTCTCATGTGCCCTATCCTGATTTGGATTTGATTGCAACTTTAAAGTAATGCAGGCCACTAAAATGAGACATTAATAACTTCTGAAATGTAGAATTAGAGTGTTTGAGCATTGAATAAACTTAAATGAGTCTCAAGATACAAAGTAATTAAAGTGGTTGTGTTTGAAGTAGTTTTTTTCCCTCATGTTTTGTTAGCAAGAGGAGATATGTAAGTAAACTGTGGTGGAACTTTAAAAAATATTTTCAATAAACCAATCTCTCAGATGAATCAGGACCAGAGAACATCACTATACCTAACAAAAAAAAAAAAGGCACAGAAGTTGATTTCTATGACAAGAAGTTAATCAGATTTCTTGCAATGTCTATCTTTAGTGCACCCTTAGGTTTCTACTTCCCAATATAAGTACAGACTTCTTACCAGATGAATATAGAAGACTCTCTTGGTTTTGGTCCAGTCTGATGCTTTCTGCATTGGCCTCTTGCTGCTGCAAGCTCTTCTTAGGTGCTGTTTCATGTGCCTGCAATTCTGGAGCGTGGTAGCAGCAAGGTGACTGGAAGAACTAAAGCTGTTCCTTCAGGGACCTTTTTTTCTCTCTTGTTGGAACAGCTGAGATTCAACAGCTATTGCATACATCAGGGAGGAAGCCAACAGGGAACAAAGTAAGAATCAAAACCTTAGTTGCCTGTAAAATTTGGAACTATATATCATGGGGATTTGTGCTTGTTAAGCCCAGAAATTCCCACTTCCCTGTAGGCAGAAGAAGCCACCCCAGCAAATGAAACCTCTGTAAAGGGCTAGCAGAAGTAAGAGAGAAAAAATGCCCTTTCTGTAAAACATGTTCAGGCAAGGCAGAGTTGGTTTTATGTAAGATAATTTAAAAAGACAAGTTCTAATATTTGAATTTCTACTTTTATTTAGATATGCATAACAATTCAGATAATGAAGATTTATTGATGGACTTTTCTGCCTTGTTGGAGACAGTCTTGCTGGAGAATCACATTTGTATGGCTTTCTGTTTTAATTTCCACCTTTATTACTCTGGGCATCTGCATGGAAATTTGATTGGCTTTTCCTTAAAAGTTCAGCTTCTGTTGTTTTTGTTTCTTGCTTTTTCTGCTGGACTCAGATTCTTTTGTCTGCAGCATCACAATCACTTTCACAGCAACTAATTCTATTCTGCCAGAAGCAGCTTTTTGGCAGGAAGCAAAAGGAAGAAGCAGAAGAAGCAGAGGAGGTCTTAAGGTACAAAGATCTTATTTTCATGAATCAGCTCTTTGTAATGGGAAGATGAAAAGGCAGAAGTGTTGCAGTGTTTTAATTTTTCTCCTGCTATGATTCACACTACCTACCTTCAGCTGCTTTATCATTTTCCTTCCTTTGAGATGCTCCAAAGTCTTTCAATCCAGTTGTTCTGCTGCAGGAAGGGGCTGTAGGACTTAATACTATTGCTTATGGAGACATTCCCAGTGTCTGGAGGAGAGCACCTTCCAAGTGATGCACCCAAGACATGACCATCAGTAGGCTGAAAAATCTGTGCTTGTCAAAAATATTTTCCAGCAAGCACAGATCCTCTGATAATCTTAAGGGGAAAAGTTAAATATCAGTGAATTAATGAGAGGGGAGCCCTCTCTGTCCTTGCTGCAGTTCCTTGGGAGATGTCTGATACTGCTTCTCCCTTGTGTAGGTTCAGGTGTAACACTTTTTATCTGAAGTTAAGTGTAAAAAAAATAAGAGGAAGGTGTGGGAAATCCTGGGGCTGGGTAGGAGGAGAGGTAGGAAATGATAATGAATGTAGCCATGCTGATGTCTTTCTTGGAGAAAGGGAAACAGGTGAGCTGCCCTTGCTTTACACTTGCTTAAAGATGTAGCTGTCCCACCGTGAATATAAGTTTCGGTCCCCAGTCTCGTGACCTGTAGGTGCCCAATCTTGCTGTCATGTTTTGTATTATCTATCTTCAAGGTAGTCACTAATGCCCATTCCCATAGCATCTAAGAGCCTCTAGATGAAAGCTGTGAAAGTGCAGTGGTGAGCCTGTGCATGACATGAAATTGTGTAACAGGGGAATAGATTAGGATAAGGGTAATACTTTGAGGGGACGGGGGCCATGTCTGTGGGAAATCTGTGAGCCTGACTCCATGGAGGCTTCACCTTCCTAGTGCTGCATCAACAGTGAAACCTTTTGTAAAGAAGAAGAAATCTCTCAGAGGACCCCACCAGCTGCATTCAGAAATCATGTTTGCTCTAACAAACACTGGGGTGCTCGGAGCCTTTCCAGCCTATGTTACCTGCAAATTTGTTCTCAGTCCCCCATCCTGCATCACTTACTGTCCTCCCCCCTTCCAGGCAGAGGGAGCTCAGGGAGTGTGTGAAGATGAGAGGTGGCTGAGGTCAGGATGGTGTCATCCTTCTGTTCCCCCTCCAAGCTGTTAATGTATGCTTCTGGAGAGCCACACAAACTGAGTAATTACTGAATTACGGCTAGATCAGAAGTGGTGACCTCAAAGACAGAAGGAGACTCTCCATCTCCATTTGTCAGTCCCCTTGGGGTCAGAAGGACAATTTTTCGCTGGCATCTGTGAGGGGGGGAAAGGGAAGTGCAAGGTAAGCCTTACATTAAGGCATAACAGGGGAAAAAATGTTTGCTTTAGCCATTGCAGCATTCATGTGCAGTAAGATGCAGCATTGCTTGCATGTGTGTAATAACAGCAGCACTGGTGGGAGCAGTGGCACTAACCCAGAGGGCTACTCAGGGGACTTCATTTTGCTCAGAATTGCCCATCCATCATAGAGGAGGGTGCCAAGTCTTGAGGCCATTTCCCTGCCTTATTTGTGCCTCTATCCTCAAAAGCATTTTGATTAGGAGATGGCAAGGAGGATGTAGGTAGGATTTGGAAAGTTTCTGTTGTGGTAGGACCATGGTGGCTCTGTACAGTTTATGACCGAGCTGATTTTCTTACACTAAAAGCAGAGACTTCAGTCTTTCTTACAACTGTGGTGTAGCACATCTGCTGAATTTATAGCACTTACTCTTGGATGATGGAATGTATTTGCTGGAAATTTGCATTCAAACCTGCTTAGTTCATTGTGTTGATTGTAAAATTGATCCTTTATGTGTTGTGGGGATTTTAAAAATTTTTTTAAAAATTGGTTTTGGGTGGGTTTTTGTTTTGTTTTGGTTTGGTTTCTGTAACCATTTTTGGCCTTAAATCCGAGGGGTTTTTTCTTCTTTTCAGAATTGAAGGGTGAGAGCGTATAGATGCAACTGAGGACTTCACCCTGAAGTAGAAAGGCATGCATGGATGTTAGATTTCCACCCTGATCATGTGTGTGGGATTGTAGCCTAGTAGCCTGATGGGGTTACTTTCGTCATTAGTCCTAGGAATGTTTTGTATGTAACAATTTTTTTGTGTAACTGACAGTGGTCAAGTAGGTAGATGTCCCTGAATGGCCAAGTCAGAAGGTTGAATTTCTTCCTTTTGGAAAGAAAATGAAATGTTCAGTGGCAAAGGAGAACTTGGCAATGTGAACAAGGTGTACTAATGACAGTGGTTTTTCATCTGGAGTCTGCAGACAGCCAAAAATTAGTTTCTGAGAGAATTAAATTATCCATTAAGCTCAGTGGGGTTGTACGTTGAAGCCTGATATATCACTTGGAAAGCTGCAAAGGATATGGCGTCTCTCCTTGCGTGATATTTAACAAATATAGTTTTGATAATTTTGTTTACCTTATGCACTTAAATTGACCCTGTGTATTACCAGTGATGCCTACTGTAATGCAACAGCTGATGATGATGTGACAATTGCCTGCATTTATAGCATGAGCTCTTTTAAAACTTCAGTTCATCCTTCAAAATCAGCCATATAGTTTTCAAGCTTTTAAATATTTTAAAAAGCAACTCCTGTTGTATTTCCCTTGTAACACCTACAAAGTAGTCATAAGGGAGATGGGAAATGCTGCTCTGCAGCAGACTAGACATCTAGATATTGAACTCTGTGAACTCACTTATTTTTGGTCCTTTGAGAGATATTTGACTTGGGAATGGTGGCTGTCCTTGTATTTTTATATGCATTTTTGAGCATTTTACAAAACTTCTACTATTTATGCTGCAACTTCATTTTAGACATTAGGTAAAAAATACCTTGTTATAACAAGCTTATCTAGATAAGGCATGCTGTCATGTTTTTATTTATACCAAAGGGTTTTACGTTAAGGTAAGTTTAAGTTTAGCTTTAGTTAGAGTGCTCTAAGCACTCCTACCTTACAAATCTACATAAAGGATTGACCTCAATTGATGCTTCACTACAAAATCAGAAAACAGATAATGGAAAACCAAATTATAAAAATCTTATCGAGTTCCCCCACCCCATTACAGCTTTTATCACAGTCCTGGATCCCCAGGGGGAATGCTGCTCTAACCAAGCTCTTAGCATGCCGTGGCAGTCAACAAGATTAAGGCTGTTTCTGACGAGAGCAACCTCGGGTTTATCACGGTGAATGTGCTGTGGGAGCCTCTGTCCAGGCGAAGGAAGCGATGACCTCCACGTCATGTGAGCGAAGCAGCGTGCCTGAAACCCCCCCTGTGAATGGGCAGCCAGTGCCCAGGAGAGCAGGGCATACAGTACTGCCAGGGCTTGCAATGAGGCAGCGCCTGCGTGCTCCAGCTGCAATTTCCAGGGAGATGATGCGGAGAGCTTCGCAATATTCTCATCTGAAGGAGACAAGGCATAGATCACAGCAGTAGACTCGCTTCAGAAAGGAGCCAGTGCCTCTCGAGTTCCAAGATGAGTGAACAGAGGAGCAGGCAAGTCTTTCCTAGATGCTCCAGGTGCACGATTGCCTGACCAGCAGCTGGGGAGTCCCTAACACCCACAAATTGTTAACTTGAAAGACAAATGGTAGGAGCACATGTAATTGTTGTCTGCTCTGGTTGCTTTTCTTCCAACTACTGGCATCATTTTAGGCTTATCTAGATGGAATTTCAGCTAGCCTCCACATTATTTTTGACAGATAATGCATGGTATGAGATGTGGTGGTTTGTATTTATTTTTCAAAAAAAGCGAGGCACCTGTGGAGGAGCCATCAGTGAAGTTGTCAACTGGCTGTGCTCACAACACAGTCCTCAGCAGTTCATCGCCTTTTGGATGAGCTCTGAGCAGAGGCCTACTCTCGGAATACGGCTTGCTGAGGATCTGGGAAACAAAGCTTGGGAAACAGGGCAGTTATTGAAAGTGTCATATCTGCTCAGTAAAGTTCCTGGCAAAGCAAGTTTTAAATGCCGCTTGAGCTTTCTCTGCCCAGCACTTAAGAGCTTTGCAGACTGCCAGCCCTACTGCGTTTTCACGTGAAATGTTCTGAGTGGCAGATGGAAGAAACTGTAATGTCATATAGAGCTTCCTTTGCTGGCATACGGGCTTAAATGAAGGAGGTGATGATTTGACAGGCACTGCATCCTGGCTCTACTGCTACCCCATCCACAGCCTCCTCGCCCTCTCGCTCTCAAACCCAAAAACTCGTGAATGATCTGAAAAAAGCTTCATTATCTCTCCAGCACAGAAGTGCAACTGGACACCCCGGACTCCCAAATGCAAAGGCGGTGGGGACTCGGAGAGCTGGCAGTGCCACCTCTGATGGCCCGGGAGGCTCTGGGCTGGCGGTCGCGGCCGGGCGGGCTGCGGGGCAGGAGAGCCCGAGCACCGCCGCCTCCATGTTGTTTCCTGAGATCCCCGCGCCTCCGCTGAGGCACCTCCGATTCGGGGCCCGCCCAGCCCCGCCGTACGGTCCGACTGCCGCCTCGGGGTGTGCTCCAGGGCTCCGGGCCCGGCCATCGCTGTACGCGTCGGGGCTGACGAGTAGGCCGGGGGGAGACAAGTGGGCAAACGGAGCAAAGCCCGTTCTTAAAATGACCTGGGGGAGGGTGAGGGTGGCGGGGGGGGTGGAGAGAGGCGGTATTGATTTACGAGGAGAGGGAAACGCGAGCTGCCCCGGTGCCTGCCCCGAGGGGCGGGGGGCGGCGCGGAGCCCCGGTCCCCTCCGTAGGGGCGGGGTGGGGCAGCACGAGCACCGGGCGCGCCTCGCCCACGTGCTCCGGGCGCGCGGGACGCGGTGGGGGGGGGGGGGCGGCGCGCGGCTCCTTTAAGCGGGCGCGTGGTGGTGGGAGGGGCGGTGGCTCCCTCACGCGCCCCCCCCCACCTCCGCGCGCGCGCGAAGGCACGTCCCTGCTCGCGGGGGCGCGCGCGCACGCGCTCCCCCTCCCCTCCATCCCATCCCTCCCTCGGCCGGCCGGGACCCGCCGCCTCGCGCCGCCGTTCCTGCTGGCGCGCGCGCTGGCTCTACCGCCGCCCGCCACCATTGGCTGCCGGGGGTCAGGTGACCCCGTGTTATTTCCTGTGTGTGTGTGAGGTGTGAGTGAGGGGAGGAGGATGGAACCGGACGCCCCCGCGCCCCCGCCCGCCCCCCGGCCCCGCCGCCCCGGCTGCTGAGCCGCCCCGCCCCGCCCGCCGCGGCGGAGGGCGCCGGGCACGGCGGCGGGGGGGGGTCTCAGGTAAGGGGAGGCCGTGCCCTCCCGGGCTGTGTCGGTGTGAGGGGGAGGCCTGGGGAGCGAGTGCGAGCTCCTGGCGGGGGAAGCCGAGGTCGCTTGGGCGTGTGGGAGGGGATGTGAGGGGCTCATCCGTGAGTTGGAGGGCGAGCGCTGGGTACGAGGGAGCTTGTGAAGGGGCTCCTGGGAAGTTTAACCTTCTCTTTCCCCCGCCCCCCTTTTTTATATATTTTTTTTCTTTAAAGAAAAAAAAATGTTTGTTTACGTGTGTTCGAAGACGCCCTCGTGCTACCTGGTGGAGTGCCCACCTGTTTTCCTGTCCCGGAAGAACGTTTTTTTGCAAGAATTGAGAAGTTTTTGTGGGATTTGGTGTTTTGGTTGAAGAGATAAACGATTAAAACTGTTGGAGAAGATGGATGCACAGTGCTCAGATTGTAGTAGGTGGACAGGCTGTTTTGGGAATGCTTGAGGTTTGTAGTGCCTCTCTGCTTTTTGGAGATTCAACGTAGCCGTTGCTTATCTGCAGAGATAATCAGGATATAATGTGTTTGGGCTGCTGTGAGGATCAGTTTGTCTTTTCTTAATGGTGCTTACCTTGCTGGAAGTTGTGTTTAGGGCTGCAGTTGGAAGTCATTTTTCCTGCCTTGAGGGAAGGAGTAAGAGAAAGTTATGTAACATAAGTGTTCTAACCTATGTATCAGAGCTGCCTAATGGTACCGGGGCTCTGTTATTAACCTGAAAATAAGAGCACGTTTGTGTGTGTGAATCAACAAGTGACTGTCTCTGGGTAGATTTGGCTCCACCAGAATCCTTTATTTCTTGTGTATACTGTCTTTTCCTTCATTAAAAGGGCAGGCAGTTTGATTAAAACGCAGCATTGTTTTCTGTACCATTTCGTGGTTTTTAAGTCTTCCTTTGAAAACAAAAGAAAAAGGAGAGGTACACCTGTGAGGGGATTGAGTTTCAGAGCTTTCTGTGTTTAGGTTAGTATTTTGAAAGCTATTCATGTCTGTGTCGCTTGTTGCCATCTGTTGCTGCATGCATGGGTAGTTCTTTGGAGAGTATGATTTTTAGCATGCTTCCTGACCAATAGATGTGCATGGAACAGTTGGATCACCTCTGCTCAGATTTTATAGAACAATGAAGTGACTGGATGATGGAGATGCAGCAGCTTCTGGGTTGGGTTTGTAGCACACTGGCTGAACTCAATTCAAGAAGAGCTGATTTCTTTTACACATTTTCTAGACTTCTTTTGTCAGATAAGCTTGTTTTTCGAGGCTTAATGGGGATTATGTAGCCTAACCAAGTGCACTTGGTTAAGTGTATGTGATAAACAGTTTTTAGTATTGTTATTTGAGTTTTAATTTGCATGAAATGTTTCTGGTTGGGTTTTTTTTGTTTTTTTGTTAAATCCGCATCTTTAAATAGGGTTCCATGTTACTTCACTTTGAGTTGTTTGAAGCTGTATTATTTAATCTTAAGATTAGGTTCCACTGGCGTTTAAAAAGGCAGCTGCATTAGTATACTGCAGAGAGAATTACTGTTAAGAAAAGGGAAAAGATTTATTTGCTCAGTCATCTGTCTCCTAAACTTTGTTAATGCTACAAGGAGAGGAGGAGAGTCATTCCTCATTTCTGTAAATTGCTGGTACATGAAATGCATATTGTGTATCCTGGTTAAATGAACAAGCAAGTTATTATGCTATTTGAGTGAAAGTATGACAACACTTTTTATATTAAAAATACTACTTTCCTCTTGTATCTTTTAAATCTTGTAGTTTTGGGATAGCTTTTGGGCTTTGTATTGTTAGGTTGAAATGTCTAGGGGGAAGTTCTTGGACTTTTTTGCTGGTTTGGTACTCTTCAGATTACTTCGCTTTAAGTCTCTTAGCATCCTTTCTAGTAGAATTGTGTGTGTTTTGACACAATTTGGGTTTTGACCTTTAAATCAGTTTTCAGAGGTTTGGGGATTGATGAAACATGGCTTTTTGCTGAAACATACTTTCCTATACCTTTGCAGCTTGGGGCAGGTTAAGTGTGGTTCCCTATATGGAAGCTGTAGGAGCAGCTTCATCGTTGTGACTTTGATAGGAGATCAGGAATTTTTGGTTTTATTGTAATTTCTTTTCTTTGTTACTAATGCCGCGTAAAAATAGCCTGAAGTGAACTTTTATTAAAGGAGTAAATGTGTTTCTATAATGCATAAATAAGAAGTGAAAGTTATTTAAATGGAAGAGAACTTATTTGTGTATTAGTTGTAAAGGAGACCTCATTTTATTGTCAGAAGCTTCCTTAATCTTCAGCTGAAGAAATAGGCTGTTACTAACCTGTTGGCTACATTTTAAAGGGTACTCAGAATGTGAGTAAAAACATTCTTAATGGCTCTGTGATTGATACATATATGAAGTTTGTAGGACAGAGAGTGAAATGTGTAGGATTTTGAGGTTTTTTCCCCTCTCCCACTTCCTGTTGTGGAAATGTGTGCAAAGACAACCTTTTTGGGCTCTTAGGACAATGTTAAAAAGAAAATAATTGCACAACCCCTTTTCTCCCTCTGTAGGTCACGTTTAACTAACCCACCCATTGGGCACAGCAAGATGGCAACAATGCTGCTCTTGGAAGGGGCCCTTCCTCAGAGTTGCACTTCCTGTTGCTATTGGACAGCTTGGCATGCTGCTGTCTGGAGTGAGGGCATAATATGTAATAAACTTGAATAATTTCATGCTGCTTCCTTGGCTTCTCTATAATTTGAGATAAGGGTATTTAAGAGTTTATAGCTGGCTTCTGTATATCTTGCCTTTTGACACAGAGTGTGCAAGATCTCCATTTGGGTGGGATAGGTTTTTAATTAAAGCATGTATTTTTTCATACCTTGTTCAGTTATGCTTTATACTTATGAAAGGTTTTACACTCATGTTTTGGGAACCTGAGTTCTTATAAGTTACAAAGATGTAGTAATGCTTTTGGTAATGCTGACTTCTCAGACTTCAGAGTGTGCCTTAACTGGCTGTGTGAGAATTTGTGTTACTTAATCCCATGGTAGGCCTCTGAAATGGGGAAGATTACAGATGGCAGTTTCTGAAGAGCCAACTAACTGATTTGTTGGTGGAGACTGGACTGAGACCAACCAACTCTTCCCATTCAGGAAATTAAAACTGCAGTTTAATAGCAAAAGATGTTTATTATTGACTGCTTTTGGTGAAATCTCTTTGAAAGTAACATTTTAATTTGTGGTTTAGCTTTTGGACTTCTAAAATCAAAAATAAATGGAGTCTTAAGTATTTAAACCCACTTCTCATAGTGTTGACATGCTATGTAGAATTTTCTTTATTGTAGAAAAGCGTTTAGTGTTACTGATAGAGAACACAAACATAGTGTAAGCAGACGTGTATACTTCTCTAAAATCATCCAGGAGAGAGGCTATTCCTGTAGTGGCATCCTGATGTTCAATTCTGTTCCTATCAAACTTTTCTTACTTAAAAAAGGAAAATAAAAGGTGGTTCAGTTATTATTGCCTGGGTCCCGTTCCTGATGGTTCTTGAGTAGACTTCAGTCTTGACTGAACTGGGAGAACTGAAGATGTCTGCAGCCATGTACAGCACTGCTGGTGCCTCTGTATCACACTGGTGTCTGGCTGCACCACTCCTTGATTGCTTCAGCTGAGTCTTTCCGCTTACCACTAAAATATATATTGATTTGTTTGGGGTCACTTGGCAAAGCATGTGACATTCTTCATTATGCATGTACATGGGTTTCCTTTCATTTTAAGAACAGGAAAGGACAAAAATAAAAAGCAAGACCCAAAGACTCAAAAATCAAGATGGACATGTAGTCAACAGTGGATTCTGTTTGGCCCTGTTGGAGGATAAGATCTGCTCTGGGTCTTCTGTGCTTTGCTGCCTGTTTGCCTTTGAAGACAAATGAAAAGTAGAATTGCATTTTACCAACTCTTGAACTTCTTGCTGCCTTCATGAACAACAGCACAAGCACAAGTCAAACTTCCAGTTTTGGTTACAACAGAGCAGTGATCTTGCAGTAAGACTCCTGTTTCTTCTTGCCTCTTCCCAGTGATTCCTCAAGAGTGGAGCTAAGCAGTGGTAACCAAAAGTGCAAGCATCCTCTTGTCAGCTCAGCCTGGTGACAGTGAATATGCTTGTGTTTCTTCCAGTGCTTTTTGTATTTCTCTTTTAGCACAGTCTTTGTAACCTGTGATGGTATTGCAGGAGGGGGGGGAAAGTGTTACCAGGTTCTTTGTCGGGGAGCCCTGGCTTGAGTCCCTTGAGATTTCACCTGTTCTCCATTTGGGAAGGCTGTTATTTCTTGTCTCAATTGTGATGCAACAAATAGAAAAAAGCTAGGAAAATTTTCTTTCCCCCTACCTCTTCATTACAAGCACACAGCATGCCTATGTTGATACCAATAAATGTGTATGGAATTCATTGTGTATTCTGTGCTGGAATATGATGACTTATTTTGTAGTATTTTACTAGTATGAACTCAGTCATCTAATTGCTAGTAAATTGCAAATCCTAAACAGAACCCTCTGATGAGCTCTGATAAGAGCTCAGTACTTAGCTAAAAATTGTATAGGGAGCTGCTATGCTGGAAGCTTTAGTACAGTTTATTGGAAATATTGTTCATATCACTTTCCTTGTAAAATTAGATGCTGCAAAGTGTCTTTTTAATAGCTTTTAACTGATCTAAAGACTTGATATTAGCAAAGCTAACTGAATGGCTTGTGTCCATGTACAGCATCACTAATGACTGGGAAAAAGCATACCTAAAACTTATTAGCTGAAAGAAAAATATGTGCTGTCATACTTGCCAGAATGGGCATAACCCTTTGTACACCATAATGAAATGTTGTTAATCAACCTTCAATTCAATATCTGCAATTTGCTGTTACCTTTGCTCATATTCCTGGATACTCTTGAATTTCCCTGGGGTTTGATTTGTTTAACAGTGTTTTTCTATGAGTAGATGTTCTGGAATAGTGGAAATGCTATATGTGATTTTTAAAAAATTACCATAAATGGTTATATGATAAATGTAGGGAATGATGTGTGATTAGCATTATGTTTTCTGCTGGAAATACAAAGCATCAGGGCAGAAACAGTGTGTAAGGTTCCTGGAGTGTGTGTCCCCTGACACAAATGATGAGGTGGAAAACTGGGGAAGGCACCTGCTGGACCTGTGGTTTGTGAACAGAGAAGGACTCTTGGGTGCCGTGATGGTCAGAGAGTATCCTGGGCAGAGTGAGCATGCAAGGATAGTTTTCAATTCTTGGGGAAGCAAGTGGAGGAGTCAGCAGAACTTCCACATTGGACTTGCAGAGAGCAGGGAGTCTGGCCTGTTCAGGAGCCTAGTTGATAGAGCCCCTTGGAAGGCATTCCTGAAGGGCAGAGGAAGGTTAGGCATTCTTCAAGAAGGAAATCTTAAAAGTGCAGGAGCAGGATGTCACCTTGTGCTGAAAGATAAGCCAACAGGGAAGACTGGTCTGTCTGAATAGAAAGGTTTGGCTGGAACTTGGGGAAATAAAAAAGAGACAACCCTTGAACCAAGGGGCGTTAAACTCAGGATGGTTAACAGGGATGTTGTGAGGTTACACGGAAAGAAACTTAGAAGTCCAAAACCTAACTAGAGCTTAGTCGGGTTGCTACCATGAAAGACAATAAAAATGTTTCTATGACATACATTAGCAACAGAAGGAGGGCTTTATTGGATGTGCAGGGAAACAAAGTGACAAAGAAGAAGGAAAAGATTGAGGTGCTTAATGCCTTTTTTGCCTCAGTAATGTAAGACCAGTTGTTCCCTGGGCATCCAGTCCCCAGAGCTGGAAGACAATGATGAGGAGAAGAAAGAAGCTTCTGTAATCCAAGGGAAAATGGTCAGTGACCCTGCTACACCACTTACAGGTACTGATGGACTTGGCAGAAGTGCTCCCTGAGCTGCTTTCCTTTAGCAGTCCCAGCTACCTGGGGAGGTCCCAGGTGATTAGAAGTTTGCAAACCTGGTGGCCATCTACAGAAAGGGCTGGAAGGAGGATCTAGGGGACTGCAGGTCTGTCAGCCTGACCTCTGTGCCGAGGAATGTCGTGGAACAGACCTTAAGTGCCACATGTGGCATGTATGGTTCAACCAGGTCTAGTGAGCACATGTTTAGGAAAGTCAAGTCCTACTTGACCAACCTGATCTCCTGCAACAAGATGGCATGTTTAGTGAATGAGGGAAAGGCTGTGGATGTTGCCTAGCTGGACCTTAGTGAAGCTTTTGACAGTGTTCCCCCCCGACATTCTTCTGGACAAACTGCTTGTGGCCTGCAGGGGTGCCCTGTTTGCTGGGTGAAAACCTGGCTGAATGGCCAGTCTCAGAGTGGTGAGGAATGGAGAGATCCCACTGGCAGCCAGTCATGAGTTGTGTTCCCCAGGGCTCTGTGCTGGAGGCAACCCTGTTTAATGTCTTTATTGGTGATCTGGGTGAGGGAATTGAGTGCACCCTCAGTCAGTTTGCAGATGACATCAAGCTGTGCAGGAGTGTTGTTCCTGGAGCACAGGAAGGCTCTGCAGGAGGATCTGGTCAGACTGGGTTGGTGGACCAAGGCCAGTGGTATGAGGTTCAACAAGGCCAAGTGCCAGGTCCTGCACTTGGGTCTCAACAGCACCGTGCAGTGGGCAGACTGGGAGGGGAGTGGCTGGAAAGCGGCCCAGTGGATTGACGGCAGCTGAGCATGAGCCAGCGTGTGTGCCCAGGTGGTCAAAAAGGCCAGTGGCAATGTGGCTCCTATCAGATATAGTGTGCCCAGCCCCTGTACACTTGTGAGGCGCCTCAAATCCTGTGTCCAGCTTTGAGCCCATCACTACAAGAAGGACATTGAGGGGCTGGAGTGCATCCAGAGAAAGGCAATGGAGATGGTGAAGGGTTTGGAGCACAAATCTTAGGAGGAGCAGCTGGGGGAGCTGGGGTTGTTTAACCTGGAGAAATGGAGACTTTTCTCTCTAGAGACTTATCACTCTCTACACGACCAGGAAGGAGGCTGTAGCCAGGTATAGTTCAGTCTCTTCTCCCAAGTAACAAGCAATAGGACAGGAGGAGCTGGCCTCAAGTTGTGCCGGGGAGGTTTACATTCAATATTAAGAAATATATTTTACCTGAAGAAGTCAAACATTTGAATAGGCTTTCCAAAAAAGTAGTGGAGTCGCCATCCCTGGAGGTATTTAAAAAGAGGTGTAGGTGTTCTGTTTAAGGACCTGGTTTTGTGGTGGCTTTGTCAGTTCTATTAGAGGGGTTGGATTTGATAATCTTTAAGGTCTTTTACAAGCCAGTGGATTCCATGATGCTATAAACCATGTCTTTCCCTTTTGTTTCTCATCTTGCATTCAGGGGAAAAAGAATGAATTCAACAGTGTTCTGTCATATTGTGTAAGTTGGTTTGCCCACTATAAGTTTTCTCTATTTCACTTCATGTGTGGAGATGGGGGAGGTTTCTCTTCCCTCCCTTATCCAACATTTTATGAAATGTGTACATCTGATTTTCTGATATTATTGATCCTGAACATACCTTGTGTGTGTTGCTACATAAAATTGGTCTTTTGGATAGGTCTTGATGAGTATAATAATAATAATGGATACTTAGCAGGCAGTAAATTAAATGGGTTGGGCAAAATTGTTGCAGAAGGAGGTAGCAGATTGTCTTTGTCTTTGTACTGCAGGGCATTGCTGAGTGAGTGGCAGATTCTTTTCTGTAGTGTTGGAGAGCGGAAGTAGCAGGAGCATAACTGAGAATTGCTCCTAAGTGACACTTTTTATTTTGCATGAGAAAACTGAACTCTGATGTTCTTATCTCCCTTCCATCTAAATCACTGCATTTTAATGGAGAAACATCTCATCCCATGTTACTCTGAGAGTGCATAAAGAGAACTCTGCTGTTTGCCAGCTATGGTAGGGCACTGGTTTTGGTGATGAGCTGGGAGTCCATTGCACTGTGGTATTCTGCACCTTTACAGTTCTGACTTCAGCTAATATCATATTTACTCTGGAGAGTAGGGATTCTTGCATTCTGGCCTTTTTCATTTTGCTCTGTGTTCTTTTCTACATTTGGTGTCTTTCACCTTTTCTATATTAGGTGTCCTTTGTATTCTGGTTGTCAGAGACAAAACTGTGTTCTTGCTTGCAAATTGTTTGGTTGAGTACATTTTTATTTCAATGATGTTGGGATATAGAAATTTGACTTGTCATGTGTTCATTTTGTTTGTTTCCTTGTCTTTTTGCCTTGCAGGAATACAACTTGTTTTATGTTTGAAAGGTGGAATTTATGGAAAACCAAAGGGAGGTGTATATATAATAGAGCTGCTGAATATAGCAAGGGGAGGAGAGGAGGTTAATTATATGTATACTCTGCAGCATAGTCAAAACCCTGTCAAAGCTGGCAGAAAAAGAAAACTTCAGTAAACCTGGGTCAAACTCACCAGCAAAAGCACATCTCTTAGCTCAATGAGGAACAGCATTAGGGAGTTCCTGAAAGTGGAAGGGAGGAGGATTTAGGAAATAAACATCTTTGCTTATCCATAGAACTGTAGTGTTTATAAAGTCTTTGTTGGTCTGTGTTTACTCATGGAATTTTGGCTCTATGTGCATTGCCTGTCTGGATTAAGCTGAGTAAGGTCCTTTTGGTCAGTTGGTTAACAGGACTTGAAGAATTAAATCAGGAACAATTCTCAAGGTGAAAGTCATTTAGTTGCCATCTTTCTAGTTGAAACAAGGTAGCAAACTTCATTTTTTCATAGAAAGTTGGGATGTTTTAGAGCAGGGGTAAAAAGAGATCTAGTCCTCCTTTTTTTTTGTAATAGAACACTAGGACTACATTAGCATCATGAAATGGTTATATGTTATCCTTCCTGTATGGTTTATGTTACTTGTTCCTCTTTATTTAGCCTCCTCACATGAGGAGAGAGGTGGACACACAAACTGTGGAGTCTTCTGGTTTTGTTTTTTCCCTCCTTCCTGGTGTGCAAGATGAATGACTGCAGGAGTGTGAGAACTTAAGTTTAAGAGAATGATGGGACTGGTTCTGAGAGTAGTGGACCATCTAAACTCCCTCTGTCCTACTTTCAAATGTTAACTCTAGCATTTCCAAAAATTATGCTCTGAGTGCAGTATCTTTGTTATCCTCCACTGATCAGTATTTACAGAGGCTTTTTTTCTGCTCTGGTTTTGGATTCGTCCCTCCTCTTTCTTTTCAACTGCTGACTTCCTCAAGAGTATATCCTTTAGGATGTGACATGGAATACATGCAGTGGAAGCTTTGTCCATTGACTTTCCAGCTTCAAACATTCCTGACACTAGCACTGTGGTGATACAGAAATCCTCTGAGGAAGGAGAAGGCTTTGAAACCCAGTTGTGAGACGATCTCTAACTGTAGGTTGTTAATTTCTGTGAACTGCTTATGCTCATTAGAGTTAATTTTGTGCCTGTGGTGTGGTCTGACTGCTGTTGACATTCCCTGCCTTTGGCTGTGGCAACAAAATTTGGAAGTGTAGATTTTGTTGGTTACAGTGGCTTGAGTTTAAAACCTAGATTTTTCAGACTTCTAACTGAGGTGTGTTAGAAGTTTAATCACTTTATATGCATAAAATTGACATAGAAAGGTTGCTTCTGAAAGGTTTTGACTCAGTGGGGAGCTGGTGAGAGCGAACCAATTTAAGTGCTTTAGGCCAAGGCTAAGTATAAACCTCATGAGTTGTGAGCTGTTTGCTATGACATTGCTTTGTGCTGCCTTCTCTCTCTCTTCTCATCTGTCTGTTGGTTATACCAGTGGAGCTACAGCAGGGATGCATAATGAGGTGGTTCAAGAAACTGGTCCAATCTGAAAATTTCAAAGAATGCCTGCAGGGGTGGGGATGGGTAGGAAGGGGGAGGACCTCCTTAAAATAGTCCTACCTCTAAAGTAGTCTCTTTGTTGAATTATTTAAATGTATAGAGTTATTTTGTATTAATCTAAACTGTTTCTTCTGTCTCCATGTGAGTGTGGCTGTAGTCTTAGTCACTCCCTGTTAGTCTCAGAAGACAAAGCTTACTGTAAGAATGTGTCTGCTTCAGTTTGTGGCTTCCACATGAGGCAGATGCTGTGGAATCTGAAGTGTGGAGAAATGAGCAAAGAATTTAGAGGACACAGGTTGTAGGAGACAAGGAGAAATGTTAGGCAAAGAGAAAGTTCTTGTTCCTCTAGTGTGAAAATCTTACAAATGCTTTGAATTTTTTTTTTTGAGACAAGTTCAAACAGTTCTTATGTTTGAGAAAAATAAGGTTTCTCTCCAATTTTTTTATCAGTAAACTTGATATGGCCTTGACTGTATTTTCTTTTAAAGTGTGCCATAGCAGTAGTATTTGCAGACCTTCCACATTCAAATTCCTCTTAAATCTGCATTGATATAGAGGTATGAAGTGCTGAATTAATAGGAAGAATGATAACCTTGGCTAGTGAAAATTGAAAGTGTTAAAGCGAAATTTTTTGTCTTACCTTAAAGGAACAAAACTCTATAAGATGATTGGAAGGTGTAAATTTGAGTACAGCTTTTCTTCAGTTGAGCAGTAATTCTTTAATTTGTTAGTTTAGGTAGATCAAGGTTCTATTTCTACCTGATTTTAATGTTACTGCCTAGAATGTAAATAGGTAGTATTATGTTCAGCAATGGTTTTATCCTAATCAATGGATATAATTCTTGTGTACAGTGCAGAGCCTCCATTGTAATAATACTTGCACATAACTGATACAGATTTTATGTCAATTTACTTCATTTGCCTTGAGGAGTTCCCAGGAGTCTTAGTTACAGGCTCATTGCACCAGACATTGTAAAAAAAATATATATTTAATTGTATAGACTATGTTGAATAGAAAAGACAGACATATTACAGGTACTATTTAATATGACCCTTATAAAGTATTTATCTTAGCAACTTGTCATCAAGGCTGGGGATAGAGCTTAGTATGAAAAATGATAGAAGTTGATTAAAAATAATGTGTTAGGATGGTGGGCTTTCATTTTCTTCACTGTATAGTTCTGAGCATTTTAGATATTGGATAAAGTTCTGCACAGAAAATGGGGGCTTGGGCAGCTAGAACCTGACAACACTGCTTGCACTTTACTGTTTCCCTCTTGCAATTAATAATTGGCATCTCCCTTTCATTGTTTTGTAACTGAAAGGAGAAGGTTTACTGAGAGCTGTGATGCCTCTGCTGAGCTTCCTGTCTTGCATGTCTGAGGAGGAGCAGATCAGAAGTGGTTGTTGAAGTGGATGTTCAGATTTTGCTGTACTGCCAGAGCAGATATGATGTTTGGCTGCTTGAAGACATAGGGGGTATGGACACAGGTCAATTTGCAATAAGAGGTATGTAATGAAGTGATGAATTGCCCACATTTTTGGAGGACTGATCAAATGGATTAGGATGTGCAATCAGCTGATCTGCAGCTTGGAGGAAAAAAAAAAGAGCTGAGGGTTCAGTATTATTTTCATTTTGGTTAGGAAAGGTAGTTCAACTATTGTGTAAAGAGCAAGAGCCTTTTAAATACTTTTAAATGAGCTCCTGATTTCAAGTGCCCTTCAGTGGCCATGCCACTTAAAACAGTTCCTGCTGTGTCTGTTTTGCTGGTGCAGATGTTTGTGTAATGATACAGTGAAGGGATCTGTCAGGTCAGAAATGGCTTTTCTCCCTCACAGAATTTTCTTGACCGGATCAGTTCCCCGATCTGACTTGCTTGTGAATGGCTGTGTTAACATCCTAGAGAAGGCCAGACCTCTTCAGCTGGGCTAGAGAAGACTGACCCTATATGTGGATCCAAAATTGTTGTTTTAATCTTTGACATAAAATGGAATCTGACTGATTTGCATAGATTCTTATTAAAATAGCAGTGTCTGTTAAAAATTTGGATGGATAACTTTCAACAAGAGGTTGATAGATTTTTGAAAGCTATTTAAGTGCATCTGTGCTGTTGATTGAGACTGAGAACCAATGGCATAATAATAAAATCAGATACATACCATCAGCCAAAATTCTGCTGAACTTTGATCATTTGTTATATTTCTAGCAATACATTTTTTCATAGTACTACAACTTAAATACTGGCTTACAACAGAAGTTCTTGTCAAATTTCTTCTTTCTTCATGTTTAGGAATATGAAGTTAACAGTACACTTCACTAAAAGTGCAAAGCTAAACTGGAGATGGTATTTTAGTTTTTTTGACTTGATGAGTAAGGAAAACTTGCAGATGCAAAAAAGTCTGTGTATTTCTTGGTGCTACAGAAACGTTTTTTTACAAAAATATTTTGGATGTGAGGGAAGAAAGCAGCAGCCAAGTAATAGCTACATGTGAAATTTGATTATTTTTTGTTGTAGTTTGTTTACATTATGCCTTTTATTATAGCAGTTGAATGCTCTGAATATGTCTGCTCACATCTCCCCTGTGAGGTAGGAAGGTACACTGACTCAGACTTACCGTGGTTGGGCTTTTTGTGTGGTCACTTAAGGAAATACATGGAAAAAGATGTGAATGTAGATTTTATCTAGCACAATAATCTCCAGAGCATTCCCCTCTCTCAACTGACAGAGCTCACTGTGCTCCTTCTGCCACGCTCATCTGTTCCTCACCCATTCTGTGAGAACCATTTCCTTAATTGTTTGGATTTAAGCTCAATACATAATGACTTTCTGAAAAGCTGTACAGACATTTTGGTAAAGAAGGCATAGTGTGTCTGTGAGATGATGGAAGCTAGTTACAATCCACTTGGCCAAGATGTAGCTCATTTGAGGAATTTTTTGATAAGTTTTCACTAGGAAGGACAAAAACTAAGTTTTGCTATTTTGTGTATTTTTTTTGGTTGTTGGGATTTTTTTCTGGTTTTTTGTGTTTTGGTTTTTTTTTTTGGTCAAGACCAGTATTACCACTGATTTGCAATACATGTTGCTAATATGTGTTATTAATAGGTACTTAAGCATGTGTAACCACTACATATGGTTTCTAAGACATGCTGTGATTTTTTAGAATGACAAAATCTGGTTTCTATTAATGCAGTATTCTCGGTTTAATTTAATTTTTATCTACTTGACAAGATACTTCAGTTTAGCTACTTCCATAGGGTCTGGCGCTCTCTGTGGTAAGTGACTGTATCCTGTTTCAGCTTTGAGTGGTGTAGTAAGGTTTGTTTGACAGAATATATGATGATGGCTTGGTGAGAGCCAGATCTGACTGTAGTTTTTTCTCGAAGTGTGGTGGTGAATAATATCAGAAACATGACTTTCTGAAAGAAGTGAGCAGTGAATGTTACTGCTTGGACAAACTGGTGACTCTTTGAAGGGCTGACTGTCTTGGTTTACTTCTATAGCACCCATAATGTTGAAAACAAGTTTTAATTGTTCTCCTTTTTCTTTTAAAAAGGCATCAAATGTAGAAGAAATAAGTTATATCTGTTACTTTGTTAAATGTAGTGTCAGGTTTGATCTTTAAATTCATCTTCTCATGGCATGGGTGGCTGATTTGCCTTTTCTTAAAAGCAGCAGTGTTCCTCCAAAACTGAAACGAGATCAGTCTATTCCCAGCCATTGATCAGGTGTGCAGGTAATAACTCTGTACCTGCAGAAATGAGGGTTAGCAACTTGGCCTTGACAATAGAAGTGTACTCAGTACATGGAAATCCTTTTTTCCTCTGTTTCTGGCTGAATTTGGAACACGGGCATTATTCCTGAATTGCTCATACTCAGGTTCTGGCTTTTGAGATTGTTTTGGTTATGTGTGCTCTCTGCTAGTTTAAGAAGATAGAATGAGGAGGGACAAAAATAGTGATTTTTTGCATTTTGTATGAGTTGTGGCAAGAAATGGCTGCAAACTTCTCTGTACAAGTACATCTCTGTCACTTGCACAGCATTTAGCAAGTGAGTCTATTTTAATCAGAACTGTGGACACTCTGTAACCCTCCCAACTTCTTAGTGTACATTTTGGCCTGTGGAAAATACTGTCTTACTGTTCATCACCTGCCTGTAAATGCATTTTCTTCCCTGATAAGCACGCTAGGAAGTGAGAGGCTTTTGACAGAGCACTAAAGATATATTGCATTTGACTGCTGCCTGAGACTTCTCTGCACAGATGGATCGCGGTAGTCAACCCAAATCTAAAGAAAATTTAACGAAGCGGAAAGACCTCACTTATGTCCTACTGAATGAGCTGGTGGTGGTTTCATTTGCTCCTTTATAGGCTTATAGTCAAGAATTAGGCGTGTCCACACAGTATTTTGGTTTTTAGTTCGCTTGTTATGAGCTGTCTGTAGTGATGCATTACTATGTTGGCATCAGTGTTACATGGGGAGATTGGGCAGCTGTCCTGTTATTTGTCCAGTCTCTGATATTCAGGGCAGAAAGAGTTGTAAAGATTTATGTGGCTGTGAAGGAAAGCCTAGCATGGTACATTGCAGAAGATCATCTCACAGAGTAATCTTGATGTGGGAGAACTCATGAGTTCTCTTAATCAGCACTGGTCAGGGGCACTCTGATGCACATACAGGAACCATTGAAAGATGCTTAGATGCTGTTGACTAACATTGGATAATCTTGCATACAGCGAGGTCACGATGCAGTAGCTTCATATTTTGAGGAACTCCTATATTAACAAATTTCTGTGAGGCTGTTTCAAATGATTAAACAGGAGAGAAAATCTGCATTATGCTTAAAAATAAGTTCACATGAAGAAGGTCAATTGATACAGTGCTTGAAATAACTTCACACGTTTCACAAATAAATCTGAGATTTGGGTAAGAGGACCTATTGCTTCTTCCTATTCATGACTTCTGTGCAGTGATTCTGTAAGTGAGGCTGTTTTTTATCAGCTTCACAAGCTTGTAATATGTTTCCTTTGTTTCCTGCCAGGTTGAAGGCAAATTTTGATTAGTGGGCTACTGGGGGAGAAATGAATGTGTTGGGGCAAAGTGAAACTGCTTAGCTTAGTGAGTGTAGTCTGCAGTGTCTAGATGGATGTGCTTAGATGGCTCTACAGCTACAGGCTATAAATACTTTAAAGTCATGCAGCTTTACTGAGGGAGCTGCATGCACGTGTAGCAAGAGTGTAGGTGTGACACTGGAGTAGTGAAAACTGTGCCAGACTCTTACCTTCCCTTTGAATAAACGAAGATGTTGCATCTTGTGTGTGTTGGAAAGTACTGTAAATGTGTGTAATTTGTGCTGTTAACAAAACACTTGTTTGGAGGCAGGACTTGGTCCCTTCTGCTGGGGATGGCACTATGGATGTGTACTGGCATTACGGAGTTTTATATGATTGTGTTGTAGTCTCTAGTTGGCAGGTGCTGCATTGTCCTCTTGAGATCATGCATGAGGAGGAGTATGTACCAGCTGAAAATGTTTTCTTTAAAGGCTTCCAGTAAAAAAATAATAAAACAAATACTTTTTTTACATGTGGGTGGGGGTAGACTTTGAAGGCCTTATCTATCTGAATGTATTTTATTAACAAGACCTGTCCAGGGGATTATTCTCAGTGGTTTTGCTCAGAGTGTAGCACTTAGATATAAGCACTTTACAGGGCTGTTACTATTAAGAAAGGCTATTGCAGTAGTAATTCTAATAGTTCTGTATTTATAGCACATTAATGACAGGAAATGTGCTATATGTCTTAAGTTATCAGTGATGTAATGGGTTGGATCACGTTCTGTCTTTTTTTAGTCCTGTTATTAATGAAATGCCTTTTTTTTTGGCAGCTATTCTGCTGGATATGTTACTCAAGTTAGGCTCCTTGTGAGATACTCAAAGCAAGTATTGTCCTGGTGAAAACTTCTTATTTGTTTGTCAGGGTAAATTCCAAGATTGAAAAAAAAAATAAATTGAAGGATAAAAATATGTTCTCCCTGTTTTGAGTTAGCATATATAACTTCTGGACTAAATAAATGTTACATGATTGCATGAGATTATGGAGGATAAGAATTTGTGCCTTGGTTGACCTTTACTGTATCTCTGTTCTTAATGGCATTTTCCAGCATCTTGTGCTGTTTCTATTCATTATATAATTAGAATTACTCTTTTTTTGATAGTGAACAGGTCTTAAGACTGTTTGCCAGCATTGTTAACATACATTAGCTTGAAAACGTAGCAGTTTTCAAGCCTGTGGGTAGAGTTACAGAGAACGAACATCATTCAGCGATTAGTTTTTGTATGATGTAATGCAGAAGAGGCTTCCTGAGATCTTGTCCAGACTATGCAGAGTAAGCTTTGCTAAAGCCATGTTTAAAAACTGAGTGTGAGATTCTGTGGGAGACTGAGCCTGTGAGAGGATGGCAATGTTGCTTTCATGAAAAGACGATGGATGCCAAGCACGTGGTAGCCAGGGTGTGCACGCAGCCTCCATGGCACGTGAATGTTGCTGATTGCAAAGCCCCACGCTGCTTATCTAGAGAAGCTGCTTTTAACATCTGCCAGTTGCAGTAGATGTTCTCTTACCTTTAGCTTGATAACTTCTATGTATGTTTATTTTCCCCCTCATTTTTTTGCCTTAACAGCAAGTCACACAAAAAAAGAAAGAAGCTTGCCTTAATTATCCCAATTTTAGTCCTACCCCGATAGTGCTGGAGCTTCAAACTAATAAAACATCAAAAACATTCAGAAAAAGGAGGAGCTTATCTATAATAAGCCTGAACTGGACAGATTGGCACACTGTGGCATTCATAGAAGTGTTATTCATGTGATATATGTAGTCTTTAAAATGCTAAAAAAGTGGAAGTTCAGCAGAACAGCAGATCTCTCTTATGACACTTAAAATATAAGATTAAAACAGCAGTAAACTTGACTCCCTAGAAGAAGAGAGACAGAATTTGAGGTATTAACAATTTGACAGTTCCCTTTTGATTCTAGTAATATTGTTATGTGCATCAATCTGCATGAACCAAGGCTGTGACGCAAAGAGGCCTTTGAGTTAGAGGAAAGGGGCTGCAGAGACATGCAGTGCTGTGGGGTGCTTTTGTGCCTGTGTGTTCTTTAGCCTACACACACAGATAGCAGAAGATGAAAGACTCCAGGGATAGAGTCTTCTGTAGATAACATACATGTTAGATAAAAAAATAACCTTGGTAGGCAGATGGGAAAAGAGCTGGATGCCAAATCTTGCCCGCATCTCATTTGTGTGCCTGTTTTGGGGTTTTTTTGTGAGTTTGGTAATCTACTTGAACAAAACTTAAGTGCAAAGCTAGAAATTAATTCTAAATGGGTTCAGCTGAACGTGGCAAACAAAACATGGCTAAATATGAAAACATAATGCAGGCAATTTTCCCAGGAAGTCTCCAATCTGAGGAGTTGGGGTTCTGTTTCCTGGAAAAGTGTGAGCATTGTCTTAACATTCTTTTAAAGGAAGGAGTCTGTCCAGGTGGCTTTATCCATATTTTTTTTCAGGAAGAGAAAACCACAAGGTGTTTCAGACATGAAGTGCTTATGTCATCTGTTAGTTCGGGGGTGTTGTTTTGTTTGATTGGTTCTGTTTTTTTTCTTTGTTTGTTTGGCTTTGGTGTTTAAAGGCAGTGTACATGCACATACTTGTTCATTTCCATACGTTTCTTAATGCATCTAGTAATGTGTCAGGCTTTTATAGAGGGACTAGCCAGGGTCCCCAGACAATTCTGCAGTTGTGGTCCAGTCCTTGAGGGTGAGTCATAATTCCACATACTGAATAACATGTTGAAATACAGAGGAGAGCCTTCCTGGTGTTTGTTTACTTATGAGTTGCTTATGTAAGTGTAGATGCTCATACACAGTATTCCAAAATATATATTCTGACTGACAAGTGTTTTCAGTTATGTTTCATTCAAGGTAATATAGAAGTCCTGAGGAATTAAGTTGTAGACTGTTTTGCTTAAATAGAATGAACTTGTATCAACTTTCCATCCTGTAAAGCAAAGCAGATGGCTGGGGGGGGAAATGCGGTGTGTTGTGTTGTGTTGGTTTTCACCTAGGGGTGTCATTGGAATTACTCAGGAACTGAGCATTGAGTATGCTGGTGCCAGTTCTTTCACACACTCACATGGATCCTTTCATTGGGTTGTCTTGGTTTGAGCTTTGGTCAATTGTATCTTGAGTGTTTGCTTATAGAGATCTTCCTCATGTGAAACATGGACCTTGGATATCATTCCTGTAGTAAATCCAAGGATGGTTTGAAAGCATTGCAGGGTTCTTGTCGCCTCTTTAAGCATGGTAGCAAAATACTTGGATTACTCCCAGTATTAGCCATAGGGAATAGTTGGATGGTGAGGCTTGCTCTCATTTGCTTTGCGAATGTTGTTGGAAGTTTCTCTCTTCAGGGGCACAAAAACACAGCCAGTGAGTAAATGATGATGGGGAAATATTAATGCTGGAAATGCACTCCAGCTGGTAGTAGGCTATTGGCCTGCATTATCTAGAAGATTGGCAGATTGCAAGACGAGAGAGTTAAACATTGATGTACTAGGAAGTAGAAGAGAAATACTAAATTTTAATTGCTGTTGAAGCAGGGAAATTGAGTGGGGTACTGGTGTGACTGAGAAACATACCTTTTTTTTTTTCCCTCTCTTTTTCTCTCCATATTTAGGAGGGCTTTCGAGCTACTGCTCTGCTGCTGAACAGCATGCAGTCCTTTCGGGAGCAAAGTAGTTATCACGGAAACCAGCAGAGCTACCCGCAGGAAGTGCACACTTCATCCCGACTGGAAGAGTTCAGCCCCCGCCAGCAGGCCCAGATGTTCCAGAGCTTTGGAGGAGGTGCTGGCAGTGGACGTCGTGGAGCAACAGGAGCCTCTACAGCAATGCCTGGTGAGAGCTCTGGCCATCAGAGCTACCAAGGTTTCAGAAAAGAAGCAGGAGAGTTTTACTATATGGCTGCCAACAAAGATCCAGTGGTATCAGGAGGGCAGCAGCCGCCTCAGCGCAGGCCTTCTGGACCAGTACAGAGCTATGGGCCCCCTCAAGGGAGTAGCTTTGGGAGTCAGTATGGGAGTGAGGGACATGTGGGCCAGTTCCAAACACAGCACTCGACCCTTGGGGGTGTATCCCACTATCAACAGGATTATACTGGTCCTTTTTCTCCAGGGAGTGCCCAGTATCAGCAGCAGGCTTCTAGCCAGCAGCAGCAGGTGCAGCAGCTGAGACAGCAGATCTATCAATCTCATCAGCCTTTACCCCAGGCTTCCAGCCAGTCTGCTTCTAGCACCTCACACTTGCAGCCAATGCAGCGTCCATCCACCCTGCCTTCCTCTGCTTCAGGCTACCAGTTACGAGTGGGTCAGTTCAGCCAACACTATCAGCCACCTTCGTCATCCTCCTCCTCCTCTTTCCCTTCCCCACAGCGTTTTGGCCAGTCAGGACAGAATTATGACGGAAGCTACAACGTGAATTCTGGGTCGCAGTACGAAGGCCATGCTGTGGGTTCCAATGCACAGGCCTATGGCACCCAGTCAAACTACAGCTTTCAAACTCAACCGATGAAAAGCTTTGAGCAGTCTAAGCTGCCCCAAAGTGGGCAGCAGGGGCAGCAGCAACAGCACCCACCTCAACACGTAATGCAGTATTCAAATGCTGCCACCAAACTCTCTCTTCAAAGTCAAGTGGGACAGTACAGCCAGACTGAAGTTCCTGTAAGGTCACCGATGCAGTTCCACCAAAACTTCAGTCCAATCTCTAATCCATCTCCTGCTGCATCTGTGGTTCAGTCTCCAAGCTGCAGCTCTACCCCTTCTCCACTCATGCCAGGCGGAGAAAATCTCCAGTGTGGGCAAGGCAACATGTCCATGGGTTCTCGAAACCGAATCCTGCAGATGATGCCTCAGCTTAGTCCTACACCATCTATGATGCCAAGCCCCAATGCTCATGCGAGTGGATTCAAGGGGTTTGGACTGGAAGGACTGCAGGAAAAAAGGCTCACAGATCCAGGACTGAGCAGCCTGAGTGCTCTAAGTTCTCAAGTTGCCAATCTGCCCAACACAGTCCAGCACATGTTGCTCTCAGATGCTTTGGCACCTCAGAAAAAAAGTTCCAAAAGATCATCCTCTTCCAAGAAGGCTGACAGTTGCACCAACTCAGAAGGCTCCTCCCAGGCAGAGGAGCAACTCAAGTCACCTATGGCAGAGTCCCTGGATGGTGGCTGTTCCAGTAGTTCAGAGGATCATGGGGAAAGGGTGAGACAGCTGAGTGGCCAGAGTACCAGCTCAGACACCACTTACAAAGGGGGTAATTTAGAGAGACCCAACTCCTCACCAGCACAAGGTTCTCAGAATGAGCCATCAAAACTCAGCAGCAGTCCTGCAGCTAGGGAGGATGTGGCCTCCCCTGATGGGAAGGAAGCTGTGGTGGCTGTGGAAAATGCCCCAAAAGTGAATGAAAAGGCAGTTGGGGTGATTGTCTCCCGGGAAGCCATGGCAGGAAGAGTAGAAAAGTCAGGTGGACAAGATAAACCTGCACAAGATGATGCTTCCACAGCCCCTCAGGCACCAGCTAGCACTAGTGGAGCAAAAGAAGCTGGGCATGCAGGGACACAGCAAGAGACTCAAGGAGGAGGTAAAGGGAGCAAAAGTGGTGATAACACTAACCATAATGGGGAGGGGAACAGCCAGCCTGGTCATGCAGTTGTTGGGCCGAATTTTCCTGCAAGAACAGAATCTTCCAAGTCTCCTGGCAGTTTAAGATACAGCTACAAGGATAATATAGCACCTGGTATACAGAGAAGTATGGGTGGCTTTCCACAGTATCCATCTGGTCAAGAAAAGGGGGATTTTCCAGGGCATAGTGAGCGCAAAGGCCGTAATGAGAAGTTTCCTAGTCTCCTCCAAGAGGTTTTACAGGGGTACCACCATCATCCAGACAGAAGGTATTCTAGGAACGCGCAGGAGCATTCTGGGATGGCTGGGAGTTTGGAGGGAGCCATGAGGCCCAATGTTTTAATTAGTCAAACCAATGAATTGACCAATAGAGGCCTCTTAAACAAAAGCATGGGGTCCCTCCTAGAGGGCCCTCACTGGGGTCCCTGGGATAGGAAGTCTAGCAGTGCAGCTCCAGACATGAAGCAGATAAATTTAGCTGATTACCCTATTGCTAGAAAGTTCGATGTGGAGTCTCAGTCTGCTGCCCATGAGGCAGGAGCACTCTCAGAGAGGAGATCAGTGATCTGTGACATATCCCCATTAAGGCAACTTGTAAGAGATCCTGGCCCTCACCCCATAGGGCACATGGGTCCTGAGGCCAGAAGCGGAAGGAGTGAACGTCTTGCCCCTGGCTTGAGCCAGTCAGTAATACTCCCTGGTGGTTTAGTATCCATGGAAACAAAGATGAAAGCTCACAGTGGGCAAATAAAGGAAGAAGATTTTGAACAGTCAAAGAGCTCAGCTAGTCTCAACAATAAAAAAACAGGAGACCATTGTCATCCTGCTGGCATCAAACATGAATCTTTCCGAGGCAATGCCAGCCCTGGAGCTGCAGTCTCCGATGCTGCTCCAGACTACATGCCCCAGCAGGACAACAGATCGACACAGATGAGACGAGGACCTGGCAGAACTGGAAGGGGTAAATCACCCTCTCAATATCAGGATCTTGCTGATAAGCTGAAAATGTCACCAGGCAGAAGCAGAGGCCCAGGGACAGATCTGCATCACATGAACCCACACATGACACTATCTGAAAGAGTTAGCAGGGGTTCCTTGCATTCTGTCTACCCTCAGAATTCGGAAGGCCCATCTCTGGCTTCAGCATATCACACGAATGCTAGGCCTCATGCTTTTGGTGACCCCAACCAGAGTTTGAATTCCCAGTATCATTACAAGAGACAGATATACCAGCAACAGCAAGAAGAATACAAAGATTGGGCAAGCAGCGCTGCTCAGGGTGTGATTGCTGCAGCTCAGCACAGGCAGGAAGGAGCAAGGAAGAGCCCAAGACAACAGCAGTTTCTGGAAAGAGTAAGGAGTCCCTTAAAAAATGACAAGGATGGAATGATGTACCTTCAAGGTAGCTCTTACCATGATACTGGAAGCCAGGAAGCTGGGCGCTGTGTCATGGGGAGTGACAGCACTCAGAGCAAATGCACCGAACTGAAACATGGCAGCCAGAAGTTGCAGCATCATGAATCTGGTTGGGACCTCTCTCGGCAAACTTCTCCTGCCAAAAGCAGCGGCCCTCTTGGAGCAGCCAACCAAAAAAGATTTTGCCCTCAAGAAAGCGATGGGCATCGACGAGAGGAATCTGCAGATTTGCCCAAGCCTAGTAATGCTATGCTTAGGCTCCCTGGCCAGGAGGACCAGTCTCCACAAAACCCGTTAATTATGAGGAGGAGGGTCCGTTCCTTCATCTCTCCGATCCCTACCAAAAGGCAGCCACATGATATGAAGAACAGTGGCAGTGATGATAAAGGGCGACTGATGACTTCAGCAAAAGAAGGAGCTGATAAAACATACAACTCCTATGCCCATTCATCTCAAAGCCAAGATGCTGGCAAGTCAGTTGCAAAGGGAGATTCCTTCAAGGACCTGCCAAGTCCTGATAATAGGAATTGTCCTGCTGTTTCCCTCACAAGCCCGGCAAAGACCAAAATATTGCCCCCAAGAAAGGGGCGCGGATTAAAACTGGAAGCTATTGTTCAGAAAATTACATCTCCCAATATTAGGAGAAGTGTTTCTACCAATAGTGCTGAAACTGGTCCAGATACTGTCACTCTTGATGACATCCTGTCCCTCAAGAGTGGGCCTGAAGGAGGAAATGTGGCTGGACATGGACCAGAGGCTGAGAAGAGAAAAGGAGAGATACCAGATCAAGTGGGGCCAGCAAGCCAGGATACAAGTGGTGAGAAAACTGTTCCGAGATCTTCAGAAGAGTGGCAAAGCAGTGAGGATGATAAAAACAAAAAAGAGGTCCCTGAAACTGCCAGTATTGGCAAAGAGGGAGCAGGATCCAGTGCAGCACCACCACCTTCTCAGAAGTCAGGTGGTCAGGGAAGGTCTGATGGATCTGTAAGTGGAGCTGGAAATCTGACCTTTTCTGACTCAAAAACAATTTCCCCTTCCAGTGCGTTCATTTCAGAACCAAACCCAAAGTCTGAAGAAAAAGATGGAGATGTGACAAACATTTCACCCAAGCCAGATGGTTTCCCTCCAAAGGGATATTTCCCCTCTGGAAAGAAAAAAGGGAGGCCAATTGGGAGTGTGAACAAGCAGAAGAAGCAGCAGCAACAGCAGCAGCTGCCTGCGCCCCCGCCTCCCCCGCCAGCACCATCACAGCCTGCAGAAGGGGTGGGTGCTGGTGAGCCAAAGCCCAAGAGGCAAAGGAGGGAGAGACGAAAACCTGCAGCACAGCCACGGAAACGGAAGCCTAGACGGGCTGCTCCAATCGTGGAGCCTCAAGAACCAGAGATCAAGCTTAAATACGCTACCCAGTCTGTAGATAAAACCGACTCCAAGAATAAGTCCTTTTTCCCTTATATTCACGTGGTAAACAAGTGTGAATTAGGCGCTGTGTGCACAATCATAAACGCGGAGGAAGAGGAGCAGAACAAATTGGTGAGGGGTCGGAAAGGACAGAGGTCTTCAACACCCCCTCCCAGCAATGCAGAGAGCAAAGTGCTGCCCACCTCAACTTTCATGCTGCAAGGCCCTGTAGTAACGGAGTCTTCTGTCTTGGGGCATCTGGTTTGCTGCCTGTGTGGCAAATGGGCCAGCTATCGTAACATGGGTGACCTCTTTGGTCCTTTCTACCCCCAGGATTACGCAGCTACCTTGCCCAAGAATCCACCTCCAAAGAGGGCCACAGAAATGCAGAGCAAGGTCAAGGTACGGCACAAAAGTGCTTCTAATGGTTCCAAGACAGATACTGAAGAGGAGGAGGAACAACAACAACAGAAGGAACAAAGAAGCCTGGCTGCTCATCCCCGCTTTAAGAGGCGGCACCGCTCTGAGGACTGTAGCGGAGCCTCTCGGTCACTTTCAAGGGGAGCTTCTTGTAAAAAAGCATCCACTGATGGTGGCAGTGGTGGTGAAAAGACTCCTTTGGACTCAAAACCGTCTATGCCCACTTCAGAAGGTGGCACTGAGCTGGAGTTACAAATTCCTGAACTACCTCTTGACAGCAATGAATTTTGGGTCCATGAGGGTTGTATTCTCTGGGCCAATGGGATCTACCTGGTCTGTGGCAGGCTCTATGGGCTGCAGGAAGCTGTGGAGATTGCAAGAGAGATGGTGAGTACCTGACCTTGCTATACACAATTATTTTCTTTCATTAGCAAGTATATACCCTTTGGAATACTGTTTTTCCTTGTTTTTCTCTCATGTCTTAAACAGCCATTTTTAATCTTTAAAAAATCTCTAATGATGTCCTTTTGATGGCCTCATTTAAATCTCTGCCACACCTGATCAGATAAGATTTTTTGGACATCAAAAAGCTGGGTGCTATTACCTAGTAAAAGTTCTGGATGTCCAAAGGCTTTCTCGTGACTACAGTGGTCTCTTTGCCCTTCCCTCTTCTATTCTGTTAGATATTTAGTGTTCTCTAGGGCTCTTCTCGGAGTCATAGAGTGAAAGGACAAGTGGTAGCAGACACAAATTGCAGCAAAGAAAGTTCTAGTTTAATTGGTGAAAAATTTCAGTGAGGGTAATCAGACATTGGATTGAGGGTGGGGAAATGACAGAAAAGCTGTGGAATGCCCTGGTTTTGGAGATGCAAAATTTGGTTCTGGGTGAAGCCCTAAGCATCTTTACATCTCAAGGTGGATCTGCCTTGGAAGTTGGCTCTGCTTTCAGCAGGGGCTCCTTCCACTGTGAGTTACTCTGCACTATAATACATACTACACAACTCTAGGAGAATTTGCAGTCCTTACAAAATAAGGTGGATAGAGTAGAATTGCACAAAGGTCTGTAAGCATTGAGTGAAATATGTGTGGGGTTAGTATTGATGAGTTCAGCATTCACAAATGACACTGATAATTTACTTTCTCCAGAGAGGGAGTATACAATGAGTGAGAAGTAATGGGTAAAATTAAAGCAGGGACAAAGGAAAAACTTTTTTCATAACTTCCTGATTGTGGATGGACACGTTCACTGTTCTTGATTTCCTGAGGCAGAAGCTGATGCTTTAAAACCAGTTATGTGCCTTGCTTTGCCATTGTCACTATCCTGCATTGCTTTTTTTATGGTTATCTTTTTTTGTATTGTTCTCTGTCCTGGGTCAGACCATGGAAGAGGCATAGAACTACTTTTTCCTGTTGCCTTCAGTTTCTTCCTTTTCTAAACAGTGTTGGGATCCAGTTTTTATCTTCTTTCCTCTGTATTGTTGCATACAGCCTGCTTGTTTCCTCCTCATGAGCTTTTTCTCTGCAAGTTTGATTCCTGGCTTGTTCTAAATTTTCACTCAACTGTTCTTTGACAGTAATTACATGCTTCTCTGCCCTAACTTGATTTGGCTTGCATTCTTGTTTCTAGTCTCTCATTAAACATAGTCAGTTAATTTCATTTGGTTTTCATCGAGCCATGCCTGTGTGCTTGTTCTGATGCAACTGCTGAATTTCTTATCTCTGATAATTGCAAGGTTTCTTTCAGGTCCTCCACCACCTTTGGATTCTACTCGCAGTGTGGCCTGCTTTCATTTGTCTGGTAGTTCACCAGTATTTTGAATTTGTATCTCTCCAGCCTGATTTTCCCTTTTTACTGTGTGTAGGGTGTGTCTTTCACTTAGGACTCTGGTTTTCCCAATAGCAAATGCCTTTTTTACAAGTTCTTGAACCGCTTCAGTTATCCTCCAGTGATCGTTTTTGTGTCCCTGTTTGTGCAAAGGACATAAGCCCAGCTGTGCTAAAACATGCTGTGTTGAGAGGCTCTAATCAAACTTGTTCAATAATAGCAGCCCGTTATCCACATTTTCATGTGGGTTTTTGCATGTTGTTTGATGTCTAGTTCTTTCTCTGCGTGGAATCTTTGACTTTCTGATTGAATATGCTTTGGCTTACCCTTTAGCACTTTCTTCCAACTGTTACAATCATCTCCTATTTACAAGTAAAAAAATTTTTTTCCTCTTCTTCTTAACCGTTTCATCTGCCTTTATGGCACCTTACAAAAATATCTCCTTATCTCCCTTGAACTTTGTGTTCTTTTCCTCTACCTCTTTCCCTCAATCACTTCCTCAATTCCTCTATCTTTTCTTTTCCCTCATAATGCCAGTAGAAATAAGTGTTTCTCTTAAAAAAAAAAAAAAGTACAAAATGCTTGTGGCCTCTCTTGCCTTTGCAACTACCTCTTAATTTCCTTTTTCATCTCAAAGTTCTTTGAGTGCATTGTCTGGGGCTCTTGTCCTTCACTGTGGCTTCAGTTGTGCTCTACTGCAGTTGTAATTAGTGTTTATGGTGATCTTTTCCCAGTTAAGGTTCAGATCCAGTGCCTAATTTTCCATTTTTCTGTCGACTACGTTATCACTATCAGCTGTGCTGCTTTTGAAGTGTTGTTCCACCTTTGTTTCCTGCCTGTGTCTTTTGATTACCTCCTTGCTTTCCATTGTATTTTTCAGAGAGGCTGTTTTTCATTACTTCATGCTTTTTTTGTGGGCTCACTGAAGTTTGCTGGTGCTTTTTTTTTTTTTTTTTAATCCTGGAATAGCATGCTTTTGAGTAGCTCTTGGTAACTCAATGACTTTCTTCCAGAGTCTTGTAGAGCTTCCTTTTTTCTCCAGATTCATGTTATTTCAACACAAACTTAAAAATTGTTTTTGAATTCATAGTGAGTTTCCAAAATCTCACTTTAAAACATGGCTTTTAATCTACATTATCCTTAATCTATTGTCTGTCATTTTATTCTGATTTTCATGTCACTCAGATTCACAATCTCATTTGGTTTTAAAACTATTTCTTCCTAATCCTTCCTATTCAAGGCTGCAAGAAATACTGCTTACTTTTGGTATATGATAAATAATATGTAGTTTTTCAGTGCTCTCCACTGTTCTGTCTAGATCCATTTTTTATCTGTTCATAAGACTGAACTTTCAGGGACAATTGTCTTGTGTGTACATTTTGTTTTGCTCTAGAATCATAGAATGTCTTGAATTGGGAGCGACCTTAAAGATCAAACCCCCTGCTGTGGGTAGGGACACCTTCCACTAGAGCAGGCTGCTTAGGGCCCCTTCCAATCTGGCCTTGAACACTTCAAGGAATGGGCTGTCCACAACTGCTCTGGATAACTTGTTCCAATGCCTCACCACCCTCACAGTAAAGAATTTCTTCCTAATACCTAAGTTAAACCTACTCTCAGTTTGAAACCATTCACCCTTGTCCTGTCACTACATGTTCTTGTAAATAGCCTCTCTCTTGTATGTTCCCTTCAGGTAGTGGAAGGCCACAATTAAGTCACCCTGAAGCCTTCTCTTTTCCAGACTGAACAATCCCAGTGCTCTCAGCCTTTCCTTGTAAGGAGAGATGCTCTGTCCCTTTAATCATTTTGGTGGCCTCCTCTGGACTTGCAAAGACTGTCTTGTTCTTTTTGCATAGAACAAAAAAGGTCTATGTATGTCCTTTTTTGTGCAGAAGACCTCAGAGCTGGATGCAGCACTACAGGTGGTGTCTCACCCATGCAGAGCAAAGGGGCAGAATCCCCTCCTTCATCCTCTGCCCATGCTCCTTTGGATGCAGCCCAGGATACAATTGGCTTTCTGGGCTGAGTGCACATTGCTGAGTCGTGTCCAGCCTCTTGTCCACCTGCACTCCCAAATCCTTCTTGGCAAGGCTGCCCTTGATCCCTTCATCCCCCAGCTGGTGTTGATACCAGGGGTTGCCCCAACCCAGGTGCAGCACCTTGCACTGGGTCTTGTTAAGCCGCATGAGATTTCCATGTGCTCACTTTTGAGTCTGTCCAGATCCCTATGGCTGGCATCCCATCCTTCAGGTGAGTGAAGAGCACACTCAGCTTGATCCCTTCATCTGTGTCATTAATGAAGACAATTAAATAACTCTGGTGCCAATGCAGACTCCTGAGGGACACCACTGGTCACTGATGCCCACTGGGACTCTGAGCCGTTGATCTCTACCCTCTGGATGTGACTGTCTGACCAATTCCTAATCCATCTAATGTGTCAAATCTGTCACTCTTCAGTTTGGAGAGAAGGGTGTTGTGTGGGACTGTCAAAAGCCTTACATTTCAAAAGCATTACATATAAATTCCATCCTCACCCTTTCCCAGGGAGGAAGGAGTCACTCCATCATAGAAAGCCACTAGGTTGGTCAGGAAGGACTTGTCCTCTGGTGAAGCTGTGCTGGCTGTCCTGAATCAGCTCCCTGTCCCCTGCGTGCCTTAGCACAGCTTCTAGGAGGATCTGTTCCATGATCTTCCCAGGCACAGAGGTGAGCCTGACAGGTTGGTAGTTCCCAGGGTCCTCCTTTCTGCCCTTTTTACAGATGTGTACAATGTTTCCCTTTTCCACTCACCTGGGGTTTCACCTGACTAGCAACTTTTCAAATACCATGGAGCATGGTTTAGGAATTACATCAGCAGACTCTCTCAGGAATCTCAGCTACATCTTTTCAGATCCCATAGACTTGTGTACATTCATGTTCCTTAGGTGTTCATTAACCTGATCTTTGCATACAGTGGGAGGAGCACTTGCCTACCCCAGTCCCCATCTTGTCATCCATCCACTTGAGAGGTGTGGGAAGAGAGGTTGCCATTGAAGACTGAGGCAAAAAATTTGTTGAGTACCTCAGCCTTCTCCTCGTCCATTGGTAGCTGTTTGCCAGCATTGTTTATGGTAGGGAGTACATCTTCTTTGTCCTTCCTTTTCTGGTTAACCTACCTATAGAAGACCTTCCTGTTATTCCTTGCATTCCTTTTCAGGTTCAGTTCCAGCTTTGCCTTGGCCTTCTCCAGACTATCCCTGCACAACTGAACTTCATCCCTATACTCTTCCCATGTTACCTGTCCTTGTTTCCACTGCCTGTGTCTTTGTTTCTTTCCCTTTAGTTTGACCAAGAGTTCCCTACTCAGCCATCCAGTCTCTTGGCTTCCTTGCTCAGTTTCTTGGTTCTGAGAATTGCTAGCTCTTGAACTCTATAAAAGACTTCCGTAAAGATCTGCCAGCTCAGTTCTGCTCCTGTTTTCCTGAGGGCAGTCTCCCGGGGTACCCTATTGACTATCTCCTTGAAGAGCTGGAAGTTTGCTTTCCTGAAGTTCAGGGGCTTAACTTTACTCCGTACCTGACCCATATCACTCAGGACTGCAAAAATCCACCAATGCATGATTGCTCCATCCCAGTCTGCCTCCCATCTTGACATTCCCAGTTAGTTCATTTACACTGGTGATCATCAAATCCAGTATCAAGTTCCCTGTGGCAGGGTTATCACCTGGCTCAAGAAGCTATCTTCCATGCATTGCAGGAGTCTCCTGGATTGCCTGCAGTTACCTTGGTGCTTTCCCAGTAGCTGTCAAGGTGGCTGAAGTCCCCCAGCAGGACTGGAGCATGTGAGCACGACACCTCCTGTGACTGGGGCAGAGGCTTTGTCAATGGGCTCCCCTTGGTCAGGCAGCTGTAGCAGACCCCAGCCTCAGGGTTCCTTTTGTTACCTCAGTGTCTGATTTTTACCCACAGTATTTCAGCCTGCTCATGGCTGTTCTTCAGAGACAACTCTTCACACTCAATGCACCTCTTGACATAGAGGGCAACCCCTCCACCTCTCCCTCCTTTGTCTCCTGAACAGCTCATAGCCATTGACAGTCACACTCCAGTCACACAGTTTGTCCCACCAAGTTTCAGTAATGGCAACGAGGTCATAACTTTCCAGCAGCATGGTGGTATCCAGCCCCTCCTTTGGTTTGTTGCCCATTCTGTGCTTTGGTGTAAAGGCACCTTGGCCAGGCTGTTGGCTGCATCACCTTCCCAGAGGACACCCCTTAATTCCTTTGAGATATTTCCCTGCTGGTATCCCTGTTGGCTTCTGTTACCTCAGGAGTCCCTGGCTCACCTCTGTAAGACTCCAAGTGTGCTCCAGTGTGGCTAGCACATTTCAGAATCAAGGGCAGAGTGCCCTCACTAGTACCTTGTTTCTCTAACCTTTGCATCTCATCCCACAGCTTGCCAAGGACAAACCTAATACTGTCCCCCTCCTGAATCAGAGGTGAAAGCTCTGTATTGTGTCTCATACAAATACAGTACCCTGAGATGATGCTTGGCTCCTCTGTATAGCATCCGTAAGAGTAATCCATTTATCACCCCTGTGACAAATAATGGAAAAGGTTTTCTTCTAGCTTTTTTTTTTGTTTTCCTGTTGTAGCGAGCTGTTGTGCTGGTTTCTTCTCTGGAAGCAGTGTAACCTCATCCCTTTAGCTCACAGAGGGTTACGTGCAGCACTAAGATGGCCATGGGGTATTCAGAGGTGTGCCTGCCAGAAGCCATCCCCAGGCAGTGGAAAGGCTCTGTTGAACTCAAGTCTCCTGTCCTTCTGCCTGAGGAAAGCCTTCTGGCTCACACAGCTGATTTCCTATGCTTGTTGCATATGCTTTTTCTTTACCTTCTCTGTGCTTTGCAAGTGCTTTTTCTCTTTTTTCCTCTGACATGCAGTTCATTAGTGTTGCTGCCATGGAAAAGCAGATGTGCAAATCAAGTAGCTGCTTCCTACCAGGAACAAGTAGAGAGATATGTGCACAGGCACACAGGAATGTAGCTCTTGGATTTTGTCTACGGGTAAGGAAGGACATTAGCATATGGTATATGAAGGGTCATGATCCTGGAAGTGAATAATTCATGTATGTAACTCATTCTGTGCAAATTAAATATTCCCATAACTAAAAATTACCTAAACTGTCTGTGGTACCAACAGGGTAAATATGCACCAATTTAAACTGAATCCATACCATTAAGTGACTTGAAATATTTTCTTTAGACACCTGGCTCAGTTGCTGTTGTTTATGCAGCACTCTAGTATAGAAATAGGAAACTTAAACCTCTAGTCAAAGGCCATTGATGTAGGTAGGGATACAAGTAACCTGTCCTGTGTTTCTTCTTCTCACACCTGTCACCTATTTTTTTATCACATGAAAGCTCATTATAGATTTTTTTTCCCCTGGACACCTATTTCTCACATGCTTTCCAAGATCAGAAAATAATTTTTCTTGCTAAGTTGTTTCTTTTATGAATAAATGTCTGTCTTAGTGCAGTTTTTTTGACAACTGGCCCATAGTCAATCTCAAGAAAGGAGTTTTATTTATGTGAAGGTGCTCAAAGATCAAATTGTACCAGATGCTCAAGAAGAATTCCTGAGAAGGTATTATCTTAAAAAGGTTTATCAAACTGTGAAGTGACTCTCCAGAACTTTGAGCTTTCCTTAAAGTCTGTTTTCACTCTGGACTGAAAATGGTGTATGTTATCTGCTAAGCAGCAATCCAGGTGATTTCCAAAGTGCTAGAATCTGCCTTTCTTGAAGGCAAAAAGGTGTTCCTTTTACTCAGGTCACTCTGCTGTGCTTTTTGGTTCTGAGAATGTGATCTAATTAATTGGGCTGCTTCAGATGCAGAATGACTTAATCCTTCTCCTTATTTTGAGGCTCAAATAAGATACCCCAGCGGATGAGCTAAGGAGTCTGTCTCCCTCATAAACTGTTAATGCATAATAGTCACGGTGCTAAGTGGCCTTCTTGCAGTTAGATTTTTTTTGTTCCAATGCTGATGAAATCTTGAACTGAAAAAATGCCATCTCCTTAGTGCTAGGTGATCCTGTTGCTTATAAAATTTTTTCTTTTAAATACTGTAGGTGGCCAGAAAGTTCCCTGTCTTGTCTATTCTTTCACCATTTTTCTGTTAATGAGAAGTTCATTTCCATGTAAGATGAAGTATTGGTTACCTTTGAAACTGGAAGAATTATGGAGTCACTTTGGTAGTTGTCAGCAGTTTTAATGTTCAGAAGAATTGATGGTCTTTAGTCTCTGCATTAAATATATGAAGCTGTAAATGAAGAGAACAATGCAGATAATGTTCTTTGTGTTAAGTTGAATCCAAGATAGTTCAGCTATTGTTTTCTAAAAAGCTGTTCACTAGGAAGGTGGTATGCTATTTCTTACAGGGCTTTTTTGTAAGACATGTTTTTTCCTAAGGCAGAGGCTCTGACCTAGCACATGTATTACTTCTGGTTAGGATGGGTTTTTTTGTTTGTTTGTATTTTTTTTTCTTCTACCCCTGCTCTTATCCGAATTGACCTTGCTGAAGATAAATGTAGCTTGTGTTCCTGCTGAGAGCGTTTTATGAAAGGAAAGCTTGTTTATCCCCCTTTTAAAGATCTCTTTAAAAGGTCTAAAAAATGTAATGCTTTTCTCATCAATCTCTGCATCTCTCCCAGCTTTAGAAATGTTTTAATCCTTATACATGGAAAGGAGTCCTTGGAACCTGTTTCCTTTGTTGCTCCTTATTGAAAAGATCATCTTGGATTTCAATCAGGTGAACTTCAGAGTAACAAATGGTGAAGGGTGAAACCTGCCCATGATCTACAGTGGAGCAGAAGATTCTATGTTTTCTCTCACCAGTCTGTAATTTTGTCTGTCCAGCTCTGCATGGATTCTCTTTCAAAGCCAGCTTTATGCAAAGTGGAAAAATCTACTAGCTTCAGGTCTCCTAACAGACCTGTTTTGAAGGTCTGATAGACTTTAGTGATGAGAAGTTTAGTACCTAAATGCCTGAAGTCTCTTTCTCTTCAGTTTGATAATAAATATTTGTATTTTTCATGCCTATTGGGCAGTGGTAGCCTTGTGTCTCATGTTGTGAGTGTGTCTTTGTTAGTTTTAGAGTTAGAGGTAGGTTTGCATGTTACCCATATTTCACAGGGAACAGCTCCTGGTTTTGCACAGGTAAGTTGTTCTTGACTTGTGACTCCTGATAGTTGATCTTCCACTGTATCTTATTTGGAGGAAATTGCCTTTCTATAATACTTTGTTTACTCTGATGCTTTCATAGAACCATTTTCTTTTGTTTACCTCTACCCTTACCCTTTACCTTCTGGACCCTAGCTGTAAATTAGGTAAAGAAGGGTGCCTGGAGGGATCACTAGGATTTAAACTATTCATATTCTCGAATTTGGGAAATCACAGCCTAACAGAAAAGCTCCCACGCTCTGTAAGTAAGTGCTTATAAAAGGTTCCTGGCTGTATAGCTAATCAAGTGGCTAAGCCAGCAAATTGGTATGAACTGGGAAAATTGTGACAGGTTAGCTGCCTTTGGCAAAACAAAGCAAAACAGTTTCTAGGCCCAGAAACCTGACTACTGTAGTACCATACAAGTATAAAGGTATAAGTTCATTCTGAATCTCTCATTTGGCACAGGTGGGCTCTCTTATCCCTGAGCCAGAGCAGGAGGGAGCTGCTGTCATGAGGAGGGATCCTGCTTTATTTTCTTTGCGAGCTGCTTGCTTCCACGACTTCACTTGCACTAGATCTACCTACCACCTGTGCATTTGCACAGTGGGCTGATTTGTAGCCAGCTAATCCATCAGAAGACTAGCTTGGGGTGGGGGAATCTTGATGCCAGATCAGCCGTCTGACTCTGCTTACCCTCTGAACCATGTTTGCTGCATCTGAGAGGGAGTGTCCTTTCCACTGGTAATGATAACCATTAGATCAATTTAGCTGTAACATAAAATTGTGCCCAGGTGCCACCAGCACTTGAAAGGGTTTCAGGTCTATGGTACTACTATTTAATAGTGTTTGGAGAAGAATGTTAACCTTTTATTCATCATTTTTCTTTGTAGAGAAGAAAAACATGCAGAACCTAGTAATTTTTTTCTCCCAAACCCATTCTCACCCACTCCTCCCCCCCCCCCCCCAAACCAAAGCATGAAACCAAAAAAACTCCTCAAGTGCAGGAGTTCTGTGTTAGGTCAGGGTTCAACTGAAATAATAATCTGCTGCTTCAAAAATAACATGCCTGACAACACACAGGAAGGAACAGTTGTATTTCGACACCTAGAGCTGTGTTAGTAGGGACACATTTCAAGAGTAGGAAGAAGTGACACTGGAGCTTTTTAATTTTTCACTGTGGGGGAAGGGAAGCAGATTTAAAATCACTGCCAGCAGTGGTTGGAAAAGGGATGTACTGAGAACATTGCTTGCTTGTTTTTATCTCTGGAAACAGCTTTTAGTATGCTTTAGCCCTTCAATGAGGATTGCCACAGAACCTTAGGCACTTTCTACAGTTACCCTTAAAGTGGCTGAATTCCTGGTTTTCATTGACAGACTGTGCCCAAATACCTAGTTATCTGAGCTGGAAATGTGCACTCTAGCGTAATACTCGTTTTCATTCCTCAGGAAATGGCAGCATCTTTAATATTCTTCTGCAGTGTTATAAAAATAAGAAAGCATGAAATTTTGGGTGGAGGAGAAATTCTGAAAGACAGCTGAATGATGAACTTCAGATTTGGTTTTCTCAGAAAGGCATTGCCATCTGCTGTGCCACTGAAAGTCTGTGCTGTCATGACTCCTGCTCTGTAAGAGTAATCCTCCACAGGGAGGAGAACCTGGGAGGAGCCCCTGGTGTATCTCAGTTCACTGCCTTCCTCTCTTGGGGACCTGGAAGTGTGAATCACTACTGCTGCAGCACTTGGTAGCTTACAGCAACTCTGTGCATTGGTACCACAAGCCTTAAATGCTAAAGAGCTGAGCAGACAGAATCCACATGTACATGTCTAATGCAAATGTTTCAATATCTTAAATTATCAGAAGCCAGTAATTACATTTGTAAAATGAAGTTGGTTTTCTTTAGCTTTACTGTGAGTAGAAGTGAGGTGAATTTGGTGCAGCCTATTGGTGATTATGGACTGAAGGTGATAGGAATCACATTTTAGTTGTGATCTCAAGCATAAAGTTGATGCTGGTAAAAGGAAAGACTCCAGTATTGACCCCTTTGTAATGGGGGAGAGAGAAGATGCAGGGAAGTACTTTCTGTGCATCTTTATTATAGCAGACTCCTTTGTCATTAGTTTATCCCAAAGTACAGGCATTATGTCTGTGCTTGCATGTGGTTTTATATTTTACTGTTTGTCTTGCATGTGGAGTGAGGAAAGTGGAAAATAGATTTACTGACAATGGAGTGTTGGGAAAGAATAGGATGTTTACCCACTTACATGAGTTGTAGCCAAGAGCACTGGAAACTTGTATGCAAAAAGCAGCTTGCTCATTCCACAGTTGCCTTTCTGTAAAGCATCAGGGATCCTCATCATTTCTGTACAGTTTTAATTTAAAAATACATTTAAGTAACTTAATTTTGAGGAAGCTCTTCCGAATGTGAATGGGGCCTTCTCTGTGCAGGAGATTTCTAGACAAAGCTTTAGAGCTTTTTGTCTGGCTTATCCACAAGCTCACAGAGTCTTTTTTTTTTTTTTGTAAGATTTCAATTGCCTGTTACCATAGGGGTGCCAAACTCTTACTAAATTTTCAATAGTGAGTGAATGCAATCCATTTATGTGTCATTTTAGCTTGAATCTTTTTAAGCTGTGCTGGTAAAAAGCTTGTTAAGATTCCCCAAAATTTTGGAGGAGAGTTGTTGCGTTGTTGGTGATTTGTTTTGTTAACTTAAAATGAACCAATTTTTTAAACTTAGACTAATTCCAGATGGTTGTCACTTCAGCTGTATTCCTTTAGCTTTGTTAGAAGAACACTACTAGCAAATAAGTTTATTCTGCTCCATGCCTCGGTATTTAAAATGGTGTGTATTTGATTACAATGGGCAAAAGTGCAGACTTAAATGTATTTTTCCTGATTCTTGGAAAAAAAAATAATTCTTTTTTCATCTTTCATCTGTCTTACTGACTATGAAAAGAGGTCAATTTCTGAAGATAAGAATTCATTACTTTCTTTTAGATAATATTTAGTAGATTATTAGAATTGTGTTCTATCTTTTGTAAGACCTTTTTAAATTTAAAAATCTACAATTTTTAAATTTTATTTTTAAAATAAGCATTATATTGAATTCTTTGGTCACTGAATAAGTAAGAGTAATGCTTCAATTATACTAGTGTTCTACTATTCATAATAAAGGAAAGCTCTCCAAGCATGGCAATGCAAACCAAGTTCATAAAAAGTTATCTACAAGTAAGGCTTTATGCCAGATTGGGATAGGAATTCTGCAGGCAAAACTGGGACACTTACTAATGGTGGTATGAAATTACTTTAAAATCATGAATTCACAGGATGGTTTGGGTTGGAAGAGACCTTACAGGAACACCTTCCATGAGACCAGGCTGTTCAAAGCCACATCCAACCTGGCCTTGAAGACTTCTGGGGATGGGGGGCATCCAGAGCATCTCTGTACAGCATTCCACTGCTTCATCCTCACAGTAAAGAATTTCCTCCTAATACCTAATTTAAACCTCTCCTCTTAGTTTAAAACCATTCCCCATTGTTCTGTCACTATCTGCCCATGTTGAAAGTTGCTCTCTCTCATTTTTTATAAGCCCCTTTAGGTACTGGAAGGGTCTGTAAGGTCTCCCTGAAGCTTTCTCTCCAGGCTGAACAACCCCAGCTCTCTCTGTCTTCATAGCAAAGGTGCTCCTGCCCTCTCATCATCTTTGTGGCTTTATAGAAAGCAGGTTTTAAACTTTCTTCTTTTCAAAAGTAGATTTCAATCTGTCCATTACAAGCCTAGTTATATAACCTCAATATATTTTTTAATTAGAGAAATATGTTCTGAAAGAGGTTAGATTAATTTCCCTAGATTTAGAAAGATGAGTAAAAATAAAACTGAAGTATGATGAGTATTCATGTAATAATTTTAGAAACTACAGCAAAATTATAACTAGTTTTTTGCCTTAAAGAATGTTACTCTACAGAGACAAGAACTGGAGAAAAGAAGTTCTTTCTGTGCAGCACATTGTGCCTGAGGTTATGGAAGGAGCCAGAAGAGTAGTTTGGGTTCCCTGAATTGTAAACTCATCCTTCTTAGCTAATTTATACTATGCTGCTCTTATCCTGTTGTGCTCTGGCTAGTCTGTTGGCAGAGGAAATATTTTTCAAACAATTTTATACACTTAACTGGACTCTGTGTAGAGGATAGTCTTCATGGATAGAGCACTTTGGCAAAAAGTTATTAATAAGCCTTTATTGTTATGGATTGGATCCCAGCCAGCTGCTTAGTGATTAAAGTTTAATTGCATGATGATTAGTTTTCATTAGTAAGAAATTAGCATTCAACAGCAGTCTTGTGTTGCTAAAGCTATGGGTAAGCATAAGTGGCTAGAGCCATGTTGAGGGAGAAGGTCTGTAGCTGGAGATGTGGGCACAGAGCTGTTTGGAATATGGGAATAAGGATTCTGAGGTCTAGTTGACCTCATCAGCTTGTTCCTACTGCAGCATTAGGAGGATGGATGGGAGTGGGGAATGGAGCAAATGTCCAGAAGAGCACAGCCTGCACAGTAGCCTGAGTGTAGGGAGCTAACAAAATAATCATCATCCTGAAAAGGACCTTTGAAGGTCTGAGTTGCTCTCACAGTAACACTGGTTTTCATAGACTTGTCCCTCTCCTTGCCACAACTAAAGCTCCTTTTTCAGAATTCCCCTCTGAATTGGTGAAATTCCTTTTTTTACTTTGACAGCAGCCCTTAATTGTTTTGTGCCACTGTGGGGTAAATTAGGAGAAAGATGAGTGCAGGGCAAGGGCTGGGGGAAGTGAAACAAATGAGGGCAGAGGGAGGTAGGAGTGTAGCAAAAGGTCAAGGCTTCTTTGTGTTAGAGGTACAAATGAGTGAAGAGTGCCCCATGTAAACCATTTCTGCTTCACTGAGGAATCTGTTGTGAAGATGAAATATGGTGGTAATTTCATCTAGGCTAAATTAGGGTTGTTAGAAGCCATTTTTCTTGTCCACACCTCCCCTTCTGCCAGCAGTAGTGCTCTGTGACTGAAGTGAGTTAGGTGGGTAATCGAGCCAGCAAATCCCTCCCTCACCCCATTCCCATTTTAATCAGGCTAATTTTTGGCTGGACTGGCTTTCTTGACTTTCACTGTCAATACTGATAAAGGGAAATGCTAGGCATAGGAGGGGGCTGCAGGCTGTGCAAGAACAAACTCAGGTCTGAAAATGATTTGGAAGTGGGAAGCCTGGTCAAGATCATGACATCATATGGAAAGTTCTTCCAAAATGATATTACTAATTATGCAAAGTAGTAAATTTTAAAATTTTTTTTAAAAAAAGGAGCAGTTTAAAGATTGTCTAAGGTGGTTCTCAAATGTATGTATTTATTGCTGATGTCAAGTACATCCATCTCATTGTCTAGACATAGGAAAAGATGGGGGCTTTCTTTATTATGATGATCCCATGATTCAGAAGCACGAGGGACTGGATGCTCCCTTCCCTCCCCTGGCCTACTTTGCCAGCTGGAGTAACCTAAACCAGATATTTTCTTCCAATTAAAAGGTCTCCAGTAGCTACAGTTTCTTCCGAGAAATTCTGACAGTGCTCAGTGTATGGTTTTAATGGTGTAGATCTACTTAAGTTGTCTTCAGACTTGCCATAGGAGGCAAAATACCAGTAAATTCCAGCCCAAGGCACAAGACACTGCTGAGTGGCAAAGCCTTCCCAGGGCTCTGGGTGTTGCAGCTGCACTGTTTGTCACCACCTGGGCTGCTGGTGGTAAAAATAGATTGCCTTTCTGAGGTCTGGCTGCACAACTGATTGCAGCATAAGTGCAGTCAGGTCTTATCTCAGTCAGCTGATTGTTGCCTGGGTCATAAGCTTTCCTTCTGTTTGAGAAAATATTAAAATTCAATATTAGAAACTGGTTGTGCAGTCTTCATTTACTAGTGATTTTTCCCCCTCATTTCTATCTTGCATATTTTCTTTTGATTTGTGCTTACAGCTAGGAGACTTAATTCAGCTGTATTTCTTTTTCTCATGGCTACTCATTTCACAACATGGTTTTGTTGTTACTTTGCACTAGACTGCTGTTAATTGCAGCTTTTCTTGTGCTTCCAAATCCTTTATTCTTACTGAGAACTCACACTTGCTAAATTTCAGAAAGTTATTGATGATTAAAGGCGACTGACCAGCTTCATAAAAGACTTACTGCTAGGGGAGGGGAAGGGGGAGGAGAAGGGCATCCTGGCATGAATCTCTGAAATGCGGATTTTCACTGGAGGATACTGCTGCTCAATGTGAAGCTTAAAAGGAAAATAAAAAAGGTGGGTGGGGATGAGAGGGGAAAAGTAAGTTCATGTGCTTGAGTTCAGGTATGAGAGCTGTGAACTTTTCTGATTTCGTGCCTGTGCTGTCAGAAATTGCTGCATGGCCTTTGATAAATCATCTCTAATTATTCTGTAAAGGAGGCTTTAGGATCACTTATTTTGTGACCATTAAGTCAAAGTGGTAGGGTACTCTGGAAGTACAGTGTGTGTTTAAGTTGTCAGATGTTCTCAATTAAATTGCAAGATCAGGGAGCTGATGCAAGGCTTCATGGTTTAGTTGCATAGATGTAATGGCAGGAAGATAAATTTAAGTTTGTTCATGTATCATTTAGAGTCAGGTCCAAAAAGATAATAAATATGTTTTGTAATGTGTTCATTTGCTGTTAGCTTTCTCTTTTCTTGTAAAAGGTAAAAATGCTGAAAATACTAATAGCAGTGTACTTGTCCCATATGTAAATTCATTGTTATATATAATTGTTAAGATTTTTCTTGGGAAGTAACTCTCCAAGTTAAATTTCATCACTAAAATTTCAGAGTTGACATAGTTCATAACTGATGCTTTCCAGAAAACCAACATTATTTTTTTGTTTAATGTTAACTTTAGGAAATTGTTTAGAAAAATTCAATACTCACATTATAGGTACATAAAACTGTTTTACAGTGGTTTTTATGCAGTCTTAAGTCCTGTACTTAAATTTAATTATTCTTCCTTTCAAATGTTACAGTTTATCCTTGAGAGGTATAAGGATTCTTTAGTGATGCCACATGGTACCACTTGAAGCAGAAACTTTCAGAGGCAGTTCCTGGGGAACAGGTGTTATAAAGAGCTACCAATAAATTCAGTTTCCTGGCCAAATAGCTATAAGGGTAATGCCAAAAGAAGAATTGTCTATTCTGAAGCTGTCTTAACAAAGAAGACTTTAATGTTGACTTACTCTTCTGCTTTTGGGCTAGAGCCTTCAGAAGATGAAGGAATAAGTTAGAAGAGGATGTGTTTGTGTAAAATAAAAGAAAAACAAAACAAAAACACATGTATCCTTTGATTTCTACCTCAGGTGAAAAAAAGATTGAAATTTCTCTTTGATCTTGTCCAGTGATTTATTTCTAATAATCTGTGGCTCATCCCAGTCCTTTTTTCCTAGCATAGATTGATCTAGATTTATAAAACTGAAGGTGTGGCTTGCAAATGAATAATATTATTGCCTTTACCATGGTTCAGCAGTGTTCTGAGCCCAGAAGATCTTCATTAGTCCTTTCCCTTCAGATCTCAGGAGAACCCCATCTAATCCTTAGATGGAGGAAATTCTTCTTTCAGGGGAACCACATTATGTCTGTCCTTTAAAGAAATTACTGACACTACCTCAGCTGCTGTGTAATATCCAGCTGGAATGCCATCCAGGCTTGGACTGCTGCTATTTATATTTTCTGCCTCTTCTAAACTGCTGCTAGCTCATACCGTGTTTTCCTGTATCGTATCTGTGACAATCCTACAGACACTCCATATCCTTTTATAAATTCAGTTTAGAATTCATAAACAGTACCTATTATTGCAATGGGCAGTTTAAGTACCACATATATTATTATGGTTTGTAGGGTTTTTTTTTCCTGATGATTATTGAATAATGAATTAACGTATTCTCTCTAAACCCATTCAAATTTTTGGCCAGGGAATATTACTTTGCATAGAGCACCTTCTGTCTATCTGGGGACGTTTCATCAGTATGTGCTAATTGTCTACTTGCCCTCAGCTGTGATTGATGATTTATTGCTGTGGTTTGTAAGATTGTAATAGTTTTTTGGTTTTTTTTTTAATACTGATATGTTACTTGAGAGCTTATCACTAAAGAGAGATCTACCGACTTGCAGGCATTTCTCTTTCTGCAAAGCATTGCGCCTTTACCTCTTCTCTTGGATTTACCCTCTGCTGCTTTTCCCCAGTGGTAGCAACAGCCACCAGTGACCTCAGGAATACTGTGTGCCCTTCATTACTCCTTATTGGAGCTCTGCTGCCAACCACTGCTTCTGTGGCTTTCTGGGGAAGCTGTCTTCTTCTTTCTTTAATGGTATTGACTAGTAGTTTTCTTTGCTACCTTTTTTCTAGAGACAAGTTATTTATTTTCCAGTAAGATAAACATTGTACTTTTTTCACCTCTCTTTGCAGTGAAATGTATTTTGACTGTGCAGCAGTCATTCTTCAGACCTCAATTTAAGAATTGGTATTCTTAGTACGAAGTGCAATTTCGATGGAATGCTGTCACAAACATTTGCTGTTCTAAACGGTCATTTTCACATTCCTACTTCTGTCACATTCATCTGCCCACCTCCTATTTTCTTACGCCTCAAGCATAAGGCACTCATCATTATTTTATCTGCCTTTATCCTGCTGCTTTTTCTTCTTTCAGTTTCAAGAACTTAAGATTTACTTCCAATCAGTACACCCTGGCTAATTTTATAATTTCCCAAATTAAGTGCTTCACTTTCAAACCCCTGCACATTTACCTTTGTTTTTCTTCATGCATTTCTTCAAAGCCCTTCTTGTGTGGGATTTATGCTGAATAATTGGATATGCTTAGCCTGCTGCTGAGATGGACTCTGCCCAACACTGCTGGCTCAGGCGCACCGTTCCTATTTCATCCCTTTGCATCCACCAACGCTTTGTTCTCTGTTACCGAAGTGTCTTGCACAGTGGGGCTCTGTTTATGATGAAGGCCTGCACAGATTATTACAAGTAATGACAAATGGTGTATTTCTGTCCAGTGCTACAAGTCTTTGAGTCATTGACGGGATGGGTTTGTGCTGCACCCTTTTTCCTGTCAGGTTGCACAGATATGTAATATCTTGTCAAAATATTTTGCATTTACAGTTTGCTTTTATCAAAAGTATTTCTTTAATATTAAGCCTTTATAAAGATTTTTTTGCATTTACAGTTTGCTTTTATCAAAAGTATTTCTTTAATATTAAGCCTTTATAAAGATTTTGTTTCCGTTGTATCCACTGCTCCTAATAACATAGGGATTGTGTCTTTAATGAACCAATATTTTTTTTGTTTTGTTTTGAGCCTTTTAGTAAATATTCAGCATAATCTCTTTTTTTCTTTCATTAGAAAAAAGTTGGCTCTGTTAAGCAGTTTGCCTCTTGAAAACCTTGAGTTTATTGCATTTTCTTGTTTATGTCAGGTTTGTTCCTTTTTTATATCACTCCAGACAATGATACTCAAACCTATTGCTTTTCTGGTAATAATTAATTTATCCAAAATCTCTTTGATTATGATGGAGTTGTTGCTTTCTTTTAAGGTAACTGCATGCTGTCGTTTCGTGCTCTACACGGTAGATCTTGCATTAAATAGAAATTCACAATATATGTGGATATTTCCTGTAATCAGTATCCAAGATGGCTGGGAAATAAATCTAGTACTGGTAGAAAATTCAACTGGAGCAAATGCTCTCTTGCTGACTGTGCTGTTTCCACTACTCTGTGGGTCCTTATCACATAATCACTGCTTGAAAATTTGAATTTCTTTTTCCTCTTTTAAGTCTGCTTTTCTATCTTTCAAACCTTTTTGTAACTAAATTGCACTATTGTTGCATGTTTAATTCCCCAAATGAAAAGTCAAGATAACATAAACTGTATTATTTTTTCTGCTAGACTTGCATACTTTGGCAAATTCAAATCCCTATACTTACACGTGGTTTTCTGAACTGTTTCATTCAGGGTGGTTCTTTGAATCAAAGGAAAAAAGATTTACACATTTCTTAGCTTGTTGGACTTGGTGGTGTATATGTTATTTTAATATTCCTTTTAAAATATGAAATGGCTACATAGGTATGTACTTAGCCTGTTTAACTGAAATTAAACATGCTTTTGCAGCACCATTAAAATTACTGGTTTTGTTAATTTTGCTAAATCTGTTTTAGTTAGCCCCTGGTTGACTCTTGAAGGACCTAACCTCTATTCTGGTTCAGTTACACTGTGTCTTTTTCATTTGGGTTTTTTCTCCTTCCATTGTGTGGAGGAGGCGGGAAGGGTTCATCCCCCTTCAAGTCTTACTTGGCTCTTCAGCAGTCTCACGTATTCATGCGCAGTTAAGCCTTTGATCACTCCACCAAGTGAATGAAACAGGCTTGTAAGGAGTAGTGAACATGAATTTATCAGTTAGGCTTGAATTTTAGTCTTTTTTATATAGCGTACAGTTTAGCTCAACCTTCCTGTTAGGGAGGTAAAACCTAAGAGTCTTAAAAACTTGTAGCCAAACAGTGTTTATTTGGTGCCTGCATTCTTTTTGATAATCATGGGGAGGCAGGGAGTTTGTTGTTCATTGTGGAATTTCACAATCCCATCTCTTGGTGTTCCCAAGAGCTGCCTTTCCAGATAGGTGCAAAAGTACCTTTTGTTGTGGTGTCCTGTCTCCAGCAATGGCTGTGTATTTACCACTTCACTGCACATATTCAGAGATTTGTAGTAAACTAGGCATGTGCAGAATGATAGTTGCATATTTTTTCCTTCCTTTCAGCAACCACAGCTTTAGAGTTGTAGCTTTGGTATCCCTGTGTTTACCAGGCAGAGGCATACCTATCCTTGATGAACTGGTCTAATCTGTTTTTGAACTTGCTTATCTTTTTGCTAGTGCACCATTCTTTAGCAATGACTTTTAGTTACTTGAGTGAAAAAAAAAAAACAGGTTTATGTTACATTTGAACCTGCTCTTCCTTCTTGGACATGGCTAAGAATCATTCCCTTATGTGCATCATATTGGATTTTGTAGGTTTCAGTCCCCCTTCAGTTCTCTCTTTTCCAAAATACTTAGACTTCTCTTATATACCAGTTCTTTACATTCCTAGTTATCTCTGTCGTCTGTCCATTTTTGTTTCTGGTTAGTTGTACTCCTTTCTTAAGAGGGTCATCAGACAATATTACCACACACAATATTACAATGTCAGGCTACTACAAGAGTAACAGACAGACATCATGAACATTTGAGTTTCATTATGGATTTTTTTTGTAAATAACTGCTTACATTTTGGCTGTCCTTTTTTGTGCTTGCGGGGACTGCATGATGTTTCTGTCTAGGATGACTACTTATACCTTGCTATGAGTAGTAAAAGCTAATTTAGAATCTATCATCATGTATATGCATAGATGAAAATATTTTTACCACATACATCACTTTGCACTTAACAGTAGTAATTTTCATCTCCATTTTACCATACAGTTATCCATGGCTGTGAGATGGTTTTGCAGCTTTTTACTATCAGTTTGAGGTCTGGCTACCCTGGATAATTTTACAAACTTCACAAGTTTTCACATCTTATTGTTCACCCCCCTTCTTGAGAGTCTCTATAAGGGCAGTTGAATAGCTTGAGTGTCTGCATAGGACCTTAAAATTATTGCTGGCAAGCCATTCTTTGTTAAAACTAAATATTTATTTCTGTTCTTGTTGCATTCTATTTTTCCTTCTAGTTGAGGGTAATAAAATGCTCTGCTCTTACTTTCAAGTGCTTCTGTTCTAGCATAATCAGTTTCACATGTATTGAATAGTATTTTCCATGTTTAAGACATTTTCCAGCTCTTGGATTTCTTGTGGGTTTTTTTTCTATGCCATCCATTTTGAGCTGCAGTTTCCCTTTGTGCTTCAACAGCCTGTGCAGCACTGCAGTTCTAACTTTTTATTGTTTCCTAATGCAGCCTTATTAGTGTAGCGTCTTCCAGATCATTGATTTGTCTGTTTGCTGAAATCTTGGAATCTAAATTTGTCCTTAGTTTCTTGACTTGAAGACAACTGTCCAGTTTTACTTCTGAAATACTATCCTTTATTATTTGATTTGCTTTCTACAAGAAGATATCATCATTGGCAAGAGATGCCTTTTTGTGATGCAGGTTTAAAGATTTTTATCTTTTTAATTGTGGGGTTCATTTTACTGATATTCTGTGTCTGGTTTTTTTGATAAGTTAAAATTGTTTGTCAGGAAATGTAAACTAATAGTTCTGTGTCCTTTCGTGCTGGTTGTTATCTCTAGCCACAGTCACATAAACAATTTTTTTCATTAACCAGTATCTGCACATCAGAGTGGAAGTCTTTTCCTCTCCTGTTTCCTAAAGATGTTTTCCCACCTCACTTTTTTCATCTTGGTCCCTTTTTGCAGAAGTCTTCCAAAATCACGTATTTCTTTCTCCTGTAGCAAACAGTATATATATGTATACACACACACACACTTATTTATTTTTATTTTTTCTTGTAGCTTTCTGGAGTAAGTTGTCTCTTTGCATCCCACTTTCCAGGAAAGAGAATGAGGCTGCCTGCTGTTTCTGTTGCCCTTTCGCCTGGATGTTAAATCCAAGCCTCTGCCGAGCCTGCCAACTGTTTAATCAGAAATAGTCAGAAGGCCCTCCTTCCTAATATTGCAGCTGACTCTGAAGTCCTCATTATCTTACATCTGCATTTGTGCAGTGCAATTATACAGAAGCAATTATTTTCCTAAAAGCTTATAATTTAAACAGGAGAAGGAGAGAGTGTGAAAAATACATATAACATGTAAAGCAAAGACTTGTACCTGTATAATTAATGCCACGTATATTTCACTTTTTGCTTTCTTTGCTTTGTTAGTAACCTTCAGTTGTTGCTTTCCATTTTACTCCTTTTATGCATTCTTGACTGGTATGGGAAAAGGGGCAAAACAAGAAGATGCCTAGAAAGCAAAGTAAAGGAAAAAGAAAGAAAACAAACCAAAGGAAAAACTGATCTTTGGAAGAGGGGAAGCCAAGAGGTCTGAGTATAGGGTATATAACCACTGATCAAGAAAAGATGGTTTGTATTACAGATAGTAGAAAATATGATCCTGCTGTGAATGTCCTGGTGTAAACTGGTTTGGTAATTGTTCGGCAAGGAAGATTGCTGAGGAGTCGTCTGAAAACACCTCACATTCGTGTTACAAGCAATTAATTTCTGCTTCTAAGCAACTGTTCCTGCTCCTGCCCAGAATATTTTGGAAGGGCTAGTCAGCAGCTTCCATCTTCCCACCAGCAAAGCCATGTAGGATTCCAGTACTAAGAAGTACTTTGTCTAGGGACAAAGATACTATCTCTGTCAGTGCAGAGCCAAAGTGAGCAGCTTGGGGCACTGGTTTTCACAAGGCTTTGTGCTTGTTCAGAAGGAGGAAGGTAGGTAGCTCAGGACATGTTTATGTTACAGCACTTACATGGAGTTGGGTACAAATCTGAAGGAGCAAAAAAAAGGTACTCAAAAGCATACTCTTATTATATATGGCAGTGTGGTGTCAGAAGAGTGGAAGAATACAGATTGCAAGGGGGAAAAAAGCCAAGCATAAAGCAAAAGAAATATTGTTGGTAGGTGCTGTAGCATTTTAAATGAATCAGAGTTGTTCTGCCGCCGCTGGTAGCTGTCCCCCAGCTGTTCACACTTCCAGGTTGGCTGTTACTTCATTTTGGTAGACACAGAATGATGAGCTGTAGCAAAGAAGAAATGGGCTGCTAATAGCAGGGAGAGGGTAGAGACAATGTATCTGGCTTTAATACTATTGATAATTTAGTTCATGGGATGGAGTGTCTCCTCTAAATGGCACTTTTCAGTTTCTCCAGCCTATTCTAAGTGAGATATATGTGCCTTGTGGTCAGAGATGAATTGTGGAGATAGGACCTATGAATCAATCTTTGCTGTGTGGTCTCTTTTTTCCCTCTTTTTTTTTTCTTTCTTTTTTAACATTTAAGCCAAGAGTTGATTAGATGCCTGGCAATGATTACTATCCATTGGCACCTCCCACTGGGAGCACACTCCAAGTACCAGCCTTGAGCTCTTTCAAGCAGGGGAGGTTAAGCAGGCTGCTTACTGAGCAAAAGGAATTTCTCTTCCCAGGAGAGCTGGAGTGATGTTTCCCTGGCTAAGAATGCTATAATTCCTTTACAAGTGACAAGCAGGCTGCTACCATCTGCTGGCGAATGGCTGCAGGATGGTGGAGTTTGGGTGAAAATTTGCTGGTGGACCAAGAGAACAATTAGTCGTCATTATGCTGAATTTACACATTTCCTTGTAAGAACTTCTGTGATTTTATTTTGGTGTTAGAATGTTTCCTAGTTGTAGTGTACCTGTTTTTTCTTTTGAAGCATAAATACATGAGATATGTAGCTAACCAAAGCTACAGAAAGTACCAGCAGGAACGAGGCATCTTTTTACCTTTTAAGGCACAGCAGCAATGTCTTGAAAAAGAAGACTGAGACCATCCAGAAATTTTTTAAGCACTTTTTTTTTTGTCTTCATGGGAGCACATGTGTTTGGAAACCATGTGGCACTACATGATGATAGTCTCTTTCAAAGATAAAGTGATAGACTCTGAAGTTGTTTTAGAACCACACATCTTTGTAGGGCGTCTGCTTTGTTCAGTCACTCAGGTGTGCCAAGAAAGAAGAACTTGAAAAAAAGAGTAGTTATTGTGTATGTGGTTCCCTCAGCTTCCCCTGAAAGAAGCAGATGGTTGGGGGTCCCGGGAGGTAGAAGAAATGGGGCCATTAGACTGTCAGTGGCTTGTGAAAAGCAGAAACATCTGCCAGAATGGAGACTTGTTCAGCAGCAGGGGAGCCAGCAGCAGCAGATGATCTCTGCCTTGAGCCGTCAGTGGCATAGTCATCCACCTGGGAATTGCTGCTGTGGGCGTAGCACAGGTAACCTTGGTAAAATCTCTGTTTGTCTGCCAGACTTCAAAAAAGGGGCAGTGAAGGCTTCAATGTACATGCACTGGCATCTTAACTACCCACTTTTACTGTCTAATCAGTCCTAAAATCACAAACAATTTTAAAGCATTCCTTACCCATTCTCAGCTGAAAATTTGTCAAAATGCCTGTCATGTTCAGAATGTGATTTTCAGAATAGCGACATGAACCATGCTAGATGCACCAAAGAGTAAGTTCAAAAAACAAATTACCTTTTGGAAAAGTATCAAAAATTTTGCTAGGGGTCTTGTTTTCTGTTGTGTCACACACCATACTCTTTTAAGACATGCCTGTTTACTGTTAAGAAATACTTTATATAGCTGCAGTTCAATCTCTGCTGCTGTAGTTCTTATGTCCTTATTGACTGCTCTGCACAGGACACAGTGTTCCAGGGGAGAGTGACCTTCTGTTGCAACAGTGTGATGGTACATAAAAGATGAGATAAAGTGGGGAGGGCAGAATGCCTCTGAGGAGCAAGACTAGAAATTCATATCTACATTCAAAAAGAATAGTCAATTTGGGTTCTCTCCTGTTAGAATAATTAATCCCAGTCAGCCACATCTAAAAACGAGAATAAAGTACACAGGTACAGAGCTCTGTTTCAGAACTCCTCAAGCTGCACTTGGTGAGTACTTGGCATAGGTGAATCTGGGACTGTTGCCAGTACATAATATCTTTCTAGAGTTGACTTCAGAGCCAGGAAAAGACATTTTCTGTGGATGAAGTTTGGTTTTACTCCCATGGGAGAGTGAATTACGTTGCAGTTTGGCTAGTGGTCCATATATTTCGGTGTGCATTTCAATATTGGTTTAGCCTCTTTTTTTAATCTTTGGAAACTTTCGTTGATGTTCTGACAGGCAATAATAAGCTGCTTGTGTGTCTCTTTCTAGGCTTCAGGGATACTTCCCTTGCATCATAAATACTGCAGTAGTTTGTTGTGCTTAGAATATAGACATGATTTAGTGGGTAGTACTGAAGATCAGGCTCAGGATGCTTTGGCACACCCGTAAAGAGAAGGTGTTACTCAAAACTGCAGTTGTAGATGTCATGAGAACTGACATCTCACAAGCTTTTCTGTTAGTTGCATCTGCTTTGATTTGAAGAGGGCCTCCTGGTTTATGGCTGGAGCTAGTTTTGCTTTCATCTTCATTCAGGCATTTAAATACAAACTATAGTCATCTCTGCAAAGCACAGAATAGTAGGAAGAACAATAACTGTCAGATATTCTCAGAGGGTTTGGAAATACTGTAATCAGCCCCCTGTTTACCATGCTGAGTGAGGAACTTTGCTGTGGCTGTTAGCTTTGGCCGTGTCTGTTCTGCTGATCTCCACTGCAGCGTGCGTGCTGATCAGGGATTGAAGACACGTGGGCCAGGGGCTGTGGCCGTGTTGGCAGATGAGTGTCCCCGTATGGTGGGAATGCTGGGCTCGTGTCCAGTGCCAGGTGCGCTGCTGGCTTGGGCACAGCTGTTCATGTGCGGTGCAGGTGCAGCTCACTGGTAGTGGCAATAGAGCAGCCTAGTTCAACACCAGCTTTGCCAGCAGCAGCAGTGATTTCAGATCATGTCATCATCCCTGTGTGCAGGCAGGGACCAAAGGCAACTTCTCACAGCCTGAACTCAAGGTGAATTGTACAAATTATACAGGGCCTTATTATGGTGTTTGTTGTATTTAGCAGAATAAATAAAATTCCTGTCTTTTTAAAATGTGACTCAAAAATTATGGTAGTTCCTCTCTTTGTTTTCTGCCAGTAGTTAATTACTTTTTAATTTTTAAATAGTAGCAGTCTCCTAGCTTTTGGTGAATTCTACCACGTATGGTTGCATCTTTTTTTAAGGGATGTCAACTTGTCAGAAATCAGCTTTCTTCAGAATCAGATTAGTTAATAAAAATCACTTAGTGTATACATTCAAGAAATAAAATGGCTGTCTGAATGAGATGTGAATTACTTCCTTAGGTGATTTCTTAAGTCATTCAGGATGAAGTAAACGGGTGAGAGACTTTCTTTCTGCTTTCACAATTGTCTGATATTATGGTCGAATACATCATTAACTAGTTGAGTTAATAGGATTTAACTATTGCAAATTGAATGTGGTCATCAGATCAGTCTGATCTATTTTGACAATTGTATGAGCATCCTTGTTGCACTGCAAGTGCGAGTCTTTTTTTTGGACATGGGCCATTTCTGTGATGATGATATATTTTCCCACAATGGCATCTTCTGCTCCAGATAAACCCTTTTTGATCACCTGTGAAAAAACTTTGAACTTGGCCATGATCATCTTCAACTGCTTGTGATAATGACAATGATGTAACCAAATTACTTTTATGGTGGTGTCTTCTAAATCTTTATTTGTTATGCTAATTCTCCTTTTAAAGCTGCTGTAGGTTCAAAACCACTCTTTTTCCTCCTATTTTAATAGTGATGTCATTGTCAGGTACTGAAACACAGGCCAGTAAAACAGATTTGAGAACTATTCCAAATTGTTTCTGAATGGCTGATCATTTGTATCTCTTGCCTGCTTAGCGCAACTGAAAAGTTCATCGTTTGAAAGAGCTTATGTTGTTACTTGTTTGAAAGGCCTTTATTTGCATGGTGTAGAAAGATAGAGTTTAACGTGATTCATCAAAAAAATTGTGCTGGAATGTGGTTGATAAAATTCCCAGGAAAATACAGGTATTCAGAAAAATGGCTGCAATCTTCATTACTGTTTTTTGGTTTCCCTTTCAGAAATGTTCCCATTGCCAGGAACCGGGAGCCACCTTAGGCTGCTACAACAAAGGCTGCTCCTTCCGATACCATTACCCATGTGCCATCGATGCAGGTAGGAACACATGGCAACTGTATTCCATAATTACCCAACTCATACTACACTAAATAATTCTGAGGTGCTTTACAAATTACTCCCTCTCAGTTTTTCTCCTACTGTGAAGATAAAGTAATAAAAATGGTGAGAAACGGCATGCAATAAACAGCATACAGTAACACGCTGGGACAAGATGGAGCTTGTAATGAAAAGGAGTCTGCCTGAAAGAGCAGAAGAAGCCTGGCTTGGGGGAGTGCAGCTACAGTGACTGAAATTTGACTGCAGTGTGAGAACTGATCACTCATTTTTTACCAAAAATAGAAACCCTTTGTTAAAAGGATGTAAGTAAGCAGCAAGGGGGTTTCTTCTTTCAGGGTTATACTTCTATGGGTGGTCCTAGTAAAGATTTCCAGTGTTTGTGTTTGTAGAATCATCAGTACCATTTGCAGCACAACCATCCTTCTCCCTCCTAAGAAGCACTTCAGCCAGTCTCCTGAGTAGGTCCAATTTTCATCCTTATACAAGCTAATTATTTGGATGATACTATTTCCAGCTATGAGCCTGGGCTTGTGAGTTTGGTGGGTTTTGTGCAGTAATGACAGTTTTTCATGGAGATAAACTTTGTTCTTGGGTAAAAAAAATTCAATCTCAGAGTAAATAATACCCCACTTTTCCAGTCCCCTGTAACTCACTTCTGTCATACAAAATTTAGTCTGATAACAAGCAGGAAAGGATTCAAGATTACAACTCTAGACTGGAAAATAATTGCAAGCTTCTTGTTTGTTATTCCAATTCCACAGCAACCCACTTGTTCACCACCCATTTTATGCTGTTTTCCAAGTATTTGAAGTAGGAATGCTCATTTCTGTATGACTGCATTGCACCTCTCACTGTGAAGTCCCACCCTATTGGAGATGTGCATTTTATTCTAATAGGAATGTTATTTTTAAATTAATATTGCAGTGGAATATTCTAGTACCACAGTACTACTAGCAGAGAGAATTCTTGACTTCACATAAAAGAAAGATTATTCAGGTTGCAAAAATCACATACTCAAAAAAATACCAGAAATAAAGGTGTCCATTTAAGTATACTTTTGGTCTTTTATGAATCTATCTTATAGTAATCACCTAATTAAAGGTTGATATGTCTTTTCATAAGGCCCTACCTCAGCCTGTAGGATGGAGGGTACTCATTCATGAACATATGTTGTCCTTGCTTGATCTGTGTCTTACTGCAGATGATTCCTTCTCAGTTCTGAAGGTAGAACTGGGAGATTTCCTATAATGTTAATCTCTGTCCTGCCTGAGAGTTTCATGAACATTAGTAAACTTGCTTTTGTACAGTGTGTTTGAGACACACAATCACCAATCAGATTCACATTTGTGTTGTGTTTAGTATGTATTTGTTTCTGGTTTGTGACTTGCCCTTTTCAGTACCATGAAAAAACAAAAATCATAGTGAATGGTCCCAATAATTTGAGGGCTTAATTTAAATTCATGTTTTACTAGATACAGTATGTAGCATTTTCTCGGTTGTAAATTGAGATATCAAAATTCAGATACTCTCCTTTTCCTTCAGCTATATTAACTCTACTCCACTTCAGCAAATGTAGGATTCTCCAAAATGAGAAATATACTGAACAATCATGACTGATTCCCAAGAGCAGTTCTGTATCATGCATGGAAGAAGCAGCATCATGTACATAACCCAGTATATAATCATACTATTTAGTCCAATTTAAATGTAACATGTCTGCTATATAATGTGTAGACATGGGTTAGATTAAACTTGGCTTTTTTTCACTTTTGTCTTGACTTTGCAACCTGTGAGATTTTTTTTAGAGTAGCTTTTTGTGTTCAAGTTCCAAGGCTATGCTTACTTCTTTTAATTTTGTTATGAGACATCATGTTGTCATGTGGCCATCTGTTGGAGTGCACAATTCCAAGCTAATTTCCCTCCTTTGAGTAATACAGCGGTAATAAATTGCAAGAGCTTCATGGAGATGGGATACTTGGACTGTGAGGTTTCACAAACATATTTCAAAAATGGAGGAGTTGGTAAAACTGGTGAGTCTCTGGTTTCACTTCAGGAAGAGTACGGTGTAGTGAGAACAAAATACTTCATTGGTGCTTTTAAAATACATTTTCCTATCTGTTTGTTCCTTTTCATCTGTATGTCTGATGTGTTCTCTTTGGCTTCTCATACCAGCCACAGGTCTTTTATCTAGTTGCTCTCAGGCCCCTCTTTACAAATTTCTTACTCCAGTCTCTTTGTAAGACCCAATTCCTCCTAATTCTTTCTGACTTTTCTTTTTTCCAGTTTTCTAGCTCGTACTCTGACTTCCTCCTCTCTGCTCTTACTTCACCTCTTCCTCTCTTTTGTTTTTTCTAGTTCTTTCTCCTCTCTGGGCTTTGTTACTGCCATTTGGTTCTCCTAACTCAGCTCCTTGTCACACCTCACCCTGCTAGTCCTGGTTTGTTCTTGTATGTTGTCCTTTATATTCTCTGTTTCACTTTTCTGTGCCTTTTTCCAATCAGTTCTTTGTCTTAGCCTCCTGCTGGCACTCATCCTTAATTCCGTGCTCCTGACTTCCAGTAGCACTGGTCTCCCTCCTGCTAGCCTCCGTTCTTTCTGTATCTTGGCCGCCTTTCTCAGTACTGTTTTCACTTCTGCCTGCTGGACTAGTGCTTCCCATTTTGCAGTTTTGAAATGGTCACTTTCGTCTTTTGGGTTGCTTGAGTGTTAGAAATGTCCCCTGATAGCTTCACTGCTTTTGGGACTGGTGCCTGAATCTGAGGGCAGAGGTTCATTTATAGGAAGGGCCTGATCACCCCCAAACAGAAGTATATTTGGTGGAATTTTTAAAAGCTACTAGCTAGCTTCTAAAATCTGAAAGGCCGTGCTACTAAAATCTAATAGGCCTCTTCTGAGGATGTGTACATGAAAATCCCCATATTGCTTTTCAAGGAGTTCTGTTTGCTGGTTTTATGGTAGCTGGCAAGGGCATGCCTTAGCTAAAGTCCAGGTCCTACTGAAAATCAGGATATTGTTAGAGCTTTTCGGAGAAAAAATCCTGGGATGTTTATCATGGGCGGAATAACTTTTTTCCAAGAAGGAGTTTTAAGGAAATTGTTGGGCTGCTTCTGCTGAAGTTTTCAACCAAAACAATTAAAAAAGCCCCAGCTTGAAGTAGATTCTCAGCATTTAAAATTTCAGCCTGATGGTGTGACAGTAAAAGACCTTGTTTGCAAGGTTGGTTTTATCTGTGGGTGTAATCAAGCTGTCTTAATCTATAGACACTCTTCAATAAATCTGTGTAAAATAACCAAGCTATATGGCATAAGGTCTGGTTTTCATTTATGACCAAGCAGAAAATGTAGGCTTCCTTGAGAAACAAATCAACATTATTTCTCTTTGCTCAGCCTGTAAACCCTTTTTATTGGTTTTGCAGTTCTACTGTCTTTCTGTAGTGAAACTGTACAGGTGCTTCTCAGCTTCCTTGAGCTCAGTGGTAGTTCCATTTTGAAATCAACCATCCTGCTTTGAAGGATGGTGCCACCTTGCTTTATTTAGGATCTGTCACAGATCTGTTCTGAATCCTCAGAAGTTTGTGTTAACATTTACAAGGGCTTTCAGGCTTTTGGAATATGTATGACTGGTTTTGTATCTCAAAGAAATAAAGCCAAACAGAAAACACTTGCTGGAGTGTTTTTTAGGGTATGTTGAGTCATACACACTTGGTTTGTCTGAATTCCTGGAAGTGACCGTGCCTTGGTTGAGATGAAGTACCCGTGTTGTATTTCGAAGCAGTTCAGTGTGAGCTGAAACGTTTCTGCCTTTGCATCCATGTGGGTTAGGAGTTGGTCCCAGTCAGTTACTGTGCATCATGAAAGGCAGAACGTTTTTGGGAAAGGGCTGGAGGCTGCAGTGTGTCAAATGGCTTCAGTTCCTTGCAGCACTGAAGGCAGCCCTGGGGTGGGACCTGGGCTCTGGCTCTGCACCAGTGGTCAGTGTCCAACCCCACCCTGGTGAGGGGCCAGGCTCTGCCCCACTGTTGCTAATGGAGTGCTGTGCAAGGCATGTGGCTTTGTAAGTTGCCAGTTTGTACATATGGATGCTTTTATATAGCATAATTCAGGCTGTCTTTTAATTTCCTTTCATAGAAAATAGTCTTTGGCAATATAGGGTGTAAGAGAGCTGAACGTTTCTTATCCATTTACATAAAAATCAAGATCAGTAGTCCCACTTAAGTAATTTTTGTATGGAAATGACTGTGGTTAACATTGTCTGTGTTTGGCTTTCATCTGTCCAAATTTATGAAGAGCCTCTGATGTCTCAAGATAACTTAGTCCTAGGGATGTCTCCATGGAAACAAGATCTTTGTTTTCTGAAATTTTATATCCTCTCCCTCTGCTTGTTCCTCCCCACCTGGAATCAGATCCTGATGGTTGCAGCACACTTGTTCCTACAACATATATCCAGCCAGTTCCACTTACAGAAGATTTTTAACTGTAAATTAGGAAAAGATTAACAGGAAAATAAAATGAATTTTCAGAGAACAGAAATCCTGTGTCTTCACAAGTATCATTAAAGATGAGTAACAGGCAGAACACAGAGGGTGAGACAAAAGTATGAAGCTTACAGAAGAATAATTGCTTCTATTAAAAGTGTTTTAGGTTTTCCCTGACTACTTTATGGAGAAAAATCTGTGGAAACAAGGACAAGTCTCAGTTCTTTTTGCTTTCTGCCACAATGAGCTGATCATAGCTCTGTGTCTGCTGACTTCATGACAAATTGTAATCTGTTATATAAAATACTTGGAACTGCTAACCAAGATCCAGGCCAGCTTTGTAATGATGAACAATTTCTGCCTTATTGGTATTCAGCTGATTTTCTGCAGTGTGCTGATGACATTTTTCATAGTTGTCCTTTAAGAGAAACAAAAAAAAATTGCTATTAATTGGATCTGCTATTAGTATTTGCAACAAAAATGCTGACCTTAGTAGGAAATGGAGCTCCACACACAGATCAGGCATTAGGTACAAGGTTTCTGGCACTTCTTCCTGATCCTTGTAGAATCTTCCTTTCTGATATACTAGCTAAAGAACTGCATTCATTACCAATGTTGGGTTTCCAACAAAGAAGAAAACTCCATTCTGTTCTAACATACTGTGTATGTTTTTGATGATTGCTCTGTATATTTTTGATGATTGCTGTATTATGCAGTGATAATTCATGCTGTAGTCTAAATGTATGATTCCTGCCCTTATAATGAGAAGACATTTTATTTATTTCCTGTGATTTGCTAATGCTGCATTTGAAATTATCTGTGGCAGGATTAAGGGTTTTACTCCCCTTTGCTAAAATCTCTCAAGTAACTTAGCCTCTTGCATGCTGTTTCCCTTTGATTCAGGCCAGAGGCATTCATGTTAAAACATTAAGCAATCCCTAGCAGAGGGATGCTCTGCCAAAGCTTGGGTATCTAGAAAGCTTTTCCCTCAAGCTTTAGTTCCAGTCTCCTGCTGTCTGCTAAACTCTTCCAGCAGATCGAAACAGCAGGTAGCACTGGTTATGCTACATACTTAAGAGCGTTTTAAATTAGCCCATCTTAGTTACCATTGCACTTCTCTACTTGTGAGCTCTTGGGCGTGTTGGAGTAGGCAGGAGGTCAGAAGCACCTTGCTCAATTCTCCAGGGCAGCATTGCTCGCTCGTGCTGAGGTGGGGATGGGTGCTTGGTCCTGCCCATGAGGTGACAGCCTCGGGTCAGCCTCCAAGGCAAGAGGCCACTGGAACCGAGCAGTGTCAGGCGTTTGGGCAGGTTGAGTGGTGACCCTGCAATTCAGGGTGCCCAGGGGAGGCAGCTGAGTGCGCTGAGGGGAGTGCTGCTTTTCCTGTGGCTGAAGCTCTGAGAGCTGCCGACTTGCATCACTTAGAGGCAGAGTCTGGGAGGGGGGATGTGAGGAGAAGCAATCCATACTCTGACAGTGCTGCTAAATAAGTGCTCTGCAAATGGCAGTATTGCTTAATTTGTTCCTAAATAAGCAGTTCCATATAGGTGCCTCACTTTACATAATATGTTTAAATAATTACCTGAATCATTTTTTAGATCATAAAAGCTTCACATATAAGATTCATGAAAGCAGATCTAAAAGCAGCATGAGTGACCAGACTACCAGACATAGTGTCACAGTATAAACTTACCACCAGGACTTGTGATTGCAAGTAAACTGTAAACACCATACCTAGAGACACACACCCCTGCTCTCCCTGATGCTGGCAGGGCCTTGGGGTAAGGGTGAAAGGCAGCATTTGTACTATGGAATGCAGGGATTGTCTGTTCAGATTGGATGAATGTGTCCATCTTCTGTGTGCTAAAGCAAAGAAGGCTGGAATAGCTGAAGGGGGTTGGGATGCAGGATTTGTAGGCTTGCTGTTGTCATTCTTACTACATACAGATCATTGGGAAAACTGAGGTTGCTTGGTAATCCAAGCAACATTGTCACTTGGGGTGTTCAGTTACTTTGTTTGCTAAAACTTTGGGGCTGGAAGGAGTGAACCTGCTAATAATACACAGATCAGGCATTAGGCAATGAACCTACTAATAATACACAGATCAGGCAATACTGACAAAGTATTCCTATAAGAGATCTTTGAATGAAAAATGTGTACCTGTGAGGCAAGATTAACACATGTGATGTATTATTCAAGTTGGTTTTCATTAAAAAAAATAATGCATTGCTGTCTTCTCCTCCTTTAGATTGTTTACTAAACGAAGAGAATTTCTCAGTGAGGTGCCCCAAGCACAAGGTAAGAATCCTCTCCTGGATTATACCTGGGTCTCTTGTTGCCCTCTTCTGGTTTCTAAATTTGGATTAGTAATTTTATTACCTGGATAATGTCTGTAGTCAGAGATGCTTTTAGTTCAATTATTCTGTGATATATGCTTGTGGTATATTCTGGGGGCAAACATCAACTCAAGAAGACTACAAGTTTAAGAAGATAAAATTTTTGTTCCATCTGCTCAGTGTTTCTTTAGGTCCTTGATGACTGTTCAGAAAGCTCAGCTTCATTTCCTGAATTCTGTGATATAATCAGTATGTTGCTTGCTATTCCTGTTTGAATGTTTCATTGGACTGTTGGGTTTTCTCCTTGGATTTACTGAGGATGCAAGAAGGAAGAAAAATGACTTTATGAAAAAGTTCTCTTGGTTTTTGGAGACATCTTGTTCAAGTTTACCAGTAGTAACTGGACTGAGTCCAGCCACTCAGCCTTCAGTGGGTCTGTGGGGTTCTTCTGTACATCTTTGGTTCATCAGAAGATCCCTTTGCTCCTTCTGCCCAGGGTCTGGGTGTCCTTAATGATTGTCCCCAGAGCCTACAAGCACAGTGGTGCAGAGAGCTGTCTGTATGGCAAGAGGGGACAAGGGAGACAATACGTACTCTCTTGTAGCATAAGTAATGGGATACAGTGCTGGAAATACCCTCCCAGCCCTTAAGGGAGGATACATCCCTGGGAGGTTGTGGATACCAGTCTTCCAGTTTTAAATGGTCAGAGAGTATCCAGAAAAAAAAACAGCTGTTCTTGTTGCCAGTTGAATACAATAGTAATTGGGCAAGAGTTTGGATGGCTTGTGCTGAAAAGGAAATGATAATAGGAAAGAATTGTGTTGCTTTTGAGCAGGGATTAGTCTCCATCTAGTTCTTGTCTGCAGATCCCTGCCTTGAATTAGACTGACATCTGGTGGTCTTTTGTTTTCACGGCTTATTCTTAATCTGTCTTTTGTAAACATACAGGAATTAGCCTCATGTTCCTTTCTGGATGTTCCACCACAAAATGATGTATTTATACACACGTATTTAAAATGTGCTGGAAGATTCAGTGCACATTCAGGCTCTTATCCAGAATTGGCCTACTTTTCATTATATAAAAGAAAATAAATTATTCTGCACAACTGTGCAATAATGTTGACAATGTACAGCAAGCTTAAATTAATGCATTAATGCTACAAGAACCTGCAGATCTTGCCAACAAACCCGGAAAGATGAGCTTCCCCTTTCTGTGTAATGTAACTGCCTAAGTGCCACCCTCTGCCCGACTTTGGATACTTGGCTAAAGATAATTGGGTATGTCCTGGGTTTGGATGGGATAGTTATTTTCTTCTTGGTACTTAGTTGCCAGCTGGGGTTAAACTATTACAGAGAGTTGTGTATTTGAAGGCTGTTTTATTTTTGCTGCCTGTTGCCTGAAGTATTCCAGGGAAATACAGTTTTACATAGATGGCTTGAGTCACTGCTGCTGTATGGGAGCACTTTGGAGTGATGGTGCTCAAACCATGAAAGGAAAGAACTGGTTTAGATTCAGGCAAAGAATCCGCTTTTCAGAGAAAATTCTGAGAAAGCACATGGATTTCTAAAGTAATCTTGAAGGATGGGAGTGGGACAGCTACCAATTAAGTTCTTAACAGTTCTTCATGAGGCAATAAAATTTTTAATTCTATTCAGAACTATCCCACTGCGGATCACTTTCTTTATTTTGTCAAAAACATAACTTCAACACCAGCAGCCTTTGTTTGACACTGAAGTTTGTTGGCTTTTGCTTAGTAAAGACAAAAATAATTTATTTGAAGCCAAGTAGAGTTTTCTTTGCTTTCTTTCTCTGCCCTCACTGCGTATTTCACTAATCATTATTGGTTTGTTCCCAATCTTTCTGTAGTGCAGAATATAAGCTTACTCTGTTCCTTCCATTCCAGTGGCTGGAAAGGGGAATTCCAGACAGTGACAATGCAGGAACAGGAAGGCTGAAAACCATTGCTCTAGAATGACTGGGGAACAAATTGCATCAATTTTTTTGCATTATACAAGTATGAGCAATTGAGAGGAAGAAAGACTTTCAATTAGTTTGTTGAATGCGATGCTTTTAGGTAACACCACCTTAGCCCTGTTAGCAAATTAGTAACTGTCTCATAGCTCACTCTGCTGTGCTGTAGCTAATAGGTGGAGGAGCTAACTTTATAAATCTCCAGCACTGAGTCCCCCAGTACAGGGCTGTTACCCTTTGGCAGTCTGTGCCTCACACCGGTAAATACACTTCATCACAGAAAGCGGCTCCTGGAGAGCAAAGGTGCTTCTTACCTCATTAACTGTGCTTGACTCTTAGGGCATAAGCAAGCTGAGTCCAGAGGGAACTGGTCCTGCCTTTCCATGTGCTCCCCAGTGAGCTTTTCCATTTCCTTCTGTCAGGATTGATGTTTCAACCATCCATGTCCTGAATGTGCTACTTATGCAAAATATCAGCTTTTATCCCAGCGAAAATGCTGTCTGAAAACTGTCATCTTTTGAAGGGTTCCTCTCACAGATCCAAACGGCTCTGTCTGCATCACAGCAAGTGAGGTTGCAACAGACCTGATGAGGATGCTGAGCTGTAGAGAGGCTATAAAAGGGGTGGGATACCTCACCTTTTGGTGGCTCAGCCATCATAGATTGTCTTAAGCCATCTGTTTGGGCAATTTTCAAGTGATGCTCCTCAGCTTGTTCTACCTTTTTGTGTTAAATTCTGTGTTTCTTAAAATTAACCAGGCTTTCATATCTCAGACTCTACTTTTGTGGAATTACTTGCTTTTGTCTTGGAGAAAACTCTGTCTGAAAAGTCTATTTCTGACTCCAATACTGACTTCTCTTTCTCTCTCTCTCTCTCTCTCTTGCTTTCTGTATGTTCCCTTTCCCTACCCCTGTCTTCTGTTTCTCCCTCCTTTTCTTTTTCCTTCTCTGTTTGGCTTGCTGGTTTGTCAGCCCCTCCTTCCTTGCTCTTTTCCCTCCTTGCAGAACAAGATGGTGAAAGGCAGCCTCAGCACAGAGCAGTCGGAGCGGGGGTGAGGGGGGAAGTGTACTCCTGGGAATGGATATAAAAGCAAGCACAGGTGAGTGGGGAAGAGCTTCCAGTTCCACCTGCTGTCTTACATCCAGTGCCTTCCCCATTTCTGTGAGAAATTAAGGTGCTTTTATATATATTCAGAAAGTTTGTCATATTTTTTTCTCTGCTACCATCCTGTTTATTTTTTTGTGTTTCTGCAGCAGTTCCTTCTGTTAAACAATGAAAGGCAAAGCTTATTAGCTGTTACAACTGCCTGATTACTCTCTCAGCTAAATGAGTCGCAGAAATCTCCTTTTGTATCGTATCCATAAGGCTTTGAAGGTGTTTTTCTGCAAGTCTCAGAGTAGTTAGTAAGCGTCTGTATAAATAAAGTCATCAAAGTATCTTAAATTCTATATGTAAGAAATAAATAATATTGATGAGTTCAGGATTATTGTAGGATTCCCATTTTCTGGAAATGTAGATAGATCCAGGGATAAGTAAATCAGTCTTAGCAGGTGTTTCTTTTGGCCCAGCTTTTTTCTCTATTTTGCAAACAGACATGGGGCATAGAAGGTAGAACTGTATCCAGAAGTGGTCACAATTCCATAACTTTGTAATGTGCCCCAAGTTCCTCACTGCAGTTCCTTCCTGCCTCCTCCTTTGTCTAGGCCCAGCGTTCATACAGCCAAGTGAGAACTTGGTTGGGAATTCAGTTTGTCTGAAACAGCTTTTTGCCATGTTAGCATCAGAGCTGGGTCATTTTCCTAATCTGGTTCACTGTGTGGCTGGGAAAATACACTGGCACAAGGAGGGAGTAGCACTGAGGTGGGAGTTAGCACCCAGGGAATGGGATGAGCTTCGGATTTCTTATTTCTTACTCAATTGCAAGTGCACTGCAGTTCAAAGGCAACGGGGTCGATTAAAATGAAATAAGTGTTTGGTTTCAAGTTAATACTTGTCATCCTGTCCATGAAACTGCAGCCCAAGAAGGTCTCTTGCCTTCATTTCACTACTGAAATGCATTTCTTACTCAAGCTATTTGCTTCTCTGTCTTTTTTCTTGCAATCATGCAGAGGAAGTTGCTGTTTTGTGTCAGTTCTTGGAACTGCTGATGGTAATTCTCTTCCTTCGTTACCATTCCCTTGCTTCCCAGGCACCTCTCCTGACTTAAAATCTTTCCTGTTTTTCAAGTAAAGTAATTGTGAAGTACTTCTAATGGTGTTCTGTGTGAAGGATGAGAGATTAATTGGAAGATTGTGGGGTTTTGGTGCAGTAGCACAAGACAGGTAGTGTCCCATATAAACACTTTTTGCAGATTGACTGCTGACTTGCTTTAGCTCAGCTGTGTTCTGTGACTTTCCATTTTTAATAGCATTTATTCCTGGCTATGGAGCGTTGTTTTAACAGTTACCATGTAAACAGTGTTTAACAGTATTCAGTGTTTGAGTAGCTTTCTCCTTCCATGGTAAAGGTCATTGGGATTCCTTTAAGCTTTTCTTTTTTCCTTAAAATGTAACAGGCAATGTAATTCATAATGTTAAAGCAGGACAAGAGTCCCACAGCCAAAGTGCCTCTTGTGGCTGTTTAACACTAGGGAATTGATTTTTGGGCCATTCCTTTAAGGTGCTGGTGAACATTACTGTGTCCCAGAGACCTTTACACAGCTTTGTTCCCTGCATTATTTTCCAGTGCTAGCTCTTTTTTTATATATCATAGGACTGTCTTAAGACCTTGCAGGCTGTGGAATCTCTGCACTGTATTCACTGTATGCTCTAGATATCTCTCTAAGGCATCATGTCTTTTGAAATCCACTTTTTGCCTCAAGTAATTCTTACCAGAAGGTCCTATTTAGCCACCCCCTTTCAATGTTCAGAATATCTTAAAAATTAGATTCTCAAATTCCAACCTGATCTTGCATTTCAAAATAAAAGCCATGCAAATCTAAAAGGTCCTTATAATAACAACAACAACAACAAAAACTTGTTGTATTACTGTGGTAATTAAAGAACTTGAGGGGAATTCTGTAGCGGCCGAAGTAGTACTGGAACTGTCCTTTTGCTGGCCTTAGTGTAAGATACAATGGGTACTCAGTTGTGAGATTATTGGGCTGTTTTAGTCCTGGTTCACTCCCAGGCCTAGCAAGTTAAGAAAAATCCTGTGTGTTGGATAACATCCAGGCAAGTCAGTGTATTCTGTCTTCATTGCTTCTCTCTCCCTGAGCCAGTTGCCTCTAGAACATTTGGATCAAGTCCAGATCTGGAGAGTGACTGTGAGAGCAAGTCTGGTGCTCTGGATCTTGTCCAGGAATGAGGCAGGACTCTCTGTGAGTTGAGCCTGTTTCTTCCCTGAGCCAGTGCCTAATGCTCTGGACCAATTCCAGGCATGGGCAAGCTGCAGTTGTACAGGAGCCAGAGACAGCAACACGGCCCTGACACTCCCTCAGCGAGGGCTCGCCGTTGCGCGGTAATGAAACCACAGAGGGCAGCTGAGCTCTCTGGGAACCTCCCCCTTTCCTCCTCAGCTGCTGCTCCCTGGCCTTGCCCGTCTGCATTTTGTGTGTGCTTGCCTGACTCTTCACTCACTCGCAGCCTGGCACCTGGGTGGGGGATATCTGCAGCCAAGAGTTGGGCTTGCTGGGATGTAATCTAATTGGTGTGCCGATGATCAAAGCAGTATTGACTTCTCCATCTCACTTAGTTAGGGTTCCTGGAGTTTAATTGCCAGCTATGAACAAACATGGGTGTTACTTTGCTCCCAGGCACACCTCTAATTCCGTTAGCTGCTTTCCATATGCATCACTTCTGGTGTAAGTTCTTTTCCCAAGCTCACTAGCTGGTAGGAGGGGATTTATCTAAATCATATCTAACCTTACTAAATAAATAAATTGCTGTTGGGCTCACTTGTGGTATGGGATAAGGGAAGGAAGGAATACATTATTTCAAGCTTTGCTTTCTCTCTATGCAGAATAAGAATGAGAACCCTAACTTAGAGAAATTAAATTATAACTTTGTAACTTCTCTTTTGAGCTGAGCCTCCACCAACTTAGCAAACTCCTGAAGTTCATTTTCTCACCTCGGAGAATTTCTGGACAGGGAGAACATGTGCCAAGCACTTGGACGTTTCCACATTTGTCTTGAAAGACATCACAAGCTTAGTCCTTCTATGAACTGTCTCTGTAATATGAAAATTAGATCCAAAAAGCAGCAGAAAGAAATATCACCTGCCCTTCGATTAGTTAAACCACACACAGCTTTACCTTTAGCTGGTGAAATCTGGCAATTTCCCAGGATTGGTTCCTGGACTCCTGTAATTTTGACACTAGTTGCACTATCTGCTATATATTCACTGGAAACCACCACTGGATGGCCCATAGGGAAACATTTGGATGCAGTCCTTGATGGCATCCCAGGAGCTGTCACCATGTTGGGACATGCTTGGCCCCTGTCTTTCCCAAACTCACGGTCAGTGTGAGGAGCGGACATGAGGTGAGTGAGCTCCTGCCTGGCTGCTGAAGGTAGAGGTGAGTGCTGTGCCATTGTGGTATGGATCATCCTGTCATCCCAGACCTCCTTCAGAACTGGACTTGCTTAATTTTTTTTTGCTGGTTGTTAAATGAAGAGTTTTTATCACATGGATTAGCTTTCATGAACTACTCGCCATTGTGTATATCTGTTTTCAGTCCACAAAGCTAAAGAGCTCTTGGTGTTGCTGCTGTGGTAGGCTACTGAGTGGGTTTTTCCAAAGCCTGAGCGGCCTGTTTGCAAATGGAGGGAAGGAACCATTCCAATATTATTTTGACTTTGTTTTTCAGGTTAGGCTGTTGAGATAAAAAGCGGTGGACATTCGTGACTGAATGGAATCTCTCCCACTGTGCAGCCATGCCCCCTCTCGACGTGCCTGCCAATGCCAGCACTTCCTTCATAAATTCTTACATCACACTCAAGACTGATGACATCACAGAATCTGACCAAGGAGTCTGAACCAGCTGTTTCCATGGACACAATCTCCATAGTGACAGTGGGGAGGGGAGGGGGAAAAAGGAAACAGGTGGGGGGAATTACAGAGGGAGGGATAAATATATATATATATAAAGATCTATTTTTTAGTCCTGAAAGACTTTGTTTTAAATGAAAGGTGCGCTATATCCCTTTTGATGCTTTTGATTAAGATTTTAAAAACCCCATATAAATTAAAAAAGAAACTTATAGCTAAAGTAAATATTAAATCCAAAATTAAAGCAAGGCATGTGGAGCCTAACATTTTGTGGGAAAGAATAGCAAAACTGGGAGTACTCCAAACAGGACTTGTCTCTGTTCCTCTTGCTTTCTTTCTCACAACATCTGATGAAATTCAATTTTGAAAGGCAAATAAAATACTGATAAATTGTTTATAGGGTGTGGGAGGAAGGCTTGGATGATTGCAGGTAATTTGGTGTCAATAGTTGTGTCTGAGGGGTAGGGAGGTTTCCATTTTTGAGAAACACTATTAACAATGTAAGCTTGAATAACATCTGCGGACTCTTGGGTTGTGAGACTCATGAAGTAAGAGGTGGCTGCTGCTTGCTAGGTCCCATACACCTCACTGGTGTGGAACACCTGTACCACACAGGGGAAGGGAGTATCTGGTATCTGCCCTGTGTGCCACAACGTGACCCCCAGATCATTCCAAGAAGCTGCCTTCAGTTTGGAAGGCAGGTGAGAGGAAGACATGGTTTACCTGCCAGATTGGGGAATGAAAGGAAGTCTGAATGTTGGTGGAGTCAATGTATCTTCAAATTGATTGGGGTAAATCCACTTGGCCCTCTTTTTATTTTTATATTTTTTGCTTTTCCTAAGGAAGGAAGAGGGAATGTTAGTGTAACAGCCTACACTATATGGTTATTTGGGGTAGGGTTATTTTCTTTTTTTTTCCTTTTTTATTTTCTTTTTTTTCTTTTTTTCTTTTTTTTTTTTGTAAATTATGTAATTTTAAAACATTTGGGTTTTAGGAACAACAACAAAAAAATCATGGTTTTTTTTTCTTGTTAAGGCCTTAAGAAAGGGGTTAGTGCATCTTTCAGGGGTCACTCTGCCATGGGAATAAAAATAGCTGTTTCACAAACAGTTTTATATAAAAAAAGCTTAAAAAAACCAAAAAAACTAATAAACTTCATTTTAACCTTGTCTCCTTTTGTTTTGTGCGAACTTGATTTGTTTAAAAGGACAGAGACAGTACTATCTGCTGCTTTTTGGTTTCTTTGCCTTCATCGGTTCTGCCTTCAGTGATGACCTTCTGGCCCAGCAAGAGGAAGACCACAAAGGCTTTGAAAAACTAAAGCTTAGGATTTGTTTGATGTTCAGAGTTAACAAGCCAATGACTGGATGAATTTTCTGTTCGTGTGAGCTGGTGGTATTTCACCAGGTCACTGACTTCTTTCACTCATAGGATGGTAGCATATCCTAGCGATATCAAACAGCGTGTTGTTTACTGGAAAGTCACTAGAGATAGGGATCTAACCAGCATGACATGGATAAAAAAATGGGGTTGATATTGTGGGGAGGGAAGAACTATTTTAAAAGTTATGTACTGGATGCTTGCTCAACTACTCACATTTTGGAGTATTCAGCACATAAAAATAAAATCTATGATAGCTCATATTAAGATATCTATTTTAACTCTATTTTTAAAAGATCGATTTAAAGATTTGGGAGATAATTTGGCAGTTATTTATTTCTATAAGTTGCTACTCTCACTCATAAATATTTGGAAAGAAAAGGCAGCCTTCTGCTTATTCCTTTCCCAGTAGCAGCTACTGAAGTTAGTATGTCCTTTACATTAAGAAATAGACCTGTTGTGATAAATGTCACTAATGTGTCATGAATTGGTGCTGAAAATATTTAACTGCTGGTGTAGTCAGAAAAAAGTCATTTTTAGCATAGTTAATGTGATTGAGTAAATGACTTCTTTTCAACTGAATAAAAATTGTTTTTTTTTTTCATAGTGTCTGTTCTATTCTACATACTCCAAAAAAAAAGTTCCTGTTATTGCATTGATTTTATGTTGGTGAAGAGTCAACTCTGTATGCAGCACTGTGACAGCAGAACAGTGTGTGCTGGAATTGCTGAATTTGACACTTTCACTTTGGCTCCTCAGGGTGGTGTCACAGCAGAGGCAGAAGGTTTTCAGGTAGCTGGGAGGGAGCCTTGGAAGTTTTCCATGTGGGAGCTTGTGGCAAGTATGGAGATTCAGTATTTCCTCGTGCACCGTGGCTGGAAAGTAGCGGCAGTTGTGTAGAGCAAAGAAAGAAATGGTACCACAGTCAGTTCTGTGGGAAGTATTTCACAGTGCTTCAAATCCTTTGACTTAGCTGTGGCTTAATCTCCCCAGTGCTGTAGTCAGAGGTGAGGGGTGCTCTCCAGTAGAGCAGGATTGTGCTTGGTGGTTGAGGCTTTACAGAAAGCAGAGCTGTCGTGATTCTAAAACCGAGCCAGGAGGAATTGAAACAATGTGTAATGGCTTCCTGGGAGAACTTGGAAATTATCCAGAAGAGTCATAAAATCCTGTTGGAAATAAAAATTTATTTTGGCTGAGAAAATACAAAGTCCTGAGTGGATTTTGAAAGCTGTTGTACAAAACATTTATCTGCTCCATCCTGCAAAAGCAGTTAAAAGCTCGACATCGTGGATACCCCAAACTGGAAAGAAAGAAAAGGTTTGGAAGTCTTGGCTAATTTAGAATTTGTGGAGCAGAAATGACCTGCAGCAGAACCTTAAAAGAGATTGTGTATAGATGAGAATGGCATCGTTTGGGAATTGCCTGCTTGGATGAGGAATGAACTAAGGAGAGCTTGGATAAAGCAGCTCATTTTCAAAGTGCTTCTCCGTGCTGACTCCCATCAGGATCTCTTTCAAGAGACTTACACCCACAGGCTGGAATTGAATGTGATGGTTTAGCAGCGCTTCCAAGCTAACCAGAGTGAGTCAGCACTGCTGCATGGGGTCAAAGAAAAGATGTTTTCACGTCAAGAACAGGGAATGGATTCAACATGCAAAAGATGTTTGTTGATATGACAAGGATAAAGGGAGTCCTGCCGGAGCTGGTGGAAGCCCTGGGATGTGTACAGAGCAGATCTTGATACCAGGAGCTGCCCATCGATACATTTGTTGTTTGTATGTATTGCATGTGAAATCCATGCTTGGAAATCCGAGGCACAGGCCACTGTGGATCGTGCAGCACGGGAGAAAGCCACCTCAGCTGCTCCTGCAGAGGGCAGTGGCCAACCTCACTAATCTGTACCACAGAGGTATGAGAGGGAGTTTTACTTGGGGTTGTGACATTCTTGAACCTTAGAACAAGACAAACTGATGATGTTCAATAGTATTGAAATAAAAAACATTCAGGGGTTCAGGGTATAGGATCTGCTGAAGAATAGTGCAGATCTAGTTCATGGAGTCCAGCTAATGGCAAGCTAAAGAAATCCATTTTTGGTGGGACATGCATGTAAAATGCAAAAAGTTTGTTGAGATATGGGCAATTGAATGACAGCTCTGGAATTCTGACTATTTAATGTGCAGTAATGTACATTAAAATGTGTATTAGGAAAGATAATACCTTAAACTGGCACAGTTACAGGGGGAACATTTGGGGGCTGATTTGGATATAAACTTTATAAATTATCATGCCTATTAGCTGAGTCATTATGTAAGGAATTACCTGTGCTGTCCCAAGTGCAGTGGGTGTCCTGGATGTTATAGAAATACTTGGTAGAGGGATACAGCATTGGTCTGTCTATCTAGTCCCTGGCTTGCCAGAATGACTGAAAGAAGCAGTCCTTTATCTCAAAATGTAAAAAATTAAGTGTAAATATCATACTTTTGGAAGTGGAACAGGATATATAGATGGTTGAGGATGAATAATTCACCACTGCTCTGGAATTTTTAAAATATTATTAAAAATTATGAAAACAAACAGAATACAGGTAATCCAGGTTCAGTTACAGATCTAGAAAACACAAAGATATGGTTTTACTGACTTTGCTATGAGATGCTGAAAGAGTAGTTGCAATCTTGGCTTTGGGTTAGAAATCCCTGTTGTGAAACAGGATAAGATTCTTGTCTCACTGTGAAATTCCAACAAACAAGTTTAGGTTTGGGTTTAGTCTTTCATTTCAGGTTTTTTAAGATGGAACTCTGGCAGCATATTACAAGTCAGAGAATTTAGTCAACAAAGGTAGAGGACAAAAGTAATTAATTATTAGAAAATTGTGGGAGACTGGTAACAGTCTGGTACTTTCTCCTGGCATTGCTACAGGCCAGCGAGAGCTTGGCTAATGCACACCACTGAAAAATTGGCTCCATACAAATACCGTGCACCATGAGCTCCCTACCTGACCTGTGCTATTCAGCCAGAAATTAATATGTAAAGCTCTGAAGGAGATTATGAGGTTTTTCCTTAGAGTGCAAAGGTCAGTGAAATAGCTGCTGGCATCATCCCTACATGTGATTGTTTCATTGTTTGTTCTCTCTGTACTTCTGGTGGAATTCAAAAGGTTTACTCTGTCATCCAGCTGGAAAGTGAAGAGAGTGCTGCTTACAGAATCTTTTTGTAGGATTTAATTTCTTAAGTGGATCCCACTTCCTGTTTAGTGTGTTTAACCTGAACTGGAAGGAAAGCATCACTTGTTTGCTGGCTTCTTCCACAGGGCAGTACTTAGAGCTGAGATTGCTTCTCTTCCCCCTTCATCCTCCAGAGGTTTCTTGCAATTTATTGCTTAATTCAGTTTTAACGCTGCGGTTTCAAGGTTTTGACCTTACCTGGCCAACTTTTGAAATGCTGATATTTCTTAGCAGCCCAGAGAGACTTAACTCCCATCCAAATAATTTGAAAAAGAAAAATAGTCTTCTAGCTCATAGCAAACCCCCTGTGAAAGAAATGTTCCACTCTAGCTGGGCTTCAGGAGTCATCCTGATGTGTTCTTCTCCGCATGATAAAAACTGCTTGCATGTGCTACTGAACATGAGCATAGCCAGGTTACCTGCAAATACCACCTGTATTGCATTAGGGGCTTTTGGGTTGTAGCTAACCCTGCTGACAGCCAAACTTGGAGTGCACAGTAGATTTGGAGGTTGGTGCTCCCTGGTTTTGAGATACAGCATGGCAATGGTTTTCTGAGTTTTATTGAAATTGCTTACTTTCAGTGCCACATCTTTTAGTGGGGAGCAGCAAAGAATGGCAGAGAAACTGTTGGGGAAAGACTGGGAGGTGTTTACACTGAAAATAAAAATGGTGGTGTAAGGGTAAATTTGCACTGTATAGCGAGAGTCCTCTGAGCTGAAGCCAGTTCATCAAAGAAATGTCACCACTTCTCATGGTTTTATTAAAAAATGAGAGTCTGTACACTTCACAGCATTTGTATGAAAAAAACTTAAGTAGACTTTCACCCAAGTTCTTGCCCACCAGAACTGGTTTCCTCTCAGAAGAGAAATGGAATTATTAGATTCTTACAAATTGTAGATTATTTTGAGGACATTACTTTGAAGGCTGTTGGATTTACAGCAACCTGGATTATGGGGCATAACAATATCTACTTCTTCTCATGCACCTTCTCATCACCTTGAATTTAAAGTAACATGCACGTAAGACAGATCTCACGGTTTGCATTTGTAGTCAGAAGAAATACAGAAGAGCAAACAAATTACTGTTTAGAGTTGTACTGTGAAATTCAGAATTGGCAGGTTGCAATGGATTTCAAAGAGGCAAGAAAGCACTGTGTTGTAAGCAGAACAAGGATGAATTTAATGTTACACTCCTGGGTTTTGTAATATTTTGCTGCTTTGGAAACCAAGGTGAGGAAGTAACTGTATAAAGTGGATGTTGCAGTCTCTCTGTTCACCTGGTGTCCTGCTGTGGCTGAAACTTCTGAGGGGGAATCACTACCTGTACAGGTGATAGATGGCAAAAATACAACTGCCCATTTGGGAATGAAGCCAAAGAGCTGCACTCTGCAAGAAAATAAGCCAGTAAAATAAATGCTGCTGAGAGAGACTTTTCCTGCAACTAAAGGCAGAGGCCATACAGAATGGCCCAATTTTGTAGCATCTAAGCTGGTTTCCAGGGTTGTGTTTGACTCTGCTCCAAGTGGGAATCATTCTTGGCTTTACATGACAGGAAAGTGTGCCAGGAGAAGAAACAGTTTCCAGAGCTGTGAGATGGAAGTGGGCATTTACAGCCTTAAAGAGGACATCAAGGTTTGCAGGCCTCTTGACTGACTCCAGCTGCACTACTCATTTCTACTAAAACCAGCAGTGTCACGTTGCCACAGGAACACAAAATACTTGGAAAAGATGCTGTTACAGCAGAAGTGCAAACATTCCTTATGACCAATGTGAAAGATGGACTTAGCAAACATCAAGTTTGTGGTCTGCTGCTTCAGGAAAAGGAAAGAAGGTGCATTTTTTTAACTGCGCAGACTTGTTGCTGTCTAGAGGATTCATGGATCAGAAGATGTACAAATTATTATTAGGAGCACTGCTAATCAACAGCAGTGACTGTAGGACTGCCAGTACTGGGAAAAATTCTGCTTTGGAGCACAGCCCTTTGGCCTCAACTACTGCCCACACCCATGCTGGATGGATTCACCCCTGAGCTGGGCACAGCAGTTCTATGATCCAAAGTTCCTCTTGAAAATAAGGAGAAGTGAGAAAACCTTTTACAAGTGGCCCAGTCATGTGAAAGAGTCATGGAGAAATAACAGGTCAGTAGAAGTCTGGGGAGATTTTTTCCTGAGGTTCCTTCTAGGGAATGCTATGCCATGAGAGGAGCCCTGAGATCATTGGAATGACATTTGAGGGCCTCACTGGTGGAGGTGGCTGTTGCTGATGACCTTTTCTGTGGGAAACTCTGTGTGTGTGAGTTTTGGAAGAGCAGTCCAGGTAGGTACCTTACCAAATCCATTCTGTGCCATTTATTAGACTACAGAGCAACAGGCCCTGAAATTCACCCTTTAATGTAGAAAACCCTTTTTGCATCCAAATGGTCGTTCCAAATAGGGGCTTGTCTTTGTTGTGCTTCAAGGGGGAGTGTTGGCCAGGTCACCAGGGTTGGTTGGTACCTCTTCAGAAATGCATCAATATGGTTTTCTACCTCCAGTCAGTGGCATGCCACAGAAACTGGAATACAACAGCTGATGTTCATTTTCTAGGGTTTCATTTGACCTCTTTGAAAGAGCTGCTTGAGACAGACACCAGAAGTCTTCGCAACCTGTACTTACCATTTTTGCTGAGAGAGAGAGAGACAGAGAGGGAATGAGATTTGCCCCTTATTTTTAGTATTTATTTGAGTTACTTGGACATTAGGAGTAGCTGATCAAAAACCTGAACAACCTTTCCCAGTCTGCAGCTAAGTGTGCAATGCAGGGCTTGGTGGAACTTCTTGTTCCTTACAATGCAAGAGGAAGAACAAGTCAGGGGCTTGCCTGAGCAGCCTCTTCATGTCTGTTAGCCACAGCCCCCTACAAAAAAGCCACAGTCTTTTTTTGGTCTACCCATGTCTTCACTAGGTGCATTAAGGATACAGCAATTTGTAGTTTTTAAGAACATATGTCCTTACCTTTTTATATGTAAACCTGCACATATGTCTGGAAATATGTAAGGGTTCAGAAGTGGAGAAAAAAATGTTCATTGACCAGCTTGTATGACCTTGGGTGGGAGTGGTACAAACCACAGCTAAGGTCTGTCACAAGTTCAGGGGGCACTTCAGCAATTAAAATGTCACAACTCAAAATGTCCCACAAGGCACTGAGCCTCTGTCTGGCAAACAGGCAGTCTACATGAAACAAAAAACCCCCTTCCCATGGAGTAAGCAGGTTTTGTACCTTCAGGCAACAGCTTCCAATGTGCTCATCCTTTAAATGAGCTTCTCACAGCCACACAACACAGCAGCTCCTGTATTTCCACTTTGCTTTCGCTTCTGCCTCAACTGACAGCAAGTGTTTGAGCTTGATTTCTGCTGCAGCCTGCTGCAATTGCCAGAGCAGCCAACTATCTCCAGTCATTCTGAAAAGCCTTGTGGCGCTCTGATTCAAAGAGCCCAAGACAGTTCATAAGAGGTGTGACCAGGTGGAGACACTTCCATTCTCGTCTCCACTGATGAGGGGTATCTGTAAGACTGGCATTGCATTTCTCCATCTTTCATTACTTACAAGTGATCTGTGTATTGCATGGCTGTGTTGCTCGCAGGTAACTCAGCCTGTGTGTCATCATTTGTTGAGGTGTAACCCAAAGGTTCTGTTTTGGAGTTGTAGCTCAAGCAGGAGCCCTCCCTCTCACCCTGATGTGGTATCAAGGGTTATCTGTAGCTGGTCCCTGTCCCTCAGGAAGCACAGAATGCCCCAGTATCTCCAGGCTCATCCAGAGGTTACTGCCTTGGTAGCCGGTGTCTATTGCAGTGCTGTTACACTTCACCAGCTTCTCCTGTTGGATTTTTGGCCTATCTCATGTCTTCATCATCCAGGCAGGTCTGAAGTCCTGAGATTCTGCTCCCCCAACCCCCCCTCTCTTTCTCTTCTTTCTTGTTTTTTTACAGAATCAGAACATTTATTTCAGACTCTTAAAACTTTGTTTTTTTCTTTTCCAAAACTGAAGAAATTTTCTGCAGTGTTTGCAAAGGTATACCTGCTCTAGATCAAAAACTTAAATAAGAATTCAAACTGTGTCTGTGATCAGGAAACCCATCCAGCAGCCATGACTATTACAGCCAGGACACACATGAAATTTTTACTTGTCATGTATATTCATGTTTTAAAACTCTCCAGAAATCCTGTTATAGAACAGATTGGAAGGCACCTTTCAAGGTCTCTGGTCCAACCTGATGGCTTTGTGAAGGTCAGCCTCAGAACTATAACAGCCTGCTCATGGCTTTGGACAGTCCAATTTTGAAAACCTTCTAGTGTAGTCCACGCTAATTCTGGGCCCCTGTTCCTGTGCTGAGCTGTCCTCTAGGAGCAGCAATTCTTTGTATCTAGTCACAGTTCTCATTGTTGCAGCTTGTGATTTGCCTTTTGCCCTGTCACTGTGCCATTTGGAGAAGAATCTGACTCTGCCCTGCCTATAAAATCAGCAGTTCATGGTGGTATGACAGGTTAGGACAGCCAGGCTGCTCGAATCCCTGAAAATATTTAGCAGTGGTTTTAATCCCAAAATCCAGCACACCTGCAGGCCTTTGGTGCAACTGTCCAGAGTAGCTTGGGGAACTGGGGCAGCAGTGGGTGTTCATTCTGGATCCAGTTCCTGCAGGGAGCTGTGCCTCAGTCCCTCCCTCCACAGCCAGGACAGGGGAGTGTAGATCACTGCCTGCCTTCTGAAGCTCCTTCCTAGAGGGTCAAAGACTCGAGTCTTCAAAGCTTTACTTCTTCTAACTGCAATTTCCTGCTAGCTCCCTGCTTGCTTTTTTCCTACTTTCCAGCAAACCTGATGCTCAGGTGACGACCAGCAGTCTTCATCCTGACTCCAGCCAAGCCTAGCCTGCTTGAGGTAAGCAGGACCAAAATCTCTTTCCTTCTCAGAACCCCGAGCTTTTCGCACCCTCCTCTGCCTCCCTGCTCACCTGCCCCTCCTCGATCGCTGCCGCCTCGCAGCCCTCGGTGGTTCTGTCCTTGCCGAGCTCCTGGCCGGCCCAGAGCTGCGGACGCGGCCCTCAGGGCTGTCTGGTGCTGCCACCTTAAGGCTCTAAATTCGTACTCCAGCAAAACCCGTGCCCGCCTTCCCTGGGGACAGAGGGTGGGGAGCTGGGGTCCGGCCAGAGGCCGTCTGTAGCAGCTGGAGGATGGCACAAAGCCCTCACCCCTCTCTCGCTGAGCCCGCTGCCTCCTCCACCAGCTCTCATGGGAAAGCATAGCAGGGTTTCACGGAAGTTTTTGCGTGCACCTCCTGATTTTGTAGCTTGTGAGAAACCATCTTTCGTAATCTGTAGGGCAGAGTCGGAGCAGATGAGGCTGGAGATGAAAGTTTCTCAGAGGTTTCTACAGCCTGCCTTTCTGTGGGGAGAGAGAGGGCTTGAGGCTTGGTTTCATCGGCTCTCAGTCACAAATTAGAGGTGTGGATGCATTTGCACTTTGAATGCTTTTTGGTGGCAAATTTTGTTGTTATTTGGCTTATTGTGTGATCTGCAGCCTTTCCCTTTTTGTTGTACTTCTGGCTGAAAATTCCTGTGCTGTGTGACACCGAGAGGAGGCACCTCTGACCTGAAGGTCTGTCTGAAGCCACTTCTGGAGAGCAACCAGCCAGGGGAAGACAGCGAGAGGAGTGGCAGCTCTGACACTGCAGAGACCATGGAAGTCAGCTTGGCTGGGGCTGGCAGCTTTTCCCTCTACTGCTGTTCCCTCCAGCAACACTAGCAGCAAGGTGTGTTTGTAGGAATCTATGTGGATTCTGTTTCCACAGGAGCACATAGGTGATGGGATCCGTATGCCACAAAGCTGTCAGCACAGGAGGTGCCCTTCATTATCAAAAGACTTGCACAGGAAAACAGGTAGCATTAGAAATAGTTGCTGATTTTTAACTCTGAGTGCAAAGGTTATCCCAGGTATTAGGCCTTAGGTCAAAACGAACACAAATCAAAAAGCTTTTGATTTTGAAAAAGGCAATAAAGCATCATTAAGTTAAAAAAAGCAATTGAGGATTTTCATGAGGCCTTTCCCTCTTTCTGGATATGAGCTAATATGTTTTATCCTGGAGTAGCACAAATGAGAAAGGATCTGCAGAAAGGATTTAACTCACATTCATAGTGCCTGTGTTCAGTCCATAGGAGAGCTAAGGTTTGTCATCTCCATCTGTGGCATGGCTTTGAAAATTTTCATGGTTTTGTGGTTTTTTTAAGAAACCCAACAGAAAGTTTTAAAGTGTTATCACCTCAAAAGCATTCATTTTTCATGGCTAGCTCAGGCCTGCATGTTGCTGGTGGTCAGGGACACCTTGTTCTGAGCTGCAAGTGCCACATAGCCATTCCTAGGGAACCTGGGATTCAGCAGTTTTAGGAAGCTGCTGCTTCTGTGCAGGTGGGGAAGCTGCTTATGTCAAGGAGCTTGCTGTTTTGCCATCAGAAGGAAAGAAGCAGGAACCAGCACATCCCGGGATGCTTCCTTACCACTCACCTGCTGCATGGCACTGTGATGTCTTTCAGCAGCACCCTGGACTTTTGGTCAGCTTAAAAATCACAAAAATACTTTCCTTCTCAGTTTCCCTAGCAGCCACAGGATCTTTGATCCTCCTTCCTGTGGATACCTCCTGAGTAAAAGAGTGTGAGTATTTTTGTTGACACAAAAACACAATTACAAATGAGCACAGAAAATTAGGCTTGTTATGTGCGGTTGCTCTGAGAGTGTAGCAAGCACTGTTGGCAAAAGTAACCTGCAGATCATTTGGTATGGAGCTCCAAAGGTAACTGACAAACTGAGAGCCCAGTAGTAAGGTCTTGCATGAACTTCCATAATTTCTAATTTCTATTTCACTCCATATGCTCCCACTGTTACTAATTCATCTGTGAGCTCAACTGTGCCAATATTTCAAATCAAAAGTTATTTGAGGGTTTTCTATTCCTACAGAAATACAAAATACACATTTTGAGTTCCAATGCACATTTGGATTTGTGAAGCATAAACTATCATTGGGAGCATCAAACTAAAATCAAATATAAACAACCCTCATTTCACTGTCATAGTACACACAGCAATCTTCTATTTGCAGCACACTGAGAAAAACTTCTAAATGCTGACTTGTATTCAAGCCATTGTTTATCCTGACAGAAAAGGTTTTTTTCAGATAAAACTGCGAAAAATTCTTAATGAGAACTTGATGCTGCATTATATATGAAAATAATAAACTCTGTACTCTAGCAAGCATACTGTTCTCTCAGAAATTATTAACAGAGGGTTTAGATCATCAAAATTGTATGTTTGAATATTTTCAGTTTAGTGTGTTAATATCATCTGATATTAAGTATTAATGAGTGAAAAGATAGAGATATATTGCTGAAACCTGAAATCTGACTTTCCTATAAGGAGACAGAATCACCCAAGGTTATTCTGCCTGCTCCTGAGAGCCATAAGCACCGGATTAGCCAGATTAGCTTCCCTTTTTCTTATTTTATTCATAAAAGACTAAATTGAGAACCTAACTATGAAAAAGCAGCATCTCTGACTATCCTTCCAAGGCATGGAAACAGCAGCAAAATGCTTCCAGTGAAAAACTCCCTCTGCCAGAAGAAAAAGATCCTAGCTAGACATTTCCTGGAACCAAAGAGAGTCTTCAGGTTAGCTCTTTATCTATTTTAATCTGTATTTGAGATCATTAGCAACATATATCTTTACTTTGTAATCCTTCTGGTATCATTAGGTGATATCATAGGTATTACCTATGTAATCATTCTGGCTCATTAATGCCCTTTGCACCAGGATTTCCAGGTTCTTTATCACAACGGAGTAAACAGCTCCATTAAACACATTATAAAAGTGAGGAAATGGAGCCAGGAGCCAGCTGAGTGCTGCTCTCTAAGGCACAACCACTTAGGTTTAGGCTTATGCTCCAGGTTAGACTTGTAGAAACCACAAGCCCAGACCTTCAGGGATGTTTCAACTCCAAAATGCATGCAAAGTGGAGTACTTTATGTCATCTCATTACATTTGATTACAATCACTTCATTTCAGCATTTTGTTTTATTTCTTTACATTGAATTTAGTTTTATTATCAGTCTACCATACTCAGATTGTTTCACTTTCTTCTCTGATTTCAAGATTGTCAATGAGTAGTAATTCGGCAAGGTTTGGCCCATTTCCATGCATTTTGTGTCATCCCAGACCATTCTATTGTTTTCACTTTGAGAATTCTCTCTTTTATTTTTTAGCATTTCATTTCATCCCTTTCCTTTCCTGTCCATTCATGTTGTTTCCTGATTTCAGGATTTCAATCACTATAATTTTCAATGAGTCTAGTTTTGGCAAGTTTTGCTTCTTACACTGCACCTCATTTCCCAAAATCAGGGAAAAAAGGTAAACAAAGAGTCAGGAGAAGAAATTGAAGGAATGAAATGCTAAAAAAAGAGAGAAAATTCTGAAACAAATGGAAAGCAATAAAAGTGACTGGGATGACCTGAAGTGCAGGGAAATGGAGTGAAGCTTGCCCATTAGATCCTCATTGAAACCTTGAAACCAGAGAACAAAGTCTAACAAACACTCTGGATAGGAGATATGATGAAATAAAACTTTTTGTTTTCTGTACAGTGGTGCTACCTCCAAAGCACAGTTAATACATCTTATTAAACTGTGCAGCCAATGTCTGGTAGCTAGGCCACCATCCTAACAGATGCAAGCTCTAGTTTGATTCCCTGTCATGCTGAGGAATTCTTACAACTTTGTATTCTGACTTGGGGGAAGGAAGGTTCACTATCTATTCAGGCTTTATAGAGAACATGGGGCAGAGCCTCTTCTTTCTAGATTCTTTTTAAAAAGCAATAGCTCTTACCAAACCTCACAAGGTTCTTAAATCAACCTCCATTTCACACATGGTCTGAAACTTCCTAACATAATAAGCCTCTCTGAAGAGTGAACTACAGTGAAGTCTAGTAGTCTCTAGATATTAAACAGACCAAGCATGAAATAATTATCAAAATACTGTGTCCATATTAACATTCACAGTATTTGGAATCTGAGACAGTAAAAAGCAAAAGAATGAAAGTACAATGGAGAACCAAGTACATGCTTACCTGGTAAGCAGATCATCAGTTATGCCTCCAGACTTAGAACTTTTGATCTCTGCACCCAAATTCCATTCTGGGCTTCTACTGGACCCACCTCAAGACATTTCATGTAACATTCCTTTGTTCATTCCCATGAATACAGAAAGGCAGATGTTATTTCATTCTCAAACTGCAATGTTTTCTAAAGTGAAATTATTGTATTAAGCCACTTTGAGGCAAGATAGACTCCTTATATTTATATTCCACTTCAGATTATACTTAGGAAAACAATATCTTAAAAGCAAAGTGTCAATACATCTAATATATAAAGCACTGAGTAAACAGCAAAGCTAGAAGAATTTAACTGGAAGCTAGCCTCAAGAGTTTAAACAGAAGAAAGATTTAATAAATAACAGCTTTCCTGGAAACAAATTTTTTCAGCATTGCTAAGTAGTGATACCTTCCATTTGAGGATGGACATTTAAATCACCTATATAATCGAATGTTTGGAGAAATATAGTTACATTTATCATGATGGTATCTGAGTGCAAAGAAAATCCTAAACCCAGGAAAATTATCTGACACAACATCCACTCTCTGCTGTCCATGTTCCCAGAAATGTATATGGTAGAAGTATTTGCCTTTTTCCATCTTCTGCATGTTCAGTTCATGAACATTGCTTTGGGAAGCTTAGTGCGGGGATACATGGTGCTCTTTCCTTACAAAATGCTAATATTTAAACCGGGTATTCAATATTTCCCAGACAGCTATGAGAAAGCCCAGCTCTGTGCCCTGGCAAGTCCATGTTGTTCTCCTGGCAACTTAGAGCCTTTAAGCACAAGAGTCATACAGGATGACATTCATGGAATAGGAAATTATTTCTGCCAGGCTAATTGAAGCCATAGAAAACAGAAGAAAGAATCTTAAAATGCATTCTGTATTGATCCAGGACTCAGAGAAAGTGTGTTCCAACAGCAATCTGCTGGTTTGCAAAACAAGCTTTCTATTGCTGTCTGCAGTACGTGAATCTGTAGGCTTCATGCACAAATTTGTAGATAGGAAAGCTGTTAAAAGTTTACTGTATTCTGGTACTAAATGGCACAATTGAAATATGCACAAATCACAACCAGGGTGTCTCCAACTCAAGAAGTTTAGGAAAAATATAAGCAAATGAAATTATTATTAACTGGGTAGTGACATAGCTCAGTGTCACAGGACAAATCAATAGCAGAAAGTAAACCAAGATGATTTTGTCTGTCTGGCTTCCAAACCATGGATTTAATTACACCATTCTTTCCAAAGGTGTCTATTGATCTCACACTTTAGAAAAGTAGGATGAGTTTTTCTGTGTGGACTTAAATGTATCTCTTAGGGAAAAAAAATAATAACAGGGTTTCAGCCAGTAGCTGTTTCCAAAATTCCCAGGGATGCTCTCATTACAGCAAAGAAAAAACCCATGTTATCAGTATTAAACCAAAAATGAAAAGAATAGCAAGATATTCACAGCTCCTGAGAAGCTTAAAAAGCAGGAAACCAAAACCAGCAGCTGAGAGAAATCAACAGCCTATGGTATTGGGGGCGTAAGCCATGTTTTTCTGACAGTTTCACAAGAGAATGTGAGTCAAGGCAACTGCTGCCAGTTTCCAAATGAGCAGGCATCTTCCCAGAGCTCAGACACATCACAGAGGTTTAATGGAATCTTCAGGAGGCATTTTGGACCAGTGCTGCAACCACAACCTGTGCAAAGCAGCCCCTTGATTCATTTCCTCCCTGCACTGGGCTTAGAAATTGCCCGTGCTGAGCTCTGTTTGGTAACTCAGATTGAAGTAACAGTGGGAACAGTTCAGCCTGTGAGAGAACTGAATTTGGCCATTAAAACCAAGGCAGCTTGCTCTGATCTCTGCTTAACCCCAGTTAACACGACGAGGATGCTGTGGTTAGGGCCCATAACTACGGCCTTGGGCTTGCTGAGCTGGTGAAGCCATTGCTGGGCAGCGTTACATGTACGTGTGAGCCCAGTCCTGGGCTCATCTCAAGCTCTGTGAAATGTCAAGTCAAATAAAGCCATTCTGCTCTTATCATTTCCATTTTTCAGTCCTCGCTGTCCAAGGCTTTTCTAGGGGTGACTTCATCTCAGTGGCTGCTTTATTCACTCAGATGTTGATGTTTGCAGCAACTGCACAGCTCACTCTGCCAAACTGCTCACAGCATCACTGGAGCTTGTCTCTTGACATCTTCCAGCACCAGCACAGAGTTGTCTCTCTGAGGTAAAAGAGAGGGGGCCCAAGACATGCGTTGCTTTTGGCACCAAGTTCACATCATTGCTCTTTCAGGGCAAGGGACATGTCTGGGGATGGATGGGATGGCATGAGGGGTAAAGGCATGGGCAGGGATGGGTGAATAAAGTTCCACTACAACTCACTTTGGTGATAAGTGAACTGGTGTGATTGATATAGGAAAAAGGGTAGGAAGCCATGGAGAATTTAAGGAAGAAAAGCCTGAAGAACAGATTTCTTTGCAATGTGGGAAGGCTGGCAGTAAGTCATAGTAACAGTAACTATGAACGTCTTGGCTATTTCAGTTCTGCTGACTGCTTTATTATGAACAGGCTGTTAGCACAGTCCATCTTAAGGCTGTAGAAGTACTTCTAATGTTTAAAATCCCCATCTGAAGGCCAAGAAAGTCACAATGAACCAGCTGAGACTAAAATTTCCAGAGTTGGGGTTGTGCTTCAGGCTAAATTTGTTTGGGAACATTCAGCCAAAAGTTTGTTCATGCCTTTCTAACAGCTGACATCTTTCTTAGAAATCCATTGTTTATCTGACCTTCTCCTAACCTGTTAGAAAAATTTCGGGTGCTATTTTCCTGTCTCTGTTGAATGCTTTGAAGCATTACAGGCAAAATTTGGCAGGAGGCAGCTTTCTGTTAGGAAGACACATTGCAGCAGCTCTCTAAAACTGTGCTCAAACTTGGCTCCGCTACAAGCACTTGAAAACCCAGTTTGTGTGCACCTGATAGAGCTCTCAGTTCTTCATCTAAAACTCCCCCGAGATGTCTGAGTGGAGCAGGTGCTGGTTATTGCTGGCTGCCAGGGCTGCTAAGGGCAGATGACAAGTGTGAAGCTGGTCTCTGCCATGCACCCCTTGCCCATTCCAGCACCAAAATGGCCAGGGGGAAGCCAGCTGAGTGAAGGCATAACTGGCAAAAGAGACATTGTGTGCTGAAAAAAGGAGGTGGGGGAAGGTTAAAAAAAAGTCTGGAACTAGGTTGGAGGCCATGGGGTTTTTGCCTTAGAAGAGGCCACCAAAGAGGAAAAGTTTCTGGGATCTTCACCAGCCCCAGCTCTGCTGTAGCCTGGGAGATGAATAGCCAGGGAATGAGAGCAGCAGGCTTGACACTAACCAATGTTGTTGCAAGAGGCTTTGCTTCTCCAGAAGGAAAAATTGCTGGGGTTTGTGTCCATCCACATCTGAGGTATGAAGGGGAAAGCAGTCAGCCTGATGGGATTTGGACAAAAAATTTCTGAAAGCTCATGGAAATATTCATGCTATGTGACCAGTGCTTCCTGGTTGGCTCCAGACTTGAAGCAAAGAGGGAAGGAGGGAAGAAGGAGCATCTCTTTGGCCATTGGAAGGGTTTCACCCCACCCTTGTGGAGAGAGAAGTATGTGGTGCTGGGTAATTACTGAAACAGGGGTTTCATAACCAGGCACTGACCTTTGACCTCCACGTCCAGAGCACCAAAGCTGTGATCCTGCAGGAAGATCTGCAGAAGCTGCTTGCAGCCTCAGCTGGGAGCTGGCCATGTGCCATGGACAGCTGTGTGTGGAACCTTCTAGACTTTTACGCTCAGTTCCAAGCCTTAGAAGGTCATTTGCCTCCATTGGTGGCATCTCTGAGGGATGCTTTGGGGACAAATGACCACCTGCTCCTCACCCACACAGGCACTGATGATCACTGTGGAAAACCCCATCTAAACCACCTTTACAGGCAGGGTGTGAACAGTAGGTGGAAAGTAGACTTGGAAGAGAAAAGCTGTCATTAAAACCAGGTTAGTAAGTGATCATCATCTACTCTGTGCACTGAATACAGGGAGGGTCCTTCAAAAGGAAATATAGCATGTAATTATAATTAAATATGATCTTATGGACAATATGGACAAAAAGGCTCAACTAAAGTTGCCTAATTTTTTTTTTTTGTTAAATGGCAACTCCTGCATAATATTGGTTCTGGATGCTTTGTTTTGCAGGATTAATAAGTTTTCTCTTAAAGTTGCCTTTTTGTTTGTATTTCAGTGCCTTCACTCAAAGAATGGTAATGTCTGCATGCAACTTCTGTAATTCCACTTAGCTCATCTCTAAATTCTAAACTGTGCTCAGTCAAAGATATGCAGCCAGCACAGTGGGGCAGCAGTTAGCTAAAATTAATATGTATGTACTTGGAGGGTTTTTTCTCTGACTTGAAAATTGCTCAAAATGTTACTTTATTGAAAAGAAATGCAAATCAGCATCTTCCATTTTTCAGAAAAATACTCACCCTTTTTTCTTTCTCTGTGTCAGAAAGAGATTTGTTGTCTATTGTTTCTTTGCTGGCTTTGAAAAGTGTTCTTTTGCAATGATGAAGCTATAGCACTTGTTCCACTCCTTTGCAGGCCTGGCCATCCATGCTACTAGCCAAAAGTGGAGGAGCTGTCAAGTTTGCAGGAAGGGATCATTTTCCAAGTGACCTTTTGGAAAGATGTCAATTGGGAAGTCAGTGTCAGTGTAAGGGTCTTTTCCTTAAGCTCATGCATTCTCAGGTTACAGCTTTGTCGCTTTATGTCAAGGCTGAGCCACAGGAAGCAGAGTAGCTGGAGAGTTCCTATTCTGATGGCCTTCCATCAGAAGGGTGATGTTCATAAGAATTAAATCCACTTCCTCAATTCTGATCAACCATCCTTGTTAGAGCCCACAGGTGAAGGATGGGCATCCAACAGCCTTTGGCTCTTTGGCTCTAGCCAGGGTAAGTAAAACTGAAAGGACCTAGGTGAAGATTTTTCTGCTGAAGTTCATAAAGGTCAGGCTCAAACTAAAGTGAAACAGGCAAGGTAACATCCTTTTACTGGTGGGGTGATGAGGAAATGTCCACTGACATTCCTGGGGCCACATTTCCCATTTTTCCTCTGTCATCTGAGTGCATGTAGCATGAAAATCAATGTGGGAGGAAGCCCTTGATCACCTTTTCCCATTCAGCCATCTCCTGCTCAAGCCAGCCCACTGAGTAGGGAACTGCTGCAGCTCTATCTCCTGAGACCTCACACTAGAACTGTTTGAAATGTGGAGGGTACTCAAAAGCCAACAACTCCCAGGCTACACTGCAAACAGAGTTCAGCTCTGGCAGCTCTCCCAGGCCAGACTTGCCAAGAGTGCTCTCTGTCCCATCACCCATAATAACTTCATAACCTTAAGTTTGTCAGCCCCAGTATAAACACCTAAGGGACGTCACTGGTGATCATCCACCAGCTGGACTCTGTACTGTTGATCCCACTTCTTTCAGCCTCACCATCTGAACAATCATCCACCCACTTTATCAGCTCCCCTGGTACTGTAGAAAATGGTGTTAAAGGCTTTGCAGTGTCCAGGAAATAAATGAGACATACTGATCTCATGCTGTGAGGAGGTTGCCCTCAAAGAACAACTAGCTCTCCTGGGCCCCTTCACTCTGCAGGGCAGTTCCCTTTGGGAGTCTGTCAGGGAGATCCCTGGATGAAATGAAACCTGTTCTCCTGCCGGTAAGGGCAGTAACGCTGTTTGTACAGCTGATTTCTTGCAGGATTTATTATTTCACAGTTTCATGGTTGCTGCAGGCAAAATTCATCATTGACCATCATATCCTGAACCAATTCTTCCTATGTTGTGAACAACAAACCCAGCACAGCATCTCCTCCTGTTGTCTTTTCAATCAGCTGTGTCATGAAGCTGTCTTGAGCACACTCAAGAAACCATCCAGACTGTGCCTGACCATGCAGCCCTTCAGTTAAAGCACACTGTGAGTTAGCCCTAAGGCCTGTGATTGTGTGGGATGGCTCTATTGACTTTCTCTCCTTTCCCAAGAAGTCTGTAGTGAGTGCCTGGTCCATCACCGCCCATAGTGCTTTGCCACTTCTCCTTGCCCACAGCACTCGGATGGCGCATCACCTCTCCATGGCCAAGTTCTGGGCGCTCCTCTGCACAGCACACAACCACTCCTCACTGTTTCCAGCCTGTCCTTCCTGAAGACACTGTGCCCATTGGGGCAGCTCTCCAGTGTGTGATCTACCCTGGCATGTCTCTGTAATTCAGAAGAAATCACAGTTCTGCAGTTGTGTGGGAGCTGGTATTCCCCCCAGTTGTTCCCCATTCTACATGTTTGTTTCAAACTACTTGAGACCAACCCTGCACCCTGAGTCATGATGCTTTCAAAACAGGATTCTGCTGTGGAGACTCCAGCAAGGTAAGGTCAGCACACAGACAATGAGCGTGGAGGTGCCTCCCCTGGCAGGGGAAAGGGCATTGGAGGCCCTGGCTGCACACCAGCACTGCCTGCACAGCATTTGCAGGTGCATTGCCCTGCAGCCCAAGCTCTCCATCACTGCTGCAGCAACTGTTCCACTAGGAGGCTTTCCCCTGATCACACTGAGATCACAGATCAAGCTGTGATGGGTTTACTGCTTCTTTTTATCTAGAGCTGACTGTCCTAAGAGCAAGGCTTATTGATCTCCAATGGCAGGGATGCCAGGAGCACACAGGAAATACTTTGGAAGTTTAGGGATGCAGACTTTAGGAAATACTTTGACTGACTCCATAATTGTGTTGGCATTACTACTGCCCCAAAGGCTGGACATTGGAGGCACCTTGTAATACATGTGACTTCTTGCAGCTGAGCTGTGGTCTACAGAAGCTGAGGTCATTGTGCTGACTGACACTTGGAGTTTGATAAAAATTTTAATCCTAGAAAGATAAATTATTTTTAAAATCTCAAGGGACTGTTTTAAGCTAGCTGTTGTAGTAAGTGCTTTCTGTAAGGGAATGTTTGATCTAACCTGAACTTTCTCAAGTTCCAATGGAACCTCTCCTTAGCCTGCAACGAGAAACCTGTATGATCTGTGTTTAGGAGCTGCTTCTTCCTTGACTTGCCTGTACTAACAAGAAGGTGACACACATTTAAACAACCTTTTTCCAAATTGTTCCATGAGAATGCAGCAAGACTGGTTGCTTGTGTACTTCTCCTTGTCTGTGAGAGAAGGCAGCCAAACACCCAGGGCTCAGCCAGCCCTGCCCCACTGAGGGCATTGTTAGCACCAGCTGCCACGTTCAGCAGGAATGGAGACCTCTGGGCTTTGGCTTTGGAGGAAGAGGAGGAAGAGGAGGAGGGATGTCCCTCATCACCACTCCCCTAAGGCTGAGCCAAGCAGAGGAGGAGCTTGGAGGTAGAGCCAAGTTTCACAGTCAAAGGCCAGCAAGTGCAGGGAGAGAGGAGCAGCAGAAAAAGGCAGTGTGAGGAAGAGGAGGAAGCAAGGAGAAAGGAGCAGCTGTGAGGGCAAGAAAGTGAGAGAGGAGAAGAGAAAAGGCAAAAGGAGGCAGCAACAGTCTTGGGTCAAAAGAGGAAAAACAAGGTGTAGACAGGCTACAAAATGGCATTGCTCCTGTGGCTGGGGTCCCAGCTGTCATCCATCTGGAGCAATATCTCTATACTGGGAGTCTTTCTTACAGTGTTTACTTTACTGCTTGACTTCATGAAGCGCAGAAAGAAGTGGAGCCGTTACCCGCCGGGCCCTGCCTCGCTGCCATTCATCGGGACCATGTTCTCCGTTGACTTCCACAACCCCCACCACTCCTTTGGCCAGGTGAGTGGCAGCCCCTGAGCAAAACACTCCACATACAACCCACCATGGGCCCAGGAGGGCTGGGTCACACCCTGGCATCACCTACAGGTACTTAACATGGAGAACACGAATTTTCCTTTCCCCTGAATTTGCTAGACGGAGCTTTAAGACTAACTAGCAAAAATAGGTAAAGGAATGTAAAAGTATGCACACTGGATGATAAACATGGCTGGATATACTGTGCCCCTAGTGACAGGGGCTGTTGTACAGCTGGCTGCAAGCCTGACCTGTGGGCAGGCCTGGAGGCAAAGGAGCAGGGAGTTGTGCAAAGAAGGGAAGGCAAACAAATATCTGTGGGCTGGGAATGTGGCTGCAGGAATGGCAGGCTTCCCTGAGAGTTACTGAAGCATGCCTGCAGGCATGTGACAGTTTCAGTTAAAGAGGCCAGCTTGTGGGATTTGCCCCTGCAGCAATGCCCAAAATCTCAGTAGGTTCCTATTTAAAGTCAGGGCTTACCTTTTCTCAAAGGGAAAGCAGGGCCTTCACAGCCTGCAGCAGATAAACCACGGGTGTTTTGTGCTTCAGCTTGCAAACTCTAAAGGCCTCTTTTCCAGAACAGCACTGTTCAGCTGCCTGTCCAAAACCTGCGAAGTGGAGAAACTAAATTTAGCATTTGTATGTAGTTCAAAAGCTTCCCATTTTCAAATCATATCACGTCAGATCATACTAACCACAGTCTTGACCAGTAATCATTTCTAATGATGTATTTCTAGTGCCAGTGAAGTGCTAATCCCCTTTTCAACCCTACTGCAAATACAGTATTAAGTACGTCAATTCCTTTCAATGCTACAGTGAAGAAATCAAGAATCTTAGCTTTTAAACAAGGAAAAAAGACAGGAAAAAAAAGTAGAAGAAAACTGTGGGGTATTGCTACTCTTGCACTGTCTTTAAACAATGTGCTTCTGAGCTTTGCTCAGTGTTCCTGACTAGCAAGGGAGCTTTGACCTGCCTGCCCACGAGTCCGTGTCCCGTTAAAGGGCTTGTCTACCTGGAGAAGCCTTTGCTCCATGGCCAGCTCCCATGGAGAGTGTATGGCTGACAGGATTACCTGTGCAGCCATCCTGATTCAGCTTTATGAGGCTCACAGATCACAGCAGATGTAGGGTTCCAGTTACCAGTCGTACTAGATGTGTACACTCCTCTGAGGGAGAAAGTTGACCTGGAACTCCAGTGTGGAATTGCCTTTCCCAGCCATGTTTCTGGAAACCTGGCTCTGAGTAGATCTTTAGGTACAAATGCATCTTTAAATGGAAATTACATATCACTTTATTATCAATATTCCCTTCAGCAAAAGTAGACTAACTCAGAACTTACTTCGTCTTTCAGATCAAAATAAATAGAACCATTAGGAAATAATTCATTATTGAGCATGCAGTCTTTAAAAATTCCCACAAAGGTTCTTGACAAAATTAAAAGTACTTGCACAATGTTCATGACAACAGTTTGGCCAGGACAGGTGTATTCTAAATTTTTCCACTTACAGGCCATTGATCCTGCTACAGCTGCTGCTTGGCACTGTTTGGAGCTGTTACATTGCAAAGTTCAAGGTCAAAGATCAGCTGAATATCTCTGAATAAAAGTACCTCAAAGTTCACTCAGTAGTAAATGCCCTAAAGAAAGATATGGTGATATTTCTGATGTTACACTCAGCTCATTTTCAGGGACGTGAAGTGACTGCTGGAGCCTGGGCTATCTCTTGGACGTCCGGTGCCACGCCCGGAGCGGGGAACTGCCTCGGTACAGGGATTTACCAGAGGCAGAACCTTTAGAGACACTTGTTCGAAGGTGCCAGACACAAGCCATGGCACGGACCAGGTTTAAGTGGTTAAAGTGGCAGAGAAGGTTCGGGAATCAAGGGCTGGGTTACGATGACAGGCAGGGAAACAGCAGGAACAAGGGGCAGGGAATGGCATGAGGGACAGCTTTGAGGAAGGGTAACACTAACTCTGGGAGAACATGGGGGTACACCAGAACAAACCACATAACAAAGAATCAATAAAAGAAATTCAAACCGCAACAGATATGCTTTTTTATCTCGGCAGCTTCAGAAGAAGTTTGGAAACATCTTCAGTCTCCAGAACTGCTGGACCAATGTGGTAGTGCTGAATGGGTATAAAACAGTGAAGGAAGCCCTGGTCCACAAATCAGAGGACTTTGCTGACCGGCCACACTTTCCAATATATGAACACGTGGGCTATGGAAAGAATTGTGTAGGCAAGTCCCATGACAATGGACATTCCTTGATGGCACTAGCAAGAGAAGGAATGGGTAGAGGCAAGATTTTCTCAGTGCAGTGCACCTTGGTGTGTCCCCCTGGTCAACCTCCTTGCATGTCTGGCACCCTTTGGTGGTGCTAAACTTGGATTTGATTAAATGGGGGCTCCCTTTCATGGCTGTAGTACAGCTCCAGCAATCACACACTTCTTCACCTGTGTAAGGACACTATAAATGGTACAACCTTTCTGCCAGCTCCCAACAGCCACAAATTAGTACTTATGGTCCTTATGTAAGACAAAATGCTTATGGAAAATGGTACATGTAAGTTGTTGCAAAAAATATGATAACTTTAATTCAAGACAGAGTATTTTGCTGCATCCTGCCCACATCACATCCTCAGCTCCTGTGTGGTGGCACAAGCTGCAACACACTTCACACAAGCTATGGGAACAATGCTGAATGTTTTGGAGAGGTGATTCCTTTATCCTTGGCAGCCCTTGTTGCTCCCTTTGAATCCCCCTGCATCTTTGCCAGCCATGCACAAGCTTTAGAAGGTGCAGTGATCCCTTTCTGAATTGCTGTCTGAACAAGCTGCACAAGGTCAGACTGTTTCATCTGTCCATACAGACCTGTACCTCCAGACTCACAACTGCTGTTCTCTAGCACCATTCACTTGATGTACAAGCCACATATCTGACATTTCTTGCTCATCCACAATTCCAGGGATTGTTGTAGCAAGATATGGACACGTCTGGAAGGAGCTAAGGAGATTCACACTCTCTACACTGAGGAACTTTGGGATGGGAAAGAAATCCCTGGAGGAGCGAGTGGTAGAGGAAGCTGGATTTCTTTGTTCTGAAATCGAGTCTGAAGAAGGTTTGTGACATCCACAAGGATGGGGAAATCACAGAAAAAGGCCATACAGTGATGCAGAGAGAAGTAATGCTACAGCCACTCCTGTTTGCATGCAGGGCTCTCTTCCCATGCAAATGCAGTGTTCCTAGTCTATGTGCCCTCCTGGAGCCTCTTCTGCTTTGCACAGTGGGGCTACTGTAACACTAATCCATTTGAAACAGTAAACAAATAGGAAATTAGAAATAGAGAGGTAAAACACAGCTATTCCCAGAGCTCAGTAACTCTAACTTGATAAAGTTCAGTGGAAAGTTTACTGATATTATCACATGCAATAAAAGTGCAGCTGACAGTTCACAGCCTGTCATCCAGACACAGAACAAAGTGTTACCTGTCAAGTCACAGAACAGCCCCAACAGCTCAGTTTTTCTTGGGAATTTTCTTCTTTAAAGATAGAGCAACTAAATATTAGTAAGAATGAGATTATTTCACTTCCTAGTGTGATGCTATGAGTGGTCTGGGGGCTTTTTCTCCTGGTGTCATCAAGGTGGCATTTGTGTATTCTCACTGCTGACAGATGAGGTCCAGCAGTTTGGTGTTGCTGAGCTTCATGGCTTGGTCTCCATTTCCATTTTCAGGTAAATCTTTTGATATACACGTTCCCTTAAATAATGCTGTCTGCAACATGATCTGCAACATTGTCTTTGGAGACCGTTTTGACTATGGTGACGAGACATTCAAGAAGCTGTCACGGTTATTTCAAAACTCCTTGGATCAGGAAACTGGATTCCTGCCTCAGGTAAGCCACAAGCTGTAAGAAGCTGTCCTCTATTACTTGAGAGAATTTAGTTTTCCTCATTTTTCTTTTTTTTGCATCACGTAATATCTCCTCTCTCTTTCTTTGTCCCCTCTTTGGTTCTCACACCCCAGCTTCTTAACGTGGTGCCCATTTTGGTGCGGGTCCCTGGAGTGGCACAGAAGCTTTTTCGAGCACAAAGGGAGTTAATGGACTTCATAGATGTGGCCATAGATAAACATGTGAAGACCTGGGACCCTGCTTACACCCGAGATATCACGGATGTATTTTTAAAGGAAATGGAGAAGGTAGGCTGATACTTGCAGACCCTCCAGGATCAGGAGTAGTTTCTTTGCCAGTTCAAGCTTGTGAAGCCGACTTTCTTCCTAGAGCTGCACAAAACCTCTTACCAACTAATTTCCTACTTTGTCATTCCATGCTGTATCTTGAGAAGAAAGGTATTCTTCATGCCGGAACCTCTTTTATTGTCTTAGGACACCATGTCATCTGTTGATGCTCTTGTTTGCATTTTCTGCCTTCACACTTCCTTCAGAATCTAGGAACTTCCTTCTTTCCAGCCTACAAAAATATGAAGGCTTCTAAAAGGCAATAATTGAGAATTCGCTAAATGTCCTAAGTTTGCACCAGGGAACAAGTCAGCATGCAAGATTCTGTGTAATGTCGGTGCCTCAATGACTGATGCCTCAAGACCAGTCAAAAACCGGAGCAACAGGTTGACTTTTTGGAGTCATTGCCCCATCCGCAGCCTGCCTTTAAACCAAGATATGATTTGAAACCAGTGTCTCCTTTGGGATATATATAGTTTTGAATTGCTTGCTAAGAACTCATTTGCTAGATCTCAGAGGAAGGCCTAAATTCTGAACTTCACTGAAATTAAAAGGAGTCTTTCTTTGAATTCAGTCAGGCACAAAGTCAGTATAAAATCAAAGATATTTGGGTCAGCCTGTCCATCTGCCATATGTTTCTGCACATGGATTCACTACATTTCAAATGCCAAACGAGCAATATTACCAAATTCTGCTTGCAAATCACTTCCCCCATCCAAGTCCTCAGACTGCACTGCTGCTCTGCGTTACAAACCCTGCCATGCTGTGGGGGTCGGGCACCTCCAGCCCATGGGCAGAGCAACGTGACCCACGTTACTCTGCACTGAGCAGTACAGCCTGGGGGTGGGCGCTGTCTCTTGTCACATCCCTCTTCTGTTCACTAACATCACCTGAGCGCCAGTCTGATAAATCCCTCTCCTGAGTTAACTTGGGTCAAGTCCGTCCCAAACTCCCTTGTCTGAGATCATTTATTGGAATAACAGTTGAGTCTTAAATGCATTATTACTTGCTATCCATATTACAACAGCATCTAAATATACAGAATAACTTAACAGAAGCTAGTCCCTAGGAAAGGGAAGTATACAGAGGATTAGAAAAGACAAGCAGATGAACTCATGCAGAGAGCTTGTCATATCTCATATGCTAACAAATTTGAGCTCAATTAGCATTTGGATGAGAGACTAGTTTTCCTAGAAGTGGTGTTGCAGATTTAGTAGGAAGCAATAATCCTTTAACCTGATAGCCCTGATCTTTTATTTTTCAATAGTAAGAAAACACCAGGGCAGGAGCAGTGAGAATCTGTAATGCATAGCTAGAGATAACCCCCTGAAAATAATGCTAATTTTGCATTTGCCACATCAATGCAGCCTCCTCTCTACTCTGTGGCTTTTATCATCTGATCAAACTGGAATAACTGTGCTCCACCTTCTCTGGGGGAAGATGTTACAGTGAGTGGCAAGGGCCTGCTGTCCATTTGAGCTGAAGGCACAAGGTGTTTACTTCTGTCCTGAAGGCAGGAGTAGCATTCTTCTCTGAGTATACTGGAGGTGGTTGAGGACCTTCAAATACAGGAGGGAACAGAGTTACAAAGTACATCACTCATGCTCAGACTGTTGCTTGTGCTGTGCTCTACTCTTCCAATAAAAAGCAGGAACGCATGCTAAAAAATGGATCCAGTGCTTCTCAGCACTTCTCTGGACAGTGATCTTCTTCCCCAACAAATACCACAGCTCCAATCACCCAGTTTTTTGCTCTCCACAGGGTAAGGCAGCTGAAGAGAATGGTTTCCACTATAACAACCTTCGTCTGGTTGTCCAAGATTTGTTTACAGCTGGTTCTGAGACCACCTCCACCACTCTCCGGTGGGCACTGCTGTACATGCTGCTCCACCCAGAAATACAGAGTAAGTCAGAAACTTACCTACAGAAATGTAGCCTCTTCCCTTCAAGACTCATTTTTCCACAAGGATTACACAATGAGGAACTGCTTTGATGATTGTTGGTCTAGCAGAAACAGAGGAGAAACACCTCCCAAACAGCTGTTCGGGCAGGGGGTAGCCATGATAAAAAGACTGGAGTTTGAAGGGCAAATTCGCTCTTGCCTTCATTTTGAGGGCTTCACCTGGGGACTGGCTGTGGTCAGTGTAGGCTCTTCCAATATTTGGAATAGATGCTGATTGGTTTAAATTCTCTAATGCCACTCGGCCAGTTACCCTTCAAGCTACATAGAGGAGGGGTAAGGTAGCATATCAAGTGGCAAGGCCTTGATAAGGGTGCTATGAGCAAAGAACAGTTATACATAGCCACTGATCAACTGAAAAGTGCCTTCCTGTCTCTAACTGCTTGTCCTGTTCTCACACAGTGCTTACAATCTCATGCAGCCAGTCTTCCTTCAGCTTGTACCAGCTGCCTCTGGTCCTCTAAGAGTCCTCTAATTCTTTATCTCTTCTGCTTTCAGGTAAGGTCCAGGCAGAGATTGATAGAGTGATTGGCAGAGAGAGACCCCCCAGCATGATGGACCAAGCAAGTATGCCTTACACTAATGCTGTGATCCATGAAGTGCAACGCTGTGGGGATATTGTTCCTGTTGGGTTACCTCACATGACGTACCGGGACACCGAGTTGCAAGGCTTCTTTATTCCCAAGGTGACCGTGACCACATAAGCAACACAGCAACCTCTCCTTTTGCAGCTGCCAGGTGGGGATGATCCCATCCAACCCTGCAGCATTGCACTTCCAGCCTCAATTACAGTCACTGTTGAGCACTAAAATAGGACATTTTGAAATGCTAAATTCAGGCAGACGGTCACATCTGTGTTCTAGGCTCACAATTCTTGTATGGGAACACAACTGCAGCGGCAGCTCAGCGCAAAGGTTTCCTTTCCTCTCAATGAGCCGTGATATTCACTGCCTGTCAGAAGCAGCCTAACAGACTCTCTGGAGGCACTGAACACCAGCTTACTGGCTTTCCTGAGATGCTAGGAGTTAAATTCTAATCTCTGAAGCTACTCAGTTGCCATTGGCATTCAGACCAGTTTCACTGTGACAAGCAGCTGCCCTGGCAGCAGTGGCAGAATTTAAGCCTGAGATAGTTTTGTAATTTTTTGTAGCTGTGTGGTATCTCCTCTGATTTAGAACTTTGACATGTGAAACAGGAAAGCTTTGTGATTTTCCCTGGTCCCTGTAAAAGTTGGGCTTTGAAGTCTGTCAGTCAGCTTTTTCTCTGCAGCTATAAAACAAGTCCAGGAGGATCTGAGAAGCAGAGGCTGTTTCCACTGTGTAACTGTGAAATTGGCATTTGCACGCTACAGCCTCTGTAAGGCTACAAATTGCAAAAGTTCGGGTGCTTCAGAGTGTAGGGCAGGCACAAAATGCCATTGGAAATGGGCCCTGCTTTACCTCTGCTTCAAATAAGATGCAGAAGTGGAAATGGGTGCTTTTGGTTGGCATTCAGGGACTAAAGAGAAACCAACACTTTTCTGTTGTGCCAAGATAATGCTGCAGTTCTCACTTAAGTTGTTTCCTCTTGTGGGGGAGTGCAGGGGACCACAATCATCACCAACTTGTCTTCGGTGCTGAAGGATGAGACAGTCTGGGAGAAACCAAACGAGTTTTACCCCGAACACTTCCTGGATGCAAAGGGGCACTTTGTGAAACCAGAGGCCTTCCTGCCCTTCTCAGCAGGTAAATCTGAGGGGAGGATCCAGCTGCAGGTCAGAAGCACAGCTGGAGGGTGACTGGCTCCCCCCACGGCAATTCCAACATCGATTATTGCCCTCTCTGACACACTTCCTCTTCCCTTTCTTGCAGGTCGCCGTGCCTGCCCGGGAGAACAGCTGGCCAGGATGGAGCTCTTTCTCTTCTTTACCACTCTCCTGCAGAAATTCACTTTTGTGCTCCCTGAGGACCAGCCCAGGCCACGGGAGGACGGTCACTTTGCACTCACCAACTCTCCACACCCATACCTGCTGCGAGCTCTCCCAAGATAGGTGCACACCACTCCCCTTCCACTGACAGACCACCACCGCCCAAACTCTGTCAGGAACATTGCAGGCCTAGGCAGGATCATGCCATGCTCAATCTCAAGTCTGTGCAGAAGGCCACAGCTGTGTAAAGGATCTAGGCCAGTATCTTGTTGAGCTTAATTCTAGTTGTGCTTCTTGAATCAGACAAGAGAGCTTCAGCTTCAACAAGCTCACATTACAATGTAGTTTCAGCCTAGTGCTTCTGGAAAACCTTACCATCCAGGATATTCATGTCCCCTTCATTCCTTCCTGTTTATTACACACTTCTGTGTGTTGAACAAATACTGCATTGTCTTCATTTCTAGCCTCAAAGAAAGTAAGTTTTAATCCTGACAGCCCTTATGTCACACTATGTCTCCAGTAGGAGTAAATACCAAGGAGTACATAAATAATCCAGATGGTGTTTTGGCCACAGAAGAAGGTCATTTGTGAAATACAGAAATTTTGATAAATACATTTAAAGAGAAATCCTGGTGTTTAGATTTATTATCTCTTTCAATTATTTTTCTTTTATTTTTGGCATTACATAAATGCCAAAAATACAAAAGCTCTTGGGCAGGTTTGGAACTCACCTTGGGATGGAGTTAACACTGTTGGAAACTGTATGGCCATAGATTTCAGAGCTGCCTCTCCCTTTCTTCTTGCAATATCCCTGACAAATTGTTTGCAAGATATAAAGATATGTTGATGTTTAAATTAGGAGTAGCCCACTTACCATGTCTAAAGAGACAGTAGCACAAAGGAGCTCCTACTTATAACCACCCCTAAAAAAAAAAAAAAAAAATCTGAAATCAAGTGCACGTGTGCAGTAGTAATTTTGTGTAATAGTAATTTTGGAAGCTATGAAAGTTATGGAATTGTGCATATACTTACTAACAAAATTAAGATTTGAACTTCAGCAGGAACTGCACATTTGCACATTTATGTTTTTCATCAACAAAATAACTTGAAAGAATAGAAGTGATGCGAAATCTCCTTTCTCGCCCCTCCTCTTTGTGGTTGTCTCAGTCCTGCTGTGCTCCTGCCTCAGATGCTCACCTGAGATTTCTCTCCTCACACCCAGCACCTGCGCCTTTCAAGATCATTTCAGTGTTACTTTTCTGGTCTGTTCAGTGACACCGAACTGAATGGGTTCAGATTTATAGGGGCCAGCACATACCCCAATGTGTTTAAAGGGAACTTAACTTTGGAGAGGTCCCAGCACTCGCTTATTTGGATAAAACGTGGGTATAGCTAAAGTAGGGAGTGTCTTTTCCAGCACGCAAGAGTGACTGAGAGAAAGTCCACTTGCCTGACCGACCGAACAGCAGCCGAAGGCGGCGTTCCAGGGCAAAGGGAACAAATGGCTCGCTCGAAGTCACAGCCCCAGCCCTGCCCTGAGGGAGGAGCGGGCTCTGAGGGGCGGGGCAGACCCACGGCCTCAGGAGGCGGGGCCCGGTGTGGGCCCAGCCAGCAGCTGCTCTGTCCCTTGCAGCACAATGATTGGGTGGTTGGTGTTTCTTCTGACCAATCAGGTGGGAGGCTGTTGGACCAAAAGGCTGGAGTGGCAGCTCAGCCGGCCAATAGTAGCAGTTGCCCTGCCCTGTGCATTCCCACAGGCGGCGGGGAAAGTCACTGTGGCATCAAGATGGTGGTGGCTGGCAAGGGAGTGGTGTCGGCCGCCGTGAAGCCGATCTTCAGTCGGGACCTGGGCGAGGCGAACCGGCCCAGGAATATCAGACTGGGCCTGATATCACAAGGTGTCCAACACGGGTTGATTATGTCCTAGGTTACAATATAAAGGTTTATTCTATCCCTATCCTCAAGTGCTGTTGAAATCAGGAGGGGCATTGTTTTTTCCTTATCTCCTTATAGAGTATTAATCCCGATGTTTCCGGGAGTGTCCTGCCTGGCTTCGTCTAGCTCTCGCTGCTGGACCAAAGGCTGCAGCTCTGGTGTTTCACCTCAGAGATACCTTTGGCCAGCTGGGTGCTGCCGCTGGGCACTCGGAACAAATCCAGGCAAAGTAGGAACTCAGTTTACCTTTGGTGGAAAAGGTTCAGGCGACAGTGAAGAGAAAAGGAGCGGGTTCTATCGTAGAGTCTTAATCCAGAGTTTTACTTCAGCATGGTAGACCTCTGAATGTGGTAACAGCTCACCGATAGACGACCCGGCTGCATGGTCTCGTGTCCTTTTAAGCCCCGGGGACAGGGGGAGGGGAGGGACAGGTGAGGGCCAACCAGGTCTGAGGAGGGGAAGGCTCAAGGGATATGGACGCTAGGACAGGCCAATGAGCCCGGACCTGAGGGGCATCTGCCAACCACACAAAGCCTTGCTGGAATGTTAAGATTGATGGACAGCTCTTAGGCAGGAGGGCAAAAGGGGGAGGGGGAAGGTTGGCACACCTGAGGGGGTTGGGATAGGTGAAACAGGAAATCACACTGCAACATCTCCCCCTAGTTTTGTTTAAAAAGAAGAGGACTGGGTTTGAGGTGCAGAATGCTTGCCAAACCATGGTTGGTAAACCTCCTCCTCTACAGGAGGTTCAGTGCTTTCCACTGAGGGTTCTTTGTCATTCATTGGAGCACTAAGGGCTTCTAAATGGTAAACTTCAGGAGGGGTAGATGAGCTTGAAATCAACTTGAGAACCATGTGTATGGCTAGTCCAAAAACAATGCTAACAAGTACAACAATGACAACTAATATAAACAATACTAAAATTAGTTTTCAGAATAGATCCCACCCAGCCCAAGAGTCCCCAGCCTTTGAACAGTCCACTCAGCCAGTCGTCAGTTTCTCTCTTGATGTCCAAGGGCTTTTGCCAAGGTAGTCCGTACGTGCTTTGGGCTGAGGGACTATCCAGGAGGTCGCTGGTGGGATGATCATGAGTAGGACGAGGAGCAGGCTTGTTTCATGGCGTCTTGAGGCTACACACGAACCGTGGGATCTAAAATGGTACAAGGAACTTAAGACAAACATATTACAAACTATTCCAGATAGGAGGCTTAAATGGAATTTCCTCCAGAGAACGCGTGCGGCGTTTCCTTCTCCAGGCAGCATTAGCAACCTGGGGCGCTTCTGTCGATTTCTCTGAGACCTTGGAAACATAGGGCCTTACCCATTTAGAAGGAACCCACTTTAACCCAGAGGGGGTGGACACACAGGCGTAGCCATGTCCCCAAGTAACCAATTTGTAAGGTGTCATTGTCTTCCAAGTTGCAGGGTCCTTTACTAAAACCGGAGGCTTTTCTTTCATCAACGTATGACTGCTCCCCCCAAAGTGGCGTAGGATGGGAGGGTTCAGGCTGTCAAAGGAACAATTCAGAAAATTTATTGTGAACAGCGCCCTGGACAATCGGATGTGGGGGGGTTCCACCTTCAGAACCTGTTGTTGCTGGTCCAGGACTCCTTTAATATTGCAGTGAGTCCTTTCTACAATGGCTTGACCTGTAGGGGAGTAGGGGATGCCAGTTTTGTGCTCTACTCCCCATTGCTGCAGGAAGCTCCTGAAATCCTTGGATTTTTAGGCAGGCCCATTATCAGTTTTCAACTCCTTGGGGATGCCCATGAAAGAAAAAGCCTGTAAGAGGTGCTTAATGGCATCGATAGATGACTCTCCTGTGTGGGCAGAAGCATAGACCTCTCCAGAAAAGGTATCTACACTAACGTGAACACATTTCTGCTGTTCAAATGACTGTATGTGTGTAACATCTCTTTGCCACAGTTCACAACTGTTCAACCCCCTAGGGTTTGCTCCCGCACTCACTGCAGGGAGTGCATGTTGTTGGTGATTTGGGCATGTGGCCACAATCGCTTTGGCCTGTTCTCAAGTGATGTGAAACTGACGAACCAGGCCAGGTGCATTTTGGTGGAAAAGCTGGTGGCTGGTTTTTGCCTGTTCAAAAACATTTGGGAGAGTGGCCATCACTACAGGTGCAGCAAAAGCATCTGCCCTTCTGTTGCCTTCAGCGATAAACCCTGGCAAGTCAGTGTGTGACCTGACGTGCATCACATAAAATGGTTGCTCCTGGCGAGTGACTAACTTTACAAGTTTTGAGAGCAATTCAAAAAGTGCGATGTTAGACACTTTTTGCAGTATTGCTTGATCTGCCCTGGACACTACTCCTGCCACATATGCAGAATCCGTAATCAGATTGAATGGTTCTGAGAACCTTTCGAAAGCCCTAACAACAGCAGCCAATTCAGCAACCTGAGGTGGACCTTCCACCTCAGCAATGTCTGTCTCCCACTGCTGGGTTTGAGGATCCTTCCAAGTCATAACGGACTTGTGGGACCTCCTGGACGCATCTGTAAAGACAGTCAGAGCCTTTTTTAAAGGTCTCCTACTCAGAGCACTTCTCAATTTCAGAATAAATTGAACATCTTGTTGGAACATTTTGTGGGCAGGTTGGTGGACAGAAATTTGTCCTGAGTAGGAATCCAGAGCAAACTGCAACACTTCATTTTCTCGAAGCAATTGTTCCAATATTTGCATAGTATTTTGACCTGATTTTAACTCAATTGGAATGTGAATGCACTCAAAGTCACATCCTGCTAAGTCCCTGATCCGGGTCCTTGCTTTCCGGATCAGTTCTGCTACCAGCTCCTGAGGCTTTGTCATTCTCTTGGACCTTTTGTGACTGAGGAAAACCCATTCTATGATCAAGAGAGGGTCCCTCTTGTCTTGGCCCTTTTTAGGTGTGCCCTTTACCTTAGGTGTTTGTTTTTCCTCCCATTGGAAAATGATTCCATGGAGGTGTGGCAACTTACCTAAGATGATAAATTTGAATGGCAGGTCAGGCTGGCATCGGTTGGCCTGTCTTGTGGACATTGCAATCTGAACCTTTTCTAGAGCTTTCCGTGCCTCTGGAGTAATAGACCTAGGAGCACCCAGGTCCTCTCCCTCTTTCAATAAATTGAAAAGAGGGGCAAGGTCTTCGTTAGACCGAGCCATGGCCTTACCCAATTCAAAGACCCACACAACTTGTGGACATCCGCAAGGGTCTTGATCCTTGGATTGATTTCTAGTTTTTGAGGAACAATGGTCCTATTTCCAATTTCTAGGCCCAAATATTTCCAAGGTGGCATCTTTTGAATTTTCTTTTCCTGGAGCTCGAACCCTGCAACAATCAATGCATCGATCGTTAGGTCAAGCACATGTGGGAGTAGATCATCATTGGGGGCACACACAAGGATATCATCCATATAACGATAGATGATGGCCTTTTCTGCAGCTGCACGCACTGGGGAAAGCAGGGAAGAGACATACCACTGGCAAATCACTGGGGAGACCTTAAGGCCCTGAGGCAGAACTGTCCAATGGTACCTTTTCATAGGGGCTTCCATGTTGATGGTGGGGACCGAGAATGCGAAACGCGGTGCATCGTCAGGGGGGAGGGGAATATTGAAAAAACAATCTTTTATATCAATAACAGCTAATTTCCAATCTTGGGGAAGCATTGTTGGGGATGGCATACCAGGCTGGGGAGAGCCCATATCTTCAATTACATTATTAATTTGTCGGAGGTCGTGGAGTAGCCGCCATCTCTTTTTGTCAGCTTTCTGAATGACAAACACTGGAGAGTTCCACGGGGACGTGGTCTCCACAATGTCACCCTTTTTCAGTTGCTCTTCCACTAGCTCCTCAAGCGCCTTTATTTTTTGTTTACTGAGTGGCCACTGTTTCACCTCAACTGGTTTGTCTGTTTTCCACGTCAATGTTTGGGTGGGGCGCTGTTGTTCAATGACCGCTGTACAAAAATCCTGTGGAGAGTCTGGAATATCAATTGTGACACCCCACTGGGCCATTAAATCTCTCCCTAACAAAGGTTTCAAATAATCTAACACAAATGGATGGATATTTGCCAATTGTCCATTTGGTCCCTCAATTTGGATGATGCTTTTGGATTGTCTTGCCATTTGCAGGCCTCCTACACCTTGAACATGACCAGCAACATTTTGCAAAGGCCAATGTGCAGGCCAGTCTTGTACTGGGATCACTGTGCACTCTGCACCTGTGTCTACAAGCATCTCAGTGCATTTTGACTCCCCACCCCCACTGACATTACACCATAATTTGGGTTTGTCTCTCCCAATAACTTGGATCCGGGCGACTGTGGGCCCTTGTTTTTCGGTGCCTTCAGGCAAAAATGGCACAGGGATAGCTTGGGCAACAATTTGACCTTTGGGAAGAAACAGGGGTGGGTGGAAACAGTGCAGCCCGAGAATGAATTGCTCAGGATCTGATGCTGTCATTCCTGGAACAATTTCAATCTCATGTGGTGTGTGTTTGGTGTCCCCAGTGACGATGTACTTACAGCGAATTCGGTGCCAAGTACCCTTCTGATCTGGGTTGACAGAGACAAAATGCCAGTCCGTGTCTTTCAGGTGGAGTGATTCTGTCAGCTGGTACCTGAAAGGCTCATTGACAGAAGATGTGGTTAACATAGGTTCATTTAAATCATAACAAAGGTTATTTTGTTGCATTTTTAACAGTGGACCAGCAGATGTGGTCTTTGAAGCATCTGCTTCACTTACAGTAACAGTAACGTTACCGCGCGCTTGGTTTGTTTTGCTTCTCTTATTCCCTTGGCCTGCTCTTTTTGTGTCTGCACGCCTGGCAGGCCAGCGCTCCCCTTCTAGTTTTTGTTGTTGTTGACCCCCTGGGAGTGCTTGTAATTTTCCTCCCGTGCTATTTCTAAATTTATCAAATTGCTTTTTCAGGGGGCACTGGTTACTCCAATGCCCAAGGTTATTGCAAAGCAGACATGGCTTTGTGGGGTCAACCATTGCTGGTCGTCGCTGCTGCCCAGGGTACTGCTGTGCTGAGGGAATGGGCGCAGGGCTGGCAACGGCGACACACTGAGGTGGTCTCGGCAGCAGCCTTGGTCTGGTGTCTTCAGCAACACTCATCAGAGGCACTTTCCTGTTACAGACTAGAAGCATATCTTTTAGTGTAGCGGGGGGGTTCGAGAGGAAGGCTCAAAAGTGCCGCTTGACACTGTTCATTTGCATTTGTAAATGCCATTTCCTTTAAAACCTCTTCCCTTGCATTCTCTTTTTTAACTTGGATTTCAATGGCTCTAGTTAACCTTTCCACAAATTTCAGAAAAGGCTCTGATGGCAGCTGCTTAATCTTACTGTAGGGCTCAAAAGGCCCCTCAGGTTGGAGGGAAAAGAATGCTTTTTCAGCTGCTTCTTTTACCTTCTCGAGTGCTTGTACGGGTATTACAGTTGCTTGGATTGAGGGTGAAGACCACTGGCCTTCACCGGAGAGATGCTCAATGGTAATTGGCATGCCATTAGCATCTTTTGCTGTGTTTGGATCAGCATGCAAGCCTGGGAGAGCCTCTTTTAACAGTTGTTTCCATGCTACTTCCCATAATTTGAATTCTGTAGAGGTCATGAAGCATGAGAAAAGCTGTTTTAAATCATACGGGATGACCACAGTCCTGCTCAATTCAGAATTTAAAAGGCCACGGAAATATGGACTGTGTGGACCATACTCCTTGCGGGATTTACAGATCTCTTTAATCAGTTGTCGTCCGAAAGAGCTGTAATTAGCAGTTTGGGCAGCTCCCCCTTGAGCTGCAGGCTGATACGAAACAGGGGTGAGTGACAAAGTGGGACCCTGTATTGGGTCTGCAGCTTCCTGCCCTGTATCCCTTGCATTGGAAGCACTGGGATAACAAATACAGGTTTGTGGACATGCAGTGGGTGTGCCCCCACCGTGGGAACCCGGGGAGGGGGTGGGGACGCAATGGGAACAGGGGGCGGAGACAGGGGGACAGCAGGGGGCAGGGATACCGTGGGAACAGGAGGCGGGGACACCTGGTGACATCACCTCGGCAGACGCCCCCTGGGAGGAGTAGAGGGATGGAGCTGAGGGTACAGCAGGTAAGGGAGGGGGAGGGAAGGTGTCATGAGGAACAGGAGGAGAGGCGGATGGGGAAGGAATTTCGGGAGGAGAGGCGGATGGGGAAGGAATTTCGGGATACTTAGGGGGATCTTGGGAAGAAGATGACCAGGTTTGGGAAGGTGCCACATGGCATCCTCCATCTTGGGTACCCCTATTTTGGGGATCACTGCTCTCCGAAAAACTGACACATGCTCTGGGATTTAGAGCGGGGGAAGCAGGGTTTTGGGACGTTTTCCACGAGATCTGGCCAGGGCCTTGTGGACAAGGGGACTCAGGCATTTTAATCTGCTCTGGGAGTCGACTTCCCAGCGCATGAGCAGGATTTGCTCTCTTTAAAATACCAAGTTTTGGGGTAGGAGGTTTAGGGCTGGAAGGGGAAGAAACAGGGAGAGCAGAGATACATGGCTTGATATTTGGCTTTTTCTCCAATTCCCTTTGTTTCAGCAAGGCTGTCTGAATTTGTAGACTCCAGAATACAAATTTAGCTGAGGATGTATTCCCAGACTATCCCAAGGTTATCAATTCATGCCCTACTTTATCCCAAAATTGAATATTGTGGACTTCCGCAGGAAAAGTTTGTGGGAAGTGTAGAAAAAGCCACCTTATAAACTGTTTCAATTTTCCTTTAGAGAACTTTACATTTGCACTAACTAAAATTCCAATAATATGATAATACACTCCTTTTTGTGCTGTGCTTAATTTCAAGCCCATGTTAGATGTAAATGGCACAGAACAAAGTCCCGCTGACCGAATACAAAGCCAAAATCAGCTACCAATTTCTAAAAAGACCACGGTTAAAAAGCGATATCAGACGAAAGCTTTCACAATGCAGCTGTATACACTGCTTTTAAAATTGCTGCAGCAGCAGCAGCAACAGGGAATGGGGACCCGCCCCAGCCGCGTGGAGAGACAGACAAAGCCTCCCCCGCGCCAAGAGAGCTCCTCCGTGCCGAGAGAGCTCTCCTCCCCGCGCCACATGGCGAGCTGAAACCGGGGCCGCACCGAGAGCCGAGAGAGAGCTCCCCCCCCCCCGCACCGAGAGAGAGCAGCCGCGCTGCCGGGCCAGGGGGAGGGGCAGGCAGAGCTGTCCCACTCCTCTGAGCCAGCGCGAATTCTAAAAGTGGCGAGAACGCGCCGCAGAGTTAAAGCTTTACACAGTATGAATCGCCTTCACTCCGCAGGGCTGTGCAGCCTAGATGCAAGAGCAAAAAAGAACAAGTCTCACAGCAGAGACTGATTTTGAGCTTCTACCCCCCCAAGGAGCAGAAATACTCACTGAAATCAAAGCTGTTACTGGCAAAGTCAGGCAGGCTGGTCTCTTCACTGAATAGTACCCCTTGGGCAGGAGGCGCTCCCCTATTCTCCCCTGGAAAATTCGCTCACCAGAAAGGAGCTGTTTTACCAAAGGCGCAATGCATTCCTCGAGGCTTCTTGTAGGTTCAGTCCCACGTCTCTCTGGAAAGCTGTGCAATCACAGCTCTTCCAGCAGAAGCAAAGCTGCTGTAATGCTTTTCCAAGGTTCTGAGGTTCCTTCTGGGGTGGCAGGTCCATGCTGCCACACATCTGGGCGCCAATCTATAGAATATTGAACCTGAGGTTTCCGGGAGTGTCCTGCCTGGCTTCGTCTAGCTCTCACTGCTGGACCAAAGGCTGCAGCTGTGGTGTTTTCACCGCAGAGACACCTTTGGCTGGCTGGGTGCTGCAGCTGGGCACTCGGAACAAATCCAGGCAAAGTAGGAATTCAGTTTACCTCTGGTGGAAAAGGTTCAGGCGACAGTGAAGAGAAAAGAAGCAGGTTCTATCGTAGAGTCTTAATCCAGAGTTTTATTTCAGCATGGTAGACCTCTGAATGTGGTAACAGCTCAGATGACCCGGCTGCATGGTCTCGTGTCCTTTTAAGCCCCGGGGACAGGGGGAGGGGAGGGACAGGTGAGGGCCAACCAGGTGTGAGGAGGGGAAGGCTCAAGGGATATGGACGCTAGGACAGGCCAATGAGCCCGGACCTGAGGGGCATCTGCCAACCACACAACGCCTTGCTGGAATGTTAAGACTGATGGACAGCTCTTAGGCAAGAGGGCAAAAGGGGGAGGGGGAAGGTTGGCACACCTGAGGGGGTTGGGATAGGTGAAACAGGAAATCACACTGCAACATCTCCTGTTAATGGACCCATCAATGCCTTGCCACATGACTAAGAGATAGCTCCTTCAGGAGTCATTTCTGTTTAATGGGAAATCAAAGACCCACTGCATGACTCACAGAATGAGATCAGCCCATTGTGAGATGCTCTGTCCAGAGGGGAGGAGCTAAACATCCCCACCTGGATATAATCTTGGGTTTGGGACAGAACAAGCTGCCCTTACCCACTGGTTTTCAGAAGACAAGAGCTACCAGATCTTTTCCATGGGATCACTACTTCAACAAGACCATTTCATCTGGACTGCTACCACCACCCTAACTAGCGGGGTGTCAGGTTGTATTCTGACTCTGTCAGTGGTTTTTTTCTTTTGTATTATTGCATGTATTTTGTTTTTTTCTTTTTCCCCCCCTTTTCTTGATAAATTGTATTTCTGATTGGAGTCTCTCACTGGCTTTGCTTTCAAATCAGAACATCATTTTGGTGCCCAACACGGGGCACCAAGGTACTGAGAAAAGTAAGAGTTACAATTCTGTGTTGTAGAAGCCACCTACTCTCTATGATCCTCAACACGCTTATATGGGTCTTATACCTAGCTCTCTATATTTTTCTGCACATGGGAAATTATCTCCTGATTGTAATGCTCCTGTGTAGCCAAAGGTTGTAATGCTCCTGTGTAGGCAAAGGTATGCTATAAAAATTGCTTTATTGTTTTATTATGTCTATTGCATGATAACCTCCGAGGCTATGAACATCATTTGGAATATGTACTCAATTTTGTTTGCTTGTCCTAAATCTAGGCTGCTACATCTGGGGCCTTAACAATCGTGCCCAAGCCTTAACAATCGCACCCAACTCTTCAGGGGAGGGGTAAAGAATTATTTTTTCCAGCCTTTTAGGCTTGACACAGTAGGTTTTTGAAAATGTTGAGTTCTCTCTGGATGCCAAGGACAGCATAGTATTGTTGTTAGTTATGCTTTGTCTTCTCTGCACAGCCTGTAACATGCTTAGAAACAAAGCACTACATGGTGTAGTGCAGCGTCTTGAGGAAAAGAGAAGCAAAGCAACAGCATCCATGTCCACACAGAATTCCACAGAGGAGGAAAGAAGCAAACGCCTAACAGCATCCATGTCTACGCAGACTGTCGCAGAGAAAGGAACCAAAAGCAAAACAACACCATCTGTGTCTATGCAGGCTGTCACAGAGGAGGAAGAAACCAAAAGCAAAGCAACAGCGTCTGTGTCTACACAGACTGTCACAGAGGAGAAAGGAACCAAAAGTGCCATCAGCATCTCCACACAAACCGTCACCGAACCAGAACAGCCTGAACCAGTAGCAGTTGCCCCTGTTCAGAAGAAGAAATCAAAGAGCAAATCAGTCCGCTTAGTGACTGGCAAGGATGTGGCAGGACCTTTGCACTCAGTGGAATAGACAAAGCCAGAAATCATCACTCGCTCTCTATCCCTGGGCGAGCTGTGTGACCTGTGTAGGGAATTCACCCGCCAGACAAACGAGTCCATCCTGACCTGGCTGCTCTGCATCTGGGATGCTGCAGCCAATTACACCATTCTGGATGGAAGTGAGGCCAGGCAACTGGGATTGCTGTCCCAGGATGTGGTCATTGACCAGGGGATTGGGAGAACCCAAGAAACGCAGCCTGTGGCGGCAACTGCTGACAGGTGTGAGGCACAGATACCGTTGTATAGAAGACCTCCTGGTGCACCAAGGAAAATGGAGCACAATGGAACAAGGTATCTGATGCCTGAGGGAATTGGCTGTGCTGGAGATAATTTTCTCAGAAGATGAGAGATTTCCTAAAAGCCCAGATTGTGTCCAGTGCACATCGCAAATGTGGTTGAGATTTGCATGGCTTGGACCAGATATATACTCACGTTACCTGGCACCACTACAATGGAGGGAAGGCAAAGACAGGGTGGCATCTTGGCCAATAAACTAACAATTTATGAGGACACTGTCACCACCCCATATCCTACCCATGTCTCGTCCATGGAAACAAGGCTGGCTGAGCAAGTCTGGAGCTTGATTGAAGAGGAAACTAAAAAAGGAACTCAAGGAAGAAGTCTACCACATCTTGCCAGAACCAACAAGAGTCTCTGCCATTAGGAGCTGGTGTCCCCCACCCAAGGAGAGAGGATACACTCCACGAGGTAACCTCTGGTTTCTTCTTCAGGAGCATGGAGAAGATACGAGGAAGTGGGATGGAAAACCCACCTCCTCCTTAGCAGCCCAGGTATGTGAACTGAAAAGAGGAACACCTAACACAAGAAGCTCATCTAGAGTCAACGCTGATCCAGTCTCTTGCACACAGAATTCCAGACAATATAGGAATGATGATATGACTGATCCTCTTGAAGGAACCTCAGGAACCTATTTACAGGAAGAGAGCAACATGTGCCACGATCAGGAATAGAGGGGCCCTGCCTCGAACCAGGAACAATTGGACTGTGTGGATCTGATGGCCTGGCACATCTGACCCACAAAAATATACGGCTTTGGTTGACACCAGTACCCAATGTACCCTGATACCATCAAGGTATGTAGGAGCAGAATCCATTTTTATTTCTGGAGTAACAGGAGGATCCCAGCAGCTGACTGTATTGGAGGCCGAAGTGAGTTTGACTGAGAACGGGTGGCAGAAATACCCCATCATGACTGGCCCAGAGGCCCCATGCACCCTCAGCATAGACTATCTCAGAAATGGCTATTTCAAAGACCCAAAAGGACATCGTTAGGCTTTCGGTATAGCTGCTGTAGAGACAGAAGACATCAGAAAACTGAATACCTTGCCTTGTCTCTCAGATGACCCCTCTGCTGTGGGATTGCTGAGAGCTGAAGAACAACAGGTACCAATTGCCACAGCAACAGTACACTGTTGGCAATATCGTACCAACAGAGACTCTGTGATTCCCATCCATGAGATGATTTGTAAACTGGAGAGCCAAGGGGTGGTCAGCAAGGCTTGTTCACCTTTCCACAGCCTTATATGGCCAGTGCATAAGTCCAGTGGAGAATGGAGACTGATGGTGGATTACCGTGGCCTGAATGAGGTCACACCACCACTGAGCGCTGCTGTGCCAGATGTGTTGGAGCTATGAACTGGAGTCCAAGGCAGCAAAGTGGTATGCGACCATCAATGTTGCCAACGCCTTTTTCTCCATTCCTCTGGCAGCAGAATGCAGGCCTCAGTTTGCCTTCTCCTGGAGGGGAGTGCAGTACACCTGTGTGATATTACATTTTAGTTAAATGGTATGCTCTGTTTCACCCCTCAAAAATGTATGGCTTATTCCAAGCCTGTGACCCTCCCTTGAATTATCATGTATCTGTAATCCCATTGGCCCAAGTCTTATTCTGCACCCACTCTGAATCTCCCTGTTAAGCCATGGGGGGAGACCACAGGCTTTCTCTTGTCCCTTTGTTCTCTCTTGGTCCCAAATTTATTTTTTTCTTTTTGTTTTTCTTTGAATGACCTAAAACTGGGGGTCTTCTGGGTTAAACTGGTTTGAAAGTGAAAGCAGCGGTAAAGCTCAGATTCAAGGGTGAGAATCTGAGGCGGCAAACCTCCCTGGAATCTGGGGAGCTCCAGGTGATTCCCTCTCCCTGAGAGGGGGAGCAGAAGTCGGCACCTCAGCCTAAAACTGGGGGCTGTGGTGGTCCAAAAAGCCAGTTGGAAAAGGTTAGACACCATTGGGCCAGTCACACTGAAAAGGCCAATCCCAAAACTCTCATATGAGCTTAGTGCCAAAGGCTGAAGCCCTTTAAGCACTCGCCCATGCTTTAAATTCATTTAAAATCTGCAATATGGACCCATATAACCCATTTATTACAATTAAATGCTCATTTTATCTTTAATACCTACCACCAAAGGAAAATATCAAGTCAGATGGACTGTTTAAAACATAATCCTCGTTGCAATTGTATTTATTTTTATGCTGCGAAACTGTGTAATTACTGCTTCATTTTTTAAATTGTTAATTGTCATATTTCTCTTTATCTTTTCTTTTTAACAAAAAAAGGATGAATTGTGGTGTTACATTTTAGTTAAATGGTATGCTCTGTTTCACCCCTCAAAAATGTATGGTTTTTTCCAAGCCTGTGATTCTCCCCTGAAGTATCATGTATCTCTAATCCCATTGGCCCAAGTCTTATTCCGCACCCACTCTGAATCTCCCTGTTAAACTGTGGGGGGTGAACTCAGGCTCTGTCTTGGCCTTTTGCTCTCTCTTGGCCCCTTTTCCTCCTAGGCTCTCCCTCTCTCCCCCTCCCTTCCCCTTCCCCCCTTCTCCCTCAGAAACCATGCTGCTCCCGAGGGTGGGACCCACAATAAACCCTCATCTAATTAGCACCTTCAGCAGCCGTGTGGAGTCTCCTTGCCTGCCTGCTGCTACCAGCAAATTTACAGCTTAGGGGGCCCCCCAGGGCCTCCCCTGGGGATGCTCCCCCGCAAACGAACTGCAGCACGCCTGGAACTGACTGCCCCAGGCGTGGAAGCAGAGTCCCACCATCTGCCATGGACTTGATCCGGGCTGCACTGGAAAAAGGGCGAGGTTCCCGAACATCTACAGTATTTCAATGACATCATCGTATGGGGGAGCACAGCAGGGGAAGTCTTTGAAAAAGGAGAGAAGATTATCCAGAGGCTGCTGAAAGTTGGTTTTGCCATTAAGTGAAGTAAGGTTAAGGGACCAGCTCAAGAAATTAAGTTTCTAGGAGTCAAGTGGCAAGATGGACATCATCAGATCCCAACAGAGGTAATCAACAAGATCACTGCTATGTCTCCACCTACCAACAAGAAGGAAACACCAGCTTTCCTAGGTGTCATAGGCTTTTGGAGAATGCACATTCCCAAGTACAGCCAGATTGTGAGCCCTCTCTACCTGGTCACCCACAAGAATGATCTCCCCTGGGGCTCTGAACAGCAACAAGCCTTCACCCAGATCAAGCAGGAAATTGCTCATGCAGTTGCCCTTGGCTGTTGCAGTGTGTTTTGTTAAGTTATTAGGTTGGTTTGTTCCAATCCCCTTCTGTCTGAAAATGGTTCTGCCCCAGTTCTCCCTTCCCGCCTTTGGAGCTGTCTGTCTTCCTGGCTCCACCCCAGCCAACAATGTATCCCCTAAACTCCACCCTGGTTTCCCTGGAAACCCTTGTATTTTTTCTTCTGATCCCTCCCCAGTACCCCGCCAATCACTCTCACTCCCCACCCTTACTGCTAGAATGTTCCAGCAGGGGAGTTTGATGGTTGGCTGAGGAACCGGGGCCCCTCCCCAGAATGTTTCCCGTTAGTGTTGCCCACGTGTCAGTCCCTTGGACCCCACTCCCACTACACCCCCATTGGCCCAATGCCTGGCACCTCCCTTGTTCTCCCTACCCCTTAAAACTTGCTGCCACCCCCTCCCCCCTGTCTTCTCCTGTTGGTCCCTCCGGGATTCATTAAAGCCTGGATTAAGCCACAGTTGGAGTCCGTCTTCTTCTTTCCACTGGTTGCAGCCTTTACTAGACTCCGTCCTGCACAAGGTGTGCCTACAGCTGCAAGCTGGGCACTGCCTTAGGCGCTATCCCGAAGCCAGCTATCGGGAAAAGTGCCCCCTCGTGCTGCTAGCAGTGCTGGTAGCTAGCCGGACGCTGACAATTGAGTCGCACTGCTGCACTTGGCCCAGTCAGGATGGGACCAGAGGTGAAGAATGTGCTCTACTCTGCGGCTGGGAACCATGGTCTGTCCTGGAGCCTTTGGCAGAAGGTGCCTGGTGAGACTTGGGGTCGACCACTGGGATTCTGGAGCCAGAGCTGCAAAGGCTATGAACCAAACTACATCCCCACAGAGAAGGAAATCTTGGCTGCCTAAGAAGGTGTTCAAGCTGCCTCAGAAGTAATTGCCACCGAAACGCAGCTGCTTCTGGTACCCCGGCTGCCACTGCTGGGCTGGGTGTTTAAAGGAAAGGTTCGTTCTATGCATCACACCACCAACACCACATGGAGCAAATGGGTTGCCCTCATCACCCAGCACTCCCATATTGGAAATCCAAATTGCCCTGGCATTCTGGAAATCATAACAAACTGGCCTGAAGGAGAGACTTTTGGATTAGCTTCTGAACAAGAAGAGGAGCAAGTTGCAGGTGCCGAGGAAGCTCCACCATATAATGAGCTACCGGAGACAGTACACCATCTTCACTGATGGTTCCTGCCAAATTGTAGGCACTAACCAGAAATGGAGAGCTGCAGTATGGAGCCCCACATGACAAGTTGCACAAGCTACCGAGGGACAAGGTGGATCAAGTCAGGTTGCAGAGCTTAAAGCCGTCCAGCTGGCTTTGGATATTGCTGAACGAGAGAAGTGGCCAAGGCTCTATCTCTACACCAACTCATGGATGGTAGCTAATGCTCTGTGGGGATGGCTGGATTGCTGGAAAGAGGCCAACTGGCAGCACAGAGGGAAACCCATCTGGGCCACCGAGATTTGGCAGGACATTGCCACCGGAGTAGAGAGGCTGACCATGAAGATTCGACACGTGGATGTGCACAAACCCAAGAGTTGGGCTAATGAAGAGCATCACAACAATGAGCAGGTGGACCGAGCTGCCAAGATGAAAGTATCACAGGTGGATCTAGACTGGCAGCACAAGAGAGAATCATTCCTGGCTTGCTGGGCCCATGATGCCTTTGGTCATCAGGGGAGAGTTGCAACATACTGATGGGCCCGTGACCAAGGGGTGGACCTTACTATGGACAACATCTCTCAGGTCATCCACAACTGTGAGACCTGCGCTGCAATCAAACAGGCCAAGCGGGTGAAACCTCTGTGGTATGGTGGGCGATGGTTGAAGTACAGGTATGGGGAAGCCTGGCAAATTGACTACATCACGCTTCCCCAAACCCGCCAAGGGAAGCGCTATGTGCTGACCATGGTGGAAGCAACCACAAGACGGTTGGAAACCTACCCTGTGCCTCATGCTACTACCTGGAACACCATCCTGGGCCTAGAAAAGCAAGTCCTGTGGAGACATGACACTGCTGAGAGAATTGAGTCAGACAATGGAACCCATTTCAAGAACGGCCTTATAAACACTTGGGTCAAAGAACATGGTATTGAATGGATATATCATATCCCCTATCATGCACCAGCTGCCGGGAAACTTGAATGATGCAATGGAATACTTAAGAAGATTAAGTGCCCTGAAGGCACTTAGCGGTGGAACCTTCAGAAATTGGGAATTGAACTTAGCAAAAGCCACCTTGGTGGTCAACACCCAAGGATCCATCAATTGAGCTGGTCCTGCCCAGTCTGAACCACTGCACACAGTGGATGGAGACAAAGTTCCTGTGATACAAATGAAAGGTATTTTAGGAAAGACTGTTTGGATCAATCCCATCACAGGCAGCGGGAAACCCATCCGTGGGATTGTTTTTGCACAAGGACCTGGTTACACTTGGTGGGTAATGTAGAAGGATGGGTAAACCCATTGTGTACCACAAGGTCATTTTAAGTGACAACTGTGTGTAAAGTTTCATTCTGTATTGTATATATCTATATATCTATATATATATATCTGTAAGAAGATACTGGTTTGTGCATGATGTAGATGGTAGTAGAATAAGGGGTAGGTTATGTCCTAGGGTACAATATAAAGATGTATTCTATCTTTCAAGAGCTATTGAAATCAGGAGGGGCATTGTTTTTTCCTTATCTCCTGTTAATGGACCTATCAATGCCTTGCCACACGACTCAGAGCTAACTCCCTTCAGGAGTCATTTCTGTTTAATGGGCAATCAAGGACCCACTGCATGACTCATAGAATGAGATCAGCCCATTGTGAGATGCTCGCCCAGGTGGGAGGAGCTAAACATCCCCACCTGGATATAATCTTGGGTTTGGGACAGAACAAGCTGCCCTTACCCACTGGTTTTCAGAAGACAAGAGCTACCAGATCTTTTCCATGGGATCACCACTTCCAACAAGACCATTTCATCTGGACTTCTAACACTACCCTAACTAGCAGGGTGTCAGGTTGTATTCTGACTCTGTCAGTGGTTTTTTTCTTTTGTATTACTGCATGTATTTTTCCTTCCCCCCCCCCCCCCCCCCCCCTTCTTAATAAATTGTATTTCTGACTTGGAGTCTCTCATTGGCTTTGCTTTAAAACCAGAACAGTGAGGGACACGGGGCCGGCCACGCGGGCTCAAGGTCGGAACGGCCTTAGTGACATTGGTGCAGCCGGACGAGTGACAGTGTAGCGATTTTAGGGTTGAGTTGCGCGTTGCTGGTGGAACAAGTGCAGAACGTCGTGGATGACCGCAGTAGGTGTTGTGCTTCTCTTAGTGCATCTGTACCAGCTGGACATCACGGTGAAACGGGCGGAACAAGGTGCGGGAGATGTTCATGAAGAACGCCCACGTTACAGATCCACGTGTGATAGACATGTTCGTTATTAAGGTACACACAGTTACTTCTGATTTGTTGAAGCTGCAGAGAATGTGGCTGATGGTGGTGAGTGTGATGGAGGAGAGGAACAAGTTTGTACCAGCCTGTCTATGGAGTGGTTGTCTCTTGCACTTGGATTGGTAATATCTGTGTCAGGAAACCTGTTGATAAGGGATCAAGTGGCTTGACAAACCAGTTGTCAATTTGTGCCCGGTGAGCAGCAGCCCCATTCTCTTCTGCAGTTAAGCCTGGCCTACAACCACACATGCCTTTCCTACTGACAGTCTGCTGTCCAGACCATGTTGTCTTTCCCACTGCTTTCCTCCTCCCTTTGGATTTCTCTAACAGTCACTACTTTGTCTTATAATTAATTTCTGTCCCTAAAAGCTCCTCAGGTGCATGTGAGTAAGACAGGAGCATTGATATTGTTGGGAATTCTTTCAATTTTTTAGTGAACAAAGCCAGGGGTTTCTTTTATTTTCCAGAGATTGCCAGGAGGATCTGGCAATGGCTTGTAGTGGTTGAAGTATCTGTTGTCAGCCTGCTGTCACATTTGCCCAGCATGACAAGGCCAAGCCTCAGGGACCTCCCACCACCTTGGCCACTGCAGCATGGAATGCCTGACCTTGGGTTATGCAAGGTTACTAATTAGCTACAGCAAACATCCAAGTTCATGCAAGTGCACTGAACCTGTATTTAGTGTCTTTTTAAACTAAGGAAAAATTGCAGTGTCAGTGCTGCCTGCAAGGTCTCTGCTACTCTTTGCCACAAAAGGTGAGTTGCCCCTCTCACATTGGCAGTCTGAGCCCAGGTGGTGAAATTGAGGTCTCGGTTTGCTCAGGTGCTTACTCATGTTTGATGTGCTGTGCTTTAGTTCCCCTACAGGTTAGTCTCAAATGTATGGGAGCAGATAGCTGCTACTCTTCCTCTGGAGAGACTGGCACAGTGGGGCTCCATACTTGGCACGGCTCTGCTGTTTCTGTAGAATTGGCTGCATCTGCCAGCTCTGGCCTAAGGCAAACACACAAAAGGATGGTGTTTAAGAGGCGTGCCTGCACATCTTGTCCCATGGTGTCACACAGGAACAGGCCTCCAAACACGAGTTGTCCTACACAAACCAGCTGTGCAAATGTGGCAGTATGAGGGGAGAAAAGGGGTCCCGAGCTGAGTGACAGCACATGCTCACAGTGCTGAAAATGTGTGTGTAACTTGAATGAGGCTGGAGCTAACAGCATGTACCGAAAGAACAGCTGTGGCACCACCGAGCACAAGCTTAAACAACAAAGTAGATAATGTGCCACTTTCCCAAAACAGGAATATTTTTACTCTTACCTTTGGAGCAATCCCAGCCACCAAGCCAGCAGGAAGTTGATGCAAACAGAGATAGTTACTTTTACATTATTGACTGCAGGAAAATGGTAACAGCAAGTGTACTCCAAATGTAATGCCTCTCCTCATCTTCTCTTTCTGAGATGTGCTGAGCACATGCTGCTCTGAAGTCTCCTTGGAAGCCAGGAATGTTCAGCAGCCATCAGAAACAGGCTAATGAGCTTGGAGTGAAAAGATAGAGAAGTATTGCTGAAACCTGAAATCTGACTTTCCTATGAGGAGACAGAATCACCCAAGGTTATTCTGCCTGCTCCTAAGAGCCATAAGCACAGGAGAAAAATGTTCTTTTTTTAGCCAGATTAGCTTCCTTTTTTTTTTTTTTTTAATTAACAAATGAGGACCTAACTATGAAAAAGCAGCATCTCTTACTATCCTTCCAAGGCATGGAAATAGCGGCAAAATGCTTCCTGTGAAAAACTCCCTCTGCCAGAATAAAAAGATCCTAGCTAGACACTTCCTGGAACGAGAGTCTTCAGATTAGCCCTTTATCTATTTTAATCTCTATTTGAGATTGTTAGCAACATATATCTTTACTTTGTAATCATTCTGGTATCAGTGCTCATTAATGCCCTTTGCACCAGGATTTGTAAATTTTTCATCACAACGGAGTAAACAGCTCCATTAAACACATTATGCAAGAGAGGAAATGGAGCCAGGAGCCAGCTGAATGCTACCCTCTAAGGCACAACCACTTAGGTTTAGACTTGTGCTTCAGGTTAGGCTTGTGAAAACCACAAAGCCCAGATCTTCAGGGATGTTTCAACTCCAAAATGCATGCAAAGTGGAGTACTTTATGTCATCTCATTACATTTGATTACAATCACTTCATTTCAGCATTTTATTTCTTTACATTGAATTTAGTTTTATTATCAGTCTACCATACTCAGATTGTTTCACTTTCTTCTCTGATTTCAAGATTGTCAATGAGTAGTAATTCGGCAAGGTTTGGCCCATTTCCATGCATTTTGTGTCATCCCAGACCATTCTATTGTTTTCATTTTGTTTCAGAATTCTCTTTTATTTTTAGCATTTCATTTCATCCCTTTCTTCTTCTGTCCATTCATGTTGTTCCCTGATTTCAGGATTTCAATCACTATAATTTTCAATGAGTCTAATTTTGGCAAGTTTTGCTTCTTACACTGCACCTCATTTCCCAAAATCAGGGAAAAAAGGTAAACAAAGAGTCAGGAGAAGAAATTGAAGGAATGAAATGCTAAAAAAGAGAGAAAATTCTGAAACAAATGGAAAGCAATAAAAGTGACTGGGATGACCTGAAGTGCAGGGAAATGGAGTGAAGCTTGCCCATTAGATCCTCATTGAAACCTTGAAACCAGAGAACAAAGTCTAACAAACACTGTGGGTAGGAGATATGATGAATTAAACTGCAATTGAAAAAAAGTCAGAAAATTTGCAAATAGGATGACTACAACCAAGTGTACTGAGATGAAATGAGGTGCAGTGAAAACCACTGAAACTTGCCAAAATTATTCCCATTGAAATGCTGAAATCAGAGAAGAAAGGTAAGCAAAGACACAGGAGAAGAATTGGAAGAAATTAAATGCTAAAAAAAAAGAGAGAAAATTCTGAAGAAAAGTGCAAACAATAAAAGTGAATGGGATGACTTGTCCTTTCAGCAGTATGTTCACATTTCCCCTACTCCTGCTTTTGCTACCTGTGTACTCAAGAACTTTTTCTTGCTGCTTTTGACATATTTTCTCAGGTTCAGCTACAAGTGGACTTTGACTTTCCTAAACATATCTTTGCATGCCAAACAGTGGTTCAGTATTCCTCTCACGGTAACCATTCCTGCTTCCACCCTCTATAAACTGCCTTTTTATATTTGAATTTTGCCAGAAGCTCCTTGTTCATCAATGAATGAAACATTTATGGAAACTTACTATACAATAAGCTTTACAAAGAACAAGAAGTGCATCTCTTGCTTTACTTAGTATTTTTATTATACCACCTTTAATTTCTTATCATTTACAATACATTTTGAGCAGGTGTCTGAGAAGGTTTTTAGTAGTTTTTTTTTTTCCTAAGTAAGTTTACCTGTATAGAGGTTTAATAACGCAGGAACCTTCTTCAGGTTGTAGCAACTAATGTTGTGACTGGGACAGAAAACCAGAGATGAAATAAAGAATTAGCTCCCTTTTCAAATACATAATTTCTGAGTTATATCCAATAATTGACTTAGAAACTTAAAAGTTACACATTTACTTTCTATGCTAGTGGACTTGAGGCACACAGGGTTCATGGAGCAGTCCCATATATCAGAACAGGCTCCAAGCCATGAAGCAGACTGAGCAAAAAAAATATGATAGTCAGCAGCTGTTTCCCAGCTTACCTGAATCATCCATACTTGATAGAAAATATCTCTGCCCGTTGGGAAACAGAGGCTCCTTCTATCCCAGTTCTAATTCAGGACAGAACACAGCCTATTCTTTCCTTTTAGAGAGGTTTTTCTATTATTGTTTTCTCCCCTTCCCTTTATGCCCCTAAAACTGTCCACAAAATGGAATATACAGGTTCAAGTTCCTCTTCTGAATGAAGGAAGCTTTGATTTCCCCAGCAAGTTCCATAATTGTGAAGGCAGAGCACATTTTTCCACCATTTTGCTTTGCCACTCTTTCAAGAACTGAAAAGTCACAGAGACAGTCAGGGAGAACTAGGAAGAGCATGAATGTAGCCCATGCTAAGGGTTCTTCAGATGACAAGCTCTCATTTATAAAACTACAAGTTTACCCAATATCAGGCTATGGGACTGCAGGGCCATGCAGACAGATCTATTCTGTCACTATTTCAGTGGAGCACTTTTTGTTTTCTGTACAGTGGTGCTACCTCCAAAGCACAGTTAATACATCTTATTAAACTATGCAGCCAATGTCTGGTAGCTAGGCCACCATCCTAACAGATGCAAGCTCTGTCATGCTGAGGAATTCTTACAACTTTGTATTCTGACTTGGGCGAAGGAAGGTTCACTATCTATTCAGGCTTTATAGAGAACATGGGGCAGAGCCTCTTCTTTCTAGATTCTTTTTAAAAAGCAATAGCTCTTACCAAACCTCACAAGGTTCTTAAATCAACCTCCATTTCACACATGGTCTGAAACTTCCTAACATAATAAGCCTCTCTGAAGAGTGAACTACAGTGAAGTCTAGTCTCTAGATATTGAACAGACCAAGCATGAAATAATTATCAAAATACCGTGTCCATATTAACATTCACAGTATTTGGAATCTGAGACAGTAAAAAGCAAAAGAATGAAAGTACAATGGAGAACCAAGTACATGCTTACCTGGTAAGCAGATCATCAGTTATGCCTCCAGACTTAGAACTTTTGATCTCTGCACCCAAATTCCATTCTGGGCTTCTACTGGACCCGCCTCAAGACATTTCATGTAACATTCCTTTGTTCATTCCCATGAATACAGAAAGGCAGATGTTATTTCATTCTCAAACTGCAATGTTTTCTAAAGTGAAATTATTGTATTAAGCCACTTTGAGGCAAGACAGACTCCTTATATTTATATTCCACTTCAGATTATACTTAGGAAAACAATATCTTAAAAGCAAAGTGTCAATACATCTAATATATAAAGCACTGAGTAAACAGCAAAGCTAGAAGAATTTAACTGGAAGCTAGCCTCAAGAGTTTAAACAGAAGAAAGATTTAATAAATAACAGCTTTCCTGGAAACAAATTTTTTCAGCATTGCTAAGTAGTGATACCTTCCATTTGAGGATGGACATTTAAATCACCTATATAATCGAATGTTTGGAGAAATATAGTTACATTTATCATGATGGTATCTGAGTGCAAAGAAAATCCTAAACCCAGGAAAATTATCTGACACAACATCCACTCTCTGCTGTCCATGTTCCCAGAAATGTATATGGTAGAAGTATTTGCCTTTTTCCATCTTCTGCATGTTCAGTTCATGAACATTGCTTTGGGAAGCTTAGTGCGGGGATACATGGTGCTCTTTCCTTACAAAATGCTAATATTTAAACCGGGTATTCAATATTTCCCAGACAGCTATGAGAAAGCCCAGCTCTATGCCCTGGCAAGTCCATGTTGTTCTCCTGGCAACTTAGAGCCTTTAAGCACAAGAGTCATACAGGATGACATTCATGGAATTGGAAATTATTTCTGCCAGGCTAATTGAAGCCATAGAAAACAGAAGAAAGAATCTTAAAATGCATTCTGTATTGATCCAGGACTCAGAGAAAGTGTGTTCCAACAGCAATCTGCTGGTTTGCAAAACAAGCTTTCTATTGCTGTCTGCAATACATGAATCTGTAGGCTTCATATACAAATTTGTAGATAGGAAAGCTGTTAAAAGTTTACTGTATTCTGGTACTAAATGGCACAATTGAAATATGCACAAATCACAACCAGGGCATCTCCAACTCAAGAAGTTTAGGAAAAATATAAGCAAATGAAATTATTATTAACCGGGTAGTGACATAGCTCAGTGTCACAGGACAAATCAATGGTAGAAACTAAACCAAGATGATTTTGTCTGTCTGGCTTCCAAACCATGGATTTAATTACACCATTCTTTCCAAAGGTGTCTATTGATCTCACACTTTAGAAAAGTAGGATGAGTTTTTCTGTGTGGACTTAAATGTATCTCTTAGGGAAAAAAAAATAATAACAGGGTTTCAGCCAGTAGCTGTTTCCAAAATTCCCCAGGATGCTCTCATTACAGCAAAGAAAAAACCCATGTTATCAGTATTAAACCAAAAATGAAAAGAATAGCAAGATATTCACAGCTCCTGAGAAGCTTAAAAAGCAGGAAACCAAAACCAGCAGCTGAGAGAAATCAACAGCCTATGGTATTGGGGGCGTAAGCCATGTTTTTCTGACAGTTTCACAAGAGAATGTGAGTCAAGGCAACTGCTGCCAGTTTCCAAATGAGCAGGCATCTTCCCAGAGCTCAGACACATCACAGAGGTTTAATGGAATCTTCAGGAGGCATTTTGGACCAGTGCTGGAACCATAACCTGTGCAAAGCAGCCCCTTGATTCATTTCCTCCCTGCACTGGGCTTAGAAATTGCCCGTGCTGAGCTCTGTTTGGCTAACTCAGATTGAAGTAACAGTGGGAACAGTTCAGCCTGTGAGAGAACTGAATTTGGCCATTAAAACCAAGGCAGCTTGCTCTGATCTCTGCTTAACCCCAGTTAACACGACGAGGATGCTGTGGTTAGGGCCCATAACCACAGCCTTGGGCTTGCTGAGCTGGTGAAGCCATTGCTGGGCAGCGTTACGTGTACGTGTGAGCCCAGTCCTGGATCATCTCAAGCTCTGTGAAATGTCAAGTCAAATAAAGCCATTCTGCTCTTATCATTTCCATTTTTCAGTCCTCGCTGTCCAAGGCTTTTCTAGGGGTGACTTCATCTCAGTGGCTGCTTTATTCACTCAGATGTTGATGTTTGCAGCAACTGCACAGCTCACTCTGCCAAACTGCTCACAGCATCACTGGAGCTTGTCTCTTGACATCTTCCAGCACCAGCACAGAGTTGTCTCTCTGAGGTAAAAGAGAGGGGGCCCAAGACATGCGTTGCTTTTGGCACCAAGTTCACATCATTGCTCTTTCAGGGCAAGGGACATGTCTGGGGATGGATGGGATGGCATGAGGGGTAAAGGCATGGGCAGGGATGGGTGAATAAAGTTCCACTACAACTCACTTTGGTGATAAGTGAACTGGTGTGATTGATATAGGAAAAAGGGTAGGAAGCCATGGAGAATTTAAGGAAGAAAAGCCTGAAGAACAGATTTCTTTGCAATGTGGGAAGGCTGGCAGTAAGTCATAGTAACAGTAACTATGAACGTCTTGGCTATTTCAGTTCTGCTGACTGCTTTATTATGAACAGGCTGTTAGCACAGTCCATCTTAAGGCTGTAGAAGTACTTCTAATGTTTAAAATCCCCATCTGAAGGCCAAGAAAGTCACAATGAACCAGCTGAGACTAAAATTTCCAGAGTTGGGGTTGTGCTTCAGGCTAAATTTGTTTGGGAACATTCAGCCAAAAGTTTGTTCATGCCTTTCTAACAGCTGACATCTTTCTTAGAAATCCATTGTTTATCTGACCTTCTCCTAACCTGTTAGAAAAATTTCGGGTGCTATTTTCCTGTCTCTGTTGAATGCTTTGAAGCATTACAGGCAAAATTTGGCAGGAGGCAGCTTTCTGTTAGGAAGACACATTGCAGCAGCTCTCTAAAACTGTGCTCAAACTTGGCTCCGCTACAAGCACTTGAAAACCCAGTTTGTGTGCACCTGATAGAGCTCTCAGTTCTTCATCTAAAACTCCCCCGAGATGTCTGAGTGGAGCAGGTGCTGGTTATTGCTGGCTGCCAGGGCTGCTAAGGGCAGATGACAAGTGTGAAGCTGGTCTCTGCCATGCACCCCTTGCCCATTCCAGCACCAAAATGGCCAGGGGGAAGCCAGCTGAGTGAAGGCATAACTGGCAAAAGAGACATTGTGTGCTGAAAAAAGGAGGTGGGGGAAGGTTAAAAAAAAGTCTGGAACTAGGTTGGAGGCCATGGGGTTTTTGCCTTAGAAGAGGCCACCAAAGAGGAAAGGTTTCTGGGATCTTCACCAGCCCCAGCTCTGCTGTAGCCTGGGAGATGAATAGCCAGGGAATGAGAGCAGCAGGCTTGACACTAACCAATGTTGTTGCAAGAGGCTTTGCTTCTCCAGAAGGAAAAATTGCTGGGGTTTGTGTCCATCCACATCTGAGGTATGAAGGGGAAAGCAGTCAGCCTGATGGGATTTGGACAAAAAATTTCTGAAAGCTCATGGAAATATTCATGCTATGTGACCAGTGCTTCCTGGTTGGCTCCAGACTTGAAGCAAAGAGGGAAGGAGGGAAGAAGGAGCATCTCTTTGGCCATTGGAAGGGTTTCACCCCACCCTTGTGGAGAGAGAAGTATGTGGTGCTGGGTAATTACTGAAACAGGGGTTTCATAACCAGGCACTGACCTTTGACCTCCACGTCCAGAGCACCAAAGCTGTGATCCTGCAGGAAGATCTGCAGAAGCTGCTTGCAGCCTCAGCTGGGAGCTGGCCATGTGCCGTGGACAGCTGTGTGTGGAACCTTCTAGACTTTTACGCTCAGTTCCAAGCCTTAGAAGGTCATTTGCCTCCATTGGTGGCATCTCTGAGGGATGCTTTGGGGACAAATGACCACCTGCTCCTCACCCATGCATGCACTGATGATCACTGTGGAAAACCCCATCTAAACCACCTTTAGGGGCAGGGTGTGAACAGTAGGTGGAAAGTAGACTTGGAAGAGAAAAGCTGTCATTAAAACGAGGTTAGTAAGTGATCATCATCTACTCTGTGCACTGAATACAGGGAGGGTCCTTCAAAAGGAAATATAGCATGTAATTATAATTAAATATGATCTTATGGACAATATGGACAAAAAGGCTCAACTAAAGTTGCCTATTTTTTTTTTTTGTTAAATGGCAACTCCTGCATAATATTGGTTCTGGATGCTTTGTTTTGCAGGATTAATAAGTTTTTTCTTAAAGTTGCCTTTTTGTTTGTATTTCAGTGCCTTCACTCAAAGAATGGTAATGTCTGCATGCAACTTCTGTAATTCCACTTAGCTCATCTCTAAATTCTAAACTGTGCTCAGTCAAAGATATGCAGCCAGCACAGTGGGGCAGCAGTTAGCTAAAATTAATATGTATGTACTTGGAGGGTTTTTTCTCTGACTTGAAAATTGCTCAAAATGTTACTTTATTGAAAAGAAATGCAAATCAGCATCTTCCATTTTTCAGAAAAATACTCACCTTTTTTCTTTCTCTGTGTCAGAAAGAGATTTGTTGTCTATTGTTTCTTTGCTGGCTTTGAAAAGTGTTTTTTTGCAATGATGAAGCTATAGCACTTGTTCCACTCCTTTGCAGGCCTGGCCATCCATGCTACTAGCCAAAAGTGGAGGAGCTGTCAAGTTTGCAGGAAAGGATCATTTTCCAAGTGACCTTTTGGAAAGATGTCAATTGGGAAGTCAGTGTCAGTGTAAGGGTCTTTTCCTTAAGCTCATGCATTCTCAGGTTACAGCTTTGTCACTTTATGTCAAGGCTGAGCCACAGGAAGCAGAGTAGCTGGAGAGTTCCTATTCTGATGGCCTTCCATCAGAAGGGTGATGTTCATAAGAATTAAATCCACTTCCTCAATTCTGATCAACCATCCTTGTTAGAGCCCACAGGTGAAGGATGGGCATCCAACAGCCTTTGGCTCTTTGGCTCTAGCCAGGGTAAGTAAAACTGAAAGGACCTAGGTGAAGATTTTTCTGCTGAAGTTCATAAAGGTCAGGCTCAAACTAAAGTGAAACAGGCAAGGTAACATCCTTTTACTGGTGGGGTGATGAGGAAATGTCCACTGACATTCCTGGGGCCACATTTCCCATTTTTCCTCTGTCATCTGAGTGCATGTAGCATGAAAATCAATGTGGGAGGAAGCCCTTGATCACCTTTTCCCATTCAGCCATCTCCTGCTCAAGCCAGCCCACTGAGTAGGGAACTGCTGCAGCTCTGTCTCCTGAGACCTCACACTAGAACTGTTTGAAATGTGGAGGGTACTCAAAAGCCAACAACTCCCAGGCTACACTGCAAACAGAGTTCAGCTCTGGCAGCTCTCCCAGGCCAGACTTGCCAAGAGTGCTCTCTGTCCCATCACCCATAATAACTCAATAACCTTAAGTTTGTCAGCCCCAGTATAAACACCTAAGGGACGTCACTGGTGATCATCCACCAGCTGGACTCTGTACTGTTGATCCCACTTCTTTCAGCCCCACCATCTGAACAATCATCCACCCACTTTATCAGCTACCCTGGTACTGTCGAAAATGGTGTTAAAGGCTTTGCAGTGTCCAGGAAATAAATGAGACATACTGATCTCGTGCTTTGAGGAGGCTGCCCTCAAAGAACAACTAGCTCTCCTGGGCCCCTTCACTCTGCAGGGCAGTTCCCTTTGGGATTCTGTCAGGGAGATCCCTGGATGAAATGAAACCTGTTCTCCTGCCGGTAAGGGCAGTAACGCTGTTTGCACTGCTGATTTCTTGCAGGATTTAGTATTTCACAGTTTCATGGTTGCTGCAGGCAAAATTCATCATTGACCATCATATCCTGAACCAATTCTTCCTATGTTGTGAACAACAAACCCAGCACAGCATCTCCTCCTGTTGTCTTTTCAATCAGCTGTGTCATGAAGCTGTCTTGAGCACACTCAAGAAACCATCCAGACTGTGCCTGACCATGCAGCCCTTCAGTTAAAGCACACTGTGAGTTAGCCCTAAGGCCTGTGATTGTGTGGGATGGCTCTATTGACTTTCTCTCCTTTCCCAAGAAGTCTGTAGTGAGTGCCTGGTCCATCACCGCCCATAGTGCTTTGCCACTTCTCCTTGCCCACAGCACTCGGATGGCGCATCACCTCTCCCATGGCCAAGTTCTGGGCGCTCCTCTGCACAGCACACAACCACTCCTCACTGTTTCCAGCCTGTCCTTCCTGAAGCCACTGTGCCCATTGGGGCAGCTCTCCAGTGTGTGATCTACCCTGGCATGTCTCTGTAATTCAGAAGAAATCACAGTTCTGCAGTTGTGTGGGAGCTGGTATTCCCCCCAGTTGTTCCCCATTCTACATGTGTGTTTCAAACTACTTGAGACCAGCCCTACACCCTGAGTCATGATGCTTTCAAAACAGGATTCTGCTGTGGAGACTCCAGCAAGGTAAGGTCAGCACACAGACAATGAGCATGGAGGTGCCTCCCCTGGCAGGGGAAAGGGCATTGGAGGCCCTGGCTGCACACCAGCACTGCCTGCACAGCATTTGCAGGTGCATTGCCCTGCAGCCCAAGCTCTCCATCACTACTGCAGCAACTGTTCCACTAGGAGGCTTTCCCCTGATCACACTGAGATCACAGATCAAGCTGTGATGGGTTTACTGCTTCTTTTTATCTAGAGCTGACTGTCCTAAGAGCAAGGCTTATTGATCTCCAATGGCAGGGATGCCAGGAGCACACAGGAAATACTTTGGAAATTTAAGGATGCAGACTTTAGGAAATACTTTGACTGACTCCATAATTGTGTTGGCATTACTACTGCCCCAAAGGCTGGACATTGGAGGCACCTTGTAATACATGTGACTTCTTGCAGCTGAGCTGTGGTCTACAGAAGCTGAGGTCATTGTGCTGACTGACACTTGGAGTTTGATAAAAATTTTTAATCCTAGAAACATAAATTATTTTTAAAATCTCAAGGGACTGTTTTAAGCTAGCTGTTGTAGTAAGTGCTTTCTGTAAGGGAATGTTTGATCTAACCTGAACTTTCTCAAGTTCCAATGGAACCTCTTCTTAGCCTGCAACGAGAAACCTGTATGATCTGTGTTTAGGAGCTGCTTCTTCCTTGACTTGCCTGTACTAACAAGAAGGTGACACACATTTAAACAACCTTTTTCCAAATTGTTCCATGAGAATGCAGCAAGACTGGTTGCTTGTGTACTTCTCCTTGTCTGTGAGAGAAGGCAGCCAAACACCCAGGGCTCAGCCAGCCCTGCCCCACTGAGGGCATTGTTAGCACCAGCTGCCACGTTCAGCAGGAATGGAGACCTCTGGGCTTCGGCTTTGGAGGAAGAGGAGGAAGAGGAGGAGGGATGTCCCTCATCACCACTCCCCTAAGGCTGAGCCAAGCAGAGGAGGAGCTTGGAGGTAGAGCCAAGTTTCACAGTCAAAGGCCAGCAAGTGCAGGGAGAGAGGAGCAGCAGAAAAAGGCAGTGTGAGGAAGAGGAGGAAGCAAGGAGAAAGGAGCAGCTGTGAGGGCAAGAAAGTGAGAGAGGAGAAGAGAAAAGGCAAAAGGAGGCAGCAACAGTCTTGGGTCAAAAGAGGAAAAACAAGGAGTAGACAGGCTACAAAATGGCATTGCTCCTGTGGCTGGGGTCCCAGCTGTCATCCATCTGGAGCAATATCTCTATACTGGGAGTCTTTCTTACAGTGTTTACTTTACTGCTTGACTTCATGAAGCGCAGAAAGAAGTGGAGCCGTTACCCGCCGGGCCCTGCCTCGCTGCCATTCATCGGGACCATGTTCTCCGTTGACTTCCACAACCCCCACCACTCCTTTGGCCAGGTGAGTGGCAGCCCCTGAGCAAAACACTCCACATACAACCCACCATGGGCCCAGGAGGGCTGGGTCACACCCTGGCATCACCTACAGGTACATAACATGGAGAACACGAATTTTCCTTTCCCCTGAAATTGCTAGACAGAGCTTTAAGACTAACTAGCAAAAAAGGGTAAAGGAATGTAAAATTATGCACACTGGATGATAAACATGGCTGGATATACTGTGCCCCTAGTGATAGGGGCTGTTGTACAGCTGGCTGCCAGCCTGACCTGTGGGCAGGCCTGGAGGCAAAGGAGCAGGGAGTTGTGCAAAGAAGGGAAGACAAACAAATATCTGTGGGCTGGGAATGTGGCTGCAGGAATGGCAGGCTTCCCTGAGAGTTACTGAAGCATGCCTGCAGGCATGTGACAGTTTCAGTTAAAGAGGCCAGCTTGTGGGATTTGCCCCTGCAGCAATGCCCAAAATCTCAGTAGGTTCCTATTTAAAGTCAGGGCTTACCTTTTCTCAAAGGGAAAGCAGGGCCTTCACAGCCTGCAGCAGATAAACCACGGGTGTTTTGTGCTTCAGCTTGCAAACTCTAAAGGCCTCTTTTCCAGAACAGCACTGTTCAGCTGCCTGTCCAAAACCTGCGAAGTGGAGAAACTAAATACAGCATTCGTATGATTTGCTTGCATGTAGCCCAAAGTCTTCCTATTTTCAAATAATATCACGTCAGATCATACTAACCACAGTCTTGACCAGTAATCATTTTTAATGATGTATTTCTAGTGCCAGTGAAGTGCTAATCCCCTTTTCAACCCTACTGCAAATACAGTATTAAGTACGTCAATTCCTTTCAATGCTACAGTGAAGAAATCGAGAATCTTAGCTTTTAAACAAGGAAAAAAAGACAGGAAAAAAAGTAGAAGAAAACTGTGGGGTATTGCTACTCTTGCACTGTCTTTAAACAATGTGCTTCTGAGCTTTGCTCAGTGTTCCTGACTAGCAAGGGAGCTTTGACCTGCCTGCCCACGAGTCCATGTCCCGTTAAAGGGCTTGTCTACCTGGAGAAGCCTTTGCTCCATGGCCAGCTCCCATGGAGAGTGTATGGCTGACAGGATTACCTGTGCAGCCATCCTGATTCAGCTTTATGAGGCTCACAGATCACAGCAGATGTAGGGTTCCAGTTACCAGTCGTACTAGATGTGTACACTCCTCTGAGGGAGAAAGTTGACCTGGAACTCCAGTGTGGAATTGCCTTTCCCAGCCATGTTTCTGGAAACCTGGCTCTGAGTAGATCTTTAGGTACAAATGCATCTTTAAATGGAAATTACATATCACTTTATTATCAATATTCCCTTCAGCAAAAGTAGACTAACTCAGAACTTACTTCGTCTTTCAGATCAAAATAAATAGAACCATTAGGAAATAATTCATTATTGAGCATGCAGTCTTTAAAAATTCCCACAAAGGTTCTTGACAAAATTAAAAGTACTTGCACAATGTTCATGACAACAGTTTGGCCAGGACAGGTGTATTCTAAATTTTTCCACTTACAGGCCATTGATCCTGCTACAGCTGCTGCTTGGCACTGTTTGGAGCTGTTACATTGCAAAGTTCAAGGTCAAAGATCAGCTGAATATCTCTGAATAAAAGTACCTCAAAGTACACTTAGTAGTAAATGCGCTCAGTAAGGATATGCTCATATTTCTGACTTTACACTCAGTTCATTTTCAGGAACGTGCTTTTTTATCTTGGCAGCTTCAGAAGAAGTTTGGAAACATCTTCAGTCTCCAGAACTGCTGGACCAACGTGGTAGTGCTGAATGGGTATAAAACAGTGAAGGAAGCCCTGGTCCACAAATCAGAGGACTTTGCTGACCGGCCATACTTTCCAATATATGAACACATGGGCTATGGAAAGAATTGTGAAGGCAAGTCCCATGACAATGGACATTCCTTGATGGCACTAGCAAGAGAAGGAATGGGTAGAGGCAAGATTTTCTCAGTGCAGTGCACCTTGGTGTGTCCCCCTGGTCAACCTCCTTGCATGTCTGGCACCCTTTGGTGGTGCTAAACTTGGATTTGATTAAATGGGGGCTCCCCTTCATGGCTGTAGTACAGCTCCAGCAATCACACACTTCTTCACCTATGTAAGGACACTATAAATGGTACAACCTTTCTGCCAGCTCCCAACAGCCACAAATTAGTACTTATGGTCCTTATGTAAGACAAAATGCTTATGGAAAATGGTAAGTTTAAATGGTACATGTAAGTTGTTGCAAAAAATATGATAACTTTAATTCAAGACAGAGTATTTTGCTGCATGCTGCCCACATCACATCCTCAGCTCCTGTGTGGTGGCACAAGCTGCAACACACTTCACACAAGCTATGGGAACAATGCTGAATGTTTTGGAGAGGTGATTCCTTTATCCTTGGCAGCCCTTGTTGCTCCCTTTGAATCCCCCTGCATCTTTGCCAGCCATGCACAAGCTTTAGAAGGTGCAGTGATCCCTTTCTGAATTGCTGTCTGAACAAGCTGCACAAGGTCAGACTGTTTCATCTGTCCATACAGACCTGTACCTCCAGACTCACAACTGCTGTTCTCTAGCACCATTCACTTGATGTACAAGCCACATATCTGACATTTCTTGCTCATCCACAATTCCAGGGATTGTTGTAGCAAGATATGGACACGTCTGGAAGGAGCTAAGGAGATTCTCACTCTCTACACTGAGGAACTTTGGGATGGGAAAGAAATCCCTGGAGGAGCGAGTGGTAGAGGAAGCTGGATTTCTTTGTTCTGAAATCGAGTCTGAAGAAGGTTTGTGACATCCACAAGGATGGGGAAATCACAGAAAAAGGCCATACAGTGATGCAGAGAGAAGTAATGCTACAGCCACTCCTGTTTGCATGCAGGGCTCTCTTCCCCTGCAAATGCAGTGCTCCTAGTCTATGTGCCCTCCTTGGAGCCTCTTCTGCTTTGCACAGTGGGGCTACTGTAACACTAATCCATTTGAAACAGTAAACAAATAGGAAATTAGAAATAGAGAGGTAAAACACAGCTATTCCCAGAGCTCAGTAACTCTAACTTGATAAAGTTTAGTGGAAAGTTTACTGATATTATCACATGCAATAAAAGTGCAGCTGACAGTTCACAGCCTGTCATCCAGACACAGAACAAAGTGTTACCTGTCAAGTCACAGAACAGCCCCAACAGCTCAGTTTTTCTTGGGAATTTTCTTCTTTAAAGATAGAGCAACTAAATATTAGTAAGAATGAGATTATTTCACTTCCTAGTGTGATGCTATAGTGGTCTGGGGGCTTTTTCTCCTGGCGTCATCAAGGTGGCATTTGTGTATTCTCACTGCTGACAGATGAGGTCCAGCAGTTTGGTGTTGCTGAGCTTCATGGCTTGGTCTCCATTTCCATTTTCAGGTAAATCTTTTGATATACATGTTCCCTTAAATAATGCTGTCTGCAACATGATCTGCAACATTGTCTTTGGAGACCGTTTTGACTATGGTGATGAGACATTCAAGAAGCTGTCACGGTTATTTCAAAACTCCTTGGATCAGGAAACTGGATTCCTACCTCAGGTAAGCCACAAGCTGTAAGAAGCTGCCTTCTATTACTTGAGAGAATTTAGTTTTCCTCATTTTCCTTTTTTTTGCATCACGTAATATCTCCTCTCTCTTTCTTTGTCCCCTCTTTGGTTCTCACACCCCAGCTTCTTAACGTGGTGCCCATTTTGGTGCGGGTCCCTGGAGTGGCACAGAAGCTTTTTCGAGCACAAAGGGAGTTAATGGACTTCATAGATGTGGCCATAGATAAACATGTGAAGACCTGGGACCCTGCTTACACCCGAGATATCACGGATGTATTTTTAAAGGAAATGGAGAAGGTAGGCTGATACTAGCAGACCCTCCAGGATCAGGAGTAGTTTCTTTGCCAGTTCAAGCTTGTGAAGCCGACTTTCTTCCTAGAGCTGCACAAAACCTCTTACCAACTAATTTCCTACTTTTTCTTTCCATGCTGTATCTTGTGAAGAAAGGTATTCTTCATGCCGGAACCTCTTTTATTGTCTTAGGACACCATGTCATCTGTTGATGCTCTTGTTTGCATTTTCTGCCTTCACACTTCCTTCAGAATCTAGGAACTTCCTTCTTTCCAGCCTACAAAAATATGAAGGCTTCTAAAAGGCAATAATTGAGAATTTGCTAAATGTCCTAAGTTTGCACCAGGGAACAAGTCAGCATGCAAGATTCTGTGTAATGTCGGTGCCTCAATGACTGATGCCTCAAGACCAGTCAAAAACTGGAGCAACAGGTTGACTTTTTGGAGTCATTGCCCCATCCGCAGCCTGCCTTTAAACCAAGATATGATTTGAAACCAGTGTCTCCTTTGGGATATATATAGTTTTGAATTGCTTGCTAAGAACTCATTTGCTAGATCTCAGAGGAAGGCCTAAATTCTGAACTTCACTGAAATTAAAAGGAGTCTTTCTTTGAATGCAGTCAGGCACAAAGTCAGTATAAAATCAAAGATATTTGGGTCAGCCTGTCCATCTGCCATATGTTTCTGCACATGGATTCACTACATTTCAAATGCCAGATGAGCAATATTACCAAATTCTGCTTGCAAATCACTTCCCCCATCCAAGTCCTCAGACTGCACTGCTGCTCTGCGTTACAAACCCTGCCATGCTGTGGAGGTCGGGCACCTCCAGCCCATGGGCAGAGCAACGTGACCCACGTTACTCTGCACTGAGCAGTACAGCCTGGGGGTGGGTGCTGTCTCTTGTCACATCCCTCTTCTGTTCACTAACATCACCTGAGCGCCAGTCTGATAAATCCCTCTCCTGAGTTAACTTGGGTCAAGTCCGTCCCAAACTCCCTTGTCTGAGATCATTTATTGGAATAACAGTTGAGTCTTAAATGCATTATTAATTGCTATCCATATTACAACAGCATCTAAATATACAGAATAACTTAACAGAAGCTAGTCCCTAGGAAAGGGAAGTATACAGAGGATTAGAAAAGACAAGCAGATGAACTCATGCAGAGAGCTTGTCATATCTCATATGCTAACAAATTTGAGCTCAATCAGCATTTGGATGAGAGACCAGTTCTGCTAGAAGTGGTGTTGCAGATTTAGTAGGAAGCAATAATCCTTTAACCTGATAGCCCTGATCTTTTATTTTTCAATAGTAAGAAAACACCAGGGCAGGAGCAGTGAGAATCTGTAATGCATAGCTAGAGATAACCCCCTGAAAATAATGCTAATTTTGCATTTGCCACATCAATGCAGCCTCCTCTCTACTCTGTGGCTTTTATCATCTGATCATACCTGAATAACTGTGCTCCACCTCCTCTGGGGGAAGATGTTACAGTGAGTGGCAAGGGCCTGCTGTCCGTTTGAGCTGAAGGCACAAGGTGTTTACTTCTGTCCTGAAGGCAGGAGTAGCATTCTTCTCTGAGTATGCTGGAGGTGGTTGAGGACCTTCAAATACAGGAGGGAACAGAGTTACAAAGTACATCACTCATGCTCAGACTGTTGCTTGTGCTGTGCTCTACTCTTCCAATAAAAAGCAGGAACGCATGCTAAAAAATGGATCCAGTGCTTCTCAGCACTTCTCTGGACAGTGATCTTCTTCCCCAACAAATACCACAGCTCCAATCACCCACTTTTTTGCTCTCCACAGGGTAAGGCAGCTGAAGAGAATGGTTTCCACTACAACAACCTTCGTCTGGTTGTCACAGATTTGTTTACAGCTGGTTCTGAGACCACCTCCACCACTCTCCGGTGGGCATTGCTGTACATGCTGCTCCACCCAGAAATACAGAGTAAGTCAGAAACTTACCTACAGAAATGTAGCCTCTTCCCTTCAAGACTCATTTTTCCACAAGGATTACACAATGAGGAACTGCTTTGATGATTGTTGGTCTAGCAGAAACAGAGGAGAAACACTTCCCAAACAGCTGTTCTGGCAGGGGGTAGCCATGATAAAAAGACTGGAGTTTGTAGGGCAAGTTTGCTCTTGCCTTCATTTTGAGGGCTTCACCTGGGGACTGGCTGTGGTCAGTGTAGGCTCTTCCAATATTTGGAATAGATGCTGATTGGTTTAAATTCTCTAATGCCACTCGGCCAGTTACCCTTCAAGCTACATAGAGGAGGGGTAAGGTAGCATATCAAGTGGCAAGGCCTTGATAAGGGTGCTATGAGCAAAGAACAGTTATACATAGCCACTGATCAACTGAAAAGTGCCTTCCTGTCTCTAACTGCTTGTCCTGTTCTCACACAGTGCTTACAATCTCATGCAGCCAGTCTTCCTTCAGCTTGTACCAGCTGCCTCTGGTCCTCTAAGAGTCCTCTAATTCTTTATCTCTTCTGCTTTCAGGTAAGGTCCAGGCAGAGATTGATAGAGTGATTGGCAGAGAGAGACCCCCCAGCATGATGGACCAAGCAAGCATGCCTTACACTAATGCTGTGATCCATGAAGTGCAACGCTGCGGGGATATTATTCCTGTTGGGTTACCTCACATGACGTACCGGGACACCGAGTTGCAAGGCTTCTTTATTCCCAAGGTGACCGTGACCACATAAGCAACACAGCAACCTCCCCTTTTGCAGCTGCCAGGTGGGGATGATCCCATCCAACCCTGCAGCATTGCACTTCCAGCCTCAATTACAATTACTGTTGAGCACTAAAATAGGACATTTTGAAATGCTAAATTCAGGCAGACGGTCACATCTGTGTTCTAGGCTCACAATTCTTGTATGGGAACACAACTGCAGCGGCAGCTCAGCGCAAAGGTTTCCTTTCCTCTCAATGAGCCGTGATATTCACTGCCTGTCAGAAGCAGCCTAACAGACTCTCTGGAGGCACTGAACACCAGCTTACTGGCCTTCCTGAGATGCTAGGAGTTAAATTCTAATCTCTGAAGCTACTCAGTTGCCATTGGCATTCAGACCAGTTTCACTGTGACAAGCAGCTGCCCTGGCAGCAGTGGCAGAATTTAAGCCTGAGATAGTTTTGTAATTTTTTGTAGCCGTATCTGGTATCTCCTCTGATTTAGAACTTTGACATGTGAAACAGGAAAGCCTTGTGATTTTTCCCTGGTCCCTGCAAAAGTTGGGCTTTGAAGTCTGTCAGTCAGCTTTTTCTCTGCAGCTATAAAACAAGTCCAGGAGGATCTGAGAAGCAGAGGCTGTTTCCACTGTGTAACTGTGAAATTGGCATTTGCACGCTACAGCCTCTGTAAGGCTACAAATTGCAAAAGTTCGGGTGCTTCAGAGTGTAGGGCAGGCACAAAATGCCATTGGAAATGGGCCCTGCTTTACCTCTGCTTCAAATAAGATGCAGAAGTGGAAATGGGTGCTTTTGGTTGGCATTTAGGGACTAAAGAGAAACCAACACTGTTCTGTTGTGCCAAGATAATGCTGCAGTTCTCACTTAAGTTGTTTCCTCTTGTGGGGGAGTGCAGGGGACCACAATCATCACCAACTTGTCTTCGGTGCTGAAGGATGAGACAGTCTGGGAGAAACCAAACGAGTTTTACCCCGAACACTTCCTGGATGCAAAGGGGCACTTTGTGAAACCAGAGGCCTTCCTGCCCTTCTCAGCAGGTAAATCTGAGGGGAGGATCCAGCTGCAGGTCAGAAGCACAGCTGGAGGGTGACTGGCTCCCCCCACGGCAATTCCAACATCGATTATTGCCCTCTCTGACACATTTCCTCTTCCCTTTCTTGCAGGTCGCCGTGCCTGCCCGGGAGAACAGCTGGCCAGGATGGAGCTCTTTCTCTTCTTTACCACTCTCCTGCAGAAATTCACTTTTGTGCTCCCTGAGGACCAGCCCAGGCCACGGGAGGACGGTCACTTTGCACTCACCAACTCTCCACACCCATACCTGCTGCGAGCTCTCCCAAGATAGGTGCACACCACTCCCCTTCCACTGACAGACCACCACCGCCCAAACTCTGTCAGGAACATTGCAGGCCTAGGCAGGATCATGCCATGCTCAATCTCAAGTCTGTGCAGAAGACCACAGCTGTGTAAAGTAAGGATCTTGTTGTATCTTGTATCAGTATCTTGTTGAGCTTAATTCTAGTTGTGCTTCTTGAATCAGACAAGAGAGCTTCAGCATCAACAACAAGCTGACATTACAATGTAGTTTCAGCCTAGTGCTTCTGGAAAATCTTACCATCCAGGATATTCATGTCCCCTTCATTCCTTCCTGTTTATTACACACTTCTGTGTGTTGAACAAATACTGCACTGTCTTCATTTCTAGCCTCAAAGAAAGTAAGTTTTAATCCTGACAGCCCTTATGTCACACTATGTCTCCAGTAGGAGTAAATACCAAGGAGTACATAAATAATCCAGATGGTGTTTTGGCCACAGAAGAAGGTCATTTGTGAAATACAGAAATTTTGATAAATACATTTAAAGAGAAATCCTGGTGTTTAGATTTATTATCTCTTTCAATTATTTTTCTTTTATTTTTGGCATTACATAAATGCCAAAAATACAAAAGCACTTGGGCAGGTTTGGAACTCACCTTGGGATGGAGTTAACACTGTTTGAAACTGTATGGCCATAGATTTCAGAGCTGCCTCTCTCTTTCTTCTTGCAATATCCCTGACAAATTGTTTGCAAGATATAAAGATATGTTGATGTTTAAATTAGGAGTAGCCCACTTACCATGTCTAAAGAGACAGTAGCACAAAGGAGCTCCTACTTATAACCACCACTAAAAAAAAATAAATAAATCTGAAATCAAGTGCACGTGTGCAGTAGTAATTTTGTGTAATAGTAATTTTGGAAGCTATGAAAGTTATGGAATTGTGCATATACTTACTAACAAAATTAAGATTTGAACTTCAGCAGGAACTGCACATTTGCACATTTATGTTTTTCATCAACAAAATAACTTGAAAGAATAGAAGTGATGCGAAATCTCCTTTCTCGCCCCTCCTCTTTGTGGTTGTCTCAGTCCTGCTGTGCTCCTGCCTCAGATGCTCACCTGAGATTTCTCTCCTCACACCCAGCACCTGCGCCTTTCAAGATCATTTCAGTGTTACTTTTCTGGTCTGTTCAGTGACACCGAACTGAATGGGTTCAGATTTATAGGGGCCAGCACATACCCCAATGTGTTTAAAGGGAACTTAACTCTGGAGAGGTCCCGGCACTCGCTTATTTGGATAAAACGTGGGTATAGCTAAAGTAGGGAGTGTCTTTTCCAGCACGCAAGAGTGACTGAGAGAAAGTCCACTTGCCTGACCGACCGAACAGCAGCCGATGGCGGCGTTCCAGGGCAAAGGGAACAAATGGCTCGCTCCGAGTCACAGCCCCAGCCCTGCCCTGAGGGAGGAGCGGGCTCTGAGGGGCGGGGCAGACCCACGGCCTCAGGAGGCAGGGCCCGGTGTGGCCCCAGCCAGCAGCTGCTCAGTCCCTTGCACGGTGATTGGGTGTTTGGCATTTCTTCCGACCAATGGAATAGGAGGCGGCCGGCCCGAAAGGCTGAAGTGGCAGCTCAGCTGGCCAATAGGAGCAGTTGCCCTGCCCTGTGCGTTCCCGCGGGCGGCGGGGAAGGTGGCAGCGGCAGCAAGATGGCGGTGGCTGGCAAGGGAGTGGTGTCGGCCGCCGTGAAGCCGATCTTCAGCCGGGACCTGGGCGAGGCGAAGCGGCGCGTCAGGGAGCTGTACCGGGCCTGGTACCGCGAGGTGCCCAACACGGGTGGGTGAGGGACACGGGGCCTGCCGCGCGGGCTCAAGGTCGGAACGGCCTTAGTGACATTGGTGCAGCCGGACGAGTGACAGTGTAGCGATTTTAGGGTTGAGTTGCGCGTTGCTGGTGGAACAAGTGCAGAACGTCGTGGATGACCGCAGTAGGTGTTGTGTTTCTCTTAGTGCACCTGTACCAGCTGGACATCACGGTGAAACAGGGGCGGAACAAGGTGCGGGAGATGTTCATGAAGAACGCCCACGTTACGGATCCACGCGTGATAGACATGCTGGTTATTAAGGTAAACACAGTTACTTCTGATTTGTTGAAGCTGCAGAGAATGTGGCTGATGGTGGTGAGTGTGATGGAGGAGAGGAACAAGTTTGTACCAGCCTGTCTATGGAGTGGTTGTCTCTTGCACTTGGATTGGTAATATCTATGTCAGCAAACCTGTTGATAAGGGATCGGGTGGCTTTAGAATTCAGCAAGTGTATGTCAAGCAATGCGACAATTAAAACACTAAGTTTGTTCCTTTTTTTTGTTGCTTGCTTGCTTGCTTGCTCGCCCTTTTTTTAACAACAAAGGGAAAATAGGTGCTGCTCACTAGTTTACTATTAAAAATGAACTTTCTTCCCTCTACAGTCCTTCATTGGATCGGAAAATAGTTTTCTTCGCTGATTCTGAAACATATTACAGTGTCAGTACTTGGTGGGAAACTGGTTTTGGGTGGCAGAACACTCCGGCTCTGTAACACATCTGATGGTGTTACAGGCCTGAGAGACCTGTCTGCTTCAAAGCAATAATCAGCACCTCAGGCTTGAAAATGTGTCTGAGCAACAGAAACACCTCTGCAGTTCTAATGCATTAGAAAGCTTCCAAACAATGACTGCCATGCTCACCTGTTTTGTTTCTTGCATTTCAAGACAATTACTCTGACTTTACAGATGAAAAAATCTGGAAACAAAATCTTAGATAGTATGCTAGGTGACAATTCCAGGCAGTCTTATTTTGCTCTTTTTATGGGATGGTGCTACCATCCTATAAAACGAGTACGAAAGAATGAAATTGTGAAGAATTTGCACGTCTCAGTGGCAGTGGTACTGGTGCAAAGCACTTGGCAGCAGTTAATTTTACCGCTGAAGTGTTACTGTTCACCCAAATTCAGTAGAGGCGCTCGAAAGTTCGGAATGTTGTGTAGAATTTTATGGGAGGTGCGGGTCAGGAAAGAAACAAAGCAGGTTTTAAGAAGGAGACAGAGTCTCTTGCCTCTTTCACAGGGCTGGGAAGCTGTGCTGCAGAGAAATCCATGGAAGTACCAAGGCAGGAACAATATATTTGTGTCACAGTGCAGGTGATGCACGCAGGCTGTAGGGGTACAGAACTGTTGATGCAGCTATTATTTCTGTAGGTGTTTTTAAGTTCCCTCAAATAACTTTCACAGTACTGCGTGGTTAGACTTGGGCTCTAACTGCCAACTAGTCTAAAATTCTTTTGTGTGTGTGCAGGGAAAAATGGAGCTTCAAGAAACCATTCATGTCTGGAAGCAGAGGACTCATGTCATGCGGTACTTCCACGAGACGGAAACCCCGCAACCTAAAGACTTTCTGTCCAAATTCTATGCGGGCCACAATCCCTGAGGAACCGACTCTGTGTCTTCCTGCCTTATATTACAAATAAAGTTCTATACAATAGAAAAAAAAAATCCATACCAAGAGATTCTCTAGCATCTTAAGAGCCTAATGACTAGGCGAATCCAGAGCATGTGCAAGCCATTATGATCTGTTTGAAGAGCTGTCATTTCCTAGTTTTGCCAGTGTGTATTTTCAGTGGATGGCATTTATCCCATCGCTTGCTCTGGGGTGTCTGCTGAATAACCACAACACAGCCTGGCAGCTGGTCTTTGTGCTTAGCCTGCAGCCCCATCTGTAGATGTTAGCTCTGTGAGGAAAAGGGCAGAAATGTTCTTGTGCTTGAGGTATATGTGTATTCATGCGGTGTCTTGGAATTTCATCCTATGACTTTGTTGACCTTGTGTTTTTTATTGGACATTAGTCTCCTTCATTTCTCACAGAGAAAATATCCTAATGGTAGGCAAATAAATCCTTGTGCAATAAAACATCAGCAGAGTCCATTTCTCTGCTGTAAAATGAAATTTCCTGGAAAAAGGGGATTTGTACTGTTTTCTAGAATAGGAAGGCTCTGTAAGAGCTTCTGAAGCCTAGCAGGAGAAGGTGTCCTGCCATCACCTCATCCACTGAATCAGGAATTACTAGTTCCCTTTTGAGAGGGATAAGGAGAATTTATTCTCTCAGCAGAGAACAGGTTTTCAGCAAGTAACTGGGTGCTCTTCCAGATGTGCCCAGCACTGGATGTTTGTAGTACACTCAAAATTCTTTTTTCCAGCCTAAATAAACATCTTTTTATCCTGTAAGTCCTGGGGCTTTCTTCCCCATGAGGACTGTAACACAGCACTCCTCAGGGATGCGTACAGAGCTACCTTGGGGCTCCAGGGTTGGCATGTTTTTAAGAAGAGGGTTGATGAATTCAGGAGGGGCCCAGGAGGGACAAAGCAGTGAAAAGGATTTTGGCAGCATGTAAAACAAAGTAGGTACATATTTGGCTCCCAAGAGCAGATAAACTGGAACAACTGCTTCTCAGGTGGCATTGGGCAAGGAGGGGGCAACTCAGATACCAAGTGACTCAAGAACCTGACAGCTGCCTTTAGCTGCAGCTCTTGGGTTACTCAGACTACAGGCTCCCTTTTGTCTAGTAGCCATGCTGGAGAGTAATTGAGCAAACATTAAAAGCTGTGCCAAAGAATAAGGGAACAAATGTGGTGTTGGAACTATACACTGCTCCCAATTCAACAGCAACACCAATAAGGAAGGAAGAAGTGGGCAATCAAGAGGCCAGATCTAGTCACCAGAAACGATGAGACACTGGGGCAATGCTGGCTTAAGAAAAATAAACTGACCAACCTCTCAAGGTTTCATTTTGAGAGAACAGCTGGTCTGCTGTGACTAAAGATACTCTTCCTATGCCACAACAGCAAAGAAGACCTTTTAAGTCTATGATGCAAGGATTTAAGTGCAATAGCAAACACTTCTATGAAAAGAGGAGTTGAAGCTCATACAGTGAAGAAAACAAATACCTTAGGGCTCTTTCAGAAGGAAGTACTAAACTACCTAGGAAATATTAGATACCTGGAGCCAGTGTTACGCGATGAAATGCTATAAAACACACGAACAAGTTCATTTGCAACTTGTGAACTCAACCTTTTACCAAAGCCACTCAAGAGTTTTAACTCTGTGATGATAATACATCTTTCATCTTCAGTGAGGTGAAGTTCATGATAGAGTCCCCATCAGATACAGCTGCTAGGTTGTGGAACAGTGCCATTGTCAATGTGCACTCCATTCTTTAACAGGGCTGTGTTGTGGGGCTGCTGCTTCCCCTAGGATTCCACATGTCCTGTAGATCAGTACTGAGTTACTGAAAGGCCTCAAAATTAAGAAAATAAGCATGAAGAGAGCTTCCCTACTGGAACAGACATCCAGAGATAGAAAGGTTAAGACAGAAGTGCTAGGACATAGGCAAATAATGTATAAAAACACAGGACCAAAGTTGCACATGTCAATCTCTGGGTCTTTAATTAAGTGTTTCCCATGTTGCTAATTAAAGGCATCCCAAGCAGTCTCTGATGAGGTGAGCATGTGTGTGCAAGGACGCAGGGCCTATCAAGTACTTCCTTCAACCCTGATTACAGATTTCCAGCATACAGAGATGTGCAGGACACTCACTGGCAAAAGGGGATACAAAGCCCCCTGTCCCCTTTTGGAAGGGCAAAACACAGGTGACAGATGTTGGAACCATTGTTTTGTCAATGGCTTTCTACTTTCTGTTCTTCTGTTCCAGTGCTGCAAATAGAAAAACAAGGTGTTACAGATACACTACTGAGCTGCAGTCTGCATCCTCCTCCCAAAACTACACAAGATGGGGTTTACATAAAGGGAATTAACAACAGGCTAGTGCAGTCTTTGCAATCTTTTAAGTCTTAGCTTTTAGCTGCACAGTGCATGCTGGAAAGCCCCTTTATCAACTGGAATACATCCACCAAACTGACTATAAATCTACATGATTTACAACAACTTCTCTTAAAACAGTTTCTTTGTTCTATAAAGAATCAAATACACCCAAACTCAAATCTTTACACAAGAGCAAGCTAAACAGAATAATGGAAAATGGTAGAAAGTCTAGCACAGTGCAGATAAAGGTGAATTATTTCCATTCTTCCTTTCTGCAATACGTCTGAATGGTCCAACTACTCCAGTGTTGTAACACCCAGCAGACAGTTTGTTCTGATGGGTTCTGGAATGCTCTTGAATTGTTCACCTATATCAGAATTTCAGACAGTACATGATTCTGTTTTAAAAGAGTCATTCTCTGTGTTAGGAGAAGACTTTTAAACAGGTAAACAAGTAAAACAAAATAATGGAATCTTTTAGGTTGGAAACGACCTTCAAGTTCATTGAGTCCCAGTTGCTAACCCAGTACTGCCAAGTCCAACTATGTCTTTAAGTGCCTCATCTACACCTCCTCTAAATACCTCCAGGGCATGTGACTCCACCACTTACTTCCCTGGGCAGCCTGCTCCAATGCTGGACAACCCTTTCCCTGAAGAAATGTTTCCTAATATCTAATCTAAACATCCCCTAGCAAAACCTGAGGCTATTTCCTCTTGTCCTGTTGCTTGTTATTTGGGAAAAGAGACTGAACCCTACCTGGCTGCAGCCTCCTTTCAGGTAGTTGTAGAGAGTGATAAGCTCTCCCCTGAGCCTTCTTTTCACCAGGCTAAACAGCCCCAGCTCCCTCAGCCACTCCTCATAGCAGGTGTGCTTCAGACTCCTCAGCAGCTCTGCTGTCCTTCTTTGGGTGTGTAATGTAGGAACACTGAAGTCTCTCTGTTTTCTGCAGTACAGATACCTCACTGACTACATTTTATTTCTGATTCAGCTGGCAAGATCTAAAACACCATCACTTTTTTCAGTCTCTAAGAAATGCCTGGCATGGAGATTGCACAGATACCAGTCTGGCCTACTCTGGTACGAAACAAAAAATTTCATAGGCAAAGGCATATCCGTGTCCATGTGTTTTAACTGCAAGTGTATCTTTTAAGCTGTCGCTGGCTGTATTTCCTTGTCTGAGATTCTCCTCCCTGCCCCAAGCCAAACGGGAAGCACAAATTAGATTGCTGGTGTAGTTAATGACATACCCTTTAATCATCGTCATCGTCATCCTCTGGGACAAAGATATCATGTTCTTCAAGTAAGGCTGCAAAGTTCTTACTGATCTGAGTGCCAACATACAGGAAAGGGATCACGACGCTGAACACTCTGAGGAGGCCGAAGGGCGTCTGCAAGGAGTCGATTGTAAAAAGTGGATCTTTACATCCAAGCAAGTCGCACTGTGGCTGAACCGGCGCACTCCCGGCTCCCCAGGCACCCGGAGGGCCCGGGGAGCGGCCCGCAGAACGATTTGCGTCCCCGCAATGCCAAGCACCGCGCTTTATGATCGCATTAATTATAGCGTTACAAACACTCCCGCACCAGCGAGCGGACAGCCCAGGGCGGGCAGGGAACACCCGTGGCTTAGTGGGGGGGGCGGTCGCCGGTGACAAAGGGCGGCGCGTAGGCGGGTATTGATGTCCCCCGTGCGTCGCAGCGCTGCCTGGCTCGGGGGGACGCGGGGGACGTGGGGGACACGGGCCCGACGAGCCCCGCACGCTCGGGGGCCGCTCCCGTCTCCCTCCCGCTGCCGAGTGCTTCCACATCCCCGCCCGCAGCCCCCCGCTCATTGGTTCCAGGCACTGTCACTCGCTTCCACGGTCCCACCCACAGCAGCTGCGCCCGCACCGATTGGCCACCGCTGCCGCCCGTTGCTGTCGCCTCCGCCCGCTCGCCCCTCACTCACCTTAACCGGCTTGGGCAAAATGGCGCCGCTGCGGGTTACGGTGGCGCCCCGGGAGGGCACCAGCGGCACGGCCGGGGCCGGGGCCGGGCCCGGCCCGCTCCAGCCCGCACGCCCCGAGCGAGCCACGGTAGCCGCCAGGAGCCGCCCGGCTGCCGCTGCCATCGTCCCGCCTGCCCCGAGACGCGGTCCAGCCCAGGCGTCACCTGGGATCTCGCGAGGCTTGTGGGGAGGAGGTGAAATCAGCACTGCGCATGCTGTGCGCGGGGAGAGGCCGCGCCACCCGGGGGCTGGCGGCGTTTCTCGGTGCCCCGGGGGACGGAGGCAGAGAGGGTCCGGGTCGCCCTCCGCCGCCTCCCGGTAAGGGGAAACCGGGCCGAGGGAATGGCCAGGCCCTGCAGACACGCCAGGGGCTCCATGGATCCATTAACAGCGCACGGGCTACAAATCAAACCGGTTTATTCGGCTTCGCGGCATAAAATACAAACTAAACAATGTAATGGGATGCATAATACAAGTTCCGCGTGTAAAACAAACTCTAAACAATGTAATGCAATGTATAATACAAGTTCCGCGTGTAAAACACAGGCGCATGCAAAACCATCTCCTAAAACAGGGAACACGCCCTACCTAAAACAGAAGCACTTGGAAAGGCAGGATTGGCTCGTAGTGTTTTCCAGGTGATTGTGCGGAGAGAACACGAGTTCGGTGCTGCTGGTGAAAGACGCCCCCGTGCCTTTCAGTGGGGCTTTTTTTCAGCTTCTCTCAAAGGCAGCCGAGAGAGGTAACATTGAGGGGTAGCTCCCCCAGGCACTGTTAGTGCAATAGCTACTGTGACACAAAACGCCTTGGTCATGATTGTCCACCCCATGGCTAAGAGTGGCCACCTTCAGGTAAGAGTAACCGTCAGGTTACTCTTCACCTAGACTCAGTGGAAAACAGCACAGTTTAAAAATAAAATAAAAGATGTGCAGAAATTATACGTCATGGGCTCAAATATGAAATGCCAGCCTCAGAAAAATGTAAGGATTAAGTCAACTATTTTAGCAGGCCATGTCAGAATTGCCCTTCCTCTTTCAATTTCTTTTAAATTTCAGTATCTTCCTCTCATCGCCTGTGCACTAAAGAAAACTCTTAGAAAAGGATCTTAGTTCAGTACTTTAAGTGAAGTACCCATTCAATTTCAGCTCACCCTTTGCCTAGGAACCTGTTTAGATAGACATTCTCTACTTTTAAAAATAAAAAGGGAAAGTGGAGGCAGGAGATGAAACAGTCCAAACTTGAATGACTGGAGAAAAACCCTGGGTGGCAATCAGCCTTATTTTGCTGGCAGGGACAATGTGCAATGAAAACTCTCTGCCTTTCCTGTAACAACCTCTGCCTGCAGAAAGACAGACAGGCTGCTCCATTAGCCAGCTGAATGTTCAACCCCAGGAAGCTGAAATCCCGACCTCCTGCCTGGGGGTGCTTCAAAGGCACTGCCAGCACAAGCAATTCAGCTGGGCTGGCTCCATAGCCCCATCTCTGAGGAGGCACAGCAGCACTCAGGTGCTTCCTGACTAATGAAGCAAGTGGCAGTGATCATTAAAAAACCTGTACTCCTACACAAATTTGGGCAAGGCTCCAACATGGCTGCTACAACAGTGGGAGGGTGAGGAAACCCTGATCAAGCCCATCAAAAGGCCCAGGCATGGATGGCTGGGCTGAGCATAAATGTGGATCGGGATTCAGCCATTTTCTTGTCAGCACTGCAGAATTAAACACAGAATGATTCCAAACACAATGAGATGGGAAGCAGAGCGCAGTGCCTCATTTGCAGGATTTGGGATTTAGCTGGGATATGGGCTAACGCAAAGGTAGGTAGCGTGGAAATTGTGCTGTTTGAATGGGACAGATTAAAGCATTAAATATAAGCTCTTTAGTAGTGTTACGAGCACAATCCTGGCTTATTAAAACACACTAAGCTTCTTAAAAGTGAAACTGCCCTTAAATGAATAATACTGTCTCAGATTCAGTTCTGACAGAACTGGCTTTGTTAATTTATCTTCCCTTTCAAGTCACTCCCAATTCTTGGGTCTCATGTAGGAACTGCCACTACATTTTGATTTGTTTTGGAAGTTGGGTCTTTACTGTCAATCTGCCTTACGTTAATCTGAGACATCAGGAATATTCTCTCTGTATTACATTAAAAAAATATAACCACAGGAAAATGCTTAACAAATTTGACCTTGGTCCCAAAATACCCATGCTCAGAGCAAGGAGGCACCAGGTAGTGCAATCCCCTGATGCTGCTGACCTGGCATGGGAAAAGGGACACATTTGCAGCCAGGAATGCTGCAGTACCGAACTTTTCAACCAGCAGGATAGGGAGGCAGAAATGGCCCCTATGTCCAACCAGCTAAGGTGCTGAGGAAGCCAGGGCCTTGCCCCATGGCCACCTGCTCCCAATCTTTCTGAACTATTTTCACAAAAGCAGAAGAAAAAGAATCCTCCCAAACTTAAAGACCCTTGCTGTGAAGTAATACAACCCTGAACTGGAGAGGACTGGATTGTGTTACTCCCAAGTGAAGGTTACATTCTCACTGCCCAAAGTCATTTGTAAGATCTAATTTAAGATCTGATTTCCTCTAATATACCATCGAGCTATAATTAGGCAGGAGGCTGGAAGCTCATCATCCAAAACTACCAGAGACATATTTTAAAAGGCACCAAGAGTTAACAGAATTAATTTGATTTCTGCATTGGCTATCTCTACAGGCCATTGCAAAGTAGGAAGCTGAGTGTGTTTAAGTCCAGAAAGGTTCCAGCCAGTCATGATCTGAAATGGGCTTTTGCTTTCCTAGCAAAGCTCTTTAATAAAAAAGGACAATAAAAACAGGTTTAATGTTTTCAGATGGGAAGCATGCAACTTGATAAGGGAGATTTTTAAACCCCATCCCAAGGGTGTTCTAGTCCCTGGACTTGGCACCCACCTACTTGTACTGTGTGCCTTGTGGCCAAGGTTTGTGACCTACTGATGGACAAGTGTGGTTCCACAGTGAGGTGACAGGCATGCCCTCCCTGCAGTCCTCCCAGCCCGCTGGGAGGACAGGATGTGCTGCAGAGATCAGCCAAGCAATGCTGACATGAAATCAGAGGGAAGCGCCGGCAGGCTGGGTGCAGGCTTGGTAGAAGGCAACAACATCGCTCTGACACTGGAGAGGCAAGCCTGGACACTCCCACACCTTCACTTCTCCTCCTGAGACCAGGCCTCTCTCCCTCCCCACCCTTCAAAGACTCTCCTCCAACTGTGCAGCACTGCCAGGAGCTGGGCAGAGCCACAGCACTGAGAGAGGCCCTGCAGGAGTGTGGCTCTGGACACTCTTGGGCAAGCAGCCCCATGAGCTGACTGAGCCCTCTATGGCACTTTGCAGGGGCTGTGGTCTAAACAAATGCTGAGAAATTTACTCCTGCCCAGGCAAAGAGGCTTTAGCATCCCTGTATAGGAACAGGGAAACCTTGAGCCAGAGATATTAGCAGGCTTGGTTACCGCTTGACAGAGTCCAGATCAGCCCGGGGGTGATCCTGGTGTCCTTCTGAGGCTTCAGGCCAAGCTCTGTGTCTCCATTTCAGGTTTGCTGCTGAGTATGAGCACATAAAGAGAGCTGTTGCAAGACCATGATATCCACATCCTGAAGGATTTAGCTGAAATAAGGGTTAGTGCAGATGAAAGCAAAAAAACTATGCAAAAGCCCCAGCTGCTGTGCCAGCAACAGCTGCAGAGGCTCACACGTCCTGTAGTGAGAGAGGCACAAGGCTGGAGGCACGCGCCGGGGCCAGTGGCCTGTCAGAGGCACTTCACAAGAGCCCAGCCTTATCTGCAGCAAAAGAACAAAGGCAGAAGGACTTTGGCACAAGACTACAGACAGTAATAAGTACTGACCAAAAGCAAACTTCCACACTGAGAAACAAAACAACAACAACAAAAAAAAGTGGTGAAGGAGAGGTAGGGGTGAAACACCCGGAGCATCCACCGTGTCAGGACAGCAAGTGGCCAAGCCTGTTGGCTGAGGTTCATTGCTGATTTGGGCAGCTCCTATTTCCAGCAGAGAGAGTTTAAGTAAAGGTGGCTCCCCTGGTGTTACACACTCTCTGGCTGTATAAAGCCTTGTGGAAATTAAATGTGAGGTTTAGAGATTTAAGTCCCTCCCAAGTGAAGCACACACACATCACACTCAGCCATTCAGGAGGGCAGGGGGCAAGCAGTGTCCCTCACTTTACTCTTCCTGCATGCAGGACAGGCTGCCAGGCATCAGCTGGCCAGTGACTTGTGTCCTGTGCCCCCAGTCACGGGTGTCCCCTCTTCTGCCTCTCCTGCCACTCCCGTCTCAGCACTGCGATCTCCTGCCCGTACCAGTTGTGCAGCTTGGAGAAGCAGATGGTTTCTGGTGGCACTGGGCTCTCCAGCATGGCTGGTGAGAGGCCAGATGCTGGGGATCCTGTGGCACTGCTGGCGGCCGAGCGCCGGCGTGGAGGCAGGGGCGGGGGCTTCGTTTGCCCCCCATCGTAGTCAGGGCAGGTGGCTCCACCAGCGACACAACCACCACTACTCCATGTGGAGTAGCCATTCTCCAGGGTGGTGGGCTTCTCCTGGAGAGGCTGCAAGGCAGGGTTGGAGAGATGCCTCTTCCTGCCAGAGGAGGAGGACCTCCTTGGAGACTTACGGCAAGCAGCCAAGCTCTTGCAGGCCTCCTCCAGCTGCTTCTCCAGCTCCCTCACCACCAGCCGCATGTAGTCGAAGCTGGCCCGTGAGAGTGCCTTCACCCAGGCCTCCATGGCAGCCTGCCCGTCAGCCACCAGCACATAGGCCCTGGCACCAGCGTCATCAAAGCGGATGGCAAAGGCAAACTCCTCAGCGGCCTCGCACAGCTCCACGGTGCAGCCCTCCAGGACCACCAGCCCCATGGGCTCCCGGCTCTCCCGCTCCTCGAAGTAGAAGAGGAGGTTGCCCTTGAGGACGAACCAGCGGCGCTGGTAGGAGGTGCCATGGTGGTGGTGCCGCTCCACCCGCTTGCGCAGAAAGCCGGTGTGGTCGGCTGGCGAGTCGCAGGTGGCGTAGTGGGCCACGCTCCGCTCATTCAGCTTCATCGCCCCACCTAGGAGGAGAGGAGAGAGGGGGAAGAGGTTGTCTTGGTGTGAGGAGCATGTCACTGGCCCCACCAGAAGAGGCCTGATCCTGCTCCCAGGGAAAAGCAGCCCCCATTCCAGCAGCCACTGACACAGGACAGCGTCTAACCCAGCAGGTACCCTACAAAGGGCAGGCTGGCTCCTCGCTGCTGCAAAGAGGAGGTCACTACCAGAGCCTCACCACCCAGACACCTGCCTTCCCTGTGAACGCCAACACCGCTGTTTAATTTCTTATTCCACAGGTGACCTACTTTGCTGGTTTTAATGGGGCACATCAAAGAAATTTGCCTCTCTGCCTGCGAGGCACTCATTTTGCTCTCTATTAGAAGGCAGGATAAGGAGGGTGTTTCAGACCCAAGGGCTCTGGAATTTACACTTCTGTCCCCTTTCCCTACTCCCTGTCTCCATGCAGGACCACCCACCCCCACCGGCCTTCCTGGAAGAACTGCCACCTTCAGCAGGTTCACCAGCAGTGGGATGCAAGGTGCCGTACCAGCTGTGCAGGTCAGACTGCAAACCCTCGCTGTCTTCCTTGGCCAGGCTGCTCCCTAGCCGAGCGTGTCTGAGGCTTTGGCGTGATGAGCACCATCTTTGGTGGAGGAAAAGGATGAAGAAGAAGGAGTTATGAACCAGAACAGTTTGGGACTGACAGAGCTAAGAGCTGTGTCACTCCCACCTCAGAATCCAGGGTCCTCAGCGCAGGCAAGCTGCACTGGAAACTGGGATAGCAAAACTGGGGGAACATGCACTTGCTTCAAAGCCTGAGCCCTATCCCAGCTCAGGCCAGTGCTCCTGTGGGTTTGTTTTCTGACTCCTGGGTTTGTTTTGGGTTTATTAAAAGAAAAAAATAAATGTTTTGCAGAAGCTGTCACTGCCCCATTTGTGGAGGCCCTTTGGTAGGCAACTCAGCAAGTCAAGGAGGATAGAGCCTTGAGGGGCAGAGCCAGCACAAACCTTTGTGCTTTGTTCAATTGCAAAAGGATTTCCAACCGCTAAAACTCCACACATAGAAATATGCAGAAAACAAACCACAGCCACCACTCCCAGGACAGATCTGGGCGCTAGGAGTTCCTCACTGCTGAGCAACATCCAGAATCCCTCCTGGAGCCCCTCTCTCCCATCAGGGCTTGTGGGGCACGGCTGAGGACATGGGGGCACGGACCCCCGCTGAAAAATGCCCAAGACCCCGATCAGACACAAGGAAAGGCTGTTCCCTGGAGGTGCTCTGCCCTGGGGAGCTTCCAGCCTGGCACACTGTGGCTGCGGACAGCCGGGGCGGCGCAGGCCGGCCCTGACGCGGGGGGGCTGCGGGGGTCCCACGTGTGCCGTGCTGGGCTCTGTCTTTGTGTGCGGGCGCACGCCCGTGCGAAGGGGCTGCGTGTCTTTGTGAGTGTTTGTGCCCCTCCATGGGTGAGTTCGCCGTGTGGCTGCGACCCCCGCGGCCCCGCCGCCGCTCCCGCCCCGCCGCCGCCCTGCCCCGGCCCGGCCCCGGCGCCACCTGGCCCTTCCCCAGCGCCTCCCGTGCGACGGCGGGACCCCGGCCCCTGCCCGGCCCGGCTCACCTCCGGCCGCTGCTGCTCGGCGGTGCGGGGCCCCGGCCCTGCCGCAGCCGAGCGGGGAAGGCTCCTGCGGCTGCCGGGGCCGTCCCGCCGCGCCGGCAGCACCGCCCCGCCAGCGGCCAGGGGGCAGCGGGGGGGCTGGGGACACCGCAGCCAGACCGGAGCCGAGTCCTCCCGCACCCCTTCGCTCAGCCCGACACCTCTGCGGGGTCGCAACCTGGGGGGGACCTAAACCCCCGCTCCGAGTCACTATGGGGTGCAGCAGGCACGGGGGCGGCGGTGACAGGGTGCCAGCAACGCGGTGCAGCTGCAGTGGGGTGCAGTAGGGGCTGGGCGCAGTGCTGATGGGCACCGGCTACGGGGTGCAGCCACAGTGGGGTGCAGCACGGACAGGGTGCAGGTGGGGGAGCGATATTAATGGGGCGGCACGGCTGTGGGCTACAGTACCGGCGGGGCGCGGTAGCTGCGGGCGGGCGGGAGGGAAGGAAGGAGGCGTGGGCGGTCCGTCAGCTGATGCGGACGGCATCATGTGAGCGGGGCCGGGCCGGGAGAGCCGCTCCATGCTCCGTGCCGCGGCGGCAGCAGCAGCAGCAGCGATGGAGGCGGTGGTACTGAGTGGGCTGGCCCTGGCCCTGGCGCTGGCGCTGCCCTCCGTGGCCCTGGAGAACGGGCTGGCGCGCACTCCCCCCATGGGCTGGATGTCCTGGGAGAGGTTCCGCTGCAACGTGGACTGCCAGGCGGATCCCCACAACTGCATCAGGTCAGTGGATGGGGCTCGGTCAGGTCGAACTTCAGGCCTGGGATGGCTCTGGCACCGTCTGGGTCTCTGGGACCCCGCGGTGGATGGTGCATGGGAGGCGGGAGGCTCAGACGCCGCCGGTGCTGGGCCGGAGAGCTCCCAGAGCTGAAGGATGTGGCCAGGCTTTTCAGGGGAAACGCTTCCCCCTCGGTGAGATCAATAAACACGGATAGGGTTTAAATAGGAGCGCTGGAGATCCTCCTATGGCCCGGATCAGCCCTCCAGAGCCCCCAGTTAACCCCAAATCCCTCTGCCTGCCTCACCTGCTAAGGCACGAGGGTCGCAGGGTCTCAGCCTGCCATGCCTCGTCAATCCACAGCGAGCAGCTCTTCTTCGAGATGGCAGACCGGCTGGCAGAGGATGGCTGGAGGGAGCTGGGCTACGAGTACATCAACATTGATGACTGCTGGTCTGCCAAGCAGCGGGATGCGGCCGGACAGCTGGTTCCCGACCCCAAGAGATTTCCCAGCGGAATTAAGGCTCTGGCTGACTATGTGAGTGCCTGCTGGGGCCACTGCGGATCTCTGTCCCCATGCCAGTATGGTGGGAGAGCTGGGAAGGAAAAGAGGACTCTGGTACCTGGGAGACACCTTGGATCCCTTCATTTGCTCCTTGCAGCTCTGTTTTCCTCACAGGTCCATGCCAGGGGCCTGAAGTTGGGCATTTATGGTGACCTGGGCATCTTCACCTGTGGGGGCTACCCAGGCACCATGTTGGAAAATGTGAAGCAGGATGCCCAGACCTTTGCAGCGTGGGGTGTAGACATGCTGAAGCTGGATGGGTGCTACTCGTCCACAGAGGAGCAGGCAAAGGGTAAACGTTCACCAGCCTCTGGCATTCCTTTCCCTGCTGCTTGGGGTGGGGCAGCTGGCCCTCTGCAGCAACACCGGGCCAGCCAGCTCTTCCCTTGTGCCTCCTATTGCAACTGTTGGGAAAAGAGGCGGGAGTTTGTGTGCCCTGGAGCTGGTATAAGGAAGTAAGCCAGGCTAGCCTGGTATTCCCTGTGCTGGGTGGGCTGGGACAAAGGCTACTGGGACATGGGCTGCTGCCAACCCCTTCACTGGTTGTCATCTTCTCTCCCGAAGGATACCCAGAAATGGCAAAGGCTTTGAACGCCACAGGCCGCCCCATTGTCTACTCCTGCAGCTGGCCAGCATATCAGGGGGGTCTTCCCCCCAAGGTAGGGGTTTTTCCATCTGTTGGCAAGTTCCCATGTCCCCTGTGCCCTGAAGGAGCTCTTGCTGGAGCACCAGGAGCAGGGTGTTACACCCCACTTAATTTTCCACCCTTGGATGGTGCTGCAGGTCCCAGAGGGAATGTGGCCTTCCTGCCAGGCACCTGGGGACACTTGGGGGTCCCAATACGGCTAGGTGATGGGAGTTTGTGGGAAGAAGGCTCTGGAGTGTATCCTCCCCACTCTAATCAGATGGTGTGGGGTTGGTCCTGACAGTCTTCTTGTGAAACAATCTTGTCTGGTTTCAGTGCTTGAAATAGGATAATCTTCCTAGTATATGTTTCTCGAGAATTGGTTGCTCTCACATATTTCCTCTTTCACTTACTGAGTCAGTCCTGAGCTGCTCTCATTCTTGTAGCTGATAAGTTACCAGATTTCCCCACTGGCCTCTGTGGTTGTTTTGCCAGACATCCTGTAGCACTGGGGTGTACCCAGACATAGTGGGATATGACTCTGTCTTGCCTCCTTACCCTTCCCTCCTTGCCCTTCTCCAGATTCCTCCGTTTTTCACACACTTGCTGGACAGTGCAGCTCTCAACAGTTCAACAGTGCTGCCCCTGCCTCCCCCACCTTGCAGAGCAGCTCTTTTTTGTCTCCTGCCTGACACCATTCTCCTTGTCAGGTGAACTACACCCTCCTGGCAGAGATCTGCAACCTGTGGCGTAACTATGACGACATCCAGGACTCCTGGGAGAGTGTCCTTTCCATCGTGGACTGGTTCTTCACAAACCAGGACGTGCTGCAGCCGGCAGCTGGCCCCGGCCACTGGAACGACCCGGACATGGTGTGGCTGGGTGATGGGTGCTTGGACCCTGTCTGGGGATGAGCATCTCCAGGGATCCCCTTCTAGGGGCAGGGCAAAGGAAGAGCTCCAGGAGCAGGAGCCCTGTTGCTGCAGAGGCAAAGCTGGCGTTGCCCTTGGCTAAGATGTGGGAAAAACCACTGTGGTTGCAATGAACCCTTCACCACTTGAATTTACCTCTCAAGTTCTTCAGGTGTTCTTGTCCTTCCCTGCACAGACTTACGGCAAATAGTGCCGAAGCAAAGGGTATTAATGAGTGTATGCTGCTAGCAGGGATGAGATCTCCTATGGCAGTGGTGGACTACTTAAGAGGAAGCAAAAGTGTGTGTGAGGTTTCCCTTGTACATTCCCTCCCAGCAGGAAGCAGCATCACCACAGGTGACAAACAGACAAGTTTCTAACCTTTTTCTGCTACTTCCATCTTTTTGTTGTCTCCTCTCCAGCTCATCATTGGAAACTTTGGCCTTAGCTTCGAGCAGTCACGCTCCCAAATGGCTTTGTGGACAGTGATGGCAGCTCCGCTCCTCATGTCCACGGATCTCCGCACCATCTCCCCCAGTGCCAAGGAGATCCTGCAGAACCGCCTGATGATCCAGATCAACCAGGACCCCCTGGGAATCCAGGGGCGCAGGATTGTCAAGGTTAGGGGGAAAGCAGATGCATTTGGGAGGGCAGACAGGAGTAGCACAGAGCATCAGAATCAGGAGGGAGGGGGAAGCGATGCAGAGAAACAGGAGCAAGAGAGCTGTGGGAGTTGTGGGCCTGCTGGTGTAGCAGCCCCACAGGGCAAAGTCAGAATTCTGTTACGCTGTTCCTGGCAACTCTGCCTCACCCACCTATCCCCACCCCTAGGAGAAATCCCAGATTGAGGTGTTTCTGCGCCCACTGTCACGGGCTGCCAGCGCCCTTGTGTTCTTCAGCCGGAGGTCAGACATGCCCTTCCGCTACACCACCAGCCTGGCCAAGCTCCACTTCCCTGAGGATGCTGTGTATGAGGTGAGCCCCACTGACACGCTGCATAGCAGGGCAGTCCCATGGCACATGGATCCCCCTCTTCCCAGATCCCTATGCAATCTGGGAGGGTGAGAGGGAGTACTCTCACTCCATGCCTCTGGGATGAAGGGGCAGCTGCCCACTGGGTCACTCTTCTGTTGCCCACTGCTGTGCCCTTTCCCACTATTCCATGTCCGTGACCACAGCTGGACCCCAAGATGAAAAGTCTGGAATTGCTGGTAGCTCCATCTCTCTTTCAGGTACAAGACGTGTATGTTGGGAAGATCGTTGGGGCCTTAAGAACAGCAGACAACTTCTCAGTCGTTATTAACCCCTCGGGGGTGGTGATGTGGTATCTCCGTCCCATGGCACTCCCAGTACAGCCCTGGCATGTTGCCAGACAGCAAGTCCCCGGTGAGGGTTTCCACCCAGCCCTTCTGTGACAGGGCCCAGTGGATGTGGACCAGTGCCAGGGTGAACTGTGAGACCCCAAGGCATGTGGCTCTTCACTACACAAGTGCCTTTTGCTGGTGAGCCCAGCAGTGCTGGGCAGTGACCATCCCCTGGTACCAGCTTGATGATGTCTGCTCCGTCTGCATAAACCAGGAATTGTTGTTACCCGCTGCCTAAGGGTGTGCAGAGCATAGTGCCTTGGTGATTGCAAAGCCTTTTCAGATGCTCCTGTGGAAGATGCCATACAAGTAGAGTCCACCACTACTGAAGTTTGTCAGCTCTGACACCTGAGAACTTCATTGCTTTGAGCTGGGTATTACTGGATGCTGCAGGCGTTGTTTGAACTACACTTGTAGAAAGGCTTTGGGTGCTTTAGTATTTCCTAGGGTTGAGACATCCCCTTTTCCCCCAGGTGTGTAATGGCATTAACTTCAAGGATCAGACTTGATCACCTTCTTTCTTCTGCTATAATCAGCTTGGTTTAGAATAAGGAGCTGCCAGCTGGGCTGCATCCCTCCCATGTATCCCCACCAGGACCAAGAGCTCTTGGAGGCATAATGGCCCTGTGCAGTGAGGCTTTGGCCTCTAGAATCCTGCTGCCAGGATCCTAGAGGCCAGCACTACTGCACCCTAGTGTGTGTGCTAGCATTGTATTAAAGGCCTTTGGTTGAAGTTTACAGCAGAGCAAAAATCTCCATGAGCCATGCACAACCCCAGGAGCCGTGCACACCAAAAACTGCAGAGCCATAGCACTTTGTGTAGGAGTGCTGTCAGGAAGATGCTAATACTCAGCTGAGGTCGTCTTTTGGGTTGGGAGTTGGTCACAGATGCCTCCAAGCTGAAAGCTGCATCCTTCTTTCTCTAGAAGGAAATTTCTGCTAAAAGGAGGATCAGATCCAACTTCAGCAGGCTGAAAACTCAGGGTATCTCAGGGAAAGGCTTCTTCTCCCAAGGGCCCTTGTATGCACAGCTCTATCCTGAGGAGGAACCTGCACTAATAAACTGGAAGTGAGTATCAGGACACTCTAAAGCCCTTAACTGCGTCACCTTCATACAGCAGACTACCCGTGGAAGATTTCTAGGTGACACAAGATTAAGCCTCAGACTGGGGAAATACCACATTTTAGATTAGGAAAAAAATTTCTCTATTTCTATTCAGCTGTGGGATGGTTCCTGGTCATCTGTCCACTCTGGTTCCTGAAGGACCAAACGGTTGATTCTGAATCCTTCCAGAAACTTTGATGTGCAGGGTCAAGATACTGAACCCTTCCAGTTCTAATTAGGGAGGACTTGCCAACAAAACAAGGAGCTGGCTTTATTCTTGAGGAGTGATTGAGGCAAACTGATTGAAATAAAGTGAAGTAGATCATAGACTCTGCTTCATGTGTTGCTAGCTATACCTGCTTGGTTAATGTAGGATTACAGGGTCATTACCTCAAAACAGGAACAACTGTGCTAGGAAATAGAACTGGTTTCTGTCACAGACATATTTTATGAAAAATCCTTTCGTTAGGATCTTTTCTCCTGAGAAGCTGAGAGGCCTCAGAAACAAAATGTAAACAATAACTATCTGCTGCTGTGGAATGCAACAGGTGCATCTTTGATTGGTCTCATGTGGTTGTTTTTAATTAATGGCGAATCACAGTCCAGCTGTCTTGGACTCTGGTCAGTCACAAGGTTTTACAATCATTCCTTCATTTCTTTTCTAGCCCTCTGATGAAATCCTTCTTTCTATTCTTTTAGTATAGTTTTAATATATCATTTTCTTTTAATGCTATATATAATAATATATATTATATATATATTATATATATAATAAAATAATAAATCAGCCTTCTGAAACATGGAGTCAAGATTCTCGTCTCTTCCCTCGTCCTGGGACCCTTGAGAACACCACCACAGGTTTCCTGTCAGAAACTGCAGTGATGCAGAGTAGGAAGTGGCTTTCTGGTCGTTACATCATGTTCAGCAGGGTAGCAGCATTCCTTGGCACAACAGTCTATAGCCAAGTGCCATTTTCTTTATTATATATTTATTTTTCCATTGCTGGAAAAAAAATTGCTGCTGAGGAGTTTCTTTTAAAGACTTTAAAGGCGTCCCTTCTGGTGTAATGTACATAGAAGAGGTGCTGTGTCTGCAGCTGTAATGAGCAGCAGCGTGGTGACACGGCCCCTGCTACAAGCAGTGATGGGACAGGAACATGTGCCACTTCTGGATACCTGGGCATAACCACAGGCCCCAGCCAGCCTTCCACCCTTCCCAGGCAGAAAGGGGATAAGTCCTGCTTTCTTCACTCCCCCCAGTTACTTGATTCCAGGTCCAGCTTAGCCACATACCAGGGAGAGAGATGTACTGACCCACAGGTGACCCAAGGGAACAGCAGCAGTGGCTGTAGTTCATTCTAGCCTTCTGTGGAGTATGCAAGAATTAAGGTCAACACAACACATACATAACTGAACTGGCAGATAAAGGTATCAACACTCCTGTATTAAAGTGCAATTCAAAAAGTTACAAACATTCATAGTTGATTTTTTTTTTTAAATACAGAGTTGTTAGAATATCTCTAAGTCAGAAAAAGTGTTTATAGATGAGGAAACTTACTTCCCCCCCACGTGGAACTGCTTTAAGAATTCATTCTTTTAAGTTGTGCAAACCTGACTTGCAGGTGAGCCCTGCCATACAGGGAAGTAAGAGGGGAAATACTCCTTTCCCCTCCTTGTGAAGGTAGGGAGGCTGTAGGAAGAAGTACAGTCACCCTATTAGGATAAAGGTAAAGGATCACAAGGGTCTCCACCAGACTAGAGACTCTCTTCAGAGCAGGTTTAACTTCACTATGTCCTAAGGAAAAAGGAGAGGTTGTGGCTGAGCAGCCAGAGTCTCTGCAAGAGAGCCAAGCATTGGAAACTCCCACCCAGACAGCAGCTCCCAGCCGAGGGCACTGCACCTGTGAGCAACCAGCTGTGGCATTACAGTGCCCACCTGCCCACGCTGCTCAGGTGTGGGCACACACAGCTGGCTCCAGCAGCTGAAGGAAAAGATGAAGGCCAGTTTTCCCCTGTGGAGGTAGCACTCAGCACAAGTTTGCTCAGCAGAGGGAGCCAGGGCTGCAGGACTTGTCTCCTGACAAGGCTACTGCCAGGTCATCTGCCTAATGTAACATATTTTGCTCCAAGGCAGGCAGCCTCCTGTGCAGCACTTGACTCCATTAGGCTGCTTGACACAGGATCCTTGCACACATATGGGATCTGCTTGGATGGGGAAAAGACAGACTGATCCTCAGGCCTGCCAGTCTGTGAGCTCACTGCCCTGAGGCACACCTTTGTTTGCTCCTCTATTCAATGGCTACAAAGACAGGTTGTTTGGGACCCATCCCCTTCCTTCTTTCATAGCCAAATGCTTCAGCATCTCTTCGAATGCACTTACCAAGGTCATGACCCCTCAACTCAACTGTTAGTCCAGAATGCCACATACTTCCAACACAATACAGCATGTCCAAAGTCCCATCTCACACTGAACTGCCCTAGAATTTAAGGACATTTAACACCTTTCTAGGGCACCAGAGGATCTGTGCAGGGAATCTCATAGCTCTCTACACATTTCCTCCTGGATGGTGCTTCAGAAGTCAAAAGTTTGGCATTCCAAGTTGTTTCACTCCAACAAGATCCCAGAGCCTTCACATTTTAGTCCTAGATTAGTCATGTGATACAGTTTGATAAGTCCATCTCTCTCCTCAAGCCAATGGCAGGGCAAAAGATTAGTCCTCTGACCCCATGAGATAAAGCAAGTAAGTAGAAAAGTGCTGTTGTCCTGCCTTGTGTTGCCACTGACTCAATGTTTAATGAGGGCAGGTGCTCAGCTGCCCAGCACTATATCTATTGCAGAGAAACAGAGATCTAGAGATACGCTAACTTGAGGGGTATTAACAGCCAAGTTGTCTTCAGGGAGAGAGAATGTGGGAGGCTGGCTGCAATTTCCTTCTGCTAGTTGCTCTTCTTATCCTCAGGAGGTGCATAAGGAGGTGGCTGATCCTGGAAAGAGACACAGTAGAGTCAACAAGCATGCTTGTTTTATTACCAGCTCTTTCCAGGCATTCCCAGGCTTGGCTCACCAGCAATGAGTGCCCTGCAGTGAGCTACAGACAGAATGAAGTTCTATGCTTTAAGCTGTCATTTCATCACACCATTCCTCTCTAGTATCAGCTGTGTTCCATGACACATGCTGTCTCCATAACATTTCTAGGAAAAGTCCCCTCAAAACCAGGTAACAAATGGTCTACTGCAAATGGACCATTTAATCTGTTTTAAATGCCATTCTCCCGTCCTTTCCAGGGCTTTGGTCCCTGTTGAAGCTCATAGCTCTGACCCAGCAGACAGCAAACCCTGGGCTGAGGGCCAGCTTTGCTGCTCCATCAGCCTGCCAGAGCCAAGCAAGGCAGTGAGGGGCAGAACTAGACTGCCATGTACCAGATGGAGGCTACAGACAACCTACTGGCTGCCACTGACTGAACACTAAGAGACCTCCCTGTCCCTTAGCAGCCCAGAAAGAAACCAAAACAGAAACCCACATGCCATCATCCTTAAGTGACCTATCCTTCTTTAACTCTGCTCATTTTCAGGCCCAATGGATGCAGAGCTCTATGTTTCCTCTTTGCCCATGCAAGTCTATTATGCCTTTAGGAGTAAGACAGGAAGTAGATGGCTATTAATGGATCAATCTTAAGGCCTTCCTCCTTTCCTAACTGAAAAATTCACCAGTCTTCCTCACAGGAGCCTCCCTCCCATAAAAATGCACACTTCCTGTGCATGTTCAACATGAAGGTACGCTAGACTTAGTAAGAAAGCAAAGCACCATCTCTGCGAATTCCAGAGGAGGGAGTAGGCACATGAAGACCAGGCATGGCACTCACCATGGGCATGTACACGTTGTGTGGGTTGGCAGGGTTGTAATATGCACTGGAAGCTGCTTCCATGGCCTTACTGCCTCCTGGAAAGGAAGGAAAAGAAGCTACCTTAAATATCTGAGGCAATGGACCTAGCCCCAGAGCCTTCTCTCCAGCTTCACAGGCAACAAAGGCCCAAGGACCCAACAAAGGCCCAAGGAGCCAAGAGGAACTGCAGCAAGCTGGGTTAGAACTCAGAGCAGCTCAGGAAAGCTGGCTAGGCCTGACCACAAGCTGTGCAGTGCAAGGCAGAGCAGCTCCCTACAGAAGACTTGGAGCTACTGCAACAACAGCTTCTCCACCCCATGCTGTGCCCAAACCCCCAGACACCATTTGCACCCAGACCCTGGCAACCGCCCAACCCCATTTACCTGGCATTCCTGGGCTCACCCAGGCTGGGGGAGCTGAGGGGGCTGAGGATTCTGCAGGAGGTGCCCCAGAGTAGGGTGGTGGAGGTGGCATGTACATGGGGTTCATGTTTGGAAGTGGTGGGTAAATACCTGAAAAAGACAACACCAGGCTGATACTTTGGACCACAGACCACGGGACAGAGAGCTCACAGGCCTGACAGCACATTAGCTGGGACAAGAGCAGTGGTAAGGGAAGCTCTCCAGGCTTGGCAGGGATGCAGACAGATTTGATAATTTGCTAATGCCTGTCATGTCAGCAGGCAACCATTCCCTACCAAGCAGCAGCACAATTTGCAAACCACATTTTCATGTAGTTAGAACTATAGCAACACATGGGTGTGATCAACAGAATGAGCCAGATTTCTGCAAGGACAAGGGTCCTCGATGGAGACAAAACTACAGCAACCCTCACTGTACCACTGTCGCTTCTTCACAGCTAACATCAGAGCCAGTCACCATACACAGCTTGCAAACCTGGGGTCTGGGCGTAGGGGTAGCCCATGGGCTGTGGAGCCGGTCCGTAGGCGCTCCCTGGAGGTGGTGCATAGGGGTAGGCTCCGTTCAGGGGCGGAGGCGCCGCGTAGCCCCCGGGGACAGGGGCGTATCCTCCGGGAACAGGGGTGTATCCATAGCCAGGGCTCTGCAGAGGAACCCCACTGGAAGCTAAGGAACATACATTTAGTAAGCCAGACATCTTTTCTTAAAACTAAATGTAGAGAATAAAATGAAAATAGTCCTGTTATTTTCTGTTATTTTTTTCCCTGTTATTTTCCTGTTTCCCCTTATGTAGATTCACTATATAGTCCCAGCATAGTACTGCGCCTGAAAAGCATTAGTCACAGAGTGCTGAAGGAAACCAGCTGCAAAAATACAACCTCACAGGTCCCAGTCCCACCACAGAGCTAACACTGGTTGAAGGAAACACCACTCTAAAGCAAGTAGCAGTACAGCATGTTTTCCTTTTTTTAATATACTTTCGTTCTGAAAACAAGTATATTTTAAAACACACATTTTTTAAAAAAGAAAACTTCATCAGGAAAAGAGTTCTTATTCCTCCATTTGAAAATTTGAAAAAGAAATTGTTTTTTAAAACTTATATTTCCCCTCTCCAAATGTGCACGTTAGTTTTCCCCATCTTACTGCACTAGTTTAGAACTGAGCTGACAGCAGCTAAGTGAAGCAATTTTTCACCATCACATATTTCAACTTTTTTCCAGTAGAAGTAAGGCTCTGTAGAAAAATGTGGTCTACCTCAGGAGCCCAAACCCCAGAACATTCTGACTGCACAAAGCACTAAGAAGAAATAAAGAAAAAGGATTGAAAGGGAAACCAAAAGCTCCCCTGGAAAGAGAAAAAAATACTTTGCTGTGGAAGAGGGCCTAGGGTACCCCTCTTCCCATGAAGTTCAGAACAAGCACAATTTGCTTACTAGCTCAGCCAACCATGGGGGAACCACAGGATCTGAAAATCCCTTACCACTAGAAGCAGCTTTCATCATCAGCTGTCCAAACTCAACGGCTCCTCCACTGTTGAAAGTCAGTTTAAATGTCCCCTGCCCTTCCCAGCCACCTAGGAGAGAGAATTAGAATTGAATCCAAGCCAGCAAAATTTTATACTTCAATTATTATTTTATGCTTCAATTATTATTCTGTATATACTTCAATTATTATTTTCTTCTTTATTTCAAAACTATTTTGCATCCTATTACAAGAAGGAGTCATGGCACTGCTATCAGATGTCCCCCAAAATAATATCTCAAGAGGATCATGAATTTATTGTTCTACCCTTTGAAAGGTACAGTCATGTAGAAGCAGCCTACTCTAGATACAAGGCTGTTTTGTTCTTTCCTGAAAGTTTTAACAGAACCTAATAAAGAACAGTGTAAAGATGGAACATTTATTTCACTGAGGATATTAACTGAAAGCCCTCAGATGAAGTTTTATTGATATCCTCAGTGAACTACAGATCAGGATCTGCAACTCAAGCCAGGATTTAAATCAAATGCAACATAATCTCACTGACACATAGAAGCTCTGACAGATTGTTAAATGCTGAGGTATAAAAGCAATTTCTCAGGGAAAAAAATCAAGTAGGCAATGTCTTGCAAGGCAAGTAAGAGTGCTTTGTTTTCCTAGGACTTTTTGGGATTTGGTGGATTTTTTTGGTGGAGGGTGCTTTGAATTTTGGTGTTTTTAACAAAAAATAGGTGTCATTTCAATATAAGATTTATCTTTCTTGTCTAACAATTAAAGTAGTATCATGAGAGATAGTCTCTTGGGGACAAAGTAGAAATAAAGTATAGAAATATAACAAAAGAGTCCATCATGGATAAAGTCATTCCTTTGGAGATTCACCTCTATAAAATCACTGTCTTAGTATGACTTCAGCCCAAGAAAGTGGGCTGATCCACAATCCACTTTAAAACATTGTTACAAACAGAAAGCAAAAAGAATAAACACTTCATATGCCATGAAAATGCACATGAAAGGGCTGAAAAGGGAAGAAATTTGAACCAAAAGCCATGTTTCCAATCCCTGTTTATCTTTTGCAATTCGCCATGTGGTCATAAATGACCTCTGTTAAGTGTTACTGTGCCTTCATGATCAAATTGGGATCAAAGCTAAATCAATGATGGACAGCAGACTCCCAGATCCATGCAAACCACACCCAAGGGGCTCCTGACTTCCAAAAAACCAAAAGTGGATGCTAATTCTAATTCTGTGTATCAATAGGGTGGGTAAATGACCAAGGCACCAGTCCATGCTTTCAGGTCAACGAAAAACAAGCACATCGTGAAAGTGAGTAAACACGATACACAAAGCTAGACAGGAGTTAAAGAATCACACAGAACTCATCCTGGGCAAGTCAGTCCCTGGCCTGAGGGCAGGAAGTAACATGGCAGCAGTGCCCAGAAGTGCAGGAGAGGGGAGTTAGCCCAGTGTGGACACACCAGCTATACCACCATGGCCACTCTCCATTCCTGTGCACTTATATAAGCTGGTCTGGTGCTCAGCAAAAATGGCCTGTGATGCTTGGGAAGAGCTCGATCTGCACAGCACTGCACGTACCTCCGGCCTCGGCCTGGATCTGCCCCTTGATGTAATTGGCAGAGAAAACGGGCTGCTCGATGGAGCATCCTTTCACCAAATAGAACGGCATCATGAAGGACAGCATAGGATCCTTGCCCTTGGTCACAAAGATCATCTGCAAGAGAGTGGGGAATGCTTCTGAATTACTTGAGTTCCATAGAGAGAGTGATGATGGAGCTCTCACTGTATCAGCATCCAAAAAGAGGGTGACTTCACCTCTAGTATGAGTATGCATTGAATTATTTCACAGCTTTAACACTGGGGATCCCCAACAGATTTGATGGCACATGGCTCACTGACCTGAGGCATGTACAATCCAAAATAATAAACCACTTAAAACACACCTGGACATTTACTGAGTTTTACTGCCCTGCTTTTTAAGGATAATTTATGAGAGTCTGCAAAGGAAGTATCATTGACTGACACATTATATGAAATATATTCTCTAGACAGTGATTTCCAGGATTGCACGTGCCTTTGTAGGTGATTAGGATTGTGGCATAGGTATGGACTATCCCATTTCCACCTTTCCTTCTCCTACCTAGTGCTGTCATTGGTCCCTTCCACAACAAAAATCCCTTCTTCTATCATCAACTAGGTTTCTGGTTTAAAGTTTACATAATCCCTTGAAAAAGAAGCAACCCTACTGGCATCAGACTTACCCTGTAGGGGGTGAGATACAGCATTCCTTTTTTGGTGCCTTTGAAGATTTCAGGCTTGCCTGTCACGTCACTGAAGGAGAGCTCCACATCTTTGCACTGTTTGAGGACACTGCAGGAAGAAATCAGACAGATTGGAGAGACAAACTTGGCGACAGCTCTGACACATACCCTCATCACACAGGGCAGGGAACAGCACAACAGAATCTGAGTGGTATCCTGAAGTCCTGCTGTGGCCCCTGCCATTTTGACTTTGAACAGAGAGGGATGATTTATGCAGACTGGAAGAATCCATCCTCTCATCTGAGACAAGCCCTGCCCCTCCTTGCACAAGGGCACCTTTAATATAGAGAGGGGTTTCTGTCTCCAAAGGTGTCAGACTGAGGAATTCCACTCTACACACGAAGACCCTCAGCCCAAAGATCAGGGCACAGAAAGGGCTGAGGTGTCAGAAACCATCCCCTTGATGCCAAGGTGCAATCTCAGCGCATTCCTCCCTCCCCAGCCCATGCTCAAGTCAAGCCCACTGCACTGGGAAACAGCACTGCTGTGACACCACACCCACTGTGCAAACTGAGGAAGTGGCTGCACTGGAAGCCTCAGTGCTGACCCTGCCTCACGTGACTTGAGCAAGCTTTTGTAGTAAACAGTACCACGTTAAGGAATGAAGCAATGAGTCAGCAGGGTCAGCAATAAATACTGTTGGAGATCTACGGGAACAGTAGCAGAGTTTCCTAATGACACAAACCCAAATGAGAATTGTGAATGCTGCAGGGTCAGGGATATAGAGTTGCATGAAAAAGTAAATATATTTTCATAAAAAATGAGGCATCTTGGGAAAGCACGTCACTGAGTCTATGGTGCAGATCTAAACATACCACATAGTAAGAAAATCTGCAGAATAAACAAAAGAACCTTGAGGGTGATAAACCCTCAGCTTGTTACAGTGGCAGAAGACTCCAAGTTGTTTTATGGTTCAAGAGCATGAAAAACCAAGTGACAAAACCCTAAACCAACACAAGCCTGAATGGGCTGGATCTAAAATAATCCTTATGAATTCTGCTCAGCATACTGTTGAAGTCAAATAAAGTCAGGAAACTGTGCAATTATTTGGGGAAGGGAGGAATCTTCAGGGCCACCACATGGAAAAACAACCAAAAGCCCCATAGTCTCAAGTAGTTTGCTGTTTAGGGAAGAGAAGAACACTGTAGATGTATATGAAAAATGCAGCTACTCAAGAATAAACATGTTGAAAAGTCCAGCTTTGATGAGAAAAAACAACCTGACCAAGAAATTCTACTGGAACACTACTTCATAGCTGAGCTAGATGGAGATTCTCAGACTGGCTGGAAGGGACAGAGTTATGAGACAGCAGAGGTCTTTCCATTTCCAAAATGCCAAGGGGGAAACACATATTCTAAGCTAAATACAACCATCTTTTTGACAGCTTTAATCTTACCAGAACACTCCCTCAATCATGTCTTGTAGCAGCATTTTACATAATTTTGCCTCACTGGGAAGAATTTCTATGCAGTCACTGTAATGTTTACTGCTTTGCAGTTACTCACACAAGCAAATAACATGCAGCCACACCACAGAGAGTAATGAGGCTGCTGAACCAGTCTGCACCTGCATGCCTTCCAGGGCTGTCACAGAGACTGTGCACCCTGTGGAGCCGCACTGCCCTCACTTGTGACTGAGCAGCACCCCAAAGAATGTATGGTTTTATGATCTCAAGCCAATGTGAAGGCTTGGAAGGGATCTTAAACATTACCTGGTCCCAACGTCCCTGCCATGGCCACCTTCCACTAGATCAGTTTGCTCAAGGCATTATCCAGTCCAGCCTTGAACACTGCCAAGGCCACAGCTCATCTGGGCAACCCATTCCAGTGCCCCACCACCCTCAGACTGAAGAATTTCTTCCTGAAGTTTAGCCTAAATTTCCCCTCTTTCAGCTTGTACCCATTACTCCTTGTCCTAGCACTGCAGCTCCAGATGAAGAGTCCCTCTGTGCCTTCCCTGTGGGTCCTGTTCAGATACTGGAAGGTTGCAGTGAGGTCTCCACAACAACCTTCTCTTCTCCAGGCTAAACAGCCCCAATGTTCTCAGCTTGCCTTCATAGAGGAAGTGCTTCATTCCTCTTACCAACTTCACGGCCTTCTCTGGACTTGCTCCAACAGTTTAATATCCTTCTTATGCTGGGGACCCCAGAGCTGGATGCAGCACTGCAGGTGAGGTCACACCAGAGTGGAATACAGAGGTAGAACCACCTCCCTTGACCTTCTACCCACGCTGCTTTTGGTGCAGCCCCAGGATTCAAAGGGTAGAAAAATCTCCTTTAACATGAGCTCAACATGTCAGAGAATCTTCCTGGCTGAAGTATGAGGAGTCAGCTCCAAACTCAAGATGGAGTATATTGTTCAAGTGTAATTTCCCTATTGATCACCAGACCCAAACCAACTCCTTTGCTTCTTTTACTTCGATCCTTTACTGGGCCTCGGGTTTCTAGGATTTCTCGTGCCAGGACGCTGGGAGCACCCAGCAGGACCGGACTGAAGCCCCAGTCTGTTCAGCTGGTCGGTCAATCCCCGCTCGGGGCAAGGCAGGCTGGGCTTCCACGGAGAGGCGCCTCTCCCGCAGAGGAACTCTGAATTCAAGTTCCTCACTTACGAATTCAAGTGACCAAGACTCCTACCTTAAACAGTCTCTGCCTCTCTGGCGTCACTAAGTGCATGACCTTACAAAACCCCAATTCCTTGACTTGTACAAGCAATGGTAGCCGCAGTCTTCACCCAGCACGCCCGCCGGAGCGGCTTTAAGGACGCCGGAGCTTCCGCGGTGAAGTCGGGGCAGCTCTACGGACTCCAGCCAAGCCTGCCCCACACTGCCCGCCCCCGCCCTGCCAGGGAGCCCTTCAGTAACGCAGACCCCCGGCCGAGCCGGGCCTGCGCGGCCAAGCAGGGAACGGGGGTCGCCCCAGCGGGAACCTCCCACCACCGGGCCCCACCGTCCCGGCCCTGCTGAGGGGACAGGGGGCGAGGATGACGCGCCCGACCCTCCGGTACCTCTCGGCATTCGGGATGACGACACCACCCTGCTGCGAATGGTTCCTGTTCAGCGCCATCTTTGCCCCGCCGGCCCCGCCCCTGACCCGGTGACGGCAGTGACGTCACATCCAGCGCAGCCCCGCCCCGGGGACGCATTCCCGCTGGCCCGGCCCCCCGCGGCGCGCGCGAGGCGGAAGTGAGAGGGAAGCGAGGCGGAAGTGAGAGGCGGTGCCGTGTTGGTTTAATGGCGGCCGGTGGCTCTGAGGGGCGGCCCCGTTCGGCCCCTCCTGGCCCCGCGCCGGGCCGCACAACGAACCACGGACACTGGTGCCTACACGTAGTCCTGCTCGCTCCTCTGGCTCTCTCTGCTCAGGGCAACCACGTCTGTTCGCTGCCGTGGTTGCCTTGGTGGAAGTTGCCCAGCATTTGCTGTGCTTGGCAAAGTTTTTCTGGCGATCGGCCTCTGTGCTGAACAGCTTATGAGCCTCCGAATGTGCTGAGCGGGCCTCTCTGGTGTAAGGTTTAGACTCTTCCCCTCTGCAGCATCACTCGGGATATCTCAGGGGAAGAGCTGACTTGCTGTGGTTATCCTGGAACTCAGCTGGTGGCGCTCGATTCAGACTTTTCCCAGCTTATCCATTCACAGAGGCTTCTTCCCAACAGTATCTCCCGTTGTCATGCCACGTGGGATTTTTTTTTTATTTTTTTTTTTTTTTTTTTTTGTATTTGCCCTTTGTAAACTTCCTGGTAGGATATCGGCATGAGCAGATGGCAGTGAGGAGTACCTGAGCATGTTTTTCTCACAAGCTTTTACGGATCATTTAAAAGTAGTCTATGATCCGACAAGAAATTACAGAGCAGGGTGTAAAAACCACGTTATTACAAAGAAATAAAAATTCCTAAACCTATAGGGCAAAACACACAACCTTGTCCTTGAAATCCACATTGCAGGCAAAGGAAAGTCTCTCTCTTCTGTTGCGTGGGTCTGTTTTGCTTTCTTTAAGCAGGGCAGCATTGCATCTCTGCCCTAACACTTGGCTGGGCCCAAAAGTCATAAAGATTACTATTCTGTAGCCCAGGGTGAAGGGATGAGACGTGGCTTCATGCTTCAGTGCTGTGAAGAAGCAGAGCCCTGGCAGTGTCTTTGATGAGGTTCACGTCTTTGATGTCCTTGGGCTGAGCAGGGCCAGCTGTGTGGCAGCATGGGTGGCAGCGTGGCCACATGGTTTCTGCAGGGGTCCATGGAATGGCTGCTGGCACCAGTGACAAGGCTCCTGCTCCCTGCAGGACCGAGGAGCCTGGTGCAGGGGGAGGTTGCATGCACACACTGCATACAGGAACACCAGGAGCTGTGAACGTGGGTGGGGAAAGGACTAGGAAGTGCTGGAATGGCCCTCACGTCCCAGTGCTGCTGAGAATGGCTGATTTGTGTGGACAGGTGGGAGTGAGAGTGAAGAGAACCTTTGCTTTGCAGTGACATCACCAGAGAAAGCCACACGATGGACACACGCTCCTGACAGTTTTGCTAAGGCTTGGAGAACCCCATTGCCAGCCCTGGCCCCCACACAGCTCCATCAACCAACATCAAGTTTGACTTGAGTCTTCCTCTGCTGCTCATTTGCTGTTTTCTTCCTCCTCCCTCCAGTGCCAGCCTTTCCAACCCCCATTCCAAGCCCTGCATTTCCTCCTGCTGAGTGCCAGGCCACAGCATTCCAAGTGTGCGTTTTAAGTGTGGCTGGCAACTCTCCTGGAGGGGACAGCCCCTACCAGCCACGTGGCAGGCAGACACTGCCAGCCTCAGGACATCTCTGGTCTTCTCCCCTCCTTCCTTCTGCCCAGACAGCCCTGACACTTTTGACCTCTCTCAGGGACACCCAGACTGTGCCTCTTTCTGCTCACAGGTCTTTACCTTCCCTCCCCATCCCCTCCAGGGAAAGGTAAAACAACAGCTTCTCAACAGGACACAAAAGCACATTGTTAAGAAGGTGTGAGAGCTTGGGAGAAGGAGGAAACAGCCTGGAGAAGAGGAATATTCAAGTACTTGGAGAAATGAAGGAGAGACTTAAAGGATAAAAAACAGGAAAGAAAAGAAGGAAGAAAGCTATGGAGGGCTAAAAGGGAATGAGGACAAAAGCACAGGAGTGGAGGAGGACATGGCACAGTAAGAGAGCAGAGGAACAGCACTGCTACAGTAGCAAATGCAGCCATTTCAATGAGGAGAATGGGGAAGAGGTATCTCTTGTGCCCCACCCTGGCCCAGTGCTTCTCAATCCATGGCTCTTTGCACTCCTCCAAGATCCCCAAGGTGGTATGCTGAGTGGAGCTGTCCCTGGGGGAGGTCCCAGCAGGGACTTCCTGTGGCACTGTCCTCCCTGTGCTCACACAGCAGAGGGGCCATCTGTGGGGAAGGGTTTGGCCAGGACCTGCTGGAGAGAGACCACTGCAGCAGGGCCATGGGGTGACTCCCTGAGCTGGGGTGACCCCAGCACAGCTTGGTCTGATCTGCACAGAGTCGAATGCCTGTGACATAAGCATGGCTTTTGACCTTCATGCTGGGCAGGGCAAATGCACCCTCTGCAGCAGGAACACATTCTTTCCCCCTGGGTTTTGCTTTTTTTGGAAAATATATCCATTTTCCCCAAGTACTTTGATGCTTCTCAAACAGATGCTACAGGCCAAGAACTAATTCTGTCTCCTCCCACCAGTCACTTGCTCTGAACCACAAAACAGTGCCAGTCTTCTCTCATCTACCCTGTTCCGAGCTGCCATTTCCCCTTGGGAAGCGACAGCAAGAAAAGGGGATTAATTGCCAGGCCACCATGCCCTCAGACCAACCAGCTGCCTTTACACCCAGGGAAGATCCAAGAGAAATCTCTGCATCTCTTGAAACATGCATGCATTGATTCCACCATCTCTCCCAGAGTCTCTCCTTGCCTTGTGTCCAAGTGATAAAAACAGGACTACAGCATGCCCCACACCTCCCCCCTCCAAAATCCACGCCCCTAGAAATCCTTCCCCCCCAACACTATTTCCCCCAGACAAGATACACAGCTGAGACACAGAAAGGAGAGCAGGGAAGCTGGGGGACAGTGCACTGTGCACAAACAGACCGAGGATGGGGACACTCTGGGAGGGCCGGGGGGAAGCCCTGTCCCTGTCCGGCACACAGGGAGGCACACGCACGCCGCACGCACTCACACTCGCATCCTCTCACTCCCACGTGCTGCAGAGACAGGCCCGTGGCTGAGCCGGGGTAGCAGGGGCGGGTTGTCTGGCCAGAGTCACCAGGTGACCGTGGAGGGGGAGGCTCTTTCACAGGTTACTTTCGTGGTTTTCCTCTGTCTCCACAGTCATGGGGGGCAGCCCTCCGTTGTCATTCAGCCGTTTGGCCCTGTAGGTCTCATAGTGGATGTTGTGGGTCACTTCTTTTAGGTCCTGAAGGTGGGTCCTAAAGAGGACAAAGTAGGTTGGGAAAGAAGATATGATAGCCAATATCAGCACAGTAAGTATTATTCTTCTGATGATAATTTTATTCCCAAAATAGATGGAAGATTTTTTAAGTCAGTCAGTTTAGCTAATTACTGTTGCCCCTCTTTCTGCAGGGATAGCATGGGTGCCATCATACACAACTGAGAGCTAGAACATCAGCATTTGAGAACACACAGGCAGGATGCAGGACACGGGCTGAAGTTCCTGGCTGTGCTTGCCAGTGCTCTGCCCTTCTCTCACCTGTGCAACTGGCCCAGCCACTGGCCCTCCTGGTGTGTCAGAGCAGACTGGGGCTTATCTGAAGCAGTGGTGAGGCAAGGAAGCAACAGGAGGTGTATCAGGTTCACTGCAGATCATAAGCTGCAGAACACTGCTGTGAGCATCATCCCTGACCTCCACACACAGCTTGGGGGCTTGGATTGTTACAGGCTTTGTGATGATCATTTGGGTAGGATGTTTTTACTGAAAGACTTTGGAAAAGCACCTCTGCTGCAGAAGGTATTACAAAACAAAAAGAGGAAAGTAGGGTGATGTCAAAGCATCATACCTGGCCAAATGTCTCAACAGCACCATACCCACAAGTGGAAATAGCCACAGGGCTTTGGTTTTGAACTGTATTTCTCTTTTTATAGGGAAGAGAGGTCACCCTGAATCTACAGCTCTCCTGCAGAATTTGTGCTGAGGCAGCTTCATGAAACAGAGTAGAAATAAGACAGGACAATGAAAGCTATTGAAATATGAAGATTTTCACTTCCAGCTCATATGTTCTAGCACATCCTTCAACCTGGAAGGAAACAATCTAGGATGTGGTAGTGACCTCTTTATTACTGACCTGTTGTCAGCAGCAAATAAAAGTTTTTGCTACCTTAATGGGATTTTTTTAAACTCGCTTAATGGGAGTTTTTGCAACCTTATGAGGGGTGGTAGTATCCTGCTTTTCTCTAGGCATCCAGCTCATACATGAAAACTAGCACCTACCTGACACAGCGTCACTAAGAGAGGCACTAGAATATCTACCCTTTAACTCAATCCAACCTTATACCACATAAGCTTTCACTGCCTGAAATTTACTTTATTTCCCTTTTAGTAGGGGCTATTTCATTCTGACTGGATCTCAGGAAGACTCCCAGCTCATCAAAAGCAAACTGGTGCATGACCATGACCTTACCTGATGACAAAATCTCGAAGTAGGGCAAATTCACAGTGATTGAGGTTTTCCACTGAAAAGAAAGCAAGCAATTGTTACATCTGATTTTTTTAACAGCCCCTTTGTGGTTATAGAGCATGGGAAAGTCACTGCCATGGGGGCAGGTTCCAAGTGGGTAGAGCTTGCATGCTTCAGAAAGGACAGACAGTTGTCTGAACGCCACGCTGTTGAGCATTGGGGAGACACACTAAGAGATACTGAGCAGTCACACATGAATTTTCATTTGAAAACCAAGGCAACCTCAGGAGCTTAGCTTCACACACCATGGTGTTCAGAGTGGCTCCAGCTTCTGCCAGGTGGTGACACTGGCACCATGTTGACCATGGCAGTTCCCTCCTGACACAGGTATTTTAGAATTCTCCTTTTGGCTGGTTTCAAGCAGTTTGTCACAAATGGGATGGGAAGGTAGCCACAGGACATGCTATCTGGACCCTTGTCTATTACTGTGATCTGCAGACAATACTTTCAGCTCCCATAAGCAAGAGGTTTTTTACCTTCAATGATTCCCCAAGGTGTTTTCCTGCCCAGGACTCTTTTGCCATTCACTTGGTACTCCTTGTCACTGCCCACTACTGCAAAGGGCATGCTTTCCTGCTGGGGAGAGACACATGGAAAGATCCATTGAACCCATTCCAGAGACAAGCACCACCATGGTTCCCCATCCATCTTTCCACCTCTTAGCTCAACAAACACAAGGCCTTCTCCAAGGGAAGAGATTCTCCAGAGCAAAACTTCACTGGCTGTCCTTTTCACCCCTCAGTGCTATCCCTAGAATTCTGGACTCTTGCTTTCCAGGTGTTCTTGCACCCCAACAAGCTGTGTGGGTAGCTTGGAGCAGTGCCAAAGGTTCCGGAGCTGGGGCAGAGCTTTTCTGCACCTATCTCCAGCATTTCTGAGGAGGGGAATGACCAGAGAAGGAGGATCTGTCAGCCCAGAGCTGCTCATACGGATAGTTCAAGGTGAGTATTTCTTGACAGATTTGTAGTTCTTTACAATAGAAAGATGGGACTCAAATAATCCTTCCCCATAAGCCACATGAACACTCATCAAGTTTAATGGCTGAAATATACCGAGGAAAGCCAGAAATGGAGTAAGTATGCAGCTTTCCAGGGAAGTAGGACAGTAGGTGAAGCTATTGGGGACCCAGATATCTCTAAGCACAGGGAGAAACTATCTGTTTCCAGAGCACAGAGTGCAGGAGACTCTGTGATCCATAGGGTTGTGCAGCTGTTCACTGCTGCTTTACTCTGCTTTACAGATATCCCTGGAAAGAGACTGCAATTACCACAGGAATGGAGATTAAAAAGCAGTTTATTTCTTATATGTGAGGGCAATAATGCTGAAGTGCAGAACAAAATGTGGTGCCCTCCTCATCCACCCTTCCCCTCCCAAAATAAAATGTTTCCTACCCTGATTTTGTCGTTCTCTGTTTTATCCTCCAAGTCCTCATCAAATTCTTTCTGGGGATAAAACTCGATCCCATTTACTTCTAGTTCCTTGCGCACCTAATCAGAAAGACATTTTGGAGCACAAAGCAGCACAAACCTGAAGGGAAGGCAGTTGGCAAGTACGTCTTGGGACATCCTTCCAGTGGGCAGAAGCTGGAGGGATTGTCCCAAGGAAGTGCACAGTAAAGTGAGAACACAAGGCAGCAATGATGAGTCTGTTTCCCAACCTCAGTTACTTGTCTGGCTCTCCAGTTCCCATGACAGAACATATCACAAGACATCACAAGGATACACACATTTCTTCCTTCTCTAACAGATGCCCTCAGAAATATAAACAGCAGTATCTTTAGGACTTAACCCAGCAACCCAGCACTGGACTCTGTGCACACCCTGGGGACTGCACTGCAATCCCAGGAAGAAGGATACCACCCATTTCTCCCACCTCCAAGCCAAGGCAGGGAAGGATCCCATCCAGAAGAGGAGATACTCACTCTTTGTTTGAATTCAGTCTTCTCCTCCAAGGTCATGGTGTCAGCCTTAGCAATAACTGGGATGATGTTCACTACCTTGCTGAGATGTTTCATGAACTCCAGGTCCAAAGGCCGCAAGCTGCAGCCCAAGAGGGAGCAAGATGGAAGGGGTCACTTTTTACCCTCCCAGCTTTTCATCCTAATGACTGTCCAAGAACCAGGGCACAAGTAAACCCTCCCTTGTACATACCCTGCTTGCTGCCACCATGTTCTCATCTCCTTCTTCCCATCCATTCTGCCCTCTCCCAAAAACCACTGTGGCATTTCTCCCGCTCTTGTAATCTTAGACCCTTTCAAGCCCCACAGCTCCCAAAGTTAGGATAAACAGTGCCCAGTCCTGCTGGACCCATGTCTGAGGTGCAGCAGTGTAGGGTGTATATCTGGCACAGAGGGCTGGCACCAAGGGCTGGAGGAAGGACAAGGGACAGTGTACATACGAGTGCCCTGTAGGAGAGATGAAGTAGAGGCAGCAGTGCACGCGTGTGTCTGGAATTCGTTTCTTCCTTGCAATATTCACCTCCTCTTTCAAAAACTTTTCATATTGCTCGTTGATGTATTTCTCAATAGGCTCCCAGCTGTTAGAGTGGGAAAGAGAGATGAATAGACTGGTACAAATCTCCTCGTGTTCCTGCCCACAGTGTTCCCAGCTCTGACAGGAGCAAAACAGTCTCAGGCATTAAAAAAAATCCACCTGAAGCATCTTGCCATCAGCACAGATGATTAAGAGTTTCTGTAACTGGCCATAGAAATAAGCACTCACCATGTAATATGTGCATACCCCCAGTCACACACACAGACCCATGGTTTCACAGTCCCACAGCCTCATTATCAGTCCCCAAGAGCAATAGGATCCCAGATGCTTTCAAGGGCCAAGCAGATGACAGTCACTCATATACCATCTTAACTTCAGCCCTTTCTGAGACACAAGGCCTTGACCTTGTAAAACTCACCAGTTCTCATTGTTGATCTGGTCTCCAAATCCTGGTGTGTCAATCACTGTCAGCTTCATTTTGACACCACCTTCTTCAATGACTGGGGGAAAATTGCAAACAATCATACTCCTCCCTGGGGACCTGCTCTGTCATGAAACATGTCTTTGTGTCCCACAAGGGAACAAGAGAGCTCTGCCCTCATCCCTGCCCAGCAAGCATAATCAGACCAGCTTGTGTCATGCCTCAACAATTGTGACCCTCATTTCCATGTCTGACCCCAAATTTTGGTAATATCGACACAAAAGCCACCTTACACCACTCTGTCACAGGAAATTGGATTTGTGCTCAGTCAGTGGCCCAAAGGGAGTACCTACCCTAACACAACTTCTCCCCTCTAATGCATCATCCTGAATCTGAGATGATGCTCATTACCCTGCACCACCCCAGGAGTTGTTCTGATGCTTTGTGAGAAGATGTGCACTACCAGGCTTGGGATGGGAACCAACAATGCAACTTGTGTAGCTTATCAAATGTAACTGCAGGTGAACATGACTTACAGCAAGGCTTAATCCACAACTGCAGACTAATGTCTTAGTGAAGTCTCTCTATTTGTCTACCCCTCACTTTTGGCTGTGGCAACAGGGGCCTTTCAGTTTAAGGAGAGCCTTGTCTGTCTCTGAGGCCATCTAAAACTGTCCTTTAGCTTCCTATGGAGAAAGGGCTGCCTGATACCAAAGAACTCTTTGCATAGACTGCTGGGATCTTCTGCAAGTCTATGCCGAGACATCAGTATTGCTTCCGCCCCAGCAGCCTGGCTCTTACCGTGCCCAATGGCTTTGATCTCCACTGTCTTGGGGATTTTCTCCTCCCGGTTCCAGCCTGAAGATTTACGGCTCACCTGGGATTTGAAGAGGGTGTTTACCAGTGTTGACTTTCCCAGTCCACTCTGACCTGAAGATTGCAGAGAGGAAGAGATTGCAGAGATTGCATTTGCCACAGTCTGGTGATGACAGCAGGCCCAAGGAACAGAGCCAGGCTGGCAGGGGAAGGGGCTGGAGGTGTCTCCTTGCCTTGTGCAGGCTCTGTTTTCCCTCAGAGCAACTTCTGCCTGCTCCCTTGTGCCCTCCCAGCAGGGCTTGCTCTCCCACCTGGCCTCAGTCCCTGGGACAGTCCCTGGCCATGGTTCCCAGTTCCTCAGCTGGTCTCTGCCTACCTACAACCATGATGTTGAAGTCAAAACCTGTCTTCATGGTTTTCTTGCGCATCTGCTCAATGATGGTGTCGATACCGATGTAGCCCAGCAAGCTGGTGTTGATGCCCATGGGCTTCATTGGTACGACTGGTTTTTGTCGTGGCTCTGGGACCAGCTCAGACATGGCTGCTTCGTTTTTGCTGTCCACTGGTCCTGCATGGGGACAAAGATTGAAAAATCATCATTGAGGTGTAACAACAGCCTCCTTGCTGACCTGTCACAGTGGCTGAGGGCAGCATTGAGCAGCCTTTTCAAGGGCTATTGAGGATAACTGAATGTCAAGATTTTAGTGGTAAGGCTCATCACGGAGCAACATCTACTTGAGTTTCCAGCACACTCTTCTGTGTCCCGCTCCAGATGAGGAGGTGAAGGGGGTTTCATTGGGAATGCAGCGTATTGATGGCTCCCTCTAAACAGCAGGAGCAGGGGCAGCAAGGATGGTTGGGCTGATAATTGGGTGCCCAAAGCTCCAGGTGCATCTCCTTATTTTCATCTCCCAGTTCTCAATGGGATCATCAGCATTTTGCCCCTCCAAGTTCACCATAAATTTGTGATGGAACAGACTTTAAAAAATTATGTGTCAAGTCCTGGCATTGAAACAGATTTTGGGATGTACCGTGAGGACTTGCATGCTTGGCCCTTGCCAGAGGTGGCTGCATTACTGGCTGTGTTCCTGCACCGGCTGAGTTCCTCAGAGGAAGACAGTGGTGGAAGTGAAAGCATGGCCATAATCTCTGTGCTTGCCTCCCACCCATAGACCAATGGTTTTTGTCATACTCAAGAAACTAATCATCATGATCAGAAAATTAATTATCTGCATCTGTCCCTCCTCATCTCTGCTTCCTCACTTCTTCCATGTAAAACAATAGGGTAAAAAGAAAACCCTGAGGCCTTTCCAGCCTCCCTGACCTTTTTTTGGGTGATGGCACACATTGCTAGGGGCAGGCCTCACTCATTTATCTCTGTCTCATTAATGAGTAGCTCCCACCCGCTGGGAGGAAGCGGAGGTTGGGAGAGGACAGGGCATGGAAGAAAAGCTCTAATTGGTGGGGAAGGCAGGCGTGAGGGATGAATCTGGAAAGGAAGATGAAGGGGATAGGAATCAAATACCTTTCATATACAAGCCAGCTGCAAACTAGAGTTCTCCACTCTAATTACTTGACTCCCCCATGCTTTGTCTCATTAGAGGGTTATTTTTCCAGGATAGAGACAGAATGCATTTTTGCTTGGTAAGTACTTCATTTGTTTTGGATGCCACTTCAGTTCAAGTATCTCACACTAAATTATCCCTTTCCATCATTTTGGCAGAGGTTTTTTTCTCCACTTATCAGAATCCACTGGCAGCAGAGAAGAACATGAGCAGCTAGGCAGGCGACTGCCATTTGGTGGTGACACATGCCTCTCTTCACAAGGAAAATGACTCAGAAGTCGCTGGACTGGTGAAATTGATGGCACCAATCTGGGGTTCCTGTCACAGCTTAGTCAAGCCAGGCAGAGACAGACTGAGAAGAGGTCAGAGAGATTTTGTTCAAGGACAGGGTTAGGCTGGAGCAGGCTCCATGGCTGAATGGGGACCCTGCCTGGCACTCCCACATAAAAGCTCCGGTGCTGACACAAGGACTGCTCTATATAGTGAAGATTTTACATTTTTTGTAAGCTGCAATATCCCACTGTCATGTGCTAAGGAAAGACATTCTGGAAGGGTCACCCTTGACAGGGAGAAGGGTGCCTCCACCCAGCTCCTTTTCACCACTTGGGAAGTCTTTTATATTATACTGGGAGAAGGAGTTTTCCCCCGTGTGAGACGATGGTAGCACAGCCACTCATGTACAGCACTGTGGGTAACATCTGAAGGCTCTTGTGCCACCTCTGTTCCACCTTGCCCATACAGGAGAGGTCAGTGGCAGGATGGCCCCCCTCCTGCTTTCCCCCACCGAGTGAAGGCACCCTGGACTATCATCAGCCTCTCCTGAAGCAGCAAGCAGCACCCTGGGGCAACCAGAGCACAAGATGGACCATTGGCTTGAGTCAGACTGGCAATTTGGAGCACCTCACGCTGCCAGGCAGCTGCTGGAGGAGGCAGCCTGCCACACCAAGTGCTTCTTAGCTGCAATCCTCTCTCACACCCATCACAACTAGTATGTGCCTTTCCTGCTGACGAAGCATCCCTTGAGGCTCCCGTTGTCTTTTTTCAGATTTATCAAAGCTGATGTGAGCCAGGAAAGCCCATCTCTCTGGTACAGCACAGGGGACCAGGCCAGCCAGTTCTCCTGCACCCTACCCTTCACTCGTTCTCTGCCAGGCTGCCCGCATCACCTATATCCTGTGTCATGGTTGTGTGGCTGTGCTGTGTCCCTTTTGCTGTTGCACTGTCCTCCACATACACCCCACACAGCCCTGCTGGGCTCCTACCTAGCCCTCAGAGTGGGAGAAGAGAGAGAAATGGAAAAATGAGGGAATTAGGGACAGGGGGCTGTGGCCCCAGTGAGGCACTTAGCTACTGGAGAAATGGGGGCAAATAAACTCCAAAGGTAGAAGGGAACAGGTCAAGATGGGAAGAAAGCCCAGCTGAGCAGCCGCACAGGATGGGTGCAGAACATGGGCCATGTGGGCTGTGACCCTTTCACTGCCTGGGTGGTAGCTTGTGTTCAGGGAATCTGTCGCCCTCTCCTTTATTCCTTCAACCCTTGTTCTTACACAGGGAGGAGGAAGGAGGGAATTTGCTGTCAGACTCAAGGCTCACTAAGAGGTTCATAATTCATCCCTCAATCTCACCAAGGAAAGCCTTGCCCAGAGCAAGGAGATGTTGCTAACTGCTGTGGACATCATAATATAAGACCATTCCTTTGCAAGCTTCAGTGCTGGAGCCAGGAGCTTGCAGTGACTAGGGCAGATATTTCAGATTCACATTCTTGGGCAGCTATAGAAAACCCTGAGACCAGGAGAAAGTCACTTGCTTTTCTCCTCTACCTCTAGGTCACTTGCCTTCTTCTCTGTGTGGGGTTCCTTCCCATAAAGCCTCAGGAAGGGAAGCCCCCATTTTGCAGAAATTTGCCCAGGTTTCATCTTTCTGCACATGACTTTTTACCTTTTGCCTCCCACAGATGAATTCAAGGAGCCAGCTGAGGAACAGCCTGCTGGCGTGTGCAAAACCAGGACCAGAGCTGTCCCTGAGACATGAAACATGCCTGCCTGCTCTCCTGGGAGTGGCTCTGTTTTATGTGCACTAAAGCTAATGGTTCTAGCCCCCTGAGCACACTGAGTGGCTGATCAAGGGGTGGCATTCTGTGTCCTGGGCACATCCTGTAGCCCTTGCAGCTGTTCCCTGTAATGACTGAGTGAGAGGGCACTACAGCTGATAATGAATAGAGGGCTAGCCAAGGTTAACCACTTACATATGCTGTTTACAAGGCCCCCCTTTTCCCTGCTGCTTTGTTCTGTGTGCTAAGAGAAGCTCATTTAAGAGGGCTGTAGCTGGTGATACCCCCCTGCTGCCCAGATTCAGTATGAGGTGGCCCTGGGCTGGGCTACTAGGGAATAATATCTGGCTCACAGGAGATGCTCCATGTGACTGGATCAAGGGACAGCACAGCTTTTGAGGCAGGGACAGGCAGAACCAGAATGAGTTCCCAGAGAGGTCCCCATGGTCCCAGCTAGCTCCTGCTTCTGACAGCCACTGATCCACCCCAGAACCTCCTCCTGGAAGGCCGGCATCTGTGGCCAGCAGCAGACACCACTACTGATGTACCACCCTTCATGCTCTGGCGTTCACAGGACCTGTGTGGGGACAGAGGTGGCCCTGCAGGTCCCTTGGGGGCTCAGGTAGTGGGGACCAACATCTACTATGTCCTGATAACCCAGATACAGTCGCATCCCCTCCCCCTGCCTTCCCATCCTTTGTCTGGCAAGAGGGAGGGAGAGCTGCAAACAGTGCTCACCACAAACCAGCTTCCAGCAAGGAAAAGCTATTTAACCCCCACGTAACACATGGATGGCCTCGCTGCAGCTCTCCTCTGGTGCAGCACAAGGTTGTCCCTCTGCAGCTGGAGGCAGTGATCCTCACTCCCATCTCACCCCAGCCCCTTCCACCCATACGGTTCTGGACCTCCTCCCTGTTCCATGTCTACATGTAGACATGTCTACATGTAGACATGGAACAGGGAGGAGGAATGGGTTCAAAACCTGAAGGTGGCTGGCAGAAGCAGGCCCTCAAAGGGTGATGCCAGGTTCCTAGGAAAGAAAGCAAGCAGCTGCTTCAGCAGTACAGCCTCCCTGGAGCTCATGGCCATCAGGACCTGCTCCTTGCTTTGCTTCAGATCCGCAGAGGTGCTGGACTGAGCATCTCTCCACTGGAAAAAACCTTTCCCTCCTCAGTTCCTATGATGACCCCAGGGCATTTCTTTCAGCTGTGCAGTGCAATGGCTGAGCCCTGCCGGATGTACTGCCTGACCTCAGAGTACAGAACAGAACCATTCTTCTTACCAGATCTTTTTGCCTGGCTTGAAGATCACCCCAATCCTCTGGGCTGCTGCAGCTTTCCTGACAGCAACCTTTCTTCCCCTCAGCACTCTGCAAAAGGCTTGGGCAAGAGCCCGGCTGCAGTGAAATCTAGGGCAGCGTGTGCCGAAGCCTCTCTGGAGATGCAGAAGCTGGAGGTGAAGGAGCTGGGCACATCCCAGCCCAGCCACCACAGCCCCAGCCATGCCCTTGGTGCTGCTCTCCAGCCATACAATCCTTGTCCCATGTCCCACTTCACCCCCTGGGTGGCACAGCTGTATCACAAGGCGAGAGGATGCTGAGCACCCCTGGACCATGGCAGCCACACCACCACAGCTGCCTGTGCCCCTGCCTGCATGCCTGCTGGCTCCTGTGCAGATGCTCAGGGAGAGGCACAGGACATCCCCACTGCCTGTCACTGGCAAGGGATAAGCCAGGTGCTGAGTTTGTGGGCACTCCCCAGCTGGATTATCCCTTCCTTTCAAAGCAGTGCCTGGCACTAGCTACTCCCCATCAGCACCACGACCAGCCCTGCTCCTTCTTCACACAAGGAGAACAAACAGGAAAGACAAAGCCGAGACCGATTTCCCCCACTGCCCTCCGGGGTTATCCCTCCCCCATGCCCAGAGCTGGGCAGCGTGGGGGCACGGCCGAGGATGCCTGCGCAAAAAGCCCCAGCGGTGTCCCTCTGGCGTTGCCCAGCCCTGCCAAGCCCGGAGCATCCTACCTTTGAACATGAAGCTTCCTTTGTCTCCGAATCCTCTCCCAAGGGGGTGGGTCTCCCCCCACTTTTCTAGCCTGACGCTGATGAAGCAGCACGGTGGGCTACAAAGCTCCACTTGCTTTTACCTTTGTCTTTCTTCCCTGTGTCCTCTTCTCCCCCCTCTCTCTTTCCCTTCCTTCTCCAGCGGCTATTTCAGCAGAGCGGGGATGCTGGTGCTGCTCCTGCTGCCATCGTCATGTGACCTGAATATTAAACATCTCCGCAAAATCTCCCCCCGCGCACCCTCCCCCGGCTCCATCCCAGGCCCCCGGCTCCATCCCAGGCCCCCGGCAGCCTCCCTGACTTGCGGGGGGGGGCATGGCCTCGGGCTTGGAGGGGCCGCTGCCGATGGGGCCCCCATGTCCTGGAGGGGCCCTCACTGCACACCCACACCCCCCAGGCCTTTTCTTGCCCTTTTCCCTCCCAATTCCCCAGCCTTTTCAGCATCTCTGCTTGTTTAGGGAGGGGCATATTTAACCCTTTACAGCTTAGCTCCGGCGGGGCTGAGAAAGGGCGCTCTTTGCCCCTAGGTATTTCGTAGGATCAGGGGATTGCAAAATCTCCTGCTTTCCCAGAGGGAGGAAATTGAGAATGTTTTGGTTCATCAAAAGCGATTTGCCCTTCAGCTTTGCTGTGAAGGTGGGAGAAATCTTTTCTCCTCCAGCACCGTGATTGCTGTCTGTCAGCCCAAGGAGCAGAGGCAGAGCCAGCGCTGTCCCCTCTGCGTGCTTGTGTGTACAAAGCTGTGTGTGCCTGCGTGTGGCGAGCAGGGACAGGTCCTCCCACTTGGACCATGTTGGGGTACACAGGTCACATCCCCCTGTGCTCTGGCAGGCACCTCCATGTGCCCCGTGGACATACCTGTGCCTGGAGAGCCGTGTGGCTGCCTCTGGCTGCTTGTATCTTTGGAGGGGGATGCCCTTTCCCTGCTTTGCATGTCCTTCTCCTACATCTGTGAGCCCTGGCCCCGACAGGCACTGTGTCCCTGTCATGCTGTGCTGGGGCATCAACACCTGGGAATGCTGTGATCCTCCAGTCAGTGGGATGACAGGAGCACCACGTGTTCCTCCACGACAAGACAACGCCCCTGGGTGGGGACCAGGCTGTGGGATGCCTGGCAGACTTGGCAGGGGTTTGGGGTTCCTGTTTTTGCAGTGCTATGGGACAAAAAGAAAACTGCACCCACTGCAGATTACAGGAACATTTAGAAGTAATTGTCAGCAGTTACCCCGAGCTAGGCTGAGCAGTGGACAGACTAGCTTCCGACAGACAGACAGGCAGGCAGGCATTCCGGCACCCAGAAAATGTCCTGGCACGGCGACCACAGTTGCCCATCTCCCTGCTGGGCACCAGGCTCACAAGCACACGGGCTGTCCCCGCACCAGCTGCTGCCCACCCCTGATTCTGCTGTGGGTCAAGAGGTAATCCCTCCAAGGGGAGGAAGCCCCTGTCCTCCCTCTCATCACCCTACCTCTCCTGAAGGGTCCTGCCCCATGCTGGGCTCATGTCATCGCCAAGGGACCCCTTGGTGCCTCCCTCCCTCCCTCTGCCTCTCCCGTCAGCAGAGACCCACCGGAGCGTAGTGGGGCGTAGGACAGCCCCATCTTCGCCACCGGGGTGGCCTCGGTCCCGTCAGAGCTGCGGTGTCGCTGGGGCCCCTCGGCCGCCACGGCCCGGGGCCGCGGGGGGATCGGGGTGACCGGGGCCGGGCCCCGCAGCCGCTCCCAGGGCAGCCCCCCGGGCCCGGCCGCCCGGCGCAGCGTGACCGAGAGGCAGCTCCGCTTCGTGGGGGCAGCCACGGCCAGGGGGCTGTCCCGCCGCCGTGAGGGGCCCGGGATGCGGCTGGGGCCGCTGGGGCTGCCGGGGGCCGACAGGCAGCTGCGAGGGAGGGCGATCTCCTCCTCCATGGTTGGCTGCGGGCTGGAAGCGGAGGTGCGAGGGCAGGGGGTGCCGGCCGGGCTGGGCCCAGGCCGTCCCTGCTGTCAGGGCTGTGGTGTCTCGGGATGCAGAGCTCCCTGGGGCTGCTGTCACCCACATGCTCGAGCGCCCACCTCCAGCCCTGTCCGGCCAGCCCGCCTCCAGCGGGACAATGGGGCTCTTGTGGCCGGCATGGCTCGCTCCCACGCTGGGTGCCATGGCCACTCCTGAGAATGACCAGCACCTTCCTGACCTCCGCCACCAGCAGCTCCACAGCATGGGCAGCTCCACAACACGACCCCCTGGCCGGTTCCCATGGCAGGAGGTGGAGGAGTGATGCAGAGGTCAGGTCAGGCCTGTGCTGCCTGCTTCCAAGGACACTGGGTGTGATTAAAAAAAAAAAAATTAAAAATATTTGAATTTTTGAAATGTTTTCCCTTCCTCTCTTAGTTTTTCCCCCTCAAATGGCATATTCCAGTGCAACAATTTATATCCCACTGCACAAGTTCAGTGGTCACTTTTTGGATGTTTGTCCAAGTTGTTGCTTCATTCCCTTATTCTGATTTTCTTTTGCTTCTTCATTATCATCATTATTATGATTGTTTCTTAATTTTGCCAGCTTTGTGGCATTTTCAGGGTCAAGAGGGATTCAGCTTGCCACTTTACACCTTCCTCACTGTAAGAGGTTTTGAAGGGCAACACAATAAACAAGGAGGAAAGGAGAAAGGTGTTTTGGTGGGATGGGATGAGAATATGAATGGTTTCATGGGCAAATGGGAGCAAAGAGAAGGAGAGACAGGCACCCACAGCACCTACAGTGTGGCAGGGACAATGATTGCATGACCTCAGGTGACCAGGGCTGAGGGAAGCGGAAGAGGAATCACCATCCAATGACCCACATCAAGTCATTGGGAATGCTGGTGGAAGGCAGAGCTCAGGACAGTGTGAGTTCTCTGCTTCTTTAAGGGCAAAGAGACAGAAAACATGAAAAAAACTAACCTGATACTGTGTAGTATTTCCAGCAATAAGTATCTTCTCTGATTCTTTATGCAGTTTAATTCAGTATCTGTGACTATTTCCTACTCCCTGAGGTCTTTCTGGCTGCACAGATCCCACAGAAGAGAAACAATCTCAGTTTTCAGGCAGCATTTGCTTTAATTATTCCAGGACAGCCCGGCAGTGTAGCTGGTACAGGAGCCAGGTGGATGGAGACCTACCCTGTTGTAAAGGAAACCTCACTGCAGACTGCTCCTTGCTCCCTGCCCAGAGCTGGAGGGAGGCAGCTCCCAGGGGGAACAAGAGGAAAACAAAGCATCAACCAAGCAGTTTGTCACACACTTCCACTGCGGAAGCCTTTGACACTGCTGACAGAATAGTCCTTCATAGCCATGGAAAATACCTGGCTTAATGCTGATTGTGTCAGGGCTAAACAGCACACAAAGTAAGCCAGAGGAGATGAACAGTTAGTTTTCTCTAATCCAGCCCTCACCCAGTTTCTGTCTTCTTTTTCTCAGTTTCTACATTGAGTCATGGGCAGTGGAGCTCCACACAGGTACAGCAGCAGGCAGAGGAGAACACAGAACAGGGGAGAGGGGACCCCTGTGATTGCAGGCTCCCCTTCCTCCAGTTCAACTTCTTCCTGACTGCTCTAAGCCCCTCACCTCCAGTGGAGAGGTTTTTATGCTACCCCACAGCTCAGTTGTGTTTGTTTACAGAGCAATCCCACCCATCAGGGAGTTGAGGAGAGGAAGCAGGTTTCCAAGCTGGTGTTTGGAGATATGGCTGTGATGTGCCAGAGGGCAGGGAATGTGAGCCAGGCAGCTGAGGGTGGCACATCATGCCATGCAACCCAGCCCCTTGTCATTTCCATTTACAGCCCCAAGTCACAGAAATGTATCTGTTTCGGACTACACCTGCTCTTTTGAGTCTTTGCTTGCCAGGGCAAGTATAACTTTGGGCACAGCAGTAATCCTATTCACTGCATTTCCCTGCTGAGTGAGACTCCCCAGTTAGGGTACTTGCATCACAGTCTCTATGTCACTTGGCTGAATGAAAGGACTCTTGACTTGTCCTCTGTCTGAAACAGAGAAAGCTCCTGCCAGTGTGCCTAGTTTTGGTGTGGAAAAGAATGGCAATGCAATTGCAGTCTGGCAGATGAAATGTCCCAGGAAGACCCAGGATATTTGCAGGATGTCCTGATCCATTCCTTAGAGATAAAAATTAACTTGGATCCCCAGAGAATTACCAACTTTCAGGCTGCACCTGTGCTTTGAGCCTTTCCTTGCCAGGGCAGGCAAAACTTTGGGCACAGGGGTAATCCCACTCACTGCATTTCCCTGTATAAACCACTCCCAGCAGCCCACTCTCCTTCTTTCTTTGGGAATGGAGGAGAAAACTTCCTGCTCCCAGATTCACAGGTGAGGCTGAGTGACACAAGCCAGGAGCTGTGGCAGATTTTCACAGCTGGCCTGAGGAACCCTGCTGCTGAAAGGAGCCATTGGGGACTAGAGCACAGAGCCATAACAATGGAAGAACGCTGGAGATGTGGTTGCCAATATCCTGGCTGGCCCAGGTGATGGCACAGGATGGACAGACATGTGCACATAGGATGGTGGCACCAGCTAACATACCTGGGAAATGCAGGAGAGGGGCACACAGGATCCCTCGGTGTCCAGAGCATTCACAGGTAGCACCATTGCACCTACATGCTTGCAAAGGGTGGATGTTGGGGTGGGAGGAGAGGAGACACAACCTCCTGCAACAGGCTCCTTGCTCTCTCAAGCCTTCCTGTCCACACTGGGCATTGCACTGAGCTGTCAGGGAGAGAGAGGATGGGGATATCCCTCTCAGCCCAGTGTCACAGCTTCATACAGCACTTTGGTGGCTGGTCATTCCCATGACAGTGCAGGAAACCTGTAAACATGGGGTTTTGTGCCAGACCCATATTATACGGCTTGGGTCCAGAAAGCAAAGGTGGTACAATGGACCCATTTAGATGGCAGGCTCAATGTTCCTTCTCAGAGACATGCAGGGGGGAAAAGGGCTGAGGGATGCTTCACAGCTCTCATTGGGAAACAGTTAAGGAGTGCCTGTCCAAGGGCTCTGCAGTGCAGTGAACAAGTGCAAGTAGCTTCACAGACTATCTCATCTCCCTCCATGACAGAGGAACAGGAGGTCGGGCAGATCAGGAGTGGCTGATGTGGTAAGTCTGGCAGCACCCCTGCATGGAGAGCTGCAGAATGTTCTAGCTTGACACAGGACTTGAATCAACCTCTTTAATAAAGACCTTTAATTTCAGTGTGGTGCATCTGGAATGGATGTAGGGATGGATGTTCTCCATCTCCCAAACAGACACAGAAGGGGTGTGCATTTAGCAAGGATAAAGACGTTCAGTCTCTGAGGCTCACTGAGCCCTTAGTCCCTCTGCAGAGAGCTTCAGCAAGCTCACCTCCTAGCATCAAGAGTGGGTGCTGGGAAGAGCTCAGCTGAAGCAACAATTTGTATTGAAACCCCATTTATTTTCCCCAAAATACCCCTTGGACTTAGACAGACTGTGTTAGATTTAACCTAGGGAATAGGAGTACAAGGTTCTGTGTCCCTTTGCAAAACCTGGTACCTTTCCTACTGAAGATCCTGTCAAGGTGCCAGGCAGCTCAAACTCAAGTGATTAACAAGGGATATTTCATTTGAGTGGTTAGTCAGTCTTGGCCACAGGAAGGAGCAAAGTCCTTGGCTGGCTGAAGAGCTGTGAGCACATGGGAAGCCCAGCCAAACAAATCTTGACTAAGAAGCAATGGGGCAGAATGCTGAATGATGAGTACGAGACCCACATCAGCAGAGAGCAAAGTGAAGACCAGCCCCACTTTTACCAGGGCAGGACTGCCATCCCTAGTGAGGCTTGTGGTCTGCTGCCCACCCAGGAGAGATTCCTCCGGCTGCAATGGGCAGCTTGTCAGACCTCAGGCACCCCAAAGGCCAGGTTGTCCCGAATCATCAGCGTCTTCCGAAGGTCTCGCTCCATGATTGGCCTCTGTGTTCGCCACTTATGGGCTTCCTGGAGTCCTGGTTCAAAGTAGTAAATGCAAGCTCCAAAGCCCACCAGGATGAGAATGGAGATCATCAGATACACAGGCACAAACCAATCCAAGAAGTGGGGCATGGCTGCCAGAGAAAAGGAGAGAAAGCTCATGCAGTGGGAGCACCCAAAACACACCTTCACCACCCAAAACCACCTCCTCCACCAAGACTGATCATAAGACATCTGCCTCATCAGCAGTGCCCAGTCCCTCCTCACAGCCCTGCTGCACCTGGCTCATGCTTGGTTGCACATGAAGACACCTCATCCACTGGGAGAGGTCAATGCTTTTGGGGTCATTGCTGGGAGTGTCAATCCTACTCCCTCCCCACAGAGAGGGTTGAGCTTTCTTGCCCCCAGCCCTGCTGCCAGTGATTAAAGGTAGGCAGTGAGTAAATACAGCTGCTTCTCACCTCCTGCTTGAGGGAAAATCTTCTTCCCCTGACACTCCATTACCCTTTTGAATTCCCAGTCTGAGCTGGTCTGGCTCAGGATTGAGCCCTCCCTTACTGCACCTCTATTTCAGGTCCTGCTTTGCCAGGGCTCAGGGTCCTTGGTTCAGCACCAGTCTGTGAGCAGACCTGAGATCCCTCCACCACATCAGCCACTATGCAGAGGGGGCACTCACCGGGAGCAGCCGATCTGCCTTGCCAAGAACCCCTGGCCAGCCAGGTGCGAGGTGAGTCCGGAGCAGCCTTGCCCTGGGGAACACAAAACAGCACCACACTGTGTGATTGCTGCTGGCCCAGTGCTAAACATGGGAGAGCAGGAAGGAGCAAACATCTCCTTGTCCAGAGGTCAGGGCTTGTTGTGGTTTGTTCTGTTAGTATGTTCCATGGAGGGGTGAACAAACGGGGTCTCAGCCCCATAACCTGCTGGTGCCCTGGCACATTCTCTCCCCACCATTACAGCCCTGCTGATGCCATGCTTAGGGCATGCACCCTAACTTAGGGCCATTTAAATCTGTAATGGCATCACATTTGATCCCATCCCTTATCCCCATCCTTTGGGAGGGAGACAGCAACCCACATTACAACTTGCAAAGGTACTCAGTTTGTTCAGCTCTGCTGCTTGCTTTGCACCAAAATGACAGGCAAGGTGTGGCTCATGCAGGGACAGAAAAGGGGATCAAAAAGCATCCCACACAAAAAGCACAGCTACAAGTTCAACAGGCACTAGATCTTCTGGGTTTTCACTGCAAATGTGCTGCTTGTTAAAGGCTTTGGTGGATTAAACCTGGCACCCTCACGCTTGGGAGAGCACAGTGGTGCCAGACTCAGGCACAAAAATGCAGTCCTGTAAGGGGGCTTTCTGTAACCCTCACCCCTTGGCGGGAATGATGAAATGCCCATTGACTTCAGTGGGGACACACTGAAGTGCACTCACATCAAACTCCTGCTTTTCCAGACAGATGAAAGCTGTCATGTCTGACCATGGCCCAAGTCATCCCTCTGCAATAACAAACTATCCCCAAATTCCTTGCACAGGGCAGGTTAAAAGGAAGCTGGGGAGAACTCTGAGCATTTCCATCCTCTTCCCTGCTCCTGGCCCATAAGGTTGGTGCCTTTTTCACACCAGGGGCTGGGCTTTTTTCTTTCTTTTTTTTTTTTTTTTTTTTAATAACACAGCCATCAGTTTTTTCCAATGTGCCCAGCAGCATTTATCTTCTGGACACCTTTTGTCCCAGGAGGGCCTGTAACAGTAACGTTTTTGTCAAAGGGTAAAATCTGAAACAAGCTGCAGTTCTTATTACCATAAGAAGAAACTGCAGAAAATGCCTGATTTCCTCCCACTTATTGGTGTGGATCTGATCTGGGCACTGCTGCTGCCTCTTCATGGCTGCCTGTGCCTTCCTCAGGTGAACAACTGCTGAGGAAAGCTCCCACCATAACTTCCAACAACGTCACAGAGGTGTTGTGAGGAGCTGTGGGGCTTCCCTTAACACACCTTAGGGGACCATGTAAGGAATTAGGCACAAACCCCTTCCACAAACCCCTCCCCACGGGAGTTGGGACTGGACTCTGGACCAGAAACCCCTCAGCACAGCTTTCTTATACAGTCTGTCAAAGTAGCTCCTTTGCACCCCCTGCACCCTCCAGTTGCATCTGCAGACATTCTGGGGATCTCAGGCTGCTGCTGCACACCCCTTTTTCAGGTGTCTCAGCAGCTGCTATCTGTCCCTGGCTGGCAACAGCAATGGGCAGGATTAGGGACACTGTGAAGGTGAGTTCAGCTTGGACCTCCTGGGCTGATGGGAGGAAAGCCAATAACCTCATTTGCTCCCTGATCATCCACTTCCCAAATGTGTGAGTGAAGCTGCTATCCAAAAAAGCCCTGCAATAAAAAGCAGCCCTACACACTTCCCAATTCATCCTTCCTGCATCACTAGTAGAGCCAGCATTTCCTAGCTCCTCGCCAGCAACCTATTCTTCAGTCTACTTGCTATGCAGCTCTGTCCTGCTGTGTCCTCACGCTGCTCACCATCCCCACCCCCTCAATGAAGGGTCCTCATCATGACCAAGCTGAGTGCTGGATGAAATGTCAAAGCCCCCCTCCAGCCTCTGCAGGGCTGGTCTGCAGAAGCAACTGACTTTTGTCAGGCAGGTGAGCAGATTTTGGCTGCAAATACTGAAAATATGGAGTTTCATTTAAAGATGTCAGCTTTCTGGAGCAGTTCTGCAGATATTAAATGTGCCTTAACCTTGCCAGACCAGTTGATCTTCAGCACCTCATTTTGCAGTGGGACATCCATGTCCCCCCAAAGACATACAAGAGTCCTTGGTCCTCCATCCAAAACCATGTCCTATATAGATAAGCTGTCTGACCCCTTTTAAACCTGTGCTACACCTCACTCCAGCTTCTTGCCTTCAATGTCACCCGTGGATCCCCTATGCCGCCTCCCACTGCCCCCGAGGTGCTGTGGGTACACTCGTGACAGGGCCACGTTGTTAGTGGCAGGGCACAAACTACTTGGGGGAGGCTGGGAACAGCTCACAGAAGAATCTGGGTACAGAACCCTCTCGTGTGCATGGCTGGGAGCACAACTCATTTTGCAGCATTACAAGCCGTGGGCTCACCTCGGCCGCAGGAGATTCCCCCAGACCTGGCACCCCGGGGCAGGCTGCAGCCCGGGGCACAGCTGCCGATCGCTGGGGACCCAGACATGACCTCGCTGCCATGCACCGCATCCCCAGCACGCACCGCTACATGCCCTGACACCTGTCACCTACCTTCTTCCAGGGGTGCAGGGCGGCGGGATGAGACTGCTCCCTCCGGCATCTGCCGGGTGCCAGCCGGGATGAGTCAGGCTCCTTTCCCGGCCAGGCAGTGCCAGGGAGAAGGGACCCCGCGCCGGGAGAGCTGGGCGACAGCGGGAGGCGACAGGCGCGGATGGGCGGGAGGCGGGCAGGGAGGGAGGGACGGCGGGAACAGCCGCGGCGGGCGGGGGAAGGACGGGCAGCCAGAAGCGTGGCCTCATTGCCCAGCGGGACTCCCGGGGGTTTCCCCCACCGCCTCCCCGGCAGTGTCAGCCCCGCTCCAGCCTCCCCGGGGCACCCCACCGCCGGCCTTCCCCCACACACGCAAAGGGCTGCATCCCGGCGCGGGGAGGGGGGAGCATTTTAGCAGAGGTCGCTATGGCAACGAGCATCCCCAGCTCCCCCGCACATGGTACCCGGGTCAGAGCCACGAGGGAGCTGCCCGCGGGATGCTGTCCCTCCTCCCGCATCATCCGCAGCCCGGCTGCAGCCCCGGAGGAGGAGGAATGCTGGAGCACACGTGTGTGAGCTCGAGCTGATGGACAGAATGCTCAGGCTCCACAGATTTACCAGCGTGCGCAGCCCAAGGAATGGGGGCTGGTGGTTTTTCATCAATGGATGGAGGACAGAGAGAGAGAGAGAGAGGGGTTAGAGGCAAAGGGGGGTTAGTACCCCCTTCAGGGCTTTTATGTAAAATTAAACCAATCAGCATTTTGACCAAAAGAATCTTCCATCAGGAAACCGGAAAACAATGCTGTCTGAAGTACTATTCTTGCTTTCAGTGAAATACCTTTTTCCTGAATCCATACCTAGTTCTGTCATTGCTGCTGCTGACAAGAGATATTTTGTTAAAACATTTTCACCTTTTCAGCAGCACAAAAATAGGAACATGCAAATGGCTTTGTTTTTTTCATATTGAGGTTGTTTTGTTGTTTGGTTTGGTTTTGTTTGTTTTGTTGTTGTTGTTGTTGTTGTTTTACAAAGGGAAATTTTCACCATGACCCAGAAATTGTTTAACACAAAAGAGTTTTAGCAAAATCAATCAAAAAAACTGGCTCCAGCATGAAGAACTGCCTGCTCTCCTGCCTGTGCTGTCCAGCTCCACCCACTTAGTTTTTGACACTTACAGCCCTGCAGATGTGCCACAGTGGGTTATTGTAAAGGTTTTCAGGATTAATAGTATCCACTGAAATGTATGAGGCCTGAATTTGTGTCTGCTACACTCCAGGAGCTGTGAGATTTGAGGTCTCAATTCCCAGTAGGTTGTGTTTCAGGCATAGAGGAGTTCATCCTCTCTCCAAGGCAAGTTGTGGATGGTGACAGAGCCCATGCACGCCTGCCAGCTCCAAGGGTAATGCATGATAAGGTTCTGTCACCTGGTCTGTGCCAGGGTTTCATCCACCAGTGCAGAGACAAGGCTGTGATGGAGCTATGGGAACTGACTGGTATGCTCTGTGATTTCCTCTTCATCCTCTTTAGGTCCTCCTGAGCCTCACTTCTTCTTGATGTAACTTCATAACAGCTTAGAAGCATTGAGTAGAGACCTTGCAAGCCCTCTGTACCTAGCAGGATATCTGCATGGAGGATCAGATCCATTAGGTTTAGCTAACTGCTTCTTGTTTGCCCCAGTAAAGTGGGCACTCCAGATGATTGCCAGAATGGAGCCTGAAATTTTGTCTTAATTTTAACCTCAGTGAAGTTCAGACATGACACCTTGACCATCAGCACAGTTACTGCTTCAGTAATCCCACTGCAGGAGGTGGAAAACACAAGCCCCACAGCTTTGACCATACTGGGAAAGAAAACTGTGGTTTGGAGAAAAAGATTTTTAAAAATAACTTTGGAAGGATATTATTTATGGCATCCTCAGAGCAAACCTTTAGGGCAGGCAAAGACAGTCCATTTGAGAGGGCAAAAGGAAAACCGTTTTCCAGGTGTGCAAAGAAAATGAGAGGGAGATCAGTGGTTGCTGGCACAAGGTAGGAGACCATTTATCCAGGTGACCGGTCAGTGATGAAGCTGCAGGCACTTAGTAGAGCCTGCCAGGCCAGGTAAATTCATGCCACAATGTGTAAGCTCCTCCCATTGTCCCTGGCCAACTGTCCCGAGTCTCTGTTCTAGGTCACCTCAGGGGCACATCAGAGCCAGTGTGTATCTGCCAGTCTTCAGCTTGTTCCCAGATTTAAGGTCAGGCTTAATGCCAGCATGCTACTCATGCGTCCAAAACCCCAGAACAGCAATAGTTTTGACTCACGAGATCATTTTTTCCTCTGCCTCACTTCCCTGCCACGCAAACACTGGGAGGACGTGACAAGGAATGGTGATCACGTCATTCTGCAGACACCACCACAGCAGTGAGCAAGGTCATGATGTGGCAGCCTCTCTTGCTTCAAGCAGGAATCCCCTCAGATGAGCCTGAAGCACCCTTGGACACAGCAAGAAAAAACCATGGGGCTTTGTGCTGCTGGAGCTGGGACACGCTTGAAGACCCCGTGCCTCTGATGCAGCTGCTTGCTGCCTGTGACTGGGCTCTCAGGTGCTGTCACAGCCTTTGGTTTCCAACAAGAGCTAAAGCTGCGAGACAGCTCCAGGCATTGATGTGCCAGTGCAGCTCAATCTGCGTGGAAACACTTCAGCTGCAGTTCAGCTTCCACCTCAGATAAGGCTGCTGTGTGCCACTCAGGTCCTCCAGGCATAAGCTTGTGCATATCATTCTGCCTGCTGCCTTGGGGCCTTCCAGCCCCCTTCACCTGGCTATCAAGAAGCTTCTGAGTGTCTGTGCACACACTGAGCCCCTCAAAGCCATTCATCCCAGGACACCTGCCTATCACCAAGCCTCTGACTCCCTCCATATCTCTGGGTAACCACAAATTCACCTGCATGATGAAGGCAAACGTGGGGTCAGGTTTGATGTGAGAGGGCCACCCAGCCAGAGCAGAAATCATGAAACCCATCTCAAAACCATAGACAAAAGCCTTGGCTGGAAAAAAAGGAGATGGTCAGGCAACCTCAGGCACATACTTCCTGCTTGTAGCACGTCCATAAATCACAGCACAAACAATGTTCTGAGCTCAGCTTAATCCCAGGCTGGGTTAAGTGTTATTTCAGTCCTTCTTAACAAAGAAAGTTCTTTAGTGCCTTTTATCAGCATCTTCTGAGATGACCAGACCCAGGTCGATGTCTTTAAAGCAACACCCATCTCCCAATATTACTCTCCCAATGTAGGCAGAAGCATGGGAGAAGATGGAGTTTATCAAACTTGCCTTCCCCAAGGCCTGCAGTAGAGGACAAAACTTCAGCAAGGGTCACAGAAATGCTTCCCTGCTCAGCTGCAGGAGATGAGGGAGCTGCTACAGGATGCAGAAGGCACACAGGATGCATGGCGGGGCATCAGTTGGGGATAGTCTGGTGGGAAAGCAGACTAACCCATCTTCTGATGCTACTGCAACTTAAAAAAAAAAAAAAAAAAAAAAACAACATTAGAGAAGCTTTGCTGAGCTGATCAAAAATGAAGGAAATGTGTATAGTGAGTTAAATTAAACAGCAGAATGAAAAAAGCTGACTTACTTTGGGTCTAAATATAGCTGTGAAGAGCCTTTGCCAAAGGAAGCAGAAGTTGCCAGCAACATATGTGAAAATGTCATTAATTTCTCTAATAATCTGCACTTGCTGCAAATGATATAATTTTTGTCTATTAGTGAGAAAACAAGTGCAATCAAATACACACGAGCTCTATTTTGCAGGCTTCCCAGGAGGGACAGTGAGAAGTCAGCCTGGAGCCAGTAATGCATGAGAGGGTGACATCTCATGGAGCTCCTCCTGAATGGGCTGTCAGGAGCTGGGAGCTGTCACTGAGACAGCTGGGACCATGCTGGGGTCAGTGCTCCTCTCTAGACCGTCTCCAAAGCCCGTCTCCTTTGCTCCTCTGGCTGCTAGAGAGAACCAAGAGAGAAATCAGAGAGAAAATATCTTGAGATGCAGCCACTGGATGAATCATACAGCAAATTGGCCATGGATGCATGAGGATGAGGTGTGCTTTTAAACATTTTTTGTACTGGCTGGTGCAGTCCTGCTGCAGGAGCAGCTGCCCCATTCCAAGGGAGCACTCATGATGGCCAGGCCAAGACTTGCTTATGTCAATTGTGGTTTTTGGGCAGCGTCAGAACATCTTCATGTTGACTGCACTACACTTCTACCCATCTGTGGAATGGTTTGTGCTACCAGACCAATGTTCAATGGCCCACAGAGTAAAATCAGGAGCTCTCCTTCCATATCATGCCCTGCTCTTGTCCCTTCTGCTTACACTCTGGGCCAGTGTACTGACACCCATCTGTGCTCTCCTGCACCACTCAGAAGCAGAGATCAACTCATTACTCCCACTTTGCAGCTGGAAATGGGGCAGCAATAGGTGAAACAACCTGACACAGTTACTCAGGGATATGTAAAATACACCCTGGCTTCCAACACCAGCCACATCTCATCCCTCTCCCCTCCTCTCCTTGCCAACCTACAGACCTAGGCAAGAGCTGCAGGCACAGTGCCAGACCAGTCTCCACTTCCTTACAATGTCCTTTACCATGAAAAATAATTTTCTAACTGTGGGATGAGTGGTAGCTCATCTGGATCTGCTGAATATCAACAGACACCAGCATGGTGAAAAGATGGAAACCTGCAGCAGCAGGGCACAGCAAGCATGTCCCTGACCAGACCCTAGAGCCACCCAGGTCCTTCACTGGGGCCAGAGAATAGGTAACAGGGGGCAGAAAGATGACAAACACCTTTTAGGTGGGTGCCAGAGCTTTTACCATATTTCCACACCTGCAGCAGCCCAAAAGGAACATTGTTCTATTTGCTCCCTACATCCCCGCAGCCTTTCATCTGCTTGTCTCCCATCTTTAGGACACGTCTGCCCTGAATTCATCCTCCCTTCCCCCTACCAAACTCAAAACCAGCCAGAAATATCTTGTAATCTCTTCTGCTTCACCTGTAATTTGTCTCATGCTGGCAATGAGGGAAACCGTCTGCCTTTGTCAAGATCAAAAACACCACAGTGGCCATGTGACGTCAGCTTTCATTAACCCTGTCTCTCTCCCCTTTGCCTCCCCTCTCCAGACTGTTGCAGAGTGGCAGATGTGTCTTCATTCTCCTGCAACCTTCTTTCTCCCCTGGTACATCTCCTGCCATTTGGAGGTACCCTGGTTGAAAGGGCAGGGAGAGCCAGCACCAGCAGGCAGCAGGATGAGTTCTGGACCTCCTTCCACACCAAGGTGGAGCCAAACTCAGGGTTGAGGCAGAGATCAGGAGATGCAACAAGGTGGACCACAGGCCACTGAGGTACACTGGACCTCTGAGGTTTTACAACTGCATGTCATCCTCTGTTGCAGTGTGATGTACTGCTCTGACCTCAGAATGAGAAAAACTGAGCCTATCTCTGTTACTGCAGTGCTTCTGCCCAGGCCCCTTCCTGCCTGTATCACAGACAGGGGAGCACTGGGCTGGGGAGAGGCTGACCAGACTGGGGGTGAGGGGGAAGGCACTCAGGAAGAGGCAGGATGGAGGTCAAGCCTGCTGGAGCTGCTGCAAAACCTCACACAGAATAATTCAGTGTGCAAAGCCAGTTGCTACTGCCACACAGCGTTAGGGAAATTCCCTTCCTGAGCTATGTTATCAAGCAGTCTTTATGGTATGGAAGTGTATTAACTATGTTAACATTTTTCCCTCATACTTGGTACTGCTGAGGCCACAGCTCAAATCCTGTATTCAGTTTTGGGGCCCTCACTACAAGAAAGACATTGGGGTGCTGGAGCATGTCCAGAGAAGGGCAGAGAAGGAGCTGATGAAGTGTCCAGAGCACAAGTGTTATGAGGAGCAGCTGAGGGAGCTGGGGTTGTTCAGCCTGGAAAAAACGAGGCTCAGGGGAGGCCTTATTGCCCTCTGCAGCTCCCTGAAGGGAGGCTGTAGCCAGGTGAGGGTTGGTCTCTGTTCCCAGTTAACAAGCAGTAGGAGAAGTTGCTCCAGGGGTGGTTTCCACTGGATTTTAGGAAACATTTTTTTTGCATTTACTGCACTGTTGGTGTCAGGAAGTGGAACAAGATGCCCAAGTGTGTGTTGGAGTTACCATCCCTGAAGTGTTTGCAAAGCTGTGGCACGTGGGTACATGGCTGTTTTGAACATGACAGGGTTGGGTTAATGGTTGGACTTGATGATCTTAGAAGTCTTCTCAATCTAACGATTCTATGATTCCATGTATTAGTTCACATTATAAATTGCAATGTAAGGAGGCAGTGGAATTTTATGGAATTCTCTGCTGTGGTTTGTTTGTTTGGTTTTTTTTTCAGTCTTGAGTGATCAAAGGGGCAACAGCTCATGGCAAGGGCCAGGGAGCAGCACAGCCCTGGAAATAAGGGCTCTGCTTCTCAGAAGCTAAAGGCTGTTCATGATCCCCCTGCACCACCAAGGCAAGGCCAGTGTCCTCCCCTCAGCATCCCTCCAGTATTGCCTGTGGGTGCCTCAGGCCCAGCTGATCCCTGGGATATCTGGATGCTACAGGAATAGTGCTGCTTCACAGGGTTTTATGGTGGTCTGTCAGACCCTGTGGTGCTCAGAGGGGCCCCACACTGTACTCCTGCATCACTGCAGTCCACAACCTCCTCGTGAGGGAAAGTGCATGGGCAGGCACTGGGCTCTCTGGCAACCAATGCAAAGACCCAGGACAATGGCCTGAAGCAGTGTCAGGGGAGATTTAGGTTGGATATTAGAAAAAGTGGTGATCGTGCACAGCAACAGGCTCCCAGGGAAGTGGTCACAGCACCCAGCCTGACAGAGTTCAAGAAGCATTCGGACGACGCTGTCAGGCACATGCTGTGACCGCTGGGGCTCCTGGGGCCCGTGGTGTGACCCCTGTGCAGGGCCAGGAGCGGGACGAGACGATCCCCGCGTGTCCCTGCCCAGCCAGGACAGCCCGTGAGGCGATCGCCGCCAGCCCCGCAGCGCCCCCTGCCGCCCGCCGGTAACCGCGCCCGCCCTGCAGGCCCCGCCCCTCCCCGCCGCTCGACGTCGGCGCAAGGCGGAGCGCGGCCGCCGTTCGAATTCCGGCGGGCGGGTAGCGCCGTCTCCCGCGGGCATGGCGGTGCTGCGGCCCTTCGACAAACTCCCGAAGCTCAACTCCGGCGTCCTCCTGGTAGGCCCGGCGGTGGCCCCGCCGTCCCTTGTCCTTCCCTTTCCCCGGCGCGGCCCCGCTATGGGCGCCCGCCCGTCCCGTGGCCCCGCTGTGTCGGGCCCGGCCCGGCCCGGCCCCGCGCGGGGGTTGGCTGTCCGGGCCCGGTGTGCAGTGTGCTCTCGCTGTGCCCGCAGCTCGTGGGCTCGGACGAGGCGCTGCAGCGGCAGCTGGCGGAGGCGATCCTGCAGGAGAAGAAGGACTTCAACATAAGCATGTGAGTGCTGGCGAGCGGGACGCGCCGCCTGCGGCCCCGGGTCCCTACGGGACCCGCTGTCACCTGGTCCAAGAGGCGCAAACCAGCGGCTGTGACGCGAATTCACGGAAAGCTTCCGCTTCAGATTCCCGATGCACTGAAATTGGTTAAAAGCGTGGGTTCTGTCCCCGTGGCAGGAGTCGGAGCTGTAGAGCACACGGTTCAGAGAGAGACTTCGCTCTTGCGAACGCTAGAGAGCACCAGTGCCCAGATGTGAGCGCATCTGCGGCGGGCAGACCCCTCTGTCCTCAGGGCAGGCACTTTGGGCATGCTTGGAAACGGAAAGGGGAGCGGGGAGAAGCATTTCCCACGTTCAGGTTCACAGTGCACATACCCTTGCCTTTTGCATGTTGCACAGATGTTTAATTACTAAATTGGAAAGGTGTGAGAGCAACACATTTTTTTCCCCTGCCTGAGAGACAGAAATTAAACATCCTAGGACAAAATGGGACAGGTACAACGCTTGCAAGTACTTGCAGGAGAACAAGTGTTTCTGAAAGATGTCCATTGCTTTGGATGCTCTTTGTAGCTGTTTTCTGGTTTGTATGCACACATGTGCGTTTCCTCCTCAAGCTATTAAGATGCACTTGAAATTTCAGCTTTAGCCGCATGACATGTCCTGTCTTAAAAGCTTGATTAACTAACTTTTTACGATAAAATGTCCTTGACAGCTCTTTTACCAAGACCAAATGAGTTTAGTCAGCTCTTCAGAAGGTGTTTGTGTTATTTCTCTGCTGTAATCCATGGCTATGCAGTAAAAGCAATCCAGGCTAATGTTCTGCTGGCTAATTAGAGTGACTGTAGTGCTCTGATTGTGGCATCTTGGATGTTTGTGCTAACTAATAGTAAACTAATTACCCCATTTTCTTTGTGAAACCTGCAGCCTCTGCTGAGCTGTGTGGAGTGCCATAACTAGATGGCTGCTGGTACTACAGCTGGGTAACTACCCAAAGGCATAGAATTGTGTGCTCATGCTACAGAGCAAGGTACAGCCCTGTGTAAATATTGCTAGGAAAGCAAAGCCGGTGGGGTTCTTCCCCCACTGAGTTGCTTTGGGACTGTAAACATTGCAAACAAATACAGTATCTAATCTGACAGCTCTACCTGTCAGGTACAGCTGTTGGGTGAAGAGTTACAGGGCTTGGGTTCTTTGTGTCTCTTATTGCTGGGGGGGGGGGGAAAGGCTTCTGCAGTGCATATCTGGAGACTGCTGTCATCATCTAGTCATGTTGATTTAAATATAACAGAATTCCAAACAATGCAGTGCTTTTCTGGGTCACTTTTATCTTCTCCCCCAAGGAGATCTGATACTTTCATCAAAGAGTCTCCCTAAATTTCACCTTAAATTAATAATCTGCTTTGTGTTTCAATTAATAAGCAGTGTGTCTTTCAAGCTCACTTTGCTCATCTCTTGTGTTAGTTTCAGAATGTTTTTGTTAAATCATATCTCCCATAAATAGAAGAAACAAAACTCCTTTATTTGGAGACTAGCAAACAAAATTACAAACTAGATAGGATTAATAGAAGGGAATGTGTGCCATGGTCTGTGGCTGCTGGAGAAAACTTTAAAGTCCTTGAGACTGAATTGCTAGAAGTAATGTTCCTGAAGAAGACCAGAATCAATGTTTCTCCATTGGCTTCCAGAGAGGAAGTGGGTTGTGAGAGTGACTGAACTTCTGGGATGTTTGTTTTCCCAGTTTAAATTAAGGTGATCTTCCAAAAATGCAGTGCTGATAATGTTCTTCTCTGTGGAAGATCCAGTTATGAACTGCTGAAACCTTTTTTTGGTAGAGTTGTTGGTTGGTTGGTATGCTTGTTTGTTTTTTGTTGTTGTTAGTTGTTTGTGGTTGTTTGGCTTTTTTAGTGGGCAGAGATGCAAAAATCCCCACACTTATTAGCTCTAATTAGCAGTTGTACTACTGTGTAGAAGGATGCCTGAACTAACCTAGTAGCTTCTGACATAGCAAAAGGGTTAAAAGGGAGGGTAATGATACAATAGAAGCTCTTTTTGAGTTATAACTTCATCTATAAAGCTGCTCTAGTGACAGATTTGTGGTTTAAGGTTCTTCTGTACCTGGAAATATTGCCTCTCCTGTGTGAGCATATGAGCAGTATCTCTGGGATGTGACAGAAAAACATTGATGCGTTTTAACTGAAACCTGGCAGCAAAATATTCCAGTAAAGAATTGAGGTTTGCTTTGTTAGAAAGGATTCTTTGTAACAATTAAACAAAATGACTTGCCATAGAGATCTGCATGGAGAAAATGTTTCTGTGAGTCTTGTTATGCTCTAATAAGCGTCCCATTATAACCAGCCTTGTCTAGCAATTACCATTGTGCCTGTCAGCAACTGTGAGTGGGCCTAAGATATGAGAGTACCACTTAAATAATCACAGTGCCTCTTCAGTGCCCACGGATTCAGTAATTAGCAGGCTTCCTGGTAACTTGCTACAGGGTGAACTGCAGAGGTTGTGTGATTATGGGTGAGTGGTACTGTCTTGCCAAGCTAGTTGGTTACACTGGCAAATTTGTTATCTTGCAGTCACCTTGCTACATCCCTCCCCTTACCTTCAGAGAGGGATCATCTTCGACCCAGGATAGATCTGGTTGTGTTTATGATTGACATCAAGAGCAAGTACAGGTAAGAGAAGGGCAAAAAGATGAGAGGGGGGACTAATATTCTTTCTTGTTTTGATGGCTAAATCTGCATTTTTACTGTATTGGAATTGCTGAATAGTGGGTTTCAAACCCAAGATTTGCTGTGGTGGAAGAACTCAGTAATGTATACAGTGGCTTTCTGGCCTCCAGCAGTGGATTAGGACTGAACTGCTCTGTCCAATAACATTCCTGTTGTGCATTAAGTTGCCATAGCAGAGAAGGCAGAATTTATTTCTGGATCTGGATGTGTGACAGTACAAACTGAGCTTTGGAAAGATGCTGTCTGTAGAATTAGATGGAGGTGCTGGTGGTGCTGTGAACTTCTATAATATGCAGAAGTCTGATGTGCACTGGGCAGTGCCGCCCAACAACAAGCAAGTGGCTGTGTCTGTGTCCTCAGTTCACTGACACTCCTGGTCAAGTGGGATCAGCACTATGGATATCTCTAGGCAAAAGAGAAAGGTCTGCAGGGATTGATCCCTTTTTCTATCATCTTGTGCTCAACTTTGTAGAAATGATACTTGTTTCCCCAGGCCACAAGTAAAGACTTGCTATGGCACAGAAGTCAGCATTTTATTGCTTACTTAACTTGTGACTGATGATCCTGGGCTCTCATTTACCAAAAATGACAGGCCCAGCTGCATACTTAGAGCACAGATGGTGCTGCAGAAATGTGTGGGCAAGCGCTTCCTGAAAGAGCCAAAGTGGTGCTGAAGTTTCATTGGATATTAATGAATTCAGATGCTTAGTGTCTGTAAATCATGGAGGACACTGTTCAAACTAACTCTAACTGTTGAGTCTTGAGTAGAAAGGATATGTTATGGGTTATTAAACAGCTGTGGGTATTACAGAGGTCTCTGATGTCATGCTTTTAGCATAAAGCAGAACTTTGCGAGCTCACAAATCAGCAGATGTTAACATCATTGTTTTTCTAATTGTGCTTCTGAAAATTATTCCTGTTATCCTTATGCTGCACTGATTTAACCTCCCTGTCCAACTGGATTGCCTGTACTTTTCTGACAGCTTGAAGAATGTTGAAACTTCCCTGGCTCATGTGGATGCCAGCTTCTTCCTGGGGAAAGTGTGCTTTCTTGTCACCGGGGGTACGTATGGCACCTCTTCCTCCTCTTCAAGCAGCACAGCTCTGTTGGTTTTCTTAAAACAGGGCACTGACTTAACTTGAAACAAACTAAAGGAAACCAGTGGTTTTGTTGCAACTTTGTTTAAATTATTTCTGAACTCCTCTGCCTTTGTTATTATTTTCCCAGATAAAACACGGTTCTCTCATGCTCATTTGCTCTCTCCTTTTTATTGTTGTCAGTCAGATCTCTCTTCTCTGTCCCTAATCTCTGAATATTATTTATGTTACTGGTTTTTTTGTGTGTGTGTGTGTGTGTGTGTGTGTGTGTGTGTGTGTGGCACTCCAGAAGTCTGTTCTATCTCCTCTTGCAGATCTGTCTTAATGATAATCCTAATGAGCAGTGAGAAGCATATGATACTGTGGTAATAAAGTGAATCTAAATGGATGAGCTACAAAACTATCAAGTATAGTCTTAATACAAGACTAGAATCCCTGCTGTGTACTGAGGCCGTGTTGTGCCTCTAATCTTTCTGTCTCCCTGTGCTTTCCTGTGCACCCTCTCTGCTTCAGCTCTGAGGAACTGGAGGGGCCAGACTGTACTGCTCAGTGTTGGAATATAGGTGCTGTGTCCCTGGAGTTTGGGGGTCAGGAGGCCTAATTATGAAGTAGAGCAGTCTTAGCATTGTCTTGTATTGTGGCTCTCTTGCTGAAGTGAATTCCTTGGAGACCAGACCACTCTGTGATACCAAATGAGTCAGGAGGACTTTTTTGTGAGTGAGTGGAAGCTGATGGTGTGCTGATCCCTTATGCAGAGTGTTAATGTTACAAGAAGAATGATGTGGTACTATTCCTGCTGTTAGTATTATGAAAGACTTCTGTGCTAATTCCATTTCAAATCTTGTACCATTCTGTTTGTGCTGCTCACTGTTGCCTTACCTTCTATTATGCTCTCAAAATTAGCTCAGTCCAATCCTCAGCTCTGGATTGTTCTATGGATGTGGAATTTCCTAAAACTTTTCTTTGCTGATTATGAGGCTTGTAATGTGGGAAAATGTTTTTTTTTAGTTGGCAGGGTGAATGCTTGCAGCATTGAGACGAATGCTGTCTGTAAATTAGGAGAAACCTACTGCAGCCCTGTGCTATTCTGTGAGCTGGAGGTAAGGTGCTTATTTGACATCTCAAGGGATTTCTGAATTCCACTGCTCTGTGATTGTTAGAAACTGGATTGTTAGAAACATTATATTAGCAATAAATACATGTGCTGCTGGCCTTCATAAGTGTCAGAGACCAGACTCTGTCTACAAGAACAGTAGAGGTACAGGAGTCTGGCTGTCCTTGAAATGAGTCTTCTAGTAATCTGGTCCTTCCTGTGCTACTTCAAAACTTCACGAAGCCAAGCCTAAGCTAACAAAAACCATCTCTGATATGCAAAGCATTGGTACACTTGTTCCTTGCTGCATTTTCTCTTCCTGGGAGCCCCTGAGCTGTTATTTGCCATGTGACCCCCTTGCCCATGTAATGTTTTGTGTCAGCCAAACTTTGTGGCTTCTCTGACGATTTTGCCATCTGATATGCCACTCTTTCCAATTACCTGCATGGTCTAAAAAGCTGGAGGGAGAGTTTGGCATTCAGCAGCAACACACTTCACTTTTCTGTGTACTTGTCCCTGCATGCTCACAGACTGTTTCCCTACCAGCAGGTAGAATCTGTGCCTTTGGCAAGCCCTTCAGCACTTCTACCTGGCAACACTGTACCTTCCTTAACGTTAGGGAAGTAAATGGGCCTGTTTGGGGTTTTCTGCAGCTAGCCACTTGATGCCTGCTCTGGTTCTTTCTTTTATCAAAGCTTACCGTTGCTTTTCTTCTTTTGTATTGATTAAATAATGTCTCCATTTTGTTTCCAGTTGGAAGGCATTCGAGCTGCTACTGCTCAACGACTTGTGCGGATGTTAGGGATCTGTGCTGGTCACATACCGGGAGTTTCTGCCTTGTCCTTTGTCTCGCTGATGAGGAAGTCTGATGATGATTAGCTTCTCATTGTGATATTTCACACACATTCATCAGGTTTTTTTTCACTTCAGGCATTCAAGCTGCTGCAGTTGGAATCACATTGGGAAGCTTTTTTTGAGTGACTTGTCATGACCACTCATCCAGAACTGTTCCTAGTTGCTTACCTCTCAATAAAAGTTTGATTCCTGTTCCATGGATAACAGATAGGGAGGGCAGTTTGAATTGGGGATTCTGATCCATTATTACATCTGAATCCCATTTCATGATCAAGTTTGAGTTTTTTCCACTTGGCCAGTGGCCAGGAGCTACATGTTTTTCTGAGAGAATATTAGAATAACAGGCTACTGTCTCCAAAGCACCAGAGAAGAGGCAGCAGGCTCCTTCTTTCAATTGAAATGCAGCACCTTAGTCTAATGTGAAATCTTGCTGCCAGGTTTTGTCTGTCCACCAAGAGAAGAATGGGGAAGGGAGGCTGGCCTGCAGCTTCTAGATAGACTGCACTTGCCAATTAATGATCCAGCTGTGTGAGCATCTGTCCAGCAAAGGACTCACTATTTCCATGTCTGTCCCTAATTGGGAAGGAAGGGACTAAAGATAAACAATCTAGCACTTTAACTTTCTTTTAGATCCTCAAAGAAAAAGACTCCACCTGTCAAGCCCAAAGAGAGCCCCAGTAGTGCAGCCTCTGGGGCTGACCAGAGGTGAAACCCAGCAGCCAGGACCACAGCAGCACACAGAAAATAGGTTGTCTCAGCTGGTTTGGCATATGCTGTGTATAATCCCTTTACTAACAGGTTCTGACCAGCTGTAAGTTGTGCCTTGTGCTTACTGCAAGTCACTGAGGTTTGAGAGTTCTAATTTAATAAAACAAGTGATATGTAATAGTTGTATGCTCTTTATTAGCCATGTGACATGGGCTCTAAACCTTGCAGATGCTTGCCCTGGCAGGCTGGTCCTTTCTGGTACCTCCAACTCCCACTTAGTTGTCTTGCTGCACTCGTGGCTTCAACCATGTGGTGGTGGCAAAAGCTTTTCAAATACAGCCCTTTCTGTTCATTGAGTTGAGCCACCTGCCAGAATACAGTGCTTTCAGAAATGCTGGGACGTTTCTTACCCAGAAATTAAGCCTAGAGAGAATGTGTTAAGCTCCCCTCTGGTTTAATTTATCTAATCCCTAATAGTCTGCTTTAATGTTCCTAGGTGCAGAGCTCTAGCTGTGTGCACTGTTTCGGTTAGCTTGTTTCTGACATCTGTCTGTGAGCAGGAAAAGCAGAAAGCAGCACTGCAGGCTTAATCAGCTGTGAGTGTTGGCAGTCCTTGCAAAGACAGCTCAGCAAGGCACAAAGCCTGTATCCTTGCTCAGAGGACACACAAATCCCAGCTCCAGTTGTATTGTTGCTGATGGGGGAGGGCTAGGGTGTTTGTCAGCTGAAACAAAAGGAGCTAAACCATTCAGCTGTGTTATGATGCCCAAAAGGGCTGGACTCTGGCTAAAACCCAAAGGAGAAAGACATGTGCAAACTGTCATGGCTGTGTAAGGAGGATTGGAAGCTTAATGGGCATGCCCTACTTTCGGCTAGCTTTGCCATCCTGAAGGTACTAACCAGGACTTGGCCACCAGAGAAGGGAAAATCATGCTGAGAAACAAGTTTCTGTGTTGGTTATGCTGTCTCAGCCCTGCTCTTGCTTTGAGTCCCTCAAAATAAAGGAGACCATGGCTTAGAATAGGCTGGTTTCAATTTGCTCTCGATGTGCAGGTGCAGTCTGTGGGAGGAAAGGAAGTGGCGTAAGATGAGCCACTCTTTTGTGTCCTCTGCAACTCCTATAAGGCAAGAAGACTTTTCCATATCCTAGGTTGCTCTCCAATTCACTCAAATAACAGATGGACTCAGGTTAAATCCCTTTGGCCTCAAGAGTAATTTCACTGTGCTTTTTTTAACTAGTGAAAATGAAACTTTTTTTTGGTCCACCCAGAATGCTTTGGAGTAACCCACATGTGCTACTGTCCAGTCCTGCACCTTCAAGCAGGGTTTTTTTCCACTGTTATGTTTCAGATGTGGTATTTCTTTCCTTCTACTACTTTCAAAGAAGAAAGATGCTGGTTTTGCTTCCTACAGGTGGCTGAATCTCAGCTGGTACATAATAAAATCTAGTTCCTTAAGAGCAGCATCTTGCTTCACCTTGGGGCAAATATTTTTCTTACTCTTAGGAGAAAGTATTTACTAGAACTGGCAGGGGAAGCGGAGCGTATCTAAGAATATGACACTGTGTCTCAGGTCCATCATGTTTTACAACCCAAAGTAGTTGGGACACATCTGAAGCTACATCTTCAACTAAGTAAATACCTCTAGGAGCTGTCAGCTATTAGTTTAGACAGGCCATAACACTGCCCTTACTACCAGAGGAGACAAGGCAACTGAGGATATCTTTCATCTGGATGGAGTAGCCAGGGCTAATGTTTGATAAAGGTCTTGTGAAAATTGGGATCAGAGGTGTGGAAGGCCTGAAGCTGAGTTAAGGCTAGTTACTCAGGTTCTGTTGTGTTCAAACCTCCTGAAAGAGCTTGCCAAGCTGACTGAAATCTAAACTAACCAAAACATTTTGAAGTTACTTGCTTTCTCTTCTTCTCTCTTGCTTCAGTTCCCTATCCCTGTGGAGATTTTCAAAGAGGAATCCCCCTCTCTGTGGTGAAAGTACCTGTGAGCTTTGCTGGTTTGACTGTTTCAGTTTGTGGATGTGTCTCTGTCAGTTAGGTCAGCAAAATCAGAATAAAAGCAGTTTAATTAGTATAGAAGGCTCATACCAGTTGCACTGGTGTAAGCTTTGGCTTCACAGTGCCTTTTTGAGGGGGATGGAACTAAATGAGGTTGTAATATGGTCTCCTCTGCTATGGCAGATTGACCCACAGGATTTCATTTTCAATCCAGTCCCTTGAAGGAGATTTTGCATCCTCAGCGTGCTAGCTGAACAGCTCACAGAGGTGATCTGTGAGAGATTCGGCACAAATCAGTTTGCTTGGCATTACCTGGTGGGATTACAGCTCTCTGCTGTGCCAGGTTTTCTAAGACTAACTCTGCTGCACCAGCAGTTAAATCAGACCAACTTTTAAGCATGATAAAACATTGTATGTTCAGTCTATACCAATGGGAGAGAAAGTCTGCACACTGAAATGGCACCTGTAGTAAAAGATCTCACTGTTCCTGGAATAAAGATCAGAGATAAATCCAACCCTGGGGATGTATCTGTCCCTTCCAAACCTTGAAACTGGTGCTAGAGTTTTAGATTCAAGGCCACCTCTGATATTTGCTTTTGGAACTCGTTAGAACTGGATGTCCTGCTTGCCAAGACCTGTAGTTTGAAGGGAGTGGCTGGCTTAGGTCAGCAGTGGTGCTTAGCAGCTGTGCTCAAGCTGCAAGAGCTCCTTGGTTGCTCTCATCATGACCACTGTTCACAGCAGTGGTGCACAAGAAGGGATTCCTGCTCTGCTGCCTGGAGCTGACTGCCAGAGCTGTGGCAGAGGTCAGCTCTGCTCTGCTGCCAAAAGCAAAGAAGAGCCTTCCTCATGTGGGGTTTTTAACTTGTCTTGATTTTGCAGGAGCCCTGGCTGGTTTCCAGCTGCTCTGTTTCTATTCAGCTGGCCCAGATCCCCTGGCAGTCCCCTCTGCACTCTGGGTGTTCTCCACTCCCCATCCTAAGCCGGTGTGCAGTGTTGCTGTGGGCCGCTGAACCACGGCCACTTTCCATTCAGTGGCCAGCTGTCCTTCCCTGGTGGGGAAAAGTGATTTATATGCAAGAGAAGGCAAGAGCTGGTACAGCCCAGAGGCAGGAGCCAAAACCACTGGATTCGTTTCACTTCTGTGGCTGATTTCTTGCATCACCCTGGGCACGCAAGTGAAAATTCACTGTGCCTCGAGTGAAAATTCACTGTGCCTCGCTTGCTCTGCTTCTACAGCAGGATCTGCCTCCACTGGGGGTGTGTAAGGAGGGCAAATTGACATTACTCTGGAGTTGCAAATTGGAATTGAGTGGAAACCGAAAAAAAAGGTGGAATTCCGAAGAAAACTATTTTTTTCTTCTTTAGCGGAGTTTGACTTTTACCCAAGTTCTTTGGGGGAGGGTTTAGTGGGGCCTGCTGGTTGGGCACCTCCTGAGATCAGCTGGTTTTGTGCTGCTCACATGCCTGGCTCCACTGCAGGGAGGCTGCCTGAAACTGGCTGCAATCCTTCTCAGAAGGCATTGCGGCATGGTTAGGTTTTGGTGTGAACTGGAACGAAACCACCCTCTGAAATGCTGAAATTCCCTGCACAGTTCAATTATCCTTGAATTGGCCAGCGGGGAAATCAAAGTCTCTGGATCTGTTCCTCGCTGTTAAATATTAATACGGCACGGCGATGCCAGGCAGGAAGGCATCCCCTCGGGTCAGCTCTGTGCAGGAGGGGCTGTCTTGGCTGTGAAGAACCGACCTGCGAGAGAGGTCGGGCACGGGGGACTCTGGAGTGATGTGACTTGCTCAGACGCCTTGGCAGCTGAGCAGCATGGGCTCCCAGCCCGTGCTGGGCCACGTTTCCTTTGCCACAGGCTCCTTCTGCAGGAGCTGCCACGTGCTGCCGTGTCGCATCCCTCGTTCCCCGGAGCTTACCGTGTGCTGGGCACTTTGAGAGGAGCCAGGCAAGGCACGGTGCCCCTGTGCCCCGCCCCGCCGCCTCCTCTGCCGGGGGAGCCAGCGGTGTGTGACAGCAGCCCGTGTTTTACATCCGTGCAGGCAGCCTCCCCGCCGGCCCAGGTGCAGCTGCGGGCTGGGTACCACAGCCCCGTGGGCTCTGCGTGTCACGGGAGGGAGCACCGAGGTGGGGCAAGGACAAAAACAACGAGAGAGAACACCTCCCCTTGGGAAACACGACCCTGATGAGCAGGGTCTGCTCCAGCCTCTGGACCCCAACACCCTCTTGGCACTACAACAAGCTGTGCCAGGGCCAGCTGAAGCACCTGTGCTCAGGCATGCTGGAAAAAACTAAAAAGCCTAGCCAGCATTAAGCTAAGAAGTCTTTTCCCATTTTCTTTCAGCATGGAGTACTGCTTTTCTATCTTCCCATGAAAGCTCTCTGGTCCTGCTATGTGCTCACTGTGCAGTGACAAGGTGACAGTGCTATGTTGTGACTGAGCCTGCCTTGCTCCTGCCCTGTGCTTGGACTATTGGAACATCTTGGGTGTTTGTTGAGGGCTGGCAGTCCTTGAGGCACTATCGTTGTCTGCACTGGTCAGCTCAAAGCTCTCCTGAACCTCCATGCTGGCCACTCTCCTAGTTTTGACAGCAGCATTGGCATTGCCCTAATGTGAATATTCAATTTTTCCCCCCATTGCTGTTTCTTTTTCTTGCTGTTCCAGAGATCACAGATGTGAAGCCAGGGCTGCTTTTGCCTAAGCTCAGAAACAACCTGTGGCTCGTGTGGTGGTGGAGTATCTCTCTTTAAAGACAGGTGCCAGAATCAAGTAATTAATCCTCATTCCCCTGTGGGACTGAGGGGTGACTCAGTGCCTCGAGCTGAGGCAGCTCGAGGATGCTGAACAGCAGAGGATCAAAGGCATTGGATCTGGGGAAGCCCTGGGATAGCACAGTGTCACAGGCACCTGTAAAGGCTCGATCTTGTGCACTTATCTCCAGGACTTTTTTTAGCCATGCAGGGGATTGAAAACTCTGCAGCCTTAGAGACAAGGCTGGAGCTGCCCTCACCTTGCTCCAGATGGGGTGTTTTCACTACCTGAGGTTGCCTTTTTACCTTTTCATTGCAACCCAACTTGTCCACCCTGAGCAATTCTCCCTCCTGACCTACAGGTCCCTCACTGCACACACTGTGTTTCTGTCTGGGTGAAAGGGAGGCTTAGGCACTGCCGACATCGAGCTGTGGTGGTGATGCACGTCTCTCTTGGGCATTGTGGCCCTCAGCATGCTGCGTGCCAGGCTGTGCCAGCATGGCTTGGCAGCCCTGAAGAAGTGCAAACAAGCCCCTACACCTGGCCTTGGGCTGCCCTGGCATCCATCATGCTGCTGTGTGAGCTGCTCACAGGGAAGGCAAGGGGAGCTGCTTGCACGCAGATGTTGTGTAATACAGACCTAGTTCAACACAAGTTTGCAGGCTGGGAAGCCTTTGCCCAGTCTAGGGGGAAGAGGAGGACCCTCTGGGACAAGGGCTGCTGCACTGCATCTTCTGCTCTGTGTTATAAAGGAGATGAAACATGAAGAGTGTGCTTTCTTCCAAACCTGGGTCTTACCCAGGTTGCATGTGGAGCATCACCTGTGAGAGAGCCCCTGAGTGTGCATGAGCTGTGGTTTGGCTGAGCTCAGCCACTGTATGGGACTAATACATATTGATGGTGTCCTATAAATTATATAGCCGGCATGTTCACCATCTGCTCTGCGCTGAAAGCTGACTGTGATTGAGATCTTCCCCACTTCCCAGAGCTTGACTCTTGCCGAGCTTGAAATGTGTGTTTGTATCTCCTGTAAGTGGTTCTGATTGAATCAGGTAAAGAGGGAATTTTTTAAGCAGGCTGCAATGTTCTCTGCACCCAAAGTGAGAGCTGAAGCAGCGGCCAGCATCCCATTATAAGGCGATGAGTAAAACTGAGTCTGATTTCATGTTAATTAGGTTCTAAAGGGACTGAATCTTGATTGCAGTGGTCATATCAAAGATTTTAAATAGTAATGCAAAAAGCAAAGGAAACCCCACAGTGATTCATATAAGAAGGGGAAATAAAGACGGTCATGGAGGAAGAAGGAGTTTGAGGGGGCCTGAATTGCTCTGCTGCCCAAAAGCAGGAGGGGATTTGAATCAGATTATCCTCATTAGATGTCTCTTTAAAGCATCATCAAGCCAGATGAATGGTCTGGGGGAGAGCTTGCAGGCATGGTGGCTGTGATTATCACCAGGGATTTGCAGTCCTAGTTATCTAGCTTAGAGACAAGATTATTAGGGGGTATAAAGCTGTTCCTGCCCTCAGCCTCTAATGTGCATTTTTAGGCTGGGTGATGGGAAACACTGAGTTGCTGCACAGCCCCTCTGAAGCCTGCCTGCATCCTCTGGTTGTCTAGCCCTCTGCAGGGCTGGCCAGGAGATCTTCCAGGGGATGGACAGGCAGCCTTCCCTGGGCACTGTGGCAAAGGGCACCAGCTCCCATACAGGGGCTTACACTGTGATAGGAAGTAGGGAAGGAATCTTGGGAGGGGGGATTTTATCCGCCTGCCTTGGCAGAACCGTTCACTCCCCACGGCATCTCCCTTCTTGTGACAGCCTGTGCCAAAGCAACTCATCCTTCCTCCAGCTAGAGCCTTGAAGCCCTGAAGGCTCAGAAGCTGGTGTGGCTGTTACAGAGGGAATGCCTGTGAGCTGTGAGGAGGGCTCTCCCCTTGAAAGGATATTGCCCACAGGTTCCTTGGAGTTCATCCTCAGGGGTGGTGGATATGGCACAGGGCTGCTGGCAGTCACTCTCCACCTCCTCAGCCCTGCAGCTGCAGCAGCTTTTCATCCTCCCTTTTATCTCCTTCCCTACTCTGTGTGTTGCACTCCTGATTCTTCTCTGACTTTGGCAGGATGGCCAAGGCATTGTGCCCAGGTGCTAGCCAGGAGAGGAGGTGCACAGGCCAAATCCACCTGTCAGTTCTCTTGTAACATTGCATCCTTAATACACTCGTGGAAATTCATAGCATTGCTCTGCACTCAAGCCTGTACAAGTAAAATCACTCTGGCCTTTTTACACCAGGCTGAACCTAAAGGTCTGTTGGAAGCTGTAGAATATTGTAGAGGTGCTGGGCAAAGTGTGGCTTTGGTTTTTGGCTCTGGAGTCATCTGCTGGAGGTTCATGCCTTGAGAGTGAAGTGGTAGGGCTTCCCACTGTGAGTACTGGGGAGATTTCTGCCTCAGCATAAAGGATGCCTGACCTGGCTGAACCCATCTGTGGTTTTTCCTGTGAAAAACCTAAGGTTTTGTCCTGTGGCAGCACATCACCCTCAGCCACTGGTTTCTGTTTTGGTGCTGGAGGTGCTGCTTGGCCCTGTCGCAGCATGTGAACACTCCCTATGAACAGTCACAGGACAAACTCGGGGGGCACTTGCCCCCTGTTCCCAGTTGCCCAAGGGAGACAGAGCAAGATGCCAGCTCTCCTCAGGATGGGGGTGGGGGCAGCATCCCTGCTGCAAAGCAGAGTGGGCAGAGAGTTTGAGTACTGTTTGTTCACATTCAGGCAGAAGAGCCAGGCTCAGCTAATGCTGTGTTGCTCATGATGGGGGAGGGGGGAGGGCTTGCAAGAGCCAGGGCAGTGCCAGGGATCCAAACCTCACTGAGTCCCCCCCACACTCTGCAGAGCAGCAAAAGCAGCCAGTACAGCAGCTGGAAACACCCCTCACTCCTCCCCACCAGGGGAGATCAAGGGCTCAACCCCTCCGGGCTGGATCAGACAAGGGAGGGAGGTTTTTCCCATGTACTCTGTGCTGCTGTGTCCCTCTTGGGCTCCATGGATCAGGGAGGGGGCATGGGCAGAGGGAGTTTGAGCTCAGGAAGGGTTGACTCACCCTTCTGTAACCCCAGAGGGTTCTTCAACAGGCAGCACACTGAGAAGGCTAATTTGGGTGTTCAGCATTATCATGGTCCCTTTGCAGAGGGAGGCAAGGACACCTTTTGTTTCAGCCTTGCAGACAAGCAGAGCTCCAGGGACATATAAAGAAGGAGCAGGGAGACAAATTCCACTCAACAGGGTGGGGCACTGCCCCACACCAAACACCCCATGCAGGTGGCTGAGCAGTGTCACAAACCCCCTTGATAGGAAGCACCTACAGAGGAATCTGAGATTTAGAGTGACTGTGAATCTCTTTAAACCTTTGGTTTCTCGTATTATTCCTAAAATCTTCCCAGATTTTGTCCCTAAGCCCATCTGGCTTTAGGAAGGATCCCAGTGGATCCTGAGGAGAAGGCTTATGCTGGAGCTGTGAGAAATCTGCTCCTAATAGTGGTCCTTTTTTTAGCCATAGTGGTACTTTTTGGGAAGGGATGTCTCCCACCAGCCAGCAAAGGAGTGTTGTGAAAGGGTGCTGGGATGAGGTGCTGAATGGGCTTTGGGGATTGGCTCCAGCCAAGGCATTCTACTGGACCATCTGAACGGGGTGCAGGTGTCAGGCTGTGCCAAAATGTTCCCGGGGCGCTGGGTGCATCCTGTCAGAGGTTTGTCCTGAGGTAACTGGGTCTGCTCAGTAAACACCTCGCAGCTTCTCTGATCGACAAGCCTTTGGGTTTCCGGTGTGCACGAGCACAAGGTGAACTTTCGGGGGATATTTTCTGCTACACGCGGTTTTGCAAGTGCGTGCGTGAGTCACTTCACCTCCCCCTGACACCAGAGGAACTGCTCACACGAGTCCAGTCACTCATGTGTGCATGAACCCTCACAGGCCATTGCCAGCCCTCCACGCTCCTGGAGCACCAGCACTGCCCTGTCCCCCACCTGTCCCAAGGATCTCAGCTGACCTCAGCCAAAGGCAGCCCTCCAGGTGTGGGATGGGAGCAAATGGCACTGGAAATCAAACTGTCTGACTCTGAGATGAAGACGTAATTCTTGAATCGCTCATTTGATATCTTTTCTGGTTTATTTGTTTAATAAAAGGACTTAGCCAGAGACCCAGGCTCCTGGGGTTTTCATTTCTCTGCAGAGGAGATAAGAAAAGCGCATTTCCTTATCCAGTGAGTCATTTTTTCTGCTCTTTAATTATGCATTTGTGCGATTATCAAGCGTATTCAGCTCTGAGATGCAAACAGCTCGAACTACTCACGAAGCTTTAACTTTTGCTATTCCAAAAGCGATCAACCACAGTTATGAAAGGCAGGGGAGGCAAAGATGGGAGAGACGAAAAGGGGGACAACTGATGCCCAGAACCCAGGCCGTGCTCATGGGCAGGCCCACATGTGAGTGCTGCTGGCGTAGTCAGCACTGGTTTTCTCCTTGAGTAAGCATTATCATGTGTAAATTCAAAAATATCTTCTTGGCCCAGGAGGAGGTGGACAAGCCAGGACGAGGGCAGGGCAGGGAAGACCTGTAGAGCCTGATAAAGAGGGATGAGAAAATGGGGGGGAATAGGGTAACGTCAGTGGCAGCAATGAGGCTGCAACCTCCTTCCATGTAACAGGACCTGGGAGCATGACAGCTGCCATCCCTGGGCTCCTCACCATGAGTTTGAAACTTCAAGTTTTCTTTCCATGAAATGAGATCTGCTGGCTCCTGCGCTTTGAGGTAAATCTTGCCCTCCATGTTGAAAGCACTGTGTAGGTTACTTGGTTTGGGCTTTCCCCAGCACGTATGTTTGACTGGGCTCACAGAGTTAATCTGTAAGTATGGTACAGCAGATGCTGGGAACCACTTCTCACCCTGCACTTTAAGCCAAGCAGGGAGGAGAGACAGGAGGAAGAGGGGCAAGGTGACAGTCCTGTGGTGGGACCCACAGAAATAGGGGCTGGGGGTTCCTGAGAGATGATTGACATGGGGAAAGTACAATGGGGGCATTTGAGAGGTGAGGAAAACAGGGATGATGGAGAAGCATGCCTCTGGGAAAAGGAGATTAGCAGATGGAAACACCCCAGGGCAAGAGGAACAGCAAAGCCTTTGGAGCAGGGACGTGGTTTGGGGATAGGTATCCTGACAGAGCACCAGATGTTTTGTGGGGATCCTCTGCCTACACGCATGTCCCCAGTCCCACCAGCCCACAAGGCAAGGTATTTTCTTTGCCCTAGACCCTAACTTGCACTTCTGAGAGCTGCCTACTGGGGACAGTGAAGATTCCAGGTGCCCTCTCCTTGCCAGGTCTCTCCACTGTGGAGCTCAGATGTTGACTGGAGTGAGCCTTGGCTTTTATTTTATTTTCCCCCCTGCTGTGGGTCATGGCTCTGCATCACAGCTTTCCATCCCTTCCCACTGCTGGACACTTGACTCTCCAACTCCCATGCCTGCAGCCCAGCCCTGGTCCTCACCTGGGTTGTGTGAGAGGCAGAGGGTCAGCTGCAGTGGGATATGGAGAGATGTGCTGCTGCTTGACCCAGCTCCCCCAGCAGGTACGAGCAGGGCAGAGCCTGCTCACGGCAAGCATTGAGGCAGAGGCTGCTGAGCTCTCTGTGCCATTTGTGCCTCAGGGCTCTGCTGAGAGAGGGAAGTGCTTGGCATGCCCCCACTCGACTGGGGAGTTTTGACTAAGATGGAAAGGGAATAACTGAGCCACAGGCACAAGAATGGCCAGCCTCTCACAGCTCCTCTGGCAGCCATTCCTGCTGGCATGGCACAGGGGTGAGGGATCAAGCACCTGGGCACACTGACTGGAAGGGGACGTGGAATCATGGCAGGTTTGGAACTGGTGGGCAGTGACCAGTTTTTTTTTGGGACTTTGGCTTGCCTGGAGTCCTACAGTGCCCATGGTGGGGCTGAGACTGTGTTGGGGCTGCTTTGACATTGCTATGATGCAAACTATCCCCTGGAAATGACAGTGGCAGGGAGGGAGATGTGCTGTAGAGCAGCTCCTCCCCTGCAGGGCATGGGGCACCAAAGAACTGCACTCGGGCTGAGATCTAGCATGGGGAGCTGGTGACTGCATCCTGCCAGAACTTCAGGAGGTGGGATGTGAAGCCTGTGGGCTCAGCTTGTCCAACAGTCACCTTGAGCCAGAGCACCCTTTAGATTTTTCCTCCTCCCCTCCCAGCCTTGATCCAGGACAGTGGGCAGTAGAGGCCTTATCAGGAGTCCAGATGCTGTAGCTGCTGGAAGGATGGGACTCCAAAAAAGCCCTATTAGGGATCTCCTGGGAAGGGCAGGTTACCGGTGTTGCTTCCCTCAGCTGAGAGCCAGCAAACAACTCTGGCTGGCCTCTTTCTTTCCTATGGAGTGAAGAAAAAGAGTATGTGACTTTTGTTCAGTAGGAATGGAAGAGATTCACCTACAGCACTGAAATCCATCTCTTTGGGTCTCAAGCATCAGGCTTTGATGTGTGGGTATTGGTGGCAGAATAGTTCACCTGCTCCTGATCAGGAATACCCGAGACTATTAAAGGGTTTTTTTAGTCCCTTCCAATGGTTTGAGGACCAGGCTTGCTTGGTGTGACCTGCTTTGCCCGTGCCCTGCACATTTACTGAGCAGAACCAGATTTGAACCCCAGGGAATGAGACATGGCTGAGGAGCCACAGGTCTAGGTCTGCGTTGGAGAGGATGGAGAGAGCAAGGTGATGGAGAGCACCTTCAGTAGGGGTGGAGAACATACAACAGCTGGCCTGATTGCAGAGCAGTCACTGGCAGGATGTGTTCTCAGGGCAGTGGGAGCTTTTAAAAGGGGAAAAACATCAGTACCCTTTCACTCCTTTTCCCCTCTGGTCCTTTGCATTTTCAATCCAAGCCAGATCTGTGCCCCTGGGATGGAGTCTTGTAAAGATCTGTGCACAGGAAAGTCTCCTGTAGACACTGGAGGGGTCATTTCAGCGTAAGCAAAGGAGGGGGCAGGCTGGGGGACATGCCTGGGCTAAGGGCAGCACGCAGGTGGGCAGGGGAGGAGTGAGGATCAAGGAGGTCAGGCTGGGACACAATACCCCTGGGTATAAGGCTGAGGCACACAGGGGGCAGTGGGGATTTCGGCGGCATATTTTGGAGGAGAGGGGTAGTTTGAGGGCACATTGCAAAGGCAGGCAGGGGAAGGGCTTGCTTGCTTGCTCTCCTCCTCCCTGGTGAAGATCCGCCCCAGGCCAAGCACAGTGATTGCGAGCCCCAAGGGAGACGACGCAGCTTGACAGACTGTATCTCCCTCTGCCACGGGGCCTGGGGCACTGCGATTTCACACTCCGGCGGCCCTGTCACTGCTACGCCCTGCAAGAGCTGGGCTCTCACTCCCACTCTGCCATGTCCTCATCAGGAAAAGCTGCCATTGCCCCCTCCTGCCTCTCCTTCGAGTGCTTCGACACCCTGACCAAGTCGTGCATCAAGTGCTCCGACCTGTTCCAGGACAACACAAGTAAGAGGACAAGGGCAGCTGCAGTCTGAGCTCCCCAGGGCGGGGTGGTGGTGGGCCAAGGAGGCTGAGGGTGCCCCAGGGGTGGGCAGGTGGAAGGCACCTTCTCCTGAGGATGGCTATGGAAGTGGCAATGGAGGATGGAGCACCATCTTCACCTAAAGCAGAGGGGAAGAGGGCAGCCAATTCCAGTGAGAGGAACATGGTGTAGGGAGAACTTGGATGATCCACCCCGGGGATCTCATCAAGCAGGGGGATATTTTGTTGCTGGTGGCAGGTGGGTCACAGTTAAGTGCCACACTTCTTCCCTGCGACCGCAGCTGGCAGGCCAGCCAGCCAGGTGAAAAATGCTGCTGCCCTCCTTCCTCCTTCAGCTTTCCCCCTCCTGACACTACCGGCATCTCACCCCACAGCAGAGCCTACCCTGGCACCCACCCTGAGCAGCACCTTCCTGATCTTTGGGGTTCCGGTGGTGGTGGGGCTCATCCTGGTTCTGGCTGCCGTCTGTGTCTTCCTGGCCTGTAAGGAGGGAAAGCAGAGGAGAAAGAGGAAGGCAACAGATGAAGAGGACAAAGGTAGGAGACGTGTTCCTCCTCCTCTCCCTCTCACAACACCCTGAGGACCCTGGGGTAGGTGGGATCACTTACTGCTGGCTCCACTGAGGCACAGCCCAGGCTAGCTCCTCCACCTCAACATCAGCTCCACAGGCATCCCATAGCATTTTGGGGCATCTGAATCACTGCCTGAGTGACAGTGTCCTGCATTCCCTGGGAACCTATGCTTGTACCTGACTGCCAGTGCAACCCTGCTGAGCCATCCCTCCCTTTGCTGGATCTCCCTGTGCCTTTGTTTGCTTAAAGCATGTCCTGGCACCATGCCCTCTTCACAGGGGACACCTATGGGGCACTGGTAAGTAGGAGCTTTGTGAGCTCACTGGTGAGAGCCCTCTTCCCCCACTAGCCAGAGGAGGATGGATAGAGAGTAGTGGGGGCAGTGGTGGACACCTGGGGATGGCTCCAGAGGCAGCCTCTCCCTGTGGCGCTGCAGTGGGTTCCCATGTGGACCACCCAGCTTGCTTCTTGTGCTTGAGATGCCCAGCATCCTCCAACATGCATCCCAAAGACCTCAGTGGGATGTCAAGGCCAGCCCCATTGACAGTACACTGCATCACTGCACAGGGTTATCTGGTGCATCAAAATTAGGGCTGGCATTCAAGGAATGGGCCTGAGCCTTTCCTAGCAGGGTACTTCCAGGAGAGTAAGGCCACAGTGCTCCATGATGGCCCATTTTGTTGGGGTGGCTCTTTTCTCTGTTGGCAGCCCCTGCGCTGGCACTGATTCAGCCTTGAACAATCTTATCCAAAGTGGTCTTGCCTGGCTTCACCCCTCCCCATTCCCAAGGAGGGGGTATGGCTGCCCAGGACCCCCAAGAGGGGCTGCCACAGAGGGATGCTGGCATTCACCACTGCCCTACGACCCGGGTGGTGTCCACAATGGGGCAGCTGGTCCTGGTGCCCGGGCTTGCCTGCACCCTTCTGGCACTGCCGGATGGTGACTCAGAGCAGGGGGACATTACCCGGGGCCTTTGTGCTCTGCGACAGCCTGTGACGCACATGCCTAGGAAAAATACCAAAAGCGAAAGAGAAGGGAGAAATCCAGCAGTGAGAGAGATCTGGCCACTATGGAGAGTGTCGGAGACACTACTCAGTCTCCTGTTGCATACCCTGGTCCACATCCCCCATGTCCCCCAAGGCTGCACCACAGCAGGCCCAGTGCTGTGGCACTGGATGTGTGGGAAGTGGCAGGAGGCTTGGGGCTGGAGGCACACGCCTGCTTTCAAAGTGTGTAAACAAATCTATTTTTAAGTGGGAGGGAGTCGGGGAGGGCAAGCTGCCACGGGCTGGGCTTTTCTGCTGCCAGCAGGGTTGAGAGAGAGGACTCAAAGTGGAAGTGCAAGTTTCGGCCCTTCCCTCTTGCCTTTTAGCGGGGGGGAAAGCCCATTGGTTGTAAGCAGGAGAAATTCTGCAGCAAGAGATGTGGGAACCTTGCAGACTCCTCCTGTTCCAGATCCATCTTCTCCCCTAGGGACAGGACCATCTCCCTGGGACCTGCCTGACCCCACTCCATGAGCCCAGTAACCCCTTTTCTTGTCCCTTCCCAGAAAACATAGACACTACCAGCCCCCTGCCCAGCCAGGACTCTGCCATGCCAGAGGGAGATGGAGCCCTGAACCCAGCCCCATGCCTGCATCTTGCTGGGAGCCTGAAGATGCTGGGGCCACCCAGGAAAGCCAGGGCAAAGCAGGGGCCGTGCTGCCAGGGCGATGCTGATGGTGACATCATTCTGCTCTCTGCTGTGTACCCCCGGCCTGAGGAATGCAACCACAGCTTCCCGCTGCCCGCCACTGAGCTGGGGGCCACAGCACTGGTCACCACCAAAACTACCCAGAACTGTGCCAGAGAGGAGACAGTCTGAGGGCAAGGGCAATGCAGCTGGAGTGCTCTGGCCAATCCCTGTGGACACTGACTGTCTGTTCCGGGGACAAGTGAAGCCTTCCATGGGTTTGAGCTCTGTGAGGACTAAGATCAGCCATTTAAGATGACTGTCCTTTTTGTGCTGCGTCCCAAGTTACACCTGTAAATGCTGGAGGAAGCCAAAGTGGATCATGCTGAGTTACAATGAACTGTTGACAGCTGCCATGGCTGAGCCATTGGGAGGTGGCAGAGACACAACCTGTGAGGATGGAGTGTGGCAGGGACTGCTGTGCCATTTGTAAGGCAGCCATTGTGCCTGGACAGGTCTCCTGCTGGATGGGTAATTGCTGGGAACATGGGGCTGGAACACCAGAAACTGCAGGGGAAATGGAAGCAGGGAGTTACTTTAGGACCAAATCCCACACAGCAGTAGCTCGATTTTTGCTGACCTCAATAAAAGGACACCTCAGGCCGTACGAAGCAAGACACACTCAGCAACTACTCCATTTGCAGTCCTGCCACCCTCTCTTCTGCACTCTGTGATACTCATGTCTTCCCACCCTCTGGGCTCTCTCAGACGGTGGCAGGCATCCACCGGCATTCATGGGAACCCCCTCCACAGCCAGGTACCCTGGGGATAGGAAAAAAGTTCATCTTCCCAAGCACTGAAGAGGGGAAAAAATCTGTCCTTGCTCTGACCTGTAGTCCCCTGAAGTTAGGGAGGACCAGGGGCAGGCAGTGGAGACAGCTAGTCCAGAGGAGCTCCCTGAATGTGTCATTACAGCCCCAGACAACCGTCACTCCAGCTCACTGTCGCTGCAGAAATACCGTGTGTCACTTGGGATGGATGCTTCCACACTGCACAAAAGCAGTCAGGGAGGGATGTGAGCGTAGGCAGGATGACTTAATATATGACAGTGTCCTCGAGGCTTTGCCTGTGTGCCAGAGCTGGCCAGCGCTGCTGATCCCAGGCATTTCCCCGTAGGTGGGTTTCTTCACCCGCCTGTAAGTGGCTTTACTGCATGGGAAGGGCTCTCTTAGGGAAATGAACTCGTTAGTGTGGGATTGCTGATTCTGAGTAATTACAGCAGCTGATGCCCACTGGCTGAACAGAGACTCTGGGTTGGGTGAGGAGCCCCTGGAGAAGGTGATTAGTCACTTAGAAGTGCTTTGAGGGGTTATTTACATGAAGCACCATCTCTGGGTCTGCTCTTCCTTAGATGAGGTGGCTTCCTCGTCCGGGAAGTTTTGGACACTGAACGGAGCTGGACAAGCAAGGTGTGGGGGCACTGACACCAGGCACTAATGGGTCACCGAATGCCATATTCCCAGTAGGGTCAGTTGGAGGTACTGTGTGGAGGGGATATCCCTCTGATGATGGGAAGGTGACTCCCTGCCCAAGCCTGAGTTCTCTCTGGGGCTGCAGGACAGATGCTACTGTTGAAAGGGGACCACCTCTCTTCTCCCCTTTCTGCACCACTGCCAGACTCATGGCATCTGTCCCATAAGGGCAACCACAGGTACTGCCACAAGTGCCAAGGCCAAAATTACTCACCACAATTCCTTCCCCAGATCTTAACAGACTGGCAGAGATGAACCCTCATCTGACTGAGGGTCTGAATGATCCAGGGTGGGATGGATCCCCATCTCAGCCTTGGGGCTGAGGATGGTGGATGAGGTGGTCCATGTGCCCAGTGACTGTCTCCTGGGGCTCCAGACACCTGTGGCAGAAACTGGAGGCTCAAAGGCTGGTGTTCCCGCTACCACACCAGCCATCCTGCCCTTTGCAGAGGAGCTATTGCCATGGCATGAATCAGACATCTCTTTATCCTCATCCTCATCTCCTCATCCACGCTCCACACCCAACCCTGTGAAGTAACTTCAAACAACCTTTGTGTATCTGGAGTAGGGGAAAGAGCCGAAGCCAGCTTGGGAGATGTTTTGTCACTAGAAGGACTAGATTTGTCACTAGAGGATTGCTTTTGGGAGACAGAGCAACCTGTTTCAGGGGAGATGGGGGTGATACAGAAATTGAGCAGAACTGTCAGAAGCCACTTCCACTTCCTTCCCAGTGACAGCAGCAGCCCAGCCCTGTGGATGCACTGCCCACCCCAGATGATCTAGGAATTTAAAAAAGAAACCCCATACAAATCCTATTGAAAAAGCTCCTCTTTCTACTCAGATAAGGATTTCTCTTCTCATTTCTGCTGGAGCTTAAGCCCTATGGACATCTCCCTGGTACGGGATGCCACTGGCATTTGCAGCACGCAGAGTGACAATTGGATCCACACTGTATTCCTCAACCACTGAGTGCCCTTGGATCTCCTCTCTGTTATGGCATGTGAGGTGTCTTCCCTGCATCATGTCTGCCTGACTGCCAGGTGTGGTGGGGCAGTGCTCCCCTTCTGCCCAGGAGGGATCTGTAACCTGCTCTGTGCACTTCTCCACCCTTACATACAGGGCACAGGGTTGTCCATTTTGTCTGCATGAAAAGCCAAGGGAATAGAAATTAACAGTATGGCAGTGAAAATTAAAGAATAAAGTGAATCCATTGTCAATGCATGCTCAGAGGTCTGATTGGGGTCCCCATTTTCCTGGCTTTAGGGGTCTCCAGCATGAGAGGTCCGTGGGGTACAGCAGGGATTTGAGTTGAAGAGGGTTCCCTGGCAGTGGCTTTATCAACACATCCCCTATCCATGGCCACCTGCATGGCCACCTGCATTTCCCCACAGCCATGCCAGGAGCTGGCCATGAGGACAAGGACTGGGGAAAGTCTTTTATTTGGGGGGTGGTGTGGGGATGTTGCCTGTCTTTAACTTTCCATAGCAGTTTCTCACTTCCCTCTGTGGGGCAGGAGCTGTGCTTCCTCCTCAGCCTGGCATTCACCCCAGTGCCTGCACAACTGCCTTGAAAGGCTGGTGAAGCTGGGCTTCACCTGGCTGCACGCAGGGGCTTGAGGCTTCAGAGGCAGCCAGGGGAAAGTCTGAGGAAACCCCTGGGCAAGAGAAAGTAATTGAGGCTAAAACCCTCCTCCCTGCAGAATCACCTCAGTATCTCCCTAGACATTTCAACTCCACAACCTCCACTGAGGTCATGAGCATATCTGAGCTCCTGCAAGTTTCACCAAAAATGCTGGTGGTAAAGGAAAGAAGCCTTGGTGTCCCTATGGACATGGGTTTGGTTTTGTCCATGGTCCTAGAGGCAGGAGCCAGCTGGCCAACAGAACATGGCAGTGTTCTCCCTTTGAGGAGAGGGAACACCTGGCCAAAGGTCTTCTGCAGCCAAACCCTTCACATCTGCCAAACCCTTCTCAATCCCATAGGCTCCCCAGACTCCAAAGTGAGGCTTTCCTCCCTCACTTGCTCCTCTCCACTCCCATTACTGGTTCACCCAGCAGTGTAGAATCCTGATAGTTCACTCACAGGCCCAACTACTCCAGCCTAAAGCCCCCTCAGGCCCCTGCAGACCCAGCTTGCCCCTCCCTGGGCAGTCCTTGACAGTAGGCAGGGCAGGCAGGGCAGGTGGGCACCATTTCATCCCATACACAAAGTAATGCCCCAATGGCAAACGTCCAACAGGGTCCGTCTGTCTCTGGGTGCAGCCTCTGATCCCCCCTTGCTGCAAGGACGGGGCTGTGGGGCCACCCCATCGTCTGCTTGAGGAACATGGATCTCATCCCATCCCCAGGAACCTTTCCCATCGCTCATTCCCAGCGCCAGCCGTGGCACAGCCACACGTGGGTGCTCCTGCAATGCTCGGGGGGCACCCGTGGGAGGCCGTGGGAGGAGAGGCCAGCGGTCCCGGGGCGCCCGCCACGAGGTGGCACTGACACCACACACCGCAGGGAGAGGCCGCAGGGCCAGTGCCCCAGGATTGCCGGGGGACCAGGGACAGCCAGGCAGGCTTGTGGCCAGCGCCACTTGGGCCAGACGGAAGGGTGACAGCGGGGTCTGGCTCTGTGCGACCACACAGCCTCTGGGCTGCCCAGGAGAAATGGTCGCTGGTGGCTGGACACCTGTGGGGCAACCAGAGGCACAGAGAGCTGCTGCTCCATCCCCCAACAGCACTGAGCACCTCGACCATCGTCCTGCTCCCTGAGCAGCCCATTCCCAGTGCTGTCAGACCTTTCTGAGCATTCTCCAGGACACAGACCTGCCACCCAGCACCTCTCTTCTCTATCCCTCCCTGTCAGTCCCTGCCAAAAAGGAAAATACAGTTCTAGCCACAAGTTCCCCAGGTGGAAAAGGCCAGGGCTGGAAAGAAAGGGCTGGCCAGCTCCCTGTGCGATGCTGTCAGGAGACCACAGCCTTCCTGATGCTGCTCATCAGCATCCCTCCCTAATTGCTACCCAGTGCCTAATGACAGTAATTAGGAAGAACGAAGCTGCCTGGGGACTGGAAGCGCTGACGGAGTTGGGGGAGACAGATGGTGTTCGCACTTAAAGAAAGATTGAAAAAAATTTCCACTCAGCTTCGATCAGCCTCCTTTTCCTTTGCTTAGTGTCAGGATCACTTCAGTCCACAGGCATACCAGGGAGAGGCAGAGATGTTGCCCTGGTCATTTTCAGACACAGTATCTGCACACACACACACACACACACACACACACACACACACACACTCACTCAGAACTGCCGGTATTTTCGAGTGCCGAAGGAGCTGTGGGAGGGGGCGCAGTGCCTGCCTGGGTACCTGGCACGGAGGGGATTTCCTCACTGCTTTTGTGGGCTGGCGCTCTCCCCTGGGGCCGCCCCCACGGCTCCCGGCTTTGCTGGCTGTGATCAGAGCAGCTTCCCAAGGGTATCAAGTGAGGGAACGGCCCAAAACCACCTGAGTGGCTGTGGTGAGCAGACAGAAGCTCTCCTGGCAGAAAGAGCTGGCCAAGGGACAGCCCCACATTCTCCCCATCACTGTGGAGTGAAGACACAACACTGGGCTTTCCAGGGAGCACCCAAAACTGTACCTCAGCAACCAGAGCACTTGGACAGGGACTGCAATGCACTCAGCTTTACCTGCCTGGAGAAACCCCACCTGCAGGAAACTCCACCTGCAGAAAACCCCCTCCAAACCCTTTCACACAGCCCCTTCTGCCCAAGTCCTGGGGTGATGCCACCTGCCTCCAGAGCTACCTGCCAGACTGCAGCTGCACCTGTGCACAGAGATGATACTGGGCTGTGAGGGAAACACCCCTCGTGCCCCTTAGCAGCTGTCCCAAATGCTCTCAGGATGCCCAGGACCTTCATTCCCCAGAGCACCCTGGGGATGCAGGGTCAGAGTTATGCTAGGTAGGGAAGACACTCAGCCTCATGGAGAAGGATGCTCAGCCCTGCACTATGGCATCAGCCTGGCCCCATTCAGGGGATGCTCCAAGGAAAGGCCCAAGGCAGGCATAGGGCAAACCTGCACATCCCCTGGGCTTTGGGAGGGCAACTTCTCCTTCTCCCACAGCAAATGGGGTAATCTAAAACCCATTCTGCATCCTGGCCACAGCTAGCGAGGCGAGTAGAACCTTGCCGAGTGACACAAACCTCATGTGACACCTGAAGTGATCGGTGGTGACAGGCAGATTGTGCAGGGAGAGCCTCTGCACTCCTTTCAAGGTGCCGCTGTGACAGGGACTGACCCCTCTCTTTCACAGGGACACCTCCAAGGAATGCAGGGCTCTCCTCCTGCTGGGAAACTGGCATTCCCAAAGGGCTGTGGAAGTGGACACAGGATGTGGAAGAACCCCAAAAATAAGGATCCAGTTTTGGACCCCCCTCAAAAGGGTCATCTGGGCAGCAAGGTGGCTGGTGCCAGAGCTAAAACACATGGTGCAGCCTGCCCTGCTCCAAGCTGCATTTCATCCTCCCCTCCCTCTCCTGCCGTATGTTATTTCTTCTTTTTTCCCTCTTTTTCTGAGCATGGGGCCGTGATGAGAGCCCAGGGTGCAGCCACAGGGGTGCAGAGGGAGGAGGTCACCAGCAGTGGGGTGCTATGGGGACGGAGCCCCATGTCCTTCACTGCTGTCTCCAGTGTCAGCTGGCCACAGCTCCCTTGCCGCTGACAGGAGCTATTCTGAGCCTGGATCAATGGGTAAGTGTGGGGGTTTGGGTGACAGCCATGGGAGGCATGTTGGGAGGAGGGCTGCAGGCAGGGAAGAGCAGGTGGGATTTCTCAGGAGATTCCCCCATCTACCCCCCCAAGACACACGCTCTGCTGTCCTGTAAGGTTTCAGTGATGCAGATGTCTTTCTCATTTCCTTCCCTACGGGGGGTTGCAGTCTGACTGGGTCCCACTACCCAGATGTCACTTCCTGATTCGAGAAGTGCCGGCATTTTGTGGAGTGGCAAAACTCCAGGATGAAGGCACCTGCAGCCAAAAACTGTGGCCAAGACTGAGCTCAGGATGGCAATTTAAATAGGGTTTTATAGTGGGGGTGACACACAAAAGATCATCTTCCTCCTCCGCCAAAAATAATTGCCATTCTTATTCTGTGACAATAATAATATTTGGTAAGGCTGTTAATTCTTTGTGAAGTGAGGATAATTTTAAAGCTGGTGATTTAAATTCAGCACTGCAAAAGTTTTTGGATAATTAAAAAAAAAAAAAAGCTGTTTTCCTTAACTGAAAGGTTTGCCTTCTCCATTAGCATTTCCAGTGATGTCCAATAGTTTCCCATTAGCAAATTTGCAGATGATACCAAGTTGGAGGGGAATATCATTCTGCTGGAGGGCAGGAGGATTCTGCAAAGGGACATGGACAGACTGGATAGACAGGCTGAATCCAACAATATGAGGTTGAACAAAACCAAGTGCTGGGTCCTGAACTTTGGCCGCAACTCCCTGTGCACTACAGGCTGGGACAGAGTGGCTGGACAGCAGCCAGACAGAAAGGGACCTGGGGGTTCTGGTTGAATATCCAGATGTCTGAGTGGCCAAGAAGGCAAAAGACATCCTGGTCTGTATCAGGAATAGCGTGGCCAGCAGGACTAGGGAAGTGATTCTTCCCCTGTACTTGGCACTAGTTAGGACATAGCTTGAGTCCTGTGCCCAGTTTTGGGCCCCTTAATTTAGAAACAATACTGAGATGCTGGAGAGTGTCCAGAGAAGGGCAATGAAGCTGGAGAAGGGGCTGGAGCACAAGCCCTGTGAGGAGCAGCTGAGGGAGGTGGGATTGTTTGGCCTGGAGAGGAGAATGCTCAGGGGTGACCTGATCACTCTCCTCAAATACCTGAAAGAAGGCTGTGGCCACGTGAGGGTCGGACTCTTCTCCCAGGCAACCAGCAACAAAACAAGAGGTCACAATCTCAAGCTTCACCAGAGGAGGTTTAGGTTGGACATTAAGTGGAATTTCTTCAGAAAAAAAGGTGATTGGGCATTGGAATGGGCTGCCCAGGGAGGTGGTGGAGTCACCCTCCCTGGAGGTGTTTAAGGAAAGACTGCAGGTGGCACTCAGTGCCATGATCTGGCCATGGTGGCGTTCGGTCACAGGTTGGACTCGATGATCTCAGAGGTCTTTTTCAACCTCATTGATTGGGTGATTCTGTGACAAGGGCCTCAACCCTCGTAGAAGGGATCCAGTCTCCTTTCCTGGAGAAGAATGAGCGCATGAGGGAGGCTGCAGCTGGTCACCCTCGCTGGCCTCTCATGGCCACCACTGCCCTCCCTTGATGGTGGCCCTAGTTTATTTGCAATGTGAGCTGATAAAAACATTTCCTTCCCCAAATAAGAGGGAGCATCATTTTGTCACTGAACAATCCTGTCATGGACAGTCAGAAAGAACTGGAGCAGTGGATTGGGATGAGGGGGAAGTAAAAACCTGTTAACTCCCTCCCAAACCCCTTTCAGAGCCACAGCCCCAGCCTCTCTACCCCCTTAATACACTCCTGATGAATTCCCTTTTGTCTTTCTTCCTGTCCCTCACCACTAATAAAAAAATTAAATCTATAAATGCTTCTGGGGTGACACATTTCCCAGTGTATTCCCAGGAGTGGTCTCTCTGGGTTTGCTCTTCAGCTCCTCAATTATTTATCTCTGCAAGGGAACAGGAAAACAAACTCAGCAAAGCAAACTTCATGCCCTGTAGTGACACCATGAGTTATTAAAAAATATAATAAAAATTCCCCAGTGAGTCATTTGAGAGGCACTTAAGCAGCTCCAACCACAGAGACGACAGTCATGACTAACTGTTTACAGCCAGCATTGGTTGGAGAGGGCCAGGGGCAGGACAGAATCCGGATCCCCTCATGGCATTTCCCAACAGGGATGTTTGAGGGGAACCCTGCTGGTGGACAGTAAACACTAAATGTCCTCATTTACAGTCTAAGGTAATTGCAAGCTCCCTGTAAGTTTCATATGTTCTGGGGTGGCAGAATGAGGTGATGCAGAGGATGTGGGGGATGTAGGGGATGTGGGAAGTTATAGAAACTGTGGTGGGATGCAGGGGATGGAAGAATGCAGGAGCAATTGAGGGATGCAGAGCAATGTGGGGGATGTGATAAAAGGTTAGGAATGTGGTCAGAGGTGAGGGATGCAGAGCACACAGAGGAATACAACAGACGCAGGGATGAAGAAGATAGAGGGGACTGGGAGGATGCAGGGAGTGTAGAGGGATCTCCATCTACATGGGCAGATTGTGCCAGCGGGCTGCTGGGAACCCTCTGCCCCAGCACTCCCCTGCCCCCCTGAGCCCCATTCCAGCTGTGATGCCAAATGGCCACGGGAGCAGCAGGGAAAGAGCCTCCTAAACACCACGTCCCTGTGCCAGTGACTGTCCACTGCAGCCAATCGAGCACTGACCCCATGCTCAGGAGAGACCTCCTTGACCTCTCCACCTGCTGCCTCTCACATCATGGCCAGTCCCCTCTGCTCCTCAGCCACAGGGACCTGCTGGGGCACATCCAGTTCTCCTGCTCCTGGCCCAAAGAGCAGCAGTGGCAATGCAGGAGATGGCTAAATGCTGTGCAGGGAGTGTGTACACCCGAGCATGGGTGGGCTCCAGCGGAGACAAACTGTGGGGGAACTCCTGGCCTTGGAGGTGTTAAGAGGAGCTTGTCTTTAGCTCATCCCTTGCTTTCTGCCCAAATCCAGAGCCTCCACAGCTAAAATGCCCATGCCTAAATTGTGACGTGCTTTGAGCCCAGGTTTGTGTGCGCTGTCACCGGGGCAATGCTGAAGCCTGTCTTGCTTCAAGGCATCCTGTGATCCAGCTGGCACTCAGGAAGCCCAAGCAGCAGGGTGGGTCCGTGCGGACCCCTGCTGTCCCCGCTCTGCCCAGGAGCCAGCAGGCAGCAAACGCTCGCTTGGGCAGCGCTTAACCCCTCGCTCTGCTGCCCCCGCAGCCCGGCACGGCCGACTCGCTGCGCTCCCTGCATGCCGCTGGCGCACCGGGCTCTGCTGCAGCTTGAACGCCGGGAAAAGCAAAGGGCATAATTTTAGGAGAAGCGTGTGAAATGTGTTCTGGCAGATCAGCCGAAGAGCTCTCCAGCGCAAGGAAAGCATTAACATTTGCAAAAGGTCCTTGCAACAAAGCAACAAATTCCCAGCAGGCAAATCCAGATGTGGGGATGTACGAGCCCTGGGATGCAGACAGGGATGGGACAGGTCCACTGGTTTGGGAATGATTCAGGAATGTCCTGGGAAGGAATGTTACGCTGCAGGGTTGAAATGGTGGAGGCAATCAGAGTGGGAGGGACCGCTTGCTCCTGGCTGGGATTGACAGCACAGAGATGTACAAGGGGATGGATTTAGGCTTGGCTGGGACAGGATCTCCCCTGGGTCTGAGCTCCTTTTCTCCATCAGCCCCTCTCCCCCACATGATGGATTTGCAGAGAAAGGATGGGAAAAAAACCCTGAAGCCTGCAGCCTGTGATTCATCCTTACTATATTTGCACATATTATTAGAAAGATGAAAATATAGCCAGAGCTGGAATTACAGATTTAGTAAGCAGGACTGCCTATTTCAGCATATACTGCTTCTCCCAATGACTGTAACTCTACAGGGGACCAATTTACACCCTCACTAGCATTAAGGCATTGCCCTACACAGTCTACTTATATATCTGGGTGGATAAATTCAGCAAGCAAGTCCTTCAGGGACGGCAGTGTTTGGGTTCTGGTGCTGCCCACTCAGCATGCTGTGCAACTGGCTGGTGCCCGTAAACCTCTGCCTCAACCTCTGCCCATCTCCTGCTAATGCTCACCCAGATTCTGGGGATATATCAGTCCATGAAACCCATAGGCAAGAGAGACTTTTTTGCTTGCTGTTTTGCAAGCCTTCTCCATCCCTGACAGGGAGTTTGGGATGAGTGAAAAGGGAGAAGGCCAGAGCTTGCCAGCTCTGTGCTGTAACTCACCCCAAGCCCCCATCTTTTTATGAACAAATTATTAGCAAACTCCACAAGTTTGAACCCATACCTGGCCCATACCCACCCTTGTCCCCATGCCCGGCCAGTGGGCTTTGTGCCCATCAGGTAGGGAAGGTGGCTGATACCTCCCTGTGACACCTCCCTGTGCTATCCCATGTGAGGAGATCTGGTGCCCTCTGTGAGCCTGGGCACAGCACTCTCCTGCATGGGTCCTTCTTCCTTGCTGAATTGTTAAATGCAGTCAAGTGGATGGGTTATCTGCTGTAGTCCACTTGCTTGGTTTGAGACATTTTGGTCTGCTAATAAACCAGGTTGATTCAATATTCTTCTGCCTGCAAAAGATATCTTTCAAGGTTTAATAAAGCAGGAGGCAGCTGTGTGACCAGAAGAAGACCAAATAAAATACCAGGTACCACGTGTGGTTGCTGGTCTCCAGCATCTTGCTAGCAAAAAGACTGTGTACTGAGCCCACTTCAAGTGCAAAAGCTCCCAGGTGTGCCAGTGTGGAGGGGCCAGGAAGGCAGCACTGGATCCCTGCTGCCAACCCAGAAAATCGTGTGTGTTTTCCCATGAGGTGGCAATACAGTGTCTGGAGGAGTTTATGCCAGGGAGGTGAGGAGGACTCCAGGATCTGTTTGCTCTAGCTGCAGTGGGACATAGCTCCACGGGGATGTGACCCCAACAGAGTGAGCAGTACAGTGACATAGATATTTTGGCAGCAGTGCAGTGACCTGCATGGCTGAGGTCTGCAGGGAAGATTTCCTTGTGTGATGTTTTCCTCTTTTTGCTGGAAGTGAGGGAGAACCTCTGCTTCTGGGGTTTTTCTTGTTTGTTTGCTTGTTTTTCTTCTGATTGTTTCAGCCCCAAGAAAGGAAAAGGAGGTTGCCAGGGAGCTGACTCTTGGGTCAGTGTGTGACAGGATGCTCTGAGCAGAGGAGACCCCACTGTGGTTGTGTTTGCTGTGAGAGACGCTGGAGACTCCACTTTTGGGATTGCAAAACACTGTGTGACCCCATCCACTCACCAGAGAGGTGATGGCACCCCTATTTCTGTCCCTGGCCTCCTAGGGAACATGTGGGAGGTATTTTTATCTTCCTGCCAGCTCCCTTAGTCACCGGTGCTTGCTTTAAATGGGTCAACAGGGAATAAAGATGCAGCAGCCCTTGCTCCCTCGCTGTCTGTCTTGGAGCACATTTACTGGCAGCACTGACTCTTCCTCCTCTTGCACTCCATCCTGGGCAAGTGTTATGGAGACCCAGGAGAGAACTCCCTGGCCCAGGCATTGTCAGCTGCAATTAACTCCTCATTAAAGGCAGCCCCACTGCAGAGCTGCTGCGTGCCAGGACAACAAGGGCTGTCTCCTGGGACAGTGGCTGCCCTGATGGTGGCAGAGGCAGTGTGTTGGGGTGGACAGATGTGCAGCAGAAAGAGGCAGCAGGAAAACTGCATCCATCTCACGTGCCCCAGATGCATGGGTACAGTGTGGCAGGGATGGCTTTGGGGCATTGGGCACAGGTATGGCCCTTCTGAGCCATTTTGTGAAGGAGATGAGGTTCATTAGGAGAGTCCAAAAGGTTTGCATCTGCTGCCAGCAAGGTCTTGGAGCAGATGTGACACTTGATGACATCATTTGACAGCAATGACCCCAAAGCCATGGTGATCTGCCTGGACAGTGCCAGCCACTGCTGTGACTCCCAGTGCTCACTGCCTCACACATCTGTGCACCTCGCGATCATTGTGCCAGCATCATGGTTCACAAACTCCCATTTGGTGACCATCCTGGGAACTGTAGCAAAACTTGAAGGGTTTAGAACCAGGGCTCTGCCTGAGCACTCTGCTGGCTCCAGCCCCACTGTGCTGGTGCAGCTCAGCTGATTCTGGGCAGAGGGACCAGTGATCCCCTCTTCCAGAAGCAAATCTAGCTGGCCACCATTTTAACCATTTTAAATGGTTTGTTCCTGAAGGGTGACAACAGAACTTCACATCTGCTCTCTCCTGCCCGGCGTTTCAAGGGTGAGATTTCCACTGCAGCCGCCTTTGTGGCCAACTCCCGGCTTAGAGGGGACAGCTCAACTTCAAGGTGACCTCAAGAGATGAGCATGGGGTGAGTACAGCACCCAGGGAGATTTGGGCCTAATCCTTGTGACATCTTATAGCCAGAGAGAGAGAAAAACAGCAGGAGACAAGCTGGGTGTGGGGAGGAGGGGGGCAGAGGGGGCAATGGCTGACAGAACCAGGCAGTCGCCTCCATCACATTTAAGGGAGTTCGTTTTCCTCCTGTCTCCTCAGATCTGTCCTCCTGCTGCACTTGCACAGAGCCACGCGGCTTGGCTGCCCTGGGGAAGAGGCGAAGGGAGGGGGACCTGCTCATCAGGAGATGTCCCAGAGAGGAGCCACAGCTCCAGGCTCACTGTGCTCAAGGGATTGCTCACCCTGGTGTGAGCCAGATGGAGAGTGAGGGGCTGGCAGCCTGCCTGGGACCCCCAGAACATGCAGGGGGAGTGGGGTGGGTGCCAGCAGCCACCTCTCCCACTCCAGGGGCAAAGCATCTTTGCTGCAGGAAGAGACTGCAAAGCCCTCCCAGAATACCAGCAGCTCTCTCAGGGGCCCTGACACAGTGTTACCCTCAGGCACCTCAGGGCAGGAGCCAGGCCTGCAGAAAGCCAAAAACTGGCATAAAGATTGTGAGAGTGGAACAGAAAGAAGGAAAAAAGTGAAGATTTGGAACTTTTCTTATTTCGTCTCAGGCTCCTGAGCCTCTAGGCTACACTCCTTTTACCTTTTCAAGTCTTTTCTCTGTGAGAAGGATGACTAGAAACCCACACCTTGCTGATGAAGGCAGAGCCCCACAGGCACTTTGGTGGGTGGGGAACCTGGCAGAGCCTTTGGAGCTCCAGCCCTTTTGATTTCCAAAGCTACAGAGCCTGCCTAGCAGGTCAGGGAGGGGAAAGTGGCATGAGAGTGGCAGTGAGGGCAGCATGGCCTGCAGTGGCATCCATCCCCTGAGGTAAAGCTGGTGCAACAGGGAAATGTCTCTGGCGATGATGTGGAAGACAGCAGAAGGGCCACTCAGGTGTTGCTAATTTTCAAGACCTAGCTTTTTTTGTCTTAGCAGTTCTGTTGCTCAGCAAGGCATGACATTTCCCTGCCACCACCAACCCAGCCACCCCTTCTCCCACTGGTCCTGCTGCCTGATGAGGGCAGGCTGGTGGTGGCCACTGTCACCATGCAGCCAGCAAGCTCCTATTCAGAGCTGAAGGACAATCTGGAAATGTGAGCTAAACATCTAAATGTGAGATCAATACTAAAACATCCCCTGCCCCTCCAAAGAGCCGTTTGGTACCTCTGATGCACGTACTACCTTCACACTGCAGGAGGTGCAAATGTCTGGGCTTTTCTCCTTCTCCTGAAATGTTGGAAGTACATCACCTAGAGCAGCCTTGAGCTGTCAGTCTTCCCCATGAAACAGGAGCTCCAGCCTTCACTCAAGAGGGACAAACTGAGGTAAGAGAGCTCCCATGTTTGCAAATCTTTATCACTCTGCATCCTTCATGCCTCCCAAAATTAGAGGCCCAGGGTCTGGTCTCATCTCCTAGATGCTAAGGGAGCAGAAATCGGGAGATCTTTTGGCCATGCTGTGCTCAGTGACACATCTGTGCTAACGTGGAATCTCTGGGGCAGGCTGGGAAGCAGCTTCAGCTTGGTTTCTGCCAGGGTGTGGTTCCCTCTTCCCATGCTCCAGGCAGGACCCTGGGGAAGGGGTCCCCTGGCCAAACCCTTCTCCCAGCTCCCAGATCAGCACATGGCTTCCCTTTTCCACTGGTGTCAGGACCATCTACCCTGTGCCTGCCAGCCACTCCATCTTTAAAAAAGATGGTGGATGGGAGTTTTTGCACTTAATTTGGACATAGCCCAAGCCTGCTGGGCTCTCCATGATGCCATTGGTAGAGCAGAAAGCCACTTGCTGGTAGATGCTGAGAGTTTATTTTTCTCCTCATATTTGCAATTACCTCCACTAGTTGTTAGAAATATTGGCAAGTTTTAAAAATGATCGGGGCAGCCACATCCCTGCATTCACCCCCCTTGCTCCAGCAGCCACATCCCATCTCCAGCCAGGGCAGGGCCATCATCATTCTCTGACTGCAAAAGGCTGATGGTACATATTGAAACAGAGCATGAGGGGCAGAAAGCAAAGGATGAGGCCAAGAGCAGCACCAGAGGGCAACCACACAGTGTGTCACAAGGGCTCTTGTGACAAGATGAATGTCCAGCAGTGAGAGCTCCAGTTGGGGGACATCAGGGGCATCTGCCTCTGCAGGAACTGAGACTGTGAACTGGTCCTCCAAGAGGAGTGATGAGTGAGGATTAGTACCTGGGAGGCTTGAACACAGCTCTCCTCACTCGGTCACACGCCTTCCCTGCCCACAGTATCAGCCAACTCACAGGAGTTTTCACAGTCCCCTCCACCTGCATCCTGGTGCCGCACTCAGACAGCTGCAGAGGTGAGAGCAGACCTGTCACATCCCCCACCCCGATCCCTCTCTCCTGCTTTTGGCATGTTTTTAATGGTGCTTCTCTTGCTCCAGTCCGAGGCCTGTCTATAGCCACATACATCTCTCTGTTTGGATTTTCAGTTTTTCTCCTCTTCTGCTTAATTTACTCCTATTCCCCTCATGGTATACTATGCCCCTTACCCTGTCCTTTGTGGAGCTGCAGGTAGTTACTGAGCCTCTCATCCAGCCTCAGCACTTTGCAAACCTCCCGCAGACCTTTAGAAATTATTTGTTGGGAGCTAATATTTTGCCTTTTTCCCTTTCCCTTCTTTTCCCCAAGATTTGCCACAGATCCTCCTGCATCCCTGGTCACAGGAGTTTTCAGTGCGCCCTGGTCCCTTGTTCCCCTTGAGGGAACTGGTGGGTGCACCCACCATGTGTCCTTGTATTAGTCTCAAAGGTATTCACTAACTTGCTCTTCCTGTGTAGAAAACACAGGACTTGTTTTACCTAAAGCTCTGCTGCTGGTGGCATCTGTCCTGTCCTTGGGCTGGGATTTGGGAGGCAGAAGGAAAATGACATCGCTAGTAGGAGCACCAAGGTGACTCCTGCTTGCTGCAGCGAGGCTGCTGCCGGCGTGGCAAAGGGACAGTTCCTATGTGGGAAAGAGGCACGCTTGATATTTAGTCTCCCAAAAGACAGAGGCTTATTGCACAACAAAATGTCATCAGGGTAATGGTAGGAGACCTGAAGCAAATCCCTGCCGCTAATAGGATTGGGCCATCTTCAGCAGGTCTCACTCGCAAAGGCGGATCATGCCAAAATGAGGCTGGCTCAAAAGCCCAAGGATCCCGGCGGGAAAGGGAGCTCTGCTCACAGCCAGCCCTCTGATAGCAAAGCCCTCTCCTTCCTCTGTAATCCACTGAAAAGAGACATCAAAGGACAAGTACATCCATCCTGGGACACTCTTGGGAAGCCAAGGGCACAGAGAGCCTGCAGTTTGCTGCTACAGAGGGGAAGAGGCGGCTTGGCACATACCAGTGCCTGTGGAAGGGCAGGTGGAGGAAAGTGATGGTCCCAAAGGCAGCACAGCACGCTGCTCTGTGCAGAGGTGGGCATGGGCATTGCACATCCACACCTCTGTGTTCTCTTTACCTTCTCACCCTTGTTCTCTTCCATTGGAAAAGCAAAACTGACTCTCTGGGCCTTCCCTGGGTTTAATTAAAGGTCTTCCCTGTCCCATTCTGCTCAGAAGACTTTCCTGGTATCTACCTGAAGCTCCTCTTTCTCAGGACACATCCCTGATTTTTTTTCTCCCCTTAGCATCTCAAGAAAGGGCAGGAGCCCAGTGGACTGGGAGCCTTTTGTAGAGCCAGCCTTTGCTGGAAAAGGGTTATCATGAGAGGAGGAGTGTGCTGAGACCCTTCAAGTCTCTGCTGGAAGAGCCTGTCCCCCCGCACAAAGAGCTAGCAGAGGGTGAGGTGGATGTGCTCTTGCTGCCGACGTTCCACCAGTCATCCATCCTCTGTTTCCATGTCAAAATGTTGGTCTTGTAGAGGCAAAGATTTCATCAACATTCATACCCCACCACAACCACACGCAGTCACATCCACCTGACCCAAACTTCTGCTTTGTGGGGGTCGTGAGCCCCTACACGTCTCCTGGTTCCAGGGGATGAGGAGATGAGGAGGGACAGCTGGTTTGCGCAGAGGCATCCTGCCCTGCTGGCCATGCCGTGCTGCCCTGCAGGCTCTGAGCCGCCCGCAGCACCTGAGTGTACCTGGCAGCCGGCCGGCACCTGTGCCAGAGTCTGCGCTTGGCACGGCCGCCCTTCCCGAGGAGAGGCTGTGCCCGCTGCTGCCGGTCTGACGCCGGGGCAGCACGCAGCACGCTGCTCCCGGCCATATGGCCTCCTCCTGCACACCCTGCCTCGGCCGCCGGAACAGGCACCCTAAATCTCCCATCCCAGCAAACCCCAACAGCTCACTGCCACCACCACCACCACCTCAGGTGCTCAAGCACGGGAGGGGAAATGCTGGGTCCCTTTTGCCGCCACGGTCCGGTTTTTATTGCTCCACAGTTGGCTAAAGCAGCCTGGGACTGGCCCCGCTGCCTCCCATCCTCCCTGCAGCAGACCCCCTTCACACACAGCTGTTACACTGAGCCCTGAGGATGTTCTGTGCTGCAATGGCTGCTCTCATTCTTTCTCTCTTTGGGTGTGTTTTGCCCTAAATGATCGCGGTTTGAATCAGGAAGGGTGGTCAGGGGTGAGAGGGGAGGGGGTGAAGAGAGGGAGCATAGCCAGAGATGCCACTGCACTGCTGAGTAAGCTGGGCTGTGCATTACTGCTTCCAGGTGTTATATGGCTTTTTAATGCTTGAAAAACTAGTAGAAACTTATTTTGAAGAGGAAAGGAGAAAATACTCGGGCTCCACCCAGGATAGCAGCAGGGACCTGCCACACAAGCCCAGCACAGAAGGAGGTTTGAGGCTGGGGTACTCCTGCTCAGCCTGCAGGCACCAGTGAGGGGACAGTTTTGGGTCAATGTCCCACAGACTGCCCTGAAGCTCAGATGAGTGTAAACAGGGCTGCAAAGGCTCTGCAGCCATCCCCAACACAACCTCCAGACTGCTCCAGCAAAACCCCTGGGCTAACAAGCTGATGGGTACCAAGTGCCTGCAAAGGGGGAGCATTTACCAGCAGCGTCTCCCAATTTAATCCTAAATGCGAAGTCCATATGCAGACAGCCTGGGGGCCTGGGGGGTCACAGCTGATGCTCATGGACCTTTGTGCTGTATGTGGAGGCACGGCTGCCCTCTAACAGTGGCAGCTGAGGGAGCTCGGGCTTCCAGCCCAGATCCTGCTTGCCCATACGGCAACATAAATTAAAAATAAGCCCTTGCTTTGAGCTGATTTTCTCCTCATTCTTCTGGATGTCATTTGGATTCGAATCCAGCCGCTTTTGGGAGGCTGGAAGCTCGCAAATCTCAACTTTTGAATGTTTGCAGTTATGATGGTAATGGTAAAGCACATATGCTTCTGTATTCTCTATAAGCCGTTATGAGGCACAGTTGTTCTTTTACAGCCATTTTACAGCCAGAGCATCAAGCACAGGCAGGAAAATAAAATCCTTGTGCACATTGTGCTGGAAATAGGGTGGATGGTGGCTGCTCTGGGCTCAGCCACCTCATCTCTGTGCCTGCCCCAGTGCATTTAACTTTTCCCTGCTTTAGTTTTCCAATGCCAGTAGCCAAGGATCTGCTTTGGTTTCCCTAATCCATTGAGCCTATGATAATGTGAGGAGGGGAGTAGCATCTTATTGCACATTAGGCCAGCACTCGAGCCCAGGGATCCCTAATCACAGTCCAGGGGTCCCTTATCCCAGTCCTAGACAATGGATCTGAGAAAACTCAGGACTTACGAACAGGCCAAAGAAATTTCCCTCACAGAGACAAAGGCAAGGGGAGACTCTTCCCTGGCTCTAGCCCTGGCTGGAACAGAACCAGCTTCAGTAGCTAAAGTTTCGAGAGAAGCACGTTTCTCTGATGTATCCTGGGGAATGGTGGGAGGTGTGGGGGGATGCACACACCCCGTGTACCCCCAGGGATAGTAGCAGGAGCTCTGCCTCTCCTCTGCCTCCAGGCAGGGGACAGTGTCGCAGCGCATGCTGGAAGCTCTTCCTGACAGCCTTCCTTCGCCTTCAGCTCTTCCTAGATGATGATGTCGGGTGTTGCTGCTGATTTGCAAGCAGCAAAACCCACTCTGGCAGCACTCCTCAGCACACAAACATGAGGTGCTGGAGCCCTCCTATTGCAGCACAGCCCTTCAAGATGGGGCATCATCCCACAGCAGCACCCTTTCCCTCATTCACCCTTTGACCCTGAGCCTGGCTCAGTTCTACATGGTAAAAATCACTTTTCTGGGAGAGGGAAGTGTCTCTGATTCTCTGGGTGGGAGGGAGGGGGAGCTGGCTGGGTAGCTTTGGGGCTCCAAACATCCACTGCTAGCTTTTCTCAGGAGCTGACTGCACCCCAAATCCTTCCACATTCAGGGAGGGTCCCAGGGCTTTACTTCACACTGATGATGGTGATGGCTCCCTCCTCCTCCTGCTCCTCGGGCAAGGGCCTGGCAGCTCTGCTAGGCTTGCACCCCCATGATCAGCAGGGATCTGGGTCTGTCGGGCTCTCTGGCTGTGACAGAAAGGATCTTCTCCAGATCACCGTGCCCTGCCAGAAACAATCTGTTTACAGTGTCAGTGCTCGGCGCATCCCTCCCCACTCGGTGTTGAACCGCCCGAATATCCTATTTCTGCAGGCACAGAGACACCCTTCTGTAGTCCGGGTGGCATTGTCACTACAGGGAATATTTCTGTGACATCCTCCAAGGCTGGTGGTCAAAGTCTAACGGAGCTCTTCTCCCAAATCCCCGTCCCTAGAAGTGTTCATGGACGTTGCAAGCACGTTCTTTGATTTTTCTCCAGTGGTCCCTGCTGACCTGAATTTTCCTGCGGGTCCTGCCGCTGCTTCCCGGTGATGTGAGAGTGTAGGTGCCGAGCTGCAGGATTTCCCTCTCACAACCCCCTCTCTTTGGGGATGCAGCTAGAGGCTGGGTCACTTATTTGACAAAGATGAGCTGACGGCTCAGCGGGGCTGCGGGCTGCAGCCCCTGGTGCCAGCACTGCACGGAGCCAGCCCCGGCCGGCCCTGCGCGCCGGGGACGTGCCGGGCGGATGCTCCTCCGAACCATGCCCTTGGCTTTGGTTTCCTTCTGGGTTGATGCACGCAGCTAACGCCTGCGAGCGGCTCTTCCTCCCTCCTTGTCGCTCCCAGAGACCCTTTAAACCGGTTGCTTCACACTCAGTAAACACCCTCCCCCGCTCCTTAAAACCGTTCCCTTTCTCCCAGGTCATGCCAGGCAACCATTTTCCAGCAAACTCCCCGATTTTGGCCAGTTTTTCGCTCTGACTGTTAACAGTCTGTTAAACCCTGAGGGCCCCCGGGGCGACTCTGCTCGCACACACGTCGGGAGCGATCAGCCGGTGCCTGGGAAACGACTGCTGGCGTTACCTGGGCAGCCGCAAACTTTGCTTGCGCAGCTTCTCTCAAGGCCGATGCTGCTTTCGGCTATTAGTGGTAACGACCCCCATGTCTGCAACTTCCAGGCGATGGGGCCTTTCATCAGAGAGTCCTCCGAGATGCAGGGAAAGTGTGGCTTTTCCGCCTCACTAGATTTTTATCTCTTTCAGGAAGCTCTGGAGGCTACAAGCTACCTTACCTAATGGATCTCTATTAGGCTGAGGCACTTGGGACCCATGGACACGTCCCGGGCTCCAGCTGCTCTCATCCATGCTTTCAATGTCTTTGACTTTTGCCAGACTCCAGATGGGAAGCAACCGGGGGCCTGCAGGGCTCAGGCTTGGTGAACAGGGAAAGGATATTTTATCCTCTAAATCCATCCCCCAGAAAAACACACAAGTGTTTCACCCTCGATGGGGTGGGAAGCTTTTTGTGCAAAGCTCCAGCCTGAAATATCTGATTGCCATGACGCACAGGGAGGATGATGACAGAGTGCTTCACCCCATGTGAGACCCTCAGCCTGTCCCCTCTGGTGTGGCAGGTAAGGCATGGCTCCTGAGGACAGGCTGGTCCATGGGGCTTCGGTGTTGGCCTGAAGGAGGCATCTGCCAGAGGGAGGTGAGCCTCCCCGACCTGTTTAATCCCACCTCCATTATTATAATCTTTTTGTATCACCACTTCCCTGGGGGCTGGGGTCTCCTGTGCCAGCACTACGCGGCCCAAGGGCAGCCACATCCCCCAGGTTAGAGTACAAACAGGGCAAGACAGAACAACGCATTATTCATCCTCTCAAAGAGCATGGAGGGAATGTATGCCCAAGAACACAATGGTGATGCCAGGGTCTGTCTGGAGGTGATGAGGCTGCAGCCACAGCTCCCATATGTCACTGCCCCTCACCCCAGCCACCCTTGTTACAGGCTGTACAACGTGTTAGTGCTGGGCAAGGGGCCCAGCAGCCCTTCAGTTTGCCCCATCCTGCTGTTATCACAATGGCCCCAGAGCAGGAAAAGGAAATCATGCCCTTTTGGGAAGAGGAGCTGGTAGTGAAGATGAATACCACCTTTATGGGTGGCACCAGCCTGGGACCAGAGCAGTGGATGCACATTCCCCAGAGAGTCTGAACTTCAAAGTCCAAACACAGGGCCAGCCAGTGGCTAGTTGAAAATCATCCCGACTCTGTGGAGGATGACTTTCCAGGGGTGCCTCAGTAGCCCCCCACTTTGCCCATCCTACAGCCCCCCGTAGACAGCTCCCCTTGGGGGATGCTCTGATGTTCACAAGGGTCTGGGACTGCTGCTCTCCCCCCCTTCCCTAAGTGTCCCCTTCGCTGAGGGGCTGCAGAAGGGCACCCCACCACTCCCGGGGCTCTGTTCCCTCAGCATACACCTCTCCTGTACCACTGAGTGCCCGCCTGCGGCCCCGCAGCTCCCGTCCGGGCGAGTGGGGGTGCCGCGGCGGGGCTTGGGGTGCTCGGGGGCGGGCGGGCAACGCGGGACTTGTGCCACGCGTGTCCGGCCGCCCGCGGCGGCTGCCCGACGGGGAGGGCGGGTGTCCTGCCACCCGGTGGCGGCGGGGAGCCTGGCAGAGGACTCGGTGAAGGACCTTCTCCGGTTTCCTCGGGAGGCTGTCAGGCGGCGGGGGAGCCGAGCCCCCTGCGCCTCGCTGGCCGCGCCGGCTCCCTCCCCCTTTCCCCCGCACCCCTCCTCCTCCTGCTGCTGCTCCTCCTGCTCCTCCCGCCCTGGTACGAAGGGCTTTTGCTGCTTTTCCATTCTCTCTCCTCCCTGTCTCCTCGGCGGAGCGCGGTGCCGGGAGGCGCGGGCAGAGCGCGGGGATGGGGCGGCCGCCGGCGCCCGACCCGCCCGCCCGCTCCCGCCGCCCGCCGCCGCGTCCCCTCCCCGGCCGGCGGGAGGCGGCGGCTCTCCCATGCCGCCCGCCTCGCCCCCTGCTCTGAATCTCTGCCTGTCAGCCGATCTGGAGAGAAACGGGGAAGGGGTACGTCCCCTCGCACTTTTATTTTTCACCCACTTCTTTTTTTCTACCCTTTTTTGTCTTCCCTCCATTACGCCCCCCTTCTCCCCAGCCCGTTTCTCCTCCATCGGAGCTCTTCAGCGGCCATGCGGCCGGTCCCGGGCGAGCGGCTCTAACTCGTCTCCTCGCCCGGATGGCCCCCCGGAGCCGCGGGCGCATGGAGCCGAGCTACGTCGTGGGTATCTGCTGCCTGGTGCTGCTGGAGCCGGGCCGGGTGTGGAGCGGCGAGCCCAGCACCGGGGGGCCCGGGGAGAGCGGGAACAGCAGCCAGGCTCCGCCGCCGGAGACCACGGTCCCTGCGCCCACCGGAGCGGCACCACCGGGGGGGGACCGCTGCCGCGGGTACTACGACGTGATGGGGCAGTGGGACCCGCCGTTCAACTGCAACGCCGGCATCTACCAGTACTGCTGCGGGACCTGCGGGTACCGCTTCTGCTGCCAGTTCAAGCCCGGGCGGCTGGACCAGAGTGGCTGCTCCAACTACGACACCCCCAACTGGGTCAACACGGGCCAGCCGCCTGCCCGGGTGGACGAGACCCCCGAGGACCCCACTCGTGACAAGACCAACATGATCGTCTACATCATCTGCGGTGTGGTGGCCATCATGGTGCTGGTGGGCATCTTCACCAAGCTGGGCCTGGAGAAGGCACAGGGTCCCCAGACAGAGATGACCGTCTCCAGGTAAAGGGATCCAGTCCCCCCACCTTCCCTGCTTCATCTCCCCAAGGGTGGCAGCTCATGTTCCTAGCTGATTGCATAGACTCCTTGGGACTGCCAAGAGGGTGAGGTGATCCCTAAAATCCCTGTCCAGCATGCTGAAACACCAGGGGGTGGGTTGGCTGTAGCCCACTAACCTGGTAGGGAGGGCTGGCAGCCAGGACAGCCTCCATGAGAAGGGGTGGTTGTACACCCATCTCCTCTCAAAATGACCTGCTCTGTCTCTTGAGGAGGCATGTCCCTGGCTCAGGAGTGCCAACCCACCAGGCAGTGGGGTGGGTGACATGTGAGCTATAGGATGTGTCTTTCCCCCCGCAACAAATATGTGATTCCCAATGTCCCAGGAAGGTGAGACCAGGTCTGAGTCTGACTGTGTGTGGGGTGACTCTGGACTGCAGTCCCCTTGATCTCAGCCTTGCTTGCAGTGCTGGGGGAGACAAGGTGGCAATGACAGTTCCACGGTGGCTGCTGCGCCAGCTCTGTGTGCATGTGTGCACACACGTGTATGCGCGTGCCCGGGTGTGCCCTGGTCTCTGCTCTGTGCAGCAGCAGAGACACTGCCCTTGCAGGGGGTGTCCACACTCTTATACCCCCTGGAGCACACCCTCCAGTGGAAAGTTGGGCAGCTTCTTCTTGGAGCCCATGCCCTGTGGCTCCAACCTCTGCTTTTCAGCCCATTCCTGGGGCTGAGCACAGGGCTGGCAGGGGGAAGGTCAAGATGTCAGACACACCTGAGCACTGGAGACCCCCTGCATCTCCTCCAACTCCTGTGCTGCTGCTGTGGCTGTCCTGCATCTTCCCCTCTCCCTTTTGCTGCCAATACATGCTTCTCTCCCCATCCTGGGGCTCTACTTTGCATTTTCCCGGTGAGGACATCAAGCCTGGAGAGAAACAAATTTTCATGCCATTTTGTTAAGGGATTTTAGCTTTTAAAAAAAGGAAAAGCAGGGCTGGTGGAAATTATTTCATCAGGATGATCAGGCAACTGTCCTGATTGCAACCCCCAGCACCAGCACACTCTCTCCTTCCCCTGGAGCACCCTTTTTCCCCTGCCCATTTGGGACTTATGCAGCCACTGGGTGCTGCACCCCAAATCCAGAGCCATCCTACTTCTTGCACCCACCCAGGGGAGCAGAGGCTGATCACCCCTGGTTGGAGGAGGGGTCATATACTGAGCCATGGAGGAGGGTCACAGGACCCTTCTGAGACACAGGAGGCAGTTTTGGGGGGATCCATGCTGTGCCCCCACCTTGGTAGGGAGCCTGGCTGTGTGCTGCTCCATGCCCACGCCTCCCCCCGTGTTGCCTGAGGAAGTGCTGGCACCTTGACAGGATCAATACGGCCTCCGCCAGCCTCCTGATCCCGTTCCACTCGCCTGCCGCTGTGTCTTTTTTTGGTCATCCCCCCCACCTCCTGGGAAGGAGATACTGTGCTCAGGGAGGGGTCAGATCAGACCCTGGGACACCCAGACCCAGGTCCTCATCCCCTGCCTTTGGGTATTGCCTTCTCCCACCACCAGACGCTGGTGGGACTGCTGCCACTCACCAGGGGCTGTTTTCTGTAGGTAGCCTCAATTCTGCACTGCTGTTTCCCCTGGTCCCCCCCTCCCCCTCTAAACTCATGCAAGCCTGAATTTTCCCACTGAGTTTGGAGAGATAGGTGCCTATTCTCCATAATGCCACAGATCTTTTGGGCACTAGCATACAAACTGGGAGAAGATGAGTTTTTCTCATCCACCTTTGAGGGACAAAATCAGAAGCGCACCTCCATCACTGCGGAAGTCAGGAGAAGTCTTGCCCTCTTCTGTGCCCTTCAGTGCAAGTTGTGAGCAGCTCTGGTTCCTCAGGGATGGTGACTGGAAAGCTGTGGCAGGGAAGGAGTGGTGCCTCAGGTGCAGAGCCCCAGGAACCAGGCAAGACACCAGGCTGACATGACTTCCTGGGTGCTGGGCTAATGGAGACAGTGCCAAAGCCTGGGTACACAGCATCAGCATCCTAAAAGGGACACTGTCATCTCCATTCCACTGTGTCTGGGCAGCTGGGGGAATATGCTTTGTCTTGGTGCCTCTGAGACAGCAGGGCTATTTCTACCTGCCTTGCCACTGTACCCACGCATGGTCCAAGGCATGGGCAGTGCCACCTTGCCACTCTCCTGGTGCCTCAGGTAGGAGCTTCTCATTTGCTCCTTGGGCACCGCATCATGGCCTTGGGCCAGCTCCCTGTTGCACGGTTGTCTTGATTTCCATTCCTGTCCCTCCCTCCTGCCGGGGTTTTTCCGCTCCTGGGGAGCACTTTGTGCTGCCCTGGACAGCTCCCATTGCTGCTGCTTGCAGGTTTCTCGCTTGGGGGTTAAGGTCAACCACTTCTGCACCTCCAGATGTTGTTTGTCATGGTTCTGGTCCTGGTCCAAACCCAAGAAGAGTGACCAGGTGCAAAAAGTTCATTAGCTTCCCTCTGATGGAGACACCTGAGTCTGTGTCCAGCTTGTCCTGAGACCCCCACACCTTGGCCATCTCCAACATGTCTTTGTCTCCTCATGGGTTTGGCTGCTGGTCCACCCAGGGAAGTGGGCGCTCTAGTGATTGCAGCTACCTGGTTTGTCTTCCCGTCCTCATCCGCCTTCCTCCTGCAGGACCTTATGGTAGCTCCTGCAATCCCCTCTCCTTCCTGCTCGGCTCATGCTTGGCATCTGTCCCCGGCACTCGCTTAGCCTGGCCAAACCCTGCGTTGAGTCAGGAACACCTGCCTGTGTTTTTCTTCCGTCCCCAGATCTCCGAGGACGTTGGGTCCTTGGGGGCCTCTAGGATCTGTCTGTGCCCATTACACTGAGAGCAAGCACGTGCCCCAGACCTCTCCCAGAAAACCTCCTGGGTGGGAATTGCAAATTTATAGCTGGTGTGAACAACCCTATGGGAAGAACTGGGTAAGGAGCAGCCTTCTAGGGAGTAGGGGGGATTCTAGAGAGGGCCAAAACAACTGTTAGGAGCAGGTGCCCTGGCAGCTGCAGTAGGTGAGTGCTCAACTCTGGCTTTTCACTCCTTGCGACTCCCTGTGCTATTTGGGGTCCCCAAATTTGGCCCCACTGTTCCTCCAGCTGTGCTGGGTGTTTCTCTGGCAATGCTCAAGTCCAGGGCCATGCCTACAGTTGATGTCCATGGTAGCAGGTAGTGGTGAAGACTTAGAAAAAGTGTTTGCAGGCAGCATGGTGTGCTATCACGTGCTGCCCTGGCTCTTTGGGGGACGAAAGAGGATCCAGCTCCAGTAGGGAGGGAGACCTGGAGGTCTGTCCCTAGACTGAACACAATGTTTGGGGATGCTCATTTCCACTTTGCCCAAGCTCCAACACCCACCACTGCAATTCCCATTTTGTAAAGACACCTTGATAACCCCATGCCCTTCTGAGCATCCCTGAGTGTACCAGCCCCACTGGCAGGTGTCCCACAGTGCCTGTGCTGCTCAGTTGCACGGATGGGCACCTCTGCTCTGGGCAGACACACTATAAGCTGTGGGAAATGTCTCCCTTGGGAGGTGAAGATGAGGCTCTCACTGGGCACAGAGGTGGTGTGAGCAGCCAGGATGCTCACCTGTGGCTGCAGAGTGCTCTGTGCCTCCTGCAATGCTGCACCTCTGCTCATCACCCCACTCATCCAGTGGCTGCCACCTTCTGCGTCCCCACCAAGGGTTCAGCTCATGGCAATGTCACTTCTCCCCATCAGTTCATTATCTCTCCTCTCTCCTGGAGGGTGTGCTCCTGTCTCCCCCCACTCTTCCCTGTCCCCTTGCCAGGACTTCCATACTCTCTCCTACTGGGCTTGCCAGGTATGGGGCTTGGGCTTCCCAAAAAGTGAGTCAGGCCGTGGACTGGGCTGCTGTCCCAGGTCAGCATCCTGCTCCCACACAAGCACCTTGGGGATGGATCAGGAGCACTGAGTGCTTCATGCATGGCTTCTGCTGCGAAGATCTCTTGGCCTCCATCATTATTGCTTCTGGATGTGCCTCTGTGCTTGGTCTCAGGTCTTGCACTAGGCTAGTTTGCAGCATCTTTGTCGCACCCTTAAGCAGAGCTAGGCTCACCATGGTGGTGGCTGCATGCCTGCCCAGTTGACGCCCAGGCAAGCTGGGTGGCAAGCCACCTGCACACATGGCCTCATGCTCTCTGCATCCATGGCCAGAGTGTGGATGGAGACCTCAGCAATTCCATTCATCAGGCCTTTTGGAAATGAGCAGTGCAGATCTGAAGCTACATCTGCTCTTTGTTCCTTTCCTCCATCTGCACTACCGATCCATCTTGGTGCTGCAGGTGACCTAGGGAGATGGGGCTTGACCTTCCTCACATCCCCCAGCCACAGAACCAGACTGAGGCTCAAAACCCCCAAGGTGATGTTCAGTGAGACAGCAACTCCTCCATAGTGTCACCTTCCATGTCCACCTTCCCTGCAATGCATCACCGGGGGATGAGCCAGGGAAGGGGTGCAGTCCCTGAAAGCCCCACTGGCAGTCCTGGCCAGTGGCACTACTCGTGGTGCAAGGGCAGGGTGAATCCAAGTGTTGGTGGTGCTGGGGACTGGTGCATGCTTCTCACCTTAGCAAAAGAGCTCATTAATTGCTGCTCGAGCCGTTGTTGTTAATTGTTACTGTCCACATGCCCCGAGCGGTCAGCACAGAGGGCACGTTTGTGAGAAAGAGCATTGATGGATTTATGTGGAGAGAAGTCATAGATAAAGGATTGCTCAAGCTTCATAAATAGACCCGAGGAAAAGAAAAAATAATGTTAAAAATAGGTCAAATCGCATTGGACTTCCTGTTGAAACAAGCCTGTTTGAGCGCTGGCCCTGGGGATAGGCAAGAGCAGGCAGCGTCCAGTGGGGAGGGGCTGGTGAGCAGTGCACCCCAGGGAAGGTGGGAGTTGACAGGCCAGCAGCTCCCCGAGTTGACAGCCCACACCCATGGCCTCGGGGGTGCTGCCTCCCCCTGCCCTGCCTAGGCCTGTGCCCAGGGATTCTCTGACTGCAGCATCCACGGCCTGAACCCTGGTTGGGTCAGTCTGTTGCAGGAAGGTTCCTGGGAAGGTGCAGGTTTTGAATAGCTGCAGGATGGAGATGCCACAGTCTCCCCAGGGAGTCTGGTCAAGCATTTAACTACTCCTGCAGGAAAAAAAAAATTTCTTCTGTTTAAACAGTATTTCCCATTTCTGTTAGCACCTGTCACCTCTTGTCAGCTTGACGCTGTCCTTGTTGCACCCTCCCTTCAGCTACTCACGTACATTGATAAGATCCCCCAAAACCTTCTTTTCTCCAGGATGGACAGTCTCAGCTCTCTCAGCCTCTCCTCATATAAAAGATACTCCAGTCCCATCTTTGTGTCCCTTCCCTGGACTCCCTCCTGTACATCCATGCTTCTCCTGTATTGAGCTGGAGCCAGCTCTCCAGAGGTGTGGTCTTACCAGTGCCGAGCAGAGAGGAAGGATTGCCTTCCTAGACCTGCTGGCAACACTTTGCCTAATGCAGACCAGGAAACCATTCAGCGCCTTTGCCCCAAGGGCACTCTGCTGGCTTATGGTCCACCAGGATCCCCAGGCCCTTTTCCGCCAAGCTGCCTTCCAGCTGGTCACCTGCCAGGGTTTGTTCCTCGCTCGTTTTCAATTTCTTCAGCTCTATCAGGGTTCTCTTGGCCCATCTGGAGATTAAGTGATCCCAGAGGGATTGCTACAAAGCTTCCCAAGAATGATGTGAAATTAACCCACAGGGCAAGTGACCCTTCTTTGTAGCTTTGCTCTTGCCCCTGCCCTGTGATGCTGACTGATTCCAAACTGGGAGGGAAAAGGCTCCCTCAGGTCCCCACAAGGATAAGCATCCCCCAGGTACAATTCATTGCTTTCTTCCTTTTCTGCTTTTCCTGGAAATTCTGAGCATCATGTTCACTAGGTTTTTGAGCACTCTGGTGCCATGAGCTGACACATCTACCAAGTCAGGATTATTCCCCCCTTCCTCTCCAATTTGCATTTATGCATGTTGAGTTTAATCTGCTGTTTTATCGTCCAACCACTCGCTAACCGTCAGCTCACAGTGTGCGTCTGTGAGCCAGCCAGAGCCTTCGAGGCGCAAGGCATGCTGACAGTGAGCTGGGGATTAGCGAGCCAAAAAAAGCCCTGAGTGGACACCCCTGCACTCTTGCAGTCATGGTCTCTGCAGGGGGAATGGTGTGTCTTCTCATCACAAAGCCCTACGCCAGCAAGAGCATCCATCCTGTTCTAGGACTTGCTGCCAAAGGCTGCAGTGGCACGTGGCTAGGTCCTGCTCCAGCACTACCAATGTGCTTCCTCTGTCACTGCTGTTGTACCCTCCTCTGGCACCACCAGCACCGGTGTACCTTGCTCCAGCATTGCTGGTGTGCCCTGCTCTGGCACCACCAGCATGCCTCGCTCTGGCATTGCCAGCGCGCTGTGGTGGGACTGCAGAATCTCTGTCCATGAATGTTAAACGAAATAGGGCTCTATCTTATGTAATGGTGTTTAATGTTTAATGCTGTTACTCACAAGGAGGGTGTTATGCACAGACAGCGCCTGCGCCAGAGGCTGCCACTAGTTTATTTCCTTCCCTGAAGGGGCACAAGTGGCCTCTCTAATCCCTTCCTTGGGATCTTCTCTGTTTCAAAGGGACTTGAGTGGAGGTGTTGCTTCCTCTCCCCTGTTCCACCAGGCTCTCGCTCCAGGGGAGGATCCCAGAGGCATTGCTCCAGCTTCCATCAGATCAGTTTCCTCTGCCTCAGTTCATTGTTCCCTTGCAGCCTGCTCCAAGCCATGCATCTCCCTCACCACTCTTACCCACTGATGGTCCCGGCTCTGGGAGGGCTCAGCCCCAGCCAGATCCCAATTAGCTGTTAGACTTGTTAGCCCAGGCTGCAAAAGCCTGGAGGCACTCTGGGTGCATTGCTCCCAGTGGCTCTTTCCTAGCCCCAGGCTGCCTAGCTCTGCCTTCAGAGTGGAGTTCAGGGCTGGGACGAATTAGGGGTCCCAGGGGAGCAGGATATTGTTCTAACAGCCCTTCACCCCCTCTCCAGGACACTGACAGATCTGCTGAAGCAGCCAGGCCACAGCCCCTCTGAGAACATGGACAGCCTCATGGGGGGTGTGCAGGTCCCACTGAGTGAGGGGCTGGCTCGGGGTCCCTCCAGAAACAGCACAGGTAAGGCACTGGTATGGTGGGGAAAAATAAGTTCCTTTGAGTGAATAAAGGTAGTGGGAGGGCACAGCCTACAGCTGAGCCCCCACCCGTCTCTGCCCCTCCAGACAAGCCACCCTTGAACAACGCAGTGGCCATTGCCCCTTCACTGGGGCGGCCCCACAGCCATGGCAAGCGCCTGCCTCTGGCCAGCAGCCTGGCCCTCTCAGCCCCGGACTACACTTCCTACACCACCCTCAAGGTTGGAGGTGAGTGCCTTTGCCGTGGGGGTGGGATGGTGGCTGGAGGCGTGCACCCTGTTGACCCCAGAAACCAGGTGAGGAGGGGCACAGGGCTCACAAAGGGGCACAGGCAGGACAAGCATTCCAGTTTCCCAATGCTCCTGGGGTCACTGCTCACAGCAGAAACTCTGCAGCTCCTCCACCACTCCACCAGCCAGCTGTGCTGCCCAGCCAGTCAGTGCCCAGGGTCTCCCACGGATCCACTGCGCTTCCCAGTGACCCAGAATCCCACACAGCCCTGAAGCACTGCCCACCCCATCAGGGTTCAGGATCCACATGGACACTCCGCACTGCCCAGCAATTGGTGCCCCGGGATCTCCCAGCATCACTGCCCAGCCAGTTTATTGCCAGTATCCCTCCCTTAGCACCCAGAATCCCTCCTACAGCCCCATCCCAGCCTTCACCACTGCCCCCTCCCTGGTCCCCCGTGCCAGCAGAAAGGGGTGTCCCTGCAGGGGTGACACTGCACTGTCCCCACAGAGAGCGCCACCGAGGACTTCTACAGGCGGTTCGGGGGGCTGGAACCACCCCCCGCCAGCACACTGACCTTCCCAGCTGAGGCCCCGGTCCTGGCCGAGGGCTGCCCCCTGCCCAAGGCCAAGGGCACCAAGGTGCCAGGGGGTCTGGCCTTCCCGGGGGGCTGGGAGGGGGGCCCCCATCGCGGCCCCCGCCGGCCGGGCCTGGCCACCCTGCGCCCTGAGGGGCCACCTGAGGCCTTCGGCCCCTCCGCCTCGCTGTACGGGCAGCACTCCCGGCACTTGGCCACCAACAGCAAGACCGAGGTCACCGTCTGACGGCCGGTGCCAGCGGGGACCGGGGCTGCCCCTCAAGGGGGAGTTGCGGCAATCGGGGGCAGCCCACCGGAGGAGGAGAACACCACAGGACTTACACAAACCGCGACGCTGGCCAGAGCGGGAGACGCGCCGTCCTTCCTGGCCCCAGGGATGGGCACTGCCACCTGCACTTCACCATCGAGGAGGCACTGGGGACTCATCCGGGAAAGTTTCAGGCGTTCTCAGCCCACGTCCGGAAGAGGCTGAGCCGGGGACACACTGGCCCTAGCCTGCTCAGGGGATGGGGGCCAATGCTGGACAGACTGGGAACAGATCCTGCTGGGGGCCAGGCACCCCCACCTGGCTCCCCTGACGAGGTGGGGGAAGAGCAAAAGACTCAAAGCACCGCCCCCAAGCTGCCTGCACAGCCCGAGCAGCACCCTGCCCTCCCCAGCCTCCTCCCTGCCCCAGCCTCCACCTTGTCAATAAATAACACATTAAACTGTATGGCCTTGGCATGAATTGGCTGGGGAACTTCACACTCCTTACAAAACCTTCCCCCGGGGCAGCAGGGCTCAAAGCCCACTCCCCCACAGGGTGTGGGGAACCCCCCGCAATGGGGGATGTGGTGGGAACACAGCTTTAAGGGCCAACTGCAAAACCCTTCAAGCAGCTGCACAAAAAACAGATCTCCTCTGTCTGAAGTTTAATGGTTCTGACAGAGTTTTACCAGGGGGAGCAGAGAAACAAAGAGATGGAGCGAAAGGACATTGTTCTAAAGCAAGGTCAGGTAACAGCCTTCCTCCCCTAGAGAAGCTCCTAAAATTGCAGGCTTCTGGCTCAGCTCCACCTTGCTTGGCTCTGCTTGAGCCATCATCCTCTTGAGCAGCTTCCAGAGGAGCATGGAGACACCACACTTGCTCCTCCAAGGGACTTTCACTGCAAACGGTACCGTTCTGTTCTCTAGGTCATCCGGATAAAGGACTGACAGCTTCACGAGGCGCCTCTGAGGTTTTACGTCTCTAAAGGACTTTTCAAGCTCACCTCTGCTTAAGAGCAGCTGCTGGGTGGGATGAATAGAGCTAAGAGAAAGAGGGCAGGTGGGAGGTGGTGGTAACATTCATCTTTATTAGTTAACAGATGCTCAGAAGCCCTGGAACAGGGTTTTCAGACAGCAGGTATGTTCCCTGGGGAACTTCCCCACCACCAGTTGCATCTCATATCACAAAGCATCCCTACTCTGAACTCCATGTGGATAAATAGACTTTCTTCACATAATCCATAAAACAATTTCCTCCCACCCACAAACCAAAAAGTTACAGTATATACACACACATATAAAAAAAGTTGTAGGGACAGATGGACAGCAAATTTTTGAACAGTGTAGAAAAAACAGGGCAAAGATCCCTCACTCTGGAGGGGGCAGAGACATACCAGCCATGCTAGAACCCTTGGTACTTTATGCTATTCACTATTTGGGTATCAGCCCAACAGCTTCTCCCAGCTCCTGGCCCAGCCAGTACTCCCTGCAGCCCAGCCCCCAGGGCTCAGACTACCATGAGTGACAAAGTGAAACCTCAGCATCACTGCTTTCCCAAAGCCTCACCTCCCATTTTACTGAAGCACAGAACTGCCCACGTGCTGCACGCAGACCTGGAGAAATGCAAGGTAACTCAAGAGATTGCCACAGGCAAGGAGTTTCTGTATTTTAGGAAAAAAACTCCTTGACAAGGAAGACAGCATGAGAGCCACAGAAGAGGGGAAAAAAGTCAGGAGGAGGCAATCTACTCCCCCAAAACAGGATCACTGGTAAGCTCATGAACTTGGCAATGAGCAATCAAAATGTGTACAAATCAAGAGCTGTTCTGCACACGTAAGGTACCCGCTCAAAGCCAAAGCTGCTGCCACCAGAGTGTCCCCTACACTGATTGGACACTCTTGAGAGCAACCTCTTCCCCTCAAACAATGAGCTCCCCCTCCAACCACCGACTCCAGGAAGCAAGGGACACTCCAGCCAGTAGAACAGTACTGGCTATTGAAGCTGGGTGTCCACCAGCCATTCCCCAAACAAAGTGGGGGAGGTAGGCAAACACCTTCTGGTCCCCATGCTTTTGTCCACAGCTACAGACCACAATCACTGGGAACAGGCTTTGCTGGGAGATAGGTTTCTCCTGGCCCCAGTTTCCATATCCTTGAAGCCAGGCAAGTCCAGGACTAGCATTACCTGTGTTCAATTACTGCAGCATGCAAAACGGCCCTCCCAGATGCCAAAAGACCCTGTGCAAAGGGAAACCACAAGCCCTTATCTTTCTCCTCTCATTTTGAAGGAGCTCACGCCTCTCTGCAAGAGCTGGATACATGTAAAAGCTTCTTGTAAAACAGTCCAAGTTTGCAGGAGCTGGGCAGTACAGGCTTGATTGGGACAGGATGGGTTTGGATGGCTGCCTGTATCTAAATGCTTTGAGCTGCCAACATGGAGAACATGCCGGCCGTACACATGGAGGAACAGCAATGCCCACTTGCCAAATGCTGGTTTCCACTTATGCACATGTGAGAGGGCAACCACTCTGCACTTCTTTGGAGAGATGCAACAGGAAAGGCAGAGAGAAAGAGGGCGAACCGTTCTCTCCCTGTCCCAAATCCACCTCCCACTCCTGGAAAGTCACAGGCAATTCAACACCTGCAAGTCAAACTGCTTGGAATAGCAACGGTAACAAAGCTGGGAGACTTGCACCCTAAACCAGTGCCTTCCAAATCCTGCAGAAGCTGTGGAGGAGTTAGAGAAGGTAAGGAGAAACACCTGAAGACAAGTTCTGGGACTGGGAGTTGAGTAACATAAAAAAATTGTTTCTAAAAATTGTTTCTGCATCAACAAAAAGGCACCAGAGAAGCATTCACCCTTCATGCCAAGTGCAGGGCACTGCATGTCCACCTCTGCTGCCACCCAGCACCAGATGACCAGGGATGCCAAGGTCTTCTATCAGGCTCTGCTTGTCGCAGTCTGCCACAAACCCACCCCCTGCTGAAAACTGGAGGCAGCTATCACAGGAAAAGACGCATGAAGCAGAAGGGAAAGGAAATCTGCTGCATTGTTCCCCATGTTTTTGTAAAGCCACAAACATTCCTATAAAAAAACCTGTATAAAAACTGTAGAGAAATTTTCCAGGCAGTACTGGCCCCAAGCGATACTCCCAGAGCACCTAGGTAAGTTGGGTCTAGGGGGCTTCAGTTTCCTGACACACAACTCAAGGAAAGCTGGTGCCTTCCCCTCTCTTTTGGGAACAGCCTTAGGTCCCAGCAGCCCCATGGGACAAGGCTTGAACAGATCCTCTGCCCTCCCCAGAGATTTCCTTTCTGCAGAGGTGTTTGGAAAGGGAACAAAATACCCCTGAGGACAGACACGGGATGTGCCACTTCTCTATGTCGTGGGCTTGTGGGCTTCTCTCCCAAGCAGGGACGGGTGATTTGTGTTGGGGCAGCGCTTCTCAACAGCCCCAGGCATAGTGACAAAAACCACGACTAGACAGATTCCTGCTGCAGTGCCTGAGAACAAGCAAGGAAGCTAGTAAAGCTAAACCTGGGGCAAGTTTAGAAAAAAATAAAACCCAAAACCCTCCCTCCCTCTCCCACCCTATCCTGATCCCACCAGCACAGCCCTAACCTAGCACTTTTTCTAAGGTCCAGAAGGGAAGTCCAGGCCGATGCTCAACCAGGCTGTCTTTGCACAAAGGGAACCCCTGCCGGCGTTAGGAGGCAGCGATGGCCGTGCCCCCACTGAGCTTGACGATCATCTGCTGGCAGTCGTTGCAGGAGCGCTTGTCCCCCACCTTCTCCAGGGTGCGGGCGGCCTCGGCCAGCAGCACAGCGCGCTGGCCCGGCGACGACAGGAAGGACAGGGGGAGATGGCGGCAGGCCAGCAGGATGGCCGTGGCTCGCTCCCTTTGGCCCGGCAACGTGTCCAGTTCACCTATGGACAAACGATGAAGAGAGAAAACCCGTAACAGAGCTACCACCTGCATGAGAAAACCCCACCACACAGCCCTCAACTGCTTCTCCGGCTGGCATCCCCTGGCTGAGCCAAGAGCAGGGGGCACCCTGAGGGCCTTTAGGCTAGCAGAGGAGAACACTGAGCTAGAGTCATGTAGGAACTGTCAGTCTGGTCTTCTACAGAGGCAGTTCCTTTCAGCTCACTTCCTAGGACTCAACCCAACATTGCCATTCCTGCTTCCCATTCCCTTATATCTTTCATCTTTTGGCTCTTCCGTTTAGTATTCCCAGCTTCTGCCTTTGCACTGACTGCTCCAAACCCCAGACTGTCAAGTTCTTTGCACTTGTAGCTTCATGAAGGCAAATGTTTTCCAGTCTGTTTGCCAACACCTCCAGCCCAGGGCTCGTAGCTCATGTTAGCTGGCTTGTAGAGAACATGGCAGAAGCATTGCCTTGAGCCACAGGCTGATGGCAGCTCATTATCCTGACACAGCAGGAGACACTGCAGGTTTTATCTATGCCCCCACACCTTGCCCAAGCACTGCCCCCTCCCCTCCCAGTCCCACATGCAGTGGGTCACTGCCTGGGCCCCAGGGCTGACCTTGTTTGCTGCTCTGGGGCGTGCGCCGCCTCAGGCTGTGCTCCAGCAGCTGGTGGGTGCGGGTCGGGCTGGCCCCTGCCATCAGGCGCACGGTGGCCTCGTGGAGGAAGACCTGGAAGGGAAGGCAAGATGGAAGATGAGAGGTGGGCTGGCACAGGGATGATGCTGTGGCTGAACTGTCATCCCTCAGCCACGACATTTCAAGAGCAGAGCACTGACACCTTGACAAAAACAAGAGACCCATTTCCACGCTCCTCCCTCATCTTTCCACCTGTCTCTGGGGAATTTGCAGGTCAGGGCAACCATGAGGAAGGGGAAAAAAAATTGACACCTAACTGTGAGTGGCCTGGAAAGGGGGAGGATTGAGAGCAGGGAACAAGGTTGAAAAATCTGAGAGCAAACTTGGCACTGTGGTCCAGGCAGGATTCTCAACCTATGCTGCTAGTGCAGTGCTTTGGTAACAGCATCAAACTTTGGAATCTAGAGTTTGGACAACACCAGGACAACTCTCGTGTCCAAATATTAGACTCTACTTCCTCAACAGAGGCTTAAAAGTAGATAAACTGAAGAGAAGCGGGGAAATGCCAAGAAAAGCACCTGGGGCTCTACAGATGCAGAAGGCATTTGACCCTCCAGCTACTCAGCAGAGCCAACACAGCTGAGGAAGCTTCCTTCCACACTCCCCAGAGGGACAGACCCAGTCTGAAGCCACCTTAATAGACAGGATGCCATGGTTTTGGCAATACACATGTGCTGATGGTTTTCCATGCAGAAACTAAAGGGGATACTTCCCCACATGCACTGAACTCCCACAGGAGCCTCCCTCATCCCCCACCAACAGAAAGTACAGAGGCTGGTAGTGGAAGAACATCCCACCCCAAGTATCCAAACCACCCAAGCTCAGATACACCCTGTGTTTCCAAGGGCACCAGCTTCCCATCACCCCACGAAGGGCTGTAGACAAGCTGGAGGTGGAGCAGGCAGGGAGGCAAGCCATCACCTTGCGGTAGGCGGGTCTGAAGCTGTGGGCCAGCTTGCGCAGGCTGCCCAGGTCGCGCTGGAAGCCCGTCAGCTCGGGGGCTGAGGCGTGGTAGGTCTCACCCAGCGCCTGGCTGGCGTTGGCCTGCTTCTGCCACAGGCTGGTGCGGAGCGAGAGCAGCAAGTCACAGGCCAGCAGCTGGATCATCTGCAAGAGCCAAGATGCCCAGGCACAGGCTTTTAATAACACATAGCACCGGGTGAGTAACAAACTACATGGCGGCTGACACAGCCCATGGGAAGGAACCACAGCACCTCCTGTGGGGCTCCCCTGCCCTCCCCCCGCTGTGTCAGCCTACCACAAGGCACCAAAGGGAGCAAGCCTTTGCACTTTGCCCAAGTGGCATCTCTGGACCAAGACAAGGAAATGTGCCAAGGGCACATTGCATCAATGTTACATGCCCTTGCCTGCACCTTTCACAGGGATCAATGCTAACAAACACAAACTGATCCCATGGAAACAGCCTCCTGCAGAGGTTTTCCTGCCCAAAAAGTGACACTAACTAGTGGAAAAACAGCAAAGACAGCCGTGCCACCTGCAGAGAAAAAAAGAGGCAGTCACGGCACAGCCGACAGCAGCTGCCAAACCCCTTTTCCCCATCTGCTGCTGCCCCCTAGCACCGCTCCCGGCTCTGGGAGGGCTCTCTGCCTGTGCTGCTGAACAGAGAGTGCCTCTGTACTGCACTGCAGAAACATTGCACAGTCACTGCCACAACATGCAATGCAACTACAATGCACTACAGCTGCCACCCAGAACGACGAAAGGGACCAGAACCACGTCCCATATGCCATGGAGGGAAGCTCCAGTTTTATGTAATCCTGGAAAGAAGAGAAACAAGCCCCACACAAACTCAGGAGTAGCACAGCATAGTCACACTTCTGTGTCAGAGGATTCAAACATTCAGACCACATGAGTGTGGTCTGAAACAAGCAAACTTGACTTAGTGATTTCCTGTTTTACAGGTATCACCAAGTTGACCTGGAGGAGAGAGATGGATACTTTCCATCTCTGCAGGGCCAAATTCAAACTGGTCAAAGCACCAGAAAGGGGTGACAGCTACTGGCGCAAGAGGAGCAAGAGCTGACAACCATGCCAAGGGAGACAACACTGTACTTGTGGCTCTGCTTCCCCATACAGCAGAAACAGAACAATGGTAATGCCTTTTTCAAGGATAGGGAAGAAGCCTCCCCTCTAATCCCATGATCCACAGAGTGAATGGAGAATGCAGCTACAACAGAGAAGCGACACACCTGCAGCAAGACCAACCTTACAACCAAGACAGACCATGTGTTATCTCAGGCTTACAATGCTTACATTGTTGAGGACAGTGCTGGATGTGCCACTGCTCATGTTGAGGCTGTTCCACAAGTGACTGCTGGCCCTCTCACAGTGACCCAGGGAGCTCTGCTGTCCATCTGCCTTCCCAGACAGAGAGGCCTGCATAGCTTTACACATGTAGAAGGTAGCTTTCACCAGGGCATTCCTGAAAGAGAAAGCAGGTGGCTTTCAAGCAACACCATGTCATGCTGCTACAGCATCAGCTTTCACTCTCCCACCTTCAAGAGATATCATCACTCCTTAGACAGAAAAAAGATGACAATTGTTCCTCACCTACACACAAAGAACAGAGAAATAAGAGAAAGCTGGCAAAGATTCTTTAGTGCAAAAGAACAGAGATGGTGATACCATCCTTTCCATCATCATGTGAGTTTTGGTTGATTTTAGAAGGTGGGAGACTATGCAATTAGAACAAAGCCAAAAGACATCCCTAAAGAAGCAACTATGACTGTGACTTCCAGTCCACAGCTTTACTATCAGTCTGCAAGCCTTGACCTACACGTGAACTACTGAGCACACTGGCTCTTGCAGAGCACAAGAGACATGCAGCTCCAGAGCACAGGTAGGTGTGACTCTACAGAACAGCACTGGGGAAGGAGTCACCCCTGTTTAGAAGGAGCAGCAGTTTGAAAAGCGTACGAGGCCTACGCACTCTGACATCTCCAGGGACTTTGGCATGCGCTCCACTTCTGCAAAATGTGACCTCACAGCTGCATCGTCCCCTCTGAGCCAAGCGATTGCCATGGCCACGGCTGCTGACCACCACCGGCACACCACGTCGGGACCTGCAAAACAGAACCAGCGCCTGCAGCACCTGGCTCCCTCACACCTGGGGAAGCGGACCGGTATCACAGGCCCTTGGCAGTGCCTTCCTCTGGGATTGATGCTAATGAGCCCAAACTGATCCCATGGGAACTCAGCCACCCATGTGAATGCTGAAATGTGCTGCAAGAACACAAAGGAACTTGGCAGCCTGCAAACACCCTACATCTGACTGCAAGCAGAGTTTTGGATGGCATGTTTGTATCTTGTCAACAAGAATGTATTCCACCATCTTGTCTAGAAATTTGTTGACTTCCTTCCTGACAATGATCTCCACTCACCACCCCAAAATAACAACTCCAATCATATATACACTCATGATTGGCACTGATCACCATTAAGACAGTACATTGGGTTCCCTATAGAATTGCCTTCATTATTTAACATCCCCTCAAAAACTTCCCAAAGCCTGCTTAGGGCAAAAGGACATATGTTCTGCTACTCTAACCTGCTTTTCAATTCCATGGCAATACTGACCCAAGAACAGACTTCCCTTTAAAAAAATAATTATTTAGTTTTCCTACTATGTTTGCTCTATACATTTTAGGTACAGCACTTAATCTGTGTCTAAAGCTGCACCAGCATCCCAGTGAGCTGCCAGGTGCTGTCTGTACCAACACCAAGCTAAACAAATATTCCAGCAGCCTGTTACCAAGCCAGCCCAGATGAGCACATGGCTCAGAGGGATTCTGCAGCCCTTGCTGTCCCACTAAATATACACCAAGGGACCAAAACAAGCCCTCCCAATACATGCCCAGAGCTTGCTTACAGCAGAGGCTGCAGGTCTCTAGAGATTGAGGAATATATCCAACAGTCACTGTGAAAGTGGGGGCAACCCAGTTCAATAGGTAATTAAATGGAAAAAACCCTTCCTGTACTTCAACTGCAATGCTGCTGTGTTTGTTTATATGCTCCACCCTTCCTCTCGCTTTGCATTGCTAGGAGCAAGCTCTCAGGCGAGGGCACAGGGTTCAGACTGGAAATAAAATATTGCCCAACAACACAGATAGCAGCAGTCCCTGGCTGGGCACTCAGCATTATAACACAGAGCCAAATTTATAAGCCTTCTTAATTACTTTCTTCCAGTCTGAGCTGTGGTACCACACTGGCATGCAATCAGGCCTCACTCCAAGGACTGCATTTCTCCTTGACTAGAGTTTGAGAGGCAGCAGGGAGAGGAAATTTGTATTGGCAGTAAATCCTGCATCTGAAAGTGCTTCAGTTCTGCCAGACTTACCCAGGGCAGACTTGAGTACGGAATTGCTGGCAAAGGGTGGGGCTCCACTTCCCATTGAGTCCAAGAAAGAGTTGAGCAATTTCAGGTACTCCATAGCACCCGAGAATTCACTGAAACAAGGAACAAGGCAGATCTTTGCTATGCTGTCAAACAGAAAATACCAAGGCACTTTTTGTTCACAAGTCATGTTTAAACAGTGCTGAACCTTTAAGCCCACAGAAAGTTCAAGCTCTACAAGTAACACAACACTGGTGGACTGAAGAGACCACCCCATGAATAGAAGTGCAGAGCAATGCTCTGAGAGGAACAGCTTCACACCTCCCCTTTCATGACCACCAGCACAGAACTAGATTTAACCTCAAGGCTCACTTCAAACATAGACATACATTACAAGCTGATTATAGGCTCCTTTTCAGTGACTGCCTCCAAAAGAGGCTGAACTACACCTCTCTGATTATTTGCACATATACAAATATGTAAGAATGGAAGTGACAGTATGTTCTCAGCACTGGTCAGAGAAAATAGCATATGCAGCAATGACCTAATTTAACTGGGACATGCTACAGATGAAGATCTTGAGCTCCCACCCCTAGAGTGGACAAAAAAGCTTGCTGTTGTACTAGATCTAGTTCTTCCCGTGAGGAGACAGGACTTCCACAACTATAGTGACAACCCACCTCCCTTATACAAATCCTGTTACCTTCTCTCAACAGCAGCATCTGATCACCAGCAATTAAACCAATCTGTTGCTCCTTCTCTGCCAGGAAACGGACGAGATTGGGAAAAAACCCAAAGCTACAGAGTATTTTTCCTACACAGGTAGGGAAACTGAATTATCTTCCCATCTGAGGCTTTTACCCACACTTTCTGGGGACACGATCCTTACAGAGCTTCCTATATATGTATGTAGCATTTGCCTGGCACCAGCATATCTGGAGATCAGCAAGAAACAGTGCTGAATTACTAGCAAAGGCTGGGTTCCTGCTTCCTGCAGAGTCCAGGAGAAAGCTGGACATGGTTCAATACAAAAAGCTGCTGTTTCCCACCTATTTTCTCCTTTCATTTGGTGAAAGAGCTTAGAGACAATGACAATTATGTTCAACATAATCTTTACTCTTCTTGCCACATGTCTGTTTGGTTCTTCACTGCAGGTAGATGTCACACTCAGTCAGAAGAACACCCATGCACAAAGTAGCAAGCTGGTGGGTTCACTCTCTGACCTGCCAGACCATCACACTCTAAAAGGCCCAGACATAGGTCCTGGTCTATAGAAGAGGTAGGTGCACACTAATTTTTGTTCTCCTGAACATTAAACTTTGTCTCAGCAGAGAAAGTGCCATCCATTTAGTCGAGCAATCAACCAGAATTACCCCAGCTAACACCAGAAATCCCCACCACTCCCAGGTTCACCTTTGACTTGAGAGGTTTTAATACCAAGAGGCAGAGCTTGCTCTGCTAATAAACAGTGGTGGTGAGACTAGCATTGTCGTTCCAAGCCTTTAACAAGGACTTAACCAAGCATTTTGCCCCACAGCACTTGGTCAGTGGTTATGAGCTCTGCCTCAGAGCCTGCTGCTGCGGCCAGCAGTGCCCAGTGGGCCACACATACTCACCATGACTCCTCCTCCTCTTGTCCTGCCACCTCTTTCCTAGTCTGAGGCTTCACAAGTGAATCCACTGCTCGCTCTAGCAGGTTCTCACAGAATGCCTGATGGACCTGTGCAATGGGATCCGCTAGAGAAGAAGGATAAACCAAATAATTTAACTTGCATATTGTCCCAGACACCTCCCAATACACTCAGAAAGAAGAATCAAAATGTAGGAAATAGCATGATGAAGAATAGTAGAAGGAAATTCTCAAGAAACTAATTGAATTATTTAGAGACTAAGTTTTAGGGCTTTTTTATCCTTTCAATCCCCTTGTAAAGCTGCAGTCTTTGACCAAAGATCCCTCTTGCACTTCAGCCTCTCAGCAGAACAGTGACAACACTGCGCTGCAGAGGATAAACCTTGGTCACCTCAAAGTCACTCCCCAGACATTCAGGGTCACCTTTGGGTTGTGTTCCAGCATATAAAGACACAAGCAGTATGACACAGCATAGGATACAAAGGGTGGCAAGCCAGACCCTGCAGGCTGAGGAGACATCTCAGCTTCTCATGCCCTCTCACCCATCAGAACCACAAGCAGGGTGGGGATAAAAGAACGCTCTCAATCATGACACCCACTTTTGTCCCAGACAAGAGTGGAGAGAATGTCTCAAAGTGCTGGGATGCCCCACACTTGGGAAATGAGTGTCTCTCACCAGGATTCCTCTGCGTGCAGTACAGGCTCTCCTTCGCAGCAGACTTCACCATCCAGCTTCGCTCCACAAAAAACTTCTGTCCCAGGGGGTGGCACAGCCAACGCAACGAGTCAGGAATGGCACTTCGCTCTGAGCTGCACAGGCTCTGAGCCTGGCTGAGAAAGTAGCTCTGGTGAAAGGAGAGGGCAAGATTGAGAACAGTGAGGAAAGAGCGGCACCACCAAGGACAAAAATCATATCATAATTGCAGGTCATATTAGAATTGTAGTGCTAGTAGATGCCCTCTCCAAGATACAGCAATGCCAGCTTCCAGGCTTTCCTAGATCTGTGCTTGAGGGTGTGATCGGGGAAGATAACACAACTCACCGCCAGGAAACCAAGCTTGCCTCCACAGCGGGTTTTCAAGCCAACTGCAGCTGTCAGGTGGATTTCTGCCATTGTGCTGGGTGGGATTTTTTCTTCTGCACACTCAGCCAGATTCACAGCACACAATGCCATGTGCAAGCCCGAGTAAGCTGAGCTGGAGGGAAGTTTACCTGTACCAGCAGGAGAAGGAAAAGTGTTAATTTTTAATCAGTAGTACCAGCTACTAAATACTATCACAATTTGCAGGGCTACTATCCTAAAGAAACAACAAGAACCTATTGATAAGAGAAGCTTACACTGCTGTTGCTTCAGCTGTTCTTACAGAGTTCTTTTATTGCATGAACCAACAACTAAACCAAACAATAAGCCTCAACCAATAGCTGTTGCCACCAGCACTAGAAGTAAAAAGTGCACAAACAAGACTAATCAACCAGTAAATAATGATGATGCAAAAAAAAGACCCTCAACACTTCCTGACATAAAATCAAAAGTCAAAGCAACAAGCACAAGATCAGAAACCAATACTGAGTCCTTTTCCCTAAAAGACCTTCATGGCCTACAAAAAAATTACACTCAACAATCTAATAAATCCATAATTAATTAGTTAATCTGACTTTGAGATGCTGCAGATGAAATTATAATTCTAAACAGCACTGAAACTAAACATTTGAAATCCCAGTCACATAATCCTGCCATCGACTAATGAACCTGTTGTGTTTTATTAAGTGCCTCCTAAAATTTGTCAGGCTAATTTCTAACAGCAGCCCTCCCAGAGGAGAGAGGCTGTAGTGCTCTCCCTTTATGCTCCAGGATCAGCTGAATCTCCTCATTCAGGAAAACCAGACAGCAGATCTGCCACCTCTGCTCCCACCTGTTATGTGGAGCTGATGAAGCTTGTGATACGCCAGGGCAGCATCCCGAGCGCTGGTCTTGGCCTCATCCTCGAATCCCGCAGTGGCCTCCCTTGCCCGCCACTGATGAGAAGTCCTCTTCAGCAACCACCGCACCAGGGCCAGCTTCTGCAGGCTGTAGCGGATCACATTCCAGGACAGGCTGCAGGCCAAGTCCAGGCGGGAAGCTGGCAGTGCTCGCCCGAGTACTGACAGGCAAGTCTGCAGGTTTGACGCAGCTGCAGCAAAATCACCCTGCAAATAACACAACGAAAGGCTCAGCAACAAAGATCGCTATCAGAGACACTTTGGGACCTCCTTGGCACTGTGAGCAAGGCAAACTCATGTGCAAGTCAGGACAAGATCTTTAGCAGAGGGACATCAACATAGAAACTGAAAACATAACAACAGTTTACACCAGCTTGAAATCTGGCCCTAAATATACTTTCTACACGTGGTTCTGATCCTGTACTCCCTGTGAGACACATCAGCACTAGATGAAAAGAGCTTCCTGCCTTGTCAAACACCATGGAAATTTCAGGGTCCCTCAACAATATGTTGCATGTAATGTTATGATGTTGGGATGTTGGAGGACACAAGACAGATGATGGACTTTGGACCTGGTTAACATAAGAGATTTGATAACAGGATGCCTTAGCAAAAGCAAATGGAACTTTGAAAATTAGACCTAGATTGCAAGAAGATTAAATCAAGTGGGTTTAGTGGAAAAAGAAAATCCCATTAAACTCTGCAAGCAAGAGATGTTGTTACATGCCTAAATTTGTGTATGTGATTTTAACCTAATCACTGTAGTACAGATTACTAGTCTCCCTGAAATAGTATATAAGCGTTGTATCCCACAATAAAATCAGATTCTGATCACCAAGTCAGTCTCCCCGTCCCTCTCCATCACCGGTATTATATTATAATGTTTCCTCAACAATAAAGAAGACTTCCAAGAGGCTAGAAGACAGCAGACAGATGAAGCAGAGGGCCAGATTCTGGACAAAACCCAAGATGTTGCTGCCAGAAACTAATACAAGATGCAGTAGCTAGCAACAAGGACAGAAATTAGGAGCCTCTTCCATTGCTTCCATGCCTCGCTAACTTAAGCTGAGTAGGACAGTAATCTGCTCAGAACAACCTGGCATCAGCTTCTCTGAAATCACACAGGATGATCCACTCAAGGAACACAGTATCTTACAAGTGCCACTGCCTCACTGGGAAACATTTACCCACAATCCCATCTAAAAGATGCATTTGATGCAAAACAACGAGTCAACTTTACCCGTGCCAAATCCAGGTCCGCTTGCTTGCGGTGCCTCCAGAAGGTGACCGAGGACCTTGAGTGCAGCCGGGTCACTGGCTCTCCATGCACAAGGAGCTTTATAAACACACTCAGTACAATCACTCCGTTCACGAGCCACAGGATTAGGGTGGGCATCACCCAACCGAACCAACCAGCTGCATCTACAAAGGATATCCCAAAAAGGAAAGTTAAAATCTAACCTGGACACCAAAAGCCTGGCAATACAACGAGTGTAGACTCCAATGGATGGCTTGCTATGCTGGCCACGTGTTTAATCAGCTTTTGCAAAGAGTGCAGTTCAATCAGGAAATGCCTATACCAACACCTCTTAACCCAAACTCCAACCCTCAACATTCCCAACTAAATGATTATTTTAACAAGATTGATGTATTAAAAAAAATTATCAGCACTTAGTTTTCCAAGAGCTGTCTTCTGATTTTTCTGTAAGACACACTCACAGGTACTCAATACTCCAGTATCATTTTCCAATCTTTGTCAAATTTACAAAGCAACGCTGAGGAACCATATTTATCAGTCAGGAAAACAATCGCATGCCTACAGCATCCCCCCACCCTCTCCTAAGCTGAACTTTTAACTATGAATATTAGGGAATGAGTGTATCAACAAGCCCAGTTGCAAGACTCCATAGCAACAGTGTAGTAATACTTTATGATTAAGTGACAAAAATCAGTCAGTTACTTTAAAATCAAAGTGAACATGCTTCAAAGACTGGTGAAACAGGAAGACGCCCCTTACCCTGAACTACTTTTCAAGGCTCTATGCCAAAAACCCAAGCTGCTGGGCTACAAATAGGTGCCACCTCTACCTCACCATAAAACCATGGCTGGTTTTATGCAAGAAGAACACTGGATGTGAATTGGAGCCACATCCAAGCTGGCTCTCCTTCCATGCCCTGCCCCACAGTTACTGCCCCTCCCCACCCACTAAACAAAGGTTGTACAACTCCCTGAACACACAAACCCACCCCGCTAAACCACAGCCACCCTTCACTTTGTGACCTGCAGCCTTCACAGTTGCAGGTGGCTTTTAGGGAGACTGTAAGGCTGGACATCCCCATGGCCCAAACCATGCCAGCCCTTTACCTGACTCGATGGTCAGCACATTCCTGCCGGAGCCATGGCGCACCAGGCTGTCGGACTCGGGGCTTCCTCGCGCGTCCAGGAGGGACGTCAGTGGATTGAAGGAAAGGCAAAGGAACGTGAGAGCACACAGGAGGATTCGAGAGCGATCCACCATACCAAGCGCCACAGGAGGAGAGTCAGGCTCATCTTTAACCTTCAAGGGAATAGGAATGGAGAGAAAAAGGAGAAAAACCCCAATGTTTACCATTCTGGAGCACAAAAAATGTTTATGCCGAGGAAGGGGTAGGGAAGAAGGAGAAACAGAACATGTATAAATTTACTTTTGAGCTCCAGATCAGCAAGAACTCCAGTAAAGCTTTTCTTAAGTTAATAAGATAAGGCTGAAATATTTGACTGTCTCCAACTTCCTTCTGTGTTCAGTCATGTCAAGTATTAACTGTGACTGTATCCCTGGGTTAGGCTAGGATTAACCTTTGCTGCCCCTACTCTTTTGAGGATCTCCCAGAAAACCCACTTCTGTGGTATCCATAAAACAAACCCATAAGCCCAATACAGCTAACAGCTTTTTGTTACTCTGATTACTTATGGTCTCATAAACCACAACTGATGTCATCAACCATTTCCAAGTTCTTCTGCTTTACTCACTGGACATACATATCCTGGAAAGCCTTGGGCTTCTTGAGTAATGAACATGCATTCTAAGTCCACAGAGAGTGTACAGGGGCTGAAGGATAAGTACAGTTCTTCCAGCAACTAAAGGTAGGGCTCAGGTAATACAGCTCAGGAAATAGTCTCAGTAATTTAAAGAAAGATAAAACACAAACATGCACCCTCCTCACCCTTAAAGACGATCTCTAAGCCCTGCAAATCAGCTTGCCAGATGTCTGCTGGTTCCACTCTTGAGAATAAGAACTCAAATTCTGGCTCTTAAATATCCTGAAGAAGATAGCTTGAATTTGACAGCTAAAGTCACAACTACCTTTGCATCATCAAGGAGAGGGCTTCCTGGCTCTGAATCAATGGAATAGGGAGAGAAGCCAGCCGGAGATCCTGAATCAGAGGCTGGAGGAGACATCAGCAGCACATTCTGGTTGAAGTCACCAATCTTCAGGTCTACATCATTGTCAACCAGACTGCTCAGGTCAATGCCCTTCAACAGCTCTGAAAAAAATCAGAGTGCATTATGTACATGTTTCTCCATCCTGACTCCTGTCAGTAGCTCTCAGATTGGCTCAGTCATCTGGAGTAACACTGGCCACTATCAATACAACCTCTGTGAAGGATAGGAAACTACAAGATACATCCTACATCCATGCTGACTGCCTCCCATCTGCTACAGAGCCTCCACAACTTACTGTTTTTTTGGTTAGCCAGCTTCAGAACCATGTTCTCCTGCCTCAGCTTATGGTTAGCTTGCTGCAGGTATTTAATGTAGTCAATGGCTTTTCTCAGGACTCCAGACTTGTGCATCTGTAAGGAATTAAATGCACAAAAAAACAGTTTATATTAAGAGCACCAAAGGATCACTCCTGCCTGTAGGAATACCACAACCCTTTGTATTATGTGATGAAAAAAGAGCATAAAGGACTCTCAGCAGTTGCAAAGGAGCCATTAGCAGAGCATGCTCTGTGGGCAAGGTATCAAAGATGGACAAGGATGAGGTCTCTCTAAGATCTTTTAGAACAGTTCAAGAGACAGATTAACATCCAAGTTACAATGGACTTCCCACCTAGGTTTCAGCCAGAAATAGTCTTTTGAAAGCACGACAGTTTGCAAATGAAGTGGATCAATTCTGGGACAGAACGAGCAGCCTGATCACCGATAAATTCTGAGATAAGTAGTTCCCTCCTTGCCTTACTCACTTGGCCATCTCCCTGCAAATCCCTGCTTCCAGCAGCAGTGGGCAAGTTTATCCTCTAAACATAAGCCAAAAGTACTATGAAGCCACTGCACAACACACGTTTTCAAAAGCTTCCACTTCCAGCAATAGGTGACTTCACTAGTGCACTGATTTGCGCAGTAGGCACAGGAGGTATCAAGAATTCTACTGCCTGCCTCACCAGCACAAGGTAAAGCAAGTAGGAACAAACCCTGAATATGTGGTGCAAGAAAGCTTCCAGTATTTGAGCAAGCAGGAGTTTTTACAGCTCAGTGTCTACAGGAAATAAACTGGAAAGATCTGTAAACCCTCATCCTTACTGCAGTCACATGGAAAAGGAAACTTAATTGAAGCAAGATCTGGTTTAGCAGAGTTATCAAAACATCCACTTGGATATTCTAGCTAGAGGGCCTATTTTAAGTTAGACCTAATTAATATAAGAACAAATGCATAAGGTATAGCTTATTTTCAAGAAACAGTACCACTAGCATAGTAAAATTAATATTTTACAGATGACCCTTCCTGAATACAATATGGAACACAAGTGATTCTCACCAGTCTTAGCCCAACACACATGTACATGCCACTAACAGCTGCATGTACCAAATGCTTCATTTGGTAGAGCAAATGAGCACCTGCAGACAAGTATTTGTGACACCACATTTGCACTTATCTCCCATCTTTACCTTAGCATCTGTCCCCATGACGAGGTCCTTCAGCTCAATGATTTTGTCATTTATGGATGACCGGTAGCGCTTTTCAATGATGTTGTGAGTTGTTCTCCTCTCTCCTTCTTTGGGTGGTTCAGGTTGCTTGACACCGCCAGGAACTTGTTTGATAGGCACCTTTTCTTGTCCCACCATCACTGGCATTGTGGTCAAAATGGTCCCATTGCTCCCAACAAGGGTCTACAAAGACCAGGCATAACAAGTGTCAAAAGCAATCAGCCAATTTAGATAAGGTTTATGATGGCAAAAGAAGGAATAAACAGGAATCAGGAAAAGTTGGTACAGCTCAGAAAATGTGTGAGATGCCAAAATCCTTCCGTCTTTCTTGGTTGGCACAAGCATTGGCACAGCAACACAGGAAAAATCTGTCACTCTGGCTCCCACACTGGTCACTGTGGAATAGGAACATCTCTTGCTCTCCAAGCACATCAACACTTCTGCCAGTACTATGCTCTGTTCATCCACTTAAATAGAGAAAGGGACTAAAGCTCCTCCTTGTTCCCACAATCTTTACACTCCAAGTGTCAAAATCCACCTTTTCTTTGGACAGTCATGAAAACAGCAACAGCCTACACTACTTCCAATGACACAAGCAACAACAATGCTGGAAAGGATCCAACTATGAAAAAACAACCTTTGGCTTGAGGAACACAGTTCAAATTGATTTGAATTTCATTAGATGAAAAAAAAAAACAACCCATAAGCTATAAAAATGGCTTAATATGAGGAACTAAGACTAATGAGTGATATACAGCAGAATGGAAAGCTCAAACTTGGGCATCTAGATGTAGGACAGACCATCTAAGCAAACTAAGGCAGTATGTACTCAGAAATAAAAAATGATGAATCCCACCAGAACAGCTGCACAGAGGGGCTCCTAGGACAGCTGTAATGAAAGAAAGTTCAGACTGCTTAATCCAGCAAAGCGAGATTTAGAAAGGCACATGTGCTCTCTGAATTACACCAAGGATCAGGGAAGCAAGTAGCTATGGAGAGTAAGAGTTATTTCTGTCAAGAGACAAACATAGTAACTAGCCTAGAGCAGCTAGCCATGAGAATAAACTAGTAATGAGCAATTTCAGAAACAATTTTGACTGAAATAGTCTTCTAATTGGGATACCAAAAATTAATTCAGTTTCACTTCAAGCTGGAACTTGACAAATAAGTTAATTTAGGTCCTATACCTTTCCTTGGCTAATATCCACCTAATTTCAGTGTGTTCAAACATGCCTCAGATATACACAACCTCGTAAGCCTCAAGTTGTGTAAAAACACCATCTAAAAGCAAGCAGATTATTGAAGATTTTAGCCTGGCTGCTAATAAGTATCTAAGAAGCCTACCATGCTATTGCAAAACAAGTCAAAATTTAGATCCACACTGAAAAGCTTATCTCCCCCAGTAAATATTTATACAAAGATATCTGTTCAGAACATACACGACCATAATGAATGTTTCTTTGGGGGCATAAAGTTCTAAGACTTGATTAGGAGTGGAGGCCATGAAGCACAATTGCCACCTCCAACGATTATGACAAATCCTCCCTGCAAATGCCCTCTGAAAAGCAGTTTAATTAGTTGTCACAATTAATATACTACTATTAGACACTACTGAGAGGCAAAAGAAAGTTCCACAGGTATTCCAAGCAAGTTAGCTTTTGGCTTCAAGTTAAAAACTAGACTGAGTTTTTAGGTCATATTCCTCGTAGTACCAGAAAAAGTTAAACAGAAATGTGCCCTTGATCTTTGCTTACTGGCCATGGGAAGGCAGCCAAACAATACAATCTGTGTATTTACCCTTGACAGAAACAGGGTATTACTTGCCCTGGACGTGTCTACAACAGCCCTCAAACCCCCTTCTTGTCTGTGCCACTGCAGAACACTAAGGCACAAATCTCTTCCTTGTGTTCATAGGAAAGGACATCAGTGAGGAGAGGGATGGAAGGACAGCCAAGGGTACCTGCAGAGCTGTGGTCTGAATGGGAGCAGTGAGTGCTGTCAGTGCTGGGTTCTGTACTGCAGCCATAACAGGATTGCCATCTGTTTTCAGGGTTGTCAAGACCAGGGAATCCGTTTTTATGATCTGAGGTTGGACGAGAACCTAGGTTGAAAAGAGTTACAGGTGAAGAGGAGAGCAGGCTCATATTTCCCTGCTGATCTCAGTAGCCAAAGGTAATCACTGACAGAGCTGTAATAGCTTTACAACTCAGTGGCTGGCAAAAGAGCAAGGTGAGTATTCCTTTGACTTGTACCCTGCATCACCTGGATGCTTTCCAATGCAAACCCTGAGTAGGAGACAGGCTGAACAGCACTGGATAGAGTGGGGCAGAGGAACAACTGGGACAGTGGTTTTCAAATCAGTCCCCAGAAGTAAACAAGTATATAAAAACACAAAAGAGCTGATGGAAAAGCTGCAATCCCCTCTCCAGTTACACCTATAATTAGCTCTCTACATTAACTGTCTGAGTATTCAGTCTAACACAGCTAGGACACTCTGCTTTGGCAAATACCCATAGTAGCTTCTCCCTGCAATTTCACTAAAAGGATCTGTGCCTTTAACATCAAGCAGATCAAAATCCACTGTAAGTTATTTTGCTCTTATTTCTTTCAAATATCTTGTTGATTCTGAGAACACCAGAGATGGCATAATACGACTGAACCACAGCAACTTTGTCATACTGAGTCTCACAGACAAACAGTTTCCTTTAATACAAAGATGCACAAGAGTGAAAAAAAATCACATGGCACTGTTAAACAGTAAAACTATTTTAAAAAAACATGACAGAAGAATTAAAAGAACACATTCTACTATCCTTATAAGTCCTTATAAGATGTGGTAGAGGTGATGGATATGCAAAGAAGGCGGCGAAAGTCAAAGAAAGCCTGTTCAAGTAGTTTTCAACTGGGTTTGGCAGTACCAAGTTAAAAAATAATTTTAGACTGCATTTAGTTACTGTTTTACTGAAAACAGTTGCTGAGCATTTCCCAGAAGTCACATCACATCTCACAACCAGGAACTCTCACATATGACCTGCATGAAGTAAAATGCTTCTGGGACACAGGCTGGCTAGAATCTCTCAGGTTTCTAAACCTCTCAGGTTTAGAAACATTTGTGCAGAAGCAATCCCAGCCAGGATCGCCAGCCCTACAGCTTCACCACTTCTCCCCAGACAAGCCAGGGGACCAGACTCACAAAAGCACTTTCTTGTTCTGCTGGATCCCCCCCATCATGCTGCATTTTTACTTACTGGAACCTGCTGAACCTGTGGTGCAGCAACAGTCTGGACCGTGGCAGGCGTTAAGGTCTGGATGGTGCCATTGGCAGCCTGTGTCAGCACTCGCTGGGCCTGCACCGTCTGCACCTGCTGCTGGATCGTCACCGGCTGGACCTGTGAGGATGTCACCAGGCTCTGGACCTGAGGCTGGAGAACTGAAAAGCAGAAGAGATGTAAGAAATGGTCAAGAGACACACATCCCCCTCCTGGAGCCTGGAAATGCTCCTAGCATCACCCCTCTTCTTTCCACTGCTTCTTAGTAGGCAGCATTAATCTAACACATCCCACATGTTGGGAAACGTCCAGCTGCTTTGGTGCTTTCTGCAAGAGGGCACTGCACCTCGAATAGCAGCTTTCCAGGAGGCACAAGGATCAGCTAAGAGAAAATGGAGCCAAAACCCTTTAGGCTGACAGCACAGGACTCTGCTCCAGTGGCATTATACAGGCCATCCAAACTGCACTTTCCCACTCCCCCTGCTCTTGGTGGACCATAGGATCCTATCCGTCATGTAAAGAATCAAAACCTACTGAAGAGAATCAAGTCATCCAGCATTCACAAAGGAAGATTGCTAAATATTCCTACAGGTGTGTCTGCTCAGTGCAGGCACTGAGCTCCATAGTTTGGTAGATAAAATGTGCCTTCATTCCAGACTGCTGAGTGGGATAGACTGGATCTGCCCAGCATACCCATCAGTGGAAGGACAGGGTTGCCAACAATGATGTTTTAAGACATCTTTTCTCAAGCCTCACAAGAGCCATAGGGCAGAAGGCCAGGATGGAGGAGAGGAGCAAGACAACAATTATAGTAAGAGGTTGCACAAAAACACTTAAGATCTAATTCCTGACAATTTCTCATGCTCCCCAACTCTAAAGCCACACAGGTAGGAGAAGGGACACCCCACAGGCAGCACCACAAGAAAAGGATCATCAGGCTTGTCATGGCTGAGGATGCACTTGGAGTTTGAACAGTGATGCCATTTCCTGCAAGTGCACCAGCACATCCAGAGCCTGAGCATCCTGGAATCTCGTGTGCACCAGGCACACCTGTAGCCTGAGCACCTCAAGCACTACCTTGGAAGCTTGTGGCTGCATTCTGGTAGATGACTGGCTGCTGGATAATCCTGGTCTGGGGAGCAGAGCTGAAGGTTGGTGTGATCATGACGGCCTGCTGCTGGAGCTGAGGCTGCACCGAGGGCCGCGGCTGCAGGACCGGGGCCGAGCGAGGAGGGGCTGCAGGCACCGTCTGCGCCGCTTTCACCGGCAGGCTCTGGAGCTGGGGGGATGCAGGGGGTGCAGGGAAGGTCTGCAGCTGCACCTGGCTGTAGGGCCGCTGCAACTGCGGCTCCAGGGTCCCGCTGCTGCTGCCGCCGCTGCTGCTGCCCTGGAAAGTGCTGGACAAGGGATCCATGAACAGGTCTGTGAAGTCTCCTCCCTGGTTATTGACAAACTGCAGCATCTCTGCAAAACAGAAGAAAATTTGTTCAACGCTATTTTGTCACCTGCATACTTTGACACCTGCCATTTACATCATGGAATTATGGTGCGTGTACACAGAAGGGAGCTCTGGGTCCTTCAAAACCTTCAGAGAACGTCACACCAATGCAACACCTCCAGAGAGAGACCAGGATGTGGCCAGCAACAAAGTACTGCTGCTGCTGTTCAGGGCAAAAAGTAAGACCCTCCCTCAACACTTTCCAGAGAAGAAGATCCAAGCACAGACTAGAATTTAAAACCACCTCCAATATATATCTAAAATATTAGTCTTGTTCCATCACTCCCCTTCAGTCTAATCTTTGCAGAAGGAAAAAACCAAGCACCTCTACAATTCCAGCACTAACCATTCTCCCACCCAACTTCTGGGAGCTTTCAAGTCCCCTGTCTGTACTGCCCCACAGAGTATCTGAAAAAGGAAGAGACAGGATAAGAATTCATCTTATCTCTCTTTTACTTACAAGCATAACAAAAATTGGGGAAAAACCATAAAAGGAAACACCACTTTATAAAACTGTGCCAGGATAAATCCATGCATGTGTTTAAAATATCAGAATAACTTTTTCTGTTGGTTTTATGCCTGCAATCACTGCACAACAGGTTTTCTCCATCCCACCTTCTCCAGGATTTTATGAACCCACATCAAGAAGCTCCTACTGCAACACTATAGGCCTTTCCCCTAGAGGTGAACATTTCACAACCAAGAGATCATTGCTCACAAGCAGAGCTTCTTCTTCCCTCCATCTAATCCAATTTAATACCTTAAGACATGTGAATGCTTTCCCTGATCTGTGTGCAGGCAGTGGCATGAGGAATCAGACATTCTTCCCCATCCCAGGACCTGTCCCTGCTGCACTGGCTCTTCCATGGTTTTCTGAAAGTCCTTTATCTTTTCTTTCTGGAAACAGGAAAAGAGGGGACCCACAAACCTAAGAGAGATTATACCAAAATAATAAATATGGGTTTAGGAAGCAAAAAATAGATTTCTTATTTATAGGAAAAAATACAGCAAAAGGCTTCTTACACCAGGACCTTTCTCATTCACAAACCCCAAAGGATGTCACTGCTGTGATTTATGAAGTTGGTTTGAAGCAGTAAACTTTTGACGAGAAGTTTCCATGGATTATATCCCAGCAATAGGAGGGCTATTAATTTTTCAGCTCTCTGAAATGCCACCCACACATTATCCAATTAATTTGTCTGACACTCCTTTGTCTGAAACAGAGCAAAGGGATGAATCCTCCTCCAAGCCTCCTGCTCCCTCAACACACATTTCAACATATTTCTGTGACACTACCACTCTTCCCTTTGGATAGCAATCCCTCCACACCCTGACACACATTTAAGCTCTGGCCATGACCACTGCTCTCAAGAACTGGAGTCTGTTGGAGGGAAGAGCTTGGGAGGAGATGTGTCCTCCTGACCTGTTCACAACCTGACACTAAATGGGGACGCACAGCTCCCCCAGCACGAGGCAGCAGTCACCCTCAGGGACCAGGTGGACCAAACCCTTGTCTCCACTCTTCACTAGAGGAATGAAAGATTTTTTTTTTCCTAATGCATTGCTTTAACTGGCTTTCACAAAACTGTTTCAAGTTTCAACTGTTTCAAGATCAACATCTAGCTGGATATTAAACAGCTCTTCACATTCCAACTGACTTCAGCTAAGCCCATCCCAAATAACCCTCACTACAATAAAACTGATAATCCAGACTACTTCCCAAACTCTGCATTTGATGGTATTGCTATTTCACTATCAGACAACACAACTATAATTAGGGAATAAACAAATCAGATGAGATTTGCTCTGGAAGAGTAAATTCCAGCATAAGAACAAAATTTTAAGCACTGTGTTTTAAAGAATGTTGTGTTCAATGCAGCAGATTTAACAGATTCTTTTAAAAACTACTCCTGCTCTCATAAGTTAAATCACATCTTTATGACAGACTTAACTTTGACTAAATGCAAGAAGTCTTAAACTTAATTTTTAAGAATTAAGACTGCCAGGAAGTCTGGCACTCTTAATTAAAACCCACCTCTTTTAAAGGGCTCAAGAGCTTTCCTAATAACCACACACAAAAAATTAAAAGCAAGAGAAACAGACAACACCCAAAATCTAAATCTCTGCTTTTAAAAACACTTTTGCCTACCCAGAAATCAGAATATCTACACTGACTGTGAGAAACCTCAGGTGCTTCTGGAGCCATCAGTGATAAACCAAGTGTCACCAGAGCACTGGCACCGTCTGTGCCAGAGAGGTATCTCAGGCCCTAAAGCAGAGTGACCTTACTGCAGAACAAAATCCCAGCCCAACCCAAGGCTAAAAAATGTCAACAAGGTACTACAAAACCAAAACCGAGCCCACCAAGGGCTTCTGCCACTTTCATCTGCCCAGGGCCTGAACACCTGGCAGAAAGGCAAGGGCTGGGCTGCAGCTGCCTCTCCCAGGCAGTGGCTCAGCTCTCCAGCACAGAGGCTGCTCTTCCTCACACTCCTGGAGGTGCTGTGCTCTGAGAAAAACAAAGCAGCAGAGACCTCAACCTCAATAGACAGAAACAAACTCTATCCTGAACCCTGATGTGCTTTGACCTCCCAGAGACTCAGACCTTGAACTCTGATGCTGCCCAGCATTGCCCGCCAGCAGGAGATGCCCATGGCTGGTGGAACAGCTTGTGCCGGGGCAAGAGGCAGAGCCTCTTGTGCCACTCTTGTGCCCTGTCTGGAAGTATGAGCCCAGTGAGCAGTGACATCCCAGAGCACATCCACCACAAAAAACCAAAATCCATGCAACAGGCAGTGAGGAGCCCCCTCAGTCTGAACAGGAGAGGAACACCCACAAGACGACTTTAAAACCAAATGAAAACCCATGGAAAATTTCAAACCCTGAGATGAATCCATGATGATGCACAAAAAAAGCAGGATTGTCACGTTCTTCCCCTGCCTTCCCCGGGAAAATCCACCCCTGGAGGTGGGGAGGAAAGTGAAGCTCGTTTTCCTAAGTTACTCATGGCTCTGAATCACACCTCCCAGGGCACACCTCAGTTCAGAGCCATTGTTGGGTTTATCAATTCCTCTCAGTTTCCGTATGGAACCTGAGACCTCATTACGTGGTGCTCAAACAACAGCAAACACCTCCTCCAATGTGCACTATCAAACTTCATGAGCAATAACCAAGCCCATTGCACTCTCATAAGGTACATTCTTCTTTTATAATCAAAGAAAAAAAGGAGTATAAATTTCACCCCAAGCTATGTGGCAAATCAGTGTCAATTAGAAGCCTAAAAGTACTGGTAAAATTTCATCTCCCAGCTGCTAAACAAGGATATTTTGGACACTGCCAAAACTGAGCTCTGTTTGGGATTACAGCCCAGCAGAGCAGTGAGCTAAGGCAGGAGCTCATCTCCACCAGCCTACAGCATAGACCACACCGAGAAATGTCATTTTAAATGGGGTTTTCAGGAGCTGCTCGGTGTCGCCAAAAATACACATAAAATAGGCGTCACACGCAGGCGCTTCATTTCGCTGCACTTCGGTGGAAAACAGGGGTTTTCTCACAGGTCTGCGCTGTGCCAGCGATGCAGTAAAGTTTTAGGATGACAGGGAAAATGGGAAATTTAAGCAGTTAGAGCTGCTGGGATGCAGGAGGGCTTGGAGGCTCGGCCTGCCACGGGCACTAGTGGAGGCACAGCCTCAGCCACCGTTTAGCACCTACTTTAAAGGAGCCACGAGGAAACACGGGGGGACCGTGGGCAGCGCCGCTCGCCCCGCGGGTCAGCGGCAGGGGGACGGGGGCAGCGCTTTCCCCGACCCCTGCCCACGCCGGCCACCGTGGAAGGGCGGGCTCGGCAGCTCGGACCCCACACCCCCACGGCCTTCCTGCGGCTACGGCCTCCACTCCAGGCGGGCGGCAGCCCCGCGAAAGTCGCTCAGAAGCGCTCCCCTGACAGGGCAGACACGCGTGGCCGCTCCCAGGCGGGCGCTGCCCGGCGGGACGGGCTCCACTGCCCCGCCTGTTCCCACCCGGGATGGTGGCACAGGGGGATGCCCGCTCCCGCCGCGCCCGTGGCAGCCCGTACCGCGTGGGAAGCGCCCCCACCCCGAACACTCCAGAAGCACGATCCAAGGACCACCTGCCCACGCCTCCTGCCCCGGCAGCCGCGGGCCCGCGCGGGGAGACCCGGGCGCTACCCCCAACACGCGTGGGGAGCCCACGCGCGCCGTCTCCACCCCATCCCCCCGCTCCTTCCCGCGGCGCCTACCGTCGATGTCGCCCAGGGTGAGCTCGTCGCCCAGCTCAGTCAGGGTGTCCATGCTCTCGGCGGCCAGCTCGCCGCCCTCCATGGCGCAGGGCCCGCCGCCGCCCCGGGCGCTCAAGCGGAGGCTGCTGCCGCTGCCGGCGGGCGCCGCCGACCCCGCGCCATCTTGGGCCGGCCCGCGGCCCCGCCCCCGCGGCCCGGGCGCGCGCGCCCCCCGCGGTTTGTTGTCAATGAGACCAGGTCGGGCCCGGCCAATCGGCGGCCGCGGCGGCGCGTGGTGTGATGGCGCGTCAGCGATCAGCAGCTGTCATTAGCATAGCCCGCCCCGCCCCCGCGCGCTCAATATTCATGAGGGGGCGGGGCATCGCCGTGCGTGGGAGCGGCACCGAGGCCACCGCCCCCGCCGCCCACGGGAAACGCGGCCGGGCCAGGGCTCCCGTCCCGGGATGCCACCAGCGGAAAGGCCCGCTGCAAGGCGGCGGTAGATAGAGCATGGGGTTTGCCCTTCCCTCCGCAGCGCCCACGGAGGGGCCAACGCAGGGGCCAGCTCGACTCTCTCTGGCGTATACCCGCTCCCACCAGGAACGGGAGCAAGAGCCAGGATTCTTCTACTTAAAAAAAATAATAAAGTCAATTTTATTCAAGAAAAACCAAATGCGCCCATTGCCACCCCCTCCCCTCATTGGAGGGACTTGGCTCTGCTGTTAAAAAATCCGGGACGTTTCCCTTTCCTCAAAGGCTGTGATGCTGCCAGCCCGACGCAGAGAACCGGCTCCTTGGGGAAAGCCCCTCTGCAAGAGCCCGCAATGGTGCAAGGCCATCGGCACAGGTGAGACATCACAGCGTGGCTGTGTCGGGTCCCGGGCCAACCCCTCAACTGTCCCCATGGCAGCCCAGACACCCGTGGAAGGTTGCAGCCCCTCAAGTTGGCTGCCTCGCTACTTCGGCCCTGCTGTTGCCACATGCCCTCGTCTGGCTGTCCTCTGACAAGGAGCTTCGGGGACTCATTCAGAGAGGATGAGCCCCAAAGAGAAAGGATGGGGCATGGGCTGCAGGACAGGCTCTCAGCAGCTCGGGGTGGTTCCCCAGCATCTTCAGCATCAGCATGGTTTGCACTACAGGCACCACTGGCCGCAAAGAGGCCAAGTACCGAAATTCCTCCTGTCCAAAAAATTCACCAGGCATTTTCCTCTCTGAGGGAATGACCTGCAGTGGCCCCGAGATGCCATCGGCCAGGAACAGCTGCTGCCACCGGCATTTTCAACTACGTCTGGACAATGAAACACACGTTGCTTGGTGGAACAGCCACTGGGAAAAGGGAAGGTCCTCTCTGGCAGAGGTAGCAGCTGTGCAGAGACCAGGTAGAACCCAGTGGGGGGTGCCAATGAGATCACCCGTTTAGCTGAACAAAAAGCAAAACTGAGAGAAGCAGCATTGCTCATGAGGCTGTTTGGTGTGACGCACTCCCCAGCCCACCCGTGTTGGAGGAGGCACCTTCAGAGTGGGGTGTGCTGCAGTGAGGAGGGATCCCTGGGCTCCACCAGAGGCGTGTCCCCCACACCCTACTTCCCCAAAGGCAGCAACACCCTGACCAGGGGATGGCCCCAGAGCTGTCCTGTCTGGGCTTTACCTCTGTGGAAGGGGTACCCCACTTTAGCCCCTTTGGGCCAACCCACCAGCACCACCACGCAACCTCCACTGAACAAAAACGAAAGGCAACAAAACAAAACCCACAGCACAAATGGAAAGGGAATGGCCAGGCACTGGCCCAAAGCTGCCAAAAAGGGAGCAAGCCACTCTGTGTCCCAGTGGTGCCACCCCCACTGCAAGGCACAAGTCCCAGCCTGCTACAGCTCCGACTGTGAGCGGGAGATGCGTGGGCCCTTGCGGATCTCCTTCCGCTTCTCTTCCTTCTTCCTCCTCTTCTCCTCATCCCGCAGCGCCTTCTGAAAGGTGTCAGCACTGGGGAAAAACTGGGGGTTGACAGCAAGGAGTCAGCATTGGGGAGCACCCACAGCCTCCCAGAGGCACAACCCTCCAAACCCACCAAAGCCAACGCACGAGCCTCGCAGTCCAGGGAACTTTGAGCACAGATCAGCAAGTGACAAACAGAGTCTCAACTATGAGGCAGGTGGCCACAGAAGGGAAGAGAGGGCACCAGGTACCCAAAGTAGAGCACAGACAGGGAATTCAGTGTTTGTGTTTCAGCCATGCTTAGTCAGTGACAGGGGCTTTTGGCCACTTCCCACAAGCCAGCCATTGCATTCCCCAGTCAGCTGCCTGGAGCTGTGACACGGATGGGAAAGCCCACGAGACAAGCTGGCAGCGTTGCCATCTTACCTCTGACTGGTCCGTTTTAAAGGGATTGCGGTAATCAGGCGATTTCTCACTGATTCCTAGCTCCTGAGCCATCTGCAGAGCAAAGGGGAGACCTCACTGGGGAGTTGTGCCTCCCACTCGCATCCCCCAACTGTGTGACCGGGGTCCGCTACTCTCCCACCAGTCCCATCAATGCTCTCTGCTCTTCTCCCATCCCTCAGCTGAAGGACAGCCCCCAGACACAGTGAGGGCAGTGCCCCTCCCTTCCTTTTAGCCCAAAACCCTCAGCTCCCCCAGCCCAGCAGCAGAGAGGGGTCACGGCAGGGGGGACGAGGAGCCATACCAGCCGCAGGACCTGGGAGTGGGGTCCCTGCTCGAACACACCCGTCAGGTTGCAGAAGCCGATGCCCCAGCGGATGAGGCTGTTCCAGTTGGAGTTGCGGTCGAAGTAGTGGTGCACAATCTTGGGGAAGCGCAGGACCACGTCACCAAAGAAGGCAGTGTTCTCCACCACGTGGGAGTATGCTGTGGGGACAGCCACCAGCTCCATCAGCACAAGGTGAGGGCAAACCATTAGGCTCCCCAGTATGAACTGGTCAGAGAGGCAGCAATAACATCCCAAACAGACAGGGAGCAGTCCAGGTCTAGTCTGGATACACAGGGGTTTTGTACCTACCCCAGCACTGATCCCAGGAAGAATGTCTGTGGTGCACCAGAACAGAAGAAAAAGGAGGAGGGTAAAAACCAGAGAGGACCTACCATCCTTTATCTTCTCATCCTGAGGGAAGGGCCCATCAGGAGGCACATCAGCAGCGATGAGCACAGCACGGGAGTCCTCCAGCACCTGCCAGAGTCCTTGATTAGTGTTTTGTCCTGCCAGTCCTGCTCTGCACCCTAGAGGTGTTGCCACAGCTGCCCTACTTTGAAACCCCATGGCATCCTCCCTTCAGGTCCTAAGGCTCACCTGCCACACGCTCCACAGAAGCCCCCAACCCTTCCCTTTTCTGCCCACCCATGTGGGCTCAGAGTGCAGCCTGCACTGTGGCTTACTTTGAAGAGTCCCTTGAGCATGATGTCAATGATTTTGTACTGCTGGTTGACGTCATTGAGCTCAATCAAGTTCTTCAGAGCATTCATCTGGTCCTTGCGCTTCACCTCAAACAGTTTCTTATCTGCACCACTGTCAAGGGCACTGTCAACACTCTCCCAACACACTGCTGCTCTCCCCTCCTCCAGCAGGCCCCTGGCACCATCCCAGCCCCACTATGAGGTGTCTGAGGGGCAGCACGTGAGCCAGGATGGAACACAGATTTCCAGTGAACCCCTTGCCCAAACACCTCAGCAGGGCCCTTAACAGTGCTAAGAGCTTGCCAATCCATGCTCTGACTGATGGGATGGAGGAACATGGAGGAAGAACATGAACTGCCACCTTCCCCATGGGTCTCCACATATTCATCTTTTCATACTTTGCCTATTCAACAGGGATGCTGTGTGTGCTAAGAAGGGCTTGCATTAGCCCATCATCTCCTCATGAGCAAAAAGTGCCTGTGGCACAGAGGAGACCAAGTGCCACAACCCAGGAGTCCTTTTCCACCATCCCAGTCGGTGATCCCAAAGCACTGAGATGTGCAGGCATGCTCTGCCTTCTGGCGGGCCATGCCACTTCCAAGAGCAGACTGGGAAATGTGCTCAGTGCTCAGCACAACAGAGCAGAAAGAACACCAGGCATCACTGCCATTTCTGCTCCTGCACCAAGCCAGGCACTTGGTTAGCAAACCCAGGAGCTTGGCTAAAGCCCATCTACAGAAGGACAAAGCAGCAACTTCCCAGTGCTTTTTTTCCTTCCCCTCCCTTTTCCACTTCTTTGTGCCCCTTTCCATGGTCTCTGACCCCTTCCCTGTGCATGTGCTCCCTCCAGCCTCCGTAGCCATTAGTGCATACGTGGTCATGAGGGGCAGGCTGCAGAGGATACAGATTTCCAAGCCAGAGTCTACTCTCTGTTTCTCCAGGTCTGTGAAGCTGCCCTGGGACAGCAGCAAGGCCAGCAGAAAGGGACAGATGATGAGAAAATCCATGTTGGCCACTGCAGCCTGGAAGAGAAAAGACCAACAAAACCAATGATCGTTGAGGACTTACCAAAAGGAGAAGTCACACAAGCCACTTGGGACCAATGGCACAAATGCCCTTGGCACCGGGGTCCTTGCCCATCTCTCCCTTGTCCCCATGAGGGGTCTGAGGGATACAGTGCCCAGACCAGAGGCACATGGAGCAGATGCTGCAGCCAGCCTGCTGGAAGTGAAGTCCTGGTCTCCCTCTTCTCTTTACCTGCCTGCACTGCCAGCCCCAGGCATCTGACCCAGCACTGACCCAACAGAAAATTTAAGTCCTACCCCTTCTTCCAAAAATAACGGCTAGGTTTTTGCTGGGTTTGCGAGGCAGAGCAGCCCAACAGCCACAACAGCAGGTCTGGAAGAAAGAGCGGGATCACTGAGGAGTTGAAGTTCATCTCTCCTTCAAGTACCAGTGCAACCAGTTCAGTGACCTCCCCTCACCCCTTGGGGTATTGGTACCCGGACCCTTTCCCTCACTACAAGCTGGGTGCCACCACACCAAAAAACAACAGTTGGGTGACCTGGTGGTAGCTTCCCCCTCCCTCCAAACAAGTCCCTTCCCAGACAGCGTCTGAGGCTTTGCAGGGATGCTCTTGGGCAGAGCTGCTCCTGACCACAAATGTCCCTCAGACAAAATCAACGGCTGGAGGAAAAGGTCCTTGAGAATGAGGATCCTCTTGGACGGTCTATACCTGGAAAAGCCTATACCTGGAGCTGTTGCTTAGTCTATACTGAGCAACAGCTCAGTCCGCAGCAGCAGAACTCAGGGTGGTCTGTCCTCAGGCACAAGGTTTGCATGGAGCTGAGCACAGGCCACTGGCAATTACAGAAGCAACAGCTCCTTCAGAGGCATCATCTGAGCCATCTCCTGCTCCCGAAGGAAAGGCACATGTCTAAGGCCACCAGAGCTGACTTCACCCTATAACCCACTGCCCTCTTGAGTCCAAGCTTGCCTGCCCAGCCAAACTTGTCTCTGTAATGCCCTAATACTGAAACAAAACCAAATCCCTTCTTGTTCTTTTCTTGTTGCTTTTCTTTTTTTAAACAAATACTATTTCTTCAACTCCAAGCCCATGAAAGAGGCAAAGCAGGCAGCACTAGCAGTTCTCCCAGCCCTGCAAGGATCAGCAGCAGCTCCCACCATGTACCTCCTGCTGAGGCCAAGCCAAGCATCTTCACCCCCCTGGCAAAGGCAGGGGAGCAGTGTCAGACAAACATGAGAAACCCATATTTTGCTGTTATGCTTTGTAAAAGGCTGCACCCCTGGAAAGGAACAGACCAGAGTAAATACAACCAGCATTATTGAAGAAGATGTGGCTGCCCCTCGTGTGGGCTCAGCAATATGCCCCATATTTCTGACACGGTGTGGAGCTGGGACAGCAGCACAAATCCCCATGCCAGGTTTGGGGTCTGTCCCCTCTTCCCACTGTGGTGTGAGGCTTAAGCCATATTCCAGACATCCTGAATGCCACAAAGCACACCAAGAAGCGAAGGCTGTAAGGAAAATTCTCCAGCCCAGGCAAACAGATGTTCTGTTGGACCTAACAGCCTGGTCAGCTTCCAAGAGACTGCTTCACCCTGCCAAAAACCATGACCCAAGACCCAGGGCCTGGCTCAGTGAGGTGGCTCAGGTCTCCCCTCTGCAGAGCCCCACAGCTGCTCAACACCTCCCAAGCTTTCAGGGAGGAGGAAGTGCAGCAATGCAAAAGCACAAAGAGTGACTGCCCTGGGACCAGGCTCCTGTTTGCCCCTTGGATGAGACATACCAACATAAGGATTAGGCTGGCTATTTGCCATGCTCATGGAGAACTGGAAAGAGAAACTGGAGGTAGCCAGTGGCCTCCAGACTAGGCTGGAAGGCAAAGAGCAGAAATGCTGCCCACAACAGCTCTGCCATGCTGCCTGTGACAGTCCCAGCATGCCTGGTTAGTACAGGGGCTGCAGTATCCCGCATTTCCAACACTGGAGTTGGGTGGCCGGAGGATATTCCACAGGTGCAACAAGGGGGAAGATGAGCTGCAAAAAGCCCTGTTCCAGGCAGCAGCAGGGCAAAGCACAGCTCTCAGCTGAAGCAGCTGCTGACCAGCCAGCTGCTGCAGCACAAGGGCCACCAGCCTGCCTGGCTGTGCACAACAGTGATGGGCTTCTTCAGAGACACAACAGCAGATGCTGGGGTAGGGATGGTCAATGTTTGCAATGCAAATGTATTCAGATCCTCCTACACCAGCCCTAAAGATTGTCCCATGGGACAAGGTCAGAAGTAAAGGACTGGAGAACCACTCCATACTGGAAGCCCATCACTTTTTCATCTGATCTGCTGGCACTCATTCTCACATTGGAGCTATTTATTTGCCATTGTCCATCCAGGCTGAAACACACCGGGGAAAATGAAGCAGGCCCAGTTGTTTCTCTCACCCACAGGGAACTTGGGGCTGCTGATGCCATGTGGGACCACTCCAGATTTATTTCCTTTCACTGCTCTGGCAATTTCACCCCATTTTAACAGCAGAGGACATTCCTTCCTCTCCAGGCCACACTATGTAATGGCAGAGATGCCAAAGCTCCTTGCAGATGTTCCTCCATGCTTTCCCCACAAACTCTCTCTCACATCTTCACCTGCTGAGGGATGAGATGAGACACAAACACTGCAGAGCTGCTCCTCTCTTTCCTCCCAGCTCCTCCCTGAATTGATTTCTGCTAGAGACAGCTCTGCCTGATGCTCCCAGAGCAGTCCAGGGAGCCAGGGCCTGGCCTGATGCTACAGATGGAAAGGAGTTTCCGCCAACATTGCCTTGCAGCCCTGGCCAGCTGGCTGTTTCATCAGCAAGCCCACCAGTCTGTCTCACTGTCTACCAACCTCTTAATTTAGATGTGTTTTTCCAAAGACATGACAACAGATGCCATGTAATAGATGGTTAGTACTTCCCATTAAAATGTTTTCAATTACTTTATAAATTTTCCTGCAGGAGCCCCATCTGAAGCAAGCATCCCTGAGATTTATTCCCTTAATGAGCTTGCAAGGCAGAGCCATGCTGCAATGCTTAGGTTCCCTGGAGAAACTTTTGCATGATCCCCCCCCCAGTTCCCCTCTGCAGGCACTGAAATGTAGGGGGAAAAGCATCATCCTTCACCAGGAGCATGCTGTAGCAAAACAAGGGATGAAAACTCCCAGCCCCATGAACCCAATCCCAAGGCACTCCTCCAACAACCAGATGAGGATTAATCTTTTGTTACAGGTGAACCAAAAGCTTCAGAAGTGAAACACCTCTGCTCAGACTCCTCTAGGAGGACATATCTATATGGGGTTTACAGGACCAGCTGCTTCAGTTGAAACCGTACTGGCCATTTACACCTACTCGTCTCCCAAGTCTCCCAGCCACCAAGCCCAGAAGCTCGCGTACCGCACGGTTTGGCAGCCCCGATTTCCTGCTGTGATTTCCAGCAGGAATGGGTCCGTTCCAGCCCACCCTCGTGCCGGAGGGGTTCAAGCAGCACCCTGAGGGGCTCGGGCGGCCGCTGGCACAGGAGATGCGGATTCTCCCGCAAGCTCTGCTGAAAGTAAAGGCAATCACACGGGGACGGGGGAAAGCGGACTAGCCGAACCTGCCCTGGCCGCGCTGCGGGAAACCCACCCGGAGCCGTGTCAAGTGGACGCAGCAGGCGGCACCCGGGAGGACGCGAACCCTCGGGGGGACGGCAGCTCCCGGGAGCCGCGGCGCTCCGCTCCTCCCGTGGCTCCAGCGCGGGGCGAGCAGGCGGCGACGGCATGCAGAGCCCGTCGGGCACAGCCCTTTAACCCAGGGTCCAGAGAGGTGTCCCGGGGCCGCACTGCCCGCCCCGCTCTTCGGCCACCCCGGCTGCCCGGGAGGGCGGGCCCCTGCCGGGTCTCGCTCGGGGAGCACCGGCCACCTCCGCCCCGTCCCCCGGAGCGGCCCCAGGGCTGCTCCCGCCATTCCCTCCCGCCCCGCCACGGCCGGGCAGCTCCCCCCGGCCCCGCTGGGCCTCCCGGGGCGGGGATGGCTCCCGGGCGGCGCGGCCGGTCCCCACCTGCGGGCCGGGTGCCGGGTGCGGGTGCCGAGGCCGGCGCTCACGCCCGCCGCGCTGCCATGCTGCCGCTGTGCTGCCGCTGCCACCGCCGCTCCGCCCCGCCGTGTCACTTCCTGAGCCCCCGCCCCGCCCCGGCACCGGCACCGGCCACGCACCGGCGGGCACTTGGAGGGTCTGGCGGCAACAGGACAGCGGGGCTGGGGCTGTAGTCGAAGGGGTCACTCGTGACCTGGAAGAAGTCTCCTCATCCCTATGGGACACGTATCTGCTTCCCCCGGGATCCTGGCTGAGCCCCCACCGCCCCTTCCAGCCCAGAGCAAAGGGACCATCCTGCAGCCCTATCAGCCAGGATAAGTGAGCTGAGTAGCTCTTCCACAGCACCCCTGTACGACATCATTTCCCCGGCAGGATTACAGGCAGGACTGTATTCTGATACATGAAGGGCATCAACCAAGCCTTATCCCGCACAGAAGGGGAAACTGAGCCGTTTCAGTAACAGAACTTTTTAATTTCAACAAACCTTTTTCTAAAAATGAGCAACAAGTAACTTCCTTTGTCCTTCTTCTCCCGACTACTCACTGGGAAGGAATGGCAGGATGGGGTCTCCTCCTAGATTCTTGCTTTGTTCCTCTGCTCTGTGCACTGTATCTTCTCATTTCAATCTCCAATGTGTGAGAGAGACACTGCCACGTTTCCCAGACATCTGTCATTGACAGCATGAGTGGAAACCAAAAGAAAGGCATACATGCTACGGGAATTCCCACATTTGACATATCACTGACAGGAGGTTTTCATTACTAAACCAACCCTCCCATGGAACCTCACTCCCAACATACATGAGAAACGTCAGTGTAGGTAAACCTGAAGAAAAGTCAAAGCTCCATTTTGACCAGAGGATTTTGTCTTTCGTGTCCGTGACAATCTTATTCACATAGCTTCACTGCTGCACTTCAAATGCATCTAAGATCCTTCCTTCCTAACCACCAAGATTTGAAGGTTTCTTAATACATAAACAAGTCAGAATTGAAAAGTAACTTCAGCAATGTAACAAAACCTCCCATCCAAAGTCCTTCATCCCTGTACAGAGAAGCAAAATGGAGAAATGGAGTGGAGAGGTACTTTGTGGGGCTCGATGGCCTCCACCAGGACAACTTGCCCTCTGATTGTTCCACAACAGAGCAGTAACATCACACTGGGGGTAAGCATGAGGACAAGCTACTCCTGACAGGACAAACACCTCACCCACCACATACCCTACACATGGCTGATGACAGTGCCCCACAGTGAAGTCCCCACACCCACAGGAAATCACTGCCATGTCCACTTCCATCACTGCTACACATCTGAGGCAATGCAGCACGATGAAAACAGGAAGGCAGAAAAAGTTTGAGAAACAAACAAATATTGCATCAGGTTCCCTCTTTCTCCACAAGGCATCTGGGAGTGGCCTCTGCCTCTATCTCCAGAGAAGAGGATTTAGTTCACAGTGGCAGACCAGGCCCAAACAGAATAAAATCTGGTAATTCCACTCAGTGGTTCCCAAATGCTCTCTGTGTTTTGAAAGTGCCTGAGTTATATCTGGGTTTCCACTACTTCATGGGCATCCTGGCACTAGATGGCATGCAAACAGAGATTAACTCATTGCTCATCCTCCAGGGAAATCAATACAGGGATTGTTACTGCTTTGAAGCCAGAGACTCCCAAGCCTGCCCCTCTTTCATCAGATCACCTCTGCTTTATAGATGAATACAAGCCCAGCGCACAGAGCCTTCTTTAATCCCAATTGTCTACTCATTTCTGAAATGTCTTCTCAGATTAGGACATGATGAAGTCTTTCATCCCACAGTTAGCCAAGTGTAGAAACCACTCAGGGTTTTTCAATTTTGTTTGCCTTCAGCTGGAACAAGAGAAGGAGCAGCAAATTAAGTATCCTTTCTACCTCTGTTACACATATTAGTACCACACAGTGCTACTTTGGCCACACACATTAGTACCAAAGGATACACAATGTCCTGATGCTTTACACACATGGTCCTCTGTCCCAAGAGCCGATCCAGCAAGGTCTGAATGACCTCTGACTGTTCTGGCTCCACGTGGTAATGACTATTCTGAATCTGAGGGGTCAGAAAAAAAGAATGATTTCCAGAACAACATAAAACTGTTGGGCTTGTTCCTTCAGACTCCCTCCCTCATCTCCACACAGACCAGTGAGATCTTCAAAGGCCAAAGCAAACACCTAGGGACTCCATTCCCATTTTCCTAAGCAGTCACTGCTCTCTTACCTGAGAAAGGAAGAGGTGAAGAGCATGAGATGTGGCCTCAGGCAGCTCTGCTATGTTGGCTTCTGCTGCCTCCTGAATAATCTGGCTAATTTCTTTTTGAGAAATAATATTGCTGCTCTGATATCTCACAAACTTGAACAAAGGAAAAAATAGAGACATTAAATAGTGGAAGACCCACAGAGTGCAACAGTGACTCATCACTTGCAAAGACCTCTTCTGTGCACCATTACTGCAGCACCTTAACCACAGGCCTGATTTTTATACCACTTCTATTGGAACCAGTGCAAATATCTATGTTGATGGGGCTCTGATTTATAGCCAGATTTATTTTGGTTTAAGCTGGGAGGGAACTAAAATAAATGAGGTAACCTTTTAAAACTGAAATAAGAACAGCAAATACTCACAGACCCATCTTATATTTGGAGGGGGAAGGTTCACTTTAATAACCCCTTCTTCTCATTCACTGCCATGAGGGCTATATCTTCAGTGTTTCTGCTAGGTAGGATCACATTCCCCCTCTAGCCCACAGACCCCACATACAGCAGGGTAGAATATGGCACTAACTCCCTGCCCTGAAAAGTCAGGTCTGTAAGGTCGAGACAGGAGACAAGCTGCAATGCCAAGCAGCCAGCTTGCTCCCCGACTGGTAACAGCAGTTGCATGTTCTCTGCAAGTTTCTCCTCTCCTCCCCAGGGATCCTAGATGATATAAATAAATGTTACCAACACCAGAAGAACGAGAGGTGCTCAGTAACGGCAGTCAGTTTCTGCAGGGTGTGGAAGTTCACTTGAAAGTATCATTATTAATAGAGGGCAGGAATACAGTCCTGGGCAAAGCCACAGCAGTATCAGAGACTGTGTTGCATAGCAAGTTAACTACCAATAACCAGCCTAGGTGCATTGTGCCAACATACTGGGAAAGACAGGGAACAGTCCACCCTTCTGCTGCTCACCAAAGTCATCAGCCTGAGAACTTCTGGCTGCAGAAAGGACTTCTGGCCCCCACTGAGTAGTGTGAAGAGCAGGAATCGGTGCCATGGCTGTGAAGCAACATGCAGAGCTGGGAGAGAAGGAGAAGCCAATCAAAGACAGCTGTAAAACTGCCAAAGTGACAGGCTGAACCCAGCTAAGGACAGTCTTCAATACTGATCCCAAGTTTTCTCTCCTAGAACCCATGCTGTGAAACACTAAAGGGTTATTTTTCACTGCTCTTACTTGCTTTTTAATCTGTCACTCTCTGGGCAAGAGTTCAGTCAAGAGGACAAAAGCTTAATAGCTTTTCAAAGCAGAAAACACATACTGTCCATCTTTGTGCTGGTACAGGAAGAGAAACCTTCTCCTGGGGTGTATGTCATAAAACAGAGAGAGAATATCTTTAGCCTGGGGTTTTAAAAATAATACCCTCCAGTTTCAATCTGAGGACAACTCTCCTGACCTCAGTTTTTATTTAGCTGCAGAATACCCTTTGGGTAATGAAGTAAGCCCAATAACAGAAGTGGAACAAACTGAGGCTGGATCTACATCAGACAGTGGACTATGGGGACCAGCCAGGCTGATGGTGGCAATGCAGTCAGTAGAGAAAATGCTCTCACTAAAGAATAAACATGATAACATAATATGTATTAGGTAAGGCCATAAGTCTATGATGGCATGAAGTCTTTCACTGAATGCTGAAATTAAACTGTTATTACCTTGTATTTAGTACAGGTTAGGAGCATGGGATGGACAAATAAATCAACTGATATAACTTGTTATACTATAGCAACTCACCAGAGTGTAGAAAAGGTCTCTTTTCCACTGGCAGTCACATAACCTCCCTATTGCCACTACAAGAATCTTTTCCATAGGAAAACAACACTGAAAAATAATGTCAAATATTTTGGGGATATCTTTCATCTGGGGTAAATGAGAAAGTACCAGCACTGTGCATGAGCCTGCTCTGCACATTTGGAAATATCTCTGGACCAAAAGAGGATTTTAGAAAGCCTCAAGTGAGTCAACTCTTAGAGGCAGAGTCCAGGACAGACTCTTTCCAGTGTTCTTGCATCTTTCGGCCAAATAAAGCTTGACCCTCATTCTGCTTGAAATAAGGAGACTCTTGTTATTGTTGTTCTGAACTTCAGCACCACAGCAGCCAAAGTGACAGGTTCAGCTGTTGCTGCAGCAGCATTTCATTAGTTTAATCCCAAATTAGCAGAGCCTCCCCATAACTTTTTTTTTTTTTTTTTTTTAATTCAGCCTTTTAATAGCCTCCCTTCTGGGGAATGACTGGCTGTCATTCATCTGCAGTATTACATCTTTATCCAACCACTTCCTCTCTCCCACCAGTGTCCCTTTTGCCTGGTGTTCATTCACTCCATTCCCTCCTCTATTGGTGTTTAAACAACTGAAGTGAACAGGTCAGGGTACAGAGAACTTTCTGGTTTAAGAACAGAGCCAGCACCTGAACTTCATGGCAGGAGGCTGACAATAGCAGAAAGGTCTATTCTTCCCCCCCAACAATGTACACGGTACAAATGTAGAATGCAGTGATATTATGTTATACTGAAAACATGGTACACATTAGGTCTGACATGCACTCTGGAAACCAAGGTCAGAATTCACCCCTGGAAATCCAGAATTTCCATCTTCCATTCCCTAAGGCTGCCCAATATCCTGTTCTCCCTTCCCTTCCTTCAGGGCCAAACTATGACCAACACTGTCCTTTTGTAAGACACATCATGTTCAGATCCTTCCTCCCTCCCTCCCATATGTTTATGGTCTAAAGGTTTGATACAATTGGCCTGAAGGTCAAAGACTATTCCTATACTCCTTCCATTCCCAAACCTTTCCCTCTTACAGGGTTGGAGAACTACTTTTTGCCTTCTGGAAAGCATCTTGGTGTCCAGAGCCAAAGTTCATGCAGAGGAGCCATGCACTGAGATGTCATCCCACAAAGCACAATATTAACTTTAGGCACACAAATAATTTTTCTTATTTGGCATACACTCATCACACATTTTCTCCAGAGCACTACTGGATAAAGAACAAAGAGCTCAAAATCACTGCAGGAGGGGAACTAGGAGAAGAAAGAACATGAAGACTTTACCAACATCCTGGTTCTTCACATACAGGTATTCCACTAAGGTTTCCAAGCAGGCAACCACTGCCTGAGAGAGCAGCAAGTCTTTCTGGAATACCAAGAGAAAGGAAAAAAAAAAAAAAAAAAAAAAAAAAAAAAAAAAAAAAAAAAAGCCCCAGTCAACAGCTATTGCAAGAGGAAAATTCATAAAGTGCCAGGATCAGAAGAGTATGCAGCACAGGAAAATAACACCTTTCATCTCCTTCAAGGAATGCAATGTGCTGCAAATTATCTGTCACATCAAGGAGCCAGACAGAGCTACAACTACTTATTTTGAGACTAAAAATAATAAGTAACAGCCTCTAAAGAATAAAGATAGGAGCCCAACACAGCTTAAGTGTTAAATGGAAACTGATGTACTACCCCTGGAGCCCAGCATCACTTGAGCAAGTTAAATGTATGCTGATGCACTCACTACCCGCAGAAGCACCTTGTCAGGGGCATGGGGAATGAACTGGGATTTGTTATACATTGCCCACATCTGTCCCTATGGATGTGGCATCCCTGCAGAGAAAGAGATGGGGAGACAGAAATTGTCATTAGTACACAGAATTTCAGCTACCCAGTTGAGCAGCAGGGAGTACTGCCTAGCTTGATTTACCTTCTCTCTCACTGCACTGTGCTGCAGCAAGAGCATTTTCCCTCCTCCTCATCACACATCTGTAAGGGGTTGAAAATGCAGGGAAAAGAAAAAAACAAGCAGGCAGCCCCTTTGATTCTGCAGCAGGGTGGTTTCTCCTCAGGTTACTGTTCCTGCTTGAAGCCCAACACTAGTGTTGTTCCAAAAATCATATTTTACATACCTGCAACTGGACATGCACCAGAAGGTTCTGCAGACTGACAACAAGTGAGAAGACCTGCTGCATGGCAAGGGGGTGCAGGGCAGTGTCCTGCAGTGATGATGGCTGTGGTTGAGCAGCACTTGGGGCTGTGTTTTGGCCAACAATCACCAGCAGGGAGGAGGAGAAGTTCTGTCGCAGAACAGCTCTCAGGAACTGCATGATGCTCACTAGATGGAGAGATGCTTTTTAGTGTGTGTTAGTGTTTTTCTCTGCTCTACCCTGTGTGTTGGTGCCTGTGCAATAGCATGGGAGAGGGTGATGAGAGAATATGTGAGCTTAATAGCCCACCAGAGTTGTCTGGCAGCTGCTGACAGCTCTAGACAGGAATGGCAACATGCGTTTCTTTGTAAATCTTCTTTGAGACACTAACACAGTTCATACTCAGTTCCAGATGTCACTACCAACCTCCAAGGAAGATCTGTCCAACTACAGAACTTCCCTTTTGCCCCTTCTTATCACCAGTTACACATTTACAACATCAAATGGACCAAAGTTTCCAGATTCCCTCCAGCACCCCCACCATTCCATTCCATTCCATTCCATTCCATTCCATTCCATTCCATTCCATTCCATTGTCACTAGTTCTCCCTTGCTGCTTGTATCATGGTACTAGTGGCTCCTTCCAGACAAATCCCCCTAACAGATGTAAATACCTAACAGCAGGATTGGCTTCTTATTCCTGAAGATGACTGTATTCAGGACTTCTGTAAAGTCTACAGAGAGTGTCTGGTGAACCTAGAAGAGAATTAAATAGAAGAGAATAAGTGGTGCTGGTTTGGAGCAGATAGAAAGCTCCATTATGTACTTAGACAGTATCCCATGATGACCACTGAAAATCAAGGGAACAGAAGGGAGAGTTACATCATTGGACCCTCATGTTTCCCTCACCACTAGCCTGAGCTGCACAGCTTCCAAACCGCAGCCTACCTTGTCTGTCTTGTTCTCACTACTCCCTGCAGGACCTCTGGCATGTGGCTGTCAGCCTGCCAAGCACATGAAGTGGCAGAAACAGCCACCACCAAGGTGGCTCTACCTTAGCCACAGAGCCAGGCAGCAGGACTGAAGAGCCAGGCAGCCAAAAAGCAGCAGTGGCCAGAAGCTGTCCTTGCCTGCTGCAGCTGGGGCCTGCTGAGAGCCCAGGGACAGGAAATATTGCATGGGTGTAAGTGGCAGAGGAGTTCAGGGACTTGGGAACTTGGTGAAATAGGACTGGTCGGCTTGAGAGGGAAATCTGCAGTACATTGTTTCCTTCACAGAACAGCCATTCAAGAGCAAGGGCATGAAGGCTCAGAGAACACCAGAAGGGTTCAAACTCTTCAACAAGCCAGAGAGTTGATATGGGAAGGCAGGCATAAGGATCACAGGACTGATTCCTCTAAATACTCTTCTGAAGAGAGAAATATTCCACAGAGAACTAGGAGTAGCTCCTGCAACATGGTGGCAGTGGCTACTCATCTTAGAATTGACAAGCCAAATCCTCTAATAGCCTGCCACCCATGAGCCCTGTTTATTCACAGGGTAAAGCCAGCAGCAGCAACACAGTTAAGATGTAAGTTGGCTATGGCCAGACAAATCCTCACTATTAACATCAGCCTGAGATGAATGTGGCCATTTCTTGAAGCCACTGTTCTCCTCTAAAAACTGCAGGTTCAGGGAGACAGCCTGTCATCAGCTCACATTCACAGCCACAAAGGTGCTCTTATGAGTTTCCAGGATGTTTTGTGCAGCTCCAGCTACACTGAACAGCAGAAAGAAGCAAGAGAAGTGACTCTTCTGCTTCTTCCCCTTCAAGAGAAGAATAGAAACACTGACAATTAGAAATGCTGAAGATTAGAAACATTGAAGCAGTCTTGAAGCATTTCAATTTCCCAGCTGTATCTGCAGTTTCTGTCCTCATCTCTGGTGCAAAAACATTTCTGGGTTGTATATCATAGCACATCAAGCCAGTTGGTATTAATAAAACCCAGCAACAGGCTTATAAGCTGCTAAATGATTGCACTTCAAGGATCAATAGGAGCTGAGAGCATCAGTCCCACAAGATGAAGCCCAATACTTGACACTTGACACTAGAATGTCGTTTGGGATTGGCACAGCCCCAGACACAGCCCTGACTTGGAAACTGAGAAGGCAGGCTGTACTTAGCAGCTCCCAGAGCAGGGCCAGGCTGCATTCCCACAGCTGACAGCCTGTACAAGTACCATGCTCTGAGCCCTAAGCCAGAGGCTGCATGCTGACAAAGTAATGAGTGCAGACTTGGTCTGGGCTGGTCTTCTGGAAAACATCTTCCCTCAGCATTAGAAATCAAACCCTTGCTTTTCTGTGCACATGCATGCATGTCCTTAATGTGATTTTATCATCTGCAAACAGGCGTTCCAACCCCCAAAGAGCATACTCTGCTGGGCATAACTGCAAGAGCAGAGCTCACAACTCATTACATGCTCTCTAACTCCATACCAAGAGAGGTCTGGGTAGGTACTTCACAAGGAAACATTTTCCTTTGTATTGACATTGGAAAATGCTTCCTTCAAAGTTGTAATTCCATTAATAGCTGACAACTCCAGCTTAGATGTCTTGTTGGACTGCAAAGCATCAAATACAATGACAGCTGCCCACATTCATAAGAGCTTGCTAATATTGAACACTTACTTGCCAATAATAGGTTCTATCTCACTATTGATCATTTTAGTAACAAAAAAGCAGTTTACAACATGGGAGCTGTGCCCTTCACCCCCAGTCTTCCCTTGAGAAAGGTTTTAAAATATATTTTGCTCTGTTCTGAAGAGGAAAATTATTTGGATCGGGAAAGCTGGGTATGCACTTCTCCCCACAGGATTTGCACCCCTCTTTAACTCTTCAATGATTACTGTCTCAGACCTTCAGGGACATGCTAACTTCCAGTCCTGTTGGAGAGGTGCAGCAGGGAATAACTTGTGGACAGTAACAAAAGAGAAATCAACACAATCAGATTACAGGCCAAAGCCTGTAATTAGATTACAGGCCAAAACACTTTCATATATATATATACTTACACACATATTTATTTTTAAGGTTTATCCATGTGCTGACTCTGAACACTGGAGGGTTTTAGAGTGGTTCTAACCTCAGTATTGTAGCGATGCTGATAAAGCAAAAGGGATGCCACCAAAAGCCATCCAGAGCACAGCAAGGCATCTTCAGATGACAAGGAGGCAGGTCTGGAAGGAGGGGACCACAGCCAGGTGCATTCCAAAACCTTCTGCAGGAGTTCCAGCAAGGACACATTGGAGAGCAGCACAGCTACTGCTGCATGAGAGAAACAAAATCAGAGAGGGTGATGGGATGGCATAGGTTAAACAACCTTGACAAGCACAACAGAAGTGCAGAGCACACCCCTGCTGCAGTGAGGTAGCCCAGCTGCCACAGCTCATCTGAGTGAGGCTGTCCAGCTACTGGTATTCATCTCCCAGAACACAAGCAATTGGTCAGCAAGCTAATCAACTAACAACACAGTAGGAAAGTCAATTAGAGCTTTTCCCTAGTATTGTTTAATTTTTTTGAACTATGACAATACCAGGATATTTCAAGCTAGGCACCAAAGGCCCACTGCTGTGTTTATGAACAAGAAAAATACAGTGATTCTGTCTTTCAGCAGCCAATTCTCAAATCATGAGAAGGCAGCAAAACCAAATCAAACTCCTCAACCTAAAAAACCTCATCCAAAGTATGAAATTGTCTTTAATTATAATGCTGTGTCTGGATGGGGAAACGTCCACCTTACCTGCTAAGACAGTTAGAATACAGTCTCTGTCAAGCTACATCCTCACTGAAATTAACTTAGCAATCAATACAATCCTTCCTCACCTCTCTGTTGACTACAAGGTGTTGTCTGATGAAGGTTCCAGTATAGAAAATTCAAGGATGGCTGCAGGAGGTCAGTGTCCCTTGGCCTGCATTTCCCACAGAGATTACAGACTAGAAACAAAAGAACAGGTGTAACAAGGACACCAACTTAACAGAGCACCTCAGCAAATGAAAGAAGTCAGTCAGTGGGGAGGGAATTCAGACAAAGTGAAAATAAACACAGCAGGGCACAGACAAAGCAACAGGTGTTTGCTCTACAATGTTTGCTTTAGAGTGGACAGTGCAGTGAAGGAAGAGTGCAGAGGTGGGGAGAGGAATTGAAAAAGGTATATTAGAGTGCATATATCACATTGGGCAGTAATGAGTCCAAGAGAAATGGACTTTAGGGCATCTGTTTCCACAGAGAAAAACCTGCAGTGTGAGTTATCTGCTTCCACAGTGTGAGTTTGATCCTAGTACTAGAACAAGCATAAACAACGATGTGACTGTCTCTCATGGCGACCAGACTGGGGAAAGCCATGGAGAGCTGTGCTCCTCCACTCTCACCAATTTGCTCACACCAGGAGTAAAATGTCATGTTTGTTGTAAGCACCAAACACTTAGCAACAATGTTTGGTAAGAGTTAGGGAGGGAAATCCAGGACTGCAGGGCTCAGCAAAACTGTCTTTGAAGATCTGGAGAGCTTAAAACTTGAGTAAGCAATTCTCAGAAAACACACATCAACACGCCCCTTCCATCTAAGAGGCCTCATTAGAGAAGAGTGTCCTGCACATCCACCCCTAGAGAACACAGCTGGGAGGCCAAGGGGGAAATAAATGGGGTGGCTGGGGTAGGGAGAGAGTTGTGTGGAAAAAGAACAAAGCAGAAAGCAAGGGCAAAAGGGGCTTGTGGCTCCTGGGAGAAGCTGTGCTGTGTTCTAAAATCACAGCAGCTAAAAAGGCTGGGATAAAGAGGCTGTGGTTCCTCCACACCCCCAGTTCCCTTGGCTAATCAATGTCTGAGAAATGCCACGTCTTTACAAGGACAACACAGGCAGCTCTGAGATATGAAACATTTCAAATTGAAGGGGCTAGTCCTTCAAAGTCTGCTGGAGAAACCAATTTGTCAGAGCAGGGAAGAGATGAGAGGATGGATCAGCTGAACTTTCCTCCTCATATCTTTTCTTTTTTCACAGCTATATGAACCTGCAATAGTCAAGTAAGAAGGCAGAAGCCACCAAGAAAGGATCAGCAGACAAGGCAGCAGGTTATGGTATGGTAAACACAACCTGCTCTTCTGTCTTTGGGGTGGAGTGGGAAAGCCCTGCAGTTGGTTGGGAGCCATATACTCTGAATTCACATTCCAAGGAAAGCCCAGTTTCACTAGACTGCTGGTTCCTGATAGCTGATTAACAGGACAAGACTGTGGCCTGAGCCCCACCAGACTGTTATAGCAAGAATGGACAGGAATGATTCAGGAAGCACAGCAGCCACGTGGTCACATGCCAAACCAACGACAGTCACTGACCCTGAAATCTTGTCATGGTCAGGGGAATACTTTGGCCACCTTGTGAGGTTTCAGAGAAAAAAAATTATTGTAAAAGCAAGAGGAAGAGAACTTGGGCCTTGTTAACTGAGTTAGTTACCACAACTCTTTACAATGCTCTGCTAAGAAAGCATCTCAAAGCAATCATTACTATAATGCAAGGTCAATCTTCTCTCAAAGGACAAGGAGCAAGCCCCTAATCATCTTATGGAACAATTAACAAACACTTCCCTGGGAGAAGATGGATGCACATACTCACCCTGGTGAAGCAGCTTGAAGTCTGTGCTGTCCAGCTCCCTTATGCCCTTGCTCCGCAGCTGCACCAGGAAAAGAAGGCTCAGCAAAACAGGCAGGTTCCTGTTGGCTAAGAAGGGCACAAACAGCTCAGCTTCTCAGTGAACTCCAAACTATTGTACCTTAAAGTGTGTCAGGAATTGTGAATTTTCTGGCTGCAGGATAAGGACACGGACACACATACACACACACACACACACACACACACACAGAGCCCCAACGTTTTTCTCATCTCTACAGTCCCCTCTGGACCAGATCCCCTTTCTGTCACTCTGGCTTGGCCTGAGCCACACTTGAATCCTGCCAACACCATTTTAGGAGCAACTAAGAAGGGGGGAAAAAAGAACTAGGATCATTCATACCCTTCATGAGCTATGTAGGGAGCATGTTCCTCACTCTTTGAAATTGATACTGCTAATAAACTAGAAGTCATTAGCCCTTTCTAGACTGCTCCCTTCCTGCCCACTTGACCATTGCTGTTAGTTTTGTTCTCCTCCATCTAGTGAGACTGCAAAAATGCTGTCCCATTCCATCCTACAAGAAAGGGCAGAGACAGAAGTGAGAACCTCACACATTGGGCCTGTATGTAAGGAAAATGGGGCTATTTAGACCACCAACCCCACAGAGCAATCTTCTCCCTAATATTCACCTTTTTACAGTGCTGTAAACAGGTTAAGATTTTGTACTGTGTACAGCCATACCTACAGCAAGCAACTATCACCTCCAGTAAATGTTTTCACAAAGGCACATGAGTTTTCAGTTTTGAGGAGAAAACACTTATGGGTGTCTTTAATGTTAACATATTCCTGATGGAGTCCCACTGTTGGGTCTCCTTCTTGTCTAAAAGCAGGCTACTGTTTGAATAGGGATGCAGATCCCCTGGACTTAACTACTCCAGGCCTCACAGAGCTGCCTGTGTGCTGGGAGACAAGGAAGTCTGTCTCCAGAGTACATCTGGTGTTTGACTTTCTGCATGGGTTGCCAGGATGTCACTTAACAAGTTCAAGATGCAATACAAAGAAGAGCTACACATATTAGCAGCAGCAGAAGGGCTCAAACCTTGCAAAAGCTCCTATAGCTCAGTGTCCTACCCCCATAACCAGTGGTTTGGAGGAATAGGTCTGACTTCCTATAGGAAATGGATACTTTGCCTCCCCACAGCTCCTGACATCCCTAGATCAGCAGCAGAGGGATATGCAAGTTCAAATGTGCACAACTCCAAACAAGATCAGACTTAGCAGATCTTGTAGCCTCATGCTCTACCATGCCCCTCTTTCAATGCCCCTCCTCCAGCCTACTGACTTTGCTGGAGGTAAAGCAAAAACACTGAGGTGCTCCCAACTGCTGCACAACAAAACATTTGAAACAGAGCAGAGCTGTTAAAAGCATCAGTGGCCCCCTCAGGAACAAATAAAAGTTGTGCTAAGTCTCTATCCTGAAGGAGCCAAGGACATCCTAGCACTGCTTCTTATTTCAGTTCAAGCTCACAGACTGGTTTGCACAGCACCATTCTTAGTGGGACAACAGTTCCAACATCACAGGCAGGGCTAGAAAGGAAAACAGGGACTTCCCCTGGTCACAGCCTTGCTCCCTTTGAGAGACTTATCAGAGTTATAAGATCTGGTGATACCACAGTCCCTGTTTGGGGATCAATACCATGAACGATTCAATCCTTGCTCCTGATTTCTGTGTCCTGGGAACTATGTATACTCAGGCACACCCAGCTGTTTTGCACAAAGAAGAGGCAAAAAGGAGGATGTCTTTCAGACACCACTTGGGCCCCTATTCAAGCAGGAAGATTTACCAGCACAGCTATCCATTTGAACACTGACAGCAGTATACAAGAACCTTGCATTGGTTTAACAATCACAGTTTGAAGCCAGAACAACCTAAATTAGAAAAAAGGCTCTAACTTCAAAATGAATCTCTGAAAAAGGAAACTAAATTAGCACAGTTCTGTTCATAAATTTCCCCATGCAGGTAAGTACTGAAGCTACATCAGCAGTTCAAAACCACTTTATCCCAGACTGTGTCCCTACAGCTAGTTGATCTTACAGCAAGACCAAATCACAGAGGTGGGGTCACCTTGCAGGGTGGCTGAGCTGCTCTCTACCAGCAGCTGTTGCAGAATCTGTAAAAATCGGCTCCGAAGTAGGTCACAGACAAGGACATCCTCATTTCTTTCCAGAAAGGTCCTTAGAGTCATCAACACCTTCCAAGCCACTTCCACAGAGCTTGAGCAGACCAGATCCTGCAAAGGAAGAAACAAACACATTACCTTTCTACCCTGATTAGAGAGAAGTCACCATTGTTTAATACCATTATGGTAATCTGGTGCCTTGGGAAACAGCCTAATAAAGCACCATTAAGATTAAGTATGTCCTGATTAAATAGAGAACTGAATGAAGCAGAAGGACTCATGTCTGTTAGGCACCTCTGAGTAATATCCCTTTTAAAGAATGATTTGGTTCTGAGTGTAAGGGTAACATACATTTAAGGTCACAGTTTTAGGCAAGGGAGAACCAAACAAGAGAACAGAATCTCTGGTACCTCTGCTCTCCATGTTGTTTTGAAAAATAAGCTTGCATATTGAAGATGCTTGTCTAAAATCAAGCTTATGAGTCAGTCCATAGTTCCTAACTTTCAAAAGGCTGGCAGCTTGTATGTGCAGTAGTAACATAACTAAACTGCATGAAACATATGTAAGCTGGGCAAGCAATCAATCACAGGAAAGGGGAGAGTCATGTACACAGCTCACAAGCCTGCCTCTTGACTACAGGGCTTTTTCTGGAGTCTCTGAGCTGAATCCCACAGCCAGTAGGCTTAATTTGGGCATAGTCTTCATGTTGAGGTACATAACATTAAATTCACTTGCACAGCATGTACAGAGGCAGTTGTATAAATATCAGACAGAAAATGCCTGGTAGTGCTGACATAATATAACCATCTCAACACATATTAGGTCAGCACTACCTTTCCTCTCTTCCTGCAGTAGTCCTGGCTACTGCATTGCAATGGTAGAGTTGAAGAGGTAAACAGGAAACTGGTCTCAGCAACTGAGCCTACAGCCTGCCTGGACAGCTTGCTGCCTCCCCCAACTGCTTTCCCCTATCACACAGCAGTAATGCATCCAGACTTTGATGAGGCAGAGAAAATGGCTGTGGGACCCCGTACCCAAGGAATGCAAATAAGGAAAGAACAGGCTGTCTGTGCTAGAAAAAGCTCTCTAGTTCTGAGATGAGTTCCTGTCTCTAGCAGAGACTTTCACAAACAAAGGGCAGGGAGATGTCGGCACAATCATCTCTGCTGACATAGATGTGCTTCATATGACGTTCAGGAATGTAATCTAACATCTCTGTTCTCTGAGAGAGCACCTCAGACCTGGAGCATGGAGAAGACAAGTGGGACAGTGTGTCATTATGACTACATTCACCCCCAGATGAGCACACAGAGCCCAAAATGACATGAAGCAATAGCCACAGCCTCTCTGGTCCTGGCAAATTCACCATTGTGTTAATCAGTTCCTTCCTACCCAGAAGCCCAAGGTCTCAGATGAAGTCACTAACCATCTGTTATATCTAATCCAGGCAATTATTTAAAGCAGATAAGCAAAGAAGTCATCCTTGGAAGGACATTCATTCTTGTTTCACTGTACCATGCAGAGGCCTTTCCACTCCACTAGTGCATTCTGAGGCTTAGGTTATTCATCTCATAAGTTTTCTTTCCATCTGACAGTATATTTATCCCTGCATATTGCACTGTTTTATTAGTCCATCTAAATTCAGATTGATTATGCTCTTCCACAACTGAAAGGTGAATTGTCAAAGCCTGTGACTTATTACAACTTACTTTAAAGACTGGAACAGAGCTAAATGAATTTACTTCTGCAAGAACATATGGCAAGGCAGAGAAGGGAAAGCAGAAATGTCGTACAATTCAGGGAAGGGAGACACCATTTATGTTTTGCTTATTGACAGACCTGCTTCAGTTTATGGAGTGACAGGTTCCAGAACTACTGCCAAAGGTAACAGAGTGGACAAGCCTCATGGGACACTTCACTTCCTTGATTTGTCCTGATAGGTAAACTCATTGCTCAGTTTTACTAATGCTCTGCAATGGTATCAAATGCCTGGATGCTGTTACCCACCCTGCAATATCATCCCAACTGTGAAAGAACTGCCCCACCTGAGAGGCCTCCTGGCAGTCATTTCAGTAACATCAGATATTAAAATTTAGCCATAGCCTCTTAGATCTGAACAAACATGTTCTGTAATGTCCAGTGGATGCCCACTCAGAGTTAAGCCTTGCTTCCTCTTACTTCTTTATCATCTGCTGACATGGGTTTGCCTTCTCAATGATAGTTAGTTCTAATTTCTCTAAGGGACTGGAGAAGAAATATCACAGTTCTTAGCTTTTGCCCTTACAAGCAAATCTCATGTTCTTCTGTGGAAAAGTTAGCAAATATTTACTACATGACTGGCTCAACAGTCATGGGACAAGAGACCACTGATGGGGAGGAGTGATGGGAAGGTGAGAGCAGTGGAAGTGAGAAAAGGCCTCGAAGCAGCCATCAGGACACAACTGTGTCATGATTACATAGGTTAATAAAGCTCATCACACCAGCTAGAGGCAAACACACTAGCCTGCTACTTCAAGGCCCCTTTCTCTCCTGAACTGATTAAATTTCCCTGTCCCAAGACTATTATTTTATCTTTTAAGAGCAATAAAACATGTTATTTGCAGTCCTGAAAACTCAAGAGTACTTCAAAATTCTCTGACAAGAGTCTCCAGTTAAAACAAGACAAAATGAAAACCTCAAACAAACAGAAAGCTGTGCCCTCAAGACCTGTTCTCTGCACACTGCTTTTTCAAAGTTCTTGTTCATTATACCCTTCTCATCTATGAGTAGCAAAGCTTTGCTCCCAAATTTGCAAAACAGCTTCTTCAAAGGCTGGTACTGAAGAATCTGAAGTACCCAGCTGTGTATCTGGATAGAGGAAGGAATGGGATTTTTCATGACATACATCAGAATAACTCTTCAGATCCTTGTCCAGCCAGCTCTCAGAGGATCTCTTCCTGTCACAGTGGATGGATGACAGAGAAAGAGATAACACACATACAAGGTCCCATTTGCCACAGAAGGCTTCCCTGGCAGGTGGAAGTCTGTGTACACACACACAGCCCCTTCTATCAAAATCCTTGGTTTCACAACATCACTACAAGCTTTAAGAACCAAAAAACCCCCAAAATCAGGGCCAAGATAGCAGCCTGTCCTTGTGAAAGCCACATACCAGTAAAATAAGCAAAATGCTGGAATTGCTCTTCAGAATGGGAAGCAATGGGTTAGCACTGTTCAGCTGTTCTGATGAGCCAAAATCAGATTCTTCAGCCTTAGTCTGCTTGGAGTCTTCCCAGGAAAACCAGAGTTGGAGGACTTGGTGTCCAAATCTCCCCATGAGCTCAGGGTAGCGCAGGAAGAATTTCAGCAGGAGAGGACAATGGACATAGACCAAGCTCAGATCTGGAAGATTATCCAGGATCCTTCTTATGGTAGACAAAGACCTCTGGTAAAGAGGGAAAGGGGAAGTGAGACAGAGGACAAAATAATCACTAATACTGAATATAAAGCATCTGAAGTGATGAGACTTTACTGCAAGAAACAGTCACACTGCCTTTTCAGCAGACAATCAAACACATCAGTTAAACATCATTTTGTGAAGCCCATTTGCATCACAAAGGCTAAGAAACCTGTAGGCTTTATACAGAGCTCAAAGCTGTGCAGCAGCAAAGAGCCATATGGGAGCACTAGAAAGCCTGCTGCAGAGGCTGGAGATGTGTTTGGGAGCCTGAGCTATGAAATTCATTATATTCTGTGTGTGAATTCACAGCCTACCCAACGCAGTTACACTTCCCACACATACACAAGTTTATTCTGTCATATCTATATTCCCCTGTGGATTTACATAGTTAACTTTCCAGGGTGTAGATGCACTGCACAGTCTTCACTCATTCACTGCTCACCACCTATGCCAAAATACTTTCTACAAGAAGGTTGATGTGAGTGGGGAGAAACCTTAGTTTCAACAAAAAGGCTCCAAGAGGTAGGAATGAAATCTTTTACCACATCCAGGGCTTTGCCTTTGTCCTGACAGACAGCAAGGAGGTAAAGTGCAGCTCTGAGTATGTGTGGAGGGGGACAGTCTCCATGGTCCTGTGCTGACAGGAGAAAATTTCTTACAGCTAGAAATAATTCTGCATCTGGAACAAACCTGCATTGAAGGAGATTGGAGTAGAAACAGTAACAATAGATATGCCTTACCCACCAATTCATGGTCACTTGCTTTGTATAGTCTTGGCTCACCTGTCCCCAAAGGTGTAGGCAAAGTATAAGAGCAGTACAAAACAATGCTGGTGGCTGCAAAGAGACTGATCCAAAAAGAAAGGTTCAGGGGTTTCAGACAGGAGGAGAAGGCTTTCAGCAATGGTGTAGTTTAACTGAGGCAGACCCTTCTGCAGGAGCTCAGACATCTCCTGCTCTAGAAATAAAAACACAAGGAAATGATGAGCAATGTCTATGGAACAACTCCACAGTCTGCATACACCAAGCGCACCTCTGTGATTTGGCATCAATAGTGGTGTGAAACCTGACTTAACAGAGCTGGCTTAAAGGATGAAAAGACACTTTAAGGATGAAAAAACACAATCTGTTTGAGATTCTGAGCCTTTTGCTGATGCTGCCTGTATGGCAACCAACCACTGCTAATGGGAAAAGTGGCTTTTCTGATGTAGAAACTTTCACCTCATTTGTTTGGGACTTACCTATTATGGAAAGCTACAGTACAGACAGGAATGCTTTATAGAGTATGTCAGAGGGAAAAAAATACCTTAATCTGCAGATATGCCACTTGACTGTGGCAAGTAATTTTGTTTCAATTAAGCATGCACAGCTGTGCTAATAAATGCCCCCATGTAAACAAAACCATAGGTAGATGAAATGCATTCTTTCAGGTAGGGTTCCAAACTCTTCAAAAGGCATTTTCTGAGTGTTTTCTGTGCTGGTCCAGTAAGGACCAGCTTAAAAACAAGCTGGGGAAAAGAAATCTCTCAGTCAAGCTTTGTGTGTTTTCTCTTCCCTTCTCCTTTGTCCTTTACTATTTTTTTTCACCTGTTGCCTAAACAGAGGGTGGCAGGGCCTCAAACTAAATTAAGCAATTTTTCTCTTTCCCCAAACTTGCCCTCCTGAGAAGTTCTCGTCTTCTCCATGGCTGAGTAAAGGTTCAGGCATAAGCTGCAGAGGAAGCTGGAACAGGTGTGATTCAGGACAGGATTACTGCGAAGAAGAACAGAAAGAGACAGTAAAGGAGGCTAGAAATATCCTCTTCCTACTTCTGATATCACACGCTGTCTGCCAGAACCTCATTTTACTGAATGATCAAAACAAACACTGCCCCATCACAAGAAGACTAGGAGCCAGCCTAGGCTTCCAGGAAAATTAAGAGTTCCCAATGGACTGTCAGCTCACAGATGTGGGGGTGTGTGCAGTGACAACAGTGAACATGTTCATACCTTGGGCCAATGTGAATACAGTGAGGTATTCCCACAGCCATCACACACCTTGTCTACACAGAGAGTCCTATAAGGACAGGACCCTAACACTGCAGAGAATGGGAGATGTTTAAGGGCAGCTCACAATACAATGATTCCACTGGCAAACAACACTTGGATTTTTTAGCAATGACATTGCCAGGGATGAACACTGAAGAATGCCAAAATAGCAACTAAAAGGGTGAGAACAGCTATTTCCAGGCATTTCTTTCTCTCCAACCCATTTCCTTGCAGAACAGGACATAAGCAGATATCTGTAACACACCATCCTTGGCATAGCACAGTGCTCTATTCAGAAACCTAGATCACTCCCACCACACACCATTCACAGGCACAAATGTCCTCACTCGAAGTTCCACACTAGTAAACTCGACTAGGAGTGCTCTGTGTTTTGTTTACTTTTTAAATGAGGTACAGTCACAGGAAAGAGGAGGTAAAACATCTCTGCAGACCCAGAGAGAGTCTCCCCAAATACTCCTCAACCTAGAAATCATAGCCTCTACTACAGGAGATCTTTTACAATACCTGCTACTGAAGTTATCCTCCTTCCCCCCATGTCTAATATATTATCACACCATGAGGAACAACAACAGTGGCAGTAAATGCTTAGGAAGCCAGAGCTCAGATGGAACTGATGCTACTGGTACTTCTCTTTAGAACACCCACTGATCTGACTACTCCAAAGTCAGGCTGCTCTATCTGTGCAACTCACAACAGAGCACAGAATTCTCACAATGCTGTGCAAATCCATCCACCTCCTACCAAACCGCTTCTCCCTTCTCCCACATCAAGCTCTTCCATTGTCAGTAACCATTTCCATTTTTCAGTAAGACACAACTATTCCTGAGTCTCTCATCTTACCTAATCAGGTGTATTAGATAAGGCATGATCTACTTTCCCATCTGGAAATTTTATGCTCACTAACAATGCACACATCACAATACCTCTGTACAGAGCAAAATCTGGCCTTCAGCTCCAGTGTCAGTCGGATGAAGGACGAGGATGCTAGACAGAAAGCAAGACAGAGATGTCAAAGGAGCACAGAACATGTATGATAAGAAAAAGAGTAGGCAGGTCCCATAACCACCCCCACACATCTCCATACAAGCCTGGTGAAGAGGGCAGGCCATCTTAGTAAGAATATACATATTAGGCTGCCTCTCAGAAAGTAAACTACTCCAAGTTTGGGTATGAGGAGAGTATCTGAGGTTACTTTGTTTTCTTAGGAGAAGTTAAGATTTGCCTGTTTCACATGTTTAGAACAGAGGAATTGTCTACATCACCTCTCTGTTGTGTGAAGAATAAGGCATACATAAACTAAACTAGGATTTCTACATAGTAAAATCCCACCAACAATTCCAGCATAATCCCTGTCTACAGGAACAGCCAATTCAATTCTGAATTATTCCAGAGGGAAGGAAAAAGCTGACACAACATTCTTATCCAAAATGAAACCTGTCTCATCATCATTGCTAGACCAAATAACTTTTCCATCCTGCTGAACAAAACTATGCACCCTATTCTTATTCATATAAACTTGTAATAGCATCCTCCCCATAAAGTCTCAATGTTAGGCTCATTGCCTCAGTAATATGCAGTAGCAGCAAGTTCCATCAGTTAAGAGCACAGAGAACACAATCCCACAATACCCTCCTACCCAGCTTCTTGGAGAACTTATTCCTCATGCTTGGCACCACTGTAAAGAGGGTACTGAGTGCTGAGATGAAAACCTCTGTCACTGACGGGCTGACAGCCCTTTCCAGATAGCTCTGTTGAAAGATAAATACATCAGGTGCACAAGGTGCTATAAACACTGAAGGCAGCAGCTTCCTTCCAGCCTCCTGCCTGCCCAGAAAGTCAGGTTTCTAAATCCAAACAAATGGAGTAGCAGTTCTTTTACCAAAATGCCTGGCAGCAGAGCAGGCTCACAGAGCACTTTGAACACAACTAACTCCCCCTGCCAGCACTATGAGCTGTGCTGGTAACTCTGCCAGACATCCCACCAGACAAGAGACTTCTCCTGGACTCCAGCAGGCAACCAGTTAGGCCTTAATGCACAGTGACTGACACTACTGCCCACACTGCACTGGGAGTTACTGCTCTCACAGGTCAGATGGATAATTCTATACAACATAGGACATATGTTTAAGTGCAGCTGACCTCAGCAACATTTAACACCTGTGCTTCAGTGTTTCACTGAGCAGTGGCAAACACAGGCATTTGAGCTCTCTACAGAATTTAGCCCTGAACTGTTTAGAACAGAATGACTCAACTCACTCTTGTTGAAGGTCACTGGACAATTTTCTCACAGTCCATTAATTTTTACCCAAGTTCAATGAGCAAGAAACAGAACACCGACTCCAGCTTTGCCAAACCGGACATGCACTGCACCCTCCTGTCAGGGAGGAGAACAGCAGTGCCACTGCAGCTGCCTACCAAGAGATTGGTTAAGAAAACACCAACCAAAACATCTCCAAGCTCCTAACAACTGTGAGAATCCATACACCAGTGCCCGTCACAAAGCACAAGGAAACTTTACTAAATGTTAAGAACCGCAACAAAAGTCCCATTGTTTTGACAATTCTGCTTGAAGTGTCTTAGGGACAGGCCTGTATGGAGCACTAAAGCACTCATGAGTCTCCACAGCTACTTTTTAAATCATGTCACTGGCCTTACTGCTTAATACTGCCCATGCAGACTGGGAAGCCTCATCAGTACCTTCTGGGAAGAAGCATAGAAATGAAATTGCAGGTGCAAACCATGGCAGCTCTCTGGGACACAGGCAAGTTTTGAAAAAGTGGCAGAAGGGGAAACAACAGTTCAGGCACCCTTCATTTCCTGACACATCCAGAGCTGCAATGGATCCCACAGCATGGTAGGTAGGCTATGGGATGGCACAGCCTGAAGACATGGAAACTGACATGGAAACTTTATGAATTTCTGCACCCTCTGAGAGCATTTGCATGAACTATGTAATTCCATATTTGGCTGTGGAAAAGTGGCAAATGCCACAACTCTTCTCAGTTTACTTGACGTGCCCTCTTCCCCAAAAAAACATTTGTGCAACCCACTCTTGGTGCTTGAAAGCACCTTTCCAGGTACCCATGGAACAGACCAAGTTCAAAAGAAATCCTACCATGACCATGGGGATGCAGAGACTGTCACAAATCCTCAACAAGAACTCAGAGAAGTTGCTTAGTGTGTCTTTGCTCTCAGAGTTGGGGGCAGTGAAAGCATTCTCCTGGGCCATGAAGTCACCCTGGAATTCCACTGCTAACCTACAAACACACAGTGGATAACAGAGGAAAGAGGAAACCTCCTAACTCTGTAAAGGAAGCCAGGAGATACAACATTTTAATCACAATTATCACCATAAAGGACTCACAAACACTCAATGGGTTGGAAACAGAGGAATCTGGCAATCACATTCAGTTACCTCTTGAGTGAAGCTATTAAAAGTCATCAAGGTTGCACAACAGTACACATTGGGAAAGGAAGACTTAGTTTCTGTGAAGAAAGCATGTGTTGTGGGAAGCTCTGGAGTGGTAAGACTGGTTTTCAGCCATACCAGAATGTCTGATGCACAATACAGCAAACTTTGTGAAAATCAGCCAAGGAACCATTCAGCTGATATAAAATCCATGACAGAACCTGAGTGCCCTCTAACACGACCCTGAGACTCTGGGTCAATGCAGAAAGGCACGTCTGATTCTGACTGAATTATCTCAGCCAACCCAAGTGATGCAAGGCAAAAACTAATTTGGCCAGACCACCCTAAAAGCTGATCCTGATTCATTCTGATTCATGCACAAACTCATCTATCGCTGTCTGATGTGCAGGTTAGGGTGCCAAATAGCTCTGATCCAGCAGAAGAGGTAAAGTTGGTGCCTATAAACCCACTTCCAGTAGCAGGTCACAGACATGAGCAAATCCAAGGCCAGTATCTGGAGGAGATATGCATTTGTTAAATGGTTAATCCCCTCTGGCAGTGAAACCACATAGCATAGCATAGGAATCTAGTTTCACACATACCTTCCAATAGTTCTTACACTATCAGCAGTTTTGGTGAATTTTCAAAGCCCAAAGACATGACATAAACTGATAGGTCCCAGGCAAATTTAATGGGAGACATATTCAGGTGTCACAAAATTTTCACTATTAATACATAGCCCTGATTCTGCTGTTTCACTGACCTGTGCCATGCACTGAACTCACCTGTGATATTTCTGTGGTGGGGCTGGGTGGAGGAATATAGTCACAAGGACAGAAGAATGGACAGACACAGACACACACCACCCACCCACCTTCCTGACGTGTCCTCACCTGCAAGCATTTCTGAAACTTTCCAGTGTATTGAGCAAGAACTGACCCTGTCTCTGAGGAACTCTCCCAAGATTTCTGTTTGCTGAATGACTCTGAGACACTGAGAACAGGAGATCGCCCTGTTAAAGGAGAGAATCTTATAAAATCTTATGTCCACTTTCAGGAAAAAAATAGCTTTCTCCTCTCACACCAGCAGCAGGAGAACAACAGATTGCACTTCACCCCTTTACACAACAATTTTTTTACTACTGTGCTTTCCCAGAGAGGGCAGAGTTAAACAACTTGTATGCTCTTCCTAGGGAGGACAGAGTCATGGAACTATTAACTCTGCACTGCCATCTCTTTAGAGTCTGTATTACCATGATTTGATCTAATCCGAGTTTTATGCATTTCAGCTAATGGAGCTTTAAATCCTTCTGAGAAAACTTTGTATTTTTAAAGATTTTCTTTCTTCCAAATACTCTTCAGACAACACAGAATAGATCTTCTCCTTGCTTAGCAATGAAATCTTAGAAGTTCTTCTATTTTGGCTCAGACTTTTAAGCAGTTATCCATGTACTAATTCTTGTTCCCACACAGCATCCCACTGAGTTAAGCCTGAAGCCAACTGAAGCATCAGAGTTAATCATTTGCCCAAACTGGGAACAACTTGGAACTCAAAATCTGCCTTTAAGCCTTAACCTGTTGTGGTGGTCTTCTCCATAATACCAGAGGAGGGCACAGCTACACACTGGTGCCTGGCAGTTCAGAACTCCTTCTCCATTTCATGCTGAGATACCTTGGCAAAGGTATCATAATTTCCCCTTTTCTCCCTTTAAACACAGCCTGCATATCCTCACTATCTAATTTCCTTCCTGTGAAGCTCCTAATTCTGAAAGGGACACCCAGCTCTGTGTGTGTGCAAACTGACTGGCCAACATCTGCCTATGGGACAGAAAGCACTTCTGCCTTCTTCAGGCAGAGAAGGCCAATATCTGGTACGACAGAACTTGGGTCTAAAAAATGTTCATCATGAATTTGGAGTTCTGCTACTCCTTTGAGTATTGAGGTGTTCTCCCCACTAATGGCACGAAATCTAAACCTACATGGCTCTAAGCCTACAGCAAGAAGGCTCAGTCCTTGTCTTTTCATTAGCCATCTGCACCTGGGGCTCTTCTCAGAAGTGCAGAGGTCCCAGCAGCACACCACACTAACCACAGATGCCAGGAACAGAAAAGGGTTTATAGTTCAAATAGTGGCTAACAACTCCCTTGCTGAGGGATCACAGTGCATATATGGTGACACTCTTGATCTGAATGTAGAACAAGAAATGTTCATTGCTGAAAAAATGGATTGACCAATGCAGCCTACAAGGTGAGGGTGGGAAGAAGGGGAAGTTCAAATGGCTGTGGAGTACTGGACACATAAAGAGAGTAGCATGCTCAAGTAGTGCCCCACAGAACTTCACTGATTTAGAAGGATATCATTCACCAGCATCCACCTTCATCTGCTTCAACGTCTGCTACCATCTCAAGGCAAGAGAATCAAAAGAAATAGCAGAGAACCAAACAGCCACAGGGGATGTAAACAAGGGGATGGAACACATATAAAACATCAATATAGGAAGATCATCACTGTCCTGCTCAGTCCTACCAACAAGCAACAGCTTTTGACTTACTGCATGCCTCTTACTACTCTGTGGTGGGGAAAGGTCAGCACATCGCTTCAGCACTGCCTCCAGAAGCTTCTGCAGTTCTTCATATGGGACTGGAGGGGAACTCAGATGGTCCTTCCTTAACAAGTGAAGACAAAGACAAGATGCACAGTCCCTGCAGGGGACATTCCACTAGGAAGGCAACACCATCAGAAATAACTGCTCTTCTGATGGAAATATGCCACTGACACTTCTCTCCAGCAGAGCATAGTAAGGTCACAATATCTGAATAGTGTCTTCACCCACACATAAACCCAAACACACCCTCAGTGCTCTGTCTGCTTTCACCACAGTCAGGGAGCCCATGACTGTCCAGAGTCTTATGTTTATTATTCTTATCAGTCCAGATGGGGCACAGAGTGACAAAGCCACAGCAGCTGCTGTACAAGCCTGCCTAGAACACTAGGTCCTTCCTGAAATTACTTGCTGCCTGCCACAGCTTCATTGCTCTGGCAGCTTTCCTGAGGTGGGTGGGAAGCTGGCTCTGCTGTACCCACGCCTGCCTCAGCCACAAGTCCCACTGCGGAGCACGTTCACCCACACAGCCACAGGGGAACTGCAAAGCCCAAGATGGTATCAACAGATCTATCTGAAGAAAAGTCTGCAAATACATTCCTACCTACCTCAGGAAAGCAGCCACAGCTTTCACAGCCTCCACTGCCACCTCCAGCACTGGGCAGTTCACTGTCTCCATCAAAACATCAATGGCTTCTATGCATACACCTCGGTTGGTGAACAATTTGATTTCCACTGGTTGCCTTTGAAGACAAAACAAAGTAAACAAGGAGAATGTTGTCAGAGTTAGGTAACTGTAGTGCCCTTCCCTCATTTCAGCAAATTGACAGCTGAGCCACGAGATTACAGCCATGTTTTTCAGTATTGAGAGCCAGGAGCCAGCTGCTCTCAAGGAGGTACATTCACACTTGAGCAGGTAGAGGGTTTGCTATAAAGAGGAAATTTCAGCCAGTCTAAAGCACTACCATGATAAAACACAGCCTGGATAGAGTGTGACTACTCCAGAACAGTGTCATGAAAAGCACAAGAAAAACAAGCTTTGCAAAATATAGTGATCTCTGTGCCTTGGACTCTATGTTCAGGCCATCTGCTCTGGCATTTGTGAGTTCATCTAGCAACTTACATTTTTAAGTATACAAGCAAACATCCCTGTCCTAGAGGATAATGCCATGAGAATAGCTTCTCTCATCGCACTCCTAATGGCAGATGCTGCCAGGGCAGGAACCTTCACAAACTTGAAAAGTAAACAGGAGAATAAACACAATCCAACTGTCGAGATTTAACAATCCTTCTCGACAGTGAGCATTTTGGTCATCTGTGGCCCAACACCTTTGAGCATTCAGCATGAGAGCATGGAGGGACAACAGGCCATTAATTCCATTATTGGACAGAGCTGTGTAAATGGCAGACTTTGGCTCCTGGCAAGTCAGGTACAGTTGGGGAGGCAGGGGGAAGACAGGCAGTTACATACAGACAAGAGGCACAAACAACCTGCCAGAGGGTCCCTCCAAAGTGAAGCAAGAAAAGCAGCACAGCATGACAGGAGCCACATTTGGGAGCCAAAACTATTCCCTGTTATTCAATTTTCACAGTCATGCCTGACTGAAGAAAGCCAGGAGCACATGCTCTCATGCACAAATGGGAAAGCAAAGTGAACTTCAGTAGAAATTACACTAATAGCCCAGTTACATGGCAAAAAGGGAACAGAAGAAGAACCACTCTTTTTAGTCACCCAGTGGGATGGAACCCAGCTTCGCAGCCACCTCACATCCCGCTGTGAGGTGGCTGCAAAGAAAAAAGCTGTGAGGTGGGCATGGCAAGGAAAAGGACTTGTGGAACTCAGGCATCAGGAGCCAAGCCACAAGTGATGCACTGAACTTCCAAATTACTTCTACTCACACTGGGTAATTCTATTAATCCTCTGTATCTCCTTTCTTTAATCACTGACCTTCTGAAGTAAAATACATCAGGAAGAAAAAAGTCTTCACTGACTCATGCAGGGAAGAAGGGATGGAGGAGTATTGCTGACTCATTCAAGCAGCACAAACCCACTTTCAAGATGGTGCATTGTGATATCTTTGGGGCCTGGAGGGAAAGTGTGAAGGGCAGCACTCTTGCAGCTTCCTGCAACCTCTCATCTTTGGGCCCCAAACTGCACCTGCCACTTTGATTATGCTGGGAGAGACAAGGGTCACTCCAGGGAGAGCTACCCAACATTCCTGACATACTGCCAAGGGGAGCAGTACGTCCTGCGTGGACCTCACCAGAATGTGAGGCTCACTTACACAAGAGAATCCAGCTGCAAGCTAAAACCAAGATGAGAGGTTCCAGCACAAGATCCCTTTCCCCATTATGATATAATTTTAAATAAAACGTGATTTCTAAGGCAAAGCTCAGAGAAACAGAATGGGTGTACGAGAAAATGAGAGCAACTGCACAGAGTGTTCTCTTTGTTTCACAAGCATAAATGCTGTAATTAATGTTCCCCATATCCCAGTTTCTCTTTTTGACAGATCCCACACTGGCATCACCACACTGTTCTAGCACTGTTGCTTTTTCTTCTCCTTTTTACCCTGCCACTTGCTACAAAATTGACTATGACATTTCCAAAATTCTGCTCAAGGGCTCTCTTGGGGGATCCAAGTGACAAAAACGAGACTCTGTCACTAGCATGACAGGATAGGAACAAGATCATAAAGGCAAGAACAGGAAGCACAGAAGAAAAACAAGCCAGTGTATATTATTTCTTCGCAGAAAACAAGAGGCAAAAAGTGACAGAAGACATTAATATTTCAGCCTAGAATTTGTTTTTGCAGTTTGAATTTAGTTCAGATGATGATAGAAGACCAGAGGCCATGGAATTTGCATACTTTGTTTTGTCATAGAGGCACACTTAGCAGGAGCTGGCCTGCTCACATATGCCTGGACCTTCCTGGACTTCTCTCCTGCTCTATCTACAGCTGATAAGAGATTTCAACTCCCTAACTGGCAAGTAAGCAGGAAGAGGAAGATTTAGTGGTGGATGTAAGCACAAACAGGACAAGCTGGGAGGTTTGGAAGCAACCATCAGGCCTTTCTTTGCAGGAATAAAGGAGATGAGATTGTTCAGCACCATCTTTTAAACACAAAAACTCTTGTGGGTTCTGGTCTTGGAAGAAAATCTTAAAAGAAAAAGCCTCACAGTCTCCATTTTGGAGTACCAAACTCTGCCTGCAAGCCTCCCTTGGCACTCCCTTACCGTTTCAGTATTTCAGTGAAGAGCAGGAGCCCTTGTTTGTGCAACTCCACATTGTTCAGCAGCAGGACACCTTGGAGACTCCTCACCAGAGATTCAATGCCTGTACATGTTCAAGAGAAGTCACAGAGAGTCTTTTAATGTTCCAGATTCCAGAATGGAAGCAAAATTAATTTTTAAAAGGAAGAAAGATTAGAACAATTATTTTTCTGAGCTACTGACAGAAACAACTGTCCAAAACTGTTGAGTGTTCACTCAGCTCCCTCATAACATGCCTCAACCTTCACTGCTGGAGATAAGTCCCAAAGAACAGAAGGAATTTAACCATTCTTCCTAAATCCACTCTTGGCATATCCACAGAAATACTTAATAGTAACTCAGACAGTGTCAATCATGATAACTGGTTATTATAATGAATTAGTGCTCATCAGAAACTCATTAGGACAATGACACTACAAATTCAAGCTATGTTGGACATCACGAGCATGTCTGATAGGTACTTATTTTCAGTCCTTTATCCATCCTGACTGGAAATTGTGGTTGTGTGCAAAGTGCTGGAATTCAGCTAGAGGCACAAGAATGACTGCAGTCACTGTGCCAGCAAGGTTGATGACTCACCATACACAGTGTGACACTTGGAGAAGAAAAGGCGCTCTTCAGTCAGGAGGAGTAGACAGCAGTACACTGACCAGATGAGGATTTCACTTTTGCACAAGAGACACTCAAAGAGGAACTCTGCAAACACACACACAAATAAGGTCACTCTGGTAAGAAGCAGGCTGCTCACAGCACGGCACAGCTGCTCCTGGAACAGAGCAGAGGAAGGAGGAGGGAACGAGAAAACATAGCAACAGCCACAGGGAGAATGGCTGTACCATGAAATGGCAGGAATGGAGAACACAGTAGATGCTCAGGGGTATGCTAATCTTCAAAAAGAGGTGACTGGAGAGCAGAGACCCATGGGCAGGCATCTTCCCAGCACAAACTCAGTAGGAAGGAACTGAATTGTGGATCTAGCCTTTGGCACAAATGAAAAGCCACAAAGCAAGCTTTATCACAGATGCAGTGACCTTTTTTTCCTCATGACTTTTACATCTCCCAAATAATTTGTATCATGAAAGTATTTCTGTCTTTTGGGATTACAGAGAAATAATAAACCATCTCCCATAGCTGCATTCTAAAGCTAAATCCTAGACCAAAATCTGAGCAAACTTACAATATTTAGTGGAATGAAATGGAAACCAGTTTGCTTAAACTTGTATCTAAGGTCCTGCAAGAAGGACCTTGACCTCAAGTACTTGGCCACATTCTCTCAGTGGAAACTCCATTCTTCCTGGTGACACCTGCTTCTAAACTTTCAGTTAAAAACATACTCTCCCCTTCTACTCCTAAAATCACTTGGTACAAAATGGCCACCACATTATGGCATCAGTGGATTTCATGGAGCCAGCCTGATTCCTAAACCAAACAGCCAGGGGCAGATTTGATACTGGGGAACGAACAATAAGATGCTACTGCATTTGTTCACCTGGGACATCTGCATGGATAAAAGCAGGAGCATATCTGCTAGGAGAGTGAACCAGCACTGCAGCCATACAGTGAGAACTCGCTGCCTGTAGCATCTCATCTCTGGTTAACAAGAGCTGTTGGGAAGCAAACGTCAAAAGGAGAAAGGAAATCAGCTATACAGCTGTGAGTAGGAAACAGTTTGTTCTACCTTTTAAAATTTAAAACATAAATTAAGGTCTCTCTTTCGGCATTTATTTCACAGATTAAACCTGCTAAGGTAAGATAAAACACTGAACCAAAGAGACTCAAAAAAGCACATGAGAACTACAACAGAGTAGATCATGAGTAAGAATAGTTCTGCCCCCAGGCTTAGTCATGCTGGTGCTGCATGTGCTGTATCAGACCTCAAGTGTAAATGAGTAAGATCAGCTAAGGCCAGGAGTAAAATTTTCCCCATTCCAGGATGCAGGCATGAACAAGAAGGTGGTCAACAGAGGTATCCCCTATTGCTGGTTGGGGTACTATGTACAAATTACAAAGGGGATGGGACAAGCATTAATACACAGACCATTGTTCTACTTGTCCTTACTTTTTTTTTCTTACATAATTTTTCTGCTGACAAATCTTATAGCTACTATTTAACTCTAATCACAGTTCTGCTGTCTCTAAAGCTTACCTTTTCCAGCTTTCCCAAAACCCTCTGATTTTAAAGATTCCCACATTCCCATTTCTCAGTGCAGCCTCTATTGCTGGTGTTGGTAACAGAACACCCTGCTTTTTTATATATACAGTGCCTCAGATAAAGGTTCATTACAGGCCAGCAAATTATTTATGTGTACCAACAATTCACTACTACTTCAGCAATCACCTTTTTGAGAACAAGTGGCAGTGGATTTTCCCCTTCTAAAAAGTCAGGGTTCTCAGTCTCCTCCTCTGTCTTTGCATTATTCATAAGAATAGATACAAAATGGTCAGATTTCAGCAGCTCCTTTAGCAAGCCTGCAAAAGGAAGAGCAAGAATGAGCACCATATTGAGCAGCACAGTGAGGATTATATTAACACACAAGTATTTACAGACTAAGACTTGTTGCCAACTTCTTCCCCTCTCCTGGAGGGCCTCACCTCCAATTTAGGGAGCTTCTTCTCATTGTGTCCCCCAAATGCTGCCATGACCCCCATGTCTTGCAACCCCTTGCTGCTGATACTTTTTGCTGGTCTGATCTGGTCTCTGTTCCTTCTCAGAGCCACATATGTACAGGGATGCATCTCAGGAGCTCCCTACTTGCATTATCTTCTGTTAATAATCACACTTTAAACTGTTTCTTGGGAGAGCTCTTGACGTGCATTCTTCTCCAAGCAGTCAGTTACCCTCAATGACAAGACATTTTCCCTAGAACACTTCCCAGAGAACAGGCATTTATCTTCCCCTTCTATTTCCACAGGCTCTTACAGAAACAGCTGTGTTCAGCTAAAGGATATCCACACTCCAAAAAACTCCCTCAGTATAGCAGTATAGATCACTGCTACAGGTAATGATGAAAATCATCAGTACACATCAGTACAAATCCACAGGGGTATCTTCTGAGCTACAGAATTCTACTTTCAAAGGAATCATAATCTGTTTCTAGTAGTTGAGTAGATAAGCTGAGGAGCAATCCAGTTCCTGCTTGCCTCCTTCTAGAAAAATTAATTCCCTGAATGGTTTACAAACAAGTGATGTCAGAAAGGCTGAGATTGTGCTCCCCAGCAACAGCTGAAACATGGAGTTGTAAGGATAACTGCAAGAAAGTGCCACTTCCACATTAGCTCTCTATCTAATTAACACAATGCCCCACATTTAAAGACTGTATTTTTTAGACTCCATCCCACTGCTCTACAAAATCCACTTGCCCATGCACAGTATCTGAATTTAGACATTTTGAGAGATGATCAGGCCATAGCACAGGCTCTGAAGAGACTGAAGATTAGTCATTGCTGGGCAAATGTGAGGCATCAGGGGACACAGGGGTCTGGGGGTGCTCAGCAGCTGGTCTGGGCTACTTCACTGGAGTAACAGAAGGGACTGATGGCTTTGGACAAGCAACATAAAGATCCTCTATGGAACAATCCACACTAAAGCATCTAAATCAGCCAAGGACTTCTTCCTCATTCTAAGCCTTCCCTTGCACCTTGCAGTTTCTCTCAGCAATGCCTTACCCAAACAGTTAACCTGCAGCTCCTTTGTCTGTGCACACCCCAGAGTATTCAAGAAGACACCACACAGCCTTTCTTCAAAGTGTCCTGAGAGCCGTTCTGTGCCAGCAGGAGAGGAGTACAGCTTGCCATACAAGTAGCAGACAGCAGCTTTTATACTTTCATTTGGGTATGTCAAGCCCATCAGTAGATGATCCACTAAATTATCTAGCATGAGGAACAGGAACAGCAAACATTCACTGACATTTTAAAAGCACCAACCTATTTCCCTTGAAAACTTGCAAAAGCCTACTGGCCAGACTGGTGTATGCAGGTTAATGAAAGCCACAGTCAGGTGATGTGCTCAGCACCATCTGTCCCTCTGAGCAGAGGTACAGTAACCAACAGCCAGCAGAGCTCACTGTTCACCATATGAAGATCCACCATCCCAGCTCCCTCCACAAACAGTTCAGCTTGCTCACCAGACCCCCAAGGACTGGATCAAGATAAAAAAACCTCAATGTATGTTGCCTGTGAAGCAGACCCACAACCCCAGTTCACAGAGGCTAAAAGCAGGATTATAAAAGCTTCTATGAAGGTTCTAACCTGTATCCCAGGAGGCCTGAATGCCATTCTGACTTCTGGACAGGCTTCTTGCATGACCTTCATGAACTCATCTGGGGGACAGGGGAGTGCATGCATGCATGTGCACTAGGGCTGTGACTACCACCCTTCAGTGGGACATGACATACTACTCACTGTGCTTTACCACCAGTATTTCAGCAAAGCCTGGGATGGCATCTGCCAGCTTGCCCAAGAGAGAAAATGTGGGCAGGCTGCTTCTCATGGTATTGGCTTTGCACAGCTGTAGAGGAGACAGAGAAGGAAAACATTTCGTTGATGAGGACACAGTCCAAAGGCAGAAATGCACCCAAACCAGCAACTTCTCAGTGATGCATAATCTTCCAGAACAGGATCTTTTCCAAAGATGGGCCCTCTTCACCACTTGGGATAAAGCACAGGGAAACCCCAAATACCACACTACGTCTCCAAAATGTCTTTAAATGAATTCAAGGAATTGCCTGCTTGTTGTTCCTTTTCCTCTTTCTCCCCTCCACCTCTTACATGAGCAGACTAATTTCTCACCACTTTTGCTACTTCTCTTTTTTTGTACGCTGTGGGACCATCATAAACTTAGGAATGAAGAGAATGAGAGCCCATAGCACAGGTTGGGAAAGCTCCTCATATAACTGAACAGTGAAGTAGGAAAAGAAGTATCTAAGGAAACCACACAGCTTCATAAGAGTATCATGAAGCCCTGTGGCTGCAAGGCATCATGAGAACAATATAAAAACTCCATGGTAGAAACTAACACTGCCAACATCACAGCTGAGAATGGGCATTAGGACATCCTAGATCAGAGGGGATGGAGCTTTGAGCAACCTGGTCTAGTGGAAGGTGTCCCTGCCCACGCCAGGAGGGTTAGAATTAGATAATTTTTAAGGTTCCTTCCAACCCAAACCATTCGATGATTCTGTGATCCCACTGCTACATCCCAGTCTTGCAGGGCCACTCATTCCTCAACCTCTGAAAGACTGGAAGAAAGGGGAAGAGAACTCATCTTCACTGACCTCCTTCTGACTTTCATCCAAAATGCAGTATAAGTACTGTTCTGACTTCAGCTCCACAACAAGCCTCACCAGAACTAGGCAGAAAAAACAGGATCAGTAATACACACACAAGAGCACTCACAATCCATCTTCCATGGGGCTTTAGCAGACCAGTGAGCAAAGAGCTTAGAAATGAAATGAGCCCAGACATGCTGAGAGAGCTGGGTTACAGCAGCATTCCCAGCACTATTACCTCTGATAGCCCAGCTCAAGCTCTCTGAGGCATCATTCCAGCAGTCCTGCTTCAGCTGCACTACAAACCATGCATGGAAATGAGCTGCAAGCGACAAGCTGAGCCTCAGGACAGCAAGTAAACATAAGGAATTAGGAAAGGAAGGGGGGGAAAAAAACCTAGCTTAAAAGTATAAAAAATTATGGTAATTGAATAGACCAGGCTTCCTACTGCATGAAAACTGGCCTTTAAAAATGCATCCTTCCAGAGAAGATATCAGAACTGAAACTGCTAAGGAGCCTTAGATTCACACTCAGAGCTTCTCCTTCAGCTGCTACTGTCCCTAAGATAAGTGAAGTCTATCAGCCATTCCTCCCCACTGCAGATGTCCCATACACCTTACCAGAAAGCACAGTGCCAGAGTGGTGCTGGTCACTTCCTCAGCCCCAAGCAAGTGCTGTTACTATTTTTAGAACTCTGACAGCTCTGTACTAATAAGAGGAATCAGCAAGAAATTATGTTTTCCAGGCAGTGGCAACACATCACCTGGGGTTTCCCTAACCAAATCTCAAGGGAGTTGCCTGATGCTGGCAGGCTGCCTGTGCCTCCACACATAGACCAGCAGGCCAGTTGCAGCAAGCAAAGTTCTTCTTCCAGCACTTTTAGAACTGGCACCTGAATGTTCAGCTGATAAAATTTTGGCAAGAGCCCCTTTACTGAGACACTGCACACATTTCTACACGGGGTTTGGTAAGGCTGTCTTGGATGTAGCTTGCTGTCATGGCATGACTCATTTGGAAAACCTACACTTTTGATTCGTATCCTAGGAAAGCATTCTAAAAAGAAATACCAGGGACTTCTGGGCTCACCATTTCTTGGTATATCCAAGGCAGTACTAGACCTGCTTCAGCTACAGAGCTACACATCTCAGTAGAAGCATGTCTGAGACAGGTGATTTATAGGTGGTTTAATAGCCCTTTCTTGCCCTAAACACTCAGAAACTTACAACACTTTCAACACTTAGGCAACACTAATTCAAAATTGCTCTGTTAGAGAGCATCCATCTCTCAACAGACTGGTAACATGACAAAAAGACTTCTCCACTTTTCAGCCCCATTTCAAGCAAGTGTCTGGAAACTAAAATCCCTCTGGAAGAAGTTTGTAATAGCTCCTTTTACCTTTCATGGCTGGTCATGAAATGCACTACTGCACTGTTGATATCTCTAGATTCAGCAGAGGTGCCCAGGGTTAACTGGACTGCAGAGATTCCTTTGTCAGCCCTGCATATGTTTTCTTCAATTTTCAAATGAAGGACTGCTCACAAAGAGGAATCTACAGCCTGTACAGCTAAATCACAAATACCCTGTACTCCTGAAGAGAAAGCAGTAGATCCCATAGACTTCCATTTGCTTTGACAATTTGGTCAGGTCTAAAGATGCCAAAGTTGAGGCACTGTTACCCATTTGATACTAAATTCATGACACACACAGAACCTTTGAGAGAAATGTTCAGTATTTTAAAATGCACACACTCCCCTGCCCCCAGTATTAGAGCAGACCATCATTTTTGATGCATGGATATCGACGGTCTTCCCTTCTGAAGCTGTGTCAAAGCTGAGCATCTCACTATAGGTATCAGACAAGACACATTGTCCCCTTCAAAAACTGCCAGGAATTGAGATGTGGATTTGTCTCTCACCTTCAACTAATAGGTTCAGGGCACTGCTGTCTTCCACAGAATGCAACATCCCTACAAGATAAACCACAACACATCATAGAACTCATTCCTGTTTCTGATCATCAGTGATGTAATTCCTTCTTGTTAAAAGGAGATGATTTTTTTTTCAGAACTGTTTTGTTTTCCCTGCTTCACATAACACCAGCCTGACTTTGTCAGATAAGAGTGGATACTCTCCAGGAATATGGCAAAAAGTGCCTCCATAAGCAGGACACAGGGACACAAGACATTTGGTTCTCTTGCAAATTTTTATGTGCTTTATAGTTGAAGTCAATGGCTCCACCTATGTCAGGGAATATGTAACTGCTGCTACCACCACATCTCACTGTGTGTATGCAGTATTACACATCTGAAACAACACCCTGGAATGACAGAAGTGGGTTTTGTCCTTTGTGTGCTTTGTGTCCTTCATTCTTACCAGTTACTATGATCAGTCTTCTCCCTCCACAGTACTGACAACCCTGAAACCAAACCTGAACACCAGGTTTAAATCATCCAGAAACAGTTCCAACATTAAATTGAACCTGAAGGCATCACTTCACGAGTTAATTTTACAATGAGAGCATAAGAGTGGATGTATCAAAACAAACCACTGTCTCACTCTACAACACTACAGCAGACAAGAAACTCCACCTCCCAGCCCCTTCCAACCCATAGCATCAGGTATGTGTTTCGGATCCCCACTTCTGCCACACTAAATCACTTGTTTCAATACATCCAATCAAACTACCTCCCTCTGAAGGCTCCATGATGTCTCAGAATTCTGACCAACTAAAGCAATGTTATGACAGATGAAGAAATTACTTATTTCATGCCTCATCTGACCAATCCTTAGTAACTCTTTAGAAAATATTTGTATACAGCATTATTGAACATTACAATATTAGCCGCATTAAATTCAGGCTTATCTGAAACACACCACCTCGTAAGTAACACTCCACATTTCGCCTCTCTTAACCCTCTTTCTTCTGCCTATGCTTATTCCAATATTCTCTCTCCAAATGTATTTTCCTGAATTCACTATTAATACCTCCTCCACAGCACTGCTCAAACTTCTGGGGAGGTCCCCCTTACACTCTTGCACCAAATGATCCTTGGTTCATCCATGCACTACTGAAAATGAACATTGTTTGTAGCCCCAAGTTTAGGATTCCAACTGCTGTGAGAGTTACACCAAGTACAGTAAAACCCAAAGCTGTCCTCAAACCACCCAATCATAAAGAGAATTCTCTTCTCAGAGAATTATTAAAGCAGACAAGAGCACTGAAATGAAAGCACAGCATCCCTGTCTTCTGGGCTATTTTGTGTTAGGGCTATATAGTGTAGGGTTCAATTGGCCACAATCACCACTTTTTCCACTACTCTGAAGGATTATATGTGCACCACATACTATTAAAAAAAATTTGCACAATTAAAAGAATGAAAACTTCATAAAACTCTGTTTCTAACAAAACTGCTTCCAAAACATGCCCAACACAATCTAAGGGCAATCAACTCTTTGAACAATTCAGTGCATCAAGGCAGGGAGAGGGTCTTGTAGGTTACTTTTCCCCAAAGAACAAGAATTATCTGTGATGTGCAAATGAGATGGTGGAATTGAAGGAATCTGGTATATTTGCACTTCGAAGGCACTCTTATTTCTACCCTCCACCTTTCCCTTCCATTATTTCTTCTCCATCAAGACTTTAGATGTTTCAAAGACATTTCTCTGCCATGCAAACAGAAACCCATAAGAGAAGTCCAAGATCACAGAGACTTACTGGAAAGACACTTTCTGACATCCTGCCGAACACTATTTTGCTGAGGCTGACTCACCAGAAAGCAGCAGGTTTCAGTTCTACAGCAACAAAGATTTCTACAAATGTAAAGTGATGGCGTAAAAAAACCCCACTACATAGATTTGTGGTTTGTGCATTTTATATTAAATCCTGCAACACCTTTTTATGCTCACACTTTGATTTCTGTATGAATCTTCATATAACTCCAGAGGCATGAGACCAGAATGGAGAGCATTCAGGGAAAAGCAAAATGCCAAGCATTCCCTATTCTCCAGAAGGACTTTACAGATACGTCAAGATACTTTGAAAAACTGCAAGAGCTTTATGAACATGCCAATCCTGCACCTTGGGGAATGGGAAAATTAATTAACCTATTCTAAATCAGTGACAGCCAGTTTTCTGCAGGGAGTAATTACACAACAGCACGGTGGAAATATAGAGGCAGGCACCTCAATGTTCTTTTGCTCTTTTTTTTTTTGGCTTCAAATGTGAGGAAGCTTCACATGTATTCAACAAAAGGTAACTACCTCCTCCCTGCTGCTGCACCAGGCCTCAGAGAGCTCTTACCAAAGAGAGTTCCTATCAAATGCATGCACACTCTCTCGTCTGGTGCCAGCAGCTGGACGACCGGCAGCGCCTGCCAGGCCAGGGCATCCTGGAGCCGGGACAGGACGTGCTTCTTGCGCACCAGCTACGGATCAAACACAGCAGCGCGTTAGGCCCCGGGCCCGAGCCCCGCGCTGCTCCCACCGCCCTGAGGGGAAAAGGGCCACCAGGGCCCGGCTGCCGAGGCGACAGGACTGGCCAAGGGCCACACCGGCCGGGCCCGGCCCCCAACTGAGCGCCGGGGAGCGGCAGCCCCGCCGCTGAGGGGGCTCCGCGGCCCAGCCGCACAGGGGAAGGGGCGGCGGGGCAGGCGCTGCCCACCGAGGCGCTGCCGTCGCCCAGGGTCTCCACGGCGCAGGCGAGGCAGAGCGGCGGGCGCAGCGGCAGCGCCCAGTGCGGCCCGTGATCGCCGCACGGCCCCGCCGCCATCGGCGCTGCCGGGGCTGCCGCGCGGCTCCGCCCCGCTGGGAACGGCGACTCCGCCCCGGGGCCGCCCCGGCACCGCCTCCCTTCCGGCGGCCGCGGCAGCGCTCCCGCCTCTTCCCTCACAGCGCGCTCGGGCCCACAGGAGAGACCGCGCCGCGGCCATGGTGAGTGGCGTCGGGCCCCCAGCTCCTCTTCGTCCTCCTTCTCCTTCTTCTTCTTCTTCTCCTCCTCCTATTCTTCCTTCTCCTCTCCCTACTCCTCTTCCTTCTGCCCACTCCCACCAGCCTGGGGTAGAGGGAGGCCGCTCTCCGGCTGCGCGGCGGGCAGCACGTGGAGGCCGTGCGGGCGGGGGTGCGGCCGCTTGCGGGGCAGGAGGCCCGGAGGGATCCTGGGGACACCCGGTAACGGGCGATTCTCTGTGTCTGGGGTCACCCCCGCGCCGTGCTGGGAGCCGCAGAGGCCGCGGTTCTGCCAGCGCCAGTCGCTAACACCGCTTGTGACCTCGCTGCTGTGCCACCCCGCTGCCCATGTTAACATTTAGACTACTTGTGGTTTGCAGAAATAACCCTGATGAGTGCTCTTCTGGTGATTTCTTCAAAATTTTTGTTAGTCCTTTAATTTGCACTGTTAAGGTGCACTGAAGTGTTTCATTTTGCGTAGTCTGAAGACTGCCCCATAAGTGCACTGCTTTGTAGGATGTTTATTGTAAGTAGATACACTCTTTGATGTAAAGCATATCTTTCTTACGTTTCCCCTTTACTTTGATACAAGAAGAATCCTTACTCTTTTAGGAGTAAAATACAGTGGCGTTTCTTCTGTATGAGCAGAGCAGATTAGACACGACTTCAGAAATCAGTATATGGTGGACATGGACCAACATGCCTGCGCAGTGTTGGTCGAACCAAAGCCTCTTTTGCTCCTATTGTGATATTCTTTACTTTTTCCTTTAGAGTGAGGCAGAAGTGAATCCCAAAGCTTACCCCCTGGCTGATGCACAGCTCACCAAAACACTGCTGGATCTCGTGCAGCAATCCTGCAACTATAAGCAGCTACGCAAGGGAGCCAATGAAGGTAAAACCTGCATGTTAAAAAATGTGCTACAAATCACAACAACGATTTTGTGAGATGCCATGGGTAGAGATTGTCTTTTCTCTGTAGCTTGATGAGTGAATCACTCATTTTATATAGATCTGGGTATTGCAGGTGTGTGTCTCCTTTCTCCTCCTTCAAGTCTGCTTTAACAAGATTCAGGGACAGAACTAAACTGTAATCTTTTTGACATTTATATGTAGTTCTGGTAGATTCCCAAACTGTGTTCCTGGTGCATGGTGTGTAATCGTGCATGTTTCAGTGGTGTGGCACTGGGGTTACCAGATGCCTAACCAGTTCAGAACCATAAAAGATTTGGGTTTGAAGGTACCTTTAGTGCAACCTGCTTACAACCTCTCTTCACAGTTGCTTGGGGCTTCACCTAGTCAAACTTGTAAAAAACCCCAGAATTCCTAAGGATAGAAACTCAGCAATGTCTTAGAGCCCATGTCTCATGCACTACATCTCTTCCCACTGATGCCACTTCCAGCACTTCCTGAAGTTGTTTAACATTAGATGTGCTTTCCAGAAAGACCTAGACTGACTCCAGCTTCTTTTACAGCCACCAAAACACTGAACAGAGGGATAGCAGAGTTCATTGTGATGGCAGCAGATGCAGAGCCCTTGGAGATCATCCTGCACCTCCCTCTTCTGTGCGAGGACAAGAACGTACCGTACGTGTTTGTGCGCTCCAAGCAAGCCCTGGGCCGGGCGTGCGGCGTTTCCCGGCCTGTCATCGCCTGCTCCATCACCATCAAGGAGGGCTCACAGCTAAAGCCTCAGATCCAGTCTGTACAGCAAGCTATAGAAAGACTCTTGGTCTAAGTGCCCATGAGAGTGTGTGTGTGAAATAGAAAGTGCAAATTAGGGGAAATTTATGTTTAGCTTCATTTGAGACGATAGTTTTGATATCAAAGTTTCATTTTAAAATGCCACATTTTTGTTTAATTATGGCTTAATTCTTAGTGTTTCCGCCTCCTATCCCCCCACTTTTCTATTATTCCACTCCAACATTTTCATTCTCATTGTATTACTTCTTGAAAAGTGACTATACAACTGTGTTTGCTGTTTTATGTTTGAAAGAATGACAGAAAAAATAAGTCCTCCCCTCGTCTTCCTGTCTGCCTGCTCAGGGCTTTTTTAACCCACCCGTCAGCTTTCTCTGTGGTGCAGTATTTCTGCCAAGCTTGAGCTTCCAGCAGCTGTGAGTAACTGCATTTCTGAACGGTTTAGGCTACTGAGGAAAAGGTTCCCTGTGTTCAGGCTGCTGGAGTCAGTAAGTGATGGAGCAGCACAGGCACGTATAAGGCAGGCAGCAGCTACTGTGTAGCAGCAGGTAGAGCCAAGATCAGCACAGCCCTTGTTCTCAAAACCAGACAAGAGATGTCTGTAAGAGATGCACCGCAAGCAGAAATCTTATGGCAATACACAAGGGGAACTCTCTTAATTTGATTATTTTTAAATACTGACTTTTTAAGAAAAAATAAAAATGCTGCAAAGCTAAATATAATTGTCATTCCCTTGGTGAAGTATTTGCAACTAACTGGAATGTTTCTGCTTGTAAAGCTGAACTGCTCACAGGTTGCCTAAAGGCTATTGCAGTGCAGTAATTTGTTCTCTTTCAGTTTCCTTTTCATGGACTGTTACCACTGAGGTTGGGCTCAAAACACATGGCAGAGAGCAGCCTGTTGTGGCTGATGAGCACCCTACACCTGGCTGTTAATTATAAAAAGTGCCATGCTTTTTAGCTACTGCACTCTAGTCACCTGATTGAAGATGAACCCTTTTAAGTCATGGCCAAGGAAACAGAGAACAAGTAATTTTTCAGATAAATTAATACATGTCTCAAGAAGAGAATGTTATATCATCTCATGTCCTGGAAAAGCAGCATGGAGCACCAACAGCAGTCTGGATCAGTGGTGGTTTTATGGACCTAGTTTTAGTTAAATACATATTGTATAATAAATGCACTTCTGCTCTGATCAGAAGTTTAAACCCCTGTGTTGGAATATCAAACCTGTTTTCTATTGCAGGATGCCAAAGCAAAATAGTGTGGAAACTCCATTAGGTGCAATAGCAGAATGGAAAATAAAATTTTCTGTAATGTTTCCACAGAGGCACTAACTTCATACCTTTCATAAGTACATCCCAAGCAGATGAAGTGAGCTTATGAAAGACTGAAGACATCATGTTTGTATATTTTTGTAAATGGCTGATACCAGTAATCCTTGCTGAGATAAACTTGATCCAAATACTTCAGAATCCTTTTATTTGTATGAGGTTTAGAAGGGCTCCTGTTCCCTTCTACTGATGCTGACTGTTGAGCTAGTTGTGTTAAGAACTACAGCTTTGCCAAGGATTTGCCCTGTTGTACCAAGACAGATGATGTAAGAGAAAGCACACAAGGAGCAGAAATAAAAGATACTTGAGCAAGCAAAACTGTCTTTTTCTGCTCTAAAGCACTCCATCACCATCCCTTTTAAACTTCTGCTTAATGTGATAGCCTGCTATTAAAAAGAACAAAAAAAAAAAGCCAGGAGGCAGATCTAATAACCTAGAACAAACATGCCACAATCATCCAAAGCCTGGCACATAGTGTGCCTGAGGGTTAGCAAGGCAAGAGAGATGTTAACAAGGGTATTTGCAGAATTCAATTCACAGACTTAGAGACAGGATAGTCTCACTATTCCACTCTTCAAGCCTTGCTAAGACAAGCGTTTACAGTAACTTCATTGCCCAAGGGCAAAATAAATTGAGTGCTTAGGCAAATTTTATTAAAAATAACTAATCCAGGCTGATGGGAAGTGTAACAGGTAACGTAGTTTCAGTACTGCAGAGCTCAGTGCAAGCTAGCTGCTCTCTGGGGTAATTGTCAAGGTAGAAGTGAGCAGCATGCTGGCACAGCTAGGACAGTCACAGTGCTAGAAGGGTGGTCACAGCTGGCTCCACGTGTGCCACACTACAGATGGTGACAAGACAGTTTGTGGGCCACACACAGGAATCTCTGGACACTAAAAACACTATGCAGACCAAAATGGACACCTCAGGTATCCAATGTTTATGTACTGTAAAATGTTAAGAGTTTCACTAAACAATTAGTAATTTCCTAAAGCAAAAGCAACAACTGTTTATTGGTTTTAGGTACCTTGCACTACAAGACAGGTGGGGCATGCCAGGGATGGAAATCTAACACCCAGCTACAGCCTTAAGTAGGACTAAAAAAGTAAAAATACTGTATGTAACAAGGGCTCTCTCCATAACTTGCTATTCTTCTATTTTAAAAGCACATGTTTGAGTACAGAAGCCTGAACAATAGTCTGACTCATTCATTTAGAGAGGTAGAAAAGCTCTTTGCCATCTCAGTAATTTAATTGGGATAAATGCTTGCAGCCTTCCAGGGAACACAATTTGTTTTCCATTTTTAAACCAGCTTCTGCTATTACCGTTTAAAAATGGAAGACCTGTGTGTGCAGATTTAAGTGCCAGCTTTTTGCCCAAGGGATTGGATACTGCTTCCCAGTAATGATTTTTTTCTTTTAAGATCTGCTGGTAATACTTGTAATGGTGATGGCAGAAAAGAACCCAATTGGATTACTAGTACTGATACTGGCTGTTTTGGAGAGTAATACATATTTATACCCTCTGTTAGGACACAGACTCAATCTACTGCTTGGATTCATGTGGTGCCATTAACACAGATCACTGGGTTTTTTTACAATGAAGTGAGTTCTGCTGTCTTTATGATGCTGAGACGACATAGTCGGTGTTGCAAAGGAAAAGATCCAAACTTTTATTAAGAAACCAGCAAGGCACAACTCTGTCCATGTGCAGTGGGTGACCTGAGTTCACAGGGAATTTAGTTCTGCCTTTACCTACTGTCAACAGAATCCAACTTTGCAGAGATGTTTCACAACTAAGTAAAAAGTTTCTCCACTGCTAGACAAAGCAACATTTAGTTGCCATCTCTTTCATAGCAAGATTAAATAGACACAGCGCCTACATAAGACAATCAAGATTCTAAGCAGACAGAAGTAAACCAGGGCCTCCCTCTCCAGCTTAGTGCTCATTAAAGTAATCAGTTAAAGAATCCACAAGCTCCTGCTTCTTGCTTCCACATCTCAACCCCAAAAACCTGCATGCATCCTTCAGGATAGGTACAGTGAGCTTGCCTAGAGTGCCCTTCTGCACATAACTCCGCAGCTCATCTTCTGAGACTTCTACCTTGGGCCTCTTCTCAGTTTGACCATCAGAAGCTAGAAAGATACATTTTAGATCACAAAGATTTTAAAAATTAGAAAGACATCCATGCTTCTTACACATACCATAGTTAATGGCCATTAGCACATTAGTACTTTAACAGCCACACGCTCACAGACCTAGTTTTCATGTTCTCTTTTAAGAAACAGGTAACTTAGTCACTATGTAAGTCATGCAGTATTTCGTTGATAGGAGTTATCTTAACTGAAGTATGAAACTGTGTGTTCTGATGAAAGCATCACCCTCCAAAATGAAACTTTTAAGGGATTCTCGTTGAGACAGCAGAATGCAATGATTCCACAGCGAGCTCAGCTGACACTTGTTTTATGCAGTCTTTCATAGACTCCCAAATTACACATGGACTTAAGCATTGCTTACACATATAGCCATTAAGATGCCCATCCTGGACTTGCTAAATAGCCCATGCATAAAAGTCTCACCAACACAAACTGAAAGCATAAGTGATTTTACTATTCTGTTGTAAAACAGAAAGTTGCTAAAATTATATATACATATTCTGCAGTCATTTACCTACGTTACTTCTTATACTTGACCCTGCATTTTGTCACTCCAGCAACTGTCCAACTGGATACCACAATATTCTCTACTCTCTAAGAAGCAATACTGGATATAACACTTCATTATGGAGATTAGCAGAGTTGTTGCACAAGCAGCTACTTTAAACTACGAGACAAACTGAAAACACAGGAGCTTCTTAACAGAATACAGACATTGTATTTTGTGTCTGCACCACCATTACTTACCTTGTTTTCGCTTCACAGCCTTCGCATCAGGATTGTAGTCAGGGGGATAAACCAGCTGCTTAAACTCATCCACCAGGTTGCCCAGCCTGTGGCTCATCTGTTCAGACTTTGGCACTGGCAAAAGATAAAGATTTGCCCTCTCAGAAACAGTGTGATCACAAGAAAGTCTGCAAGGCCATCCCTGTTGCCAGATGAACTATCAGCTCACCTGGTGGGAAAAATACAACACTCATTCTACAAAACCATTAGTGTATGGAACCACACAATACTTTATTTTGTAGGATCATGTTAAACATTCACCAAGAAGGGACTCACAAAATATGAACCAGTTTAGGTATGCCAACTGCACTCTGTATTGGGATGTAACACGAGTTCATCAAGCACCCAGCTGTAACTTTAGGGTCTATGACCATGAGAGAGATCCCTGGGACTGAAGAACATGTGTACAAAGGAGAATTAACACATGTTAATGAGTTTGGGGAAATGATTACCACATGTTTGTTTCTTCTGAGAAAACCTACATAAACAGCTTTTTCTGTACTAGAGATGCACGATTTTGGTGGAGATATCCTTCATGCATCCAGGACTGTAATAAAGAACACCTGCTTCTTAAAGCTGCATTGGTGCTAACAAGTCTGACTGTTTTTCAGTAACATCACCAGACACAACTGTGCTTCTGTAATAACTAGTCCACAAGTGTCCTGCAAGCATGCAAAAATGCAAATACTTGTGTTATGATACTCCCAAATGAGAAATTTACAGCTCTTGGTAATATCACAAGTTTGGACATCTAGAATGCTGCGTCCATTTCTGGGCTCCCCGGTACAGGAGAGATATGGAGCTCCTGGAATGGGTCCAGCAGAGGACAACAAAGATGATTAAAGGACTGGAACAGTTTCCTTATGAGGAAGGTCTGAAGGAACTGTTCAGCCTCCAGAAGAGATGACTGAGAGGGGAACCTCATCTAAGTATCTGAAGGGAAGGTGTCAAGAGTATAGTGTCAGGCTCCTGGTGGTGCCAAGCAACAGGACAAGAGGCAATGGGCAGAAACTGAAGCACAGGAAGAGCCATCTGAACAGGGGGAAAAACTTTCCTGGGAAGGTGACTGAGCACTGAAACAGGTCACCCACAGAGGTTGTAGAATATCCCTCACTGGAGAAATAATTTAAGAACTACCTGGAATGCACCCTGTGCAATGTGCTGTAAGATAACCCTGCTTGGGCAGGGGGGCTGGACCAGATGACCCACTGAGGTCCCTGCCCTCCTGACCCACTCTGTGGTTATACAGGACACTCACAGTTTAACTCTCCCCCTCACTAGGTGGCAGCACTGCCCCCAGCAGAATAATTATCTTCATTCACTCCATTTATCACACTGAAATATTAATGAGAATCTTGAACAGAGGAATTTCAGAGAAAATATTTTTCACCACAGGAAAAAGGTGATTCAATTTTAATTTTGTATGGTAAAGTGAGCAATTTTTTCTTTACCTTATAAGTGACAGCAATAGAAAATAAGGTTTCAGTATTTCAGAATGAGCCCATCCAGAATCCTACATAGTGAAACTGAACACAACTGAAATATTTCTTAAAATACATTTAGGTTTGTAGTAGCACATATTTGACTCATAACAAAGTCACGAGTCCTCTACCCTGCCTCCCTTCACACCCACCAAGAGCTCTCACTTGTAAGATCCTCAGCTTGTTCTGGTTCCATCATATCCAGCGCCAAAGCCTCCAAATTCCTGAAGTGCTGCTGCAAAACTGGGTTCTCAAAGCTGTCAGCCCTGTCAAGAATCCCCCAAAATGTCAATGCATGCTGCCAAGAAGACAGACAAAACACAAGATCTACCACCAACTTATGTGAGAATAAAACTTCCCTCTTTCCCACACAACAATCCATCACATCAGAACTGCTTTTCCTCTTTGCAATTTACCTGCTGAATCACTATTCTGTCATGTATAAACCCATAAGAATGCTGTGTGAGAGTTAGAAAGTTGTATGAAGCAAAAGGAGATAGTGGTATTATACTTTATGTACAGTTATGGTGGCTTCCGCATATCTAGAGAAAAAATCTCCCATGAAAGTACTTGATAGCATTTATCCCAGCTGTAATGAAAAAAAGACCTAATTTTTCTTTCTAAAGTGCTCTAATTTAAATGATCTGGGTCTGATCTGCTGTAGAGTGACAGAGCCACAATAAAATGTGATACCTCTGCAACAAATGACAACAGCCCAGAGAACAAGAGCAATTCTACAAAGAACTCCAGAACGTGCTACATAAAGCATTGTGGTGCCTGGGTATCCAGAATGATTAAGAATAAAGTTTGGACAAAGCTACTGCAAAGAGAAGCAATCTCTATCAAAATACATCAAAATCTGATCTCAGGAACACCACAGCTGAACAACATGTGCAGCAGAGCAAGCAATGGTTGTGCTTTCTTCCCCATGCCACCCCCTGCACCCTATTTATCTCCAGGTACCTGTATTTGAATCGTAGCTTCTGAATGATTTCCTTCATTTTGTCTACCTGCTCTTGGCTGGCTGGCACATTGTCTGTAACATCAACATTACGTTTGTCATCTGCATAGGGTAGAAAAATCATGTGGAAACCTACACAGAAGAGAGGGAGGAAGACAACAGTTACACAGAGAATGGTGTCAAAATAATTTACAGAAAAACCAAGAGGGTTATTATCTAGGTCTGATGACTCCAAACTACCTACCTGTTTTGTTGTTAACAACAGCAGTCCATAATACTTCCAAGTGCCTACAGCAGGACACTCAATCCCAATCTCAATGTTTGTAACCAACATCACTAATGGCTTTGTGAAAGACATTCAGACTAAATTCATAGCTACCAACTGGATACCAGAGACTTGCTTTATGTGCAGGAGATCAACCAGTCCACCTCTCCCACTGGGTCTGAGCTTGAGAAAGATTTGTTTGAAAATCAAGATATTGCCCACATTATTCTGAAATAATTTACTTTGTACACAAGCAGTGTTACTTCCCTACTTTACATTCTCCCAGAAGATGTTTTTGCACTTAAAGAGGTGAGAAAATGCAAAACAGCAGAAATCTGCTCCCTAATCATTCCCCATTCGTCTGACGTGGTATGAGGCTCACTATATGTGAGATTATTTATTTAATACTTTACAATCTATTCAAGGATACAACATAATTCAAGAAAAGACATTCTGACTAGTCTTCAAACAGGAAAAAAAGGCTTTTCATTTCTACAGCAGTTATTTGAATCTGCAAAAAATAGGTAGAAGGCAGGGAAAACACTCTAGCCAGGTCATACCTGAGCAAGCACTGATGCAATTGGGGCTTTAAAAATAGATTAAACATCAGATGCTTACACTGACAAAACTGAAGAAAAGGAATGTTGGAAAGCATTTTCCCCAGTTTTAAGGGAGGGTAGCACCAAGAGTATTTTCCCTCAGTAGAGGATGCCATTACACTGACTACATCCAATCATGCAGGGAAAGGCATCATCTCTTCCCATACCTGGAGGGGCTATCTGCACTTTCTGCTCATCCAGCTCTTCCTCCTGGGGAACCAGGGCCACAAAGCGAGGAGGGACATTCCGCCGAGGGGTGTACCTGCACAGCATCATCACCTCCCTCTCCAAGCACTTCATCAGTAGGGCATTAAACAGAGTTGTACTCCCTGCAAATCAAAGAGGGGACTGGTCACACTGACAGCTTTGCTCCTTTGCTCTGGAATATAACCCTAGATATAATCCTGTAACTTCTTTGAAATGCCTGCATTATTGTGGCAGTAAAAAAGCAAATTTTAGAAGGGAGAAGACTCAAAATGGACAATGTTAGTGAGTCTCTCCTGACCAGCAGTGAGAGTTCTGGTGGAAGAAGTGAAATCACTACCATCTGAGAGATTGAATACTGTGAAATTTTATCTACCAAGTCTATTTTTGTTTGCTATTTATCACAATAAAAGCAGATCACAGACCTTTTGTGGAAGTAACACACTAAGAATTCAGACTTCAGTACTATTCCTGAGGCACATGTTTGCCTCAGGTATATTTCACCAGACATGGTGGTCAGGGAAAGACTGACATATAAATAACATGATTGAGCCAGGAGACTGCAGTTAGAGAAGCAAGCATAAGGGTTCTTCTTTAGTCAGACACTGGAAAAGCCTTTGGTCATAACTCAGCCCTCTTTATCCACTGCTAGACCAAGGAGCTAAAGGTTTTTTCTTTCTACTGCAGATTGGGATATATTTCTAGATAAACAGATGTATGTATACATATAAAAAGGCAAAACTAAGCAGTTCTAAATGTCCTTCCCTTCTCTCTTTACAAGCCTATAAAGTGCTGTTAATTCAACTATACTTCCTGAGTATCATGTTTCCACTCCTAGCCGATAGGGACTTAAAAACAGCAATTATCTCCCCTGATTTGGGGTTTAGGTTTTTCTTTTTTTTGTTGTTGGTTGGTTTTGTTTGGGCTTTTTAAACCAACTTTACCTTCTTGTCAGGTACTAGGATCCTTCACTTTCATGAATGGCTAAAACAAGTACTTTGAGACTACATCTGCATGGTTTAATTGGCTGCTTGTCATGATGGATAAACATGATGCACAATTGGCTGCTCTGCTATAGAAGAAAACAAGACATATCTGTAGCTGAGAGGGGCAATAACAGTTAGTTCTTCTTAGCATTAGCAAGTTTTTAAATTACATGTAATTAAAATTTTACACTCAATGATCCCCACCCACACACGATGGATCAGCAGGTTACACTAATGCAAAGTGATAAATCTTCTCTTGCCATCTTTGCTTACCTCTCACCAGGGACTCCTCAGGATAGATGAACTGGGAGGGCCTGACATGGTGGTGCTGTTTTAGCATTGAAAGTGGTTTGAAGCCAATCAGAACCAAACCTGGAGAATCAAACTGTTTTAATTCTTCCGTCTCCTCTTTCTCCAGCACAATCTGTCGGTTTCCGTATGTCTAAACCAGGGAAGAGCAGATGACAGGGCTGCCAGCATAAACAAAAATGAGGACCAGGAGGCAGGACAGGGCAGGAAGTGCAGGAAGAGGATGCAATTGCTGTGTTCCACTATTTAAAAGAAGGTTATAGACAAGACAGTATAAACTCTCATGAGAAGTGCACACTGAAGTGGCAAGTGACAATCTGTGACCATTATCCCAAGGGAAATTCTACCTGACCATAAGCAAAATGCACTTTTGTAAGAAAATGGCTAAGCCCAGATACAGAGAGGCTGTCACATCTCATCTCTGGAGTTCTTCAGAGGTGTCCCAAAAAAGCCCTGAGCAACCTCATCTGGTTTTGCTCTGGGCTGGGTTGTACCAGACTTTTTCAGAGGTCCTGTCCAATTGTAAACTTGCTTCAGTCAGCTACCTGCTCCTGACAGAAACAGTGACTGAGAAACAATGTTTCTGTAGCACCACTCATGCCTCACAAAATCAAAACCATATTATAGTCCAGCTGCTGAAGCAGACATCAGGGCTTATTGCTCAGCTTTCTGTTTATCTCCTGTACTTTATTTCAAGAAACTAATATCCACTATAAATAGACTAAATACTTCATTTTAAGACAACAATTTTAAGAACTACCAACATCGAAGACACAAAGCACACTTGTGACAGTATACCTAGCAACTACATAACCTGTTTTGAAATAAAGCTGTGCTTGTTACAACGTGACACTCAATTTACATCAGCCAAACTATCAAGTGGGAAGGCAAAACAAAGAAAAATTTATACAAAAAAACTCCAAAGGAAACATGCCTTTTGTTTGGAAAACAGCTCCAACTCCCCTGTGATTCACACTTGTATGTTTAACAAAATGGACCATATCTGTTCCTATCAAACCAAAAGTTGACAGCAGTGGCAATGGCCCAGGGTCACACAAGGTCAGGCTCTGACAACCTCGTTCTTTCTTACAGAAAGAAATGAACTGTATTCCTGACAGCACTCCCACCAGCAGCTATGCCTTCCCATGACAGCCAGGCCAGGGAGACAACCCATTCTCACCCTGCAGAGCTCTCAACACACCAGCCTGTCCCCAGGTGCATACACATGCAAATATTTCTGTATCTCATCTTGAAAGTACAATACAAACAAAAGCAGCAAGGGAATTGGCATCTCCCTCACACATCAGAGACAAGAAAAAGCAGGTACATAATCAAAAAGTTACCTGAGCCCTTTTAGTGTCACTGGGCAGGAGCAAGCTGCCTGTTTTTCCACTAAACATCCTTGTTTTGGTTTTAACAGGTTCATTAGTTTCCCGATAAAGCTTCACTGGATGTGGTTTATAAGCTTTTTGAATAAGGTTGTAAACACCAACAGAAAGGGCCACATCTTTGCCCAGATGCAAATTTAGCCTGTGTAAAAAAGCAGATACAGACTTGAGATTCCTGAAAAATCACTACTGCAGAAGAAAATCACCCCCTCATGTAAGTTATTTCCTTTGACCCTCTCCTGTTCTCCTCCCCCAAAATCACATATATCTTTGGAAACATACTATCAGTTGAGTCATAATCTCACTTGAATAAAAATATTTTTGCAATATCATCATTTCTCATCATAAAAGTCATCTAAACACAAGCAATTTACTATATTTCTTTGACCTTTTTTTTCACTGAAGGGCAGCTATGCTCAAACAGAGCACAGGACAAGTCCCCATTTGGGTATCCCAATTATGCCTGTTGTAATGTCCATGAATTCTCACAGCTGTTTGCACAGAAGGCAACATTCTCCCCCAAAAACCCACTAAGACAAACAATACCAAGATTTAGGAAAGAATATAAATCAGATGTTAGGGAAAAAATTAGATGCAAAAATTTAAAAATAGAGGTAATCTTCAAGTTATGAGAGCAGAACAGTGAGTTACTACAAATGCAACTTCCTCTCTTGTAAAAGGTATCACTGATTTGGGATTCTTCCTTCCCAGCTATTAGAAAACTTAAGGAACATTCCCAGGAAAGAAAATAAGGCTGCAAGCAGGAGCAAGAATGCCAGTGACAACAGCTCAGGTTGGGATACTTTATAAATATTTATTAGAAAAAAACATTAGGCCTTGAAGTTCATTCCCTTTACTGTGCTTCCACAGCATCCTGCTATGAACTCACTCCCAAAAAAAACAACTGTTATAGAGCATGTGGTTCCAAAAATACTTTCTATCTGCTTTGTCAAGATCCCTGTAATCTCTCTTAAGTATCTCTAATCTTTTAGGAGATTAGAAATATCAAGGCTGTGTGAATCCATGCCAAGTACCTAGACAGTCTGGCAACGTATAACTATTTAATAACAGGAAAAAATACCTAGCATTCACATTCAGATGCATTTTTTAAAGTTAGTGTTGGCAAGAAAAGCCTAATTTCAATCAGATTTCACTATACAGTACTTTTTATGTTGCAGCTTTTTAAGTAAGTACTTGGCAATTATGTAATTTTTTAACAAATTATCATTTCTGGCCAAGATCAATACAGGAGATATCACACAGAGGAAACAAGAGGTCCACTCTGCTCTTCTCATCCAGAAATATCATTGGAAACTACAGAAGAAACACCACTAAAGATTCTTGGACTAAAGAATTAAGATTGAGGAATGTAAGCACTTTAAAGTGCCTTTAAAGACCAATCATTCCAGAAAAGGAAAGTGAGATGCAGTCTAAAAATAACATCAGGTGCCCCTGCTGAATGAATGATGTATCATAAGTAGGTACAAACCTGACTAAAGCCCTCTTCTTTGTCTCCTTTGCTCGTACTTTCTTCATGAGATGTTCCAGTTTCTCTGACTCTCTAGGCTGGATCCCAAGGTCCTCATCCTCTGCTACATTTATAATATCCCTGTAGAACAATGAGATATCGAACCCTCCAGGCTTCTTCAAGTGCATCAGGTCCAAGATGATACCTAGAAACAATGGAAGAGATAAGAGCAGGATAAAAACTGCCTTTTTCTTGCATCAGCATGTATCTCAGCACTCTCAGATTTCTCTATCTACACAAATAATTTAAGTAAGAATAAGCTCCAAACTGTCATCTGTACCAGATGTGAAATATTCTGGAGAAAGGGAATATTAACTTCAGTCAAAACAATGCAGAATAGAAAATGTTTCCTCTCTAATTAAGAATCTGGACAGCAATGAAAGTTCCTATAAAATATAATCTTACCTCAGGCATAGAGGGGAGTAACAAGTTCAGAAAATCCCTTTTCCTTTAGTTATAGGGGCTAATGGATTAAGTAACCTTCACAGCTTCTAGATCCAGGACATCTCCTGAATTCCAACATCACTGGTTACCTCAGCTACACACTCGAACTAATGCTGTCTACTCTCTGAGCCCAGGCTGATGCCCTTCAGCTAATTCAAAATGGAACCCTAAAGTAATTTTCCTTTTGTGTTAACTTGGTGTTATTATTCCTTTCCTAGAAAATGATACAATAACAAAGAAAAGCTTATTTTCTTGGCCCTGTCATGTCCCCATCTATGCTATCAAACTAGAAAGAGGTCCTAGAAAACAAGTGCTAGCTTTTGAATACCAGATCTGAAAACATCTATTCTAATTAAGATTAGATACCAAATTTTTAGTTTAGGAACATTCAGAAACATTCCCCAGTTCCGAAGATTTTACATCTTTTTCCATCACAAACCAGCAATGCAGTTAACATCTGCTGCAAAGATTCATCACGTTTACTATGTCTAAAATGAAAAGGGGAAAGAATGACCTGTGTCCCTCAGATCACCAGCTCTGGTCCTGGCCAGCTTGGCTTTGGCACTGTCATTGGCATGGGGGTCATCCTCGTTGGTGAAGAGCATGATCCTCTTGTGGCTCAGCCTGACACGGACATCACTGAAGAGGTTGGAGCAGGCCCAGAGCGCCTCACCCAGGGAATAGTCAGCGCTGTGGCCAAAGCTCTCCCGGAACAGGGCCCGGCCTTCCTCTCCCCTGTACTGGTCCAGCTCCAGAACACGCTTTGCACCTGGGGGCAACAGCATCCACATTGGCATTGGGAATTCTGCCAGAAGTATCATGAGTTCTTCTGAGTATGCACCAGGAGTCCCCTAGAGCTGACATCCAAGGAATGCTCCCAGGCACCTCTGTGGCAATGTGTAGGGGGGTAGGACGGTCGGGACAGACAGAGACAAGAGATCTCTGCAGCCAGGTCATGGAACTTGGGGTTTATTGCAAAGGGCCCGGGTGCAGGGCCCTGCTGGGGACTGCCAGCCACAGCTTGGAGCAGGCCCAAGAGAAGAGAGGGGTAGAGAGGATGAGAGGATAAGAAAGTGAGTTTCCCGTTACAATACAATAAATCTTCTTCTGTGTTGAATATTCTGATTCTCACTAACCAATCTAGCACAATATACAAATCCTATAGCATTTACACACAGGCTATAAGAATCATTACATTTCCATACTGTGTTACATTTTAAACTCTAAAAATGACTCTTTGGACTCCTTCTGCCAAGCTAGTAGGGTCTGCAAGCTGTCTGCAAGCAGAGGGTCTTGTTTCATCAAAAGGGGATTACCTTCAGTCTGGCCATACTATTGTTTTCCAGTTGTTCAGTAACTAAGGTATCTCAAAGCTTGCTTTCATTTCAATCTCACTTATAGTTTCTATATTCTCAAAATCTTTTGCCAGGCATTCATTTATAAGGCTTTCCTTTTTATTTATAAGGCTTTCCTGTTTCATCTTCTCCAACAGCAATGTCCTTCCAACACCTGGCTGAGAAAACTGTCCAGCATGGCCTAACACTATCACTAGCCACTTACCACTGAAAGCACCTGCTAGGGCAAGAGGACACAAAATGCCCTGGCACCAATGTGGGCTCTTTCTGTGGGAAAGGACAGGAATCAAAGTATTGCAAACCCCCTCCACTGAATGCCAAGTGCTCAGCTGCAAAGGCAGCAATCTGCTGCAGAGGCACAGCAGACTGCTGCACCACCACAGAAAAGAGAGGAGCCTGAAATGCATCCTGCATCTCCACAGCATGTTGGGAAGGTGGAGAGCTCCTCCTCCTCCTTCCACACCCCTCGTATCAGAGAGAATGCACACAGAGGTGAGAGGAAGCCCACAGATCACCACACTGATCACAGCAACATTCAGGTCAGGTGTCCACAGCCTTGCTGCAGCTCTGAGGATTACCTCAACACAGCTAGGACTCCTTTTCCCACCTGTCTAACAGCAGGTTCTGTTCTCTCCTGTTACTCTACAATGGGAGACAAGCTTTCATTTTTCAGCCCCTGCATTCTGCAGAGCTTCTTCCTTTGTCCTTCACTTAAGCTCTATAGCACTTACAAAACTTCATTTGAAAATGTTTTTCTCTGCCTTTACTATTTTATTTTCATCTCCTCATCTATCCTTTAACATAAATCTTCATAATTATGTACTCCATAATAATCACCAATAGCATCTCTTCCTTCTCCAGAGGACTGCTCTCCAGGGGCAGCAAATACACAATTCTGCTCTTTTTGAACTGATGCCTTAAGTTTTAGCTTTCATATTTTCTAGCTTCTGTCCTGCATTGGTATATAACTCTGAGCTTCATATAAAGTATTAGCAAGTTCTCTTCACAGGGCAGTTAGGCACAGCAATCCTTTTCCAGCCTGAGAACCAGGGACACTGTTGTAGCTTCAGGCCCAAAAAGTGTAAACAGCAGCAAATTAAGGAGAGCAATCTGGGAGGATGGAACTTCATAAGCTAAAGCTGTAATTGGACAATTAACCTCAATATGTAAATGAACCAAATCTTATATAAGTGTGAAACCTCATGACTCAGGATCCATCCTGGGTGGAGCCACAGCCGGGCTCTTGGACTGCCCAAGGTGTATCCTTTGAAGGCCATTTAATAAATACCTGCTTTATTCCTTTAACTCTGTCTTAGCCTCTGTTCCAGGTAGCCTCAGAAGGCATCAGAACAACACCCACCTTTCACCTGTGCTGTTTTTATCCTCGTGGTGAGGCTACTGCCTCTAACATGGGAGAAAGGACAAGCAGGGAAGAAGGAGGAAAATGAAAATACAAGACCTATAAGGCACTGTCAACCAGAAAAGGGAGAAGAAACTAAGGCAGTCCTATCAGGTCTCTATTGTAATAAATTCTGAAAATAGGAGAAGGCTCAATTCTTTCAGGAGAAGCTCCTGTGTTGTTACCGCACCCCCCAGTAAAGAATATTAAATCAAACATCCTCAGAGATAAAGGCTGTATTAAAAGTTGTAGACAAAATTCCCCCAGAAGACTCAACTGCCAGACAATCTGTCACCACTAGCATGCATTCTTTGCACTTCTCCTGCTGCCTTTCCAATTCAGCAACCAGCACTTGCTATCAAGCAGATGGTATGTAATCTCAAGAAAATGAAAGAGCAAAATTCAAGAACTGCAGAACTTATTATGGAAATAAGAGATGGAACACCCCAAACTGGCTACCATATTGAACCACCTGCTCCAGCTGACACTGCCTGAGCAGGAGGACTGGACAAGATGACCTCCAAAATCCCATCCAACCTCAGCTATTCTGTGACATTCTCCATCAGCTGGAATCCATGGTGCCTTAACATGGACACACACTTTTCTGATGGACATTTAAGAGTTCTGTTGAGATACTCTAAGGTTTAGCAGACAGCAAATGAAGCCACCACATTAAAATATAAGAAAAGGCATAGAAAAGGATCTGAACCAACTCTAAGAGAAAATGCAAGGCTCTTATGAAGTTTCTAAGCTTTCAATAAATATCTAAATCTATCCCCACCAGCAAGAGTAGATTTCAGTAAGAACTTATCTGATAGCTCTCAGATTTTAGAGAGACCAGTTACTGAAAATGCTACTACACCAATTTCCTTGCTCCCTCTTTTTACAAAATCTTCATACCACTTTACCTGGATTGTCCAGCTCCTGGAGAACATAAATGTGCTTGAAATCTGCCGAATTTTTGTTGTTTTCTGTACCATAGAATACAACGCTTAACAGGTCCCTGTCACTGCTGATAATTTTGCTGGTATACACATTCCGGATGCACTGAAAAAAACGCACCCAGGTCAAAATTACAAGAAAATAGTTTTCAGAAAGGAGTGTGAAAGTCTTGCCTTAGCAGTTTATCCATCCCTACCTGGATGGTCATGTCGAAAGGAGTCTCTGCCTCCCCGTCGGACTCGAACATAGCCTTGGAGGCATCCACCAAGAAGATGAGGCTGTCCCGGCCCGAAAACCTCTGCTCCGCTACGGAACGGGGGAAACAGTTTTAGCAGCGGCCCCTCCACCCGTGGAGCATGGAAAGCAGGCTGCCGCCTTCCGTGAGGGGGTGGGGGGCCCTTACCGACCGCCTCAGGCCCTTCCTCCTCTTCCTGCTGCTCCTCCTCCTCCTCCTCCAGCCCGTCGCCCCGGTAGAACGACCCCCAGCCCGCCATGGCCTACGCCGCACGGCCCCGCTCACGCTCAGCCGACCGATCGCTCCGCCCCCGCAACAACTCTGACCAATGGCGAGAGCAGAAATGGGCCGGCCCCGCCCATCCCGGGGCATTTGCCCCTCCTCTCCATGAGGACTGGCTGCAGTGGGGTAGCGAAGGGCGGGAGGTCCTCACGCGCTGCTCACGGCTTCGAGTCTCAGCCAATGACGGCGGGACTTGTCCGTCCCCGCCCCCCGGCTGTAGCTCCGCCCCCGGCGCGGTCGCGCAGTGACGGGGCGGCCCCGCAGGCGCGGAGCGGCCGCGCATGCGCCCGGGGAGGGTGGCCCCTTCCTCCCCGCCTGTCACCTCACGGCTGGTGCCGCTGTGCCGGGGACCGGCACCGGGGCCGCCCTTTCCTCCCGTTCCCCTCCGTCTCCCGGAGAGAAGGGCCTTCCAACCTTGTCTGCAAGGGTTCCGGCTGCCGCCCGGCGGCCGCGCCCGCGTCACCGTCCCCATGGAGGAGCCGCTGGCGCTGCACCCCGTGAAGCTCTATGTGTACGACCTGTCCAAGGGCATGGCCCGGCGCCTCAGCCACCTCATGCTGGGTAAGAACACGGCGGGGGACCCGGAGCCGCAGCGGCCGCCGCCTCCCAGGGGCTCCCGTGCCGCCACCGACCACCGCGGCCCGGCTTTGCCGCGCCGGAAAACGGGGCCGAAGTCGCCGCCTCCTGCCCCTGGGGTGGCGATTCCCGCCCGGTATCGTTCTCCTGAGGGAGCGGCCCGCTGGGGAAGGCTCCCTGAGGGCGCTCCGGGCGGCGGCGGTGTCCGGCGGGTGCAGCACGGCTCGGGATGCGCGGGGCTTGCCCGGCGGCTCAGTGCTTGGGGACGCTGCGGGGTTTGGCTGCAGGATTCCGGACCCCGCTGTCTTCGGAAGGAGCTTTGTCAGTGCGGCAGATGCAGCTGCTCTGGGTCCAGCCTGTTCTCCCGCAGCCGCCCGTTGCCGCTACGCGGGTGTATCTCCTAACGGCAGAGTAAAAGTGTTCCTTGGCCCCTGCAGGGAGGCACGGCTCGGCTCCCTGAGCCCGGCTGATGTGCTGCCGCGGCCGGAAGGCTGAGCTGAGGAAAGGCGCCTGCTGTTTACAAGGTTATTGAGCTCGAACGTCTCCATGTTGTGGCGAGGCCGGGCTGGGCTGGTGATGTGCAGCTATCCTCCCGCTCCTTCAGAGGGTTTGTAGGAGTCTGCTGGATGTCTTGTCGAGATTGTGTGCGTTTCCATCCGAACCTGAAACTTGGGATGGAAAGGAAACGGGTTTTGCTTAAAGTTTTGGAAGCGTGAATTAGGAATGCAACAAGAGAGTGTTTTATACCTGTTATGAGCAGATTCTGACCTATGCCAGACCAGCAGTCTGTGTGGGATGAGACTTCTCAACAGACTCAGTGTCTGAACAGATGGCTCTGTGTAATCTTGTTTTACAGTTTGCTGGCATTCACTTTGCTCATCTGCCCTATGAGGAGATTCTTGTGATTTCCTGCAAGCTTAAAATGAAAGTCCAAAACATGAGGTTTCATGAAGGTCAACGATAGGTTTGCAAAGTTAGGAAGAAAATATTACAGGGATCATGTGTGTTGTGCTCTGTTAGTCATTTAGCAGCAACCACTTTGGGAGATGTGTGTTTCCTGTACTGGATAACCTCAAAACTTTCTATGCGGTCAGAATTGCTTCTATTGTAGCCCTTAGGGAAATAGCTTTTCACCTATCAGGTGAAATGTTTTATCATGTGCTGAGTTATAAATCTTGAGATTACACGGGTGCATGATTTACCTGTATTTGAGTTGAGTAGAGTTTAACTACTCTTATATCAAAGTGTTGGTCCAAGCAAAGACTGTAACAGAGGTAGGTTGCCACTATAATTATCTCCATGCCAATCTCCACACAGATCAAGCAAAGGCTTTTTAGCTCCCTTTTTACCTAGAAAGTCAGTCTTGACATCTTGTAGCTTTCTGAATTTCCACATAAAAACACATAGCACATTACTTCATTTTGATGCTTTCTAATCTATTCAGACAACTTGGAAACTTTTGTGCTTCTGATATAGTTTGATGGTAAATTTTGGGAATCTGAGCAGTGAAAAGGAAAGCTTAAAAACCTGAACACTTCTGGGTAGAAGGGGAAATGCTACTTGCTAGTACTGCGTGGTAACTGTGTTCAGATCTGTTGGTGGAATGTGGCCAACGAGGCCCGCGTGGTCACAGTGACAATGCAGACTGCAGAACATTTGAGATTGTGCATCCTGTGACATATTGTCCATAAAACAAATCATTCTTTCTTTCTTTCTTCCTTCCTTCCTTCAAGTTGTTTCTTCTATGCATTCACACTCATCTCTGTTTCAGATGATTTTGGAAACCTCCCCAAGAGCCAAGTGATTGAGAGAATACTCCTCTTACCTCATGCATAGACCCTTTTTCCCCTGAAGAACAACAAAAAAACTCTTCTTATTTCTCTGTATATCAACTCTCAGGTGGTCAATATCAATTCTTTCTTTAGTGATGTTCAGAAACTGTAGGTCCTCGGAGAGGGTCATAAAAATTAAAGAAGAAGGCATTTCTTAAAGGATTTACACTTGGCATCTCTACTTACAGTATTCTCTTCATCAATGCCAAGTTTGAAACAATGCTTTTGCTTTCAGTGATAATCCTGTAATATTGCCTAAATTGAAATACATTGTTTTAGAAAGAAAAAAATAAATACAGCAATTGATTGTGGTAAAATCAATTTCTGTCAGGCTTGAAAACAGCAGCTCAGGTCCCCTTGCCAGAGGGGGATGAATCCTGTCTTGTGAGACTGACCCACTGCAAGAGCATCACTGCACTGTGGCTTCTTGTGCTCATAGGGTCCAGAGGTACTGTGGGCTATGTCAGCACAGCCTTCAGGGGTCAGCTCTCACTGCCAAATTTATACTGACTTGTTCAGTACCATTTCTCTCTGTTGTTGCTTAGTGAATCTGGAAGGCAGAGATGTTTAGCACAGTTCATAGCAGGTTTTGGAGTGACTTAGTCTTGTCCCTTGGACAGTCTTTGTTTTTCTTGGCCAGTTTACTCTTTCTCTACCCAGACTACTTTTATTCTTCTTACTTTTCTGTAAGCTTTCTGTAATTTAGTGACTATTCCTATTCTGAAGGATACATGACCAAAAATTGTAGTTCAGTTGCCTTTGGTATCAGAAGCAGCACATTTAATTTTTATGTTGCTTTACATCTTCTCAATAGCTACTGTTGGTCCTCTCTCCCCCACTCTCAGTCTGTGACTACATTTGTATGTTCAAATACGTGTTATAATAATGAGAAATGTTGACCTGAATGCAGTAAGCTTTCTGTTGCCAAGACAGAAAACATAATCCACCTGATTCTGTGGAGGCCAAAGAGGAAAAGAGAATAGTTCAGCTTGCAGTGCTGATTTTGAAATAGACGTCCAAAGGCAGAGAAGTCTTTAAGGAAGATTAAAATCCTATTGCATCATAGGCTTAAAGAAAAATATCTACCAGCTCAAAGTTCTCCTGTCCTGTAACTGAGGTTATTGCTTTTGTGACTCACAGAGTGAGCTGGGAGCTTGGTTAACCACAGCAGCCTTGGCTCAGTGTAGTGTAAATTAACGTTGAGTGGACTGGGAGTATGTTTTGGTTGAAATTTTTAAGTGGTGCATTCAGCTGTAGGGATTTAACAGCCCAGAGGGAATTGGAGCGAAAGGTAACTGCTGAAAGGAAGTGCCTTCTGCTTGGTTCCATTTTCCCAGGCCAGCACATTTCTCTGCTTCTCCTCCATCTGTTCTGAACAGTTTTGAATTGCTTCAGCATGATATTCTATCAGCTTTGCTCCCAGCATTTGCTGGGGATTTCATGAAAATGGCATGTGTTACCCTCCCCCAATATAGCCTACTTCTGGCTCTCTCTAGGCACCTCAAGGAGAAGGGAATTGAAGCAGGCTCCTCCCTCTCTGTTAGGTTTTTGGTTTTTTGCTTTGGTTGAGCACACTGGGTGGCACATAGAAGAAAGTGCTTGATTAAGTGCTTGCCTAATTAAAGTAATTTTCAATTCAAAAAAGACAGGAATCTTAATGGATTGTCCTAGGGAAATTACAACAATATGCAAAGAATGCACTGCTAGAAATAGCCATGTTGGTTCACCAAATTGTATTACTTCCAATTCCACAGGAGACCAGTTCACTACTTTTTTTTTTAGAGTCTTTTATGGTCTTCTGGACTTTGCATATCAGCTGCAGACTACAAATATATTGTTAAAGATACTGAGCATCCTATTATTTCTTTATAGCTCAAAAGCAGGCGTAGATCTTGCACTGAGGGCTGGATGGCCTGAACTCAGAATGGGGTAAACTAAGGGCCCATCTGCACAGACTGTTCCTTCCCTCATGTCTCAGAACTCTTCTGCCCTTCAGTATAATAATTTGGATTAATATACAAATGCCACTTTCATTTGATATTTAAAATGCACAGGAATAATCAACATTGTTTGGACCTCAAGATTAATAAATTACTGTGACTATAAAAAAGATTGGTGAGCATCTAATCTCCCTTGTGCTTGGCCTTCCAGACAAATCTAAGCATGGAAGTAATCCAGTTTGATTGTATTCTAAAATTATATGGGCTTGCTTCTTCTTTCAAAATACCCCTGTATCTAAACAATTACAGCCTCCTGAATTGATTTTACAAGAAACTAATCTAACTACTTCATTCTCCCTGTTCCTGTGACTAAGCTGAGGGTCCTGGAATTGTTTATGTTCTATTTTTCTCATAGGTTTCTGGCTCATGTAAACACCATTAAAATATTTGAGCTATGAATGTTATAAAGAAAATAAAACAGTAAATATAAAAGCTTGTTTACTTGCTACTTACTCTGCCTTATGGAAAGAAATTGAATCTTTGAGATGCTGAAGCACACAGTTTTATGCTGAACTGGCATCTCCCCCCCCAGGTTCTTGTGAGTATTTTCAGGAAGGAGCCACAGAAGCACATCAGCAAGGGAAAAATAAAAAAGTAAATAAACAAACAAAACCATCTCCAAACAAAAACCATGGTGATCATATTTCCAAAGACTGACAGGCTATCCCCTGAAACTCTCACAAATATAATGCAGTAGCTTTTCATGTCCATGTTCATGGTCTGTCATGAAAACAAGGTACCTTGACTTGCATTGGCTTGGAATGGATGCAGATCAAACTAAGCTGATTTGCTTCACATTTACTTCAGGCTGAGCTGGCACATGGGCAGTTTCTCTGGGAGGGTTGGTACCTGATAGCCTGGCCATATGCACTAAATGTTGTATGATTAAATGTGTACACCTAAATTTGCAATGACCTTTCCTGTTCAACAGCCCCTGACCCTTGAAATATTTAAACTAGTTAGCATCTTGCTGTTTCCCTGTTTTACCTGGATAACAAAATCACAGAAGAGGTAAGGTTTCAAGGGACCACAGTGGGTTATCTGGTCCATCCTCCCTGCACAAGCAGGGTCATCTCAAGCACATTGCACAGGTTTGTGTCCACATGGTTCCTGAGTATCTTCAGTGAGAGAAACTCCACAACCTCTCTGGGCAATTATTCCAGTGTGTCATCACCTGTACAGTAAAGAAGTTCTCCTCATGTTCAGATGGCTCTTCCTGTGCCTCAGTTTCTGCCCATTGCCTCTTGTCCTATTCCTTGTCACCACTGAGAAGAACCTGTATCCATCCTCTTGATAACCCTCCCTTCAGATACGGTAAGTGCCCAAAAGAGCATAATCCCATCAGGACATTCCTGTTCTGCATTTTGAGCATGTGCATCCTTTGGATTAGCTTTACTGTAGGTATGAGCAAAGGGTAATGCCTGCAATTTAATACTGCAAGAGTTTTTGCAGCTCTGATAGAAATTACTGGAGAATCTCTATACAGTAATAGTAATAACCTGACAGCCTCAGGTTATGAGTAAATGGCTTGGTTTTGGTGGCAGCACCAGCACACAGCTCTACCCACATTGCAGTGACCATGGGAGTTTGGAGTGTTGTGGCAAGGAGTAGAAGAACAGGAAACGTGAGCATACCTGCCAGTATCCTGGATAGTGTTTGCAATCCCTTCTTACAGTCCACTCTATTGACTATGGGATGTCAGCTCTATTGCACTGTAGGATTATTTGGGGAAGTTCATGGTAACCTTGAGCTTCTGGCTTTCAAGTGGACAGTGCTGCCAGAAGCAGCTTGGTTGGAAAGTGTTGCTGCAAGGCCCAGATACAATTTGTGTCTAAGCACTCGCAGCAATGCTGTAGCCTTGCTTGGTCATGCTATTGGGGCTGCTGTGTGTATCAAGCCTTCCGAGGCTCTGGGCAAAATATTTTGTGTGTAGTGAGCAATGTCAAGCAGAAGGCAAAATATAGCTCATTAGTGCATGCTGCCCTGACTGCTCTGCCTCAGCTTCTCAGGGGTGGCAGTGGTGGTGAGCTGTCACCTGTTCTGTGCAGTGTCTGAGTCTGGGAGAAAGGGCAAGAGGAGTCATAGAGGAGGGTCCCCACCAGAGGCAGAACTTCAAGAGGAAGATGATTGTGGCCATGAATGTCTATACATAACCTCTTACATGACAGACAAGCAACACTGAGATTCTTGCTGAGCAGCAGGAAAGGGAACTGCCTGAGTTCCTCAGAAACTGGTGGCCATTGATTTATTCCTCTGGGGCTGTTTGAGTTGAAATGACAACAGCCAGCTGTGAAGCCTGGGTACTGCAGCAGCTTAGCAAAAGTTCTCAGTCTTGGATGTCTCTGTTTGATGCATATGTTGCCAATAATGGCAGGTTTCTTAGGCATGGGATTCCCCCAGCAAGGCTGTCACTGAAGACACTTGCACTGCCTCTCACCAGACACAGTTCATCAGTGGAAGAAAGGGATTATATTTTGTCTGCAGCAGGCTGGAGACCTACCACAGATGCCTTATTGTCAGCAGTGCTGCAGATCTGGTGTGTGTTTTCCACAATGCCAGCTTGGTTAATGACTTTTAGGAGCCAAGGAAAAATAGTGGGTCTGCAGCTTCATTAAGATTTTCAAATCAGTGTTGGCACAAACCGACCGAGCTGAGCAGCATCAGACAAACCTGCCTTGTGAAGATAGGCAGCTTCCCTTGCCAAAAGCTGTTCTGTTACTCTCCTGGCAGTTGCTGCCTTTGGACTGCTACAAACTTCATGTGTAACAGCAGAGAGTGGACTGCAGTCCAAAACAAAGTCCAGTTCCTGAATTCTGCTTGGGTTTTGTACATACAAACAGACAATTACTTTGGTGAAAAGGGACCTCTAGAAGTCCTGCTTAAGGTAGAGCCAACAAGAGCAAACTCTTTAGGGCCCTGGACAGCAGAGTTCTAAGTATCTTCAAGGATTGAAATCCCATATGCTTTCTGGACTCCTCCTCCAGTGTTTTGACCACCTTCATGATAAATGTTTTTCCTGCTTCCTACTGAATTGTGAATTTCCCATTTTCCAGCTAGCACCTGTTGCCTTGCACTGTGTCTGTCTGAGTAGAGCAAGGGTCCCCTTTCATCCATACCTGTTGGGTAGCTGTAGACAGGAATACAGACTCTTGGCTTTCTCTTCTTGAGGATGAACACACCAGTTTTCTCAGCTCTTCTTCAGTACAGTAAGTGCTCCAGCCTGGTATGTCAGTGTCTTTTATATTGTGGTGATCCAAAAGTGGACACAGCACTCCAGATGTGGTCTCACAAGTGTCAAATTGGAGAACAGAGTCACTTCCCTTGAGCTGTGGGCTGCAGCCTTGCTAGAGCAGCCCATTGGGTAGCCTCTGCTGCAATGATAGTTTCAGGTAGGTGTTGTAATTGCACAAGCAGGTCCTGGCAGCACCTGTGACATTGTCAATATCTACCATAGCTCTTTCACCTGCATTCAGTATCTAGGTACAAAGTGGCAACTCTCTGGAAAGTCTTTTGTTATTGTTTGCTGGTGGTGTGTGTGAAAGTAAATACTAAGATGTTCTCTTTCAATTTAGCATGCAAAGAACAGGCACAATTCTAATATATGCTGCCTTTTAAATGGTTTGTTTCTCTGGTCTGAAGGAAAAAGTTCAAGTTTCTAGTGAAAAAGTTACTTATCACAAGCAGATGTGTAATAATTTGTTAATAGATACACAGAATGCTAACTGGGCAAAGCCAAAGGGTAGATCCAACCAGAGGCCAGTGCTACCTGTGGTGCTGAGCCTGCAGGGCCAATGGGCTGCAGAGCTGGCAGCTCTAGAGTGTGAAACCTCCTATGGGGAGCATGTGGAGCAAAGGCCAAAGGATCACAAAGCACAGCAGTGGGACATGCTAAAGGGCCAGCAGATGCTTCTGAGATACTGCAATACAGTGTTCTGGTTCTGTCATTATTGGCCCTCTCCCTTGGCCTTCGTCCTACTCCAAGCCCACATTTCTGTGCAATGGGTTGACAGGGAATGTGGTTGCTGCCTGGCTGTGACCCACGGGAGTGACAGATCAGTCCATCTACTTCAAAGCTACATGTGCTCACTTCAGCTGATGTTTCTGTTGTTACAACAGCCTTTTCCCTGCCTCTGCTCTTCCATGACCCTCATCTGAAGCAGGTACCTATTTTGCTTCAGACCTGAGTGGAAAAAAATGTGTTATTGATTGCTTCTTCTTGTGGCAGAGGAGTACTCAGTCTAGTGCTTGGGTTCAAGAGAATACCAAATGTTGGTATGCACAAAGTTTTTCTGTTCTTAATCTGCTTTTTGGGGGTTCTGCACCTTGTTCAGGAAATGAAGTTACAGCACATCTCCCCCAGCATGCACCGGCTCCCTACAAGCTCCCAAAGGGAGGGTACCAGGGACCAAGCCTTTTGGTTATGATAGATAAAATAATTGAGCCTAGAGCAGTAAAAGCTGGTGACCTTTTATAAATAGGTTTAATCTTGAGATCCTACCATGAACAACAGAGAGGTTTATGTCTCCTGCTTCTAGGGAACTGGAAACACGTTTTAAAAAGGACCTTTTCTCTGAGACTCAATTATATTATCAGTGTAGGGGTGCCTGAAGCAAGTCTTTGTTGCTTTGTTTTGGAAAACACACAGCTTTATAACTTGTGTAAATTTCAGTCCTGTACTTCTCTACCTCAGTTCCCACTTAAACTAATTTTTAAGGGCAGGGGGAGGGAGGGAAAAGAGGAAATCATGGAATACATTATAGAGGCTACCACCACTGGTCACATGTTTAAGTCAGACCTCTCATCAGCTACTGAAAAAGAGAAATGAATACACTCTGCTGGCCAGCTGCCTGCAGTTATGAAATCTGTTAAATTCAACTCTTCTGCTCCTGATTGAAGAATCTAAGTTTAGGAAAATGTTTTCTTGGTCTGTAGAAAAACACCTAAGGAAGGTAAGCATCAGAAGGATAGGATGGCATTGCTACCTCTGCCTGCCAGGAGGGAAGAAGTACAAAGGATGTGGGTACTAACTAGTTAAATTGAAAGATATTCTGGATTTTTTAGAAGCAGCTCTGGATTAAATCTTTTGTGTTGCTCTCATGATGAAATAATAAGCATGGTTCCTAAGTGATTGATGGAAAGTAGGCTGAAATCTGGAAAATACATTGCTAATAACTCTTCTTTTCTCTGCATACAGGGAAACAGCTGGATGGCATCTGGTAAGTGACTGGATTTAAATTGCATAATGTGGGTAAAACACTGGTGTAGGAAGTATTTTCAATATGCAGTTATATATGCTTCAGAGCTTAAGAACATTTTGTGGTGGAAGAGAGACCAAGGCACTTTTTGTTGCTGAATACAGATTGGCAGTAGGATTATGAACAGTCAGGTGCTAGTTAAACCACTCTGTTCAAAGCTCAGTGGACCCCATGGAATAGGGTGTTGTTAGTAGCTGTTGTGTTTTTGTGCACCTGTGTACTTTTTCAAGGGTAAGTTGGTGTCCTTGTCCCAAGCACTTTGTCTTATAATTCCAGGCATGACTAAACATGATAATAAAAGAGTAGGTGGGAAGAAGGTATTACAGGATCAAGTCTTCTGTCATATAGGAGCAGTGTCTACATTCAGTCACAAAAAACCCCTTAATTTCCTATAATTCATACCAAGCATTTTGATATCACACAAAGAGGGTTTGTTTGGTTTCATTTTAGAGGCAAGAAACCCCGTAAACCCTTGTCCATCCATTTTCCTCTCCGCTGATCTGTCTCCAGTGGCTGTGTGACCAGCTTCTCAGGCAGTGAGAAGTCTCTGTCAGCATGGTAGCAGGGCTAGTTCTGTCTCTGAGGGCTGACCTCACCCTCAGCCCGTTAGCTGAGAGAGGCTCATGCCTGGGCTCTTAGCTAAACCTGTTCTTTCCTAACTACTTGCAGGATTACAGTAGGCTTGATAATCATTGCTTCCATATCCATTCATGTCCCAGCAGATCCTGTTCCCACTCACAGAAACACATTGACCTTTTCTTTCAGTTATTCCCTTCATTATGTCCTTCAGCTCATCAGTTTATCAGTGATTTATGTGCTAGGCTATTTAGTTTTTTCCTTTATTTCAACTTTTTTGTTTTGTTTTGTTTTCTGTGGCAGGCACACTTCTATAATAGTCCATAAGGATGAATTCTTCTATGGCAGCGGAGGGATCTCCAGCTGTGCACCTGTAAGTTAAACTTAATTTTCTGATCATTTTTTGTAAAGTTACCTGATGAGAATTGCTTGTGTTACTGTCTTTTAGAAAAGCAGCAAAAGACTTCTGAATTCAGGCAGATGCTGAAGCCAGCTGCTTGTCATGGTTTCCCAGGGAACTGGGGGTGAGGGGAGCATGGACAGTGGGTTTAAGCCCAACTCAGTTCAGGCTGGGTGATGCTTCTTCTGGTAGAGTCTATCTATGCAGAACACCTTTTGCAACTGCTTTGCCAGAGTGACACCTTGTCCAATTCTGTATCATTAAGTGTTACATGCAGACTTTTTAAGAGTAAAAAAAAGCCCCAAACCATGATGTTTTCTCAAACCTTTCTGTTCTTAGAAGGGTAAAATGGATGGGCCGTGCTTCTAAAGGAGAATTTTGCCATAGCTTAGAGCTTTCAGCCCAAAGAGCCAAATTTACCAGCTGAAATGGAAGTTTAATGTTCCTTCTCATTCTCTGGAGTGCAGAACAAGGGAGGCCAGCAGGGCTTTTTGCTTGATAAACATACCAAAAGTTCCTTCTTTTGTGCCCACACGAACCATAACAGCTTTATTCAGTAGAGTCCTCCAAGAGAATTCTGCCTGATCATTTGACATTATCTTCTGGCTGTTCATTTTTACAGGGAGGGACACTTCTTGGCCCTCCAGACACAGTTGTTGATCTGGGGAACACTGAAGTCACTGAAGAAATTTTTCTGGAATACCTTTCCTCTTTGGGGGAATCTGCATTCCGGTAAGTAACAGCCTGTACTGGAAAACCTGTGTACCAAAAAGGTGCAGAATGGAAGAAGGTTTTATGAAACCAATCCAGCTCCCAGAGCTTCTGTCTGCTTACTCTCTCATGTGGTACTCTTCAAATATGGACTGGACTGTTGCACCAATACACACAAGGAGCTACCTTCTAGGCTGGGAAAGCATTCTTCTGGGAAGTCTTTAACACTGTTTTTTGTAAAATCCATACATAATGCCTAAAATATTTTTGAGAGAATCACCAGAGAAAATGAAATCTCTCAGTAAATAGCAGTTTGCCCTGTGAGTCATAGGTAGTTACTGTAGTAAAGCTGCCAATTTTCACATGAGTAGAAGCAAGGTCTTGACTGTTAAAGAGTCTGCTCTGCTTCTCACAAGAGTAGGAAACCACAACATTTAGTGTTCTGGCTGTCTTTCAGAGTCAATAAGTCCTGTGATTTCTCATTACTGCTACTGTGGTTTTAATTGAAGAAACCTGACCTCACCTGTTCTCCCAAAAATGGTTGCATTAAAGTAAGGGATATGGAGAGATGTCATTTTCCCCCCGATTCAATTGAATTTGAGGGTGAATTGATGTCTGTATTTTACCTATTTGCCTTAGAATTCTTTGGGGTGGGTGGCGGAATTGCTAATGTAAGATTCTTCATTAAGGGTGTAAGTTTTTTTCTGCTTGTATGATTTATTGCTGAATCTGTGGGGTTTTTTGTTTCAATTTCTTTTCTGTGGCACAGAGGAGAGTCTTATAACCTCTTTGAACATAACTGCAACACCTTCAGTAATGAAGTGGCCCAGTTTCTGACAGGAAAAAAAATCCCTTCCTATATCACTGACCTTCCATCTGAAGTTCTCTCCACGTGAGTATGGATGCCCCTCCTCTCTGTAGTTGCTTCATGCTAATGCTTAAACATTTGATAGAGCCAGCAGTACCAGTTCCTGATGGATCTGTCTGAGAACCAGCATAAGATTAGGGAGAGGATGCAATTTTCTTTACATCAACACTTGCGACACTCTGTGACAAGTGCTAACTGGCACTGGTGTCCCAAAGAGAGGAGAAGGATGTTCTTCTGCCTTTAACTTAAACTAGCTATTTTGTGATGGTCTCTTATATAGAGAAAGTTTCAGAAGACAGTGTAAGGGGTTTTTTCCCTCTTAGACAACCACTGTCTGTTAAAAGTCATTTCTCTAAGCACCATAATTGCAGAGGTGTCACTTTGCTTGTGAAGAGGCAGGGGAGATACAATTTTAAAATTAATGCTGCAGTTTTAAAGCTAGAATTGGATGGAAAAAGAGGATATGGAAAAAAGGAAATTAAGAATTTCCTGCTTGATAATTCAGATGTTGTTTTTGTTTGTTTTTTTTTTAACTCTCAGCTAGTGAGGATCCCAGTAGGATGATGTGAGCTCCATCATTTATGTCTTACTTCTCATAACAGTGGTTACAGCACATTATTTGTGAGACATGGGTCTTCTACCCTGGACTCTTAGAACTTCAGATCTCTCAAAATCAAATAATGTCTGTAACAGAGGGAGTCTTACTGAAAGACAAGCCAGGTGCTACAGATTGCAACAGAAATTATTCTGGAAGTGTTGAGCCACTGTCTTTTAAGTAAGCTAGAGGCTATTCTTTTGGCAGGCCTCAATATTGATGTATTTAATAGAACACTACAGTTGCATAACAAGGATTTTGTTTGCACACTTAAGCAGAATGAATTACTGAGAGGTGGTTTCAGACAGTGTTACATTAGCAGTCTAGGCATGTTAGGACTCAGAACTACCTTATCTGATGATTATATGATATAAAATCATGTTTAAGTTTCTTAGTTATTGAACAGTAAACTAATAGGTTAAATTAGTGTGTTTTAGTTTGTAGTGGAAGTCTTTTCTTCAAATTTGCTTCTAGAATGTTGGTTTGATTGCACTCTAGGAAGTGAGTGCACTTCACTGGTAAGTGGGAGTGTTGACCAAGTAAACTATTTGAGATGTTTATTTCTTTACCTTCTCAGACCTTTTGGACAAGCTTTAAGGCCCCTCCTGGACTCCATCCAGATCCAGCCACCCGGAGGCAATACCTTCAGCAGACATAATGGACAGAGCTAACAGGAGTGACCCAGTGTGCCCAGCCTCACCAGGCCTCTTCCTTTTTAAACATGAATCTACCAGATTTCTATTTTATAATTTCTCATGAGAATTAACTCTAAAGAAGTTACAAGACAAGTTTTAAAATTTCCTGGGGAGAGAATTTATCAGGGTGCATGTAAGACAATGCTACCAAAAATATTGCCATAATTTCTAATAGTATTATACTAATTTATAAAGGCTGTCTTGTCCAAATAGGCTGACACTTTCTATGTAACTCCTGTACTGGTAAGTGGAAATTCATTCCATGAGCATTCAGTGGCCCATTACACAACTTGAAGTAAGTAAGGGGATGTCCTGGCCATCCCTTGCATCTCTGTCTTGTCACTGCCTCTGTTATGAGGGTATTTGCTGAAGTCTAGCAAAAAAAGCAGAGCAAGTATTGGTAGCCTAGGAAGTGAAGGTGTCCCAGGATTAGTCTGCATATTTCACTGACATTTGCTCAAAGGAAGAGCTGAACTCATGTGATCAGAATATTTGCAGTGGTACAAGTGTATGGGAAAGGTGATGAAGCTGAACCATGTGTCAGTGTCACAGTCAGAAGCTGAAATTCAGTGGGACTTCCTGTGGTGGGAGGGAACCTGGAGCTGAAGGTTACCAAGAGCCTTGTAATTCCAGATCCAAGAGTTATGGGAAAGAACCAGCTGAAAGAAGAGAATCTCATGAGCAGAAGTGGTAGAGACAAATTTCAGGTGAAAGTAAAATGAAGTGAAAAGTTTCCTTTTCTCACACATAAGCTTATCAGCAGATAGAACCTTGGTAATGCATAAAAACTGTTTTCTTGGGTTTTTTTTTTTTCCTTGCAAAGCCAGGGTTACAGTACAGCAAGGCAGGAGTGGCATGGCAACTGCATGATAATACCAGTTGGACCAATTCTGCCTTCAATATCCAATTGCAGACACAGTAGGAGTTCCAACAAAGTGCTGCCCTTTCCAAAGCAGTCAAGCACATCAGGGCTCTCCTTAAGAGAAATAAGTGCTAGGTCTCCCCAAATGTAAAGAAAACGAGGCAGAGTAAAATTAAGCTTTTCTGTGGAACAACTGAGTTTCTTGGGATACATGCAGAAGCAGTCCTGTGCTTAGATTAACCTTTGATTATAGCAATACTGCATCTTCTAGTTTAAAATTTTTAGAGCTTTGCATTTACTTGCAGTGGGAAAGAACAGGGGAATGAAAAAATAGGCACAATGTTTTCTTTTCATGCATATATATATATACACTACTTTCCTGAACAATTTTGTAGCAGTTACATTTAGGAAGGAATGTAAGAAAGACATCAGACAAACCCCAGAACACTGCTGATGCTCTGTAAATGGGGATTGCACATCCCAGATGCTGCCAAAAAAGCATCTATGCAAATGTATAGCCCTTTGTCCAGTGCTTTGTTGTGAAAAGTATTGCTGCAAGTTCAGTCCTGCATCTCAAACTTCCTGCACTGGAAACTTCTTATATACCTAAAGGAGATGTCTTTCCTGTGCTGGGTTCTTTCTCCTGGAATAATGCAGATTGATAAATTTCTCACACTGTTACTCTATGTGGACGATAACAGTTTGTATTTTTGAGGGGTTGGAATAGAGAAAAACTGCAATTTTGTCACTGTCAAATACTCTGTTGTCCTGCACCTTGTGGAGCCAGTGCTCAGATGGGAATAGGGTATTGTCAGGCCATTCTGCTGTTTCATGTTCACCTGCTCTCAGTGCACAGCAGTGGCCCCTGCAGCCCAGATGCTTCTTTTCTTTGTCATTCTCACCTTGTGCCATCAACTTCTCCTTAAGCATTTCATTTGACAGACTGGACTCAGAGGTAACTGTAGCAGTTACTACAGATGGCTTTATATAAAAGCTTTTAATCTTTCCCCCTCCAAGTGTCCTGTTTGCAGAAAACATTCTATGAAAGTCAGTTATGAATGCCTTTTGATGCTCCTGGAGGAAGGATTGGTGTTTGGTTTTACTACACCATAGGTTAGTTTTCCTGTCCAGTATATGTATTATCTCCAGTCTTTTCCCATACATGTTTGTGAAGAGTAACCAGCCTTTCATCTTAATACACACATGACTGTGCCACAAAATGCTGTAGATCATGTTAGAAATCTTGGAGCTTCCTAGTTGAGCAGGTACACTCAAGCTGACACAGTGCAGCCCAACATCCTGCTGTGCTCGTTTGGTACCTGCAAGCAGCACAGCTGTGCTTGCTTGCTCAGCTGCCTGTGATGGAAGCACTGGTGCCATGGTTTCTGCCCCACACACTTACACAATGTGGATATGCCCTGTATGTCCACCACTTGGGATGTCCTGAGCCTAGTTTCTGCTGGGCTGCCTACTTCAGGACTTTTTGTATCCTCTCAGGGCAGGAAAGAAAAGGAAGACATTCACCCTGTGCATTTTGCAACCTGCCTTTTCCCCTCCTGAGCAGAGCCCCTTTGCAGAGATAGTGCTCCTTCTTTAAGGTCACTGGGTAAAACTTCACTCAGCCATATATTGTTTGCAATAGTCAGAGCTCCTGGGCTCAGGACCTACTCTTGGGTTTTGTGGCAAAAGAACTGTAAGAGGGAATCCTCTTTGCTTGCTCTTACTGGGTAATGAGACGCCTGTACGCTCTAGGACTCTTAGAAAACCTGTTTTCTCCAAAGATGGTTATGTGTAAATTGCAGGACTGTGCCCTCAATGTTCCACCCAGCTGAAAACAAACTAGACTGAGAAATGTATGTAAATGTATATAGGTGATGAACTTCATCCTGCTGTTGGACAAAGGGGCAGGGGAACTGAAATCGTGAAAGGGAAGAGAATCCTTTTGCCCACACTTACTATTCTGTCTTGTATTGCTGAGGTTCCCCTGTGCCATTTAAAAATGTTAATAATGTCTTTAGGCGGAAAGTGATGTTTTGATTTACTTGTGGGTTTTTTTCTATTACAATAAAAATAAATACAACACCTTTTTCTGATTGAATGCATGTGCCCAACAGCTGCCCAGCCAATGCAGCTGCCCAGAAGTCATTATCTTCACTCTGGTCCCATCTGGGAAGTGCAGCTTGAGAAATTTTCCAAGCAGTTTCTGCCAGGTGCTGCTACTGGAAGTAGTGGTGGCAACTGCCCTTTGCTCAAACTGGCCAAAGGCAATACTCTTATTTAAGTCTAGGAAGTCTTTTCTTCTGTAAGTACTACACTATTTAAAACCATACTCCTGCAGCTTGACACAGGTTGGATGAGGTGAATGAAGATGTTCTGTCAGCACTGGTTTTGTTCAAACTTTGGTCATCTAAGTCTGCATGTATGAAATGTCTAATGTCTGCTGTTGAAGAAGAGGCCAAACAGAGTTTTAAAATGGAAAAAAGTATTTTCCTGACTGCCTTGATGCTACTTTCAAAAGGGAAAAAAAAAAGGAAAAAAGAGGTAAAGTGAGAAGTAGACTTCCATGACTGGGTTCCTCTGGAGCTTCAGAGGGGATATTGGGGAGGATTATATAGCACTGCCTAAAATATCTGGCTCTGGGGAAGAAATTCATTCTGCTTGGTTCAGCCTTCTGCATGCTTATTGATGGCATCCAAATGATGAACCACAGAGTTTGCTGTTTGTGTGACAGTCTGTATCAGCACAGTACAGAAGAGGTCTTGTAACAGAAGGGGATTGTAACAGAGATGTGTGATTGTGATTATTTTGGCTGTGTTCTTCAGATGTAGTGCTGGTTTGCTACCAAGTACTAGTACTGGCCCCACAGAAAATACCTGGAAACAGGTATTTTAATTTTTTTTTTTTTTTTTTACCTTTTAGAAGTTTAATTTTAAAATTAAAAGGAAAACTTTGACCTTAATGGCAGCTCTAGACAGAGTGTAAGCCAGTGCTCACAGTTGTTTGCCTTCTAAACTTCAAACAAAATTTCCTGGCTTTTCCTGCTGGTAACAGAGATTTTATTCCTGACAACAGCTGCTGCCTATCCAAGCGGCAACCAAGCGAATGTACCAGGAGTGGTTGGAGTGTGGAGTATTAAATAACCAGAACAGAACAGCCACGGTCGCCCTGTTCTCAGAGCTAACCCAGCTGAGGGAACAGCCCCAGCTGTGGACAGCTGTGCACTTCAGCACAAGGCACCTTTATACTCCCAGGGAAACCAAGTTGTCCCCGGTCCTCACCAGCTGACACCAAATGGCCACCAAGGTGCTTCCTGGGAGAGGCATTTTGACATGAAGAGACTCCTTAAAGCAGCAGGACAAGCTGAGGAAGCACAGCAGGTAATTCAGGTTTCAGGAAGTTCTCCTGGGTAGCATAAACCCGGCAGTACTGCAGGAGTGTGAAAATGTGAATGCTGTCCTGTATTTTAGCAGACCTCCCAATTCTGGAAAGTGCCCCGAGGTGGCACTGCTGCCTTGCAGCACAGGGATGCACCTGAGCCTGGGGAGAGCAGCTCCTGCTTTTGGGATGCCCACAGTAATGTCAGTGCAAGAGGCACGAGAGGTGTCTCCCAGACAAGAAAGCTGCAGGTAGGAGCAGCCAGAAGACAAGACCATGGAGAAGCTTGGGCTACAGCAGATCCCAGTGCTGCTACAATGCTAACTCCACACTGCTTCCACCCAGACATGCTTTATGAAAAATAAAGGTTTGCATTCCTGAAACCCTGGGAGTTCACAGTGTGTCTGACCCCACGGCTGTCCTTTGAGAGCCCTGGGTGTTAGGTCACGGTTCTGCTGCATGGAGGAACAGTTCCTTGGCTTCTGGCACTCAAGCACCCAAATCCAGGAAGGCATCTCTGCTCACCCATCAGCATGCCATTGTGATTATTTTGGCGGTGTTCCATCCAAGGGCACAGGTGCCCCCTGGGAGACCTCGGCACACTTGGATGGATTCATATTCTGGAGTAAGTGTCCATACATTAACTGATGATAAATGTGTAACCACACCTCAACAAGTCCTATAAATGAGCATAAACCTAAACTCAACTCAAAACTCAGCACCCAAGTGCATACAAAGTAGCTGGGTGCTAAGAAACCATTCTGGGAGCTTCTCTGCATCTGAGAAAAGAGTTTCTAGAGGTGGGAGCCCATAACCAGGGTCTGATCCAGAAGGCCACAGATTCTGCAGAAATATCAGTGTTGGAGTGAGTGACACATGCAATAACCATGCAAGACTTTCTGACTCGCTGTGTTGCAGAGGCAGCTCACAGAAACAGAATGGAAACAGCTGTCCTGGTGGACTCAACAAATGTCTCCCCCAGAAAGTAGCTGAGGGTATTTTGGCAAACCTTGTCCGAGGCAGTGGCACAGAGGTGAATTATTGACATTGTTTCTGTACATACCCCTGCCACTGAGTGGGAGCAGTAAAATCATAAACCGCAAACAAGAAAAAACAGAATCCGTGAAGGCAGCTGAATGCTTCCTTTTGAGAGAAGTCTGGTGAAGAACTGGGAAAAGGGGTTGCATGATATCTTGGAGCAAATTATACTGAAGCAAAAAACAATCAGACGGTAAAGGAACAATAAATCTCTCCCCAGTTCCAACATAGCTCAGCACACTGAGCACTGGTGAGAGACAGAATGCAAGCTAATTTTTGAGAGAAAGCATTGGATGTTCCACATAGGCTGGTTTTGATTTTGGAAAATAATTCAGGAATTGTTGTAAGAGACCAGGGGGTGGGGGGGGGGAGGAGGAGGGATATGGGGCCGGCTGTCAGCATCAAGCCAGCATAACACAGCGCCGTATGAATGAGGTCTGACCAGATGGTCTAATTAAATCCTAAATGACTCGTGGGGTAAATGGTAGGCGGGTCAAAGCAAAAGCTACTGGCTTTGTGCAGAGGGTATTTTTACTTCCCCAGTGAAAATATTAACAGCATCCCATTGGAAAAGCAAGGTGAGGCACTGACTAGGAAAGTGCGTGCTGCTCCTGTCCCCTTCACTAGGACGCAGGAACCCTCAGAGGAGCTGAACTTACCAGGCAGCACAATCCAGACCCAAAGCCCTCAGTTCCGGGGGGCACTGCAGCAATAACAGTAAATGTGAAGAGACGCGCCACACACCACCGTCCCCCAACTCCAGGCTCGAAAATGATTTCAGGAAAGAGCCGAAGCGGGGGAGCCGTTCAAGACCCGCGCCTTAGTGCATCCCTGTGAGGGCCGTGGAGGCGCGTGTGAGCAGCCGGGGGCGCCGGGCAGGGCGGCACGTCCCGCCCGTGCGGCCCCGGAGGGCGGGCGGCCGCCATCAGCTCCGCGGTCCCGCCCCCCGCCATCCCGCAGAGCCCGGCCGGGATGGCGGCGGCGCGGGGCCGGGTGCTCTGTCTCTTCGACGTGGACGGGACCCTGACGCCGGCCCGGCAGGTAGCGAGGCGCGGGGGCTCGGGGCTCTGGGGGGCTGGCCGGCGAGGCGGAGCTCGTCCCGCCGGCTGCGGCCTCACCCGCTGCTTCCCCGCCAGAAAATCGAGCCGGAGGTGGACGCGTTCCTGCGGGAGCTGCGGGAGAGGGTGCACATCGGCGTGGTGGGAGGCTCCGACTATGCCAAGATAGCCGAGCAGCTGGGGGAAGGGGACGAAGGTGAGCGCGGCGGACGAGGTCTCCCAGGGGGCACCTGTGCCCTAAATGCAGCCCCAAGGCTGCCTTTGGAGTGGCCGGCCGTGCCCAGGCGGGAGCTGCTGCCTGGCTCCCTCTGCCCGAGTGGATGCTCCGATCCATGCTGCCGGCTCCAATCCAGGGCTGCCGGCTCGATTTGTACGAGCTACCTCAGAGCTCTGACAGCTTCACGCCCTGCTGGCAATTTTCGCCTCCCTGCTGCTCCATGGTAGGGTCCCCTCAGGCTCCTCCTCAGGTTCCCCTCAGGGTCCCCCTTATGCTCCTCACGTTCCGATGGGGGCATGGGGTAGAGTAAGGAGTGGGAGGGCAAGGGGGCAGCGCCTGCCTCCTCCACCGTGTTCTCCTTCTCCGGCATGGATGACAAGCGCCACTGGGCTCCAAGCTCTGCCTCCCACTCCGTTAGTGCAGGGAGGCCGAGAAATTCCCGGCTGAGGCTGATTGCTGAGTCGCCAGTGCTGTGTGTCTGGGTAGCAGGGGGGGCTGGAGTTAGATAACCAGTAACCACATCACCCCAGCAGCCTGGCAGTGGGGAGGGCACAGCAGAGAGCAGAGTAGCACGTATGTAGTTGAAAGCCAAACATTTGTGAGCCTTTATCTTCGTCCTGCAACTGATTCAGCCCGTGACCTCAGTCAGGTCGTTTCCCCCTGCATGCGTCACCTCCCCACCCGTGAGCAGAAGATAATCTCCTCATCCACTCTGCGGAAAGCAAAGAGCGTAGGATGGCCAGTGACCCTTTGCAGAGCACAGGAGCTGTGGAAAGCACAGTACTAAGGAAGCAAGAAGATGGCTCACTCAGTCCTGATCCCAGTCCTTTTTGCCCCTTTGCCCCAGGATAGTAATGTTTCCTCTTTTTTTCCTCCCCTCTCAGTCATTGATAAATTTGACTACGTCTTCGCAGAGAACGGCACAGTGCAATACAAGAATGGGCAGCTGGTCTCCAAGCAGGTGAGTCCAGCTCCCTTTGCAGCCATGGCTCCCCTGCCCTGTGCACCATGGGGAGCAGCACCTGCCCGGCCCAGGCAGATGGGCAGCCTCTTCTCCCCAGTTGCTGCCTCTTCCATGTGGGCTTCATGGGAAGTCAAGCATGGTCACTTGCCCTTCTCTTTCTGCAGGCCATTCAGGACCACTTGGGGGAGGAGCTGCTGCAGGATCTGATCAACTTCTGTCTCAACTACATGGCACTGCTGAAGCTGCCCAAGAAACGGTAACAGCTCAAGTGTACACGAGTGGAAGTCATGATACTGATTTCTATGGAGCTGAGCTCCAGATCTCTCCTAAACAGAGCTGATCTACAGAGCTTGTCTTGCTCCAGGTTTTATCTTAGCGTCCAGAGGCATTGTGTAGGATCACTGTCCCCCTGAGCTGGGCACCTTGGGCAAATAATGGAGGAAGTGTGTTTGTTCTGAAGAGTCTGCACTATGTTTTAGCATAGTGCCTGCTCTTTTGCCCCTTGGATTTTCCTCCCTGGGAAGCAGGGTGCAGCCACTGTGTGTATCTCATTTAGGACAATGGTACCAGCTTGTTACTGGTCAGAACATCAGGCATCACTGGTAGTATATGTTTCCAACCAGGCAAACAATGGATCTTAAGATGGGAAGTCCAGCCCCTGAGCACACGTTTTCACACTGTTTCTAACCCAGTGTTGCTGGCTGACCCTGCTCTGCTCTCTACCCTGTGTTGCTCACTGCTCTTCCCCTTAAGACCCAGCAGCCAGAGGGTGAACTGGGTTGGTACACCTCTGCTGAAGGAAAACCAGGTCACTACCAGGACAAGAAAGGGCTGTCTTCCATTGGATCAGCTCGCTCTGTTAGCACAGAAAGAGAGAGAGAGAGAATTGATGGCATGAAGGTGGAAGGGGGAGCAGGAGTTAAACCAGCCTGGTTGCAGGGTCAAACCTCACCTCAGACCACAGTTTCAAGTACACGTGAGCCACCCAGGGCTGTTGAGAACAGCAGCTCTGCCCTCCCCTTGCCATTTTTTTCCTGCTCTCCCCCTGTGTTTGTACAGTGAACACAAGCAGGTGAAATTATTCTGGTAGAAGTTGCTAAACTGTGATCCAGATAGTTGTTTATTATGAGTCACCACGTGGCAGTACAAGGACCAGTGAGGGGGGTCAGGACTGCTGGCAGAACAAGGCCCCCGAAAAGCACAGGCTGGGACCCAGAGCCTCAAGGCTGTTTGGTTGCCTCATTGCTGTCTGGTTACCCAACAGCCTTGGTGGAGTTTCAGCTCCCAAGTAGAGCTCTGTGGATTTAGCTTTATGGGATTTCTAGCAAAGCAAGGACTTTAACCCACATCTCCTGAGTCCTGGCCTGGGGTGTGAGCCACCAAACCCTCAGTGCCACAGAGATGCTGCTCCTGGGCTGTAGGCATGGCTGCCTGTGTGTCCATGCCATGATATTCCTCACTGTGTCAGGAAATGGGAGGGGGAGAGCTTTCCCTCCAGACTCAGGGTGGTAAGCACTTTATCACAGAGAAACAGCAGGCAGGACTGGGAGGGACAATAAGCTCAAGGGTCCTCAGCTGGACAGGGGAGGGGATCTCCTCTCCAGCACAAGAATTTCACACTGACAGGGCTGCCATCCCCTGTTGCTTCTGCCCCACCAGTGCTGGCACAGCTGACCCTTTGATAAGCAGAAGTAGCTGGGTTTTTACCAGAGATGAAAGAAGGGAGCAGTTTTCTGCCAGCTCAGTGCTTTCAACCACCCCACTGAGGAAGCGGCCAAGAAGTGACCCCAGCACAAGGTGAGGGTGGCAAGCAGGAACTGGATCCTGTCTGTGCAGGCTTAGATAAGAGCTGCAGTCAAAGGTGCAGGGGTCAAGAGGGAGATACAAAGACTCTGATTTGTCCCTTGAGGAGGCACTGATTGCTCCTCTGCCTGCTGCCGGACATCAACAGCGAGTTACACTGACCTGGGCCATCCCAGTGCCCCAAGGTACTGCCAGCTTCACCCAGCTCACACGGCATTTCCTAAGAGCCTCTTAGGGGTAGAGGTGCCACAGCCTCATCAGGCAGCTGGTCCAGGCCAGTCAATAGCTGTCCTTGCAGTTATCACAACATTAGAAAATGTTATCTGTCATCTCCCCTAAGCTCATTGCTTCCAACCTATCCCCAGGGCATGGAGAGACTGTTTATTTCTCTTCTCTCACAGTCTCTTTTTATAACAACTTTGAGCTCCCTTAAGCTCCCTTTGAGCTACCTTAAGCAGCTGTTGGTGCCTGATCCGTGCCTGTTGTGAAGCACTGAGGAGTGGGCATGGCTTCTCTCCTCCTGCATGTTCTTGCAGAGCCTCACTAAGCAGCCATTCTCCTGGAAAGGGGAATGTTGTTTTTCTCCCCTGCCCCAGTGACCTTGTGCCCTTGCCCACCCGCAGAGGAACCTTCATTGAGTTTCGCAATGGGATGTTGAACATCTCCCCCATCGGTCGCAGCTGCACCCCGGAGGAGCGAATCGAGTTCTCCGAGCTGGACAAGGTACAAGGGCCACCCCTGGGCCCAGCCTCCCCTTGGCTGGTTTGGCACCACCCCAGATCTCAGGTCTTACGTGCTCCCCCCCTTCCCAAGGAGAAGGGAGGTTCAGCTTCAAGCTGTGCATATGCAACAAGGGGGAGACAGGACTGGGAGACAGGAAACCCAAGGGAAGACACAGATGGATGGAAGAAACTTGATTTTATTAGGGACCACCAATGCAAGGGGGTGGCCAGCAGGATTCCCTGTGCTGTGGGAGAGCCCCAGGGAACAAGGCAGTTATTTAACAGCATGTTTCCTCATTTACAGTACCCAGAGATGGCCCAGCAGCTGTATTCTCTCTCCCACTTCCCAGCCCAAAAGAGCTGGAACTAATGGGCTTTCCAAACTGGGAGGGCCATGGCAGATCTGCTGGACTGATCTCTCTAGAAGTTTTGGCTCATGCTCATACCAGTTTCTGCCTGGGGAGGCTTTCTTGGGGTTGAGGGATCAGCTGGTCTTGGCAAGACTTTTTAAGCAAAGCTGGAGGGTTTGGGTTATGAACTGGGCTGTGGGAAACTGAAGCAGTTGCATTTTATTGCCCGGGAAGATCTGGGATGCGCTCCTCCCGGTGGAGTGAGCTGGTGGCCTGCTTGGACACTGGGCAGGACTGGTGGAAGCTGGCTAAATGGCATGGCAGTGGGGCCCAGTGCAGGTGGGGAGGGAGCAGAATTGCCCAGCAGACAGGTTATGGTGGTTTCTGGGAGACTGTCAACATGTAATTATTCAAACCCTCTTCTCTTCCCTTTCGTCCTTATCCTCCACAGAAGGAGCGGATTCGGGAGAAGTTCGTGGCAGCCCTGCAGAGGGAATTTGCTGGCAAAGGCCTGCGCTTCTCTCGAGGTGAGCAGGGAGGGCTTCCTTGGCTTTGCCTTTATCATGTTTCCCATAAAATTCTGTGAAAGGGAGCAGGAATCCCAACTGTTCTCTCTGAGTGTCTGGAAACCCTGGGAAGAGCAGAAGGAGATTTTAGTCCTGGAGAGCTGCCACAGGGGAGTCACGTTTGCATCCATGACGTCTGCATCTATGCAGAGAGAAAGCTATGCTGCAGGCTTCCCTCCCTGGGAATTAGCCAGACAGACAGGTTTCCATCCTGTGGCATTATCCCTGCCTTAATGTCAGCCAGTGGAGCCCACTGCTGCCCAGGGGATCTGTTCTGGCTCAAGCATCAGCAGCGGGGCAGCCAGCAGAGCCCCAGGCACATGCACTCTTCTCTAGAAATGGAACAGGAGACTAATGCAAGTGTTGGCTCTGGGGTTTTTTGGGACAGTTAGCTGCAAGGGAAACATCTTTCTTCCTGGAGGGAGAGCTGACAAGGAGTAAGGAGATTGCAGCTCCCTACCATGGGCTTTTGTAGGGCCGCTTCTTGGGCTGCTTCTGACAGCCAGCTTACCAAAGGTGCAGAGCTGAAGGAGGGGCTTGAGCAATCCTGGGTGTCTGGCCAGGATAAGGAGAAAAATGAGGGTGTGTAAGTTGTGGGGGTGCTGCTGGAAGAGGATTCTCTGCAGGGGTGTGAGATAGGAAGGTTCCATGTGGCACCCAGCCAAAGGGCAAGGGGAGGTGAGGCTGAGGCAGTGGGTGACACTCCAGGCCCTCTGATCCTCCAAGAGCTTTTCTCTGAGAGCTTTCACTTGCCTTCAGCACCCTGCCAGGGGCATCCTGTGCTGCCCACAGCACTGGCACACACCATTTGTCAGAGCAGAGAAAGACAAGGTCCCTGCTGCTGTGTGCCCTCAGGCACAGGGTGTGAGGTGGACAATGGGCCTTTCTCCTTGGGCTTTGGGAAGCTGCCACAAAGAGCCCAGGCCTGTTGTACAAAAACACGAAGGGGAGCTGTGGGGCCCCTGCTCCTCCACAAAGAAAATGTGGGGTGTCTCAGGTCAGGCATCTGAAAAAAGGGCATGCAGAAATGTAGCTGTTCTGCAGGCTGGCTCCATGTGCCTTCTGGCTGTGGAGGATTCAAGGCCCAAGTGGGAGGTGTCCCTGCAGCCCCCCAGGCCCCTGCTCTCCCTAGGGGAACCAACCAGTGCTGGCTGGTTCACACCACCTCTTCACTCTTTGATTTCTTACCTGCTCCAGCTGGCATCAGGAGCCCCTTCCTGCTGCCCAGCTCTGTTTAGAGGACTAGAAAGCAGCGAAAGGCAGTGGTTTTTACAGGTAAATGGCTCTGGATGCAAAAAAAGAGGATGTCACCAAGTTTAGCTTGTGCTCTGATGCTGGATCCTGCTGCAAGCCTCCCCTGAGCTCATAGGGCACTTGCTCCCATCCTTATCACACTGCCCTGTCCAGTTTCTCTGCTGCAAGGTGGTTGTATAGGCTCCATCCCCATCTTCTCAGGCTCCAAGGAGGCTTGGTTCAGGATCCCCAAACCAACAGGGACACTCCAAACAGCCAGGAAGGGGAGGTGCATGGCATCAGGGCTTGCATGTTTGAGCAACCTGGGGTGTCAGTGCCTCTTCTTCAGCAGGAACTGACCCTGTGATTATCTGTCCTCACCCTGTTCCTTAGAGAGGTAGGATTATCATTTAAGAAGGAGGGTGTGAAACTCCAGGATTTCTCATGGATACTCCAGCAGGTTGCCTGGAGAAGACAAGCTGACTGGAAGGAGGTCACACACTCCAGCTCAAATGCCTGTTCCTCTGGCTCTGAGTGAGACCTAAGCATGCATGTGCCCTAAGTTGCAGGTTTTATTTTGGGAAGAGCTTGTCTCCTGTCTTGCTGCTGGGACAAGGGGCTCTCTGCAGCCTGTGGACACAGTGGGGAACTTGAGAGGATGGGGAAGGTGCTGCCTCCAAGCATCCCTAAAAAGCAGCAAAGTGCTGGGGTAAACTCTGCTTGATCTAAGAGCAAGGGCTGGGAAGTTTGTTAACCCTTGGTGGCTGTGGGTGTCCACATATATGTTCTCTGGGAAAGCTCCCTTGCCACTCTGTGTTGGTCACATGTGACTTGGTGCCTCTCCAGATGCTGGCACCCCTCACTAAGCTCTTGTGTCAAGAGGTCACAGGTCAGGGTCGTGCCCTGAGTATGTCAATGGGTAGGTGGTACCTCCATGGTGGTACCTCCACAGCAAGGTCCTTGGTCAGTGAGCAGAGACAGCCTGCAGGAGACCCCAGTCCCTGCACAGTTAAGGAGCATCAGAAGAGTGGTTTTAGAAGGGCCAGTGATGTCTAGCAGGAGCCTAGGAGAGAGTTTGGTGCCAATCTCCAAGGTCATTGTCCCCTGTTAGGACACAGAATGTGCTGGTGCTATCTGCAAGGCATGAGCCAAAATCTTCCCCCCACCCCCCCCAAAGATGCCTCTCTTGGGAAGAACCCTCTGGTTCCTGCTTGCCTGCAGGGAAGCAGTGCTAATGTCACCCCAGCCATGCTGATGTCCCTGCAGCCTGTTGTCATAGGAACAGCCTCTGCCACTGTCCCAGCCGTGTGCCAAGAGGAACACCAAGGCAGAGCTGCTGTTTGGGGTGGGGGCTCCCCCCAGACATTCTGCCCCTTCCCATCATCCTGCCCATCCCCGGGTGGGGGGACACTCTGCCAGCTCCCAGCCATGTTGCCTGATGCCCTCCCTTCCCCTGGCAGGTGGCATGATCAGCTTTGATGTGTTCCCAGAGGGCTGGGACAAACGCTACTGCCTCAATGTGCTCGATGATGAGAGATTTGACACCATCCACTTCTTTGGGAACGAGACAACCCCTGTGAGTATGCCCCACTCGCTCCACACATGGCTGCTTTCTCTCCTGCTGCTCCATCATGGGTCCTGTGGGTCCCATGGTCCCACTGGTGACAACACAGACCATTAGTGGTGTGAGGGGGGAAGATGCTGCCCTGTGCTGTGGGGTGCTCTCATGATGGCTCTGCTGGCTCATGGGGAAATCACTTGGATTCACTGTGCTGGGAATCAATTCCACCTCAGCATTGCTTTCCTTGCCCCAGCACCCTAGGGAGAGCAGCAGCCACTGCTGTGGCCTGCATGACCCAGAACACAAGCTCCCAGCACTTAGGAGAGGACTCCTCAACAGTAGGAACAGCTTCACCTTCCCTTCAGAGCAGTGGAGGATGATGCTTCCTAACTGCTGTAGATCAGCTTGGTCATCCACTCGGCTCTTCCCAGATGCTGGCAGCCTCTGCTCCCCAGATGTGCCCATCCTACCTAGCCCCTCCACAGGCAGGGCAGGGGTTAACTCAGGCTCCTGGACCTTCCCCATCTTTTCTATGCTCCTCCCCTGGCACTGAAGAGGGAGGCAGGAGGGAGGGAGCAGAGCTCCCAGCCCAGCCTCTTCTGCCCCCCTGGGTCAGCAAAGCCCTGCCTGCCCCTGCCCACCAAGCCCCTTCCTGCCCAGCCTCTGGCTCCCAGCCCAGCTTCCCAGGGGACAGAGCAAAATGTGGATTCATGGATGAGGTTGTTCTGGCCAGACCCTGCTAATGCTGTCCCTATTTTCTATTCCCCTGCAGGGAGGGAACGATTATGAAATCTATGACGATCCCCGCACTGTAGGACACAGTGTCCAGTCCCCCCAGGACACGGTGCAGCGATGCCGCGAAATCTTCTTTCCAGAAAGAGCCAATGAGTGCTGACTGCCCGCTCCCTGCAGCCCTGCCCCAGTCCCACCCTCTTCCCCCACCAGGAAAAGCACCTTCATTTGAGGAATCTGCTCAGGGTAGACCAAACAACCACTTGGCAGAGCTGGTCAGGATGTAGCACGTGAGTGTGGGTGGGTGGCAGGAGGGGCCTTGGCTGAGCAGCCCCTCAGCGTTCCCCGTGTGTGGCTGGGGGTCATGGCACCAGGCCCTCCTCGCCTCCAGAGAAACTCCTCTCTTGACAGTTCAGCTGTGCTGGGCGGTGATGCAGATGCTTTTGTGGTCAGAAAGCATTTGAAAGGGCCAAAGAGTGAGTGTGTGTCTGTCCTGCACTCCCTCTCCTCTTCCCTCCTTTTCAACTCACTTTCTTGTAACATTTGTGCATGAGGGAACACGTGGCTCACCTTTCTGTCCCCCTTGGACCTTGGCCAGAGAGGCTGGGGCTGCTGAGGCTCAAGGCATTCACCAGAACTGCTCTGAGGCAGGAAGCCAGGAAGGCTGTTTGCTCCAAGCCTGTGGTAGGAAGGAGTAGCTGGGATCCCAGCTTGTTGTACTGTTGGGCTTTCTGATGGACAGGTCACCGTGTCCTTCCCCTCAATGCCACAGTGTGCCAGTCCCTCCCTGGAGATGACCTGGGAATGATGGCTTTAACATGGCTGGGCTGCTGCTCTGAGCTTTGCTCGGGTGCATAAAGACACCAATTCTTCTCTTTAGCTTACAGAAAACACCCAGGGGTTATTATCTATATTATTCTATATTTTCAAGTCAGACCTTGTCTGGCACAGCTGGAGGATCCTGGCACTTCATGCTATGGAACAGTTTGGGGTAGAAGGATTTCCAGTGGTCTTCCCACTCCTGTATCCATTGGGCATCACAGAATCACAGAATTGTTAAGTTGCAAGGGACCTCTGGAAATCATAGTCCAACCCTCCTGCCAAGGCAGGGTCACCTTGAGGAGGTGACAGGAATGTGTCCAGGTGGGTTTTGAATGTCTCCAGAAGGGGAGACTCCCCAGTCTCCCTGGGCAGCCTGTTCCAGTGCTCTGCCACCCTCAGTGTAAAGAAGTTCTTCCTCATGTTGAAGTGGAGCCTCATGTTTTAGTTTATGGCCATTGCTCATCATCCTCTTGGTGAGCACCACCAAAGAGAATCTGGCACCATGCTCTTGGCATCTGCCTTTGAGAGGTTTATATGCATTAATGAGATCCTCTCTCAGTCCTCTCTTCCCTGGACTAAACAGGCCCAGCTCCCACAGTCTCTTCTCATAAGAGAGATGTGTCCTTATAAAACCTTACCCAGGTCATTCATAGCAGACCAAGTCCCCTTCCCTCCCCAGTTCTCAGCTTTCCATCCTGCTGCCAGAGGCATTTCCAGCAGGGCCCAGCACCAGCCATACCTGGTTCACAGAGCTGCTGGAGGTCCCTGCTCAGCAGTGCCCTCCAAGCTTGCTCTTCCCCCATCTCATCCCACAGACACAGTTTACAGGCTCACCTTTAGGGAGACAGGATGTCCAGTGCAATTGTCCTATGTCCTCTTCCTCTCCCTGCATCTTTGTGGGTTGCAAACCCACATCTTTCCTTCAGCCTTTGACCTTCTCCCTCACGTTGTCCTTTTATTCCTGGCAGTTGCATTGTGGTGTGTGGCCACAATGGTGACACTTGTCACAACTTGGTGCTCAAAAGGAGCTCAGGGATCCCCTCCAGGGAGATGTCCTGCTTGGAGCTCCCCAAGGTACACAGATCTGGTGTTTGTGGACCTGGAGAATGTTGGAGGTTTCTGCAAACCCTCCCCCATTGTTTCCCAGGAGCCTTTCTTACCCCATCCCTGCTGGTTATGGTACTGCCCCCTCTCTTGGTCTGTTTTCTCCCCCTTTTCTTCTGTTCCCAGTTCCCTCATCATGGCTCTCCATTTTGCACTGGCAGCTGGACTGCAGAGAGGAGTTTCTCAGCTGGCTACTGCCACCTACCAAAGGCACCACCATCCTCCTCAGGAGAGAGACACTGGTGCTTCTAGACCAGGGCAGGGCTGGGTCCCTACATTGCCATGGGCAGAGTCTCTGGTGGCCCTTGGCACTGCTGCCTGGCCACAGGAGCAGGGATACTGCATGACCAGTGCTGGTGGGGTGCTGTCTCCTCCACCTGACTGCACCTCCTAACTACAACACATCAGATCTCTGATGCAGCACATTTGCATGAGCACAGCGGTCTGCCAGCATCCAGAAATCCCCAGCAAATCCACAAACTCCTCTTTCTACCCAGGGAAGATTTCTGTGTGGGAGAAGAGGATCTGTTGGAGAAGCTTGTATGCAGGATACCCTTTTCACAGGTCATCTGTTCTGGCCCTCCACTGCAACCTTCATGGAGGAATTGTGTTTTGTGATTCCTTCCTCTCTGTTTCACTGTGGATCAGGTTATGTGTGAGTCTTGGGGAGTTTATTTTTCCTGTGAGTCTATTGATAGCCAGCAGGACCTGTAGTGAGCTTAGTGATGAGTGAAGAGTGGGGTCTGGCCCTGACAGCGTGGGACACTCTGGTGGCCTTGGGGGCTGAGGTGACTTGCACCTTAGAAGTGAAAGGCATTTCATGCCTGTCCCTGAGGCCCCTTTGCCATGGTGCTCCTCTCCTGCTGGGTGCCCACAGCCTCAGTGGGGGTTTCTCCCCATGGATGTGAGCAAGCAGACATGGCAGGCCCCACGCCTGGGACTGTCTTGGTGTGTGGATCCATATCAGTGTGAGATGGGCAGCTCCTGTCTGGCTGATGACAACTGTTAAATGAGAAATATATTTAAATACATAGATATCTATATTAAAAAATTAAAATCAACCCTATTAAAGCCACAACACTCAGCAGCTGGAGGCAGTGTGTGCTTTGTGCTGGGCTGTGCTGGGTGAAGGGCAGCCACACAACACGCAAGACACACTTCAAAGTCCCCACTGCAATGGGGGCCAGCCCCACTCCTGGTCACCCCTCAGGTGAGCAGCAGCCTCCTGTCCCAGGCCCACAGTGTGGAGCATCTCCAGCCCCCTCGGGGACACACTGTGGGGGAGTCCTTTCTGATGTCTGGATCAATTCCTGGGTGCTCCAGGTACTTTACCTGGGAGAGTCACTGTGACACATGCACACAGCACAAAGAGCCAGGATGGGCAGGGCTCATGGGAAAGTCACTTTTAATGGTTTATTGCCAATGTTACAAAGGTTGACACATGGTCAGACAGGCGGGAACCACACCAGAGTTGTAAAAACACCAACAAGTCTAGGGTTTTAGTTTATTTCAAAAAAAAAAATCCAACAGTTTGCCTTGGCCAAGCTGACTGCATGTCCTGGGGATGCCTGGAGCCTGAGCCACAGTTGCCACAGCCCCTTGGAGAGCCAGGCTTTGGGTTGGCAGTGAGATGGGCCGGAGGATCCTGGGGCAATCCCCGCACCAGCATGGTCCTCCTGAATCCACAGGGCCCGGCTGTCCTGCGTGGCACCAGCCTTGCTCTGCTCCTCTCCCCACTTCGCCCTGTTGGCAACAGCAGCAGCAAGAAAGGTAGCAAACACCCCTCTCCATCCATGCTGAGCACCAGCAGTGCCAGCAGCTCCTGCTGACATGGTGCTCTGGGAGCTGCCTATCCCCTCCTGCCCTGCTTGGGAGAACCTGCACCTGCTGGGACCCCACTGTTCCCAGCCCTGCTGTGAACCCCTTAAGATGCTGGTAATTCCTGGAGCATCAGCACTGTTTCCCTGGGGTGAGCTCAAGACCAGCCCAGTGCACGTTGTCCCTGTCCCAGTGCCCTCTGCCCTGTCACTCCCTGGGGCTGTGGGAGCCCACCTGGCCAGGGTATGGCAGAAAAGACCAAAACCAAAGTTTGTGCTTTGTATACAAGACCCTGCCTACACCGAGGGGCTGGGGAGGAGGTGGCTGTGCTCGCCCCATGGCCGAGGCTGCTCAGACCCCTCAGCCCCTCACCGCCCCAGCAAGCTACAGACATGCACACACACACACACGCATGGGAAGGGGGTCCCCAGGGGGCTGGGGGGCAAGAGAAGGGGGAGAAAGTGTCTGTCTCCCCAAAACCATGTCAGCACTGAGCCAAGAAAAGTGCATTACTGCTCAGCAGCAGCAGGGAGCACAGAGGTGCCAAGTGCCCCTGCCCTGTGCCCAGGTGCAGCCCCCCAGGCATGGCACCGAGCGCCCTGGGTGCCCTGCCAGCAGCTGTCTGCCTCTTAAAACCAAATTTTTACTTTCTGTAAACCAGTCTCCTCCCTGTGGCACCGCTAACCTGAGATCTTGTGATGGAGGGATGTGGCTCAGGTGGGTGCTGTGAGCTGCCAGCAATGGGGATGGGTCTCAGCCACCCAGGCCCCGCACAGTGATATGCCACCCCACAGCACCCTGTTTTGTCCCTGCTCCAGGGCATCTCCCACTGCTGCTGTCCCACTGTGGACTGAGTGGGGTGCCCATCTTGCCAGAGTGGAGTTCAGGAGGGTGAGCTGAGCCACCCAGCCTCTCCCCACCCCTTTCTGCTCTCAGCACCTGCTTCAGCCCAGTAGAGCTGGAGGGCTGGGGCTGGGACTGGCTCCTCTATTCCCCATGGCCTCAGGAGCAAGGAATGGAACATGGGGCTCGGTGCTGCCCCCGGAGCTGGGGGACAGTCAGGGAGGGCTCTGCTTCCCCTGTCCCCCTCGACAGACACTTACAAACACACACAGAGAAAGGAAACTGTAACCTTATAAAAGACACTGAACGCAAACGCCTGCACGTTTGGGGGCAGCCCCGGCCCCGCCACCGCCTCGGCTCCCCCCACGCCCCTTGGGAGCGGCTGGGCAGGCTCGCTCCATGGGGCTGAGCGGCTGGCGGCCCCCCGGGCGCCTAGGAGCCGATGATCTGGCCAGACCATGTCTCGTGCTTCGTGTGGGGCGCCAGGTTGGTGAGGACCACCTCCACTGCCTGGAACTTCTGGTTCTTGGGAGGGATGGGGCACACCTTGTACGTCACCTCGTCCCCCTCCACTGGGACGTACTCTCCCTCGATGCTGCAGGAGAGGAAAGGAGAGGTGGTGGTGGTGGTGCCCCAGCCAAGAGAGGAACTCCTGCCCCAGACCACCCAGAATGAAGGAATGCAACTGACCCACCAGTTGTGCCTTGGAAAAGAAAACCCATTGATGATGGAGGGTACAGGACAAGCAGAGACCCATGTCCACCCCATGGAGACATCCACACCCCAGCCCACAAGTCTCCAGCTCCATGCTGATGGCATGGCTTCCCTGGGGTCTTCCAGCACCGCACAGCCATGGGACTTACTCAGACACATGCACGAAAATGTCCTCAGTGCCATTCTCTGGGGTGATAAACCCGTGGCCCTGGGAGCGAGAGAACTGCTTGCAGACACCCTTGAAGATGGGGCCAGCAGAGGCACGCGCCGTGCTGCAGGAGGAAAGGGAAGATTTTTCACTGGTGGCCCTTGCCCAGGTGGAGAACGGGGAGAGATTTGTGCTATGAACATGACAGTTCCAGGCCGAGTGCATGGCACCCACCCACAGCACTCTGGGCAGGGCTGTGCAGCAATGTTGGGCACCAGGTGACAAAGTGCTCCAGGTGCAGAGGGTCCTGCAGGCACTGCAGGTGACCAACTGGACAGTCCCAAACCCGCCAGGTACTTACGCCGAGTAGGTCCTGGTCCTCTTGGTGGGGAGGGGGCTGGGCAGGTCCCGTAGCAGGAGGTTGCCCCGCTCCCAGATGCGGCTGCCCTCCCTCTGGAAGGGGAAGGTGGGCCACACCGGCGACTTGGGGGAGTGCAGGGGTGGCACTGCCGGCGGGGCGCTGGGCTCCGATGACATGGCGGGGTCGCTGGGCTCCTCCGTCTTGGGATCGGACAGGTGGGCAGCAGGAGAAAGGATGCCCAGGCGTGTGGGCCTACTGCTGGTGACCTGGGGAGCAAAAGGGGCTGAGGGTTACAGGGCCTTCTGTGAAGTTTTTGGCACAATTTGCTGTCAGGAATTGTTCCTCAGCTCCCAGGCATTTGTGGGAGCAGGGAGCTCCCACATGCTGCCAGCCCTCAGCGTTGGACACCAACCTCCAGCACTGGGAATTGCCCCAGGAAGCCTGTCCCAGCTTGGAGTCACCTGGGATGTTCCAGAAAATCAATCCCAAGGGAAGAACCTGGTTTGTTCAACCTTTCAATTGACAGGATAATCCCACATATTTGAGATGAAGTCACTAATAAGCACACCCTGGTAAAAGGAGCAGTGGAGCCTGAGCTGCCACAGGCAGGGACCATTTTGGGAAGGAACCCCATGCAGTGCCAGCATGCCTGGGCCTCCAGTCCCAGGCTCTGAGAACGTCCCCCATCCTGAGATTGCTGATTAAAAAAGTGAAGAAAAGAGGCTGAGACAATAGGTCAGTATGTCAAGGTCAGGGTTCTGAGGTCTTCTCAGCACAGGAGGTTGCTTTCAGCCCCACAGGATTTAGGGGACAACCCCAATCCCAGCCAGCAGCTGCTGCCCATCCAGACACATTCCTACAGAAAGAAGGAACACCAGGAGACTGTGGTGAGGCTGCCAGCAGCCCTCATGCCCCTCAGGCACCCCAGCCCAGCCACTACACAAGCACAACCTCCTGCTGCTGCCATCATCAGGCTCCAGTTTCTGAAGGCATCATGCCATTTGCAAGGAGTTAAAACCCTAAGGGGCAGAAACCCTGCAGACAGAGCAATCACAATTGTGGGCACTCTTGTCCTTACTGAAGCACCCCAGCATGAAATTGGAGGGGCTGTGCATTTTTCAGTCTCCCAGATGCTCTGATGTGTGATCAGCACTGCAGCTGCTTGCTGAGAAAAGCCTTGCTCCGTTGATTTTCATTCCAATCAGTTGCTGCATCTGACGCTGGCGCCTCTGTCCCAGGGTGCCCCACGCCAGGGGTTGCTTGAGGGCACCTCTCTTTGGGTGCACTGGGTGGGGGCTCACCCATTTCCACTGCTCCTCAGGAGTTTCCATCACTTGGAGCTGAGGACCCCAATATCCCATGGATCCCATCCTCTTCCCCAGCACCCCTATCAGCCCTTTTCCACCCCACTGGGGCATGCAGCTTCTTTTAGGACAACACCTGCACACACCAGGAAACACAGAGAATATTTAATTTCTTTTCTGACTCACTGTGGCCTTTTGAGACACAAAGGCCCTGGGGGGATGCACAAAAGGGGGTCACCTCCACTCTGAAATTAGCAGGCACCAAGGACATGGGAAAAGATTTCTAGAGCAGCCCAAGTGTCAAGGAGGGACCAGGCAATTCCTGTTCCACTCACCCACCTCCACCTTCTTCCTCTGCCAGGGGCGGTGCCTGCCAGTGGGCCCCCACGGCTGCCAGTCCAGCTTGGATTGCCCCCATTTGGGCAGCCCTCAGCCAGCCTCCTGACAGCTACCCCCTCTCAGCCCTGCAGAGCTTCACCCCCTGGCCCAGGCAGTAAAGACCACACCAGAGTCCTACTCCAAGGCAGAAGCCACCACGTTCCTCCTGCCCTCTGAGACAACTTCCAGTTATGGCTGCAAACCCCTCCAAACTGTCTTTCCCTTTGCTGGCTCCCCACCCACCCCCACACCAAACCCTTCCTGTGCTTCGGTAGCTCCTCTCCTCCATGCAGTAACTGGCGCATGCACATCTGCCTTTGCTTCCATCCCACCCTACACAGGGGCTGCTCAGCTCCTGCTTCCATGCCCAGGTTCAGCATCTACTTCCACCAAACCCTGGCTCAGCATCTCCTTGTTCCATTCTCAGGCTCAGGCTCACATCTCCTTCCTCCATGCCTAAGGAGCCCAGCAAGGCTCAGGGAGCACCCAAGTGAGACACCCTAAAGCCAGGCCAAACCCCAAACTGCTTCACAGCTCCCATCTGTGCCCCCATTTGACCACCCTGCCTGTGCTGGTGAGCAGCCTGGCCACTTTAGAGCACTTTAGAAGTGATGTGATTCCCATGCATTTCTGCAGGGTTTGTCACCTTCCCAGGAGGTGTCAGGATTAGAGGAGTGGGATGATTTGAGGGAAATAGCCCTCAGTTCTCTGCCACACCATGAAGCTGTACTCTGAAAATGGCCTCACCAGGGTGGTGCACCTCCTCTGTATGGCTTTCTCTGACACAGGAGGCCTTTCTGTTCCCCCATCAGTTTAGGGACAATGGAGGGTATTTAACCTGAATAAGGATGCTTGGAGCAAACTATTAGTATGCTGAGGGAGTTGGTTGGCATCCACAAGGGGCTGGAAAGATGGAAGTTTCCCAGAGGCAAAATTAAAATAAGAGGCAAGGAGGGGGAGCTTGCAGGGACAAAATGGTGTGCTCTGATGAAGTGGCAACCAAGAAGGGGTTTACTCCAGGTTCACCTGTGGGACCAGCCCAGGCCCAGGTGCCCTGGAAGGCTCCCTGTTTTGGGGGACGAGTGGTGAAGAACAGGAGCACTGCTGAGGAGGCAGACAGTCTGCTCCTGAGAGCTGAGGGCAGCAGCTCAGGGTGCCCTCCTGGGCTGCTCTTTGCCCCCAGGAGCTGAGCTTGCTCCTAGTGGGAGAGCAAGCAAGGTGCAATCCCCCACAGGCACTCTGAGGGCTCTCTGGATGGCCCAGGGGGATGTTGGGTGGCAGCTCACTGGGATAAACATGGGCACGGGCCACAGCAAGGCTGTAGGATCCCCATCCTTAGTGGATGCACTGCCTGGACATGTCACAGAGCTGCCTGCTCTATCTCCTGCTTGGAACAGGGGCTGGAGCAGAGATCCCTGTCCTGGAGCCGGGCTGAGGCTGTCTCACTCAGCCAGCAGCACTCAGCCCCTCTTCAGCACCAGGATCAAGCATCCCAGATTAGTTGGTCAGCCTTGGTGCCCAGCAGCTGAATTCCTGGCTTTGGTGGTGCTGGTGAAGCTGAGGCTGCGTAGGAGCTTGGCACATGGGGGTCTCCAGGGCTGTATCCTACGTTCCACTTCATTTAAATCCCTGCTGCAAACAAAGGGACCGAGGAAATTAAACTCAGGACAAAAGCAAGCCTGCTTGCTGAAAGAAGAGTGGGGACACGAGCATATCCTCACCAGTGTCTCCTCCCCTCCCAGCCCAGACACAGACCAGGGAAAACCTCTGCTGTCCTCCTTCCCTCCCTGCTCTGCACCCCACCATCCTCTCCCCAACCATTTCTTCACAATGCAGCCCCAGGAGGGGACAAGGAGGGAGTACCTCGGCACAAGAGGCATTTTCACCCTCTCCTCAATCTCCTGTGGTCACAGTAATCTCTGCTGAGGATGAGAGCATCTCTCCCCACCTCAGGTCTCTCCCGGCCTGGCTGACACCACCCCACGACACTCTGTCCACCCCACGCACGTATACAGTGCAGGGACGGAATCCGGGTCACTTGAGGAAGCAAGCGGAGAGACTGCAGCAGCCCGGCTCTGCCGCGGGGCACGGGAAGCCTTTCCAGAGTAACCACCCTCCCCTGCCACTGCTGGACTCCACCTCGCTCCTCCCTGTCTCCTCCTGGTGGCTTTGCTCCGAGGGTCTCCCGGGGTGACAGTCCTCCGAGCCAAGGAGGAAAGTGGCTGCAAGCCCAGGGCTTCCTGAAAGGATGCTCTTTATAAAAAACATCACCTTCCCTGTCCACCTCCTCTCCTCCCCCCCAAAAAACCCATCTCAAAGACAAACCCCAGAGCCCTCTGGTGACAGGGTCTTCTTTGGCAGCAGAAGGCAGCTTTGCTTTTATATTTTTGGGAGGGCAGACTCCTGAGCAAGCGGAGCTGACAGTCAGGAGCCCCTTGCAGGCGGAGGCAGGAAACCCAGGCCAATTAAGGCAGACAGGCAGTAGACACATCAGCTTTTATCTCGAGATCCAAGTACCCCATTCATCAGCAGCGACTGAAGGGTCTTCGGTTTATCAAATAAAATCACTGTCTCTCTCCCCTTCTTTAAAGCCAAACACATTGTCTTGGGTGCTGGCTGTGACCTTGTTTAACTAAACAGCCTTTCAAGGCCCGCTAGAAGGGGGGAAAGAGCCTTTTGAAGAGGCAGCAGCCTCTGTCTGCCACTCCCCGTTCATTAGTGGCAGCGAAAAAAGCCCCCTTACGCTGCCTCGCCCGGGCGGGGGAATACATATTTAATTAGCTTCATCGCCCTGGTGAGCCAGCCCTCCCGGGCGGCGTTTCTTTGTGCTCCTTCCCGTCCGCTGGCACCCCCGGCATGCCCGGGATGATGGACTGGCGGATGGGTGGCCGCTTGCCTGGCGGCCCTCACGCTCCGGCTCTGGACGTGACCCTTCGGCGGCCACACCGTCGCCTGTATGGGTAGCTCCTTTTCACGGCGCCGCTTCTCTTTGTGAATCCCCAGCTCGGATGCTGCCTGCATCTTTGTGAATCCCCAGCTCGGATGCTGCCGGTCACCACACTCGGCTCTCCCCGAGTGCCACTGCTCCCCCTGCCCCAGCCAAGGAGCTGCAGGTTATTTTCCCTCTGCTGCCTTTTGCAGCAATCTCCTGCACGGGCTCTCCCATGCCACTCTCCATCACGTTTTCTCCATCCCTTGCGACTGCCAGTGGCCTCAGTTCAGGAGTCAGGTTTACTACCCCTCTAAACCCCCCCCCCCCCCCCAAGTAGAAAAAAGCTCTCTGTATGTCAAAGAGACACCCCATCTCCACAGCCAGCTGCCAGCAGCCATCTCCTCACCCCATGGAGCACAGAAAGCAATGCTCTGGCCCGCTGCCATTCTCAGGGAGGCTGATGCCCCCCCAGACAGACTCAGCTTGTCTAGACACAGGCTGAAACTGAGAAGAGCTACACCCCTCCAGACGCATGAACACGTCCCCAGAGCTCAATGCAAGAACAAAAATCCTATTTTTCCACTGCTGGTCATATTCACCTGCCGAGGGACGCAACAACAACACGGTGGCCAGCAGAGATCCCAGGGGGGCTGCCATGAAGGGCAGGAACCAGCTGAGGAACCACGATGGCTCCAGGCAGGGTTTCTGTGAGCAGGGCCACTGCAACACTGGCTGGGCCATGTTTCTCCATCCTTCCTTCCTCGGAGAAGGCTCACAGCCTTGGTGTCTGGCAGATTTTTATAAATGCTGTCTCTGTCTGATGCTAATGAAAACCTCTCAGCTCCCCCCTTCCCGTTTTTGGTCACCAGATCATGTTAAGAGTTAAATACCAAGCAAAGCCATTTTCTCACCTACCCTGCCTATTACAAACCCCTTTGAAGAGACAAATTACTGTAGGAAAAATAAAATTAGGCGGTTTTTGGGCAATGCACACTGACAGCATCCCCTCCCCAGCTAAGCCAATCACACTCCCAACTCCAGAGATCTTTGCTGAGATAGTCTCGCCTACGATACAGCCTGCTTAGCGCTAAAATATGAATGTCACCTTTATGGATTGATTATGAAAAGCTCCCTTAGTCAGTGCTGGGCTGCCCAGTTCTCAGAGAGGCCATGAGGGAAAGCAAGCAGGCTGACAAACGCAAAGGAGAAGCAAAGGGAGAAACCATCATGGAGGCTTGATTTACCTTTAAAGCATGTATGCATAACCATCATTCCCCAATACCAAATTTTTGAGATTTATATACATTCTTGTGATGGTTTTTATTTTTTTAATTAGCATAGTATCTGTTCAAAGACATGGCACAGACATCTTCGTCTGTGTCCTTCCTTCCTCCTTTGTGGATCTAACTTGCCATCGGGCAGGAATAGTGCAGCCAGTCCAAAGAAATTCCAGTTCCAGCCCCCATCACTATCAGCCTACTTTAATAAGTCAGATTTTTCACAAATTGCCTCCCGCTCACCCGGCAATCCGAGAGCCGGATCCCAGCTGAGCTCAGCCCTCCGTGGCAAAACCCTGGATTATTTGCCCCCAAGCCAAAGCAGACGTGCAACATTGCCGCCGCCACCCCAGGGGAGTTATTGTTCCTGAGGCTGGTGGGGAATAACCAAACCGGAGGAGGGAAGTCACGCTTCATCCTCGCACCTCTCCACCGTCAAAAGGAAAGAGCAGGTTTCAAAGAAAAAGGTGGTCCGTGAAGTTTAATCTCCAGCTACAATAGCCCTGGCGCGCTGCATGGCCATTGTGCCTGCCCTTACCCACCTCCTTAGCAGCGACGGGCTCCCTGGAGCTGCGCTCTGCAGAGCATCGGGGCTCGGAGGGGCCGGACGCTGCTCCGCTACCGTGCGAGGAGCAGCGGTGTCGCCTGCAGCCCGGCTCCGGGGGCTGTCTCGGCTGCCTGCCTGCCGGCTGATGGATCTGCGCTGTCTGATGTGGGGATGGATGATGTGCGCCTCGAACACACACGCATCCGCACGCCTTCCCCTGACGTCAGGGCCGGGCCAGGGGGAGCGGGCAGGTGGGAGGGATCAGCCCGGTCAATTCTGAGCTAGCTGGGCTTAAAGGAGAAAGTCTGTGTGGGGGGCCGGAGGTGACGAGGGTCGGCCCCGGGGGGCTGCATCGCTCCGGTTGCGCAAAGTGACGCACGCCGGTGGCACAGCCGGATGCAGTGGGGCAGCCCCACGGGCTGTAGGGACAGCAGGATGGGGTGTGCGCTGCAGGCAGGGATGCAGACAATGTCCCTCACAATGGGTGAAACCTCTCCCCTGTCACCCCAATCCCACTCGTGCCCTGGAGCCGCTCTTCCCGCCTGCCCAAGCACCCCTGGGTACTACAGTAGGAGAGAACAGGAGGCACATGCCACAAACCGCTCTTACTGCCCCATTCCCTCCGGGCTCACAGTCAGCCATCACAAACCCACGTGCTTTCCAAGGGTCTCGTTTCTATCAGTGCACTGTGCCAAAAGATCTTTCCTTTCTGTTCTCCCCCGTGCTTGTGTGACCGTGCTTAGGGGAGCCACCTCTGCGGGCAGAGACCATGCCCTGAATTGGCCTGAGAGTTTCTCTAGTCGGGGTGTAGGGCAGTGGGACGAGGGCAGAATCGTTTGCTGAGTCCAAGGGCGAGGAGTAATGGGGTTTAAATTACAAAGAGCAAGATTGATGTTAGACATTAGAAAACACTTTCTAACAGAACAGACAGTTAATTACTCAAGTAGATTGCCTGGCCAAGCACCAGGGTCTCCATCACTGCAGGCTGCTAAGAACAGGCTGGGCAGGCATAACTCAGGGGCGATTTAGATGATATCAGCCTCATTTTGGAGTAGAAAGGTAGTCGATATCAGCACTTTACCAAGCAAGTCCCTGTGATCCTGGAATAAAATTTACAACAACCTGGAACAACCATGGTGCAGTGTCAGTGCTGCAGGGAGCTGTTATGGGCATCCTGTGACGTGGGGTGGTTGTGGGTTGCTTTTGTTTCCTTAAACTCTTTCCTTGATACATTCTAAGTAGCTGAACATGGTGATGAACAACATCACCATGAACAACACTGACAGCCAAACTTGTGTTCCACAAACACCCTCAGGGCTGCAGGGCAGCACACAAATTGTGTGGGAACCACGAGGCATGGCACAGAGTCAGGAGTGAGGGTTACAACTGCTCCACCTGGTTGTATCCATCCATCCATCCATCCATCCATCCATCCATCCATCCATCCATCCATCCATCCATCCATCCCCGTACTGGGTGTTGATATGGGGCTGTCCCAAGGGCTTTTACAGAGGGATGAGATCACAAAGCACTTGTCTCTCTCCTGTCAATGAATTATAATGCAGAAAAAAGCTCCACAGGCAGAAGAGAACAGCCCATGGCAAGGGCACCAAGAAGCACTGAAACTCCAAGTGCCAGTGAGTTCTGCCATTGCCCATCACGCTGTTTGTGGCTTTTCAAGGAGTATTCCAGGACAGAACAGGAGCTCCATTCATGCCCTACAGACACCACAAGTCTTATCTCTCCAGTCTACTCTTCAGAACTTTGCAAAAGAAGGGGAGGAGGCTCCAGCCAGCTCTCAGTCTTCACTCTGAGTTTATCCTGAGATGGCTTCTCCTTTCTTGGGGGACAGCTTTGGCTCTCCCACATAAAGGCTCTTGATGGAAAATGCACAGGAACTTGAAGTATGTTTGGCTGGAAGGTGACTCTGGGCATGTGCTGCAGCGGAGGAGGCAGAGAGTCTATAGCAGGCATGCTTTAAAAATGATAAAAGGAGAAGAGGGGAAGCTTTGATCAAACAGAGAGTGGGAGTGGGGGTGCCAGAGATGCCTGCAGAGATGGAAGCACAGGCAGGAGCGGGGAGGACTTTTTATGTGAGAAGATACATAATTCCTTTGGAGTCAATCAAAGGAGGGCCAGAACTGTTGAGATGCAAATTACCACTCACCTCCCCTAGCATTCCTGAGCCAGTTTTCTCCAAGAGCCATGGGCATGTGGGGACAGAGGAAATCTTAAACCAAGTAATTTGGGGCCCCTTTCATTTTCCTCAAAGGTTCCAATCCTTCAGGTAACTTCAAATATTATTTTCCAGTTTTCCTGTACAATCAAGAGAATGATAAATGTCTGGTATTTTCTCTGAGGGACAGAAAAACTCTTCTGCAACCCCTGGATTCCAGCAGCTAAAGCTTAAAAAAAACCCAACCAACCCAGCAACTGAGAATCATGCTCTGAAATACTGGAAAAGCTCCAGTACTGCTGAGAGAGACTCTAGAGACTTTATGGTTATGTGTAAAAAAGTATGTACAGGCACTGTGGATTTCTGGGTATTCACCATGTCAGTGTTGCTGGGAGGAGACAACTCAGCAAAACCAAGATGTTTTCACATCATCTCAACAGCAAGACACTTCAGCAGCAGCAATAAATATAGTGCAACTCTGAGCACTACCATTAGCTGAGGCAACACCCATATTCTACAGAGCATAATTTGGCTTTTGTTTATATTTTTACATTGAAGACAGATATTTATGAAATATGGAATTCCTCCAGGGAGAAAACCTAGGTGGGAACAGAGCAACATCAGTCATGCATAGACAGCCCAGGCATGCACCACTTGGGATTGGGGAGGAGCTACCTGTAGAAAGTGAGACTGGAAACAATTTCCCACAGCCCGGGATATTACTGGTGGAGGCTAAAACACTGACAGCCAGACTCAGCTCTGGGGTGACTGTAGCCTGGTACCAGAGGCAGAGAAGCTCATCCGACACTACCCTCACCAGCTTTCTCTGCACACATTTCAATTCAGTTTCCCCAGCATGAAATCGAAGTACCTGCAAGTTTCAGCAAAACACACAGCTGCAGAGAGAAGAGGAATCTTATTGTCCTTACTGAGGAATGGCCCACAGCATTCAATCCTTGCTGGCAATCACAGAGCTGAAACAGGAGAGAGTTTCTGCGCATCTTGCTTGGTCTGCACTTTACAGCACACGAAAGACCTCACTCATAGGACCCAAGACAGTGTGAAGCAAGGCCCTGTAGATCTCACACAGCTGGTTTTGGGAGCTGTGGATAAGGCTGAAGGAAGATGTGTCTGCTTTGTATTGGGCACCCAAAAGCCCCCGATGGGGCATGGGTATTGAAAGTGTGGAAAATGTTAGCTCAAGAATGGGCTAGAAATGGAAGTATGATATGACTCTGTCCAAATTCACTTCTTTCCATTTCCCATGTTCTCCCAGGTATTTCAGTCTACTATTCCCTGAGCACATGCCCCTATTTAACCCTACAGTTCTTATATATAAGCACCCAGAGTGATTACCTTGCCAAAACCACCAGTGCCTAAATTCTCTTTGCTTGTGTGATACCAAAGCTATTTCTTCCCCTGCCATGAGGACAGGGTTGAGAACAATTCGGTCTCCTGAAGCAGCTACAGACACCTGCAAAAGCTGCACTTGATAAAGGTCAAACTTTGCACTGCCAGACCTGCATGAGGCCAGGACAGAGCAGCAAGGGATGTGGCATGTGTGCCAGCAAAGCTGTGCAGTGCCGAGATTAGCACAGCCCTGAGTGGAGTGCAGGAGAAAGGAGCCTTTGTAAGACTCCCTGAAGTAGGACAAGAGCAGCAAGAAACGCTGGGGATTTGGGTTGAGGTGTTCTGATAGAGTGTGTCTGCTGTGCTGGCAGCAGAGCTCCTTGCTGAGACAGTAGATGCTGCTGCAAGGAAAATGCTGCTCTTCCCAGGTGACAGGGGAAATCTTGTTTCTGGGACCCTATTTAATACTAACATGCCAAACATGGGCAAACCAGCCACGTTAATTTAAAACAAAAACAACAACAACCCCACAACCTAATAGACCCTGATGAAACAGAGAATTGAGAAGAAAACAACACCTCCTTGTCCAAGACAGGTACCTTCTTAATGAGGCCTAACCAGGGTATTTCCAACCTTGTTTCCCCCTCCCTTTCCCAGACAGTTCAGCATTTAATGATTTCTTACCTAAACTGCTCGTTACTGTCCCACCACACGCTGCTGGGGAGCGTGGGGGATGACACACTTAGCCTTAGCATCAAAGCCATGATGCTGACAGTGCAGTTTTCACTGTCAGCCAGGGATGTTTGGTTTTCCTGGCAGATCTTTTTTTAAGCACACTTCAAACAACCTCCTTTCATTTCCCTGACAAACCTCAGATGTTAGCACACCCCCTTGTTTTTATGCCATCCCTCATGCTGCTTCTCCCTCACACTGATTCCCTCACTGCAGAACGCACCGAGGCCTCAAAAATTATCCAAGGGGGGTTGGTTTCTATTTTGGCAATTAACACTCAAATTATTCCAGCTCTGTATGGTGGCAGTTTGTCCCTGAAAAGAACCTTGACCTAAGCACTGGGCAGACACAGTGAGGGACTTCCAGGTGCAAAGAGGATTATAAACCCACTCAGGTTTGCTGGAGATGTGGGCAAACAGCTGAAGAATTGGCAGAGACTTTCATCTTTGGGCTCCTGAGCACAAGAGAGACATGGAGCTCCTGCAGCAGGTCCAGCAGAGGGCAACAAGGATAATCAGGGGACTGGAGTTCGGCTCTTTTGAGGAAAGGCTGAAGGAGCTGGGCCTGTTCAGGCTCGGGAACACTGAGAGGGGACCTCATCAATGTGTATCAGTACAGGAAGGGTGCCAGGAGGCTGGAGCCAGGCTCTTCCCAGTGGTGCCAAGCAATAGGACAACAGGCAATGGGGCAGAAACTGGTGCACAGGAAGTTCCACCTGACCATGAAGAACTTTTTTTACTGTGCAGGTGCCCGGCCACTGGAACAGATTGGAACAGATTGCCCAGAGAGGCTGTGGAGTCCTCCTCACTGCAGAGGGAACACAGGAATTCTCTGGATGCAATTCCTGTGCCATGTGCTTTGGGATAACCACGATACCAAAATGGCTGGAAAGCAAACTTTCTAACACAATCTGAAGCATTAGAAAGCAGGCATTCTTTATCTACGTAGGATACACAGAAGACTATCTCTGAAAATTTCTATTCTCTGTTATTTATCAACCCTGCTTGAGCAGGGAGGTTGGACCAAATACCCCACCGTACTCCCTTCCTATCTGACCTGTTCCGCGCTGTTGTGATCTTTGCTGCCCTATACGGATTAAAGTTTACGAAAATGATAAATTAAATCGGAATAACTGCAGTCGGGAATTGTTCTAGCTGTGGCACGGGGGAAAGTGCCCGGAGGTGGAGGGGAGGGAACTACACAGCATCCCTACAAAGGACGCCCGGGCACTGAGCCCCTCTCCACTTTTATATCAGCCAAAACCGGTCCCCGGGCCTCCCCGGATCCTGCCCCGCTCCGGGGTCAGCAGGGGCCGAGCCCGGCCCGGCCCCGCCCTGCCTGAGGACGGACAAAATGGCGGCGGCGGGGCCCCGCCCCGTGTCAATCAGGGCGCGCGACCCGCCCGCCGAGCGCGATTGGTTGCCGCGGCGCCGGAAGTGGCGCGAGGCCGGGGCGCGCGGTGCGGCTCCGCGTGCGGCGGGCGGGTGAGGGGCGCTCCCGGCACCTCGCGGCGCATCCCGGGCGCTCCCGGGCCTGTTTCCTTCGGGACAGCCGGGACACCGCCCCAACGGGCTCCGAGCCACACGTTCGGCTGCCTTCCTAGCCCATTGCTCCAAGCCCTCCCATTCCCGAGGCTGTTGGCGTCTCCTCGCCCCCCGGCACCATGTTTGTCCTGGTGGAGATGACTGACACTGTGAGAATTCCTCCCTGGCAGTTTGAAAGGAAACTGAACGAGTCCATTGCTGAGGAGCTAAACAAGAAATTGGCCAATAAGGTAAAGCGTGGGTCACGTATAGGTTGATGAAGGCATCCCAACATCCCCGAGCGTTCCTTCCTTGTGTTTGTGCCTACTGAGGTGCGTGGGTGAGGTGTCAGATGGGTTTAGATGTGAAGGCCATCCCCTACCTCTGTAAACAAAGAGACAGCCACGTATCATCTCAAAGAGGACATTTTTCTAATGGCTGATGTTGTAATGGGAAGATACTGAAACACCAGATGGGGCAGAGGAGCATGGAAGAGAAGTGAGAGCAGCTGCTGCTTTGTGTTAAAAGGAGCAATCCAAAATGCGGTCTGAAAAACAAATGAAAAATAATCCATGCAGTGGGGAATTTAAAGACAAAAACCCTATGTAAACACATGTAGAACAGTAATACTGGAAAAGGAATGAAGCTGTTAATAGCTGATTTGGTCCGTGCTTAGTAATTGGAATACCTGGTGGCATTAAGAAAGTGGTCTTTGGTGCAGGATATAAAAAGTGTTTTCTGGTGGACCTGGAGGTCAGAGTTTCCCTGTGCAGCCCCATGACTGTGATTAGTGTATGGCTGTCAACATGGGGAAGGTGCAAAACTCAAAATGCAGCTGTAAATGTGAAAGGAGCTCAAAAGAGCAAGCTGAAGGGGTCGAGGGTTGTGAATAGCAGATTATACAGGCAGGTTATGAAGAGCAAAAGTCTTCCTTCTTCCACTGATGACTGGTAGATGCCTCAAATTTTGTAGGCAGTGAAGCTGTCTCAGAAGTAGCAGAGAAAACAAGAGTTTGCCTCGTGTCTCCCCAGAGCTAATATAATATAATACAAAGTGTTATAATATTATTATACTGATATAGTATAATATAATATAATTAATATAATATAATATAATGGCAAGCCTAGAGGCTTCTGAGAGTGTAACTCTAGCAAAAAACTTGTGTAGCGTTGGGACAAGCTGTGAGGCTGGTGAATGATGGGCAGCTGTTTACTGTCTTGGCAGCTCAGGTTCTCTCACCACTGACAATTTCCCCAAGGGTTTCTCTTTGTAGCAGTGGTCTTTCCAGTTCTTTCCAGTGACAGTGAAAATGTGCTCCCACAACATCTGGATTGGGGTTCCTCTATGCTGCTGGTGGTGTTGGAGGCAGTGTTCCAAAACAGACTCCATCCCATCTTGCCACCCTTCTGTTTCTGCCTTTTGAAAAGGTGTGCATAACATATAAATTCCATAGTTTGCTTGATTTTACCTGGTGGGTTGCTTGATTTACTGCTCTTGATTTTTTTTCTTTTGTTAGGTTGTGTACAATGTTGGGCTCTGCATCTGTCTTTATGATATCACAAAGCTGGAGGATTCATACATATTTCCTGGGGATGGTGCATCACATACCAAAGGTAAGTGCTTTTCCTCAGTTATATTGTGTTGTAGAAGGTTAATTAATGATCTGGAAATGTAAGCTGAGTTACTTTGTTAGGGACAGTAGCCTTAACTGTGTTCCTGTCAGGAGGGCAAGAAGAACATGGTGAAAGTCTCTTATTTTCTTTTGGGTACAAATACAGCTTTAAATAGCCAGTCCTTCTTACCTTCTGCAGCAGCTCATCTCTGTTCTACAGTTAGAGCCATTAGAGTGTGGGGTAAGGGAAGGGTTAATTTAGTTGAAAATTTTTGAAAGTCTGCCCACAGAAAATAAGTTGTAATAATTGGTCTGCATTTCTCTGATATTTTTTCTTTTTGAAGCTTACTTTCCCTAGCTAGGATATGAAACCTGTTTCTACATATAGCATTTACACAGCATTTTATGCTCTTGTACTAGCTGGAAGTTTTATGACACTTTTGTTGAAACTTAGACAGATCTGGTTCATCACACATTTCTAGTGATTTTTTTTTTAATAAGAAATGACTAATTTCTCTACTTTGACTCTTGGCAAATCTGAGTAAAAACTGGAAGTAAGTGCATAAAAGTAAATTTCATTTTTTAAAGTTAAAATAAAGGTTTAAACTGGTAAGAGATGCATTTTTCTAGTTTCAGTTTACAATGTGTAATCCTAGGTTGAGCACATGAAATATCTCCTGTTAGAAGGGAACTGCACTGGCTATATGTGCCTTCCCTTGTCTAAATTTTAACTCCAGTGGAACTCATTTCCTGCAAATAAAAGCTTCTCTAATACTGAAGGAGGATGTCAGGCTTTCCTGCTTGCTTTAATCTCCATCCAGCTCCTCAACTTAGAATTACTCCTTGAACTGAAAGAAGAGAACTTTTCTCTCTGAGCTCAGGAGAAAAGTCTGCTTTCAGAATCTGGGGTAGCACTTAAATAAATTCTGCTGTGTCTGGTAATAACTCCTTTATAATGCACTGCCTAGCTTTATGTAAAAGAGGAGCACTGAGGAGGTACAGCTGCAATGATGTTAAATTTGTCAGAAGCATCCTTTGGCTGATTGTCTTGGTGTAGCATTCTTGTAATAACAAATGCTATGTACTTAGTTAGAAACATTTTATGTAGCTTGGAGGAAAAGTCCAGTTATGTTAGAGAACCTTGTTTAATCTGATAATACTTGATTTAGAAGATTTCATTTAATGAAAATACAGCATTGCAGACAAAGATAAAAGGCAGAAGTATTACAAGAAATTATAAGTTCAGCTGATACTCTTGACTATGAGCATTGTGCTTCCATCATAACTTAATCAGAGGCCATGCTCCATGTTTATCACTTTCTTTCTGTGAACTTCTTGCAAAACTGGGGAGCTGGGAACAGGACACTGCTGATCAGCTGCTGCCAGAATTTGTACAATCCAGTTAGGAATCAGAACTCTTATTCCCATTTTTCTATCTAATCAGTGCCTGTAAAGAAGTTGTAAAAGAAACTGGGTGTTTTAGAGGGCATATAGGATGTGGGATTTTGTTTTAATGGCTGCCTCCCTGTGGGAGGACTGTAGTTTACTAACATGGACATAACATTAATGATGTGTTTTCTTTTAAGTGCATTTCCGCTACGTGGTTTTCCATCCCTTCCTGGATGAGATTCTGATTGGACAGATTAAAAGCTGCAGTCAGGATGGCGTCCACGGTAAGCTGCAACTTCTGACATTAGGGACACATGAGCTGCAGAGTCCTTGGGGCTGTTGAGACACTGATTTTGGCTGGAGTAATGCTCTCTGTGGGCTGGTTAATGGCTATTACTGGCCTCTAGTGCTGCCCTGATCTGAGGGTGATTGGTAGTTTGAGCCTGGCAGCTTCTCCTGACCTTAATGGTTTTGTCCACACTCCCTTTTGCCCAAGAATAATAGGCAAACCCATCTGGAGCGTGGACTGGTTTCTTTCTTTGCTTCAGTTAACAGAATTTGTTTTTTTCAAAGTGGAACTATTGGCTTGTGTTGGCCTGATGTATTTTTCTTACAGTGCTGTGCAAATTTGTGTTCATTTCCTGTACCTGAAAACGTGTCAGGGAAATGTCTTTGTGAGCACACAGTGCTGCCAGAGTCATGGAATATATAATTGATGAGTTGCTTTCCTTTCCTCTCGGAGTCTTCCATACAAGGGAGCTCTGCTGCTCAGTTGTTAAATTAGGACAATAAGGTTACCTTGGCTGCTTTTGTCGCTGAATTTGGGCATGGTCCATTCCCTGATAAAATTCAACATAATGAAATCTTAAGAGGGATGTGCGGGCTGTTCTAACTTTGTATCAGTCTTTATTTAAAATACTACATCTGTGATTTCTAAGCTCTTTTTTGTCACCGACCTCTATAGCATCTGACTCATTTCTTGGAACGCTTTCATTTCCATTCCTGCTCCAAACAACCTTTTCCTTTCCCAGCAGGCACGAAGACTGTGCCCTCTGTTGCTGTATGTACTTTCAGCTGGGTGGTTGCTTTGCGGCCAACTGAAATTGAGCATTGTGGCTCAGAGAATAATTCCTGCATAATCTCACCGTCCTTCCTGAGAGAGGAAGGAAAATGAGCCTAGAAATGCATTTTAGGAATTGCTGTGGAACGTCATTTGCAAAGAATTGTTTCAGTCTTAACCAAATTATTTTCTCCACAGTTTCTCTTGGATTCTTTGATGATATTGTCATCCCACCAGAATCCCTGCAGCAGCCAGCTAAGTTGTATCCTTTGATCACCTTTGATAACTTCACTACTTCATTTCAAAAGATTGTGCAGTGCTGGCCCAACAGGCATTCACCACTGCAACAATGAAGGTGCTCAGCAGCAGAAGCTAAGCCCTTCTGTCGGGCAAGGCCCACAGACTGTTATCACAGCTAGACAGGCCCTCACGCTCATTAGGTTTTGCAGGATCATTGTGCCTGCTGATGGAAATGAATGGCAGTGTCCCCTGCCCAGTTGTAATCCCTGCCTTCAGTCTTGGCTGCTGCTGAAGATAGAGTGCAGGTTTTACCACATCATGTAATGTCTACATACGTGTGTATCTAATGTACACCAGTGTGGTAGGCGAGGTTGTCTTGGGTCTGAGGAGTTTTGCTTGTCTGGGGGTCTTTTCTGCTGCTAGGTGTTTTTGGGGAATGTGTAGACAAGCAGCATACAGCTTGATGCAGGAAAATCAGAAAGATGGGGGTCCTGGGCTGTGCAGACAATGACCTGGGACGGCACATTGCGGTTTGGAAAATAACTGTGAAAAGGCTTTGAATGGAGCCTATTCTCAGAACTGCCAGAAAGTGATCTGTCAGGCAGAATGCTGTTCCCCTCCTTAATCCTTGGCCAGTGATGAAGCAGAGCAGGTGTGGGTGTGGGAATATGAGACAGAAGAAGGGGCCCATGACCTTTACATGGACATTGGGGAAGAGATCCGCTTCCGAGTCGTGGATGAGACGTTTGTTGATACGTCACCGACCGGTCCAAGCTCTGCTGAGGCTTCCACTTCAAATGCTGCAGAAGAAGTCCAGAAGAAAGAGGCACCCTACACTCTTGTGGTAACTATGTGCATTAGTTCTTACAGCTTTGTGAGTGTTGTGGTTTATTCAGTGTCTAAAATAGCTCCCCTTTCCCAAGGAACTGATTGCTTTAAGCTGACCATGAAGCAGAGTCACCAAATGGAAGGAGTGGAAAAGGGGGAAATGAGGTTGTTCTTGTGGGTGCTCTGTTTTCTGAGTGTTTTCACTGGAACACTTTGTGATTGTTGGTGGTTCTCCCCGAGAGGCTGATTTAAAGCAAACTGTGTGTGCATGAAGAGCACAGAGCTGGGAGCAACACATCAAGGTCTATGTGGCAACTGAATAGTCTTTCCTTGCAGTGTTCTGGCATAAAACCTGAGTACAGTGCATGAGGAAGGTGGATCTGAACCAGTGGCAGCTGTGTTCTGTAACCTAGACAGGAAAGATGATGTATTTTTAGGCATTTTCCTCTGTTCTCTATGCAGTTTACAATTGCATGCTCTGCTCTCCTCTCTGTGAACAGGGATCAATCAGCGAGCCAGGCCTGGGCCTCCTGTCGTGGTGGACAAACAGTTAGCTGCCAGCGGAGCCTGCTCCACAGAAAGTCTTTCCGGTGGATGTTTGGGGGACAATGGGACCCTGCTGGTGCTCATTGCTCCTCTGAAGCTGAATAAGAAATTAGATCTGCCATTCTGTTTTCCCTTCAGCTTCCAAACTGCCAGAGACAGACAGTTGCTTTCAAGAAGCGTCTTCACTGATGTGCAGAAGTGAATTTACAAGCACAAAAAGCCTTGAGCACAGCAGCTACGAACTCAGCTGGAGCTTTGGTCTCTTGCCTCAGAGGGAAAATTGTGGAGGTCTTTGCTTGCCTGAATCAAGTAAAGAGTTGACTTTAGTGAGTAAAGGCAGAAGAGAATACCTATCGAGAAGTATCACTCCTTAGGCTGAGAGCTGGATCTCAGAGGAGTAGAAACCTGCTCTTCTCTTGACAGGAAATGAAGAAGATATGGCAAAAGGCTTGAGTTAGTAGAGGTGTGGTACTCTGGAGACCTGGAAAATGCTGTTGCTGAGAGAGCAGGGGAGAGGTGTTGGTGATGTTCTGCTAATGGGAACTTCAGCCATGGACCGAGTCAGCCAGAGGGAATAGGAATAAGTTTACCCAAAAGTAACTCAGGCTTAGTGAAGATGACCACTGTGGAAAACTACAGGCTGCTTATTGTGCTGAAGGGAATGACTTTTTTGAGTGGGCTCTATTTATGCAGAATGAACAAAACTTTGCAGGAGCTTGACTGAAAATATGAAATTAAGAGCTGAAATGGACCAAGGCTGCTTTGAGCAACAAGCTAAATCCTTGTTTGTGGGGGTTTTGATACCGTAAGTGGAATAAATAGTAAAAACCACACAGCCTGCCTTCCTGTACAATTTGTGGGGAAACTATTAGCTTCCTGCCTGGCAGGAAGAAAACACTTGCCTCCTGCAGTTTAGCTACTTGGATTTCAAGGCAGACAGAGTTGAGACCAACGCTTTGCTCTATGCTAACAGCCAATGACAAACAATTGCCATCACCCTGCCTGACAGCAGTACAAGGAAAGGAGGGAACAAAACAGTGAGTAAAATCCATGCAGGGCCCATTGCCAAGAGAGTGATGTTGCACATAATTACAAGGCCAGCCACGTTTGGCACGAAGGAGCTGTAATTCCCTGGGATAGTGGGTCTGCTTAACCTCCAACTGTGAAAACAAAGCCTGAGTCATCAGCGCCCTCCCTGCAGCATCGTTAGAACCCCTTAATTCTCAACTGTTATTCCTGGTGCAATGCCCTAATTAAAAGGGAGCCTAGAATTCTTTAGGTTCACATAGTAACTGAGGTCCATCTGTGCACACAATAAGCTTACTGAATGCCACCTACAGAGCAGCAGTGCTCACACATGCAGCCATCTAGCTGTGATGGAAATAACTGTTTGCAGAAACCCCCCAGCTGTTTGTGTAGGTGGAAATTTGGGTGAAACAAGTGAGGAGCTTCCACACAGGCTGTTCTGGGGTAGTGCCAGGGCAAGGGGAAGAAGTCCAGCTACTCCAGGTAGTGGTTTTGCTCAGCTCCTTTTGGACAGGGTCAGGGCTCCTAGGAGTAAATGAAGTGGTAGTGATGTGGTTTTGCATGCTGTTCTCATGAGAGACTCCTCAACATCCATCTCCTGCGGTAAGTTGTGCTTTAGGAAACTAAGTGTGCAGTGCTGGGAAATCAGATACAGCAGGTGTTCTTTGCAAGTTTGTCATTGCTGCAATAGTGGCAGTGTTGCCCTAGAAAGGAATGTAGGGGGGAGGGTGGTCATAATCACAAGTGTAGCCTGCAGTAGGTTAATGTCAAGAGCTAAACAGTCCAGGACAGCTGTGAGGGCTTTTTTTTTACTACACTGAGTTACTGTTCAATTTGGGTTTTTTCTCCATATAGCAGTGATTTAGAAGAAGTTCTTTCCCACCCTCCCAAAAACAATGAGGGGGATTAGGATGATGAATACAATAACACATGACAGAAGAGACGGTCACATTCTTTATTTTCATTTTAAGTCTTTAGCCATCAGTAAAGTGAATGGGCAGAAAACAACCAACTGAGCAGACAAACCCACCTTTGCTGGTTATTTCCAAATATAAATAACTGTGTGAGAACTGAAATTGAGCCAAAATAGAAAAAGGAAGCCGGGGAATTTAAAAGACAAAAGTAAGCCTAGCTGCACTCCCTTTTCATAGTGTCAGTGAAGAGGAAGTACCATAACAAAAAGGAAGCTATGGTTACATTTGATCAGACATTTATTCCAACAGTAGGCATGGAATTGCACTTTCATGAAAATGCCAAAGCTGAATCGAGTCCAGTGCACTGGGGCATTGTGCGCACTTAGCTTGATTTCTGCTGCAGCTCCTTCATTCTGTTCAGGGCACTGCCAGCCTGAAACCACTCGATCTGCGACTCATTGAAGGTGTGGTTCAGCATGATTGTTTCTTGGCTCCCATTGGGATGCTTGATGATGCATTTCAGAGGCTAAAGGAAGAAGACAGTTTTATTTTCCCTTCTCTTTCAAGGGACAAGGTTATCTGAAGCTTCTTGCAGGAAAATTTCTATATGGTTTTAAAGGGCTGAAAAGGGAAAATTCCAGCTCAGGGTGGATCTTAAAATAAAAGGTTGCAGTTCCTTCTAGGGAACACTCGTGGCTTAAGTCAACATGTCCAGGAATTCAGAGTACTGTACAAAGGTTTCTCTTAACTGTTCAGAACACTACTGATTCTGACCCGCCCTGTGTGTCCCAGCCCACTGTGTCTCACCAGGCTGGCAGGCTGCACTGCTCATCAGTGCCACTGCTGCCTCACGAGCACACAACTCACCACTGATCCCCATCAGTGGCGTGTCCCTGCCCCCAAGTGCATGACAAGTCACCCAGACAGTTACCTTTCCAGGTGCAAAGTCTTTCAACCCCACAATGCTCAGCTTATCCACAGGATGAATCTTGTTATAGTCTGCTGGATCAGCAAAAGTGAGAGGCAGTAGACCTTGCTTCTTCAGATTGGTTTCTGTAGAGAACAAACCACCAATCATACTTGTAACATCCCATCCCAGGGAAGCATGATTACCTTCTGCCTGCTCACACTACTATTCCAATGACGATTAGATTACTATCTTTGTAGCAAAATCAGCATATCCGTTGTTTGTGGCATATGCAACCAGGTATGTAACAGGAGTCCTGACAGGAGGGACCTTGCCATCTGTCAGCAGGGAGGGTTCATGCCTGGAGCTGTTGAGCCCTGGGCAAGGTATAAACACCACTTCCACTCAAACTGAACACATCCTGTTTACAAACACCATAGGGGAAGCCTGACTCACCGTGGATCCTGGCAAAGCTCTTGGTGATGATGACCCTTCCTCCCAAGTGACGTGGCTCCAATGCTGCATGCTCCCGGCTTGATCCCTCACCATAGTTTTCATCCCCAACAACTGCCCATTTGATACCCATTTTCTGTGACAAAAGACACAGATTTACATTTGTGCAGCCACTCAAGTGAGGAATTGGCAATAAATACCCACCCACACATCTAATTTCAGCATTTTTCTGACATTGCTATGCTATGACACCTCCCAGAAGACTCCCTTGGGTTCTGAGAAAGGAGAGAAATAAAGTTTAGTGCTTCACAGTAGTTATGCACTGCCATCCTTGCTGACAAGGGCTGAGGAGGATTGCTCTTGGGATCCAGAGCAAATATTTTCCTTCCGTTTCCTGCCACCTCTCCTTCCATCATGCTATGCCAGACCAGTGTTGGCACAAGCCATGACCTCTGCTCTACTTCTGGAAGGGACATGGAAATTTTTAACTTCTCTCTACTGAAAGAGCCAATCGGAAACAAATGCCAAGTTGTCCAGAGGGTAAAAGGACATTTCTTGAGATTTGAAGCCTAGTGTTAAAGAATAAATAGGATAAGACTATAATTTATTTAAACATTAGACTGGTCAGAGGTGAAGCATTCCAGGAGCCAAGATTTAGTTTGTCTGATGACACCCATGCCTTGTAAGGTGTGCAAAGCCTAAAGGTGTTCTTCCTCTTTCGTATATGATCTCTGGTCCCCTCTGAGTCACGAGATCTTCCTCCCTCTTCCCCATAGCAGGTAGGGACAGAATCTCCTACAGGAACTGCAATCATTAGAGAAAGTACCAAGAAAATGCCTCAATGCTGAATGAATTTGCAGCTGCTGTTACTTGAGAGCAGGACGGTGAGATCCTTCTATTTGGCACAGACTGCCCAAAGTGTAAACATCCTCTTAAAATAGACGTGTCAGGGGAAGGTCTCACCTTGTAGTACCGGGCTGTGTCTGGGACTGGGCCAAACTCCTGGGTTAATGCGTTGCGCACAGAGTTGGCTTTGCCGTTTTCGATGTTGATGGCGCCAATGAGCAGGTTGTTGGAGATGTTGTCCAGATGGCCACGGAACTTGAGCCACGGTCCAGCTGCAGAAATGTGATCAGTGGTGCATTTCCCTTTTACCTAAAGCGTAGTAGAAGAGAAGAATGTCTCAGGATGGACTAATGTACTTGACTCTTCCTCAACTCTTGTAACTGTGAAGCATTAACTGGGATGAGTGGTCGATACTCCAGAGGGCTCTGCAGCCCTTCAGAAAGACCTCAACAGGTTAGAGAGGTGGGCAGAGAACTGTCTGAAATTCAGCAAGGGCCGGTTCAGGGTCCTGCACCTCAGAAAGAGTAATTCCATGCACAAGCTGCTGGAAAGCAGCTCTGCAGAGAAAGACCTGGGGGTCCTGGTGGACAACAAGCAGTCCATGAGCCAGCAGTGTGCCCATGTGGCCAAGAAAGCCAATGGTATTCTGGGGTGAATTAGGAAGAGCATTGCCAGCAGGTCAAGACAAGTGATCCTGTCCCTCTAGTTAGCCCTCTGGAGTGCTGTGTTCAGTTCTGGGCTCCCCAGTACAAGAGAGACATGGAGCCCCTAGAGCAGGTACAGGGGAGGGCGACAAAGGTGATTAAGGGACTGAACCATCTCCTGTTCAGCCTCCAGAAGAGACAAATGAGAGGGGACCTTTCATTTACAATATCTGTAAGTATCTGAAGGGAGGGTGTCAAGAGTGTGGAGCCTCTGCTCAGTGGTGCCAAACAATAGGACAAGAGGCAATGGAGCAGAAACTGAGGCACAGGAAGTTCCACCTGAACATGAGGAAGAACTTCATTACTGTGCAGTGACCACATTGGAACAGATTGCTCAGAAAGGCTGTGGAGTCCCCCTTACTGGAGATATTCAAGAACCATCTGGACACCATCCTATGCCATATGCTCTGGGATGACCCTGCTTGAGCAGGGAGGTTGGACCAGATGACCCACTGTGGTCCCTTTCAAAAGAGATATGATGTGATCATCATATCTCTTTTTAAAGGCATAAACCCCAGAAAAGCACATCAGTTACAGAAACAAGGCACTCTAAAGCAGAACACAGTGGTCATTCTGCATGCATTGGGTAAGAAGAACATCCCTTTTCCAAAGGGTAAATTACAAAAATTAGCTTAGCCATGACATCTCCTGCTGTGTTCTCACTTCCCTCAGCAGTAGGTTGTTCAGGTACAAAAAGCAATTAAGCCCTTCCTGATACAGCCCAGCCTCCCTGCTGGGGAACTTCAACAAGATGCCAAGTGTTACCCTCTCAGTTTCCAAACTGCACATAAGCCTTCTCAGCTTGTAAGAACAGAATTCCCAACCAGAGATAATGGCCTTCCAACTGGTAAGTTCTAAAGTGCTTATAAAGGAATTGCCTGTGTCAAAAACTTTTGCACAGCAGTGTGGCCCTTGGGAGTACATCCAACTCTGTCAGTGAGAATCAGGAATGTTCCCAAAGGTCACTTCATAAGGGATTGCATTTCAGAACCTCTCACCATATCAACTGAAGTTTCCATCTGTTAACTCACCTCAGGCAGTGAGGAGAAACCCATGTCTCCATTGAAACAGCAAATTGCAATGTTTAACAAGTGTGAAGTAATTTCTCTTTCTATAAAGTGGGAACAGAACATGCATACTGATGTATGAGAAGTTCCCAATGACCTCATTTCAGACAAAATACATCTTAGAACAGTCAGTATTAGAGATGCTAATTAAAGAACCCATCCACCTTTTCATTGTAGGTTGTAACTGGGACAAATTCTGCAGACTGCATGGTTTGGACAGGATCATATTACATGCTATAACAAGCCTGCTTTTGCATGGTATTAGCAAACCACTAGCCCAAAGGAGAAGAGTCACTTAGTTATAACAGAAAGAAGTATCAGAAAGAAACACCTGGAAGAAAGGAAGACCCCTTGCTTCCCTTTCTGTAACATGGTTGTAGGGGAGGGAATCAGATATCCCAAAGGCACGTCCAAAGCCTCTAGCAGTTGCTGTGCAAACCCCTGTTCAAGCAGACTTGTCATAGCTGATGCTCCCCCACTTTGTTCCTGACCTTGATGAGGATCAGCATGTCTTCTAGATCCTTGCCATCCCACTTATCAAAGGGCTCAAGGAGCTGGAGCCGCTGGCTGGTGGGGCTCACATCCACGCGCTGCCCACTGCCATCCTTGGGAGGGTACTGGTAGGTGTCCTGGCCTGGGTCAAACTCCTTCCAAAGAAGAAAGGAAAATCATCAGCCTCAGCCATCCCCAACAGCACATGAAGAGCAAGCCAATACAGCCAACTGCACCCATTCTGGCTCTACCATCATGTGTCAAGAAAGAGGTCACTGCCTGTAAGTTCCCTCAGTATAAAGAAAACACTGCTAGTGTCAGGTCTTCCCTCCCTCTGCCCCCAGACAGAGCAGTTACCAGTTTGGGCAGCTCATCTGCATCAGGTGCCTCTAGTTTAAACTTCTTCCCATCTGCTCCTGTCAGGTAATCTGTCTCAGGGTTAAATTTTAGAGTGCCAGCGATGGACAGGGCTGTGACAATCTGAAAGAAAAAACAAAGACAAATTTAAAGGCATATTCTATGTCCCATCGCTTCACCTGGAAGTCCTACATCTAAGTCTCAAAGCCACCAGCCAAAAGCTACTAAACAAGGCACACTGGGCCTCTTCTGCAGGTGCCCTGAACTATTCCACAGCCCCACCTCTGGCTGTTTCTTACCTCTGGAGAAGTCACAAATGCGTGAGTCTCTGGATTGGCATCATTGCGACCCGTGAAATTCCGGTTGTAGGATGTAACTATTGTATTTTTCTCTCCTTTCTTGATGTCCTTCCTGTAAAAGAAGCAAACATTCTCATCAGATCCAAATGGAATATTGCTTCTAGATGTCTTACTGCCAGAATCCCCCAGCTTGGTTTAGGCAGCAATCACTATCTTAGAAACAGGAGCTGTTGCCTGTACATGTTTTCCCCCCTTAAGCACAGACCCAAAATGAATGAATGCAAACCCAAGTCAAACACTGATTCTTGCAGTAGTTTTCACAGCCCATGTTGTTCACTGTTGAACAATAATCAACTAAGCACATTGTCTTTGGATATTCCATGGTCAGCCGTGATGAAGCAACATAAAAATGTGCCTCCCATCCCTTCTATTGGGAATTATTCTCCCTGCCACTCCAATGACTGAAGCTGGACCAATTCAATTTTTCTATTTTAAAAGGCCCATACAAACTTCAGTCCACCCTCTCATAGATAACAAATCTTTCCCCCCATTCTTTGCCTTCTACAAAAAGCCTCCAGAATGTGTGTCCATTCTGCAGCTTTATTCACCTAAAGGCTCAATATAAATCTGTAGTCCTTCTTTTTGCCTCCTCCCGTACATACCAGACAGCTATGGCTAGCTGGTTTTTAAACATTTAATTACCAGTGTGTTGTATTTACAATCAAATCAGGCTTCACAGAGCATTCTGGAAGCTAAAAGACACAGAGCTAGAGTGAGGTCCAACTGTCATTTTACCTGTCCCACTGGCCGATGCATGGCCCACAAGCATTAGCAAGAACCAGCCCTCCAACTTCTCGCAGGATTTTTGCCTGGGGGCAGAAAATAACTTTGTTACCATAGAATGCCTGGAATGAGTTTCTGGGGTTGCTCTTTCAGGGGAAGAAGACACTAACAGGAAGCACTGAGCCTGAGAAAATTCCCTTCCTTGTTTCAGTTTTGAGCCACTTTTATAAATACATGGGGTTTGACCCCAGTAAGACTGTAAGTTAAGACTGGGGCAGAGCACAGGATGACTTGCCATGATGTTCCCATTCTCCACCTGCTTCAACTTGAGCAATCCAGCTACTTACAGACATCTGACTGAAGTGCAGTGTCTGGTCTGATTAATATTCTATAGACTTCCTGTCCATGTAAGGAGAGAACTGGCAACAGTGCAGGCAAGTATGTGTGCCTGCTCAGTCTACTCAGCAAACAACTCAATGAAAGGGGCAGCTGGTAAGGAAAGGTATGACTTGAAAGGTAGGAGTTGGTTAGAAGAGCCATCAAACATTGGCTGGACATATCCATATGTAAAGATTTGGTCCTCACACTATGACAGCATCAAAAATTTACTAAATAGTAAAACTAATTAAAACAACATTTTATGCACAGAAAGTAGGTAACAGTTCCTCAACAGACACATTCCTTTTAAAGCCAGTATGAGTTTTGCCATAAATTTGGTCGAAATTGGGAACCACCTTCCAACAAAAGAGCATGCTCTCTTTATATGTTGGGATAAAAGTAGATTGCAGCCTTTTGTCAGCCATGGCCATCTACAGAATCCTAGGAGCATGAGGTATCCCTTGCTATGCTTTTCTCTCCTCAGAGCCCCAGTTCCTGACAACTGCCTCAGCCTTGTTCAGTTCTAATCCTGTTTTTACATGCCCAGGTAGTAAAGATATCAGGTCAAAACACTGTCAAGATTATGGCAGGACCCACAGGCACAATAGCACAGGACCAGCTACTACATCAGTAATTGCACCTCCAGCAGTAAGTGAAGACAAAGTTCAGGAGGTTTCCATTAGTTAACTTGGCCCCCTGAGTACTGTCCTGAAGAATTTAACCCTTTCTGTTTGGAAGTGCAAAGAGCAGCCATACTCACATAACCGTCCCTTTCAATGGTGGCACGGATCTGCTCTGAGCCTGGTGTGATGGTGAACTTGGATTTGCACTTCAATCCATGTGCAAGTGCCTGTTTTGCCACCGCTGCAGAGCGTCCCATGTCCTCATAGCTGGAGTTGGTGCAGCTGCCAATCAAGCCTGTGGTGTTTGACAGAAACAGGGGGGTGGTTACTGCAGCCCTGGTACTTGGAAGATTCTCCCTGACCCATCTCCCAGAAGAACAAACAAGGGATAACCACCTTGTCCGTTGATAAGGAAACTGAGAGGGTTTCAGGTACCAACACTGCCAAGCCTCCCAGTGATATAGTGTGGTCACAAGCAGTCCCTTGTCCAGCTCTGGAGGTTGCACAGTCAGAACACACTACTCAGTCACTAGTCTAATCTGACTAGGTTACTGTTTTACAACACCTGAGTGTCACCTACTTGCACTTTGGTTAAGCAAATAACCAAAGAGAGGTATTGTTCCACAAAGACAAGAAAAAGCTTTAAATCAAGATGGCAAGAAATGGAGAAAAAGAAAACATCTTCAGTATAGTATGAAGACCACACAAGGACATGCTGTACCATCCTGACAGCATTCTGGTGCTAAGCAGCAAAATAAAAATTCTCTCTCAGTTACAGCTACTGTAACTGTATCCTATTTGTAACACTTCCCACCTGGGACATGACTTTACAATGTATTTCCATTCTTTTCATTCCTTCCTCTACTCCATGAGCAACAGTTGAGAAGTCAGCCCACAAACTACCATCCCAAAAGCAAGTACATAAATTTACAAGCCTGCTTTTTAGGACAGCAAGCACTAACTTTACTAGGTCCCAAGAGTTCAACAGCCAACTGCTGGGAGTGCTGACAATCATGCTCCAGACAACTCTCTGCAACAGGTAAATCCATACCACAGACTTTTAATAAAAATGATCTTCAATGGGTAACATTCCTGTCAGTCCAAACATTCAAGCGTTTCAAAAATGGAAGAAACCTGGTGTACCTTTTGAGGTTAAAATCCCTCCTACTATCCTGGATCTCATCCTACACACTTGGCCCATGTGGTCACTACTTTTCCCAGAAAATTTATATGGCCATGAACAGATGACACTTCACCAAAGTCAAAGGACATAGAGAAGCAGTGAAAAAACTGGATCCCAAGCTATATGACCAACAGCTTATCCCAAGACAACAATGTTTATGCCACAAGTACGAAGGCAGAGGAAAGAGCAAATGCTACCCACCAACTCTGATATCAACAGGCCAGCCCTCCTTTTCTGCCACAGCACCAATATCTGACACAGGGTGCGCCAGGTCTGGTGTGAAAGGTCCATTGATATGCGGTTTCAGCTTTAAGAAACAGTGACAAAGTCAGAAATCACAGCAGCAAAGAATAACCCCAAAACACAGCAGCAAATCGATTCCTTTCACAGCTCTATCTGGAAGTTGTTTAACTAAGATTCTCCTACATGAAAACTGGAGCACAAGCTGTAGGTGAAGCAGACCTGAATGTATTTTACGCATTCTAGCACGGCACCAGGGGTGTTGCATCAAACTCCCAGCTTGGTCTTCAGTCACACAAAGCAGAGTCACATCACAGCATTCAAAAAGGCAGAAGAAATGAAGCCTTACCTCACTGAGGTTGATTTCTATCACCTGGTCATAGTGACAACCAGAATCTGGTACCAAGTGTTGCTTGAATTCATCTGCTAGTGCAGCTATATCTGGAATAAGAAAGAAGGAAGATCTAAAAAGTGCAGCAAATATGAGGGAGAAAAAGAAGTCTAGAATAACTAAACACAGGGGGGTCAACTGTGTAATTCCCCAGCCACTTCATCTACAGACTCCCTGCTTGTAGCAGATGAACTACAGGACCACACAAGGTCAAAAATCTCATCAGACAACACCATAGGAGAATACTGCTCCCAGAATTCACCTTCACATGAAACCCATACTTCTACCCCCAAATCCTCTTACCAGCTCTCCCAGTCTTGCCCAAGTATTTCTTCATGCGTTCATTGTAAGGGAAGATCGACGTGGTAGCTCCAATTTCAGCCCCCATATTGCAGATTGTTGCCATTCCTAGAGAAGTGGGAGAAGAGACCACGGGGTCAAATGAGAAAGTCCAAGGCCACTCAATTCTCCAAAAGTCAGTATATGCAAAAGACAGCAAAGCTAGAAGAAATCAGCGCATCAGCCACAGAAACCTAAAGCCACAGCTGAGAGGACACTGACAATATAATGGCTGGATCAGCCCCCTATGCTTCTGATCAATACAGTGCCTGTGACCAGACTCTTGTGGAAGGAATGAGCCAAAAGTTACACTGATACATGCAGATACTGATATAACAAGGAACTCCTGTTTGCACGGAGTATCAAATAATTTACAGCAGTGAGCAGTGTCTCTGCTACCTTCAATGAGTGTTCTGTCCCTCCCTACCATCTCATTTGTTTTAACTGGAGGAGCCAGATATTTGTGAGAAATTTAATGGGCTGAATAAAATGCTTCCAGTGACAGAACATAGCACATCTCTTTCAAGGGCACAGCAATGAAGCTGTAGAAGCTCCTGTTTTATATTTAACAAGCTAGAAGCAGATATAAAATTCCTCTGATTTCATAGAAGAAAAATCCCAAATTGCTCTCAGTTTGTAAACTAAGTATTCTAAGTTGTTGCCAAGTCATGCAAATTGAGAGAAGTCCAGCTTGAAGGCTGCACATCAAGCTAAAGGAAGACATTTCTTGGAGTTTAGTCCTAACTAGCATATTACAGAGAACTACAATTTTTGCTAGTTCAAATTCAGCACCCAAAATCCACAATTAGCTAGTATAAACTGTGTGTTACAAACTGCCTTCTAGTCTCAGAACCTCTGCTCTTTGTTTAGCAGCTGTCACACATATATTCCCATTAACCTGTTTCTTTTTTCTATTCACAGCCTATTTTAGGCTGAAATGAATACATCATTCCTTTATTGCTGACATCTCCACCCTCTAAGTTTACACTGGAATACATCCACCCTTATTCTTATCCTGACACACCATCTTACAGGATTCTTCACAATTAACCATTCCACGTTCTCAAAATCACAAGAAGATTTATTGGAGAGAGGTCACTGAGAGGGAGTGCTATCTTGTTACACCACTCTTCCAGTTTGCCATGTACAAACTGCTGGGCCAGGCTAAGGGAAAACATTTGGTACTTCTTGTTTGGTTCCCTTCCCAGCCTCCACAGATAGCTCAACACCCAGCTCCACCAACAATCCACTCAGATAAGAGATCTGTGTTGACTTACCTGTGCAGGAGATTGAATCCACACCCGGCCCATGGTATTCAATGATGGCGCCCGTTCCACCCTTGACAGTAAGGATGCCAGCCACTTTCAGGATCACATCTTTAGGAGAAGTCCAGCCTGAGAGCTTGCCAGTCAGTTTTACACCAATAACCTGAGCAACATCAATGAGGGAAAAAAAAATACTGGCATCACTTCCTGTCAGAAAGGTAACAGTATATAGTTCTGCTGTGGGGTGTATTCCTGTCACACTTATATACACAGTGCTTGAAAATCAATGCTCCTTACACATCATGCATCTCACCCTTGGCATCAAAGCTTCATATTCCTTCTGCTCCTACCTTTGGGCATTTGAGCTCCCAAGGGATTCCTGCCATGACATCCACAGCATCAGCTCCACCCACACCAATGCAGATTCCGCCCAGGCCACCTCCGTTGGGGGTGTGCGAGTCTGTGCCGATCAGCATAACCCCGGGGTAGGAGTAGTTCTCCAGAATGATCTGAAAATAAAAATGGATTGTTTGCTTGCTTGTTTTGTGGGAAAGAAGGGGGAAGACAGCAGAAAGAAAACAAAAACAAGAGTTTAGATCAGTTTGTATTTGCAGATTTCAATAGCAAGAAAATAACTGAATTTGGGCTGGATTGGAAATTTTGATCTCTTTTGTTTCAAACTCCTTGTGGAGGACGTAATGACAAAACAAGGTACCAAGTCTCAGCCCCAGGATCCTTGCTCATCGCAGAATAATAAAAAAATTAGAAAACAATCTCCTCTTTTTCCTTCCAGTTTAGGCTTTTGCTAAGGTGCTACCTTTGTTAGGCCTCAAGAGTCTGTTCCATAATCTCCATACCCTTAGTTAACAGCTGAGCAAGTCAGTTCACTTATCCAATGCACTTATCCTTCCACAGCCTTTGTGCTCCATAGCAGTAGAATACCAACAGGCTCCTCCAATCCATGCTGCCAGCCAAAACTCAATTACACAGAGAAACTTCTCACCAAGACACTGCCCTTCCCTTACTGATGCTACCAGTTCCATGAAAGACTTTTCAACTATTAACAAAACCACAAAACCATACTCAATGAAAAAATGAGATTTCTGTGGTAGCAACACTGTAGAGAACTCAAGCTAATGAACGTCCCCCTGCATATGTGCCACACCAACACTAGGAACAGCCTTTCTGGGAAGCACAGAACTCACAGCACATGCGTCACAGAACAGCTTGAAGAGAACTAAGGCAGTTCTTTACCAAAAAGACAAAGGCTTTGCTTTCAGAACTTTCAGCTTTATATTCTTGTAGCCACATCAACATATTTGTGTGAGAAGAGTCACTCTCAAGGCCTCACTTTGGCACAGTTGTACCTGAAGCTATACAACAGGACCAGTTTCCTCCAGCCAGAGAAAGTCAGCCACAAGAAGACTAGTAACCTCAGCACAGAGCTATGTTGCCACATGACAGATGTTACGAGTGGCTTTGGAACACAAATGACCCGAGGTGTTCCCATAACCTTTTGAAGAGTTCATCCGTTGCGTCACATTAAGTTAAGGTAACCTTAGTAACTCATTTTGTAGCTAGGAAAACATAGCAGAGAGCTCTTGACTGCACCTGGTCACAAGTTCCCTGCTGACAGGAGGCTTACCAGTCATCCATTCTCCTCTCTACTCCTTTTGCTTCATGCTGCTCTTCAACTTTTGCTGCCTGAGACTCAGAGGAACAATGAAAAATGACTACTGGACCCTCAAAGCAAACCAACCGCAAGCAAGTTAGGGACATCCTGACAGAGGTGTTTGCTTTAAAAAACCAAAAAGCCTCATCAAGTGGTAAATTATTTTGGGACTGTCATATTCTATTTTAGATCCAAGTGTAATAACAAGAGAATCTCAGACTTGGAAACTGTTTTGCATTTTATTCAAATTCACCTAGCAACTCCTTATGTGTTGCCACTCCTGAGTACTTGAAGTACGCTGCTCTGTTGTGTCCTCATATACTCTTCTGGGTTTTACAGAACTAAATGCATACATAATAATCCCAAAAAAAGTATGTTCCCAAGGCTGCTTTCCTTACCACCAAAAGCAATTCACATTAACCCTATGTAGCCAGCTTCATGGCCTCACCTTACAGTCTTAATTGTACAAGGAGGAGCCAGCCCACAAGCAGTTAAGGTATTTCAAGCTTCTGTAATTCACATGGCATGCTGTTGGCACTACCTAATGATACATCAGGTTACAGTTTGACCAAAATAACCTTTAAAAAAAACTGCACTGTGGTCAAGATAACTGAGAGAGCAAGTAAGAAACCTCGCCTGCCTCGAGCAAAGCAAGTTGTTTCCCTAAACCAGTGAAATTCTCTAAAGATTTGCACTTGAGCTCTCTCTCCACCCTAAGGTGAAAGACCCACTCATGTTCAAAGACTGCAAAGACACACACACTTTACCTGGTGAATAATTCCTGACCCAGGTTTCCAGAATCCCACTCCATACTTGGCACCAGCCGTTGACAGAAAGTTGTACACCTCCTGGTTTATGTCCTATTCACACAGGGAAGCACAGAGCATTAGTACCACATTTTGTTCTTCCATACAGCAAAAGCTTGTTCAAACACATTCCTTTCTTTCACATGCCTGCCTGTAGTTTGCTTCCCAGTTTTGCAGCAGCTGGAAGGAGTTGCACATAATTTTTAAAACCAAAAGGTTAAGATTAAGACTGTTTGACAGACAGCTGTAACAGACCATTTAATTGCATCCCACTTGTAGCTCTACTAAAAGTTTTTTAGTTTCTAATTCCAAACAGCACAATTTAAGGAAAACCCTGCCAATAAGACATTTAAAAATGCTGTGCTCACTTTCCCTATTCTCAGGGGGTTTTTTTAACCTGTTTCCCTCACTCATTCTAGCCCCTCCTTCCTTCTCTACCGGGTGTTCTTTTTCCTATGCAGATGCTTTGGAGACATTTCAAATCCCTTAGATAAATATTCTGGCTTTATTTTTACAGATTAAGAAATGGAACTCAAAGTGATCACTGCCAGGGGAGTTGGTGAGTGTCATTTGTCATTCTAGCAAGTCCCCTCTTTAAGACTCACACAATGCTGTCTTTCTTGCTGCACTGTCACCATTGTTGGTGGAGGTCACACCGTGAAAATTGCTTGTGAGAAAAACCATGGTTGCCAAGGAAGTATGACACTATTATATCCTAACAGTTCTTGGCAGAAGAGTGCTGGAGTAGATAAGATAAGCACTAGAAGGAGAGAATTTCTTAAAGACTGTTCTCATGCAGCTAAGCTTCAGAATAAAGGGAAAGGGGAAATGAGATAATTGAAGAATTGTCTCAGCACACATTTGCTGAAGTTTCCCAAGAGGCTGCAACAGCTCTTTAAGCCTTGTTTTCCACTGGGAGTTGGGCCACTCCACTCTGTTTGTGCATCCCTCCCCCAGTAAACCCAAACCACCCTCTGGCCTGCCAGCATTCATTGTGTGCCAGCTGGCAGCAGCAGAAGCCAGTCAGAAGAAGGCAGGACCTTTACTTGCTTTGCTCAGAGTGGATGGCAAAGAAGGGACTCAGCTCAATTCAGGGCTGCAGCAAATATAATTGCACTATGGAGAATAAATGCAGGAATAGGGGAAAGGGGAAAACAGGAGGTGAACAGGAGAAAAGAAATTGTCTGATTTAGTTAAGTCTCAAACTGTTAATTGCACAACTTAGGACTGAGACAAGCAGAGCAAGAACTCGCCAAATCACTCCTGAGTGGTGCAAGTTGCTTTATTGTGGCCCACTGAAGAAAGCCAAAAGCAGATACTTCAACACCACAAGTGCTGTGTGAGAGTAGATATGGACTAAAATCTTAAAATGCAGCTGACTCCTGTTTACTGTTGGTAAATTCTGGTATCAACATTCCAGGTGCAATTCCTCCTGGCTCTGACAGTGGACTTTGGCTAAGCCCACTCAGAGTAACAAGATTTCCTTGGCAGATGCATTGTGGTATGTTGGTCAGAGATAAATGTGTCTATAGATTACAGAAGCTCATTTGGGGAGGAATAAGCAGTAAAACAGTTGAATAGAAAATTTTAAAATGGCACTGTATCAGCAGTCGGACAAACAACACTTTGAAATTACCACATAAAACCCAACATCCTCCATACTTTTACACACTTTTATACTATACCCATAAGCCATGAAAGCTGCACATGATTCAGTTATTGCTCTTCAGATAATCAGTAGCAAATGGTTTGGGAAAGTAACTACTTGCCTCCCCCTCACAGTGGGGGACCAGTGCAATGCAGGCATATGTTCATTAGGTTTTTCCCACTGCCATACTGCAACATAGAGTAATCTGACTTCCTTTTTTTTCTCTTGGAAATTATTTTTTCTCTTCTTTAGCTGAAATATCTTCTCTAGAACACAAATGACCTGGGCTTCCATCACTAACAACTTAAGACTAGCTCTTCCCACATTCATGGTCCTTTAAACCATGTAATGGGTGAATCTGAGGTGAAAAACTCCCAAAAATCCATTTAGTCTGTTTCTTCATTGCATCTGACCTACAGAGCTGACCACCACAGGCAATCTGTTATCATATCTGATCCCTGGCTGTCCTTATGGGGAAAAATTTTAAAATGAGCTCATCCTTCAACTGGAAGGACATTTTCAAACAGACAGAAGTTAACGCCTCTGCAATAGTGACCTTGGCTCTCTGAAGATCCTTTTCACCGCCTGCCTGGGCCTCGATGAGGTGATCACAGTGGATGGTGGAAGGCACAGCCACTTTTGGCAGCCCACTGCTGATGAACTGAAGCATTGCCATCTGAGCTGTGGCATCCTGCATGGCCACGCGGTCGGGCCGTAAGCGCAGATAGGTCTTGCCGCGCTCGATCTCCTGCTTTGCTGGGTCATCCAGGTGTCCATATACAATCTTCTCAGACAAGGTCAGGGGGCGGTCAAGCCTGGGGAGAATAATTTTAGTATCTGCATCTTGTGTACTTCAACATTTGCCATTTTAAGCATGTAATAGAATGCTTCCCTCTATTGCTCAGACTGTTAAGACCTATTAGGACAGAGAAACCTCCATGCTCTTCTTACAGCACTAAAATATCAACTGGCACATGGTTAAACAAGGGTTCAGTTCATAAAGTTCAAAAACATAGAAATTGATGTAATTTTATGCTTTCTTTTCTAATCTTCCTATACTGTAAAAGAAACATTGAGTGTTCACTTCTTGAGTCATACTTCAAGACAGCAAATGTAGAGGTGAGACAGAGGTCAGATTCAATTCACAAGTACCAGATCCCACAGCAAATACAACTAAGTGGAGCTTCATGACCTCAGACCTTTCATTCTGCAGCTGTATCAGCTGAGGAATCTATTTATGTATGTAGCAAGATCTTCTGAGAAGTAACTAAATCAACACAACAACTTGAAATGAGAACTACCACATTTAACAAGGGACACAAAGACTGAAGGACAAGTCATACAAACCATTGCCACAGTAAGTGGAGCAGGAATGACAAATTAGCAGGCACACAAGCCTCTATCAGCAGATTAAGGTCACTATGTTTACATATGCTATGAATTCCTAGCCCTTTGTTCCATGCCTAACACCTAGAGCAGAACACAGCATAAAGAAGCATTAGCCTCTAACAACCCTGACCCACACGCTGCTGCCCCAGAAAGAAGCAAGGGCCAATGTGAAGACTCCTCAATAAGGGTATTAAACAAAGAGGATGGAGCCCTTTCTAGCACCTCCTCTGCACTGGCCTGGTTCTCTGCACGTTGCACTGCTTCATCATATCCTTCAACCCTTCCCACAGTGCCCCACCACTATAAGGAGACACTACAACTCATGCTTCACTGTATTTACAACTGCCACTGTTCAGTGCTGCTTTCCCTGGTAAACATTCCTTGTGCCAGGGCCCCGCAACAATTTTTTCTTCCTCTCCTGTCACTGCAGAGCTCAATTCAATATCCTGACCCTTCCTTTCTTCCCTTCTCCACTCTTACCTCTTACGGACAATGTTGATGTTCTTCTCCAATTTTTCATAATTGATGTATTCATTAGGTTCAAAGTGGCTCATGGCCACCTTGGCCCGCTGGCACAGGACAGGAGCAACATGGTAGCGTCGTACCCCACTGTTCAAGGCATGCTGAAAAAAAGGAGAGTATTAAAACTGGAGCCCTGCAGAGTGAATTTCTGTAACATATCAATTGAAAATGTTTTTCAGATTTTGTTACTGGAATTTTACAGACTGAGGAATGCAAAGGCACTCAAATATATTTCATTATACAATACTCCATATTATCTTAAACAGTCAAAGTACCCAGAGACACCAAAGTACCCAGGACAGGTAACATTTAATAAATTATTCCACATTTTTCTTTGTTGTACCAGAAGCCTTACACTTTCAAATGAGAAATCTGCTTTCAGGCAATGATGAGCCAATTCTCAAGAAAGCACCAGTCTGCCATGCTCCTGACACATCAGGGTCATGGTGAAGAACCAATGCTGCTTCTAAAGCAAACTATCCCTAGTATTTGCTTGCTGGCATTGAGTTGACATTGAAATTGACATTGGCAGGTGATACAGCGCCACTCTGACTGGACACACCTCTGTTCCACCATCACATACTAAGTTTCCTAGGCAGGATCCCTCCATACTGCTACGAAACATATTAAATTCCACAAGGAGACTTTGGTGTACAGGCCTGGTCTACAATGTAACACAGAGCAGGAGAAGCAAAATGTGGAAAAAAACTCACCAGCTCCACCAGCCTGGCTGGTGCTCTTTTCCACACTCTCACAAAGGCACCCTCACCTTTTGCCTCTGAAAAACGTTGCACTTACCCTACAGGTGAGTTAGCTGCATGACAGGTGGACTATACTGTGAGCTGAATGCATCAGCAGAAAGTGCCAGGGGAAAAAAAAAAGCCCAAATTTACTTGGCAGCCTCTACAGTGAGACAGTTTCCTGGAACACAGGAGAAGGGCAGGCTATGGCGAGGCACCTTTACAGCATCTGACCTGAAAGAGACGGGTCAGTGCCCAGGGCTAAAAGCTCTCACGCAGCTTTGAAAACTGAGTCAGAGAGCAACCTCCAGAAAAACTTCCAAGGATTTGGCACACACATTTCTTACATGCTTTCAAAGTCTCACTCATCAGCATCAGAAGTCTGGAAACAGACTGAAGAAAAGAGTTCAGAACTCTTTCTCCTCCAGTACTACACCTTAATCTCAATCCCGCTTTTTCTATTCATCTGCTATTTCAGAGTTACAAAGTTTTGATAAATACAGGTTAATAAATGTAGCAGTGTTACACTAAACACCCCTTTTGCATGTGTGATTGTAAATATTCCTTGTTCAGAACACAATTATTGTACCCACCACTGGGTTTTTTTTTACCACTGTCAAAAAAGCCTAGTTAATTCTTTAAACCTGTTCAAGCATTTTAATGTTTCTGTGTGAGTATTTTTTCCAACTTTCTTGATACCAGCATTGAAAAGACTGCCTGAAATAATCACAATCAAAGAGACATCACCAATTTTTATCAAAATCTCTTGCTTTATTGTCCTTTTGATAACACTTTTTAGTATCTTTTGCAACAAAAATTTGGGGAAAGCTAGGCAAGATCACACTACTCAGCGCACTAGCAAGAAGGGTGCAGTTTGCATTTTTACCAAGCTATCCTCAGCCATTATAGAAAGAGCTTTTGGTAGAAGCAGGAAAGACTTACAGCAGTTGTACACCACCATTATGGAAAGAGTATCTGAGGGAAGTGAACCTGGTGATACAAAGAGGGCACTGCTCCTCCATGAGTGCATGGGAAGCCCAGTAATCAAATTTCACTGTGCTGCACTTTAATCCTAGAACTTCCAGAACTTATCACAGGTGTCAGACTTAGACCTTTCCTTCCTCCACCAGCAAAAAAAAAAAACCAAAAACAACCCCCCCCCCGCCTAGAACAACCACCCACACCAATACAAACATCACCCAGCTTCTCATTGTTTAACATACAAACTAGGCAAAGCTGCTCTTTACCTAGTAGCCACATAACTTTTATGTTTGCTTTGTTCTAGCCTTTTATTTTTTTTAACATCACAAGATATTCAGTCTTGTGAAAGTCTCCAACTGCTGGAGTGGCTGGAAAAAAACCACTGAGCTATTTAATCACTGTTCATGGAAAAACAATCTCTTTCCCAGGCCAGGAAATGTATTGTGGTTTAATGCAATAATTTCTTCTGAATTCATCATAGAGAAGAACAGATATGCAAATAAAAGTAATAGCACAGGCTTCATAGCATCTTAGTCTTGCCTGGGATCAGAGCTGATTAAAATAGAAATCTGAAGCAGGGCACTCCAAAAAGAGGTACAACAAAACTTTTCAAACAAAATTCAGGTAAAATCTTTTCTGTTTGAACATACATGTCTATGGGTCTTTTCACTTCATGAAACGGCACAAGGAAATGTAACATTTTTTCTAATACTGTCAGTGTTCAGCTGGTAATCAAGATCAGCAATACAAAGTAGTTGAATCCTGCTGATCACAGCTTCAGACCATCAAAAGCAGGAAGAGAGTGTGTTTAAGGTGAAGGATTCTGTCTGGACCTGGAGAAGTCTGGAAAAGTGAAGGTCAGTTTCTGTAATGGCCAATATGACCCAGGGAAAATAACTGCCTAAACCAATCAGCTTCAGCAGACTAGACAAGCATTTTTCTCTATATAAGAATTTCAAAAGGCACCTATTTAAAAAGTGCCATCTGCGTTTTACCAGGATACAAATCCTGTATTTCTGCTGGGAATTAATTTGATTCAATATGGTTCTGCTCATGCTGGCACCCAGCAAGTCTAAGGATCCACCACCACCAAGCAACAAGTATAAACTGCCTGGTTTAAAAGTCTGATCTCTCCTCACAAAGAATTTACACTTTATCACTCATCACATCTGTCTCTTCTCCCTGCTTGTTCTTCTCCTACTGCATCCTCAGAAACAGGGTGGGAGAACTGCAAGATTAAGGAAAAGTCACAAGCCTGACAGTTCCCAGTTTGACTCCCGCTCACTCTTCTCTGAGAGGGAGCGTACTAGCGCTTTGTGGGGGCTTCCATGGTGTTTTTTTAGTCAGCAGTGAGAAGTGCCTCAAGCCCAAGAGCCAAGGGAAGCAGGCAATCTATAAATCTATAAATTTTCCCTTTTATCCAGGAACTGTTTATTTCCAGGCTGACCAAACAGCTGCCCAGTGACCTCCTCTCACCTGGCAATGAATCCCTTATTCCAGTTTGCAGTGTCCTTGTTCAAATTCCAGTAAAAGGAATGGCAGTAATCATTACAGGGCTCCTAAGCCTACTGGTGTTTCACAAGGTGAAAAGCTTCCTTCAAAGACAGAAGAAAGCCAGTCTAATAAATGGGTCATTATTTCTGAAATCTCTGTAAGGAAGCTAACACTGCTCTTTACAAATTTTAAGGTAGCTATCATGCATTTAGCTCTCACTATAGTGAATGTTCCAGGTGCAAGGGGAGTCTGAATTCAGAAAATAACTTGCATTTTGGCAGCCGGTAAGGCAGAATGAGCCCAGTGAGCAAAAGCTCATGTTCAAAAGAGTAGCAACTGTTACGTGCACTTCTGTCTGGGAAATCTGTCCTAGAAATCCCAGCTGAAACCCAAAATACCATCTTTCCTCATCTTCCCTGAGCTAAGAACACTGGCCAAGTTTCCAACATTCACCATGATTCAGCCTTAAAAAAAAAAAAAAAAAAAAAAAAAAAAAAGCCAGCATGGTATAATCAAATTGTAAATGCAGGCTCATTTTCTAGACCCACCTCAAAAGAGCAACCAAAATTATGGTTCTGAAGATCAGTTTAGCCCTGCCCAACATTTCTGCCAGACAGACAAAGCTGCCCACGCATAATTTCAGTACTTACCCACAATGCCTTCAATAAACCTGATATTTCAGGCAGTTTAGAGCGTTACCGTCCTCCCTCTCAGTCAATCTTCAGGCAATGTAGCTTGAAAAATGGAATGCCACTAAAGGCATTATTTTAGGTAGGCAGAAAAGAGATCTTGACCCTTTGAGGCTATTAGAACTTTAAATAGGACAGTCAGTTCAAATCAGGTTAATTCCAATTTATTTCCCTCAGAGGCAAGCTTTCTCTGCAGTTCCAGCTCCAAAACAGTTCCAGGATGGGAGGCAAACAGAACCAATAGTAGCAATGTGTGCCATGGTCAATGCTGGCACTATCACAGTGATTGACAAGATGATGCTCATATTCATTAATCTCTAGGCTGCTACACAGGGGCAAAAATCCCCTGGCTCCTAAAGACATCACCTAGAGGCATGTGTGATTAGAATCACAGATTTAGTACTTCACAGGGGAGAAAGAAATATGCACCCCTTGCCTGATAATAGACAACAACCTTCTGGAATGCTGATTTCCCCATATCAACTGTGCCAGCACAGCCTTTGTTTTGCATCATACAATATTCATTATAGCAAATGATTGCTTGTTCTCATGCAATGTCACAGCATAAAACAAGAACCAATTCATTACCCTAATAAAAGATTTGCCTTCATTTTATGAGTAGTCATTTCTGTTCAAAGTACTAACTAAAAACTATTTAACAAGTAAGAACAAGTAAGAACAAGCATGCCAACCTAACCAAAATGGTGCTATTCTGTAACTTTCGTTTAAATTTAAAAACTACTACACTTTCCTAAAGCATCTACCTCTGAAGTAGGATAGTAATTACCAAACTGGAATTAAGATTCACAAAAGACTTTTAGACTACTAAAAGCCAACCAAATTTTTACTTCAGTTCCCTAAGCAAGGGGAACACATTGGCCAAGGTCACAGTGGGAAACTGAGAAGTTACACTGCCTGCCTTTATCACAAGAGAGCAAAGGCTTCCTTATCCCTTAGAAGCCCTAAACAGAAAATTGCACCTGATATTTGCCTTATAGGCCTTAAAAGATATGAAAACTTTATTACTGACTAGACACTAAACACAACCAGGTCTTAAGGAAGGCAATCTCTGTGACAAGATCATATTACTGGTGAAGGTGAGTTTTAGAGGTCATGACAAACAAGACTACGAGAGCCTCTATCACAGCCCCAGGAAAAAAGGTAATTTATGTGCCTGACCCGCCTGCTTCTTCAGCCGTCCTAGGTCCCCACACAGAGAGGCTGGCATCTTTGTCACCCAAGGGCCTCTGTTTGTACTAAAAGGAGGATTTTGGAAGCAAAGTAGCCAAAGACACAACAAGGAGTCACCTTGTGCTGCCGCACGCACATAAAGGGAAGCAATAAAAGATGAGGGAAAGAAAAATGCCTGCCCCAGGGAAAGACCTTTTATTTCAGCGTTCGGGCCCGCGCCCTCGGGCTCTCTGCCCTGTTAGGCCCGGGGCTCTGACAGCGACTCCAGCCCACCGCAGCGGGGTCCGGGCAGACGGGCGAGGCGGCGGCGCCAGGCCGCGTCCCCGCCGCCCCGTTCACCTTGCACTCACCTTGACGGCCGGCCGGGCCCGGTGGCGGGAGACGTCCTGCCCTAGGGACCGAGCAGCGGCCACGCCGCCGCCACCAAAGCCGCGGCCGCCCCACCATCGCCATGGAAACAGGGCGTGGGGCCGCAGCGGGGACACGCTGACCTACACGCGGAGGCGGGGACGGCCCGACCCCGAGGCTGCGGGGGAGCGGCCGCCCTCGTGGCTGCCTAGCGGGCAGCGATCTTGTCCCTGCCGCAATCCCCGCCGCCCGTCCCGCCCGCTGCCTGCCCCGCCCGCCGCCGCCGCTCACCCTCAGCCGAGCCGCCAGCACGCAGTACGGCGCCATTTTGTTCACTGACAAAGATGGAGTCGCGCGGCGATGGCGTCACGCGGCCCCTTTGACATCTCCGGCGCGCGCGCAGGGGCGTGGCCGCGCGGGTCCTGGCAGGGAGACACCCGCGACAGGAGAGGGTCGTGGGCTGCCACTAGGGGCTCCTCTGGGCGGGGGAAGGCTATAGAAGGGGTGGCTTTAGGGGGAGAGCTTCTCTCGGCATCCCTCGGCGTTTTCCCGCTCGGGGCAGGCTCTTTGGCAGGCGCTGCTCTCACCCCGGCCAGGACCCGGGGGGGCGGTGCGGCGGTGAGGGCTCCGCGGGGCCGCAGCAGCAGCACGGGGCGGGTGTCGCCTCGCCATGGCCAAGCACCACCCGGACCTCATCTTCTGCCGCAAGCAGGCGGGTGTCGGTGGGTGCCCGGGGAAGAGGATGAGGGTTCCCTTCGCCCCTTTTCCCGCCGAGGGGCGGGCGGGAGGCGCGCGCGCGCGGTACCGGCCGTGGGGCCCGCGCGCGGCCCTTGGGCCCGGCCGAGGCGCGGGAGCGGCGGCGCGCGCCACCCGCTCCTTCCTCCCTCCCTTCCTCTTTTGTTTTCTTTCTTTCTTTTTTTTTTTTTTTTTTTTTTTCCCCGTGCGTTTTGGATCCAGCAGCATTTGGAAGCATCTTTGTGGCTGCGAGGCAAAAGTTATCTTCCGGGTTATTCCTGTAATACAGATAACGGGATTTACCCCTGTCGCATCTGAGTCAGAGTTTGGGTCAGGGTTCAGAGAACTCTTAGACAAGATTAGAAGTTGAGGTATCCCTTCCAGGTTTTTGTCACTCCTTGGAAAAGCAAATTTAACGAGCAGCTCTCTGTAATATCCATAAAGGCAAAGCAGTCAACTGCACTGTCCACAGTAAATCTCCTTTCAGAATAATCAGTGCTTCTAACCATCTGTCTGTGTTGAAAAGTCGTGTCCTGACAAATCTCTTCTCTCTCAGGCTTCAGACAAATCAATATTTAGTCTTTGTGGATGTGCACATCTAGTCTTTAGAAGTCAATATTTATTAAATTTATCCAAGTTCCTAACATCATTGTTGTGAATGTCCCAGAGAAGTGACAAAACTTCTAAGACACATTTAACTACCTTCATGTTCTAAAGCAAAGAAGGTATTTGGACTGCTTTAAACAAACACTTGATTCTGGCTTTTTCCCCCCACTAAAACCAGTGTAAAAGCTGTGCCAAGACTCACCTACAACATTTCCTTCAGTCAGACACACTGGCTCTGTTTGAAATGGAATGATGAATGTAGGTGTTCTTACTGCAAAGGGGTGTTATTTTAGTGCATTTAGTCATTTAGGGATGCATTCATAGTACATCTTTGGTCCTGGTAAATCTCTCCAGGAGGATATATATTGTTTATCATAAATGTTTGTATTTATGTTCAAACTGTTTCTGTAATTTAACCTTTAATTTTTTAAGGACTGCTCATTGCAGAAGATAATTATTTGACATTCAAGCTTGTACTTACTTGGATTTTCTCCTGCCTCAAATATTTTTTTCTTTTTTTTTTCCCCAGCAATCGGAAGACTCTGTGAAAAATGTAAGTAGTGTCCACATTTAGTGGCTTGAGAGTGAGGTGTTGTGGTTAGAGCATGCAGTTTGGATTTAAGGCTGCAATCTATTTTTGCTTTGACCCCAAACTTAATGGCACTCTTTGAGAAGGAAGCAATTACCTTAACGTTGCAAGTGTAGCTCAAGGAATACTTAAAAAGTTGCAAGCTCAAACAGACTCTCACACAAACGCAAACGTCCCAGAGTACCTGCTGACAGCATTTCTAGTGGCTGAGGCTACAGTGCCTGCTTCACTGGATCCTTGTAATCTGCAATACCAAAATATCATCCTTATCATTTTAAAGCAGGGGAAAAATGCATTTTTGGTTTTTGGCTTCATCATACTGCAAGAAAGGTTCCCATTAGCATCTGGGAGAAGAAGAAATGGAGGGCAAACATCTAAAGTTAGAGCAGGAAAAACACCCATGGAATCGAATTATTAGCTGTGAAAGGGGAGAAAGAGTGTGATCTGTTGTTAGATCCTCGTGTTCTGTTGTTAAAACATGTAGGGGAACAGAACAAACCGGTGAGTAGTTTGTGACTCAAAAACAGCGTGAGAATAAGTAAAGTGGGAGAAGGACAGTCTGAAGCAAGAAGATCGTTTTCAAGAGCACCTGACAGTGAAACAGATTCCCATTGGTAGTAGCTGAGGGCTGTCACACCAGAGATTTAAGAGCAGGTTAGGCAAGCTGTTGTGGGAGTCAGGATTAGATACCTTGGGAACTGGTAATAGGATATGAAGCCTTTTATCCGTAGGTCAGTGTTTTGGTTAAGGTCCAGCTCAGCAGAAACTGTCCCTGACATCTGATGGCTCCTTGCCTGTGTGATATCAGTACTTGAATTTCACTCAGTTCCTTGTGAGAGCACAAGAGCAACTTTCATGAAATGGCTGCTTATGCCAGTTTGCCCTTCCTTTGGCCTTGTCACAGATGAAGGATTAAAGGGACCATGAGTACAATCTCTTTGAGCATAGTAACTTCAGACTTTTGTTGATGTGGCATTTAGGAGAAGCTTACAGTGCTGCTTCTGTGTAGGTAAGGACTCTAGTCCTCTCAGCGTGGCTTTTTTTCTTTTGCAAATGAATAAGTCTGGAAAAGTTCTAGAGTAAAAGTAGTGCTACAATCTAAGCAAGTCTTGGCTAATCACAGAGTAATTTTGTGTTTCTTCTCTGACTGTGAATGAATGACTAAATTAAAAAAAAAACCTCAAACATTGCAGGCCACAGCTCTTGTTCCTATCAAGTCTGTGTGAAATACAAAGTTGTGCCCTGTGCCTGCAAGGCACGTTTCTGCAGTTCAGCTGTATTGTCTTTGAGAGTACAGGGAAGTTATTTGACCAGGAAGCTTTTCCTGTGATGTGGGGTGGCAGAAAGGACATTCTGTGAGCAGAGGCTGTGCTGTTCTCACAGGTGATGGCAAGTGTGTGATCTGTGACTCCTACGTGCGTCCCTGCACCCTGGTGCGCATCTGTGACGAGTGCAACTACGGCTCCTACCAGGGCCGCTGCGTCATCTGCGGGGGGCCCGGCGTGTCCGACGCCTACTACTGCAAGGAGTGCACCATCCAGGAAAAGGATGTAAGTTGCCATCCCTGCTGCATTGTAGTTGTGCTTACCTTTGAGGGGCTTGGAGCTGCTGAAATTAGTGCTGGGACGATTAGCTCTTGTTTGTCTGAAACCTTTATTCCCCTGTTGATTGGTCTCTGTGTTAGCAAAGCATTTTGAGGTATTGTAACTCTTCATTCTAAGGATCTCTGACTGTTTTGCACACTCACAGTTCATTTCCTCCACACACTGCTTGTTACCACTTCAGGTTGTTATCTTAGTACAGCTCCAGCCTAGGTTTCACCAGGGTCAGAAATATTGCAGACACTGCAAGGCAGTGGCAGAAGCAGCTCCTCCCTAAAGTCCATTATGAGCCACTGATTAAGAGTACATATGGTACTATAAGGCCTGTGGAATCAAAACCTTTGTTTTCCTTTGAATAACAAGGTAAAGTTGGTCCTTAGTGTGGTAATTGTGTTTCACAAGTTTGATGCTTCTTGTATAATTTCAGTGGGATACAATTTATATTTTCTTACTCTTTTCTGGATTTGTCTGTATTGTAGATATTTCTCTTTCTGCTAATGCTTTTTGGTATAATGGTCCCTTTTGTCTATAGCCAGAGCTATCATCTTTTTACAATATTGTGCTGAAAGCCATTGCATGTGGGAAATGAGGCAGCTGTTCACCCCTTGTAAGGCTTTTGTTAATAATCCAACACAATGAGTGCAGAACATGAAGTGCAACAAAGCATTAGAAAGACCTTACAGGAGAACAAGAACATGATGCTTACAGTTCTGCTATCCTAGAATATAGGCCTGGTAGCTGTGAGAGTGTCTGTTAAAAGTTGTTTGTGCTCTGCAAATGTCATTTCCTACACACCCTAATGACTGTGAAGAACGTGCTGAGAGAGTGGTTCAGAGTGATTTACAGGAGTGTCCTCAGCTGAGTGAGTTGCTGCTTTAACTCTCTCTAGTGCCTGTTTTCTCTAGAGGCCTGCAGCCAAATCCAGAACAGGAGCAGGTCCTCCTTTCAGTTTAGTCATTAGATCTAACAGGACCATAATCTTTCTCTGGATCCAAATATGGATATAAGTGCTTTGATGGGGGTGCTGCCTCCTACTTTATAAATGCTGTGAGAAACAGTAATTTTGTTCACTTACCTTTGGAATGAAGATGCCTGGCTTTATAAGTCATGAGCAAAATAGGCTTGGTTTTAGTTTTATCGATTCATAGGGATTCCCAACATGTGTTTTTCATAACCTAAGATTACCTGTATCTTATGTTTGGTTCAGGTGTGAAATAACCAGCTGCTCTGTCAAGGAGGACTGTAGAAAACATAGAGCTAGAGAAGAATAACAGGTCTGGAGTTAGAAAAGAATAACAGGTCTGGGGTGACCTGGGTGAATGCTGCTGTGAGTGAAGAAAGTTTCTCTGTAGCAGAAAACTCAGATGTTATATATTATTGCATATGTGAAGTTGCAGATCTGAAACAGCAGATTTGACATGATTTGTTGCAGGATTGAAGAATGCTTGCACAAGCATAGGGAGCCCAGAAGGAGAAAATATTAAGTGTGCTGCTGCCTGTCACAATTATGGTATCTGGTACTGATGTGAATAAGAAAACCAGATAGGCAGAGCTCTATACCTGAAGCTTTAACAGTCCAAGGCTTCAGCTACAGCATTTTCATCATCCTCAGAGAAAGACTGGAAAAAATAGTGAAGCAAGAAAGCAAATAAAATGGATGGCAGAGACAGACTGCTATTGGGCACAAAGCAAAGGACCTGGTTACTCTTGGCTCATTTGTTCTGGTGGAGGAAGGAATGAAGTATTGTTTCAGCCCACTTTGATCTGTGGGTAAAGGCCTGAATCCCACCTTGTCACCCAGGACATCAGTGAGTTGCAAATAGTAATCTTTTCTTGGAGAAAGGAGTGTGCTCACGAGCTGTGTCCTTAGGAGGAGGTGGAAGAATGAACAGAGCCCTGCAATAAGGCTGTCAAGATTTGAACAGACTCCATGGATTGTGGGAGGAAGTCTTGAAAGAGTCCTACTATTGAGGTTCAAAATGAAATAAGGAGACAGTAGCTAGAAATGGGTCGTGGCAGGTGTATGGGGGAGGGATGATTTCTGTTCCCCACCTCTCCTGTGATTCCCATCATGCAGATCCTCCCCACCAGATTGCATCTCTGGCAGGGGAGCCAGGCAGCTTGGGTGCAGATTCTACAGCATCTGACATCTGCCCAGGGGCTTTCTAAATCTAAAGCACTCAGGCTTGCACTTCAGCCTAGGACATGTCTTCCTCTGCCTGCTGGGTCCCTCACAACTGCTGTGGCCAACCATAATGTTTTGCCCTAAAGAATTATGCAGGTGCTGGGCTCAGGTGGCCCACGGGCAAATTTTCCCAGGTATACGAAATATGAAGAGGGCATTTCTGATTTGGTTTTGCAACCACACCTCTCAGGAGGGTCTCCCCTACTCCCCTTGCTTTTCTCAAGGCTTTTTTCTCACCATCTGCTGGAATTCAGGTACAAGAACTTACATATGTAGCTGCTGTGGGTAGTTAACCCTACAGCCTCTGCAGTAATCAATCCAGGATACAAGAAATCTGAGATTCAGTTCTGCTGTCACTGCTGAGGGGTTCCTAAACACAAGAATGGTTTGGTGACATCTAGAACAGCAAGATTCTTCTTTGCTAAGGAGGGGAAAGGTTATTCCTCTGGGTCCTAGAAGTCCTGCATATCCTGATTTAGAAAAAATTCAGTCTCGTGGCACAGCACATCCTTTTCATTAAATGGCTGATGTTATATGAGCTGTTTTCCATTTTGGCCCTGAGGGAAACCATGTCCTGCAGTAATGCTGAAGAAACGTCCATGCTCTTCTCTGTTCCACTATCTTACTGGTAACCATCACTGGAGAGCAATTTGTACAGGTGTTTGAAATGTGTTGAGGACAGGGCAATGAGTGTGGGAACTGAGAATCTGCTACAGCTATGATGTTGTTCTGTGTTTGCTCATTTCCTAACTTGCATTTTCTTTTCTTACAGAGAGATGGTTGCCCTAAGATCGTCAACCTAGGCAGTTCCAAGACAGATCTTTTCTATGAAAGGAAAAAGTATGGCTTCAAGAAGAGGTGATCCTATTCGTACATGGCTACCTCCTGTTGGGTTGGCAAGAGGGTCTTGGAACATCTCTGGACTTTATTCTTATTGAAAACTCATTGATTATTTTTTTCTAAAGCAATACAAATTCAGTAATATACTTAGAGTTGAAGAAATAACAGACTGAGTGGGGACTGAAACCTGATGAGAACCAATGATGAGAGAGGGCAAATGAAGATTACTGTCTCTTGCCTTTGCAGGAGCTCTGCTAGTAGTTGCCCCAGCTCTGTCCAAAGCAGAGTGGGCAAGCACTTAAAAGGAGCCATGTAAAAATGGAAAGTGCTGTTTTTAGTGTGGAGAAACACCTTGAGGTTGTTCTTACTGGGCCTCCTCTCAATTTTTTGAAATTGCCCCATCCATCAGTGTTGAAGAACAAAACACCAATCCGCTCCCCTCCTTCCTTCCTCCAGTATATTTCCATGCTGCCCTGTTTTGTAAGGAATCTGCTCATGTCTGGTACCTTCCTAGGGAGAGCACAGCTGTTCCATGTTTTCTTTGACAGATAAATCCAAGGCCATTTCTTGTAACCATTCCTGTAGGATGCATACCAATAAAGCTTTTCCTTTTGGGTTTTTATTTTTGGTACAACAAGGATTTCTATTTGGTTCATTCTGTGCCTAGCCTCTCTGGAGCTTGCTGGGAACACAGAGGATTAGCCCAGCTAGCACTTCACAATGGGTTATCTGGTTTCTGCTTATGGCCACGTGACCTTGCCACAAGGAGCTTCAGGGAACGGCTGGTGCTTTTGTCTGCCTGTGATCCCAGCCACTGATCATTTTGTCCTGTAGCATGAGGATCGCTGAGCTTGTAACCCTTATCCCGGCTAATACGGCCGTGGATGTTGTTTCACCATGCAAACATCCAATCCCTTTCTAAACCTACTAAGCTATTTGACTGGCTATCCTGTTCCTGTGAATAAGTTAAAGCCTTCCCTGCTGTAAGGGGAAACCAACCATTGTGTTCTGGGCTATTGGCCGTGTGCGTGCTGGAAACCAGAGGCTGCTTGTTAGTCAAATACCAGGAGAGGCTAAAAGCAGTCTGTTGGCTCAGCAAAGATCTGGGAACAGGGCCTTTGTGCAGAGGCGGAACTGAGTTCCCCACGGGTGTGTACTCCTCAGATGGTTAAAGCAGGATCCTGGCTCAGTGTGCCCTGCAGTCCTTCAAGCACTTGCAGTCTGAGCAGAGCATGTGCCATACTAACACAGTTGTTTTGTGAAGTTTTGGGGTGCAGAGCCCCAAAAACTTTTTTTGTTTTAGTGCCCCTTCCAGGATTTCAGCTATTCCCTTGAGGCTAGTACCAATTCCTCTAACTACTTCTTGGCTTAAATACCTCTTGTACCTGCTCCAACCATTTGGATAAAAGTGAAAAGCATACAAGTTGTTATTATCCTCTCCTCAAAAATAATTTTTCCCTGCTGCAGCTGGCTGTAGCTGTCACTGGCCCTGCAGCTATCTCAGCTGCTCCTCCCTCTCCTGCCCCCAGCTATTAATTCTGTCAGTTTTCTCTTCCAAGCTTTTTGTAGTTCTGAGAGTATCAGTATGTCTTTTTCCCTACACAGTTTCTGATGGATGCCATTTGCCATGATGTTCAGAGCAATCTAGCTCATTGGTTACAGCAAAACTATTCTCCCAAAGCATATGGGAATAAGCAACTGCCTCTGCAGACCAGGAAGCCCATGTCAGACCTGTTATTGGCCATTTTAAATTCTGTGTTTCTTTAAAAGCTGGCCATGACATGCAGATTTGTTGTACTTGGAACTTTATCACTTCAACCAGAATTTATCACTTACCCTCAGTCAGGCCACCCATATTATCTCACTAGGAATGCAGAAGGTTTGTACGCACTTTTTTCCTTTCCCAGAAATTTGGAAGATGACAAAGTTTTTCAGTAAAGGTAGAGGGAAATGAAGTAAGGAATTATTTTTTGTCTCAGAACCAATACACCCTGGTGAGCTAATTTTAGAGCACCCCTGTTCCTAATCATTTAGCAGGATCAGCCAGGCAGGGCTTGCTGTAGAGGTACGAGTGTTCCCATCCCTTCCCCCATTCCCAAAAAGAGCTGAACATACTCACTTTCTTGGCACTCCCGATGCCCTCACGCTGGCTGCTGGATATATTGGTCTGTATTCTGAGAGTTAAGCTGCCATTTCTAGTTGTTCTGAGTCACTGGGCAGGTGGAGAGAGGGAGGGACAGCCTTTTTCCCCTTTGCCTTGTTTGCTCAGACAGCTCTGGGGAGCATGCCAAATGCTGCTGGTGCTCGGATCAGTTCAGTGCCACTGCCTTTCTGATACTTTCAGAGCATGGATGGGACATTGCCCTGAAGCTGCTAATTCAGACAAGGGTAATGGACACATTTGTGTAGCCCAGAAAAAACATGACCTTGCTTGCCTGGTAATGATTTCTGTGCACCAGTAGATGATACCTAGGCAGGGCCTCTAGAAAAGTGCATTATTTTTCACCTAAATAGATTTTAAAGTACTTGTCTAGGAGAAGGAGATTGCCTTGCAGTACTGGAGACCAGATCACAGGCTAAAAGGGCGAGCTTCCCCACAGGGAAAAAATGAGACAAGACATGTCCTGCTGCTGTGTGCAGGCCAAGCTTTGGAAGGGCTTCATCCATCCGTGGAGTTTTATGCAGCCAGATTCAGGGACTCCCTGGCTGCCAGCTGCAAAGTACTTGTGTGGCAACAGCGGGGAAGGGTGGGAGAGACAGGGACAGCTTTGTCAACGTGGCAGCTGAACCCCCGTGATGCTATCTTCAAATCCAAATGCTTGGAGCTAAATGTATCTTCCTGCCGTTACTTTTCTAGGTAGTGTTATTTTTTCTTTTTTTATTAAAATGTTGCATAACAAGTTAAAAAAAAAGCGCTCCTTCAATTTTAAATATTTACATTGAAGGAGAGAACATAAGACCTCTTGGCCTATTAAGAAATCGGCCTCTGTTGCCAGTACTAACAAGGCATTGCTGTGTTCTGAAATGTAGGTGTTCCCTGTTACACACCCCTTCAGACCAACTGCCAGCCACAACTACAGCTGAACTCAGCAAAAAGCTCTGTAACACACATCCACTTCCTTGAACCACCTAGACCTTGTCTTGACAAAGCCCTTGAGCGCCAAGCATTACTTCTCTTTAAAAAGAGACAAAACAAAAAGAAAAGATAGATGGAGGTTTTGAATCTGCCTGTGAGCTTTTCCTGTGGGAGCTGCATGGACAAAATCTCACTTCTGAAACATCATCTGCACAGAAGCTGTTATTTTCTCATTACAGACATCAGCTGGAAATGTTTGCCTCTTTCAATAGCAGGAAAGAATTTTTCATTTCCTTGGGGTTGTCATATGAATTGAATGTACAGAGGATTCAGGGTATGGCGATATTAATTATGTCCAATTATAACCTGACTCCCCTTCCTTGGCATTAAATAACCCAACCAAACGAGCTCTGTCCCAGTGGCTTGGCATTTGGTCCCCTTCCCATGTCCACGTGACAGGGGAGCTTTGCTTTGACTTAATAGCCAATGGCTGAGAATGCAGGAGCAGATCCTGTGACAGAATTCCTCTGCCCGCATGTGTACAAGGGCAACGCCGTAATTAAAGGAGCACGGTCAAGGCACAGGTATTTTAAAGAGCCCTAATACGTGACACCCTCTTGCTAACACCTTATTAAAACAATAATAGAATTTTAGAAATGTAATTGCCCTTTTTTTGCTTCATGATGCTAAAAATAGCTCAGTCATTTTAATTTCCTGATCTCTGGCTGACAGTATGATTTTACTTCCAGTAAGGCAAGGGAATAATTGAAGAAAAAAAAAAAAGAAAAAAAGGTGTTCTTTTGTAAGGAAGGAATTTACAATTCTTCAATTACAATTTACAAATTTTAATTTACAATTAAAAGGAATTTTGTAAATTCCTTTTAAAATAGGAGTGACGAAAATGAGGCTGCTCATAATAGCTCTCATAAATCTTCCTCTTTTTCCCCTTTCCCTGCAGAAAATAAAACAACTTCAAAAGTTATTGGGTTTTTTTTTTTCTGTAATCAGTGGGAAAATGAGCAAGGCTGGCTGCTGTGGCTAGGTAGAAACATTAATGGATTTCTTAACAAATGGTATTGCCTGGCCTCAAAAGAAATGCTCTTCTGTGGCAAAGGCGGTACCTGAGGCAAAGTGTTCCTGAATGAGCAAGGAGGACAAACCAAACCCAGAAGAAGGCTGAGGGCTATTGTGGAAATAGGGCAAGAGATGAACTTTGTATTTTTGCACTTTAGAGGTGGTTGCCAGGCCAGCTACCCCTGCTGCACAGGGAGACTGTGGTAATGCCTGTGTCACCCTGTGCTTGTGTCAGCATGAGGAGAATGCAGGACACGTGGCTGGGAGAGCCTGGAAATACCATTTGCGGTGTCCCTTCCACTAGTTTGGGGTGTTACTTGGGTCAAAAGTTGCTTTAAGTGTGGACAGCAAACAGCCTTTCCAAGTGGTGTGTGTGAAAGGTGGTGTGACCTTGGACTGTAACACACACGGTCTGGGGATGCCTGTAGGCATTTTCTTTATTTTCCTGGAACTAGCAATGGGTTTGCTTTGAAATAAAGGGTGCGGGTCCGTTTGTGTGCTGGCTGAGTGCCTTCAGCTTGCCAGGGGGTGGTGCAACTCAGCCTGTGACGGTGGAGGTGCCGCCATCCGCCCATGGCCCCAGGGATGGCTGTCACCGTGGTTGTCCTTCCCCAGGGCAGCCTGTGTCCCCGAGCCCTGCCCGAGTCAGCGAAGGCTCTGCGGTGCGGGGGGAGCAGCCGGGACGGGGGCAGGCCGCGGCCGCCCCGGTGACTACATCTCCCGGCAGCGCCCGCCGCGCACACCCCCTTCGGCTCACTGGCCGAGGCAGCGCTCCAATCCGAAGGCGCCGCCGGGGCAGGCCAGCCAATGGGAAGGCTGTTGCTAACACGCCGCAGTTATTTTTAGCACGGCCGGCGCTCGCGCACCTTGCGGGTCTCTCGTCTCCGCCGCGGTGGGGCCGGCTCTGCTCTGTTGGAGGCGGAGGGACACAGGCGTGCGAAGACAAAATAGTTCGGGAGGCGGGAGCGCGTGTCGGGGGCGGGGTCTCCGTGCCCGTCTCGGGGCCGCGGAGGTGGCCGTGCTGCTCCTGTTCTCCCCGCGGTGATACCAGCCCGCCCGGTTTGGCCTTGCCCCGTTGTTCCCCAGGGAGATGCGCTCGCAGCCCCCCGGGCTCCCCGCCCGCATCGGGGACCTGGGATCCCGAGGGGTTTGCAACGATGGACGGAGCCGGGATTGCCTTGGGCACGTCTCCCCGAGCTCCTCCACTGTAGTGGGGCGAGGGGCTCCACCACGGGGGTCTTCGCAGACATGCTTGGGGTGTGCAGAGAATGGTCTCTTCGGGAGTACCGGGCTGGCCTTGCCGCTGAGCTGGGGCTTGACCATACCCAGGGTGCGCGGGGGCGGGGACCACGCCGGCCAGTCCCGTCTCTCCCGGCTCCGTTCGATTCCACTCCCATCCCCCCGTCGCCTCAAGCTAAGCCGCTTGGGGAAATTCTCAGGTCAATCCCCGCTAAGGCCGCGGCCCCTTCCCTCCTTCCCTTGAGCTTGGATCCGGAATACTCCCGGTGCCGGGGGGGGGGGGGGGGGGGGCAGCAGAAGGGACTCCACCGTCACGCCTCCCCTCCCCTCCCCGTCCATCCCCGGGAGCTGCGGACGGCGACGGGAGGGGGAAGTAGTCCCGGCCCGCCCCCCGCGGCCGCATCACGCGGGGCGGGAGCGGATCCGTGCGCCGAGAGGTTGCTAAGGGTGAAAGTTTGCCGTGAGTTGGCTCACTCGGGGCCAGGGCGCGGGCGGCTCTGGGGGCACAGCACCGGCATCCACACCACAGCACCGGGCCCGCCCCGCGCCGTCGGGGACAAGGGAGGGAGGGGACGAACGAGACGGGGCAAAGCAGAGACGAGACCTGCCGGCAGCGCCCTCGGCCCCCGCGACAGCCGCCAGCAGCCGCCGGCCCTGGATCCGAGAACGAAGTAAGTGGGGCCGGGGCTGCTTTCCTCCTCCACACCCCCCTCTTGGGCTGGGGCTCCTCCAGCGCGCGTCCTCTTTGTGAGCTCGGCCTGAGGGGGCCCATCGTCCCCCTCCCCACCAGGGACAGCGATTTACCCGTTCGTGGAGTCACTGTGCGGCTATGGTCCCCGGGGGGATTAATGGGGTTTCAAGGGAGAAGAATGGAGGTGAAAGTCACTGGGTCGGGGACGCTTTGCAGTGCCCCAGTTCACCATTTTGTTCTCCACAGCCTAGTTTGAGGGGCGGGGGGGGGAAGGGGGGGGCGGGATGCGGCTCAGCCCCAGCCCTAGCAGCCCCAAAAAAGGCAGGCTGGGCCCGAGGGCGGTGGTGGGCGCCCTGGGCTCCCGGGAAAGGGGGATGTCGCCGGGGTGTTCCCTTTCGTGCACGACGAGGTCCGAGGGGGAGAAGCCCGGCGACAACAAAGGCGCTGTCGGGGCTGGGCTGGGCTGCCCCCCCACCCCATTTCTCCCGGACACCCCGATCTGCGATGGCCCGCTGGGTGCGCGGGGCCAGGAGCTCACTCTTGCTGACATATCCCCATCCATCCGACCCGCTCTGTTGGGAACCTTGTTTGCGACCTCGCGTGCCCCACTGGGGCGAAGGGGACAAGCAGCGGGGGGCGGGGGAAAGGGACAGAAGGTTACTGGGCTTCTGGCCTCCCGGACTCCGTCCCGCAGCCGTGGGGGGGGGAAACAGCTGCGGGGTGGGGACGCGCCCGCCCATCCCTGCCGAGAGAGAGGGAGGGGAAGGGAAGGGGAGAAGGGGGCGGCTGCCCGGCGGTCCCGGGCCGCGGGGCGTGTTCCCGGCCGTGGGCAGCGCCGGGAAGGGCGGGCGGGCCCCAGCGCGCATGTGCCCTGGAAAATTTTGTGCCCTGCCCCGCCGGGGGACGCGCCGGGCCGGGCGCGGGGCGCGCCGGGAGCCGCAGTCCGGGGAGAAGTAGGTCGCGGGGCGGGGAGGGGGGGCCAGGACTACAGCTCCCGGCGTGCCGAGGCCGGCCGGCACCGGGGATGGCCGCGCTACCGGGGACGGAGGGGCGGCGGGGCTCGTCCCCGCGGGGCCGTTCGGCTGGCGGGGGAAGGCTCTCCGCCGCCCTTGGCGGGGTGCTGGGAAGGGCGCTCTCGTTCCAGACGGGTGTGTCCGGCTGTGGGACCGCAGGCCGCCGTGACAGCCGTCTCTTTAAGTCCCGAGGCGGCGGCCAGCCTGTTGGCAGGGCCGGGCCTCATTCGGGAGGTCGAAGGGGGATGCCCGCAAGGTCACCCTCCGTGTTGGTGTATACGGGAGGAGAGGGAATCGTTCCCGTGTTTGCTCTTCTCTGTTGAAGTGATGGTCTGGCCTATCCCCTTCAGCATACCGATAAACGGGGAGTCTGAGGGGGCTCTTGCCTTCCCTCGCAGAGCAGAGAAACAGCTCTTTGTTCCCTGCCAGCACCTCGATGTACATACAGTAAGCCTTTAGTTTGAAAATGCTGGCCTTTATAGAAGACTGCTCAGAATATCACTTACAATTGATACTCAGTAGTTTCTTCTCTCAGAGCCATGATGCTTCAGCTGGATTTTGGTGGGTTTGGGGGTTCTTAAATTTTTTAAAAATTATTTTATCACATTTCAGTGCAGTAGATTGAGGGGATCCTACTGGAGCTCATCTTGCCATGTCAACAACCTGAGAAGCCAGTGACATTTTTGTGCCTTCGGCAGGTATCAGTTGTATGCCTCTACCTTGACAGCTGTTGGTGTTATTCGGCTAATTAACTTACCTTTTTCATAACCAAGGTACAGAGTATTCTTTTTTTAGGAAAATTGGAGAAAAGACAAAAGGAGATATTGTATAATTGTACCTCCTCCACAGCTTTCTGAAAAAAAGTTGATGAGGAACTGGGGTCCTCAATCTATATTGAGACATTTGTATAGCAGATAGGATGTTAACAACTTTTGGCCAGTGTTCCTTTCCCAGTCTTATCTGATCTCTTAATAGATTTTGGATCTGGATTAGAATTTATCACAAGATAAAAGACTTACCAACTGGCTGTTCTCTTCCTGCTTAACTTGCTGGGATCCCAAGGTGTCCTCTCTTTTGAATGTCTCAAAGCCAAAGAAGTTACAGAGCTCCATGTAATCCTCTCTTGAGGTAGTATGGTCTATACAAGCTCTTGTTAGGGTTTAGGTGTGCTCTTTAGGGGTTTGCTTCATACTTAATTTTTGTAGAAAAGGCTCTCTCATTGTGCCAAGACTTTTGCCTTCTGAAAACAGCTTCTTAACTGTTCTTAGAAAAACCATCGTTGCTTATTTCTTTGGTGGTCTTACTTGGATATGGACAGGTTGCAGTGACCTACCAAAGTTTGTTACATTACAGTAATTCCTTAAAGCTGGTTTTAAAGACAAGACTTCTTTTCCGCTCCCTTGTTCCTGTGTGTTTTTATGTTGCTGAGTCAAACCCAAAGGGGGTTCCTTCCCGAACTGGCCTCCTTGTTGGCAGATCAGAGGTGTAGGATCTGTTTCTGGTTACCATTTTCGTAAAGCTAAGTCTCTGTGAACGTGGAGTGGTGCAGAAAAAGCAAAGTATCTGCATCCATTTTTTGCAGTAAAGCTTTAAAATATTTGTGGGCTTATTCAAAGTTATTTGATCCTTCCTGTCCACTAAACTAGACCAAGCAAACAAGTCTGGTCAGTTTTTAACTCCTGCTGACTTAGGCCAGCATGGATACCTGGTTGTGCTGCTGAGATTTTTCAGGGGAATGCTAACTATGTATGTTTGTACTTCATTCCCACCCCCAAATAATTGTCACACATCATAAACCTTGGCTTGAGTGCTGTACAAGAATATCCCTAAAGCCCATTTTAGGAAGACGGTCGAACACAGTGTGTCTCTTTGAGCAAGGTGAGGGCAGCTGAAGACAGAGCAGCCTCTGACTAAGCCGCCAATTAAAAACTGGATATTCTTCTTTCCCCTGGAGAGGTGTGGAGGCTACTGGAAGTGTGCTTGCTCTTAAAATATCTGTGAGATTCATCTTCCTTGGATGAGTGACAGAGCATAGTGCTGACATACCTGGTTTTGGGTTTTTTGTACCCAGACAAACATTGTTTGCAAATCTGTGTATAATTGCAGACTTGAGTGTTGTGGTTTTGCATTGTGTTTTTGTGGGTTCTCTCCATTTCGGAGACCTCCTCACAAGGCAGAGAGAGAGAGAGAGAGGAGGGAGGATTACTTCAATCTTTGGCAAGCAGTTTCAGTTTTTATTAAGTAGGTATCTGATTCTGGCAGAGCTGATCTTCCCTCTGTGCAGGGATAAGCGATGTGAGCTGTATTGATCAGGCTGTTGGTATGTTTGTATTTTGTGACCTTATGTACATTTGCTGTCCCACTCTCCCCACCCAGCAGACTTGAACTGAGATTTTGTGCTTGTAGCTAGGCAGAGTCTCAACTGGATACACTTAATAAGATATGTGCCTGCTAGTCAAGGGGATGGTAAACATGGGCTGGCAGCTGGTGCCCCGGCACCCTCCCTCGCTCCTTCTCGTCCCTTCTGCGCTTGTGCCAGCAGGACGTGGCACCCGGCAGAGGCACCCAGCCTCCTGGAGAGGCCAGCCCTGCTGTCCTGAGCACAAGCAGGTCTCTGCACAAAGCTGCTGAGCGAGTCACGAGGCTGTTCAGGTGCTGCACTTGTGCTCTGGAGAGGCAGCTGCAGGTGAGCTGTGCTGGAAGCAGCTGAGTGCCAGGGCAGGAGAGGTGTGTTAAGTGTGCTGCCAGAGCAGACAGTGGCCTGCCGAGCTACAGCAGCAGTGCTTGGCAGCAAGGTGAGTGTGATGTATGTACTTGCATTTGGGTAGTGGCTACACCCTTATTTCTTCTGAGAGGAGCAGGGAGAGTTCTCTCTATCAACATCCTTCTGTTTTGAGGATCAGTAGATTTGTGGTGCCTCTCCTAGAGAGCCTTACTTCTTGTTAGTATTTGTGCAAACTGCTGATTCTGCTTTGTTCATGAAAAGGCACAGTTATTTATCTCAACAGGAGGAGAGTTGTTGTGTTCTCTAGTCTTCATCCATCCTTTTCTCTCTTTCCCTAGGTCTCTTTGGAGTCAAAACTTGTCTATGTTTCTGTCATTTTGTCACTTTTAATACACTGCCCTGACTTGCTTGCTGGGAAGAGAGTATGCATCTGGAGATCAAAGTTGCTCTTAACTTCATCATCTCATACCTGTACAACAAGCTTCCTCGGAGGCGGGCAGACCTGTTTGGTGAGGAGCTAGAGCGCCTGCTGAAGAAGAAATATGAGGGTCACTGGTACCCAGAGAAACCTCTGAAGGGATCTGGCTATCGCTGTGTTCACATAGGGGAGACGGTGGATCCGGTGGTGGAGCTGGCAGCCAAGCGGAGCGGGCTGGCTGTGGAGGATGTGCGTGCCAATGTGCCAGAAGAGCTGAGTGTCTGGATTGATCCTTTTGAGGTTTCCTACCAGATCGGTGAGAAGGGCTCTGTTAAGGTTCTCTACCTAGATGACAGTGAGGGCTGCAGTGTCACAGAGCTGGACAAAGAAATCAAGAGCAGCTTCAACCCCGACGCCCAGGTATTTGTCCCTATCGGCAGCCAGGACAACTCGCTGTCCAATTCTCCGTCCCCCTCCTTTGGCCAGTCACCCAGCCCCACCTTCATCCCTCGCTCTGCGCAGCCCATCACTTTCACCACTGCCACCTTTGCTGCCACCAAGTTCGGCTCAACCAAGATGAAGAAGGGTGGAGGAGCTGGAGGAGGGGGCGGTGGAGCAGGGGCTGTGCAGCAGCCGAGAATGGTCAGGTCTCCCACCACCAACCTGCTGAAGCACAAGGGCCTCTCCCTGTCCATGCACTCTCTGAACTTCGTCGGAAGCGCTGGGAGCCAAGCCCCGCAGTCCCAGCTCTCCCCCAATGCCAAGGAGTTCGTTTACAGTGGCGCCTCGCCGGGAGGCAGCAGCCTCTTCTTCGATGGTGTTGCCAGTGAGAGCCAGGCCAGCAGCATCCCGCCAGCATCGCAGTTCAATGCCAGCACAGGTGGTACCTTCGATATGGCTCAGGTCTTCAGTGGCAGCACCAATAGCCTCTTTTTGGAGAAGTCTCCCTTCGTGGAAGGACTCAGCTACAACCTGAATGCCATGCAGTATCCTAGCCAGTCGTTCCAGCCCGTCGTCCTGGCCAACTGAATACAATGGAAGGAGAGTATTTTGGGGCAGGGAGGGAGGGGGGAAACAAGAACAAAACAAACAAACAAGAGGGAGAGAAAAGAAAATTAGAAATATACAGAAAATATTAAAACCTTACAAATATAGGTTCTTGGGAAAAGAGAGAGCTCAGTGTTGTTGCGCTGTGCTGGTAACGCTCCTGAAGCACTGAATTGTTTTTTAACTCAGTACCTGTGCTTTTTTCCTACTCACTTTTTTACTCCTTAAAATGAGTCTTGGGCTTTTTTTTGGTTTGTGTGCCCTCTTCCCCCACCCCAGCCCAGGACTGGTGTAACTTGTAGGTCACAATGCTCCTGATTTCCTGCACCACCCCCTGCCCCACACTGGACACAGGGTCCTTCTACCTGGGTGTAGGGATGTCATCTTCATACCACTGTGCTGGAGGAGGGACAAGAAGAGGATGAGTCAGTGTTGGTGGGGACAGACACAGTCTTGTTGCGTGCTAGCCAGAATGGGTGGGTGAGCTTGCTTTTTCTGTGTACACAGAGAACATCGCCTGTGCCCACGGGCGCAGACCATTGTGCTGTTGTGGCTCCAGCCCAAGCTGGCATCAGCTGTTCTGTGTGCTGAAAAACACTAACTCTTCTCCTTCACCATCTCGCAGCACATCACAGTCAGGGCAGAGCGTTACTGTGAAATGGCTTCTTCCTGCTCCCTTCCTCATCTGCACTTCCAGTTGTGGCTACAGGGGCACAGTGGTTTAGTGGGTCTGGTTATTGGACCTTTCTGTACCTGAGCAAGAGGGCTTTTTTATGCTCTCTCAGAGCTGCCCAGTCAGTCTGGATGATAGCCCCTGTGGTGTAGAATCACCACCTGCCTCTCTTTATGACTTGGGGGAGGTGGCACTGAACCAGCTGGACCCCACTTGGATCCTTCCCCCACGTCCCAGATGTTCTCCCCAGCAGCAGGGGCCAGCATCCACTTGGGGTGGCCTCTGAGGTCAGAGTTCTCATTATCTGCTGTGAATTAATCTTCATGTCTCAGAGAGGAAATTCCTTCCTTTTTAGTTAGTGAGGCAGCACAACTTTTCAAGAAGGTAGGGTGATGTTGAAGCCGCTATCTTGAGTGGTAGCATAAGGGTTTATGCTTTCAGCCAGGCATGCACCTGACTAAATCCCTTCCCTTGCCTTTCTGGAGAAGCATGAGGCTGATCCAGTGAGAAAAGGAAGCACCTATCATAAATTCCTCATTCCAGCCAGATCACATCAGCATGGACAGCAGCAAGCTTAGGGCAGAGCTGGGATGGGCTCTTCAAAGGCAAGTGGTTGTCTCAGTCTGTGAATGTAAGGTCCCTCTTCACAGCAGGGATGGGATATGGGACTCTGCACCTTTCTCCAGGATGGTGTGTCGCAGTCAGGCAATAGTGGCTGTTCAGCTTGATCCCTTCTGTGTTGAGGACTCCAAAACCCACCTTCATAGAAAGCCAAAGGAGGACTGCTTTATGCCCAGGAAGGATGGAGGCTTTTTTGGTGGGAAGGGAGGTTTCTTTGGAGGCTGCTGTGTGAGCATGGAAGTGTGCAAAGAGGAGAGAGGTGGAGATGATGAAACTCCAGTTTTTGAAGTTCTCAGTTTAAATGAAAAATAAGCTTTTGCTGCTTCCCAAACTTGAGGTTTGGTTTTCTTTTAATGATGCTTCTTGGAGCACAGTCTGAAATCCACTCCTCCTGCACTTGTGGAACCAATGTGCTCTTTCAAGAAATCTTTGTTTCAGGTGAGATGAGCTTGACCATGTGCTTTTCCTGCTCCCTTCCCTGAGATGGAGGCACTCCAGCCCTTTTGTAGTTGTGTTGCCACTGAGCATTTGCAGAAGGTAATGGGCTGTCCCAGGGAGACTGTCTCTGCCCAGAGCTCTCCCAGGAGAGTTTCCAGTGCACCCTTCCCCTCGATGGGTGATAGGGTGCACAGTCCTGACCTTGTGCCCAGCATGGGTTCCCAAGCAGGCTGCTTGCTATTGAGCTATGACCAATGCAGCAGGTGGGTGAGGAGAGCAGAGCCCAGCCAGTTTCCCCAGAGCTGGTGCCCACAGCCTCAACCCTGCAGGTTTCCAGACTAGGACAAGTTGATGAGGAATGGCCCAGTTGTGTTTCCCTTTTTTCTTTTCTTTGAACCTACTGCTTTTAACGGATGCTACCACTGCCATGAAGTCCTTCTCCCCAACAGGGTGCTGCTGGGTGCCACCCCACATGCTGCACTGGACTGTGAGGGGTGTTCAGCCCCTGATGGCAGGACCTGGTCCAGTTGCCCCCCACTGTCCCCACATCTGGCAAAGCCACCTGCGAGCCGCTGCCGTGCGACAGCGTGCTCTCCTCCAGCACAGGGAGGGAGGGAAGAAGTGGGGATGTCCCCTGTCCACTTGCTTATGTGTGTGTGAAGCTTTGATGCTGCTTTGCCCTGCCACACGTATTTATACCTGCTTTAAAAATAGTGGTGTGAGTGGAAGGAGGAAAAGAAGAGGGACCAACCTCTTTGCATCTTAAAAGGAAAAAAGTGTGCTTCAGAAATGTTCCTCCAGCATCAGGCAGCAATGGAAACTAATGGCCTTTTCAGGTCTTTTCTAGTCTTGGATGTAGGCATTCAGCTTCAATTTTATTTTTTAAAAACCTGCACTAATTTACCTGGTTTCTTAGGAAGAGAAGAGAGAAGATTTTTTTTTTTAACTTTTATTTTTTATGGGTTTATGTTCTTTTTGTTGATGTCTGTTTGTATTGAATAATTTGCTACATTTGTAAAATGTAAGAGGTATATATAATATATGTATATTTCTAACGTAAAAAAATGTAATTTTTTTCTTTTCAAGATTTTTTCTTAAAAAAGAGGAGAGAAAAAATATTTTTTCAGGAAAAAACTTTAAAAAAAAAAAGAAGTGGTGAAGATTCCTTTCTCCCCACTCAGCCTCCCTTTCCTCCCGCCCCTCTCCAAGGAGTGAATCGACAGTTGCCTTGTGGGAGAGGAGTGAAAGAGGACAGAAGTCTGTATGTCTCCGAGTGGAGGGTTTCTGCGTGTGCTCTGCTTGGGGTTTTTTTGGAGAAGGGGACTACTGAGAGGGGGAACCAGGGGGTTGCTGTCTTTTTCTTTTTTTTTTTCCTTCTTTTTTTTTTCTTTAGCGAAGGAGGAATACAATCAGAGTTTTGTATTCAGAATGTTGTGCAATATTTTGGAACGGGATATTGGTGTGTCTAGAGATTTAGTTAAAAACAAACAAAAAAAACCCACAAAAAGGTTGATCAAATCTGTACAGTTTCTATTGTTCCAGATTTTTTTAAGTTTGTATTAAAAGCATGATATAATAACCGTTTGTCGTGTGATGTGTGCTAAGTGCAGAGAATACCTCGGACATGCCTAGTTTTGGGTAAGGAGGGGTACAGCCACCTTTGGATGAAGTGGTGCTCAGTGTCAGCCTTGCAGGCAAGGTCCTGGTTTCACAGCATTAGGAATAGCTCAGTGATGCCCAGGATTGTGCAACATGGCCAGGACAGCTGTCTCAGTGACCTCTCCTGCTGCCAAGAATAGCAGCACATAGGAAAAAGTGGCGATGTGCCTGGCTATCCCTGCTCCTGCTGTGATTCAGCTCCCTGGAGTGGGGGGGGGGGAGCGGAGGGAGCCTTTGGTGTATGGTGCTTTGGGAGCCTTCAATCAAGCACCAAAGTTCTTAAAATACCCAAATTCTGTGGCAGCTCACTAGGACCATCACCTTTGAGGCAGGGTTAGGAGCCCTCTGGTGTAATCTACCATGGGGTAGATGAAGCCCCCCATGGCAGTGCTTCCTGCAGAGAGGTGCTGATTTTGGGTTGATTTCTTTCCCCTCTGCACAAACCAGTTTGTGTTTATTCTGGGGTGGCTGGGGTACTTGCTAAGCAAAGGGAGCATCGAGGTACATATGCAGGCTCTGTCCTCCCTGCTGTGAACGTTAATCCAAGGTGACTTCCCATAGTGGCGTGGGCTTGAGGCTGGATATGAGAACATGCAGTAATGATAGTAGTCTGATTTTGTTTTCCTTTGTAAACTCTCACTGCTCAGTTTCAATCAGAATTTCTGTTCAAGAGAGCTCCTTATTAGCAAAAGATGAGATGGCTGAGGAAGGTGCTGAAATGCCTATCATGCCCCACATGTGCTGCTGGCTGTGTGACCCAGCTTCCCCAGCCCCACCACACTCCTGCTGCCTCCTGCTTGAGGAGTGCCTCAAGTTCCCTATGCTGCCTCCTTAAAAAGCTGTTGAAGGGAGCTGCTCTGAATGTCCTTGAGGAAACCAAACAAGAAACTGGAGCTGACTCCCACTAGCATCCCCCATGCCTCCTCAGCCCCTCTAGCCTAAATTTCTTGGGAGAGCCCACTATGCCCTTGGCTTTGTGAGCCCCAGGAGCTGGGCTGCTGCTCATGCCTACTGTGTGCCGCGTGACTGTCACACTGCACTAGGCAACAAAACTATTTTTTCCCCTTTGTGTCTCAAACCCCTTGTAATCATTTATCTAAAGCATGCACAACACTTGCCCTTAGACATGTTTTTGGAAATGGAAAATCAAGGGTGACTATGTGCCTTCCTGATCCTTGCCCTGCATTTGCTCAGCTGTGACGCAGGGAGGCACGGAGCCTTTCCCTTTTTGGGCACAGGTAGGGCCTGGAGTTGGCTTACAGCTGATAGCTGCACAGCCTGAGCAGGGATTAGGGAAGAGGTTTTAGTATAGCCTTGTTCCTCCTAAGGTATTTGTCACTGTTCTGTCTCAGGGAGCAAGAGGAGTGTAGGGAGCTGAACCCCATGTAGTGCAGTGCGCAGGGAGAGGCTCTGCCTTCCATCAGCCTTCAGAGGGGAGCTGCTGGACCCCTGTGTTGGGCCAGTGTGGGGTAGTGCCTGGGTGTGGGAGTGTTTGCTGGATGTTTGGACAGTGACTGAGTCAATCCCCAAGCAGCTTGCTCCAGCAAGGCACAGCAACAAGATGGGACTTGTCTCCTGAAACCTCCAAAGTGAGGGGTGTGGGGCTATTGTTTAGACACCTGTGATAGGGGGCTCCGTTATTAAGAAGGAAACTTGCAACTTGAGTCACCAAGAAGGCAGGCTTCTGCCTGAAAGGAGGAGACAGTAGAAAATGCCACACTTCAGCCTGGGGCTTTTCAGTCTGTGACAGCAGCAGCAGCAGTGTCTAACTCAAATTGGGCTGTTTGGGGAGTAGGGAGGGACTGGTGCCCAGAGGAAAGCCTTAGACAAGCAGGAAAAGCCATTCCCTGGACTGTGTTTAAAATACAGGCCCAACAAAATAGCTTGAGTTTAGTTCAACAGGAGAGGATCTCCTGCTATCCCAGAGCCTCCTGGAGATTTGGAATTACTGGGATTGAATAACACATGGCATGGGCGCTGCCAGCAGCGGGTGCCTCCATGTCCCAGCGCTTGCCGACATGCCAAGACTGGGAGGTGGAAAAACACCACTAGTGGGGGGGCCAGGACCTGCTGAGTCCTTGGCATCCCCAAGGAGTTTTCCTGCCAATGCCACCTGCTCCATGCTCACATGGCTGCAGCCACAGCACTGCCCATGGCCCCAGCGGGTGTGAGGGGCAAGGTTGACACCACGGTTGCAAAGGGCTGGACAGGTCTTTCCACCCCTCGTGTCCTCTGCCAGAGCACAGGCACCAGCCCAGCTGCAGGCTGTGGCCAAGGTTAGCCACCTCCAAAACCTTGCAGTTTTTCCTTTCGTTTCTGTGGCAGGGCTCCAATTCAAACACAACCGGGGGCATGTTCACCCCCAGCCTTGCAGAGCTGTTCTTCCAGTGTCCCCCCCACTGCTGCCTGCCTTGTCACCTCCAGAAACATGATATTTTTATAAAGCAGATAAAGAGTGAACCTTTCACCCTCCATCCCTACAACACTCCAGGGAAGGATAAGCCTCATCTGGCACACATAGTGCTTTTGACTTGTACTGCTTAGTGAAGGGCATGTTTTGTGTGTGGCCATTGCCAGTGGCAAAAGTGACTCCAGCACGGTACATGCATATGTCAGGAAGGAATGTACTCTTTTTTCTTCTCTAAGAAGCCCTCAGAAGGCACAGGAAGAGGTAGGAAGAGAGGGTCAGGACTGAATTTTGCCTCTTTGCCTTGAGCAGGGGCAGGGAATGGTACAGGTGACAGTGTGTTCTCCTTCTTCACCAAATGCCAAGAAGACAAGAGTAGTCCCCGTGTTATTCCGCAGCTGCTGAGTCCTAGTTGGGGGGGGGGGGGGGGGGGGGGGGGGCATTTGTGCTTATTTTTGTTGGCCTCACGCTGCTGGCACAGTTTGCATGCTGAAGGAAGCAGATCCTCAGGAGGGAGTGTGTCCCTCCCTCTTGACAGGGTGTTTCCACCAAGGACAAAGTTTTCTTTCAAGTGAATCAGCCAGAAACTGCTTGCAGAAGTGGCAGCTGGGGCTTTCATCAGGCAAAAATGAACCTGAAATGACCCACACAAGGTGTAGGGAGGGCAATGGGCAATGTTGCTGCAGCAGGAAATGCTTCTTTCACGGGGCTCGGTTGCAGAGCTCAGCAAATTCATGCAAGGGCCAAGTCCAGTTTCCCTCAGCAACAAGCGTTCTTGCATTTCCTGATCTTCCTGTGGTCAGGTTCAGTGTCAACATGTGCTGCTGCAGGCTCTCTCAGAAGCATGAGTGGCGTCACAGCAGGCCTCGGGCACCTTTCCAAAATCTACCAAGGTCATCTTTACCCATGTCCAGCATTGCTGGGCTGCTGAGCTGCAGCTGGGAGGACACTCCGGATGTCCCCCACAACATCCAAAGTGGCACCACTTGCATAATGCACGGGGCAAATGAGGGACACACAGAAAAATTGGGGGGAGCCACAGAGACTTAATCTGCCAGGGGAGAACTGGGGCTGGCATCCTTGTGGGGACAGACTGGCAGCACAGTGGAGAACACAGGGAAAAGAGCAGCAGTTGTGTCTGGAAGGCCACAAACATGAGCCAAGGAAGGACTGAGGAGCAGAGGGAAGGAGGACAGCACCCCAGGGACATCTGAGGTGTTTACACACAGGTGCTGATGTCACGGGGAGGCAAGGAAGGCAGGAACTCTCCTCTTCCCATCGCTACCTGGTGAAAAGGTGCATGTTCCCAGTGACCCAACAAGGGCAGCAGCTCCATGGGCCTCCTTCTTTGCGAGCGCAGCCAAGCAGAGCTTCTTCATCCCCACTTGGCTCCCTGAACTCTCATACGTGATCCTCCTCCAACTCTCAGTCTGGGAAGGTCCTGGCACAGTGTTTCCCCTCTGGGGACCTGGCCAGATCTTACAGGGGGGCCATTTATCATGGTGCTTTCCTGGCCTCCAGCACAGACGTGGAGATGCTGAGGCTTGGGGGGAAGCCATGGCTTCACTGCACTCCCAGGCAGTACAAGCACCAGGCTGGCAACCATTGGTCTCTTCTGCTGCCTCACGCTGATCCTCCAGTGCCAGGAGCTGCTCTGAATGGGAAAGGAGGTGATGCAAAATTATGGGAGGGAGACATGCTGGGGAAGGGCAGCTTATCCCTTGCAGCCATGGCACTGCCAGCCACCACTGAGGAAGGGAAAGGGCTTGACAGATCCAGACAAAATAGGATCTAACAAAACAAGACCAGAAAGAACACAGGTGGGCTGTGATGCTCCAAGGCAGAGCTGAAAGTGAACTGCACTGCTGAGGAGAACAATGTAAGCTGTTGCTGTTGGACAAGGCATTGGATGCTATAACCCACAGTCTAAGGGCTAACACATCAGCACAGGGAACCACAAATTGCTGGTTTTTAGAAACATAAACAAAGAAAATTTCTTACAGTCTAGATTATATATCACACTGCAGATCAACCATGCAAGAGAGACATCACTTGGTTCTTCAAATGAGAAACTTGACCATTGAGAATAACCAATCAGAGCCAGCTAAGAAAGATTATTTTATTTTGATAAGGTTTTATTTTTAATCTTGGAATTATTGTCATCTCCAAAGGTACCATGCTCTTTGAAAAATCCAATTTTCTTTCATGGAAATACTTGTTATGTAAATTTTTTGACCAGTCACAGAACTTAAGTAGAAACCTTCCCAAAGTCAATGGTTATAGAGGTGACAGTGGGGGCTACAAGAGCTCCATCACCAGCAGAGAATAATACAGCATGTAACCAGCATGGACTCCATCAGTCACATGAGGCCAGTATTTATTGTAGGAGAAAGCCACTGACCACATCTTCATGTGAACACACAGACAACATCACAGCTGAAAAGATTTTGTTACTTTATATTTTTAAAGAAATTACTCCAGGCTTCCTAGTGTGCACCTTAAAATGATATGAAAGGACCCGAGTCCATCCAAGCTTGACTCCAGTATTGTGGGGTGCCTTAGACTGAACTGTTGACTCCTCTGAGTGCACAGGGTAATTGCTAAGACCTGTGGGTTTTCCAGCAGCACCTGATTGATCTCTACCTGTGATGGAGCTTTCCTGGAAGGTGGAACGAACTGGTTGAATGAGGCCATCTGAGGGCCACAACAGCAGTCTTCAAAGCATGACTAGGAAGTGGAGGTCTCTGCTGGAACTGTGTGCTGACCCTTGCCTTGCCTGGCCAGTAGAGCTTCATAGTCCAGAACCGGTTTGAGCTGGATATCTTCCTTTAACATACCTGGAATGTGCTACAAAGTTGCACAAGTGTCTTCAGAGCTGCTCTGCTCTCACAGGGCTGCAAGAGCTCTTGGGGGTGGGCCCCAGAGGAAGCCACAAAAGCCAGACCACAGCACTGCACTGGAGGACACCGTGTCACCTCAGTGGTGTGACAAAGCTTCCCACAACTGGCTGGACGTGCCTTTTGGCTTCCAGAGCTGGGAGGCAAAAGGGCAAAGGGAAGGGGTGTCGCTGTGTTTGCCTAGATGACAAAAACCCAATGATTTTATCCAGTGACGCGTGTTAGCCTTGACAGAATTGAGTACAGGGAGCTGACTCTGACCTCATAAAACCCCCAACAAACCATTCCCAAGTACTTTTCTGTGATACAACTCTGTTGAAGAAGGTACAATTAGCAAGCCCCCCCTCTCCCCCTCCCCCATTTCTTTCCCTGTCTTTAATGTTAACCTCTCTACCTGCAAGGTCTGCAGACAGAAAGGGGTCTCCACTGCAGGCTGTGCTGCTCCCCTGCCAGCCAAATGCCCAGAGAGCTTTTCCTTTGCTTCCATGCCTGGTGAGACCACTCTCTTACTCTGCAAATACTGGTGGGGGAAGTGGTAATTGTTCCTCCTAGAGGTAATTGGCACTTGGCAGGATCTTACTCATCTTTGTGGTGACGGGGGCTGGTTTTCTAGGCTCTTCCACCAGCAAAGCAGGCTGCAGGGATGTGGCTCTCCACCCTGCAAACATTTAAAAGCCTCTAAGCCAGGGGTGCAGCTGTCTTCATTCCTGCCTGGAGCCTGCCCTGCCAAAGCCTTCACTCATGCTGGGTGAATGCTGGCCTCTCACACCTTTCCAAACAAAGCAGGTCTGACCTCAGGGAGTTAAACACTCAAACTGGCCCACAGATGAGGGTGTCTGCTCTGCTTTGTGGATCCGTTCAGCAGAGTAGAAAGGAAGGTGAACAGATGCAACTGCACCCCTGTAATATTTGCTGTTACATGCACATGCTGCCGAAAGCTATAGGAAGATCCCAAGGGTATGGAAAGGCTTCCCAGCCCTCTGGATATGACACCAGCTAATGCCACTATGGGTGCTACATTCCCCAGGTAGGAGCTCATCCACCTGGGGAACTTGGGAAGCATGCTTCTCCAAAGCTCTATCCTTTTCTTCTCCCTCACCTCTCTATCTTCCTTGCTCCAAGGGATTATTTTCCCTAAATGCTGGGGCCTGATCCTAGGAGCAAACAGCAGCCAATAGTAGGGTGTTAGGGAGAGTTCTGCCATCAGTGAGTGGCCCTATCTCTCCCTTTGACTCTTGCTGTACATATCCCCCTTGTGCCATTCACCTGTAAGCAGCTGATTCCCCTTTTTCCTCCTCTACAGCTCTTCCCAGTCTTCTCCAGTTCCCACATATGCCTTGCCGGTCTGGCAGCAGCTGCCCTCCATGCAGTGAAAGAACATTTCCAGAGCCATCGGCCCCAGCAGGCAGCTGTGGGAGCTGGGGCTGTGTGGCACAGTGGGAGCACTGCTGCACTCTGCCTATCCTGGAGCAGCTGGCTTGGCTGGCAGCCACCTCCCTGCTCTGCCACCACTGCTGCAACAGCCCAATTAGTAGCTCAGGTGTTGCCACGGTGTTTGGCTGCAGCCCAAGAGCTAATGATGGAGCAGGTGGCAGATGTGAGGATTGCAGAAGGTGGCTAGAGATGAGGGGAGCACATTTGGAGCAGCTTGTTAAGACCAATCTTTGCAGACCAGCTGGGATGATGGATTTTGCAAGGTGCATTCCTGCTTTGAAGAAGTCTCCAAAACAACCTTCAATCTCTGAAGGATGATGCAGCTGCATTTGGCTCTGCCACCCCTCCCAGGATGTCCAAAATTATTTTGGGATTATAGCAGTGACCATAGCTGTGGCCACTGGTTTACAGCAGGAGGAAAACTCATTAAATCCCAAAGGTATTTAATCAGAAGCAAAGTGGCAACAGGGCATTTACATGTCACTTGTGTTGATGCAACATTATGATAGAGGGGAAAATATGTCATTGTCTGCTGAAAGAAGCTCTGTCTTACCAAATTCCTGCACTGTGTGTCTATCACAAATGACCTGAGGTAGTTGGGAATTACTGATCCTAAAGCAAAGCTATAGAAGGGAGAGGAGAGGAGAGGAGAGGAGAGGAGAGGAGAGGAGAGGAGAGGAGAGGAGAGGAGAGGAGAGGAGAGGAGAGGAACTGAAGAGTGGTGGTAGAAACTGTCTAGAAGTGTACAGGCGGTGCAGTGAAGAACGTGCAACCTGACATGCAGCAAGAGCTTGAGGAGCTTTCTCCAAGCAGGTTGAAGAACTGGTTAAAAAGAGGCTTAGAGCTATGACCAAAGAAGCTGTTGATGCAGTTTGACTCCTGCTGTGCTTACAGAAGCAGGAGTTTGTACCTTCTTTGTAGGCAAACAGGATTATGTCAAACTACCTAATGCCGTCATTCAGTTCTCTTACTAATGGAAACATTGAGTATGGGCTAATTGCTCGAGCCAAAAAGGGAGGCAGGTTTTTATGATCACCATTCTGTGTTACCCTACAAGTACAAACTGCTCCTTTCAGGACTCTGCATAAAGCAGGAGTATAGATCCAGCTCTGCTTGCTTATGCTTGAGGAGTCAGGATACATGGATTGTCTGAATCTTTTCCATCCCAAGCCCCCATCTTTGCTGTCCTTCCCCAGGGCCTGTTTCTGCCTCTGCTGCACTCAGTATCAGAGCTGACTTCTGTGGGAGCATTACAGCCCTTGGGTGTCAGGCCCTCAGTGGGCTGCAAAGAAAAGGAGTGAAAAAGTCTGCTCTTGGGTCTGCATCCATTATATTGATGCTTCTTTCCCCCAGTGGCTCCAAAACCACCTACTGCTGCTGAAACACAGCCCCATCTTGAAAAGAGCTGTGTGACAGTGGGTATCACGGCAGCCATTTTGTACTAATAACAATAATTTTGTACTAATACCATGTCATGGTAGGGAAGACAGAAATGACTAATTAAAATGTTGCAGAGATAGTCAAGTCATGAGAGCATTACTCAAGTGCAATTTAGCTGGGAAGCTGCAATTCACAGCTCTGCTATTACAAAAATACCACAGGGCTTAATTGGACACATTGTTGTCAAGGTATCAGGGTAGCATCCTGCCTGAACACAGCTCCAGGCTACCCACCATCCACACTGGGCATCAGGTCAGAGCCTTCCACTGCTGGCTCCCAAGTGGTTGGTGCCAACTCCAACAACTATAGTTTTTTCTGGCTAATACCAGGCAGGCCTAAGGTGTCTCAGCTTGCAAAGAGATCATAGTTCAGAGTGGCATGCTTAAGATTAAGGTAAGAATATCATTAGTGGGAAATCTAGCCAAGCAAAGGAGATAGAGGGAGAGGAAAGCAAAGGGTAACAGAGAGAGACAGAGCAGCCTTCCAACAGGCCAGAAAAGGGAGGCAGGAAGGACCTGGGTGTGAAGAGGACAACAGCTCCCATACCAGGCACATTTCTCTCCTGCTGTTGCTGTCTTAGAAGAGATGAGCCTGGCTTCTTCTGAAAATGCCTAGTGAGCAATCACTACAAATACCTTCCCTGATACATTCTGTGACACTCTGAATCTAAATGACATATGTTACAGGAGAGAAAAGTGATCTTGCATGGGTTCAACGAGGCATCTCGCCCCTCTGAAAAGGCCCTCCCTGAAAGGCTAATGTGGGTCCACGCCTGCACAAGAGGCAGCAGAAGCAGACAGGCTTTGGGAAAGGGCTGTTTTGATCCTGAGGGGCCTGGTCCAAAGGAAGAGAAAGATGCAGACACATCTTGGCATCTCAGTGCCCTGCAACCAGTGACAACAGCTCTGAGCTTTTGCTGCCCCAGACTGGGAGATCAGAGGTGCAGTGTCTGCTCTGGGCCAGAGAAAATCACTTGTATGAAGAAACACAGATGAGATCTTCCATCTAACTGACCTGCACGTGGTGCCCCTGCAAAACTCTGCTCTGCTCTCTCAGCTCCTCGTGCTGACTGCCAACACAGACATCATGCTCACCAGAGACGCCTCCTTTTCCCTATGTTACAAATGCCCAGTTTTGCCTCAGCTTGGCCAACAGCAGCCCCTCAAACTTCCTGCCAAGGCTAACTGTTACTTACCACCTCTCCTCAGTGGGGCACAATGGCAAGGCTCAGCCCAAGCACAGTGTGTGCCCAGGGTCTCAGTTGGTGCCAGTGGGATGCAGGGGGAGAACGAGCTTCCCCACACCTCGACTCATTCACAGGCCAGCACCCTTGCAGCGGGTCCTGCTGAATGATGCAGAGCCAGGGAGGACATACAGTAGGACTTACTCACTGCTCTGGGATGTCAGTCCTAATGGAAAACAGCAGTGAGGAGTTAGAATATGCCATAAATATTTACTAGCTAAGGCATCCATTTCCCTAACAATTATTAGAAGTCCTTAGATGCTTGAAATTTCAGGATTGGACTCCATCTTCTGCTCCAGCCTTAGGAGAATCCATCCCAGCACCATCCCAGCACCATCCTAGTGAGTCCAGGTCATGCCTCCTGTGCAGCAGGTGACTGCATGGCTGCCAAACCAGCCCCAGATCTGCCGAGCCCCTGGGCAACACAGTCACATCCTGTGAAGTATGGCTGGTTTGTGGATGCAGAAATAGCCCGGTGTGGTTTGAGACTGGGATAAGCCACATTGTTCTCCCCACTGACAGGGGGCTGCTGAGAAATGTCAAGGTTTCCCTTTGCTCTGGGAGAAGCTAGCCCAGTCTCAGCCTTCCTTTCAGTGGTTGGCCCTCCGTGTGCAAACTCTGGGGTCCAGCAGCGCGTTCCTTCTCAGCCTGCACAGCACAGGCACGTGGCTGGCGCTAAGGAGACACACTTTAAATAACCACACCACAGTGACTCATGCCTTACCCAAGGCAGTCTGGCTGCTGGCATATAAAGCATGAAAGCCGATGATCTTTGAAAGAAGAGAGGATCCTACAGTGAGCAGACATATGGCTCAGATCCTGGCCAGAAGGTGGGAGGGGTGGAAGCGTTTCTAAATGAGATAGGCTGGGAGGCTGAGGCTCGCAGGTGTAGAACAGTTCTCCCCAGTGCTGCCCAGCTCTGTCCTCCTGACCTGCTGCCACATGCACAGCCCCTTGCCTCTGGAATTTTCCTGAGCTAGCAGTTTTCCAAGCTGAAGAGGCTTGGGGGTTTGGGAAAAAACATGCAGGAGCAGTGCCTGAGCCCAGCATGGCTGACATGAGGGGGACATCATATGCTCTTTTGCCCTTTACAGCATCTGTCCTGTAGCACCGAGGTGGCAGAAAAGGACAGGCAGTTCTCGTGGTACTGGTGGTGGACCTTCACCTTTCCCTCTAGCACTTCAATCATCCTCCATTTCCCCAACCCCCAACAGTTCCAGAACTGCCCTTCCCACCCTGCCTCACTCTCAAAACTCTCCCCATCCTCTCAGCCCCCTTCTCACACCAGCTCCCCTCAGCACTGTCCCATCCTTCTTTGCCTGTCCCTTTGCTCCTCCCCAGACCTATCCTCCCACACCTCCTGTGCTTCTTTTGCAGCTCCCCTCCCTGGAAGGCCACTCTACAATCTCTGTTTTCTGCTTCTCTGTACCATCTCTGCACCCTTCCTTCCTTGTCTGCTGCCTGGGGCCACATCTTCCCCTCTGGCAAACAGTCACCCCTCAGGACCTACTGTGGTGTTTCCCACAGACCTCCCCACAGCTGCCAACCCCTTCCCACAGCTGTTTCCTCCAGAAGCACCACAGTGGCTTGGCAGGCTGGACCAGATTTCTACCAGCAGCCAATAGGGAGGCCAGCCTTCACCTTGGGTTGCATCCTGCTCTCCCTCGCCTCCTCTCCAGGCTGTGGCTGTGGCTGGGTTGCCCTTGACAGCCACACGAGCTGCCTTCCCCAGCCCACAGGCTGTTTTCAGGACCTGGACACCCCGGAGCTGCTCATCGGCTTTGGCAGGGTAGCGTAAATGTCACGTCCCTGCCTGTTCCCAGGCTGATGCCTGTTCCCGGCCCGGAGCCATGCCCGCGTGTCTCCCATTATGTAAGGCCTAATGTGGATGCAAGCTGGGAGGCCTCGGGCTGGCTTGTACTCCATGAATGACAGCTGCAAAAATGAGAGGGGAACTATTTTTAAACTTCTCCCTTCCCTCCTTCTCCAGCTCTTTTCCCCACAGCCTCAGCCAGGCTGTGTGGATGGCCAGCCCATGAGGGTAACTGGTCCTGCTGGGCTCTGCTGAACAGGTCCTGAGCCATTCTTTGTGTACCTCTTTGCCACAGAGGTACATGCAGCACCTCAGCACAGGGTGGTGGTACCCAGAAGGATGTATCCTCTTCCAGCCCTCCTGGGCCATCAACAGGCCCCTGACATTCTCTCCTTCACCTCTCAGAGCCCTGCTTGTCAGCAGGACCAGCAGTGTTCCTTTCTTTCCACCCAGCCTCTCTCTGTAACTTTAGAAAGGTCATTCCCTCCTCCTGGAGCCACAGGGTTATCACAGTTCCTTGGAGAAGAGAAGAAGGGATCTAGAGGGGGAAAAACCTATCTTCTACTGCAGAAACATGATACCCCAGCACCACCCTGTCCCTCAGAGTGAGGGCAAGAGACAGATGGTCTGGAGCAAGGGCCTGGATAATTGTCCCATCTCCCACTGAGTGTTGTTGGCACAGGGACCAGTAGGGAAGAGGCAAGGTGGGTGAGGAGCTATCTAAGAAAGGGGCTCTGACAGTCACAGGGAGAATTGTCAAAACCAGCAGTGTTTTGCCCCAGAATGCTATAAACAAGACACCACTCAAGTCGGAGCATTGGAAGAAGGCATGCAGGGGGTGGACACTGCCCATGTGCTGCCAGTTTGGCTCTGAATAAAGACTTGGTTCAAGGATTTGCCCATCAAAGAATTGTCTGGAGAGACCAGTAAGTGCGAGGTACCTCTTCACCTGGCATTGCAGATGCTGCTTTAGACACCCCTCCTTAGGAAAGTTGGAGCTGGCCTGTAGCAGGTACAGAGCAGGTTTGTGAGTGGCCATTTTGAGTGTGGAGCTTGTTTAATCTAAAACAGGAGAATTTGAGAGGGAATGGCATCCGTGTATCAAAAATATATGCTAGGGCAAATGTCTAATTTGTTCTCTTAGAAGCTCATCTGGATCATAAATACATTTAGAATTAAAATTAGAAAGAAGTTCCTAGCCAGCCATGGTATAAACTTCTGTGACAGCCTGTCAGGCTGGAAGGTGGGCAGAAGAAGCCTAATTTGGTAAGAGACTCAGCAGGCTGGTAGTCACTGCATGGCAGAAGAGGAGGGAGCCCAGAATGAGCCATACACAGGTCTGAAATGAAGCTTGCAATCATGTCCCCAAACTGGTCCCCAGAGGTATTGGTACAGAGCTGAAACCACAGTGTATTGCAACCTCTGTAGGTTGGTTACATATCATTAATGTCATGCTTCAGGGTCCTCCCAGATCTTTAAAGAGGCAAGAAAGAGGTCACCTCTTTTCCTTCTGGGTTTTTAGGAAATGAATTTCCTTCATTTCTGTAATCTCTCTGGCCACAGCCGCCACGGAGCTGGGGTGAGGCAGGGAGGAGAATAGGGTCACTCCTGCTGCTCTTAGTCACGCTTTGGGTGTGCTGGTTTGCCTTGCTCACAGGCTCAAGACAAAGCCAGCTCTAGGGCTAGGGAAGCATTTCCCTCAGGCTTGGTGTGCTGTGGCAACCCAGGGAGCTTGAGGTGTTGCTCACCACGGCAGGCAATGCCCTTCTGGGACTCCTTGGCCGCATTTCCCCGGTGCAGGTGCTTGGGGAACACTAGAGACACTTTTACTCTCTCCCACACACTCCTGCTGCTGTTCGCATCCTTAGGTTTCTGTGGACTTGGCAACGGGCAGGGAGAGGGTGCCTTTAGTCATTCAGGACGTTCCCGGGGTGGTCCCCAAGTGTCTTGACTCGCGCAGACCCAAAAGAGTCCAAAGCCTCAGCCCTGTTTCAGCGCGGCACGGGGCCCGCACTGTCACAAGCACCTCAGCCTTTGCGACCTGCTATTTGTGCCTGCCCCTTGTCCCCTCACTGCTGGGGCTGCAGCGCACTCCTGCCCTGACGCGGGAGCCTCCGTGAGGGCTGCGGGGAGTCAGCTCGGCGGACCGCGGAAAGCAGGAGGCTGAGGCCGCTCCTTACCCTGCGGAGCCCCAGCCGAGCGGTGCCGGCCCGGCTGAGCCGGGCCCTGGGGCGGGCGGGGCCCGGGCGGGGCGGTGCGCGCGGCGGCAGCGCCACCTCGCGGCCCCGCGGGAGGGCGCGGCCCGGCCCGGCCGCCATTTGCGGCGCCGCGGCGGCCGTGAGGGGACGGCGGGCGCTCCCTGCCCGCGCCCGCAGACCGTGTCACACCACGGGTCTGCCCTGCAGTACGACTGCCGTCTTAGGACTTGATGAAGCCAGCCTTTCCTTCAGAATGAAGATTTGGAACGGCAGCTTATCCCTGGCTGCAAGCAGCGTGCAGGAGCAGGACACCGGAGCAACCATGGCTTGATGGACTGAGGCAGTATGCGAATTTAGGAGATGAGATTACGTCTTCTCAAATGATGTATTTTACATTTTACACCCTATAAAGTTTTAGGAAAAAATTAGCAATCATCAGGACAAAATGAATGCACCAGCAGACCACGAAGGCTGAAGCAGCAGCTGCCTGGGAGCTCCCCCGCCCTTCTCCAGCACAGGTGGGTTGAGCAGCACCGCGGCCCCGGGCGCAGCCATAGCACCGAGCCCGGGGCAGGGCGGCCCCACCGCCCCCTCACTGCCACCGAGGAACACGCACATGGATCTGGCTCACAGCCTTGCTGCTCCAGCCTTCAGCCGGGGGTGGGGGTGGGTGATGAGCCTGCTCCTGCAAGCTGGAAGCATGTTTCGGGAATAAAGCATACAAGAGCCAGTTTTGATCGTAAAAATTGTGATCAGGCACAGAGAGGTAAGGTACATGAATTCATCTCTTGCAACATCTGGAATACTGCCAGCAACTTTCCACTACACCTCCCAAGCCAGCCTCTTTCACCTCCTCTCCTTTCCTTATGGGAGGAAGGCTAGTCCCATAATTGCTCTTTTGCAATTATTTTCCAGGGACACTCCACCCACTTAAGCACATCATAGCTGTACCATCAGCTTCTGGCTTTACTCTCTTATTGTCAGTTTGTTCTCCATTTCCTCAGAAGCCTAGGACACATTTTCTCAATGGCCATGTCCAGCCAACAACCACAGCCAAGAGCAAGCAAAAGCCCCAAAGCACTTGGCAGCTGCAGCTCTTGCACATTTCTCAACCACAGCATTCCACTGCTGCTTCAGAGTGCTACAGACCCAACTGGAGACAGATCCTTTCTGATCTTCTGGTGTAGCCAGCAGGAGCAAAAATGAGTACCAATGTATCTAAAGTCCCAAGATCAGCAGATCTTCCCAAAACACAACAGGAAAAAGGCTGAGTAAGCAGTTGTCATATTTCAGATCACTAATAGCTGCAACATTTCCCAAAGGGAACTAGTAATATAATGTGCAGAGTTAGTACATTTATAAACTTACTCCCCACCCACCCAAGAGAACATTCAAGCTCCCTGAAAAGAAGGCAGTGTAACAAACATCGGTGCTGCTGCCAGCTGATATCCCAACAGGGAAAAAATGCCAAATATTCTCCACTCTGTTAAGGCCATGTAACACCAGAAGGATACATCCAGCACAGCCTTGCATCCACTCAGTTTCTAGGGCAAATCCTTGCCTTGGCCATGTCAAGTCCTTGGCCTTTGGTATGTAGTATAGGTCAGGCCCCTCCCTCTAAAGAGGAAAGGTTTCTGCTTTCATAAACAAATTGCCTGGGTCACTAATCCTGCCATGGCTCTGGAAGACAGCCAAAGAAAAACAACTCACTGACAGTTTGTTTGTTCCTTGCTACCACCCTCCATCACTAATCATCCAAGATACCTTTTATAAAAGTGAAGATCCAACAAAGATCCTTCCTGCAGTTTATCTAGAGATTATACTGAAGCACCAGTGATCTTGTCTACCTTGAAAGCACGTGTGAGATGCAGTGAATATATAGAAAACGTAAGTTTCTTACCAGGTTGATCTTCAATTACCAGCTTTTGGAAAACAAAAACAAAGAAACCCAACCACCAATGAAAACAACAACAAACCAACCAAATCCTTCAACAAATCAACCGACCAACCAAGGTTTAGTTAAAAAAAACACATAGAAAGGTACAGAGAAAGCTGTCCTCATGGAAAAAACCTTACTTATTCAGAACCTTACTTCTTCCCATGAAAAAAAAGTAAAATTCTGATTACTCTGTGGGTGTTCTCAGCCCCAGTGTAACAAAGCATGGTCCAAGTTGTCTGCAGCTGACTTGTTCTCAGATTTTTCCCCCTACCTGAGAGTTCAACCAAGAGTCATTGCAGGACAAACACAAAACCTTGCAATGCTTTTGAAATCAGTTAATCCAGAAAATAAAAGCAGGGAATTGTATACCTGTTACCAAGCACATTTAACACATGGGAAATGCACAGCAAGAACCTGCTTCCAAAAGGTGATCAGCTGCTTTAGTGTCTACCAACTTCACTGCAAACTGCAGGTGTAATGCTGGCAGTGGAGCTGTACACCACACAGTATGCTGTCTAGAGAACAAAATTACTGGATCTCAGCATAGTGGAATATACATTTTATTTCTTAAAAAGGAAGGGTACTAACAGAATTTAATACAGTCAAAATTTTACATTTTAAACAAAAGCTTTTCTTTTTCTTAAAAACCAGTTACGAGCAGAGAGGTGAGAGGATTTAAACTACTCACAAAATCCAAGCCGAAGACTTTGAGAATCTGTGGTTTATACATTTAAAAAAGTGTAATAAATGGAAATATAAAATAATACCAACTCTGTAATAGTGAAATGCCCTTTCCTCATTAGATTGCTGTTTAAGCACCTTTATTTTCACCCATCAGCTGCCAGGAGTGTTTAGGTTTATGTACAAAATAAGCAGTTTGGGACAGAAGATTCATATATAAATTAAAACCATTTATGGTAATACAGTTTTACCCAGCTGCTTTACAAGCTTTATTATCACTTTCACTTCTATAGAATTTTTCAGTCAGGATGATCTCAAATGCTCTTGATGGACTGCTTCAAAAAGCAGCTACATATACAGGAATTATATAGACAACCTCAAGGAGTAGACATCCAAGAGATTAAACAACTTAACACACAGTAAAACTAAGATCAGATTTGTATCTTATATAAATACTGTGCAGATTTATCATCCATCCCACTGAACGAATGGGACAGATCAGTGTCACATCTGAAGACAAAAAAATACTTTTATCCAAGAGGCAACAGAATTTCAGGCCAAATATAGCAGATAGGAGTTCCCTCAAATTATTCAGTTAAAAACTGTATGTGTCTGAAAAAGCTTAACAAGAACAGAGTTTTCAGAATAACTTGCACATTTGCTTAGCTGTTTCATAGCTATTTTACAGCCTAGAGACACTGAGAGAGGAGGAAAGAAAATAGAAGAAAATAAAAAGAGATGCCGTTGTCTCTGCCCACTACAAAAGATGTGGCTTTGTCATTTATGGAACACTGCAGACACAGCTGCTACCAGAGAAGAGACTGCTCCAGTACAGCATTAAAGACAAAGTTACATGATGGCTGGAGAAAGTGTCATCACAGACTAATTTCTTTACATGAAGGCTGATGGATTAATCTCACCTCCTCCTCAAAACCCAAGCGTTCAGATTTCCTAGCAGACTACTTATGATTCTTACTCCACTGTTTTCTATTTTTTTTTCTTTTTAACACAAGATAGAAAAGGTCATGAAATCTGATGAAAGGTCCAGCTGTGCAGCATCCAGTGAACATGTACTCAGCAAAAGCACAAGTCATTATTCCCTTTCTCTCTCTCTCCACACCACAACAGGAAACCTGTGTCATCTATGTACATAATGGAACTAATAAAGATGTAGACTATCTAAGTCACAAATGAGCTTCAGTAACAGTCACTCACTGTTGCACTGCAACTTGCTGCAGTCTGGCTGAAGGGTGGAGACAGATCTGTTTGAGCCAAAAGAGAGAATAGTTAAAAAAACACACCGAACAAAAACCACCCAGCTTTAGTTTTCCTCAGTCACTGAAGTTTACAAATAATTTAATATTGCTACTTTCCAAATGCTACTCACAAACAAATCAACTGTCCAGCTAACAGGATGGGAAGAGTAGAATTATGAATGTAATCAGTGACTACTGTTAAAGAAAGACTGGAAGAGAATCAGTTCCCTCAAAATCTTAGTTTCTCTGCTTACGTAGCTCATTATTATTTTTAAAACATTTTTTGTTGATAGAAAGCATCACAACTAGACTAGAATTCCACAACATCAATCTTTGTTTTGATTTCTGTAGTTCTCTAGGAAAGAAATAATCCCAAATCAAGCTACATGAAGCATTAACAATATTCAGATATTACAATGGAAGCACTTATTTATTACTTCATAGAACAGATTAGTTTTAAAAGTGTATTTACATGTTCTAAGTTATACAAAATACAGTATTCCAATAATTATGTTAATCACCATATTTCAGACAACTTCACATAAAAGTGCGGAGGATGCATCCATCCCTGATCCTGGCCAGTAGCGAGCAGTCACCACAGTGGGACAGGTGAGAGCTGCTATTGTGCCCCCTGGAGAGAACAAATCCCACCATCCTTCTCACTGAAACAGAGCTGCAGATCTAGGAAAACATTCAGGCAGGTACACGAGCAAGGTTTGTTGAGACCCACAGACCAAAATCACATGCCTTAATTTACTAGACATATGTGAAGTACATTTTAAAGTTTTTTACAGATGTTGTACAGCAAAGGGCTTCTGCTCATGCCTTAGTTAGGAAAATGAAGTAACAAGGGTTTTGGCTATATAACAGGCACCCAGATTACACTTAATATAAGCCCTATAACTACAACTGGACAGTGTGTTAAGGACAAAATTCTGCAGCTGACTGCCTGGGCAGAGCTTCACATTCAATAACAGATCCTGTGAAGTCCACATGGTTCTCTACAGATACAGGGCTCTTCCCATGCAGAAATGACAGCAGAATTGAGGCCTTAAAAGATTGGGGCCTCAGATAGTAGTTTCCTCACGAGACAGCACTGACCAGGTCACATTGGCAGGTCAAGTCCCAGCGCAACAGCACACTTAATTGAAGCAACAGCTATTTTTTCATGCCTTTCTGCAGTAACTCTTCTCCCTATCTGTATATTCCTTTCACTTCTTTCTGGACTGTGGAAGTAGGATCAAGACAAGGAGATTCCCAAGACCTAAATAATTACTTATCTTCAGTATGATGCTAAACTGAGGGGATTCAAATTGGCCTAAAATTGTAAACAGTGAGGAGTCAGTTTTAGCAATTTCACTCAGGTCAGACTCTTGCATTACTCTCCTCTTCCTCTTTCATTCTTTGCTCTCCTTGCCAAGTATCTATGTCTATCTATGTATGTACCTACTCAACGGATTCCTTTTTCCCTGTAGGTGTCTGAACTTCAAGAAGTTTGCATTCCAAAAGTGACTCATGAGGGATAGCAGACTATCAAACTAACAAATTACATCTGTATGCCAATTTGCATTATGATGAGTTAAATCACTGTAATTTCTCAATTAGCATTGTGTTAGCATCTCCACAGATATTTAGTTAAGTTTATTCTTTCTACCATTCTCCCAATCTTCAACTGTGAGTTTATCTATCTTCACCATGTTACAGTGGCAGATATACAGACCAGAGTAATTATCTGAACATCTAGAAAGCCAGTCTGAGTCTTGTAGTGCTGCAAAGGTACAATGCTAGCACTAACAAATGATTTTGCTCTTTATGGATTTAGGTGTAAGTTGCCAAAAATATGAGATTTATGCACTAAGATAAATTTGCATTTCTCATCTTGTGCTTAGCAGCTAAAACTAGAAGGGTGAACAAAAGCCTATCTGGATTTTACAAAGGTCTGAGATACCTTCCTCTCACTAAAAATGAAAGCACCTGATCACAAGGAACAAAGCCCTTTTAAGCTCAGGTGGCTTACAACACTGAAGCAGCAATATTCTCCTCTGTGCAGGTCCATTATTTTTTGCTATCTACAAAAAAAAAATATTACAGCATTCCCAAAGCTGCTGGGCTTCCACTGCACCTCCCAACTTGAAATTGATTTGGTACAATTAGTAGCAGGCCTGCAGATAATGCTGAAAGTGATTTCTAGTTAGAACACCTTGGGCACTCAAACAGCACAGCAAGGAAATGGAGAATTGTCAGAAAAGACGTAAGATGTTACTGCAAAAAGACGCTTAGCAAAAAACCAAACAACCCGAAAACATTTCTCCTCCAACACAAGTTTATAATACACTACTTTTTCACTCTGTCCATGGAGGACCAAAAAAAAGCAGAGTTCAGATTATCTGAATATCAAAACTATCAGGACCAGTTTACCAACACTACACCTGCAATCTGAGATGTATCCACCTGATCCCAGCACAGAATGCTTCAGAGGAAAGCAAAGACACCCGTGACTCCAGCAATAGCTAAAACTTTACAATAACCACATAAGAGTAAAGACTTTTTCCTGTGGGAGTTAATGAGATCTTTTTCACCAGCTTAAGTGGGAGCAGATCTTGGCAACAGGTGAAAGACTAAGCTTTTTGGAATTTTTAGACACAAACCCACTATATGTAGATTAGATCATCATGTATGAAAGCAATACTGTATTAAAAATTGCACATTATTTATTCATAGCTGCTGTCTTCTGTAGAGTAAAACAACACTCGTTGTCCACAAATTTCATCCACAGTTTATATATTTTCAAAGTTAGTACTACGAAATGGCCATGTGGTGTCAATCTTCTTCCTAATGAAAGTACAGTTGTCATGAACTGCTCTCTTTCCTGGCAATCCCTGCAGTGATGCTGAAAGGTGCATATGCCCTTTATTCTCTCCCCTTGGAGATGGTCCCTTTGTGGAATGGGGTAGGTTGGCATCAGGCAAACTTATGGCCTCTACAGAGTATGTTCCAAGGCTAGAGAACTTCAAACCCTAACAGTGTCAGTTCAGCATCTTTTAATATTCAAATTGAGCCAAAAGAGTATTTCTCTTCTTATGATCACTAAGAAAACATACCCAAGTTATCACTTACAGATAGGATTGTCATCCTAGTCAAAGAAACAAAATGATAGAGTGAATCATTCCGAGAGGAGCAGGGAGCTCTGGAGCAATAAACTTAACTCCCTGAGACTGTAAAAAACTGAGAAAGGAGTTCAGCATTACACAGTATTTTCTGTGTGGCTATATCTGCACTCCTTTAAATAGTTACTACCCTCTCATCTATCTTTAAAGATACTGCTTCTTAATAACAACACCACCAAGTTCTCCAGCTACAAAAGTTGAGCTGCCCTCACCCTAAAGTGCGATTTTCCAGTTTTGCAACCCGTAGACACATAAATCACAGATTGTGCAAATCTGCATTGTCCTACAGGGAAGCACAAATGTTTGCTAACAGTCTTCTCTGAAAGAAAGATCTAATGAACATTCACTGTTAGTTTCCACTGTGTAAGCTTTTAGGATAACAGAAATAAAACAATAGAATTGCACATACTAATCTCATTGACTGAATATTTTGCTGCTAAAATGTCATGACATACTGCAAAACCAAATCCTGTATACAATATGTAAGTATTTAAAAGATATTCCTAAGCACAGTAGGATCCAAATGAAGCAACTTCTTTGCCCAGCTATTTAGCTTTTGGCTTTGTGATTTAAACAGGAAGCATGACATTTAAGAACATGCCAGGGCTAACTGAAAATTTAGAAAGTATAAATGAAAAAAGTTGCTACATTTACATGCTGTCATGGTTGTTTGTTTTCTTGCTGGTTTGTTTTTCTTAATCCATGGTTTGGGCCTTTATCACCAAAATAAAGCAAAAACCAGTACAAACCAAAAATATCAGTCCAAATCAGCAGTACTCAATACAGGTAGAGACATATGCTGCCATATCAGCAACATGGAACTAAGATATTTATCTATTTGATAAAAATATCCCAGGATTATCTCAGAGCTTTATAATAATACACTCATAGGTATACTTTGGTAACCAGCAAAAAATTAAAAACACTTTCTTTACTTCAGTACATCGTCCATTAAAAATGATAGGTCAAAAACTACATTTAATATATAAGCTCTGTACAAAGGTTATGCTGTCAAACACAGGTTATGAATCCTCGCTTTTGATATTTTTTTTTTATTAAGCTTACAATATTAGCTGCTGCTTCTCACATTTTTCTCTTTGTATTTCTGCTCTGAAATCAGGGGTAGAATCTCTTGGGTAAACAAAAACTCAAAATAATTGTTCAATATGATAGCACTGAGCTATGCTGGTAACTAGTCATGCCTCATAATTTTGGCACTTGTGCTTCAGAAAGCTTTCAAGGTTGGTTTTTTTTTTTTGAGGTGTATGCTATTCAATAATCTCCAGGCATGAACACACTCCTGTCTTACAAGCTCCATTTTGGCTACAAGCATGGCCCTGTACTCCTTTCCTAGAAAGTAACTACTCTTGCTCTTCCCACACAGATTTAGTTCTCAAGCTCCATTAATGTAAGAGCAGATTCTTGTTATGCTAATGAAATTCTTACAACGGAACTTCCACCTACTTCCTCCATCTTCTAAACACAATAAACATCACCACAATCCATCCAAGCTTTCATCTACCCTCCCACACGAGCACAAGGGTCCTCACTCTTAAGCTGCCCATTGTAACTGTGGGATATCATTGGCTGTTTCACCTTCAGCACCACAGTTGTCCTGCAGTCAAGAGACAGAAAATGGTAATATGGCAACTAATAGTCATTGTTTTCCTGGAGCTAATACTCATTCGGAAGTTTCAGACTGCCAAAAGACTTGGAGATCAGCAGCTCAGAATAGCACCTTTTCCATGACTGCTAAGTTGTTAGCAGAAGAATAGATCCTTTTTCAGCAAGATACCATAAAAGAAAGTGAGCGTCATAAATGAACTAAAGGAAAAGGCAGGTTACAGCAGTGTAGCTGTGGAGCAGGAAAGCCACCGACGTGGGTTATTATTACGTGGGTCATTTGATAGAGGTTTATTACTCCCTGTATGGCACACTGTGGTGCTTTCTGGATCATTTCAGTACATCTGCTGTAATCTTCTGCACTGAAGTCTCACACATTATGGGCTGCTGTCTTCCCGGTGTCTTTAGTTCTGCACTGACAGTACTCCACAATACGCTACACTGTACCAGAAGTGAGCTGCAGTATTAAATAAAATTCATTATACTGCAGGGAAAAGAGTCTTAAAATATAGCAGTTCTTTATATATACAGACACTTTCATTTAAAACTCCCTCTCTTCTTCCACTTGAGTGCCAAAACGAAGAGTCACTATTCACACAGGCTGTCAACAGACTTTGAGACATGAACTTTGAGTGTCTTGACAAAACCCCAGTAGGTAAGCTTATTGTAGTTCATAGTTACAGTGAGAAAGACAGATAAGAAAGCCATATACAGAATTAAGGAGACTTTGCACTTTTCATCATGCCCAGCCCTGGGTAGTCAGATGGGGTACTTGCAGGCAAGGAGGCAGGCAGGGTCATCATCAGTTGTTTGTGTTGGGACACCTCACAGATTTCACTGCTCACTCTGAAGACTGGCGATTCATGTGTGCTTTTTAGTTTCTTTGTTTTTAAAAGTCTTTAAAGTTGCATCACTCGGAATCAGATAAGTCACTTTAAACAAAGCAAAGTGTTTAGTGTGACAATTTATTTATAACATACTTCCCACCATCACCACCACAAACCACCCTGTGAAAGAAAAAACCCCTGCTGAAAGGGTGACAATTTTTAGTATGTTTGAAAGAAATTAGACCAACACTGCATCAAGAGCCACTCTAGTCAAATTAAGAGCATAACAGCGGGGGGTGGGGGGGGAATAGTTCAAAGCATACATTAGGTGTTGTGGATTAGCCTGCTTCTCCACTTCCTTAAGAATTCAACACAAAATTGCTCTAAACTCATAATTTCCACATTATGTTTAAAAGACAAGCTAGTCTTTAGCATAGAAAATAAGCCCTAATGCTTTTGTATTTTCAGATTTCAATAGAGGAACTGCAACTACCCGCAACATCACCATCCCACATTTACTCCTTAATATAAATATTATGCCAGGAAGTATAGCCTAAGAGTTCTGACATGGCCACTCTCTTAAGACAGCTTCTCTTGTTAAGAGGACTTCTAGACATATACTTCTGGTAAAGCTTCTACTTCTTGCAGTTGTAGGTCGTGAAGAAGGTCTCAACGTCACACACAGCGTATTTTTTTCTTTTAACACCATATATTGTTGAAGCAGTGCTTGGTGCTGAGAATGGATTACTTCCCAGAGGGCAAGTCTTGTGTGCTAATTTTCTATCAGGAAACATGCTGGAGATAGAACCAGCAAGTGTGGAGAGACCAGATATACTGCTACACAGGAGACAGTGAGGTAAACTGTTCACGTTTATAGTGGGTGTAGCTTATCCCATAGTGTGTTCACGAGGCAAAGGACCAAAACTCTTTCTCAATCTCTTGCACAACAAGTAAGGTGCAGTAAAATAACAGTGGCTTGTTTACTTCTTTAAAAAAGCCCCTTCTTTCAAAGCATAAGGTGCTGGCCATTTTTTAACAGCTGGGACTCAAGGTTCAGCCTAATGAGCCAGACCTCTTTTTCTAAATCTCCCTTACTTCTCAGTTAAGTGCAACATGCTGCTTTATCAGCAGTTCAAGAAGAAAGACCCCCTAAGGAAAAAAAGGAGGGGTGGTGGTAGAAATACAGTCTAGAACCCACATCAAATTATTTTGTCCACATATGTAAAGCGAGTGATTCACTATTCTCTCTCCTTGGTTTCTGCAAGTTATCCAGGATTAGAACCTATCAAGACATTTAGACAGTATTGTAATCTAAACTGCACTGACTCCATTCTGCATAACATTCATAGATTCACCTTGCAATACTTCTGTTTTTACAAGAGATTGAATGTTTTCCTGTCTTCCTGTCCTAAAGGTTCTCCTATTCCTCCTCAGCAGGAACAGAGTTCTATACAACAGATACTTTCTAGTGCCTCTGAATGGGAGAGGAAACAATTTCATGATGCTGCCCAGCAACATCTACTTATATTCTAAAATTATGTTTTACACTTTTACTGGGAGGGGGAGGTGGAATGGAGAGGAGAAAAGAGCAAGAGTTTGAAAATTAAACATAAAAAAAAAAAAAAAAGAAAGAGAGAGGAGAGTCTCCTAGGCTCTTTCTCCACTTAAAAATGAAGGTTAGAACAGATAGCAAAAGCTCTCTCCAGTCTGGAGGGATCCACATTGATTCCTCCAGACAGGTGAATCTGTTCAATTGTATGACATCAGAAAATGTTCTATCAGTGTTGAAAACAAGGTTCTAAATATGGACACTAAGATTATGGACAACAGAATGATCAGGAAAGGGCCTGAACGAGTTGTGCCAACAGAAACAGGGTTTGTGTTTTGTTGGTTTCTTTCTAGTGTAGATGCAAAATGGCAAAGCCTCCATAAACTTTATTTCTGGGAGTCTCTACAGAAGGCAGAGAAGTCTAAGAGGCTAAAACAAAGAGCCCTAACAAGGAAAAGGGTGTGCTTACAAGGGTCCGTATCTGGTCTCGTATTTAGAAACAATGTTCTTGCATCGTCCCACTTCCTTGCGCAGCTCTGCCACCTCCGTCCTCAGGGCTGTGTTTTCTTTCTCAAGAAAGGCCGCCCGAATTGTGATCTGATTCTCCTTTAACCGCCGGGCATCACGGGAACGCTTTGCTGCCACATTGTTCTTCTTTCGCCTTGTCCAGTATTTTTCATCCTGTATTAAAAAAAAGATTCCAAACTGACAAGTGTTTTGGAGACACCTCTTTATTGTATAACGATATTCACACTGACTGCTCTATTGAGGAATCTCCTCCATAGGTTTGCAGGGCTTGGACATCAAAATGGAGACCACACAGTACTGTAAGATTTCATCTTTACACAAGTCTTCTTTTAGCATTAACCAAGTGGTTTGCTAGAACTAAAGAGATTTAGAGACTTGGGTATTAAGAAGCTGTCCAACTGAAATGCTTCCTTTACTTAGTTTCAATTCAGGAGTGAACTTTTACATAAAACCACCTGTTCTATTGTGTCTAATCTGTCCAGATTAGACACAATACTGGGCAAATATAGACAATGGCCTTCAAAAGTGCAGGTGATGAGGATTTGACTTGATAGCTCTTCTAATTTCTGTGTATAGCATGATCAGTTGCTCCTTGCCAGTAATTAGCTCATGATACCAAAACCTGAAAACCAGCAAGCACAGCAGCTGGCTTGCCAACTCTATTCTTGGCAGTGCTTCTGACCAATCATGTAGGTAAACTGCATTAGCTCTGTATGTCAAAGTGTTTGGACAAAGAGTCAGAAATTTTTATCAAAGCCTAGAAGAGTTTGCAGCAATAAATCTGTTACCTTTTGCTCATCTGGGACAAAAACCTTCTTGGCTTTTTTAATCATAGGTTGTGGTTTCAGGTCCTCTTCAGTAAACTTGTGTTTACGAGGATTGAAGAGCTCACCGCCAGGCACACTGGACAGCACTAAATCAGCAGGGTCAGGGTTGAAATTCACCTCAACTTCTACGCAGTCAGGATCAATGGGGCTGGGAGTATTTCTCTCATTTTGTGGTGGGGACTCTGGCAACAAGAGGAGAAATTACAATATATTCAGCTGGATGAAGAGAATCAACAAAGAAGCCAACTTTATTGCCCAGTGGTGAGAAATATCTCATCGAATTAGTTGGTGTTTCCCTGAGGTGTGGTGGGTGCTGTACTGCTGCTGGTACAGAGAAAGAGTTCACAGTCCAGTCTGTAATACAACTCTAGAAGCATATGCCAGAATAACAGACATGAGTAGACAGATGCAGGACAGGAGTTAATACTTCCTTGGCAAAAATGACATGCTTTGCACACACAAAAAGCACCTTCAGTGGCAGTAAGAAGGGAGAAACTTGTATCAGCCTGAGTGTTGTGCCATACAAATCCTTACAGAAACAAGCCTGCCCAAAGACCCCAGTCCCTGGGACCTTCAAAGGTCAGACAAGTAGATTTCCAAACAACTGACTAAATAAAGGAGACTTTGCTACAAATGCAACAGTATTCTTCTTCTTTTCCACATGGAAATAAACGTCCCAACAGAGAAGTCTGACACTGGTAGTGTTCATATGAGCTTTATCATATTAATCTATTGTTTACAAAACTTCATATACATGAGTTGCAAAACTGCATGTCACTGCCATGTGCAGTAGTGATCAATAAATAAGTTTTGCATATATCACCTAGAAAAAAAGCCACACCCTGTAATTTATGGAAGGAATTCCATGTTATCTTTCCCACAGATTCACAAAAGAGGTCCAGAGCAAAATGCTTTCTTTAAGCTTGCTCATGAAATAGTACTGTGATGGCTATCATGTTTAAACTCCAAATCTAGGGCAAACTGAGCAGCTGAATTCTTTAATAGAGAAGATCTCCACAGTACAAATGAAGTTTCCTAGTACCATTTAAGCACAGTTTTGTTTGTTGTTCCTCCATTCCCACTTCAAAGCACCAGAGAACATCAAACTGCATCATTAAAACACCTTTTCCAAGTGTCTGTTTTCACATTTCCCAGGCTACCACAATAACGATTGCTTCATTGTTTTTCTATTTAACATTGTTATTTGAGGTACATTAAGTTCACATAAGTTCACCCAAGCAGCCAAAGGTAGTAAAAATGACTTATGACAAGCTATCAAATCTGTTGTAAAATTACCTGAGAAAGTAAGAAGCTGGACAAGTTGAGAAAATACTATATTAGCAATACCAGAAAGCAAATACTTTATGTTGCTATTTCAGCTCTTATAATTTCAAAAGCAAAACAGACAGCACACCGATAGACAGACTGCACATTGATAGACACTCATTCTTTATAGGATGGAAAGAGAGAAAGAAAAGGAGAGGCAGCATCTTCATGAACTGACACATGAACTACAGCTCTACATTGAGCATGTTTAACTGTTTAACTTGCCACAGCAAACACTGACAGGTTAGCATATCTCTTCTTTGATCTACAGAGACACCTTTTAATATGAGAACAACAGAAATCCCTCAGAGCCCCATATTATTCCATGTACCTGTGCTGGAGGCTGCTTCAGATTGCTGGTAAACTGCAGTGGAAGAGGATGATGCAGGAGAACCAGTGGAAGCACCGGCAGATTCCTTCCCTTCCAGCTCAGCCACAGGCAAGAGTGGATTCTGGTTCAAATCCAGGTGAGTAGGGCTGGAAGGAATTCCATTCTCCAGCAGGAACTCATCCAGATCCATGTACTCCAGGTGGAAAGACTCGCCATCATAAGGAATAGTTTTGTCCCAAATGGGTGGCATGAGGGAAGCTGAGACTGCCATAGTGCTGGCAGCTGCTGCCTCATCTTCTTCAAGCTTTATTTTCTCCTTCTCTTTATCTGAAAAATACAAGTAGGTCACTGTGCAAGCTGAAACACAGGAGAGACTCAAGGTTTAAGAGTCGAACAAAATCCCCATGAAAGGAAATTCAGCTCATGGCTCTGCCTCATGACATGATCTGGAAAACCAGATGTTGAAAAGGAACATTTCTGTATGGAAGGCTCTAACCCCCTGTGATGGCTGGACCCCAGGCAGCTGAGCAGCTCTGCAGAGCAGCATCTTTGCTGACAACTTACCAAGGTGCATGGAGCTTATTAACCAGTCACTGCAACACAGCCTGGGTTTCACATACCCATCTCAGAAGACAACAAAAGCGAGTGTCCCTAAGCAGGATTACATGGGAAACCATTAAGAAAATTCTGAGGAGGCAGAGTAGCTTATTCTATGCACAAAGAAGGAAGGTGCAGAACAATAATTTAAATACAAATGGGAGAGGAACATGGGTTTTCAGATTACATTTGAAAATCAGTCAAAAGGTCCATAGGACACCAGAGACCTGGATGCTTATTGTTCAGCATTTTAGAAGCATTTCTCTCTGAAATGACTCAGCATGTCCACAGAAAGCAATAGCTCCAAGTGCTGCTCACTATAGATAGCTCAGAGTACCTACATACAATTTTCACTCTTTGGGGAGATGTCTAATAAGGCACACTCCCACATCACACCCCCAAGTCACAAGAGACTGATGAGTTTTTCTCCATTTACTGTGCTACAGTGCACATATTACAGAAAAATGGCTGTTTCTATGTTCCCCATAGCTACTGAATCTTAACAATTGTCTGGGACAGAATCCAAGCAGAAAACTCAAGTTATGGAATAATTACATAATTTAAGAGATAAAAATAAGCTGGCAGAAAAAAAATTAAAAATCCAAGTCATTTTCCTGATCCAGTTCTCCATGCAGCCATGCAGTTCTATCAGCAGTGAAGGAGGCATTCCAGAAACAGTGCTAGTACTGCCAGCACTGAGCCAGCACTGCTGTCAAAAGGAAGGAACAGTCACCAGTTGTACCCTCATCACCTGCAAACTGGGCATTACCATGGAAGCCAACAAATACTCTGTTCAATAGAACAAGGACTCCAAGGACATACACTGGACCAAGTTTAGATCTCCAGTATTAAGAGAGATTAGCCCAATAAAATGCACCAATCTTTGGCATTAGGGTTTTACAGACTGGCTACAACATGCAAAAGGAGCATTTTTCTTTATCGGGGGTGGAAGTGGGGGTGAAACTCGGCTCTAAATCAGAAAAGCCTATTTATATAAAACCTATTCTGATAAAAGTGGCATTCCTTCCGCTGTTGCCTTAGCTGGTGTGGATCTGTGGCTGAAAGAGCTTTTTATGGCTTAAAGAACAGTGCTGCCATACAAAGTAAATTATCTACCGTATTCTGAATATTTTATACAAAAGAAGATACTGATTTTAAACCAAGGAGTTGAGAAAGTATTCACCAGCCACCAGCTTGGGATCAAGAGCAAGTACCTAAAGGATACATTGAATTCAGACCAGTGGCTCCTGGACCTAAGCTTTGGTAATATCACCTTGTAGCTTTTGGCCTTCTCCTTGCCACTTCACACTACTCCCTCCAAATCACCATCTTCCAGCTCTTGTTCCTGCTATAAACTCCTTTTCATGGGGAGTTTTGCAGCTTTCCTACCCTTTGCTTGGACAAAGCAAACATCCAGATTAACAGTAATGGTGTAAATAACCAGAATGCTTCTAAACAGCTCCTACTTGAAGCCAGTGAAGAAACAGCATCTACTCCATATATAAGGAGAACTTCCCTTACTACTGGAGCACACCCCACCAAATTGGAACCAACATTTCACCTGTGAATAGAGATTGTGTACTCCCCAACACTTCATAGTGCCCAGCACAAGCAAACCCAGATTTGCACTGGACATTGTGGATGATATCCTAGTAAAGGTAGTACCAAAACAAATCCACACTAATTAATTATTTGTAAATAACTATTTTTAATTAGCATGATTAAAAAACTTGTGCAATTTCAAGTCAAAATGTCAACTAAAAGGAAAAAAATTTCTTAACTCTGGAAAACAACAGTACACCATTATAAGTTAAGCCAGTTTTAATAGTGCTTTTGTTTTGCAACATCTAATAGGACACTTCCAAGAGAGGAAAAAAATATTAACTGATTGTTAGACTGGACATAAGGCATAAAAATATTTTTCAGAAGGCAGAAGCTAAAAAGACTACACTACTTGGATATGTGGCTCTTGTCAGATCTTTTAATGCCTTTTGGACGTGCATGATCACCCTGCTGTCCTGCAGTAACCTGGAAAAACTGTGGTTCCTCCAATTTCCTCTTGTGATTGTCCCTGGCTCACACCACATTAGATCCTTCCTCCACGAGAGAAAAGCATCTGAAATTTTTTGTCCTTTTGCTACAAGTTGACAACTCAGCAAGCACTGGGCCCCCAGTGCTGTCTTTGTTTAGCTATGCTGTCTCTCTCTCCTCCCTCACTTCTAACAGTATCTGAAATAAAACAGCAGAAATTAACACACATTGGGAGCTCATCTGTTTCAAAGATGATACATAACATGGTAAAACCTTTGTATGATCATTTTTGCATTGATGTTTTCCCACGGGTTTCTTTCTACTAATTTAATCTTTATTTCTGCCACACAACATCCTGCTTGGGTGCACAACATCTAATGAAACACTAATTAACTTCTTACATCTTGAGGGAGAAGTTTCTGCCTACCTCAGCACAGGGACCTGAAAGATTAATTCTCTTAAGATATTTATAGTGTAAACAGGTATTACCTGACAGCAGGGCTGCAGTATCCTAAGAGGCTCCATTTGCAGTGATTCAAGGTCACCCTGATAAATCTGGACTGTACTTCTGCTGATGATGGCTCACGTCTGATTTAGCCCCCTCATTCTGCTACTGTGACCTATTAACTGGGCTCTACATTTGCTGTCAACAGTGAGGACACCAGTTTATGCTCAGTGACTTAAGTGGACCGTTCCAGTTACTGAACTGTTGGAAATACTGCTGTTTTAACCATAAGTAGCAGCATGAAAAGAGCTTTATTCCCTGTCCTGGCTTTTCCTCAAAACCAAAAAACCAACTAAACCAAAAACCAACCAAAAGATTTTGGCCACCATGCTGTCATGAGCTAGCCCAGCCACAAAAGAACAAATACTTATTTGACAAACTTCCTCTTGTTCACCAAAAAAATATTGTGAAATTATACTGAAACCACTACACACACACATATATATATATATATATCTGTATGTATGTATGGGCTGATTGCTCCATAAATCTTTAGTCCCACTTGTGAGGATGGAACAAGGCAGGTTGCAGGGCTCCCTATCCCTAATGCCCATTACTGTGATGTTTGCTGAGGCATTTCTCCTGCCACAGCAGCATGCAACTGGTGATTAAGGCATCCTTTGGAGAGTATGCAGCAGCTCCTTACTAATGGAAGAGACCTACACTTCTGCTCCAGAATAATAATTGCCTTCCCTTAACCCACGGGACTTTTCCTTTTTTTATAGAAATAGAATTATTTTTATTTATTTAATCCCTCCAACTCCCAGCAAGACTGGTGAGCTGTACCTAGTCTATGGCAGGGTATTCAAGGGGATGGCATTCTGCTGGAACTGGCTGACCTCCCTCCTCTGCTGCTCAGGAGGATTAGAAAGCTGCTTGCTTTGAGTGGGTAGTCAAATTACCCACAGCAGTTGGAAAACCCACAGGTAGCTTGCAGAGACTACAAATGGACAGACACTGCAGCTAGCTGATACAATTCCTTACAGAGTAAGACAGAAAACTGTGTTTTTTGTCAATAGGTATTCCAGACAAAAGCACAGGGTCTTTTCTCAGAAAGTTTGCTGAAAGTGCACCACTGGATTAAGTGAATGAGTAATTTTTTAACATTTTGAGTGTATCACAATTAAAAGAACAGAAAATAATCAAGGACCCTCTGAAGTCAATTGAGTCACAGGTCTATTGACAAACCTTTTGTAAACCAGGAGTAACTACCTGCTGACAATGAAGGCATTCTTTCTTTTGTCTTGAATATGCAAACAAGTATCAGAGACCAAAATAAACACAGAGCAACAAGTTCCACAAAGTGTGAAGTGAAACAGAACAAAGTGAACTAAGGAAATCTATGGAGAAATTTTAAGAACAAGAACAACCTGAACTTTATCACACCATGAATGGAGAGGGATAATCAAGATGAAATGGACTCACTAGCAAGCTTCAGCTGAGCACCCTCACGAGCTGGAATGGGGTCATCTAGTAATCAATCTAGCATCAAATGTTTCTAATTTTAGAAAAATGCACTACCTCACAATCATATTAATTTCAGATTTTTACATCTCCATAGGCCACATCACATGATTCTGAACACAAAAATCAGCCCCAAGACAAAGTCACTAAATCCCTATCAGCAACCATACTGAAATTGCTACTGCTGGCACTAATGTCTTTAAAAAGGACTGGGTGCAGAAATATCTTAAGAAATCCCATTATTTTGCAGATTCAAGATTCTGTGTGCTGCAGCATCCTGCACCATAGCAACATAACTAAAACCTTTATCACAAGCTGACTTTTTTTTAGCAGAAAGGAGAAAAAGATAGTCTCCAGAATCACAAAATGGATTTACAGGGTATTGTGCAATATTAGACATGCAAGGTAGATAGGATCCTCACTGGCAACAATCTAGACAACCTTGCTTATGCCGTGGTTTACCCTGGATGTTGTCTACTGTACCAAAAAATTATTTTTAACCTCAAAATTCACAGGTGTAAGGACTTCTTTTATTATACGCTAGAACAGCAGTGCAGATAATCCTGAGCTTTCCTCGAAATAAAATTGATACTCAGAAAGGCAAAAATACTGCCAGATGAGAAGGGGAAAAAAAAAAAAGAAAAGAAAAGAAAAGCCAAGAAAAAAGAAAGTGTGCCATGAGCACCGAAGACTACAAGCACTAGCACTGTTATTGACACAGCTGCTGTCCACATCAGCAGTGGCAGAGAGGCAGCTCCAGCCCATGCAGGATTGCATGTGCAGGCAGTCACTCATACCCTTATGGATTATCACCGAACCTAATCTGAGAGGATCCACTGTTTACTCGTGTATCGGGCAACTTCCCAGCAATTAAGGTCAAGCAAGCCTGGAAACCTTCTCACTGCTGCTCCCGGCTACGCGTCTACAGGCGGGGGAGGCTGCAGAGAGCCGAGGGACTAAAACCAGCGTGGCGCGTCTCGGCTCCTGCCCACCCCTCGCTCCCGCAGCGCTCGGTTCTGCCCAGCGCAGGCACCTACACGCTCCGGAGAGGGCGATCCCCGGAGGCGGGGAGCGATCCCGTGCTGCCGGCTCTTGGCTCGGCCGGCCAGAGGGCGGAGGGAGGGAGGGACGGGGCGGAGGGAGAGGGCCGGGGCGTGCGGCCTCTCCCGCGGGTGCTCCCCCCGCGGCCAGTCCCGCCGTGACCCGGCGGGTCCCGCCCTCCGAGCCACGGGGCGGGAAGGGGGCGGTGGGGGCGGATAACTGGGGGGCGCCGCGCGCTCCCGCTGCCCCCGCGCGCGCCCCCGCGCTCACCCAGGCGCGCCTCCCGCGGCGGGTTCTCCATCAGCTTCTTCAGCACCAGCGGGAACGCGCCCGCCAGGCCCCGCCGCTCCTGCTGCGCGGCGGCCCCCGCGCTCCCTCCGGCCGCAGTGGGCTCTGGTCCTCCCGCCGCCGCCGCCGCCTCCTGGTGCGCGGCGCGGCCGGGCATACTCCCCGCGGGCGGGCGGGCTGTCAGCGGTCACCGGCGGCGCGGGGCTGCGGCGGCTCCCCGGGACCCGGCGGCAGCAGCGGCGAAGCGCGGAGCGAACGGCGCAGGCGCGGCCAGCTGACGCCCGGCGCGTGCTTCAGTATTCATGAGCTCTGGGGCACCGCCCCGGCCCGGCCTCTCCGCGCCCCGGGATTGGCCCGTGCCCCCCGAGGGGGTGTGGCCCCGCGCGGATAGGCCCCGCCTTCCCCGCCCTGCCCTCCCCGCGGCCGGCGCGGGCACGCGCCCCCCGCCCGCCAGGGCACGTGCAGGGGCGGGGCCTCAACGGAGCTCATTAGCATTCGGAGCCCCGCCCTCTCCCGCTCCTCCCGCGGGCGCTGCGTCACCGTCAGGAGGGCGGAGGAGGCGGGGGGAGGCCGCGCACCCCCTGCGCCTCCGCGCGCCCGGCGGTGCCTGAGGGGGCCGCGGCCGAGCGGGCGTCCGTGAGAGCCGTCCCGGCAGCGCGACGGCTGCGAACCCCCTCCCCGCCCTGTCCCGGTGCCAGCGCTCCAGCCCGCCCTTGCGTATCCTCCTTTAGGGTCCTAAAATCACCTTTCGCGCGTGCCCTGGATTTAATCTCCCTCCGTCCCACACGATGCCCGCAGCGGCGTGCCCTACATAACATGGGCAGGGAGAGGGACTTCACTGCAGTGTTGGCATGGGCGGGCTGCTGGGGGAAGGGAGGAGAGGCCGCCTTTCCAAATTGTCATGATCACAAGAAATTCTTGTGATTCTCCAAGCGGCTCCCTTGCTTTAGCAGCAAGGATGCCGTGCTAGGATTTAAGCTGCTGAACACAAGAAGGGAGCAAATATTGCCAATTTCGTTCCCGAGAGCTCAGGTGGATACTGAGGAGCCTCTCCCACAAATGAATAAATTCGCAGAAATGTCATGCTGCAGCCACAGGCTTCTCCTGTCAGCAGCGGCTGCTCTTCCCTCGGCAGGATGGGCTGCAGCGAAGCTACGGGAAAGGGAGGGATCGGCCCTTCTGCATCCAACACAGCCGCGAGAGCAGAGGCATTCCTATCCGTGCCAGCAGAAATAAAAGACATCTTCGTCTCAGGTAGGCACTTGGGCATCTGCTTGGTTGAACTTCCCTGCCACAAACCTCAGACATTTAATTTAATTGGCAAAGCACGATTTTACCTGACCCTTACTAATAAACCCTGATGGTCTTTGTGACCAAAAAAAAAAAAAACAAAACCAAAATCAGGTCTAAACTGTTCTGCACATGCCCCAGGAAAAGGAATGGAATGTGAAGTCACACAGGGTAGGTGTTTTTCTCCAATGTCTTACTGCAATGAGGACCAGAGGCCATCTCCACCCAACCTGGGCAGATGTGGAGCTGCCCTACCCAGCAGCTACTTCTCTTGCGTGGGCTGGGAGGCCCAATCTGCTCCCTCCTTCACAGGGAACGGGCGGGACTCCCGATGCAACTCCTGCACACATGCTGCCCAACGGGAAGCTTGGAAAAGGCCACCCTGTTAGTATAGGCTGCAACGGCGCAGGTTAATGCATCATTTATCAAGGCTGATAAATCCAGTTGCAAGAAGCAGGCAGAGCAGGTCATGCTCCGCTGCCCAGTGTGCTCCATGGACTCCCTCCGCCTTGCCAAGCTCAGCTGGCAGGAAGAAAAGGCACATGTGTGAAAGGGAGATGCCACTTCACAGAGGGTAATGAGACACAGATGTCAGACCACACACGACAGAGGCAGCACACGCAGTTTGGCAAGGGGCAGCAAGCCCACAGTGGTGCTTTTGTCTAGGAAACAGCTACTGATAGGTGATAGAGAACACAACCCAGTGAGGTCACAAAGGAGCAGCTTTTAGGCAAGTAGACGCAGCCAAAGTGGGGCAGGCTGCAGGCTTCCCATTCAGTTGTGGCTCTCATGGTCACTTTGTTCCATTGTTGTCAATGCTGGTGGCCCCCAAGGATGATGCTGTGCCTCAGTAGTGTACAACACTCCTTCAAGGAACAGGGTCTGTGCACATCACCCCTGCAGAGCTCAATGGCAGTTGCTTTGCTGGGTAATGTCTGTATGAAAGGAGGTTATTAAAACCACTCAGCAGCTTTTACTCCAGGGCTTTTCCCTTTAGATTGACCATGTTCTTCCTCCAGCACATTTCCACCCATGCTCCACTGTATGAAGTTTTGTTGTGCACCCCTGTGAGTTGTGACTTTCCTTGGAAAGGGTCTAGACTACACAGCATTAGCTGCTCTTCCCAAAGGCAGGAAGGAGGGAGGGAGTTCCTGAGGAACATTCCTGTGGGTTGCTTCTCACATCACCCTGCTCCAGCATTAGCACTGCCCTGCCAGCTAGGAGGCAGGCTGCCCTGAGAGCTTTTCCTCACTGCTTCTGGGGATTAGGTGTTCAAAGCAATTGCCAACAGAAAGCAGGCAAGCTTGTACCACAAGCTTTACCTTCTTGGTTAAGAGGGGATCTGTCTGGGATTTTTACATTTGCTTTCACTCTGCAGCTGAGAAGGAAGAGTGGAGGACAATGAGATGTGAGGAGAGGAATGCAGCAGCCTTGCCTGTTGCTGCTGGGAGTCTTGTCAGGGCCAGATGATACAGAACAGCCCAGTTCTGGGGTGCAGCAGGGAGGGAGGCAAGTGATAAGCAGCTCTCTGCTGGGCACAGGGTGTGAGGGAGAGATGTACAGTGAGCCCAACTGGGAGGTTTGAATAGCAGAATAGAGAATTTCAGAGAGGGGCCTGAGAACTAGCAAATCCAGATGAGTGCTGTCCAAGTATGGAGACCCAGAAGGAGAGAACTGAGCTCTGTGGGAAGAGGGCCATGATGGGAATGCTGGTCTGGAGAGGGAGGCAGCATAATAAAGACAGTTCTGAGGACTGTGGGAAGTGATGCGGAAAGGCAGGGTGGTCTTGGAGCTGAGGAAGAAAGCTGCCACAAAACAGCACTCTCAGCTGCCAAATAAGTCACATTCAGTTAAGACTAAATTATTCTCTCTTCAAATCATTGATCTCTCCTCTACCCCCTACTCTAAACAGATAGGTTTTGCCAGCACTCCTCCCTTGGATTAATTGAATCCACTTGGCCGTGGAGAGCAGAGATCCCAGAAAAGCAGCCAAACTCAACTTAGCCACAGCAAAGCTCTGCACCACATGAGCTGCCCTTGGCTGTTACTGCCTCCTCCCAGACAGTTCTACTTTCTACCTGGGTACTGTCAGCTGGGAAAACATGCCCTGGTCCACACAAACAGTGGCACTTCATACGTGTGGTATGTAAACACACCTCTTAGTGGGCAGTCTCAGCAAAGAAGAGAGAGAGAGCTCACAGGAGGCAGCAGCAGAGCAATGTGACAAAATGAGCCCCTTAGGGGTGGGGCAGTTCCCCTTGCCCTATTTCCCTTTTCCACAGGGAGCTGTGCCTGTGCCATAGGGCTCACAGTATTACAGCAGGTGTAGGCAGGTACCTTTCCTTACATGAATGCTTTACTGTCACAGGAGCAGCCTTTTCTCCCATTGACCCTGGAGCGAGAGCAGGGTCCCTCTCCACACTGTATCTGGCTTTTCTGCTCCTGGGTTCTGCTGCCCCTCAACACTGCAGAGCTGCCTGGATGTCCTGGTAGCAACTTCCTAGAGAAGAGCAAGCTCTGTGCATGTTTGTTTCTGTGAGCTCAACTCTCTCATGCCCAGACATAGGCTTGTTGTGCTGAGGTGTTCCCATACACCTCCCCAGCACTGTGCAGCAAACATTAAAACACAGCAACCAAAAAGTGGCTTGTCAAGGGTCTGTAGCATCCTATCCAAAACCAGAGAGTACTCAGACTGTGATGGGTGCTTGGAGCAGACCCAGCATTAGCAAAGCCATAAGTGCAGCATGAGCAAAGTGTTCAGCATAGTGAAAGCCCACACTAATTAACCTCCTGGGTTCTTCTCATTTGTTTTCTAGGATGCTGCACAGAGAGTAAGAAAGCCTAGGAGTACAGAAGTACTCCTGCAAAGAAAATGCAGCATTTGCTATGTTCTCTATCCCAGCTTTTCACTGATAAACAATTAAACAAAGTTTGCACAGTCAGCCTGCCCCATGCAGGCTGGGCTCTCTGGACAGTCTGAGTCTGGGAAAAGGCAATGTCTGGAGACTTAGTGGTTATTAACCATAGGACAACAACGAATAGCAATCCTGGAAGTTGCTTCTATAGGAGCATGAACATTAGTGCCCAAGCCTTTTCTGTGCATGAATCTTTGAGGGTTTCCAAGAAGTAGCTGAGCACAGAGATTAAAAGGATCAGGAGCTCAGCATGATTTTATAATCCATCCATTGCCTCCGTTTTTCCTCCTAGCTGCACAACACGCACAGTGCCAGGACTCCCTGTCTGACTTGGACACTTTGAGGAAACACACCCTGGCAGGGCTTGCAGCAAACAACATCTGCCCCTTTCTCACCTTGCAACTGAAGGAGGGGATGGAGAAATCAAAACAGAACCCCCAGTACATATTTCCTCAATCCTACCTGTCATCTTGTTGGTCCAGGGCAAGGAATACTCCAGTAGGGACTTCAGGACTTCCGGAAAGTCCAGGGCAGTGGGGCCCCCAGGGGTGTTGCAGCTTGACATGTCCTGTCCTGGGACTGTGCCAGCAGAGCTAAAGGAGGGCCAGGTGCCTGGCCACCAACCTCAGACCCCACTATCCTGGGCGTTGCAAGATGGGCTTGGAGGCACCCGGAGCGGGTGTGCCGAATTGCTCTGGCTCGGAAAAAACAAGGAGAATGGGAAGCAGCCTGGCAGAGATGCAGCTTGCCTGGCTGTCTTCACCTCCCCCTCTCCCACTCTGAAGTGGCCAATTGTGGAAATAGCTTGCAGCCTTGCAGGGCTGGGCTGGGCGCCTGGCCAGCGTGGTTTTACAGGGCCTCTCCCAGCCAATCCGGCAGCAAAGAACTGGGCCAGTTATCTAACTTTGCAAAGGCAGCACCCTTTTCCTTCCCAAGGTGTTATAACAAATACATGTGTCTGAAGGGGAAAAAAAGCAAGTGTATGCTGTTAGGGGTACATGTTGGCTGCAAACACAACAGGAGAGGGATCCTCTGGCACGTTCTTGCGAGGCTCTGAGGAGCTCCAAGCTGTGCAGGCTGTTACAGGGAGATACACATGCTGTCTGCATCTGCCTGCTAACTTTTTAGCTGAGATAAAGATAGTGACATTATTTGTATGTGATGCAACAATTACTGCGTGTCCCTCCTAAGTTAATATTGATAATAGCACAAGGTTTCTTTCTTATAAAGTGTGCATCATCCCCAAAAGATAGGATTTTTCTTCTGAAGTGCCACAGAATTTTATCAGGAAACAAACAGCCTCCTCTTAGAGCACTGCTATACAGGAAGAGAGTTCATGAACCCTGCAAATACCCTGGTAACAGCTGGTTAAGTAAGATCTTGAGCACACAAAGCCCCTCTTCTCCTGTCAGTGAAATTTTTAGCGTGGAGAAAAGGACTGGAGGCAGGAGGATAAAGGTCTGATCCTCTTTTTCAGAACCTGGTGTGAGAAGAAGCATCTTACATGTGCTGTGGTCTTTTCTTTTGCTGAGTGTGGTATTTCAACAGAAGTGCCTTTATTTCGCAGTTTGTTCCTGTCCATTTTGCCAGGCTCAGCCTTAGAGTGCCAGTGTGAGTTGGTAGAAACCAGGTATTCCTACAGGTCTGTGAGCCACAGCAATTGGACACAGCCCAGCAAAATCAGGCATAGTGTTTGGTTTCATAAGGAAATGCATTTGATTTAACCCAGTAGAAACCAAAAGGAAGGAATTATCTAGCCAGGTTGGGTAGTTGAGAATTTGAGTTTAGCTGGAGAAGACTCGTGATCTAGATCCCAATCTAATCAGGCTAAGAAATCAATAACTAACAGAAATCAACTAACAGTAGTTAGTTTAGTAGAATTTGTAATTATGATACAACCCCTTCAGATTTTGAGCCAGTCATAACCATCAGTGTTGAAGCCATTCAGGGAGAACAGTACCATACTAACCTGGGCTGTTACAGTGTTCTCCACCCACCCAAAGCTGGAGCCAGCAGAGTCTGCAGATGGTCAGTGCATTCTGGCTCCTGTGAGCAAGAGACTTGATCACATCTCTCCTTCCTGGAGCACAGCCTGCCAGCCAGGAGATCCATGTCCTTTCCTGAAATCTTCCAGTCCATTCAGTCATGCCAGGCATCACTGATGTTTGGGACAGCTACTGTCACATTATGCCTAGTATTGCTTCTTATCACAGGCTGGCATGGGAAAGTCACTGGGAACATGGTAGCTGTCCAGTGCCAGGTGCAGCTGGACCCCCTGATTTTGTCTCAGGCTCAAACTTGTTATGAAAGCTGAACAAATACCTGACCACATGTCTGGAGGGACCCAAGAACTTCACAGCCACTGCTGCAGCAACTGACTGGCATTTATGGCTTCAGAAAATGAAGACATTAATTCAGAGAAAATTCATAGAATCATGAAATGGTTTGGGTTGGAAAGTACCTTAAAGATCATCTAAATTGTCTCTTAGCAGTTTGAATTATTAGCCTGCAATGAACATCTCTAATTTTTGTCTAGAGATCTGAGAGTGACAAAATAAATATCTCATCTGGTGTTTGCCATGTCCACAAAGTCTCCTACCAATACTGTATGTCCCTCTTGATTCAGAATCCCAGAACAGTGAGCTCCTGCCCACCAGAAGAGCTTGGGTAACATCACTAGCTGGAACCACCCTGTCTTCAAGCCCCAGGAAATCAGAAAATGTACTATGGAGTAGTACATTTTGTAGTAGTAGTACATATGGAGTAGAGTCATAGCAGTAGGGAATGTCTGTCTGCCCCCATGTCCCTGCCATGGAGAGCAGAGCATTTGAGCTGCTTTAGTGAATGAAGTTGAAATACTGTCTCTGGAAAGATGCAGGCATGGCCACAGATTGCATCACTTGTTCTGGCTGCACTGTTGTCAGATCAGATATGTTTTTACTGGTTTTGTGATCCCATTTTAGTGGAGTTGCCAGCAGCTCTGCTCCAGCCATCACTCAGAAGCCCAGTCAGCCCTTAACAGCACTTTTCTCACAGACTCAACCAGCCATAGTCAACTTATACTGTCCCTGAGTGGATGGCACACAAAAGGAGGCACCTAATGTGATGGCAAAGGCCAAACTCCAGGAACAGCAATTTAACTGGCAGAGACCAGGGCTGACTTCACTGTACTTTCTGCAGGTCTCTTGGGCATCTACCCACACACCCAGCTGTGCTGGCTGAACCTCTCAGCACATTTGCCCAAGGAGTGTTCAGCAGTCCTGAGGGGAGGATTGTGGGTCCTTCAACATTTGCCTTGGTCCATACTCTCCCTCCTTTTACATTTTTATTTGAAAGAATTGCTCTTTTTTTTTTTAAGCAACCAATTCTTCTACCTTCCTTCCTCTGACCTCTTTGCCTTCCTGCAGTGTTCAGGTTCTTCTGCTGGCACCAAAGCATGTAAATGTCTCTTTTAAAACCTCTAATTCTACTCCTGTGTCTCACAGGACCTCTCTAGAGAGGTGTGCCATTGGGCCCAAAGAGAACTGTAGAGCAACACTGCTGAGGAGTCACTCATAGGTACAGCCTTGCTGGCAGTTTGAGACCCTGAAGAATCTTTTCAGACATTCAAACCTCTGATACAACTCTGCTCATTATAAGGAGCTGGGTATGGGGGTTCTCTGTGCATGGGTCCAAGTTGCCATCTTTCCCTCAGCCTCAGGAGTATTCCCTCAACTCCTCCACAGGGCCACTTTCACAGTGCTTCTGGAGCAGCCCTTCCCCTGTTTCTGCTCCTGCCAGTGTCTTGCAGCCTCCCTCAGACCCAAAAACAAGAGCCACTTGTGTGCCTCCCCAGTCAGAAACTCCTGCAGATTATTGCTGTGGGTCTTCTCTTCGGCTGCTCATTGATTTATGAGGCTACCACTGCAAAAGGGAATTTAATTGTTTCTCAGGTGTGTCTGAAAGCACAGCTGATGGGGAACCCAGCAGCAGCAATGACATTTGACCAAAGAAAGGAAGTAGTGGTTATTATTACTAATTGCTTTTATCTCAGCTTCCTCCAATAAGGTGAAAGTTTCCCTTGGTCATCTAATGGAATGTGTCCTCTTAGAAAATAAAAACTTTTTGGCTTATTTTCTAAGGACACAAAGCTTATACAACAGTATTATCCATCCATCCATCCATCCATCCATCCATCCATCCATCCATCCATCCATCCATCCATCCATCCCCAAGCATGCTACCCCACCTTGGCAAAGGGATAAATACATTTAAATATCTTATTCTGTTTGAAAACTAATCTAGGAAGAGGAGAGTCAAATTAATGCCTCCCCAGAGATAAAACCTGCTGTTATGTGTTCTGTATGATCTGGGGCCCATTGGCAGTGACAAGGGACAGGCAGGAGCCAGCAGTACCGAAGGGACTTCATGGTGGCATACAAGATGACATTCCCCTGAAGTGAATCTGGAAAAAAGGATAAAAATGTTTAGAAACCTCTAGAAGATTTGCAAATTCTGCTGTTCTTGAAGTAAGACTATTTTCCCTTTTTTTTTCTCCATTTCTTTCAGTCACCCAAGACCATTCACATTGCCAGCGTAGCCATTACTTGGAAATTTCCGTTCCTCCGCACATGAGATGTCTTCTGCTGCACATCCCACAAATCAAGCCTACTGCTCAAAGTCTCTGTGGAGGCTCCAGGGCCACCCACAGGGTTTGATTCTTGCACCAAACCCAGCTTGGTAAGTGGTTTCCTCTTTCTTTTATCCAAGCAAACCCTTTGCCAGAGGTTAATCACTGCTTCTTTACAGACATCTGTACAATTTTTTGTTCTTGTGCTAGTTCCTAGGACAATTGTACATTCCCCTTACAGCTTCCAGACTTAACTCTTTATTTGTGTCGTACATTGGGCTTGGTAGGGAATTTTTCTCACCTTGGCAGAGGCCTGCAAACTGAGTTTCACCATGACCATTCTGAAAGGACACTTGCACCATATCCCAGAAACTTGTCTTCTTCTTTGTTGAGATTATGCTAGTGCCAACAAACATCCATGGAGCTGCAGGAATACCCAGAACAGCAGCAGCAGGGAAGGCTGTGGCCAGACCACAGGGGTGTCAGCGTCCACAGCGGATGAGTTTGAAGAAAAGGAGGTGAGAGAAGGAGTAATGAAGCCAGCATGGGAGGGTGTACAGCTGAGGGAAAAGTGGGACCAGGGCTCTGTATTGGCTAAAGACCCTGCCTGGTGCCTGCAACATGGGCATGCAAGCCTTTGGGTACTTTTGATGGTAGCAACATGTGACACAGACGCCTCACTCCTCAGAGCTCCCTTCCCACCTCTAAAAGGGCTTCGTTCCCCAGCAGGGTATGGCATGCATACATGTGCCTATGTGTGTGTACAAATGTGCCTGCCTGCCTCCCTGTGTGGAGGAGCAGCGCTGGGATCTCCCAGGCAAGCAGTGAACTTCAGTGGAAGGAAGTGCCCGCACCTCCTGCCTGAGGCAATAGAATTTCTAAAAACTAATTCCTCAAAACGAGTGCCAAAAAGTTAATGAGCTTTGCTTCCCCACCACTCCCGCCAAGACTTCTCCCCCTTCTTGGGGTGCTCACATGGCAGCTGGACTCACTACAGCTCTGCTTCTCTGCACGTGGCCTTCCCTTGTGAGGTGCCATTAGGCAGAGGACTAGGTGCTAGGCAGGGAGAAAATGTGAGAAAGGGCCTTGGGATCACCAGAAGTTTTACTGTCCTGGGCAGGAAGGACACCTAGAGCTGCCTTTTTGCATTTCCCCTGCTCCGAAAACACTCTGGCAGCCTGGACAGAGACAGTTTTGGGAGCTCTTGGAACAAGCCTTGGCAGGAGGCAGAGCCCAGGAGGTGCCAAGAGCAGCAATAAACCAAGGGGTTGAAATCAGGATAGGGAAATCCAAGGTCTGTGATGTTGGGCCATGGGAGATCATTGGGTGAGACAGCAAGACACACATTCCTGTGGCTGCTTCTCTCTCAAAACCAAGGCTATCTGTAAGGACCTAGGCTGTCTGTCAGTCATCTCTTCCTACTCACATCTGCTAAGGACAACATGGTCCCCAGCAAGAGCAGGGATCCTGTAGCATTGTAGCACAAGAGGTCTGAGCTTGACAGAAAGATACAGGAGTCAGCTGAGTCTGGGGAAGGTGTGTGGGCTGAAAGAAAACAATGACCCTTAAAAAGGCTTTGACAGTTTGGCTGCCACTGATACCCCAAAACCAAGACATGAATGGTCTCAAACAGGAGAAGCTCCAGGCTGCCTAGAGCTTCTTTTGAAACACTGCTGCTGTATTGAATCCCCACCACAGCTCCCAGGGGCAATGCCCAGCTGTGTTGCAGTTATTCTCAAGCAATTTTGCTGAGGCAAACTGAGGCCATCTTAGTCCCATGGAAGCAGGACTTTCCCTCTCTGTCTCAGAGCTTTGCTGGGGTACAGATGGGGGCATGTGCCTTGGTATTCAATTAGCAAAACTATGCAGCCCTTCATCCTTCCCAGCCATCTGCCTGGAGGGCTGCAGCGCTATTGGAAGCCCACAGCTAAGGAAGATGTAGGAAATCCACTGAGAACAAAGGAAATATGCCAAAGAGCACCTCCAGAGCCGAGTGTTTTTCCAAGTCAAATCTACTCTGGCATCTAGCTTTAGAGACTTCTATCCCACCTCTGGGTAAATGTAATATTTTGGAGGATTAATTCAGATGGTTATGAATGACCCTATTTATGGGGTCTCTGCTATGTTTGTGCCTCCTAAGGCTCTCTGGAACAAGTAGTAGTTTTCTGGGGCACTGCCATCCACAAGATAAACTGCAGATATGAGCATTCCTGAAAGAGGCAATCTTGGGAGCTGCCAGGGACAGGACTGTTGTGGTGGGAAATGAGTCAGCTGGAGCTGTCATCTGGTCTGGTCCCTGCTCTTGTTTTTGCTGCACCTAGAGCTGTTTTCAGGAAACACCACTCCTGTCCCAGAGGCACCAGGACACACTGCTTTTGCCTGGAGGAAGAACCACAAAGAAATAAGAGGTGACAATCAATCTGTGAGGGAGAGAAGTTATGTGGAATGGACAGGTCCTGTCCTGTCCACTCCCATCCTGGGGAGAAAAGGGTGAGGCTGAATGGTCAGCTCCTGACCAGAGCCCGCAGCTTTCCAGGAAGCCCCAACAGCTGTGTGTCCACAGGACCTCTGCCCAGAGCCATCCCATAGTACCCAACCAAGTCTGTTCAGTGCCCTCCTCCACCACATATCAAACAGCTGTGGGCTTCAGCCAGCGTGCCCACAGCCTTTCCTCCTCTACTTCCCTCCAACTAGTCACTCCCAGCCAGGCCTCTTTGACTATTTACTTGTTGCTTTCTGGCCCATGTTTTTCCCCCCAGCTGCCCTACATAGTTACATCCTCTGTACCCAGCCAGTGACCAATACACCTCCCCAACTCATGCATGTCAGGAACTCTCTGCTGCTCACTGTGCACAGGACACTACACAACATGACCCTGTTCCTGGTGGCAATGGCAGCAGCAAACACAATGAAGGGGATGACAGCATTTGCATCATCTGCTGTCACTGCCCAGAAATGTTTCTCTATAGTGTAGTAGGCAGACTCCATTACAGGATTGCTTAGGATTCTCATCTGCAGCAAACCCCTTCTGCCAGGCTGCTGTGTGATGGCATTAACCATCTTCAATGAGAACCCTTCCTCCCACCTCTCAGGGGTTTCTACCCTGCTTCTCTCAATCTTCCACAGAACCTGGATTTTTCCTGGCGGACCTGGGTCTCTCTGCCTTGTCTTTGTATTTGATGAAGTTCCTAGGAAGATCTGATTACTGAAATCACCACTCCTTTTCTTCCTCTCCAAAATACAAGTTTATTTCAGTGAAAAAACACCAGTTTACAGCTGAGGCTCAAACCTACAAGGAAAACAGGTGTTCTTCTCCTGATGCTTTGTCTTTCTCACAATTTGACAATTTTGATTTCAATTGTACTGGAAAAGCTACCCTCAACTCTCACCAGCATGGCCTCAACAATCTTTGGAATGTAAAACTAATGTCTCTTACATCGTATGTATTCAATTGATGCACCTTGGAAGTGCACATGGCTCCTTGTTCCCCCCTCACTACAAGAATGTGTTCAGGCCTCTTCTTTGGCCAGAAGGACATGAGTGCTTATGTCTGCATGAAGGCACATCAAGGAGAAGTGTGACAAATCTTGTCTCTTCAGGCCTCACTGGATATGACCTTCTGGTCACTACCAGTTTATACAGCCTTAACAGGGCATATCCATGGGACCCCCTGTCAGTGTCTTCACATCTCCAGTTTTGATTTTATCAAGAATCTAGATTAATCTGCATCATGATGGATTCAAAAAATAAAGAAGCTGGGTTTATTAATAAATGTTTTCACAGTGACCTCTTCCCCTAATGCAGTTTCCTCACACAGCATCCTCTCTGGGAGGAAAGTAAGGGCAAGGATGCTTCCCATGGCCCAAGCTGTGTGCAACTTGGTGAGTAGGGCTAAGGACATGTTCCCTAGCAGGGTGCACACTGCCAGGCAAAAGAACTGGCCAACCCAGTTGAACAGAGCAGCCTACACAGAAGACTCTCTAGATGAAGGTGTTTACCCGCTTACTGGAGGTTTCAAAACACAGGTTACCCAAACACCTGAAACTATGTGTTAATGCAGAGCACATGGATTCTTGGCAGTAGGGGGAAAGAAAAATATCTTAAATCTAGTGAACCTAAAGTTCAGAAGAACTGTATGTCTGATGAAGAACTGCATGTCTGATGAAGAACTGCATCAACTGTTAATATGCACATAGGCAATTTTCCACTCAGCAAGAAGAGTAGCAGATTATACTTAAAGATGGGAGAAAGCCACAGTGGTCCAATGCTTGACGTGCTCCCTTTGCTTCCCTCCTCACAGCAGGGAAACCCGAAAGCAAGATAAAATCCTTTACAGGCTGTTTGAAAAACACAAACACACTCTGGATCAGGAGAGGGTTTAAAGTGCACACTTTTATTTTCTATTACAAAGGCTAAAAGAAGCAAGTTTGGTTTTTCTTTCTTTATTTAAGAACAAAAACAAAAATGTTGTTAAAACATCTACATATTTATCCTTATACTAGACCTTATGAAAGATACTAAGTTCTTTTTTAATAGTAAAGCGTGGTATTCTTATATTAATATGAAGACATATTAAAGGACTCAAAATCATTACTACCCAGCTCAGAACTGCAGCATCCCCTTGCTATCTTTTCCTTTCACTTGCTAAAACCCAACAATTTTTGACATACAGTTTCATACAAGCTAAGTAGGGTATTTTTTGTTGGTTGTTGGTTTGGTTTTTTTTTACTTCTCCTGTAAAGGCCTGGTTAACTCCAATGCCAGTGTCACCTAAATCCCTGCCCCTACCAAAGAAATTGGGAAAAGATTTTCACTAAGTCCTTCAGCATTTATTAAGTTTCTGCTCTGTGTGAATGTCTGTAGTTATTTTACAGGATATGAGATTTCCTTCTAATGTTATAAAATTAAAACATCACTTCCTTTGTTAAAAACTCTCAAATTTGGTTCTGTGCTGCAGAATTTTCTTCTTCCTCTCTCACACAAATAAAGAAGAGAGAGTTATCACAGGGTCTTGTGAACACACCCCTAAAGCAGCCTCTACAACTTGAGGTTTATCTGCTGTAGAGCTTAGAGCACTGAGCATTTCTGCTGAGAGCATATAACGTGCTGAAGAAAACCCTCTTGGCTTGAAAAAGCAATCCTGGGAAGTCAAGTGTGAAACTTCCTGCCTTTCACAATGTCCCTTTAAATAATATAAGCAAAGCCTTATATTAAAACTTTACTCACTAGTTAGCAGTATAATACTCTCTCACTGAGATGGGACTGCAAGGACATCCTAAAGGGTTTCAAAAATGTGAACAGGGAAACCTGTCCCATCTCAAAGCTTATACCTACCTATATAAAACCCTCCTCTCTTTCGTTATTTCCCTTTCCCTCTCCCAAATAAAAGGCTTCATAATTAAACTGGAGATGCTGCGTTTCCTGGCTTGAGTCCTTTTCCTTTACCCTCATTTAAAAGATTCCTTCGATACCACACACATATAATATTATATAGAGCGATATATTTAATACCTGTGTATATATGCTTCATGGGAAGGGTCACATATATACACACTAAAACAAGTCTGGTGACGAAGTACTGCAACACCACAGACCAGGTTATCATATCAGGGAAAACAAAGAGACACTTGATGCAACCCCCATGACTGTGGGCCTACCTCACCTCACCTCACTCTCACCCCACCCTCTCCCCATCTCAGCCCCAGCCTGAACCTCTGAAGCCCCACTGAGCAGCTCAGCTCTCATTGCAGAGATGGGGAGAAGGGAGAGTGACCCACTCTGTAACTTGTTTAGGTTACATGAGAAATCATGGCTCAGCGAATGCCAGAGTCACACTAGAGATGCAGGTTTGTTTTAAAAATAAAAGCCACATTCCAGTGTCCCCCAATCCAGATTTCCTTCCTTGGCATCTCTGCCCAAGAAGAGCAGAACAAGATAACCCAGGAGCTGATGCCTGTCTCCTCCCATCTCTAAAGTTGACCACTTGAGCACAAGGATGACCAGGAGAAGGTACCATAGCTACCATGAAGAACAGAGGAGAAAATACAGCACCTGACCACTCAAAAACTGCCATGTCTGATATTGGTCATAGCAAACCAGAGACTACCATCCATATTTTAAGGGAGAGGAAAAAAAACTCAGCAGAAAAGTAGTTAAGTTGCCCAGGAAAGAGGCTGAATTCCCATCCCCAGAGGTATTTAAAAATATATGTAGATGTGGCACTTTGGGACATAGTTTAGTCTGGGACTTGGCAGTGCCAGGTTAACAGTTGGACTTGATGATCTTCGAGGTCTTTTTCAACTAAATGATTCTAAGTGCAGAAGTGCATTCAGTTTGCTTAGAGCACATTGTGTCTCTGGAGAGATTCCAGCACTCTGCTCCATAACTGGACCCTAACTATCCCAGTGGAGCTGAAGCACCCTCCTGAAGGCTGGTTTAGGAAGCTGCCCCACACCATCTCCCCATCTCCCGATTTCCTCATCCCATCTCTCGTGAAGCTCTGAACCCCAAGGATGTAGGAGCAGAGAGGAATGGGAGGACGCAGCAATGCCAAAACACCAAGCAGTTCATGGCCAGATTGTATTTACCATGGATACAGCCCTACCAGCCCTAAGGGCTCTGAGACTGCTGTCCCAGGAGAATCTGTATGAAAAAGACATCCCTGATGAAGGCTGGGAGAGAGATGTGTTTGTGTTTGACTGGATGGTGCCATCCATGCATGCAAAACTGCAGAGCACAGCTGGACTGCAGAAGAGAGAAGGTGAGGGAAGCTCAGAACAGGGAACACATTTACAGCTTACAGGATGAGACTGCCAGAAAGGACAAGGCTGGCATGCAGAGCAGTACTGCTTCTCACTGCTGCCTCTTATAAAAGCAAAACTTCTGTCCCAGAGTTCAGCATTACTGATTACCTCATCAGAGCACACATCAGGCAGCACAAGAGCAGGCCATGGCTGGGTCCCACTCATTCTCCACCACTGTCCCTGCTCTGGGTCACATCCTGGTTGCACTGTGCATCCACAAGCTCCCTGCTCTGGCTCTGAGGAGGAGGGAGCTGGATCTCTGGTACTGGTAAGCGCTTCCAGCTGGATTCCCATTAGCTTAACTTTGCCTGTGCTGTGCAATGGTGTCCTTTTAAATGGGTCCCCACCCAGTTCTTCTGGCAGTGCAGGGAAAAATGCAGCTCTAAGTAACCAGAAACACATGCCATTTAAAGAGTAAGAAAGAACACCAGTACCTCCCTCCCTCCCTTTCTTCATGACACAAGGCAACACAGAAACACAGGCTCCTTTTGGTGACCACCTCCCTTCTGACTGATACTGCTGTGTGGACTTCAGTGACACACAGTGTGTCACAGACTCCACTACACCTCCTACATGGGTTCTGTTTTACTTGCACCAGTCACACCAGTGAAAAAAACAAACCCAAGCTATCTGCCCTGAATACCTGCCACACACTGAAAAAGACATCTAATGAGAAGTCACCAACTTGCTTTCTGAGTACAGTCAGCTGAAGTTTGAAGTCACCTACAACCCGGTTCCCGCTGCTGCAAGCAGTTTCATTACTTTGCTGCTTTTACCTTGCACTCCTTATACCACACAGCTGTTATCCTCCTCAGCACCAGTTGATGCCTCAGGGCAATACAGACAGCTAGAGCATAAGCCTAGATCTCTTAAACCAAATCTAGTGGTCTTCCTTCTTTGCACCACAATTTCTATTTCTTTTGATACCAAACTCCCAGAAGAGCAGGAGGGCTGCAGCAGAGTAAGTGGCACTTAGTCTGCAGCACTGAGAAAAGGAACATATGAAATTCATGGTCACCTCCTTTTAACCAGATTTCATAAAATCATAGAACAGTCTGGGCTGGAAGGGACCTTAAGATCATCTAGTTTCAATCCCCCTGTCATTTAGAAGGACACCTCTTCCACTAGACCACATTGCTCAGAGCTCTATCCAACCTGGCCTTGAACAGTTCCAGGGATGGGGCATCCACAACTTTTCTGTCCCCCTCTCTCGGCTTTGTCCTCCAGACCTCTGCAGTCATACTCTGAATTGAAAGACAGAAGAATGACACAAGGAGAAATTCTCTGATTTGCAGCCCAATACAGACTGAATTAATTCCTTTGAATGAAGGACAGTGAAAACAAAAAGATGAAGTGGAACAGGAATTTGGGGGAAAGAAGAGAGAAAAGATGGATCACAAACTCAATGAGCATGGCGTCGCTGGCCAACGAGAATTAAATTCACAAATTCATTCACTAATAAATCATTGTCTCAAAATCTTAAAACAAAAGAAAAGAAAAAGTTCTCATTGCGAGACACAGATCTCGCTCTCCCTGCTACTGCCCCTCAGAAAACCCACCCTGTGTTTCTGCAGCTGACAGACTCCCCCCGGCTCACACTATACGTCATCCCGCAATAGGAAGTTGTATTTCCCGAAGTCGTCATCCCTGGGGCAGAGCAGCATGTCCTTGCGAGCTTTGGCCAGTTTCTGTTTCAGCACTTCCCTCCGGTCCAGCCACTCCGTCAGCTCGTCCTGCCCATGGGCGTAGCGACACTCCTCTCCCTCAGGACAGGCCTTGTTCTTCTGGAACCTGCCAGCACAAGGAGCGCAGTCAGGAGGGCACCCCCAGTACAGGGGTTTGAACTCTCTGTCTGGGATACTTGAGCAGGACCCACTGAAACATGCTGTGAACTCTCCTTTTTAAGGGTGAGCTGATTGTCCTACAAACCCATGTGCAGGTGGGAAAGACATCAAGGCTGGGAAAAAAACAGAGCAGCAAAACCAGCAGTGGCTACAAGGGGATTTAGTCAAGAGCACAAAAAAATGTGAGCTGGAACTGGACCGGTAGGGATGAGAAAAAAACAATGCACAAGAGAGGAAATGCCAGGTAACCAGCATGAAAGACAAGAACCTTCTTGCTAACCAAAGTAGCATTTTTAACCATCACAAGCTTTCTGAAGGCACCTTAAGGTGCTGATTCAGAGGGCGTGAGACATTCAAACCATTTAATAAGGCACCTGGGATTCCCCCAAGCACTGGGCCAAGGAGACTGTTCAGCAGCCTAAGAGCAGAGGGCATCCTGGCTATGAAGTGCACAGGTGCAGACAGGAAGCTCTCCTTTTCTAAAGACACATGCTCAGGAATGTGTTTTTATCCCTCAGTATTGTGGCTGAACACCTCTGTGATCAAACAACAGCCTCACTGTCACCCAAACCTGTCATCTCATCCCACTCCTCCTCCATGCAGAAGTCACCAAGAAATCTGTGAGAGGATGAGGAGGGATGACAGAGGCCCTGGGCCTGTTACCCTGTCCCTGCAGCAGCAGCACAGGAGGGAGGTGAGACACCAGTACCTCTCGCAGAGCCGGAATTCGCCCATGGGGAAGCGGTAGCTCCAGCAGCTGGAGTCACTGTCTGAGGTGAAGACCTTCTCCTTGTGCTTCTCCGACTGGATGTGCTGCTGCCATTGCTTCTTGCTGTTGCTGTTTTTCCCACAGAGCCAGCAGTGGTAGCCCATCTAACCAGTGCAGACAGGGGAAAAAGGCCAGTCAGTGCAATAACATTCACATCCACTGGCCTTCCCTATGCTGGCACTGCCTCTCCCCCTCTCCTTCCAGAGCATCTTGGAAGGCTCCACTCAGTCTATGACTACCCACACTTCTCTGCCATATTGTCTTTGAGGAACTGTGCTGACACTAAAGGGGAACAGAGGAGATGCTCTGTCAGAGTTTATCTATGGCTCAAACAGGCTTAGGGGACAGGGCAGCTCAGTTCATGCAGGACTCTTCAGCAGCACACACCCTTACATCAGTACCACCCATGGCATAAGGAAACACATGTGCCTCTAGTTTTTCAAGGCTTCTGTGACAGCTCTTCTCCAAGTTTCTCCCTCTTCTGACAGGCCTGCAATGGTTTTGCCAGCTTGCCCAGGAGCAGGCAGGAACCCTGGAGAGAGGCTGAGCCCACACAAAAGGGAACCTAAGGTAGACTCCTAATGACTTGGGGATTAACAGAAAAGCCATTGTAGAGCCTTGTTGACCCCAGGTCGATCTCTTCCCACTTCAGCTGTGCTGCCCCTGCTGTCCATTTAACCTGTGTTAATACAGGCTCTGCTCCACTAGAGAAATGAAGTCCCTGCTAGCCACACCTGGAGCACAGGAGAGAAGCAGGCTGGCAGCACTGAGGAGGAGGAGGAGAAGGAATGAAGAACAAGAGGTCAGCTTATTACCATGATGTCTGCATAGTCAGTGGGCATCTGGATCTGTTTCTCCCCTTCTCGTGAGGTGAGTGGTGTTCCTTCTCCAGGCTTCCCAGGATTGTGTTTCTTTAGCCACATGTCATAGGTCTGCTGCATATCTAGTACTGCACAAAGGTGACACATGAAGCCACTCAACAACCTCCCACTTGGTGCACAAACTATGAGAAAAGGACAAATGCTGGGGCAGCCCTTCCCTCCCCTCGCCTGTGCAGCAGCACCAGACTGAAGGGCTGTGCCCCATGTCACCTCCTCAGACAGGACCCCTGGGGAGAGAGCCAAATTCACAGCATGCCACCTGGCATGTTGGGGGGTAGGGTCTTCTATCAGTCCAGGGGCAACTGTGACAACAGCCACACAAACTTTTCAAAAAGATGGCAAAGTGCTGCAAGATCTCATTGGAATTCACTCCACAAGATGATTCTCCAAGAGGCCTGATTCTACTTGACCTCAGGAGACATCTCATCCAATCAGGAAGCTAAGGCATGGCTGGTTTCAGATCCATCTCTTCCCTCTAAGCCCAAGCTTCACCCTCAGCACTAGAGAGGGAGGAGAGCTCCTAAGCAAGTTGGCCACAGGAAGCACTGCAGAGGGGAGGAAGATCTAATGATAGCTTGCTCTAAGTTCAAAACCTGCCCAGAGAACTGCAGTCAATGTCTCTCCTGGCTTTTGATTTAAAAGCCATTCAACATACTTCTGGGAAGGGAAATTTGAGGTGGAAGCTTTAACTAGACATCTGCCTTTGCAAGATCAGCTCCTGAGAGAGGCTATGGAAACATAAATGTTTGCAGATATCAATATGATGCTCTAAGTGTGATGCATTAGTGATTTACTCCTTGCTAAATGAGTGATTGAGGAACTTGAGGTAACTGGGGATAATGAATGCAAATTCCCCCAAACTGAGACAACGCTGTTGTTTGAAGATTCACCTTTGTGCTTGAGCAAAACATACACAGACTGATGTGCTTTAAAGGCCCCAGCAATGAAATGCTTTGAACTGCAACAAGTAACAGTTTGGCTCAGCAGAGAGAAGGACCCTCTACAGAACCAAAAAAACTCAGGGCAGGCCTAAAATCCTTCAGGCTTTCCAGCAGCTCCAACAGGGGTAGATGAGCACCTGGACAGCTGGCGTTTTTTCCCCAGCCTCCTGTTGATCTGAATAAACAAGGATTTCTGCCAGAGCTGGCTGTCCAGGATATGGGCAACCCCCCCCCAACTATTGCCCAAAAGGTAAGCCTGCAGAATTAAATATAGACTAGTTTCTCCACAAAGGCACCACCCAGCAATGTTCTCATTCAGGATCTCAACTCCACCCCTTTGAATACAATGCCATGAGCAGGGAGTGCCACAGCCCAAGACCAAGGAATATGAGCAGAAATAAGTAAGACAGCCAAGGCAGATAGAAGACTGACAAGAAAGATACAGGAGCAGCTACAGGCCAGGACTGGTGCTTTGGCAGAGGTCCATATAGAGCCAGGCCTGGGACATTACAGGCAACTGGAAGGACAGTACAGGGTGGATTCAAAAGTGATGCAGAAAGAGAGGGCAGCAGTGAAGCAATGTAAGACATAAAACTATTGTGCACTAGTCCCACAGCAAGGGACTCAAGAGATACATGCCCATTTATGAAAAGAGCAGCTGTAGACAGACCTGACCCACAATCCCACATAAACTCATGGCAGCAGCCTTGTTCAGCTCCATCTCTGTTGTCAAGAATATGTCTTAACAGACCCTCCAGATGCCCAAATGTCCTCTTCCCTCTCCCCAAACTTTCTGGTCCACATTTCCCCCACTCACTTTTATTTTCCTTCATGAAGGTCCACATGTCTCTCTCCTCAGGGCTGTGGGCAAAGGAGCAGTTGCCCACATACTGGCATTTCCTGCCATTCTGTGCATGGATACACAACTGTTAAAAGACAGAGAGAAAAATTTAGCATCTGCACAGTCAGTCCTTGCTAGAGGGGAAAGTGGGTTTGATAACCAGCTGGGGCATTAAATTGCACAGGAGAGGTTGCAAACAGGACACTTTATATATCATTAACTCATGATTCTTTTCCAAAGTCTCCTGATGACAGAAACACACAGGCAGTTCAGCACCTGCTGCCATTTCCATAGGTGACTGGGTGCAGATACAGGGCAACAGCAGGGAGCATCCTGGATTGACCCAATAGTGTTTCCTACTGATGAAGCTGCTGGTCCCCAAAGGTGACTCATTCTCCACCATCTCTGAGTGGGTGAAGAGTGGCCTTACAGATTGCTTAGACCACACTGGTGCACACACAGCTACCAACAGCATCATTGCCCAGAGAAAATGTGAAACTTTCTAAACATCGTATTTACTGATCATCTTTTCTCCCCCTGTCCTGGCACAAAAGGAGGACCTACCATAGGGTAGGGGGAAGGAGCTTTCTCCTTCCAGAGAAAAAAGAAAGGAGAGGGAGAGAGGAATTCAGAGGAATTCTCTATCACGGCATTTGGGGCTGGGGTTGGAGGCTGGATATCTGTAATTTTCCTCAGCATGTGGCTTTTTAGCTGAGTTCTTAGTTTTGCTTTCAAAACCCATTGTGAGCAAGTTCACAATCTATAGCAGTCACAGCAAAGGCAGGGATAGGCTTCTCTCTTAGCATCTTGCCTCTCACCCACATTGAGAAACCCTGACCTAAGGGGAGTCTTAAATTTCATTCCCAAACCCTCTGCCAGCCAGAGATGCATGAACAGCTTTTGTTATGCATTAACAGCAACACTGGAAATTTGCATTTGTGCACAGAATGGTTTAAATGGGCGCTGCTCCTTCTTCTGCTCCATTTTTTTGCTGGATGTATTTTGCTGCCATCAGTCTGTCCTCACCTCCCATCTCAGCCATCATGTGCTTGCTTCCTTGACAAATCTTCAAGGGAGCAGCCCTCAAAACACTGCACCGTGGTGGAAGGGAAAGGGAAAGGGATGGGGCACCTGGCCATGGTGGGCGTGGGGCTTACATCATATTGCTGTGGGAAGTTACGGATGGAAGGCAGTGGTCGGACCGACACCCACTTCTTCTTAGCTTTGGACATCACCAGCAGGACACGGCGTTCCTTTGTCCAGCTGAAGAAGAAAGAATAAATCAAGAGAGACACAAAAAAGAGCAGAACTAATGTTCTTTACCTCAGAGACCATTAAATGCTGAGAGATGAGCAGATCCTCCTGTCCAGCTTGTCCCTGCACTATCTGGCTGTTCCTAGACATGCACATCTGTGATGGAGAAGCCACAAGAAGGCTGCTTTAGGAGGACTTCTCCCTGTAAATATTACCTATTTCCTGGGGTACCTCCTTTCATAAAGCCACAAAAGTCTCCCCCAAATCTCACATGGCATCACCACAGATTATTAAACAGCTGCATTCCATCCTTTGACACAGCCTATTCTTGTGCAATCAGATCCATGAAGAACACTTGGGAATATTTTCTGCTTGAAAGGTGCAATAGAAATGCAAGTCATTACAAGCACTACCTTATGAACAGTGCCAGGAAGTATTTATTCTCCTTCAGCTCCAGCAAGGGATCACCAGGAGATACCCTGAGCAAAAACCCCAGCTCTATTCAGCAGCTGCACAAGGAGGTGTTATTTTTCCCATCTGAGGAAGCAATCCTCACCCACTTACTTCCTCCAGAAACTGCTGCTTCTGTCTCTTCTTCAACAAAAGTTTTACATTTACAATATTAAGCTGGACTGTGTCTTTGTGGTTTGTGTTATGGGAAGACAAGTTCTATCAACCCTTCTATCCTATCCCTGCAGGCTGCCTAGGTGACACAGGCCACAGTTTCCATGACCACACAGTGACTTCCCAGCCAATATTTCCCTTTTAGAGGGCTTTATAAGACAGATGGGGACAATTTTTTTAGTGGGGCCCGTAGTGTTGGGACAAGGGGTAGTGTCTTGAAACTAAAAGAGGATAGATTCAGACAAGATGTAAGGAAGGAATTTTTTATGATGAGGGTGTTGAAACATTGGCACAACCCAGAGAGACGGTGGATGCCTCATCCCTGGAAACATTCAAGGTCAGGCTGAGCAACCTGATCTAGTTGAAGATGTGCCTGCTCATTGCAGGATGGGTGGATTAGATGACCTTTAAAAGTCTCTCCCAATCCAAACTGTTCTAGGATTCAATGCTTCTATCACACCAAACATTCTCATGGGCCCCAAGGAGTCAAGAGGTGCAAACAGACATCATAGATCCATCACAGAGGAGCAACCAAAGATCCATCATAGAGGAGCAACCAAAGCAATGAAAGAGCCAAGGGAAACTAATTTAAAAGGAAGCAGGGTATCTTGAATCATTTCTAATTGTGACCTGACAGACATCTGCAAACAGCTAAGTGCATAAATACATGTACAGGAGAACTCTGTTAGTGGCCCTGGTAAAAAGAAATTATAGGAACTGGGAGAAAAGGGAATTGTGGGATCTGGACTTCCTGTGCCAGAAGTAACAGTCTGCACGACTGTATTGCTGGCAGCAAATACACACAGTAAAGAGAGAAGGAAGCTGGAAAACAGCTATCTGCAATGCCTGCTATAGTGACAAACACCCCGAGCAGTGAGAGGCTGCTAGGAAACCTTACAGCCTCTTCCACACATGCCAAATGAAGCCGTGGAGAAGGTAGGATGAAAAATTCCTGCCCTTGAAGAGGGGTAGAGGAAAGAGAAGGTTGAATTGCTCACCAGTGAGGGGCTTTGGCACTACAGTACTTGAGGTCCTTATCTGGCTCCACCAGCTGCCCGTTCCTCCAGCACTGGCCACACACAAATTTCATCTGGAGGTCAAAGGTGCTTGACGTGGGATTCCGGGGAGAAGCCTGGGGAAAAGAACCACAGCCTCAGGCCAACAGAGGCAAAATGCACCCCCAAACCTGCCACAGAGATGCTGGCAGCTCCCTGCACGCCTGTGTGCCAGCAACAAGCCAGATTAAATAAGCTCTCCTTTGCCAGTGTTAGCCGGTGGCCCGATGAGATACCAGACAGGAGCAAAATCACTGCTTGCTTCAGCATGATTTCCTGGGCTTTGACATCTGGCCAAAAGCACAGACAGCCTGGCAGCTTCCAGCACTGACCAGTCCTGGCTGTGAAACCCTGGCAGTGTACCTCCGTGTACAGACAAGTTCTGTGAGACTTGCCCCAGAGCTTAATCCCCACTTCGCTGCAGAGAGGGCAATCCATGTCCCACTGCCTGTGGAGAGCCCTTGGTCACACAGCTAAGAGAGGCCCCTTGGGAGGAAGCTGTACCATATCACAATGCAGGACACAAAACTCCTGCTTTTGCACCAAGAACTTCGTGTCACACCTAACATTTGACACAATGAAGTCAGAGCTGGGTCCTCTTATTGATAGCCTTCCAAGCCTTTTCTGGGCAGGTTTCTGTCTCTCACAATTCCTCTGCACTGCGTTTCACAGGCAGTTGAATCACAGTCTCTGGACAGAGGTACAATGCACATATTTCATATCTTCTCAGCCATTGCACTTATTGCCCCCACCCCACCTGAAAAGGCTAGGTTGGGATTATGACTAACTTGTGGAGAAGGAAAAGAAAAGGAGCCAATCTCATATCACTGCTGCCTCATGTTTTCTGAGCAAATCTCTGGAAAACTGCTTGCATTTTGTATCACCACTGGAAGAACATGAGGCTGGTGTCTCCAGTTCATTTCCAAACCAAAAAACAAACCCGACTGGATGCCAGTGGCCCTGGGCACAGGAGTATGTGAGAGTACAATATAACACCCTGGTCATTGAGCTGGCCATGAAGCACAAAGGTCATGCACCAGCAAAACAATTCTCTGACTGTCAGCCACATCAGCAGCCTGTGCCACCTGCCATACCTTGACTTTAACCCTAAGCATCTCACAATAACCAGACATGCCAGCCGTGGCCCTGAAGAGCAGGTTTCTGCCAGCAATTGATTAGCAGCAGCTTGGAGCCTGGCTGCACCCCTTGGTGAAGGGAAAACAGCAAGCACAGGCAGCACAGAATCAAAGCATTTCCCAGGAGACACCACATCAGCTATCAACTACCACTCTGCATCCTCTAGACATAGTCTTTTGGAGAACCAGAGCTGGCACTCTGGAGGGTGACGGAGGACAAAGGGTCCTCTTTCACTGTGAAAAGCTGACTGGGGAGCTGACCTCACCTGTGCTGCATACATGAGGCCATCAGTTCTCTGATGTCCCAGCAAAAGGACCCTCTGAGAGAACCAGCATCTCTTTTGAAAGAGATAATCTATTTTGAAAGAGGGCAATCTCTCGTCTGAGAGAATGACCTTTCTGGTGGCTCCCAGCGCATGACTCGTTCACCACTTGCTGTCAGCTGTCACCTGTGCTGGTGACCACCAAGAACACTTCAAAGTGGCTGGCTGTGAGATGAGCAGAGTTGAGATTTGGGCTATCATGAAAGGTAATAAGGTGCCTCCCTCTCAGATATGTGGCCTTTCAACAGTAGCTTTAATCTCCAAAGGAAATTCCACGACCGCTCACTACTGACCTATCAAACCTATAGGCCTATGGTAACAAAATGGCACTGCTGGCATATTCCCTTTTATCAATCCCATGCTATCCTCCTGGTGACATCTCTCTCAGCACAGCCAGGAAACTTTGCTCAAACCTACTGACCCAGCAAAACTAAACACTGAGTGCCTGCAGAAGAGACAAGAGATCAGAGAGAAAGAAAATATCTCTCAGGTAGTTCTGGTAATCTGGGATGCTTTTTCCACAAATTCTTAACCAAAAGAAGCCCTGTGCATTTCTTCATCTGAGTCATGCAAACTGCTGGTCAATCCAGTGGGCATGTGTGCTCCCAGGGGATTAGGAACCAAGCAAAAATTCAAAGCGGCTCCTGTTAATGCTACATGACTGTATTTGTAAAGGCAAGACACATACCTGGCAGGCTGCTGATAACCAACAGTGTGGAAATTATATCACATGAGGCTCCAGCAGATGAAGCCAGGCAAAAGTGCCGTGGGCTATGGCACCGCCCCTTGCTATGAAGCCAGACAATATAGTGCTAGCTGTACTCCATGGCAACCAAATAAATACAAGTCTCTGGCACGGCCACTCTCCACTTCAGGCTCTGCAGAAAGCAACAGACCCTGCACGGCCATTCATGTCTCCCATCTTCAGGAACTCCTCTAAGTGATACTGAAATGTTCTCTGGAGGAGCCACACACCTCAGAGGACTGTATGAGGAGCCCAGGTTACTCAGCCACCTAACTGAGTGAGTAGTACTTAGGTGTAACTACTCCTTAATGGTGAGGTTTTTTCCTCTCCATGCTTAAATTGATAATTCTGAGGTGAGCTTTCATGGGGATTCTGGTGCAGGCTAGGGGAATAACAACAAAGCAGGTCTTGAAAACCAGAAAAAATGAGAGCTACAACCCCTCAGTTTGCTAGGATGCAATGAGAGGACACCCAGCTCCCTACAACAGCCCCTCCCCGCTGACAGGCTCCTGAATCTGTGGCCACTGGGTTTACTCCTACAGCAGCTGCTGTGAGGCCAAATTTGTGGGGCCAAGTGCAAGATTCCCGGCAGGTGCTTGGCAAGCAGTGTATCTTCATTTTTCATTTCTTGCTAAGCCTCCTGACCTTCACTGTCACAGCTACTGGGTCCCTGCATGCTGCCTGCCTCTTTTCTCCACAACTGGACAGCCCTGGGTGCTGAGTCCAGCTGGCAGCTGTGACAAAACTGCAGCAAAATCCCCCAGAGTGACTTCGCTTCCGCTGACCAGAGGGCACTGGAGTGAGAGTGGATCACATGGGATGGTGGAAAGGAGGGGTCTGTTTTTACAGCACTCCTGGGAAGTTGTCTTTGCCAGGCAGCCAACTTTGAAAGCTGGAAGGCTGCTGAGAAAACTCTGAGTCACGTTAGCTTGCTTGGACAGGAGAAAACAATGGCAAAAGTAAACATCTCTCAGCAGATAGCGAGCCCTGCCCGCAGGGCCTTCGGCAGCAAGCCCGAGTCTCATCCCAAAGCACAGCCCTCTGGCTGAGGACGTGCTGCTGCCAAAGCCATGGTGTGTTACTGCAAACACATGCATCTGACTGACTTGACTGTCTCCCTGCACAGTGCCAGTACCAGGCTGCCAATCCTTAGGGACGGCTGGTGGTGCTGCTGGGAGACACTTTCTCACTGTACCAATATGGCTGCTGCTTTTCCTCTGCACCCTGGAAGGGCTGTGGGTGCAGTCAGCTCTGTGACAGGCATTTGTGAGGCACAGCCAGACTTTGCCATTGGTCATTAGCCCTAGCACTGTCCACAGGACCCAGAAACTGTAGCTCTCTACCCATCCCCTGATTTGGCAGGCTCTGGCATTTTCTTTCCTGATCCTCTGCCCCTTGCAAGCCCCAGCAGCCAGAAATGGAGCCCTCACTTAGCATCCAGATCCCACGTGCTTCAGAGTACATGCTCTGACCATGCCTGCTGTACAGCTTATTTTTCCAGCAGCAGCACTTCCAGACAAAGGTGAATTTGAAGCTGCAAGGCTTACAGTAAAACAGCTGTCCATTTATCTTTTCTTTAATCCCCTCATTACTCACAGAGAATGGCAAGACAGAGCTTTCTTGAAAATGCAGGTAAATTCACAGCAGGCAGGACAAAACCAATCTCTGGACTGTGCTCTTGGGGCAAGGCACATATGGAGCAGGGATTGCTGATATAAATTCAACTGCTGTCACAAAATGCTGCAAATTCACATCTAGTTTCTTCCCATGTGGAGATGCATGTCACTGCCTCTGTCCCCACACCAGGCAGAAAGAGATCACAGCCAGCTCTGGTTGCAGGGAGCATTCAGATCATCCACTTCTCATATAATACAGGATGTAGAAACTTGTCCTATTCAGCTTCCTGAGAGGTTAGAACATATCCTTTAAGCAAGTCAGACAGTCCTGGGAACTACAGACCTTGGTTATTCTTGCTTATTCTGGACTGCTGCTTCCCATTCCTCTCCTCCAACTGTTTCAGACCACAACAGCTGCACAGGTTTATTGCTGAGCATCCCCTTGAAGATGAATCCATCTCATGCAGCATAACCAGTGCATAGGTGGACACAGAGCCCACTGCAAGTGTCAGTGTAGTCACCTGCATCTTTTCTGTTAGGCTAAGCTATGCCCATCAGACCTTCCCAAAGATGCTTCCCCAGCAGCCTCCAGAACACTTCTGATGGCACACAACCATGACAAAAAACAGCAGCTAAACATCACATGAGTGACTCAGATTCCTCTCCTATAAAAGACCTCCTCCACAGGGTGCTCACAGACTGCACTTGGCACTGGTCTCTGCAGAGGAACTCTTGGGTGACCCATCCCACACAAAGGTGAAACACACTTGCTCAGACAGTAAGGCACAGGCCAGGGGATGGCAAGCTCAGGTTTGCCAAGGTTAAAGAAAGCGGTCAAATAGGAACAAAAAGGATTTGCACCACTTTCCCCACCACTGTCCTGTTCTAATGGCAAAAAGTGCTTTAGTTCAACCTCAGGACTGGGCTGGGAATTGTCCTCACTGGGTGGGCTCTGCTCCTACAGTACAGAAATCCCCTCTGGGATAAAAAAAATAATAAGACAGAACTGCCCATAGCCAACAAGACAGAGAAAAGTAAACAAAGAAAAAGCCCTTTGCTTCTAACCCTCTCACACTAGCCTGGTATGCTCTTGGTAGTGCTGGAGCGTTCAGCCCTCCACACTGATAGACTGGTGGCAAAAAAAAGGCAAAGCTCCCAACCTCCTCCTGGTAAAGCACCACTAAGGTCTCTGTCAGCCTCAACAGCACCTGGGCTGCCAGTTCCACCCACTCTTGCATTCAGATCAGACATCATGAGTCATTCCTTAGAAGTCCTTCAAACTGCTCTACTGCCCCTTGGCCACTAAAGGGCAGCAGGACACATTTGGTCCCCACTATGTGACCACTGCCCCAAAATCTCCCAGTTTCACCAGCAAGTGTCACAGGAAACAACATTCTCAGGTGAGTTGCCCTTGGTGACCTGGAGGCTTCACCCTAGCAGGGAACAGAGCAGATCACAACACTGCAAAACAAGGCACAAAGCTCAACACCAGCACTGCAACCAGGAAAGCTCTCAGATCTCCTCCACCTCAGCTCTCACCTGGCCAGCCTGGTCTGCCTGGGACCTGTCAGGCACAATCGTGGGAGGAAAAGAGAGTAAGGGCTGGAACTGTTGGGAGCAAAATCTGTCTCCAAGCCCTCGATGGACCTTACTTACCACGCTGTTGGCTGGTTTGCTGGCATGTGCCTCCATCTGCTGCCAGTACTTCTTGGACTCCTGCACAATATCTTCATGGGTCATTCCTGGGAACAAAAAGGAGACAGAACTGAGCTACACTCCTCTGACCAAGAGAAGAGAGGGAGGGGTTGCACGACTTTTTAGTTTGGGCTTAGTAACCCCTGAGTAGCTGACGGCTCCCAACAGTCCCCCTGGTAATGTCAGGACTGAGTTGTGACAGAATATGTCTAATCCGTTGCTAAGCAAGCTCCTCTCTACACAAGAAAAACAAAAGAAGAGCTCAGTCTCCTGGACTTGTTTAGACTTGGCTTTCTGCTCAGGCAGTCTGCAAAGAACCCAGACACTGCTTCCAAGCAAATAATTCTTCACAAGGGTCAAGAGCTTGACCAAGGCTGTCCCCAACCCCCATATCAGCAGATTCTACCAAGGTCCTAAAGGCAATGCTTTCTTACTATTGATCTACTGTATATGGAGTTTTTGCTTCTAGCTTGGAGGATCACAGACACCCACTGAGACATCTAGCATCTGCAAGACTCCAGAAGTCTCACCTATTACCTGCTGGGATTAATTAGCCTGTTACACCTTCAAGTTGAGAGGGCCCCCCACAGGCAAAGAGAAAGGTGAAATTCAACACAAAGAGATGCCAAGCACAACCAAGGCAGCAGTGCAAAACTAACCAAGGAACAGCTGCTAGTAAATAACCAGCAAGGAAAGATCTGCAAGGTCTCAGATATCAGAAATACAACATCAGACAACAAGAAAAAGGATTGGTCAGACCTTATCTAAGGAATTAGCTCCTGACCAGCTCAAGTGGTGAGGGAACAGCCTCTGTTAGCACCAGCCAGCTAGATGGGCATTCGAGTTATTAAATGCTCTAAAGACCCAAGACAGCTGCCAAAACAAACTGAAGCAAATATCTTGCACAGGCAGCTGACTGCAAGGGGGGGGGGGGTGCTGAGGATGGCCATGATGCAGCATCCCTAGGACACAGGCATTGCTAATTTGGTTGCTTTGCTGATGCCTACAGCTTTTATTACTGAAGTGAGGTGTTCCCCAGGAGTATTACATTAACATAATCATTGATCTGGGAGACAGCACATTCCAGAACTTAAGGGCCACCAAACAAAGTTTTCATCTCAGCTTAGGCTGTGTGTAGCTTGAGTAAGTCACAGCATTCCTGACCTCGGTTTTCCTGTCTGTAGTTTTGAATGTTCATGTCCCCATCAGGCACCACTACTACCATTTGCACAGGGTTTGAACAGGATGAAAAGCACTCAGAAAACTTCACCATTCTTCAAGAACATTTGCTCAGGTCTTTAAAATGGCAGGTACTGCATAACTGGTATTGCTCACAGATCAGAGCTGTTGGTGAATAGTCTACCTCTTAACCCTTAATCCCAGAAGAAATGGTGTAGAGTTAGAAAAATTGTAACTCCCTCTTCCATGTCCAAGTATTCCAGGGTCAGACACAAGGATGATTTGTATTTTGGGGACAAAACCTCTAAATCTGGGAAAACCACAACAAAAAATTTACATGCTGCACTGGACCTGGCTGGAAAAGGTCTGAAGCAGCTCCCACCTTCACCATTCTGCACACCTGTGATCCATGGGGTGCAGAACCAAAGGGAGAAGCATATACAGGTCTTGTCAGAAAACTGAATTTCAAACGTAGTTCTTGTGACTGCCTTCTTCCAGTTCTAGAATTCTGAACTATCTCAACAATACAGTCTAAAAATGTGGTGGTTGGGAAAGAAAAACCCTCACAAATGTGAAAGGATGGTTTTCAATCTACCAGCTTTTCAAAGCAGGAACTGTCACAAAGAAATGAGCTGGGAACCAAGAGGCCCATGTGTTGATTACTTATAATATTTCGGCATCTTTTGCAATATCATTAGTGAAGACAAAGAGTCTGTTATTACCACTGGTTGAAGAAGATAGCAAGAAATGCCTGTGAAAAGCCACAGTGAACAAGAAAACAGTCCTGCCTGTCCAATTTTCAGATCTTGGGAACCTTTACTCCACTAATACAATCCTTTATCCCCATGAACAAATCCTTTATTCCCATGAACATGTGAATGCTCAAATGGCTGTGAAGTGTTTCAAATGTAAGCTGCCCTCTTCCTATTCTTGCTGAGCAACTAGTGCTCAAATGAAACTTCCTGCCCCAAAGCTAAAGCATTCCCAGAGAATGGCAACAACTACCTTTAATCTCAGTTTCCATAATGAAGGCTACACTTGAGAGAGGCAAACTAACAAGGAAAGCAGGCTCATATATACAGCCCTGCAGAAAAAAACCCCACAAGATAATGTCTCTCCTATTGTTGGAAAAGGTGGATCATTAAGCCTTAGTGATCAACTCTGCAGTTTAACTCATGGCTTGTTTCATCTCCTCAGCTTTCCCTTTGAAATGATTTCTTCAAAAAAAGAAGGAAAGAAGAAAAAAAAATCAGTTTATTTGTTCTGCAGGATGAAGAGGAAGGAACACAGATGGAAGGAAGAAGGGAGCAAAGAAGCTTTTCAAGTAACAAAACTTGACCAAAACAACTAAAATAAACCAACCATGGGATGCAGATAAAAGCAAGGTACTTGAATATTAGAGTGCCCAGAGTACAATGAGCAGTATCACAAGCACGTAGGGCAGCAATGGTGGCCCATGACTCACAGGCAGTGTGCTATCTTAGAAATTCCAGAGCTGTAATTTTTTAATTTCCTGAGGCCACAAGTAAATGAGGGCAAACAGAAAGATTAAAGATGCCATTTGCCACAGTGTGCTCCTTGTTCATCACTCTCCCTCATGAGCTGAAGCCAAGGCCAAGGACTGCACTAAACATCAATTATGACATCAAAGAATGGTGAGAAACATGCATAATGTGTTTCCTCTCTGAAGTACACCCATTACCAGGCTGGGTGTTGCACTAAATGAGACCCTGTGGTGAAAAAACATGTAGGTAGCACTGTGGGTGGACTAATATCTACACAGCCAACAGGACAGCAGCCAGAGAAAACCTCCAATATATCAGATGAGACAAAGTGACAGGACTGAAAGTGCCAGATGTGGCAGTGTCACTATATGATTTCCCTGAGTATAATCTCCATAAAACCCTCCCCTGAGGCATGTCATCAAAGGTTTTCTGGGAAACACCAAGTATCTTGCAATTTCCTGCTGTTGGTGAATTTGTTTTGAGAAACTAGAGATTCACAGCCTTCTTTATATAACCAACTGCTTCATCACCTGTGCTGCCATCCTCACTGCAAGACATGTTCACTCAGGGGTCCAGCTGCTATTTGCACAAGATCTAAGCACCAAACAGCTCTTGGGATTCAGCTCTATCTTCCTAATTATTTTAATTTTATTCAGCTGATCCCAAGGGAAAGGCTTTCTGGTCTGCAAATTATAATAGCCCTGTTTCTATAAATGGACAAGGGCCAAATCACCTCACAGAACACCTTGGTACTCTCTTTTGTGTCCCTGAGGAGGCAGAGTAAGTAATATGCAGGAGCGAGTGACATCTTCTCAGTAGTCCCAAACCACCTTCTGTCCCTCTCAACTGGCCCTGGGTACACACTGGAAGAAACTCAGATGTACACAACACCAGCCAAGTCCCACTCACCTGAATATTGCTGCAGCAGCCAGACCTTGAGCTCAATGAAACTGTGAGCAAAGTGGCAGCTGTCCTCACGCAGGCAGCCATACCGCACCTCGTGTCGGCACACGTCAAACTGGAAGTGCTCCTGGAACTGACGGATCTTGGAATATTTCAGGGAGGTGGAACGCACAATGTGGACCAGACACCTGCAGAAAAATACAAAGCACCAGAGGATCAAACCCTCCCCCCTCCTCCTTACATATGACATGCAGACATTTGACTGGGCAGGCAAAGGACACATGAAAATCCACACCAGGAGAGACAGATTCCCTCTGGGAAAAGCAAACCCCTGCCCTCCCACCCTATCAAGCCTGGGTAGTTATTTTCACCCTGAGCACATGGGTGATGCTCTGCCTAAGTTCAGAGATCAGACAAGTTTAAAAATATGCAGCAAAGATACCAACTCTTCTGGTACAGCATCTCCCCACAGCTGAGGTTGGCAGGAAGCAGAAGGAATTGTATGACTGTGTACTTGACATGTTTGTTATACTTGTTTCCTAAACATTCATTACCAGACAGTCAGAGGCAGGATCCTGAGCTAGAGGATCTTTGTTTTGACCTTTTTGTAAAGGCCAAACTGAAAGTCAAATTAAGTCAATGGAAAACTTATTAACAGAGTGACTCCAAAGGGCTTTACTGATGCCTGAAATCCCTCAGTACCAGAAGCAAACATGTAGGGTGAAGCCCATAGTGCTATTTATCATGATTTGAGCTGTCCTATGATTGGAACCCATAGGGAGGAAAGACGAAAGAGACCAGAGCCCTGGAGTTAAACTGGCTGGACTTGTGAGACATGGTTCCCATGAGGAGAAAAAATTGTTCACTCACTTGTTGTCATGGAAAATGTGTTTTGCAGAAAGGTTGGAGCAGACAGATGGTGTGTCCTTGGTCCCTTTGCTGATAATCCGGGGTTTGCTGTCAAAGCAAATCTGAGAAGAGAAGAAGTAGCACACTGGGAAAATCTTAGAGAGCAGTGAACCAGAGCGACTTCACTTAGAGGAGAAAGAAGAACCAAAGCCAGCCTATTCTAATGTTCAAAGTTAGAAAGAAGTGTGGTGAAAACTTTGTGGTAGGGCTTAAAATAAAGCAAGTCAATCTCTGGAAAAGCTTCCGGACAACATTTTTTGGCTTATTCTCCACAGTATTTTCCATTGTGGTTGGAAAAATTTTGGTCAGAGCTGCATATTCTTTCCCTGTTAGCCAACAGAACAAGAACAAGGGAGAAAAAAGAACAGCCACTTCACAGCAAAGAACACGTCCCCTTGCATGCACTGCCAACATGGGAAACTGTGCTGCAGAGCATTAAGATGGTATGAAGCAATCTCAACTGACCAACTCAGTAGCTCTGCACAGACATCAAGTGGGAATTTGTTGCATTACGGAATTCCGATTTCTAAAGTAACTGGGGCTAAATTACAATTCAAAGCAATATGTCAAGATAGGGGAAGAGACAGGTGATCCCATGAGGCTGTGAGCACCTGGTTCAGCTGCAGGGCTAAGGAGGGAAACTACTCCTTTCTCCTGCACACTCCTATGTACAATGCTCACTGTCCTTATGGGAGCAGGGCACTGGCTGGGACACACAGAGTTACAGATGGCTTGCTCCTGCACCTTGAAGATTTCCTTCTTGAAGAATGTCCAACATTCCTGGACTCTTTTTCCTTCAGGACTGCCTCCCAAGTTACTCTGCCAACCAGGCTCCTAAAGAGGCTAAAGTCTGCCCTTTAGAAGGTGAAGTGGCAAGGTAGCAACTCTGCTTACCCCTCTCCTTATTTCTCCAAGAACTGAAAACTCTACCATTGCATGATTGCTGTGCCCAAGACGGCTTCCAACCATTGTATCACCCACCAGTCCTTCTTTGTTCACAAACACCAGACCCAGTGGATGCCTTCCCTAGTTGTCACCCTCACCAGCTGTGTCAGGAGTTATCTTCCACACACTCCAGGAACCTCCTGGACTGTTTCTTCCCTGCTGTGCTGCACTTACAGCAGACACCTGGTAAGTTAAAGTTCCCCACAAGAAAAAGGGCCAGCAATGATGAGACTTATCCCATTTGCCTACAGAATATTTTGTCTGCTCTTCACCCTGGTTGGGTGGCCTGTAACAGATTCTCACCTTATTGGCCTTCCCCCAGTTCCTACCCATAACCACTCAAGCCTATCTTCATCATCGTTAAACTCTAGATAGTGAAAACACTCCCTAACACAAAGGGGTCCCCCACTGCCTCTCCTTCCTCACCTGTCCCTCCTGAAGAGTTTCCATTCCAAGTTATTCCAGTTGTGCAAGTCATCCCACCGTATTTTCATGGTGGCAACTACCAACATATCAGTGGTCCAGACACATACTGAAGAGATGATGGATGCCTGCCCCCTCCCACCAGTTCTGTACCTCACAGAGGAAGGTGAAGATGCCCTGATGTTCCTTGAGGAGCTTGGCAATTGTGAGGCTGCTCTGCTTGATCCCACCTAGCGGGTCAAAGAGGAGGTCACGGTTGAGGGTCCCCTTCCTCTCCTCCGTCCACACGTCGATCTCTTCCTGGTGGTACGCGAAGGTGCAGTTATCCCCGTACTTACAGTCCTGCTTGTTAAGCATATCTACAAAGCAACAAACAGCACACACCACCACACAGGCAGGGCGGCCCAGTCAGAAATTAAACTCTCTCTTGTCTTCTCCCACTGCCCACAGTTCCACATGGAACTGAAAGCAAGAAAACAGAGAGCTAAAAGAAAAGGAAAAGACATCTCCTCCCAAGTTCACCTATATCAAGACATTCAGGAGTTAATGCAAACTACTGAATGGGGACAATCTCCAGTAATGCTGCTATGGGGGAATCTGTCTCAAAACAAGAGGCCAGCTTTCATTCAGTGCCTGGCCTGAATAATGACTTATCTAACTCCTTTTAAAGCAAATACAGATTAAGTTCTTCCATAGGCCCAGCAGTAAGGAGCCATTTTAGCTTGGCTTTTGCAATCTCCCCACCTCGTTAGGTACTTTGTAATGACACTGCTTTGGGATACCAGTCTGGTCACACTGCCTGCATGTACTGTGGGATGGGCTGGAGAAAAGGAGCAGGCAGAGAATGCTTTTCCCTAGACAGAACCAGAACCCTGCCATGGGCGGCTGGGTGAGTGGGACTAATGTGAGCGCATGTCCAGGAGGCAGGTTCTCAGGAAAGCCCATGTCAGCAGAGCAGCTCTGAGCACTCAACTCACTGAGCCTTTGGAACTCTTCTGCTCCACCACTTTAGAAGCTGCCTGCTCTCCACGACATGGCAGCTCATTGCCCTTCACTGTACTGAGCCATCCAGTCCATAGGCTACTGATGGAACAGGACACCCTAGAGCCAGCAGGCAACATCAAACAGAATTTCCCTCCCAGTCTCCCCTGGCACATCCCTTTCCCAGCGACCAACTGCCACAGATCACCTTTGCACAGATAATAGGATCCTACAAAGTTGGTTTTGGTTGGGCGAGGACGGATCCTCTTCCAGGTCTTGTCTTCAGAGCTCTTCAGCCTGCCCAGCAGGATGTCCCGCTTGCACTTGTGCTCCAAGCCTTCCCGATAGGTGTAATCACCAGCCTTGGGCCCTGCCAGAGAGAGTAACCCCATCAGCCTGGGGAAAGCCAATTCCTAGTCTGTGCCAGTGCTCTGGTGGCAGAGCAAATGCATCACCTGTTTTGGGGTAGCAGATATGACAGGCTTGTTTGAAAACATGAGTAGATGCCAGGGGGTTCTTCACCAGCAGAGCCGTGTTGGGCATTACTGGTTCTGGCTGGGACAGCAGGTGCTCGGTGGCCTTGGGCACAGCTGGGTGACTCCCTCCACCAAGGCTGACCTGAGTGAAAACACACACAGCTCTCTGTTCAGCTCTGCAACCACACAGGCAAGAGACCTCTCCAACCCCTGCCCCACTCCAGTCTCTCAAAACCTTTCTCATTTCCTCTCTCATCAAAATGTTAATCAAAATGACATTTCCAGAACAGATGACTGCAACTTTTTCAAAGAGAATGAACACTGTGGTGTGTTCACTTCAAAGACAGGCCTCTTTCCTACTGGTAAGAGACCTCAGTTTTCTATCACGAGCCACAGAACAAAATGCCCTCCTCACTCCTTCCCATTCCTTCCATCACAATCTACTCTGCAATGAAAGACTTTTAAATCAACCTTATCCCAAGCTACGAAAAAACCCCAAACTGCTTATCAGTCAATCTTCAGGGATATTCACATTGATGTTAACAGGGCCAGCAGGTGACAGGAACTCAAGAATAACTTTTGTTCCAAACTTACTAATCCTCCCCTTTTTCTCAAAGACTGGAGATATAGGACAGAGGCAGAACATCTGGAGAAGTCTCCTGACAGGGGCAGAGAGCAACAAAGAACTTTAGTAGCCTGAAGTCGAAGTTGGCTTACTCTGCCCCATCCTTGAGCATTATGTGTCTGCCAAATCCAGGGGGACCCCGGCTTCCCTGATCCCCTGCTGACCCTACAGCCTTGGTCACACCATGTTTACCTGGGCAATATGGAGTTATGGATAAAAACAAAGATGGAACAAATGTCTTCCTGCTGACTCAGTGGGAATCTTTACCTGCCTTGCCACAACATGGGAGGCAACACTCACCAGGGCAGGGTAAGAGGAGGGGCCCAAATTACCTACATCACCCAAGTGACCACTACCACCAGCACTACTACCTTGGTTCCAGAGCACCCTGGGACGTCAGCACGGGGCAGTAGCTCACTCACCACTGGGGCTGGTTTTTGGCTGCCAGGTGGGTGTCGCAGTTCCTGAGAGCTAGTTTCTTCTGGGCAAAAGAAGGGGAAAAGAGCCCCACAAAACAAAAACAATCATTTCCCTCTCAGAGGCAGTTCTACTCACAAAGAAAGTTCTACTTTCTTCCCAAAGCATCTGTCTATACTCAGAAAAACTCCAGGAAATGCTTTCTTGTCCCTGAAATCCTACTGAACCCAACTCTCTGCTGCTGAGAACTGGCATTACTAAGGTGGCAACCCAAAGCTGAGGTGAATGTGAGTGTTCAAGTGCTGACTGGCCAATCTCTGCTGTTCTCAAAATACTTTTGTTGCCAATATACTGCAATACTGGGAACAAATTAACCAAGAAGAAGCCCACTTCCCTCCTGAACAGGAGGCAACTTAGTCTTTGCCCACCATCCTCCACAGCTTTTCTCTTTATGACATGAGAGTTCAGAGCCCCATTCAAGAGGACACTCATTGCCCTGAATCCAGAGATGGGAAAGACCTACCTTGGCCTCTACCATTCTGCCCAGCACAACAAGGTCCTGTATCATCTAAAACAGTCACCACCATTCTGCTCACTTTGTGCAAAATGTCAAAGAGTCATTGAGGAGGAAGGTGGAGGAATCATGCTATAGTCCAGCAAATTGTGCCAAGGGAGGTGTTCTGGACACCAAGGCAAGTTCAAATCTCATCATTCATCATTATACACCTTGATGTTCCTTTCTGCTCTTTAGATTTCATTCCATGCAGGTACTGGTTATCTGGGATAACATACCAAGCTTTTTCTCATTACTTTTGAGCTAAACATTATCAGCTATTCTGTCCAAGACAATTCACTGCTCTCTTCTACATTTATATTCCTGTTCTGCCACACTAGCAGAGAAAGCTACAAGACATGTGTCCTCAGCATTGAAGGAAATAATTCTGGCATGCATTCACAGCTAAGGCAATAAAAAGCCACATCACCCTGCACCTACCAATGGCAAAGGAATCCAAGGTATCCAGCGACCCCCTGCTTGTCCCAAAGGAGTCCAGGGTATCAAGCCTTGTATCTGTGTATGGAAGCAGATCCAGGGAATCCAGCGAATCTAAAGTGGAGCCACCATTTCCTCCTGGTGGGGCCTCGAAGGCATCCAGGACAGAGGAGGAGGAGAGCTGCTTGGTGGGATCCATCACCAGGCCAAAGGAGGCAGGTGGCAGAGGGGTAGAGACAGGGATGCTGGCTGTCACAACTGGAGGCAGCAGCGGAGTTCCCCCCGGAAACACAGGAATCAACTGGGGCATCTCTGTTGGTAGGTTGGTGGGAATGGTGCCCTGGACCAGAGACTTCAGGGGAGCAGGAAGAAGGAAAAATAGCGAATTAGTATTGAGGAGCAAAGACTGAAAAGAGATGTCCTGGTTTTGGCCAGCACAGAGTTAATTTTCTTCTTAGTAGCTGGTACAGCACTGTGTTTTGGATTTAGCATGAGAATAATGTTGATAACACACTGATGTTTGGGTTATTGCTAAGTCATGCTTACTCAAAGTCAAGGACTTTCCATTTCCCATGCTCTGCCTGTGAGCAGGTGCACAAGAAGATGGGGGAGAGCATGGCCAGGAGGGCTGATCTGAACAAGCCAAGGGGATATTCCATACCACAGAACATCATGCCCAGGATATAAACTGAGGGAAGTTGGCCAGGGTCACTGACTGCTGCTTAAGGAAGGCTGGGCACTGGTCAGCAAGTAGTGAGCAATTGTACTGTGCATCACTTGTTTCTCTTGGGTTTTATTCCTCCCTCTCCTTTTCTATTATTATTGCTGTTGTTAATATTGTATTTTATTTTGTTTCAATTATTAAGCTGTTCTTATCTTAAGCTACAAGATAAGCCACAAGATTTGGGCTTTTTTCAATTATCCTCCTCACTGGGGAAGAGGCAGGAAGAAAGTGAGTGAGCAGCTGTCTGGTACTTAGTTGCTGACTGGGTCAAACCATGACAACAGAGAGCAACAGGCTCCCAGTGAAGGGCGTGTTGTACTAGCTGGAGCAAAAGGATACCTGGCAGCTCAATCCACCTGCAGACTTCCCACAGTCGTCCCAATTTTTCTGTACTGCAAACAATCTGGACCAGGATCTCTGAGGAGGTGTTGGGATACCTGAGTTCATCAGTCTGCAAGGCAGTCCCCTGCGCTGGGCACTTAAACTAGCTCAGGTTGAGAAACAAGGCAGCTGAGTACACCCAGTGCAAAGGTCAGGGCAATGATCACGACCCGTGGCACCTCTCACCAGGGCTTTTCCAACATGAAAATCACTATACTGCCTCCAGACCCAAGGTGGGTCACATAAGCAACGCTGGCAACTAAAATCCAACATAAGTATGAATACAGATTGTTTATGCAGCTCCCAGACCTGTTCAACGAGCTTAGGCTGAGTGCAACCTGCACAAAATACAAGGAGATTAGAGCATGTCTACTGTATAAAATACATCCATCATTCCTGCTTCACCACACTCCTTTTACTACTCTCAGACTTCCTTCAACTTCACGGACACAAGAGGCCAGGTGGAAGGAGATGTCAGGGAAGGGCTACCTTGGGTATATTTTGAGAGGCAGCTCCCTGAAGCTGCACACAGCAAAGCATGCTTGGAGGAGGACTCTACATACTCACAGTAGCAGAAATAAAGGAAAGAATGGATGAGTTTTTCCAGAGGAAGAGATAGGAGAAAAGAATTACAGAAAGAGAATGAGAGGCAGCATGCACATCTCATGCTCCAAGGACTTCCAAGGAACAAAGAAGCAGCAGACCCATGCAGCACCTGCTCTTACCAGAGGGTATGGTGACCCTTCAGCAAGGGAATCCAGGAGGGAGTCTAGTTCTTCCCCAATGATGTCCCCATCTGTGAAGTCCTCTGTGTTCTCAGGCACTGGCAAGGGTACACAGTCTGGAGACGGGAGCAAGCTGGCAGCAGGAAGTGAGGTGGGCAAGCCCTTTGCATCTGAGTCAGGAGGCAAAGGGGCCAGCCCCTCATTCACAGGGATGGTGGCCACAGGAGCTGGGAGGCACTGCAGGTCCATAGAGCAGTCTGTGATGAGAGAGAAACAGAGCCAGTCACCAGGAGAGCCTCTTGCAGGAGACAAATAGAGCACAACATGGCAAAAACAATATTGTACAACTCCATCAAATCACAAAAACCAAATATGCCAATTTTCTGAGAGGAGAGGCTCTACTCTGAAGAGTACTTGCCCTTTCATTTTTGTTCCCACTCTCCAATGGCTCACCAAGAGCTGAAATATATTCTAAGGGCCAGTGCCCAGTCTGACTGTCAGGATTTGGCAAGCACCTAGAGCAACCAGGAACAACACAAAACCTGTGGCTGAGCAGTTACCAAATTCATTATGGCCAGGACTAAAGGCCAGGGGCACGTAATACCATTTCTCTATAACCCACCACCTGGTGTTCTTCTTTAATGTTCCTCATTAATGCATTTGGCAGAGATCACTGCCTTCTCTACTCCTTGGAGCTTTGATAACCCAGCTGAAAGCTTGCTTACTTGCACACCCTCTCTAAAAACACAGGCATCCTAAATGGAAGAAGACAAAAAACACAAGGCCCTGTTGAGACGAGAGTCAGAGATTGAGTGGTGAGATCAGATTGTGCTAACAATGTGTCCCCAAAAATCCCCATCAGACTGTCTTTACCCAAGTAAATTCCCTGCTCTTGAGTTCTTCCTGATGTCCAAAAGTGGGAGGTTGCTACTCATTTCCCCCCTCAATATCTGATCAGCAAACATGCCCTTGGGAACTCATGTGAGGCAGGGCTGAGACAGGAAAGAGGCAGTGGTTTTCCCTAATGTTTCTTCCCCTGTCCAGTACACTACTGAAGTAGTAAGATGTTCCCATCATGCAATATAAACCTCTGTTAAGTGAAGTTAAGGTTGCAAGCACATGTTCTTCACAGAAGAGCATTTTATTCTCAAAAAAATTAAAGGTTAAAAAAAAGTTCAAATGTTAGAAATTTGGAAAATGCAGCGTTACATTTGCAGTTCTCAAACCAAGCACCCAAACTACCTTAATTCTGCCCCTGTGCAGATGTCCTGGAATAAAAGAAAAGAAATAAGACAAAGGTGCTACTTTCTTCATCGATATTCCATTGGCTGCACTGTAACTGCAACAGAGTAAGGCTATAAAAGCAAGGCAAAGTTTGGAAGGAGAGACAATAGCTTTTATTAGAAAGATTGATAAAATTGGGAAAGAAAGTAGACAAGCTTCAGAGACACAAAACTTGATCCAGCAAGAAATGCTGCATCCTGTCTGTAGCAGGTCTGTTCACTCAACCCCCATAAGAACTTGGCCATCCCTCTGCATCAGGCACCAGGCGAGTGAGCCCTGTTACTGGCTGCAAACTGAGAGCTTCTTCTCAGAGAGCTCAGCAAATTAGCAATTCCAGCAAACCCCCAAGTCCTGAACAAAACAACAGCAGAGATGACAAACATAGGCATGCCCCCTTATCTCTAACCTCACCTGGAGCACAGCACCAACCCCTGCAACCTTTCCTCCAGTATTTGTTGTGAATGGTCCACATGGATGGACTTCAGCAAAGGTCACTGTGCAAGGCACTGGAGGCTAAACCATGACAAAGACAGGGAAGCAGGGGAAGTGGAGAGGAACAGACACAGGTCCCTCTTCACATCCTCAAGCATGCCATTGAAAGCAAACACATGCTGTACCTTATGGGATCCAACACAGGATTTCGGTGTGCACCTGAATGCATTTCCCACAGGCTGTACATGTCCTTAGTTTTGCAGCTGCCCCACCAATCAGGCTCAGCTCCAACCCCATGCCCCCTTTGCAATGACTTTCTCATCTCATCTCATCTCATCTCATCTCATCTCATCTCATCTCATCTCATCTCATCCTTTGGTGCAGAACCCCCAGCCACCAGGGAGCCAGCTATCCAGCTTTTCTCATGGCTGGAATCTTGGCCAGATTCCCTGCAGTACAAAGGGATGTCTTGTGCCTTCCCATTTTTCAGATGTTTAAATCTGGAGTACTGTCAAGATCCCTACAGAGGCCAACAAGAAATTCAGAACATGCTGGAAGGGAAGGGGACACGTGCAGCGGGGAGCAAAAGGATGCACAATGACAGGGGCCCAAAGGATCCAGCAGTTCAGACCTTCTCTGAGGAATGAATGAGGCCCTGCATTTTCCACTCAGACTGGGAAGCAAAGAAAAGAGGCCCTCACACACCCTAAGAGGCCCCAAACCCAGAAATGCTGAATGCATGACCAAAAGGCAGACAATAACATGAGACCCCCACAGCTCAATGCATGTGAAGGGCAAGGAAAAGAGCAGGGACCAACAGGCTCCACTACTTGCAAGTGGAAGAGGGAAGATGTCCACTCCCCGCTCCCTGACCACCCAAACACTGTTATTCCTTCAGCCACTTCCTCCCACTCTACTTTGTCCAATCTTTTTCCCTGTCTCTCCTTTCCCATTCCTGCTTTCCTCAGGACACCAGATCTGCTGACCTCACTCACCAGCTATGATACCCACATCTCACATACTCTCCTTACAGAATGCTCAGGCATCCTCTGCATTCCCCTAACTTTTGCTCCATCTTAAAAGAATAAAACAGCTTTCTCTGATGAGTAGCTCACAGGCACACTCACACCTGCTGATTTCTGCCCCTGCCATCACAGTCAGCCCCACTATTATTATAAGGCCAACAAGGGGCTTGTCCATACACACCCATGAACCAAGTCTCTCATACCAAGCCCCCCCAGCTGGTAGCTTCTCTGGCCATACACCTGCCTGTCCCCGAGGGGCAAGCACAGGGCTTTTAAAAGCACTGTTTCTAGCTCTGCTCTCCAAAACAGCAGTGGTTCCCTGGTGCATTAGCTGGCCAATGGCCATACTGAGCCAGATCTGAGCCATGATCTCTCTGCAGGACTCGGCTGAGTTAATCAGATAACTTCAAGCAAAACATGGAGGAAAGGGCTTCAAGAGTCTGCACTTTAAAACAAAACAAAACAACAACCACAGAAATCCTTGCTAAAAAACTCTTCTAATCTGAAACTCTCAGGGTACCCAGCACCCACAGTTGTCCTGGTAGCACACCATGCTCAAGGCAATTGGATAACATAATTCCAGTGCTTTTGCAAAGATTTCCTAGCAGTAAAGGCTCTGTCTGCCTGATCTGCAGTAAAGGTGGCATGCTGCTCTTACACCAAATCCAGATTAGATGAAGAGCTTACTGGATGTGGTCATTCGTTAGTCTGTAGGAGGAGTCCAGTTAATTTTAGCACAGCAAGATAATGTGAAAAACTCTCCTTAATTCACAGAACTGGGTCTTATGATCTCATATAGCAAGCAGATACTAAACTGGCATTCAACAGAGAACTAACATGCTTTCCAAAGCACCCAAATCATGAAATTAGTTTCTTTCTATAAAAAGAGCAATTGCTACTTGTGGTGTTAAGTCCTCACACTTACCTTCACGCACACAGAGCTACTTTACAAAGGAACAAAGACTGATGTGCTCAGAGGCAGAAGTTCAGTGCTCCAGCACACAAGGTAGCAAGCCTTTCTACAGGGGCAGAGTTAAGGTCACTTGTTTCCCAGCATGAAAAAAGCAACCCTGTTAATCTTCCTTCTCCTCCTGGGTGCCTAACCCTGAACTCAGCTCTCCCTGGGTTCCTCCCAACTTCTTTGTTTTCAATTCTTCCACCTCAATGTCTTGGAGGACCACATGCACTCAGAGCAAAACAACCTTAACTTCACTTTATCTGGACTGTTTTGTCTTGGAGCAGAATTTCAGAAGCTTTGCCAAGAGCAGCTTCAAGAAAGCACAACTGGAGAGAGCTGTGTACCTCAGCAGACCCTTTTAACTCCCAGACACGTCTCTCACAGGGCCAGGACAAAACGCTGGTTTTGTAAGAAAAACACTCCTTCTTTGCACCACCACTTTTTCCTTCTCCCAGTTACCAAAGTCAGGAGGGTGCAGAAGAGACACAAATGCAGGTGATGAACCTCTCAAGCCTGCCAGCCTGATCATATACCATACTGAAGCCACAAAAGTCTGAGGAGAGAGATATCTTTACCTGTTTCAATGTCATCTATTGAGCCCAATCCATTGGAAGTAGCCTGCAAAGAGGATGTAGGAAAAGGTAGACAAAAAATATTGTGAGAAGGTAATCTTTAAATAGACATCCACACTTTACATATGGGACTCTTCACTACTCCTAAATGTGTATGACCCCTTCTTTTCCTTTATGGCCTCTTTCTGTGCTGGAACAGTAAAACCAATGAACTTTAGGAGGCCATTGATCCAAGGAATCTATTCATGTTTACCTTCAACAGATGACAAATCCTTTTGCTACAAAGGAAAACTATGTCTGCACAATATCCAACCATGTGAGCAACTCCATACATAGAACAGGGTATTTCATGTGTGGATGAAAACACTGTGTCCCAAGTCCCAGGACACATCAATTGGTCAGCCCACTGCATGGGAGATCTGATTAGCCTGATCTTACACAACGTTCCTTTTCTTAGTTCACGTATTTTGCAATCTAACAACCACAAACTTCTACAGCAAATTCAAAACAGGAAAATGTTTCTGCCAAGACAACTGCTGACTTGGAGCTCAAGGCAAGGAATAAATTGAGTCCATATTTTACAGAAACATAAATCGAGGTAAGTACATGTGCCTTCAGATTAAGCTTAAAAAGGCACAAGTAAAGCATTTGTCTTGTAATACTGCATCTATTACAGTGGGGTTTGCACTATTTTCAATTCTTATAAAAGGTAAAGATTTTGAAATTAAAAACTAGGCCCAACTATTAAAGAAAGTTGACTGGCCTTCCTAGAAAGATGTGAAGCCAAACCACTGAACAGTGAGAGGTAAAGTAGTTCTTTAGTACTTTGTTGTACAAAATTACGATGTTTATAGTTTTATTGTTTATTTGCTTTAAGGAGCTTTGTGGAATACCAAACAGCATGTAAAAACAGCAAGTGCTTGTTGGGACTTTTTTTTGCCCAGTGGTAGACCAAGGAAACCAGAAATTTCTTCTATTTTACCTTAGTATTTGTACACTGCCCTGCCCAGCTGGGTCTCCCAGGACAATACAAACAATACATAAACTCTGTATGTACCTTACTCAGTACATCACAGGATTTAATACTATATGTTTCTTCAGCAGTTGCACTTTCTGACTTTTACTTAGCATTGTTGTTAGACATTCAAAACTTGAAAACAAAAATTTATTTAAAATGCAAGAGATAGCAAACATCCACAATAACTAAGAGAAATAACCATCACTGGTGATCTAATTACCAACATAAAATTATGTCAGCAGAAATGTTTTCAAAGAAATTAATTTCTTGGAAATATCCCTTAAGAGCAGAAAACACTAATTAAAACAGTTCAAACTTAAAAGACAGTTATAAATTTGCATGTAAATAAAACTTTAAAGCATTCTAGTAGCATAGTCCATAAAGAGTAACAACCACAGGATGCAAACTCTACCTGGTTTGATGAATTGATTGAAGTGCCATTACTGAGTAGTGAGAATGTTTCCAATTCCTGCTGCAAGGAAGAGAGAGATCTTAGAGCAGAATTCAGCCTGTGAATGCTCATGAACTAGGTAAAGCTGGGTTACAATATGGTTTCCTTCCAAGCACTGCCCAAAAATAAAATTCACCCTGAAAGATTACTCCACTGTGACACAAGAGTGCACATTTGTCAACACTGAAAAGGGACATTTAATTGTTCTGTACACCTCAGAACATCCAACCCACAATCAAGAGGCAAAAAACTTCCTTGAGAAACAGATGGGTTTGCTTTTTGTTAAGAAATTACTACTTTGGGAAGGCATTACCACACTGGAGTGAAAGCTGGAACTCAAAAGATCAAAAGTGTTAACAAAATACCAATCACAGAATTTCAAATAATAAAAAGCATTCTAGGGTGTTTAATTTTTAAATTTCTAACATACAAGTGGTTTAAGCCCATCTCAGCTGAGTAACATGACAGTGGCAAAAAAGGCGGCAAGGCCAATACAATGAACAGCTACAAAAAGTATTTCCACATAAACTTCCCTTTCTTTGCGACAGAAACATTTTGGAGCGTGGAAAGCTGCTATGAGATCAAGGAGTTTTCTAAGCGTAGGCAAATCACATGTGAGGTTTGTTAGGGAGAGGATTAACATGTTACAGCCAGATTTACCCTAAAAGCTCCCTGCAAACCAGATGCCCACCAATCATTCCACCTCATGCTACAGAGGTGCCCCTCTGCAATTGGAACACGCTGTTTGTTTAACACTGCCGTGCTTGGGGCCGAGGATGCAAACACAAACATCAGCCTCCAAGCCTCCACTACTAGCTCATGTTCTCTGCTGCTGAGAGCAAAATCTGTGACCAAGGCAGCTTATGGGAGAGCAGCTTTATCGCTGGCAGTGGCCTAACGCCCTCTAGCTCCATCCCAGGGTACACATTTAAACACCTACAGCACCTCCTTGTAAAGTTACAGATCCAGCCACTGGGGTCAATTAGTTTCTGACCAGGTGTGTACCCATTGCTCTCCCAAAGCCAAGCCTTTCCCCCACCACAAAGACGTGTACACCTAGAAAAGGGGCAGGAGCCCTTCATGATCCACTGCACTACAAAACTAGCCATGCCTCCAAAGCAGCAGAGGATCCCATCCTTCTCATCTCATAACAGGGAGATGATTGTGATGCAAAACCTGCTTTGGGATCAGGTCACACGTTCCTCTCCTGCAAAAAACACAGCAGGCATCTGCTGTGTTGGAAATTTCTCCTGCAGCACCAGCTGGGGACTCAGAAAACATCCTGGCAGTAGACACAGAGCAGCACTGGGGTTAGAAATGGATCAAGGCAAAGTGAGTCAGAGGGTCAGGACGAGGAGGGTTGCCAGCAGCCTGCTAGAGTTTGCAGGGTTGTGTACACATGTCTGTAACTGCAGAGCAGCACCTACCACTTCTGCAAAAGTAAATTTGTACAAGCAAAGGATAGCCTTTAAGACAAAAGAAGTCATACCTGAGGTCTTTTGTATGCTTTTCGAACCCTCAGTCCCAGCTTCTGGGCAAGCTCCTGCCCCAGTTGTGTGACACTTTCATCCTGGGGACAAAACAATTGATGGGACACTTTCAGTTTTGCCTTTGTGTCACACAGAACAAAAAATAAGGAGGAATGCAGTCATGCACATTGGGCTGCACCAAGCCTCAACTTCAGACAGCAGCAGATAGATAATTTCCAGAACAGCCCCAGAGAGTCCAGACAGACTTCAGCATTCTTGTCATTTAGTCCTGCCAAGATGCTGCAGTTGCACCAGGAGTTTTGCCCTACACTCATTCAATGATGCAGAAAATCAGAATCAAGTACCTGCTTCCAACAAAGCACCCACTCTGTGAAAACAGGGTTCAGGAGTCCTGAGGGCAAATTGGCTGAAGGAGCTGCCAAGGCTGGCAACTGATTCAGCTTCCACAAGGTCTCCATGCCTGGGAAGGAGCCTGCATGTCTTCCCTCTCCGCCAGCTGCAGAGTTAATCATCAGTTTTGATATGCAGACAGTACCCACTAGCCTGTTTTGCTTGTTTGTTTTTAAAGCTGAAACCAAGTCTCAGTTTTCAACCTACTAGCTAGAAGGCATTTTAACTGTCTCCAGCTCCAGCTAAACTGCCTCAGCTTAGTCAAGCAGATCTTCAGCTTTCCCTGTTGTGTAGCATTTTACCATCCTCCCTGCCCAGTGTCCATGCCCACTCACACACCACCATGGGTTTCCTGCCCAGACTAACAACCTGCCACAGTCTTCTACACTTATATATCACCAGCAACTGTTTCCTTCTGTTTTCCTCTCTCTTCCTGTTTGCAAAAATATCAGAGTACTTCAACAGTTTTTTCAAAAAAGAAAAAAGGTATCTATCTGCCCAACCTGTTGTGATAGCTCACCTTAATCTCCCAGAATTTCCCCCCTCATGTCCAACCTTGAAGCTTGCCCTCTTCTCTCTACTTTCCATGCTGGTCTTTCCAATCTCCTTCTCCTTGCAGGTTGAGTCCTTTCGCTTTCAAGAGCTGAGAAGCCTCTGGTTCTTCCAGCCCACCATATCAGTAACTTTTCCCTTCAATCTGGAGTGTCATTTTTTGATTGTGTTCCCCCACACCCTCAACATTAGTCTTGGCACCATCTTCACTGAACTCAATGAAAACAAAATCTAGCTTGTCTATTTCTTCTTCTAAAACACCTCATGCCATACCAAACACAAGTGTACCACAGAGAAGTATTAACTTCATCAAACTGAGAACTTCTGCAAACTAGCAGCACTGAGTGTCTGCACCCAGAAATAAGTTAACTCTGACAGACAGTGAGCCAAATGAGCAGCACATCCTTTAACATCAGAAGTTCTAAGACAGGCTCTGTTTTGAACACAACAAAGTTCTCAGCAATTACAGCAATTGGAAGATGGAAGTACCCATGTGCTCCAGAGGGTAATGGAAACAGGAGTGAAATGATGGATAGTATGACTTGCCTTTGATGCAGAGAAGGCTTATGATTTCTGTTAAGCAGGTAACAAGACAATGTTAATTTATGTTTGTTAATTTACAAGGCTGAATTGTTTAGAATAGGAAACACAGATCACTCAATATGGAAATTTTTAGGCTGAACTTTCCTGGCACAGAGAAGTTTGATAAAGTAATGATAATAATGGCAGCTATGTAAACATAACTATATAGTTAAAATATAAATTAAATTAAGTGGCTAAACTGCAATGTAAAATATAGCTTTACAAGAACACCTACACTAGATGCTTTTGTTAATCAAGGGTTTGTTTATAAAACAGTTCCATGGGACTCCCCAAAAATGATATCTTTAATATGGTTTGGTCACCCTGTTCTGCCAAGTAAAGAAGCTAGACTTTACAAGCACAAAAGGAATAACTAACTGCTAACAAGGCTTTCAAAGATTGCTTCTATACCACTAATAATAAAGGAAAGTTAACTTCTCCTGCTGAGGTGGAAGCATTTTTCTTCTAACAACATTACTGTGATGGATCAGAACCAACATCAGGAAAGTGCTCACTTGAATCCATGTAATCACAGTTTGCTTTCCAGATCAATATCCGGCCTAAGAGGATGCTTAAAAGCACTATCAGGAAAATATTTAGCCCCTAATATATGCAGACAGTTCTCTCCGCATGCAAAAATTTACACACCACTGTACACAAAAATAAGTGTGCCATGTGATGTCAAGGGCACCTTTGCATGTTCCTCAAGAAATAAAAAGCTTGATCACTTTGCCTTAGCAATCAGTAAGTGAAATGTGAGACATTTATATCCAACACAGGAAAACCATACAAGTTTTCCTTTCAGAGCTCCAGTTCCCATTTATCCTTGTCACTTTTATTAGAGATAAAAAAGCAGCCAATTAAAACATTCTCATGGCTTTAGTTCACCTTTTGTTTGAGTAGGGGTTTGTTCTTCACAAACAGACCATGAACCTGCTGTCACTAGCTGGTGTCCCTGGCTGGCACTATCTGTAAGAGGTGACTTGGCCTGAAGAAACATGTGAGGACAAACAACTTTGAGTCAGAGAGACAGAATTTTTGGGTATAAGCATGTTCTTGGGAACAGACAAAATTTCTCTTCCACTATCCTCTGGCCTCACACTAAGCATGTTGAGGAGAGGAAGATTGTGAGCCACAAAACCCAAGATGAGTTGTATGTCAAAAACTTACATGTGGGAGGGACAGCAAGCATCGGCTGTTGCACTCATACGCTTCTTTGTGTCTTCCAAGTTCATTTAAGGAACGGGCTTTCCGGAATAGCGCTCGGATGTTCTCCTTGTCGAGACTCAAAGCCTTCTCGCTGTCTTCCAGTGCCTTCTCATACAACCCCTGCATGGAACAGACCACCTGCAGTCAGCTGAGGCACAGCAGGCTAACTGTCCTTCTCTGTGAATGCAAATGTTCTATCTCTCAGCAGAAAACAGGAATACAAGCAGCAGGTGGAAGTACATATGCTACCTCATGCACAGACCAGCATGCAAACACACCTACATTAACAGAACATTTTGTTAAATCTTGCAAAACTCAAAACACTTCAAAGTCAAGGAATGACAGAACTAAGGTTGCTTGAGCAACCTTATCTTGTCTTCCCCTCTACCCTGAGTATGTTATACTTGAAAGTCTTTAATTATGTGACTGCTTGCTAACTTTCAAGGGACTCAGTGTCCTTACAAACAGGACAGGCCGGCTCTGGGGTTGTGCCATGAAGGAAAGCTATTACATGCCTGAGTAAAATGGAAGCATGCAGCCTTTCAAAGCCTGGGTACTTCAGAATCCCTTTCCATGTGTATGCTGCACAAGTTCCTTCAAGACCCAAAGCCTTCCTACCATCTTCCAGTGTCTCAATGGAGGAGGCAAGAGCCTCCAGAACAATAAACAGTATTCCAGAAAAATACTTGTTCAACACTGGAAGACACTGGACAGTTCTAACTCCTCACCACTGAAGAGCAGAACTGCATTGTTCTTAGAACCTTAGGCCTGTCCCCCTCTCCTCACATCCTTCCTCTGGTCTTGCAAGACATAGTGCAATTGTGAGGAGAATGCAGACTTTTCAGTGTGTTGTTGTCTCCTTCAGTGTTTGAACAGGGAGTGGACAAAACCAGCTGAAATATCTCATGACATCTTTTCCAACTGCACAGCACTGCAACCCTGGCTCCTGGGGATGACTTGGGAAAGTACTCACCATGGCAAAGTAGCAGGCAGCTCGGTTGACATGGAGCTTGCAGAGGAGCTCCTTTGGGATGGTCACCTCATCAGAGGCTGCATAATCTGCCACATTCAGCCCTTCTACATACTGGACCAGGGAAAGCTTGAAATCCTTCTCTCGGAACAAATCATTGCCCTCTGCAAACAAGTTTCTCACCAGCTTCTGCAAAAAGGCCTGGGCAGCAGGGAGAGAACAAATAGACTCAAATGGATATTCAGAGACAGGAGAGGCTTCCCAATTTCCCATTCCTTTCTGTATCTTTTAGCAAACTGCTTGCCCACTAAGATACTCCTTCATCCCTACCCTCCTGTAAAACATCAGGTTTTTTGGTAGAAGAGAATAATCCAGTCAAATTCCCATTCTTCTTGAGTACTTAAGTGTCTTCTCATTTGCCTGAAAGTTGTCATCATCAGAACCTTAAAACTTTAAGTCACAGGTAAATTGTGACAGACCATCCCACATTCTTCACTTTTGGCATGTAAACTAACGGCTGTGCAACAGAACAATAATGCTAACCAGAGGGCTCCCAGCTTCAACAAACAAAATCTCCATTACCTCATAATCTTCTTGGCTTAGGGGTAATGTGGACCTGAAGAAAAAGAAGAGAAAATACTCATGAAACAGGCATCTATGTAAACAAGGGCTTTTGTCTGATTAAGAGTTCCTTTTTCTAGTCCTGTGCTGGTAATCTCAGTAAGTTACTGAATGTTTTATCACTGCAAAGGCAGCTGAGGCAAAGAGAATACAGTCAGGGAGCATTATGCTCAGTGACACTCACAGTGGTGTCAAGCGATGGTCACATGTAAGAAGGACTTGAGACTAGAGGAGTCTTATTTTCATTTATTTTCTGTGCATACATGATCCTCTGTAACATGCCTTCTGACAGTCACCTAAAAAACCCATCTTTAATAAAGTCCCATGAGAGACTGCCATGAAGAATACAAGTGTATTTTATGTGCATCCGGCTCTAATGAGAGGCACCAGAGTGGCACTCCAAGACCTCTTCAAATTCTTTGTGAGACCAGAGACACACACAGAAATAAATGCAATCACTTTTCTCTGCCTTAACTTAGCCACATGCCTTTAGGCCTACCCCACAAAAGGAAGGGAGAAAACAGTGCAGGTTCAGGAGTTCAGTTCATTTAACTCCAACTTTCTTGGCCAAGGCTGAAACACAAAAACTGGCAGTGCTTGTGAGGATAACACCTACCCTACAACAGCACTGAGACTTAAGAGAACGGTTCTGTTCTTCAAATTGGACCACCCAATTCATCCAGGCTTGGTCCACATATATTTATTGCTTCTCTTCAAGGACAAATCAATAGGCGCTAGAGGAATCCTCAGCACCTTTCATAGCTTTTCTCACATACAGTGCATACATGATCTTACTGGTTACAGAATAAACATTTTTTAGATTTCACCTAATCACTCCTTAAAACTAACTACAGGAAATGTCATGGCTTTGTAAGAAATATTCATGCTGCTTACATATTTGGACTCCCTCTTTCACATCAAAACAAACCAACATATGGCACTGCTCCTGGTTCAGAGTGCAAGATACACCCCAGATGCATGAACTACACCTCATATTTCTAAATTATTTTCTTCTTCAGAATCTTGTGCATTTTTATAAATGCTACCAATATAAATCTCACAATTACCTGTCCAAAACTGGGCTATCAGCCTTATTTAGTCTCCGACTGGGATGAAAATATCATGGTCATATTACAGGATACAAATATGTAACATGGAAAATCTAGGGGGTTTCCTATTGTAGTGGCACAGATTTCAGGCATAATAATTGCAGGACACAAAGCAGACCTTAAAAAACCCGAAACCAATCTGATTACAATCTTACTACTTCCTTACTCATCATGGAACCTGGACCTGAGTTTGAGGCCTCTGCTAAGTCAAACATTGAAGGGAGAAATACTACTGTATCTTATAAGGAAGTACTAGGATTTGTAACTACTACATAAGCAAACACTTCAAGCTCTGCAAGGCCACATGACATTCATAGAAGAGTGATCTGAGACATCTACATTGCAGGTTGGCAACTGTAAAAGAACCCAGGTTATCTATTTTTCCCATAGGCACCATATGGGGTGCCTAACAAGTTATGTACCTTATTTCCCCACCTAAAGAGCTGAAACACTATCTCCCTTCCTAACAAAGGTGGGATAACCTTGTTAAGAGAGCACTTTGAGATCTTCATACTGAAGATGATGTAGAAGATCCAAGTACTATTAGCATTATGCTGACTGTAAAGATAATCCTGGAACTGCAGTGGAGGCCAAAACCAAAGGAAATTAAAATGACAGAATTTTAAGTTTAGGGACCTCTAACAGGACAAGAAACACTCTGAAAAAAAATCACAGTCAAAATCCTCAGGACAGTATCTCTTTCCCATGCAGCAAACTCAAAGCAGTGAATAGGAAAAACTCAGTTCCTGCAATCCTCAACAGAAAGATGACTGCCTCCAAATCCACAGGGAACACTGAGGTTGTCCACTTACTGAATGAACTGAAGTCCTTTCTCTATTTCTTGTTTTCTCTTCTGCCTCTCCATTATGGTTGCTGTGGAGGAAGAAGAAAAAGAAACAACACGAAGTGAGTCATTTTAGGTCTTGCTGGCAATTAAACAGCAAAGTATTTTGTTTGTGCCCGAATTTACTACTAACAAAATGTTCCAGACCTGATGCCCTGAACAGCAAAGCCCATGATTTATCCATACTGCAGATACAGCACAGCAAGCAGCTCGCTACCAAGTATCTGCTTTTTCTCACATGCCACTGACAGGATACAGGGGCAAAGAGGAATTACTTCAATTTGAGCTCCCAGCTTAGGCCGCCAGTAAATAAAGCAATAGGAACTGTTATCATGACTGCCTTCTAGGAAAAGGAAGAAACCAAATACCATCTTTGCCTGCACTGGCAGTCATTTCAGGAGTGTGTGCCTAGACCCTCCCATGATACAATTCTGACCACTATTTATCTGGAACAGATTTAAATTGGTTTATTGCACAGCATATGAAATATACCTTATCTACATAAGGTTTATGGAGGTACAGCACAAAGGGAGATGCAAAGGAGGAGATGAAATTGCTTGCTGTGGTCCACATAAAAGGACAGCACTGAATCCGTGCAATGGGGATTTCATGCTGAAAATCAGCAGGCAAGAGCAGCACAGACTGGGGAACACTTCTTTGGAGAGGGAACAGAGCCCTGTCCTGCAGTGCTTTAAACTGGGGTGGGCAGCACCCTTCTGAAAGCTCAAGAGTTATCTGCACTTCATCCTCTGCAGTTTGGAAGCAAATCTTGAAATGGCTCCCCAGTGACCTTTCTCCAAGGTACACAGGTCTGTCACATAAGAAAAGAATAATGAAGGTGAGAAAGGATGGCACTTTGTGGTAAAACTGAGCTGCTGATGACAGCAAATTTCACATCAACCAGTTTGACCACAAATAATGCTCAGCATTTGAGGAACAGGAACTTGGGGACAAAGGCAGCAAGCACAGAAACACTGAAATGAAATGAAGACCCTGTACCTTCCCAACCCAGAACTGTGTCTAAGAAGATATTAAAGCAATTTCTCCACCTCTACACCACAACAGCTTGGACAGGATTATCATCTAGCTCCCTTTTACATTAAGACCATCTCTATCATTCTAAGATATCTTGCAGTATCAATGACACAGGTTGAAGGGGCCTTTAAGGTACATAAGAATCAATCCTGACAACTCAGCAAGCCCTTAATTGATTGTGCTCTTTGCCATGCAAAATGTAGAACTGAACCTGCCCTTTACCACCAAGAAGAGTGGGGGGAAGCAGAAAAGACTGGAGTGAGAGAAAGTGGCAGCAGAAGGAAGCAAGAACTTGAAAGTGATACTTTGTAGTTTCTAAGTCATCAGACAGTAAATTTGGGAGCAACCTGGTTCAAGCAACAGGTAGGAGACTTTAAGCAGCTGAACTTGGAACAGGATGGGCAGTGCAGCAAGAAAGGGAAAGCCAATAGACAAGGTGAGGGATGATCAGCATCTCTACAAAGGCTTTTAAACAGAAGTGATGGAGAAGAGCTGATATACTTCAGTACAACATCAACAGAAGGCCTGCATTGATTCATAAATAGCCTGGATAATGAGCAATCAGGAAGAAAGAAGGAAATTTAACAAGGAGATTGTGAGGTTAATATGATCACTAACGATACAGGCAGACAGGCTTGAGAGGTAGACAAGGAGAGAGATAATTATTTTTTTTTTCTCCCTGTGTGAAATTCTGCAAAGACAGAGGAAGAAAGAGAGAACAGAGAAGCGGAAGAGGAGCAGTAGGAACCATTTCCACAAAGGCAGCAGTGAAAGACATGAAAGGACAGAGCCACCCCAGATCACTGTAAGAAACTGTGAGGGCCATCTGAGACAAGAGTGAGGAAAGGGCCTCCACAAGAAATGACAAGAGAGAAACTCTGGGGGAGAAGAGAAGGCAAAAGAGTCAAATGGACCCTCCCAAAGGCTCATGGGGAGAGCACAGGGAAGAAGGAAGAATTTCTAGCTAAATACACTAAAAGTCTTGAAACATTCCAAACAGCCTCACCTTGGACCCCCCACCTATGCCTCTCTGTCCATGGTGTAGGAGCTCAATTTCAGCAGAGGTCCAGGTCCTGCCTTATCTGAGCTATGCTGTAGGTGAATTAGTCCTCAGTTCTACCTCTGGGACAAACCTTAGACCTCCACTGCAGGCAGCTTGTCTCCAGTCCAGTCTCTGGCACCATCTCCTACCGCTGGATTCACTGAGTGGACCTGGACCAGATTCACCACCTCATCCTCTCTGGGACTGTTGATGGACCACTCCTACTGGCATCTAGTTCTGCCTACACTGTTCACGTGTGGTGGGACTGTACCCCGTGAGTGAGGGCATTGCTGGTGACTGCCATCACCTTCTGCTGCTACTCACTTGTCCTGCCTGGAGGTGTAGCCCTGCTCTTGCTGCTCCCTGAGTCATGCTGGGGGGAACAAAAGTCAGGAAAGCGAAGCAGAAGCCCACAGATCTGATGAAAAGGGAGATTATTGGTGACTGTGGGGAGGGCAGCTGAACACTGGCTGGTCAACACAAGGCAACGGCTGCATTCCAAAGATGCCATGGCACACCTTTACAATTGTGTATATCCACAAAACACATGACCACCTTAAAAAGCTTTCAATACACATGGTCTACTTCTGTTTCTGAGCTCAGCCTTTAAAACACTGTGCAAGGAGAGAAGAGATCAGTACCTGTTCTCACAGCTACCCCGACCCTGCTGCTAAAACATCCTACACAGCGGGATGTGAGTCTGTGTTACAGTGAGAACTGATTACTGTTGCTTGCCCAGAGAGAAGGGCATTCAAAAGTTACTGACCCAAACCTGGAGTGCAGCCAAAGGACTACTGGGAATGGCTACAGAATGTCTGCTTTCTAGAGTTACCCAACTCTTCTTGCATCTTGAAGCTCCCCTTCTGTTTTTTCCTCTCCTCATCACTATTGCCACTGCATCCAGCATGAATATCCCCACCCTTGCTTCACCCTTGGTTGACCAGCCCATTGCATCTCTGTAAGTGCCACAACACACAGCTACAGTTTGCTCCTTGCTATAAAACCCTGATAAAAGGCAACCTTCCATGCCCTGCACGCTGTTTATGCTCTGCAGTTCTACATTCATCTTCCAGAGTGAATGTTCTTCAACCCAAAACCCTCCATTGCCTTCTTTAAACATAAACACAGGCCTGATCTCCACTCTAGACTGCTGCTCCCTGGTACTGCCTCACATTCCTCCCTCCCTGCAAGCGGGTGACCAGCCTTCTCTGCTACAGGTCTGTCACACCTCCAGGCTTATGTCATGACTTTGCACATAAGACTCATACCCTCATGGCAGCACCTTCAAAGCACTCACTGTGTACTGCTACTCAACAACTTCTTGCACATCTCTCAGGAACAATTACCTTTCTTTCCTCTTCAATGTGACTCCACATCAACAATCTCCTTCACGTGTGGCAGACTCCTCATCTGTCCTGCCTGCCCCAACCACTGCAGAAGGCTGCCAGTCAGACTCTTCTTTTTGCTCCTCACACCTCCTCCTCCACTGCCTCACCAGCAAACTCAGTCACTTCTGTCTCCCCCATCGTTCCAGCCTCAAATCACCAGCAAAATTCAAATACCAAGTATTTATACCTCCATTACAAAGCTCTCATCCTTTCAGTCCAGAGACATTTATCCTCCCTGGTCTAGCATGTAGAGAGAACTTTATTCACAGTTTGTCAATAAATTACAAACCATTTGCCAGAGAGGAATATAATGCTACAGACAGGCAAAATGGTTTTCTTGCCTTCAGAAGGAAGCATGAGCCAGTGAACTGGGTGACTGAATCACAAACTGGGTGGATATCCTCTAGATGGGTAGATGGTAGAAACACGAGATGAACGGAAAGACTTGAGTTTATCTTATCAAGAACACAGCTCTTATTCATAACCCTGTCAGAACTGAATTTGGGCAAAGTTTTTCATACTGTATTTCTGAGATGGCAAGGAGCTGACGCTTGACTGACTTCCAGGCATTGACTGTAACATTTCAGCTAGAAATAAGCACACTCAGATGCAAGTTGCAGGTTGCAGAGCTGACACTGGAGCTCCCCAGGGAAAAGGCTCCAGGATACACTGGTCCAAAACATGGGAGTCTTTCACTGCCTGCAGTTTGGCCACCTTAGTGGTACAGCAGAATAGCTAACTGGGCACACATTAAGTAAAGGACAAACTGCAGAGCCCACTACAAACTTGGGCTCTTGCTCACTCCTGCAGCTGCTTTCTGCCATGTCCCACTCCCTGGGTTTCACTGCTTCTCTCAGCCAACCGCTCTTGGATTCCCCACCACTGTGCTGTACCCACCAGGGCAGACTCCTCTGTCCCTCCCCACACCTGCAGCCCCAAGGAACTTCCATGGCCACCATCTCACATCCCAGCACCCCACTAGTGCCCCGCCTGCTTTGCAGCATCACTGGGGTCACTGGGGTGCCACCAGCTGCACCCAGCAATATTCACTGCACCCAGTGAATGCAGAGCAAGGTAGCAACAACCAGCTCACCCCCCAGCGAAAATAAAAGCTGTGACTCTTAAGTTTCCCAGAGAGGGGGATGGTGGTGGGGGCTAAAGCCTCAACTGACGACATCAGCCCCTATTACCTCATTTTCCAGCCCCTTCAGCCTTGTGTTCCACACATAACCCTTCCATAGTAGCTCCACACATAACCACTCCATACATAACACCTTCATGTACCACAGGCCACCCTTCCTCCTGCCCCCACTGCAGCGCAGCCAAGGAGCAAGGAGAGAGCTGTGGGCTAATGCTGCCTATCCCTAAGCCACTTGCTCTTGGGTTTCTGCCCACCCAGCTCGCATTCCTGTGCCTCATTTGAAAAACTAAATCCGGGGGCTGGTTCCCACACGGATGGCGCGGGAGCCCTCGCTCGCTCCCTCCCCCCCCTGCCCGCACTAGGCCGCCGGTCCCCGGCCTTGCGTAGAGGCCGCAGCCGGGAGAGGCGCCACCTCGGCCGCTGGAGCGGAGAGGGGCCGGCGGCACCTCCCGCACCCCCGCGACTCTGCCGAACGCCGGCACCCCGGCACTCCAACACTGCGGCCCTGCTGGGAGGGGTCTCCCAGGGCAGGAGACATCCATGTTTCCCCGGGAAAAGGAAAACAAACCAAAACATACTCTTCCTCCTTCCCCACCCCCATCCACTTAAATAAAAATCACGCGTCTCCAAGAGTCTGGGAGACAGCTTTAAGAGGAAAAAAAAACCAAAATCCAACATATAACGTCCCCTGCCACCCGGAAACTGTCTAAAACATTAAAGAATTAAAACCAAAACAAACAAAACAAAACCCAAAAAAGCCATAACACAGTCTTCTTATTTGATAAACTTTAGAAGACCCCAAGGAAGGTCCATCTAAAAAGCAATTCCAAAGGGCTTCTCTGCCGTTTCATGGGGTTTGGACCAAACAAGAGGGGGAAACTGCAGCCTAAATACAGACCAGAATACACATCCCGAACGTACAAAACACAAACAGGCACAAACGCGATTAATACTAAGTTTTCCACGTAAACCCAGGGTCTTTCCCCCTAGCTATGCAATTTTAGACTACCACATTTTTTTCCAGGGGGTGGGATTAGGATCTTTGACAATATTTTTTTTTTTTTTTTGCAAACCCCACATTTTTGGCGGAAGAGTGTTTAGGTTCAAAATCTCACCCGTATTATTTTTCACCACATTTTTTTACATTTCCAATTACACAACCTTTCATCTATGCAGCTACTATCTGAAACCTTTACTTTCTAATGAAGCAACATCCAGAATTTCTTGTTACTCAAGTCCACCCCTTTCTACATACACAAACACACAGAAAATTGATTTAAGACAAAAATAATCCCCCCAAAATAATAATAAAGAACTCACCTCTCCTCGGGTTTTCCCCCCCACACTAGGCATAAACTTTCCTTGATAAATGGTATTGTATTACTAGAGATATTATTAATGTATTATTACTAGAAGTAATAATAATAGTAAGTGCTATTTAATTATAGAAGGCAGCATTCTGCTTCTGGATCGGCTGCCCCTGCAGCTCCCTCCATGTGCCTCCTGATCTCTTTACTTTCATTTCCAGGTCTCGCTCTCTCTCGCTCGCTCTCAGCTGCACCAGCAAGAGAAAATGCCTCCCTGCATATCCACTGGGCCCTAGAGGCTACCGCTTTCCATTACAAAAACTCACAAATCTTTCCCTTGAGGCTGCTTTTGAGATTCTTTAAGGTGAATTAGGCTTTAAAAACAAAAACAAAAACATCTGAAAAATAAAGCGCTTCAGCAGTCGACTCTCCGTTCTAATTTTAATGAAACATTTTTTCTTCCTGGTTGTCTTTGCTGATACAAAAAAATATACTCCAAGAGAAAGCAAAGCTGCCTCTGCAGAGGGAATGCATGCATACGAACGCGGGAAGGAATTGTGAGACCCCCCCTGGGATTATCACATCCGTGAAGCAGTGACCCTTGTGCCCACCCATTTCTGCTCGCTGGACGGGGGCCAGGGCCATCGCTGATGGCAGAGCAATTATCTGCTTCAGCCAGACCTTACTTACTCCACCCTGCACTGCTGAGGGGGTGCCCTGTAAATAAAATAATCTGAAAACATAAATCTTTGGGTGGAAAGGAATATGCATTAAAAAAAGAAAGAAAACAAAAACAATAACAAAACAAAACACAAACACAAACACAAACAAAAACAAAACAACAACAAGAAAACCAAACTAAACACAAAAATAAAACAAACAAAAAATTTAAATCTCAATTATTACTATATGTTATATGTCTGGATATTATACAATCTACATATATTTTATATATATACACACGTATATATATATGTTATATAGATGTAGATGCATATATACAGCATTAATAAACCATATTAATATTAAATTTTATATGATTGGGTAATATACAATCTACATATATATTATATCTATGTGGATGCATACATTTTTTTATGTTTATGCATACACATGTGAGTTTAGACACTTTTTGGAATTGGATTTTTTGCTTGTTTTCATCCCAAATCCCTCAATATTTTCCGAAAGTGGACTGAATCTCCAAGCAGTCCATGCTAGCAGAGCTCCAGGAAGAGAACTGCTGGTGGAAAGGGAGGCTGAGTGGGACCTGTTCTACCATGGGTTGTGAAGATCCAGATGCACAGACATCTTAGCTGGGGGGTCACCCATCCCCACCAAGCTACACTAACTTCAAATAACCCTCTGCAAGGAGTTTTATGCTCCTACAGCCTCCCTGCTAGAATAGTTTCCCTCTCCCTAAAGGATTCTGTCTATCCTTAGATTAATAATTTCCAGACTGACACTGGCTTAAATTACCAATTTTTTCCCAATCTAATCAGTGACATGTTTACTCCTGAGTGTCTCACTTCTCTGTTTACAGTGACCCACAAGAATGTCAGCTTGTGCTTGGCAACTGTGTACTCTGCCAAGATTCAAAGGCAGATAGAAGGAACATCTGAAGTATACTAGCCTTGCTTGATATTTAAAATGCATTGATCAGAAAAGGAAAGACTTTATTATACGGAGTAGGATTGGCTTCTGACAGCATTGCCAACACAATAAACTGATAATTTATGAAATACAGGCTGTGACTTGTATAGTGTACCTTATGACACTGGAGAGCATTATCTAATGCTCTTCACAATATTTTATTACAATGCACATTTTTAGGTATTGGTTTTGATCCAAAGATTGCTACTATCTATGGATAATGTTTATTTTTATTAACTCTTCAGAAGATTTGTTTTTTCTTAATTTAAGGTGGTGACACTGTGACAATGTCTAGAACCTAAACTAAGCTGGGCCTCTGGTGCAGAAGCTGCTGGGTAAAATGTACATTAAATGACAAACCCTATTGATGGAGTGATTTTGGGCAGAAGAAAGGTGGAGCAGGTCTGGAGAAAGAAAGCAAACACAGGGAGAGCAGATATGCCAGATCACAGTGGGAGGGCAGCCCTACAGAGCCATCACTAAATGAGTCACAGAGCCCAGGACACCTCCAATCCTGCAGCACCCGTGAAAGGAAAAGACATCACTGAAAGGTTAAGAGGAGACGAGAAAAAAGAGGAACAAAACCAAAATGTACACACAATCAAGAGTTATGCTGGAATAAACACTAGCTTTTAATTTAAGAGCATTCATTTCCAAGACTGCATTTCTCAATTGAAAGTCATGTTATGCTTTCCTCCATCCCAATTTCCTTTGTCTCTAAGACTGAGAGGTGTCCTGCAAGGTCATGGGGCATGCACCACTCCTCTCATGAAGTAAAATCTTTCCTTAGCAGTTAAAATGAAGATTTTCACAGTTTGCAAGCGCCGTTATTGTGGTCTCAGTCTCATGTGCAGGTAGTCAGCAAGAGTCAAACACTGCAAATCCCTGCTACAAACCACATACAATGTCATAGAAATTACTTTGTTTTGTAAAGCTATTTTTAGGAAGAATGAATGTATGGAGATATCCTACAGTGGCATGATACACCTACTATCCAATATAGCTGCACCTAGAGTCAATGCCTTTATTCCTGCCCCTCTGGCAAAACCAGTATTTGGGAGAATGACAGGGAGGGGAATCTGATGTATTTGATAAGATCCTGTTTATTACTAAAAATTGTGAGGAAGTAATATCCAGTGCCAAATTTCTTGCTTATATTCTCCAGGTTCAAGCTCCTTCTCGAGATCACACTCATTTAGTTCCTCATCAGCTGTATGTATTCTGGCAGCTTTATGCTTCTCACATACAGCCAGTCTAGTGTCTAAAATTAAGGTTCTTAATTTTCTTAATTTGCAAAAGAAACTTGTCTTACTATTTATGAGGCTGGTCACCCAGCACCATCAACTACTGACATTCTTGAGTCCATAAGCATTTGCTGTTGCTTATTGAAACCACAGTTGGGAACTTTGTGAGAGACTGAAAAATGCCTCTTACAATGTTTTGGGACTAAACAGCAGAATAAATCCTATCTATGGCCCTCCTCAACAGCAATCTCTCCAGGTATCTGTCACCTGAAATGCCACCTACATTGGTGCCTGTAGGTTGCAGGTTGCAGAGAAGGGACAGAGGTGCTGTGCAAACCCACTGCAGTAGCAGGCAGGGCTGTGCACAGCTCACCCTGCCTCATCCCATGTACTTTTGTTTCTATACTCAGGAAGAAAATGTCCTGCACAATGTGCACACAAACCAAGGCTTTTTCCCATCCTGAAGCAGGAATGACTTTGCACTCCACGGTGAAAGCGACAGATGAAAGGACATAGTCCTATGCTGTGCCAGAGGTTTAGGTTGGCCATTAGGAAGAATTTAGTCACAGAAAGGGTGATTGGGTATCAGGACGGGCTGTCCAGGGAGGTGGTGTTGTCACTGTCCCTTGAGGTGTTTAAGACTGGATGTGGCACTTAGTGTCATTATCTATTTGATAAGGTGTTATTTGGTCATAGGTTGGACTTGATGATCTCAGAGATCTTTTCCAAGCTAACAGATTCTGTGATTCTCTGAAATGCCTTCCTTAGCAGAACCGTCTCACAGTGTGAAAAGTGCCTATTATATGGCTCTACGCAGATATTTACCATCTGTATTTTGATGCATTGATTAGTAGTGCTGTATTAACATTTTAATAATAAATGTAGTTTTGTAATTAGAAAGTAATTTTGGTAGTTAAAATAAGAACTATGTTAGTGTTTTTCTAAGAAAGGAATGAGGCACTCGCACCAGACAACAGCCACAGGACACCTAAATCTTTCAAAGAAAAGAATTTATTGCCTTCTTATCAGAAGAAACAAATTTCTTCCCGCCTTGAAGGCGCTGCTGAGATTAGAAGGAAGAAGTTGAAGATGACCAGACAGAATCCTGTATTTGAATGGAATTTATGCATCATGTACGAAGTGTATGAATATGCAACGGGCCATTGTTCTTAAGGGTTAATCCTTTGTTAGCAAGGGTCCTTTTTCGGGCTCGTGCTGCCCAGAAAAAGGTACCCGGACGTCCGTAACTCTTTGTCTTTATTGTCTCATATTGTCCTAATTCAGTTTGTCCAAATTATTATTATTCTAATTGTATTAGTATTTTTATAACCATTTTATTACTATTAAACTTTTAAAATTTTAGAAACAAGTGACTGGCGTTTTTAACAACAGTAACATGAGAGTATGAACAGGAGGCCCCAGGGACATTATCTAGGCGAGGCATCACATCAGAAGGTGCTCGTGTCCCACCTGCGGGCTTGCGGAAGCTCTCCCAGCGACCCTTCCGCGAACGGGGGTTGTGAGCGTGGCCCTGCACAGCCCCCTCAGGCCCCAGCCGCGCCCGCAGCCGAGGGCAGGAACAGGACTACAGCTCCCGGCGTGCCCCGCGGCCGCCGCCGCGCGCGCCTCCGCAGCCCCGCCCACGCCCGCCGTGGCGACATCGGCTGCGGCGCGGCGGTGGAGCGCGTCCCGTGACGTCCCGAGGCAGCAGCCAATCCCGGAGCGGGGAGCAGAACTGCCGGCGTTCAAATCCTCCGCCTCCCCCGCCCGCCCCTCACCCAGCGGCCCCGGCGCGGCGGCGTGAGGCTCCCGCGCCTTCCCCGGCGGCGGAACCCCCGACCAGGTAAGGGGAGGGGAGCGGCGGCGGCCGCTGCCGTTAGCGGCTTGGGAGGGGCCGTGCGTGAGCGGAGGCGATCCCGCGGGCTGACGCGCTCCTCGGCCCCGCCTGCCGGGGGCGCTCCCAGGCGCGGGCGGGGGTCCCCGCCCGTGGGTTCACGTCACGCGTGTCCGGCCGCGGCTCCCGCTCCACGCTCCCCGCGCGGGCGGGAAGGGCGATCCGGCGTTCTGGCCGTGCTCTGGCCCCGGTGCGCGGGGCGGGAGCGTGCGGCCGGCGCTCGGCTGCTCCCCTCCCGCGGGGGAAGAGAGGAGGAGAGGAGCCTTTGCGCACCCTTGGAGGAGCGGGCTGGCGGGGCGGGGACCTCGGGCTGTCACCCCGCTCTGCCAGCGCCCCGTGGCTGGGTGAGCTGCAGGTAGCCGGGGTGTTGGCTGTTGGGGTCGACGAAGTGTTGTAATTAAAGTATTGAACTAACTTTTTTGATCATCAGGAAGCGTAAAGTTTCATACGAACCTTAAGTGAAAAGGAAACCTGTCTTTAGGCATTTTCAGATCTTGGTTGTGTTTGCCAAACAGACTAACTCTTCCTTTTTCCCCCCCCCCAAGCTTTCTCTGCGGAAGACTTAACAGTGAAGAGACCTCTGGTAGGTTGACAGTTGGGTGTGGCTGACATGTGCTATAAAACATGCTCCGGGATGTGATGCTGGATTTGTATGTTGAGATTAGGAGGTAGTCTGTGTGTAAGGTGGAGAACGACAAAGGAGGTTCAAGGGAAAGAGAAGCTGGGGGAGGATGTGAACATCTGTAAGGAAGATGATCATAGTAGAATGGAACTGATTTTTATGACTAAAGTTTTTATTTGAACTAGGTGGACAGACTAACTTCTGCAGATATTAACTTCTGTTCCTGTCTGGTAAAGCCTTTATGGTTTGGAGGATGTCCGCTTTTTCTTCCTTCTCAGTGTTGGGTTGGCAGAGGCTGGGAATGTCCATGGGTTTGGTGTCTGGGTGGTCTGGTAGGAATGGAGTCAGTTATGTGGGTTTGATGCCTTAAGTTTTAGCTTTCATATTTTCTAGATTCTGTACTGCCTTAGTGTGTAACTCTGAGCTTCATATAAAGTGTCAGCAAGTTCTCTTCACAGGGCAGTTAGGCACAGCAGTCCTTTTCCAGCCTGAGAACCAGGGACACTGTTGCAGCTTCAGGCCCAAAAAGTGTAAACAACAGCAAATTGAGGAGAGCAATCTGGGAGGATGGAACTTCATAAGCTGTAATTGGAAAATTAACCCCAATATGTAAATGGACCAAAACTTAGAGTATAAGTGGGAAAACTCATGACCGGGTGTCCATCTTTGGTGGAGCCATGGCCGGGCTCTTGTACTGCCCAAGGTGTATCCTTTGAAGGCTTTTTAATAAATACCTGCTTTATTCCTTTAACACTGTCTAGCCTCTGGTCCAGGTAGCCTCGCTAGGCATCAGGTTTCTTTCTAGTGGCAGCACCTACTTGACAGGATAGTAATCCTAGAAAAATTGTTCTTCAGCCTTGGAGATTTTCACCCCTTGTTTCCAAAAGGAATATTAAAATTAAAGAGCCCTGAAGAGAAGTCATACTCTGGGGAAGCTGGAGGCTTTACAGATGCGTATCAGGAGGAAAGTATGTGGAGGAAAAGTCAGAGTTTTTGTATAGAGGATATTTTAAAACCAGTGCTCTTGGCCTTGAATAGCTACAAGAGTGTGAAGTCACTTCCAATCAGACAGGAATGGAAGAGAACCAATTTTGTGTTGGAAGAATGGAACTTCATCCCTTCTGACATCTAAAGTCTAAGTGTGTGGTTTCTAAGCATTAGTTGTGTGTAGCCTTTTATCCCAACAGAGGCAGTGGGATAAGAAACGCACTCTGTTTATCCTGCTCAATGGATGCAGGCCAGTTCCTTCAGACAGTGATTAATATTCATTAAATAATGCTATGCAGATGCTACCAGGCATGGCTAGCTTCAAACTTGTCTCAAGGCTAGATGTTCACTAATTTATTGTAAGTGTAAGATCATCCTGTTTATTGTGTGCTGAATTTGTGTGGAACATCTGAAAGGAAAGAGCACCCAGGAAGCTGAGAGAGTTTTGTATGCAGCACACACAGTGTTTTCAGCAACTCGGTGGTTCTGGAACTGTGCTGACAAGGGCACTTCTGGGAATATCACTGAAAAGGAAAAGCAACTGTGTTCATTCCAGCTTGCTAGAATGAGAGAGCAGGGGAAGCATGCAGCACATATAATTATAGGATGGAGGTTGAAATGAGAGGAATATTGCATTGTAATTGTTAATCTTGCACAAAGGGTAATGTCTTAATGTGGCCTTAATCCATAATTTTACCTTCTGTTTATTTATGAAGTATATTGTCAGTGTTGGAAGAGTCAGCACCATCTGACTGGCTGGCTTTGGAATATTAATCTAGCTTAGCTGTCTTAATTGAGCTCTGGGGAAAAGTAGTAATGACATTGAAAACTCAATTAGATATCTGAGTAACAAAAACCACATGAGTGTTCAAATAAATATGGTTATTTGTATAGATTATGTATTGTAGTTTGAGAGGTTTTATGATGACCGCTTCTTTTAATTGGCAGTTCTTAACTTTCGGGAAAAGCGGGAAAATGGCATCAGAAGACATCACTAAGCTTGCTGAGTCACTTGCCAAAACCAAAGTGGGTGGTGGACAGTTGAGCTTCAAAGGCCAGAGCCTTAAACTCAACACAGCTGAAGATGGTAAGAGAAAATACCCTTGTGCTTTGAAAGCATCTCCCTGAAGTTGTCAAATCTTGTGCTAAACTTCCTGCTAATCCTGCATCGACAAGTTGTCATAACACATCTCTGATGGAGGGGTCTGTCAGCTACAGCTGCTCCTGCTAGGGATGTTTCCTCCCCTTCTGGTACCCTGCTTTCCCCTGGTGCCCTGGCAGTGCTGCAGCTGCTGTAACTGGGGTTTGGGTGCCTGGTTTGCAGGTGTTGTATTCTTGGTGTTCTCTCTAAGCGCTTTTGATAGTTACTGGGCATTAGAAGTCAGTGCTCCTTTTAAGAACAGTAAATGAGTGTATCACAGCTCTTGGAGCAAGAGGTGCATAGAGCAATGAGCTGATGTGTTAGCCTGCTGCAATAATTCACTTTCTTTCTGTCCTGTTGCTGTATGTGTGTTTCACAATAAGTCTTAGAGTGGCTGCTAATACATTTTCTCCAGATACTTATATGTATTAGATCAACATTTCTGTCATTACAAGAAAAACAGCATGTTTTTCAGAGAGGTTATTTGCTATAGTATATAGCAAATAATATATATGTAGTATATATATACTATATAGCCTTTTTTTTTTTTTTTTTGCTAATGCCAAAGGTGGAGCTTTTTTCTAGATTGGTTTCGTAGTTCAAAGGCACTGAACTATGGGGAAAGGCTTGGGAACAATAGCAAGTGCCCATTGGCAGTAGAGATTGCAGCTTGCTTCTTTGCCTTGCATAGGATTACTGTAGAGCTAAATTGTTTCACCCTGATATGTTTGCTAAACAGACATTACTTCTGCCAGTCAGTGGGAACTTTTTCCTGTTGATGTGATACCAATGCTCATCAGCTTTTAACTTAGTCTCTGCACTTCTACAGCGACATTCACTCTAGCTTTTAAAGCATGTGCTGAATGGCAGAAGAATTTTATTTGGGAAGTAAAGAAACTTACTTTTGCAAATAAAAGGATGGCTATCAGAATAAAACATAGAATATAATAGAACTGTAGAATTATGAGAAGGCAGGGTGGGGAATGGGGAGTGTTCTTTCTTTACACTTCAGCTCTGTTCCCATTGCTGTTTCAGATTTTGTTCTAGCTGTTTTTGCTAGAGGTTGAGCAAGTTTTACTGGATCTCAGGGGGTTACTGTGGTAACCAAGACAATGGTTAAAAGACCAACTAGATTATCTGCTTCTTGCAGCTGAAGATGTGATCAAGCAAATTGAGGAATTTGATGGCCTGGAAGCCTTGCGCCTGGAAGGCAACACAGTGGGAGTGGAGGCAGCAAAGGTTATTGCCAAGGCCTTGGAGAAGAAAAGGGAGCTCAAGGTGAGATTCTTAAGTATCAGGTAGTCAAGGGGAAGAAATAATGTGGAAATACTGAAGGCCTGTCTAGGCTCTTCCTGCAGAAACCTGCCTTGAGTTACCTCTGAAGCTTGCTTGGTGGCTCTTCCAGGAGGAAGAACAATCTTTGGAAAATACAACATTACTTGGAGACTTTGGGATAATAGGAATACCTTCTGCATTCCTAACTTCCTGTTAGAATGCTTCCTGTGTAGAATGCTTCCAATCTTAAAGCTGGGAAGCTGTGTGAGGAATGGTCTTTATTGAAGGCAGCATCTGTAAACAAAGCCATGGCAACAAAAGACTTAAGTTCAAATGAAGCTCTCTGAAAAACTCAGTCAAATCTTCTGGAGAGTGAGTCTTCAGAGAATGTCTGAGTGGAGAGGAAATAATGGAGGAAATGCAACAGGAGGGTCATCTTTGCACAAGCTATGTTTTCCTATTGTTGCTCTAGCCTAATGTTAAGGGGATGCTGTGCTACTAGAAGCACTACACTGTCCCCTGAAGGAGAGTGGTATGAGGCATTGATATGTATTAATCACCCAAATGTGGCTTTTCAAGTAAGTTCAGATTGTTGTGCTTCATACCTTAGTAAAATCTGCATTGCTAATGTATTCCTCTGTTTCCTGTTGGTTTTTTTCAGTGGCAATTTTCTCAGTAGAAAATAATTGAAACTTGAACACAAACAAGAATTCTTGTATAATGTTTATAGTGTGGATTTCAGTTACTTTGTCCTTGCAAGTGAAGTGATTGCAATACTGGTTCCTGCAACTCTTTAGTACAACCAAATGACAGCCCAAGGGAAGGGAGACAGCATTAAGCTGTCTCCAGTGATGCAAAGCATCTTGTATGTGTAGATGTTTATTACAGCTGAGTTGACCTAAATATTTTAGTGGGTTTTATCTGTATGCTTCTTATTTTAGAGGTGTCATTGGAGTGACATGTTCACAGGCAGGCTAAGGTCTGAGATCCCTCCTGCTTTGGTAAGTAAAAACTAGATCTGAGACTTCTAACTAATATAACCTCTTTTCTCACCTGTCATGTTTTTTGTGGGAGTCTGTATTTTGGTACAGAGCTGATCCTTCTTTGTGCTCTTAGCACTAAATGTCTCAGAATAGGTGAGGGGTTCTCTTCTGCTCTTCCTGTGTGAGATGGAGAGGAGTTGATTAAAGGTTAAATGTGAGTCCATGCTGGTGAAAGAGCTTTTCACTGGGAGAACCATCTTCATGACCCAACAGATAAAGTGAGAGCTAAGCTTTTAAAGTAAATCATATGGCTATGTCTTCTAAGACCATTACAGAGCTCCTTGTCTCCTTGAGTCCTGTGAAGCCAGAACATAGCTCAACCTTGATGAAAACAGTATTCAGCGTAGAGCAGGAAATTCACTTTGAAGAGTATTTGACTTAAAGGGATGGGATAGAGTCTTGGTAACTGCATTAGGGTTATCTTTAGCTTAATTTGTGTAACTTCCTCTCTGGATTTAGTAGTAGACTTTTATTTTCCCAAGCAGCTTTGCAGAAATGTCTTCAGAGTGGAAATTTTTTTTGCAGCATCACTGTCATACCTAGCCACTGCAGTGATGCTGTCACTAAAAGTTAATCCATTCCCTCCCTCCCACTGCCATCTGTTTCCTTACAGATCTCTTTGGGGGATGCACTCATTGCTGCTGGAGCCCAGCTGGTGGAGCTGGACCTGAGTGACAATGCCTTTGGGCCTGACGGTGTGCGGGGCTTTGAGGCTCTGCTGAAGAGCCCTGCATGCTACACGCTGCAGGAACTCAAGCTCAATAACTGTGGCATGGGCATTGGTGGTGGCAAGGTAAGGGTTATCTCCTCTTTGGGAATGAAGTTGGAAGCAATTTTTGGTGATGGCCAACTCCCCTGCTTAAGGCAGCTACAAGTACACCGGGTTCTTCAAGCTTGCTCTAGTCAGGTTTTGAATATGGAGACTTCACAAGCTCTATGAATAGCCTAGCCCAGTGTCGAGCAACCCTCACAGTTAAAAAGGGAGTTTGTGTTAAAGCGGTGTTTTCTCTGCACTTTGTGTGCAGTTCTGTCTGATTCTGCCTTCTTTATACCACCTTATCTCCTTATCTTGTTCTGGCTATTTTTACACATGGATATGTCCCCCACAGCCTTTTCTTTCCAGCCTTAATCTCAGGGGTCAGTATTATCCTAGTGAGTAAAATTCTCCAGTTCTTCAATTGTCCTTGGCACCCTTTGCTGGACTTGCCCCAGTAAATCCATGTAGGAGCCTGGACACTGTGCTTGATGCATTTCACAGGGCTAAGTAGAGAAGGATCTCTTCTTCTCTGAGTGCTTTTCCCCAGGGCAGCCCAGTAGAATTTCTTTGCTTCAAGTGTGTATTGGTAGCTTATGGTCAACTTCCTACCCATATAAGCTTGCCTGATTAGAAGCAAAATGTTCTTGATGGCTCAGTGTGTTTTAGTGTTGCAAAATTATCAGTTCTTGCCTGAGACCAGTGTGCAAGTGTTGTAGGTAGAGAGTTTTATTGTATACCTGTTGTAGAAACAGGTACCTGTCAGTGACGCCCAAAGTATTTCTCAAGAGGTGGATCTATGAAATACAGTAGGACTCCTGTAGAGTGATATGCTGGGGGAGTATAAGCTGTTGTTTTATCTTTAGATATTGGCAGCTGCTCTGAAAGAGTGTCACAGGAAATCAAGTGCCCAGGGCAAGCCTCTTGCTTTAAAAATATTTGTGGCTGGCAGAAATCGTCTGGAGAATGATGGTGCCACTGCCCTGGCTGAAGCCTTCGGGGTGAGTATCAAACCAGAGCTGCTTTGACAGCAAAGTGGAGCAAGGTATGATTCAGTTCTAGTGTTAAAGATGATGCACAGAGTTTGCCTCAGCTAGGAGGCAGGAGCTGCTGGTCTGTTCACTAAAGTCATGGTGCTTCTTGCTGCTGAAACTGGAGTCTTCAACAAGTGGAATTAGAGTTGCTGACTGAGTGGTTTTGTGACCTGAATTTCCAAACACATAGCTAGTTGCTGTGTAAAGTAGTTACCTGAGGGAGAAATAGTCATCTCCTGAGTAATTTAATAGTCCTGTTCCTTTTCCTCTCTCTGTGCTAATGGTTGTTGACTGGCACTGGGGTGGGTATCCCAGCTTGTTCTCATGGGTGCTGCTTTGCTCAGTCCTCTGGCAAAAGCAGCCTGGTGTTTTTGCTAGGATCATCTGGTCAGAGCTTGAAGTGTTGCCTGGCTTTCTCCAGCTGTCACTGGCCCACTTGCACTTTTGTGGGAGGAAAACAATTAACTGTGATTGGGGCTGCCTAATTCCCTCTTCATACTTCAGTTGTTGTTAGAAGTGACTTCGGGATTACAATGCATATTGTCAGGTATATTGACAAGGATATCACAGGTTACAGGTTGACTCTTTTTGTAAAGAACTGCCTAGATGTGATTTTGATTATTCAGTAATCATGGCAAAAATAAGACTTTTTAAATACTAGAGTTGTATAACAACAAATATCTCCCGTGATTCATGGAGAATCAAGATTAAATGGCACTACCAAAATGGGATTAATTACTGTGTTACATGACATGCTGTTTAGTCCATAAACAATATTTGTACTAGGTTTCTTACATGTTTGCTTCTCAGGTCAGGGCAAAATGTAGATTTTAATTAGAAAATTAAAGTGATGTTGTATGGTCTATTTCAGTGTTCTTGAACCACTGGTGAAGAACTCTTATTTTAAGTTATTTAGAGTAGGCACATAGGACAATGATACTTGTGTCTCTTTGAATCAGAGCTTTGTATTTATCTGGCAGTTGCCATGTGTCTGTGATTTCATTTAGATTTATGATAGAATTGCTGGTAAATAATTCACTGTAGAAGAACCAATGGAGTTTTGAAACTCAAAACAATTTTAAGTAAATCTAAGAGTGGAGCAGCATACTCTTGAGCTGAAGTTGAATTGAAGCTGAATGCTCTCTAAAAGCTTTTTTTTTTGTCTACATCCTTTCCCAGATCATTGGGACTCTAGAAGAGGTTCATATGCCACAGAATGGAATCAACCATCCTGGCATAACAGCACTGGCACAGGCCTTTGCTATCAACCCACTGCTTAAGGTTATAAACTTGAATGACAACACCTTCACGGAGAAAGGAGCTGTGGCCATGGCAGACGTGAGTTGTTTTAAGAAGTTGTTTTGGGTTTTGTCTCAAGTCTGGTTGGCATGAGCACCTTTGGCTTAGTGGAACCATGTCCTGTTGCAGTAGGAAAGATGACATTCCAGAAGGAATAGGATGTTCACTTACTTGCATGTCCACTTTCACATCTGTGCTGTCTTGCTCTGCAGACTCTGAAGGCACTCCGTCAGATTGAGGTGATCAACTTTGGGGACTGCCTGGTGCGTTCCAAGGGCGCTGTTGCTATTGCTGATGCTGTTAAAGAAGGGCTTCATAAATTAAAGGTATTGTCTGCTTGCTCTTCAGTTCTTTGCAGAAATGCCAAGTTATCCATTTCCTGTTTCTCTGTTCATTCTCCTACTGCTACTGATTACTTTAGGATAGGATTCAGTCCCATGCAGGCTCTGTGCTCACAGCTGAAACCAACAGGCTGTGCTATGGGTCAGTGGCATCCTACCATCCAGTGAGGGCTGTGCTATGTGGAGATGTACCAGTGATCTCTTTAGTCTCTGCTTGATCTTTTTGCTGCTGTTGGCTCAACTCAGCAAGTGCTACACAAGAAATCTGATCATGGCAGTACTTGCTATTAGAACTTCCCAGAGCTTCAAGAGTGGAGACTGACATGAAGGGGACTTCATGAGCAGCTTGTCTTTTCAGCATTTCATAGCTCATACAGTTAATGCTTTTTCTTTGTTAGAGCATCAATCAAGGGTTCAAGTATTTTTATTTTTTTGGTGATACAACAGCCTCCTACATCAGTATTTGCACAGGACTTGAATCTGACAACATTCTGGATAGGCTGAAGTCAAATTTGATAACATAAGCAAACTAGGATCTTTAGAAACACCTGCCATGAGTCATAATTGCCCTGAGACAGATGCTGAACATGTGATTTCCTAATCTTGTGAAGACAAAAATTAACCTAATACCTATTTGTGTGTATGAACCTGGTATAGAAAGAAGCAGGTTCTTTGTGGTTTGTGATCCCTTGCTGGGGTTTCTGCTGGTTCTACTGGAACTTGTCTGAATCTCCCAAGCAAACTTAAGTAATGGAGTATTGAGATGAACAGACAGAAGTTAAGTAATTTTTTCCAGAGCAGAAATGGTTAAGGGAAAGTAACATGAAGCAATTGCAGCTGATTCATTCTGTTCAAGGACTGCTTCCCTTCTGTTAATATTCAATCCCTTCTCAGGAAGGGATTGATTGAGCACAGTGTGGAATGGTGGGGGATGGTGTCTGGCTGTTGAATTCCTTTACTCTTACTAGTCCACATGGTTTCTCTGCTGGCTGGCTCTGTCAGAAGTAGTACCACTCATGGCTTTTTTTTTTTTTGAAGGCCTTAACATGCAACTGAGGTGTCAAAAGAAATGTGCAATATGCTTAGTACATTAGCTGCCCTTCTTCTGTTAGACTTACTAGAGTGGGAGTTTTGGAGTGCTCTTGAGACCCTTGGTAAGTGAAGATCTTCAGTCAGCTGGCTGCTAAGCACTGAAATGTCTGCTACCTTTTAGGTGCCCAGTGATTTGTAGGTATTTTAGAGTTGCCACCTTTAATAGTGCTGCTCTTAGCCACCAGTATGTTTCAAAATTCCCCTTTTAAGTATATGAGGTTAGGAATATGTCAGGCTTTATTTTCAATTAATAACACTTCTTTTTTTGCTGGGAGCCTCTTCAAATGAGTCTTTCCAGGACACTTGTGAGGACATAAATTTTATGGATATGATAAATTTTAATAGGAATTCTGCAGACAAAATGTTCTTCTGCATTTTTAGGAACTGAATTTGTCTTTCTGTGAGATCAAGCGAGATGCTGCTCTGACTGTTGCTGAAGCTATTGAAGATAAGACAGAGTTGGAGAAGTTGGATCTCAATGGTATGTAGGTTTGCTAGATCAAAGTATGTATAGTTTGATTCCAATCAGAAACCACTAGGAAAAATGTTGACAGAACCATATATTCTAGTCTTGCAATTGTCAGCATATAAAAACCAGTACTCAGTAGCTGAACTTGCATCACCTTGGGACAGGAAATGGTTAGATATTGAAAGTTTTCTTAAACCATGAACTCAGTTAATTGGTAAGCATTTTTGGTACACCTGATAAGGTGGAGAGATTAGGCTGATACCTATACCTTAATAATTAAGAGTTTTCAGTAAAACTCTTAATTATTCAGTCCTATCTCAGATACTTCATACTTGGAAACAAAAACCTTTCGTGCAGCTCTGCAGAAGAGTGTGAGAACTTTGCCTTTGGCTTTAGGTTTTCATACCTTGGGTCGCTGCATTTAACTGGTTCTGTGCTGTGTGCCCTTGTTTTAGAATCACTAAGAACAAGAGCTATTTAGAGAAATAACAGCAAGTCTCTCAAACTCTGAAGCATGAGGGGATTTTCATCTCCAACCATTGTGTAATGCTGCTGAAATTTGTTTAACAAAATCATTTGATTCTGTCTGATAAGTGCAGTTTGTGTTGCTGCCTCTAAGGTGCTGTGCAGAAATGGCATGTAACTGTTTGATTTCAGAAACAAGAGATAGACAAGAATATACAGCTAAGTCCTCAAGAACAAACTTGTGTGCATCTGTCAAGTCCACTCCCTTTCCTCTGTCAACCTAGGTAACTGTCTGGGAGAAGAGGTGTGTGAGCAGCTCCATGAGATCCTCGAAGGCTTCAATATGGCATCAGTGCTGGGATCTTTGAGGTAGGCATGGTACCAGAGTTTAAATCACAAGTTTTCTGACAATTTTCATCAACACTTTCATTGACCTATCTCATTTTAAAATAAGAACTCTCTCATTGCTGGTGGATGTGGATCTGAGTGTGGAGCACAGCCAAGGATGTGTCTTAAACTTGTTTCGTTTTCACTGATGGACTTACCTCAGCATAAGTAACTGATTGTTTGATCTTTTCTTGCTGTTCTCAGCTGGGTGACTGATGTCTGAGTGTCCTCTTGGTGTGTTGTAGGTGGGATGTGCTTCTTGCAGTAGGACTTTGAGGAGAGGCTGCTCTTTTTTTCTTGAACAGTTTTGAGTTCCAGTGTACAGGAATTCCAGGTGTGTAATTAATGGAATGTGTAACATTCTAACCTTAGTGATGATGAAGGGGAGGAGGATGATGAGGAGGAGGAGGAGGAAGATGAAGATGAGGAGGAGGAAGAGGAGGAGGAACAGCAACAGCTGAAGGAGAGAGGAGCAGAAGAGCAGGAGTCACTGACTCCTAAGAAGATAATTGATTCACAGGTAAGCTTACTGCCAGATGGATTTTGGTTTCATCAGCTGGAGAAGAGTAAAGGAGGAAATGAGTCTGTGGAGTCTGAACTTCAAGTGCTGACAGGCAGTCACATTCCTGCATGGGCTGGCACTATTGCACCAGGGAGACAACATTCTGGAAATAAAATGGCTCAGTTGAAAAGTGTGTTTTGTTAAAGTGGGCCTGTTGTACACCTGCATGGAGGGAAGGGCTGAGTAGTGGTGGTAACAAGTCTTCCGTGATCAGAAATGGTGGGGACCTTGTACATGCAGTGCCATGCCCTTATGCTAGCACATCCTGGCCACTTCAGCTCTGGGCTTAGGTCAGCCTCAGGCTGTTTCCAAACAGAACAGGTTCTGTCCTGGTATAGCTGTACCCTGAGCTGTCCCATCTGCTTTTGTTGAACCAATTTATTTACTTCCAAGAATAAACTTGAGATGGATTCCACCTGTTTCAGGCTTCAACTCCAGTGCCATCTCCTCCTGTGGATGTTGCCACGTTCCTTGCTTTCCCATCACCAGAGAAGCTGCTGCGACTAGGACCAAAGTGCTCTGTGCTGATAGCTCAGCAGGTGGGTGAGCTGGTGCTTCGCTGGGCTTGATTTTTTCTCTCAAAATTGTTTAATTGCTGGAGATGATAACTTGACCTAGATTTGCATCTTTTCTCCAGTGATCCCAAAGAACCTTATGGAAGCAAATGATGCAGATAATGCTTAAACTGGCATCAGAGCTTCTACATAAAATAATAGTGTTTGTGTTGCTTGTGCCTTGTGATAGGGCCAAGGCAAAGCTGATTTCAGTCAGCTGAAGAGCAATTCTTTCTGCAGCCCTAGTAGAGACCCATGTTGTGTCGCTGTCTAGCAGTTAACTGATCTCTATTTTTTTCCTCTTTCAGACAGATATCTCTGATGTAGAGAAAGTAGTTACAACCCTCCTAAGGATATCCTCAGTCTTCAAAGATGAGGCCCCAGTGAAAACAGCAGTGCATGAAACAACAGGTGATTGGCCTTTCTTCACTTTGTGGTGTGACCTGGTTCAGTGCCACAGGCGCCACTGCAAGGTGCACAAGGCCCCTGTGAGCCGGGCCATTTGGCCTTTTGTCCCTGGCAGATAACAAAGTTCCAAGCTGTGCCCTGCTGTTGTGTAGAGTGGAAGATTCATTCTGAACCTGGCATATTTTGTGGTGCCAAAGCCTGTCTCTGTTGTAGTGGTCCAATGCTGCCCTTACTGCATCTTCTTGATGCTGGGCTGTCCATAGCCAGTAGTTCTGTGTTTTAAGGCCAGTTACCTTTACAAGGCTGTTTATTTAAAAAGTGTTTTGCAGGAAGTGCCTCCCTAGTGTAGTATTATGAGATTGTAAAGAGAGACCTCCTAGTTGATGTCTCGTATCTTTAATTTCTTCAGGAAGCAGAGATTTCCAACATGGGGCAAGACACAGAAACCAATCTTCAAAGAAAGGACCATTTCTCACACTATATTGGAGTAGTAGTTTGGGTTAGGTCTGATTAATCTGTGGACTACTAGTATATCCCTTCATGGTTTTGTTTGGAAATGGGAATTTCCAAACAGTCCTGGGCATTTGACCACTGCCTTTCATTTTTTTCCAATCTCCCAGCAGTTCAGTTCTCCCACACATGAACTACCCATCATCATTGTTCAAAAGAATTGGATCAATTATTTTGAAGACCACTTCAAGTGGTGTACTGTGCATTTCCCTAGTTTGGTATTCGCAGACTTGGTGAAACTGTTTTACAAACAGTAACACAGTAGCTCTCTGCATTTGGTTATGGGTTGAATCAGTGAAAAATACAGGTGGCTCCTCACTGAGTTACTGCGCCTTGGCTCATGCCTGTTATGAGTGGTCTCCAGGAAAAAATGGAACAAAGGATATTAGTGTTGTCTCGAGTTTGTTTGTTTACATATTTATTCCTTCTTCAGGAAAGGTAGAACCTGGCAATTACTTTCTTTCCATAAAAGCAGCCATCAGCTGACAGTGAGGGCCCTGGTTAATGTCTGGCACTGTTCTACAGCCACTCCAGTGAATTCTGCCCATTCTAAGAAAACGGAATTGTCAGAGGTCAAAAATGGGTTACCTTGCTACCTTGTACGCATGAGAGATTAAAGCACTGGTTTGCCCATTGTTTGTGGCATAGCATTGGTCCTGAGGGAGCCCAGAAAACAGCTGAACAAACTTTCTCATTGTTTGTGGTTTCAAATGAAAGGTGAATTGTTGCTGGCCTTTAAGAAGTCAAGGCTCTGCCTCTTGATGAGCTCTAGCTCATCTGCTCATGTTTATATGCATGTTTATATGTATGTATGCTCAAACGCACTGAGCAGAGCAGCTGGTGGTGTATAGGACTGGGGGGTATTGCATGTGAAGCTTGGCAGTGTGGGAATTCTCATGTGGGCTTTGTGTGTTTTGCTGGATATTTTAAATGTTGTTTTTTCCTCTTTATACTTAAGGGGTTTTACCTGTCTTAATGTTTCAAAGCTTACAGCTACAGAGACAAATGAAATCTTAACAGATACTGTATCACAAAACTGATTTAACAGCTGAGTTTCTGTATGATCTATTTTAATCCTGAAATCCATGAATGTCCTTTTTTTGTGTTGATTAAACTAATGTGCTTATCTCTTTAGATGCCTTGATGAAAAAAGCCTTCAGTTCTGCCACATTTAATTCAGATGCATTCATCTCAAACCTCTTGGTCCACATGGGACTGCTGAAGGTGAGAAAGCAGGAAAGAGTTAAGTCATGGTCTGTTTAGGCTGTTGAAGGCCAGACTGGCAGGATTTTGGGTAATTATGTTGCCATGGAAGCAGCTGGGTGCCTGTGCATGCCTGATGCCCAGGGACAATGGAAGTCTGCAATTTGCAGTTTCTGCTGGACCTGCAAGGTTGCATTAGGATGAAGGATGTCTCGTTTTTGTACCTCTCCTGCTTAATGTGCTCTGCATTTTCAGTCATTCCCTGAAGGTAGGGAGGCTCAGGTAGGGCAGTAATGCTGCTGCTGGACTGTGGTGTCTATAAAAGCCATGTCAATGTTAGTAGTTATTGGGGTCCTTTAGGGCATTTCTTGAGACCATGTCTCAAAAATGTGTATCATCTACTCATGCCAGATCAGTGGCATTCAACTTCATGCTTTGGAGACTCTTTGCCAAATGTTAGTGTTAAGTAATTAGTTGCAAGGAATAAACTCATTGTGAGAAGATGGAGGGTCAGTAGGAAGCCTGTGATTTTCATAGAATTAGTAGCTTTATTTTCAGTGAGATGACTGTGGAGTGGTTCTCTCTGCAAAGCCTTAAACACCTTTGCCTGCTTGAGCTACAAGGGCTAGTGTTTCTCACTGCCTTAAGGCCTGGAAGCTGGGAATACAAGCTTCGACTAAGACAATTCTAAACTACAGAAAAGCCATGAGCTGTTACAGCAGCCTGCTATTAAGCAGGTTTAGGAATGCCCTTCTGGTAGTATCCAACTTGGTGTTCAGACCCTCACTGACATGCGTGGATATGACTTCGTTTCCTAAAAATCAATTTTGCCTCTATCTATATTCATTGCATACTGGACCTGCACTGAGCTTCCCACTCCCAGAAAGGCCAGTGGAACCAAGGTGGCATTTGGTTCTGCAGAATGCCTGTTATGAGCACTGCCACCTACCTCTTGCCCATATGGAAAATAGCAATAAGCATGAGGCACAAAGCACAAACCTGTGCTCCTGAAGAATTCTTTCAGGCTGGGAAGTGGCACTGAGGATAAAGCCCAGGAGGATCAGCCTGCTGATTCACATCTGTGATGTGCCTAATTTATCCCCAGTCCCCTGCATGTGGAGAAGGGGCATACTCCATTTTCAGTCCTGTGTAGCTGGAAGCATGTGAGCAACAGATATTCTTAATAGTGTGAACTCCAAGGTCATACAGCAGGAATACAGGTCTGGGCCCTGTTTGCAGAGTGAGGAGTTTTGTTGAAATGCCAGTAGAGAAATAAATCAAAACAATGTAAGATTTGGGACATGCAGGGTAACATCACATTAGGAGTAAGAATAACTTACGCATCATGTAAGCAAGGGGGTGGCTGTTGGCCTTATCTGGTACATAACTGTGAGACCAGTTCTGGGAACACTGCATCATGTTCTGGAGAGAGCCTGTTAAAGAGCTGGAGGTGGTATAAAAATGAGCTACAGAATAATACAATAAAAATTGTTAAGGCAACTGAATTCTTTATGGACTGAAGTCTGGTGAAATTCCTCAGGAGAGCGCTTTGACACAGAGCCTCTGAGAAGATGTGGCTGTTTCACTTGCAGGTTCACTACTTCCCTTTCCCTATTAGTACTACTGTCAGTTGATAAGTACTAGAATGTTCTTGATGCATTATTTCAGGTGCTGGGAGACTATGGGATTGGCTGCCTTTGTCTTGTACTTAATCTAGTGACCAGCTTTCTCTCCTGCAGTGTGTGGGAGCACTTCATTCAGAAGAGAATTCCTTGTCTGTGAATTGCAGTGGTTAAATCAAATCCCCTTTGTCTGATGTCTGATTTCTTGTCCATTTCTCAGAGTGAAGAGAAGATCAAAACTGTACCAAGCCTCTATGGTATTCTTATGACCTTAAACCATATGGTCCAGCAGGATTATTTCCCTAAATCCCTGGCCCCAGTTCTCTCAGCTTTTGTTACAAAGTGAGTATTGTATTTGCCATGCAGTCTTCTCTGTGGGAGCTTGTGCAACTCTTTGAGGGTTAATATCTACATGTAAGCTGTTGTGAAAGCCCACTGAATGTCTGTTCTGAAAGTGAGAATTAACAGTTTAATAGGCCTCTATTTTATCTTGTTTACTGCAGTATGTGAGGTTCAGAGTTAAAAAAAAAAAACTCCTAAAGAGGGAAAAGTGGGCAGTTGGCTTTGCAAGGAAGTGGCTCTGAAGGAGAGACTGCTAATGCCTCTCACAGAAGAGCTGTTTTGAGCTTAAGGAAACCTGCTGGGTTTCTGGCCACTGCATGAGTGAACTGTGCATACACTGGATCTAAGTATGCCCTCCAAGTCCTCCTTCAGAGTTCAGAGGGTCAGCAGAGCTCTGCCAGAGTTGTCATGCTGTGTGACACTGAACACCAGCAGATGAAAACTGCAAAACACAAAGACTGAATTTGTTTTTAAATGGAACTTCCTACTGTGACAGCAACAAAGTTAGTGATTTTTCTGAGAACTGAATGGTGAGCATAAGTACTGAAGAAGCTGCTTTTACTGACTGCCTGCACTGTATGTTGTTACATCCACAAGAGGTATAGAACCAACCCCTGCCCCCACCAGCTTTAGCTTTTTTGATGTCTTAAATGGCTATGGAAACCATATCTCTACTGAATTAAATCAGTGCCAACTTCAGTATTGATATTTAGGGGGAAAACCCCCACCAAACAAATTTACAATAGGATTGCACACCACTGTTCAACAGTCAGAGGAGAAGCAGTCCAAAAATGTTACCCAGGCAAAACAGCAGAGGCCTGAAATCTGTTTGGAGCTTGGTGGCTGGCTCAGCATGGACCATGTGCTGCGTAGGGTGAGAGCAGGTGCCAGAATGAGGCTTAAGCCTTCCTGAATTTCATGGTATAAGGGTTGGCAGAGCTGCTGAGGATCCCTTGCTGGTGAAAGGTGGAGGCATCAGACAATTGTGGTCAGTATGAAACATGGACAGTAGGAATCTGTCAGATACTGCTAGTTTGTCTTGGTCCTACTGGGCTTGGAAGCTGGCCAGTTGTGATGGGGGGAAAGAATTTTTCCAAGCATTGGTGTGGCTGAAGCTGTCAAAACTGATATGGTCACAAACCATACTAATGTCAGTTTTGGAAAATAAAGCATCTTGTTTACACATGTGCAAATGCTAACTGGAGGCCCTTCTTGTGGAACACTTCACCTGCTGCCTCCTCTCTTTGCGTTGATCAGGTTAAGGCACTTAACCTTGCAGGGACCATGTGCTTTGCCAACTGAACAAGTATTCCTCCAACTCAATCATTATAGGTTTAAGCAAGAAGTACCAGGACTTGCCATATCACGGAATTTCTGTTCTTTCCTACACTGATGCCTTGCTCTTGCTTATTGATCAAGCCCCAGCCCTCAAAATGGAATTTAAATTGCTGGAAGCTGAGAGTACAGGAGAAAGGACAGTCAAATGCCCCAAACCAAAGTCTAATTGTTTATGTCAGGTAGCAAGGCCCAGAGTAGCCTCCTAATTCTAAGTGTCCTAACACATTTTGTTCAGAAAGGACACTTGTCTCCCCTCTTCCTGTATATGCGCATGTAGGCTTTTCTCAAAACATGTTTTTAAGCTGTAGCTGATAAAATAAAGAGTAAAATTTTGGTCTTTATGAATTCATTAACAACAACCCTATTGAAGCCAGAGCCAGCATTTCACTGCAAGAACAAGAGGGGAGAGTCTCTTGGTGGAAGGTTCAGACTGTTCATAGGCTCTGTAGAAGCTGAGAGAGAGCTGAGAGCCTCCCTTAGTGAAAGGCAGATCTTCCTGCCTTCCACTGGTATGGACCAGTGCTACTCCAAGCCTCCACTGGCCCTGGTGCTATGAAATGCTTGGAGCTGAGGTTTGCTGCTTTACAAACTTGTTGCAAGCTGTGATTTTATAGGGAAGCTTTTGTCCTGTGCTGCATAATGAAGTTCATACTAGATACAAGCAATCTATCTCTGTTATATGAACATAGGCCTTTCCCTTAAGGGAACAAGGACAACAGCTCTTAAATCTGTGCCTGGGTAAATGTAAACAGTTCAAGAACCCCCCAGTCCAGTTTAAAACAGCCTGGTGTGGTTTCACCCCAGCTGCCACCAAAGCCCCATACAGCCATTTACTCTCAGCCCAATGGGCTGGGGAAGAGCAGGGAAAGACTGAAAGTGGGCAAATGGGGCTTGATGTGAAGGTGGGTTAATAGGTAAAGCAAAAGCTGCATCTGCAAGCAAAGCACAACAAGGAATTAATTTATCACTTCCACCACCTCCAGGAAAGCTCCATCATAGCTTCTTCCTTCTGCTTTATCTGATGAGCATGATGCCATGTGCTATGGACTATCCCTTTGGACAGCTGGGGTCAGCTGTCCTGGCTGTGTCCCCTCTGGCTTCTTGTGCACCCCTGGCCTGCTTGCTGCTCGGCTGGGGTGAGAAACAAAGTGCCTTGATGCTGTGTGAGCCCTGCTCAGCAGCAGCTGAAACATCCCTGTGTTAGTAGCACTGCTTCCAGCACAAATCCAAAACACAGCCCCTCCTGTGAAGAAAATTATCTCAGCCAACACCAACACACAGCTTCTCAATTAACCTCTATTCCTTGTCTCTTCTTGGAATTCAGTCAGAATAAAATTGCAATCTTGAAATTAAACCTCTGCCTGGTTAACCTAGTAATGTTCAGAACTCATCTGGCCTCTGTTTCTGCAACAAATCCAGTTCCACTCTGTCAAACCTGTGATTCCTTCACTTGCAGAAAACTAATGTGCATTTTTGTGGTATTTTCTGTTTTTCTTTTCTCCTTTTGGTATGCAGTTAGATCTTCTGGGCTTTTAGAGCTGTAAAATTCTTGTAGCTGCCTAGGCCAGAGCTCTGCTGTCTTTCACTGCAAGGGGCTTCTGGAACAGGAACTTACCTCCTTCCTTTTGTGACAATTTGTTGTTGTAGGCAGTGTTCTCTATTCAATAATAATTACAGAATTTTGGATATAGACTGTAAACAGCATCCATCTTACTCTGCTTGCTGTCAAGCCTTATTTGGGTTTTTTGGACGCAAGAGGGTGCTGTGAATCCACATGTGCTTTTCCATAATTTTTTAAGTGGAAATACTGAAAGTATGTGGATGTCTGCCTGCCCACCTGTGACTTGCTGGAGGTGATGGGTTTGTGTTTGGTTGGTTTTTTGGGGTATTTTTTTTAATGTTGCTCTTTGCTGTTGAATTGCATCACATCACTGGTCTCTTCCAACAGTCTGTAGCATAGAGGGGCAGGCTGGTAACTCCACAGCAAATAAGGAGAATTTTATGGCTAGAGGAGGCTTAGTGTCAAGAGAGGGGGCTGAGGGATCTTGTCTGTGATCAACATCTGTGGTCCAGGTTCTCTAGTTCCAAAAATGGGCAGCTGCCTGGATGGAACCAGCTCCCTCATTGCAAAAAGGGCTGGGTCTTCCAGAGATGAGGGCTGAAATATATCTCCAGCACTTTGAAGATCAGCTCCAAGCTGTGATTCTGGGACACTGTGTGTTCAGTATGAATGGTCCTGGGGGGGAATAAAAAGGGTTAAGTCTGCTCCAGGATGTGCTTCTGTTAAAGAGCAGCAGCCATGGAGTGAAGTACCAAACAACCTCTGCAGCTCTTGGTTGTGCTCTACACCTGGAGGTGAACTCCTTGCTCCTTCCTAGAAATTCCTCTCTTTATTTCAGCTCACCCCTTTCCCCAAATTGAGTAGGCTTCACAGCTGTGCATTGTTATAAGTTATTTTGCTGAGGTGAGGTGGGAGAGAGGTAAAATGAATGATTTCTATTCTCAGAACAGTGGAAAATATTGGATTAAAATTCTTTGGAGGAAGTTCCCTAATGGATGGATTGAGACTGGTAAAAGTTTCAGTGATGCTGAGCCAGCAATTAGCCTGCAGAAACAGAAATATACATTACTGGGAGGCAATGGAAACGTTACAGAAATTTAGCCTCATGTTAACCCTGCTGTGAGTGTATTTCCATGGTTTAATTTCAGGGAGCAGGTTATTCTGTGTAAATCTGACTTAGCTATTGCAACCTCTGTCTTGGGCCCTTTCAGGTGATGTTCTGCATGTTCTGTGGGCTGTTTGTAAGGCACCCTGAAAGTTGACCCTGTTGCATTTTTCCCAGCCTGGAAATGAAACTTGAGATAATTTTAGTAAGGAGGTAATATAAAAGGGGATCTTTATTTGAAGACCTCCAGAGGCAGTTATGGAAAGATGTCCACAAAAGTCCATCCCCCCAGGGGTGAGTACATTTCATAGGTTTTAGAAAACTAGCATATTTGATAATAAGCACCAATTAGGAGGACAAGTGGTGATGCAATTCCCCCCAGGTTAAGCCCCTTCTCTGCAACCTCCCCCTTCAGCACTGGCTGTACTTTGTCCATGAAAATTTATCTTGGTTCCCAGGAAGAACCAAGATAGTATGGAGCCTTGTACCTCCTGAGGCTTGGAGCTCTGGAATTTGTTTTGTCTTTCTGCTTAAGGAAAGGCTATGGAAAAGTACTGGGAAAACTGGTCACTAATACAATAGACCACAGAGCTGCAAATGCAGTGTGAAGATTACAGAGAACATAGAAAAAAAGGCAAAACATAATCAGCGTCAGCCCAGCAAAGCCAGTCAGGTGTTACTTGACATCAGGGAAGAGTAACAGAAGGTTATGCTGCCTCTTTTAAAGACTTTAAAAGTCCTGAGACCAAAGTCATCATTGGATAGCTAGCAGATGACTTGGTGAGAAAAGATTAGAGTGCTCACAGGATCATCTCCTCTGTTTTGGGGCTCTAAACAGTGAAACTTTATGGGAAAAACCCTTTGCCAGAAGAGAGGGAAGGGGGTTTCCACCTCCATCATTCTACCCAGAATGAGACACTGGGCTGCAGAGATAAAAGTCAGTAGCAGATTGTTTATAGTTATGGAAATAAATGTTCTGATTCTTGGCCATTGGCTTCCTGACTTGGACTCTCAGGAGAGAGTTTTCCACAGCAGGCTCTGAATGGGAAGCAGAGATCTGGGCAGCAGTGATGGAATGGTATTGGAAAAGGTAACAGGGCAAAATCTGCAGGTTTTGGGGCATACACATCCAATGCATTGGAAACAGTGTTTATTTGCTTAGTCAAAGGCAGACACAAAGCCATTCTTAAATTCAGTACTTTAAATCTCTCTCTCCCTTCTTTCCACAGACCCAACCGTGCTCTTGACTCCTGTTCATTTGCTCGCCACATGCTCTTACAGACCCTCCACCAGCTGTAGGAGACCAGAGTTGCCCTTCCTTCCTTCCTTCCCCATGGGACTGCCATCAGCAGAGAACTCGGAGCTGCATAGTGGGAGAGGATCCCAGAGCCCATACAGACATGCTGTCCTTTTTTTCCCCCTGTAGGATATCTGTCCTTCCTTCTGCTTTCATAAACTTGAACAAATCCCGCTGCATTGTCTTCCTACTCCTCTTGAAGTGATTCCCTGGTCTGTAGGGCAGGTGCTTACGCTAAAATAAGTCTGTACTGCTGTGAGCTCAGCATGAATTGAAGAGTTCTCCATTTTGGTTGCATTGCCAAGGATGCCAAGACTAACACGGGGCCCAGAAGAGCTCTCATCTGGATCAACCCAGTTGGGCATTCTGTTTTATTGGACTTTGACTCCTGCCTTATAGCATTTAGCACTGTGCCAGAGGGAGGCTGTGCTGCTGCTGCCCTGCTTCTCTGAGCCACAGGGGTGAGGTGTGATCCCCTTTGGTTCTTCTTCCAAGTCTGTTGTCAAAGGCAGTGTGTGGCTGATTTTTATTTTAATATCCTCTTCCCCTTCTGCTGTGGCTTGGAGTATTTGTGTAGTGTGGTTGATCCTGGTGGCCATTGCTTAAAGGAATGAACATATTTTATTGTAAATTTTTTTTTGCCATTGCCTGTGGTGTTTATTCTTCCTGCCCTTTTCCTTCTCACCCTAATTAAATAGGCTTGGTTTGGAAATGAATACAATCCATGAAATCCCTGTGGAATGTGTCCCTTTCTCTTCCCTTTGCCAAAACACTGGGTCTGTGTACACTGTTCACATGTTTAAAAGCCAAGCACATGTAAAAATATGGAGAGAGAAGGCTGTGCTTTTCTCTTGGACTGAACAAGTAGCAGCAGATGCCCCTAAATCTGTCTGGAGGATTGTCCATGTGTCCATACAGCCCTGTGAGCCACCATGACATTCCTCCATACAACTTACAAATGTTTATGTCAATTGCCTGAAAAGTTATGTAAATAAAAATTAACTCCACAGCCTTATCATCATTTCTAAAGCCTACACTGGGATTTGGAAGCCTATTTTGCAGCTTTATGTGATTGCAGAGTTTGCAGTGGAACACAAAATGGGACTGGAATGGAGCCTGGTTTGTGTGAGGAGAGAGGCACCAGTCAAGGACCAGCCAAGCTATCGAGTCACAAACCTTGTTTGTGCAGCACCCCATCTCTTCTCTTGGTGGTCTCCTGCTCCTGTCCAAACCAGGAACGTGGCAGAGGAGCACATTTCCCTCCAGGCATCTTCAAATTCCTATTTAGCACAGTCTAAACAGGAAAAGCAGTGCCAACACTTATTAGCAGTAGCCTGCTACTCAGCTGTAAGTAGTGTGAGGCAAACATTGAACTTGTTACTGTCCCACATTCCCAGGATGAGGTAAATTCAAGCCCTTCATCTCATTGGCTAAAAAACCAGGCTGGAATTCACAGGAATATCCACAGGAACCTGGAAATGTTAAGAATGATTGGATTGAAAACTTCATCACAAATCTTTCTGGTGTGACCTCATGCACAGCCAAGATTTGGCCAGCCCATGTCTTGCTGGATTTCCCTCTGGAAAGCTGTGACTTGATGCTCTGACCATTTGAATGCTGATTTTTTTTCTCTGCCTCTTATCAAATTGCATGGAGTAGTTCTTGAATTTTGCAGTGGTTGTGAGAAAATAAATGTAATCAAAGGGCCAGATCTGTTAGGCAGAGCTCCATGGACTTGGTGAGGTTGTACTGCCCCTGCATTCATAGAGGTTAGATGGTTACAGACTCAGGAGAGCAACATGACATTTAGGGCTTTGGCCAGACTCCAAATTGGTGTGGTCAGTCTTGCTTTCTTCAGAATTTGGGCTTATTAGCTTATGTCTACTAGCCCTTTGTAAATATGGAGAATAATATTTTTAAACGTGGCCTACTTAGCAAACCAGAACACACAGCTTGCTAAAATGTGTCTGAGCTTTGCCCTTACAGCACAGTGGCTTTGTGTGGAGTCCTCTGATTTTGCACATCTACAACTTTTATAATGTACTGTGGTTGTGGGTGCAAAGCTCACAAGCAGGTGAGGAAAATGGAAGCTCCAGTTCAGATTCTCAGCCACAGTTCTCAGACTGCAGATGAGAATTTCTCTCGACAAACAGGGAGGAGTTAGGATGTTGTGATGTATTTACAATAGGACAGGACAGCAACATCTCTCTTGTGGGCCTCATTTTCTTGAAGATGAGAAGAAAATAATTCTGGATTAATTTTGGCTTGTTAGAACTGTCAGAGTCCCTCACTCTTCCACAATTTCATTCACCTTCCTGAGGAAAGAAGCCTTTGGATCCAGCAGCTGACAGGAAACACAACTAATGATCATTATTTGTATAATTTAAAATTACTTTCTCTTCCTTTCATTTGGGAACACTTGCACTTTCTCCCTGTGTCCCTGAGTTCAGCTGAGCAGCAGCCAAACGACATCACTCAGTAATTTCATTTGTCTTTTAGAAGGGCAAGACAAGCAAGAGAGCAAGGCTGAAGTAAGAAGGGCTTCTCTGTGATAGAGCTGGAAAACCTGAATTTCAAATTAATCTGAGAAACACAAGAAAAAATATTTAATCTTCCTGACTGTAGGATGACCAGGAGCAAAAGAAGAAAAAATGATGGGTGGAATTTTTTAAGCTCATTAATACCTTTGGAGGAAAGTTTGCTGTAAAACATCATCTCTGACTTCTTGCAAGGCTGTGAAACTAACAGAGGTCCTAAAATACAACAAATGCTGAAGAAAAGGCATAAATGGGAAAGCCAATTTCATCAAACTTTCCAAAATCATGCTACCAGTTAATTATTCACTCTTTTCATTAAATCACAGAATCCCAGAATGGTTTGGGTGGAAGGGACATTAAAGCTCTTCTCATTCCCCTCATGGGCAGGGACACCTTCCACTATCCCAGGCTGCTCCAAGCCCCATCCAGCCTGGCCTTGGACACTTCCAGGGATCCAGGGGCAGCCACAGCTTCTCTAAGCAACCTGTTCCAGGACCTCACCACCCTCACAGGGAAGAACTTTTGTCTTCAAGAAAAATTACCCAGCAGATCAAAGTTTTTCACAATTCCCCTTTTTAAAGCAGCCAGGGAAAAGCTCACCTAGGAAATTAAAAATTCTTCTTAAAAATGTATCAATTTCTACTTTCCAAGTGAATAGAGGATCTGTGACAATGCCACACTTCTTTTTACAAAGGACTGTTTTTTTTATTTTCAGGGAAAGATTCATATTTATGTGATTCCCCCCTAAAAGAAACAGAAAATTAGATAACACAAATATGCAGTGATAAATCAGTTAGAGTTATTCTACCTAAAATTTATATCCACGAGCTATGAAATAATAAGCTTGAACATCATCCTATACTCATCTACCCCCAGAAAAGTTATTTACCATTAGCAGCCATCAAATCCCATCTCAGAGCTCTGCGTGGAGGGATTCCCATTCTTCAGAGGTCTGCTGCAATCCCAAACTGCCCACATGGTGTGACTCAGCTTTTAAAGGTAATAACAACCTGGTTTTGTCTGTCTTCAAAGAAAAGATCTTTTGGGGGGGATGTGGTGTTGGTAGTATTTGGGTTTTTTTGATAGGTGACAGTGACAGATTTTTTTATATTGATTGTGGATACTGATTCTCATTGTTTCTGAAGAAGAACCCCATATTCTAGATCTCCCATTTAGATCTCAAAGTGCTGAATAAAGGTGGATTCCACTATGGTTTAGACCTGGCTTTGCCTGTTGCTTTCAGGGAACATAAAATGTTTCTCATTTTAGGTTTTACTAACTCCTTCCAGAGCTGATTTATGTAAATAACTTGTATCTCTCCTTCCCTGGCCTTGCTGGCTGCCTCTGTTCTGCTGCTGGTTTTAATTCAGGGTGTTAACTTCAATTCAAGAGCCCGTTTGCTTGAGGGTCAGCAGAGCTCCCAATGAGCACAATCGCACTTAGACTTTGCCTCTTGCACTCCTGTGATCTGGGGATAAAGGGAAGGAAAGTTCTGATCTGGGACCTTGATTCTTTAAATTGCTAATACATACTACCAGATCCAACATTCTGAAAGGCTGGGTTTATGAGTTCTCTTTGGTCCTTGTGTTGGGATTGAAATTTGTTCCTTGCATTTGTTTGGCCTTTGAAAAGGCTGGATAAACTCCTAAAGTGGATGATGTGGAATTGTCAGCTCCTCTGATCTCAAACAGCTCCTCTGATCTCAAATCAGCTCCTCTGATCTCAAACAGATGAGATTTGTGGTTTTCCAAGCTCAGCTAAACCTGTTCAATAACTGCTGCCACAAGCTGCTACTCCAGTGGGCTCTGGGAATGCAGGGATTGCTCAGGACTTCTGGTGGGATAGCAAAGGCCAAAAATGACAGTGGCTCCATCCTCTGAGGCATATTCAAGTCTAGATCCCTTTGACACCAATGGTGTAGCTCCTCTGCTTATCTGAAATGTCTGTGAAAGTTAATACACTTTTGCCCATCATGAAATTTATCCTGCATTTTTCCAAAATGTAATTATTTACCAAAGTGGGCTGTCCTGGCGTTGGATTTTTTGAGCCTCTGTGTCTTAAGTCCTGAAATATTTGGAGTTTATTTTACTGAAAAGAATACTTACAGTGTATAGTGAAAGCATTGGCTTCTGACTGCCAGCTCTCATTCCACCAGTTCAATCATGAGGTGGTTAAGGGTTATTTATAGCTCTTAGACATTCCTTAGGGATGAACTCATCCACTGAAAAAGCAAGCAGCCATGGTGCTCATGGGTAATTTATAGCAATTTTTAAGTTAGGAGAAAACTGTGATCTCATACCACAGGGTGAAAACACTGCATGGCAATGGGATTTGGTTGGGATGCTGACATACTCTGAGGAAACTGAGATCCACAGCATGCAGGTACCTCTGAGCTGGGAAAGGCTCAGCTACCTGTCCCTGTCCTAAGGAATTATGTAACTTTTTCTTCTCTCATCCTCTAATAGCACAGACACAAACTGAGTCAAAAAGAATTTTTTTTCCAGTACTCTCCACTTGTTCTTGAATTTAATTAAAATAATTAATTCCACCAGGGTTGGAATACATCATTTTAGAGGAAGCAGAAACTCAGGGTCTACTTTCAGCAAGATGTTTCTAAATTTTAAATCAAATATTTAAATTAGATGGGTTTTTTTATATATACCACACTTCATTGCCTTTAATTAAAGTGCACATTTACCTCACTCTGGGTGTACAGGGAAATCCAGCCTGGATGTGATGTCACTACATGACAGAGAACCCATCACCTGTCCCGTGAAGTTGTGTGACTGCTGAGATCTTCTTTGGCCTCAGGATCAGTGCTGGGTTCAGTACATGTCTACTAATTTTAAATAGACCTTTTCTCACATAAAACTGAGTCCTGCCACTGTAGGTTATAGAGAATGGGAGTGAACCTCTGTGAGCAGCCTGTCTGGCTCTAAATATGTACTGCTGTGCCATGCAAGAGCCATAGATCTGCAGTGGAGGCAAGGGACATATCTTTATGGACCTCATGGAAATACCTTGATGACCTCATGTAATCCATTTATACTCTGAGTCATTAAAATGGTTTCTTCTTATAAAAGTTATCTTTGCTAGCAGAGGAATATTTGGGCAAATGCTCCTTCTGACAATCAGTGTGCTTTGGATCAGACTTAAACCACACATATTATTCCAACTTAACTTTCCTTGACTCCTACTGAATGATTTGCCCCCAAAATAAAACATCTGACTCTCCATAAAACTGCAAGTGGTGGTGAAATTCCTGTCAAGCACTGGAGGTCCAGTGTGCTCCTCAGGTTCATTGTAAATTACTCTGGAACCTGCTATGCAGAAATGAGATTTTGTTCCACCTGTGGCCCACCAGTGGATTTAGAACAAGAGTCTACTGTCAGTAGATCAGATTTATTGCACAGTGTCCTTCCCATCAATGGAAAAAGTTAGGGGATCTATAAATCAAAAAAAGATTTGACAACACTGCGCTGTGTCCAAACATTCAACATCTAAACAAGTTGGCTTTCAATTTGTCCATTTTAGTAATAGAGTAACTTAGAGCTGACTGTAAGGTATTTTCTGTGAGTGTTAAGGGACTTACTGAAGGAAAATGAAGAGCAATGGAAGGGCAGAATGAAGGACAGATGAATTTCATAAAGCTGTGGTTCAACTCATGCACACTTGTTTAGCTTTTCTTTTAATGGAAATGAAGTTACAGGAGGGGATGATTCAGAACAGATCTCGCTCTGATGTGGCAGTAAGGACTGAAGTCCCTGATCAAGGAAGTAGGCATTGCTCTTAGGTCCTGCAGTTTAAATTGGAATAAAATGTATCTTGCTGTAGCAGTTAAGACAGCAAACTCCACCAGTTCCTCCAGTTAAATCCACTTTTGCTCAAGCATCCTAGAGGCTAATGCAATTCAGACCGTGTGTCATTCTATTTCTCAATCATTTTATTTCATTTAGCCACATTTTGCTAGTCAGCATTTGTTTTTGCAACCATAGTGATGAAATGTATTTATTGGCTACATAAGCAGGTGCCTGGCTTGGTCAAATTTCAATAATTCAGAACATCTCCTGTCCATAATACTAATAATTGAAATTTAAACAAATTTTGTTCTGTATCAAATCTCTGTATTTGGGATTCACTAAGATATGAGACTATTTATCCACAGTTCAATATTTCTGCCCGTATCTTGCTAATAATTTTGTCTGATTTTTTAGGTTATTGTCATTTGGTAACTGTAGTTCACATTTCCATTGTGTTTGCATCTTCTGCTGTAGAACAATATAAGTTTAATCTGTTTTTATATTGTTATGACAGTGATGCCACATACTTACTGCACTGACAATTGATATTTAGAATATATTTATTGGCTAATCTTTAAGCTGGCATTGTCCTTCAGTGCTGTTGGAAATATCCTTGTAACCAAAGAATTCTCAGGCTCAGAGCAAGTTGTTTTCATTACAAAATCCAATCACCCTCTATCTTTTATTGTAGGAGACATCAAATCTTATTTGGTTTTTATCACTGGGTTTAAATTTTTTTTCATCTTTTTTTTTTTTTAATTCCCTTCACTTTTTTACAAATAATCACAGACTTATGAAAACTCTCTAAATTTTACATTTGTCTCAGCTATTTCTGTGTTGCAAAATGCTGTATAAAACATACTCTTAAAAACCCTGATAAGGAACTTTAATACCTTTAAACTGTGTTGCAGAGGACAGAACATTTTATCCTCTGTTCTTCATACAACTTAATCCCCTTTTAATCCATAAACAATTACAGACAATTACAAATGTCTTCAACTACCTCAAGGGAAAATGTCCATATGATCAAAATTCAGGATATTTAAAATCAGTAGCCTTATGATGACAGAAATATCCATAAATAGAAATATCCATAAACAGAAATGTCCAGAAATAGATGCTGAATTCTCAGAAGGAAGTCTGTATTAAAAAAGAAGATGTTTTGCTGATATATTTATGTATTGATTTAATTTTAATATATTATCAGTCTGAAAATGCCATGATCCTAAGAACATGTTTGAAAAGAGAGATGTGCTTTATCACACCAATATTAAGATTGATTAATTATTTGATAAGGCTGAATATTCAGCCATAGAAATGATACAGTGGAAATCAAAATGGCAATAATTTGCAGGACTGTCTGATATATCAGTGGCAAAAGGAAGATTTTTAACCAGGTGGGAAGAAGTGAGAAGTATTCTCTATTTTTTTGTCTAAGTATTTTTGGAGTGGGTACCCACAGCTGGCACTCTTGAGTCTGGTACTCCACCTTCCTCCCTCCAGCTCAGTTTGCTGCTGTTTTATTTATCCTTTCCTAAGGAGATACTGAAATGAAGCTAGATTTGGAAGAGGGCCTGAATATAATTTCAGCTTGGTTTCAATTTTTGGCAGCTGAACCTGAAGACTTCTGGAAACCATGGAAAATATATATGCAAGGGAGGTTACAAGGCCATTAGTCAATTGAGAAACATCCCCTTTTCCCAACCACACAGAGGGGAATAATGAAAAATATGGACAGAGCTACTAGTGATGTCAATTGTTGTCACTGCATTGAAGTTGATGAAGAGACAATTATTCAAATTTATTATTTGAACTCTTGCTCCTCTCCATTTCCCATAAGTAGATGTATTAAAAATCTTAATAGAGGACATGGAATTTAAGACAGGAATAACATGTGCCCATGGAATTGACTGAAGCACATTGAAGGAACTCCATTTGTTATTAAAATTTAATTGGACAGATAAGATGCCAGCAAAATGACTGGAAAAGTGTAATTTTCTTTCTCCCCAGAAATATCATTAAATACTAACAGCATAACAGTCCATGTGCCAGATTCCTAAAGGATAATTTCCTTTCTCTGCCTCCCTACAGCTCCTTCCATTCTAAGTACTGCATGTATCCTTTATTTTTTTTTTCCTTTTATACCATAAAACTCCCCTGTCACTCACTATATTTTATTAGGATACAAAACAGCCCACTCAGCAATTGTTTTGCATTCACACCTTGCATTATCATTTTCTCCCAGCCTCTTCTCTCTGACCCTTATCCCAGGCTTGTATTGTCCCTGTTTGCCCTCTTGTAAACAAACTAACAAACAAACAATTGACAGCTTCTATTTGTGTCTTTCAGACACAAATTTGACAGCTTTTACTTGTGTCTTTGAGCTATTTCTGAACTATTTCTCTCTTCTTACACGCAGAAAAGCTGCCATAAATGCTTATTTGCAAGTGATACAAACAGCTTTGCATGCCAGCTCTCAGAAAAGTTTCTGTGACTGAGATCTGAACATCAAGACCTGAATCTGGTGCTTAATTCTAATCATCCCAGTGAGCTGGACTCAGTCAATAGTCACCTTTGCTTATGCAGGAACAAACACCCTCCAGGTAATTCGTGGTCCTGTCAAAACAAGGCTATTTCCTACCGTCTGTCTGCACCTTGATTTACGTCAGCTGAATCTGATAAGGGTTGCATTTTAGGATGTGAAATTAGCAGCAGCTACCTAAAATTTGTGTTTTCTCAGGGAAAAATTTGTGTTTTCTCTGGGTGCTTGTATGTCCCACTTATGACTCATTTTTTCAAGGTGAGCAAGGAGGAATTAGTTATGAGTTTGGCCCAAAGTACAAATCTGTACAATTATTATAAAATGTTCATGGGAAGACATAAGAACTGTCTTTCTAGTAAAAGGAAGGGGAAGAAAGGGAAAAAAACACCCAAAACATAGGAAAAAATCCTATCTTGTACCACCTCATTTAAATCCACACAGGCCAAGAGATGCCAGTGGGAAAGAGACCAAGCAAAAAAGTGGGACTTTATGGATTCTCATGTGTGATTGAACTGCAGGACTTGCTTCACTAATGTGGGAGAGAAGGACTGAAGCTCCTGCACACACAAAATCTCCAGGTCCATGGAACACCCTGGGGCTCCCAAGGTATTACAGGATCTGTCTCAATGCTTGGTGCAGTAGAACTCAACTGAAAAACTCCTTGTGCTCTACAGAGCTTCTGTATTGGAATTGAAGAAGGGTTTGCAGGCTGGAAATCTGGACCATGTTTTTTTTTCTCCCTCTGTGCCAGCTGCTGTAGGAAAAGTGATCTCCTGAAAATCTTTCTCCTCAGAAAAAATAGTGTATTTATGTTGTTTGTTTTGCTTGGGTTTTTTCCACTTTCAGGACAAGCAAAAATCTCATTTCTGTTTTAACAGAACTCAAAGGGATATAAAACCACTTGTAAATCCCTCTACTTTCTGGAAAAGGAGTTAAGGGCTTACAAAGTTAAAGAGGCCACTTTAAAAAGAAAACAAAAGATAAAGCACAGCACATGTCCAAGCATTTTGCTGACTATGATGAAATTAGGCATATTCTTAAGTGAAACAGGCAAAATATCCTCGTTCTCCCTGCTGGAAGGTTCAGGGGGGATGGGGGTGCCAAGGGAAAGCTTTTAAACAAAGCTGCGTTAAATGAGTAATTCCAGTTTCCAGTCACAGTCTATTTATGAGAGAGGGAGGCTGGCCCATGATAAACACATTGGAGAGGAGCCCTTTAGAATTATTTCATGCTTCCATTCCAAACTTTGTGAAGAATATAAATTAAAACCATCCTGCCCTATAAATCCCCTGTGCCCCATAGATCCTGTCTGCCCCAGAGATGCTGAAATCTGAGTGTTAAGAAATTACACATAGCCATCATTGATTATCTTCAAAATATAATTTAAAGTGTTCTTTAAATTCAGGTTTCTTGATGCTGAAACTAAAAGCATAAAGTTTAACATAATTTAAGTTCAAAGCTGAAGACAAAAAACTGAGAGTTTTATCTTTTGTGCCTCCAGTTCTCCTTTCCATCCCACCCTAGGGAGGAGGGAGTGGTTTTACTGGGAGCACTAAATTGGAGAATACCATTCCCAAACCATGATACGACCCTCTAAAAAAGAGATGACTGAAATATTGTTTTTTCTGTCTGTAGTTAAAGAGAGAAGAAGCAGAACTGAATTACCTGAGCAGAGACTGTTTGTTCTTTGTGGAAATTGGTGGTTTCAAAAGCATACAAGGAGTAGGTAGGCAGTGGAATTAAGCAATACATAGAAAATTTGCCCATGAATCACCAAATATTTGCAAAGGGATTGAAAATCAGTTTCAAATAATTGAATTTAAAAAGTTGTGGTAATGAGCACCTTGGCATTCAGCATCTGTGGAAAGCAGATATTTGTCACCACATTTTTTTCTCCCAAATTTGTTTATGAAAAAGAATGCTTGTAGAGAAGGAAAACACAATTACACCTCCCTTTTTTTCTTTTATTTCTTTTTAAGTTTCAAGATGCCTCCAGAAACCAGTAATTTGGCAAGACACAGAAGTTAAACTTTTTTAAAACATAGCTTTATTTAGTCATTGTTCTTATGCTGAGAAAGAGAAAATTAACAATAAAAATGGCACTAAAATCAGTCTGGTAGCTTGAAAAAGCAGCTCAGTTCAAGGCATCGAGGGTGGTGAGTGGAGAGAGGGTGATCTCATTAACAAAACAAAGCCTGGAGTGTCTTTACACAAGGATGAATTATGTTGACAATCAAGTGAAGGATGCACTTGAAAGGCAAAGGTGCACTAGGATATTTGACTGTGGTGCTCTGAGACAAAGCTTAATTAAAAAACTGAGAGAACAGTCAATCCTCCATGCAGGACTGTGTCCTGCTGCTCCCCACACAATGACTCCTTTATGGGCTGCCTCCTGCTCTCTGTGCTGAGCGCCAGCTCTGACAGGACAGGTATGACTTGGACACTTGAAGATTTTAAATGTTAGGTTGTTTGTTTTTTAAACACACTTCAGATCTCCTGAGCAACACAAAAGATCAGCTTGTTCTAAACCCAGGATTTTAAAATTCCCCTCAAGTATAAAGAGGAAAAATTATTACTTTACTACCTGATACACAAATAAAGCATCCTTTGACTACAGTTATTGAACCCTGGCAAAATATTAAGATGGGTAATCTGATGCTATTTCCATGCTAAACAGCACTCAAACCCTACTACAGTAATGTGGAAACTTGTGGGCTGAAGCAGGGGATATGTGAGGGGGAATTACTGCTCATGATAAAAGCAAAGGAGTGCAGTCAAGCAACAAGACAGGAAAACATGAAATCAATGCATTTCCCTTGTTGTTTTAACAAAGCCTGTTTACTGTGGAAGAAGGAAGGTCTTCAGATTAGGAAATCTCACTTCTGGATTAGGAAACAGCCTCCATCACATCCAGCAGCTTTTCCCAAAATATATTTTTCGATTTTGCCTGAATTCTCCTCTTCTGCTATGAAAGGACTGCTGTCTTAAATGAAAAAATACTACAATGTTTCAGTTTCCAACATACAGAAGTTTTATAGTTTCTGTGAAATTGTTGCTTTGGTCTCTGCCAGACGCTTGAGTTGTCTGAACACCTGATGCCTGCACTTGCAGTGTCTCTCCCTGCAGAGATCTGGCAGAGGTCCCTCATCAGCTGAAGCCACCAGAGTTCCACACTGTTAGGAAAATTGATCCACAAACATCAGAGGTTTATGTCCAAAAAGGAGACAGAGGAATCCTTTTACTTTATTCAAATAAAGGGAGAGACCATGGGGCATTCCCCAGGGATCTCTCAAATCTTTGGAGGATGCAGCCTCCTTTTTATCCTAATTTCCTGGCCACATTTCCCTTCTCTCTTTCCCCATTGGCTGAGGTACTTGAGAGGTACAGACTTCCTAATACACCTGATACCAAAGATTTCCCTCTAATGTATAACCCTCCCTTTTAATTTTTAACTCTTATGGAATTTAGGGGGTTTTCTTCCCCATTGTTTCTTTCATCTTTCAATGTCTAATTTCATTTATCAGCAAAACTAAAGTTCATTTGTAAAAGCAAATATCTTTTCCATTCATCAATCAGTGGAATCCTTCCCATTGTTTCTTTTATGTCCCAGTGCTGGTTTTATCTACCAGCAGACCCACAGCTTGTCTGTAAAGACAAATCCTCTATTCCCCTCAACACTAACACAAAAGGAGCATCTTTGCCTTTGGAGCAGGATCTCTGCTTGCTGTGAAAATTGCCCTTCCCATGCATTTTGTTGAGTAAGCTCAAAGCACAAAGTGCTTATTAGTTTTCCCATCCAATGTTGAACCTCACTCAACAAATAATGAATCATGGGTGTGTGCTTTGACCCTTTCTCACCTTTACCACTCGCTAATTTTGGAACTTGCAGTTTATAATTATAGTACTGAGCTGGGGGTCTTGGCTTGGGAAATGAGAATATTTTGAAGGGAAGTTTAATAGCTGCATCTTGGTTGAATACACCATGAAGAGTGTATTCTGACCTACATTAAAAGCTTAGAGAACCTTTCATTCTGCAAATGAATAGAGGGCCCTAACTCTGAGAGAAAAGCATATATTTAATTTCTCTCTAAACCACTGGGATCCCCAGAAATTGAAATGGAAGGGTATTTGTGGGACCTCTCTGTGCTTGTTTCAGGATGCTATATGGCAGTGCACTTTGTCAGGGTTTGAGTCAGTGCCTGCTGCAGTAACCTGCTGTAAACTGGTCTAAACAGGCAATTTGATTTGTCCTAAAACATCTCTGGAATGCCAGCAAATTAAAGGCAACTTCTACATTATGTGTTTGATTAGTGCTAAGAAATATAGGTAAAAGAACAGCTAATTAAATTATTTGCAAGATTTTTTCTGATGCTGCAGTGTCTTTTAAGCAGAAGTCATCCTTGGCACCTTGGTTCAGAATCTGCATCTATGATATTCTTTTCATGAAGAAGGGAAGTTTTTGATTAGGGGGAAGACAATTTGAGAATAATTTCCTTCCCTGAGGCTGCACCTACAACCAAATGAGGATATAAACTGTTGCAAAACCCCAAGCATGGGGAATTTTACTCCAGAGGAAGTCAGTGGTCAGAGTTCTTCTAGTTTTTCTTGGGATATTAAATATTCTCTCAGAATAAACTATCTATTTGATGATTTTCCACTGACTGATACTTAGCTCTGGGAAAGGACAAGTTCATTATGCCAAAATTTCCTGTGGATTAGGATGTTGCATACCCTATTGCTATGGACATGGCCTGCTGCAGAAAACATTACAATTTAATTATATTGGTGAATGCAATATTATTTGTGAAATAAAACTGCCTTATCAGGATATTTAGCCTTCTTGGATCTTTATAAACAAAGTAATTCCCTATTAGCTCACTGAGAAGGAATTAATGAAAGAGCAGAGTTATCAGAAAGGCCTGAAAGGAAATGACTATGAGGTATCCTGATGCCAGCAGATAGAGTTCAAAAACATTTACATTTGTCATCTGGCTTGTCACCTTTGATAAGTCCTTCCTTTACTGCCTCTACTTTGCTTATTTGATCCACAGCATCTCCTTCAATTTCTCCTTGCCTTCCTCACATGTGCTTATTCTTTCCAAGCACAAAGCAGGGAAATGGATGTTTCTGACTATTTACTAAACTGAAAAATAAAGCTGTTCAACTGGAGTAATAATATTTTGGTCCTCCATCTAAAAGCCAAAAAAATCCCCAACATATTTTCGGTTTAAACACTACTTGTCAATGTATTGTATGTAATGCTTCTTGGGGGTGTCTCTCTCTCTTTTTTTTTAGTTTTCCCTTAAAGAGTAGCTAATTTGTGTCAAACAAAATGCCAAAACTATGAAACCTAAAATAACATTTCCTTTTAAAATTCTTATGTATTTTGATACTTTATAATAGAATTCTTCCTTGAAAAAAATACTGGCCCCAACTGGGCTAAAAATGCTTCTCAGTGTAACTTGAATTGATGAAAATATTAATTTTTCAGTGAATTTACTGTCCATAGAAAATTTGTGACCACACCTACATGCAAACAATTAGTAATAATATACTGTTACTCCTATTGATGTTGTATGGTTTGGCTTAACATTTACACTGTCTTGTTAAAATAATTTCAAAATATGTTCTGATTTCAATAAATGCCCCTAGTGCTTCTGATGAACAGTGCATTGTCTGCAATGAAATTTGAAATTTGAAGCCTTTGGATTTAATAGGGACATTCAAATTAATTCAATGTTAGATTTATCTATATATTCAGTGGAAATACCTCTATCTCTTGAAATTTCTAATCTAAAGGCTATTAAATAACAAAGATCTTGCAAGATATCTGCCCTATTGAATGGGAGAAATACTTCCAGCCTGCTTGCTCTCTTGAGGGTTTGCTTCATGGCAGATTTCAGGCTCAGCTCAAATTTGCCCTTGAACATAAATGCTGTTCACCATTTGGCTGTACACCTTGGTTTTATTTATCTGAGTTCTGGTGAGGCAGCTCATTGTTTCACAGGAGTTAAAACAGCACCTGAAAAGTCATGTGCATCTTGGTCGTGCATTTCTTCTGGTTTTCAAGGAAACCATCCAGGACTCCTGGCACCAGACTCCATCTCAATTGGAGATGGAAACACCACAGGTGTTGGCCAGTCAGGCACCTCCCAGTGGGTGCTATTTGGGGAGCAAGTCAATCAGTCAGATTCTCCTCTCCCAGCAGCTCTGAAGCCATGTGAGGGTTTGCTGTTGTCTCCATTGGGCTCGGCTCTCTGGCAGTTTCTCTGGACACAGAGCCATCCTAGAGGTGAGGCTGTTAAACAGTGCTCTCAAGGTACAAAAAAGCCTTCAAAGCCCGATGGTAAACCTGTCTCTAAATTTCCTAAAGTCTGGAGTGAGGGCTAAAAATTATCAGGGGGAAGAAGGCAGTAGACTTTGTTTCAGATGAACACCCTTTCTCTTTGTGTACCAAAACTGTACAAAAGTGTTTACATTTACAGCCTTAAACAAAAGATAATAATTGCACATTTGTAATGGATTTGTAATTTAGTCATTACGTGTCCTGAATATATTGACTGAGATCTCCAGTCCTGGGAATGGCAGAACACTAAGGTTATGGTTGTGGGGTCACCTGTGAGTGCTACAGGCAGTTACCCAGAGTGGGAGTCAAAGTGCTACTAGCCTGTTCCCAAACTGAGTTTGTCCAGAGAGCATCCAGAAGGGTTAAGTGCTTTCTTTTCAGGAAGAGGAAAGTAAAGCTTTGGGTGTGATTGGAGATGTCCATAAGAAACAACAGAGCAAGCTGGAAGAAGATTACTTGAATGTTAAGGGGAGAAAATAGGAAAGGATAAGGGGGAACACAGATGGTAGGAAGAGAAGTAAAACTCTGATGGATATGTAAAACAGGAATTGGAAACCTGTGCAGTGGGAAAGAAAGAACTATAAGAAATGTCACACTGGGGTGAAATGGTTGTGAACACTTGAAAAACCAAGAACAAGGATTTTATGGTAAAAAATGGATGTGCCTGCACCATCACAGGACTGCATGGTGGTTCAGTCTGTGAGGGGAAACGCTGAGGTAACTCAGAGGCGACAGCAAGAACTTCAGAAGGGAGGAATGCTGGAATTCCCTGGCATCACCTGGGCAGTGCAGAATGAACATTTTGGGGATAAAGTTGAGGAGTTTTATTCCCACTGGACTGTAGCAACAAAAGATGCAATAATCTGTGGAGGACATTTTTGGCAGGAAAATTTGAGGCAATCTCTAGAGGGGAAAATTGTTTGTGGGAAACAGTGGGAAAAATCTGAGGTAACTTGGGGAGGACAGGCAGACAAAATTTTGTGATAAAAACTGAGGTCATTTTTAAGGGCCTGAAGAAGTTTTTGAGGTAAAATCTCAGGTAATGTCCAAGGGACTGAATGAATATTTTTGAGGCATAATCCGAGGTAATCTGTATGGGAAAAATAGGGGAAATTTGTGAAGGAAAATCTGAGGGAAATCAGTCGGGGACAAAAAGGACATTTTGGAGGTAAAGTCGGAGATAATCAGTAGGTGGCATTTTGGGGCTTAAATGAGAGGTAATGTATAGGTGCAGATGGGGACATTTTGAAGGGGAAATTGGAGGTAATCTCAATGGAATAGAACATTTTGAAGGAAAATCTGAGGTAATCTGTAAGGACCACAATAAACACTGAGGGAGAGGTGGGTGCTCCAAGTGACGCTGAGGAGATGTGAGTGTCACTGAGGGAATATGAGTGTCACTGAGGGGACAGGTGTCCCTGAGTGAGTGGCAGGTGCCCCTGTGTCACTGAGGGTGTAATAGGTCATGGAGGGAATGGCCAATTCCCCGTGTGTTGCTGTAAATGTGAAGCCCAAAACTGGGCAAGAAAATAAAACTCTGTTGTCAGACATCTACAGAGCAGGTATTTGTTTATTCAGTGCTGGGAGTGAGGTGGATCTCTCCACCAAAACCTCACTCAATCTTCTTTAGCCTTCAGTTACATTTTAAAAGTCCTTCCATGCAACATCACAATTTCATGATATCATTAATAAACTCATATTTGTATTAAGCTGTGTCATCGGTTTGTTGCTTTTGTGCATGTGTCAGTACCTTCTGTGGTGGACGTCAGTCTTCTGGTGGACTTTTGATGAAAACTTCTGTAGTCTTCCTCACGTTTGAACCTTTTACCTCTACAGCGCATGCCTGGTGCTTCTTTTTGGTCAGTCTAATTTGGTTTTAGATAATTTTGCCTTTTGGAAGTTCAGTTAGAACTTGCTATCTTCCTCTTGAGGGTGCTTGGTCTCTCACTGCCTTTGCTAGCTCACTTGTTTTATGGCACATCTTGTTACAATATTACTGGTGGTTAACCTTTTGTTACACACCACTTAGGATTCAGATGCCACTTGTGTTCCTCTGAGGAGGAGTATGAGGGTCAATTGAGGGGACGAAGGTGCCCCGTGTTCCCCTGAGGGGGCATGAGGGTCACTGAAGGGGTGGCAAAAGCTCTGTGTGTTGCTGAGAGGCCGCGAGGGTCACTGAAGGAACGGTGTGTGCCCTGCGTGTTGCTGAGGGGACACAAAAGTGATTTGAGGGGGAGGTGCCCCGAGTCTCTCTCTGAGGAACCGTGAGGGTGTCTGAGAGGCTTATGGGCACCCTGCATGTAACTGAGGGGGTGGCAGATGCCCTGCGTGCCACTGAGGGACGGGCAGGTTTGCCTTGTGTCGCTGATGGCAGACGAGGGTCGCTGAGAGGGGTGCGGGTGTTCTCTGAGGGACACGGGAGGGACGGGCGGGTTTGCCTTGTGTCGCTGATGGCAGGCGAGGGCCGCTGAGGGGGGTGCGGGTGCTCTCTGAGGGACACGGGAGGGACGGGCGGGTCGCCGCCGTCGTGCGGCCGCCGCCTCCTGACTGGCGCCGCAAGGCCGCGTTTCCCGCCCAGGCGCGGCGGCCCCGCTCCCCTCAGCCGCGGCGGCGGGAACTCGAACCCGCTCTCTCGGCGAGGCGCCGGGCAGGGACCTGTGAGCGGTCTGGGAGTCACCCAGAGGCACTCCCTGGGCTGAGACACGGAGGAGGTGATTTGGGGCGGGCAGGCAGGGGAAATTTTGTGATAAAACATGAGGTACTTTTAAAAGGCCTGAAGGAATATCACTGGGCTGAAATCTCAGGTAATCTGCAAGGAATGAATGAAAGTAAAATGTGAAATAATCTCTATGGTATAGAACATTTTAGGAGCAAAATCTGAGGTAATCTGTAGGAGATATTTTGGAGGGGAAATCTAAAGAAATCTGTGGAGGACAGAATGGATATTTTGGGAGCAGAATCTGAGGCAACCTGTAGGGAACATTTTGGAGGGAAAACTTGAGGTAATCTATATGGGACAGGAAAAATATTTTTGAGATAAAATCTTAGGAGACTTATAGGATACAGCTAGGGGATGTTTTGGAGGGAAAATCAGAGGTAATCTTTTGGGGTGTCCGAAGTCACTATCTTGTCAAAAAACTTGAGATAAATTATTTTAAACAAATTAGTGCTTTTTTGACAGGTGAATTTGGGGTAATTTAGGGAGGAAAAATGGGCATTTCTGAGGGTGAGAGTCAGTTGTAACACAGCATTTCGAGGCAGCATCTTTGACAGAAAATCTGAGATACCTTAGTGTGACTGTGTTCACAGGGGTTCTTGGATGAGGGAAGAGATGAGAATGTTGACTTTATGTTTAGAAGGTTTGATTTATTATTTTATGATATATATATATATTACATTATAACTATACTAAAAAGAAAAAGAAGGACAGGCTTTCTCAGATACTAACTAAGCTAAGAATAGACAAGAAAGGAATGATAACAAAGGCAGCTCTCTCGGTCTCTGTCTGCAATAGCTCAGTCTTTGATTGGCCATTAATTATAAACATCCAAGATGGGCCAGTCACAGGTGGACCTGTTGCATTCCACAGCAGCAGATAACCATTGTTTACATTCTGTCCCTGAGGCCTCTTAGCTTCTCAGAAAGAAAAATCCTAAAGAAAGGATTTTTAGTGAAAAGATGTCTGTGGCACCTTAGAAGGGAAAGAGGTGACATTTTTAGCTGAAAACCTGTGCTACTTTGGAAGGGTACTGTCACGGGCAGAATGGGAGCTGCAGAACAAATCTGTTAGAAAAGCCCTCCTGCTCAGTCATGAGGTGCAGCAACGACCCCCTTGCTTTCTAAATTCCTCACAGAGGAACCTGGGTGTGGTGTAATCCAGTCTCAGCCCCAGATCTCTCAATGGTTTATGCCTAAAAGATTTTATAGAAGTGAACCTTTATACAATTTTGTCCTTTAGGATAAAGGATTGCAAACCAAATATATTCATATGATTCATTATTATAATAACTAGACAAAAGTATCTTAATCAAAATTGTTCACTAAACAATAAAGGTGCTATAAAACCATTGTAGTGTAATGCAATGTTCTGAGCAAAGACTGAAGTGATTATATTAAAACTAGCAAAAAAAATTATTTGGGACTGGGTGATTGGAGGGTCAGCCTGTGGGGCTCCCGGTTTAGGGCAAATTTGGGAGAGAACTTCTGAAGGGGCTTTTAGAAAATAGATGTAAGTGGCTTTTTTTAAAAAATTGGTTTGGGAAAATATTTGTTTGGTGAAAAGTGGAAAAAATTGTTTATTTAATCAGTAAAGCATTTACTAGTATAAAAAATTAATAATAATAAACGAAAAACTTTTTGTTGCTCTAAAAGAGATGACAAATTTAGAAAGTCTCTTTTGTGGGTTGTAATTTAGTTTACTCAGTCTCTTATTAGTTTCTCTGGTGCTGGAAATGCTGCGGATCAGGCCTGTCTGGGTGGGCTACAGGTGTGAGCTGCGTGTGCTCTTCGGGGTGTTCAGTCTAGAATAGATTTAAGGAAAAGAAAAACTGCAGTCTAGGGAAGTTGTCTACTTTATATAGCTAAAAACTAACTAAAAGCAAAGCTGAGTCTTGTTTTGCTGTTTGTCTGTCTGCAGACAACACAGTCTAGGCGTAAGAAGGTATTGAGAGGAATAGTAGATTTGTCTTTACAAACAAGCTGTGGGTCTGCTGGTAGATAAAACTAGCACTGGGACATAAAAGAAACAATGGGAAGGATTCCACTGATTGATGAATGGAAAAGATATTTGCTTTTACAAATAAACTTTAGGTTTGCTGATAAACAAAATTAGACATTGAGAGATGAAAGAAACAATGGGGAAGAAAACCCCCTAAATTCCATAAGAGTTAAAAATTAAAAGGGAGGGTTATACATTAGAGGGAAATCTTTGGTATCAGGGGTATCACGGAATCTGTACCTCTCAAGTACCTCAGCCAATGGGGAAAGAGAGAAGGGAAATGCGGCCAGGAAATTAGGATAAAAAGGAGGCTGCATCCTCCAAAGATTTGATAGATCCCAGGGGAATGCCCCATGGCCTCTCCCTTTATTAGAATAAAGCCAGAAAGGACTCCTCTCCTTTTTGGACATAAACCTCTGGTGCTTGTGGATCAATTTTCTTAACATGGAGGAGTGAGTGCAGTTTCTGAAAACAAACTGCACGCTTCTTTTTCTGTTCTCTTTGCTCTTAGAACTAGTCCTAAAGGTGTAAAACTTATTTCTGGGCTAAAGAGATAAATGGGGATATGAGCATTATAAAGTCGCTCTAAGACACTGGCATGGCCAGAGCACCTTCCGGGTGCCGCGGCTGCCTTTGCGCGACCTCCCTGGAAGCAGGGTTGGGTCTGTGCTGTCCTTGGCCTTTTGCCCCTGTGCTCCTTTGGCTGCCCAGACAGAGGGGCAACCCTGTAAGGCGGGTGAGAGCCCCGGTTTCCTCCTCTGAGGGGGAAATAGAGCTCTCCCGGCCTTCAGCCCAGCCACCCGCCCTGTCAGCAGGGCGGGGCCTTTTGCCCAGCCCCGGCACTTTCTGCCAGCCGCTGGGCCCTGGCCAGCGTGACCCCCTGTACTCGGGCCGCGTCACAGCCTGTGTCCCTGTGCCACCCCTGAAGCGGCTCAGTCGAGGCCTCCGTGCCCTCCCCGCAGTGCTGCCAGGGCAGGTCTGATGCTTTCCTCTCCCACTCAGCGGTAGGGATGGCTCCCTAGAGCAGGTTGACAGCACAGAACTTGCTCCCTCTTCTGGGACTGTCTTCCCCTCCCTCCCCTGTCTTCCCGTCAGTTGGTGTGAGTGAGCAAGTGCGTTTGTCCCGCGTTTAGCCCCCCTTTAGAAATAGAGCAGGGTAGCTTAGACTTCCCAGGAGGGAAAGAGGAGCTCTGTGTGGTCATAGGGAGGTCCCTAAAAATGCACGGGTGGGGAATGTGTCCGGCATTGCCCCTGCCGTCTGAGGACAGCCTGGAGCCCCTTAGCGGTAGCGTGGGCACCGTGACCTGCCTGTAGCCAGGGCCTGGGTCTGTGCCTAAGCTGCCGGTCCTGCTGGTGACCTGCCAGCGTGCCGGCCCTGTCCTCGGGGATTGTGTCACGCTCTTGTGGAGCCATTTGTCCCCAGGAGCAGCCCCAGGTCCCTGTAAACAGGGCTGGAGAGTCTGCTTTAGCCAGGTGACAGGAATGAGCATTCCCGGGCCCTTGTGAGAGCACAGGTTGAAGAAGTGCTGTGCCGCAGGGTGCAGTCCCACCCTTCGTGCTGCTTCGGGCTGGTGTCTTTGGTGCTGGTGCTGAGGCTGGTGAGGAGGCTCCCGGGGCTCCTGTAGACGGCTGTTGCCGTGCTGCCCTGCAGCCAGGCTCCGGCCAGCCTCTTAAGTGCAGTGCAGGCTGGAGCCTGTGCTCTATGGTGCTTGTTGCGGGGTGTTGGGCTGTGGGGGACAGCCCTGTAAGTGGGGTTGTGTGCGTCCCCTGCCCTCGGCAGGCAGCTGGAGGGATCCCCTGTAACCAGGCTGGTATCCCTGGCCCCGGCCTTTCAGAGGCGTGGGGTCAGGAGTCATGGGGCTGGGTGTGTGCCCTCCTTGTCCTCGGGGCTGGGCCCTGGCCCTTCAGCTTCAGGCCGTGAGCCTGACTGTAGTCTTGTTCCTGTTGTCCTGGGGAAGGACTGAGCTCTGTGGCTCCCTGGGTGTGGACCAGCCTGTAAGCAGGCTGTGGGTCTGGGAGCCTTTGTGCTCCTTCAGCTGGCAGCCAGCATGGGGTGGCTATCCCGTTACTGGGGAGTGCCCCGGAATTGGAGAGAAGGAGCCTGCATAGGCCTTGGGGACCAGAGCCGCCCTGTAAGTGGGGGCCAGTGCTCTGGAGTCCTGGGCACTTTGCATTCCAGGCAGCAGCTTGAGCCCCCTGTAAGCAGGGGTGCAGCCTCTTGGCCACTGCTTTGCATGCCCAGCTTCATTTGCCTAGAGAGCCTGGCTCCCAGCACCGCATGGGACTTCACCAGACGAGCTCCATAGTAGAATGGGAAGGTAAGAGCAGCAGCTTGGAACTGAAGTTGGAGGATTTTGGGCAGCTGGGGGGTCTGTGGGTGGCTGCTTGAGGGTCTGGCTGTGGGGCTGTTGGGTCACGGTTCCCTTCAGGAGCTGAAGCTTCTCAGGCCCAAGTGTGTCATCATCCATTGGCAGAAGCTGTGGGACAAGGAGGTAAGTAAGGAGCAGGAGCAGGTGCGGCTTCAAAGTCCAGTGTTGAACGGTGAGGTAAGAGCAGCAGGGATGTGTGGCAAGTCTTGGAAGATGCCAGTGTCTCTACTGGGACATGTTGGTTCTGGCAGGTGAGAGGTAGCACACCTGAACTTCCACTCTGGCTGCTGTCCAGCCTACCCTGCTGCCCTCTGCCTGGCCCTTCCATCATCTACTGTGTCCAGGAGCCCCCTTCCCTGGTTTGTCAACAGCCTGTAGAGCAAAATCTCCCTGGTGGTGGCCCGGCCTCTGCTGGAGAACCATGGAGAGGGTGAGGTCTTTACCAGGCACTGAATGTCTCATCCGGCCCTTCCCCAGCCTCACCCCAGCCTCTTATTTTGCTCATTTACCCAGCAATGATCTCAGCTGCTTCAGCTTCTACCAAGGCTGCTGCATAGGAGAAGGGCTTGAAGTGGAACAAGATACCAGTATCAAATCTTCCAATATTTTTGTAAGGCTGCAGATCTCTTCCTGTTCCCTGGGAGAGTAAAACAACAGTCTGGGAGGAAAATGAACTCCTCCATGTCCTTCTGTAAGCTAATGATGATGATGCAGGCAATGCCAATCCAGCCTCTCCTAAACAAGCAAAAAGGCAAAATCAGGAGAGTGGAGGGCTGTAAACGTGGCAGGACTGGTCAGCTGCCTCTCCTTTTGCTCAGGCTTACGACTGCCATTGCAATTCATCTTTGAATTTGGCTGAATGTCATCTTTCTGCCCTGCAGCTCTGTAGCTCCTGTGACTAACACAGCCTGGAAAATGAAGGCAGAGCCCTGGAAACAGTGAATGCAAACCCCACATGGGCTTTGCCGGGTTGGTGCTCTCAGCCCCTGGTGAATCGAGGGGGAGGTAATGTCTGGGTTGCTGCCCTCTCTCCAGGGGTGGCTTACCCTTCCTCCCCCCGTCCTTTTCCTCCTCCCACGTTTGTGGCTCTGCCTGGTGAGAGCTGCTGGGAAAGCAACACAACGGGGCCCATTCAGTTCTCACTTCTGCAAGGAGAGCAAACAGCAGTGCAGGAGCTCGGCAGCTGCTAGACAGGGCAGGGGACACTTTCCTCTCTTCGACACATCTTGAAGTCCAGGTACTCCAAACTCCGGGTGTGTGAACTCTCCAGGTGTGAGGGAGAAAGTGATGGCATGATGTCTGGCATGTGGCAGTGCTCCAGGCACAGCATGGGGACTGAGTTTAGGGACATTACTTGGTAGCACTGGGCAGTGGGCGTGCAGGAGAGGGCTGCCCCAGTTTGTGTGTGTGTGTGTGTGTGTGGGCTGCAGCAAGACTAGATGGGGTGACAGCAGGAGAGCAGTGTAGGTGTAGGGGACCACAGGGGACAATGAGCTACAGTGGGCATGAGGCTGTGCACTACAGTGGCTCCACAAATTTAAGCCTTGCAGACCCCACTGATGCTGTCTCGGAGCTAAGCAGGATGCATTGGTCATATCTGCAGCCTGATGCCTTCCTCTGTGTTTCTCCCAGCCTTGGCCTCTCTCTGATACCTTCACCCCAGGGGCTCACTCCTGCCCAGCCAAAACCAACCTTTCCTTCCTGCAGCTAAACAGTGGAGTTCTATTCCAAACACTGCAATGAATAGCTTAGGAGGGAAGCAGGGAGCTTGCAGGGAGAGAGGCAGATGACCAGGATGGTGGAGACATGGGGCATTTGCCATTTAAAGAAGGGTAGCAGCTCAGAAGCCTGTGTGATCACATTCTCTGGATGGCTATACCTGCTGGCCTTACAAAAAGAATTGTAGGAGAGATATTGATAGCTTGCACAGTCTAAGGCAATCTTAAGTAAGTGATATTTGAAGAAAATGCAGGGGTAGGGTAGGTGTCTGTTTCAAGGCAGCTCCTTGTGAGTGACCTGCTAGCTGTGACATTCACTTTTCATTCCAAGAATTCCTCCTCTGTTTTTTCCGCTCTTCCCCATTAATAACTTGTGAAATCATAGTGTGAGAGCAAGAGAAAGTGAGACCTGACCCACTAGGTGACAGCAGCAGCCATCTTGGTACATGGGGTTCCAAGCAGGCGATGCTGTTTGGGGATGCATGTGAGCCTCGCTTCTCCCCTGGCCTTACATCTGTCTCTCGCCAGCCACAGGTGCCCTCCAATATGGGGCCATCCTGGGGACTCCTCCTGCTTGCAGCAGCCTTGGGGGCGACGGCTGCCGCCCGCTGCCCTGCACCCTGTGTCTGCGATAACCTCCGTGCCCATGTCCTGTGTCTCAATGGGAGCCTGACTGCCATCCCTGACACCATCCCAGAGGTGGGAAGGGGAAGAAAGGTCAAGGGATGGGGAGAGAAAATAGGTATGGCAGCCCTGGGGTGATTCAGTGTTTTATTTGTGTGACTGACAGCTCACCAGAAAACTAGACCTTCGGGGCAACAGTTTCATGGTCATCCCAGCAGGAGCCTTCCTTGCTACCCCCTACCTGACACACTTAGACCTACGGCATTGCAAGGTGGAGAGGCTGGAGGAAGGGGCTTTCCGGGGTCTGGGGAGGCTTGTCTACCTCAACCTGGCCTCCAATGGCATAGCCTTCCTCTATCAGGAGTCCCTGGATGGGCTCTTCTCCCTCCAGCAGCTCATTCTGGAGGGGAATCGCATTGAGGAGATACAGCCGGGTGCTTTTGGCCATCTGGCATCCCTCACTGTCCTTGACCTGAGGGCAAATGCTTTGGTATACCTCCCAGACATGATCTTCCAGGGTCTGCAGGTTCTTAGATGGCTCCAGCTGTCTCACAATGCCCTCCATGTGCTGGGCGCTGACGCCTTTGCTGCTCTGCCTGCTCTGCGCAGGCTGAGCCTGGACCACAACGAGCTGCAGGCACTGCCTGGCGAGGCCCTTGCCAGGTTGGATGGGGCTACCCGGCTAGACCTGGGCCACAACCCCATCACCTACGTGGCCGAGGAAGCCCTGGCCATGGCCTCGCTGAGGCACCTCTTCCTGGACCACGCCTCCCTCCAGGATGTGGCACCCGATGCCTTTGCCCGCAGTCCCCAGCTCCGTATTCTGGACCTCCGGGAAAACCAGCTGCAGGGGCTGCCGCCCCTCGCTGGGGCAGGGGGGCTGGTAAGGGTCAGCCTGGATGGGAACCCTCTTCTCTGCTCCTGCCTCCTGCGCCCCTTCCACAAGTGGCTGGCAAGGGCACGAGTGCAGGCTGAGGGTGCCTGTGCTGCACCCCCTGCTCTCCGTGGCCGGTCCCTCAACTCCCTGAAGTCCCCCGAGATGAGATGCAGTCGCCTCCGGCCACCCCCTAGCCCCACTGCACCACCAGAGCAGCCAAGTTCAGCCGGCAGCAGGCAGTGTCCCCAGGGATGTGTCTGCTCCCCTGATTTCCATCATGGGTCCTGTGAGAATAGGGACCTGCGGGAGATCCCTCGGGACTTCCCTGAGGACACACGCCTTCTCGACCTGCGCCGAAACCGCTTCAGGACAGTGCCACCGGATGCCTTCCCTGGCCTGAAGGAGCTGGTGTCACTCCACCTGCAGAGCTGCAGCATCAGGGAGCTGCAGCCCGGGGCGCTCCAGGGCCTGGAGAGCCTGGTCTACCTGTACCTCACCGACAACCACCTCTCCACCCTGGAGGCTGCTGCCTTTGAGGGGGCCCCGCAGCTGGCCTACCTCAATCTGGACCACAACGCCTTCACCCGTGTGCCTGCGGGCACCTTCTGGCTCTTGCCCAACCTCATCTCCCTCCATCTGCAGCACAACGCCATTGGGGAACTGGTGGAGGGTGACCTGGCTGGAGCCAGGGGGCTCCGCTGGCTCTACCTAGCTGGGAATGCCATCAGGCACATTGCCCCAGCTGCCCTGGCTCCCACCAAGATGCTGGAAAAGCTGCAGCTGGAGGGAAACCACTTGTCAGAGGTGCCCACAGCAGCCCTGCGGGGCCTGCCTGCCCTGAGTGAGTTGAAGCTGTCCCGAAACCCCATCAAGCACATGGGGGATGGTGTCTTCCTGCCAGTGGCCTCCAGCCTGCAGCACCTCTACCTGGACAACATGGGCCTGGAGCAGGTGAGTGTCTTATGGGACTCCCAAGGGGCAGTGGCACCACTGGGCATATTACAGGTTTCACTGCCCAGGGCTGGTGGCCACTGTAGGGTCATCCAAACAGACATCCTCGAATTCCCAAGCCTTCAGGAGGTGTTCCATAGTCTAGCTGGGGAGCCAGATTTTTTCAGGCTCATCTGTAGCATTCCCTTGCTTCAACCTTCCTGCTGGCTCCCTTGGGAGAAGCTTATTCCCTCCAGTCCTTAAACACCTAATTTCATTGGAGTCCACACCATTTCCTAAACCACCTCCTTTCCCCAGCTCTGGCCAGATTGTTCTTTCTCTTATTACAGGCTGTCCTGCAGGCCTCTCCATTGCTATTATCCTGAATATTTCCATTCTCTCAAGGAAGTGGTATTAGCAGCACCCTCATAAAAACTGTGTATCTTAACAGCACCCAGGGATCACTCTGAGACCTCCTGCATGTGACCTTCTTTCTAAGACTGAACAAGAGTCTAATGAGTTCCAAAATGTGATTGAAATGGCCTAAATTAATTAACAGTCCCTCCTATTTAAAGCAGCTCTTTTGTGGGGCCACCAGCTTCAGGACAGGTTGTCAGCCCCCCCAAGATGATCAGAGGTGCAGGGGCAGAGATCTGCTCCCCTGCCTTGATCAGCATGCCCCTGATTTATCCTTCTTCCATTGCAGATTTCCCCCCATGCCTTCACTGGCCTCGGTCCCAAGATCAGAAGCCTCTACCTGGAGAGCAATAAAATGAGTAACATACCCGACATGAACAACTTCACAGGGCTGGAGATCCTCAACCTGCAGGATGTGCCTTTCCACTGTGACTGCCAGCTCCTTCTGCTGCACAGGTGAGTGCCACAAGGGGGGAGCAGCCTCAGGGATCTGCTGGGGGGGCAGCTGAACCTCCTATAGTAAAGGCACCAACTCACAGCCCACTGGCCATTTTTGGTCTTTTCCCATGGTGGCGAGATGTAGCACACTTCTGTGTGCAAGGATGGAAGTTGCCTGGGCTTTCTGGGTGTAGGGAAAAGAACCACAAGCTGGGGCGGGCAAATACTGAGATATTCAGAGGTCACCCAGGTTACCTGGCCTTACTTTGAAGTGATCATTCACTTATGGGCATAGACTTTTGCTCTTTCTTTCACCCTTCCTCATTTCTTTCCCTGATCTTCTACCACGTTTCCAGGTGGATCAACAAACTCAACCTCTGTGTAGGGGCCACCTGTGGTTCCCCTGCAGAAGTCCAGGGGCTGAAGGTGAAGCTTTCCACCACTTTCCAAACTTGTCCTGGCTGGGGACAAGGTGAGGCTGGGGAAACCAATCCTAACAAGACTAAAGCTGCAAGCAAGTCCAGCAAGAAAAAGAGGTTGGGAAAATCTCCAGCCAGAGGCTTCAGTAAGAGCAGAGCTTAGGGTTTCTTAAGGTGTGTGGGACATGTGCTGGACACAAAAGGGCCATACCTACAGTCTGACTAGAGCAGTTTTACTAGACTTGTCCCCACCATGGAGACATGAATATTGCCCAAGGTGCACAGGAGAGGCTGGTGCCATCAAAACAATGCTGATTTGCCAAAGATGCAGGGTTTGGTTTTGCAAGACACAAAGGTACATTCCATAGAGTCTGCAGCATCCTTTGGTGATGCAAACAATGAAGCCAAATACTTGCTGCTTCTTTTCCAAGGCTTCATCCAGCCATGTGAAAAAGCTGCTGTCCAGAAGTTTGGTTTTGTTTTTGAAAGCACTTTCACAGCTGCCAAAATCATAAAAGAACCCAGAGTGGGACTGCAACCAGCGCCATACATTAAGGTCCTGCACTGGCACAAATCTTATTTTGAAAGCTTAAAAATTATTAGTGAAAATGTTGCCTTAATTCCCAGAAGTTCCTCAGAATTAAAACATATGCACATGGAAGCCCTTTTATTTCCTGCAGAATTCAATCAGTGATCCGTAAGTGATCCCATGATAAACAATGTGCTCAACCTGTTCCCCATGACTGCATAGGTTGGGACCCCAGACCCCAGCAGTCTGCTTAAATTGAAAAGGCTCTGAAAGATAAATGTACAGATAAAGATATGTTTTGACTAACTCGGGATTTTGGTGGCCTGGAAAGCAATATGCAAGCCTTGGGCCTCTTCCTGAAGTTGGTCATAGGGTTTTAGGGTACTGATCATAGACCAAATTTACAGTCCAACTGTTAAAAAAAATAAAAACTCAAACCATGCTCCAAGTCCTCTGCAATTCTGGGTTCAAAAGCATGAAATTACAGAAGCGGACACATAGTGCGGATGTATATCTGGTTTTGAGGCCAGTGCCATGGAGAAGGTTTTGGCTTTTGTGACAATAGTGTGTGCTTTAATGATTGTAACATGTTAGGTGGATAGGATCCACCTGTCTATGATGGGATCCACCTATCTATAAAGGGTAAGAGAATCTTTGGCAGAAGCCTGCCTAATTTGGTGAGATGGGCCTTAAACTAAAGAACTCAGTGTAGGTGAGGTCTGAAGTCCCATGGCTTCCTCTGGGGAGTAGATCACACCCATCAGTGCAGTGAAAGATGCTCCTTGACTGTCCCTCACAGTAAGCATCAAAGAGCTACCACCAAAGGTGTTTATGGTTGTGGGTGAATCCACCTAAACTCCTTCTTGGGCAATCCAATTGCTTGCTTAAACCAGATGTGAGTGGGACAGTTTCAGGTTCTTCCCTGGCAAGCTGTAGGATGGCATGAAAAGGTTAGAGGGACAGGGTGGTACTGAGTCCCTCTGCAGGTGACTTGAAGAGGTAGTAGACACAGGGGAGCATACTTGGAGTCTTACAGAGGTGAGCCAGGGACTCCTGAGGTAACAGAAGCCAACAGGGATACCAGCAGGGAAATATGTCAAAGGAATTAAGGGGTGTTCCTCTGGGAAGGTGATGCAGCCAACAGCCTGGCCAAGGTGCCTGTACACCAAAGCACACAGAATGGGCAACAAACCAAAGGAGAGGCTGGATACCACCATGCTGCTGAAAAGTTATGACCTCGTTGCCATTACTGAAACTTGGTGGGACAAATTGTGTGACTGGAGTGTGACTATCAATGGCTATGAGCTGTTCAGGACACAGAAAGGAGGGAGAGGTGGAGGGGTTGCCCTCTATGTCAAGAGGTGCATTGAGTGTGAAGAGTTGTCTCTGAAGAACAGCCATGAGCAGGCTGAAATACTGTGGGTAAAAATCAGACACTGAGGTAACAAAAGGAACCCTGAGGCTGGGGTCTGCTACAGCTGCCTGACCAAGGGGAGCCCATTGACAAAGCCTCTGCCCCAGTCACAGGAGGTGTCCTGCTCACATGCTCCAGTCCTGCTGGGGGACTTCAGCCACCTTGACAGCTACTGGGAAAGCACCAAGGTAACTGCAGGCAATCCAGGAGACTCCTGCAATGCATGGAAGATAGCTTCTTGAGCCAGCTGGACTTCTGTAAAGCTTTTGACACAGACCCCCACAGCTATTCCCTCCAAACTGGAGAGATGGGTTCCATGAGTGGACTGTTTGGTGGATTAGGAATTGTTTTGATGGTTGCCTGCAGAGGGTAGTGGTCAACAGCTGAGAGTCCTAGTGGGCATCAATGGCCAGTGGTGTCCCTCAGGGGTCTGTATTGGGACCAGTCTGCATTTTCTAATGTCTTCATTACTGACACAGACAAAACGATCAGGTGCACACTCAGCAAGTTTGCAGATAGCACCAAGCTGAGTGGTGCTCTTCACTCACCTGAAGGATGGGATGCCAGCCATAGGGATCTGAACAGACTCAAAAGTGAGCTCATGGAAATCTCATGAGGCTTAACAAGACCCAGTGCAAGGTGCTGCACCTGGGTTGGGGCAACCTCCAGTATCAACACAAGCTGGGGCATTAGGGGATCAAGGGCAGTCCTGCCGAGGACTTGGGGTTACAGGTGGATGAGAGGCTGGACATGACCCAGCAATGTGCACTCACAGCACAGAAAGCAAATCAAGTATCAAGAGATGAGTGAAAGTATCAAAAGCAGCATGGCCAGAGTGAGGGAGGGGATTCTCCCCCTCAGCTCTGGTGAGACCCCACCTGCAGCGCGGCATCCAGCCCTGAGGTCCTCTGCACAAAAAAGGACATAGACCTGTTGGAGCAAGTCCAGAGGAGGCCACCAAAATGATTAAAGGGATAGAACACCTTTCCTATGAGGAAATGCTGATAGAATTGGGATTGTTCACTCTGGAAAAGAGAAGGCTTCAAGGTAACCTAACTGCAGTCTCCTGATACCTGAAGGGAACATACAGGCAAGAGGAGACGAGACCATTTACAAGAGCATGCAGTGACAGCACGAGGAGGAATGGGTTCAAACTGAAAGACAGTAGTTTTAGATTATGTATTAGGAAAAAATTCTTTACTGTGAGGGTGGTGAGGCACTGGAACAGGTTGCCCAGGAAGGTTGTGGATTCTTCATCCCTGGAAGTGTTCAAGGCCAGGTCGGATGGGGCTCTGGGCAACCTGGTCTAGTGGTAGGTGTCCCTGCTCACAGCAGGGGTACTGAAACTAGATGAGGATCTTGAGATCTTTAAGGTCCTCTTCCAACCCAAACCATTCTATGAAAAAAGGTCTCACTTCTTCAGCAGGCATCATCATCTCCTTTTGTTTCTTCGCCTCTTTCCACTCTTCTTGTTCTGATTTTCTTGGGGTTCGCAGCACTTAGACCAGAGAGCACAGCACCAAAGTTCTACAGGGGCAGCTCCTTTCCTGATACATCCTGCACTCGTCACTTGTCACCTCCAGCCAAAGCTAAGAACTCAAACTGGCCTTTTTTGCTCTGGTAGCCTCTTTCCTTGTTTTGAACTCCTCATCCAAAAGGTGCCTTTAAAATCAGGCATGCACAACTACAGCAGCCACCCTGGTCATGCTCTGCAGCACACCTGCAGTCTTCCTGCTGTTTCCTAGGGCTTAATATTACAAGTCTGGAGGAAATTTTCTTGCACACCAGGAAAGCAGAGTTACAATGCCACAGGATGGTCTGCTTTAAAAAAGGAAGGCCCTTTTGGTCTTGTTTCCCTTTGCCAGGACCTTCCCTAAAGAGCCACAAGGTGAAGCTGCTGTGGCAGCTGTGGAATGTTCCAGATCAGTCTGTGTCCTCCTGCTTTATGCTGCTGATGGGAACAGGAAGCTCTGTCTGTCCAAATTCTGCATCTGAAGGGTCAATGGTTTCTTCTTTCACCCGCACAGCAATGACTAGCAAGAGATAGAAAGAGAGAGGGGAAAAATAAGTAAATAAAATCAACCCATGTTGACTAGCATTATCTGCAGCACCTCCAAATCAGATCTGTCCATGCAGATACTTAAAATGCCTCAGGCCCTGGGGCCAGCCCACTCCCTGAGGGTACCTCACCACAGGCAGCCCTGTCATGCCACTGCAAAGCTATCCACAGTCATAGCAGCAATCAGGATGGGACTAAACCCTGGCAGCATTCAGTTGCTGGCCCCCAAGAACAACTCCTAAGGGATGATGACATCCAAAGCTGATGTCATCCATTTTCAATCTGCCTGGGCTCACATTTAAGGGGAACTTAAATGAACAGGAGGGACCCTTCATGACTCTCCAATCCACATGTGCACAAGGCACCTCACCCACCCTCCTTCCCCCTACCCGCTAGGGTTGGCAAGTGACCCAGCTGCTCTTCTGGTCACCACAGCATGAGAGGTTGTGTTCACATGCTGCAACAGCCCTGCTGGGGATTGCGATGAGACAGCCAACCCCTGACATATCCACTTCGTCTCTCCTCCCTGATCTCACACAACCAGGCCCTCAGCAGGCATTAGCAGCATTGAGATTTTGAGCAGTACTGGTCCCATCAAACCTTCTCAGGAAGCAAACCTTTCCAGGGAAAGCAAGCGAACGCTTTCTTCTACTCTCTGGAGTGTCTCTGGAGGAGTACGGAAGGACATTTGACATGCTGCTGCCTTCTCCTGGCTGGGGGTGCCCATGAATATTGGTCAAGAGGGTGTATGGGGAGAGGTGGATGTGGCTGCAGGGTAGAATAACTCATTCCCTTACTCTCATCAGGTGCTGGCTCTGGCAAAGCCTGGCTGGCAGCTTTTGCTTCTCGTTTTGAGTTCATGGCAGAAGGCTTCTTGACAGGCTGCTTGACACTGCGGGCTTTGGCGGGTAACTTTTTTCCTTAAAGAGATAACAGAGTATGAGCAAAAGTGTATTTCTTTTCCCCTGGAAAATCAGCAACCCTGCTCCTCTGAGAAACCACAGGCCAGGGACCAGCACAACTGAACAGAAAGCTACATGGTCATTAGCTGCCAACTGGTTATGAAACAGAAATGGCCTACTGGAGAAAAATTCTATAGTCATCATCTCAAAATATGCTCCTTCATGTTCTCCTTCATTAAAGGCAAGGCACTTCAGCATGTGTTTAACTTCCAAGGAGCAGGTCCTCTTGGAATCAGTGTGGAGTCAGCTTTGCTTACCTGAGTCTAGTCCTAGGCAATGAGCATATTTGCTGCAAGGTGCAGACATTGTAACCATAATGTTCTGGTTTTTAGCTGACCTTTTTATTTAGGTTGAAAATCTTTATATTCTTTGGATGTACTTTCCCCTCCACCCCCCAAGAAGGAATTTCTTGTCTGTCTACATGATTTGCCACAGCTACTGCAACAATGACAACAACAATGACAAGATGAAACAATAAAAGTATTTCTACTGGCCTCTTCAGCCATCTTAAGGCTTTCTTTCCCTCAGCACAAAGCAGGGTTGCTCTCCAGCTACCCTCCAGCTGCAGCAAACATCTCCCTCCAACCATGGACACAGTAGTGAAAGCAGCACAACCTCACACCTGGAAGCAAGTGCCATATATACCTCAGCCAACAGAAAACAGACTGCAAAACAGATCCTTCCCGCACACAGCTCTCTGCTCTTTAGGTAACAGGGCAGGTAAGAAGGGTGAAACTGTGTTGGTAAACCCACAGCTGACTGAGGGCATCCACAGCAAGACAAGGCCTCTCTCTCCTGCTCTGATGGGACATGGACAGGGTTCCTCTAACTGGGCCCAGCCTGCGAGCGAGCGGGAGGGCACTAATCAAACATCACTCACTCTTCTTTCCATAGGGTTTCTTCCTCTTCTTGGGCACCTCCTTGGCCTTCGCTGGAGCTGTGGGCTCTGTCATGGAGACGAGAGGGAAACGAAAGCCAAGTCCCATAACCAGTAGGTAACTGGGATGAAGTGACATAAGCGAGAAACAGATATACCCGTCCCCCCAAGCCAAAGCCCTCTTCCCAAGACAACCAGCTGAGGGGAAAGCAAGGCTCTAGTGCAGTTGCTGTCTGTGCTTCCAGGTGAGGGCCCAGAGCGGCAGGCTGGGGCAGCACAGAGGAGAGAGGCCCAGTATAGACTTGGTAGGGGCAGTAAAGAAACAAGATTTGTAGTTTGAAACAAGAAGGAGAACATCTGCAAAGGTGAGGCAGTGGCCTCCCTGTGACAAGGGGAGGAACGAACTCTTGAGATGATGCTCTTACCTTTTATAGACAGTCAAAGAGTTGATGAGGAAAGGGAGCATGGGGCAAGTTCCTGCTGCTATCTGGCTAAGGTTATAGCTATTCTTAATAAAAGGGAGCTGTGCAGGGATAGGACCACCTGGAACTCTACCCAACTTCCTCAGGAGCAATTCTCTGTTGGTGTGGGGGAACAGAGCCAATCTCAAAACTCAAGCTGTTTTCTCCCTATCAAGGCTCCTCCCTCTGCCAGCTGCTAGAACGTGGCAACAGAGGAAGATTTCTGGTAGCCAGTGCAAATCAAGGAGGAAGGAAATCTTTATCTCTAACATTAGAAACCACAGTAAAATCTTCACTCACCTGGAACCACTGGTGGTTGAAGCTGGTAGCCTGTCAGCTCACACCACCCCACAGGATAAATGTCTGGAGACTCGCAGTCCACCCACTGGTCGTACTCGTTGTCCCAGCCATCAAAATGGATGCTAAGGAGACGTTGGACTACACGCTTCACTGTGGCCACGCAGATGAGCCGGGGTTCCATCAGGTCCACTGCCTCCACCTTCATGCCTGCCTTGAAGCCATGGTTGGGACAGTCCTGGGTGCATAAAAATTAAAAAACTAAAAAGAAAAGCCAAGGCCATTGCACCCATATCTGGCCAACACCACTCTCACACAGGCTGGCCTTTAGTCTAGAGCAAGCAGACAACAAGCCCATAGATCCAAAAACAGATCCAAGGCCAGCTGTGTCCTCAGTCAATTGCAGCCCAGCCTTTAGAAGCAAGATCCTGCTGTGGGGGGAGCAGCAGTTCAGGAACACAATCAAACAATTACCTGACATACCCCTGGGAAATCAGAAAGGTCAGCATAGGCCCAGGTTCTGCAGCAGTTTTGTTGATGTAAAGCATCCCCAACCTCCACCCAACATGCCAGCCACACATCCACAGGCAATGAGCAATGCAGAGCCCACCAGGAGCCTGGAGCTCACAGAAACACTAGAAAGATGACAGGTGACACTCAGAGGGACCCACAAAAGGCAGGACACTGATGTCCCAACTCGGACAGTACATACTCCTGGGCTTTTGAGGTCTCCCTAAAGTGCTGTCAGCAAACTGCAGCCCACTAGAGACTGCATATATTGTGTGTACTGCACATTGTCTGTCCTGACTTCAGGAAGACTTTTGACACTGCCATAAGAACCTCATAGAGAAGATGATTGAACTATACAGGCTCGGTGCAGATGCAGCAAGATAGACTGAAAACTGGCTGAGTGACTGGGCCAGGAGGATGGTTATTAGTGGCATGAAGTCTAGTTGGAGGCTAGTAAATAGCAGTGTACCCCATGGGTCAATACTGGATCCACTCCTATTGAACATATTAATAAATTATCCAGATGACATGTCAGAGTATCATGTCAAACCAAGCAAGCTTGCCTGTAGTAGAAAACTGGAAGGAGAGACAGAATATACTAGATGGTTGTGCTGCCCTCCAGAGGGGGCAGCACAAGCTTGAATCCCTTGACAAGCTGGAATCCCCTATGTGCAGAAGAAGAACCCCAGGCACCAGCACAAGCTAGGGGCAGACTGAGACTGACTGGAAAGCAGCGTGGCCAAAAAGGGCCTGGGAATCCCAGTGGACATGAAGTTGAACATGGGCCAGGGATGTGCCCTTGGGACAAAGAAGGCTAATGGTAAGCTGTTCTCAGCAGGTCAGCGGAAATGATCCTTCTCCTCTGCTCAGTACTGACAAGGCCACACCTCAATTGCTCCCTAGTACAAGGGAGACAGTGGAGAGAGTCCAGCAAAGGGCCAGGAAGATGATGAGGGAACTGGAGCATCTTTTGTATGCAGAAAGGCTGACAGAGCTGTGATTGTTCATCCTGGAGGAGAAAAGGCTCAGGGAGTACCTTATTTATGTGTTTAAATGCCTAAAATGAGGGTGCAAAGATGGAGCCTGATTCCTCTCAGTGGCTCCCAGTGCCTGGACCAGAGTTAACAGGCACAAACTGAAACACAGGAGTTTCCCTGTGAACGTCAGGAGACAAGTTCCACCATGAGTGCCAATGAGCACTGACACAGGTTGCCCACATGGTTGTGGAGTCTCCATCCATCTGGACACAGTCCTGAGCAACATGCTACAGGTGACCCTGCTGTAGCAGGGTTGTTGGACAAGAAGTCACTTCCATCTCTGTGATCTTGTGACAGCCAGAGCTATTGCACTCCTCCTTGCTTACTCCAAGCATCCCTACACATCGTTTCTTCCTGGCAGCACTCACTGTGTTGAAGAGCCGTGATGGAGCAGGTCTTGATTTGGTCTCTTCCAGGTAACGCTCCCAGTTGAATGTCTTTGCTTCATACCCTGCAGAAGGAAGAAACACTAAGAGGTAAAAAGGCAGTCACTGGGTAGACCAGCTGGGACAAAAGGCAGAGTAGGCAGGAAGGAGGCATAGCAACTGGTTGCAGAGCAGGTCAATGAACCTGCATGTACAGCCTGATCTTGGACATGAACCTAGTGCATGGATTCCATGGGAGTCCAGCAGCCCTCTCTGCAGGCAAATACAGAGAAAAGCAAGCTGCAGCTCTGAACATCTGTGTCAGCCACAGACCCAGAGAAAGGGGAGGACCAGCAGCAAGAAGGAAGTAGTATGTTCAAAACACACCACTGAGACCAATCGTTCTTTCTCCCATCAGCAGGAACATCAAATGAAGATGGAACAGCATTACACAAAAATGCTGCAACACAGAAATTCAGAGCAGGCCTTTTCAGGTATGGCTAGATGAGGCAGCAAAAACACTCCTAGAGTGATTGTCTCTTAGGAGTTTGAAGAAATACTCATGTCAGATCTATTCATACAGAAAAGAATAGAGATGACTGTGGACACTTAAGTACTGATTCCTGCCCCAATGGCTCTACTTATACCTTCCCATCCTCCTTATCCTTTAAAAGCTTTTATTCTGTTCAGTTTGGGGATCATACACCTCTGCCACTGATCTGCCAGGAGCTAACCAAGACTTGGTATATGGGCAAAGCTTAAACAGCCTGGCTCTCTGAACTAGCAGTCTCCCTGAAAAACAAGTGGATTGGAACCTTGTTTTGATTTATCTGAACCTGACCCCTCTCAGAAACGCACCCCCCATAAAATTCTGCATGCAGGTTTGTACCACAGGGCAGAGTCCAAATCTCACCTTTTGGAGGGGTCAGTTCAATGTTGTTCCTCTTACAGAAGTTGGCAGGGAAGATGGCATGTGAGGAGGCGTGATAGCAGAACCAGTCAGAGCCATCATCAGATGTTGCTCCATCAATGCTGATCATGAGATACCCATCCAAGAGAACCTAAGATGGGAGTGAAGGCATATGAGTAGAGCTCTACTTGCTCTAAAGCCTCTCCTCCTCTCAAAGGATTCTCCCAAGAGTCCCCCCATATATCAATCACAATTGCCACTAGATAGTAAAATCCAATGTTATGTGCCCCAAGCTTCTCCTAATATGTTAGTCAACACAAGCTAATCCCCAAAGCAGCAAGTTCTGCAGGACTGGGACCAACACTAAGAGCCTTGTGAAAGGACTATGTGAAAAGCCTTAAACGGTCAGCTGTTTTGGTTCAAATTTATTTTATTGATTCCTTGTTAAGTGGTTTGTTCTGTTATACCCCCATGTTCTCCCCAAGTTAGTTTACCCCTCGGTTTTACCCTCCCTCAAAGCTGTCCCTCATGCCATTCCCCACCCCTTGTTCCAGCTCTTTCCCTGCCTGTCAAGGCAACCCAGCCCCTTTTGTTCCACTTTAACCTGGGGCCAATCCCTGACTGCAACACCCGTTTGGCATTCCCCAACTCCTCAAAGCCCCATTGGCCCATGTGACCCATCTTCTCCACCCTCCTACCCCAATTGGCCCCAGACACTTGACGTGATCCCCTCGCTCCTCCCCTGAGGATTCCCTTTTGGTTAGCTGTTTGTATCCAGCTCCTGACTTGTATCTGTACAAAACTGCTTGCACAGCAGTGCCTGAGACTCTTTGTTTCTGATCCCTTTCCTTCGAATAAGTGCTTCCTTCAAGATGAAGAGCCTCCTCCTTTGTCCTCTGCCTGGTCCGTGCCATGGCTTGTGTCTGGCACCTTAGAACAAGTGGCTCTAAAGGTTCTGCCTCTGGTAAATCCCTGTACCCAGGCAGTTCCCCACTCCGGGCGTGGCACTGGAGTTCTAAGAGCTAGCCCATGCTCCGTAAGTAACGCGGCAGTCAGGAGCTCTGTTCTCCTCCAGAAACACTTCACTAGCAGCCCAAAAGGCCTCTCCACAGCCAGATTATGAATTTGTTACTGGGTAGAAGGGAAGGAGCACCACCCTTGGATTTGCTACTTCATACAGCAACAAGACTTGCCCCTTCCTGTCACTCACTGGTAATTAGCGCCTACTAAAGGCGATAGGCGTGCCTGTCCCAAACTCGTCCATTTCCAAATCGTGGCTGAAGGGAACATTTTACAAGACACAAACAGCTCTCATAGCATCCCACTGCCAAACTCCCAAGTATTAAAGTCCTCAGTTTGGGTTCTGTGAGGGCAAACAGCTTCCTGAAGAAGCAGGAAAAGCCCAGATGAATGCTATACTTTCAACATTCAACACAGTTCACTGAGGAAACCTGGGCAAGGAACTTACTTCTTGACACTAGCAGAAGAGTAGAGCTTACAACCACCTTGTCAAGAGAGACTGAAGGTGACATGTCCATCCTCATGCCATTCTCCACATGGAGGTCACCTCACAACTCTTCCCTTCTTTTCACAGGGGCCTCTCTATGCACTCTCAGAACTGGAGAACAAATCTTCCCTACTGCATGCCCAGTGGTGGAAAGAGCATGGTTGCCAGTCACACACACTGGGCACTAGCCTGCAGACCAAGCATGCTCATCTTCATGCTGTCTGTTTAAATACACATGGATAACAACTTGTCAGAACTCTGAGGTAACCCCCCAGTTCCCTCCACACATCAGCTGTCCACCTCTCTTGACAGCCTTCTCTGCTCCTCCATACAAAATCTTACCCGGGCTTATTAATTTGAAAAGAGCTGAGGAGAAGCTGCATTATGCCAAGCAAACACAGCAGACCCCTTAGGCTCACTGAACTTACCTTGCAAACAGTGGCCACACAGATGTTGCCCAGATTCAAGGGGTCAATGGCTTCCAGTTTCATGCCTCGCTCAAACCATCCACCTTCAGAGTAGACAGCTCGTACCTAAGGGAGACTCTGGTATACCATGTGCTGCCAGGGGTGTGGGACAGTCCCATCCTGACACCGAGCACAGCAAGTACAAATAGGATTTGAAACTTCACTTGGTTCAGCTTGGGAGGGGAAACCAAAAATATTACAAGAAATACAAAGGGGCAGCCAAACCAACACTATGTTTGTGTCGGCAACCTTTTGCCATGGCTCTGGTCAGTCAGAGAGCCAAGCCCAACTGCTACTCCACAACAAAGCAAGCTTCCTTCTCATCTCAGTCCTTACCAGCATGATCCAGTTCCTTGTCAGAACTGGTCTCTCCCATGCAATCATCTTCCTTCTCCAACTCAAAGCTCCCTTGCTTGCCCTTCGATTGAGTGCCTCAATCTGTCACTGTCCTTTAATTCTTTCAGCTTTCTAGTTTGACTGCTCCTTCTTAACAACAGCCTTGACACCCCAAAGACCTTACTGCCCTTAGGTATAAGAAAGACCACCCTCAACAACCCACATGGCAGCATGTATGCCCAAGCAAGGAAGTGCTATCACTGCTTCCTTCTTTGTGACCCCCACAGGAAGGCAGACTTGTCCTACCTTCTTAAACAGATAGGGCACAGCATCACAGTAAATCTTCCTGAAGGTGGGATGGTTTGCCATGTCATTACGTTTTTCATCTGTGAGGAATGGAAGAAACACAGAGAGGTAAAAAACCTGCAGCAACTGCAGTAAGGAAACAGACTGGTTATTAATTTTCCTGTGAGAGCTTAGCTGCTATAAACCCCCTCAATATGAGACTATTCAATAAAAAGAACAGGTCAGTCCCTCTACACTTCTTATAAAATGGGCTGTGATGAAGGGCTTGTTCAAAAGCAGGTGGCTCAGCTTCCTGAGGACTATTGATAACACATGCAGCTATAATCAGCAGGGAGAGGCAGGAATAGAGACACAACCAAAAGGATCAGCAGAGCTCAAGTCTTGCTTTTTTCTTTGTCTTTTTCTCTGACAAAGTAAGCTAATCAACAATTCCTCTTGGTAAAGTTCAGAAAAACGCAACCTGATGGCATCCAGTGTTACAGAAGCCAGCATGAATTTCCTCAAAAAAGACGACAAACATCTGTCACGTTGCAAAGCCAGCATTCTCACACTAAGGGGACATCTGCTTCAGGTAAGAAACCCTACAGTCCCCTGTTGTGACCTGTGATCACAGGGCTTTTATCTATCCAGATAAAAAACCAGCAGACACAAAACTAAGCAGACTTCACCTGTTAGGTCTTAAGACAACTGCCTCACTCCCAGCATGTCAAGACTGGTGTCACCAGCAGGGTGCAGGCAGTTCCCAGCAAATCAGAAGATGACTGCAGTGGCTGATGGCTGATCCTTACCTGTCTTCTTTATGTCATGGCCGACTCTCCGTGACCAGCCCACAGGATGGATAAGGGGACTCCACATGTGGCACCAGAAGTCATCATCACTGTCACCATCCTCATAGAGGAGTCTCAGTCTGCCCCCAATGACTGTGTCCACCACTGCCATACGTGTCTGGGACACGTGGTTCTTATCCACCACCTCGACCCGCATGCCCTGCCGGAACGGGTACTTCATGCTCTCTGCCATCTGGCAACAACCAACAGAGGAGGTGAGATCAAGCACAGTTCTCCAAACACTTCAGAGAACAGCTTTCCCCACTGACATACACCCTGGAACAGCCCAAAGCTGACTAGGAAGGGACAAGTAGCTGGCAGCCCCAGAAATGACAGTGTAGTTGGGCACACACGCTGGGTCTCCCTTTTGTCACGTAGACTCATAAGAGCTGCCCCACTCCAGCCCAGCAGCAACGCCCAGCCACCACCTTGTGTGAATGCTCTCAGTGAGAAGTTCTGTTCACAAGGGACTGAGTAAGGAATGGTGTGTGCCTGTTTCAGTCATGAAAGTTTTGAGGCTGCAATTAGTTAGAGGTGTAGTTTCCCAAAGTGCAAGAGGATTCAGTTGACTTCAAAAGAGGTCAGGTTCTTATTTTTACCTTTTTATTCTGATCAGAGGTTGAACTACATGATGATCTATCTCCCAACTCCATATCCAAAGCCAGTTACTCTGCAGACTGACCCAAAGGGACAGTGGAGTCACTGGCTGCTTTCTGACTTTTTTTGAGACCTTTGGTTTGCTCATACAGCCTTGTCCTACTCATCACAAATGCCCAGTGGTGTTTATAGAACCCCCGACATTTTGGAACTGTGATCCCAAGATGCCATGCAGCAACTAGGAAACACAAAATAAGATACCCAAACCAGCCTACACCTGAATCCAGAAGAACTTTTAAGTTAAAGTCTTCCTCTTCCACTTCCTGTTTATTAGGTGGGAGTGGAGATGCTAAAGGGAGAAAGACAAAAGCAATGTCTGTTTCCCTCCACCACTTCCCTTTCAGCTACAAGCTGGGGCCCAGGAACAAGCAGCTACAAACACCCTCCTAACTTTCTGAGAAGTAACATGAGAAGCACTAACTACATCCAGATCTCGAGCTCAGTGTCATCACTTACCTTGCACACAGAAAACCCTATCACTTGCCTTCCTGCCTGCTGTCTCTGGGACGGTCTTCCTTATCTGCCATTTGCAAAGCTCCTAGCCACAGGAGACCCTCTTCCGTCTAACAAGGTCTAATCTCAGCACAGGCTACACAAAAACAATCATGAGAGATATAGAGATGCCAAGGCCATGGCACTTAAAGGAAGCCTGTGCCCTTCTGTGGTGGTTTGACAGGAAATATGTTTTCTGGGATGCTGTGGTCAGGCCAATTAGGGCCCAGATTTTAATATTGGCACTTAATGTGGCCATTGGGACATTGGATCGGCCTCTGAGAACACGGGGTTAAAGCAGGGCTCTCCCCTGGGAGGCTCTCTTGGGTTCCGGTCAGTGAAGGGTTCAGAGCTCCCCTGCCCGGCTGCGGGCTCGGCGGGGCAGGGGCAGCCATGGGGCTGGGTGAGGTAGGCCAGGCCCTGGACAGAAGGGAGGGGAAGGCCCCTGCAGGATGGAAGGGTGGAGGACGAGCACTGAGAGGCATCGGGCAGCCACCACCCCCTCTCAGGAGAGACAGAGAGAGAGCCTGTGCCTGTGCTTGGCCGGCCAAGAAGGAGAAGAGGAGGGTGCGAGAAGGTGCCTGGCAGGGCAGCCGTGGGAGTTCTGGACAGACAGAGCCTCAGATTTTTAACTCTTTTCTTGGATGATGGAAACCTTACAAATGCTAATCCTCCTGGAGCTGAATGAGAAGAGAGATATAGAGGAGATAAGAGGAAATGGGCCACGAGAGAAATAGAGAAGAACTCAGGTGGAAGAGATGATGGAGTAGCTTATGCTGGACTCTTTTTGTGTGGCCATGGACAGAGCCATGTTTCCTTGTGATACAGGGACTGCATTCTAGGGGGAGGCAATGCCTCAGGACCAAGAGGGTTCCGTGTGGGTACCCCTCGGCCCCAGGGGTGAAAAATATGGGGGGACAGATGTCCCAAAGTTGAGACTGTGCCTTTTTGGAGTGGGACGAAGCATCCTTAAAAGTCGACCCTAGAAGCAGCTCTGGTCCGTGTTCAAAGGTGAGAGCACTGGACATGAAAGGAAGAGGTCACCATTGGCACAAGAAGGACTCCTTCTCCTCTTGATGAACTGAGGATTGAGTATTCTGAAGGGTGGTGCTGGACTGAGAGTCGATGATTTGGGGGATGTATTGTATTGGGAATTTGGGGAGGAGGAGGAGATGTATTTGTGAAGTTTTCATTTTCCTTGTGTGTTTCTTTTTTTTTTTTTTTTTTCCTTTCCCTTGTACTTTAGTTAATATTTTTTTTTCCTAAGTGGGAGCCTGCTTTGCTTATTCCTGGTCACATCTCACAGCAGAAACCAGGGAGAGAGTATTCTCATGGAGGCACTGGCATTGTGCCAGTGTCAAACCATGACACCTTCTCACTCCCTGCAGGCTGCTTTGCTGCCAACACTGAAGGCAAAGTTTTTTGACTCTCAGAGCTATTCCCTGGCACTGAAACAGGGGAGGTAAAGGCCAGGTTGGAGCTGCACTGGACTCTCCCTTCAGACAAACCTCATCCCCAGTATTTCCCAGCAGATCATGTGACAACAGCTTTTAAAGCCTGCCTATGACCCAAAGCAGAAACTGTTGTGCTGAGAGGGCACGAAGGCTGTGCCATCCATTACCCACAGCATCATGACAAGTACCTGAGGAGCATGTGGAAGCACTCACTGCCCCTGCCCTGTCTAGGTTTCAAGGCACACAAAAGTTACATACATCAGAACCAGAAGAGGCATGCTGAGCACATGTCTTGATTTCAGCTTCATTTCCCCCACGCAAAACAACAGCCTCCCATGGTTACCTTTATGTGGAAATCCACTGGGATGGTCCTAGCTCCCACCAGTTTTTTCATGAGGTAACTTCTCCAGTCAGTGTACTTGGCATGGATAGCTACATATGAGCAGGGAAAAAGTCCATCTTTATGACCAAAGTAATTACAGCACCACACCTTTCATGTCTCTGACAGCCCATTAAGCAGCACTAAAAGGCCTTCTTCACACTCAGATTCTGTACTCTGTTTTGCCAGGTTGCCCTGACATCTGGCTGAAGGGATCACCATTACAGAATGAACTGGGCCAAGCAGACACTCAACTCCACTGATCTAGATGAGGAAGTAGTAACAGAGCAAAACACATGAGTCATACCAAGCAAATCTCAGCTTGCCAGAATTCCACTAAACTGGCATCCCTCTCTGAACTGCTAGCTGTGCAGGGACTGGAGTCACTGCACTTACCAGAGATGTTGCCCAGGATATAGGACCAAAAAGTTCCCCCAAAGTTCAAGTCCAGCCACCATGTGGATTAGAAGGAGGAAAAGCCACCTGCATTAGCCCCCACAGCTCTGACATCAGCTCTGCATGCAGCATCCCCAATAATAGGTCAATAATAGGGAGATGCAGAGGGAGCAATCTAAGCAGTCTCCACTTCCCAAACTCAAACTTCTGCTTGTAACTCAAAGCACAAATGGAGCTGCAGTGCTACATGCAGTGGGAACATCCATCCCTCTGTGCTAGGCATAAACCAAAGCTTCTCCATGCCCAGGGATATGGTGACCCCTCTTGCCCCATACTCACTTTGTGGTGGTACCAGGATTTTGCTGTTGATGGCACACCAGCCAATGGGGTGAATATCCACTGTGCCCAAATTGCACCAGAAGTCATGACCAGCATCATTCTCAAAGCCCTCATATCGCAGAAGGGCCCTGTATCCTGCCAGGACAGAGCAGACAAATAAAGGCATTAGAGGCCAAGAATTTGGCATCACAGGCTCAGTACCCACAGCATGGCCTTCAGTACTCTGCATAGGTCACCAGAGCTTCTCCAGCAACTATTCCTGCAAATTGACCAGCAACCAGAAGAGGAACCATGTGCTGGTTTCCTCTCACTGCCACACCATGGTATTTCCTGTTCCAAAATCTCTCAGCAGTTGTAGAGCTCCAAAGAGCTGCTGTTTTCCTTGACCAGCTACCCTCAGTTCTCTAAAGCTTCCCTCAGAGCTTAGCCATGCCCAGCTGTCAAAGATTACTTTGGAGACTTACCTACAATCTGGATGACAGATGCAATCCAGTACACACGACTGGGGAGCACAGCATCACTGTTCAGCACTTCCACTTTCATACCTTTCACCACATCATCCCACTGATCAAAGAGCGGCACCTGAAAGATGGAGGCAGCCATTGGGGCAGAGAGAGGGATGTGGAAATCAGAGCAGGATTTAGGCCCTTCTAGCTTTCAGAGACATGTCTTAGGCAGCTACATCTTCACCTTAGACATAGGCTTGCATGCCTTACCCCTCCTGGACTTGCCAACATCTTGAAATACAGTTGAACTGTCCCAGACATCTCAGTGGGATGTTTACTGAGTATCCCAAAAGGCAGAATACCATATAGCAATACTTAACTGTTTCACTGCCAGATGTCCTATTATTCCAAAGTAGCTGCTGCCATTCCTCTATGGCATAAAGATACCTAACAATGAGGATACCTAACATGTCTGCCTAACCTATCATCAAGAAAAAGGAAATGCTGTCAGTACTATCAGACAACAACTCAAAAGGAATATAACAAGTCTTATAAAAATTGGATATGTTGGAGGTGCAGCTACTGCCAGGCTCACATGAATTGAATTCCTCTCTGCATATCACCCTGGGCTATACTCAGCCATACAAACTGCAAAATTAGCTTCCCACTATCATCCCCAGTCAGAACTAATTCTGTTCCCAGTCAGCACTAAGTCATCACTACTGATGCCTGGAAAATAAAATACATCTTCCCAACAATGTTAGAGTCAATATAAAAGCAAACCTTTACTTGAAAGCTTTCAGGTACACAATATGGCAAAAATCACATGTGGTATAGTAAGTCTACAATTTTGATAAGATTAGTTGATTAGTATACTTATCATATACTGTCCAGGTAAAATGTTAGTTGGTTAGGTAATAATTCCTGGGGTTCTGACCCACTGGAAGCAGTCCAGAGGTTTTGTTTGCCCCGCTTTTGTTATGTCTGGTTCAGATTCTGGTTGGAAAACAGAATGTCCTTGTAGTTGGTTCTGTTCTTGGAATAAGACTACAATATTTCTGAATGTGTTCATTAGGTTAGCTTATTGTTCCTACATGTAGGGAAGAAAAATACTAGAAAGTACAGCCATGCTTTAGCAATCTATAAAGCTACAAATATATGAAAAACATAAAAAGCTAAAAATGATAGGCATCACTACCAGCAGTGTTTCTACCAAGTCCCGCTCTGCTTCCTTCCCCCAGAACTCCTGGACCCTTTGTGAGACTCCCATTCTCAGCTGCCAGAAACCCCAATTCCTTTCTTTGCATCACCAGGTCTCAATAACCCCCTGCTGGGCCTCTGCTCACCTCCTGTCACAGGAGCACAGGGGCCCATGCATAGGACATGCCCTGTGTGCCCTGCCATGCACAGCAAAGTAGAACTCACATGTTTGAAGCAGCTGACAGGAGCTGCCTTGTAGCCGTGCTCCTGCAGGTACTTTCCCCAGTCAAAGCCCAGGACGAGTGCTGCAAAGAGACATGAGAGCAGAAAATCAGATGAGACACAGAACAGGCAGAGATCAGTTACCTCTGAACTACAGCCTGCAGCCTCCAGGCACTAGGACACAACACACAGGGACTATGCATTCCACTGCATTTTCTCTGGTGGGAAACTAGACCCTATGTGAGTGCATGGTCACTAACACCCACAAGAGGCAAAATATATTAGTAATCAATATTTGCTGTCACTTGCTTTTGGGGGAGCAGAAAGGGCAATAAAAGGGGTCAAGTCCAGCCCAGAGCTAAAGCACTCCAGGGAGAGTGCATTCTTTCAGGGTTAAACCACTTCACATTTTGGTTTTCAGCAGCAACACTGCAGGGTCATACCGGCAGCAGAGGGTGCTGGGAAAATCAGAGATACTAACTTGAGAGATTAATCCCACAGTCCCTCCTGGTTGCAGACTCCAGCAGCAGTCTGCTCAGGGATCACTCCCTGCTGCTGCCATGCCCCAGCCCTCCCCTTTTCCTTAACACAGTAAGTTGCTGCTTCTTCAGCTGCAGTGACTGCTTATTGCTCAGAGTGATCACTGAGTGACTCAGGGCAAATATAACTCCCCATGAGCAGTGGGGCAGCAAATGGTTGGGGGAAGCAGGACACCTTTAAGTCACCTTTGCCAGCAGAAGTCAGCACCTCATGGGACTGGGACCACAGAGCTTACACTCCAGGTCAAGTCAGACAAGGAGTGAGGATGAGGCTACAGCAGTGGATGGGCAGGAAGAGGAAAAAAACCATGTCCTGTGTTCTGCCAGCTTGTGTGGAGTGATCCACACACATTGTACAAGGCAGTGCACCAGAGAAGAGGAGGAGGACTGCAGAGCTTACAGCCCTAAAGCTGTCCCCATTTCTGTGACTCCAGCAGCTGCACCTCCTCACACCTCACCTACACTCACCATCCTGACCTGTCAGTGTCCCATCTGCCAGCTGTCCTGTGCCCTGCGAATGGAGGAAGGCCCCGATCTTGGCTGACCAGGATGCCTTGTGCAGAACTTTAGCTTTCTTTGTTGGTGGTTTCCCCTACAAAAGAAGGAACATTAGAAACATTAATGGCACAGGAGACTAAGCCACCCCCTGCAACTGGGTATTCATTTCTTCCTTGGGACAATTTCCAGGCTACTACAATATTTATTAATGCTCACAGCTACAAGAAACAGCAGGTAAAATACCAGTGTGTCCTTTCTCAGCTATTAGGGAGCACCACCTTTAAGCTGTCATGCTTTCTCTGGGGACTTCAGGCAGGAAGAACAAACTGGGAAAATCAGTCCGATAGAGAGCAACCACCTAACACTACATACAGGCACATCCTGCTTCATCCCCAGGAAATCTCACAGAATTATAGACTCTCTCTGAAGAGCTGGAAGTCTGCCTTCCTAAAGTTCAGGAGCTTGACTTTACTCCTTAGCTGACCTATACTCCTCAAGACTGCAAATTCCACCAATGCATGACCATTGCAATTGGAGCCACTGCCTCCAGTCTTGGCATCCCCAATTAGTTCACTTACCTTGGTGACCATCAAATCTACTGTTGCATTCCCTCTGCTACAGCTGTCTATTCCCTGGCTTAAGAAATTATCCCCCATGCATTCCAGGAGTCTCCTGGATTACCTACAGATTGCCATGCTACTTTTTGCAGGTATAGGGGTGTTTGAAGTCCCCCAGCATGACAAGAGTGACAAGAGCCTGCGAGCACGATGGAGCCTGAGAGCCAGCTGGAAAGGTTTAAACGCACCTGCAGTCTGGCCAGGATGCTGGCCTTTTTGGAATTTGAGGAGTAGCTTCTGGAACAAGAGACGCTGCAGAAACGTTTGGTCTTGGAGAAGAAAGCCTCCCTGGTGCCCACAATCCCACACATTTCGCACACAGCTGCGAGAAGGAAGGCCAAAAACATGAGGATTTAGCAGAGTCAATTCACTACAATGACAGAGCTGAGACCAGCTAACCATCGTTATACAGAGCAGATCCCCCACACAGCCCAGAAAATGCAGTGTGAATCCAAAGCTGCTCCCAAAGCATTCCCAAGGTGCAGCCACACACCCTTCACTGCCCCTGAATGTTTCAGGCAGCACAGGCAGTACCTGGCTCGGAGCCACTGTCTTCTGTGAGCCGGCCTGTGGATGGCTGGTGCATGGGAGAGGCTGAGAGCTCTCCAGCTTCCCGCTCTGCCACCTCATCATCACTGGACTCCTCCAGACAGGAGCTGCTGTCACTGCCCATGCTGCTGTTGTAGCATGTGAGGCTGTCGTAACCCCCAAAGATGTCCAGTTCATCATCCTCCTCATCGTCATCACCTTCCTCTTCCACCCGCTCCAAAGATGAAGATTTGTGGCAGAAGGCAGACACCAGCTAGAAAAAGAGCCAGTTTGCTTTAAACCAGACATTTTACATGCCACTGCACAATAAACCTGCCTTTGCTGCTGAGGGAGGTCCTCTTGGGCCAGGGGGTGGCCTCAGGGCAGGCAAGGAATCCACATAACCCCAAAGGCAGGATTCTGAACACCTTCCTCCAGACAGGTCCCTTTACTGGTATTCCACATGCTGCATTCTGCTTCCCAAGAGCAAAGTGCCACGGGGCTGTTGCTAGATAGAAAGCAGCTTGAGGAACATGGAAAAATACAGGGCAAAGCACTGCCTTGCTGATGAAGGACAGGTGAGACAGATGTGTCCTTCTAGGCAATGTTCCCCCCAACACATTTGCACAGCACAGCAGTGCAGACACCATCACAGTAAAGCCAGCACAGACTTCCAGAACAGAGCACAGGCTGCACGTTCCTGCCACCACAGCTCACAAGACCAGCACAGCCTGGAAGTCAGCAGGGCAGTCCTGGAGACAGCTCTGTCCTCTGGAAACTGCACAGCCCACAGCTGACCTTGGTTCAGAAACTACACCAGCAGGAGGCAGAACATTTGCTATTGGTTTTTGCCTAAAACCAGATGCCCCCACAGCTAAACATCTTCACTGTCTCTTTGTACTCGCTGTTACAGCAGGAGAGCTGCAAGGCAGAGACTGAAGAAAGAGCACAGAAAAAGTGTGTCTCAGACTAGAACGATCTTGAACCAGGCTCCAAATGAGCATAAAAGAAGCAGGGAAAATGTGGTAGCAACTCATGAAAGAGCAGTAAGAACTCAGCATCAGCACAGGAAGTGATGGAACAGAAAGGCAGACACAAACAGCTACATGAGGCAGGAGGATACCATTGTTCCTCCAAGTAGGCAGCAACTCAAGATCAGCAGCAAGCCCATCACCTTCCTTTGCTAAATTCCCTCTGATCCCTGGCTCCAACTATCATTACAGACACGTGGACAGGAAGATCAGACTTCACTCACTGCTGTCTCCCCGCATCCTCCCTGGCTTTCGCACAAAACAGACCCAAGGTTCCCAGGTTACTCCCTGAACAAAGAGTTGCTCTCCTGCGGATCTAGGCCCTCAGGCAGCATTCCTGACCTCTGAAAGGCCTGAACTCCTCTAAAAAAGAAAGATTTGCATCGCCTTCAAGTCCCTGTGTGGGTGCATTTTACAGCAGCTCGTAGGACGTGAGCACCATTGCACCGTTACTCTTCCACAACAGGTGAGTGAAACTTGCGGACACCTCACAATCCCCAGGGCTGCCAAGCAAGGGCAGCATCACCCGGAGCCTCCTCGGGAAGCTGAGGGCGACGCAGGGGCCCATCCCGCCGGGATCAGACGGACCCACCGCCGCCCCCAGGAACACTCCAGCCCGGGCCCCAGAGGAGCCCCCGTCCCGTCCCGCTCACCTCTGCCCGGTCCCGCTCCATTGCTCCCGGGACGCCGCCAGCCCGCCTCATGCGCGTGCAGAGCGTCCCCCGTGAGCTGTGCGTCTGATTGGCGAGAGCAGCGGAAAGCATAGCCAATCAGCGGGGAGTTTGTTCCCGTCGCGCTGCCCGCGGGGCACGACGGGAGCTGTAGTTCCTTTCCCGCAGCCATGGCGCCTCGTGGCGGGCCTGCCCAGGAAGAGGCTGGGCCCCGGTGCCGTCTCCCGACTCCTGCTTGTGGTTCGGGATTAGCCCACTCGGTCCCAGAATGGCTCGGATTGGACGGTACCCTAAAGATCATCCAATTCGAACCCTCTGCGGAAGGCAGGGTCATTTTTCACTAGAGCAGGTTGCCCAGAGCCCCATCGAGCCTGGCCTTGAACACTGCCTGGGATGGGACATCCACAGTTTCTCTATGCAGCCTGTGCCAGTGCCTCACCACCCTCACAGTAAAGAATTTCTTCCTGTGTCTTATCTCAATCTGCCCTCCTTCAGTCTAAAACCACTACCCCTTTTTCTGTCACTACCTGCTCGTATAAAAAGTCAATTTTCCTCCTTTTTATAATCCCCCTCTGGGTACTGGAAGGCTGCAGTGAGGTCTCTCCAGAGCCTTCTCTTCTCCAGGCTGAACAACCCCAGCTCTATCAGCCTGTCAAGAAGCTTATGTAAAGGTAAGCCCCTGGAGGCAGTTCTATTTTCCACCCTTTTATTGTGTTGTCACTGTCACTGTGTTGACGTTGTAGGAGAAAAAATACATATATAAAGAAAAAAGGGCTGTACTGAGCATTCCTAGTCTGTATGGACTTTGTAGTGAGTGGCTGAACAAATAATGTGTGAAGCACAACTGTACAGTCTTAGCTGCAGGTGGGAGTAAAGCAGCATGAAAAAGGTTCATTCCAAAGGCTCACCTTTTACATGGATTGCTCTTCCAGACAATCCAAGGGCTCTAACATGAGGCCACAGCCTGTTATAAACACAAAGGAGTGTCACTATCCATATGAAACACGCTGAGAATCCAGGGTGATGGTCACAGCCTAATTACAGGGGGACAGTGTTGGGGAGCTGGCAAAGCCAGTCTGCAGCTTGATCAGCAAATTTCCATAGCATCAGGGATCCTCCACATTCAGGTTTTCCAAACAGTCCTCCAGCAATGTTAAAAATATAAAATTGCTTTAAAATAATATAGTTAATAATGAAATAAATCATAATGACTGTTATTCCCTAGTAAATACTGCTGGACATTGCACGGCATGGCAGACAGCAAAGCTGTTTCCAGAAAAGCCACAATCCAAAATTAAAGGCTTATTAAGTCTTTCTACTGCAATAATCTTTCATGGAACACGTTGTGAGCTCTAACTGGTGTGCATCCCCTCCTTGCTCCCTTCCCAGGGTGGAACAAGCAGCACTGCTCCCTTAGGTCACACACAGGCTGGCTCAAGGCTTCTTGAAGGCTTCAGTAGAAACGAGTCCTGTGCTGACACAGAACAAGCTTAAAAGGCAGGCCCCACACCACAGCTGTTCATTTTTCATTGCAGTTCTAAATAAGCCTTTTCAATAAATAATAGTATTTAAATGTAGTATTTAAATGAATCAATTTTAATGTGAATCAAGTTCAGCTTGATTGAGGAATACTTATATTCTTTTCAATAATAAAAACTCTGTTATGTAACAATAATCATAATAGTTCTGTAAAGCCAAATCCTTTCTTTAAGGAGAGAACAGCACTGACAATCTCAGGTAACTAAAACCCAACACTTAAAATTAGACTTCACTTTTCCCATGTCCTTCCCTAGTGCTGTTCTGGGCTTGGTCTGTGTTTTAACATAATCTGCAATAAAAATTTTAGCAAGATCAGTATCAAAGGGCTGCTCTCAGGTGCAATGACAGAAGGAGCCCTGGCTGCAGTGGGAGGATTATTGCTGTAGGACAGGGGCCAGGCTGCTTCCTCAGGCACTCAGCTCCAAGGTGTGCAGCTCTTGTACTTCAGCATCTGCTCTGTCCCTCAGTACCACAACTTCTTGGAGGAGCCTTGTCTCACTGGCTCTTTGTGCTTGTACTGGGACTGTCCTCTCCCCCATGCTCTGGGATGCAGAGCTCATGTTCCATGTCCCCAGGCTTCATAAATTCATCTGCTGCTTCTCCAGAGCCTCCTTTTTCAGTTTTCTACTCTTATTTCAAAGAGCTCCTGAGAATCCTGGTGCTACAGGGGCCTTTTTTCACTTCCAGCACTAAGTGGCAGCCATTTGGTTACAGGCCTTCCAAATTCTTGTGTGCAGTGGGAAGTGGCATTCATAAGGCTCCTCCTAGCTGGCACTGTGAAAAACCAAAAGACTTTGAAGGGTTTAATTTTTGTCATGAGCACTGGGAAGGGAACCATTTTGAAGAAAAAGTATTTATAGACCTGTAAGCCTTGGCTATACAATCATGGTACTGTCTTTGAAAAAGGAAAATAGGGGAGATGAGCTTGGAAAACCAACAAGGAAACAGATGGAATAATAGAAGAAAACATACTCTGCTTAACCTTTGGCAGAATAATTTTGCCAAGGTAACTATGAAATGAAGAGAGGTGTGTCCTGCACTATGTAAGAACAGGCAACAGCCTACTTGCAGGTGGGAGATTTGAGCAGTTGCTGTTTTCTAGATCTCTTTCATGGGCCGAGGAGCTTGCAGAAAACCTTTGTCAGATCATCCTTAATGCTACACTAAAGTTCTTTCCACATTTACAGCCACTTGTCACTGTCACAGTAATTGAACAGTTTGTATAGTGAACAGATAATCCAACCCCAGACCCCACAGGTGACCCAGTTAAGGGCACAAATACTAAGTTAGCCTGTCCTTCCTTGCTATTTTACTACCACATTAAATCTGTCAATATATGTCAACACAACTCTACATACAAATACAAATGAAACAGTAAATAATTTTTGTATAAATTTAAAAAACTCAAACAAACAAACAAGCAAACAAAAACCCCCAAACCAAAACAAAACCCCAAAAAGCAGCTACAGCCAATTCCAAGGCAATCCTGACAAGGAAAGGGAAGAGTTAACTGCCTAGGAGATAAATCTCAGTTTGAAGTGCTTATCCCATCCCAGACCCCCAGGAAACCTGGCTTTTGAGAGCTGAGCTGTGCTGCCTCTCAATCCCTCTGCAAGCTTTTCAAGGAAGACATGGGGCACCACCATGTCCTGCCAGGTCACCTTCCCCAGCAGAAAGGGCAGCCTGGAGCAGTAAGTCCAGCTAATGGTAGAAGATGTCACACCATCCACAAGGCCTGACACATAATATGCAGTTTACCAAGGTGGAAATCTCTTTACATATCCTTTCCCAAGTCACAGTTAAGGGCTCTCTCTCACTCTTTGTGGTGACACAGGAGAACTGGGCCCACCTGACGGAACAAAAGGCTTGAAATCCTTCAATACAAGCTCAAACTGAGATAACAGCAGGCAAACAGAAGAGCACTTGAGGTCTTCCCCCCCCCCCCCACCTTTTTTTTTTTTTTTTTTTTTTTTAAAACTCATGAGTTTGAAGTTCTGACTTCTGGTGGCTGTAACTCAAGCTGTGTGGTTACAAGCCCTGGCAGCGTGGGTGGCAGTAGATACAGGTCACACCTCAGGCTGCCCTGGCTTTCCATCAGCAGGCCTGGTGAGATATCCACTGTATGGCTCCCAAAGTTTTGGTCACCACAACATTGTACTGGGAGCTCTTTTCAGTGCCATACTGCTGTGGGACAGCAGAGACAATGAAAAGCAAAAGTGAAGAGGAAACAGAATGAAAGACTCCTTGATTTTCAGGGCAGCAGAAGCTCTGCACTTTCAGCCAAAGGATCAGGGTTGACAAAGAGCTTTCTTCTGGTAATGACCTTTCAATTCCTGCTATTGCCCTGGGGACTGCAGGGACACGAGGAGAAGCAAAATACCCACTGCCAGTGCTTGTGATTGCATCCCACATAGCTCTGTGCTCCCAAGATATGCCAGAGCCTGCCACCAGCCAGCACACCTGGGGAAAACCACAGCCTGAGCTGGGCCAACTTCACCAGGAGCAAGGAAGAGCTTTAAAGATGACTGAGGGAGATGGTGCCAACAGTAATTTCTCCACCTCCCCAAATCTACCACATTCCTGACAACAGAGAGAGTAGACTGGAGCCATGGCTGATTGCCCATCAGCTACTCACAGCAGCAGTCACAGGACAGGTTTCCCTTCCAAACACCCAATATCCCTTCCTGGGGAGTTGAAACCAAGACCCTGTTCTAAGGGAGTGTAACTGAAGCAACTTGAGCAAACCAAAATGCCAGAGCACAGTCAGGTAGGCAAATGCTGATGCACATGCAACACCTGCAAGGCTGACAGAGCAGATCAGTAGCTCTCCAGCCATGAAGCAAGCACAGATGCTGCTGCAATCCCTGTGGATGGAACGTGTTGTGCTTTTACACTTTCAGGGACCAGGCTAGGCTGTGTCTCAGGCTGGGATCTATGGCACACAATCTGCTTTGACAAGCTGAGGGAAGAAATGGCTCCTTGGGCAAGCTGGCAGATACCCCAGCATTGTATTGTAGGAAGGCAGCTGCTGAGAGGGTTTGTAAAAATAAACATTCACCAGACAGAGCACCCTGTGGTTGGTCTTCAAATAAAAGCTCCTTTTTAGGGTAGAAAGCATCACACACCTAGGCAGAACTGGTCATAGGAGCAGACTCTTCAGACTGCTGCTGTCTTTCACTACAGGATCTGTTCCAGAGTGCCCAGAGAGGATGGGCTGGAGTCCTTGAGTTTGGCTGAAACTGGAAGCAGCAAAAAGACCATCTTGGAAACAGGAAGTGGAGTTTCTTGCAGAGAAATTGTGTATCATATACTGGAAAAATGACACAAAAGCTGGAATGGCTGTCACTGTCACATCATCTACCTCAGCCTTGTTATGGTGCTGCCACTGCCAGTAAGAGTCCACAAGCTCTGCTTTATGTGAGGTTCTGTCAGGCTTTGCCTGGGCTTGTCTTGGCCTGCCAGGAGCTGCTGTAGCTTGTTTTGCTGTTACAACAGCTGTCTAATGACCAAGTGACTGCACCAACATTGTCTTGGGTTTGTGCGATTATCTGGTGTTTGGGCTACCCAGTACAAGAGAGACATGGGCATAGTGAATCCAGCAAATGGGCAGCACGGTGATGAGAAGACTAGAGCCTCTGTCAGATGGGGAGAGGCTGAGGGAGCTGGGATAGTGGAAGGTCAGACATTAGAAAGTTTACATCAGTGAACTACACATTATTTGGGTACAACCATTAGCATTGTTGTAACTGGACAATCAATATCTGACTGGATTGCTGGAACTTCGGGTGTGAATTCTTTTTCCTGGTCCAAGAGTCTAATACATAGGAGTGCAACAACTCAGATACAACTGAATGGCAAGAGAGATACAGATGACACCCTAAATTTGTTGTCACCATGAAATCCTCCCCCTACTTGAAACTTGGGCCAGAGCAGTGCCCTAGATGGTGGGTTCTGGTTCTCCAGTAGAACGTGGGAAAGCAGAAGTAGAGGGATGTCAGGAAAAGAAACCCTATGCAAATTTTAGACTATTGATCATCCACATCACCTCAAAAACTGAACTTGACTCAGAGTCACCACCTACAAAGAGGGACAGAGCAGCTGTGCTGTCACACAGAATGCACCATGGCATCTTTCAAGCAAGTCTCTATGTTGGCATTTGAAGTTGGAAGATCTGTAGTGTGCTCTCCAAGGTCCCAGGACTTCCCCACTTCAGATGCTTTGATGCAGCTCAGGACAAATTCTAACCACGGTTTGTGTGCTAACTCAGTGGCACAAATTAAAGCTGTTTGCACTAAAAGCCTCTAAGTCAGAAGGCTGGGCACACTTTTCACTTCACTAGTCTGTATATGGTCAGAAGGAATTTTATTTATGCTACATCCTGAGAAGTCCCCCAATGCTGAAAGCAAAACTAGGCTTTGCTTGGGGGCAGGGAAGGAAGAGGAGAGCTTACTGTGCAGAGCACAAATCGAAACAATCCCAGGCTGCTGTCCTGGCATTCAATACATGGGATTTTTTTGCTTTCTGCTCTCCTTTAGGTCAGGAGCAGTTCCTCCCAGTGCACCAGGGTAATTGTGGGCTTGGTGCAGAGCCGGTCTGCACCATGCCAGGGTGAGCAGTAAGGTTTAGCCAAGGACGAATACTAAAGCCCAGGGCTGCTTTCCTTAAGCCTGCCACAAATTTTCCACCATCTTGCTGAAGGCTTGCCACCAACCCCTTTTTAAATACAAGATTCATTGTCCTAATTGTGTTTATATCCAAACCCCAAGCATTTTACTCCCACTTTTGAAGATCTCTAACACCCATTCACACTGTAATACACCATTGCTTTTATTTGGCACTTACCCCCTCCATCATCTTCCACCAGCAGTTTGCTGAGGTCAGCTTGCTTGGGATCTGTGGATACACTGATGTTCCCAACACAGCTGGCATTACACAGCCGTGCTCTGGTCACATCCTTGGTCCCATCTGGGTGAGTTATTCCCTAGGCAGCCAGCACCGTATGCACATGCACACCATAAGGCTGGATTTTGGGAAGCCCTCAATGAACCAGCCACATCCAGCACAACCAGCTTGAGCACAGCACGCGACATGACCGGGTTAACTCCATGTGAGCACAGCTGTGGGCAGCACACGCCTGGGGTCACTGCCAGCACGCTCCATGGTGACAGCACCTCTGTTCTGGAATGCCTCTGCGTCCAGCAGGTCACCAGATGTGTCACAGGGTGACTGGGCACCCACACACCATCCCGGTACAGCACCTGCCTGCAGGACATCCACACAAGCTTACCTCATGCTCACACTTCAGTGCCAAAAGGCGCACAATATACTCCAAGTGAAATAGGATCTTTTAATATCACATATCCAAACAAATAGTTCTCATTTCAAAATGCAAAATAGGTCCTTTGAAGATCAGCTGCTCCCAGGCCGTGTGAGCAGGGCGGGGCACAGCTGACTGGCACAACTGTTGAGGTCAGACCTCATTTCTTTGGTAAGATACATGCCGGGAACAACGCGAATGTAGAGTTGTACCAAAAGAGTCCATTTAGAAGACTAATTATTACTCCACACCCCTTATTAGAGATTTGCATTTTAAAACAGTCATATACATTAAATAGCTCTCCAACGTCTAGATAGCAAACATTTGAAGTAGCACATATTCTGCTACCCCCACCATTTTAAGAACAAGCAACACATGTGGGAGAGAAGGGAAACATTAAAAACAGGCTGTCTGTCTCACACAGTTTATTTAACAATAGGTAATAAGAAATCAATTTTAACAGTCTATACAGTGATCCAAAGTTCTTATTTATAAGTAACCAACTTTAATTGCATGATATACAACATTTGAGGGTTTTTTGCTTTCTATTTTCAAGTTTTACAGAAAATGGAGGAGGGTGGGAAAAGGGCATGGGAGAGAGAAAGCAAGCATAAAGAAGAAACCCCAGGGACTTTTTCTCAGGTTGAAATAATCCCGTTGGAATTGTTTCTTACCCTCTTTTTTATGTTTTTTTTCCTTTGTTAGATGTAAAAATAACAAAAAAAATTCTTTCAAGAAAACAGAAACCACAATATATATACTACATCCATTTGGCAGCTGCCCCTGTGTATTTCCAAAAATGTTGTCTTCTCTCTACATGTACAAATTACTTTAATACTTGAAGTTTTTTTAAGCTCAGACTCTTGTATAGAAAATTCTTGGAGGACAAAAGTAGACTTCAGGAGGGGACTGAGTTATTTAATATTTTTACATTTTTCAAAGAATTGACGTATTTCCAACCAAAGAGGAAAAGATTGGTATTTATTTTTATATATATATATTTATATATGTAATGTAGTTTTAAAGCAACATTAACCCCTTTTGTCCTCCGGTTTTAGGAAAGGTTCTCCTGTGTTTTTCTGTTGTTCTGTTTTTGTGGTGTTTTTTTTCGCAGTGACATCAAGAAAAACCAGAATAGGGAAAATGTTTACCATCTGCCTCAGTAAATAATAACTATCAATATTACATATTTTCATTAATTTAAAAAAAAAATAAAACCTATTGGAGGCATGAGCAGGGCATCCTTTGGTGAGCAACCAAAAGACCACCTTACTCCCCCAACCTCCCCAACGCACACGAGGAAAAAAAAAAGCCAAGAAAAAGGACTGGTTATGATTCCAGCCATAACAAAAATATATTCTTTGTACTCTACTGTCCCTCAGGTTCGTTGTCGGTTTGTTTTTAAAACCACAAACTACTGCTGCAGAGTTCAGATGTGTTCCAGGGAAAAATGTCGTTTTAGCTAAGAAAGATTCAAAAAAATTTGTCTTCAGTACAAAAAGTCTTGCGAAAATAAGTTTTTTTTAATTTTCTTTGTTTTTTAATTTTTTTTTTTTGCTCCCAAAATGCTACAACGTGTCTAGTGTATGTCTAGTGTACTCTGTGAAAGGTTTGAATTCAAGTCTGAGTTCTCGGAGCTGAGCCCCAGTTCCGTGGCGCTTGTACCATGGAGGCCTGCCATGCCGGCATTGCTAGCAAGCTGGGAAAGCATTGCACTCTGGTCCGGGCTGGCAAAGTGCCCTTGATCCATGGGGTTAGCCTGGGCAGCTACCAGTCCTGGATGTGGGGAGCTGGTCTGCGGGGAGACATGGTGTGGAGAAGGCTGAGGCTGCATCCGAGGGGATGGGCTGGAATGAGGGGGCTGGGACTGGGGCCGCGGTGAGGGTACAGGCTGTGGAGAACGCACTTGATTGGTGAGCGATGAAGGGAGCTGCTGGCCCTGGAGGTGCGGGGACTGGGCCTGATTGGGGAGCATGTGCTGTTGGGGGCTCATAGGATTGGGCTGAGCTGGGGATCCCATCTGCTGCTGAAGCAGCCTTTGCTGGAAAGCCTGTTGCAAACTGGCTCCTGTCTCTGCACTCATGGCCTGTGGAAGCTGGCTTATTTGTCCCATGTTTCCTTGCTGCATCTGCTGCATGTGATGCTGCATTCGCTGCTGCTGTTGCTGGGGATACCCGACGCCCTGGGGCTGCTGAAACTGGTTGTGGTTGGCCATCCCTGGCCCCAGCGCCGGTCCCGCTCCCTGCTGCTGCTGCTGCTGGTGGCGCTGCTGCTCCATCATCTGGTGCCGTCTCATCAGGAGATCTCGGAACTGGGGAGCCATCCCCGAGTGATTCATATTCATCTGCTGTGCCTGAGGATTCATCCCAGCCATGGCCTGCTGCGGCTGCTGCTGCGGCTGCTGCTGGGGCATGCTGGGTCTCTGCACTCCTGCTTGCATGGGGTTCATGTTCTGCATGGCCGGGTTGGGGTGCACCCCTCCTTGCTGCCCTTGCATGGCCTGCTGCGGCTGGAGCCCTGGCTGCCCCTGCGGGAGGCCAGGCTGCCCCGCCATGCCCTGCGGGTTCTGCGAGCCCGCGTACTTGGCCGCCCGCTGCTTGATGAAAGCGGCCAGCAGCTGAGGGTTGGAGTGAAGGATGTTAAGCACCTGCTGCTGCTGCATGGGTGAGCTGGGAGACCTGAGAGTCCGCAGTAGGTTTTGTAAGGCCGCCTGGGGCAGAGGTTGTTTGGGCTGAGCGGCGCCAGGTACCTGACCCATCCCTGGCTGAGGGGCCATATTCATCGGCTGACCCGGCTGAGCTACTGACATCATGGATGGCCTCTGCATTCCTGGCTGCAGCTGAGCTTGGGGTAAGGCCCCCTGCACCCACGGCGGCTGCTGCTGTATTCCTGCTGGCCCCATTCCTTGATCTATATGGCCACCGGGACCTCTGCCTATCTGTGGAGGGTTCATTCCCATCGGTGGCATCTGGGGCATCTGGTGCTGAATCGGCCTTTGGAAGATCTGAACCTGTGCCATCTGGCGCTGGGTCTCCGCTGCCCGCTGGATCTGCATGGCCATTTCCACCGCTGCCGGAGGAGGACCCTGTACTGGCGGCTGCGGCGGCTGAGGTGGAGTCGGAGGCGTCACCTGGCCGCCTGCTTTGCCCTGGGACACGGCGCCGGGGGGCTGAGTTCTTGGCATGGTGTAGGGCGGCATGCTGTTGGGAGGCGCGGGCTGAGGCTGTGACACAGGCTGGGGCGGAGGCTGGGGCTGCGGGGTTTGCGGCGTCGGGGGCTGCTGGCCCGTCGGAGTCGTCGGCGTGGCCGGCGTGGGCGAGGGCAGTCCTTGCTGCTGGCCCGCCACGCCCGTGCGCTGCATGCTCGCCATCCTCCTTCGGAGCATCTGCGCCTGCTGCAGGCGGTGCTGGAGCTGCTGCTGACGGAGCTTGTGTTTGATGTTGAGGCAGAAGGGCACGGGGCACTTGTTCTCCTGGCAGTGCTTTGCGTGGTAGCAGCAGAGAGCAATGAGTTGCTTGCAGATGGGGCACCCTCCGTTGGTCTTGCGCTTGCAGCCTTTGGTGTGTTGGACGACCCGTTTCATCTTCTGGCAGGACGGCAGCGAGCAGTTGGCATTGCGGCACTGGCAGGCGTGCACCAGAGACTGGATGCAGCGCTGGATGCTCAGGCGGCGCGAGTCGCCGGGGCTCTGCGTCGTGGCTGTCTGCTGGTTGTTGCTCTCATCGTCCAGACCGAGGCCTAATTTTTCCATCTTGTGGTCATGGTTTTTAGTGTTATAGCAGGTGATGCACAGGTCATAATCCTGAAAAGACAACAAAGGATGAGTTATCAGTGTTCCTGAAACTCCATACGATAAACGAGTAAATGATGTCCTGCCACCTCAACAATTACTCCCAAGCCTGTTCCGGCAAATAGTTGCTCTAGGGAAAAATTCAATCTTTCATGTCATGTTGAGGTACTAGAGAAGGAATAAATCCAAATTATAGCCAGGGAAAGTGTGTGGGTGTAAGGGTGTCTGAAAGCTACACAAATATATAAAACTTGAAAAACAAGTTGGCTCTGAGCTAGTAAGTCACACTTTATTCAGAAAAATCCCAACAGGAAAGGAGAAGAAATAGGCAGGGACAAATAGCTGCTCATCTGCTCCTACTTCAAAAGAAGAGAGCAAGAGTGGCAGAAGAGGTACCACCTTTCAAAAGAGAATGAAAGCTGCATTTTCAGTTTGCAGATGCGAGTAAAAAACCAGAAAACTGAAAGAACAGAAAGCATTCTGTGAAAGCACATGAGTTTGGGTTCAATAATTGTTCTTTAAGAAAAAGACCTAAGTTCTTAGGATTGACTAAACCATAGGAAATTTAGGATTTACTTTCTGGTATATACCAAGAAGGTAAAAGCCATGTGTGTGCCTGAATACATATACATATATATATATTTGTAACTAGAGGAAATGGAAGTATCAAATTGTAATTAGGATCAAATCTGAGTCAGTCATTCACTTCCAGCAGGCTAGAAAACTAAGTTAGAAGCCAGATACAATGATAATCCAGCTTCCTGTGGTCATTGAACCAAACCCCCGGACTCTATCTTCAAACACACTGGTTTTGCAAACATTTCTGAAGACACAAATGCTGTTTGCAGCATTCTACAGAGACACAACAGAGTAGTGAAGGAATCACAGGGGTTTTGGGATCTGACTTGCAGCACAGCAAAACCTCTGTGCCAGCAAATCAACGGAGAGCCCTCTACAGAAATACTGCTGCCCCACACTTCTACTCTGGAAGGAAAATGTATGCATTGCTCTTCAGAAAAACCAGCTGATCCTACCATTCCAGCTCAAGCCATGGCTACAGTTCCCAATTTCTTAGGCAGCAGCACCTTAAATAAGCTACAGAAAACACAACTCTATTTCAGCTCTCAAAAAGGCAGAAATCACACCAAGCAGCACATTAGCAGAACCACTTGTTAAGGAAAATGTTTTCCCTCCTTTCTGAACTTCCAGCAGATGAGCTGCACAGATATTTTTCCATCAGTTAATAATGAGAAATCAGTTCAGGTAAAGATCACTCTGGGCACAAAGAGTGGGGGCAGAAGCAGGGAAAACTTCAGCAAATATACCTCACAGACAGTGCAATGCCATCTGGTCTCCACATGATGCTTGCACTCATTGCAGGTGTAAACAAAGCGGTCTTGGCTCTGGGTGTGCAGTTCCACCAGCATGCACATGGTTGACCACTGAGCCCTCCGTAGTGAGGAGAACTCCAGGTGCTTGTCTCTAGCAAGGGTCAGGAAAGCATCGCGCCCATCCATCAGGTCACATGGAATGAGCGGGTCAGGCTCAATGATGGGGGGCAGGGAGTTGGCTGCAGGGCCAGCAATGAGGCGGATGACAAAGAAGACCTGAAAAATAAAAAGGTTTAATATGCTAGCACTTATTAAGATGTTTTGGTCACCAAACCTCATTACAGAGTGTACAGTTCCAGGATCAGCCAACATTTGAATGACCTGCTGCCAGGTGGGGTGCTTGTGAGGCCTGGGAAATCTCAGACCTCTGGGTGCCCTGCAGATTCACTTTCCTCTGAAGAAACAGGAAAGGAGCACTGGACTGAACAGTAAGAGTGGCAATCTAGACTGTTAGGAAGTTCTGCACGAGCACAGCTGCATTTATTCCCACTGCCCTTGCAGCAAAGAGCACCCAGACCAACTGGTACTGGTCTGTCTGGGTGAGCCACTCATTCTCCAGCCAAACCTGTGTAATTTACAGGGCATGACTCTGTTTGAAGTATCAAAGCTTTGTACACCTCTTTACTGAAGTAAAAAGTATTCCTCATTCAATCAACTCTTACCTCCTTGTGCTTCTCCATAGTGGCATACAGCTTTTGGGAGAGGTCATTGGACACATTGGGCATGCCAGGCTTCTTCTTATTGCCACGACTCAAGCTGCTCTTGTTTTTACTTGTCTTCTTATTGTTCTTCTTTTTGGCATTTTTGCTGTCTCCCTTGCTCACCTAGCAATTTTAAAGACATTTTATGTCAGGTATCTAAGCAACACCATGTCACAATTTTATTGTTTTTATATATTCTATAACTGCAGGACAAACCACATTTCACAATCATTTACTCTGAAGACACATACTAGCGGTTCCCAGAAACATTAAATTAACTCCATTAGAATTACTCCAAAAGATATCAAGATCAGCAATACATACTCCAAAAATATTAAAAGCATAGATGCTCAGGACATACAAGCAAAACAATATATAATGAAGCTTGTTTGTCCATTACAGCTACACACTCTTGGACAATCACCAAGGGCTTCAGCAGATGAATTCTCAATGCAATTCAAAAGTAAAAATAACTGCAAAGTACAACTGATATCGCACTAAACAAAGCTAAGGGAGACTTAAACCACTTAGATTTAGTTTGCTACAGCTCTGACAGATTTACTTTTAACAGACTGCATTAAACTGATTTTGTATGAAGCTGTTGTTCTGAGTCCAAAATGCATTAGTAGTGCAACTTCTGGCATGCACCTGTCATACCCTGCAACACTCAAACAAAACAGGTCAGCTTAATTTCAACTATATTCTGTTAGCAATGAACAGTTTTTGAGAATGCACAAAGCTCGTTGGGATGCTTAGAGAGCCCCTCAAAACCCCACAGCATAAGATGATCAAGGATCAAAGTAATTGTTAGCCAAACAAGCATTTTTCCTAAGCTTAAAATAACTTTGTCAGAATGGAAATTCCCAGTGAACATGGATGACTATCACATCATTTGACAGTACAGTTTATTATTGCCCCTTCTTCAGGTATGAAACATAGGATCAATAGAGAGTTACAAATATTTGTAATAATAATAATAATAATAATAATAATAATAATAATAATAATAATAATAATAATAATAATAATAATAATAATAATAATAATAATAAAAATAGTAATGCACTGCAAGTTGGCCCTATGTCAGGATTTTGGGGCCAAACTGCTGCGAAGTCTCAACTAAATATTGACCAACCTCACACAGAGAGCTAAATGATCCTTCACAAGTGGTTTCTGGGTATATTAGAGAGATGAGGACTCGAAGCTATACCTTGTGGAAAGCAAACAATACCTTCTTAAGAAAGATGTTACTTAATGCAAATTTGATATCATGTTGCCTAACTTCCTGCACTTTGATTAATCAAAGTCCTTGAAAGAAGGTATTCCAAAGAGCAACACAGCAGCATCACAATTTTTAACTGTAACATTAAACCTAATTTTTTTTGATCCAAAGATCTTCCAGAAAAAAAATTCTAATCCCCCCCAAAATCTAGTCTCAGATAAGGTGATGAAGCAGCAGTGTTTAAAGAGTTAACTAACAAGAAGTTCAGAGCATCCAAGGATAGGCAGATGCAGAAATTCTGCATCTGTTCACTTTCAAACTTATTGTTGAATTAAGAGGCATCTCTTATTTTTGAGAGTTTTTTTGTTGAACTTGATAACAGTTGTGCATTCTCAAAAAAAATCGCACAAGACCCCAGCAAGAAATTCCTCTGTTTAAGTAGCCCAACAACAGTTCAGCAGTAATTTGCGCTTCAGATCCTCAATGCCTTAAAGCTAATAAACAAAACTATTGAGAGTCAAGTACTAACTCACAGCATTCCATTACTTTGTCAGAACATTCTGCCAAGATTGGTCTTATATCATCTAAGTTAGGAAGAAAAGAGTGAGCCACTATTTAAAAGCGAATGCTTAAGGAAAAAACTTCCAAATCAGACTGAGGTGGCAACATGACCATTGATAACAACTGGATTTCAGCAACAAAATTTTCAACTAGCAGCTGTTTCAACAAAATCGCCTTTGGTAATTAGACAGTTTATAGCCCTATGAACGCTCACTGTTGATCCAGATGTCCCTTAGTGGCATTTTACCAGCTCTAGTTTATAAACTATAAAACTGAAATTTATTTTAGAGTGAAAAGTGAAAACCCCAGTTAAGTGAAGTGCCTTGTGCCCCTCCTTTTTTTATAATTAGCCTTATCTAATCAGAACTTGTTACATTAGATTATGAAAAGCAGAAGCATCCTTACATCTGTGCTTTCATTACTAGTGTTTTCTTCTCTCTTCCGTTCTTCTTCCTCTTGCTCTAGTTCCTTAATGCTCTCCTCCAGAACATTAGGCCAGAAGTCCCCTTCAAAGTAAGGGAGCTCCTTTGCACTGGTTAGACGGTCTTCTGTTGCCTGCTTAAATATATCCTAAAAGAGAGCAAGCCCACTTTTGGTTATCACTATTACAAGTCACGTAAGGAAAGGCAACGTTCTCAATGAGTGACAGGAAAAGGCATCAGCAGTCTAAACAAATGAAAGCTTAATATTAGAATTCATTTTATGAGAACACATTCTAAGTGCAAATTTAACATTGTATCTGTTACAGTTTGTCAAATACATTTCAAATATTCCCACTCAGAAGAAAGAAATTGCTATGTGCTAGACTACCAACTAGGACAATGTTATCACCATAATCTCATTCATTTAAATCCCTGTAATTCCAAAGATTTTATATACTTCTAACTGCATCAGCAGCCTAACCCTGCAACTTGATCTAACACAAGAAGATTTAAGACTCCATATATGTTTTTTTGCTCTTTTACAGTATTCCTCAAGAATTTAGCTTGTTCTGAGGAACCATTTCAAATCTTTTGCTAGAACGATTTCAGAAGCTACATGTTTTGAAGAGAGTATGTTTTAACTCTAAACTTCTGGTGGTCAATTCACTTAAAACTAATGCAGTAAACACCAAGAATCAGGCACAATGCATAAGGCAAGGAAGAAATGAAGACAAGATTGACCAATCTCCCCCAAGCACACACTTCACACACACCTTGTAATCGTGGACGATCCGCTCCGACACAGACTTGTCCAGCATCTTTTTGTACCACTCTTGCAGTCGCTTGGGTTTGGGTATCTTTTGGTCAGGAGGATGGCAGTGGAAGATGTAATCATCTCCTTCACTGGGCGGGCACGCCCAGATGTGTCCAGTAGTATACCTGCCGTGGTGACACAAACCGGGACATGTGGGCGCTGACAATGATCCCGCGCGCTCTCCTCTCCCGACACCAGGTGGCGCCGCCACCGAGGCTGGCAGCTGTTCTGGACCTAACATTTCCATCTTTTCACTCATTTCCTAAAATCCAGCGCTATATATGGAGCACTTACATGTAAAGGGCGCACATTATACAGCCTACATAAAAAACAAAGCCTGACACAAACCTGCAACTACTATCTCCCGATTAACTAATGGGAGAAAGATTGAGTCTAGGTATTTCACTAGTGAAATCTTGAGACAGAGCAGCAACATTTTATCTAGCAACATTTTAAAAACAGATTTACCTAAAGACAGAATTCACTTTTCTATTGTAAATATTCTGGTTTTTGAGAATCAGTTTGAAAAAGTTTTAGAATTTTATCTGGGAATAAACAGGCACTGCCTACCTGTGGTATTGGGTGCACAATCTAGAGTACTATTAAGATAGATGACAGCAAACTAGTAGCAGCTGCAGCAAATACAAAACCTAAGATCACTTCTTTATCCTCAGTTCTCTATAAGTTTTTGAAGACAACTCTAATAGGAGGAATAATCAGTTACAGAAAAATAACCATCATTGCCCCTGTTGAGAAACACTCTGCAGAACCCTCCCCAAGCCCTGGGAGCTGCAGCCAGTTGTCATTCCTTCTGCCCGAGAATGGAGAGATGATCGCTAGACCAAGATTGTTCTCCCAAAATGAGAACCTGATGTTACCCATTAGTACAGAAAATAGCATTAAGTAAAGCTGAGGCTTGAGCTCTATGCAGCAAATGTACAGACTCACAGATTAGAAAATAGACAATTAAAAAAGCAGAAAGAAGCCTAATGTATGCTTTTGAAGTAGTAAAAAACACACCACCTCAGTGAGGTGCTGAAGATAGTACTGCTTACCTCCACTTCAACTCCCCCAATTTCTCATCAACTGCTTTAAACATTGTCCCTTAACAATTTCTCCACAAATAACTCCACCAGCCTACACTAGGTACCTTGACAATAGTGATGGTTACTTCACTGGCCTTTCTACTTCAGTTATCATGGTAATTTAATTTCCACTTTTCTTATTATTGCAGTTGTTTTGTGTTCTTTTGTGCTGTCCAAGTATATTTTCCTCTTTCTTTCCTAACTCTTCCATTTCTCACGTTTCCAACTACTCAAGATTTCTTAGTGGCCATCTACAACTGTTACAGAGTTAACCAGTACAGACTAAACCCACAACTTTCTCCTTATATACATGGGTAAGGACTTACTTGCTAGCCCAAAGGAATGACCTAAAGGCATTACACAATGACAACAACATTTTATGGACTGGAGAAGGGGCTCACTGTTTCTACTCAAACGTAAGGAAGTTTCACATAAATTTGGAAGCATCAAAATAGCTGAAGCAGAGGCCACCCCTGAAAAGCCTGCAATCTCCTCTTCTCCTTTTCAACTGTACACAGTTGTCAAGTTATTCTATTACAGGTTGATACTTGGGCACCATATTTTTTACTATAGTGATGTAGTAATTTAATTTGTAGCAAGAACTACTCAGCATAAATGCTATACAGAAGAAAATGTTATAAGATACTTACCCTAGTTTCTTAACATATTCTAGATAGCCAATCAGTATTTCATGATAGACAGCAGTCCTCAAGCATTTAGGGCGGAAGAAATGAACACTGTCAAGGTAGGATATATACACTCGCCTAAAAAATAAACCAACAAAAAAAAAGCATGAGAAAGAGGAGAGATTTTGAAGTAATTCTACAAGTTTATTAATGCTATTTTATACATCTGAAGCATCCATTACAACAGCAATCTGCAAATCCTCTGATCCTAATTTACCTCCAGAAACTTGGCCTTCTTTTGATATCTCCCTAAAACTATTCACCCCCTTCCTTGAAAACACAGATCAGTGATCCTTAAGGCAACTCTGTCTTCCAGCCAGTCCCCAGTAAGAAACAACTCTAACATTACAAGAACTACTTTGTTTCTAGAACCTAACAGCACTCACATCAGGGTCTCACATAAGCAACAGAGAAGCTCTATGCAGAACTACAGGAGGTTCATCCAAAGGAGAGAGCACCAAGGTAAAACAGACTCTTGTGGGGTTCCTCACCTTTGATTGGGTGGAGGGCAGTCTGAGCCATACTCCTGCACGTGCATGCCAAAGAAGCACAAGTCTACACCATCGATCTCCTCAAAGGCAAAAAGCGCTTTTGTTCGGTATGGGAAGGACTCTGCCATCTCGCCACTGTCTACGAACCTGCAGAACAGAGGATAAAGTGCAACACCAAATATATTCACACATCAGAGACTGCATGTTACTAGGTGAAGGCAACAAAAATGAGGGCTACTCTAAGTGTAATTTTAGTGCAATTTGAAAGTTTAATGTTTACAGACTACTCAAATATGAGGCACCCACTTTTTACTGTGAAAAAGAACCACAAAAATTATTATGCTGCTGGAACACCTGTTTGTCACTACTTGGCTGGTGATGAGGTTTTGAATACAACAGTCTTTTTTGACTGGATATTAGAAAAAAATTCTTCATGAAAAAATTTCTTCATGAAATTCTTTAATATCTAGTATTGAAACAGCCTGCCCAGGGAAGTGTTTGAGTCACCATCCCTAGAAATATTTAAAAGATGTGTAAATGTAGCACTTGGAGACATGGTTTAAGCAGTGGCCTTGGCAGTGCTAGGGTAACAGCTGGACTCAAGCTTAGAACTATTTTGCAACCTAAATGATTTTATTTAATCAAGTGTATCGTGTAAGTACAAACAGCTCCCACTTCCACAAAAAGAAAGCAAAATTAGAAGCAAACATACCTTGCTTTCATTCCTGGTTTTACTTCAACAGTTTTGTCAGATGCATGTACCACCCTAACTGTGACCTCTCCTGCCTCAGGGTGATTCTGGCGTCTTAGGAAATCATTGACTCTGTTCTCCAGGAACGTACCGAGTCTTGTAGCTGGTAATCCTGCAGGAGGAAAATACAGCTCTAAACATATACAAAACTGAACTGATCATATGTGATTTCTCTACTCAGATGTTAGATGAAAAATGACTTTTAACACATGCAGTATGCTAACATAAATTAAAGCTTTATCTTTAAACCCTACCACTTCTAGATGGGGTGAGCTGCTTTTTCCCTGCAGGCACATTTATGGTTTATACATTATTTAAATGAATAAAGAATCTCTATTTCAACCCAATTTCTACCTTGTCTTAAAAGTCAATCACAATTAAGGTTTCTCCTGAACAGATGTTATTAATTACTTAAACTGGATTACAAAACACTGCTTTCAGAGACATCTTCAGAAGCAGAACTTGCATTTGGAAGTATATTCTGTCTATAAAGCCACACTAGCCAAGTTAGTATCTCCACTTACCAGAAGAATATATGTCAATAATGGAAGTGCTCTAAAAGAGTTTGTTAGCTCTGTAAAACAGAATGCTAACTAACACTACCACCTGTGAACACAAACACTCTGAACACTACAGAACCGATGGTCAAAACTGACCAAAAGTATCCTCCTTGAACTCTTAAAAAGCTTAAATAAAACACAAGCATAAAAGCCACCTCTTCCCCATTCTTAACATATTATTTAAATTTTTTGGTGCAAGTGTCAGAATCTTACTTTTAGCAGAGAATTTGTTCTCTTTCCTGGTTCGTCCTGTTTTCTTTAGGCAGCCATCACAGACAAAGCTGAAGCAAAAAAAAGAGAAAGTGAAGTCGCCCCAAGTCAAACCAAGTTCTCTAGCATTCTACCATTAGAAGCAAAACCTTTCACCAGATCTTATCTGATCTGGAAAATACCTTAACTGAAATTTGAAATAAAAGCACAAAGAACAGCCCAACAGTTTCAGAGCTGCAGAGGAGGATCTAAGCTCCAGGTGCTGCACGCTCTATCAGTTGCTCACATCACCACTGGAAAGCCCAGGGAAGTCTCCACTGGCAGGTCTGACAATACCAGCTCAAAGTATTCTTGGTGCAAATAGGCTCAAACTGCTGTCTCTGATGATAAGACACTGCAACACCAAGCATAAGGCTGATTTTTTTTTCTAAATGCCCAAATACATTGTAGACTGAAATGATTCTATGATTCTTCTTCACTTACAGGACATCACCCTCTTCTGCAGCAATGTGGATGGGACAACAGAATGCTAAAACTAACACTCTTTGGACAAGAAATGGGACATTTAAGCTGTTATAAATTTAATTCATCATTATTTTAAAAGTTTTTAAATCAATCAGAAGAAAACACATGTTGATCAAGAACTGTGGAGCATTTAAAGAAAACTATATTTTTTTAAATTTAAATTTATTCTGATCACTGAGGTCAAAAAAGTTGATTCACCTGTTAAATCCTTGTTACAAAATTTTTTGAAGATGGCGAAGCACTATGATTTGTAAAGAAAACAGATCTGAAACTGTTATCAGAACTAAAAACCATCTTTTCATGAAGGGCTAGCATTTGTACACATAAAAGGCTGAAATGCTCTTTCCACACAAAGAATAGGAAAACTTGACACACAACACTGTAAGATATATTGTCTAAATTTGATATTACACTATAGATTGTATAAAATTTTCAGGGAATGTAATTTCTTCCATTAAACAGTCTTTTAAATATAACCAATAAAAGGAAGCTTATACATGAGTTCTACCAAATAGTAAATATGCTATGGACTTAATAAGGAGAAATTCCTCACCCAGAAGGCCAGATTATCTCATTATGAAGAACACAGATCTGATGCATTTTTCTTCCACACTCTATACATTCAACAAATCTGTACAAGGCAAAAAAGGCAAAGGGAAGCAAAGGTTAGTAGCATCATTGCTTACTTGCTTGTGTATTTGTAGTACTTTATTAGAGCACTTCTAGCATTTAGGCTTTTGAGTCTATTTAACACAGAGGGAACACCTGTGCTGAGAACAGCCTTCAGAACAAATTTAGAACCTGCCAGCTCAAGTCAGGCAGACTATGCAGGGACACGTTATTACCATTTGCTTGCCTTACCACCATCCATTCATTTTTTTTTTTTCAAGTAAAGCCCTTTTTTTAAGGATAAGATCTGCAAACTGCTTGTTACTATAGAGAGTAGAGGAAAATGGATTCACCCATGTCAGAAAGGAAGAACCAGGTGAAATACCTGGCTGTTAGTTGCCCCACTATGCTTGAACCCTGGGGTATATTGCAAATATACTGCAGAAAGGTGAGAAGAAGAACTAGAAGCAAATACTGAAGTCACTTTCAGAAAATTAGCAGAGATTTAAGGACAACTGAGATATGTCACATGGTTTGGTTCCCAGATGTTGGTGAACATAATTATCCAAAATACCTAAGGTTCCTTCAGGTACTGGGACAATCTGACTCCTTTAGAACATGCCTGTCTAAAAGTTTGAGACTTTGAATGAATAGTTGTAATCTATGTAGTGCATGTGGTACCACACTGTAAGTTAGGCTTATATTCTATCTTTGCTTTAACAAAGGGAAAGAAACGTTATGAATCAAGCTACTATTCTCTCCTTCCCACAGCCCTTGTAAAACAGAACAGAACTGGCTGACCTTTGTGCCTTTAGAAGGATGGTGTGGGAACAATAAATATCCTTTTTCCTCATTCATTTGAGAACTGAGATAATGTTTGCAAAATAGCAGCATAGGTGTATGATGCAGGACCATGTAAAGCAGCTTCAAAAAACTGCTCAGGAATATCAAGAAAAGCAGCTGAGTCACCATCATCTTCATGTTACTGAATGACTACAGTTCTGCTTTCAGAGCAGTACAGAATAACTGGCTGATTCAAAATATAGCAACTTTTCCTTCTACTACAGCTGCCTGTAAAATGCAGCAACTAGAAACACCAACAGCACTAAGAGCTGCTGCCAAATGATTCAAATCAGTTCTGAGACTTCACCATTCACCACAACCAAATGTCAAAGCAGAGCTATCTGCATTCATCCTTCTGTTGAATCTACGTGCAAGACAACAAAATGGAGTCATTTCAGCCCATACATCCAGTGTTAGTGTTCCTCAAGCACAGCCACAGTGATTTGTGTTCTCAGCACTGAATACCAGATCTGCTGATTACTGAGCAGCCCCTACCAACTAACAGAGCTACATGAAACTGAAAACATTCAAAGACAAAGCTGATGGTGAATGAAAAAAAGGTATCTTACAAAGTATTTATAATAAAATAAGGATCATTCAAAGAGTGACAGCAATACTTACAGCTCAGGATCCAGTGTATCATTTTTCCTTTTTGAAAACTGTTCTTTGTTTATCGTGCTATGGAGAAAGAGGCAATAAAACTCAATTTTAACACAAGACAACAAACATTCATGCAATACCCGCACCTATCCACAAACCAAGACAAAACTTACAAGCAGAGTTTTTATACATTCACTGGCACTACAAGGGAAGTTATTATATTTTACACAGTGACAGACAACTGAAGTGTATGTCACTTTGTCCATGGAAAACATTATTTTTCTCTTGTAGAGAGCAATATTGTTCCCTTATTCAGTTTTACTACAGGATAAATATTAAAGCTGGCTGATAATTCAAGTTTTGGATAGGTCTGATCAGTATTTAATGGTGAAAAGACTACTTGATATGCCTCTCATATTCTATAGGCAGAATTCCAATTATCTTTGATTACTGAGTTAGGTTATCTTTTTTCAGATTCCCCTAGCCCTCCTCCTACATCAACTTCAAAGGATAAATTTCAGTTTCCAAACCCTGCAACCCCAGCCCAGCCACTACAATACTTATTTCTACCTTCTCTGTTTCAAGGCCTAAAATTTCAACTTTTTGACAGAAGTTTTAAATGACCTGGTTCAGAACATACAATAGTCAAATCTGTGAGAATTTACCCCAAAGAATGTTCTGCCCAACATGAGAAGATCAGTACGTCCCTCCCTGAGAAGTAATGACACAGACTAACTCCAAGTTGCATAAGATTAACCTTCCTATCTCCTCTTATTTCAGTATTTATTCTGAATTGTGCCACCTGCAGAATAAATACTTGAAGCTCCTTATAAAATAAATGATGAAATTAAATATCTCAATTACCTCAAATTATTCTTATAATATGGTACATGGAACTTTAACAGGACCCACCATGCATATTCCTATGATGTACTCTAGGACTCTATATTGAATCAATTTGGGATCTCTGCTTCCACTAGAATAGCAATCCATCTACCCACAGGGACATGAAATGGTCCATTGTACTGACCAGCACACAATATTTCTTCCTTTTTCCTTCCAGAAAGGCAGGTCACAGAACCTTAGGATGGTTTGGGCTGGCAGGGACCTTAAGAGATCATCACCCCCTGCCATGGTCAGGAACACCTTCCACTAGACCAAGTAGCTCAGAGTTCCATCCAACCCATCCTTTAACACTTCCAGTGAGGGGGCATCCAGAACTTCTTTGTGCCATCTGTTCCAGTGCCTCACCACCCTCATAGTGAAGAACTTCCTCCTTGTATCTAAGCTCCATCTACCGTCTTTCAGTACACTTCAGTACATCATCCCAAGCCTAAACAGATATTTCCAGTACTGTTCTCTATGCATCCATTAGTGCATCCAGGATCTGGTTCCAAATGAAAGTTAACTCCTTTTGTCCAATTACCAACTTCAACAACTCTCCCTCTGGCTTCAGACTTTTCCTGAGTTGTTGCACTGCCTTCCTCCAAAGGGATTTCTTGAATAGTCAAAGAGTAACTGTTCGGCACTCATCTGTCCCTCAAGGACTCGAAAAATTCTGTTTCAAGATTTTTTTGAGGTATGAGAAGGGTACAGCAAAACGAGAGACTGTGACAACTGTTTGCCACCAACATGGTAAAATCCACTTGTATTGTGTCCTCAACTACTGCACAGCATTTCTCATAGGCAGATGGCATTTCTGTATTGAAATATTTGTATGGCAAAAGGAGGTTGCCTGCTTCTGGTTTGGATGAAAAACAACCTGACGTTGAATACAAGTTTAATGGCATAGCTAGGGTATAAAGAAAATGGTATGTCTGATATTTTAAGCTATGTCTGTCACACACTTGCCTGCAGGCATGCTTAATTTTCTGCAGTAGAATACTTTCACTTTTTTTCAGGGAAAAAGCCATTTTCTTCTTTCCCTTCTATTGGTACAGTTGCAATTTTAAGCACTAAGTGCTTCTTTTTCACTAGTTTAGTCAGTCCAGGTTTGAAAGACAAGCACATGAAGGATGCATCATCCACCTTCTACTAGGCTAAAAACCTAGAGCTGAACCCCCCTTCCCTACAGAAAGCACCATGACAGAGCTCAGGAAAGCCCAGCCCGAGCAAACACAAAGAACTCACGTTTGAGGTTGTGATGGGTCATCTCCCAGAGAAACGCTCTCCCCTTGGATTTCGTTGAAGCACTTCTCACAGAAATGATACCTGTCAGCAAGAAGGCCATATTTGGGTGAACTGCTCCGTCCACACAACACAGCCCAAGTCAAGCAACGGAGCCACCAATCACAGCAGGCCAAGGAAGGGACAGGAGCAGAGAGCAGGTCATCAACGGCGACAAGGATATTCAATGATGCGGATTTATGGGCCCCACATTGGGTTTGGTTGGTTTGGTTTTTTGGTTTGGATTTTTTTTTTTGCGCAATCAAAGCCAAGTGCAGACAATGACAAGCATGAAGGAGAAATTAAAAAAAATAACACACACACGAACAAAGAAATGGGGGTTTGCAGGACAAAAACAAAAACATAGAAGCAAGACAAGACAACACAAAGCAGAAAGCCAAGGCAAAGCACAGATTAGCATTAAATCTCTCAAATGGGTTCACAAGCAGCAAACGATAAAAACAAATTAAACAAGAGTATTCCATTTTAGCATACCCATACCCTCTTCATTTTAATAATCCATGCCACGTACAGCAAAGAATTAAAATGAGACAGGGGAAAGAGCAGAAGGAAGGAGGAACTGCTACTCTGACTTGTACATCAGCACAGCAGTTCTGTTGGGAGGAGGATCTGCAGGAGATCAATGGAAGAGAGGTAGTCTTCCATCTTAAATGCTAAAAGGTCACAGAATTCTCTCCCAGTTGAAAGGAAAAACTAAATACCAGAAACTTTAGGAACAATAAAATCTGTCCTTAAAATTCTTACAGACTAATAGAACTGTCAAACTCGATGTTAACTAACATGAACTAGACAGAGAATGCTCTACATGGATAAGACTCTGCCATAGCCCAGTCTGCACATAGAACAGTCCAGCCATCACTACAGCAAGCATTACAGAGAAGGATTTTATTTGTACGTCAATAAAATAGAAATTAATTCAGGATTCTACCCTAGCCTTCAAAAAGGTTCTAAAGCTGTGGCTTCTCCATTATAAAGCATGCTAACTGAGTGCACAAGGCAGCTAAAAATAGAAATAAAAAAATTCAAACAAGTTCATTATAAAGCCATACTAATCTATGTTATTAGCAACTGTTAGGCTGAAAAGACAAGTCTCAACCTCCTTTCCCAGTTTTCATCTGAGATAATGCAGAGAACAATACTTCTGGAATTATACATTTCAATCTATAGATATATGCATGTGTATATATGATGCAATCTACAAGTCACATGTAGGCACCTGTTACAATGCAAACTTTCCCTTCTAACATTTGCAAACATGTCAAATGTCAGATTTCTGAGCAATAGTCTTTTGGTGCATCTAGTACTTGCCTATGGACAAACATAAGCAGAAGATACTGACATGACAAGACAAGCTCTACTCTACATGCAAGTCTAAAACTACAATAGCTATTGTGGGGTATTATAGGACTAAATAAGTAGAAGAAACTTAAAAACCATCATTTGCTGCTATAAACCTTTATGAAGTTTTAAAAGGCCAAGATATAACTTGCATAATCTTTGATTGCTTTCCTCTGATCAGGTGCTTAAAGAAACAATTCTTCAAAAACATTGGCTTTCAGGTAAAATCCTTCATGTTTTTGTCATTCTGGTTTGTTTTGGGGCTGGTATTTGTTTCTTTGAGGTTTTAGAATGAATGGAGAGCAGGAACTAAATAAATTGATAGATCTTGGAGTTAAGCAGTTCTCTGCTCTCATAGGTTCATTCTGATGACAGGCAAGGGAATATGGGAATGTTAAAGCATGTGTTTGCCTGTTTCTTCCTGCCTCACTTCCCCAGAGATGACCTTCAGAGATGACTAGCAAGAAACCTCCTTTCAGAAGTCAAGTAAGTTTAAATCCTTAAATAAACCCCAAGTAAAAAAAGGATACTCAAAAGAGCTGCAGAAGGGACAGCATTTTACAGAGCTACTGATAGCTACTGCCAAGACAATTCCCTTTAAAAAAACTTTGTAAGAAAAAGCAAGCATCAGTCTGCTGAAGATCTGAATACACAGATCTTCCAGTTAAGATGTGCAATACAGAAATAAGTTTGCTCTTCAGCATTAAAATCACAAGAAAAACCAAAGACTTGCCAAAAACCAATATGTATTATGAGCACTAATACACTTTCTGCATAGTTTACTCAATGTTCTGCATGAAAAATACTGCTGCACAGTAGGAAGTAAAAGCAACAGACTCATATATATGATTTGTAGGTAATTGAAGATATTTAATTAAATGCAGGATCAAAATGTAGTAAGACATCACATTTCTGCAAACAAAGGAGGGAAGAGCAAAGGCTGCAGTGAACTTTTGCTCAAAGAAATCATTATTAGCACACAAGGCAAACTATTCAAGAGCACTTCCAGCAAAAAATTTTATCGTAAAACATAAAGGTGTACACATATAAAGAGGGTGTCTATGTAAATACACGCATGCCTGTAACAGATTGACTGCAGCATGCACAAAACTGCACCGGCTGAGTTTTCCTTACCTGTTCTGGTAACTGTAGTAAGTGGCATCTCGAGGGATCGTGCATAGCTGTTTGCCATAGCAACACAAAGTCTGTGGTGAGAACTCCAACTGCAAAGAGGAATGGGTCACCTTAGTACTCACACATTTTCACTTGCTCTCCATGGGAAGCAAGTGTGACCCAGACAGTGAACACTTCCACCTTACTCTGTGCACAGATCTCTCTGTACAGCAAAGTGTACAAAGTGCTGTTCCAAAAGACCTTGAGTGGGCTGTTATTCTCCAGTTAACTCTTTTCCAAAGACAGAAAGCACATCAAAACAAGGGAAACGATTTCAATATACAGTGAAATACAGAACTTCTGAAGGAATAAAACCACACCTGTTTAATTTGCAATAGCAAAAGTTTGTCCTAAACAAAATAAGCCTTATGTTGCTGACTTTTCCCCCCCAAGGGCTTACATATAAATACATTATTTAAGGACTAGATAGAATTAGAAGATCCACAAAATGTTCAAATTCAGGTTATTCAGGATTGTTAAATCCTGGTAAACTTCAGAAATTTTTGACACACCATAACTGATTACAACTTCAACTGCTATATTTTACCTCCTCAATTCAAGGAAGCAAGAAACAGACTAAAGACATTTACTTTCTTACCTTTCTTCCACAGCAATAACCAAGGCTCTGCATAACTGGGTCAATTTCTTGCTCAAACACCTCCGCCAGTTTGGAGCAGTACTTGTACACCCGGGATGTTTTGCGGTTATACAACCAGGCATTATTGAACATGAGCCAGATGTCATCTACATATTGCCATGGCTCCTGATACTGTCCTGTGTCCAGCTTTCTCTTGATAGTAGAAAGATCCATGGGGTTCTTCACTATGTCAAAATAATCCTGCAAGAAAACACAGCACATCAAAACCCTCCTAGAGAACTGTGTTTTAACATGACAGCATGCGCATTCTCAGCCTGTAAATTCTCATCAAGAAAAACAGGTTCCTCCCTGACTTGATTGTCAAACTGCTTATGACACGCAGAATGCAATCCCTAAGTAATAGCATATAATTCCCCAGTGCTTTCTTTTCATTATTCCTTTATTTCTCAGGTTGTTCATTCACAACTGTTGTTCATTCACAACTAATGAAATCAAGTCACTTTAATTTTAATCAGCAAAACATCTATTACAAACAGTAGAAAACGCCAATGTTTTTGCAGCCATAGTGATCCAAAGACTTACACAAGAACATTAATATAAAGCAACTGTTTTCAGTAGCCCAGAAAACCTAACAAAAATAAATAACTTTTATCATAAAACTTATGTGTCCTCTAAAGAATGCCCTTTTCCAATCTACCCCTGATTACGGTGCAACATCTACAAAAGTCTGCAGAATGACAGCCAATTGAAAGCTTGTTAAAAATATTAGCAAGCGTATGAACGCTTGTAATATAGCAGGCCTTGAAATTTTGCAGCATCTGCTTTAAAAAACCCCACACTAATAGCAAATAACTCTTTCAGGCAAAAACCATCACCTGCAGCACCTAAAAAGGACTTCTACATCTATGTATTTGTTTACATTTTGTAAACTTGTGTGGTCAGTTCAGAGAGTTCAAAAACATAGATCGTTAAAATGATAGTTGTCTTCTCAAGACAATTCTAAATCAAGCAGAAAATTTAACATAAACAAACCTCCAACTTAAATTGTTTCTTCCTTTCCTATAACAAATAATAATCATTAACGGACATTTTTAAGTGGGTTTTATCTGCCTAATTTCCCACATCTTCAGAAAAGATTTATACATGATGAGAAACAGCTATGAAATTCAGCAATAAGAGAATCACAACATGAAGCAACAACCATAAGAAGGCCATACAGCACTGGGGTTCTGTTGGTAAATCATTCCAGTGCATGCTGTATCTGCTTATTTAGTAAAAGGAACACAGAACCAAACAAACCTCCCTAAATCAGACCTTGTCTATTCCACTGCCTAAGTTAAACCTTCCCAAACACATCAATGTGAAGATGTTAAGAAGACAGATGTAAGCTGTTCTTGAACAGGTATGTCAGAATACAGTAGTTTTGAATTAAAACCAGGAAATTATCTTGCTAAGACACTCACAGGAATTCCTAGTAGCTGGGGATCCACAGGCTGTCGAAATGGAAGAGACTCTGGATCCTGACGGTAAAGTGCCTCCAGTGTTGGCATAAGTGCCTGCCGCAACTCTTCTGGCTTGAAAACTGTGGAAAACAATCAATGTTAGAAAGACAGCAGAAACAGCTGGAAGGAAGAAACCTGCTAGAAAATGTGATGTCTGTGGGAAAAAACCCATTCATTGTCTGTCTGTCTATGGTACTTAAGCATGGCTTATTTATCCTCTGCAACACTGAGTCCTGAGGAGGATATTAAAATCATCACCTGAAGAAAAGGCAACCATAAGATGACATTGATGAGTAGAGATGGTTCACATTCCAGATACATCCCCTCTTGGAGGCCCCAAGAAAAAAAATTGTCTACAGAATCTGTAACTGAGTATTTCAAATCTCCATTGTATTGACAATTTTACTAGGGCTTAGCGTCTAATTCTAAAGGCTTAAAGAACTTGCCCAAAGCCAATTATAAGCACATGTATTATTAGATATTTTTGTCCAAAAGCCACAAGGAACAATCCATATAAGTACCACATAATCCACTAAGTACCAAAAAGGAAAGCCCAGGTTTTTTTCCTCTGCAGAGATTTCTCTAGGGAGATGCAGTGAATTTAAGTAAAAACAGTCTTTCTGCTTACTTTTTTTCTTAGACTGCCCAGCTGCTGGAGAAGACTGAGTTGCTGGAGTAGTAGGTCTTTCTTCCCCCTCTGGTACTTCAGTCTTAATTTCAGGTTTCTTCTCTTCTTGCTCCATTGGGTCGGGTTTACATTCCTCCACGACTGGTTCTACTTTAGCCTGGAAAGCAGTTTGGAGCCTGTCACTTAAATCTCCTGGCCACCTATCCACATTTCTGTCCTTTAAACCTATCTGTCATGTTGCCCACCCACTCTTCTACTTCCTTTGTAGTCAAAACTCGTCTAAAACTTGAGCAAACGTGTTAGAATCCATCTTCAAATACTGCACAGCAGAACTGATGAGCTGCTAACGAGTTCTGAGCTGCAAGTAGACACACGGGTACCTCTTCAGGCAGTTCTAACAGACTCTCATACAGCAGAGCTGCCAGGATGATGTGACTGGCAGCCACACTCCTGGCTGTCCTTAGTGACAAGCTGTCAAAGCCCAGTAAAGCAGCCCATCATGTACATATAGAATCATTTAGGTTGGAGAAGACCTTTAAGATTAAATCCAACATTAATGTGGCACTGCCTAGTCCACTGCTATGCCACATCCTAAAGTGCCACCTCTACACATCATCTAAATACCTCCATGAATGGTGACTCAACCACCTCCCTGGGCAGCCTGTTCCAATGCTTGATAACCCTTTCAGTGAAGAAACTTTTCCTAATATCCAGTCTAAACCTCCCCTGGCACAACCTGAAGCCCTTTCCCTTCATCCTAGTATCTGCTATTTTAACAGCTGAGGACTGGCCCAAGTGCATCATCGCACTGGCATTTACCAAAGCAAAGCTTCATAGCAACCACATTATAATGGTCCTTTCTGTGGCCACTGACCTCTACTACCACAATTTCAACAGAAAACAGACCCTTCTTTAGGAATAAGACAAAAGACAACAATCAAAACTGCAGCAGCAGCAGGTAGCACCCACAGCTCTCACCAAATTCTAAATGACAAAGCATCCTGCAGTACTAGATGAAGGTATTCTACCCAACATCTGGTCAACAATCTCACCTCAGATTTCTCCTCCATTTGCATCTCTGTTTGTTCTGGTTCCCCTTCATCTGTTTTAATCTCCATTTTCACTTCCTGCAAGGGTGGCTGCTGCTGTTCTGGAACAGTCTGCTGAGAGTTCACCTCTGTGCTGCTGGTGGATGGGGGGTTGGATACCTGCCCATCAATGCTCACAGCTGGCTGTGAAAGCTGAGGGAACAAAACACATTACAAACAGGCTTCTAACGAACCCGCTTTCCTTTTCTAATCTAAGTTTTACCTATGCTACATTTCCACTGAGTTAAAAAGCACTCTAGTCCTTCTATTTGTTTTCCCAGAAGAATACCGTGGTCCCACAACCTCAACTATCGGAAAACATGTATCAGAGGCTAGAATGCCTTGTCTACAGAAAATGGCATTGTTTTCCCTATAAGTCCTATGCATATGTTTAAGTAACCAAAAACCTCACCCACGTTTCAAAGTGAATTTCAAAACATGTACAAGAAGTCTGTAATATATTTCCTCTCTGGAAACAGCAAATGATCTACAGACTTGTCTTGATGGAAAAGTTTACTCCCCAAATACAACAAAACCACCCTATTTTAATATTAAACACGCCAGGAGCACACAACTGAAAAGGAAACCTTGCACACAAACATTATCAGGGAAAGCACAATTAAAGTTTTTCCTTACAGGTGTTGTGGGGTGCTGAGGTTGCAGCGGTGCTGTTGGTGTGGGAACAGATGCAGTGGTGCTCTGCTGTGACAAGGGCTGCTGCTGCTGCTCTGCAGAAGGGGTAACTGGAACTGGAGGCTGCACTTGTGGAGGCAGCTGTGCCTGTGGAGGCGTTGGAGTCTGCCTCTGAGGGGGGTGCATAGTTTGGGACTGCGGTCCGGGTGGCATTGCCTGAGGAGCAGGAGTGGGGGCAGCGGTGGCAGCAGCTGCTGCTGCCTGCTGCTGCTGTGAGCCCAAGCCTGGGGGCGTGTGGTGAGGTGTTGGGGTTCGGCTGGGTACCGGAGAAGGAGAATTTTGGTGCATGGGAGGCTGTGGAAGAGGTGGGCAGTGAATATGGCTCCCTTGAGAACCTGGAGCCATTGCAGGAGAGTTCACAGGACAGGAAGCGCTGGTCATTTGTGCCTGTGGGAAAACAGGTACACATTGGCAGTGACTTGGAATAGAAAAGCAAGAGAAATTACTGTCAAATGTCTGCTTTCCCACAGCGTACTTTAAAAACGTCACAAACCATCTACTTCACTTTTAAAAACTCTTTCAAGAGCAGAAATGGTCTACTTGATTTATTTTGTTCTACACAAACATAAGGCTGTTTTATAAGTTATTCATCTCTCTTAGAGAAGTTTCAATAGAATAGCTCATACTTGTTGATACACTTAAAGAATGGCACACCTACACTTCCAGTTTGCAAAACATTTCTTTCTAAAACTGCAGATTTGTACATCCTGAATATGGGACAATGCACCACAGTGGAAAACTGCATTCAAATACACTTCGTGTGCCCATGCCTCCACCCCCAAGATTAGAAACTGAATTTATAATCACAAATAAGTACAGCTGTAACTCTACCATTATAAAATTACAAAAAAAAAATGTATTGGTCAAGATAAAAAACTGTAACTCCACAATAATCTTGCCTGCAAACTAGGAAGAAGCATCAATGAGAAGCAAACTGACGTTCCCTACTTCTTCCTGGCCTGAAAGGTTCTTGCTGAAAAGGGAGAGGGAGAGGACAGAAAGGAAACTGCTAGACTGTAAGTTCAGATCTTCAGTAGTGATAACCCTCTTAATCCCCCAAAGCCAGCAACACACAGGCCTGGATAGACATGCCTTTTCATAACTTATTCTGCCATCTCTTAATTTCTCAGGCTCTGCTGTTTCGCTGTTCAGCAAGAGAATCTTAACTACTGCATGCTGAGTCACAATTTCTTCTTTGCTCCATAAAAACAAACCAAAAAATTTCCTCTCTAACACCTAAATTTAAGCCTGAGAACAAGTCAACAATATTTCACCATTCCCAGTGCTACACCAGAAAAATGAAAAGTCTCGATAAATGAATTTGGTCGATTATAATTCCAAAAGTCTCTCAAGGAAACAAGTTGTTCTCCATTACTAAAAACTGAACAATCATAACCAGTTTATGACAAAGGTCACTGACAGCACGTTAAGAAATCAGAAACTTACTTGAGATACTGGTGTCTGATTGCCAGGCTGAGTCATAGGCATGCTCGCTGTGTTCATTCCCGGGGAAGAAGCAGGGAACTGAGTCTGTTGTAGAAATTGATTCTGACCAGAAGGCTGGCCAACTCCTGGCTGCTGCATACGTGAAGGAAATCCCATCTGGTGGAAAAGAAAGCAACTCATTTCACACAATGTGCATACACCTTCATAACATTTTCCAAAAAAAGAGAAAACGACAAAACAACAACAACAAAAAAACAACAAAAAACCAAAAAAAAAAAAAACCCACCACCAAACATTTCTCTTGTTGCAGAAGTTGATGCTTAACACTTATCTGTAGGATACAACGTGAAAAGCCTGCTTACAGCTCCTCTCAAAAGACAGAATTAATGATGATTTCTCTTAAAAGCTAAGTAAAAGGATATTAATTTCAGATTGGGACTGTGACTTAAGATTTATTTTGGCTCCTTGTTTTAAGAATGCAACAAAAAGCCACTTCAACTTAAATTTTTAGGCAATTCTTACCCCAAATTTCAAAAGATTTACTATATATCAGGCAGATCTTAGAGGAGAAGCAAAAAGACCGAAATCAAAGGGCCAAGAGAATGAAGAAGTGATGCTTGATTTATTTTCAAATTTCTTTTATTGATTGATTTTATGGAAACCACAGACAAGAGAACCAAACCTGTGAACCCAAGCCTGGAGGGAAGGAGCACTGACCTGGTTGATGGCCCCAGCCTGACTTAGCTGTCCAGGGTGCTGAAGAGGAGGGGTTTGTCGGGGTCCCATCGGTGACAGCTGCATGTTCATCTGCCCAAACTGATTCATTCCTGTGAATTTGTGCCAAAAAACCACATGTAAACAAAGACCTGAGTTTTCTTTAGGCACCATTCAACACTTGGAGAAGAAATGCTGTTTCTTTAATTTTGCTTTCTAGCAACCAGCTTTCAATCAAATATTGCCTTCTATTAACTAGTTACATGGAATAATTTTAAATATAGTGATCAAACTACCAACTCTTTCAGAATACAGACCAGCTTTTCCCCTCCTCAAGACATCTGTTTCACTGTTATTAAAACTCATTAAGTTTGAGGACTACTGTAACACATGACAAATACTGATTGTCACACCTGCTGCTGAAGATCAACTTTCCACAGAAAGTTGCATTATTTAATTACATATTAGAAATTCACTTATTGAATCTCAAACTGTATCTTAACTTCAAGTACTTGGCATGTTGCCTATAACACATCTTGAATTTGTAACAAAGCTTCTGCCCTTTTTTTTCTGAGCAATAATTCTCACCACATTCCCTCTGCCACCAACATGTCCTCACCTGAGCTAGCTGGGCTCACCATATTTGTCTGATCCCACCATCCTATGCACACAAGATCAGAAATTACAAAAGCATCAAACTCCTTATTTAACAAAGCAAGCAGCTAATGTGCAGCTCAAAATCACAAAGACAAAATGCTACTAGAGATAGTGTTTTATATTTATTATATACTTACATAAGAATTATGCAATATAGATAGCTATTTTCTTAACCAAATGTAAAAACTGCACATGATACAAGGTCTCTGATGCTTCAGAGCTGTCCAAATCCAAGATTCCTTCAAAAGTTAATTAAAAAACTTTTTTAAGAGTAGCAAATTTTCTTCAAATATTTACCTGGCTGTGCCTGCATGCGATTCATCATCTGGTTTGGCACATTGGCACGTATCAGGGTTGGGTCAGGAAGAGGACCATCTGCAAAAAAAGACATTGAAATAAGATAGTGTTATTCAGAAGACCACCAGAATTTATCCACCAAACATTTTAGTGAGAATTACACATTAAAACTCATGTATAAAGAAAGTAAGTGTATCCCGTAACTAAACGTTATTAAAGAGTCCTCAAAGTGTGAGGCAAACTCAAAAACTTCCTTTAAAATACAAGTACATTCCAGTGACAGAAATATCCTCTGACTTAAGAGTCAGCTTTCAGAAACTGAGACATCTGAAGCATGTTATCAAGGTACAACAATGAACACTAGCCCACAAACAAGTCAGGTACCCATGAACAGCTAAATGGTCACCAGATTATTGAAATGACAAGTACAGGATTTCCTGCACCAGGTGATCAGTAACCTAAAGGTTCTTACTTGCAGACATTCCTGGCTGTGGCTGTCCCATATTGGGCCCTTGATTCATGGGAGCTTGTGGCATGCCTGGAGCATTTGGGATCATATTTTGCTTCTGCAGCCTGGTTCTTCGTTTCTCCTCCAACTCCTTCTGAATCTTGTAGATCTTCTCTGCTAGCAAGTGATAGTACTCTGCCTGTTGGGGAGGAATAAAAGCCAAGAAAGGAGATGAGACACATTAAGGAAAGGCAACTGGTGCTAGTGATTTAAACTTGCAAAGCAGCTTTACAGACACACATTTTGGTTTGGGGTGAGAGGCGGTCTTCCCCTTTGCAGGGACTGTCAGATAGGAGGGGAAAAAGGGGCAATGCTAAGGGCACTGCTCTCAATTATTAGACTAACACCAGATATTTATGTTCTTTTGTCCAAAATTTCTCTGGGACAATCACAGTGAAGAGCTTCAACAATGCCTTTAGGGGACTGTGACAAGTCTCAGGCACAGCACATCTCAACTCCTGGCACACACCAGGCAGCAGCCTTCAACTGGTTGGTTCCTAGATCCCATCCAGCAGTCCCTAAACACTTGTTTCCTCAGCATGGAAGTCCCATCTGTGCTTTCATTCCTCTCCCTCCCCAGTCAGCACAGGATCAAGGTAGAAATACACAGAACTAGACCACAGGGGATGGCATCTCACCCTGCTGTTTGCTGATTCATACATATCTCCTTCCACTTTCCGAGCATATGCCACCAGATTCTCCATACGTCGATCCTTCAGTGCTGCAGGGTCAGGAGTAGGAAATATGGCTTGGACTCTAAGCAGAAAAAAAAAATTAAAGAAAAAATATTAAGGAGACAAATAATATAAATATTATCTGTTCCCAGACCAGCATTAACCCCAGCATTAACAAAGCAGAACTGCATTGTGTTCAAACTCTAGTGGTTTGAACACAAAGCAGCAAGCAAATCTGCTGACAGACTGCAGCTACTGCTACTTCTTCCAGGGGCAGCAGATGTTTGTAGATGGCTTGAGCATGGAGTGGGAAACTTCCAAGACAACAGCCCCAAAGCAGCAGATGCAGCTCCATCTTTTGGCTTCTGCTTTCCCTTCTCCATGCATCCTGACAAAATTCACTCCTTGGCTCTCTAGTTCTGCAAGTCAGGCTTCCTTCTGCAACCCCTCAGCCTCCAATACACCTCTGGGGTAGCAGCTCACCTACCAGGAGATTGTTTTGATATTAGCTACTCACAATTTATGAACAAGGTGGTTTCGGAGATCCTGAGTAATGTCTTCATGCCACTGCTTTCGAATTCCGGTATTGGATGGTTGAGCTGTTGGCATGGCTCCCAAACTGGCAACATTGGCGCTTTCACTCATCATGGGGCTTCAAAAACAGAGCAAGAATTGAGTGCAAAAGTCTAGCCCCAGCTTAATCATCTTACAGTCATAGCCTCTTTTAGAATAATGTTAGGACAAAGTGCTAGTTCAGCCATTCCCTAATCAATGAACAAACTGCAGAAATAGTTGAGCACACACACACCAAACACAGTGAAACAGTACACGCTGTTCTACCCAAGGACTTGGAAAACTGCAACAAAAGCTACAAAATCCAAAGGGAGAGATAGCCATCAATGGCATTTACTCCACTGTTTATGCAAGAAGTGCCATGAGATCAAAACAAAATCATTGGGGTACAAAGGATTCAAACTTACTTTTGAGAATTCATGGTTGAATGTAACATTGAGTCAGGCAGCAGATTAGGAGGTTGAACCCCTACTCCTCCATTCACTCCCATTGGATTTGCACCTAGAAAACAGAAGAATACAGAAAAAATGAAGAGCCCATTTACCACACAAAATCAGTAACTGTTCATCAATAACAAGAGTTTACACTTTCAAGTACTTGGACTTTTGTGCAGGGAATTTAATTACCCATTGCTCTCATCACCCCTCTTTTTTTTTTACAAACTTAGAAAAAGCCCAAGGCACAACACTGGCAACCTCCAAGTGAAGCATCAACCCCATTACTCCTATGCATATCTTCCTGAACTTATCCACAAACAAGCGATTTCAATTTGCCACAAATATTATGTTCCAGAGTCCTTTCCTGTGACTCTAATGAAAGAGTCCAACCACTTCTGCTTTGTTGTTTAGAAGCAGTCAGGTATTTTTTCATTCAGAATCTTAGGATATTCACAAAGGCTTCAAAAACTTAAAACATCAGCTACCACCCACATCAGACAAGGTCCCTTCTCACCCACTCCATAACTTAATGATCCTACAACTAACTCAAATGCCTGAAAGAAGGAAAATCTGACAATCCTTTGCAGGAAACACCTCTAATTTGTTGCGTAACAAAATCTGGTTTTCTGAATCATACCTTAATCACCATAAAAATTGCCTGTTTTCTTCACACACTACAGTTACCTCTAAATTAGTAAAGAAAAATGCAGTATATTTCTGTCTGGAGCTTCCAAACAGATCATTTTGTGACACCACACGTAGCATGAAAACCATTACCAAGCTTCACATGTATTTAGGACATTTGAATCCTACAGAATCTGTATTTCAAACAAAATAACACACTGCATACAGGAGAAGCCCACTGAAATTAGGTATATCAAGCCTAATACATACCCCTAATATCACAACCAAGTATTAAACCAATTTTTCATAAATCTGTTCCAAATCTCCTTTTTAGTCCTTTTCTTCTTCCCAAATCCACTTTGCCATCTGAAAGCACACTGCCGTGCAAGACAACAGTCAAGCTTTACTAAACTCTCCCTTTTTCAACTGCCAAAACCCACCATTTGTTAGAGCTACTTAAGACTGCATCTTTTCACATACCAGTCCTCATCAAATCCTGCTATTTCTCCTAAACTAGCCCTGTTGTCCTGTAGGCCATGACCTGATAATTCCTATCTCACCTGTTGTAATTCCCTCCTTAGCTACCCACTCCTAATAAGGAAGCAACAGTCAAACGTCTACACTCTCCATGCTTCTCCTTTCTACAGTAAGCTGCAGTTCTTCACACTCCAAGAGCTTTTTCAATGCCATTTCATTGGATTTTCTTAGCAATTGCACAAAGAATGCTCACTGTTCTGCAAGGAATGCATAGGCAAAACACTGTAAGTAATTACATACATTAAAAAATAAGAATAATTTTGCTTCAGAAAAGACTGTAAGGCACAACAGAAAATCATATTATTTTAATCTAATTGTTTTAAGACTAAGCCCTCAGGACCCTTGCCCTTTTCTCTGTTTTCACACACTAGATGGTAAAGTTTTAGCAAGTCACATGCAATCTGTGAGGGCCAGTCATCTTATTAACAAGCCTACTCTACCCAGCAGCCTTTTCCTGAGTGACTCATTTCAGCATTTCCTTTGCAGAGCAGAGTAGCAGTTGGTTGCAGGCTGCAGTTTGTGTGTTTCTGCACCAATCTCTCATTCTGCACACAAGCTTCTCATGGGACACACAGGCACAATCACTACAATCCCATACAAGCTTGTGATAAATCACCGCCAGCTCTTCTTTCCTCTTTTCCGCTAAAAAAGCCACATCTGCTTATGCAACTCAAGCAAACAGCTAAGAGTGAGAAAAACTCCTGTGATGTAATCTCAAACTATCAAACTTAGATTTGGTGGTTAAAGATGACTTCATTTGACAACATGGATAGCCAGGTTCTGATTAACTGCACTTTGAATTTAAATTGTTATCCAGTCCTACAATGTTCATATAAGCCACTTGGACAGTTTAGAGCTACATGAGATCACATGACAGGATTCAGGGAGGATGTCAGTTATTCACTATTTTTCATTTTTTAAACAAACTTTACATATCTGAGATACAAATGTAAAATGCTGCACTCTGAGTGACAGGGAAGTACCCCTGAATGCTGGCATTCCAATGCCTGCATATCCAATTATAAACTCCCCAATAGCCTGAAACTTGCATTACAGTACAATTATGAAGCAAAAAAAAAAGAGCCTTGAAAAATTATCATTTTTATAAAGAAACTAGTTTTTCCAGAGAAGGGCACCTGGGCCCTCTAATGTTCCTGTTCCACTGAGTAAGTTGCTTTTTCAAGTCTAAAATATCACAAAGCCCTACCTTTTGCAAATTTTTTAGCAGTATTAAGCTAGTAGGTTGAGAAAATTTGCATTAGATGTAGCATGGGGAAGTTGCCTGTAGTTTGCATTTTAACACTACCAGATAAACTTACTCATAGGATTCATCGGGCGCAGGCTCTGGGGTGACTGTCCCTGTTGCTGATTCTTCACTTGAGCCTGGGGCTGTGTCTGCATCTGGTTCCCTTGATAGGTCAGTCCGAGGGCTGCGTAGGCTCTCTCGATGGAGCTGGGGTCGATCTGACTGGTAGTGTTAATGCTGGGCGTTGTCTGCTGCCCCACGCCCACAGAGCCGGTATTGGCAAGTCCCACCGCAGCTCCGCCCAGCAGCGCTGCGAGAGAGAGACACGCCGAGTTAGAGAGCCGAGGGCAGCCAGAGAGGCCCAGCAATACAGGGACACAGTGCACTGGCTGCCCAGAACTAAAACATCTCCTTCTGGAAGCATGCAGGGAACAGATCTGAAAAACTGGTCACGAAACAGAGAGACAAGTTCTGACTCAACCAGCCAATCCAACTTGCTGTTTTCCCTTTGGGCTGCTCAGAGGAAATCCCACTCCTAAGTATTTAGGACACATCTGCTTGCTTCAAAGTGAAAACAGAGGCACAGCATGTCACAGAGGTTAAAGGCAGAACTGTACATACAGTTTTCCACCAGCCATTGCAACAACTTTTCTGCCCTTTTTGGTTTTTTTTTTTTTTTTTAAGTTGTCTTAAACCAAGAAACATCTCACATTAGTCATGAGAAGAGGCTACAGTAACATTAAGCAGGGAGGAAAAAACCCCATACAGATAACACAATGACAAAAATCTTGCCAAACATTTTGTCAGGGAGACTAAGGGGACACAAAGAGAAAGGGGAAGTGACATCTTATGCAAACAAAGAATGAAGACAGAACCAAGTATCAGGGCTGAAACGACACAACGTGCATACACACATCTATCTCCAGAAACCGTCCAGCTGGAAGAAGCAGCAATGAAAAGCCAACCATTTGGTTGAGAGAGTTATGATTTGTTCACCCTTACCCTTACCTTTCTTCTTGATAGAAAAATACAATAAAGTTGGAAAGTTCTCATAAACACTAGCAATCAGAGCCAGAAAAATACTCTGAGATTAAAACAGGAGAAAAATCCCATTACCATGTTCCCAGGTTTGAGAGCATCACCACTTCCATCTGGGTGCAAGAAAGTTTAACTCCCAACATGCATTTTATAGTTTATTCAACACACAGATTTCCCCAGTAGACTTACATTGCTGATTTCTTTTGTCCCCAGCATTTTTGAGAGGCAAACATACAGGACAATCATGTCTGGTGCAATTCTTCCAGTGTGAGATGATTTGTCGGGAAGATGCGCAATGTGCCACTGACAAAGAGAAGAAATGAAAAGCATTTACAAACTGCCCCCAGTATCTCCACATGGTCATCATAAACTGGATAGAGAGCACCATTTTCTCTCAGAGCACACAACTATATCAACAGAAGTCTAAGTATTATTTGAAATAGTTCAGCACTAACTGGCCCTGAAAATGTAGCCAGATTTCTTCTAGTACTATTGGCTCAACCAAAGCCTACTCAAAAACCCCACGTGATACACCCAAGCCTATGTCTCCATGGCTTGAAGAATAACTCCATCTAGGCTCAGGTATCAGGCACACTGCGCCAAGCAACTGAGATGTCAACAACTGGCACGATCCAGATGAGCCAAGGCTATCAAAAAGGGAGATTATATTTTAGTAGGACAGAGAGAGGTTGCAAGTGCCAGTAGCAGTCAAATTCATGGCTTGGTATTGCTCGAGATTCATCTCTTCAGTTTAAGGAAGACAGGTAGACTCCTATTTGCAGATTCCTTGTTTATGTCTACCTTTAAAAAAAGGCAGAATCCAAAAGATTTTACCATGAGTTACAAAGTTAGGCAAAAGATTTTCTACTCATCTCTTTGTTGTATTTTGTCCCCTCTAACTTGCCTAAACTTTAGAGGCTCAGAAGTTCCTTACAATTCCCTGCAGAACTTCTTTAACTTATTTCCCAAGTCACCCACTAGTCCACCTCTTTCTAGGAGCCCTTCTCCTCCCCAAAACGTGTACTACATTTACATAACCACTCCCCCACTTACCTTGGCAAGATTTGCCAGCCTGACAGTGTGTCATGTGGTTCAAGACATTCTTCATGGTTCGGCAGTGCGGGAGGTTGCACTGCCGCACCTCCCCGTTGGCCTGCTCTCGCCGCTGACACTTGTGAGCGTGCAAGAGGAGAACCAGCTGCTGCTGGATGAGTTTGCGCTTTTCTGGATCTGCTGTTGGTGCTCCAGACCCCATTCCTTGAGAAGCTGCTGGCCCCATCCCAGCTTGCTGCACCTGGGGAGCCTGCTGCTGGCCCTGAAGAAGGTGAAAAAGAAATTCCTGGAAATAAATCTATTTTTGAAAAGAATTCATTTAGCAAGTAAACAGAATATAAGAGAAAGTCCAATAAGAGGAACAACTACTACTAGAGTCTCTGATTAAGGAAACAGCCCACTTATGTGTACTTCTGGAGGACTCATTAAAAATGCCCCTTAGCAACAGTCCTAGCAATTCTCTTGCCAGCCACAATTTCCTCCTCATATCACTCTACACTCTATTAGTCCTAGCTCTTGCCTTATCAATAGCCAGCAGACCTTTGCACACGCTCACAGGTTAATTTGCAGTGCTAGACCAACCAGAAAATATTAACAGCATTTAGATCTCAAATCTCATTTTGGATGCTAAAACTTGCATCCACAACTCCTGCATTAATGGAAGAAAGCACATTTTAGAATGAATAGGGTTTTCCCTCACAGTAGAAGGTATCTCAAGTTGACTGTTCCTAGAAAAGGAGAATGAAAGGCAAGTTCTGGGAAGCTTTTAACCTTTTTCCATCAGCAAATTTGCACATAAGCATTCAAAACAAGCATCTCCTAGTCTCTGCTAGAGATGAAGCACAGCTTCAGGATAATAAACACTACAGAACTAATGTCAGGTATGGCAACATCTAGTTTGTCTTCTCTGCTTCTGTTTATTTGTTCAGAACTCTTTGCATTCCTTTCAGGTGACATTTGAGAAATACTCAAACAAGAGAGGCTCAGGTACTCTATATTGCTTGTATCACTACAGTTTAATAGACCTTAGTTTCTAATTGACTCTTCAGGTACTACAGGATGTTTCTGGAGATCTCCAGATCTTTAGACCCCAGCTACCTGTATTTCTAAACCCCAGTTCCCCTATAGCTCTTGACTACTAGCATAAACCTTTCATTTGACAAGGTGACTTCACCAATTAGTCAGGCTCCCAGGGTCTATGCATGTTCCAATATCACCATAACTCCCTTGTTTGCAGCCTGGCATTCTGAACGACAGCTGAGACAGCAACAACTTTAAGTGCCTACGTTCAGCCGGGTACCAATTTCAAAAGTTTTATGCTCTGCACTGAATACAAACTTGACAGCTGGGGTTCTGAACAAGTTTTGGCTGCTTTTTTTATTGATTCATACAACCAACTGGTTTGCTTGTCTTCCAATGTTTCACGCTCAACTTAAAAAACCATTAAATAAAACTCACAGGATGGAGCTCTTCTTAATTTAAAGGTATTAAAGTTAAGAAATGGTTTTTCAGCAACAGTTAGTAAGATCAATAGATGGACCCTCCCAGGGGGCATGTGGAAGTGAAATTTGAAGCAGGGAGAAACACAAGCTATGTTCAGAAAAATGAATTTGTTTCCTAAATTAAAAAAAACCAAAAAAACAAAAAAACAAACAAAAAACCCCAAAAACAGTAAGACATGTTGCATGTCATACCCCTAACCAATTTAAACTGAAAATGAGGCATCAGCTTTAAGCTCAAGCCAGGGAGTCTAACATTAAGGCACGTGGTGAGGCACTGGCTTTACAAGCTTGGGTCATCCACTTCTCCTGCCATTCTTACTTCCCCTTTCCTTAAGTCCTGCTGCAGTAAGAGTGGAGGCAAAAGGGAAAGGTACCAAGGCTACTACAGTTGCCAGGGAAACACCTCCAGCATCAGGACTGTTGTGCATGTTCCTGTAATTCACCAGAAAGGACTCACCCTGGGGTTCCTAAGCCCTATCACAGGTAACACCTGTTCAAAAAGGGACACCTCTCTTTACTAAAAGCATCAGCCAGTACAAGCAGGAAAACAACTCTCCAGACAGAGACACTCTGAGGAGAAGGGGCCCAATTCAGCAACAGCAAAGAAAGGATGGGACAGGAGAGCAGGTGTCCCAACAGGTTGCAAAGCTCATTTCAATTAAGGAGCTCCATTCCATTTTCCCTGTTAACAGGGTTTGAAGGCCAAAAAGTGGAGGTGCAGTTTATCAACATAGAAAGCACAACTCTCCCTCATATCAGTCCTAAGGGTTGAAACAAGTGTGTTCTGTGTGGATTCCAAGTACATATCCACCCTGGGTAATACAGCTGCAAAATCTTACAATGTGGCAAGACCAGAGCATATTGCTCCTCTCTACCACAACATTTTCTGAATATACCTTTCATTCTACTTACCATGTTAGGCATTCCTGCCCCAGGAACTGGTTTCTTGTCCATTGGAAACTGTGGTAAGCTATTCTGCAGTCCAGCTTTATTCTGCATCTGAGGGCCAAGTCCACTGGCTCCAATCTGCTGCCCAGTATTTTGACTATAGGGCTGACCATAAGGGCTGGGATTGCTCATCATTCCCATCTAGAAATTAAAATGGTAAGGTGTTCAAGTAACATAGTTTAAATTCTCAATGTATAAGGCAAATTTATACTTCAGAGAAGCAAGAGCAATCACAGCCATGAGCTGGCTGCAATGCAACACCGCTCCTTCATGTTCACAGATTCACCCATCATACAACATTACCTTCTCAATAGACAGTTCCTGTAAACACAACAAAGCCAACTTCACAACCTTTGAGATCTGACTGGATGGAAGTGGCCTGATTATTTCTTTACAAAATTACCTTCAACAGATTTCTCATTTCACCTTTGTGAATTCTACAAATTTTGCAAATTTGTACCATGGACTACATCATTCTTCCAGACTTGAGTTCTCCTCCCTGCACTTGTGCAGGCTCCAAATGGAGACAGATACTATCTTCATTCATATCAGCACAGTTTATCCCCAAAACATCCTATCCAACTGCTAGCACTCCCACAGCTTGTCTCCAGACAGGCATAACAATCATTATCAGTACACAAACAAACATTTTCAATTTAAGAATACATCACAGTCACAGGTAACATCTCACAGTCACACCAATTCATTTGCAGTGCTAGATGTCAAAAGAGAGGACAGGTAGAAATTCTGCAAACAAAACAAATCTATTGAACCCTTCACCCACAGGGGAAATAGATTCATGTTTCATACAAGCCATATGCATATTCAATAGTTTTAGCACACCAGAATACATAATTTGTTGTCTTGGAACACCCAGAACCTAAAGAACAAGAAGCAATCTTGCCAATAAAGTTCTTTATTTGCTGATATTTTTTGCCATTCCTTGCATTCCCATTTATTTTCCATGGGAAATTTGGCCTTCTAGGACCAAAAGAATTAGACATAGAGGACCAGAAAAACTGGAGATTTTTCTTAAGATTACCAAGTTCTCACTATTACTCAGGCAGGATCTTCAAGGAGCCATAACTCAAAAACAATGGCACAAAAATACTTTAGAGGGCTGTGTTGCTTCAACTCACATTAGCATTTGACTAGACAATGTTCAGTCTCCTTGATGCTTATTGATTCAAAGCATTTTCCTGCATTCAAAGAAGAATATAACTCCATGGTAGGCCTGTTTCTAATCACTTCTACATTGATTCTCAAAGTATCCTCCCCTAGCAGAAACACCTTGTTTCTCTCACCAAGCTTCTTCACCCTGCACTACAAGTAACCAACATGCTCTGAGACTACCTGCAATTAGCCACACTTCTCTTTTTCAGGCTGTAACAACCTTCAATCCACTATAATAGCCTTCAGTTTGCATTTACAAAATAAGGCAGGATCAAACTCAAGCTACAGGAAAAGGAATACAAAATTCACTAAAGAACCTGCCACTTCAGACATCTGATATGCACAAGTGAATTCACTTGAGGACAGCCCTCCTCCTCCACACATAAGCAATAACCATAATCACACAGCAGTAATTCATTAGAGAGCAATGAAAAGAATCTCTACACATGGCAGAAAAACAAACTATGTAATGATCAAGCAGAACTAAAAGCCTTCCTTCCCACTGCCATGTCTCGACCACAATGAATACACCTATGGTGACCAATGAAGCAGTTGCTGCCAAAACCAGGACAGGTAAGACCCAAAGCTGTCCTTCCTCTCCTTCAGACTAGTAGGGTCTTATGTGCGAGTTAAGCTGAAGGCAAAGGGAGAAGAAAAGCATAAGGAGTCAGCAAGCACACTTTCAGAAATATCCCCCATCGTCATTGCTGCCTCAAACTGACGAGCAGGTTTTCAGGGCTTAGTGAAGGCCTGACAGTGAGAATTAGTCCCTTAAGAAAACAAGCTATGTTTGCCTGTAAGATAGCCTTATCCTTCTGAGGGAATCTCAGAACTCCAGAGAGAGTTTTGAAAGCAAGGACATCCCCAAAACCATATATTTCAGAGCAAAGCTTTCAAGTTCATTAACAATCACAGCTCCCAAAGTCAGTTGACATCTGAGAATACACCAAAGCACAGACAAGCTGGCTATTACTATCACCAGCCCCATTTGACTTATGTGACTTATGCTGCTATCAGCCTTAAAAAACAAAAAAACAAACCAAACACTCAGAATTAAAGGCTGAAGGCATGTTTTCACAACTTGGTGTCACAGGGAGAAATCAAGACACCCAACTCAGACAATTGGAGACTTCACACACTAATTTCAAAGGGTTCAGAGTAACTGTGGCCTTGTGAGCCAGCTCTGTCCTGACTACAGGGTTAGAAACTAAAACCTAGACTTAAAAAGAACACTTTTTCTATGTCACCCAAAACAACTTTCTAATGAAACTCACAGATGAGGTTTCACCCAGCCAATCAACATTTATATTTGCAACAAAGCTGAACACAAACTTTATGTGAAGCTTCTGACTTTTTCAAATTACTCATAAAGTTGGCTCAGCACAAGGATCTCTGATGCTTTCTCAAGCATCAGCCACTGGCACTGTTTGGGGTGCAAGACCAGCCTCCTCCAACAAGGCTCTCTCCATGGCAGAAACACAGGGCTCCCCGCTCCACCCTGCTCTGCCAAGGGACCTGGCAGCAGAACACCACATGCCCAGCTCAGCCTAGCTGCTCCTAATAGGGGTAATACTTTCCCATTTCAGGTTACAGGAGAAGCAAAGACCTGAGGAGCTCAGGCCAGGTTGACAGGCAAGCACACCAAACTGACTCAAAGCCAGACACTCAAGCGACCCCTAAGATACTAAAAACCAAATTCCTCAAGGTCTCCCTGAACAAATCAGCAGCCATTACTTGATCCAGGTGAGAATGACACCTGACAGATCCTCAGGTGAACCTCACAGCAAAGCCCCCCAGTTCTGCCATCACAGACTAACCTGACACCAACCACCTGCATGCAACCCTAGACTGAGTCAAGAGAAACATCATTTGGGAGATTCTGCACCTGGGACAAGGTGGCCTTGTGATCCTGCACAAGAAGAAGGACAAGAAGCACAAGAAGCACGCTCATGTTATTTGCTGTGACATGTTGAGAAACATGAATAAAAGAAAACATGTAAAAGAAAGAAATGTATGGCCTCATAACTACAGAATGAAGATCAAAATCCTGTTTAATTGTATCAGTAACCAACAACCAGAAAGACTGACAAACAGTTCATCAGGGAGGGGACAGTTCATTTGGGAGGGGACAAATAAACAAATGCAGAAGAACCAGCCAAAGAAAGGAAGAAAGGTGGTGTTAGTACCACTGCATAGGAGAAGTACAAGGCTTCATCTGCAATACAATGCAAAAACATACATGGCTTAGTCATAGCTACAAGTCAGCAAGTACAACCTCTCCTTACGCTTCCTGGCCACCACTTTCTTTCACCTTTCCTACTTCTCTTCATATTCATCCAAAGTTTTTCTTTCTCTCCTCACCTCACAGCTTCCACTTAATTTCATCACATATGCAAGAACTTGCACACAAGGAAGAACAGACAGAAGTTCCAATTCACAGTAAAGAAGAAAACAAGGAAGATCATAAAATGATGATAATAGAAAGCAAAGGTAATCTCAAATGATTCTACCTTTTACTTCCACAATAGAAAACAACTTGACTTTTCTGCATCCAAGGGAAGCAGGGGCTGTCAATACCAGAATGGTGAAAGGTGTGCATTTCTCACCACGGATGACATGAGTTCAGGAAACATTCTAGTTTACAAGTAGCATCAGACAGGGCTGTTCAGGTACTCCCCCCATCTAAGAGGAGTAACTACAAAAGCAGAGGAAATTCCCCAAGATTTTATTCTAATGTCATGAAACACATATATCTTCAGCTCAGAAGAAGGTCAAGTGACTAACTCTGCTTCTAGTTTTACTCTTAATAGCATAGAACACAATTTGAAAAGGAATACCTGCTAAATAAGTAGCTATATAAGTATGGACACAGACATTGCAAATATTCTACTGTTTCTCTATTGTGCATCACTATCATTCTAATATTTGAAAGACAGAGAGATGTCTGCATTAGTATTGAACCGTGACCAGCTTTTAGATTTACAAAGATAACTATAAGCATGGAGACATAAACAAACAGAATTAAGTTTTAATAACATTCTTTCAAAGAATCCAGAATTCACAGCATCAACTATGTATACCTCTACCAGGGAAACCGCAGTGCATGGTCTAGTTTAAGGCTATACTGATGATATCCACTATCTTTCCATATCCACAACTTCACAAGTGAAAGTTAATTAACTTTCCCCAAACAGGAAATTTAGTTTAAGTAAATTCCAGCCGGGTCTTTAAAAACAAGAATTTACTGTACAACACTTCCTAGTGCCATTCTACTGACTGGTAGAGCACTACCGAACTCCAAGCATACCCAAACTACATTTTGCCAGTGGTGTCTGCTGCATTCTTTCCAAGGACTGCTATTGATTATTTTTCTTTGCGTTTATCTGAATAGTATTTTCAGATGCCTATTTCAAGACACCAGCATTATGTCACTGCTATTTCTGCAAGAAACTACCCATGTCACTCTAGAAACTTAGACTCACTGCTTCATTTTTCCCTCATAAGTAAACATTCCTCTCTTACTCTGGTATAAAGAGAGCAATTATTCTTTTTTTTCCACCTTAGTTTACCAAAGAAGAGAAAGGCAAGGACTGGAACTCACACTACCCTTTGAATGCATTAATGTACTTGATCATATGGTATGCTCAGTAACAGACTGAACAGTATAGATACAATTACCTGGTGAATCAAATAGCTACTGAAAAACAGAATGGCAACCAAGAACACTGACCACCTATCTAAAATTAGAGACTGAATATGCTAACACTGGGAAACATATGATGCTTTTATTTTCTTAATCTAATTTCACAATTTGACAGTGACATCTTCAATCTCTTCAACTTTGAACAGAAATTTATTGTTATGAAATTCCTTATTGTTCTACTTAGAGGAAGTTAAGGAGATTCTGACAAATTATGTTTGTCTTTGTAAAATACTGCCATTGAATCTTCTTCACAGAAGTTAAACTGATAAAGCCAATAATAGCAGACAGCTTTGCACGTACTGAAAGAGTAAACCAAGTGACAAAGAATTACTACTGGAACTAAATGTTTCAAGTGAAATGCTCACATAGCAGAGGTAGTAGTAATGCCCTTACTAATCTGAACTGCCTACACATCCACTGCATCAGTGGAGTAAGTGAACATTTCTTGAATCAGACAGGAAATATAAGTGACCTGAAGGTCAAGTCTCTCACTCTGTGGTAGAGCACTGCTATGACAGAAATGCATAGAGCAACTTACACACAAAATACCCTCTTTCCCTCATACGAGGATGGACAAGTAAGACCCTGACGAGGCACTCTCAACAGAACCCCGTGGAAGAACAAACCAAAGGTTTTAACTAGATAAAATTCCAAATGAAGAACAGTTCAAAACCAGAAACATGAATCAGCTTTTAGCAATTCAAGCTTTGCAATAAGTTACCTGTTTACATTTAAATCAAAGCTGTAAAACAATCTAGTGAAATAAAACGCATGAAAAATACTTCAATCATGACAGAACCCAAGCATTACAAACAATTTCCAAAACACTATTTCAAGAGTAAAAGGCATGTCTGTTATCCTCTTAACTTGCACAAAACCAAGCACATAGAAAACAAAAAACTATTCAAGAACACAAAACCTGTTACAATTCCTTTGCCTCCAAACTCCTAACACTTCCTTTCAGGGCAGACTTCCACAGGCGTTTTTACGTCTGTACTGTCACCAAAGTAGGATTCACTCCCTCTTCTGACAGGCAAGATCAACTTCTATAAAAAAATTCCCTCCCTAATATAGGGATGCTAGCTTTCCAAATGATGAGTATAACCTGGACCTGAAAAACAATTCAAATCAATTCTTTTTTTAATGACCACCTGAGTTCCAATTTCAGTCAGGTTTAGTTTCTCCACACAGCCTGTCATGCAACTGGCACAGAGACAGCATCCAGGCAGAACTGCTTCTTCATAAGTTGGTGACTGCTACCATCAGGACAGAAAACTACAGGATGGAAGCATCAGATTGTGACAGAACAAGTTTATGAACAGAAATAATTTACAGAGACATTTGGGATTTCAAGTCCTAAAAGTAACATGCACAACTAGAGAAGGTCAGAAGTACATAGATAATGAGCAAAGCAAGTGTTCCACTCTATTGCTCGTCAATATTTTGGGAAGAGAGGAAGAAAACTTCAGTAACTCCACAGGCTAACAGAACAAAGCAGAAACATAACCAACTTCACTTTCCAAATTGACTAGCCCCATGGAGTTCATCTTTGCTGTTAGAAGAGCATAACATTCTCCCTCCCAATTATTCAATGTCACAGGAAACCTAAGTTATTCCCTACAAAACATTGCACAAAAGATGGCCATTTCACTGAGAAAGAACTCTCTGAAGCAACCCTCCCTGTTGTACTGCACTAAGTAGTTTATTTAGCAGTTGTTCTGCACTGGGTAACGGGAATTTTGTACTGAGTGTGGTATGTCATTAGATTATTCCCCCTTCCTCATCCCATGGTTTCTCCCCATGCACTCCTTTCTACACCCCTGGTGGTATCCTGGCCCCATGGATCCCCTCCCCTCGCCCCTCCCCAATGGCATCCCATTGGCCACGGTCCTCTTTCCCCATCCCCTTTCCCCTGGGGACAAAACCCCACTGCAGGTAAAGGTTTGGCCTCTTTCCTGCCTGGGGGGTCACTGTGGCCAGCAGTGTCCCATCCCAAGCCAATGAACAGGATACTCGTCCCCACGTGGGAAGAGCCTTCTCTTTATCTCCAGTCCATGCAGGTCCGTGTGGGCTTGGGCTCCAGCCAGCCAGACTGGACCCATACAAAGCCCAGAGAACCACGGATTACTGCACCTCCCATCAACTAAAGGGGCTGCCTTTGGCAAGCTAACATGATGAAGTTGAACAATCATAACCAAAGCATCTCGTCTGACTTTTTTTTTCTTCCTACTGAAGGAGAGCTTCTGGATAATGTGCGTTTTTTGCAGCAATGAAGGAAACCTACAGAAGTTATTACACCAACTCCCACTTTAACAGCAACATGCTACTAAATTTACCAATTAGAAAAACTGGCTTTTAAAAACAACTGCTTAAGGTCGTCTGTTTTCATCTACTTATTGAAGATTTGTAGGTGGGAAAACCCAAAAGCAGATGGGTGGGGAGATAAAATGGTCAGACACTACTGTTGTCAGACTTAACTAAGTCTACTGTATGAAGTGAAACACAGGCTTCCTGCCAACAACCAAACCAATTGAAGACATTCCGGAATTTCAGCCTCCATTTCAGACTGTTCTCTCTCATCCGACAGTTTCAACTCCTTTATGAGGACTATACCCACTAAACTCAACACAAAAAGCCTCAAGATTGTTTTATCAGCAATTAAAGAACCCTAAGTATTTTTAACCACTCTGGGACTATGAACTAAAAACCAGAAGTTATTGTGTATTTGGTCTGAATATTCTCAAAAGCATAAAGCATTCTTAATTTACATGTACAGAACTTTTGAAATTTAAGTAAGGAAAGGAGACAATTTAATTTTAGATTAAATCAGTCAAAAGCTTCATTTTATGTCCTTTCTTTACTTTTAGATAAATGAGTTTATTATAGTGCATAACTCTACTTTAGCTCTGATAAGCAAGGATGAAGTTGCATTCCATCCAAACACTCAATACATCAATTTTTGACCTCTGAAGACAGCTTTCGGAAGATCAATTTTTTATTTTTTTTTTACAGCCAAGGAATAATGAGGTATTATATAATTCCAATGCAAGAATATTTCAAGCAGCTACATATTTCTTACCACTGTAAGCTACATATAAATTTTCTACTGTAGTAATCAAGCTTTGTATCAATTTTCCTATCAGGTAAAAATATCTGAAATGACCAGACCACGGAATCAACTCATTACTTAACAAATATATATATATATACACCCACACAACCCCCAAAAGTTAGCACACTGAGCTTAAGCAAGCAACTAACACCAAAGAATTTCATAATTAATGTTCACAAGACACAAAAGTAATTTCACTTAATATATTAAAGCATGACAAAACCATTAATACATAGTATATTTTTTATGTATGTTCCAAATATATTTATAGACTGTTACTTATCATTCCAAGTTCTCCAAGTTGACTGACTTTAGGCATTCAGAGGTAGATTTAGGTATTGCAAAGCACCTTAAAAAAACCTCTCCTCTCAGTAGCCAAGAAACACAAAATACTCACTTAAAGTGAACTAAAATACCAAAGTATTTTCTAGGCTTTTGATCAAAACATTTAAAAAATGGAGAATACTCAAGTGGCTCCTACTCTAAGCTGGCTAATTGTGCATGAGAAAAATTAAATTAAAGACATCCTTTTATCCTTAGTTAAACCAGTAGGTCTTCTTGCATCTTTTTGGTGACTTATGACAACTTTCTTCCAACCTCCTGGATTACAAAAGCACATTTATGTCCCACTCAGTATTAAAAATTTTTTTTTAAACTTTCTGGTTTACTCTCCAGTAGACAAAGCCACTGCAAATTCCGAAACTAGAACTGAATCAGATCAACAGTCTTAAGAACCCAACATTGTCTTCAGACATCTACACAAGCGCTCATTCTCTACCATTAACTCGAATACCCAGCACACACAGTGAGAGAGCAGTCAACTCAAACCTGTGAGCAGCTCTCAGCATCTGCTACACCACACTCAGCTGATCTCAGACAACAAATATTTGCATTAACTGTCATACAGAAAAAAGCACCACAGGACCTAAAAGGTCCTGACGGATTCCCATCACACTTGCAATACCAGCATCACATTAGATGGAAAAATACAGTAGCAGAGAAAGCATAAAACAGAACAAAATACAATCAAGTTACTTTTCAGTGTAATGGATAATCTGTACTGTCACAAGATTTCCAAAATAAGCTTTTTAAATCTAGTCATAGTCTTGCTTCTTGTGCAAGATTCAATTTTTGCCTCCTATGACCATTGCAAATTCCACTTTAGCAGCATATAAACTATTTAATCCATCATACAGGATTCTTAAAGAAAAAAATCCTATAGAATCCAGAGTGCAGAGGATTAATTTTACAAAACAAAGTCAACAATGAAGAAAAGTAATGAAGTTTAGCTTGTCTTACCTTGTTCATGGCTCCAGGCTGTGGCCCTCTTAGTCCAGCCTGCCCTCCCATCTGTGGAGTGCCTTGTTGCAGTGTCTCAGCCAACAAGTTGCCAGTTCCCATTCCTGGGTTTGGGTAGGGCATATTGGGTCTTCCTCTGCCTGCTCCAATGGAACCGTTCATGACTTGCCCCTGCATCATGCCCTGTCCGTTGCCTGCTGCCAACATGCCAGGATTCATGCCAGCATTCATCCCTGTGTTCATTCCCATGCCAGGCTGGTTAACTGGGCTGTTCACTGTTGGCATCATTGCTGCTGTGGATTGAGCAGAAGGACCCTGGTTTGGCCCACTTGCACCCATCGCCATATTGGGAGAAGTCAACCCAGCCTGTGCCATGGGGCTCTTCACCATGCTATTTAACATTCCCATTCCAGGACTGTTTTGTTGGGTTTGACTGGCCATGCCTTGGCCAGGGCCACCGACCCCCATATTGAGATTTGGGGAGCTACCAGCCCGTAGAAGTTCAGACAGCTGCTTGTGTTTAGAGGCAGCATCTTGTGCCAGGCCAATGCTGGTCTGCAGCTGGTTAATGTCACCACCATTGGTGAGTCCAAGTTCTGTGGAGCTGATCAGTTCATCTGGCAAGTCATGTTCCAGATCAAAGAGTGATCCAAAATCTGAAAAACAAAACAGATTGTGTATGAGGTCAGAGCAATTAATAGCATCTTGAAGTTTCTACTTTTTAATTTCCAGCAAAGCTTGATTTTTTGTATTTGAGCAAAATTCCCTTATCAGTTGTTACTGAAAGCTATATAATGTGTCAGGATAAAAGTGATTCTAAACTTTACGAGGTCTAAACTAGAGAAAACCACTCCACTTCAGCTTTCTACAATTTGTGTTGAAAGGTCACTGGATATGTCAGCCTATGATCGCTCAACTTGAGAATTTTGACAAGGGAGGAGTGAATAATACATACTGAAATCTCCCAGAGGTTAGCCACTGAAATCTCCCAGACGTTAGCCAATGGAATTAAAGAGCAATTACAAAAAAGAATTAGCACATTGTTGGGAAAACACTGTCTTTAATTTTTTTTCTAAACTTGTCACTTTTGGAATAGCAATAATTAATACAAGAATATAATTTTTAAAATGTTTACTACTTATTAAATAATAAATAGATGTTTGGCAATAGGGTTTTATGTTGAATTGGGTTTTCTGGCATTTGGTTTGGTTGGTTGTTTTGGTTTCTTTTTTGGGTAGCTCTTTGGGTTTTTTATTCTTCCATATGCAGTCATTACCAGCATTGAATTGCCAAATTTTATTGAACTTCACTGGACAGCCAGTATCTTCCCACAACAAATACTGTCAGAAAACAAAGTAACCCTGAAGCGTCCTTGCCACAAAGCTGTGAAGAACATTAGGATGAAAAAACAAATTTCCCATCTCAAGAGCCCACGCAAAGCAATCCCCAAGGTAACTAAGTGGCAAAAGATTGCTACTTGGAATATATAGATACAAGAATATTACATAGTACCCAACACCAACTTGCTCAAGAGAACAAGTTTTTATATCTGCAGTATTATATGTAGCTTGGTCTATATAATCTATGGTAGTTAAACCAAAAATAACTTGGAAAGCTTATGGTTTCTGACATGCATTAATGACAACCTCCCTCTCCAAGTGAGAGAGGAGCTGGTGTAAGATTATGACTTTAGAATTCTGAAAATATGGTATGAGATTGGCAAGATTACAGGTACACCACAAAAGGGATTTTAACACTCCTTTTACACACTCTACATTACTACAAACCACTAGAGACAGAAAATTTCCATTAAAGTATTTCTAAACTATTACAATGACGCAGCCCATTCTTCATTATCATATATCTTGAGCTAAAAGTTATGCTTTGCAAGAAATACTAAGGACTTATCATTCATTTGCATGACTGGTATTTATGAAGATTCAAAAGTGAAGGAGCAATCAGAAGAATAAGTCTTTGTCCAAGTTCTCTTTCATCTAAAATTATGAACTTAATGTTGTGTGTCAGTAGATTCATCTAAAAACACACCACACACACCCCTATCCCCACAAAAAAAAACCCAAACCAAAAAACTGAAACCAAAACCAACTTACAATGCTCAGTGTACAACTTAAGAATTACATTTCGATTAACATGGGAAAAGTTAGTGGAAGAGACCCTAAAATTAGAGATCAAGGAAATGGAAAAGGCAATAAAAGAAATTGATGACAGCTAAAGTCCACTTCCATTGACACCTGAAGAAGCCTGTTAGGACAACAGGCAACAGTTGAAACATTACATCCTGAATGCTAATAACCTGACAGAGAGCCCATGGGTGAGGAAAGAGTAAAAGATACAATCAGGAACTCACAACTTAGTCTATTGTCCTCAAAGATGAGCAAACAAAACTGAAAACAAAATTAAGTGACTGCAAGAAACATGACCCAGCACAAAGCCTGTATCTACAACATAACCATCATGCCAGCCTAGACATCTCCCACCAGCAACCACACAGTCCAAAGACCATGTTTTTGACTGTTTCTAGCTGGGCAAAGAATTTCTCCTCTTGAACAAACACTACTCCCAGTACAGGGCAAGTCCCACACCAAAAGTCCTTGCTTCACCTTTCTTGTGTTCAGACCATTGCATATAAAGCCCTTCAAAAATCCAGCTGTAAAGTGAATATGAAAAACTATTTTGTTTTTCAAACTACCACATAGTATTTTCTCAGGAAGATCCATATAGTTGATTTCAGACATAACACCACAAAGGGGCAGTGCAATTCTTGTTTTGAGAGACAAAGATTTGGTCATCTTGACTCACAAGAAAATATTAATCTGCTTCTCTGAAGACCTCACTTCCTTAAATTCCCCCTCCTCATAAATGAGGAGGTAACTCCAGCTTTAAGGTTTACTACCCATTGCTAACTGGAGCATCCAGGTACAAGCTATCTGAGCTCCTTTGCCTGGTCATTCTGTGACATCAGTGAACAGGAAGAAAAATGTCATAAAAACTGTAAGTGGCAATAATTTTTTTTTATTAATACCTTAAAACACAACACAGCACCAGCTACATTAACAAACCTACCCCCAACCTGAATGGTTGTGAACTAATCCTAATTGGATTAGTTCTTTACATCAAAACACCTAAGACATTCAGTATAAAACTTTCACATAAAACTAACTTGCTAGGATTTTTAATCCTAGAGTATATACTAGAGACAATTCATTGTAAAAGAATACTGTCCACTATTAATAAGAATTGCAAGTAGTAGCTACCAAGAATGCAATATTCTGGTATGAGTTCTTTTTGGAAGTCTTCTTTAGTCAGTAAATATAGAAAAAAACCTTTCAATTGCCTGGTCAGCTATGAAAATTACATTTTTAGTCAACTGATGGGAGGCAGAAATTTTCTGATACAGGACTGAAACAAAACTTCAATGACCATAAAGATGAACAGAACCTTGACTATATATAACAGTTGCAATCCATTTCAGTCTTCTACATAGACCTGGTGCCCTAAAGGCCACTGTAAAGAATTCTACCTATGACCAAGCCAAAAACTGCCAAGGCTGGGCCAGGCAGCTCACCAACCATCAAAAGAAAAAAAGATCATATACACTCACACAAAAGACAAAGGCATAGCTTAAGACAATGGTGAGAAGTACCCAGAGAACTGATTGACTTTCCAGTACACTGAGCTCACTGCTACTCTTGCAATCTGTTTCATTAAGGACATGCACAAAGATTTCTCACTAACAAAATCAAGCTTGTGGGAAGGCAGAGGAGGAAGATTAGCCCTGCAAAGTTTTGTCCACCTGATTCATCATCTCTAGAAATCCTAACACAGAAAAATTGGGATGCAACAGAACTGACAGTATCTGGCCTAAAGCCCAAAACGATCTAGTAATACACTGGTAGGAAGTGGCAGTGGTGGACCTGAATCCTGATCTCAGTAGAGCAGCACAGAGTGATTCCCCATTATGCTCTTTATGGTATTATTAGTGTATTTCTTTCTACAGGTAACAAGAACATACAGAATAGATTGCTGCTGCCACCCAAGAGGCAAAGAAAAGAAAACCTCAAAATAACATTTAAGTAGTAGATCTGAAAGTTTTAATCTGTGTTGAGATGAACATGCAAAGGCATATCATAATTTCCTTTTAGGAACTGTACCACTACTGAACACTTAAGTCTTCAGAAAAAAAAACCAAACAAAACGTCCCAGCAAATTATCCTGGCTACATTAGATCTGTAGTGAGAAAACCAGAAAAGACAGTAGGAACAGGTCCATCTCTATCAGTGGCAGTTCAGTTAGACTGGATTAAGCAGTGTGAACTGTGCCCTGAACTGTAAGAAGGAAACTTCAAAAATTAGTGTACTAACCTGCACTGCATACTATGGACTGAACTCTTGATTTTGGGTTCTACTTCCAAAAGTCTGCCTTTGACAACGTCTAATCTGCAACGTGCAAGGAAACTGTCAGCCTGGGCTGAAAAGCCACCTGGCACCAAAATGGACTTTAAACGAATACATATGCAGAGTGTGCAATCAAAATCCTTAAGTCAATAAGACTTCAATGTCTTATCAAGTGATCAATTTTCAAATTAGCTACAAAGTATTTATTTCAAGTTAGTTTTACTGCAAGAGCACCTGTAGCACCAGTGATGCAACAGCTCTCAAAGGAGGCAAAGCAGCAATTTATGACAGTGTTTATAAAGCAGGGAAAATATATCAATACTCACTACTTAGCAAGGAAATCAGCACGTGTTCAGGTGGGACATACAAGTTTCTTTCTCATGCTTTCTAGCCTACAGTCAGGATCCCATTCTTTTCTCATTTCTGGATTACCCACCTTTCAGAATAAAACAGGAATTCCTGTCTATATGGAAACTATCTGATCCTAGCAAATAGGCTGCAGTGAACAATACTGGTTTTCTAGGAACATCCCCATGTGCTACAAAATAGCAACACTTCATTCTCACAGGAATGAACCCTCAGACTCAAGACATTCGAGCATTCAGTCTTGAGAAGAATTGGTACAAGCTAAAGGAAAAGAATCATGTGTGATCAGCAATGCCTCAAGAACCAGCTACTGACTCCTGAGCCTACCTCTTCTGTCAGACCAGCAAAGAGGTAAGAAACTCAACAGTTCCTGTTTCCTCTATATCATATTCCAAACAGAGACACACCAACTTTGAAAGCTGCTGAACACACACTTTTTTACACAAATGTTTCTGAAGCCCCACAACCTCTTAGTGGATCCACTCATACCACAGTCATTGGGTTCAGAACAAAACAAGCAGACAAGGCTTAATACAGGACACTGAATACAAAGCATGTATGTGACAGGGTTGACAGGAGCCATAGATGATGTTGGACCACATGGAAAACACACCTTTGCTGTGCTTTCAGACAAAGAATAACAATAAGGTGCTGAGGTCAGTATCTTCCCTGCCTGGGGATACAAAAGCTACCCACAACTGAACAAGGCCTACATGTAACAGAGAAAGTGCTCAGAAGATCCCACCGGTATCCCAGAGAAATCAGCCATTCAGGCTTGCAGTCAAGTAAGTACCAGCACTACAGGCCCTAAAACACACTGTCTGAAATGCCCTCAAAAAAGGAAAAAAAAAGCCAGAACTCAAAACATAAAACCAAAAAAGGCAGAACAAGAAAAGGAGACAATCTAATCGGATAATCCTCAAATATCCATGAAAATGCAGAAGCAAAGGTGAAGCACAGACTTGAAACAAAGTGCTAATAAAGTCATCAATTCCCAAGGCCTCTACAATGACAGAAAACTAAGCTAGATGAGTCCAGACAGTTTTATCAGGGAAGAAGAAAAAAACCCAACAAAAAAAACCAATCAAAAACCCACCCATGCCTAAGGAAAAGGCACACACCAACCTAGTAGGAACTTTGCTACACCACACTTTGGAGATCAGACCATCACATCCATTAAAAGAGGGGGCTTTTCATGTAGATACTCTACGAAGCCACAACTGCCCAATGGTAACACAAGCTCTGCCAAAATGTTTTAACTTAAAATGTAGAATTAATTTAAATTCATCTACTAAATTAATTTAAAATGAAGGGGGAAAACATCCAAATCAGCCTAAGACACCAAGGTCTAGAGTCATCATTGCAGCTACTTCTTCCAAAATCCTCAGACAGCCCTCCCTGTATAACCCTCATGGAGGGTGATCGCTTGCTCAGCAGCAACTGCGTGTTTGTGTTCTCTATTTTGCTATTTGAGTAACAGCCTTCAGCATCAGACTTCAATATCAATTCCCTGTAAGAAACTGGGAAAGCACTGCCACCTTCCTTCCCTGCCAATCCAGAAAAGACCTGAATTTCTTCACTACATCAAGAAACATTGTAATTTGAGGTAAGACTGTAAACAATACAAACAGAAAGCATATTAAAAAACCTTATTTAAAACAACTGTAAGACAACAAACACGAAGGTTCAAAACATGTTTGCACACTATGGTAGCACACAATTTCTGGCACAAATATTTTTAAAAACAATCAAACATTTATTGATGAAGTCCAACTCACCATGCAGAATGCACATGATTCCAGTATTAGTTTTAACAACCAGGCATAAGTGTAAGTATTTCACAAGTGTGAACAACAACAACAACAAAATCGTTCTAAAGCAGCAACAGCATATCATTCAACATTATTGAAGTCCAGAAAATTAGGATCTCACTCTCTCCATTTTTTAAGCTATCCTAATCCCTATTCAAACACTGGTGTCAAACACATCAACTTTTGCTTAAGGAAAATAGTCTCAGTTTTGAGAAGTCTCAATAACCCACAAGTCTAAGTCACACTTTTCCCAAACTAATATCAACTGAAATGCCTATTTTAGTAAGCTCTGACTGATGCATGGCTATTGCAGCTTCAGAAGAAAATTGTATTTATAACAAACTTTTCAGTTTCATTATCAAAGTTCTTAAAAAAACCAATATTTAGAGATACAGATGATAGTAGGAGTTAACCACAGAAAACCATAGTGAAAATGCAATGGTTATGAGTCTGAAATATAGAATTGTAACTGTCCTAGGGAAACAAGTGGTGTAATCATATGGAAAAGACTGGGGTCAAAATTCAGGAATAGGGTATGTTTAAAGATTTAATATTACTTAAGGAGGAATTTCAGAGACATTTTAATTTATATACCTGTTTATTCATGCTGTTATACAAAGGCACTAGTGTTGCCATCACTGATAACCCACCTAAGGTGAAGTTTTGACACTTTAATTCCAAAATGCTGAAGTCACGCCATTAATAATTTCCTTGTGAACATGTTGCTATTTGCATAAATTTCATTGGGCTACCTTTAACTTGAGTCAAAAGTCTCTAAATTAGTATTACTATTCCCTGTGTATGCACACAGGTCTAGAAAGTGACAGAAGCTGGTGGACAAAAACTGGGTACATGCAGATAGGATGGGAACACCCTTGCGTGCATGGAACACACTGATTCATCTTAGAAGCAATTACAAATCAGTTTCAAGTAAAGAGTAAAGTTCATTTCATTGTCAAGTTAACAACAACTTTGAAATGATGCAATCTGCACATACAATTACCAAAAAGTCAAGTCACCTTTCTGAGTTCATTCAACATTACTCCAGAGTAAAAGCAAAAAGCAATGCTGAATTTATGTACAAAAAAAAAAAAAACTAAACAAAATAACCTAAGTCAGCAGATGAGACTTCATTATCTTAAACCAGTAATACCCTAGATTTCCTGGAATTACACCCAGTAATATATAAAGGCAGTTTAGCTTCAGCAAAATTTGTACTGAGCAAGCCATATATCAGCATTTTTATGGACTTTTACTTTTTATTAGGATTCCAAGAAGGAAAAAAACCCTGAAAATCTGTGTCTTTTCATCCATTAAAACAGCAGGAGTATGTTACAATCTCTCTTAAAACAAGAAAAATTTTCTATTCAGTGGTATTTGGAAGTCCTACAAAAAAGGAAATAGCAAATCCTGATTCTGCAAGCAGAGACCGTTCAAAACTCCTATCCTTAGATCTCTTATGGGAATACAGCAAAAGATGCAATACTGACTGAGGTGTTTCACACCATCAAATGGGAAACAGCTAAATCTTTATCTGCCCTATCTCATAATTACCACTAATAGAAAATAACCTATTTTTCAAGGTTCTGTACCTAACTTGCGCTTTTTATGAAAAATCTTAGACTGGTCTCCAATTTGACATGCTTGATGTCAGGTGTGTTTACAGGAACAGCATCAATTGAGCAACAAGTTACTGTGTTTGAGTCCATCAGAATTCAACATTCCTTCTGCTAATTTTCTTCAAAAAGATTTGGAAGAAATAAATGCTTGAAGGGAAATATTGCACATCAAGTTTTTAAGAGAACTTTAAATACATTTATATGCTAGTCCATTTAAAGAAAACTTGTTGCTATTCAGGAAGAGAATGCTAGGTTGTCAGATACTGTTCAGGGGGAGGATCTCTGCCCCAGTTGAAGTTCTACTTAAAGTTCTACAAATTCAAGGCAGCCACAGAAGTTTTTTTATCAGGCACACCACCATATGCAGAGACAGATGTATTTTACTTCAGCCTGCTGCTACAGTTTAAGTAAAGACAGAAAAACAAAATCCTTGGAGACAGGTGTGCATTGTTTAGTTGTCAGTGAAATCTACACAGCAAAACGACTCCATTTGTCAAATAATAAATCGAAGTGATTTTTGGCAATCCCTCTCAGAAGGAGCACAAAATCAAGTGACAAGAAAGGGTGAAGTAGTATCTTTACACAGTTGGAACAAGCACTGAAAGGCTGCTCCTGCTAAGCAAGACACTGAGGTGACACACTGGAGATGATCAAATAGCCTACAGAGAAGATGCAGGAAATATACACTAAATCACACAAAATTGAAAGGTAATAATAAAGTGGTTTGCTCCAAGTTATAAAAAGACAAAAAAACAGAACTCTTACAGCAACAGTTCAGTATTTAGCACCAGCATCTTATCAGACCCACACCCCCCAAAAACATACTAAAACCTAGAGTCTGATAGACCCTCCCCAGATAAAATTTGTTTTTTTACAAATGCACAAGTGACCAATAATCTGAACTCAAGGCAAGCCCTGCTCTAGGACTGTGAGGAACAAGATGGAAAAATTAGTATTTTTTTTAAATATAGGATTTAAATTCCTAAGTCTTTAGCCAAACAAAGGTTTTTCCCCTGCAATATTAAACTTGTGAATCTAGTTTTAAATTGCAATTGTAAACTGGTTTTCCAGTCTCAAAGGCTTTTTATCTGTAAGTGCTCAACACTCAGTTTTACACCGTGGTATGTATGGTCCTCGTGTTGGAATCAGTATTTATTTTTTTAAAAAATAGGTACTTTTTCTGAGCAGTGTTAGAAAGCTACCGAATCTCAGAGACAGAGTCTACATGATGAAAGACACAAAGAATAGATACAGCAGTTTGGAAACCTACAAGGTTCAAAAGTACACATGCTTTTCTTTAAAAAAATCACTAAGCACTATACAAATGATTGGTTGACTTTTTAAAGAAGTCTAACAGACTTAAATTTTCTTAATTTATATTTATTCCTAATACAGTTACTTTGAGAGCCTGTTTAGCTACACAGCAAAGACACTCATTTTTGCCACACAAGCATCTACCACTGCAATACTTGACTTACAGTATAATCCATCCATCAAATGACATTTTAAGGCAAAACCAGCAAGAAAAATGGCTTTTAACAAGAAGGGATGGAAACGTTTAAGTGATGGCTATAAGCTAAAATGTAGCTAATCATTTGGTCTTTACTGTTAGCTAGAAAACAGACTGACGAAAAGTTGTTAATTTTAAATGTAGTATGTACAAACCCTAGCAAAAACCACACAGCTCTCGGAAAACAGAATTGAAAAGAGTAGTGGGGTAAGATTAATACAACTCATTTTGAGAAAAGAAACATCCTGATCCATTCGGAAGGAATGAAAGATGAGTATCAGTCAAAATTGCAACAGTCCAGAAGAGAAGTTTCATTACAGGTCTTAGACCTTTGATGCGAGGCAGAGCAAAATTTAAAAGGTCAGAAACAGTTTCTGACAAAAAGGAACATCCAGACTTTACAAAAGATGGATACTTCAAGGGAGATAGAAGATGTGCTATTGCACAGAAAAACGCGACTTTTGGACATAGGAAACTGAAGGATGTTAAGGCACACACCACAAAATACACTCTCTGTTCTTTGATATAACACACATGCCAACTAATTGTAGAAAACTGACTTCCAGTGTCCCAGCAAGCCTGAAACACTAAGCACTTAAACTCTTATTTTCAGATCTAGCAGCCTAAAGACATGATACTATACTGCAGCATGGGGTGTACTCCATTTTTATTCTGTGAAGACACACAGTGGTTCTGAACCCAGAGCCCAAAACACTTTCCCAGTTCACAGAAAACAGCTTCTTTCTCAGCAGGAGGAGGAGTGCATGTGGGGGGATGTAAAATACAATAAAACTCTCCTGCCCTGAATATACCACATAGGAATCTGTTCATAGCCATTTCAATTTCAGCACACCTGCATTGCTGCAGGTAAAGTTGAGGGATCCACAAATAAAAAGACACCTCTCAAACACCCCCCCCCCCAATACCAAAACGAGTGATTTAAAGCATCCAATTAAAAATCTATTTTTATTAACAACTTTCACTCATTTTAGTCCAAGAGGGAATTCCTCAGGATTCACTCTGGTTAATCTGTTACAGTAGGGGGACTAATATGCACCAGTTTGCTAAGGTAATGTTTAAGAAAGTCTTGCTCGAGTAGGTGCAACATATCAAAAATGTTGCTACCATTAAGAAAGATGAGCAAAGGTGCTACACTGGCAATGTAGTCAGTGTCATCTTCTGTCAGTGTAGCCGTGCTGGTACTGAAGTGTAACAAAGTCACTGCTGTCACCAAAAGATGACCCCACTGTAGAGTTGTAATGGCCCTCAGAAAACTTAAGGCCCGAACAAGATACATAGATCATTGCCATTCTTCTTCCAACAAATTTAACACTTAAATAGAGAAAGGGGGAAAAAACTTGTAGAAAAACCTGTGTAGTTCAAGGGAATCCCACACTGTCTCTGAAATTATTCTAGAGCTACACAACATTTAAAAAAAGTGAGACCATTCAAAAATTCTAACATATTAGAGGATGCTGAAAGTACCAAGACTTTCTAAACTATTACAAGATGTGCTACAAACATTTCAGTTTGCATCCTTAAGGTTGAACTGGCAGTAATAAAGCAATTTAAAAGCACACAAACACAGTATGTTCCATGGCAAAGCAAATTCTGAGCAGGGAACACATGAACCATCTATAACTTTGGAACACATAACCTGAGCAGAAACCTGAGCAATTCTGAGCAGGAACCATCTATAACTTTTAAGACAGAAGAAGATGCAGCACCGCAACAGAAGTGGGAAATGCAGCTGTATTTGGCTGCTGCAAATAAATCAAGCATATTAGGATAATCTCTGCTTACTTCTTTTTAGAAGAAAGCCACCAACATTAGAGTTTAGGACATTCTAGGCCCAGATTATGAGTGTCATCCAGATCTACAGTGAAAACATGAGTTAGAGACTCCTCTTGGTCTTCAATATAAATATACTTAACATCTGCAAGTTTGGGAATAATGTAACATGAGTCAGTCATAATTTTTACATATCTAACAACCTAAAATGTTTCAGATTAAAAAACTAATCAAAAAGTTAACAGCAAAAACAGCACTATGCACAGCTGCTGCAAAAAGTGTCATCAACAGTGCAAGTGTCCTGCCTTTCTCCTTCTCTGATAGTTCTGAGAATCTAACAGTTTTAAAAAGAGTGCTTGAGTAAGTACATAAGTACCATGTTACTTATTTCCTATAATTAACCGAGGAGTGGGGACAATACAAGATTCTATAAGTGGAATTTACTTCATGACAGCTGCTTGCACTATTTCAAAGCAAATTTAACCAGCAGATAGGTTAAAAATTTGTAAGCTTCAAAGCAGTTTCCCACAACAGAAGTATGACAAAAACTACAGTCCCAAGCAGCAAATGAAAAAATAGAACCCTCAAAATACATTCATTGGTTCATTTTTTCACAGAAAATTGAGGGTTATTAAAACAAATGATTTTATTCACAGAAATAGATATTATATGTCATGTTAAAAAACACAGAAAGTAAAACTGTCCCATTACTTGGCAATTAAAAAAAAGTCACAAGATTTAGAACTGTTTAATAGGTCTTATGTAGCACATATGAAGTGTTTGCACCACTCTAAAATTCAGCATAGCTATCAGGTGATGACAGTCCCAATCACTTTGGAAAAAATTGAAACTGACTGAAAAGTACTGAAACTGTCCAGTCCCTAGTGTTTCACCAAAATTGTAAAATGTTCATTTATTAATTATAAAAAGCTGCCCAGTAAGTTAACAACTAAAGACTAATTATTCTGTGAGAGTCTGCACCTGTTAAACTGAAATATATTCACAAATTATCCAACCTTTATTTGATCACAAATGTCTGAACTTAGATGTGCATTCACTTGAATCAAAACGTGCCTTTAACTTCAAAAATATGAAAGTATCAGAACTTTTCTCACAAAATATTCTTATTGCACCTCTCTAAAGAGAGCAAAATAACACTACCAAGGCAAATTTAAAACGGTTACTATTGAATTGACCACTGTTTTCCAAATCTAGCACAAAACCAGGCAACAACTAGTTCTAGCCAAAGAGTACCTTCTCCAGCCCTCTTCTACACTCTCACTAGAAACCTGTTGATATTAGGAAGAGTCATGTCCTCCACTAACAACACAATATTGGCTGTATTTAACATGCACTAAAAGTCACACACAAACTTTTCAAAACTAATACGTCATTCACCAAGAACAGAAAAGGCAAAATCAAAATTTTGGAGATGATCCCAAGTAGAATCACATCCACTGCTCAAAGACCTGTTATTAAAATCTAGTGTTAATTGTCAAAGAGCTTTTCAGAAAAGAAAACCAAACCAAACCAAAGACCCCAAAAACCATCAACAAGAAAACAATTCTTCCCTTTTCTTGCCAGTTGTTAACTGCATTGAACAAGAGCACTGGTGCCCTCAGAAATGCCACCACTCACATATGGAGGCCTCCTCCATATCCCATACATTAATAGGATCTAATGTGAGTTCAAAGACACTCCTGTGGGACAGGTAACAGAGTATTCTCATAGCAAAATGACACCAAATACTCACCCTGCTTCGCAAGAAGCATTAAAAGGCTGAACAGCCCTTTGTTACTTCCTCCCCTCTCCCAGTACAACCAGTTCATATTTGCTAGGGATTGGGACACCTAAAATTTCCATGCTCTAGCTTGCCTTCCCAGCATCACCAAAGACCTTTGCAGGACTGCAGAGAAGCCCCTTTTCTCATCACAGCTCTTAAGTCTACGGGGGAATTTCAGACATTTTGGTCTTGCAGCAAAGAAACAGGAGATGCAAGATTAACTACACTCCATATTGATTCTTAATGCAAATAAGGTGAAATAAAATTTCATCTCTAAGAATATAAGAGTCTCAATAAACCTTATGCCACAAGCGTGGCATCTGGATTTTGGTTTTAGCTGTTTTTCCTAAAGCCGATGGTCTATTTGAATCAGAAAAGCAGTATTTTGATACACTTATGCGGGAAGGAGAACGGAGGATTGTAAGAAGTAAATAATATAAGGAGACTGCACATAAGAAGGAAAAAAGAAAAATAGCGAGAAACAAATCTCTCGTTTCTAAACAAGCTGGAAAAGAACCCCGTATATGCAAAATAAAATACAAAACCAAGAAACTTGTACAGGTAATTCAACAATAAAGTGTACAAAAGCATCGTCTTTAGCACTACTTCGGATTTCTGCAACTGGCATTATGCTTAGCAAGGAGCTCGTAATCGCTACTATTGTGAAAGACACGAGAATGACGAACTGTTAAGTCCTATCTGCAGCTGATCAAAAGCACAATAAACTGAACAGCTTTGCCTTCAATCACTTCCAAAAAACCAGAAGGGCAAAACCATCAGAACACCCTCCCTGTGCCATTAACGCAAATAGCTTCAAACGGAGCGAGAACAGGCGAAACAGACGGGAAGGAGAAGAGCAGGCTCGAGCTAACAGCAGCAAAAGGGAGGAGGAGATTTAGGTAAAAGAGGGGAGAAAAGGGCAGTAATTGCGGCACCGAGAAGCGGGGAGGCTCTGGGGCCCGGAGACTGACCTGTGCCGTCGCTGGCGGACACGGAGAGCGCCGGTGAGGAGAGTTTAGGCCGCTTGGCTGAAGGCGGGCCCGGCTCCACCACATTCTCGGCCATTTTTAATTTTTTAGACAATCACTCAGAGCAGAGAGAAGGTGGGGGGTGAACCCCAAAACCTTCACGTTCTTCTGGGGCCCCGAGTCAGGTGAAGAACAACAATAAGGCCGAGAGCGAGGAGGAAGATCTGGCGGAGAAGGGGGGCCAAGTTCCCCTTTTTCTGCTCCTCGAGCTCTGGGAGGGCGACAGCGGAGAAGCTGGGAGAGGTGGGAGCTGGGGCGGGCGGGGGTGAGGCCTTTTCCCCCAGGCGAAAGGGCTGAACGAAGATGGGAAGAGCAGGTAAAGCCCCCGCCAAAAAAAAAAAATTAAAAAAAATGGAGGCTGGTGAATATTTAAATTTTTTTAGTAAAATTAATCCCGGCTGTTGTGCTGGTGCTTCCTCGCCGCCGCCGCCACCATAATCATCTTCATCCTTCGGGGGGTCTCCTCCTCCTGCTGCCTCCTCACCGCCGCCATCAGCCTCTTCCTCCTCGGCGCCGTCCTCCTCCTCCTCATCGCCACAAGGAGGCGGGCGAAGGAGGGGAGAGGAGGAGGAAAAAAGAAAAAAAGATCACCGTCCTCTAGCAGCGGCTCCTTCCCCCTCCAACACCACCCTGCGAAAAAATACCCACCGCCAGCGACAGGGCTGGGGGGGAGGCGGCGGGGGGAGTGGCACGGCGTGCGCGGGGTCCCCAGCTCCACTCGCTTCTTCCTCGCCCGTCGCTAATGGCTGCAGAAAGGGGAGCTGTAAGGATGAGGAGGGTGAGGATAAGTCCCAGGAGTCTCCGCTTCACATCTTGTTGTGCAGGGAAGGAGGAGGGGTTGTTGTCCTGATGGAGGCAGCACCGATCGCGGGATGGGAAGGTGGGGGGCGGGTTTCAACACCCTTTCGGCCCCCCCTTTTTCTCTTCTTTCCCCTTCCTCTTTCTCTCGTTCGCAGTAGCAGGCTGCCCCCCCCTCCGGCGCAGGCAGAGGGGCCGATCCCACAGCAGCGGCAGGAGGAGGAGGAGGAGGAGGAAGAAGCCGGCCCCTCCCGCCCTCTCTGCCTACCTTCCCCCTTCCCGGGCGGCCGAGGATGGTGGCAGGGAGGGGGCTGCCTGTCTCAGCTCCCCCGTACGCACGGGCGATGCGGGGCGCGATGATCGAGGGAGGAGACCCTCGGCCGCTGTTCGGGCGCGGGGGACTCTCCCTTCGCCTCTGCGAGGGTGGGGAAGGGAGAGAAGAGGTTGGAAGTCGGGGTGGGAGGGGAGGCCGCGCAGCGACCCCTCCGAGAAGAGGATCGAGAGGTAAAATTAAAATAATAAAACAGGAGAAAAATCACGGCGGGGAAGGCCGGGGGATTCGCCCCGAAATGGCCGGGCGGGGGAGGGGGTCCCCGGCGCTGCCCGGCGCGGGGGGGGGCCGGGGCGGGACGGCGGCAGCGCGGGGGCCGAGCGCAGGCTCCCTACTGCCCCTGCCTGGCGCTCCGGGGGCGTGTGTGCGGAGCGGGCAAAGCGGGGGCGGAGGGCAGTGCGGGGAGAGAGAATTCCGGGAAAAGGAGAAGAGAGAAAAGGAAACAGAAAGAGAGGGAATAGCGAGGGGACGGGCAGGCTGGGGTTGGGGGGGGGAGGGGGGGGGCGTCTAGGTTCCTCGCTTCTCTCCCCGTCCCCTGTCCGAGCCCCTGGGTCTCTGTGCGCTGCCCTCCCCCTGGCTCGCCCCGTCCGGCTCGGCCTCTCGCTCCCTTCTCCTCCCTCCGTCGCTCACACACAAACAAAATGGCGGCTGTTGTTCCTTCGCTCTCCCGAGCCCTCGGAGGGAAGCGGCGGTGGCGGCGGCGGCCGGAAATGAGCCAAGAGAACACGGGGGGCGGGGCCGCCGCCGGGGGCGTGGTCACTCCTGCGGGCGGGGACACGGCGGGGCGGGGCCCGGCGGCGCTAGCGCACACAATGGAACGCGGGGCGCCGGCGGGGTAGGGGGAGCGGCACCGCCCCGGCCGCCGTCACGAGACCGCGTTTATCCAGTCAGCACTCGCATTTCTCCGGCCTCTTCCGCAAACTCCAGAGGCCCCGCCCCTTAAAGGCGAAGGGTTTTTCCCTTAAAAAATGAAAAAAAAAAAAAAAAAAAAGGCTCCTTCTTCCTGCCCCGCCCCACACGCCCTTATCTGTCGGCCCAAAAGTGCGCCGCGTAGGCCCAGAGGAGCCTGGCCGGACCCTGTAGCCGCCCCGGTCTGCTGCACGACCCCGTGCTCGCTGCCCGGCCCGGTGGGCTGAGGCGCTGGCGGGAAGAGCGCGGTTCTTTCGCCGCCGCCCTCCCTCCTTCCTTCCCTCTCGGCCGCCGGCTCCCGGCCGGTTCCCCGCGGCGCCGGCGGGCGGGGCGCTCCTGCCGCCGGTCCCGGGCCGTGCTGCGCCACAGACATGGCAGCCCGGGCCGGCCGCCCCCGGCCAGCGGGCCAAGGGGCCGGGGAACGGGGCCCGCATCCCGAGGTCCCCAAGGTGGGCGAGTAGATGTGAGAATCACACAATCGCAGAATAAATTAGATTAGAAAAGACCTCTGAGACCATCGAGTCCAACCTGTGACCGAACGCCACCATGTCAGCCAGCCCATGGCACTGAGTGCCACGTCCAGTTTTTCGTTAAACACCCCCAGGGAGAGAGACTCCACCACCTCCCCGGGCAGCTCCCAATGCCGAATTGCCCTTTCTGTGAATAAATTCCTCCTCATCTGGGGGCGCTCTCTACTGCCCATCCCGGGGTTGCCCAGAGCTGCCTCAGACTCCCGCCGGCGTTACAAAACAAACAAAAACCCCCAAACGCCACACTTTTACGCCAAAGGGTAAATAAGCCCACAAGCCCCGCGCTCTCTGCCAGAGCCCCCCGTGTGCCGGGGATGGCGCAGGGCACGGTGTGAGGGATCGCAGAGTCCTGACAGCGCTCCCGCCCCTCAGAGGGGCTGTCGCAGGCACAGGTGACACTGGCGCGGTCCTTCGCCAGCCCTCTCAGCCCCCGAGCCGTCCCAGAGGTTACGGGCCCGCCACTAGTTTTCCTCAAATATCTGAGGGCTCCTCCGTGAAGAAATGCCCCATCCCGGCATTTCCCTTCGGTGCGTTTGGACTCCGTCGGGCCGCACACCATTACGAGATAGGAGTGGAAGGGAAATGCAGGCACGTGCATGTTTTTGACGGAGAATCAGGGGATGTTGATCCAAAACCGGACATTTGCGAGGAGCACTTCCCTTGCCGCTCACCCTCAGGGCCGAGCCCTCTGCAATCCACGTAAGAGCCGCAGCAGGTATTTGGGAAGAGCCTAGACTAAACACAGAGTCCATACTGCAGCCTACAAGAGGAGCCTACAGACAGGAGGGGATTCACAGCCCTGTAAGTTATCCACCAGCTCCCTCACATACTCCCACTCTTCAGCTTCCCTTGTTTGGGTTTTATTTTAAGTAAGATTGTTCTTGTCTCCCCCAGCACAAAAAGGGAAACACAAACCACTCCAAAATTGCCCAAAGATTTGATTAGCCTTCCTGAAAAGTCTGGAAGGTATGGGCAACACCCTAAGAGAGGTGGAGGGAGCCTTGCAAATGACAAATAAGCCTCAGGAAAATAAACTGAGAGAGCAGAAAGTATCAGAACTAAAGTTGTCAGAGCTAACAGCCTAAAACTTAACAGTGACACCTTAGAAACTATGTTAGTGGTTCTCACAGGTTTTTGCCTTTTATTGTTTCTAAATTTCCCAAAATATTCCAGTTATAGAGGTTTTATATTACCTCAATTTTTTTTCAGCTTGTTCAGATTGTTGTTTCCCTTGTTAGTGAAGGAATTTTTTAACACAGCTGAGACTTATTTTAACTTGCTGGCTTTATAAAGATGCTGAAGTGCACATAAACACCTAAATGCTTTTAGAAGTCAGGCCCTTACTAAACAACTAGATCCTACCATTCAGTTCACCTGACAACAAAATAAAGTCTTTTTTTTTTTTTTCTTTTTTTTTTGGTAATGGTGCAGTTAAGCCTCTGGTCTGGCTCCCTGTCTATCTTCCTTGAAAAGGGTTCAGGGATGCATACCTGAACTGTGGGAAATTTAAACTCTTAGATAAATGCTACCAAAGCAACATATGTCTTCTGAATATTAATTATAAGTGATTAACTGATACTTTAGTAAAGCCATAGTTCTGCCTTGCAAGCTTCCTACCCAGTAGAATATCTTAGTTCTTTAGACATTAGAAGGTCATATTCAATTGGTTTTCCATATTAGAGATTTAAATGCAAGCTGAAGTATATGGAAAATAAATGGAAAACGTTATTTGCAGTATTTTTCTAAAAAAAATAGCATCAAAAATAAAAGAAGGAGGAAGAGAAGGAAAAACCAGGAAAATAGGGTTATGATAAATCAAACATGTATATATAAACAATGACAAAAAACTCTTCAATATCTCTTAAGTTTTCTGAAATCACTGCAGTTTTCTTAAATGAACCTTAGTACACACACACAACCTATGACAAGTAACATTACTGGAAAGCAATAAGAGAACATAAAGCATACTAAGAAGCAAATACATAAACCTATACAAATAAAACCAGGAGGATATTATAATTCTAAAAGTAAAACACACCTATTCATCCAAAAACTTGTCCTCTTTGCTTCAGTTTCCCCATTCTTACAGCAAGGATAGTAATATTTATCCCTTGAAAATAATACCTAGAAGAATTGATTAGCTCATTATTGTCAGTAATTACAGTAGTTGTTATGTACTTTAAGATAACTTAAGTTGAAAGTTACTTAAGGATGAAAGTACCATAAGTCCAGTTAAAATGAGAATCTGCTCAGGAAAGCAATAAGAGAGGAATGCAGAGCCTTGAAGTTTTATCGTGGGATCTTGTTTGGCCTTAGCTCGTAGTTACTGAAATTTGTTAGCATGCCCAGCTGCTTTGAGGGCTACAAAGAATGAGATAAGATCCCTTTGTACTGCAAAGGTCAATGTGATGCCCAGAGCTCAGCAGCCCAGCTTCAGTGAGATGAGCAATGATCATCTCCCTCGGCCCAGAGGGAGCTGGGACTGTGGCCTTCACCTTCCAGCTGCTGGATGGAGAAGCAGTGTAAGATCTCAAAGTCACCCAGCCAGCCTCCCCCACTTCCTAATGCTGCTCAGGAAATCTCTTATACCAAATAAAACTTCCCTGCTCCCCCTCAGCAGGATTTGACCCACAGCCCTGTGGCCCTTCGAGTGTCTCTGAAAGAGGTGGACTCTTGGAATGGAAAGCAAGAGCCAGGTACAGGGCACTCCCATTCTCTCAGTCCTGTTTCTGCTTGCTGTTTCCAGCTCTATTATCTTTTTTCCCTGAGCTTTCCAGGGCTGCTGTTCATGTCTGGCAGGTAACTTCTGTTCCCTAGCTACCTCCTGTCACCACAGCTCTGCTCACACAGCAGCTGTGGGGGGAGGAGGAATGACCCCCTTCTTTGTACCAGCAAGGAGATCTGTGCATGGAGGGTCCTTCTGGCACAGGCCAGAGGGATGAGGAAATTATTTAAGGCTGCAATTTTTGCAAGTAATGCCAGGGTGCAGCTATATTTCTGGAAAGCAAGAGCCAGCTGTGCCAGAGCAGAGAACATTGCTCAGCGCGGCGTCAACATTAAAACCCAGCAGCGATTTGATATGAGACAAATTTTATTAAAACCATAAGAAGCAACCATCCAATAGTTGGTTCATGCTTGCTTTTAGTGTATACATAAAAGAAAGGGCTGGCGTTCTGACAGCAAGCAAAATGCTTTCAGTCCTCAGTCTCAGAAACACAGGCTTCCTCGGTCACACAGTTTTCAATAGCTGCAAACACAGAGTTATGTTGCTAAATGTTAAGGGCTCAGCTGTTTACCAGAAGAATGTTTCCTCCCTGGAACACATGGTTTTGCTTAAAAGAAGTTCTCCCAAAAAACCCCGCTTTATTTAATTAGCAAATGCAACATTATAGTTCTAACAAACATGCCATGCTGTCTTCCTTTACAAGAGCAAAATAGGAAAAGAAGACAAAAATTGACCTCTCAATTTAAGAGAGGGGCAGAAGTACATTCTGCCTAGGAAATATTGCAGCTTTGAGGTCTGGTGATCTAGAGCCAAATCTCGTGCTTGAAATGTGTGGTGCTTTGTGTGTCATTTCCATGTCCTGGTTCATGCTGAAAGCACAAATGTGGATCCGAGTGAGAGGCTTGCATGCTCTCCCAGCTTTTACCAAGGGCTGGTCAAATCTCTGCCTCTCACTTCCCAGGCTCAGCTCTCCCCTCTGTAAGGGGGAGGTGATCCTACTCCTCGTTACAGAAAGCACATTCAAATCATTAAATAAAATGTAGTACTCTTGTTGCTTCTAAATGAAATTACACTGAAATTAATTGCATTTACATCAGCAGTTGATTTATCCCAGAGTATTACCAGGATGCAAGCAAGAGCTTCTAGAATGAAAGTATTATATTTTTAATTAAGGGCCCTTGAACTTGCCACATGCTTTGAGCTTGTGGAGAGTGAAATGATGGCAAATTTCTGAACAACTCAGTCAGCTCAGCAAAGTATTTATGATTATCTGCTAAAAATGATCGTTGTGAGACAGAGCTTAAGCTAACATGGGAAATCTGTGCTGAAAGAATTACAGATATTGTAGCAACCCAAAGGAAGCATACTGTTCACATTCCTCTTATTTCTTTTGACTCTTGTATCCAATGGAAAAGTTCTTGATAAGCTTTATTGCACTGCAGAGGGTATAAACAATGCACTTTGAAATCTGCTGAGTTTCAACCCAAAACTTATCTTTTCATTTGTTTCCTGAATTGTCCCACAGACACAAATCCACAGCACACATGTGTTTATAAAGAACAGAATACATTTATTACTGCCATACAATCCCTTCCTTTCTTGTTTTTTTCCCTCAGTATTTCTTAATTGATTTTTTTTACTTGCTACAACATTCTTCTATATGCTGAACTGCAATGTGGTGTTTGATGTCTGCAATCAAAATGCAACGAGAGGAAAAAGGTAACTTTTTTTTCTTGCTGTAATAATTTTTATGTTTCGAGATTTAAAGTAATTTCTTCAATGGGGTCAAGCAGAAATTTACTCTGTGACAGGGAAATGTACTGAATCAAGAGGTTTTTAGTATAGAGGGTATTGGCCTTCTGACAGAGCTAATGGGACTCGTTGTTCACAGGATAATACACTTACTTAACACAAAATGAACTGGTTTTGCAGCTGCCATGGAAGAAAAAAAATCCACAGGAAATATGGGTCTGGTTGGTTTCTTTTTTCTTTTTCCTTTTTCTGCTTTTCTCTAAAAAGATCTTGTACATTCTTGGTTTTTTGGCATGAATTCTTTCCTTCTTCCTGCAGAAGTAGAAGTCAATTATTAACCACAAACATCAGAATACAATTGATTCTAATGCCACCACTGTGTGTAAAGCAATAGGGTTAATCCTCAGTTACCTACCTTCCTAATTTACACAGACTTATCACTTCTCTTCTCAGAAGCTTCCTTGTGCTTGTGAACCCTCACATTTAATCACCTACAAGTTGTTTGGTTGTTTGTTTGTTTTTGTTTTTGTGGGTTTGTTTGTGGTGGGGTTTTTTTTTGTTTTTTTTTTTTTTTTTTTGTCTCTTGTAGCAAGGGATGCTGACATCAGGCAGCACCAGATACTCAGTTCTCATTCCCTGCCTGTCCCTCATGTGAGGCCTGGAAGCCTTGGAGAAGGGAGCATCACCCCTGATGGTGCATTAAAGGCATTAGAGGCACCAAGAGAGCAGCCAGAATGCAGAAGCTGTGGCAGCACCCCAGCAGCACACTTTTTCTCCTTGTGCTCCTACATTGCCTCAAGCCCTGGAAAGATCATTTTAGCAGGGCAGAGGTTGATGGGCTGATTTGAGATACTTATTCCAACCTCTTTTGCCATCTCAGATGCCTTCCTGATTGCAGGACAGACATGGGAGAAGGGTGCCACAGGATGCTTCTCCAGATTCAGTGCATTCAGGATGCTCCAGATCCAGTGGAGGTGGTCACAAACTACGCCAGTGGGGTGTCAGGGAAAGGCCAGTCACCCAGTCCAGCACAGGCACCACAATAAAGGTGCAACCACCTGGGAGTAAAATTAAAACCTTTTGAGATGGCTGGACTGGTAATCATTCCTTACACCAGCGGGCCCCAATGGGAAAGGAAGGTCGAGGTTGTCACGATACTCTGTTAGCAAGGACTTGTTTATCATTCTTTAGAAGTGAAGAAACATTTAAGTAGCTTTTAGGGGAAGGCAGAGAGCTTTTCTAGTGGTCATAAAAGTAACAATTTCAAGGTTGATGTTACTCCTTTGTCCTCAGTGTTTCTGTGACTGCAATTTTGTTGCTAATTAAGAATCAGCTTCAAGAAAGCAGAACACAAAGCTGGAGGTGCACAATCAGCATCACAAAAGGCCAGAAATATTGATTCTTTCACCATGTGATAAATAAGCATTTTGTGCAGATGTTTGGTCCCTTTGTGAAGGGGCTTGGCCATGGACATTCTGCACGGTGCTGCTAAGCCAAGCACCAAGCCCAGGAGAAGCTTCTCTGGGTGACCAGGACACTGAGCTCCCCTGGACAGAGAAAATTCTTTTGTCTCAGCAGGAGAAAAAAAGCTTTGTAACATCAACCACACAAAAAAAATCCCATTTTTGCTGCTGCTGCTGCTGCCCTGCACGGTGAGCATGGGCCCCATGTTTGGGAATGGACAGAGGGGACTTTGCCTGGCCATGCTGGATGTGCTCCTAGCATGCCTGCTGCCTGCCCCCCCAGGACATCCTGGGGGTGATGTCCCAAACAGCTGCTCTGGCAAAAAGGACAGAGCTGCTGGACAAGGGGAGATGCAAAACTTACAACACCAGAATGAGAAGCATAGTGAAAAGTCTGGCAGCTGGATGTGTCAGTTGTCTTGGCAGTATGCAGGGTTTTTTCTTGTTTACTCTGCTAGATGTAGGCATCTGAGGTCCTGCTGAAAAGGAGCATGGGTGTTCAAAGCCTCTTGTGATTTTGCAATTTGCTGGTTCATATGTCTTCCTATCTGTGCCACTTACAGATACATATGGATAAATGTATATGTATATTTATATACCTCAGAGGTATCAGAATTAAATTTGTTTTGTTTTGAATAGTCAAGCCATCCCAGCATAGTTAGGTTCTGCAAGAAAATTCTTTAAAAATTATTTTCACCACGGTGAGCATCTTCCACAGAGGAGTGCATCAGCTTCCAGAAGGTGAGATGTGTGGAAGATTCCCTGTTGCCATGCACAGGAACTGAGCCAAGGACTAACAACAGTGGTCTGACTCTACAATATGAAGGGGGAGCACGTCTGTGCTTGCACAGAAGGATCCCACATCAGTGCAAAATAGGCCTGTGGATTCCTCCATCCCTCCTGGGTATTTCAATTAAAAGCAGAGAAGGAAGTCCAAGAAAATGCCTAAAATGGCTTGAGTCCTTCCTCACGATCTGGAAATGGAAGTCTGCGGTGACTAACTCCAGCCCAGCCACCAAACCCCTCCCTCCCCGACTCTGCATTGCTCTGTTCATTCCCAGCTCCTCTCCTGCGTTTGCAAACAGTCGGCAGTGGAAACAGTGAAGCAGCCTGGCTTCCAACGCCAGCACCACACGAGTGGTATGTGACTACAGCAGGGACCAGGGACCGTCCCCAGCCCATCCCCGTGCCTAACCTAGGCAGCAGTGGTTAAAATCTGACGGGGGCAAGGCTTGATTATGAGCAGACGAATGACTTTAAAAGAGGGTGCCGCCACGCCTGCAAACAAAGCCCGATTAAATCCTTCCATGGGCTTAAACTGGCTTCAAAACAGGCCTCTAGCAGCTTCTCCAGTTTAAATAAAAATGAAAATGCTTGTTTATAATTCCTAAGCCAGTTCAGATGATGTCTCCTGACTTTCTCACAAAGCTAACAGCAATATTCATAAAGAACAAAATTAGCTAACTGAATGGTAAGGAAAGCTGGATCCCTTACCCACTCAGGGTTGGTAATATGAGCTTTTCAAGCTGTTTTTTTTCCTTTCTTTTTTTTTTTTTTCTTTATACTTTTTCTGCTCATTCTGTTGTGGTTATGCATTTGACCTGAATTTGAAAGCATCAATCCTGAAAAGAGTTGCCTGGGCACTGGGAGCAGTGGGAACTCATGCTACGATGGTGGGTTACTCCATGGGCACCAGCCCAGTTCCTTCTCTGTTCACTCACATTGTGTGACAAGCAGGAAGTCTCAGCTCTTCTGCTCAAATTTTAACTAGCAAGGTGCAAATACTGAGTGATTTTGTGTGATTTCAGCTGTTCATTTCCTTCCACCACCCATTCACCTCACATAGAAGTCCATCGAGACTTGGTTTTTGTGTGTCACCTATCCCACAGGAGTGTGTGATCTCTCCTGGTATCCAAGAACTGTGACAATGCAAAAAATAAAGAACAGTATGGGATGCTTGTTGCCCCAGTTCTGTATTGTTCAAAATCTTACAGTTCAAAATCTTACTTTCTGTTTAATTCAGTCACAACTTTTTCCCTAAGGACTTTAAGAGTCAGAGCTTTCTGTGCTCATGAGTGAAGGCTAAGGGAGGATAAATCATCCACTGTGGGCCCCAGGATGCCCTATCCACTCCTCTTTGGTTGTGAACCATGGAGAAAGACATCCTTGAAATGTTTGACTGCTTCTGAGACAAAGCCCTCCTTGGCCTTCATTCAGCAATGCAGCAAGATCTTTGGGAGACCAAACATGCCTGGTGATGAGTTTATTCACAGGGTATATGAGGTGCTGGCTGGAGAGATGCAGAGCTGAGCTGCTGGCATATGCCCTACCCAAATTTACTCCTGCCCTCAGGTTTGTGACCTCAGTGACTATTTAATAGTGTAAACCTACCTTGTATATTCCCTGCAGAGGTGATTAAAAAGGATGATCACATGAAGGAACACCTGAGCAAGGATATCAGTAGATTACTTCATTATTTCTACTAAGCTAATTAAGTATTAAGGCAGATCAATTAAGTGATCACACCGAGATCACGATTAAGATCAAATCAATAAATCAGTAGATTCAAATAGCTGACCAACAGGTTCTGTATCTATCAAAGTGACTTGTGAGGTTGCCACTGAAGGAATTACTTAGATTTTAATCTTGTCTAGGAAGATTTCAAGGAGGAGGCAGAGTCTTTTCAGGCTAAAACCCCAGTGAGCTTTCCAGCAGTGAAGAACATAGGCCTTTGAACGACAAAAGGATATTGAAGGAGATACCTCTCCTGCTTCGAAGGAGGATATCCAGTCTTCTTTGGATTTTTTGTCAAGCTGTATGACCCAGCTCATATGGTAATCTTGTTTTCACTGTGTTTGGGGATATAATGTGACAGGCATCACCACGGTAACTTTCCTTTAACACGTCTTTCTTAAACCTTAATTTTACTTTAAAATGTATTAATATTTATTGTCTATATATACCCTGTTTCACAAGTGGCCCAGTTTTTCCCCACTGCCAAAGTAGAAGAGGTGGTTAGGTAAGCCTGGCTACTTCTGAATAATCTTGTTTTCAGCTCCAAAACCTGCCATCTTAACTAATTTACTACTTTGTTTTAGTATTCCTCCAAGGGTATTTTTTACACAAGCACACCTGGTCACCCATTCATACCAAGAGAAAACCAAGAAGAGATAGCATTGATTAATTAAAACAAAGGTAAAAACAAACAGCGTAATTTCATCATTCCTTGGAGGGTTTAATTCACATCCATATTTCTTCATTACACCAAGCACAGCACTGAAGGCTTCCTCTGGGCACACAGCCTGGAGTCTGACGTGGCCCCAGAGCAGGCTGCAGCCTGCCCAGCCCCGTGAGAGCCTTCCCTCAAGTCTAGCTCATCTTCCTCTATGTGTGTTATCCAGACCAAAGCAGCATGTTCATGTTTTTATTTTGGGTAGTGGATGATGTTTCTTGTATCATTATTATTTGTACTTCTACTTAAATCAGCCTTGGGTTCACACTGTAGGGCTGTGAGGCCAGTTGTGAACCCTGGTGCTTTGGATGCTATCTGTCATCCAGGTCCCTCATGAGCTGTGTCAGGAAGTCCCACCAGCAAGTGACCTTTAATTTTGCCTGATCAGTTTTGATCATATATCTGTAATATAAAGTGCAGATGTGTAGGAGGAAGCCTTGCCAGTAAGGTGGAAGTTTGTCTTGGAGCAGAGGTAAAGGGAGTATCACATGCTGCCAGTGGAAGTATCCCAGCTTTCAGAAGAATACCTGGTGTCCTGCTTAGCACACTTTCTCCTTGGTACAGTTTCCTTGTGCTAGTTCTTCCTACAGTTACAATATTGTGAATTTCTTAATGGAAAAGACTAACTTGGGGAAATTTTTTCCCTTACTGTCATGGCTTCTATCTAAACCTACAAAACACTGTTAAATTAATTACTATTTGACCATTAAAGTTTTCTCAGTATTGACTCTACTTTGGATATATTCTCATTCCACAATGTCCAGTCCAAGCAAGGGTTGAAATGTATTTGAATTCCCAGTTCATGGAGGCCCCAGGCTTGCTGGTAATGTAGTGGAAGGCTTTTCACATTTCTTTGTCACCAATGTGAGTTATAGCATGCCTGAGGCAATATGCGGGCCTTAAAAATAAAAAATTAAAATGCAAAATAAAAGATGCTCTGGTTCTCCTTTTGCAGAGACAGCACAAATCAGGGGGTGAGCTCTGCACAGTGCTCTGGTAGAAAGTAATTTCCTGATTTAGGGTGATATGTAGCTAAGGATTTTGACTGATCTCATCTATATGTATATTCAGTCTTTCCAAGATGCTATTAGTAAGCATAGCTGAAATTTGAATATCTTATTTTGTTTTATAAAGCCTCTTTCATATTATTTTTAGGGAGAGTTATCTTTGTTATTTGTAGCATGACACAGCTTTGGGTCATCTGCAGGTTTAGTCAACCTGATTTTTCAGGCAAATAATTTACATGAAGCCATGTAAAGGCCTGTGACCAGGACAGATCCTGGCTCACTCTCACTTGGTCCACCCTTTCATTTGGAAAATAATTTACCTTTAAAGTCCAGATCAGCACAGGGCTTTGCCACTAGCCCTCCACTAATTTTATCAAGCGTGTTTTTCTGCCTGCTTTAGCAGGATATTGCATGAGACTGGGCCACAGCCTGTGGAGCTGAGCTGCTGCACCTCTGGAGTTCTGCTGTTAGTTTGCTTTGGGAGGAAGGCTAGTTGGTGTGGTATGGCTTGGTCTTCACAAATCCAAGTTGGCTTCTCATCTCTTTGTCATCTCCTGGATGTTTACAAATAAATAAATTATTTATTTTGAAGAGTTACAGCTAGGCTGACTGGTCTATGATTCCCTTGGTTTCTCTTGTCTTCCCTTTTCTCTTCAAAGGAACTCCTTTGGCCTTTTTAAACTTGGGGGGTCCTGGCATATCCATCACTAACTCCCCAAATTAACCACTACTGTCAGTTAGTGCTGGGTGAAATTGCTCCTGCACAACAAAATTGAAAACATTTACCTCGTCTGTGTGCTCCCTAACCACTGTTTTCTTTCAGGATTGCATCTCATTCCCTTTCTTCACTGTCTATTTGGTAGCAGTTTATTCACTGTAGGCTGATAATAAAAAAAGTATTAAGGACTTTGACTTCACTGGAAGTAATTATCAATAGCTTTTACTATTTATTAGGTAGCAGAGCAACCCTTTCCCTTACTCATCTTGTTTTTACCCTATGAGAGTCTTCTGTGAACAGTGCCCCATGCCGGAGTCAGAAGTGTTCAGTGCTCTTTTTTTCATCAGTGCATGACAGAGAAGATTTTTTGGAGCCAGAAGTGTTCAGTGCTCTTTTTTTTCATCAGTGCATGACAGAGAAGATTTTTTGGAGCCAAGCTGGTTGATTTCTGGCCTCTGTTGGCTGTTAATGTATTTATTTTTTTCAAGTTCTTCAGGTCTCAGTCTCAAATAGAAATTTGGGCTGCTGAAGACACTGAGACCATCTCCCATCCTCACTGCTTGAGGTAAGCCCAGACAACTCAATCTCTGTCCTAAAGCCATGTTTCTGAAGGTCTCTTCCCAAGATCCCAAACTCTCCACATCTGCTCAGTAATTCTTTGGGCAAGGGGGGCAGCAGGAAGGACTGTCTGCACAGTCTCCCACCTGGCTCCCTGAAGGGACATCCTCCCTTTGAAGGACAGCTCCCAGCCTTGCTTTTGGGATGCTCCTGCTTCTCCTGGTGTGGTGGAGGTTGGTGATGCTCCTGAAGGCTGAGGCTCCCCCGTGTCCTTTCGGAAGCCCCGTCGCTATGGCGACTGCGTGCAGCTTTATGATCTGTTTGTTGTCCACCTCTCTCAATCTTCAGAAATGCTTCTGGAGCTTTTATATTTTCAGTGATTTTCATTCAAATTCACTCGTGGGTGGTTTTGAATTCAAGAGAGAAATGATACACTGTGAGGAAAAACTTCAGAAATCTATGTGGTTCACTGTTGCACTCTTTTATTTATTTATGATTAAAAGAGACTTTTTATTAATTTTGTGTCATTGTCATACTGCGCTGAGAACCTAAGAGAGAAAGAGAAAATTTTTTACTTTGGCCCCTGCTTTGGATGCAAAACTCACCAAATTGCTCCCCATGATCCACCCCATGAGCTGGGGTAGCTGTGGCACTGCGAGGAGCAGCAGAGCTGCCCACGTGCTGCCCTGCCCCGATTCTCAGGGGACTGGCAGGAGCCAAGCAGGATGGACCAGAACTTAGGGCCTAAAGGCAATTTTGCCCTGGAGCAGACCTGTGGATAGCCCAGGCAGATCTCCTCCGTGGTGCTCCCAATTCAACCAGGAGATAAATGAAACAGAGGAGCAGTGATGGTGAAGCCTCAGAATGTGCACATGGTAAATGCACCCACCTTTGCTAACCTGCTTATTTATCACCAAGGGACATTTCAAACCCCCCTCCCAGCTTATAAGATAAAGCTTTTACCTGCCAGGTCATAGCACTTCTGATTTGATGATTATTTTAATGAAGGATCAAAACTTGTATTTGTATCCTTCTTGGCCCATTCCCTCTCCAGGGCTTCTGCCTCTGTTTGTCAGAGAGAGTTTTTATTCCTTGCCTTCTGCATATTCTTCCACCTGCTCTGATCTCTCTGTCACAGCAGTCCTAAGAGGTGACAGCTTTGACAAATGTTAGTACTTCTGCATTTGATAGTAATATTTTAGGGAGTCATTTTCTTTCAAAGGAATTTAAATACCTCTCCTTACTTTTGTTGCATTTCAAAATTTCGCATCTTGTGCTGACATGGGAAGAGCTCTTTGGTTGGGAACTCCTGGTTTGCTCTGAAGGTTTGAGATTATCAATGAGGAAATCTTATTTCTCAAAATGTAGTTTAAAAAGAGCTGCCATGTTACTAATAATAAAAATGTATAGAAAAGAAACCAAGAGATTATTGGGGAGAAAAACTGAATGCTTTCAGATCAGAAAAGTTTTAGTTGTGTTTTCATGTAGTTTGGTTGCTAGTATTCATTCATTCTGGATAGTCAAAATAAACTACTTTCTTTTTAGATACCCTAATGTTTTTATTTATAGAGCATGACAAGATGCTCTTAAATTTGGTGTTCTAAAACATAGCAGCATTCCTTGAGAAATGTGCTTAAATGGCACAGGGTATATCAACAGCAGGTTTTGATAAACCTTTCAGTTTTATGTACAGAACCACAACATTGTGAATCTGTTTGGTTGAGTCCTTTTGAAAAGGACCTTTCTTTTTCATCTAGCCCTTGGTGTGGCAATGGGAAGAGGAAAGGAGTGGAGGGCTAGGTTTGCAGCCAGGATCTCATGGTAGTGCTCAGTACCTTGGCTTGGTATCTTATCTTTTTCTATAAAGAAAAGGAGGCTGAAAAAACCCTATTTTACTGTATTTTAGTCTTAGGGAATTGAAAGAACAGCAATTGAATTCAGGACAAATCAATCAAATATCACATCATTGATGGCTTTTTATTTCTTTTTCTACATAACCTGTCTCCAACTATAAAACCAACCATCTTCTGATCACCCAACTTTGCTGATGGACCCAGTTTCAAACAGCTTCCAGCTCAATCACAGACCACCATTTAACTGGACTGAGTCACAAGCTTGCCCTGCAGCAGCCCCTCAAATGTCTGTTTTCTGAAGCTACAAGTAGATCTCAGAGTGGTGTGAGCAGGATATCCAGAAGTGGATGGTGATGCCTCTAGGTGGGACAGGATCTGCAGCTGATACTAATCCCAGTTTTCATGGCACAGTGGGACAAGGCAGAGCCCTGGGGACCCAGAAGGTGTTGTGCAAAGAAGAGGAGGACACATTTCCCAACCACACTGTTTGGCAGCACCTATGCTAAGCAGGGAAGTTGTCTTCAGAATACTGCCAATGGGAGACCTGAAGATAAGCATGTTCAACCCCTTACTACCCCAAGAGGTGTGTTGGTTTGGGGTCATTTATGCAATAAGGACAAAGCAGGGATGAGCTGGGATTCTGAGTTCCTCAGGAACACCCTATGGACATCTTAAACCCCAGGACCAGAGAGCAGCCATCAATGTGGGCAGCATATGAGCAGATTGCAGAACTCACTGGGATTATCAACTCCCTTTCAAGCTCACCCCTACCCTGTGATTGTGGTTTCTGTGCTTCTCTGAGTGAGGCTGACCCTACAGCCCCTTTTACTTCAGCTTGGATTTATCGCTTTAGGGTTGCTGAATCCCTCTGCCTCTCCAGAGAATGGGGTATATCCAACAGCAGCAGATTCTGCTCTCAGGAAATTGCACAGGCTCAGGGAAACCTGGAGATGGTTGAGAGACCCTAAAACTTCCCAGCTAGAGGTTCCCTCTCCTGTTTTGCTGGTGCTATCTAGTAAGTCCATGGCAATGTCCCACCACGCCAGACAGGCTCCAGCCACTGTGCTGGAACTGAAGGGAGAGAAGAGTGCTGAGTGAGAAGAGTGCCTGTGTGGCTGCTGCTGCTGCTGCTGCTGCTGCTGCTGCTGCTGCTGCTGCTGCTGCTGCTGCTGCTGGATAAAACATTGCAAGGGGATGGGAAAGGCCGTGGGGAAGGTGGTGGGAGGGCTCTGGAGGCGGCACCTGCCTGAGGTTGCAGCAGCTCCAGGGTGATTCATCCTGGACTGGGAGTAATCGGCTGCTGAAAGGCTGAGCCCTGAAACTGTTTCATCATATTTACCATTTCCCGCTACATAACACACAACTTTGCAAGGGGCTCTCTGCTCGGTGTTTAGCTGCAGCAAAGCCCTTAGTCACCTCCCGGTGCCAGCAGCCATGTGTCAGTCCTGGGGAAGGGAGCAGGCAAATCAGATCTTGCAAGAACAGGCAAATTACTTTCACTTTCTCAAGGGAAAAACCCCAAACAAACAAACAAAAAAAAGACGATAGTAAGAGGAAGTGAATACTTAAAATAAGTAGGATCCAAAGTGAGCTCCTTTATTACAGAAAAGCCAGAACAATCTACTGGCATGGTATGGGGGTTGAAAGTGTCCAAGTGATGGCTGCAAAATCTTTCTGTTCAAGAAGATGCACACACTGATGGCAAAGCAAGTGATCACAATTTTGCTAACTGCTTGCTGTAGTTTTATCTGACAAAGCTCCTCACTCAGAGCTGAGAAAATAAGTGTCCCCTCAGCAAAGCTCCATGGGCCAGGAGCCTAACACATCCAGGCTCCAACATGCTCTGAGAAGAAGATAATCTTATAGAGAAGATCTACTGAGAACATTCATCATCATGTGTTTTAAGATGTTTGGTTGCATAAAATATTAGTGGATTCATTTTCCAAGACAGGATTTTGCTCACAAGCACCTGGAGAACTTTATCAGAGCGTTTTGCTTCCTTCTCCTCCACCTCAGTCACTGAACTGGAAAAATGCACAAAACAAACGATCAGGTAGAGATTGCAGTGATCACAGCACTCCTGATGGGAGGCATGAGGCAGGTATACTCTCGAAGATTGTCAGGTCCTCCTGTCCTGTAACCACCCCTGCAAAAGAGGCTGCAGCAGGAGCACCCAGGGACAATACGGCACATTTACAGGGCTCACTGCTCTGTGCCAGCAGCCAGATGCACTCTGCAATCTTCTAGCCTTCAAATCACCTCTAAAGGTGATCCACAATACCCTCTGCTGGCAATTCAGTGGTGGGGAGTCTCCCATCCTCAGTATGATGTCAAATGTCCCCTATCTTTGGTATGATGTCATTGGTCTGTGAGACTCCTACACCTCTGGGAGTAAGAAACCTCTGCCAAACCTTCTACCCCAACAGCCAGATTTATATGCCAGTGAAAGACCACTCCAGCCATAAACCAGGAAGAAGCTCTTGTAGAAATAACCCTTCTCATTAAGTCCTCGTTGAGATGCATGGTGCAGTTCATCTCATTTGATCTACAGCTCCAGCATGTCCTGACTTCAGCCAACATCTTGTAGGTGATGTTTTCAAATTTCCTTTCGGCATGATGAAAGACTGAAAGTTTAATTTATAAAAAGAAATAATCTCAGCTCCTGAAGCTGAAATTTCAATTTCATCACCTTGCCCAGGAGCTGGGACCTTGGCACAGATGGATAGCGTTTATCTGTTAATCCAGACCCGAGTGAAGAAAGGAAGAAAAAGCTTGTTGTTAGAGGACTAAAGAGAGAAATAATTTTGGGGTCTGCTCATATCCAAGACTCAAAAAGCACTGATGCACTGAGGCCTTAAAGTGTATTTTTGCAGAGGTCAAGTGCACGTCCCCAGCATGGAATGATCAGAATAAAAATTGGCATTAAATTCTGTGTGACTGAAACCTTGATTCAGAGTCACTGCAAGTGAAAACCATAGAGAACATGAAACCCTGTTAGAGTTGTACTACAAGGCTTTGAATTTTTTTTCCCTACCCCTCTGGTGCATGATGTTCCTGCAATTAATTTAGTCTATGTTTCTAACAATGTGTGTGCAGAAGGAGGGGGAGTAAATTGATTTTTGGTTTTCCTTGTATCAAAACAGTGTGGCTTGCTAAAGGAAGAGCTTACATTTCAGCCTCAACATATATCTCTGTCACATCCTGGATAATCCTTGAAAGATACTCCAAAGAGTAGATTTTGGGGAGTAAAAAAAGATGCACACAGAGGCGTGCAGGAGGACCTGTGTGCTGCTGCTCACAGAAGACAGGTGAGGATGGGGACCGTGCACAGGGATGTTGGATGCTGGCATCAGCAGCACACAACTGCCTGGAGGCCACCCAACAGAAATGGCTTGGACAGACAAAGATGAGGATGGGAACTCACTGGCAAATTACTTGTGATCTTGCCATGACTCACTACAGAAACTTCCCTACCTCAGCTCATCTTCCTTACACATCTTTACTGGTGACTGATTCGTGGCAGTCTGTTTTTTTTCAAGCTTAGAAAGCCACCCAAACACACAAGCACTGAGTAATTACCATACATGTCTAGCACCTAAATAAATAAAAGTGCTTGCCCTGCACTTTTCTGATCCAAAGCATTGTAGACTCTGAGTAATCACTTCTAAACCTGTGTTACAGATGTTTGTGTTGCTTTCCCGGGCCTGCCAGCAAGAAAGCTGAGGTGGAGGATGAGCCTGATGTCCTGGAAAAGCCGCAGAGTCAGACTGAGTGAGCAGGGGTGTGGCAGAGCTTTTCGGCTCCTCTTGCTGCACAGAGCCTTTCCACAAAGGCAGAGCCAGGACTCGTCTGTATTTCTCTTCCTGCTGTCCTTCTGAACACCATTCTGGACACAAATGTCCACAATTTCATGGACTAAATACCTTCAAGCTTATACCTTCCAGGAGATGCACATTACCTAATCTTCTTCAAGCCTCTGTATGGTTTATACTGCAGCTGATCCCAAAGCATGAGCAAGAGAAAAAAACAGTGGTGGAAATCCAAGGAAAGAAGGAAGCCAGAGCAGCTCTGACAGCTTTTATGTCTTCTCCTAAAGTTGCCATGGACATACATGGAATGGGGGAAGCACATGTACCCATGTCTGTCACTCACAGCAGTTTGGAATGGGGGTAAGAGGACCTATCACCCCAAGGCATTTTCCTGAATGAGCTGCTGGAGATCTTTGCTGCTGCCTCCCATAGCCACCTCCTGGCTCAGTAGAGCTGGTGGCACCAGTCTCCTCCAGCAGTGCCTGCAAGTGTATGGGAAGCAGGCAGAGGCAAGGCTGAGGAAATGGGGAGGTATAGAGCAGGGTGGATGGATCAAGTGTCCAGAACAGAGAAAGAAAATTGAAATCCCATAGAGGGAACCCTTCCTTCTCTTGGAAGGCACTTTGAAGGGCTGTTTTAAAAGATTCATGCAGTGGACTGAAGAAGAAGAAGAAGACATGCTTGAGGTTCAAGCACATATTGCTTTCAGGTATGTTCATGGGGCATTTAGGGACAGCTTGATCTATTTAAGATGCAGAAGACAGTCCAAGATATACTGAAAATTTGGAACAAAACTGAGGGACATTATGTTGGTACAACCAGATAAACAGTCTGTTCCTCTTTCAAAGTAAAGCAGATTTTACTATAGTTATTTCTTCGTTATATCCTCCTGTTTTGTACTTCAGATGAGTGCTGTACCCAGAGAATGAAACTGCTTTGTATCCACATGGCTGGGGGAAGCTGCTCAGGTCTGGCTGGGGAATGAAACCTGTCCCTGGAAAGAAGATACCCATAAACAGTGAAAATTTACAATTTGTCAAAATTGTACAGAGAGTCTTTTAATTAAAAGAAAAGTAAAGCAAGGCAAAACAAACCCCAACCTAATTATGTTAGTCTCATGATGATGGATTCAGCCTACTCTTACTTTACCTTCAGCTCTCCTTTTTCAATGGCTGGGAATGGATATACATATTCAATGCTCACCCTGGTTCCAGAACTGTATTCAGTCCAAAATGTAAAATTGCTTTGTTTAAATGTCCTTCTTAAGTCTCCAGCCTTGAAGCTTTCATTCGTCAGTGAAGTGCCAGTGTTCAGACCCTGGCTTTCATCTGGAGGCAGGAGTGTCAGTGTTTCATCCTTAGGGTGTCAGAGGTTTCCAGTCAGATGTTGGACAAAACTCCACTTTTCAAGGAGATTCTCACAAACTGTTGGAGCTTTCTGAGCCTATTTTGTCCAAGAAAAAATATTTTAGATCCATAATAAGGAGTTTATTCCAGATCTTTTCCTATTTTGTATGCAATATTTTAGTTATGGTTTTACTCATGCCAACACCACGGACTGCTATTTGATTATGGTTCCTGTGAATGAAGTAAATAGCTCTGCATTCCAGCTCACAATAATAACACAGCTATATTCTTAGTTGGCCTTGGCCAAGACAAGCTATTAAAATGAGTTTTGTTTTGTCACGTTTCATCTTCTGAATCATCTTCAGGAAGTGTGGATCTGGTGGAGAGGCACTGAACAGGCAGGAAAAACACTAAGGTGATCCTCTCATGCCAGGATCTGCTGGGACAAAAGCAATAATGTTCCTTGTCTCTTAATGCTGTGCAAAGGTGTGTGTGGAAAAAGGCACATTTTTTAATGTGTTCAAAATACAGCCCCCTTTTTTTGCCAGTTGTAACTCATGGTGAAATGCCTGTGCTGACTCTCCTCTGTCTTCTGCTGCCGGGAGGTGGGCAGTGGAAAACACAGCACCAGGCTTTGTCAAGTGCTTCCCTGTTACTGGAGAAATTTTGTTCTGATAGGGTGAAAAGAAGGTTATTTCATATGGCTTGAACTGTGCAGCCTGATACAATCATTAGGAAGCTTTGACTGTGTTATAAATAACTTGTGATACTAGCACAGCTTTGTGCAGGTGCCTCTCTGAAGCTCTTACCTTGGCAGCTGCTGTCAGCAGCCTCCCCTAACGTGGAGGCAGCCCATGATGGCAGTCACTGGTGGGGATGGTGGGCTGGAGACACCATCCTTGTGCTCACTGTGTGATGCTGTGCCTTCTGCTTTGCTGCACATGAGGAAAGCTCAAGCCCTTTCCGCTCCTCACACTCACCACCCCATGTTCTCCTTGGCATAGGCTCATTACTTTATTTGTCTAGGGTTGCATCCGTGCCTGGATCCCATAGGCCCTTGGTAAGGATCCAACATCACTCATTGCATGGGAACACCTTTTTTTTGAAGGGACCAGAAAATTTCAGGGCAGTCAGGAGAGAAGCCTTCTCCTCAGCAGAACAAACCTCTGAGCAGCTGCCAATTAGCTGCTGTAACGGCTCAAGATGTCAGGTAGTGTTTGAAAGCCAGAGATTTATAATCCAGAGTCACATAAGCTCTATGGCAAATCAAATCTGTGATGGAAAAAAAAAAAAACACCCTGTAATAAAAAGATTCAGCACAGGAAGTCTGATAAACTGTTAATTTTACTTAGGATAATTACAGTATTTACATCTAGGTAGCGCTGACAGTTCAAGGCTTTGATATACTCTAATGTGATTTATGGGCAGCAGAAGGGAGCTGGGTTGAGCTCATCTCCCCACCTCAGGCACATCTGCTCTATGTGCAAAGCTCTGATGAGCACGTGCTGCCACAATAGAGAGGACTGGCCACAGGTGCCTCCTGTCAGAGGCATGACATCTTCATGGGCTGCTGCTCAGAGATGACCAGGGGTTATTAAACACTAATGAAGATACTACAGTTACAGACAGCTCAAAGAGCTTGGCAATGCACTCAAGGGAGTGAGCCTAAACTGGTATGCTGATTCCAGAAGAGAAGTGGGAAAGGAGAAAGTAAATGAGGCTGCCTCATCTTCCAGGAGCTCCTTTTAGTCCTTCAGTAGGTGGCTGATCAACAGTGGCCTCAAACCCAGGCCCACCATCATCACCTGTAGCTCCATTCTGCCAATGCAACCTACAGCACAGGTGAGGAAATGGCCACAAAACAAGTAATGGCTGAGGTTCTAACAATGATTTGCAGCACAAATGCTGCAGTTGCTTGTGATTTTGAGGATTTGTTGTGTCCCTCTCCCATGGATGCCATCCTGCCCCTTGGAGGTCTCTCATCATGCAGGATGAGCCATGTCAGTGAGGTGGTGGAGGTAGTCACAACCCGGGACAGAAATATTGCATGAGCACAGTGGTTGCAGAAACACTAAAACCAATTTTTGAGAGAGATGTCGTATGTAATATGGGAGCAGAAGGAGCATCTCAGGTTTGAAAGGTGGGTGGTGCCTGGACCAAAAAGATAACGTGGTTTGGGTTTAACATCAGCTGACTATTGTCTGAAATGAAGCTGAGGCTCATGGGTGACATCAGGGGGCATGGGAACAAGGTCTGGGAAATAGGTAAAAATCCCCTGAAACAAATCCAGCATGGGCCTTTTTGCTTTCTGAATTTTACCCTCCTGGAAGTTGTGTCCAATAGACTCATTGGGATTCATGTTTAGCTGAAACATCTCAAGAAGATTCCCCATGGATAAAATGATATCTGTCCTAAAATGGCTCAAAAAGGAAGGGGTATCTAATTTTGCCTCCTACTTGGGAGCAACACTTCTTTGCCATCTTACTGCCTCACTGGGAAGGCACACAGTGGCACCAAGAGACACCCAAAATATCCACCATGAGGACAAAATATCCACTGTGAGGACAACTTTGTGTTGATTCTCACACGAGTCCCATTAGGGAGTCTTGGAAGGTTTCTGTAGAAACCAGAGGCTCAGAACAATCCTTGCAGAGCTGTTGTCCTGCTTTGTAGACTTTAATCTCTGAAAATTGCACAGATCAGTGATCTATGAGTATTAAAATGTTTGGTCTCCACTTAGTTAGGCAGAGAGATGGATGGCCACTCACTCTGCATGGAGCACTGGGACATGAGAGCTTTGGCACCTGGAGCCATCTCTCATCCCCGAAACCAAACATGAGTAAAAGGGTTTTGTGACAAGGATAATGACTTGTACACTGAAACCATGCAAAACTGAACTTGTGTTTTACAGAAAAGGCTGCAGCTCTGGGGTGGATTTTGGCAAGCACGTGCCTCCAAAAATCCACAATACTGACATTTGGTAAAGGGTGGGAAGGGGGAGGAGCACATAAAACGTCCAAGCCCATGTTTTTCATTAAAAAATCATAATGTTTCATGTCTAAAATATCAAAATTATTAATTTCAATGCATCCAATACAACTGTGATGAAGAGACTGCTCCAACAGCATATCACTTCTCTCTGTGAGTGGACAGAAGATGAATGTCCTTTTTGATCTGCATTGAAAATGGTGTCTTCTAGGACATGGGAGAGGAAGGAGGATGAAAAGGATATTAGGCAGGCTGTATCTCAAGAGAAGAAAACTCCCTTTAATCCCCTTCCCAGCAAATAAACATCAATTTGAGATCCAGCACAGGAAGATGAAGAGCACATGGAGAGTAAGAACAGCACAATCAGAAGAAAAGCACACATTCTCAAGAGCACCATCAGAGCACTGGCACTTTGCATTCCCATCCCATCCCTACCATGCTGGTACATCTGATTCCTTTCCAGAGGAAACTGCTCTGTTGTGTTCCTGGTTTATATGTTGGAGCAGTGAGGTCAGGACTTACCTTTCATGCAAGGACAAAGAAATCAGGTGATGCAGCCATATTCACAGTCATATGTAAAGAAAAGGCAGCAAACAGGCAAATTCCAGACTGCTGCAGTGGAGTGGGTAAATTCTTCAATGCAACAGGCAGTGGTGCATCCCCACACTCAGATTCAGCTTCTCCAAAATCACCCCACAATCAGATTCAGCTTCTCCAAAATCAGTTGGTGCTAATTTCCAATTTCCAATGGACTTTCAAATCAAACCTCAAATGCCTTTTTTTTTTTTTTTTTTTTTTTTTTTTTTTTTTTGCTTTTGCAAACAGGACCATTGCTGGGTACGGCAGGATGCAAAGACCTGGTGAGGTACCCCTTTTGTGTCCAATGGAGAGAGGCTGGAAAGCTGCTAAAAAAGGGAAAGAACAAGCCAATGCCCTGTTGTTGTGAAGGAGTCAAGTAGCAGAGAGACAAAACAGAACTTGCAGCACCTTGGCTTCTGGGATTTAATGCAATGTCAGCCCAGGTGAGCCCAAAATCACCCAACTAACCTCCTCCCTCAGGCTGCAGAGGAAGGGCACCACTGGTACCTTGGATCTCCATGGGAACCATATCAGAGAGAGGGGAAATAAAAGAGGAGAGCAGAGAACAGACCAGAGTGAGCAGCAGGGAATGGGGAGAGGGCGGTGGTGGGGTGAGGGGCATGTGGAAACCATCCATGCACCAAGGTGTCCTGTGGTGAGCAATAACAGGCTTACTGTAAAGCCTGCTGCAGTGGGGAGGAAAACTGAGCAATGTATGGAGCCTCTGATGGGGAATGGTGTGTTTCCTCACAGCAGATTAAACCAGCAGCAATATTGGCAGAGGGAGCTTGTGAGGAAAAGCAAAAGCAGGCAAGAAGAGCTTGCTCTTCCCACAGGTTTTGTGGGGAGAAGGTGGTGAGCAAAGCAGGGAGACAAAGGATGTTTCTCTACACCCATCCTCCTCTTCCCCTCCAGCCCCCAGAGGAACCTGCATTAGGAAAATACCCTCAGCAGTGTCACCTCCTCCTCTTTTTCTCCAGCCATGGCCTGGGAATCTCTAGGCAGTGATGGCTGTCACCCAGGCTGGGGTGAGCAACCTGGGGTGCCAGTGTCTCCTCCTACAGTGCCAAGGAGTTCATCCCCTTGTTGGATAGCAAAGCAGCTGATATAGGGCAGAAGGATGGGAGCTCATGGTGGTCCAGGAGAGGGCTGGCAGTGTGCTGGCCATGCAACACTTCACAGGCATCAACTCCACACCCTGCAAGTGCCTTTCTGCTGTTCCATGACAGCACCACATTATTGCAGCCCAAATACAATGGGAGATCACCCACACATTGGCAAAGGGACGGGCTTGTGTTCTTCATCAAGGGTGGGCCCCATCTTCCAGAACACCTCCTTGCCTGCCTGACAATGGGAGCAACACAGAGACTTAGTCTTGGTCTCTGCCTGTGCCCATCTCTGAGTTATCTTCTCCCCCTCCCCCATTCTTGGCTGCTCCTTTTAACTCAAGGAATGAAACTCCAGGCAGAGTCAGTCAGGGAAGTGGCGTTACTGCCATTCTCTGCCCTGATGCCTTTGGAGGAGGCAGTTTTTTAGAAATAGTGCAGATCTTCCCAAGTGGGTGCTCCCCTCCTGGAAGCTCAGCTCTCTGCCTCACAGGTTTTGCTGCAGCTCACACACCACCAGTGCTGCTTAGCTCATCTTCACATCAGCTCTGCTGACATGGCCCCAGACCACTTGGGAATGCCATCAGTTTCTTTATGAGGAGATGGTGGGAGAAGGATGACAGCTGCAGGCCCCTTTCTTACTTGCACACAGACAACGCCACACTCAAAGGTGTATTTTCTCACATGTGGTTGGGGTTTCACCATCACACCTGACCATAGAGAAGTGGGAGCACCTCCTGGGGTGCCCCTGCAAGGGGTATTTGCACAAAACCACACAAAGCAATTGCAAAGCTTCCTCATCCCAGCCCAAACAGCTGCATCTCCACAGATACTCCCTCCTTATCTGACTGTGGCAGGAAGACATGATGATGAAGTTCACTCCATAGAGTGTTGCTACAAATCTGGAAAACTGGTTGAGGCTTCAGCCATTTTTCTCAGACATCAGGCATTTTTCAACCAGCAGACTCCTGACAGCCTGGCATTTTTTAAATGTACAGTCTGTAGTGATTTTGACAGGAAAATTCCCATCCATCCCCTCCTACTGCCACACAGCCCAATGTGCTGTGTCATCCTGGCGTCACATTGTCCTGATTCTGGCATCTTAAAGCAAGACCACTGAGGGATTTAGCACACGAGGCACAGCCAATGCCATGCAGCACCTGCAGCTCATTGTCTCCTTTGCAAAAGGCAGAGAAGGAAGTCACTGTCTGGTCATTTTGGCTGCTCTCTGCCATGGGCTGCTCAGCAATGCAGCCTGCTTCAGCTGACAGACTTGTAGAAAGAATCAGAAAAGTCAAAATTACCTTCTGCTCCGCAGCAGGTCTACCAGTGATTTGTTTTTCTCTAAGCCAGGCAGCTGCAGGATACACTGTTCTCTGCAGTTTTAACTGTCATTCTCTCCTGATTTTATTTTCAAATCCACAGTTCAAATGCATTCTCCATTTATAGGAAGGGCAAATGGCACTGACATGGTCTTTTCTCTCCTGTGCACCTATCTTCCCCACATGATACTTAAAAATGTGCCCTATTCCTCCTTCCTCCCCAAGAAGCTCTCTGTATTTTGCAAAAAGGAGAAGCTGTAGTCAAAAATGGTTGTTGCTACAGGAAAAAAGGCAGTGGGAATAAATGGGCTTTCTCCCACATCTAGCAGAGGTGGAGAGGCTGAACAGTAAGTTAGGACAGAGTGAGACCAGCCCGAGCAAGCAAACATTCCCTGGGGAAATGGGGCACTTTGTGCCCTTGGATAAAAGAAATCTCTTGTACCTTCACCTGGTGCTGCCTGTGCCACACAGCTTCTCTCTGAAGCTTTTCCTTGTCTCTCCAAGCATAAGCCTTAATTCACTACAGAAAACAGAGCTGCAGGCAGCCCTGTGCTGCAGCAGCCATGGCCCATCACCTGTGCAGCAGGGGAAGTGGCAGCAGGGCCACTGCAACCAGCAGCAGATGAAAAAGGATTTTCTTTCCTGGCCATGTAAGCAGTTGGTGCTTTACACTCTGTATTTTTCCATTTGTGAAAACCAGGTTTGGGACAGACACTACAAAAGCATCTGAAATCAAATTTAACAGAGTTTTACGCACTGCAGCAGAGCAGAGTTTCAAAGGGTGTTTAGGGGAGAGTGCCTGTAGCCAGCCATTTGGAGGGTACATTAAAAAAAAAAAGACAATAAAAAACACCAAATCCCCTTGTCTTTCTGCGGGCACAGCCTTAAGCAAATGCACACAAAGCCACAGAGGAGAGGAAAACGTTTCTGTCCCCAGCTAAAACAAATATGCCCAGGGCAATATGCACAGATGAAAGAGGGATGAATCAGAATGATGTAGCTGGGCCCAAAACAAAGTTCTCAAGGATATAAATTGGTGAGCATCTGGGTACCAGGTCCTGAAAAACCAAACACTGCAAACAAAATGGACAATCAAGACCAGGGACATCTGACATTTCCCTCATCTTGACAGGACATTAAATAGGAGTTCAAATTTCAGGGAATGGCATTTAACCTGGATCCCCTGTTGCCTGGGTGAATACTTTGACCACTGTTGAGATCATCTTCCCCCCCCTCTTCTGTTCCCTTCCTGCCTCCATCACCAAAACTACCTGACAAATCCAGGATAAACTTTCTACCAAGGAACATGGTAAATAAACTGTCTAGCTATAAACTCTTCTAGTCCTACTTGTTCCTGTTTTCTTCTTAAGGGTGGAAAACAGTGAGCCATATCATTTCAGAGCAATGACACCAACTGATAAAATAATCCTGACATTTGCTTGCTGCAGATTAGAGAAAGCCCCAGCAATTACAGAAAACTGCAAGTTTTGGTTCTCTCAATGGCCATCTTTAGCCCCTATCGCTACAGTACACTAATCTTTAACATCAGCTATCAAATTTCCCATCCTCAGTAACTAGCAAAAAAAATGGCATCCAAAGATGGCATCATGAATAGTCAAGGACAGAAATCTACCATGTCTAACACTGCTGACATAAAGAGGCAGCCTTTTGTAGCAGGAAGAATTTCTTGGATGCTGTTTCAGTTCCCAGCATCTGCTGAGGCTGTTGACATAGAGGGCAAAATTTGATGCAGTAGGGATACCAGGCCATTTGGCAGAGGAGACACCAAACAGAACATTATGTAGTTTTCAAAGGAATGATTTTTGGCCAGTTGGACTTGAACTGGGAAAAATACCACTAGAAAGCAAATAAAGAATTGGTTTGCTTATATACTGCTTACTTTTAGCTTTCCAGCCAGTCTAGCACATGAATTTCCTGAGTTTACTTTCACTCAACACATGAAAGCACTTTATGAACACTGACAAAAAGTGACATCCCATTTCTGTTCCCCAAATCTAAACAGCTGGAACTGGGAAGTTAGTGAAAATTTCCTCTGCAGGGAAGGTGGTCCAGTCAAACTCAAGAGTAGAAGTGAGAGAATAGTTTCTAATGATGACACAACCCCTAATTGTATAGATCATCATTTCAACTCTGCTCTAATAAAGCATGTCCACACAAAAAGCTATTTGCATAAACTACTCTTAGCCAGGCCATGTCCTGCACCCACTGCACTACACAATGGAGCTTAACACCAACCTCAGTGAGCCAAAGGTGTGGTTCTCATTTGTGTGGGAGTAGAACCAAACTCACAGTCAAAAGCCTGGCACAGCAAAAAAGAAGCACTCCCCAGCTAAAGAGTTAAGCTTAGTTTAAGTCCCCAGTCTGCAGATAATTCTCCTCCCTCATGCTCTGACTGCCCGCTCCTGAACACAAGACAAAAAACTTTGACAGGAAGCTCCAGCAGGACTTTATTCAATGGTATACAATAGGAAGAAATTAGCATGAAAGAGGAATTGTATACATTACTGACTTTCCAAGTCACTAAAACAAACCCATGGTGACAAGAACAATTGAGTTCGATGACATAACAAGAAGCGTGGGACCATCTCTCTAGTGTCCATACCTGCAAATAGATAATATGTTAATGCTCTTTTAAAAATTACAATTCATAGGAGTGCTGGTCTGGGTGGATTTACTTTCATTCTACCACAGCATAATTAACATATAAATGGGTGAAATACTATTAAGGAAATCTTAGGAAGTTCTCCACATTTTACTTCCCCTAAAAATCTACCCAGTTAGAAGAGAGCCCATGTGGAGAGATCTTGGTATCAGTTATCTTTTGCCCTGAATCCCACTTCAAATATATCTGGCATAAGGCAAGACCAAAATTTGTCACAGCCCCAGACTGAGCACAAATCAGAAAATATTAATTCATGTCTCTGTTTCTCATCATGCTGTCCATGCAATATGAACTGATCAGCCAGACAACATGGACTCAGTTTTCATTGTGTGTTCAGGAAAACATCTTAATATCAAAACCATGGTACTTCAGTTGTCACGTCAATGATGATTTGCAGAACTGTCTACCAGAGCCCAGACACAATCCTCAACAGTTATAATACCTGTTTTGCTTTTTTTCAGTCTGGACTCTGACAAGAATTTTTTTTTTAAAGTGGTTGGGGAGAAGAACAATCTGAGTTAAGATTACTAGATTAATCTTACAGTTAAGATTACTAGATCAATGGTGCAGAATGAAGGAAGTGATAGGCAAACTTCCTAACTATTCTCAATGGACAATTACTTCTCAAAATATGACAATCCCTCAAAAAGCCATTCTTGGATCTCCTACTACTACTCTTGACAGGAAACCTTTAAAAAACATTATAAAACAAACAATACAGCAATTAAAAATAAATGGACCAAAGCTGCAGGAATGGCTACATGGACACTTGATTTCCAGATGCTAGGAAATCAGCTGTATTAATCTCTGAGGCTATCAGAGTTATAAAACAAATCATCAAGATAACAGAGGGACCCAATAAGATCCCTAGCACCTCAGCAGTAATACTTTGGAACCCAAGCAGCTGAATTCAGGTCATCTTCTAAACCCAAATTGCTCTTGCAGCAGCACACTATTCACCTGAGACTCTACTTCTAGCTTATTCCATTTCTCTCCTGCTCTCCATTCTTTAGAGAGAATGTCAGTAGAAATCACTACTTTTTAACAGCTCCTACATAGCCCACAGCTGCTTGGACTCGCTTCAGAGCTCACTTAGAATCAGGTGACTAAGGAAAGAACCTCTCTGAACAGCAACCATGCCCTCAGACACATCAGTCTGATACTGATCATTTATATTTACAGGACAAGTGGACTTTTCTCCTTGCAATCTGTGCAGGATACGTACTTTTGGAACTCCCATTCCCTGTTGTCCAGCGGACATACTTGGCGAGTTTTGAGCCAGCGAGAGATGCAGTGGAAGTGGAAAGCGTGCTGGAAGACAAAGTGCAGATCACATCATTTCAGAGTGTATGAATGCACCTCAATGCAAAAACTACCACTGAAAGCATCACAGGAAGAAGAGAGTTTGCAGGCAAAGGTGGGGACGACTGATTAGTCAATTAGCTGATAAACACCAAGGAATTGATCCACATTTTCACAGAGGAGGAAACATTAGTGAAACGGCAGCAGGGAGCCTGTTCCACAGTGCATACTGTGGCAACTGACTGACTTCTAATGAAGGAGGGAGTGCAGAGTTTTAGCAGCTGCCAAAATTGGCAGAGCAGATGCTGATAAGAAGCATAATCAGAAAGAAAGGAGAGGATTTCAGAGTGAGTAGCAGGGATGACATGAATGTATATATGCTGAAGGAAGCTTTCTGTCAGTTTGCAGGAGATAACAGAGCCTGAAGAAAAAGGAATTTGCAAAATTAGAAAAAAAAAACAACCCTAATTTATGTATTTGATAAGGGCAACTGTTCTCTTACCCCATACAGCTACTTAAAACCAACGTTCCACTTGTGGTCACCCTCACACACAACAACATAATTTTGACATTAGAATATCCTGACATGGTTTAAAATTTTGCCCTTGTCCTCTGCAGACAGAATTGCAACATTTATGGTCCTGTTCCAGCATTGTCACGTTGTAACTCAATCCCATAGCACAGTAAAGATGGGATTGAGGATCAGGAAGTTATTCCACTATGGAATAGTTTATTTTCCAACTCAGGCCAGGCTAGCTAAGAGGTATTCAAGTTTGGAGTTAACATGCTAGTGGGACCAATTGATTTGATCTTCCCCCAAAACTGGAAGGAAATCAGCTGGTTACCCCAGACTGACTCTTTGAATTAGCCTGCACACAGACAAATCAAACAGGCTGACATCCAAGTTATTCTATTAGTGGGGCAAAGGAAAAGGTGCAACTTGTAGGTAAACCATGATTAGGAAAATCATGCTCTATTATTCCTTTAAAAAAAAATATATATATATATATATTGAGGCTTATCTTCCTCCCTTTGCTTCTTTGTCTTATTAGATCTCTCCATCTTTCACTTTTTTCTCTCTCTCCTTTCTACATTCTAGCAAACATAAGGACTTTAAAATTCTTATTTCTGGTGGATTATGTGAAACATGCTACAGAACTGATTCTGCCTCACATCTTCAAAAAAGGAGGATAGCATCACCCCACACAAGCTCCACAACAGAAGTTTTCCTTACATTGCAGACACCCCATGCAACTGTGCATTCCTCAGAGGTAGCCGATGCTTGGTTGGCTTGACATTCTATGCCTGTGGAAATAAAGATGGAACAAATACACACAGCAGTTGAAGATGTACATGTACTAACTGGTAGATTCCTTCATAATAGCAAATGTAGGCAGGGGAGGAGGAGCTCTTTTGTGGTGTTTAACACACCAGAAAGTATCAAGAGCTATGGTTTAATGTGCACTGTTTTTCCAAAAGTATCATTTCAAAACATTCTTAATCCTGATTTCCTCCTTCCTCTACTTTTTTAGTATTCCAAAGTTCCAGAGGGCAAGAATACATAACTCATCTGCTGGCAACATGTGTTTGTTTTCCAAATTTCAAGGATAAAGATTTTAATTTTTTCCTCTTGTGTTCACAGAGATGTCTTTTGATGATGAGTTGACATCTTAAACTTCTTACCCAGGTTTCTCTCAATACAACTTCTTATATGTTCCTGTCAGACATTATGTACTTTATTTGCAAATTAATTTGCTCGTGTAATGCTGGAGCTTGCCTGTCTTTATTGTATAGTCTTGTGAAAGGTAAGTACATCCCAAAAATCCACAATAGGAAATACAGTATGATTTAGATAGGAAATACAGTGTGGTTTGGACATTTTATACCTTGGAGCTGAGTTCCCAGGAGGATCCTCAACCCTAACTTTTTATGAGTTTGGGTTATGTTTTGGGCTTTTGTGTCAGATAGTTTAGATGAAGGAGATGAAAAAGAGTGAGGTAAGAAAAACAACACTGAGAAAATAAATCCTACAAGCCAGTTCTCCATTCTAAGGCCTGAACAAATCACTTCTGCTCCAGTTTAAGAATAAACTTCAGAAGAAAAAAAGATTTTTCCAACTTCTCCACCATCAGCAGCACAAACCTGTAAGACTAACATTTTACTTCTTGTTAAAGGATGCCTTTTTTAGGAGTCAAGCCCAAATGATTTTAAAAGATCTGCTGATAGATGATCAGCCTAGAACTCAATACACGGGCTTGCTGCTTTCTTGTTTTGCAGATTTTTTTTTTCCCCTGGCAAAGAAGATGTCTGAACGAGCTCCAATTCTCTGTTCACTCTTTGTGTGCTTGAATATGCTTAGAGGAAAAGGAATTTGATTCACCAATTAAAGATTAAAAAACTTCCAAACCCCACAGGTTTGGCTGAAAAATGTGATCTCTACTTGTTCTGTCCCATTCTTCCCTTTCTCCATTTTCACGCTTTTCAGGTGTGGAGGTGCACAAAATAAAAAAAAATGCCCATTTTTTCTGAGATGCAAGAGATGTCAATTGATCTTGGTCATGAGGAACTACTCAAAACAAGAATGATGTCCTAAGAAACTCAGTAGCAACAGCTGTTCTGCAAGATTTGAGTGAACCTGTATTTATCATATGGTTAACATCAAAGATATGCTATACCACAGCAGGAAGTCCAAAGCTCAATCCTTTGCCTTGCTATAGAAGAAAACAAAATCCAGTACTTCAGTCTTAATTCCCAAATCTTTCAATACATACAGCAATAAATCTAAATCTGATTGAGAATATGGAAGGTGCTCAAGACCCTCGAAGAACTTCAATTACTTTGGATACTTGTATAAAATTCTACACCTGAGATCTTTGCAACAATTTCACTGTTACTGCAGTATGGACTCAAGGTCATGGGGCATAGTATGTTAACTTTTAAATATCTGATCAGTGTTGGTACAGTAATCGATCATGGTGAGAAGATGAGTTGTAGGAAAAGATGAGGAAATTAATCTGAAGGAAAAAAGTCAAAGAGCAGCAAAGTTTAACTCAGAAAGCCTCTGCTGAAAGCAAGGAAAATACTCCAGCACACAATATGCTTATCTTGTTTCTTCTCTTTCCCTGCTAGAAACAAAATATTGGGCATATTAGACATGAAGTCCATCTAGCCCATTTTTTATGTCATTTTGCCTTTTTTTTTTTTTTTGTCTCTCTAAGAGGCCCTAACATTAGAGCTGCATGAACACAATTTTTAATTTTCAGGATTTTAAGGACTCTGTATTTTGCCTGGGAGTAAGAAGGAAGAAAGATGGTTTAGGTAAGGAAAACAAGCACCACTGCCATTCATTTCAGTGTCACTGAAACTTTCACTGACAAACCTAAACTTTCACGGACAGTCTAAAGCATGACAGTCCCAAAAGTTTAAGAGGATGGATGAACTTTTGTGGAGGTGCCTGAGGAGGAGTCCTCTGGTGGTGATGGAAAGCCCTTCCAACAAGACACCCGAGTTTAGCTCCCTCATCAAACTCACTGGGGACTACTGCCAGCACTGCTACCTTTGACTACCAAAAAAGGGCTTCCCAAAAGCTGAAGCACTTTCTGGTCTCCTGCTTGCTTCATTTCAGAAAAGGAAAATATATCAACAAATAAAAAAATAAATTAAATACATGGACAATCTCCATCCTTGAATGAAAGCTGATGATCCTGGCTCTTGAAAGAAAGAGAAGCTATTTACCATCTGCTGACCCAAAAGAAGTTGTAAAAGTGAGATAGTAACAGGTACTGGAGGAATATTGAATGACTCTTCTGTTACCTTGCTTTTGACAGAGTATCTGCAGGTGAGGACAGAAAGAGACAGCTAAAACCTGAAATACCTGAAAATAATTGTGAAAGATGCAATGGAAGCATTTCAACTGAGGGAGTTGTGGAAATGCATCTTAAAAAATGGCAGCTTCTGAATCTTGGCATTGTAAGAACCAGCCCACTTCCTATGCGTTTTCTATTGCAGAAATCACCTGTCTATTTACACATCAAGAAATAAATACAAACCCATTCCATCTAATAACATCCTGAGATTTTTCTCTGGATTCTATGCAACATATCTATCTTTGTGAAGCTGGATTCATGGTACTTGGCATGTTACCATCAAAGCAAGGGGACAGTATTTTGATGGCACATTTTACACAGTTCAAAGCTATACAGGTCATCTTACTACAATAAGACGTTACACATTTTAGACCAGAAGATAATCCAATATACTAAACAAACTGTTAACACTCCCCAACTTACTATGTTGCAGTGACAACATCAGAGAGCAAGCCTTTGAAGAAAGACTAAAGTAAAATCTCAACAGAACCTGTGTCTTTCCAGAGAAGAATTAAGCCAAAACACTGAAAATCTACTCATCCCTTCTGTACACTGAATACAAACCAAACTGAGGGCAGGGGGATCCTTTGAATCACATTATTACCAGTCATAAGGCACATGCATGGGGAGAACTGCATGACACCTTAGCATTGATGCCTGCCTGACTTTACAACATTAACAAACTTTCATTACCATGGCTGGCATTACTTATCACTCTTCTAATGTTTTCCCATTCTAAGTTTCTTTTTGTGGCTAGGAGTAGGAGACAATTATATCCTGCATTTTATCAAATCAAATCTTGTGCTGTTCTTCTCTGCATATTCTATTAATTTTTTCTCAATTTGCCATCACTTCACATCTTATGTCTGAAAATCTAATTAAAGGAGTTTTTAACAACATTAATGATCTGTAACAAGGAAGTAAGCAAATCCAGAGCCAACACTGATCTCGGAATACCAATTTAGATATGCCTTCTACTCTGTATGCTGTCAATTTTAGTCTGTCATTTGCAGTCCAGGCTCATAACATTGCTCATACCAATTAATAACATGTTATGCTTGAGCAACTCAAAAAGGAAAAAAAATTACCTATGCCTTTTTCCTTTACTGTTTTTCCTTATCTACCTATATGCTCTCAACCCCCACACACATATTGGTAGGGCTTTAAAAATATTAAAAAGAACTGATAAACAAAATTTATTACTCAAAAATAGCACTTGTCCATTCTCCTTCCAACTCCTCCACACCTCTCCTTCATCCCATATGTCCTATTTGCTATTTATAAAAAAAAAAAAAAAAAAAACAGCAAATATATGAGACTGTATTTGGTCTGTCATGGGAGGTGCAATTAATTTTGAGGCAGATTGATAGAATGAAATACACCAGCATCTCCTATCTTAAAATACATGCCTCTTATGATTAATAATTATTTTGAATTACAGGATTTTATATATTTATTCTATACATTAGTAAATTCTATAAATGCAACTTATGTTCTAATAAGTCTTTGAAATTCCATTTGCCTGTCAGCAAAATGATTTTCTCTCTAATCCATTATAAACCTGAGAGACTAAGCAGTAGTCCAATGTCCACCTTCTTTTGAAACTTCTTTCCAAGACAGTACAGGCTAGAGACACTTCATAGGGGGAAATCTTTACATTAAAGAACCTCAATTTATTTCATAATCCCTGCTCTTTTTTGTGTTATCATTCCCTGTCTAATAACCAAGAATAACCTGAAGCATGGATAGGCAGTAACTGGCTCAAAATGCAAACATACCTATCCCCAAGAAGAGAAGTGAACCTGCTTAACCCATGTTCAGACCAGTGTGTTATTAATGTTTTCTCTTTATTAAAAAAACCCAACCAAACAAACAAAAAACCCACCAAACAAAGCTTCTGAAAGTAATTTTGTAATTATTATTTAAATAAAAATCAGGTACATCCTTCAGTAGCTGTTCCTATAATTTTGAAGTCTCATTTATCTGAAGTGTTTAATTTCCATACAGTCTTATTGACAGGAAGTTGCCAATAGTATTGGTTCCAAGGGTGTCCACACAAAACCAAAGTGCAACAAAACTATTCCAATGGGATCAGGACAGGCCATGCCCAGGCACTGTGTTTGGACCTGGGCTTGTTTTGGGGAGTTCCACTAGCCTCACATTTTAGGAATATAGGCAAATTTCTATCTGGGGTAGGCTAAAGGGTCTTCTGTCCCTCATGATTGAAACAAGATAGACAGTTATGGTGTCAACAGTACTTTGTCATTTCTGAGAAAAAAAATAAAGGGTTTGTACTCATTACCAATACTCTAAAGGACTGAAAACAGTGACTTCATGCATACAGACCTATTTCATGATAGAAATGAACCATCAAGATTGTACAGAAAAAAATATTAAAATCAAATCAATACTAACAATGTAATGCTTTTCATTTCGGCATTTGATTACTCTCCTTTGTAAGTGAACAAATAATTCTCGAGGTGGCTACAAAATTCCCCCTACTATAACACGTACTAAGTTAGTTAGGCAAGGTAGGTTTTATAGAATGAGGAGTCAAATTAATTTGCTGGTCCATGCCTGTCCTTGCCAGACACAGACACAGAGAGTGTTACAAGACTTCACCTTAATGAGTGTCATCGAGAAGTTGACACTTGTAGCAACCTCCCAAACTTTGACATATAATACCTTCCTTTGTAAGCAATGCCTGTCAACCCTGAATAATTTCAGTTCCTCTTTATTATTGCTCCTGTTCTCCTTTGTTGTGTTCAAAATACACTCAGCAGCATCATGTCTGTTGATCTGGCATCAAGAGATCCTACCCTTTACAAAAACGGGTGAGGAAGAAGAAGTATGGTGATAGAGGTCACAAAAATAGATTATGAGACTTCAGCATTACATAAAATACAGATCAGCAGAAGAATTAGTTACTACGTGAAAGCTCTGCTGAGTTATATCCTCAACTGGGGTAATTTCAGCTGTTCAAACTGTGTCCCTCCCCATTTACTTACACAGATCCATAATGTGGTTTCTGCAAATGGCACAGTTATCAACCACAATGTCCCATGCCCACAGAGCCACGGCGTTCCACTGGAGAGAGGGGGAGAAAAGAAAAACAGTTGTGATTCAATTTACACTGGACAGAAATCCTCACTATCCTTCATGATGCCATGTACTTTTTGAAATAGAAAATCTGGGATATTTAGAAAAAGAAAACAACTTAGAAGTCCAGAGTAATTCTTCACCATGAGTTCAGGTTACTAGGAAGCAGTGGTACAAATCTCCCAGAAACAATGGCTCCTTCCCACTTCAAATAGCAGGTAACTCCCACAGTCCCCCTGCCCTTTTTTTTTTTTTTTTTTTTTGGTGAAACAAATGCAAACATCTGGATTTCTATTCAAGATCCACTGGAATCCAATGATGCAACAATGCATCAAGCCAAATCCTAATAGGAAAGGACAGCCCCTTGGAGAAGGACCAATTCAGATGCCATTTTTGTTAAGAGGAATTCCCATTATTTGTGGCAGTTCTTCTAGTAATCACCCTTCAAAGCAGTTGGGGTCAAGAACTAAATCTCTAATGCTACTCTCCACTGACTCCTGAAAAATCTTCCCTACAAAAGGTTAATAAGCAACAACCTATCAGCAAGGCTGGATATAAAAATTTCAAAGTACTACCAAATCAACCTTTCAAAGACTTACTTTATGCATATAAAAAAGTAATAGCACTGTCCCATGCTACTTCAGGGGAAGGGTTTGAGGATTTGAGAGCAAGCTATGCAGAAAAATATAGTACCTTTTTATTCTTCCAGACAAAACCCATAATGAGGTCTTCTGTAAACTCATTAAATAAATGAACCTGCCTTCAACATCCAAAGCAATCCACTGGTAATCAAATAATCTTCATTTACTACTTAAGTAGTATAGATTTTTTCCCCCTTACATTTTCTCAGTATATATTTGCACTGACTGTACTATAGTAAATCTCTACTCTGCTCCATTTCCATCTTAATGTTTTCATTGCTTTCCCTCAGTTTGGGACACTAAAGAAGGACCACTGAGTTCCAAGTATTGATATAAAAAGTAGTCACAATACTACCAGATCTTTTAGGACATAGACCAGTAGCAACCTCATTTTTCTTCCCAGACTTCTAACTTCAAGTCTAGCTGGCCTTCTGGCCTCCCATTCATCTCTCATGGACTTTATCCATACTTCAAGTCAGCTGAGATAAAAGTTCTCAGCACCCTTATCTCTTCCATACACTCCAGTAGTTAATCTCTTGTCCCATTATGGTCTACTCTGATGGCCCACTCACCTGTACTGAGCCACACATGCAACAAAGGTCTTGGTACCTGGCCAGGGAGGAGGAATGCCACTGACACATAAGTGGTGCCACTTCCTACCACTCTCATTATATTTGTCCCTAATTCCAAAGGACAAGCAATTATGTCACCCAAACACTTTCTTTGGCACAGATCCAGGGGTTTTCATCATCACTGATGGCAGCTGTATTTCAAACAAACTCATCTACAAGCAGAAATCACTGGAAGTGTTTACTGATATTCAGTCTAGGGGCCACTTTTCCTCAAATGATACCTTAGTACAAGCCCACACAATCTAACTCTGCTTCTCTACACCCTCGTGAAGAGCCTCGGACCATCACCGTGACCCAGCTGACAAACTGGTGGCACTGGACAGGAAAGCGATATTATGGCTGCTCTGAGCGAGGAGGCAAAGCCAGGGTGGCACGAGGACATTTGCTCATTAACACGTTGCTGTGGATCGATTTAAATAAGAAGGAGAAAAAACATCAGCCACAGCCATTTGCAGAAAGTATTTTAAGCAGCACATGGGGCAGCCCGGGCGGCTGGGCCACAGCAGCCGGGCCAGAGCGGCCGGGGGTGATGGGGGGGCGGAAGCGCTCCAGAGCTGCTCGCCGGCCCAAGCTGCCCAAAGGCTCTGGGTATGGAGTAGCCGAGGCCCATCGGGGCGGCACCGTCAGCGGGGAGCGGGCGGCGGAGCCCCGAGCAGGGCATCCCCCGAGCAGCGCATCATCCCCCAGCCAGGGCATCATCCCCCGGCCAGGGCAGCCCCGGGCCGGCACGGCCCCGTCGGTGCTCCTGCTCCCGCCCCCGCCAGCCGCGCCCACTGATTGGCCAGTTCCCGCTGCACGTGCGGCGGCCCGCCTCAGCCATTGGCTAGGACGCACGCCAGGACTCCCCGCAGGCCTCGCACCGCCCCTCCCACCGCTCCGGTGCGGAACCGGGCGCCCGGCTCCGTAAAGGGAGCGGGAAGTCTCCCCCTTCTCCGTCCCTCTCACTGGCATCAGGCCGGCCCCAACCCCCTCCATCCCTCCGGAAGCTGCCGGAGGAGCGCGCCGGCGAGGCCTCACTTTCTTCACTTCGAAGCGCTTCTTGCCGGCGCCGCTGTTGGTTCCGCTGGGGGTGTCCACATCCATTGCGGCCGCCATTTTGGGTGCGTGAATCGGCCCGTCCTGCTCCGCGCGCATGCGCGGCAAGGCGGGGCAGGGGGGCCGGAGGAGCGGGGGAGGGTGGGAAGGGTCATATCGTGGCCACGCCCCCTCTCTCATGGCGCCAGCAGGTGCGGGTGCTGAGGGCGCGGTCACGTGGGCTCGTTCACGTGGGCGCGCTGCTGAGGGCGGCCGCAGGGGCGGAGCCGCGCCGCAGTTCCCTCATCGCTCTGCCAGCGGCGTGAGGGCTCTGGGCGCCCCGCCTCGCTACAATCCCCTGCGGTTTGCCTCCCCTCCCTCTTCACGTAAGGGCTGAAGCCTCAATAAACTTCTAACTTGTTTTCGCCCATCGTAATCGAGGCAGGGCGAAGTGGGCCCGGCGGTGTTGCCGCTGTAGGTCTTTGTTCTCCCGCAGTCCAGGTTTTTTTTTTAAAAGGAACATGGAATTGCTGGAGACAGGACGCGCACCTTACGGCGTGCGAGTTGAGCTTACAATAGTTACAATCAGCATGGATTTAAAGGTGCTGCCACAGCCGCCCAAGCCTTGCCTGTTCTGTTGCAAGGATGAAGATGACAGGCGCGGGAGCTGGTTCTGGGAGCTCCCTCTGTCTGTACCTTCCCCACAAGGTCAGTGGTAGGATTCTCCATGATACGGAAACTGAGGGCAGTGCACTCTCCAGCAGGACAACTGCAGGTCTTGGAATTTCACCCAGCTTTGCAGGTCCCTGGAGATGCGATCTCTCTGCAAAGCCCCCCCTTCTAAATCTATTTGTACTTCTTGGATGTGGGAAAGAGGAGTTTGTAGAAGCACTAAAAGGCCATTCTTTTGCATAGATACAGGCAAGCAATATCTGTGCTCTACCTCTCATAAGTACGTGGGCCCAAGAGCACCATTCTGGTCTGGCTCCATTGTACCCATCTTGCTGTGCTCATACAGCTTTTTCCTGAGACCCAGGGCTTGCTGGGGTGGGGTGAGGGCAGTCTCCAAATAGACTTAAGCCTAAAGTAGGGACCTGCAGTATGAACAAGATGCTATCATTGGATGTGTTGGAATATTTTAATATTTGGATTAATAGTTGAAAGACATGGACCACTTGTGTCCTGACTTATGCACATAACTAAATATTTGCAGCATCAGGCTGAGCCTGAAAGTTGCACAGACAATAAAGGTAAGTTTGAAGAAGAAAAATGCCCTCCCTTGTGTGAACACCCTTTAACACCTCTCATTACCTACAGGAAAGCTTCCATTTCACTGAAGTGCCCCTTTACCCAGATGCTGCTTATGGGGCATCTCTATTGCTATAAATTGCAGCTGCACAAATTCAGGTTTCTGTCCTGTTGCTCCATATTCAGGACTATTGCAATGGAGTATTTTGAAAACGGGAGTTGGGTGCTTGAGAAAGTACTTTTCACCTTCAAGAAAATAGCTCTTTTCAAAGCAGAATTTGCAAGATTTCTTATTAATAGAAGCATAAATTCTAACTCTAATTCCTAAATGTGTATGGCAACGTCTCCAGGAGGACATTTCTCAGTAAGAAACCAGGACGTTGATCAAACATGTAGACTAGGGCATACACATACCAGAGAGATGCTAACATTCATTTTCATTTTAAGTGACTACTGTAGTTCAAATTGTAGTCTCCCCACCTCAGCTGATGTCACCAGGGGGAGGTGGTTGCCAATGGGGTAAAGCCACACAGCCAGCAATCATGGGTTCTGGATTTATCTTTCCTTATCTGGCAGCAAAAACAATGTAGAAACGCAGATCTCCAGTTAGGTCTTGCTAAAAAGGTGGTAGTGTTCTTAGGAAAACAAAAAAGACAACAAACATGGTGCAGGACAGAACACATATTGCATCTCTGTGTTTAATTCATATTACTGATCTGTGTATGCAGATACATTTTACCTACATGTGCATTAAGAGATCTCCAGTACACTTTTCACAGTGAAATTAGTGACAGTATAGTCCTACACTCCATAAAAAGGGCTAAGCTACCTTCTTTGCTTGAAATAATCTGTTTTCTGTTGATTTTAGTGCCATCTCTAATGTAAAATTCCTCCTAGTAAAAGTGAAGCTCCTCAGACCTGTTTTCCCCTCTTAAGGCTATATGTTATGGAGGGTTGTCAGGAGCTGCTGCAGGAAGAAAAGCTGCAGCTTTGAAAGGCATCAGTCTCAAAAGAAGTATAGCACTGTGGTCCAAATTACCAGGGATGCTTTGAAGAATGGATCATTTTTCAAATCTCTGGGATATGCAGCAGGAAAAAGAGAAGGCTGCTAAATTGAAAAGGCAGGGAGACAGACTAGGTGACATGTGACAACTGCTGTGAATATGGTTAGTCCCAATTAAACGAGACAAACTCTCTCCCAATTGTCAAAGACTGTTCCTAAAGGCAATGTACCACCATCCTTTCAAAAGCAATGTCTTGGATTTTGGTCACTGTCCTTCTCCTTTATATTCATTCTGTGGGTGGTTTCTTGTTTATTTTTCTACAATCACGAACATTATCCTATGTGGGATTTATCCTTCAAATGCTTCCCTCTTCCATACATGCACTCTCTGGATGCGTGTTCCTGACTGGACTGCTGTGGGACTGCTCCTGGAGGGGTGGCTGCTGGCAGCCCTGGCTCTGCACCTGCATAGGGAGCAGGCAGAAGGCCTGGTGGGGCCATACTGACACAACCTGTCCCTCCAGGCAGAGGGATCCACATGGCAGTGGGAGGATCCCCCAGAACTGAGTTAGAAGGAAAATGCAGACAGGAAAGGTGGATTTTCTTAGTCCTCACTGCCTGAGCTGTTTGCATTCTGTTTCCCAGCCCCAGAGGAGATGAGCTGTTATCATGACTAGGCCTCCAGTGTGACAGGATCTTTCTGGGACACTTGGGTCACTTAGGAAAAGAACTGGTCCAAAAGAGAATTTCAGCACTTTCCAACACTCTTCAGAGTGAGAGTGTCATTAGAGTAAGAATGGGCCTTCCAAGACTGCCAGGAGCAAAGAGGGGGAAGAGAAGGGAAGTGGCACTTTTCTAAGTGCTTACAAACCTCAAGTTTTCTCTTGCTTTTCTCTGTTTCACCCTCTCGGTGCTGCCTGCTTAAGGTATGGTGCCCTAAGCAGCATCAAGCAGGAATTACCTCGTATACGGGACCAGTTGCCAGTCAGTGGTTGCCATCCAAGGAGCAAAAATCAGGTGCACTTTATTACTTTTTAAAGAACTGTAGAGCTGACTGGCTGGCTGCCCTCCAGTTGCTGATGCTAGTAAAATTATTTGAGTTGCCTAAGCTGAGATTTCTAGCACGCTTTGCTTTTGGATGCACAAGCCCACAGACAGCATTCACCAATTACTGTTGGCGCAGTACTGAATCTATGGTTTTGCCACATTTTGCCACAAAACCTTCTCAAAGTTCAAGAAGTAGGCAAACAACCTCCCAACAAAACTATGTACAAGGCTCTGTAGCATCTCCAGTTGATTCAATGTGCTTGGCATAGGGAAATTGAATTTGGAGAACAGAGCCAGAGGGGTACATTAAGCAATATATCCCATACATTTTTGGACCAGACTGTGCTTGCTCTCTGTGGAAACGCAAACACCTCATCTCTGTGTATGTTTTCCCGATGATGGTCACATTAAACCCCGTATAGTACCCCTGGTTTAATAATCCATTATTAAAACCTCATGAGAGAATGGGAGCCTCCAAACTGGCTAAAAAGAACAGATGAGGTTCTGAGAGAGGAGCAGGTTGTAGCATTTAATGGGATGGTGACTGATTGTTGCTCTTCCTTTCTCTTGGCATTTTACCTTAAACTGCTTGATAGCTAAAGTAACATGCAACCATTGTGGCAGCCTGCAGGAAAGTGGGTGCTTGCAAAACCCACGATACCTACTGACTCTGCCCAAACTCCTGCAGAGCCTTTCCCCACACATGGATAAACAGGCAATTGGGGCTGTGCCTGCAGGCTCAGCAAATGACACTGTCCCCACAGTGGGCATCTCGGGCCCCACACCACACCTAACAATCAGCTGCAACTGATACAGAGGAGCACGGTCAGAGCAGAGGGATCCCAGTACGTTACCGTGGGGATGCTGAGCTGATTCCATTCTGCTTCGAGAAAGGGCTTGGAGCTATCCCTGCTATGCATGAGCACCCCTGTGCTCCCCATCTTAATCCTTGCTCCCAGCTAAGGAGCTCTACCTCGGAAGGAATCCAACACCAACCCCACCTCCTGCCGCCCCTTTGCGGTTCTGGGCGTCCAAGTGCATTCGCTGATCGCATCTGGCTGTGCTGCCACCTCCCGAGAGAAAGCAGCATCCCCACTTCTGCTTAGAGGAAGGGAAACGTTCCACAGCCAGCCAGGCTCCCAGCCTGCACGGAGGGCCCCGGGGAAGCCAGCACTCTCCAGCCGCCTGCAGCCTGGGAAGGCAACTCGTGGGCCCGAGGTCAGCTGGAGCCTGGGCACCTCTGTTACTCGCAAGGCTGAAGAAGCAGGAGGGTGAGATTGCCTACAGCAACTGAGAAAAAAACCCCATCTGTATACACAGGGAAGAGTGAGAGCTTGGAAGAGAGAAAGAACCTTTAACCTGAGCTGGGATCCCAATGAGATGTCAGAAACATGGTAAGATTGTAACTGAGAGAGAGGACGAGCCTTTCAGAGGGTAACTAACACGAAAGCAGTAGCAAGGGATTGACCTGGATATCCCAGAACTGCATGAGGTGACAGGAGGCTATGGGACAGTCCAAGTGCAGGAGGCTGCACTATCTGAGTATCAGGTCACAATCTGGATCTCTTTCCTTTTTCAGATAAGAGTTTTTAAAGTGGCTTTTATCCTTTTAAGAAACATACCAAAAAAAAAAAAAAAAAAAAGAAAAAGAGCGAGAGAATGTTGTGATAACTCAGTACAAGTTATATTCATTTACTACTGCATGTAAGCAACACTGGAAGATCTGCCAGGCTAATTAGCAGTAGCCAGGAAAAAGCACAAGAGTAACCAAAGTAGTAACACAAGCTTGCCTGCATATAAATCAATAAACTCCTACTGATTTGGGAAATCCATGAACCTTCAGAAACATGAGGGGAGGCAGTTCCAGACTGCTGTGTGGGAGACACTAAAGCACTGTTTACAGATATTCTTATCTACAGCTTTTCCCTGACAGTCTTGAACGTGGGGAGAGAGTCACACAGAGGGAACAAGCTCTCAAATCAGACAAAAAAAAAAATTAAAAAGAGAGAGGTCTGGAAGCTACCTCCACTGAGTCAAAGATTTTGATGATTTTTGAAAAGAAGGTGACAACCACTGAGCTGTAGCTTTGCATTTGTCTTCCTGTATTAATTCTTTGTTCTTTTCCCAAGAAATATAGTATCCCAAAATTCTTCCAATGATCTCTTAATGGAATCAAGTTCCTAACTGCAGGCCCTGCTCAGTAAGACACAATTCATTAGCCTTTGCCATCCTTCTTTGTCACAATAGGAAAGATGCTGCTGTCAGTAAAAGCAACTTGTTGAAGTCTCTGGTAATCGTAACAAAGGCACCATTTGACAATTGAAAACTGTGAAGATTCAAGTTTTTCTGTCACTTTTTTGGTGGGTTTTGTGGTTACTGTTGGTTTTGTTTGGCTTTAGGCAGGGGAGATGTTGAAGTGAGTTCAGATGTGATTTCAGGGAAAAAAAAACCCCTAATTTTATATAATTTCTTCTTTAAAAGACACAAATGAATGGGAAAAAAAAATAGGTGGCCCATAGACATGGCAATTTCTAGTACAAAACCTACATGGACGTTACAAAAGAAGCCAAGAGTGAGGGAGCCATCAATCCTCTACCTCCCATACCAGAAGAAACAAAAAGTTTTGGTACCTAACTCAGATAGTCCTCAGAAGGCATGATTGAAAATGTTTCTGGCATTTAATCACTTTCTGTTATGAATGCCTAGATAAAGACAATATACTGATGTCAGCCTTGCTCTGGACTTCCCTGGGAAGTTCATGACAGCATCTTGGTCAGCAAATCCCACAAGAGATGGTGTCTCTGCCAGTTCTATACTGAACGTACCTTGGGTGTATGCTGTGTTAAACACTGTTTCCTTTAATTTCCAAACTCAGCACAACTGGATCTCCAGAACATCAGTTGAGAGAAGGGCCATTTGAGGCAGCAAACTTTCACTGATCACAGCACAGGAGCTCCCAATTCTGACAGTTGCAGGAAATGCAGAAAATAGCAGCAAGCAGAGAAGCGAGTGTAAGTGCAGAGTCTACTGCTTTGGTAATTTTTACTTTGGGTAGTTTTTGCTTTTGGTAATTTACCACTGCAAAGTGACATAGTCCCTTCTTCTCTCCCCTCCAGTCATGGTGGGGGTTTTGTGGTTTTTTCTTTTCTCTTCTGCTCACCACATTCATAAATTTTATTTCTCAACCCAGTTTAAGGATTCACTGACCTGTGCTAGGAGAAAGAGCCACATCCAGCACTAGGAACACACTCCCACTCACCTGCAGTCCACAAGACTTTAAAAAATAAAAGAATAGAACAAGATGCAACAGCTTTGGGGAAGTTTCAGCAAGATACATAGAAAGTTCTGAGTTTACTCCACTTAGTGACATGGAATTAATTCCTTTACCTGAATATGTAGAAATACTCATGAGTTTATCAGGGAAGATCCTTATGTTCAAGTTCACTCACATCCCCTAACCTTTTGAGAGTCTGCAACCATTCAAGATAATCAATTGCACAAGTTTGAATGGGAATATTGTAAGTAATTTTGAGGAAAGCTGGAAAGAGGCCAGAAATCTAACCCAAACTATTAGCAGTCACCACCAGACCCTTTTGAATCCATGGAGGACTGAAAACAAGGTCCATTCTCTTACCTGCCTTTGTTCATACAAGAACCTACCTTTGCATTTCCTTCTCTCCTGCTGGGGTTTGGGATGGCAAAGAGAGCTCCAAAATGCCTATCAAACAGCCACCTGCTCTTAGAAAAGTGTGTGAAACTGAGGAAGAGCCCTTAAAACTCCTCTTTCAAACAGCAAAACTCAAATAATTAAAACATTTTGGAGAATATAAGGAAAGCTGTTCACTTACTTTCCTCAGTTCTAGGACGGGCAAATGGAGCAGATGATAATTTATCTGGATAAGAGTGGATGGGAGAGGTTAAGGGACCAATTGCTCCCAGAAGTTCAGGAGTGCAACTTTCATTCCCATGTTATTGTATTAATAATTCAGGTAGTTGTTTATACTAAACCAGTTTTCCCTCAATTTACTGTAGTATTTCCTCCTATTTACTGCTTTCACCCCTGCTTTCTCTCATGGCCCATTTTATTGTATGATTCTATGATTGTTGGTGTTTTTAAACTCAGTCATTAAAACCCAGGTTACAGGTTTGTTGAAAGGTAGAAATTATTGGGTAATCTTTCCCTTTTACAAATACCCATTTTATTCCATCTGATTTGCATTGCCAATGAATATGGAGTGAAGTTCATTTTGCAGCTCCCATTTCTTTGCTCTTAGAGCAAAATCTTTGAAATCCCCCTGTAGACTAAAGGGCTGTGAAGATCAAGGGGCTTCTCTGCAGTTCTGCAAAGATCTTCAGTGATGTTTTAGGAGAGTGGAATAATCTACACTATGAAAACACCAAAGGCAAACTGAAGGTTGAAAACCTTGGGTATCCCAATCCCTAGCAAACATGAACTAGAGGGGATTTCCTTTAAACTCACTTTGGATCTTTTAAACCTGTGAGATATGGAGGAAGCTTCCTCCTGCCAGAATCTGTGAGTGGTGGGATTTCTGCCTTGTTCACTACAGTTGCAGCTGCCAAGAGAAAAGAGTAAAAAACAGTAAGGAACAGGTTTACAAACACAGCTTTTGGCTGAACCCTGGATGTTTGTTTGGAAGCTTTTTACAGCTTTCCTGACAGGGATGATCAGCTTTCACTGCATTAACTGTATCTCCCTTGGGTTCTCTGTTCAAGTTAAAAAGAAAGTTCTTGAAGAACTTGTAGGGCACATTTGGGATTCACCTACAACACAACAGAGGTTTGTTTGCAGTTGCTTAATTTAAATTGGATTTCACATCAATTCCTTGAACAGCTGAGGAACCCCTTGTGGACACACTTATTTGCCTTAAGAGTTGTCTAAAATCAGTTCCCAATCGATTTAAGCTCCACTGATCAGATTTAAATATGTACTTAAAAGGTCAACACAACCTTTTGCATTGATTTAATGAAATTATATTGAAAGCAATGCTTGAGTAAACTGGTGCAGCTCTGTGTAAAAGCTGTCTGAATTAGTGTAATATGGATTGTCAAAAAATGGAGAAACATTTCTCCCTCTTGAATTTTGCAAATTCAATCTCTTGATTGAATGCTAGCAAGATGGAGGGTAATGGAGCTCTCCTCTGACAGACCCTCATATTGATTTTATCATTAGATATACAAAACAAGTGCCTAATTCAGTAATAGGCACGTTTTATGCCTACCTTTAATGGTTTTGATCTAAACCCTTCGTATATACACTTTAGCGCAAAATCATATCTATTCCTTCTTCAAGATGAAATTTCAAAATGTGGATATGTTTTTGGAATCATGATCATTAAAAGTGTCTTGGGTGAATCTAGGTAGATATTATCTCTTAAAAATTAGAGAAATAATAGCATGAAAGAATCACTTATATCAGGAGCCTATTTCACTGTTTAACAGGTGCAGATATCCATCATAAATTAAGCCTCATTTGTGCTGAGTGGTTGAATTGCTGAGGAATCACTTTATTGGTATGTGAAATATTTACTATGTATAGCTGGACAGATTCCCAGGAATTCTGATGAAACACATTAATGCACAAGAGAGAACATCCTTTCCTCATAAGACTTGTGAAATCATAAGCTTTGCTCCTCTCAGTATCTTCTAAAGCTATCTGAATTATCTATAGAAATGTAACAAGAATAACTATTAAGAAGGTCTTTTTAGATAGAAAGTGTTTTCTCTCTGTTCAGGACAGCTGCTGCTGTAGACACTAATATCCAAAATAAAACACACTTTTATTTAAATTACATTTTTCTCCACCCTATGTAGAAATTGTCTTTCTCTTACAGAAAGGTGAGAAACCACATGTTGCTTTAAACAATTTCTGATGCCCAAAAGAGAAGAGTGATACTGGGATCACTTCAAAAAGCACATAAACTTAAAATTCAATAACTAACGTTTGGCTGGGAATTATTTGCATGTATTCTTTGAATAAGGAGCACTATTTACTAAAATAAATTATTTAGACAATTCAACTGTGGATTTCTATATCTGTGGAACAACCAAAATAATGGTACAAAGGTAGAAGAGATTTCCATTTGTCATCAAAAAATTCCACCTGTAGTATGAGATCTGGGTTTGCTATCAAGAATAATTGACCTTCATGACAAATACAAGCAACTTAAGTTCTTAGAGTGTTACAATAGGCGAGAAAAAAAAAGGACACCAATAGCAGGTTTACACAGACAAGAAAAGTTTCAAACAAGTGTAGGCCCCATTCCTTGCAGCTGAGGAGCCACATAAAAAATTCAACCAAAATTAGACAGCAGAAAGGGCCAGTATGAACTGTGCTCTATTCAAAACTAATAATGAGAGCCATAAAAGCTCAAGAATTTACATGGCCAGCCTATAAAATGCTAATGTAACTTGCATCAGCGAACTCTGTAGAAACCATCCCTCTGCAAATTCAAAAGTATATGGAAAAACCCATCAAATTGTTTCCAGGACCAGAAATAATACATGCATACAAATTTGCAGAGTTAATTTTTTTTTCTCTCTTCATGATTCACAAGCATATGCCACCATGGTACACATGTAATTTTCAAAAATACATTTCTCTGAGATGAAGTGAGTCCTCTGTCTCACCTGACAAAAACTGCCTCTGAATTTAAATTCAGGGAACCTGAACATATTAGTAGTACTAATGGCATTCCATCCTCCAAACACTGGCTATGCAGTGGACTGCTCACACTTCTGAAGGACTTCTATAGAATGGCTGTGAACAGTGTTATTTTTTAACAGATGATTGTGGCAGTATTTTGCATGTTTTATTCATATTACATGGAAAAGAGTAGGTGTGCAAGGCAGAGTACTTATCTGTGTGCTGGCTTGGAATTTACATTGGGGACATTTCAACTTCTGAATGATCAGGGAAAGAGTATATAAAAAGGCAACATTTTTTTTTTTTTTTTTTTTTTTTTTTTTTAAATTTACTATGAGGCACAGAAAACAGATGGAAAGCTGTCAAATCTTTCTTTTTTTCCCAAGAAGATACAAACTGCCCCTATAGCAAAGGGATGAAGTGTTTCTCCATGACTACTGCATGCTTTAGGCTAAACCCATTGCACTAGTTTATTTTAACTAAAATCGCAGAATAAATGAAGAAAGCATTTTTTATTGTAACATTGAGCATTTTAATTAGAAAGGGAATTGTGGCTTCTGCCATTAGCAGTAGTACATTCATAGAGACATGCAAGAAGGACCTTGCATTCTCACAGAATGGACATTTCCTCCTGCCCCACATGCCCCACAGCTGACAGGGAGCCTGTTGTCCATTACACCCCACCAGCACAGTCACAGCCACCCTCACATGGAGAGTGAGCCTTCCAGTGAAGGGGCAGCCACATCAGCTGGGAGACATTTTTTCCATGATTTGAATGCATCATTAATTCTTAATGTTTCAAATACTCATTGGAGTATGACAGAGAACATCAGTCACTTCCATCAAGACTGGAATTCATGGGAGCAAAAGTCTTTTACTAACAGCTAAAACATTGCTGGGATAACACTGGAAACACTTGTTCCTATTTCCACAGGCTCAGCAATACTTCAGCTGGCCTTTTTATGAAGACCAGCTGAGGGTATGATACATACCAGCAGCCTGTACAGAAATCACACTTCCACTGGAACATGCCAGTTCAAGACTAGTCTAATCTCAGCTCTTTACTTGGGACATTTTATACCTGGGAGCAATGAAAAGGATGCTTTTAAATTGTTATATATTAAACAGTTACAAAATTAATTGCAATTCATATTGTTAACTTTTGCTAATCAATTATCTTCTACCTAAATTGTAACTCTTTTTAAAAATGTGTTTATTGCATAAAAAAGCTAGAAATAAAGAATGGACTTCTTCCTTGCACAGATTTTTATCATAAAAATGTTTTTAATCTTCTGGTTTATGTAACCAATTCAAAGTTGGTGGACGAGGATATGATATCTACAACAAGTATAAATGTCAAGAATGCTTCTATTTTGTGGTAAAAGAACACTTTATTGAAAAAAATAACACACTTAATGAAGAAGCAAAGGGAAATAGCTGTTCCTTGACACTGATGACCTCTAAAGCTTCCTGAAATGGATTAAATATTATCACCAGTCCAGCCACCTCCAGATAAAATGAAATAATGATTTGTGTGCAAGCAGGTTACAAGAGACTGACTGGAAGAGCCTGAAAAGAAAGTAAAATAATGACATGACTGGCTTGAGAAGATAGAGAAAACAATGAATTCCAAACAAGCAATAGAAATTATCCATCACTGAGTGCTCAGTTTGCAATTGCTGTGATTTAGGCACTTCTCTTGAATTAATTACTGAAGAAAGGAATGTATGGGTGTATCTGCTTCCCCCTGTTTGAATTGAAAAGGGAAGTGTGCAGAAAAGCACATGGTGTGTGTACATAGGCTTACAACCCTTCTCCTTCAGGTGTGGAATAATGCTTCACAGAGACACCCTCCTGGTTAGTGTTTGGGGTTGGGACAAAATGCCAACATCAGATCTTCCCCAAAAAATGTTCCAGGGCAAATCCAGGTTATGGGTCCTGTAAAAGGTCATCCCTCCTTTTAACTACATTCAGTGGCATTCATATCTTCCACCATACAATCTAGAGCAAGCTTTCCAATGGAAATGTTCTGAAAATACCAGGTGACAGGAAGAAAACATCTCTGCCACGTTATAGCTCCTATCTGTTAAATCTACTGTAGCCAGATCAATGCAGGTATACCAAGTAGCATGGGGAAAAGTTGGAGGTACACAGAGTTTGTATCCTGCCTGTTAGATTCCAAATGTAAAGCAGGAGCAACAAACAATGAGGATTTTAAGGAAAGGCTTTTGCCATTGACATGGTTAAAGTGATCAAAAGTAACAGAACAGACAAGGATGGGCCTTTCCTGAAACACCAGATCCTGAATGCAGAATGTCACCCAAAAGGCAGCATCAATTCACAGGATTACTTGGTTCTCTCCTTTCCACTTACTCTTCGGTTTTGGAGTTTTCTTTCACTTTATGTTGGCATGAGTAGTCAGTGATCAAAGCCAGATGATTCAGGGAATAAAGGGAATACTTAGATAATGTCTGGACAATGCTTGTGTCTTGTAGAGTTGCTTATTTTAAGAGAACAAACATGGCAAAATGAGGGGCAGGCAGGGCAGGTCCCAGTGTAGTATGGATCCAGGTCCAGAGGAGTCACTTTACAGCCCCTTTTGTATCATTGCACTTAATTTTTTAAACACACCAAGATTATTTTAAGTAATAAAATTACTTTTATTACTTAAAATTATTACTTTTATTTTTTCACACAAGGGGAAAAAAATAAAAAGGAGATGTCACTATTTACCACAAGACTTGATTTTCTTTTTGGCGTTTGTACACATCCAAGAGCTTTTCTTGGATGGAGGAGAGAATCATGCAACACATATGTCTCTTCACTGCTGATTTTCTTTCTTTCCTCTCTGGTTCTTTGTCCTTCTTGCTAAACTGGGAATGGCCCTGTTGTGCAACTCTGTGGACTCAGTAATGTGAACGAATTTCACAGTTGTAGACATTTTCACAGAAGTACAGTCACAGTTCCACTATTAAGGCTACACTGAACCCAGAGCAGGTTCATTAAACATATAAAGCTGCTCTTCATCCTCCCTGTAATGCCTGTTCCGGCATTATAGGGGTTGGGGAAAAAAAGTGTATAAATTTTTGATGATGGGGTGGTTAACAGCAGGAGCAGATGACTAAAAGAAGCCATTCTCCACCTTCTCCCTCCACAAGCCTTCTGATCAAGGCTTGGTGCCTTACTGAGGGGTCTGTTGCTGTCACACACAAACTACCAGGCTCAGCACTAAATTGAGGAGGTGAAATGCAATGGCTGTAATAGAAGGGTGCTCAAAGTATTTGATAAAAGATCCCCCTCCTAGCCTGTCATTCAAGGTATTAACAGAATATAGGCAATATTGTGGAGGATTTCAACTCAGTCCTCTATTAGCTTATGAATAATTTAAAAATCGAGTCCTTCAGAAATGTGGCATTTGGTGCAATTCTTGTCTCAAATGAGCTTAGAGAAACAGTTTATCAGTCTCCTAATTTATTATTAAAGTTTAGTAAAATTTCAAAGAGTTGCACACTAGAGGAAAATAGCTTTTATGTCTAATTGCTGAGAATAATTTACAGTTATCGGTTTATTAGGAATTTAAGTTTGTAATACAATCCTAATTTCCCTTAATTGCTATACTTGTTCAATTTTATATCCCTAAAAACCTAAGTTAGAATGGTACATTTGGGTTCAAAACTCACACAGTTTACAGTTTTAAGCTGCAAGAGTAATAATTACATCTTTCAGATAGCACATTCTCACCTCATTCTCACAAAGGCACTCCTCAGGTGAGAATCACAGAATGCTGTCTCCCAAAAAAGCCTCATACTGCACGAAATTATATGATAAAAGTGAAAAAAAAAACCCTGAAGATGGAAGCAAAAGTAAGGCTATACAGCAGTGACTTACAGTAAAATACATTAGAGAGCTGATGCATTAATTCAAACACAGAGAATTATAAACCTTGGAACTCCAGGGTAAAATTAAATGTAACAAGAAATCCAAACAAAGCACAAAGGAATGAAGACTCAAATATCTAAACAATCTTAATTATGGTTTGAGAAAACATTTTTTAAATCTCTAACTAGCTAGAAGTCACAACACTTGTTTGCCTAATATGTGATGTTTGTGTATAGATATGAATACACTTGCTCATTTGAAGATGAATGATACCTTTCTACTTCATGGTGTGGAACTGAAAGTTCATGAGAAACCTCTCTTTGTTCTGCAGGGAAGACCAAAAAAACACAACAAGCCCTTAAAAATTTCTTAATCATCTCCAAGTCCACAAATGTAGAACTATCTCAGTACAAACTGCATGGTTTTGCTTGGTTACAGTCACCACAGTAACACTCATGTAGCTGTTAAACAGCTCATCTTCTGGAAAAAAAAGAAGAGGAAAAAGCATAAATTAGAAAGCAATATACATACCAGATACTGCAATGCATCACAGAAGTGTCAGTGGCACCATATGGAGCCTGACAATTGGTCAGTGCAACAAGCACACCAGAGGCTACAGCTTCTGGCTCCAGACTGGTACCTCTGCAAATCCAGAGGGGGAAGAGTTAGAAGAACATTTGGAGATTAAAGCCTCTGTGACAGGAGCAGGTGCATGGGGATGTGAGGACATTCCTGAGCTGTCAGTAGGGCCATCCATGCCTCTCTGTCCTGCTGAGCACAGGGAGACACGAGCAACTGGGCTGATGGACCAAGGGCAGCTTGCGAGCAGCCAGCCAGACCTGGCTCCACAGCAGAGCTGTGGATGTCCTATCAAACCTTGTCTATCCAAGAAACAATGTTAACATTGTTAAGCAGGTCCTGATGACAAATTAGGACAACAGCACAGAAATGCTACCACAAACTTCACAGAGGCCACCCAATAGAAATGGTCATTCTGCCAAGAGGTAGTAAGGAAGAATATTCATAGGTAGTACCAGGAACACCAGATTTTGTAGACTGGAACGAGACTTGTAGAGAAAGCTCAAACCCAACCCCCTGCTGTGCCATTAGCAGCTGTGCTTTCTCTGAATGACTCTAATAATTTCCTGGGTGCTCATGGCACATGGCAGAGATGTAATACTATTAATTACAGAGGGGCTGTAGTTCCCGTAGGCAAAACAGATGTTGTATGTTACACTCTGTGCACAGTAGACTGAAAGAGCAAAGAATATTATCCCCAAACTTAAAGCACTACCTGAGTAAAATATTCACATGATAAGAGTTTACCTGACTTCTGCTAACTATTTCCTGGTACAAGAGTCAGATCATGTAATCTGAACTTGGATCAGTGGCCAATCCTATTTTGCATTAATATCTTAAAGGCACACAGAGACAAAGCCTTGCTCTGCTGGGAATAAAAAGAAGCTGAGCCTCTTTCCCTCTCACAAAATATTGTTCATATTGGCCTAGTTTACTCACAAAAAAAGATTGCAGTGAGCTATTTCCCTGGAAAGAACTGCATTTCTAAAAGTTTTCACTGGAATGCCAACAACTCCTGGTTGAACCACAGGCTGAGAGTTCTCAGCCTGTGCTGCCATTATATTTCTGCCTAAATTATGAAAAACGGAGAATCCTTTAAAAAGCCACAGGCTCTTTATGGTCTTGGGAGGAAGAAACCCAACACAGAGCTTTAACCACTGTCAGTTCTGCCCCCCCACAGCATGTCTGAGACCAGCATCTGAAAAAGCTCCCAAAGACTGCACATTGCTCCTGCAGTGCTACCTGTTTGCCCAGCATCCCTGTGGAAGGAATATATTGAAGCCTAGAGTAGACATTCTCACTTCTGAGTCTAAAACCAGCTTCCTTGTTAACATTTTCTTTGTTCAAAAGTTTCATTGTCAGACTTATCCAGACAGGATTTTTTTTTTTCCTTTGCCATTGTTAATGGATAACTCTGTCATGGTTGTTAAAAAGGCATATGTGTTATGAGTCAGCAGGTGAAGGTAACACACACATGGAGGAGCTGGAAATTCTTCCTTGTTCCTTTCTGGCCATCTTCTGAAAAGCCTGGTTTTGGTTAGCCAAATATTGGGTGGTGCTTCAGAGAAACAACCAGGTAGGCTGAGCCATAAGCTGTCCCAGGAAGATAGGGGTTCATTGCTCCACTTGCTAGGGAAGAAGGCTCAGACCTGCCAGGCAATTTAGGCAGCAAGACAAACTGAGAAGGAGAAAGGAGCTGAAATTGAGTGTCATTGAGCCCATGGTGCCTGACAGTCCATTTAAATTATAAATACTGCTTTAAAATGTAATTTATTGTTATATCTCTTAAATACAGTGTATTTTATAGACCCAGTCCTAGAGCCAGCACTGTGACAGCGTCCAAAGGATGATTTTTAATTAAGTGGAGGCTGTGCACACATGTAGGGAGCATATTTAACAGATGTGCTGTAATGATGTCAGAATTATAAACTTAAATGAACTTTAGATCTGCATACAAATAAAGAGATACCTGTACATGCTTCTAGACAACTCAGTTTAAAAGAAATTTAAAGCAATCAATTTATGTCAGCACAGAGTTTTGCTATCCAATTACATAAAGTATTAAATATCACAATTAAAACATTTTTGTCATTTATCTAATACAGATTTTTTTCTAAGTTTAACCCTAACTCCCTAACTCTTTTCACCTTATGGTAATTCTCCTTGGAGTAATTACTCAATTTCCACAGCAATAATTTGGATAGCATAAGAGCATGTAACCTCAGCCTTGCTCCCTCCATCATTATGGAAGATTTTGCCTAGAAACATACTTTTTTCCCTTCCCATTATTTGAGATATGACACATAATCAATAACCTGAAACTGCATAAAACTTTCTCATATGATAATGCTATTGATTTTTAAAAGAAATAATTAAACTAACTGTTAAGATGAAGTTCATCAATACAATCTGACTCTTTTGTTCCTCCCTACTGAGTAGGACAAATCAATCAGGGTTATGAAACAGCATAACCAGTTTTCTGGAGCTATTGCACCATTCTGACAACATACTGAATAGCCAGTTTATGCCCCGTTGTTCTCTCCTTGCTCTCCCATGCCCCTGGCACACAACCCCGCAGCTCTAAATCACAACCTTCTCCTGATTCTTCTCTTAATGCATTGCACAGGCCCAAAACTCTCCATCTCCATTCTCTTTACTGGGCTACCTCAGTTTGCTACTTCCTCCACCATGTTCCATCTCAAAATAATGAATGCAATTTTAGGAAAGACATACTGTATTTTTCCACATAGAGGTAGAATGCCAAATCGTGTTAAATGTCAAATTTCTTTCCACTTCAACGACAGAAGCAAATCTGCAAATTGGTGCTTCTGCTCTGACTGTATTTAACAACAGGACTTTACTAGTTCTCTGCAAGACAAAGCAGTCCCCTGGCAGAAGTGGAAAAGCCAAAAGCCTGTCAGGGTTCCTCTGGAAGCAGCTTCTCCATAGGGATGGCTGGCTCTCATTTTCTCTCAAACTCTGATGTCCTTAAGACCTGTGCCACATGAAATCAAATCTCTCCCCACATGAACTTGTGTATACATCAATTTCTCTTTCACCCCCTGTGATCCCACTAACGCCCTCGTCAAGCAGCTGTCGACTTGTGCCACCACTGAGAGCTGCTCCTGCACCCAAGTGGCTGCAGTGAGGAATCTCTTCTGTGGCAGGAGCAGACAGTCTGGCACGATGGGATCAGTGCCAGGGGAGGAGCACCACAGGTATGTGCCGTGCCAGCAGCCAGAGAACCCAGCTCTTTAGGGTTTCTTGATGAAGGTTGTATAAAATGTTCAAGGATTTGGTTGTTTGCAAGGGACACTGCAGCACATGTGTAGGTCACAGATTATTCATCTCTGCAACAAGTGAGAAAAAGCCTTCAAAAATTGAGGTTCATAGGATGCAGATTTAATACCTTCTGTGAAATGCACCCTTTACATGGAACAAGAGATTCAAACCAGCAGTTTATGCTGAAAAAATGGCTAAACGCAGTGGAAGAATTACAGAATGTGCATGGCCTAAATCAGACACAGTCAGCAGCCATAGCAGATCCATTACTTTCCACTCAGCAGTCACAGACACTTCTTTACTAACAGTAACATTCATCCACAGCATTCCTAAGATCTATTGGTGTTTACAAGTTGCAGGATTTTCCTGAGAGAATTAAGAATTAGCATGTGCCTACATTTGACAATGTTATTTCAAGTCCAAGACGGGTCACACACAATTAATAAATCTCCCTGAAAAATAATGCTGTTTTTGGAGGTGCAGGTATCGTATTCAACAGCATGCAACTTGATGGCCTGAGAAACTACTTTCTACAAATTGTTTTATTTTTAAAATAATTTGTATATGCATTTTAAAGGCTTATTTACATTAAGTACCATTATTAACTCTGTTAGATGTGTGGGTGGATGTGCAGATCAGCTCACACATGTATCTCTCAGATTACTGTTATTTTAAGCTGCTTACATAGTTCCAAAATCCCCAAGTTTTGGCCCAGTTGATATGGCTCTAACAGGTGTAATTGGAACAAATGTATCAGAGATCAGAGCAACGTCAAAAGTACTCATCAGGTCTGTGTTCATAGTTAGGAAGCCTCCCTTCTAACATTTTAGGCTGTAGCTATCACTGAAACACAGGAGTATTTTAACAAGCACTGCCATCAGAGATTAGCAGATTCCCTTAAATAGGTGAAACTTGATACACTAAACCCTGAAAAAGCATTTTTTTGGTCATGTTTAGAAAATAAAAATATGGCATGCCTTGGCTGCCTTTCAGGTGCCAAAATTCAAACCCCAGTGTATGCACCCAGCTCACGTTGAATGCAATGAGAGATGCAAGACACTGCCCACTTGGCCTTCACTAAGTGAAACACAGAAAAAAACAAAAAGAGGGGGGAAAAAAAAAGAGAAAAAAGTGCAGATTTTGCTAGAGATTACACAGCAACAGAGGCAGAGGTCAAACTCCAGAACCCTGACCACCTTCCTCACATACTTCTGGCTATATTCACTGTGGGGAATTAGGCCAAACTGGGGACAAGGCAGTGATGTTGGTAAGAAAGTAAAATGGATTAGGAAGCAGTGACATAGTGGAAATAGACAATCCAGAAAGAGAAGAGAAAGAAAATTTAGAGTAACAGATGAAAAGCACTGAAAGCTACCATAAGAAAGGAAGTAAGGTGATTCAACAGCAAGTGTAAATAACAGGAGATGCTGTGATGAGAGGCATTTTTCACACATGTTAAATAGCTGATTGTCTAAATATTTTCAGTAAATACATAGATGCTTGCCTTTAGTGGGTGTATTTACTATGGCTTGGATGGTAGGCTCATGGCCAGAGTAGAAAACTCTTCTCTTTACTCCTCATCCAGCCCCAGTAACATTTGCAGCTGCTTCAAAAATATTATCAGAGCACTTTGAGAAAAAACCAAAAATCAGCTCTCATCATGCCCTCAGAGTTGAGAAAAGAAGAATTATTTTAATTCCAATTAATTCCATATAAAAGCCACGTAAAGACTTGACACTCAGCATAAGGCAGACTCTTCAAAACCGCACTGCTCAAGCTGCTGGCACTTGCAGCACACAGCAAGCAGAAGCCAGAAAGGTGCTGTGACTGTCCCAGAACTGAACACCTCGCATCTGGGAGACAACCAACAGCTCACCAGTGCAGTCCAGCATAATCAATATGGCCCTGCTCCTAGGGTAGAGAGAGACTCAGAGCAGGAAAAAGGAATGGACCTTTGGGACAAAAGGAAGGGAATGTGGAAGACAGCAAGAATAGGTATGTCTAACCTTCTGAGCCCTATTTGTACTTTTTGAAATTACCAAACACTCCAAAAAGCTGGAAGACAAGGTGTTTTTCCCTGCTGCAGGCCTATTTTGCATGTGCCTGAACAAGGCCTAAACACATCCCTATCTTTAAAATACTAAAAGAATTCTTCACTGGCTTCAGATACAACCACCTCTCCACCAAACCCACCTCCCTGATTACCAGACTCTCTCCTTACATGGTTCTATAAAATTCAAGCTGATACTTTTTCATCCAAAACCAGCATTTATAAAAGCCTCATTTTAAAAATCTGACTGCTGTGAAACTGCTGCTAAGGGGGAAAAAAGGGGTCCTTGGTCTCAGCTGTTGTACCTATGCATCTGGTGGCACTGACAAAATTCAATCTCCCAAGGGCCCCAGAACACATGGATCCACACAGCAGCAGAGGGATGAATCCACTTCCACATCATACAACAGTTCCACATCAGCACAAATCAGAAGAAAATTGCACACAGAGAAGGTTACTTTGTTTTTTCATCCCTCAGTACCCAAGCCTTTTGCATTCCATTGCCCAGTCCCAGTCTTGGAAACAGCCATCAACTGTCCATGCCTTCCATCACGTGGCAGCTACAGCCAGCTAAGGGATCTGCATCCCTGTGGGGCTGTGTCTCCCAAGGAGGATGAAAGGGGCAGAGAAGGGGCATCATGAGCTGCGGCCACAGATCTCCTCAAGGTGGTAGATGTCCTTGGGACAGTCAGCAGACAGGACAAGAGGTGCATCCTCTGTTATCACCACATCATCCTCAATGCGCACACCAATGCCACGAAACCTCTCCGGAGCACTCACATCATCCTCAGGGATATAAATGCCTGAAAGAAGAAAGGGAATTAAAACACACAACACTCTCCAGAGCACCACCTTTCCCTTTCTGCACCACCAGGAGAGTGAGGTTGGACTTTCAGCAACATAACGTGTTTGATCCTGAGAATTTTTAATATGGCAAGTTACTCTCTTTCCTCTCACCAACTCACTGTTGGTGGGCAAAGAAAGGAAACTGTCCCTCTGTGCCTAAAGATATCAGCACATTAATAAGAACTTCCATAGCTACACCTGGCCTTTTCACACTTCTTGCTCTCAGTATTACATTCACAATGATGATTTTAACAATGTTCTGAATAGAGAGAGAGAAGAGACAAGCATTAAATATAAGTTTCCAGCTGACAGCTCCAAATCTAGTGACAAGGTGAAAGAAAGGTTCCTCACAGGATGCCTAATTTGCAAAGCTAAGTAGTGAATCCCTGTAAATTGCAGACTGCAATGCTTGAGACACTACCAGTGACTGGTAGAAGTTCAGTGGCACGAACACAGAACACAGCACAAGTGAATCGACCCTGATTTCTGCACTGCAGTTCACCTGTGCTGCACAGCCTGAGCTCTACACTACTCTGCTTCCTGAGTTTACTCCCACTATGTGCTACTTTGGCTATGTTTGGGAAGGAAATACGGTTTTCTAATACTGTAATGACTTTGGGAGGGGAATGACTTAAGGCTTTCTAATAATGCTATAGTTTCCAGCTTCACCAGAAAGGATGTGAATGCTTTGGTTCCAGGACCAGCTAATTATTGAAAGGCAATACTGTTACCCTCACTGTTGCATGTTTTTGTCCACCACTGACTGCTTTTTACCTGGTTCAATGGTTATCACCATGCCTGGCTGGAACGGGATTGATCGGGATATATCTGGGGTGTCGTGAACATCCATGCCCAAGTAATGGCCCACATGATGAGGGCAGTATTTTCGAACAGCCTAAGAGAAGACAGAACAAGTGTCACAGAGGCAGTTAAACACAGCCCAACTTGTTCCAATACAAAAGGGAAAAGAGACAGAATAGTTATGTACTTAACGAGCAGTCTTACTGCCACGCCTAGGCCACCAGGGCCTGCCTTCCATGTACTAGAACTGGATGGCCCTTAAAACCCACCAGGCACCTATTATGAGCACATTGCAGATTGCCTTTCCCCTGCACTGACAAGAGCAGCCCAAACCCATCACCATCTCAGCATGGTGTCAACTTTCAAATCGCTGGGCTTTGCTGCCCAACCCTTCCCATCCCTTAAACATCCAAGCCCTGCACAACTCCCATCAGCAGACCTTCACAACTGGCTGCAGCAAGTACAGCTGCTCTGGGCTGTGAAAGTGGTCTCCTATGCACAACAGAGCAAATGCTGTGCCGATTTCATTCAGTAGATACAGCATGATTTTAATCCACCTCTACAAGGCACGGACACCGCCTCTCCCCTCCCACCATCCTGATCCTCCCTCCCTCTAAAGCAGGAATCAGCGAGAACGCCTCCCTGCTCCACGCTCCTCATTCCCAGGGACCACAGCACTGGCTGTGCTTCCACCTGCCGGAAGGATCCGGCACGACACCCCCAGTCCGCGGGGGCTGCCATGGCACCGGCACCGCGCACAACTAAATCCGGCAGGAACCTGTCCGGCTGCCAAAAGCCGTAGTGCCGTCACCTGGTTCCGCCATCTTTGCAGTACTGGCATCAGCACTCGCGTAGCTCTGCAGCGAGAGTGAGCGGATAAACTTCTCTAACTGAAAACCAATCCTATTTATCTGCAGGTTCAGCTCTAAGGCAGAGCAGTTTCCCAGTCTTGTTCACCAGGTAGCTCTGTGAGTCCCAGTACTGACACAAAACGGTGCAGAAGGGACAGCAGGTAGAATGACTGAGAATAGGCTGCACCTTTTGGTGGCACTGCAGACTTATGTGATGTTAAACAGACCACAAAAATATTAATAACTGCCTGCAGTCAAGCCTGGACCCACAATCTTGTGTTAGTGCCCATAGCTCCCTTCAGACTGTACTCTAAAGCTGTTTCTGTGCTGGCAAGTAATGCAGAGCAATGGGAATGGATCTGCAGAGTGAAACAGCAAGAGCCAAGGAACAAATATTCACACTATGTGCATATAAGACTGGGGATTACTTCAGACCAAATTGTGCACCAAATGGTTGAATCACATCTTGGAGTTTAGCCCTGTCTCAGAGAAATTCATTTTTGTGCTGAGACCAGCCCACAACATGAATTAAAGCACCATGTAGCTGCAAATAGAAGAGACATCCTGAAACCACATTCCTGACCCAAATTAGAGCCCTAAAACTACCCAAGGATAAAACAAACAGGATTAGTAGGAGTAAACTAGAGTAAAATGGGTAAACTAGAGTAAAAAAATTGAAGTACCTTGAAGAAATGGCTGTCAGTGATGCTGCTCTGCAGGACACCCAAGTCTTTCAGTTTCTGTCCAATAAGGCTCAGCATGAGGCTGTAGATATTTTCCAGACTCATGCCAGGGGAGCAGAGGCTCAAGCAGGACTTCTGGATATCCAGGACAGCTTGATACAGTTCTGCTTGGGGTTTGGTGAACCTGAAGGCCATTGAGTAAAGGAATATCACACAACTAAATCTCTGTTTCCAAGAGAAAAGAGGTTTTGTCCCCAGAACCTATTCTGGGTACAGATTCAGTTCAAGGATGGAGCAGGGGAAAACCAGAAAGCAGAGCAACTGTCTCCTTGTATGAAAGGCTACACCAGCAAACTCACAACTGGCAGAGCTATGTACACATCAACTGAAACTCCTGTTTTCTTACACACAACTGGAGTCAGCCACAGCTGAATGTACAAAAGCCCTCTCTGCACGTTAAGTATGCTGTAATAGCTGAAAATAGCAAGAATCACATATATTCATGCAGTAATTAATGAGGCAGTGGGGAATACAGCTGAATGATTACTTTATATAATTTGATTACTCTGAAGCAGCACAGAATGGGACATGGTAAAACTATGATTAAACACACATTCAATCCATCAATCATTTAAGAACTTATCAAAATTCTTAAAAAAAAAAAACTTACTGCAGCATACCTTCCATTGACAGGCCAGGTACGTGTGATGTCACTCACATAGCAGGAAAATTCACATCCACCATCTAGCAAGACCAGTTCACCATCCTGGAGAATAACAGGAAAGAATGCTCTGTGGGTCAGTCCAGCTATTAACTGATTTTTCTGTCTGAGAGCAGGAAAGGAGGTTATGCTTCTGTTTTCACAATGTAGCTGCAGAAAAGTGAATTCCTTTTGCAGAGTAATACCCCAGGTACTACTGTTTACAAATAGGCTATTCCAGTTGGTTTGTTGCTCTGTAAGGTAGTCTCTGACTGTTATGCTTATTTACTGTCTGAACTTTTAAGATGAAGATTTTGGAGTAAAAAAAAAAGGCATTTGCCTTGAACTATTCTGCTCTCTGAGACAAGTCCTATTCACACCTGGATCACTTACTCCAGCAAATTCTGCCCATGACTCCTTTCACTAGAAGTTCTCAGCTATAGTGACTGAGACAGAGGGGACTTGCAACCAAAGCACAGGATTTCTGAGCTCCCCACAGGATCACCAACAGCTACAAATTTACCCTTGTCATAGGATATGAACCCCAGCAAAATCACTTTGTATCACAAAATCTAAGAGTGTATCACTGCTGTGAATGCATTGGTGAATAGTTTGTACAACCTTCCCTTTCTCTTCTAGGACTTTCTTGACTGTTTTAATGTATCTTTCTGGATTGATCTGGTGATGAAGAAAAATTTTTTGGACATGTGAATATCCAATACAATTCAGCAAAGCTGTTCCATATCAATGATATCTCCCAAAAAGTCACACAGAAGAAAGATAAAGGGCCAGGAACAAAACCACTGCCTTAAAGGGGCTAACTAGAAATATAGCAGTAAGATGTTTAAAACATTTGGAGTAAATTCTCTTTTTTTTTTTTCAGTTTTACACAGGTAGAGATTCATTCCACAGATCCATGACTGTGTCAGCAGACATGATGTGGGATGACCAGGCATAACTGCAGCATTAAGGAAAAGATTAAAGCAGCAAAATTTCACTGTTAGTGTTACTTCCAGTGCTAGCTGCTATCATTGTGTACAGTTAAGTGACACAGACACAGCAGATAAACCAGCAGTGAGCAGACCTCACTATCCCACTGAATAGGCAGGCCATTAACTATCCTTTTATATTGTATTTTTAAAATTTTTCAGAATAACTGGTTGAATTCTTTAAAACAAATCTGAAATTACAGCACCTGCCATCTTCCAAGCAATTAAACAAGCTAAGTAACAATTTACTGACTAAGGGAATTCAGCCTGTGGTTCGATTGTTCAGTAAATGCCTTATGCTGTGCTTGTCCTCTTTCTTTAAAGCAGAGCCCTCTAAGTAAAAGACTGAAATGAAACATTCAGATACCTCCCAAATTAGACACTTTGCTAGCCTATTTGGAAACAAGATCTATAAGAAGCAGCACACAAAGGAAGTGTCAAGTTTATGGGTTTAATATTCTACCTAACAGTTTTGGAAAAAAACAAGAGACAGTCATTTAACTGAACAACTTTAACAGAAGCAACTGGAATTACAGCAGCAGCCTGACCTTGGATGACAGAACAACAAAGGAAGCTTCTTCCTGCCAAAAGCAGCCTGTCATATCTTTTGTACATTTGTCTCTGCAGATCATTTCAAGGTCTGCTAGCATCCCAGCTTCAAGAAAAGACAATGCTAGTGGGAAAGTTTCATTCTGCATTAAGACAGAGGAAAACTATGCTCCTCTGAAAAGTAAATAGTGAGCAGAACAGTGAGGGAATACTGCCCCTGAAAATACTTCTCTGAATCAAAAGAACTACTGTGAGGAAAGCTGGAGAGAGTTCAATTCAATGAGAATCTTCAAAATAAGACAAAACATGTTCCTCTTCCACCTCTTGACATTTAACATTGATCCGTCCCCTACTTGTTCCCTTTCCCTGCTTTCCTGGGCTACATGGAACCAAAATGCATTTCAGCTTCAGCAGAGCAGGAATGCACTTTGCCCTTATATTGCAAAGCAAGGCCAAGGAATGCAAGTGACAGCAGAAGATCCCCTGTGCCTTTGCCCTACCTGTGACAGTGGCTCCCCTATTTTGTGAGGCCCCCAGCACTGCAAGCTGCTGTGAGAGCAGACATGTTCACTAAATTATCGGCAACCCTGTCTGCAAGTCCTTGCACTGTTCAGAAAATGCTGCAGCAAGAACTGACAGGGAAGAAAGACAAGCTGAATCTGCCATTGACCAAAGTAAAGTTAACCAAGGCAGGATTCCTTTCTCTCACTCACTTAAAAAATATGTATTTAAGTGCTTTGATCTGTTCAGTCAAAACAAGCAGCAGCTAGGAAACATAGATTTGTATCACAGCACTGCACTTCAAGTTACTGGACAGCACAAGGGTTACCTTGATGAGCTGATTATTCTTCACATAGTGCAAAGTGTTTGATCTGTTGCCACCAGCAACAACAGGGGGGTATGCCAAGATGTCAGCACCACGAGTCCGGCACTCAAATTCAAACTGGAGGAACAATACAGAGGAAACCATTAGTGCTGATTTAGGTGATTAACTGCCCTAGAACCACAATGATTCTTGTCCTACAACTGTTTTCTTAATTTGAACAATACAAAGTGAAACTGGAAAGTGAGTTGACTAAATGAAAGTAGTCTTAAATATTTTTCAAGGACTCTGGAGAAAAAAAATACAGAACCATCCACTTTTTCAACATTTTTCAAGTCTTTACTGGATCTCCAGGAAACTCTTTCTAGTACAAGCCATTCAATACTGTCTCAAACATTCACTACATATATATATATCCATATATCCAAGTGAGGATTTGTTCTTATATAAAGTAATGTTCTTATTTGCCATACAACTTCATGAATTTTGAAAGATCCTATATGTCAGCATGACAATATTCATGGTTTGCTTCTGTCTTTTAAAATTGCAAAGTACCAGTATATTTACAGCAGTATCTATTTTTCATGACTGTTAAACTAAGAAGGTTTGAAAGCATGCACTACCTTGATGTCTGAGGGGATAGAAGAAAAAAGCACCATAAGCCTCAAGATCTTTACCTTTCTTGAATGATGAAGCTGATGAAAGCATGGAAATGAATAAATTTACATCTATAAAGACCCTCAACATGTTAATAGCATGTCTTTTCTATGGTTACCAAAATCACATGGGACAGAACACTCCAGGATGCCTACATGGAGCAAAGGTTTTACGATCCTGGTCTGGACTGAAAAATTGACCTGTAAAATACACTTTAATTAAAGTAGTTTTTTCAACTCAGTAGTGCCAGTGCCATGTCAGCACAGGCCCATCCATGTAGTAACAGAGTGTGAAATCCTGCTGATGCTTCTTGAACAGGCATCTCACTGCAATCCCTTACAAAGTTCCTTACCAAATGTGCAGGCCAATTAGTCCTTATTTTGTAACTGAGAGGCATCTAAACTGCTTCAAGATGGCTGTGGTAATCTGATGTACTAAGGGGCTAGAGGCAAGAGAAGCAGGCTTTACAAAAAGGTGTTATAACTACTTAAATTTTGTACAACGGACTTGTACTATAGAATAAGGTGAAAACTTTACTTCCAATTGTTTAGCGGGTTTTGCATTTCAATATAGTACAAAAAGACATCAATAGAAGGAAACTTAGACAAATGCTACACTCCTTAAATAAGGGTACAGGAAGTACAGCTGAAGAATTCCTCACACTGACACTTCTGTATGTCCAAGAAACAACAAGGGTTGAGTGAATAAATGTGCTACAGCAGGAGACACATGATAAAGAGACCTGACATTTCTGGTTTCCTGGAAGGACAACCAACATCCAGCCCTTCTATCTCACTTCCAGCTACAAAGTACTCACCTTTGCATACAGAAAGGCTTCATCCACAGGGGTTTTACTGGCAAACATAGTCTCTGTGAAAGCCTATGAAAAATAAGGGACTTTCAGTTAGCAAAGGAGCCTGAACTGTTTTTTTTTTCACCTGTTGTCTCTTGAGGAAGGCCCAAAATCAGCTGGCCCAGAACCAGAGGGTTTCACCATTTTCTTTGGTGAAAATGCTGTCAAGACTAGAACCAGTTAAGATGCATTCCTCCCTGTGAAACTGTATTTAGGGGATGACTGACTCTAGTTTTGTATAAAAAAAAAAAAAAAAAAAAAAAAAAAATTAGATGATTGAGGCTGATCCCATGGTTTGGCATTTTAGAAGTTGTCTCACCTGTGGATTCCCTTGGGTATAATAGGATTGCCTTATGCAGCTTTTCCTTCAGAGAAAGACAGCCTGTACTTCTCTTTTCTACTTGGCTATTTATTTTAATAACATTTATGAAACATTAACTGCATTTGAGGTATCTGTCAGATTTGTTTAGAAGTGGCCAATGAGTTCAAAAGGTATTTGAGGGTGAAGGGGGAATGCAGACACATTAATAGGAAACATCGTCATAAAAATCCTGTTTTCCTCAAAATAAAAATAATAGATGGGAAAGAAAATTACTTTGGAAAGCAGAGAGGAAACTGGGAAGGCAGTGAAAAGGCTAGCCTTTGCTTTTAAACAAAGTCTAACAGCTGCTGACTTTTCTTCACTAGAGTTGTGCTAATTGAGAGACTGGTAGACCAAGCAGTCTTCCAGTTTCCCCTTGTCCTGTGGAGGAAGCAAAGCCCAGAGAGTGGCTGAGACACAGCAGTTCAAAAACAGATTAGACCAAAGCTCTCCTTCCAGCTCATGTCACCTCACCAAGGGAATGCACTGGTTCATTAGGGGAACACACAGCCCCATTACCTCTGCTGTCACCCGCCCAGCTATCTTCATCCTCTCAATCTCTGCAGGGGATTTGATCAACCGAAGGTTCTGCACGAGATGTCGAACGGCCTGGATGCGGTTTTTGCTCCGAGCTTTTATGTCAGCCAGGGGCTGCATGTAGTCAGAGTGCAGCTCTGCATGCACTGGTTTTCTCAAGTCATACCAAACCACGTTGGATTCACCTGGAATGCAAAACAAAAGTTGACACTCAAATAAATGCAGACATGTTCTCCACGTAAGAAACTAACTCACTCCTCCTAAATGACATCTGTTGCTGTATTTGAGAATAATAATTTTCTCTGAATCTATATTGACAGACTATATAGATACTTTCACTGTCACAGAATACCAGCAATCTCTTCTAAATTTGGAAGATTACCAATTCATAGCGTATAGACTGGACAATTCCCCACTTCTGGGCAAATAATGGGGCTTAGAACCATCACTGAATACATGTATCTGGCTCAGATCCATTCAGAGTTCACCTGTCAAAGTTGCACTTGTGTAAGCCAAGCAGCCATCACATCACAGTGCATCTTCTGAATCCTCCTCCCATTCAACCTGTCCACAATGACCATGGAAAGCAATTCACCTTTTTGCATGGAATGAAGATCATTACCAACAACACCTCAAGACACTTGGGGAAACAACTCCTTATTTCAGCCATTCAAAGAAAATGAGCTTACTGAGAACAGACACACTCACAGTGGAAATTTATTCAGAACATCAGTTAAAATCAACATTCTCCTCATGGAACAATTTAAATGCAAATGAGTATAAAAGCCATGGTGAGTCACTGTTGATGTCCACCATGACCCTCCTTCTTTGGTGAAAGTAACCATGAGCAGTTGCTTACAGAAAGTATCTAAGAAACTGGGCATTCATTAAAGAGTATTGCCCTTAGCTCATTTACTGCTTTCCATGGACCTCTCCCCCACAGAATTACAAACTTCTGACTCTATTTTAATTTTGATATTCCAAACTTCCATGAATGATCTATAACTTGAGAGGTGCCAAACCATGCCATATGAATTCAGTGTTCCCTTTGTTATTAAATTAAGAAAACCAGCAATTAATGACCATAGTCATCCTCTGTGCTTTCCCCAACTATACACATCTCATACCTTGCCTTGTTTTCTTTTTCAAGCTAAGTAGGTTTGTTCAGCCTGCATCTCACACACATTTCATGCTTTCTTTGATCATCCTTTGCCCTGTGGCTTACCCATTTTCAAGACATCCTTTTTTGAAACAAAATAACTGATTCCAGTATGGTATTTAATACTCAAAAATTCTCTCCCTCTAGTTGTGTGACCCCTCCAAAGTCACACTTGGCCTTATTATATTGTCATGAGCCTTCTTCAGCTTTATTTTATACTGCATTTAAGTTCTTCCTGGATTATAGGTATTGAGGCTAAGTAGTGATGGGAGATGCAAAAGAATATTTCTAAAGGACAGCAATGTTAGTATTTCATGGGCAAGTAATCATCTAGCTAAATGTGAGTGGACTAACAAGCTCCCTGTGTGGATCATTTTCCAAGTCTACTATGAATAAAAAGTGTTCACGTTTCCTGTATGATATCTGGTCCTGACTCTGTCAGCAAACAGATATGACTAAAACAGAAACATGGTCTTGCTTATCCTGTTCCTTAATATTTCAGAGATATGCAGACTGGCATTCACATGGATACACAAGAAAGTCAGAAATTTTCAAAACTACATATCCATTGGTGACCCTCAAAGAGCTAACACAAACTTCCAAATGCCTTTGCCACAGCCATACTCCTTGTCATTCCTCAAGTTCATTTTAGTTTCAAAGTGATGTCACAGACCACCTCCCAAACCTGACCCATTCAGACTGTGCAAACCACATCCTCATCTCATTCCCTCTCTATTTTTTGTTACCTTTCAGCTTGGCCACCAGGTGCCTGAACTCCTCAATGGTGTAAGCTTCATCTACTCCTGTGAGAGCAATTGCCCCATCTGGGCCTGATCTGGGCCCATCCCACAGCTCTCGATTTGGATCCCTCTTGGGCACAAAAAGTATGGATTTGTGAGATGGCAGTGCTTTGCCAGGAATGCTCTGCAGCACCAGGATGCTGTCAGGCTCCTGAAACCCACAGAGGTACAGGAAATTAGTGTCCTGGTGGAAAATATAAGGGATGTCATTGCTCATGTAGTATGTGGGGTTGGAGAGCAGAATCACTGTGTGGTCCAAACTGTCCCAGCCTTGGGCTTCCTTCTGGATCAACACCATCAGTTTGTGTCGGCGAAGAGCGTATTCCACCTGTGACAATCCTGGGGTTACCTCTCCTGTGAATACAAAACAAATCAGATGCAGAAATTCAAGGCACTAAGGGTATTTTACTAGTCACATGCCTGATTCCTGCCTACTCTCTGATGCCTTACATGTGCATGGCTTCTTTGTAACCCCTCACAAGCCTTTTCCTTGCTCCTCTTCAGCTTCTCTCCCTACAGCACATCCTCATTCAGGCTGCTTCTCCATCATGCAAAGACAGACACTGGTTTTAACCAGCTGGATGTTGTGTCACATATTTCTGTGCAAAGGTAGAAACCACAAAACCTGGTAGATTTAAACAAACATCCAAATGTTTGCAGAGAATGTGTAAAAAAAAAGAGGAAGGGGCAAGGCAAACTGAACTTTGACTGCTAAAAACTGATGCGTTTTACAGCATGGACATTGAACAGAAGTTTGCCTCCTGAGGTTGAGCATTAATTTCCTCAGATACAGCTAGAATGTTTGTTGAAATACACACTAAGTCAACTCATAAAGTGACTATTTCTAAACCACAAGGGGCAGATTGGGTGTCAGAGATTCTGGGAGATCAGGCAGAAGAACAGAGGTTGCAGAGTCTAACCAGTCACAAGATTCCAGGCAGAAACAAACCACAGACGACTGCAGACTGCCATCAGCCTCCTGTTAAGGGAAGGGATCTTCTCCAGGGCATATGTAGCTTTTGTCAATATTTAACAATTCAGATTTTTCAAAAGTTAAATACTGTATTTCTAATAACACTAAGCAAATGATCTCTCAGATGAAGGCACTGTTTCAACTGCTCCAGTCACAAAAGACATGAAGTACAGCAATCAAGATACTCACCAAAACAGGACTGAAGTTCAAAGGACAACCAGCAACAGCTGAAGTATGTATTTTTAAAATTGTGAGACTCCCTAATTATGATCTAAATTAATATAAGAGCCTTAATCAGTATCTTTGGCTAATACCCTACCTTAACGTATGTTGAGTTTTGATACTGTTTGTTAACTTTCCACTTTCAAAACCTTTTCTTCCTCTTTCATGTATTACACAGTGGCAATTCTAGAACACTGACATTTGACTTGTACTGCAAGTAGATTCTTGCATGAGTGCAGTGGGAGGGGAAATTCTATTTGCACTAACTTTTACACTTTTTCGATTATATGCTCAATACCTATTAGATGAAATAGTCTTTAAAAAGAACCAAACAAACCCAAAAGCCCCACCACATTTATTTTACTCTGTGAACGTAGAAATGACAAGAGAACACAGAAACTGTTTCAATGCAATCTGGCCTCACAATTCCACAATGTTATACTGCAAATTTCCTATGTGTGGAAATCATTCCACTGCATTCCAGTCAGCTTTTTAACTGCCACAGTCCAGTGACTTTCAGAAGCTGCAATGGGGTGAAACATAGGGCAGCTGTCTTCCAACTTTGAGGCCTGGAAATTCTCTTTGCATCAAAGGCATTTGCTTTTTAAAACAATAATTGCAATAAAACAATGTCATATTATTTTAAGGACACCACCTCTACTTTATTAAATGGAAAAATACTTTGGATAAATAGAATTCACTTCCACTGCTTTGGCTGCACTTTAAGGAATCCACCTCATTTATTATGAGCTGTCAATGAGTGCCCTAAGCAACCTGATCTAATGCTGAAGTTAGCCCAGCTTTGAGCACAGGGGGAACCTGTTAACTGTGTGAGGCTCCTTCTGACCTGACTTATTCTACAATTAAATACAGGGGTTTATATATATGCACACACACACAAATATTCATCTGTTCTCCCTTTATACCCACCTATGGAAGAACACAGAATGTTTTCCTAGACATATTCCTGAATATATTTTTGCTGCAATTTTTGTTTGTTTTTTAGATTTAATTGTGGTGATCTCATGCCTACATGCTCATTTTCATGCATCTCAAAAAAATGCACAACCTTGGCTTCTATCACTACTGTCTAACTTCATAGTCACAAGCTTCTTTTTGTCCTTCTCCTCATATTGCATATTCCTGTGAACAGGGCACATCCTTTAGACAACTGGCGTCCATCTATCAGTGTCCCTCCCCATTCACCTTTGCTGAACTGCACCTTTGTTTTGTGACTCACAAGACATGGAATATGAACCATTCTGACAGTTCAGCTTGCACAAAAGACTCCCTCTTAATAAAAACCATATTTATTTGCAGGACAACGAGTCCACAAAATGCCACAGCCACAAAAGGTCTGCAACACCTAAGTAAACAACCCTGAGTACACTATGAGAAAAAAGAAAGAAGCTATCAAAGCCATCACAAATGAAGCCTATTTCTGGAATCAGTATCATCTCAGACAGGGAAATTAGCTACTAAATATAATTACTGGCTAATGAAAGTAGTCATAAACAGCTGAAACCACAGACAACTCTACAATGCAGCAAATCAATACACTCAGAAAAATGGAAACAGGAAAATATCAATGACTGGCTCATGCCGGGCCCAAACCTCACCTGGTTTGAGCAGATGTGGGTGTGTGAAGGGGCTGGGCTGCCCCAAATACCGGTTTGGAATCTTCTTCTGCTGGGCAGGCTGGATGGAAAATCTTCGGAGAGCACATGACTTGCAAACTGGAGGAAAAAAAATGCACCATGTCAAGGTAAAAAAAAAAACCCAAAACTTTCCAGTTAGGAAACTGCAGAACTGTGGGCTAGTCATCAGACTCTTAGCAGCATTCCTTCACTTATATGACATAAATATCCCTCCTTAACTTCTCCATTTGCTGTGCATCACAATAGTTTATGAAACAATGTGCACATAACTCAACTGACAAATATTCATGGAACAGATAGAAATAAACAAATAGATGATAAACCTGACAACCCAGCAACAAAACCCAGGAAGCTCTGTTGGTTTGCACATCCCAATTCATACAAAAGTTGTTCATGAGGCACTCAGCACTCTCCCTCCCTTACTTCCCATAAACACCACAGGGCTCCATGCACGACACCTGTATATCGTCTCTTCTCAGCTACGTCTTCAAAAAATTTCTCTCACCTGGAACAATTATACAGTTTTCAAGGCTTTTCCAGTGCTGTTTTTTACTAATAATGCTGCAAAGAAGCCGTCAAATAAGACAGGTTTACACAGGATTTTCTTTTCCTGTCTGGAGGCTACCCAAGAGTCCCTGTTTGTGTATTGACCTTCCATGGCAGCAGCATTGGCCAAACGGAACAGTTATGAATCCCACTTCCAAACCACACACAGCCAAAGCAGGTGAGTTTTAAAAACAACTACAAGTATGCATTTGTGAGCTGGGAACGGGCACAATAAGACAAAATCTAAAATTAAAAATGAATTATCAGAAACTTTAGAATTCCTAGTCACAGCCCTTTGCAGCTGAAGAAGTGCTTGTGCCTGAATACAAATCATCCAGACCTGTAGGAAGAAGAGGGTAGCCAGAAGGTAAGTTCAATTTGATGTTTTGGAAAATGGTTGCTCTTTATGTTACTATATGCCTACTAGAAAACCAATTTGTGCTGCCATTCTTAGAACAAATACTTTTAACCCTTCACCAGCATAAGCAAGGATAACAGAAGAAAACATCTGCCTTTCAGGTAGCTGAGACTCCGAGGCTCACAGCAAAACATACAGACCGTGGATTTGCTGTGGGAACCAGTATCATTAGCCTCTAATTGAAGATCATTTATGCGTGACAACCAATAGTCATAACACGACGCGTTCACTGTGTGATGCTTGACTGGAGACCCGGGCGGTGAAATGTAACTGCAGTATTTTGTGCAGCCTAGTTTAAATTGGTGTTTCTACTGTTTTTCCCCACACACACAGCAGACAAACAGGACAGCTCGCAACCAGACGGACACAGCGGGCATTAAATAAAGCAACACCTTGAAGGCAGCGAGGAGCTTTCTACCGTTGCTTTATTATTCAGGTTACTGCCTGTTCTTTCCTAGGATTCAGCTCTGACCGGGGCTGCCACTGCGCCGCCGGCCAGAGCCGCTTTCCCGCGACCCGAGAAGCACAAGCGGGGCTGTAAGCTGCGATAACCGGGTGTCGGTACCGGAGCCGCGGGCGGTGCGGGGTGTGGGGGGAGGAGGGGTGTCTGACCTGCGGCGCCGCGCCAGCCCCGGGCCGCCAGGACAAGGCCCCGCTGCGGGAGGCGCGACATGGCCGGGCCGCACAGCGCATGGCGGGGCCTTCCTGCGCCGCGCGCTGACACCATCACGGCGCGCGGCCCGCCGCCAATGAGCGGCGCCGCGCCGGCTCGGGAGCGCCCGGGGCCGCCTGCCGTGCCCGCGAGGGGGAGCCCGCGGCAACGGCAACAGGGGAGCGGCGCCGCACGGGGCGGAGCGCAACTGCCAGGCCATGGCTGCCGCTTCCAGAACGTTTTCCCCCCACGCCGCGGGGAAATGACCGGCGTGGGCGGGGCCTCGGGAAGACGTGGGCGGGGTGGGCTGGAAGGTTCCACGGCGCCGCGCAACGTTTGTGGGCGCATTCATGGAGCTTATGGGCGGGACACCGTTTGGCTTGGGCGGGGTCACTGGTGGTAGGCGGGACCAGACCAGTTATGGGCGGGACCAGATCGGTTGTGGGCGGGGCCTCTGGCGGGCGGGGCGGGGCGGGCTGGAAGGTTCCGCGGCGGGTAGGCGGGGGAACGAACGCGTCTGGGCCGCTGCCGTGCCGCCATGGACTCGCGCAAGCTGAGTGAGCTGCGGGCCTTCGTCCGGCTGTGCAAGCAGAACCCCGGCCTGCTGCACACCCCGGAGCTCGCCTTCCTCCGCGAGTGGGTGGAGAGGTCGGTCCCGGGCCGCGGAAGGAGGCGGCCGTGAGGGGCGAGGGGGGAGGGGTGTTGTGGCGCGGGACGCGGTGAGGGGAGGGGGGCGTGTCTCCTGAGCGCGTGCCGGCGCGCGGGCGCGCCGCGTGGCCGGGCCGGGGGCGCGCAGTGTCCCCCTTACGGGTCCGCTCCGGTCCCGTCCGCCCTGCGGCCTTCCCGCCCTCTCCTCCCCTTCCCGCTGGGATTACTCCTGCCGCCTTAAAAAGCCTTAATTCATTTTTTGTTTTGTTTCGTTAACTCTGGCTATTCCCATTGCAAAAAGCCTGCCCCCCGGCCATCTCAGTGGCTGAGCTTTCCAGGCTGGAAAGCCCCAGAGTGATACTTACTGAGCTAATTCTCGCATTACGCAGCAGAGTTGGCTAGCCTGTCTTAAAAAGGAGCCGAGTTTGTGGGGAGCTGAGTGACGTTGGTTTACATCCTGGTACCCAAAAGCACAAAATACCTGGCAGCTATGTAAAAATACCTGTCCGAAACGTGGTTTGCTCTTTGAAGTTTAATGTCTCAAAGGTAGTCGAATTCTCCGCTCCTTGTGAACCATTTAGGTGCCTGCTGTTAGCGCTGCACATATTCTGTGTGAGCGGGGCCTGCCGTAACAGATGCTTCCCAGATAAAAATTCTCTTTGGGTTCCACCCTGAGCGCCCTGAAGCACGAGGCTGGAAGGGTTGGGATTCTTTGTAGCTGGCAGAGAGCCCACAGAACCCCTGTGTTCAGTTACGGTGCCTCTGCTTGGCTTTTATGAGTGCTGCGCTAAAGAACTCTTGGGAAGTGAGGGATATACTTTCAGGTGCACATGTTAAGCAAAGAGAATTTAAAAGATTTTTATCTAGTGACAAGCTGGGATTTGTTTTAGAAAATTTGTGTTAATCTTAAACAGGATTTTTTGTGTATATATATATATATATATATATGTACATATGTATAGAGAAGTAGACACTGGCATTTCACAATACATCCTATAATGAAAATGGCTACAATGAAGTGTTTATTCATGGGGTTTTTTCAGTGGTATTTAAATTTTTTATGCATCTGAATAATACTGTGCTTGTAAAGCCACTGGTATTTAACTGAACTTGGCTTTGCAGTACTCACAGTAGATACACCTCTGCCTAGGAAGGAGATGGATGTCTGTCTCATCCTATTGCAGGTCTTTTATTCCTTTTGCTGTTGCATAAAATACTTCAGTGCCTTACCCTAGGCTTCTTCCAGTGCTTCTGTTGGGTAAATCTGAAGGTGTGGACAGGCTGCTTGAAGAGGGAGAGGAAAGAGGAAGAACACTGACTTCTTTCTTTTTTGCATAAGAAAGTGTTAGGGAATGGAATGATGACGATCTGACTTTCTCCATGTTAATGGGAAGGGCTTTAATTTCCAGGTTAATTTTTAGAATTTTTATTTGGTGCTTGTCTTATTAATACAGTAATTACATTTAGAGCCATGAAATGTTTTTTACATGTAAAATCTTCACTGAAAGTCTTTATCTCAAAAGATAAAAAATACTCTTTTAAGTTTTCTGAGAGTTTTCATATTTAAGTTAAATATTTACCTAAGTAATACACTTGGATAATGCTAGTGGTACCCAAATTACTTACCATGCACAAGTGTCTGGAATTCTGGTGGGGTTCCCTCTGCCTTTACATAATAGTTTTGTGTGCAGTAGAACTGTTAAGTGCATTATAAGGCCTGATCATTCTTTGGAAACTGCTTCAAACAGCATGGCCTGCCTTCAGGTGGGAATAAACTCGATAATTCTTATATCTCTGTCTGGTTTACCTGTCTTAATCTGAAAGACATAAGTTTGTTTACCTAGGTAGTGTTAAGAGTGATTAGAATAATGACTATATTATACTAAAATCCATCATTAAATTTTTTGACTAAAATTCTGCTAATTGCTTTGATTCATTTTTTTCCTTAAACCTAGTGATTCTAATTTAAATTTTGCTAACTACTCATGAAGCCAGAATGGGATGCTTTATTTCTTATTAGCTGTTAATTTTGCATCAGTAACCTTAAGTCTTACCTGTTTTATTCACTTGTTGTTTTCTAACTCTTATTCTGCCTAGCTGTTGTATTTAACTTCTGTATTGATCCTCTTTGCAGAGAAAGCATAGGGTAGTGTGTGAGTGTGTTTGGAAAGTGTTTTGACATTCCTTTTATCAAGCCCATTTTTCATAATTGCATAAAAATACAAATGTTTTACTTGAATTATTATGAAATGAGTCATTAAAGGAAACACATTTCAAAACCCTGCAACTGAACAATAGCAATCTTTAAAAATAAGCCACAGAATCCCTAATTGATGAATAAGGCTTTCTGCCCTTTTTTACTTTTTTGTTCAAATAGGTTTTACCCTTTTGAATTCATGGTAATCCAACTTCTCTCTGAAGATAATTTTGCTGTCAATAATAAAAGTGTTGCAGAAATCACAATTGCAGTTCTTCTAACAAGTCATAAATGTGACACTTTTCATGGCCCTGATGAGTGGAAATGTGCAGTCACTGTTGCAATGGAGTCCTGACAACTCCCAGTTGTTACTGGCATCAGACACTAAACTATTTGTGTGCCTTGTGTGTGTCTGTGCTTTTTCTACAGCTCAGTACCTGCCTTTCCCTACAAGAGTGTCTTGTGTTTCCATATACTGCTGAGGTTTAATACGTTCCAAACTTTACATATATCCCTGCTGTGCATTCATTCTTTGTTATCAAATACTGGGTTAAGAGATTTTAGAGTAACTTGCTTTTGAGTTATTCTGGGATTATAAATGTAGTTTAAATAGAGATCACCAGGATAGCAAGAATATTTTCACATACTGTGAGTGAAACAGTTTAGCCTTGGCAGTTCATGAAATAGCATATTATGAAACATGCATGTATATTAGTAAACATTTCTCAAACTGAACTAAACTTGGGTATTTTTTGAGGGATATGAAGAAAGCAGAGGAGACTGACTCAGTTGTTTCAGTCTTGAGGTGATTTAAGGTTTCGGACTTACAATCAGCTAATACCATGGATGTTAGCTATTAACTCTGTTAAAATGCTTTGTAATTTGTAGTTTTCTTTTTCTATGCAGAAGAAGAGTTCCAAGACTTCACTAGATGGTCCCTGTAGTCCTCCTTGGTTTCTAGAGACTAATAGAGTTATGTGTTCTATTGTCAGCCTACATGGGCAAAAATTTAGGAGGAACTTAGGAATTTGGTTAGTCCATGTTTTGTGTTTTCTGGCTGGCTGGGTAATGATTTCTCAGACCGCAGTTGTTTAGTCCTTGCAGTATAACTTTGATTAGTCACTTTAATGTCAACATCCCAGGGACACAGAGATTGTTGTGATAGCTTCAGAACATGCTGATGTTTGTCACTTGTTGGGGTTTTGCTGGTTGGATGGTTGGTTGGTTTAGGGTTTTTTGACAGATTTTTTGTGTAAATGAGAATCAGTTTTATGCTGTTCGCTTGCTTTTTGCTGCAGGGCCTTGTGCCAGGACCTGTCAATCTTATCAACTCCTTCTCCAACTCCTTTACCCTTTCTCCCCCATTCATCCCTATCTCTGTCCTCTTCTGCCTCATTCTGGTTTTTTTTCAGCCAGTTTGAGGCCTGACTCTGAGGTGCTCCTGAGAGGAGGGAGGAAAGAGGGGAGAAAGAACTTCAGTAGCTTGACTTAAGAAGTTATAACTTGTCATCCTTGGGATACAGTTTTGTGTTACACTAATTCCTGAAAGCAGATAGTCCTACATCCTTCCAATTCCTCCTGCCCAGCCCTGTTTAGTCACCTCCTCCTCTCCCTTCTATCCCATCTAACCAGCTGTGTGGGGCTCCAAGGAGTTGTTGAGTTCATGGAAACATTTTTATTGAAAACCATCAGTAGGTGGAAATGTGGGGCAGGGGATGGCTTGGAATGCTATTCCTTGTGGTGTGCTGTCATAGGTATGATTAGATGTTCTACCTAAGAGCTGGAGAATCCAGCATCTGCTTATTCCTGGCTGCTAATCAAAGTCAATAGCATGTGGAAGTTTATTCTATATTGACAGAATGCTGTCTCCACCAAGATTGCTCCTTAACTGTGGTGAAGGAGAGGCAGGAATATTACAATGTGTAAGAGAAATTATTTTTTTTCTAGGCAGTAGGGTTTTTTAAATTAAATAGGCATTTTAGGTTGTTTTCTTTAATTATTTGACTTCTGTTAAAAAAAAGTTTCTAATCATAATATCTGGTTTTGATTCAAACATAAGTTACATTTAAAGGAGAAAATCCATTTGGGCCAAGAGGCAGCTTTTCCTTGTGAGAAAGGGTGGGTGGGTGAAGGGTGATGCAAGTGAGTACAAGTCTCAAAGGAGTTGTACAACAGTGTGCATTGCACTACACTGAGAAAAGTGTGGGGGATGTGTACTCTCTTTACTGCTTTGCCAGTGAAATGGATCATCATGTTTTGTGTTACAACAAAAAGCTGAGATTATCAGGATTTGAATCAATAAAATACATGCCACTATTTTGATAATCTTACTGTTTTGTTTTGTCTTTTCTCTGTTTTGCTGAAAAGTATGGGAGGCACAATACCACCTGCTCCAGCCAATGCCTCCACGGAGGAGACAAGTAAGGTGAGATATGAAGAATTTATCACTGAAAAATGATGCTGGCAAAATTACTGAGAAGCAGAAGGGGAAAATTTGCTGTCAGTTTTCAGTCAGATAGAGAGGGTGAATGTGAGAGTTCAGTCTGAAGCCTGCCCATTGTGTGTTTTAGATGACTTGTTACAGATGGCTTCCTAGTTAATTTCAAGTGTTATCATGCTCCATTTCCCTAATCCTGAATGCCTGATGTTCTCTGTAATGCAAATGCTATACAGAGTCTTGATTTTTTTTATTGTTTGTTTTCTCTTGTCTGTTTAGAAACCACTTCTCTAGTCATTAGTGGATCATATTATAATCTTTTTGTGAGAAGAAGTATTAACGAGCATGATAAGTAATGAAGGGATCAGTAGAACTATCAAATTTTTAAGGCAGTATTGTAGAAGATGTTGGCTTTTGTTGATTCATTTTAAGGGAGAAAATAAATTTGCCTTGTAGATATTTATATCAGGATATTTTCAAGTTTGAAATACTTTTGGAAAAAAGATGTTTTTTAATTTTTTAACGAGACAGTGGGTGCTGGAATTACTGGCCAGTTAGAGCAATATGGAGGGATTGTGTATAAGTACTGAATATAGTCTGTGACAAGAGAAGTATAAAGACAAGCAACTTGTATCTATGATAATAGACAGGTTGTGCTAAGTTATGGAATTCAGATGAAATTTAGTTAGAAGTCAATAAAACGTTTGAAATTTTTGAAAAAAAAATCTATGTAGAAGTGGCAATAATCTCAGACCTTGGCAAATGAAAACAATATTTAAACCACTGTCATCAGCTTTTTGTTCCCTGCTAAAGGACATTAGCTTAATGGTATTAAATTGAGAGAATTTTTGATCCAGTGAGGGAAGGCAGGAATATTGGAAGGGTTAGTTGGTAATCACTGCAAAACTGGATCTGAATTGGATGTTATTTGGATTATTTGGTTTTGGTTATTGAATTAAAAAATTTGAAGGACCAGCTTTACCAATAATAGAAGCTCATAAGTCCAGATTTGGGCTCTGAAATATTTGCATACATGATAGGTTTAATCTGAGAGGAGGGAAAAGGAGATTCGTATCTTAAAAATAAAATAGTTCAGCTGTACCACAATCTGATTTTTCGAAGACATTGTTATTTATGAGAGTGGAAATAGATCATTGGTCAGAAATAATGTGTGCTTACAAATCTGTGTCTCTCTCAGGGCAAAGCAGAGGAACACCCAGAGGAGCCCGTTAAACCACCTGAACCAGAAAGTGAAGAGAGCGACTTAGGTGGGGAAAATAGTGACTTGATTGCATTTTGCCAATCTGAGAATGATTCTGAAAATCCTGTCTCTGTAGATGGAGCTTAGTCTTGCGTTTTGTTCTTCCCCCAGAAATTGATAATGAGGGAGTGATTGAACCAGACAATGATGACCCTCAAGAAATGGGAGATGAAAATGTGGAGGTAAGTAAATCTTCAATGTAGCAGTAGGAAAGATAGGAGGCTTTGAGTGTAATCAAGGATAGCAGTTGAGGGAGGATGAATACTTTATTATCTGTGTAACCAGCTGTTGTTTTGTCTCATTTTCTTCTAAACAGAAAACTAACTGGCTTAAAATCACATTCTTTTCCTTTTCAAGGTTAGAGTCAATCAAAAAGTTCCATGTGGATGATCAGGTCAGAAAACGCCAAAGAAGTTTATCAAAACACCCATGCAAACTAGATATGTAGAATTCTACCATTATTCAACTTAACTTTCAAGTCTTTTATAGCTAAAAATAATGTTGATTAATGTCTTCAAGCTGAAAACAAAGGTTTTGTGGGGTTTTTTGACCTATGATTTCAATGCAAATTAAAATGAAGGTTCTGGAATTGGACAACTGAAGCATTTTCTCCATTGGTGAAGTCTTAGTGTGGTAATTTTGGCCTGGACTCTACAGCTTTTGGGGTTTGTGTGTATGTTTTTCATTTTATTTTGTTAGGTAACTGAAGAGATGGCGGATCAAGCTAATGAAAAGAAGATGGAAGCAATAAATGCTCTCGGTGAAGGTGATAAATTGTTTTTTAGTACTTATTCAGGGACGTTTGTTTTGGTTTTCCTCTTATAAAAAAGAAGCTGAATATCTTGGACCATTATGAATGCTTTTGAGGAGGAGGAAACATACTTCTTGTTCGATACCCAAAATTATCTAGAGCTTGAAAGCTTCTTCAAGTACTGTTTTTCCAATGTAGCCATAGTTTGGGAAAGGTGGAAGGGGGAAGGAGGTACTACAGCATCTTAATTACAAATTGGTCATGATAGTAATTCCCTCCATATTATGTTTATTGTCTCTAGTGGTTTGTCTTAATGCGTGAAAAGGTGTAGAGATGTGACATTCTGTTTGATTGCATTCAAAGTTAAATATACAAATTTAACTGGGAAAATATCTCTTCTCCTCAAGCATTAATTTCGGAGTTTGTACTTCTGTAACATAGCAAGATGGAGAAAGTGATTTTTCTTTGTTGCTAATCTTCTATCTAAGAAGTGTTTAGGCACGTAACACTGTGTAAGGCGGGTTTGGGAATTCAGATGTTATTTCATTACATAATCATTGAAACTTCACTGGTACTTGTATTTAGGGGACCTTCAGAAGGCTGTTGACTTATTCACAGAAGCTATCAAGCTGAATCCTTGTTTGGCCATCTTGTATGCCAAGAGGGCAAGGTGAGTCATAACTAGTGATTTTATGTCTCTGCCTGTTCTGTTATTCTCCTTAAGGAGCCTAAGTATAAGGCAACTTTGAGGATCTGTGTAAACTTCAACCACAGGAGGGAAAGGAAAGTGTTCATTTCATGCAGTTTCTCTTCTATTTGACTCACCAGATTTGCTGTAGCAGCCATATAAAGAATCTTGGTAAGAGAGTAAATAACAGAATAGTGTTCCAAAATGCATTGTAGTAACATTAAGGACACTTTGCAGGAGGCACCCTGGCAGTCATGCTTGCACTGCCTGAGTTGGAACTGAAGCACCTTTGCAGCTACATCCCCCACACTCCCAGTCAGATCAGGTTTCCTTACTGTCTTGACCCTAGGTTTCCCAGCAGACTCTCAGACATCTGGATTCTTAAAATAATTTAATCGTGGTGCAATAACAAATTAACAGCTCGAGCTGGTGCCTCTGAGGAGGGATTCCATACAAAGAAAGCCCTGGGCTTTTATACCTTCACAGTCTGTGCTTGTGAAAGTCTGAGGCCATGGGCTCCTGCTGTGTCTGAGTGTCCAGTCACCTGGCTGGGCCACAGGTCCCTGTGCAAAGGTTGCCCGGGGCTCTCACCACCTGGAGTCCAATCTTCAGCTGACACTGCAGCTGCACATGGAGTATTTGTGCACTGAAAGTGTTCCTCAACAATAGTGCTTTTGGTATGTTGAGGTAGAATAATGCTGGGTTACAAACACTTCTAAAATCTGAAGTGTGTTGTAGGATTAAGATGATGATTGAAATGACACTGTTTAGATTCAAACTTAGATAAGAATCCTGTTAATTCTCTCCCTGTTGTACCTACTAAATGAATTAGTTAGTAGAACAGGTTCTGTTCAACAGTCATATGTTTGAACAGGATGCATCTGTATCTCAGCCCATTCTTCACCCCCCTTACTGCTGCTTACATCTACCAGACTGCAGATGATGCTTTGGGAACTTTCTAAATTCATAATGAACAAACATCTTTATCTTCCTGATTCTTCAGAAAGGCTTGACAAGTATGGGTGGCAGAAGGAGATTTTTTTTTCTGTTCTTACACAAAGGACCACTAATCATGGATGATATGATAATTTAGTGGATCTTTCCCATAGCAATTTTATTCAAAGAGAACATAAACTTTCATAAGATTAATTAATGTTCTTTGTAATACAAAATACTGTTCCATTGTAATACATCTTGACTGGTACTTGCCTTGCTTTTTTTCCCTTTCCATATCAAAGTTTTTGCATGCAACACCACTTGTGTACCTTAATACACTGTTGCTGTTGCCATCATAACAGTATGTTTAAAATCTCTTTCAGTGTCCTGTCTTCTCAGGACTGGGTGTAGCAATGAAGACTAAGAATGTTAGGAGAAGTTTAAAAGTTCCCTCTATTTGGTCTGTTGTAGAAAGAAATTGGGATGTTGTAAAACTTGCCATGCTGATCAAGTGCTAGGAGTAATCCATAGCTTTGGTTGTGAGGGGTTTGTGTGTTTGAGAGACATGGGGCTTTGTGGAGCCAGCACCATTGGAATGGCTCTCATTGATGAGGTGTAGCTTTGGGACACTTCCCTGACACCCTGTCCCCTGTTTGTTCCTAGAAGACAATGTGTGACTTTGTGCTTGCTTTATAAGAAGCCTTAATAATGAAGTTACTTACAGGAATTGTTGACAAACTGTTTTTAAATACATGTAAAAGGAAGATGTAGAGTTAGATGTAGATGTAGAAGTTCTGGCATGGAATATGTTGAATATTGAATATTTCTGTCAATTCAGGAATCTTTTTTAGTGTTTCCTTAAGAGATTTTTAATTTTAATTACTTGAACCTCCTAAAGTACCACTCTACTAGTTAGTCTGAGATGCTTGTGTGGTGTAAAATTTTCAATTTTTACATTTAACTGATAAGGGAATGGGGCTTCTTGCTGAGTTTGTGTTTGTTTTGCTGCTTTTGATTTTGATGACTCATGTCCTACCTCCTTTTCCTCATGACTCTAGCTGTTGATCCTTGTAGCCTGTGTAACTCCTTATGCTTTCTTTGTGTTACTGTGTTAAGGACTGTGCAATATGGTGTGCAGAATATTGTTTTGTTCAAAATGCTATTTGCCATTGGCCATAGACCCCAACCACCATGGGACCGTCCTTTGCATTTCTGTATCCTCTCATCTGCACTGAAGTTATTCTTGCTGGCAAGGCTTGAATCTGAGCAATGAATGCTTTCAGTTCTTGCTCATGACTCACCTACAATGCTGGGAGGGTGAGACTAAATTTTAGTGACTTTGTTATCTATGTTACTATGAAATCTTTTTGAACTCAGCTCTTCAAATGCATTATCTCACTAGCTTGCCTGTTAGTCATCCAAAATTATTTCCAGCTTAAGTTAGTAACTTGGTATTTCAATATGTATGATAAATGTTCTTGTTCCCACAGTGTTTTTGTGAAACTACAGAAGCCAAATGCTGCCATTAGAGATTGTGACAGAGCCATCAAGATTAATCCTGACTCGGCACAGACCTATAAATGGAGGGGGAAGGCACATAGGTAATGAGCTGCACCTGTGCTTGATATTATCTTTACTTGGGGGGAATAGTTTTGTTCACACATTCTCTCCTTCTCTGTGCCTCTGAACTGTTTGTCTTGTACCTGAGACCTGTTAGTTGTGAGCCAAGAAACCATTGTGTTGAGTATGTGGCTTAGAGAATAGAAAGGATGGTGATATATTGATGGCAATTTATGAGTAGTTCTCCTGGTGCTGTTTCCCCTCCACTCACCCTTCCGCTCTCATCTTCTAATGGCTTCCTGCTTTTCTGAATAACATTTTGTAATTATTTGGTAAAGATAGTGAGATCTAGGACTGCTTGTTTTATTTGTTTGGAGGTCTTTTGTTTTCACTTAGTTTGTTGGGTTTTTTTACTGACCCATAATTCTTGAACATTTCTCTGCTGTCCTTTTCCCTTAGACCCTGGAGCTCTTTTACATAGTAAATCGAAGTGCCTGGTTATTAGGGAACCATTTGTTGCAAACAGTGTAATTATTTAAAATGGTGTTAGGAATCCCACCAACTATAGTTCAACTTTTTTTTTTTTAATAACAATAAATCAAGAAATAAGGTGACAATTCTTATGGCTTATATAAAAGTGGAAGAAGTAAATGCTAATATAACTTGAAAAAAAACATCTTGGACAGTGTTTAGAGACTAGTTTGTTAACTGTATCTGCAGTTTTAATTTACAGTGGGAAGACAGGAGAATAGTTTGAATTAATACCTCTGTCTGTGAGCAAAAATGCTTTCACCATTTAGTAATACCACCATTTGCTTAAATTTTTAATTGTCAAGATTATGTATAAATTAATAATAAAGAAGTGTGCACAGAGGCTTACATGACTGCTTTAATTAAGATGTGGTGCATCCACTCACAAGGTTTGAGTGCTGAGTAAGGGGGTCCACTTAAGCCTGGGGGTAGTAGTGCTTCACGTGTTTAGCTAGGGTACCCTTCTCCCTGTTAGGTCATTCTTTATAGCAGACAATGACATAATCTCATGGAGAGTTTTTTACTTACTGTTACTTCAAACAGAAGTTACCATAAGGATATGAAGCAAACAAGTGTCCTCTAACAGTATTGTAGTGTGCAGCTTAGAGGAGTCACCATGGTTCTTAAACTCCTTGTAGCTCTAGGTAAAATTTCTGACTGATGCATGGTTAAATGTTTTGAAGAGCTGCAAGTGTTCAGTTTTCCCTTCTGACTGTTGGTGTCTTCTGAATTCCAGACTTCTTGGTCACTGGGAGGAGGCTGCTCATGATCTTGCATTAGCTTGTAAACTGGATTATGATGAAGATGCAAGTGCCATGCTGAAGGAGGTGCAGCCAAGGGTAGGTGGGGAGGAATGTTGGAGGTCTTTCCTGGATTTGTCTGAGTGACACAGCTGCCTGCATATTCTTCAACAGGCATTGTGTGGAAGAAATGTGTTTGTATGTGTTCCAGCACTTCAGACTGAGTTTATAAATACTTCTGTCTTTAGTAACAGAAGTTTATGTTTATGGCTGTGGGTAGAGAAATTTAATGTGTGGGGCTGGACATGTGACAGAAATATGAAATATGTTCATTTTTCAATTTTTAAAAGAAGAATCTGAAGCAGTTGAAGTTTCCCAGGTATTTTAGAATCTAGACTAAAAACCTTCTGAAAAGCAGAGATAGCTGATAATTGATTTTTTCCCCAAGATATTTCTGAGTTGATCAAAGCTTTGACCTTAAGCACGCTTTCCAAAGGAAGCATTTTGCTGTGGTTTGTACTTTCATTAGCCAGCCCCATGAGGGCAGCCTCAGCTCTGCACAACTGGTTTTCAGCTCTTCTCCCCTGGCTGACCCCAGCAATCTTCTAAGGAGAAACTTCTGTAACACTATTGATAGCAGGCTTTCTTTTTCATGTTTTTGCTTTTCCTTTGAAGTGATTGACACACTACAGATACAGATGGCAGCTGTTGCATTGTATTGGATTTACATAGGGAGTCTGGGGGAAGGTGGAGCCTGCAGGTCTGGCCTCTCGTAAGGGGAGACCTGGAGCCAATTCCAGCTGGTGCCAAAGCCCAGCGAGTCAGTGATGCCAGTGGTGCTTCTGTGAAAAGATATTTAAGAAAGGGTTAAAAAATACAGTGTAACAGCTGTGAGAGGGAGGGCTGTAAAGAAGAAAAACATGAGAGAAGCAACCCCTCTAGAGACACCAAGATCAGTGAAGAAGGAAGTGGGAGGAGGTGTGCTAGGCATGGGAGCAGAGATGTCCCTGCAGCCAATGGAGAAGGTTGAGCAGGTTGTCCGTCTTGAGCCCATGGAGATCCACATGGGGCAGATCCACCCTGCAGCCCATGGAGGAGCCCATGAGAGAGGAATTGGATCTGCCTTGAGGAAAGCTGCAGCTCATGGAGAGTTCCCTGGGGAGCAGGCTCTTGGCAGAAGCTGCAGCCTGTGGAGAGAAGCCTACACAGAAGCTGGTTTTGTGGCAGGAGCTGCAGCTCAGGGGGGACCCATGGTGGATCAGTCTGTTGTTTAAGCAATGTACCTTGTGGGTACACTGGAGCAGTTTGTGAAGAGCTGTATGCTGTGGGGCAGGAAAAATGTATGAAAAGGGAGGAGCGGCAGAAATACAGTGTTATGAACTGATAGTGGCCCCCATCCCTCTGTGCTCTTCAGGGTGGAAGAGAGGGGAATGAAGCAGTAAAGCTGAGCTTTGGAAAGAAGGTTGCTTTAGTTTTGTCCTTGTTTCTCATCATCCTGCTCCATTTTTAATGGGCAATAAATTAAATGAATCCTCCCCAGGCTGAGTCTGTTTTGCCCGTGATGGTAGTGGGTGAGGGATCTTGTCTTCATCTCAAGCCAAGAGCTTCTCCCTCTTATTTTTCTCTTCCTGTCCTGTTGAGGAGGGGGGAGTGAGAGAGCGGCTTAGTGAGCATCTGGCAGCCAGCCAAGCTTAAACCCCCACATGCATAAACATTCCTGTGTCTAAGAACTTCTGCTTTTCTACCATGTCTTTGCTGTCTCCAGCAAAATGACAATGGAAACCATTTTACAACCTATTAGCCTTCTCTTTTGGAGACTATTGATCTGTGGTTAATTTAATTAGGTCTTAGGTCTCAACTGGTTTTCATAAGAAGTAATATAAGAAGTAATACTTAATGCTTGGCTGAGGGGGAGCCTTTTCTTTCCCAGTTAATCTGCCTGAGCACAGAAACAGCAGGGTGAATACATGTGATACATTGATGTGTAGTTGCTAACTGCATGGGAATTTGTATATGTTGCTGTTGGAGAAACATAGGCTCTTTCCATGAGTGATTTTCAAAATGATGTGTTCATCTAATTTATTCACTTCAAGCTTCCCTAGAATTTTTTACTTTGTAGTACTTTCAGCTAAATTTTAAGTCAAATTCTAAAAACGTTTAGTTCCTTTTGAGAAATACTTAGAAATAACAAAAATCTAAAATTTGGAAACTGTTTATGCTTCAGTAAAAAGAAAACAACACTTAACTTTCTCTTAATGAGCCATTAAATATCAGTTATGTCAGGATCTGATAGCAGGTACTGCATTCACTCCCTATCATTCCTGCTGCCTCTGTGGTGTTTCTGAGGGTTCCCAGGACAAGGTGAGAGATGAGAATTTGATTCCATGTTCTCAGAAGGCTGATTAATTATTTTATGATATTATATTATATTAATGCTGTACTAAAATTATACTAAAATAAAGGATACATCAGATGGCTTAGCAAGAATGATAATGAAAGCTTGTGACTGACTCAGAGAGTCTGACACAGCTGGATGTTATTGGCCATTAAGAAAAAACAATTCACATGGAACCAATCAAATATTCACCTGTTGGTAAACAATGGCCAGACCACATTCCAAAGCAGCAAACACAGGAGCAGCAATCAGATAATTATTGTTTTCATTCCTCTGTGAGGCTTCACAGCCCCCCAGGAGAAAATTCTGGGCAAAGAGGATTTTTCAGAAAATATCATGGTGATACTGCCTCCAGTGTGCTTTCTCTGGCAGATGCACTTCAGGAATAATGTATGGAAGGAGTATCTCCTAACTAAAATAAGTTGTATCAAATTTCTTCTATTTTAAAAGCAATTTTTTCCTTTAAAGAATAAGAGTATTTCTCTAAAAGAATACAAGAGTATCCATTGTCTAAGCAGTACCTTTGTTCTTGCAAACAGATTTTGCTGTGCGTTTTTCAGTTACAGGAATGTTACAGAGTAACCATCATTCACTATTTCTGAAATCATGAAACATTTTTGCAATTATTTATAAGGATACCTTCTGTTTTGGGAAACCAGTGCTGCCATTAATTCTGTTGTTATTAAGAGCCCTGAGTGAGGAGCCTTGGGAAGTTCATTGTGAATTCTTCTTTCACTGGGACTATAGATTTAATACATTTGGGGAAAAAGTTAGTAAAAGGAAGCAAACTTCCTCCCCACCAGCCCTTTCTTGGGTTGGTTGAGGAATTATTTGGTCTGTACATGCTGTAGAGGCATCTGAAACAGTGATAACGCTATCTAGAATGCGTGTATGTGCAGTGGGAATTATACTTCCTATTGTGCCTTTTTCCAAGACAGTTGCTGGTTTTAGCCCCAGAGAAATCAATATTTCAAGATAAAAGCATAAAGGGATATGAGATAATAACATGTTCAAGTTCTAACAATAATGCAAGTCCCAAAACTGCTAAAAAAAAAAAAAGGTAGAGTGCATGTTCTGGTGAATCCAGTCGGGGTTGAGTAGACATGAATGACTGACTGCCATGGGAAGGACGTAGCAAATGGCTTCTAAAACAAAGAGGCTTTTAGGATGTGAAATCAGATCTTAGTTTTAAGAACTGGTAGGATGGGTTGGTTATGCTTCCATGGGTTGGTTATGCTTCCATGTGTTTTGTACTGAAGTACATGGTGTGAGATGCTAGAAATGCATAGGAACTCCTGGTATTCCATTGTTACAGGCTCAGAAAATTGCAGAACATCGACGGAAGTATGAGCGGAAGCGTGAAGAAAAGGAAATCAAGGAAAGAATGGAAAGAGTGAAGAAGGCACGGGAAGAACATGAGAAAGCACAAAGGGTGAATATTCAGACTTTAATATTTCTTAATAATTTGGACAGTGTTAATTTTGGTTACAATTAATTACAGAGGAAAGAAAATCTTTAAATGCAAGTTTTAAATTTTGGAGAGTTGGTTTCTGTCTTGGTTACTTAACCAATAATGAAGTCTGGAGAAGAAGGCATTTGAGTTCATCTGCTTTTATTGCTTGTGACAAAAGCAGTCTCTGGAATCTCTACTAGTCCTGTATTTCAAGAAGTCAGTTATTGTGTGACTATTCCAGAATAAGTTTCACTTAAAGTACTTAGGTGTCCCAAAGTGGGAGGTTTTAAATTCAGAATAATACTTTGCTTCTCTTCCTCAATTCCTGGCACAGCTTGCTTGCCTTTTTTTTTTTTTTTTGTGCTTTAATAATATATTTTAATATGTGGGGAGTGGGAGTTCTAAAAATACAGCTGGGGAGCTAAAACAAATCATACAGTATTAAGTGTTTGTATTCAATAGAAGCATACCTTGCATAACTAACCTGCAGTCATGTACAAAATTAAGAACAGACAGAGCAATTTCTTGTCAGTGGCTTTGAAGATAGTAGAGTGCTTTGTTTCTTGTGATGGCAGATCTGCCTGAAACAGTCTCAGCTGTTTTTTTTCTCCTAAACCCAGTTGAGCAGTAGAAAACAGGCTGCACTTCCATTGTTTTGTGTGGAATGATGTGCTTTCATCTGCAGGAGGAAGAAGCAAGACGACAGGCAGGAGGAGCTCAGTTTGGTGGCTTCCCAGGTGGCTTCCCAGGTATTTTATTTTTAAGCACAAATACTTGAGGTAGAGGTGGCTGTTGTTTCCATATGGAGTATTATAACTGCAGTTTTTATAGCATTTGTTCTCAAGAGAGAAAAATCCTATGTGAAGTTTAGAACTCGTATAGAAATAACTCTTGGATCGCTAGTGGTAAGAGGGATGGGATTTTTTCTCTTGAAGAGGATTGATGCTGTGTAGCAAGTAGAGGGAAGACAGAAATCAATAATTGAATAACAGAATGAAAGGATTTAGGTCTGGGAAAACAAAAGAAGCAGAATTTGCTTGATAATGTGTTTAAAAATGAGTATAAAAATGTTTTCTAAATTACTCAGGGTGCCTTGAATCCGTTTAAGAGCAATAGTTTTAAAGTTGAAAATTTGGGTTGAACATGAGGGAAATCTCTGCTGATTGCAAGCTCTTGTTAACAGAATAGTTTTTTTAGGGAGGTAGTGCTGATTACCTTATAGAAAAGTTATCCTTAACAACTTCACAAAAATCAGGCTTTCCATGTTATACAATGAACTGGGGAGAAACAGAAGTACTGATACTCTTGAAGATTGAGATGTAGTTAAGAGCTGAGATAGGCTGTGTGTGTGCTCCAACTGGATCAGCAGCCAGATAGCGACCAGATATGTGTCATGCTCAGCACAGCTGGGGAAGAAGCTGCAGAATAAGGATTCCATAAGAGAGCCTCAAGCATTTTGCTTCAGGGATGTTTTTCTTGGGGTTTTGTTGGAGTTTTTTCCCATTGGTGGCACAATTTTTCAAAACCCAAAGTTCCTGGGACATAATACTGAGCTGCTTCTGCCCTGAATTGTTCACCCCAGGCATTCAAACTCCTTATCTTCCTGAGCTTGAGACCTACCTCATTTTAGTTAACCAGGAAAAGAACTGTACTCAATACAAGCCTCTTATTCAATTGGTTTAAAAACATGGATGAAATGAGATGTCTGTCTTAACAGAAAGAGAAGGTGAAGAGCCTGCTTTCCATTGAGTGGGCCAGCTGCAGCCATATGGAAGACACGGCTTTAGAGATGTGGCAAGGAGTAGGTCTTGGTCTCAGTGAGCATAATTACAGTATGGCTGAGTTGAACATTTTTCTTGTGTTGGATTTTCAGGTGGCTTTCCTGGGGCTGCAGGCATGCCAGGAATGGCAGGTATGCCAGGTCTCAATGAGATCCTCAGTGATCCAGAAGTTCTTGCAGCCATGCAGGTGAGTATTTGTTAAAGTCAGAGCTACACCTTCTGAATGAGCCTAAGGGGAGGAAGGAAGTTGTGACCTTTTGGATGGCAATGGGGGGTGCTTGCTTATTTCTGTTGTAAAAGTCTTTCTTCATGTGTGTGACACCAGACTGTATGGGTTAAATGTTAGCTGTTTTACAAACTAATGGAAGCTTAATTAAAGATGACACACAAACCCTGCCCCCCATCTATGATAGGCAAAACTGTGTGTTCTATACAGAAAGTCTCTCAAATGGTCCTTTTCCACACATTATAATTCACTTGCTCATTTTTTGAATGCACACACTTTATAGCAGGATAATTATGCGCAAACAAAAAAATTGATAATATTTTTCTTACACAATGTATTATAATAATATTGTGATGAGAATTGCCTTTCTCTTAGGAGATTAAATATTTGAGGTTTTGCCAGAGACAAAGTAGTATCAGAATAGTTCTTCATCTGGCATTTTCTGAAATCATATTCAGAAAGCTTACTTCCCTGGTAGGCTTGATTAATTGCTCAATGTCATAACTACTTCTACTCAAGAGAAGTATTTCAACAGATTAAAGGGAACGTGTCTGACAACACCATTTTAAGGGCAGGTGGGCTAGAAAAAGTCAGAGCTGAGTGTGTAGTTCAATTTGCATTCTAATATGATCAAGTACAAAACTGTCTTGTTTCTTTTCTCTGGATTGCTGTGAGTAGAGTTACATATTGTCCTCAGCTCATTGAAATAAAGGCATCACAAAGGAATCTTATTCAGTATGCCCTGGAATCAGAAAAAATCATCACTTTCCACGCAAAAATTAATGGGCTTGTTCCCTTAATGGTTGCTGATGTTGGAAAACACACCTTTACTTAGGCTGCCACAGTCAGCAGTGTTGGCTCACATGCAAACCAAGCAGAAAGGGCCCTTGATTGTAGCTGTCTTCCTTACCTGGCTGCTTCCTGCTGCAGCACTGCAGTTTGTGATGAGGGGTTGCTGAAAACAGTGTTGAGGTGCAGCTAAATATTAAGTGCTTGTCATGTGCCTTTAAGAAGACTCCATTGCATGCTGATTACATATGCCCCAGCATAGGGTAGGACTCTTGAAAAAATGTGTGTTGACAGTGTCTTCTGGTAATGCAGGCAGGCTTTAGCATGTACAGCTATCTAGATATGATTTATTAGAACTTGATCTCTGTCTACACTGCCACCTTTTCCTAAAATGTCCAACTCTGCTTTCTGGTCTTTTCTGAATTGGCCCTGTAAGCTCTAGTTTGAAAAAACAGTAGTTTCTACTGCTCGGCATCTGCCCAGTGCAGCTGTGGAATATGTTGATGGATAATGGAAGCTGGCAGCTACTATGTCAGTTATCTGAGGTAACAAAACAGTCTGAGCATAACTGAATCGCACAAGTCACTCCAAAATTCCTTTTGTAACTGTAGAGGCTTTTCATGGTGAGGAGTCAGTGCCAAAATGGGAGTATTTTAAGAGTAAAGGCCACTACCTCAGTCTCTTTAGACTTGCTGTGATTTCATCATTTTGGAGACTATTCTCCATGAGTTAACACTGAAATGTACCTGAATCTTGTTGCAGTTCAGTAAACCTGACAACTGTGGATGCCTGAAGACAAGCCAGATTAAACTGATTTTACTGTTAACTTCATCTTGTCATCCGTAGAAGCAACCAAAGAATCAGATATGGCTGCCTGTGGACATGTTTAGGGGAGTTATTGTTTGTCATTGGCATAAATCTTGCCTGGGCAGGGTGTTGGCCTAGATGATCTCCAGAGGTCCCTTCCAACCCTAACAATTCTCTGATTTTGTGATCTCTGCAAACCACTATAAAAACTTCTTTCTTGAGGAAGATTTCTGGTTCCATTACATGGAGATTTATTTCTTCAGTTTTTTTTTTTTTTTTCTCAAAGCAGCAAAACTTCTCTTGCATTTCTTTTCACAGCTTCTTAATGGTAGCAAGTTGTGTCTTTTTGCAGTGACTTCTAATGCATGCTTTTTTAGCTCATTTGCCCCTAAGCTTTCTAGTCTCCAGAAGAATTGACTGTAATTTTAGTGTTTTATTTTACTGTTTTGTCTATCTGGTGGGTTGTCTAGTACTTAATGTCTTGCATATGCAACTGCTTTCTCTAGACACATGACATGTGCATTTTGGAGTCAAATAGAAGTTTTTTCTATAAGAAGTTATGTGTAAGATGAACCTATGGATTCCTTATTTGACATGTAGCCATATGTTAGACACAGACTTCCAACAAAATGTGTTAAGTTGGAAAAAAAATAATACTCTTTCTTGGAAGTATTATTTTTCCTTCTGCAACTAAAGACCAGAACAGTAGAAAACTGAATGTCTCCCTAGTACCATTAATAGAATGGCTACCATTCCACCTTATGCACTAAACATTTCCCTCCAGAAATGCTGATATCCTCAGTCTTACACTTTATTTTGATAATATTGCTCATCACTGTCAAACCTTGGATGTTATAAGCACTCTCTAAGGTTGAGAGCTTCCAGGGAGTCACAAAAGTACAGAATCACTTACTTTCTGTGAATTTATAGGAAACACATAGCATATTTAACATTCATTTAGGAGTGCTTTGACACAAATTAGTGACTAAGATTACTTTGCTTTTTGTTCCAGATTCATATAGAAATGAAACCACAGACTTAACAACATGACAATCTTTATAATCACATGCCCTATTTTGAAATCAATTCAAGAAGTCTGAGGTTGTGAAAGTCTGCCTTTTTTTTTTTTTTTTTTTTGCATGGGAATCCTGTAAAGTGGAGAGAATGTATCTAATCTCTCTTTTCTGAACTTCAGCATTCTGTTTTCCATATACTTTGCAGATTATCTTTTGTGAAGGAGACAACACATTTGTAAATCCTCCCAAAAGACTGGACTCTTGGTTCCCAACATGTATAAAATATGACTGAGGTGTGTGGGTGCTTTCAGTAGAGTCCACACCTACCAAATGCAGTTTAGGATCAGACTTGTTGAACAGCTTTGGACTGAGTCTGATGCTAGAATAGATACAGGATGAGGTTATTGTAGCACAGACAGCTCTGAGCACACTGGTAATGTGGTGATGATTTCCAAAGGACGTGCCTGCTGTAGCAGTGGGTTGGAAGTCTAGGAAGCAGTGTCTCTTTTGGTGAAAACACTTAAATGTCCTAGAAAGGACAGCAGATGAAATTACAGCTAACATCTGTGAATTGTATTGAACATAATAAACTGCTTACACTTTGGTTGAATTAAAGAAAATTGGAAATTTTTGTAGATACTGCTTATAATGGGAACATTTTTCCAGGCTGAGATGTAAAATTGTTACATACAGAGTCATTATGTTCAAAACATACACAGGTAAAACAAGTAAAACCAGTTCAAGTTTGGTGGAGGCCCAAGGTATACTAGAAGTATGGGAAAAAAGTATTAATACCTTTTACCTCTCATACTAAATAGAGAAGATGGAGCTTTTTTTTGGGCACTGACTTTATTCAACAATGTGGATGTATTTATCAACTGCAACAGAGTGTGTGATGAGAGACAACAAGGTTCTTTTCCAAGTGTGAATTCTCAGTGGAGGTGAGGAATGACTGAGAATTAGATGGATTTTAAAAGCCAAACATTGCCACATTGTCTGCTCACAACCCAACAGTTTCAGGCTTTTGCTGCTAGAATGAAAAAATGAGAAAAGGATGAGAATCAGCTGTTGCTCAGAGTAGAGTTATCCTATCATGCATGCTACACACATCAAACTCCTACCTCCTTCAAAATGCATTTGAAAGATGCCTGAACAGAAATAAAACAGTAGGTAGGTGTGGCTGTGTTTGATAGTTCTGGGAAAACAGAAGTCTTATCTGATCCCCCTTGTCATACACTGAACTGTTGGTGTAACAAGTTCAGTAATGACTCTGGTGTTTAGTGACACAGTTTTAACAGCCTGCACTGTATTATTGGGTTGTCTTCAGAGAATTCTTGCCAGAAGTCTAATGTAGTCTTGTCCTGTAAAAGCTGAGCAAGACTAGATTCATGTGGAACTACATAATCACTTTTGAAGAGTTGTTTTACAAATGTCCTAATTTTTCTTCCTTTTTTTCTTCTTTTTGTCCTGCAGGATCCAGAAGTTATGGTTGCATTCCAAGATGTTGCCCAGAATCCAGCAAATATGTCCAAGTACCAGAGCAATCCCAAGGTCATGAATCTCATCAGTAAATTGTCTGCCAAATTTGGCAGTAAACCATAAAATCCCTGGTTCTTAAAAATCATACCTGAATGGCAAGGATTGGATTTGGCTAACCAGTGTTGCAATAAAATAAACCATTTTACCTCTGATCTTCTTAAGAAGAGAAATGGGGTGTTCTAAGGAGAACTGCTCTCTAGCCCCAGGTATTGACTTTATTCAATTACTGATTTCTAGAACTCAAATTATATTCAGATGACCTAGTTTTCAACCATCCCTTCTTGTCCAACAGTTGCAACCTTTCATTGTAAGTGTTACAGACAGTTTTCTCTGAATTATCGTTCTTAAAACAAATTGTAGTATTCCATGAGTATAAGAGAAAAACATGCTATTTTCTTTTTTTTTTTTATTGCTCTCACTGAGCAAAGGGGAAAGAACTTGAACAACTGAAGTCTGTCTTAATCCCTTTAGGACAGAAAAATAGCAAAGGTGGGACAAGTCTGAAGAATTAACTGGATAAAGGAATTGTCCACAAATACAACTTTTTTTTTTTTTAATGGGTGATAGACTTTTTAAAGCTATTATCAGTATAATCAGACTAGCTAGTTACACACTGGAACTTCTGGCAGTACTGCAAATACTATATCATTTTGATCACCACAACTGTGCAGCAAAGGTACAATTCTACCATTTGCACAACCTGGCATGAAGTACATATTGCTGAGGCCACAGATGTTTTGTTACTTGTTCGGTTCTTGTCCAGCACCTTTAGGTAACATTTTATTTATCAGTCTGGGTATGGGAGAGCAGCTTCCTGTCTGTGCTTGTACTCTTGTCCTTTCTCAGTTGGCAGGCCCTCTGCTGGCTGCACTCACCCTTCCTTGGGGCCATGCTTACCAGGTTGCATCTATTTGGAAACTTTAGGGAAGGAATCTTGTTCCCATCACTACCTCTGTCCCACTGAATGCAAGCCATCCAGAACATGTACATGCAGAGTTACACATTGGTGAAGGGGAGAGCACCCAACAAAATTGCAGCTCTGGGTTCTTAGTCGTTTTGGGTTCTTACATGCTCACTGATTAAAATTTCTTGGTCCAAGTCCTGCTGTCTCTGTAGAGGTGATGACTTGTTCTTCACCACATTCTGTCGTCTTCCATCTTTTCTTGTAGCCTCTTGTTTAAAAAAAAAAATCTGTTGTTGTGGTTTCATACCCCCATGGTTTTGAGGCTTGTGATACAGAGGAAAAGGTGAAGTAATTGGAACAGACAGAACATTCTTTGAACACGTGCATTTATCAGCACGGGTATCTTTGATGCAGTGTCTGTCCTGATGGTGTTCAGTGGATTTGGCTACCAATGAGACAGTTGTTGCTTCTGTTTGTCTTGGCTAAAACATCTTTATGTGGAAAAAATGACCATAGTTACCTGTTCACCCCTTTAATTTCAAGGTTTGTGTTACTCTTTTGTAATTCTGTATCTTGAGCCATAACTGATGTTACCATTTTTAAACAAATCTGGTTTGATGTAGGAACTCTACAGCAGTTGCAAAAACGTAAATCCCCAAATGCTTTTTCTCCTACTAATGACCCTGCACAATGAAATGTGAATCTTTTTGCTTAAGAAATACAGTTCTGAATACTTCTCTTAGCCTTTAAAAATAAAGTATGGTTTTGAAAAACACAGCTTTTTGGGTTTGTGTAACTTTCTGATAAAAATTATTTTGCTTAAATTAAATGTGGAAGTGCTTTATTCAAATTGTATATATAACTTGTGTTTTAAATTGGAACAAAATGCCTAAGGGCTCATCTTCATGACTGAATGAACTCAAATTACAATTGTGTGTTGCTGTGTGCATGGCTTTTGGTCATAGTCTTGATTTCCCATTCTCAAGAAGAGATATTTGAAGTAGGTCACCCCTCAATATAGGCTAAATCTTGACTTCTGCATTCAGGCTAGTGCATGTGTTGTGCACAAATTACAGTATCTTGAATATAGATTTATTCCCTACAGTTTCCTGTTATTCCAACTTGGCTGTTTGTGTCTGTCTTCCCATGAGTAGTCAAAAGTAGGAAGTTACTCCTACCTAATAGAAATGGTCATATCTGTGTCCTGCCTGCTTGGTTACACATCAGTTGCCCTTACTGAGAGTTGATTGATTCTATAAAAGCATTCTCTCATTTTGATGTTGGCTTTAACAGTTTAGCTGAATTCTTGTTCTTTGGGAATACACATCCTATGACTCCCTTGGTGTGTGAGCTTTTTTGGTTGTAGTGTTGCTCAGCAAGTAAATTGATGAGCTGTCTGGACTTCATCTCAGTTCCCTGAGTTGGTGTGTGGACATCTAAGCAGCTAAACTGGTTTGAACAGAAGTGCAAGTGCAGAACGCTAACTGCACAAGAGATGAGCAAAGACAGGTAGTTCCAAATGTGGGATGTACGTAGCTAAATGAGGAAGTTGTTAATTTCATTGGTTGCTCCTGTATTTACTGGCAGATCCTTCAGGTTATTTGTTCTGTTGGAGCATTGCATGGGGGTGGTTGTTGTAAGTGCAGTGGCAATAATCAGCTCTGCTGGCAGTTTGTCTCTGAAAGCTGCAAGAGCATATCCATGTCAGCTGGGACAGAGTGCTGCCAGCCCTGCCCCTGGCTCAGGTGTGCCGTCCTGCCTTGTGCACAAGTCCTGCACTGAGCTGTTTGGTTCATCCCATGCCCAGATTCAATGAGCCAGGAGTGCAGTGATGCACCTGCATCTGACTGGTAGAGAGGCTCACAGCCTTGTTCCTGTGTCCTGGTGACTTGAGTGTCCTCTCTGGTTCAGCTGCTGCCCCAAGGGAAAGCAAGTGTCAGCTCAGTTGCCACATCCAGGCTGCTCTAGTTCACGGGGAGTCCTTTTGCATAGTAATGTGGAAAATGCAAAGCTTGGTGCCTTTATCAGAAATTTTTGGAAATTTTATCTCCCTTCATTGTTGGTACTTGTTGAGGTGGCTTGTTTTGTCTTTGTGGGAAGGAAGTGACTGGATGAGTCTCAAAGTTGGATGAAGGCAGATGGGACAAAGCCAGGTAGAGCAGTGATAGGCCAGAGGAGAATGGGTCAATGGGTATTAAAAAGCCACATAAAGGTAAAACCGTGTTACAGAAACAGCTTTTTGCAAGTATTATATGTAGTTTAAAATATCTGTCTTTAAATGCCCCCTTGTTTTTCTTGTATGTGACTTTCATAGCTTTTGTATAAAGCTCATACAAGCCATACTCTTGCATATGCCTGTACATTCCTCTTCTGTGGAATGGAAGAGGAAATAAGATTGTTATGGGAGCTCATGGCACCTGCCGTGCAAGCAGAATCCTTCACCCATTGGGATGGGAGACTCTGGACATAGCCAGGGGGAGCTGGAGCCAGGTTAGCCTTGGCTGTACCTTCCCATGGATTATGGCATGCTGCTGTCTGGAAGTGTTTGGAGCCTCTTTGAAATCCCCCAGGGCAGGTGGGCTGAGGGATGCTCATGGCAGAGGCTCTGGAGGGTTGTTTCCTCTTTGCTCCAGGGCACTCTGACCTGGCAGTCACTGGTGCTGACAATGGTTGGTAACTTGGAGCTGGAGGGTGGCTCACTAGGGAAACAGTAGCAGTGTTTTCTTCTGATGCCTAGAGAAAAGTGTCCTGTGAAACATATTCAGAGCTCTGCAGAGGTGGGCCTCAACCTTGCTTCACACATGATGGAGTGAGGGCAGCATTGTAAGAAAGTAATTCTGGATTACCAAAGAGCTGAAGTGGAGTAAAAAATGGTGGTGTCCAATTGAATGCAGACACCTCCATGTTCAGTACCACAAGACAAATCATAGGAGGTGAGTAGTGATATAAGAAAATGCAAATACAGAGGAAGCAGGAACAGTTTTAATGTGGCAAATAAATGAGGCAGATCAGGTGGTTGCTGGTAGATCTGAACTATGGAGCAAGAAAAAAAAAATTAAGCAACTGGGCAACAAGTCACTGATCACTTTGTGAATCAAAGCTTGGGTACATCATACTCACTTGATGTGACCCTCACAAACAGGAACTTCTGTAAGACAAACTTTTCCTTGTCCCTGCTGACTGGAGGTCCCGAGGTCCCAGAGAATGTAAATACCGAGGACTCTCCTGTAAATCTGAATCTTGATAAATAACCAAATCCAGATGTTCGTTTGTAATTTTGCTAACAAAGTGTTACTACTGTATATGTCTGCTTACAAACACACTTTTGAAAGCTGTATCCTATATGTATGATCTCAGACAAGCCTGAGATCTTATAAATAACTAAATAAATGTATTTGCAGAATGTGTTACATCTCTTTTTGTTAAGTGGGTTACAACTTTGGCACGTTTGTTGTTGCACAAGATTTTTTTTTAATGTATAAACATTTATTTCAGAGGTTACAAGGAATGTGAGTTGCTACTGTATGTAAAGAAATGTGAAGGATTACAGGGTTTGGGTTAGCACTTTATCTTACAGTTTCTTCCTGAAGTACAGCAGCTGCAGCAGTCCAGATGGTACACATAATTTTTATGGAACAAAGGGATTCAGAAAAATAAAGGTACTTATTACTCAAGTGTCAAGTAAGTAACAAGGAGGTGAGGTCTAAAGGAGGTAATAGTAAATTGAATTCTATTATTGAAACATTTAGTTTTCTAACAATCTCAGTGGTGGGTAAGAGTTCTAGAAATGAGTTGAATTTGCATTTCACATTTCAGAAGGAAAAATATCATAGCTGAAATCATGTAACAACCAGCACAGTGTTCTATAAAATTAGCTTTTAAATGGGCTGAAGGTACAAGATGTTAGGAAATCATCAAAAATAGATGGAAAAATATCAAAGTACTATATTGAGAGAAATGTCTGAGCTGCTGCCAGCTGCATTGCCTCTCATTAGAGAAAATTCATTCTGATGTTTAGCCACTAGTGTCTAGTTCTTATTTGGAAGAGAAAACCACCTGTACTTTCTTATTTCAGATTTTTTAACAATTGGTCTAAAATATGGCTTGTTGCTGAGAGTGTATAAGGAAAAATTAATACAACTGTTCTCAAGATGATTTGCCCTCACACTTTCTTTTGTGTTATCCTACAATGAGGAAAAGATCTTGAAAAAGAAAAGGTTTTTCAGAAGCCATTTTATAATCTGGCACATTTTTTTCTCTAGTCTCTTGTGTGAAAACTTTTCAAACTAGATAAAGCAAGATTCTGAACTAGAATTAATTAGTAGCCTTTACCAAAAAAAAAAAAAAAGACCAGAAAAATGTACATTTAGAACAGATGTTAGACATTTATCAAGTGTCTGAGGGAAAAAGCAACATCAAGGCAACAAAAAATTGTGTTTGACAATTACTTAGTCTATGTAAAACTAAGGGTGGCTGAGGGACATTTGGTCTAGTTAGGTTGAGCAAGTACCATGATAGGAGATTAAATGTAATAGTAATGCAAGTAATTAAAAAAAAAAAAAAGAATTTCAACTTTTCTGATATCCCTGGACCTAGATGAAGTGCATAGGGAGCATTCTGCTTCATTGCAGAGGCTCGGTCAAAACTGGTTCATGCAGAGTTCACACACACATGTGCTTTTTAATCTGTGTGTGATTACAGTGCTTGCTTCTGGAAGAGGCTGGTTTTACCTTGGCCTTAATACCTAAGCCTGATCTTGACAAGATGGTGTGATCAAATTGCTCTATTTAATGAACTCAAATTGTCAGCACATGCAATCTCATTTGTTAATTTCTAGTTGCTTTTATCTGTGCTGTACTGGGAGTATGATCCAGTTTATCCACCTTCTCTGAGAGATAAAGTTTTGCAACAGATTCAGAAAGTAATTTTGAAAGTAGTAATTAAATTCTGTCATTCTGTCTTAACATGTTTGGACTCTCTAATGAATTTCTGGGCAAAAATAAAGGAGATTTGCATTTCTTTTTTTTTTAATGTTAGAATAAGGAGAGTATTAGGGAAGAAATAGTTTAAGTTCAGAGTTCATTCTTTACTTGCAAAGGTAGGACACAGTGCAGAGGCAGTAAGTTTGCCCTCTGGAGTCACCAACAGTATCCTCATTCCTTGTCATGAATCAGAAACAAAGTTTGGGTCAGCCAAAGAAAATCCATCAAGAGTGAGGTTTCTCAAGATTGATTAATTTACTGTACAGGAACCTACAGAATTTCGCAAGCAAGAAATGACAAAGCTGTAGTTCATGTACACAGAATATGTTTGTACTTGTAGTTGCTTAATTTAGTTCACTTCTTCCAGGCTTTCCAGTAGAATTGGCAGATTTGAGGAAAGGTAGGTGGTTTGGGCTGCCTGTCCTTCCTTAAACCCCACTTGTGCATGTTATGTGTTTGCCTGGAAACCTGGTGGATTTGGGGCATTTATGTGAAGACCTTAAGGCCATGTCTTCAGGAAACCTTTTATGTAGATAAAAGGTTTAGCTTGATGCAGGTTTTTAGGTACCTGCCTTTTGTTTTCCCTTGGTAGAATACAAGGCATTAAGTTTAACTTAATCTGTAGTGTGCCCTCCTATTCCTGGAACAGCTTCTCTAGGTCTGTGTGTTCCAAAAATAAAGCAATTTGCTTTTAGAATATTGCAGCTGTTGTGTTACCTGTTAATACTCTGTTTTGCAATATATACAGGGCATAGTGTTGTATTAAGTATATTGCTAAATGCAGTTGAAACAGGGTAGAGTTATTTGGGTGCATGTTTATGATGGAATTCCAGTCTGCAGAACGAACGGACTCTTTGGTGAAAGCTTCCCTTCACACAAGAGGGACGAAACCCCAAAGAACAGCAGTAATGGGGGTCTGTGTCCTGTTTGAGGCATTCCTCCCAAAAGCTCATGGACCTGATTGTGTGGTCACTTTTTGCATAATTGTTCCCTGGATTTGTAAAGCTGCTCCTGCCTGCTTTAGTGACAGAAGATAGCCAGTGACCTGTGTACACCTTAATTCTAAATTAAGGCCTGAGTCTTTTGTACATAGGAGTGTGTCACAGGTGAGTTATTAAGAGTGTATCAATGTGGGTGTAACTAAAAACGTTTTATTAATGATTAAATCATGATCAAAGATAATTAATTGACACCTAAATGAAAAGGGAATGATGATAGAATTGTTATTAAGCAATAATTGAACAGCAATCAAACAGTGATTTAACAATGTTTTAAATTATTGTTTAAACAATAATTTACACTCTGGTCAAACTACTACTTACTGTACATCTAATAATTCAGCTATAGCTGGATTTATAAAAGCTGCAGCAAGTATACAATATACTTTAAGGCTTAATGTAAAATGTCACTTTCCTCATTATAGATCTCAGATATTTGGTAAGGGGCTCTTTCAACCTCGAGCATTAACCTTAAGAGCCATCCCTGTCTAAGGGGACATAACTGCTGAGCAGCCTGCTGCTGTACAGGAGACCCCAGTGGGCTCATGGGGGCTGCAGACATTTATTTTGAGGTTAAAATGACTGACTCCTAGTCAGAGCCCCTTTTGGTGTACGTGCAGGTGTGCAGCTGTAGCAGTTCCAGTTCTGTCTAGTTCCAGCTCAGGCTGGTGCTGATCTCCTGATAAGAGAGGCCTGAACTCTTCGTTCCTGGATAAGACACGGCTTAGGATGATTCTCAGGGTTTGCACTGCAGGGATGATTTCAGTCAGGTCTCCTTTTGGTGAACCAAAGTACCGTCAGTACACTCAGTCAGAAGGGGTGCATCCAGCACAGGGATCTTACATTATAAAAAAAAAAAATAGGGTCTATCAGTGGTATCAGCATTATATAAAAGAATTGTGGTCTCTTAGGTTGCTGGTATCAGCATCTAAATTCTGAGTACAGGAATGTGCTGGAGAACTTCACTGGAAAATTATTTTTCTCCAACTGAAACACTTGTTTTAGGTAGAGTAGCCTGTGTTCTTTATACCTGCCTTCCCTCAGAGAAAATAATGGGATTTTCCTCACAGAAGGGTAGAGGACAAGGGGTCTGTTAACAGCCACCTGATGAAGGAACGTCTTCTCAAAAGGGAATGGCTTACCCCAATTGTGTGATAGAAACTCTTGGGAAGAGGGTAATGTTACAACAGCCCTGTCCTTGTTTAAGTCATGGATGGTATGGTGATTCCTACCAGAGATGTAAGCACTAGGAGCTCTCGCAGTTCAAACAAGAGGCAGCTGAGGAGTTGAGGCTGAAGGACTAGGAATTGCAATTATGAAGAAAAAGTTATGAAGTTGTTCTTTCCTTCAGAAAGAGAGAACAATATATGATTCTAACAATAGAAACCAAAGAGCCCAGGAGTAACATGATACAAAGCTAAAATTCATTCATATCTTTAATTATAGTATTTTTCTGAAGTACAGGTGAAACTAACAAAAGGGTAGTGATTATTAACACAGACAAAACCGTGAAGCAATCTGGAAACCCGTATAAGACATGAGAATGGCAAAAAAACCAGCAGGATATGAACAGACATGGGGCTCATCTCCCACATGCTGTTCTGAACTGGGGCATGTCCAAACTCATTTAATTTCCTCAGCTCCTTCATACTTGTGGAACCTCTCCTACATAAAAGTTGAAAAGGAGGCTGTAGGATGATTGATATTTTCCCAAACTCTGTGTCTGATAGCCTTGTCTCTGTGCCCTAACTGCAGTGAGCCACAGCTCCCCTGTGCTTTGGCCAGCTACCTGTGTCTTGTGCTGTCCTGCTGGGACTTCTCACTCCGGCCTCAGCTACCACAGGAGATGTTCTGTTTGTAGCGCTGTGCTTCAGCTGCAGGCTCTCAGCATGACAGCAAAGGAGGAGCAAGGGCTTGCAGACTGGGAAAAGGAGTAAACAAAATAGAATTATAGAATTGTTTAGCTTGGAAAAGACCTCTTAGTTTGAGTCCAACCACAAACCCAGCACTGCCACATCCACCACTAAACCATGTCCCCAAGCGCAAAATCTACATGTCTTGTAAATAACTCTGGGGATAGTGACTCAACGACTTCCCTGGACAGCCTGTTCTAGTGTTGGCTAACGCCTTAATTAAAAAATTTCTTCCTAATATCCAGTATAAACCTCCCCTGATGAACTTGAGGCTGTTCTTTCCTGTAGCTTTTTTTCTGGGAGAAGAGGCTGACCCCCACCTTGCTACAACATCCTTTAAGGTGTAGAGTGCAAGAACATCCCCCCGGGGGTCCTTTTCTCCAGGTGTTTGAAAATGCATCAGACTCGATTGGTCCACATGGAATAAGGAGAAACTATTGTCTTGAAAAAGTGATACTTTGAAGGTACTAGACTTTAAGTAGGTAGAAGGGACTGTAGTTAGCAAAAAGCAGAATCAGAATGTGAAGTTTAGTATTGCTTCCTCGTTGTAATTAAATGCTTATGTTAATGTTTGGGAAAGGGAATTACAGAATCACAAAAGGAGTCATGTTGAAAAGGGACCACAGTGGTCATCTGGTCCAGCCTCCCTGTTTGAACAGGGTCATCCCAGAGCACATGATGGTGCTTCTGGGTCCTTTTCAACTCAGACTGTTCTGTGACTCTCAAGTGAAATTGCTTAAAATAAAAAAAGAGTAAATAATGGCACTATTGCTATTAAATATGGCACAGGATTGTGTCCAGAGTGTTCTTGAACATCTTCAGTGAGGGAGATTCCACAACCTGTCTGGGCTATCTGTGTGTGGTGTATCTATTTCAGTGTGTGGTGACTTCATAGTAAAGAAATTCTTCCTCATATTCAGATAGAACTTCATGTGCATCAGCTTCTGCCCGTTGTCCTATTGCTAGAGAAGAGAAGAGCCTGGATCCCTCCTCTCCCCGCCCTCCCTTCAGATGCTGACAGCCACTGATGGGATCCCTTCTCGGTGGCCTCTTCTCGAAGAGAAGCGAAGCTGCTCGTGGAGAGAAAAGGCGCTATTGTGGTCACTGAGGAAGGAACAGGAGCGCATTTTCCGGGTGCCCCGATGCTGTATTTTCCTGAAAATCCCCACGAACGATCCCGGTCTCCCCCGCCGCTCCCCCGGAGCGGGGCGGGGCCGCGGGCGCACGTGACAGGGCGGGTGCCATGGCGGGCGCGGGGGCGGCGCGCGGCAGCCCAGAGCTGGCCGGGGCCGCGGGGCCGCCGGGCCGGGCCGAGCACCAGCAGCAGCAGCCGCCGCCGCCGCCGCCGCCACAGCAGCCGAGAGCCGCCGCGATGTCGTCCGTGGCCTCCTACGAGAGCCTGGTGCACGCCGTGTCCGGCGCTGTGGTGAGCGAGCGGGCGGGGGGCGCGGGGCCCGGCGGGCGGGGCGGCCGTGCCGGCCTGGCGGGGGGCGCGGGCCGCTCGCAGCCTTTGTTCGGCCGGGACGGGCCGGGGAACCGGCCGGGGCTTAGCCAGGCTGGAGGCCGGGCCTGAGCAGCCGGAGCCATCTCTGAGGCAGCGGGAGCTGCCCCTCAGAAAGCCGGGTTGGCGCACCCGGAGCTGGGCATCCCTTCAGTAAGCTCAGGCAGAGGGGCAGCACCTCAGCTCTGCGATCCCAGAGCTGCACCAAGCATCGCCCTCATGCCGCGGCCTCATAACGAGCTCAGGAGCTGCGGAGAGTGAGGCAGCTCTTGGGTGCTGATCGAAATGTAAAGCGGGCACCGAGCAGCCGGAGGAGGTACTGTCGATCACTGAATTTAATTTTTCATGTGGTGCTTGTAAATTAAAAAGTCGCATTTACTTTATGTAGATTTCCTAATGTGCCCAGCCCTTGAATTTTTCTTTTCAGAGTGCTAGCTCTAAAAAGTAAATCAGCCTTCTGCTTCCAACAGATTAAGAATTTTAGTGCATGTAGCATGTTGGATTGGGCATACTGATGGATAGGAAGAACTCCTCGTGTCTCCTATAGGATGAAAGTTGCTAAATGTTATTGATCGATAAACACTGGAACAGGCTGCCCAGGGAGGTCATGGAGTCTCCCTCTCTGGGGACATTCAGAACCCACCTGGAATGGAGGCATTCCTATGTCACCTGCTCTGGGTGACACTGCTTTGATGTGGTGGGGTTAGACTGGGTCATCTCCAGGGGCTCCTTCCAACCGTGACAATTCAGTGATTCTGTTATAAAGGCTGATTCTAAAAGGAAAAACAAGGCTTTAAGGGATGTTTTTGTTTTATTATAAATAAACACAAGATTTTTGTCTGCTCTTTAAATTGTTTTAAGTCTGCTTTCTTAAACATCAAAGGCAGTGGGGATTTTGTTTCCACTTTCAAAAACTGGAGCTTTCTCAAATGATCTCATTGAAATACTACCCATTTTCCTTTTGCTGGCTTCTGCAGAAGTCAGTGATACTTTCTAGACATTGCTGTTAGCTTCTCCCTTCAAAAACATATTGCTGTAGTCAGGCTGTGCCCCTGAACAAAGTTTGTAGTGTGAACCAAGCTTATACATCCAGCTTATACATGCAGCCATAGACTCAGAACTATGTTGAACTAATGCATCAGGAACACATGTCGGACCACAACATGATAACTTTTGTTTGTATTCTAATATACTGAAAGCTGATATACGTTCTAGGCAACCTAGTCAAATTTGAGATGAAGGAATATTTTTGTGAACAGTAAAAAAATAACCAGCATAAAACAGTGCTTGATTTCCTGTGAACTTTAATTGAATTACATAAGTATTCTTTAACTCTGCATATAGCTGCAACATAATCTTTTGTTGCAAAGCTATAGGGGTGAGAATTTCATGGGAGTATTATAGAGCAGTCAGGCTGCTTCATTAGCTAAATGGTGGCTGAAAAATAGCAATGAAACTTTTTTATATGTTTCACTTTTTTTTTTGTTGTTACTATTTTTTATAAATCCAAGCTTCAGGCTGTGGTCCTGCACGCATCTTTTTGGCAGCAGTCACCTCAGGCCATTTATTCTGGCCACTTCTTGGCTACTGCACAGTTGTTTATTGGGTGCTGTGACTGGTCAGTGAACTGATGTGGCTGAAGAAGTAGCTCAGTGGAAAAAGTAGTTTTTCAGCCAGATTAGTTTCTGTGTCTGCATCATTGTGTAGTGCCCAGAAAGTTATGCCACCAGATTGGAGGAGGCAGGGGTGCAAATACAGTTGACCAAGAGCCTGGGATTACAGGGACCAGCCTGTACCTGTCCCTGTGATTATTCAGTGGTAATGTGACTTGGCAAAGCACCGAGATCCAGCGCCGACAGGGCGTGGGGGGAAGGCTGACAGTGAGGCCTCACCCTTCCAGCAGTGCAGGGTAATACATGGCAGCATCTGTTCTGCACTCATATATATTTTATATATGTATATATATGTATAATTTTACCTGCTGGTCTCAGTGCAGTTTAGCGAGGAATCTGAGTCCCTCTTGAGGGCTTTTGTTGTTGGGGAAAGGATTGTTTATCCCTCTTTTCCTTTGTTCTAGCCATGAAATCCTGTCTCTTCCGTATGATGCTTCAGGCAGCCTCCTCATCATGTAGTTGAGTTGTTCCATTTGTAAACCCAAGAGAAAAGTAACTTGGCTTTTCTATTTCCCTCAATTTAGCAAAAGAAGGGGAGAGGGTACAAATTGTTTTTTATGTGCAATGATCTGTTAAGTCAGTTAAGTTGTTTAGTTGTCTCATTACATTCCCTTGAACTATAGTTCCATATACGTTCTAAGCCAGTTTGGCAGTCAAGCACTGGAACAGGCTGCTGAGAGAGTTGATCAGTGCCCCATGCCTGTCAGTGTTTGAGGCATTTGGGAAATGCACTTAAGGTGCTTTAGCTGTTGGTCAGCCCCGAAGGGGGTGGGAGCAGCAGGACTGGGTGATCATTGCAGATCCTTTCCAGCTGAAACAGACTGTTCTGTGTCTTGTGGCCACACATCCGTTGTGTCCTGTGTGACACTACCTGACTATTTCCTCATTTCCAGTTTCTAATTCTGTGCAAGTGTGTGTGTGTGTGTGTGTGTGTGTGTGTGTTGCTGCTGCGTGGTGCATTGCATTGAGACTGAGATCCAGGATAAATCTCACTTTGGGAGGATAGAAGCAGAGGAGGGCTGCAAGTTGTAGTGACTGTGCAGTCTTGCTCTGTGCGTAGGTGTAACTGCATTTTGAGGCTGTCTTCAAAGTTGCAGTAATGCAGCTCCCATTAGGAACAGCATTATGGCTCTTTCTGGCACTTTTTTTTTGTGCTGGCACTAACCTTCTAACTAAGATATATTTTTTAGAAATATTCAGTCAGATGGGTTCATTAATCCACTTGCTGTCCAGCTGGGTACATGGTAGGTGAGAATGATACAACACAGGAGAAGTACATGGGAGAGCAGAATGAACTGTTTTAGCAAGAGCCCAAACTAAATGGGTTAAAATAACCAGGTAATTGTGGCCAAGTCTTAACATATGCTACCTAGTGTTAAAAAAACCTGGAGAAACTTGAGTCAACCCAGAATTGTTTTAGTGTGGAAATATCACCAGAAAAATGAATCCTCTGTTGCTGGTTGTAGAGTAGGTCCAAGCAGCCTGCTGAGGAGCTGGGGTATTTCCAGAGGCAAAGCTCACTTAAATGTATGGCATAAGACAGCTGTAGAAAAGCTCAAGTCACACTGTGCACTGTAGTTTAAACACAGCATTGAGTGACTTGCTGTATCCCAGACCTTCCCACTGTTTAAATAGTTTGCATGGCTGCTAATAGAAGAGGTTCCACAGCTTTAGCAGCCACCTGATGCATGGGAAACAGGTTTACACCAAGCCAGGGCCTTTTTGAGGCTAATAGGAGGTAGAGAAAGTTCAATGTTTATTTTCTGATGCCACTAGATCAACTTTCAGGCTTCAAAAACTTTCTCTTTTGGCAAAAAGCTTTTAATGGTTTTAATTTTAGCTTGATCTAATGCAAGAGAAAAATAACCCTCTTTTGTAAGTATGGGACAAAAATGTGTTATGTGTGGAGTTTATCCCCTTTTTAAACTTACTCAGCAGACTGATTTGTGGGCAAGAAGCGAAGAGTTACAAAAGTCTAGCAGGCCCTGTATAAGCAACTGATACATAAGCAACTGATACACTATGCAGCCAGTTTATTTTGTTTTTCAGGGCAGTATGACTGCAATGACTGTATTTTTTCCTTTGGATACTGCTAGACTTAGACTTCAGGGTAAGTGTCAAAATCTAGTTTCTTTGTACACAACGGCATTTCTGTTCATCTTGGCCTGGGCACTAGTAAGGGTGGTTGTAGTGGGGGTGGTCTACATGAACAGGAGTCTTACTTGTGTCACATTAACACTGTTTTTCCAGGTAAAGGTAATTCTTCCTGTTGAAAGTTGGGCAACATTTTAATTAGCTGAAAAGGCTGTGTGCTCTGTGGCTTTTAAATTATTATCTAAGACCAAAGACAAAAACAAAGATGCAAGATTGCATAGGATTATATTTGTGTGTTGCTGTTTTTGGCTGCTGAGAACACTTTGAAATGTAGGGGCAATATAATGAAAAACAGAATTATTGAGAGGATGATTTAAAGGGAAAATCCAGGGTTAGAATTGGGATTAGGAATATCTAATGTTTACAGAAATGCATCTAGAATATGAACTGTGTTCTGAAACTCTATCTTCTAATCTAAAGTCTCAGACTCAGCAAGCATTTTAGAGCTATGACTTAAGAACTGGAGGCAGATTATCAGCCAGGTTGTCAGAAGTATGGGTTGAGAAATGAATAGCTTTCAGTGCAGGAAGAGCCTACTTTGCTAAGGCTTAGCTGTTTGCAGATGAGCTGTAGGAGATAGCTCTGCTACTGGTGCTGGTCTGATGTCCAAGGAATAATTTTGAGAGCAGTCAGGCAGGCCCAATTCTAGCCCTCTACCTAAGGGGAACCTACTTTCAGTTCATGTTGCAACTACTGGAACTGGTGATTAGAGATACTCTGGAGCACAACAGAACCTGTCAGTCTGAGGAAGAGTAAAAAAAAGGAGTACCCTTACCTAGCAAATTAAAATAAGGAGAAATAGGGTATTTCTATTCTTTATGAGGAAGAAGAAACATGTGCTTGCAGGGTATATTCAGAATTACAAGGATAAGGACTTGAAAAAGAGTGCTAAAATTTTGAATAATCTAAAAGTTTGATTGCTTTGCTTTCCAGTTGATGAGAAACGGAAGTCAAAGACAACACCGGCCGTCCTTTTGGAAATAATCAAAGAGGAAGGCCTGTGAGTAGATACTGATTTTTCTGTTTGTCTTCGTGGAGAAAAGCTCTAAAACTAATTTGAATATGCTTTTAAAGTGGAACAATTAGCCTGTATCTGTGTGGACAGATTTTTATTCCAAATTGAAATGTCTCCACACAAGTGTGATATGACTTGCATAATCTTATGTGTTCATCTTTAGCTAACTAGGATTAACTTTCTTGAGCACCTTATGCAATTGATCTGTTCAGTGATGTAACTGTGCCTTCATTAGTGAGGTAGCTGTGCCTCCTCAGAAATGCAAATGTACCTTCATATACCTGATCAACAAGCTTTGTCTGCCTGGATTCTTGGGTGTGTCAATTTCTCAATAACCAAGATGAAACTCCTGGATAACTGAGCCACTTTCAAGAGAACTCAGACATGTTTCCCAGTTGGAAGGTTTTCATTTTCTCCTAAGCATGTAGAAGTAAACAACACATGACACTTTATGCTGGTGGGATTTAACATCTGTCTAAAAACAGTTAACTTTCAGCTGTGCTGTGCTTTAGTATTTGTCATAGTCTGAGCTGAGTTGGCTGGGAAAATCAGTTTTATGCCTGTCCTTGTTAGAAGTATTTTCCTAACGGAATCCCTGGAACTCCTAAGTAGACTGGTGCTTCCAGGACATTAAAGCTGATGAAAGTTTAACTTGGCCCATAATGCTGTGTCACCTTTGAACTTGGGCAGATGTATGCATGAGGAGTTCTCTGCCAGCTGATCTCTTCTTGTTCACATTCCCACATTACCTCTGTCACATGAGGGTGGCAAGTAAACTTCAATTAAAAAAAAAAAAAAAGAAAGAAAAAAGTAAAAAAGAAAAATGAAGTAATTAACCAAGGTGGAAAGACTGCAAAAGTGATCATCCTACTTTGCCTGTGAAAGAGAAAAATCAGGAGCTCTGGCAAGACAGGAACATTGCTTCTTCCAAAGGTATTGGGAAGGCCTGGCAAAGCAATGGTTCTAATTTAGAGAAGTGTCTGAAGTTACAAAAAAAAAGTCCAAACAGCAACAAATCTGAAATATGATGTGAGATCATAAACATCTTGTTCACATTAGCTTGTAGGGTCATGTCTCATTACCATACTTTTGTGAGACTGCTTTTCTCATCTAGATAAAGCAAATAGGTTGAGCTAAAGGACTTGCTGCAGAAGTTTATCAGACAGCTTTCTTCCCTGCACTTCCATCCTCTTCTAAGTGATCTGAAAGGTGTTCACTAGTGTACACCAAGTTTTTCTCAAGATTGCAGTGAATCATGGATGCTGCTACTGACAACTTAATTACTTAAAAATAAACTCATGGGGTTTGTTTTAGTTTCATGTTTTGTACTACAAGATGTTTCATTTGAAAATCATCAGAAGTCATTCTTAATAAATCAATCAAGCCCAAACTAACACTCAGTTAGAGGGCATAAACCCTAGAGGATGTTTCTCTCTTTCTTTTCTGGCACAGAAGAGATAGGTAATGTAAGAATTGTTGTAATTTGGCTAATGAATAACTGCATAGTCAGTAAATTTGTAACTGTGTGGTTAGCTAAGCCTGTAACTTCAGAAGCAGTTGTAACAATAAGATGTATTCCCAGCTACATGGGAGGGAGAAGCACTCATGGATTTGAGATGAAAAAGTAGCATTTACATTTTAAGCCAAGTCAGATGTGGTGTTTACCAGGCTTGCATCTTTTACAGTCTTATTGGAGATCCTTAAATTCTACATACTCCCAGTATTTAATGAATTCTGAAGAGCATCCATAGTTTCTGCTGTTGGGGTGATTTTTTTTATGCTTTTAACATGATACCAGCTCTCTACCTGCTCTCTACCTGTGCAACTCCAGTGAAGGTGTGTATCCATATCTTTTTTGGATGTGTTGTAGAACATGTTGGGAATGTAGGACAGCTGTTGAAGTGTCCCTGTTTTTCAGGATCATCAGGCCTGTCAGAGAAGGGAGCTTTGTTAGGCAGATGTTATGAAATCATTCCTAAATCAAGACAGCTTTAGATGATAATTCAGTTTTCTGTCTGTGATTAATCTAGTTAAATTTAACTAGGTAATGTCTTTTTCTTACTTACCTGACTGATTTGCCCTAGATTTTACAGTAAGGCATTTGTTAGAAATTCTTCCCACCTGTGTATCTTCTGTCCCCAGGTTGCATCCTTCGCCAAACTCTCCTAGGAGGAGTATATGAATTTCAGTAACTAGTCTTCAATTTTTAAATTTTATGTGAGAATCCAGATACTTTTTTTCCTTACTCAGGAGTTAAGTATGGCTTTTTACCATTGCTGATAAAGACATATCTAGGTAGTACTTCCTGTAGTATACAGCATTGTATCTCTGGGATCCTCCACCAACACATGAAATCAGCCAGATCAGCCACATAAATATTTTGCTGATTCTTACTGTGACGTTTTGCTCTCCGTTAGGTTGGCACCATATCGAGGATGGTTTCCTGTTATCTCCAGCCTTTGCTGCTCCAATTTTGTTTATTTTTATACATTTAATAGTCTTAAAGCCCTTTGGGTCAAAGGTCAGCATTCAACCACTGGAAAAGACTTGGTTCTTGGAGTTGTTGCAGGTAACACTTTAAAATCTCCATTTTGTCAAGAATATTCTATCTAATGATTTTCTTTATGAAGGCCTTTGGAGGCCACACTGAGTGCTCACCCCTCCCACTGTATGCAGACCTGCTTCTTTGTGGTTGCTACTCTGTGTCATCCCTGCCTCCTAAGGAATTGCATAAACCATTCCTGTTGTGAATTCTGGCACAAAGCACAGTGCTCTTGTGGCTTAGCATGATATTTGTGTCTGATGTGGTGCTTACAGGTATCTAAGCTTCAGCACTAAGATGCTGAAGAAAAGAAATGGGAAAAGTGATAGTTGGGTTTTTTCCAGAGGAAAAGATATATGCCAATTCTGAATTAATTTCAATTACAGTAAGAAATTCTAATGTAAGAATTTGGGTGTCAGTTTTCAGACTTGGTTTTGGGTTGTCACCTGAAAGTGACAGGAAGTTCCTAGATATATACAGGTCCAGTGGGACCATATGCTGTTTTATTCTATCCTCTTATGTGGATGCTGCAGTGCCTTCTTTGAAGGGATGATAACATTTGTGACTTTTCTAGCACACCCAGTGTGAAAAGTTACCACTGTGGGCTTTGTGTTTGCCAGTGATATTCTTCAGGGACTATTGCTCATGCAAATACATAGAATCAAGCTGATTTAAAAAAAAAAACAACCTGTAAAAATGACCCCTGGGTTTGGGGTTTTTTGGGGGGTTGAGGAGGAGTTGGTAGTTTCTTATACTTTCAGTGTAGGTATAATGACTGTCTGAATAGCTACTGGAAATAAGGAAGGAAATTCTTAAGCTGGCTGTATGTCTGTGGTAAAATTCCATGTATTTTGGAACAAAGGCTACAGGAATTAGGGTATGAATTACCATTTACTTTTCCCATATGTTGTGTTGGTTTTATTCCCTCTTCCTACCAGAAATTTCAGTAGCATGTGAATCAGGGGAAGAAAAGGGGATAAAAAAGATTTGAAATATTGTTTTTCATGCTGATTTTCTTTGTGCTGTGTTTTGCATTAGGAGTAGTGAATGTACTCCTGACCACCCCTCTCTGGGTAGTGAACACACGCCTGAAGCTGCAGGGAGCAAAATTCAGAAATGAAGACATTGTACCAACCAATTACAGAGGCATAATTGGTAAGCACCTGTTGTTGTCTTCAGCCAAAGAGAAGTTCATGAAGTGAAATGTATCAAGGACTTTGAAGACTTCTGTTCATCATGAACGATTTCACCCTGTAATCTCTGTGCTGCTCTGTCACTTTGCAGTCATTGAGTTTTACAGGAAACCGGACTTGGCTGTTTGTGATGGTAATTAAGAGTTTGCAGTGTGCACTCCTGTAACTGAAAGACCTTTTGCAGGGGCAGATATGTTATCATACAGGTAATGGAGCAGTAGTGAGCCCCATGAAGTGGTAGCTGGGAGTCTGAGTTTGGACAGACAGTCTGAAAATTAAACTTTGCTCACCTTAATCTCCTAATAACTCACATGTTCAGGCTGTCCTTCTTTTAAAACCAACCAACCAAATAACATTACTGTTATTTAGAAGAAGGTTTGGAAGACCTTAATGTGGATTCCACACTTGTAAAAAAAAAGAGGGGGCTGCCTGAGCAGATGATTAGTTTTGTGTATGTTAATGGTGGTGCAAACAAGAACCTCCTTTCTCACTACCTTTCTCTTAACTTCTGGATTAAAATGGAAGTTTAGTTAAAAATGCTTGCATAAAGGACTGCAGTGGATTTTTATGCTTTTTTTAAGTTTAGTTTAAAATGCTTGCATAAAGGACTGCACTTGGAATATTAGGCTTTAAGAGTAACTTCTTGTATCTTTTATATTCAGAGTTTTGTACTCAAAATATTAATAATTTTTTCCTCACCTTTTATCTCAGATGCCTTTCATCAAATAGTCCGAGATGAAGGAGTGTTAGCTCTGTGGAATGGTACTTTCCCCTCCTTGCTGCTGGTCTTCAATCCTGCCATACAGTTTATGTTTTATGAAGGCTTTAAACGAAAGCTTTTAAAAAAGCAGCTGCAAGTGAGTATGTTTTGAGGCCAGGTGATGAAAGTGCTCTGTTACAAGACAGGTTTTTTGATATGCATCATTTGAACAAATTCAGAATATGGGTTTGGTTTTGGTTCTAGTATTTTCAAGTGGTTTTTTGAATTAGTTTGTCTGAAAAGGGTTCAGCATAATGAAATTATATGGGAATCTTTCATGTCCTTAGGGAAGAGATTCCTGTAATTAATTCTTCTACCTGTAAAATAGAACTGAACCTCTTCTCCACATTTCTTTGCATACATTCACAGGTCTTGATTAAGAGTAGAGATTTCAATTCTAATGTATCTTTTATAAATATTTACATACTGACTGTTTTGAAGTCTGCTTTTAACACTTTTTGCAGTAAATAATAACTTTTTTTTTCTTGAAGACCTTAAATTTTCAATGTAATTTTTCTAGGTATGGACACTAGAATTAAACGTAGCATTGCAACCATTCCTTCCTGATTTTCTAAATAGAAGTGCAATTGCTTTTCTCTCCCTGCTTTATACTGCTCTTCTTTTTCCTTATTCTTTTTCCTTGACTATATCAGATATAGAATCTCAGCTGAACTCATGTTCCTTTTATGTTCCAGCAAACTGGAAAGCATTTGTATTACATTTTCAGATAATGTCATAACATAATATATCTTTAAGATGCTTTGCTGTTAATTAATGATTTTAGAATGTTCGGCTATACCAGTATCTTACCAAGCCATCTTGTTTTTCCCCAAGACACGGTGAGATTATTTTTACATGAGATTTTTACATCATCAATGAGGCTTGGGTTTTTTACTTTCTTTAGTTAATACTGCAGCTGTAGCAGCCTATTTGTACCTGATGGATCTACTCCGTTACATTATGCACATTTTTGAATGATGAGCTTAGCTTCCATCTGCATTGTTATTTTCTTGTTGGATAATAACATACTTATTTATGTATTTATTTCTTGTGTTTCTTTTAAATTACTTAGTTCCACCTTAAATTAGGACATTTCTTTGTCCATGATCAGTGAAGAGGGGAAATAAATTTTTTTCCAGCTCGGAATGGTAATTTTTATTTTGAAAAACATTTTTCTTCCTATTTGGTCATTTTCTGGTTGTCCTAAATATAGCAGGTTGACCTTTTTAAAAATGTGCATGTGTAAGTGTATTTTTGATTGCAATCAATATATTTTAGAATATATTTTGAGCATGTTTTGATATGGGCATCTACTTACGTTCAGTGATTAATTCTCACTGTTAGACTGAGATGCACTGTAATCAGCATAGGCTGTAACAATGTATTTGGTACATCCTGGAGAAGTGTGAGCTTTGGAGCTGAGCGTGGGCTTCAGCAGGGGTTCTTAACTAAAAGGGGATGGGATTTTTAGCCTATGGCATCAAGACTAAAATTCTGTCTGGGAGTGTAGTGGTTATGTCTCAGGAATACAGAGTGATGTTCAAGGAATCTTTCACTGTCACCTTTTCACAAGCACTGTATGACTTTTTGGTTTCACTGTTGCAAAAACTGAGATGCTTATTGATTGATGGTATGTTTAAATGATACTTCCTTATCTTTTGTCTACTCTTGGTGCTTTGAAGGGGTCTAATTGTATGGCCTTATAGCAACAGTAATCTAGTTGTATTGAGAAATGCAAAACCAGGTGGAATTTACAAATAAGAGGTGGCAAAGTAAGTTAGTTGAACCATAACCACCTCTTTAAAATGAGAAGACCCTGACATTTCATGAAATCTTCATGCCAAAGATCCTTAGATAATCTGGTAGCTGGTAGCAGTACAGAATCGAAATACAAATACAAATGGGTAATTGGCTATTTTGGTACTATGTGCAGTAAATTTGTTCTTTATCTATTGAACAGCTCACATCTTTGGATGCTTTTGTCATTGGTGCATTAGCCAAAGCAGTTGCCACCACCCTCACTTATCCTCTGCAGACAGTACAGTCAATTCTGCGGGTAAGTAATTTCATTTCATGGCAACTCTGCCTCTGACTTGGTCTATATCATGCAAGCCTTGTTTTTATTTGTGTTAATGGACCCATTGTTTTGGGAGGCATTTTTCCCAATGCAGGTCACTGATTAGAATGGCTTTCCTCTTTGGTTTTGACAGAGCTTGATATACTGGTGCACATTTGTTTCAAGTTGCTGGTAGGATTGCCAGTGTATTGTATTGGTAGTGTCCCAGAGAAGCTGATGCATTGTACTGCTTTTAGGTGCTGCAAAAATGTACATTTACTTATTGGAATATAAATGGAAAATGTGTCAAGTGGGAAGTTAAAATTAAATCTTCTAAAACCAGTCTGTTTCCAGATGACCTATGGTAATTTAAAAAAAAAAAAAATTCTATTCATAGGTTTTGTTGTTTGGATGATGGTCTGACCTTGTCAGCGTCCAGAATGTGATTGATCAGAGGAAGCTGAGCTCCCTCATAAATAATACCTTTAGCCATTTGCCTGGCCATGTAGGCTAATTGTAGTGGTAATGGAAACACTTGCATTTATTCTGACTTGCAATTTGTACATAGGCCGGATAATGCTGCTGCGTTCAGAGTGTACCAATATTGTTGTAATATTGACACAAGACAAAACTGGGGAGTAGGAGGGAAGGAGACCTGGCCATGTGGAAGCATATTGTACTTTAATTTGTGTGTTTTAAACTCTGTAGCAGTTAAATATTAGTAAGTGTTTCCACATGAAATACATTTTCCTAAGTAAGGAGGAGCCTTAACTTGCCTCTACAGTAAAGCCATTGTGTATGTTCTAAAACTTGGACAAATTTGGAGAATAAGTTGAATTACTGAAAACAAGCCTTCCATGCTAAGGGTATCACTTTTCAGACCTCTCTAATAAGGGAATTTTCATGTTAATTGTTCATCTGGAAAAAGTAATTTTCAAGCAAATTTTGTAATAATTTGTAACTCTCTAATTAGAGTGTAATAAATGTATCTTGATTTTTGGTAACCTGTGAAAAGGTAGTTAGGATGCTATATTTCAAAGCAAGAGGATTTGAATATACTTACTGTGTAATTTTTATCAGCAGTCATCTTTTCTGAAGTTTTCATAATTTTTGATCAGCTGCCTTTCACTGCCTATCCTGTTTTAACAGCCTGGACACATCTCAGTAGTAGCTAAACTAACAACACAGACTTCTGTTACTGGAATGGCAGATAGAGAAAAACATTTAAATAAAAATAGCTCTGTTTGGATAAGTTGCAAGATCAGTCTGTTTTTAATTTGTGATGCTCCTGTTTCCTCCTGATGTGAAGGAGAGCTGGAAGGAAAGTTGGAGTGCTCTATTTTAGCCTGAGCATTGTACAGCAGTGCAGCTTTCATGGGCCTGCAGCCGCAGAACAGCTTCAGCCCTCATTCCTTTCCATGGTTCCTACAGAAGTGGTTACAGTCTTGAGGCTTCATCTTTTTTTTATCTCCATTTAGCTTTTTGAACAAAATTCTTCTGACTCTTAATGACAGTGTAAAAAGAAGAAAAAAAAAATCCAGTGCCAGTCCGTCCTCTCCCTGTGATGATGGGGAGCACAAGGACCCTGTCTCTAGTTCTGCAGTCACTAGGGGTGACTTCTGTCTCTTTGCTCTATGAAAGAATAGCCAGGAGCTATTGAACACATCTGTTGAGGACAGCAAAAATGTGTGTCTGTGACATCTGTGCTGTCCAGTTCAGACTTGCTATATTGTGATGTGTTTTCTAATCTAAAGTTGGCATTGTTCTGGTTGATGAAGTTTTTGTCACTCACACTAAGTAATGTTAAAAAAGGTTATGAGTAAAGGTTTAGTATTTTCAGAACTAATATTCTGCATGAAAAAAAAGTTGCAGGTGTTTTTAAAAAATAATTTTAGCAGATTTGCACACAAACTAATATAAGCTCAGTATAATTCATATAAACTTACACATCGTAACTAAGTTCTCTCATCAAACTAGTACAGAACATTTTTTTCCTTTTTAACCTGAAACCTTTAGAAACTTACTCTTTTTTAGAACTCATTAGGGATCTTTGTAATAAAGTCTTTACACCTTTGCTTTCAACTCTTTGGCACTCTTACTGTCATATAATGAACAGTTATCCTGTGTAATTGACAGTGGTAGCAGCTTTGCCTTTTGGTATTCCTTCTCCCAGTCATTAAAATTACGTGACACTGGTGTTACTCATTATGCAGTGAAACTGTTCTTTGGCCTATGTGTCAGTAAAAGAGCAGATAAATTAAATTTGCCTCTGGAGATACAGCAATACCACTAATGTTTTCAGTGATCCCAGAAGAAAAAGTTCTCTTTAAAATGGAAGTCTTTTTTCTCTGTCGTAGAGAATGCTAATCCTTTTGGGAAGTCTTCTGCAGTAAACACTGAAGTGTTAACATTCTACTGAAAAATTAATTATTTTCTTCTCTCTTAATGACCCTTTGTAGTACAAAAATTGTCCAGTGGTGGAGAAAAGAGGAGAATGAGGCACCTAATGGTGGTGTAGTGTGAAAGCCTATGTGTAATCTGGGCAGTGACTGACACTGTAACTTGGAACCTAGTTAGCAATTTTTGGGGGGTGTGTCTGAGTCTGTGACAATAGTTCTTAACACTGATTGTCAATATCAAATGGGTAGTTGCTGATGAAAAGATTATGGGTTTTGAATATATATTTACCTAATAACAGGAGATTTCCACTAGCATTCTGTTGCTGCTGTTTCCTCCCAAGTTATTAAAACACATAGTAAAGCCTCTATCATCCTAGCATTTTCTTAAAATTTCTGAGCTGCCTAAATCAGCTGGCATACTTTACCTACTGTCAATGGTAATTTCTTACACATAAGAAATAGCAGTTGCCTCAACATGTTCTGGGGAAAAACTCATCCAACATGCAGTTACTCAAGTTCACCGTTCTTTTGTACACAGAAGCTTAACACAGTCTTCAAAAGCTATTAGGCTGTGCTGCTACAAATACAAGTGTACCAACTCTTGTATATTAATAATTCATAGTTACAGCTTGCTGGCGGTACTATCAACCTGTATCAGATAAAAGTATCAATGAATGCTTGAAAAGGACTTGCTGAAATTGCTAGTTTAACTCTACAGCAGCAGCAGTCATGCCTACTGAAAACCAGCTTGGGCATAAGCAAGTGTAGTGAGTAAAAAAGAAATATTATTTAGGCCAGGTCGGTAGGTGAAACAATTTTGAATTCTTTCACAGCAGCTCACACATAAGTGCTCCAGGACCATTGCTGGGCAGATAAATTGTGTGTTTGACTGTGCAATCTCAATGTAGTAATGACTTGCAGGTGTGTGAGGGTCTGAATCTTTGTGTAGTAAAGGCTGAGAAAGCCAGAAAGAACTTGCTTTGAGTGTCATAACCCTACTAAGACTCTGCAAATTATGCTTTTGAGGTCTTGAAAACTGCTTCCTCCAGAGCAACTGAAAGAGAGGAAATATTTGTTAGAATCCATTTTAAAACCAAATTACAGTAGTATGTATAGTTTTAATGTTTGCAGTGTGAGCTTTGGCCTCTGTTCTCTGCTGGTAGTTATGTAATGTGAAAAATGTTTAAAGGGGTTTAGGGTAGGCTCTCCAGATTTCATGCATGTATGATGTTCTCTGCCAAGCACAGTGGGGAAGTAGTACAGCAAAATCCTCTTCCTTTTTTTCAGTTTGGACGTCACAGGCTGAACCCAGAGAACCGAACACTGGGCAGTCTTAGAAATGTTCTTTACCTTCTTCAACAGAGAGTGAGGTGAGCTTTCCCTTTTTATTTCTCCTACAATTTCACTAATATTGTGAAATGTTGCTGGGTTTGGATTTTGTTTCCTTTTGCCTCCCTTAAACTTGACATTTGAGTCAACCTGGTTTTTGTAATATATTGTAGGGTAGGCCCACAAACCCAGATTCTCCTAAATGTCTGTACAGTAAGTGACATCAAGGATACATATGGATACTAATTCATTTCACCTTTCAACTTGAAAAGAAACAGGTTTCTTGCACAAAGGACCTTAAATTTCTGCAGAATTTTTTCTTTAAAATATTACTAAACATAGCTGGCTTAAGGTCAAGAATGAGTTTAAGATTCCTACAGTTGGTCATCAACTTGTAATATTGATTCTTCTCTGTAGTGTACTGATTTACTTACAGAAAGCTATTTATGCTTGTTTTCTGGTTTGTTTTTTTTTCTCCTCCTTAGGCGTTTTGGGTTAGTGGGACTTTACAAAGGCCTTGAAGCAAAGCTCCTGCAGACAGTCCTTACTGCTGCTCTAATGTTTCTGGTGTATGAGAAACTGACTGCAGCAACCTTCACAGTCATGGGATTAAAGCACTCGCGCAGACATTGAGGAGGAGCCTATGCCAAAGATTCTGGGGTCTAGAAAACACATGCCATTTCTGAGACCTGGCTGGGTAAACAAAGGGTCCTCACTTTCTCTGCTTCTCTTTTTAGCCACCTTTACCTCCATTATTTGGAGAAATCTGGAATATGCTCTATAGGATCTGTTGCCACGAATTCAGGGATAGCCCATTCCCTATTGTTCTGTGTACTCACTGTGTTAAGAAAAAACCAGAGACCTTATTTAAGCACTTGACCTGAAATTTAAACTATTATGTGATTTGGTTATTTGGTTAATATTCTTGGCAAGAATGACTATCTCTCACTATACTTTCTTCTTTGCCCTCAAATTGTCCTCAACTATTCTTGGATCTTTATCTTCTGTCAGCAGCTGGTTTTGTGTTATTTTCCTTGACCTGTGTTTGTCACTTCATATTTGGTTCATTAAAATAATTCATAAAGAATAACATTTTTGGCATGGTTTTCTTTTACCTGCAAGTATGTTTGTGGCACAGGATCTGATGTTGCCCCAAATACCTGGTGATGAGGTCTCTGAACTGCTGGAATGGATATTAGAAGTGAGTGTACAATCTGTCTTCTTGAATCCAGCTATTTTAAATCTTGAAAATTTTGAATGCAGATACTGGCTAGATTGGAGGAAGATAACTTCTTGCTTTTTCAAGCTGAGTCCCTCAAGAAAGGGAGTCCCTCAAGCTGCCTCAAGAAAATGGCCTTGCTACAGAAATACATGAAGTTTTATCACCCTATTCTTTGTGAGAATATGTGAATTCACACCATGTTCTTATGTAGACAGGGGCCACTGCTTCAGAAGTGCTATGCCTGCTCAAAAATGTGCTTTGTTTATTTTTCCACTGATATTCCCAGACCATAAAGCCTAAAATGTGTATGTTCTAACATGTCTATGTTCTTTTTGCATAGTTTTGGTCAGTATTCCTAGACTCTAAAATGCAAATTAAATTGTGCTCTGTCAATTGTTAAGTTGGCAATAGAATTGTTCTGAAGAACAGTTTTCTATTTGAAGTATTGAAAAATTTCATGACAGTTTTAACACCAAGAATGTCTAGAAGGGGGAGAAGACTTGAATGCTGCAGGATTCCAAATTGCAAAATGGCACCTGTTCCTGGAGTCTGAATTGAGTCTATTTTAAAAATAAAATTGTAAAATAATTCTGCAGATAACGTCTTTTGAACAAGTACCTTCTTTTAAGAGTGTTGAGAGTATCTATAGAAGAAGAATACCCTTAATTCAATGCTGGTTGACTTTCAGTCCAAGTAGGATTTACATAGACAAGTAAGAATAAAAAAGTGCAATGAGCTGTAATTATACTTTGTTAAAGGATGAAAGTGAAAGACTGAAGACTTCACCACTGGAAAAGAATGAATCACAATTCTGAAAATTTCAGTGAAAATACTTTTTTTTTACTGAAATGAGGTGCCATGTGGAAAGGTAGTCTGCTGTCATTTGGGTGTTTTTAATCAGAAATTTGGAATTGGTAGTATGGCTCTTGATAAGCTACCTCACCTTGGAATTCCTGCTGTCAGAATCGTTGTGGGGAAGCAGAGTGGTTCTCGTGCCAGTCTGGCTGAAATCTGCATGGCTGCCAGAAGCTGGAGTTCAGCACCTTGAACCTTTCTGCTCTGTGGCATGAGAGAGCAATTCCTGCAGATGCATTTTTCTGGTTGCTCTACCTGTAAGAAGAAACCAAATGCTTGCTACCATTTACTAGCCAAAAAATACTTGTCTACCTGCCAGTGTGGATTCAAAGGGATAAAGTATTTCCTTTTTGCAAAAAAGCAGAATACAGAAGCCCTGTGTGAAAGTGTGCTGGTCTTGGCTGTGTCTGCGTTACCTGGACAGACCATTAAGCCTGGAACAGACATTCTGCCCTAATCTCTCTACTTGGCTCTGCTGACCAATTATAGTGAAACAGTTTCATAAAGGAATGAAAGCAAAAGTTACTGAAGCTGGGACCATCTCAGGTCTTTTAATATTGACCTGTGGTATTTAAAACTTTTTTGCTTCTGCATTATCCGGTGTTGATTCAGACATTACACTGAAATAACTGAAAAACACCTTAACCTTGCGTGACTGAGCCAAAATGCAGATGGTTGAGGAATTGTTAAGTCATTTATTCAATTGGCAGGCAAATGTTCATGTTGCAGCTGGTACCTCTACCTAAGTTTTCTCAGATGTAGTTTGAACAGATGATGACATTTCTGTTAGACTGCATAAAACTATTTCAGCATTGGTATTTTTGACATTAAAAAAATCCATAATTTATCAAAGCAAACTATGAGAGACTATTTTTAATCTTGGTACTGGAGTTGTAATTCATCCTTGGTGGATAAATACTGTCCAGAAATGAAAACTAAATAAAATAATTCTATTCTATTTTAAAATACATTTACATAAATTGCCATTTCCTGCTGTCTCTCTCATAAGCAAATAACAGTTTATTTAGGGGGTGGTGTAAAGACATAATCCAGCTAATCTGGCTCTGTGGATTTGTCATTTTGCTAGAGAAAAATAGTTGGCAAACTATTGACATAGTTGCCATCAAACAGCACAAAACCTACAAGTGTTCCTTTAGACACAGGTGGCTCCCAATGGACATGGCTGTGGCAGTGGAAGCTGGAGATGAAACGTGGAGGGAGAGTATGAGGTGGTGTGGCACTCTAGGCACCTGCAGTGACAACCTTGGCTGCCAGTGCTCTGCACTTCTGCTGTGCAGCAGTAGTAACTGTATTCCATCCAAAAATTGTGTCAATTCATTTCTAGAGAATTTAACAGAAAATATTTTCATCTTCAGATGAAAAACAGATCTTCTCCCTATATTTTTAATCCTATTTTTCAGAGACGAGAGAAAGGAATGATGATTACAAAGGAGAGCAGCAGAGAGGATCGTCTGTCTTAGCTGAGTTCTGTCATGGGTAATTCTATCCTTGGCTCAGTTTAGGAGATTTAAATTTAATCCTGTGCTCTTCTTTCTCTTTCCCACCCCACACTTTGAATGAAGGTAGGAAAGCCCCTGTGGCATCTTAGAGATTGCAAAGCAAGTGGCTTCAGGAATTCTGCTCCAATTTGTATTCCAAAGCATGTTTCTTGCAATTACAGGTTGCCTGTATGGTAGGGCAGTATTTAACACACTTTGGCTTATTCACTAATGTTATTTGTGTGTGTATATATATATATCTTTTGTGTGTATATATATCTCTCAATGTATCATAGAATAGAAATGCTATTCATTAAGCCTCACGAGGATGACAACTGATAGGGTATAACGTGTTCTTTTTGTCTTACGTAATGTTGAATTGCTGAGCGCCTGCTGCCAAAGCTGGCTGTACTTTGCTGGAAGAGTCTCTCCATCAAATGATTTTCTGGCTGCACTGAAGAAAGTTATTAAAACCTGAAAGCTGGTGCATACCCTTTGGGGGAGGAAAAACAGGATTTACCTCCAGTCTAAACAAAAGGAATAGAGCTCGCTGCACTGCAAAGCTTCTTGTCCAGATTAATCCTTCTTTACATGTCTTACTGCTCACCTGCTGAGGAAGGAAAAAGGGGCTGTGCTGACCCTGCTCCTTGCTGGACTTTTGTAGCTAAGACAGGTAAACACCATCCATTCAGAGGAAAAAACAGGTGAGCTTTCAAACTGGGATATTCCTTGCACAGGCATCTGTTGAAAAAGGTATTCCTTGCCATCAGTGGAGTTATTTTTACACCACATGTCAAAAACATTTCTTAGCTGGTGAGCATGGGGCAGGACAGCACGGGGCTGTGGGTGAGAGGAAGCTGTATAGGAGGCCCATAGTGTTTATGCCTGTTGGGGTCTATGTCTCTTTTTTTTCTTTTTCTTTTTTATCAATATGATTTAAAGCAAAGAAGAATGAGGATGACATGATGAGGAACATGAGTATTAAAACAGTTATTTTTATGTGTAATTGTTTATTCACCTAATCTAAAAAGCTGAATTCTGTGTCTGCAAAGGCTACTTTGTGGGCATTATAAACCTCTCTCTGCCTCTTCACAGCAGAAACAGAGACGTTTTAGGGCATGGTTTGATGGTCTATATGGGCTAAAGAGCCCTCTTCAAAGCAAGTTTTCCTGGTACAGAGAGGGGCCAGGTCCATCTCTGTGCATGACTGCATGGTCTGTACAGGGCTGTTGAAGCTGACCTAGTATAAAACTTGACTAGTGTGTAACATCATCTATAACTTACATAATATTCATAGCTTACAGGTTTTGATAGCACTAGATAAAAGAGCATAGCTTTAGGATTCAATGAGCAACAGCAAAAGAGCTTCTGTGAACTGGCATATTTTAACTTCTGATTCTTCCTTTGTTTCGTGTTTAAAAGAAATGGACTCCAGAACTTTCTAGAAAATGATAACTAAAAAGAGATCACCTTTCTATTTGGCTGACAACATTTTTTTCTGCTGTCTGTAGCAATGTAGTGCATTTGTCAGAGCAGCCTGGAGCACAGCACAGCCACTATAAGGTAAGGGGCAGAAGCTTGTGCAAAGATGGATTTTTTTCTGTCCTCTGCAGTTGGGGAAATTATCCTCCAGTTACTGCAGCTGGAGGAGAGGGAAGAGCAGGAATTTGGTGGTGGTCCAGATGAGAAAGCCCACGAGACAACAGTCCCCATAACTTGCAGCAATGGAAATGTGAAGTGATAACAAGGCCAGAATCTATCTGTGAGAGATTCTCCAGCACATTTCCAGATCCGGGTGTAGCACTTGCACAGTGGAGCCCAGCTCATGGGGGTGCTATTGCAGCAGCAATCAACCAAACAGTTCACAGCTGTACCAGTGGTGAGAGGCTTCATTTTAACGATCCCTGACAAAAATTTTGGGTGTATATTCTTCTGGAGCTGGAATGGTCTGGATAGTCAGTGGGTTTCCTTGAATACCCCTTTACTCAGCACTTTTCATTTGCTGTGTTGCTTTCTATGACTTTTCAAACCAGCTGAAGAAAATAATAGGTGTGTCTAGATTGCTGGTATTTGCATTTGGATTTGCTGCCAAAATTGCATAAGGTGTTTAGAAAGTCCCCCAAACATGGCAATATGCCAGACTGAAGATGAAAGGGACTTTAAAGGCACAGACAGTTACTGCTCACACTGGGAACAGCACCTCACAGAAGCAGATTTTAACTACAGGGAAAGCCTCTTAACAATGTTGTATTTGTAGCTTTATCTCTAATGCCAAAGGCCAGATTGACTCACATGTGCTGGGCTCAGGGATCTCTATGCAGAAGGTGCCTGGGATCAGCCCAGGGTCATCCATAGAAAACCCATTTTTCTGACTGCAGCCAGTGCTCAGGGGGGCTGCAATTGTTGGTGCCTGTGATCCGCTTGTCGTCACAGCACACGTCAGTCTTAAAATTAGTAACAGCTAATCTCTGCTGTACTCTCACATCCACATATGGAGGCTGAGGTTGGGGCTTTTTCCCCAGTAGGATTTATTTTGAATTAGAGACAAACACTGGCCAGGCTTTAGCTGGCTTCGCTGTGGATTCCTTGCTGAAAATTGTCAGTTTACAATTCTTGGCTTAGCCTTTCTGACCTTCATCTGTGATGGGCAGAAGATTTCAGCTTGTCAGTGTGGATTCAAGATGTGATAGGTCCTCCCCTAATTGTTTCATTGTCTCAGCTGAATGATGGAACATCAAGGCCCAGAGCTGCTGTTTTGAACAAAAAAATATTTCCTTTGCCTGTTGTTTTGGGAAGTTCATTGTTCTTTTAATGTCCTTGAGGAGTCATGGTGACTTGTTGATGTGAAGGTTTTATGAAGCGCTGTCTTTCATGAATACTGATGTGAGAAAACTAATTTGATGGATTTTTCTCATTATCTTTCCTCATGCACATGTCCATGCAGTCCCAAGCCTCAGAGTCACCTGCTGCATACAAAACAAATGTCTTTATTTCTTTTGAATTATTTCTCCTGGGCTTGCTTTGTGGCCATGAATCAAGAATACTTTGACACCACTGTTTTCTAGTTTTGAAATTCCCAGGATTACAGAAGGTAGTGTTACGAGGGTTTTGTATTTTTTTCACATGGCAACCTTTTATCTTAGTTTTCCCATAATATTTTGAAAGATGCAAGTTGGAGATTTCATATGATGCTTTCAAAACTCTCAAAGTATTTATCAAGAATAAAGCAGTGTTCCAAGAACACTGAAATATTGTGTTTAGTGGATATACTTAGTTTTTGGAGGATAAAATGGGAAAAATTCCTATTTTCCTCATAAGCAGAGAAGAGGACAAAAAATGGAGAAAGAATTAGTAAGATTTATTTCTTCATTGCTTTTTCTCTAGAACAAATATGTGTAAGTTTTTTCTAAAGCTGAAGGAGAAACATTCATGGAAGCCTTGTAGCTCCTGTGTGCAAGATGCTAACTGCTCCTGTAGTGTGTCAGAAGCTTTCATATTTTTAAAAACTATGAATATTCATATACATAAAACCGATATTAATTTGTGAAGCTCAACACCCTGAAGCTCAGCAACCTATCTCATTTCCCTTCTCCATGCTAAGTCTGTTTTATTCCTGCAGAGTTAGAAGGGGCTCACCCCGTGGAGCCGCAGGACAGTGCCGGTAATTATTTGCATTTTTGGGATGTTTTCGGCGGGGTTTGGTGTGTGGCCGGGGCAGACACCAGGAGGTGGCAGCCAAGCCCCGCTGCCCTGCCTTGCTCTCCCTGCTGCCGGGAGCCCAAGCAGAGGGATTTTCTGTGAGCCAAAAGAAATCAAATTACAATCGGAAGATTTGTAACTTTTGCCTGGAGGGAGAGCACAACAGAAGCTGGGAAGGAGGAGAGGGTCAATGCCATTCTGTGTAGCAAAATTGTATTTCCTTGCTGGGTGGTGATGGGTGCTTGCACTTGGCCTATGCTGTGTGTGTCCAATGCTGCTGGTACACATTATTGAGGTTAATTTTTTTCCTTGGTGTCATTATAGCATTACAGTAAATTAAAACCTTGGGTGAATCTCAGGCCATTGTTTCAATACAGGCAAAATTTTTGTTTGTTGCCATGTCAGAACATTAATGAATTGTATGTGCTGCCTATTGCCATGAATGCTGCTGGGAAAAAATAAAAAATTCTAGTTTAAAAAATACATGTTGAATTAAAGTGAGAGACTGTTTGGTGGAAAGAAAAAAAACCAGCTAAGTGGTGGGCTTCAGTACAAGACATGTCAGAGGGGAGAGTGAAACTCATGGAGTTACAGGAAATGGAAAAATTAGGTTGCAAGAAGGAAGAATTTATAATGTGATTGTCACAAAAGGTTGTCTGAATTCAGGCCACTCCAGGGATGTGGTGGGATGGTATTTCCGCGTTGCTGCCATCAACACTAAAACCTGCCATTGTCATGTTTATTTCATATATTTGACGTGATTCTGTGAGACAAAGTGAATTACTTAGGCTGACAAAAGTAGATGTTGCTATGTGTGATTGTTGACATTTTGCCTGTGTTTCTTACTAGCACTTGGCTTAAACATATCACCAAATAATTTCACAGTGCCTCCAACATCCATGATTTCAGTCTCTGCTTTCTGGTTCGTGCAATTGAGTCCCTGCCAATGACCTGAGCCTTGAGTCATCCTTCGTCTGCCCAGCTACAACTTCCCCCAGCTCTCCTCCTGCCTGTATATAGTCCTCCTTTTCTCCTGAGGAGTAACTTTCCAGTTGCATTAGAAGATCAAAGGTAAATGAGAGAATGTGGCCAGATCTCTGTGGAAAACACACTTTTTCAGTTGTGAAAGCCTGTATGGTTTATAGAGTGGCTATAGTTGCTGACTTCCTCTGTTTGAGGTACAAAAACTTCAAAGCATTGTGTTAAGGAAAGACTCTGCAACAAGAGCTGTTCCTGGCAGCCACCTCTGCAATTGCTTTCAGAGAGGAATTCAGGTTAGTTTCCATAGGGCAGTGATTGAATATGCTATACACTCGAAGAAATGGGGAGGAAAAGTCAAAGTGAACAACACGACCTTGGACTGCTTTTTTCTGTCCTGACAGACCATAATGCTCTGTCATTTTCTCTTAATGGAAAGAAGTGTGCGGTTCTGGAAGGCAAAGGAAGGGGAAAATGATGTAGCTGAGGAAGGACATGCTTAGGAGTCAAAAGGCTCCTTTGCAGCACTGTTCTACAAACATAATTAATGTTAAACCAGCATTAATGAATCTTGACTGTCCCTTCCCAGCTGCTGGAGGAGATAATGTGATGTATGGTGTGACACCTGAGCATGAAGCTCATCTTTCTATGGCCACACAAAATGACATCCAACTACCCTTGGCAGGGGATGGCAGGAGCTGTGGCCTGTGGTGTGTGGATGATGGGTCCCAGTAAGTGACTGGTGGCTGCGTGTGAGCTGGGCCATGTGGTTTACAGGGTGCAGGCATTGTCCAACATCCACCCTCTACAAAATGCAGCACAGGGCATACAGTGCAGTTTGCTCCAGGTGAAGAGACCGTGAGTAGCTCCTCAAGAAGGTCTGGGGGCCAGCAAACTCAACAGTGTGGGCTCTGGGATCTTCCAGCTGTCTTAGTGGGGCTCAGATGATGTTGTAAACCTTTCTCAGGTGTCTCATGATGTAGAAAAGGGAATGTGTGCTTGATTTTACAGCAAACTGTGGTGTTTCTGTTTGTTTCATCTGTAAAATGGGGTAACATCTGAGCCTCCTTCTCGTGAGGAGAGACTTTTATGAAAGTAATTCTCTTGTTCAGTGCTTTGGGGTTCATGCAAATGCCATGGGAATGTGACCTGGTTTTGAGCTGGAAAAGTAAACTGGCTCAATGCTGATTTCTGGAGTGATCACTGCTGACCCAACACCATCATCTTGCAGAGATGTGGCCAAATCAAGTTCAGGGCAGGTCATAAGGCAAACAAGGTCTGTCTCTGAGAGCTTACAGCTCAGGTTTGCTTTCAGCAGTCTGTCTGCCCTCGTGGTCCCTACTGACAATACAATACCTGAAAGGAGGTTGTGTACAGGTGGGCATCCATCTCTTCTCCCAGGTAAAAATTGACAAGAGGAAATGGTGTCAAGTTGCAACAGGGCATGTTTAGATTTGATATTGGAAAAACTTCTTCACTGAAAGAGTGGTCAAGTATTGGAACAGACTTCCCAGGGAAGTGTTGAAATTATTAACCCTGGAAGATTTAAAAAAAATGTGTAGATGTGGTGCTTAGGGACCTTGCTTATTGGGGGCCTTGGCAGTGCTGAGTTAATGTTTGGACTCAATGATCTTAGAGGCCTTTTCCAACCTAAACAATTCCATGATTCCATTCTTCCATCTAGACACAGCTGCAGAAAGTGCCATTGTTCACTAAGCACACAGTGAGAGATGTGAAGCCAGCACATCTCCTGTTTCTTCTCACCACAGGTGGAGGTGCTTAGAAAAGCCCTGGGTTGTCACCAGGAGAGGCTTAGAATAACCCAGGACAGAAGTTTAACATCTTTCTTCTCTTGGCCATGATGCAGCTTGTGGCTGGGGAAGTGTGCTGAGACCTCTCAGCTGGAGGGGGATGTTTTTGGAGACCTCCTGAACCTCAACAACTCTGCCCAGAGACGTGGTAAGCACAGGAATTCCCCCTCTGACTTCTGCCTTGATTAGCCAGGATGAGTTGTTTGATGCAATCAGCTGCTTCTGGACAGGAAGCTGCAATGTACCAGCACTGCTGTCACTGATAATGATTTATTCCTGCCCTGTCTTGCAAGGAGGCTGGTAAGAGAAGCCAAAAAGTGTGGGAATACGAAAGCTGCCTTCCTCCTGGGCTCCTCCTGATTGTCCTTTGTGTGGTGTTGCATCTTATGGTGAGTTTGTATTTTGTGTCTGTCATTCTGTCTGTCATCACTACTATGAAATATAGGTTAAAAAATGCAAGAAATGCAAGTATGGTTTAAACTCACAGTTGTTTCAGTAGAGGAATCCTGGAAAGGTGAGTTTGGCACACTAGTCACACAGAAGACTTTAGAGATCATCCTCTTAGCTCTTTTACAGAGAAAAGATCTGGCAGGAATGAGGACAGTCTCTACCAAGCCATTATTTTATACTTCTCTCTAGTATTGATCATTAAAAACATGCAAACAGAAAAGGAAGGAAGGGCTTCCTTTCCTCTTTCCACTTTCACTGTACAAATGCCTTCCTCTCATCGTAATAGGTGGGAACCTTAAACTTTAAATACTTTACTAGGGAGAGCAGTTGTGATGTTCTGGTTTGCTTTCCCATGTGTCACTTTGCTAGGACTGATACTAGGCAGAAAAAGAGAGAAACCACAGAAAGTGGGAAAACAAGGTCATTCATGGCTGGAGTTGTGTATGCAAAACAGGGGTACAATTTTTCTCTCTGCTTTTCAGTCATAGGATATGAGGTTGGGATGAAGGGGAGTCAACTGGATGAACTAAGTCTCTTCAGGAGAGAATTAATGGTTTTACAGAAAATGAGCAATCTTTTCCTTTGTTCTTTTTCATACTGGATTCATTTAAAAAAACCAAAAAACAGGAGCTAAAATATTTGGGCATTTTTCCTGTGGTTGTCCTTATCTGGACTGTCACAGCACTCAAGGGAGCTGCATCATTGAGATGGATCTTTTATAAGTCAAGTGGGATGAATCAAAGGATGACTTTGGCCCAGGAGTGCTCAGCAGAGTGTTCCCTACTGCTTTTCCCAAGGCAAGAGCATCTGGCCCAGGGTAGCAAAGGGAAGACCCCCCTGTGTGCAGCCAGGGAACAAGTTCAGGCTTCTGAGCACTCACACGAGCAGCTGAGGGACAGTTTTCATTTGCCACCTCGCTGTGCTCTCTACCAAGGTTTCATGTCCCACACTGAATGCATTTCCCTTCCTCCCAGGCTAAGCAGGGGTGGGTGATCGGGGCAGTCTGTGCTACAACAGGAGCAGCTTGCCTGCAGCTGGGAGTTGAGTGGCTCCCTGTCCTGAAGGGAAGGGAACCATCACCTCTCTGCCCCCTTCCACTGCTGTCAGGCAAGCCTAAGGTGGGCCACAGCCAGAAACATCTGAAACCCTTAGCATGGGTCAGTGGTTGAATTCTAAAACTTCATATGTGCATCAGGAAACAAAAGAAAAATAAATCTGTGATTTCTTCTGTAATACTCAAATGAGCTTGGGGTTCTTGTCTGGAGTGAGAGCTAGTCTTGTGAAATTTGAGCTGTTTGGTGAAAAGTATTGGATGGCTCCAATTTGTGATGCTGATTGTGAAAAGTTGTAGGATCAGGCTTGATTTTTCAAAGCAATTACCTCTTGTTGTGATTTAATTCTCAGGCAGGTCTGACTTGAAATCAGACAGCAGCTACACATGTCATATTAAATATTTAGGTAACTGATACAAAAAAAATCCTCAGATTGAGAAGTGTGTATAGACCACTGATACAAAATCCATGCTGAGTAGTCTAAGCAGTTTTGAAATGTAGGATTTCTGTGGCAAGTCACACACGTACAATTTCCACCTCCCTTCACAATCCAGACCACTTGACTAAGGCAGTGTGGGAGAAGCTGTCACTACACCCCTGTGAGCCAAAGCACATCCAGACAGAGCAGTTTTGGTGTTCCTGGCTGGGATGGGCAAGGATCCAGCTCTTCCTTGTGTGAACCTTCCTGTCTCATGGTAGTTTCATAACACTTTCAGGGCCTCTCAGTATCCCCTCTGGGATTCCCCAGTGATAGAAGAGGAAAGAAATTCAGCCAGGTTTTGTTTGCACAGGAAGGTATTCAGGAGCAGTTATCAAAATTAATTTCCTGAGTGTGTAATTGCAGGAACAGGCAAGCCCACGTGTGGTGTTCAGGTTAAGTCATGTTATTCTTTACTTCTTGTCAGCTCTCTCAAAGGCAGATGTGTCCCTGAGGGGCTGAAAACTCCACAGCAGGGAGAGCCAAAGGATCTTCTGCTGCTGATACATTTGCCTTTTTTCAGGGCCTTTCTTTTCACAGCTCATAATTTCTTTACCCAAGTGTTTAAAAAAAAAACAAAAACAAAAACAAAAAAAAAAAAGACAAAAAAAAAAATCCCAAAAGCCAAAACAAACGAAACTAACCTAAATCTTCTTGGAAACATTCAAACATGCAGAAAAATAAAAGAAGTGGAAGGAAACTAAAGCAGCCTTTCTGGAGACTGATTTCTAATGCCACCATCAAAAAATCAGCAGTGACCCCCACCCCCCAGTCCTGCACCGGTAGGGATGAGTGCCAGGCTGAGCTGGGAACCTCCCAGAAGGGAAGGCCTGGGTAGGAGTGGCACACTGGGTTGCCTTGAAGGGGAGCAGGCAGCTAATCTGAGGCCAAACCTGCTGCCATTCTGTCCCCCTGCTTGTACCCCAGCCTGCCTGCTGCTGCCATCACCTGCCAGCTCCTTCCTGCCTGTTACCCCAGAGGCCCTGCAGAGGCTTGGAGGGTGGCATTATTGTCATCACCATCATCATCATCATAATTTTCTTCCTGTGCACTGCTCCAGTAGCATCCCAGCCTCCTAAACTGGCTTTGTGATCAGCCCCCAAAAAACTGCGCTGGAACCTGAATATTCTTCCCTTCCTGACCTTGCTCCTGGTGGTCTGTCCATCCACCCCACCCCTGTGTGGCTGCCAGCAGCTCCCAGCTCCTCTGTGCCCCTCCTCAGCCCCGTGCCCTCCCTAAGGTGCCTCTTCCTGGCTGGTGCCTCCCACAGCCACCCAAGGGGCTCCAGTGACTCTCAGGTCTGGAGTCTGACCCCAGGGCCATGCACCCATGGCCCAGAGCAGCACAGATGGGTCACAGGTGCCACTGGATGGGCTCCTTGTTCTGGGCTCTGAAGTTCAGGGACAGGTGCCCCTCTCTCTTTCAGCTGTGCTAATAACAAAAGCTCTCTTCACCCATCCTCATCATCATTCACCGCCCCCAGCATTTCACGCCCATATGGCTTTGCTTCCTCCTGCCTCCATCCCAGCCCACCTTCCTGCTAATTCTGCTTTGTGCTGAAATTCTGATCTCTTGGGCAATTGGCAGCTTCACCCCCTCAGTGTGCCAGCAGCCCTGCAGCCAGCGAGAGGGATGTGCCTAAAGAAAAGTCCAGCTCCATTTCAGCAGGTGTCAGACATCCTTTGTGCACAAAAGCGGTTGGTGAGGAAGGCACCAGGCCAAGAGTTAGTGACAGGAAAGAAGGGAACTAAGTCATGTTTTTGTATAACATATCACTTTTCATTGTGAGTACACACCTGAGGGCAGGTGGGTGAGAGCCTTCAGAGGAGGTGCTGTGAGGACCTATGGCTGGGATTTCTTCTCTCCTGCTCTTCTCGTTCATGTCCACTCTGTATTTCCACTCCCTCACTTTCTCTCACTCAGATAATTTTGTGCTGATTCAGCTATCCTTGTCAGGAGCTCAGGCTGCAATGCCTGAGCTGTGACTGCCTCTGTGTTGGGACCCTTTCCTGCTTTAGGGGTCCCTGCGGGAAGTGAGTATTGCACTTTGATTTCTCTGTGAGTTCCCCAAATCTCTGGGATGCTCAAATCATAGAATCACAGAAAGTTTTGGGTTGGAAGGGACCTTTAAAAATGATCTAGTTCAACCTCCCTGCAATGTGCAGAGACACCTTCAACTAGACCAGTCTGCTCAGTCCCATCCAGTTTGACCTTGAATGCTTCCAGGGATGGGGCATCTACCACCATCTACCATCTCTGGGCAACCTGTTCCAGTGTTTCACCACTCTCATTGTAAAGACTTCTACCTTATAGCTGATTGAAGTTGATCCTCCTCCAGTTCGTCCCTTGTTCTATCTCAACAGGCCCTGATAAAAAGTTTGTCCTCATCTTACTTTGAGGCTTACTGCATGTACTGAAAGGCTGGGATAAGGTTTCCCCAGAGCCACCTTTTCTCCAGGACTGGGGTGGTTGAAGTGCTCCAGGAGCTAAGCTGCTGCTCCTTTGCCTCCCCTCTGCTCTCTCAGCTCCCCTGGGAGCAGCTAGGAACCAGCATGCTGGAGGGGACCTGCTGGCCAGAACCAGTTTGTTTTTTCTGCTGCACTGGGGTAGCTGCCATGGGACAACAAAACCTCCTTGGAGTAGCTAAACAATAGCAGAGAGTTTCAGGGTCCTTTATTTTATTTATTGGTAATTTTAGCCATTACTTCACTGATGAAGTTGAATACATTTGCTTAAATCATCTTTTTAACAATAAAATTTAAGCTTATTTCACACAGAATTTCCCTTTTGTTCTTTGCTTAAATACTCCTGCCCTTTGGCTGTTATTAATTACACCCATGGATTTCTAAACAACATAATCTGGGGAAATTAGAGTTTATGGGGAGGGCCAAGATCTAGTACATCTGAGAGCAATATTCCTGTCCCTTTTAAACATTGTTAATTTGTATTGAATACAGGAGCATGTAAACAAAATGCCAGCTGTACAGCAGAGGATAAAAATTACAGGGCAGAGAGGGCAATTAAATCAATTGCTGTGGGCTTTGCCTTTCCCCTGTCTCCTGGAAAGGGCTGGGTTGGAAGGCTGGCAAACACAGGTGTGGACAGGACACAATAATTGTCCTCTGTATTTTAAAGGCACATTGTCACCCCTGCATCAGATACTGTCACCAACCTTTAGAAAGGGGCTAAGCTGCTGTTTTAACTCTCTAGCCACTCTGATTGACGTATTTGCTTCCAGTGCATCAGAGAGTTCTTCTCATCCAATTTTGAGCAATCAAATGGTCTGACTAGTCCCCAAAATAGGGACAAGCTCTTAATTTTATTAAGAAAATCTATTTATAACTGAAGGGAAAGGTGGTTGTCCATCTGTCTGAAAAGACTGCTTTTCTAAAACAAGGATGTAAGCCTCCCCTTGGACAGTGTGTGAGGTCCCTGCAAGAGTGTTACTTTTTAAGGTTACTTTTGGCTTCTTCAAATGTCCTTTGGGATACAGAAATCAGCACTTTGTCCCGCAGAACTGCCAGGGTTGCAACAGGGGAGTCACAATCTACATATTCTCTGGGCTACAAAAATAGAACAAAAATGGAATCATAGAATAATTGATGTTGGAAAAGATATTTGGATTATTGAATCCAATTTTTAACACAGCACTGCCAAGTCCATCACTAAACCATGTCCTTAAGTGCTATATCTACACATCTTTTAAATACATCCAGGGATGGTGACTTCACTACTTCCCTGGACTGCCTGTCCAACGTCTAGACAACCATTTTGGTGAAGAAATTTTTATGAATATCCAATCAAAACCTCCTCTGGCATGACTTGTCCTGTCCTGTGTCACGTGGGAGAAGAGGCTGACTCTCACCTTGCTGGACCTCCTGTCAGATAGTTTAGAGAGTGCCAAGGTCTCCCCTGAGCTCCCTTCAGGGTGAACAAATCCAGCTCCTTCAGCTGGTCTCCATAAGATTTGTGTTCCTGACCCTTCACCACTGCTCTTCTCTGGACATTCTCCAGCACCTCAATGCCTTTGCTGTAGTGAGGGGCCCAAAACTGAACACAGGATTCAAGGTGTGGCCTCACCAGTGCTGAGGATGGGGGGATAATCACACACTGGTCCTGCTGGCCACACCATTTCTGGTACAAAATGTCACAATCAATGTGTTTATGATGCCTATTTCTGAGCAAAGCTGCCCACTGAGATTTTCAGCCCTCTGTCACTGGAAGTGGTCAGTGAGGTGTTGGTTCCACCAGGCATGTGGCTGGCTCAGATGTGCTTCAAGGGGTCCATGGGGTTTCTCTGTGGCTTTTCTTCATTTGCGTCAGGTGAGGGGAAACTCCCAGTAAGTACAAGAGCACACCCAGTGTTTTTGGGACACTCAGCTCTGCCAGCTCATTTACTTCCTTTTTTCTGCTCCCTGATTGTATCTCAGACTGAGCTGAGTTGGTTTTGCATTGTGTGGAACGAAGAGGTCACCCTTGAAAGGAAAAGGTTTCCCTTGAAATCTCTTGCTGTCCTCAAGGGCAAACCACGTGGGTGGGTTCGGAGCGCTGGTGGCTCACAACATCCAACCCACAGCAAATGTGGGTCACTGATAGCTGAGATTCTCCAAAGCCACCCACATTTGGGTGTGGACAAACTCTTCCTCAAGCTTTCATCTCTTCCCTTAAGGTGCAGGCCAGCTGGCTTCCACACCAAGCCCAGTTCCATTTATCATGCCATGTAGGACTGCCAACAGCAGCTGGTTGACATAACTGCATTTCCCAGCACTGGAAATAGTGTTTCCTGTTGCCCATCTTTCATTCCTGTAATCCCAAGTGGAGGCTTTTGCTCTGTTTTTGTTTTATTTTCCTCTTGAGGAAGACATAAACACATTTCTTAGTTTCCTGTATGGAGCAAAGTGGCTGAGTCAGGACCAAAATCAGCCCTGCGTGCCTGCTCAGAGTGAAAATGGGGACTTTGTGACTTGGGGTAGCTGCTCAGGGTCACCTCAATTCCCTCTGCTCCTAAACTCACCTTCCTGTGAGCTTCAGACTGGGCTGTGGATAGTCACTGGCCATCCCTCTCTTGGGCTCCCTGACAGTTTTCCCCAGACATCTTAAGCCTGAAATGCTCTGTGTAGCTTCAGCCACTGCTGGCAGCTGGCCAGTCCTGGGAGCACCACTTCCAGCCAGCCCTCCAGAGCCCCTTTCTCCCTCTGAGCCCTTGTACACCTCAGTTTTTCCAGTGAAGTCTCCTTGTCTCCCCAGCAAACCCCTGCCTCAGTGCTTTGTGTCAGCTGGCCAGAAGCCAGGCAGACTCTGGGTAGGGGCAATGCAAGGATGGGAATAAATTGATCCCTCACCCTGGCTTAATCTTTGTTGTAGCATTTAATGCACTGGCAGAGAGCAGATCTGATGAAAAAGCTTTCCTATTCGTTTTTTTAAAGCTCTGCTCAGTTTCATATTTTCCTAAATGCTACCTACTCAGATTGGTTCTCTGAGGGAGCAGACAGCAATGTCACCATGGGTGGCACCATGGGGGTGGCTTCTCTCGGTGGCAGAGCCCTCCTGGCAGGAGGGAGAGGCCTGGGGACCATAACGCCAAGTGGAAAGCCAGTTTATGAAGGTAACATTAATATTTTCAAAACCACCAACCAAACTTCCTACTTGCATGAACAGCCTGATGAACAGCAACATCACAAAGCCTTTGCAGCTCTGGTTTCCCCTACCCCCATCCAACAGAAACAGAGTAGCAAATGCAATTCCTCAAGTACTGCTAATGTAATAAAACAGCAAGGACAGGGACACAGGACTGGGAGGAGAGGCAAGAATAGCATGGAGGTGTTTTCCTGTCCATGAGGAAGCAAGCTTAGGCCTGAAGTAGTGCTTCTCCTCTTCCCAAACAAGGAGTGACTGGGACCAGCTCTTCCTGGGCTTTGCTTGATGCAATCATTCCTAGAGAGGTAAGAAATTTCTGTGTCTAAGGGGACTGAACTTTTCCAGGACCACTTAGACAAATTCCCACTCAAACAAGGCTTGTAGGACAGGGTTGGCTGAGTCACTGCTGTGGGAGAGGCTGTAGCCAGCAGATAAAAGGTTTGCATCACCAGGTGCTGTCAGAATGAATGTTAAATGAAGTGTAAGAGAGACACGTTGTGCCTAAGGCTCAATTAACTGTTCTTTTTCACCACGAGACCTTGCACTCATGCTTTTCCTATGCCTCTTGCTTTTTAACTGAGCTCTGACTATCACCAGCTATTTAGCAACACTATCTGCCTGGGGTTCAGCCACGTCCACATGGGAGCAGCTCTTTCAGGGCTGTGGTTGAAGTGAGTGGTGAACTTCAAAAGGACAACCTCGTTTCACTGAGTGAATGAGCAGAGCTTGGGCAGAAGGAGGCTCTGAAGGGTGGGGTAGCTCTCAGCTATGGGAGCCCTGGGAAGCCCAGAAGCTGTGTAAGAGGAAGCTGAACTGCAAGTGGAATTGGGGGTCTGTGGCTGTAATTTGCTGGAGAGGTTTAATTAGGGTGTAGCACTGTGGATAACACTCACTTCTGGGAGTTTTTGTATTTGCAAAGTGAATTTACCCCAGAAATCCTGTGCAATGACTGTTTCCATATTTATCTTGAAAACCTGACCTTTCACTGCTGCTTTCTGCCCCGTTGGTCCTCTTTGGTGGCATGCAGAGCTCCAGGTGGTCTCGATGAACTCATTTCCCCTCCCTCAGATTTCCCCTGAAAGTTGCTGCAGCTGGTGGCTCACACGACTGCTTCTGCTTTATCACCAGAAGCTTTCAAGGCAGGCAGCTTGCTGAGACCTGGACTTCTGATAGAGGAGAAAAAATTTGAAGGTAGGAACCACTTTTTTTTTTTTTTTTTTAACTTTGAGTAGTGAGAAAAGTAGGGTCAGAAAGGAAAGGTACCTGCCTTCGTTTTTCCATGTGAAGATTATCTCTGAACACAGGAGCAGACTCAGTCAGTGGATCCAAGTGGGGCAAAAACCCAGACATGTTTCTCCATGGCTCACATATCCATGCCCAGGGTGGGCTGGTCCTGCTCATGGCTGCCATCTGAATCCAGGGGCTGCGTTTTCCTGAAGGGGCTTTTTGTGGCAATTCCCATTTAAAGAGATCTGTCTGTCTTATCCTACCCCATTGGGGTTTTAGCCTGGTCAGTTCTCTGCTGGGGTTCAGCATGTGGCTCTGTGACCCCTGGTGCTGTGGAGGAGGTGGCTGTGCTGAGGTGCAGCTGAAGGAAGGAATGGCTGGAGATGCAAGGGGAGAGCAATGGCTCCATGAGCACAGGCGTTGCTAGAGAGAAACCTGAGTCAGGAGATGGTGGCCTCAGACCTGTGTCCAGAGTTAAACTGCACAGGCTGTAGAATAAAGCCACAGTGCTTGGTCTTTTCCTCTGATGACCCCCAGTGCCACACTCTTCCTCAACAGGGGCTCTGCTTGCCAGGGACGCCCCCCTGTTTGCATCACTGAGTTATGGAGTTCTGCTCACAGCATTCCAAAACACAAATAAGCAGGGACTTAGATAGTCTGACCTCATTAACACCTGTGTTTTCCTTCTTGAGCTGGCAAATATAAAAACACTTCCATTATTTTGGACAGTGCAGGGTTGTCTCAGGATGTGGATGTCTGAACAGCAAGAAAAGACACAGACACATTTGTTCCTGCTGATTCTGACCTAGGCTTTGTCCAGCTAGTTCCATGATCATATTTTCAGTGGCAAGCACAAATACCACTATTGATTCATTGGTGTTATGGACACATCACTAGCAGCAATAAAGGAGATGGGTGCTGAGAGAGGATGCAGGTGTTCTTCCACACCACACAACATCCTGCTGGATATCCCTTGTCCTTTCACATTGCTTCATCTGCCATAAAACAAAAACAATAGCTGAATATTGCAGCTTTCTGAAGGTACATGTATGTAGCTCCTCCAGTGCCTCACCTAGCTGTAAAACTGCTGACCCAGCAAGACAAACAAGGCCACATCTGATTCTGAGAGGGAGGAAAATGTTAATGGCTGAGTTCACCTGACCCTTCCTCTTACCGAGTCTGATTTCAAGTTGTTGATAGTGTTGATAAGTGATGTGGGCAGAATGTTTCTATGTTGGGTGTCTGTGCGTGCCCTGTACTGCCTCAGGAAAATTCCAGCCTAAACAGTCATTTCTCCATACCTAAGAGAAACAAGCTTTATTAGCATAACAAGAAAACCACATCCTCTTTGATTAAGATTTTCTAACACAGCTATGCCCTGACTTCAGACATTAAGTTATTCTTTCTATTACCCTCTGCTCCAAGCCTGTTGAGATTAGAAGCCATTAAATAAAAACAAAGAGTGATGCTGTTTTGGTTCCTCCATTTCCTTCAGCACAGGCATGCCATGTCCCCAAAGTTTGTGCCATTCTTGAACAGAATAGAGCATTCCTGGGAATTGTTCCTCCCAGTTGTAGGATACTAGAGTGTAACTGGCATTATTTTATTTGTTTTATATCTTAGTGTAATTATTACAGGCTGTTATATTAGTAATGACAATAATGTTAGGGAAACATTGTTCCTAGTGTGTTCAGGGGTTCTGGAATTTGTGTTCCAGTGTGGGATTTGGGTGCACATTAGCAGAGCAGGTGAAAGGGTTAAAACAAAAATTAGGACCCATAGGGAAAAAGTCACTGGTAGATCCCTGGGAGAAGAGGTTAATAAACTGGATCTGAAAAGAGAGAAGGATGGGGCTTGGGAGGGTCAGCACGGCATGATTAGGCAGCAAAACAAGCTGAGGTTTAAGCTGGGATTTAAGCTGTCTCTGCGTGCTGTACCATGGGAGGGTCAGTGCAGTTCATTCCCCCGCCCCAGAGCAGCGGAGCAGCGCAGAGCCTCTCCAGCAGAGCAGCCGAGCTGCCGGCCCGGGGCTGCTGTGCCGAGCAGGGACAGAGCACGGCAGCCCCGGCACGTCCCAGCCCCGGCTCTCCCACGTCTCCCTCGCCGCCCGGGCTCGGGCTCTGGCCCGGGGCCAGCCGGGGCCGCAAAAGCGCCCGGGCGCCCCTGCGAGCCCCGATCTCTGCTGTCTCGGCGGGATGGCAAAAATCCGGCTCGCAGGCTTCGTCTGAAGAAAGATTGCAGGCGTTTGTATGTGCTGGTAGTTCCTGAGCCTCGTATGTCCCTCTTGTAAAACACACCGAGGATTTTCCCAGATAAAAAAAGGCACATCACTTGGCAGAGAGTCACATCTGCACGTACACGAGAATGAAAACATCCGGAGAGCACTGCCCTCGAAACAAAATGCCCAAGAGCTCAAAGCCATGGAGGGGAATGGAGAGTGCCATGATGGCAGCAGGTTCCTGTCTCCTTCCTCCTTCCTGCCAGCGACCATCAGCCATCCCGGGCCAGGAGCCAGCAGAGAGGCGAGCACTGAGCTGGATGCCTTCATCCCAGGAACCAGGGTGGCAGGAAGGAGAAGAGTGGTGGCCCCTGAATGATGCAGGGACTCGCTGCCTGGCACTGTGCCCATGTTCTTTTAAACTTGTCATCCCACTTCACAGCAAGAACCCTCTGCCTTCCTCACCAAAGCATAAACACAGAACAAGGGAACAACGAGTGCTCATTCATTGCACGATTGTTTGTTTCAAGAACCAAAGTTTATATAGTTGAAGCTTCCACATGCCACTTTCACCTTTCACCGATGCCCCTGCAGCCTGGTAACTGGGATGTGACAGAGAGAAATAAGCAGAGGAGCACTTTAGCGTGATCTAACAGCAGAGTTATTTGATCTGGGGTTTGGTATGCACTGAAAATGCCAGTGGTTAATGGACTGTGAACATGGTGCAGCAGCTCTTTGCCTCCCTTCTGGCACAGGAGTCTGTGCTTCATGAAGCTGAAGAGGATGCTCTTCTTTGTAGCATCTGTCCCACTCTTCTAGTGACCAGCCTGGTTTTACTACTCATCCATCAAAGCACAGCCATCAATATACAGATATTTCTAGCCTTCATTAAAAAAAAAACCTTAGTGAATAAAATAGAAAAGCCTGTCTGGGTAGATCAGCTTTGATCTCTGGTTTTGACCATTAGCCTGACCTTAAATTTCCACATCTTCAAATATTTGGTTTAGCTCCTGCTACAATTTTCTAACACAGTGCCTAAATTTAAAGACCATGTCTATTTATATCTGAGGTTTTAACATTTCCTCCACTTGGACTGAACGTGCTTTATCACATCCTCTAAACCCCAGGGACACTCCAGTGAAGAGAGAGCACTGTCAATGTGAAAAGCAGGCATGTTGTCCCAGTTTCAGACCCCTCATCTGTGCCAGACTCTTACCCAGATCAGACACCTCTGTTTTCTCTTCTGCACTTAAAGCTCACCAGGGAAAGGAGGACAGACAGACACGCACACATACAAAAAAAAGTATCAATTCTGTAATAAGAAAACAAATCACTCTTGTCAAATGTATTTTTCTCTCCGTAATGGGAAGAAGTACTTTTTATAGGCTTTTTATTTTGGACACGGAAAATCATGATGTGTCTGTCCTCTATGTGCAGTGCCCAACAGAAGATTGTGCCATTCACCATATGCGTCATTTACTCCACGTGCCAGGTTTCTGCTCAGTTTTAATTTACTGCTTCTGAGGGATTTCATCCTCTCCCTTTTGGGTATTGTTCAAATCAAACAGTGATTATTGTTGGCTCTTTCCATTTTAGGCAGCCACCATCACCATAGCTTCTTTAAGTGCTTTCATACAAAAACCCACAACAAGAGTGAAGCTTGCTAGCTTGCTAAGAACTCAATGTAGTATCTGGTACTTTTCCTCTTCCAAAATAACTGCTTCAAGTAAAGGGTTTGTTTGGTTTCTTAGGCTTTGTACAGTTACTTATTTTAGGTTGCTTTATTTAGTTTATATTTTTGTTCCTTGTAGTGAGCCAAAATTTTCCTTTTCTCAAATTCAATTAGGTCCTCCTGGCTATCACACTAGTACCACCATAACTGCTCCTCCTTCCTTGACATTTATATCCTCCAAAGCTTTCTGAGTTATTATCATCACTCTCTTCTCTATATATTCTTGTCATTCGACCAAATTATACATTGGTTTTGGCATCCTTTTGAAGTCTTTCTGGACTCTAGGCACCTCTTTAGGTCCCTTTATATCCCCTTTAGATCAAATACTTGTACTTTTTGGTTTGCTATCTGCCTGTTGGCAAGTATGTGGTCAGTCCCTGCCTGTCTTGGGGAGCTGACCTGACAGAGACCCAGTGACAGCTCTCACAACCCACCAAGTACAGAGAGGAACCAGCCAGCTCAGTGCACAGCCCAGGATGAAATGCACATTTCAGGTGCAAGAGCAGATGAGGATCAGAGGGTGTGTGTACCCATGCCCAGCAGACAGAGGAGGGCAGACTTAGGGCAGTCGTGTAGCTCACTTCACCCTCTGCTGGGCACTTTGCTGGGGCAGAAGAGACTTGATCTTTCAGAATATTTGCATGTGATAAGTGCAGGTCACTGCGAGACTCAGCCAGAACAGGGACAGTGACTGTCACAGCCTGTGGCATCATCAGGATAAGCCTGCCATGGAGCCAAACCAAGGTAATGTGCCCACAGAAGGCAAATTATCAAGTCAGCAAGAAGGGACTTGCAACATCTCAGGGAGAAAATTGGTAAATGGTGGCTAAACCTCGGTCTGTGTATGCAGCAGTGAGAACAGGGGTGCTGGAGAACTGCTGACATGCACAGCAGGGAGAGCAAACACAGAGTCTCTCAGCATGCCAGAGCCCAATGTCCACACGTTGATGGATTTCAAAGATTTAGGTGTCTGGAACATGGTGGCAGCAGAGAAGGTTGGATTCCTTCTCTACAGCAGAAACAGTAATAGAGTTGTAGACAATGTCCTGGAAATAGATGGTGCTCAAGATACAAAGCAGGACAATATTAACCTAGGAGATTCTCTGAAGACTAGGTTACTATGAAAAAAAGAAGCATAGTCACAAAATACAGATTTAATATATTTTTTCTTATGTTTACCGGTATCTTCGTCTGTCACATGGTACTCTTCTGCTAATGAAAGTAGCCTGAAAACAGTCTTTGAAATTCCAGCTCATACCTTTATTAACACACCCCAGCAGTAAAAAACATACTGAAAAAATTACCCCTGCAGGCTACTATCTCATCTGTGACAGAAACCAGCAGAAGATTATTCCCAGAAAAGTTCAAGAGAAGAATAGGATAATTTGCCTACAGTAGAAGTTACTTCTAGTCATGGGCTTTCTGAGGTTGCTCTATGCCCTGAAGCTAATAGGATTTTATCTGTCAAACATGAATGAGAGAACAAAAGTAACAACCTCTGATTATCCTCTTTTTCCCCTCTCTAATCTTACTTAAGACTTAAACTGACTCTTGTTCTCAATGATGGTCTGCAAAAGTCTCACAAATAACATTATTCAGTTGTAAATAATACATTTCCTGTACACACCCAACTTTATTCTGTAATAAACACGTCTCCCGTTACCCACTTCAAAAGGCATCCTTTTTGGGTTCACTGAGTCCTCATTCAGTATAGGAGCAATCAGGGCACTGTAAAACACCTTTACAGACTTTGGTAGTTTTTGCTTTTCCATTATGTTCCCTTTTCTGAATGTCTCCCTGTAAACTAAATAATCACAGGGGCTTCAACATAGCAATATGCTCCTCCTTTTAATCATATCTGTCCTTCAATTCCAACCTACACCCTTTCTCCAGTATCCTTTTTTATCAAATGAGATGCTCCTGATATTTCAGGCAAAGCTGCCTCCTAACATTACATACCGGCATCACACACATTTCTGGAGAAATCAGCTCTGTGAGAATACTTTCTCATCAGCCCCTTTAACCAGACATTTAGCTCTGACAAATGGCTCCCTGGGAGCAGGAGTAGAGGAGTGCTGGTATCCAAGATACTGAGCAGTCCCGGTGCTAACAAACCGCCCCCGGGCACTTCCCTGCTTTGCGTGGGCTCCATCAGAGAGCCCTGGCCAGGAGCCCCTGGGCTCCATCAGAGAGCCCTGGCCAGGAGCCCGGCACTCCTGCTGCGTTGCCAGCAGCTGGAGGAGTTTTTGGTGTCTGACAGGCAGCTCTGCCACACAAGGGTATCTTTCTTTGGGAGCAAAATTCATCTGCCCAGTTTCAGCGTTGTGCTGCAGCAGGGGCAGGGGAAAGTGGAAAGCAGCTCCACTTGAATTTCATTCTTACTTCCTATGTTTGTGTCTCTTTGTTTATCAGGAACACTCGTTCCTGGATTGGCTATTTTGTAGGAGCATCAGGCCTGTGTGAGAGAGGCTGCTGCTGTGTTCCCCAGACAGCATTACACATGTTCTTTTTTTTTCCCTTCCATTTGATCCCTCTTTTCTCAAGCATAAATCAGAATACTATAACTTCTCTCCAGAGCTTCCCCCCCACTGTTTTTAATATATATATATTAAATCACATTTAAAAATGTTTCTTATCACAATTATAAATCTTGTTATTAAGGCTGGAAGGCTGAATGCTCTGTTGACAAGCCTTACCCAGACTAGGGAGAATTTTGGAAATACCAGGGGTGTTACTTGGGTTGAGGTAAACAGATGAAGGTAGTAAATGGAGGCAGAAGATGAGGCTGCTATTCCTCCTATTTTGAGGAATATCAGCATACTCTGGCATTGTCTTGCACAATTTCCCTATGGTCCATCTTTGTCTGGGCACTGCCAAAATCCTGCTCCCAAGACCATTTAATGCAGCTAAGCCATATGAAGGTGATTGGTCAGGTCAAAATGCCAAAGGAACTCTTTCCCAGTGGATGGTGATTATTTTCCTCTACTATTTTCTGCCTTTGCAGTCTGTTTGCTGTGAAGCCTGTGAGGTCATGGCAGTGTCCAGTTTTACAGACTGAGCCTTTTGGACAGCACACTCTCTGTCCAGCTCTTCTTCCAGAGAGTGGGACCCCACAGTGCAACTCCCCAAGCTCTGAAAATAGCCCTGAACTTTCCCAGCCTCTGCATGCGTTCCTTGGAACTGCAGCCCTGCTGGATGAGTCAGCTCTTGCAGGGTGACATCACAGCTGAAATCAGAGCCGGGCTTTGCAAAGAGAAATCCAAAGATCCTCTTGTTGCTTCATGGGAAACATTGAAACGAAGTAAAGATGAGAGTGTCACACACTTCCTCTCCCCATGCTGATTACTCACCACTCTGGGGAACCCCCAGGGTTGTGCAGGGATCAAATTTCATATTTCCAAATCCTCCAGCTGCACCTTCTCTGGCAATGAAAGATGGAGAACACAACTCCTTGGAGAGCAGACCTTGGAGTCAGAACAGCTGGGAAGTTATACAGCCCTGATGAGGATGTGCCAAACCAGAGTGGGCTCCAGCATCTCCTCCTTCCAGCAAGCCTCTGGAAAAGGAGGCTCCATCCCAAAGACTGGTCTGGCACCAGAAAACCTTTCTCAGGTTTCTCAACTGTTTGGTTGTCACAGCCTCTTGCTGCACTCCATATGCCTCTGTGAAAGGGACAAAATGACCTCTGCAAATGCCATGATAGGTGTAGGATGACAGGGATATAAAACTGTACGCAGCCCTTTTCTCCAGTTAGTTGCACAATTATATGACTGGGATATTACCAACACACAGACTCTGTGTTTGGATTCATCATGATTTAGTCTGAAGACTGAATGGCAGGATAACAAGACAGACCCTTTAAATGTAATAGTCTTTTGAGAAAATTATGTGTTCTGTGGTTTTGCTTAAAAACAGAAGGCTAGAAAAAGGGCACCCTGTCTAAGTTGCCTCAGATGTTTCCACAGCACTTTCAAATCCAGTGTAGTGACATCTGTTGCCAGGTAAGTAAAATCAGTGTGGAAATATTTACTCTTGCCCCTTACTGGGACATGAGTGGCTTTGCAGTCTTCTAAACACAGATGTGAAGATGCCTTTCTTGGCTCTTGAATTGAGGAAAGAACATTAAGTTGCTGTCAGGAGAGTAACTATGGTTTCTTACTCCCAAAGACTGGAAATGCTCACTCCTTACCCTGTAACTCTCTTAGCCTTGTTCTGCTGATAGCTGTGTCTGTCTTCCTTATGCAGCTTTTTGATTAAATTGCTGTAATTTAGCTATCACTTCACAGGTGGCAGAGACTCTAGACTCCTCTCTGTTCTCTGAAGTTCCTAATTCTATTTCAAGTCATTGCACTGCAATCATATAGATCCCAAACATTTCGCAGTGGGAGGCCAGAGTCACAAGAACTGGTAGACCAGAATTTTGCCCAAGATCACAGTGTGACATGGAATGGAAAAGCCTCCAAAAGATGCTTTCTAATACCTTATCCATTCAATGTGCAGATTAATAGATCAGTTGCAAAAGCTGTGATATCATGTGTGGTTAGAAAGGCAATATTTGTTACATCTGAAAAAACATTTCCCCTCAAGCTGAAAGGGAAGGTGAGTGTCAGTGCATTTGTGTGTCACTGGCTGTCACTGTGGCACTGTGGGAACAGACCTGGGAGGCAATGAACCAGCATTGGGAGGTCAGTCTAGGGGAACGGGCAGGAAATGGGGCTTAGGGACCCATGACAAACTCTCCTGCTACATAGCTCTCCACTGATTTGGGGCAAATTGCATGCACTACTGGTGAGTCACAGGCAGCCTGACGACGTGAGTTTGGCTCCATCTAAGGGAAGCAGGGAATACTACAAAGCCCCAGAAACGAGTCGGTGTCTGTTCCAGTCATTTCGAGCCAAAAGACAATGGCCAACCTTCACCTCTTCTCATAAACCACAATGTAGCTTTGTCCCTGCACTTTTGAACCAATGAGTTTGTAAACTGTGTTATTTACTATGGTAAATGCTTTTCCATCTATGTGGGTCACAACTTGGAAGTCACAGCCTGAAGTTAATGATTAGTGTATTCTTTGATAGAAGACAGTAATTATTAACCCTGGACTCTGATACTAATCCACACACTTTTAAATGAGCACTTCACTTCCCCAAACAGTTTCTTTATTGCAATTTCTCGTGCTTGATATTTGTCTAAATGACATTTTAAAAGGATTTCAGTTTCCTTTGCTGTGTTTTTCCTATATGTTACTCTTTCTTTAAGCAGCTGAGCAGGCAAAGTCCTCTTTTTGTGTAAAGGGCACACAGGAAGGCAGATTCCTCACCCAACAAAACTTAGATTAATAGAAATACGTTGGTGTTTACCAAACTGAAACGGCTGACCCATTTCAAAACAGAAAATCCTTAGTAAGACAGGAAAATGAGTGTCTCTAGCATTTTGAACAGTCATTGAACTGCCTCTCTAAGAGGTTTAAGTCCTTGCCCAACTCCTTTCTCAAGAGACACTTAAAATGTAGGGATTTTAGGACAGAAATCAACCACTGATGTTCAGGTCATGGAAACAAATAATGAAACCATGTAAAGAGCAGGGTTGAATTTAAAAAGTGAAAGTTACTGGCCTCACTGAAGGCAAGGAATCTTGTTGGGCAGTTTTTCCAATTGTCTCTTGCTTGTTAGGGCTTGATTAAATAAGGCTGAGAACACACCATTTCCTCCAAGTTTTACAAAGCAACCCTGAAGTCAACTGCTCCATTTAAAGCTCTCACAAGAGCTCCCAACACAGCAGGACTGTGGCACCACCGTGGGGGGTTGCAGCAGCTGCCTGCTCAGAGCTGGACCATTCACAGCCCTCTGCTTTCCATTAGGGGCCCAGTCCTCATGTCCACAGCCTACTCCTCCTCCTCCTGTGTGCCAGACACATGCCTGAACTCCAGTACTCCTGCATCCTCCTATTCCTTCCCTGCCCAATGTTGTCTGGCACACCCTCCTCCTCAACCTCTGCCCTGAAGCCTGTGAGGGAATTGTAGGCTCTGACTCGAGATCAGACAGGGAAGCTGAGCTGATCAAGGGATGGACAGTGCTTGGTCTGCTGTAAGGGCTGCTGCAGCCCTGATCCATGCAATTATGGCTCAGCAGAATCTGTGTACATGCAAGTGCTCATTGGGCAGAGGTGCTGCAGGGCTGCCTTCCCTTGAGCACAGGTCTTGCAGGAGCCTGGCCACAGCAGCTGCTGTGCAGGCTCTGCTGAGCCCAGGGCTGGCAATCATCCCTGTTTGGCCAGCTGCCTCTGGAAGGATCTTCCCCAGCGCCCTGGGAAGTCCCTGCACGCTCCGGCTTGTGGGTACACACACACGTGAGCACCTGCTGCTGGGCTCTGTGCAAAGCACTGCAAAACCTGGGATCTTGCTCAGCTGCTAAAATGCACGTTACCAGTCAGAAGCCAAGATGGCAGAATTCATTACTCCCCCAGAAATGAAGCTGGACCAGTCATCTGTGCCAGCAAGGTTCTTTCTCCATCAGGAGATGATTTGTCCATCAGCCTAATGCCAAGGCACAGTGTTAGGCATGTTCTGAGCTGTTGGGTCATTAAGGTTTCTGTAATAGTTTGTGGTTTTAAGCAGAGTCATCTTTAAATGGCTGAAGGCCATCCAGGCTTTAGTGTTAAGCACCACATTGAGCCATTTTATGAACTTTGTCTTTAGAAACACTCTTAGGTACACCTTTTGCTTTGTTCTCTTTTGATTTTTTTTCTCCCTCCATTCTTACTTGCTTTTCTTTAAAGAGAAAGGAAAAAGTGAATCTAATGCTAAGTCAAGGATGACTAAGACATCAGGTCAGGAAAATCAAATATTTCTACATAAGATCCCAAGCTTGTTCATGGTAGGCACCCAAGAAATAACTTGATATTGTAATTATGCAATAGAGTTCAGAACTACACATACACAGTCTCACTGTAACTGTATTGAATTCTATTGTATTCTGTCATACTGCACTGGTGCCTTCTTTGTTCAGTGCAAACTTTCATCCAACATTAAATCCAATGGAAGTCATTTAATAGACTTGATTTGCTGCCTTTGCTAATGCTGCAGATGTTCTTTTGCATTTGTTAATAAAATGTGAATTTAATTAATTCATTAAGAGTCTTAAGGAAACTGAAAGCTACTGAAAATAATGAGGCCTTCAAAACTAAACAAAAAAATATAGCTCACATGTAATATGAGTTCTTCACTTGTCCCTGTTCCTGGTGAAGACAGAAGGATTTCATGTACAAACAGAATTATTTCTTTATGTTTTCCCCTACTGTATATTTATCAATGCCTGTAAATACCTTTGAAAACTTAGAAAAGCATAGTAGTACCTACTGAAAACAATCTGTAACAGGCAGAGTTTGTAAATCAGCTCCATCTCTTAAATGTTCATTTGTTTGAAGGAAGATACAGTGATTAGGTCTTCAGCTTGTGAACTGGAAATAGGGGCAGAGCTGTGAGTTTTGCCATCACTTTGTGATAAGCCCTTGCACACATCATCCATACTCCCCTGTTCTGTAAACAGATCTACTAACAAGTCTCCTAAACAAATGATTTCAAGAATCAGCCATGCACCATTGTTGCTAAAACTGGCAGCGTAGAACAGGGAGATATCCTTGCTTTCTCGTTCACTTGGAGTATTTGTCTCAGACCCCTAAAAAGCTGTTAGAAAACATGGCAGAAAGGAAGGTAAATATTCTTGACTTGTCATTAAACCTGAAACTCCCAGAAATATCATCATGCATGGGAATGTTTTGTGTTTTTGACTATTCTTCCACTAAACTACCTCTGGAGGGCTAACCCTGTCAAACAGCAGGAAGAAGAATTATGTTCCTTCAAAGATTTATGTGTGCAGCCAGAGCTGAACTGGATCCCTGGGAAGGAAAAGCAAAAAGCTGTAAATGTCAGGATTGAAAACCAGGGCAAGATAGGGGCTGACTGGCAGTAACTGGCTAAGAATTTGGTTCTTCTTAACATGACTTGTGCCATCAAGCTTCTTATCATGAAGTTCACAGATTAATTGTACACGGCACAAACATTTTTTCCTAACTACTTCACATACATTGCTTTGCAGTTATATCACGTCCTCCAGTTCTCAGACTGTAGGAAAGAAAGCAAGGCACATGGATGCCTTTTTTATATCACTTGTTATTATATACCTCGCTTTTTTCTTTGTTTTGAAAGGTGATCCTAACTTTTGCAGCTTCACAGAGCGAGCCAATCCTTCACAGAGCATTGTTAGTCAGTGTCATGACTCACTGGGCAGGGGTGAGAACATCGCTGCAGGTGAAGTGCACTGACTATTTATAATGATATTGTAACACTCCAGCTATGGTCCCCTGCCCTGCTCCTCAGGGATGCCATCATTCCTCTATTTTCTGCACAACCCCACCGCAGTTAACCAAAGTTTTCCTTATGGACGTTTCACCCACTTGCACCATTTATTTTCTTGGCTTTGTAGCACATCTGGAAGCTTCGTGGTCTCCAAGAGAAGGAGCAGAGCACCCTGGCAGGCCGGCTCCCGGTCAGTCCCAGGTCGGGCAGTGGGAGCAGCACACTCCTGGCACACTGCTGGCTGTTCTGGGATTGACACTCGGGTACCCCTGAAATTACTTTTCACACATGACAGTGTGGACAAGTTAGAAATGCATTTCATTTGAAGATTTCTGCTGGACAATCTCTAATTTCCAGTAAACTTGCTTCACTGAATGTTATCTCCTGATTTCCGACTGCGACAGGCCGATGATGAAGCCGAACAATCACCACGCTGCTGCTTTTAGTTTGCAGCACTTACGATCCAGCCTCTGCCGGGAACTACCCACTCCCATCCCAAGGATCAGGGGAGGGCGGTGCTGGGCGAAAATACGGGAGAAGGAAAGGAAAATATTCCTGACTCGCCATGGAACCCGAAGCTCCCAGAGGCTGTCCCGTGGCTGTGACCCGCCCCCAGTTACTAACTCACCCTCACACCACACGGCGCCACGAGGGCGGCGCTGCGTCTTTAAGGGCGAAGCCCCGCCCCTCCCCGCCCAGCAGGCACCTCCCTCTCTGCCCCGCCCGCGATGACCTCACCTCTGCCTTTCCATTGGCTGAGAGTCCCGTCAGTCAGGCGGCGCACACCCCTCTCTCCCGTTAGCTTCCCCAGGTGCTCGTGGACTATTGGTCGCTTCTCGTGCCGCTCACAGGCAGCTCTGCGCTCTGATTGGCGGGGCTGGCGGGGGGCGGGCGCTTCCGCGGTTGCGAGGCGCCGGCCGGCGGTGGCGCGGCCGGGCTGCGGGAGCGGGGGCGGCGCCTTCTCCGTCGGGGACGGGCACGGGCGGGTTCGGGCGAGATGAAGCCGTGACCAGGTGAGCGCGGAGCTCCGGCTCGACCGGGACCTGCGGGGTGGCCTCGGGGAGTGCCAGCGGCAGACACAGGGAGGGTGGGCGCGGGCCTGCCCCGAGGGGCCTCCCCGCGCCGGGGCACGGCCGCTCCCCCTCCGGAGCCCCGCGCTGTCCCCGCTGCCCCGGAGCGCTCTGCGCCCCTCCCGCCCTTCCCCCTCAGAAGGGTCCGGGGAGCTCAGCGGGTCGGTGGGGGCGGTTCTGGGGGCTCTCTCCGGCGTTCGGGGCCGGGCAGCGCTGACAGGGGCTCGCAGGGTTTGGGCGGCCGCCGCCGCCGTGTCCTGCCGCCCGCACCGTGCTGCCTTGAGCCGGGCGAGTTCCCCGCGGGGAAGATGCTTGGCCGTGCTGTGGCTGGGTGCTTGTTTGAGGTAACAGCCGCGTGTCCCAGCCGTTTGTCTTCCTCTCTGTGACCGTAAATTCTTGTATGTAAGAGGACTGGAATTCTGTAATTTCACGTCTCCCCTGATCACGGGTGAAAACTGACAGTTCTGTGTGTGCTAGTGGATATAATCCTTCTGAGACCTTTATGGTCTGGATCTGTGTAGCCTTACTCTGCACCATGCAAACTTTGGGTTCATAGGGTTCTGTGTGGCTCTGTTTTACAAAAGGAGCCTTGAGTGAGCTGAATAAAGGGTTGCAGGTTTGCTGCTGCTTATAGCAGTCCCCTTCTGGTATCTTTTGTCCAGACAGCATCAGGGCCTGTGCTGTGAAAGTGCATTTTCATCTACTATCCATAGAAAATACATTTTGAAGACATTAAAAATGCTTCTGTTTAAGTCTGTCGCTTCTTTTTTGTGTCTTGGAACCCAAAATGTGCTTTTTGTTTCTTGGTAGGATCTGAAGACACAGCTCTGAATATTTGGAAAATATAAAATGTAGCTATTCTGGGCTGGATGTGTATATCCCAACATTCTGTCTTTATTTTAAATTGGTATTTGACATCAGAGCTAGTTGTGGCATAGCTGACTTATTGGAAGTGTGTTTTTTATTTGTGTGTTGGTTTTCAGATAAAAATACAAATGAACTTCCACCACTGATTTTAAAATACATCTGCTGCTTGCACAAAACTCCTCACTAGGTTTCTGTAAGATCCATACTGTTGAACTGGTAGAAGTGTAATGCTTCTAGATCTTCAGAAGTATTTCCAAAAATATTTCAGTCATTACTGAATATGAAATGACAGGGACACCAGTTTGTTCCCATTTGCTGCAGTGATTTAATGAGTGATCTAATAATTGTGATTAAATAGGATCTAATAATAGAATTTAAAATAAGTGTATGATCTGAAGCTGACTGTGAACTCCTTTGCTGTTCTTCAGATTCGTGCTTTCTGCTGAAAGGAGAAAAAGACTTGGGGCTAAAAGCAAATGCCTTAAGCTTTCCCCAAGTAGGCAGATTTGCCCTTCTTAATTTCCAGATATTGGCTTGCTGAGCCCTTTCCTTTCCTTCCTCACTTGAAATTTAGAAACCAAATGTGATTTCTGGAAAAGAGTGAAATATTGCCAGTTACAGCTTCTTGAGCATCACACTGTTCTGTACAAAATGTGAGCAGTGCTGTGTTCACTGATTCTAACAGTTGTGGAAGGAGCTTTAATTTCTCTTTAATTGAGGCCATCCACTCCTATCATCATGTGGGAGAAGGCTTCCAGATCTTCAGGCAAGAAGCAGATCATGAAATAAAAGGGAGTACAGAAGACATTTTGACATAGAACTAAGAGAATGTGGCATTTTTCCAAAAGCAGTCTTTAATTTTTCCTCCTCTTGGATATGAAATAATGGGAAACTCTTAGTTTTGAGGAGGAGTGCTTGCTTGTGTTTTTGTTTTTTGTAATGCTGACTTCTACTGGCATGGCAAAACAGCAGCATTTTTCACAGACTTTCATCGTTGAACCTCCAGGTGAAATGTACATTCAGGCAATAAAAGTACCCCTTAATTTAATATGATGATAATAGTAATGATAATAATAGGAATCCCTACTGGATTTCCTTCACTATTAGGCCGTGATTAAATTCCTGTATGGTATTTGGTGTTGAAAACAGCAGCTGTACTAGATAGAGAAATATCAGAACAAAAAAGGCTTGGATGATGGAGCAGAAAGCAGATGAATTCTTATGATGTATCAAAACATTATCACAAGAATAATTGTTGCACTCATTTGGAATGTGCAGGGTGTCTCCTTATATGCTTTTTACCTCAAAAGCTCAATTTATGGGCACTCCAACACTCTTCTGCCTTTTCTCTCTATACTCAGCTGTCCTTCCTGCGTTGTAGATAATACAATTGGACTATCTCAATATCTGTTTACTTACTGATAACTCAGTATTTGATTAAGATTCCTTTTGAGGAGTACAGTTTACTTCCTCCATGTAAAAAGTGGTAATAATTAACAAATCATATTGCAGTTATACAAAGCTCTTCCCTAAAAGTTGGGGTTTTTTTTTTTTTTTTTTTTTTTTTTTTTTTTTTGATCAGTTGTGTCCTGAGGGTCAATGTCTTTTCCTGAGAAACTGTTGGAGAGGAAGCAGAAAAAGCAATTGTTCAGCAGTTTCAAACTGTCAGACACCTACTCTGGGAAAGCCAAATTTAATTATTTCCTGTTGGACATATTTGCTGAACTGAACTGAGACTGCAAGCAGAGGATGTGGTTACACAGACATTTCTTTTAGTGGTGGGGCTGTCTTAAACAGCTCCTATTCCCATTTGCCTTTTTCCCCCTCCCCACCATGTGCTGTCACCTCCCTCAGCAGTGATATGGAGTCTATGGAGCTGCATGCTAGGCCAGGTTAGAGACCTGGTTTTTAATCTGGGTGTGTTCTATTCCTCTCCCCCTCAGACCTCCCAAATAAAAAACGGGGGAGAGCTGCAGGAATGCATAGCTGGAGTGGAGGAGTGCATTAGAAAGAGTACAGCTAAAAGGAACTATAGTTTAAAATTGTTCCTATGATTATTCTTTTATGTGTGGGTGTTAGATGAAATGGATGAGTTTGTGTGAATTCAGAAATGAATTTCTTTGTCAGATACTCTGTTCAGTTTTTCAGGGATGCTGTGTGTGTGGTTAATATGTATGTTTTACCTCCCAGCCTCTGAATGCTTTCTGGGGTCCAAACACTGTTGAGTGGCTTCTTCAGGGGAAACAAATGGCATTGGGCTGAGGACAGTTTTCATTACCAGACTCAGATGTGCCACACTGGTCAGTCAGAGCCTTCAGATAGTTAAATGTGGGTTGTCCTTGCAGAGGGCGAGCAGTGCATGCAGCTTGTACGGGAATCTGCCCTCAGTCTCATCCTCTGTTTTCAGATGCGAAGAAACAAAGCTGCTAACAGTATTTCACTTCCTTTGATCCTTTCCTATTTCTTATTCACAACACTTACTTTCCACGCAGATAAATCTTAGAATTTGTCACTTAGTGAGGTAATGTAATTGTTTAAATTAGTTTGGTTTGTATTTCAGAGATTGATGTAATGAATTTAGTTTGTGCAGCATTCCTTTCCATTTCCTTCCCCCATTTTCTTGTGTGTGTGTCTGCAGCATCATTATTCTTGTGTGAAGAAATATTTTGGATTTAGGCACACAGCCATATTGATAACATCTCTTCAAGAAGGTGAGATTTAACATAGAGTCACCAGTCTTTTTAAATCTTGAAAACTAAAGGCCGTGCTTCTAATTGGAGATTTCTGTGCCTTAACCTCATGCCATCCATCTGCTTTTGCTCTCCTGCTGCAAACTAGTGTCGACTACTTCTGCTTATCCTTCTTAATTAACTGGTGCTCCCCTTTTCAGCTTGTTTGAGCCCTGCTGATCCAGAAAAGCAGAGTTTTTGTGGAGTACAGCAAAGGAAGCATAGTAGCTGCTGCTGCATGTGCCAGGATGTTATTTGTTAACAGCTTATCACTGGGGGCTGCCTTTTTGGCATTGAAAGAAAAACTTTCTCCTGGACAGGGTCAGAAGTTGCTGCTGCTGTTGTCTCTGCTTGCCATGGATGCATATTGAAATTTGTATGTACCTCAGTGCAGGCGGCCCTGGCATAAAGCAGTGCAGAAACTTCCCTATTTTGCCATCTTCCGGTGAGGCAAATCAATGTGCTGACTACACATCATCTTCTGAGTATCTTCATGTTAGGGGAACAGGAGACTGAAATGATATGTCTAGTTCTGTGAAATTAATTTTGGTCTGGGACAGTCTACATCACAGATTGTTTCAACCTCAAATGAATGTTTCCTGTAATATATGGCAATTACAACTAGCTATAGACACACCAGGGAGGGGATGTGTGGTTCCTTGAGTCCTCCCCTTCCTGTGGTTTAGTGGAGCACTGAGGATATATCTTCATTGCACAACTGATCCATATGGCTGACACCCTGTTTAGGCTGACTCAGATGAGATCATCCTTTACACACAACCATAGCCATGTTATTACGAACTCCTTCGCTCTGCAGTTGTTTATATGTGTGATGGTTCAGCTCTGAGCAAAGATGAGATAGGATTCACTTTCTGTCAATTACAGGGAAGCTTCTCCTCCTTCAGGCAGACACTTCTGGAGAAAACCATTGAAAGACTCTATTTGAATGACTTAAAAAAAATACCATTTTTGCCCTCCCTTGTGATTTTTATAGCAAGATAAGAAATTTCCCAGCAGAATTATGTGATTACAGTCCACATGGTAACTTAATTTCTATTGCACTGTGCAAGATGGACCTGCATCCAGATGAGAGCTTTCTCTGAATGACCGGTAGGGCTATGTTAATGTTAGGCCTAATATAACTGTCTCTAAATTCGCTCTCATGTGTCTTGTTGGATAGGATTTACAGGAGCAGATCACTTGAGTCTGAATCTTTTTAATGCCTCCATCTGAGAGACAGTCTGGGTGTTGGAAGGGTGGGATATGAATTCTGCATTGCTGTGTTCTGATCAGAGTTACGAGTCATGTCAGTGAGTTTCTGTGTTGTTCAGGCATGCTGAACCTCCAAGTCACCAGTGAAGGCAATAAGCCATTGTAATCACTGGAATAGCAGCCATTTGGCTTGAACATGTAAACACTGACATACAAACTTTTCCATTGGATGGAGGAGTTTATCAGCAAGATGAAACTTCTGCATTTCTTAGAGATGACTCTGTTTTTTCTTCAGAAAATCTAGGACAGTAGAGTTCTGCCTGCATTGACTGCAGTGAGAGGAAAAAGGAGTGTTGGAGGAATGTTTTGATTGTGCTGTGGGCAAAGAATAGCAAAAGCAGTTTAACTGTGGAATTTTGCCAGAAAATGTTTCAGTTATCAGATTAATCTTTGCTCACTCACTGCAGCATAGAAGGAACAGTAAAGAGTTTGTCTTTCATTACAGTTGTAAGGCTGTTCTGCTAAATATTTGTGAAGTTTGGCTTGTTAATTTTGAAGGCAGGGTGTGTCTGGGTTTTCTGTTTTCTCCTCTTGAAGCTGGATTGAAATTCCATGAAGTGAGTGAATAAGAATAACGACAGGAATATGTTATACCTGCAGCATCTCTTACCTCAATAGCACATACATATTGGAAAAAATATTGGTGACTGTTCATGTCTATTGCAAGCCAGTTATCTCCTGTTTGGGGTTCATATGACCAAGCAGTAAATTGCAGGATGCAATACTTTAACTGTCTCAGGCTGAGCAGGAACTTTGTTGGCAAATGGAACTAAAAGTTTTAAAGTTGACCTTTTATTGGCCAGAGTATCTGGAATAAAACTTTAGTTCTTAGTAGAGAAAGTAAGAAAAATGTCTGATATCTGGGAGGATGATATTTGAATGGGAGAACAAGGATCTCTAAGCTCCTGAAAAGGCTAATGAAAGTGTTGGAAAGTCAGGAGAGGTAAATAAGCTAAGGCAAGGAAAAAAATGCACTGAAGATATACAGTTATATAACTGATATATATATAACTGATATACAGTGTATAACTGATATATAACCAGTCTGTATTTTGACTGGTTATATATCATTATATACTGATATACAACCAGTCAAAATACAGAGATTATTTTGACTGGTTATGGGGTTTCACTTCTGTAGAAAATTAGCAGATTCCCTATTCCAGGACAGGCAGATCAAGAGAAAATTCACTGTTGGACTTGTCTTGACTCAACTGAGGCTCTGGAGAACATGGATCTTAAGTGCTGGAAACTAAATGGAGCGGCATGGTGATTGTTCAGCTTTATCAGTGCTGTTGCAATCCTAAATTGGAAGATGATATTCAGCAAACCAAGATTACTGGAAATTAGTGATTGGCCATCAGAAGTCTTCAAATGAAATGCATCTCTAACTTTTCCACACTTCCCTGTTGTGAAAAGTGGTTTCAGGGATACCTGAGTCTCCAAAAAAAAAAAAAAAATCCCAAAACAACAGCAAACTAAAAAATCCCACTCAAAACCAAACTATGCCAAAAACTTATCCATATATTAAATCTTCAAGTCAAGATTTAATAGATGGATAAATTTCACTCACTTATAAATTATGACTTAAGAACCAATATCATCACAACTAAATTGTGATGTTATGTGCTTCATGCTGTCAAGAAGACTGTTCCGGCAAAATTGTTTGGTTAAATCCTCAGGTACCTTGTTCATCATGTTGGAATAGCAAACTCTTAACAGTGGTTAATTGTTTGCTATCTTTGTGGAAGACTTTCCTTGACTTCTTGAGGCCTTTTTGCCTTGCCTGTTAGGAAATCTAGGATCTGCAGTTCTGTAAAAAGTACATTGTAAGTACATCCTTCATTGTGTAGTCTTGCATCATTATTATGTTATAATTACAGTTGTATCAGTTTGACTGCTTTATTAAAGAAAAATAATTACTTATTATGAGTTCTCACATTAAATTAATTAAGTAGTTGTAAGTAATTTTAAATATTGACTTGATGACAAATACTGTGAGAGGTGGCAGAATGACTCCTTGATTCTGTGATAGAGCCATGATTAATGTGTGCTGGCACACTTTTTTGAGAGAAAAATAGGAACATTCTCTGTAAGAGAATTTTCTGAAGTAGTGGTGTCCTTACTTGTTGTATTTTTTTTCCTTTGGTACCAGTATTGTAAATCCCTTCTCCTTCAAATTAGTGGAATTAAGTGGAGGAGAGTGGACCAAGCAGGTGCGCAATTCATTACTTGTATCTCCTTCTAAACAGTGTAAACAGAAAAAAACAGTGTAAACAGAACAAAATTATTTGTTGGGGGTCAGAAAACTCTCACTTTGTGTTGTGCTTATTGTTCAAGCATCAAGACTAATCAGTCGAACTGATCTTACTCCTTCTGATGTTGAAGTAGAAGATAGCTTATACTACTTTTTAACAATTTTTTTTCTTTTTCAGTGGAACTATGTCAATACTTATGTCCAAAGTCCATCTGGTCTGAAGTTCGTATTTAGGGAGGTGCCTGTTTCTTTTTTATTATATCTTCTTAACAAAATACCATGGCATCCTGACTGTAGTTCTGATGTCTAGGAAGCCCTAAAGTCTGAAAAACTCGGAGGAGGAAATGGAATAGAAACTTTTATGATGTGTTTTTTTTTTAAGGTGGCTAAGGAAGTAGGAGTAAATGTATGGCAACTTCTGACCCTTTTTATTGCCATTTGAAACAACAGTCTTCCACAGCCCCCAAAATAATTATTTTCTAGTAAGGTGCTGCTGTGTATGCCTTTTAGAACTATGTATGCCTTTTAGAACTGTGTATGCCTTTTAGAACTGTATTGCCAAAGAAAATGGAGTGTTACTTCAGTACATTTATGAGTTTTTCAGGTGCATGGGATGATTCTTTTCCCCCTCCTCCAAAATGGGATTCCAGTTGCTGTCTTGACAGATGTCTGTAATATATTTTTATCTTTTCCCTGTTTTTGTGTGAATGTATAACCTGGTGTCATAAACTAGTTAAAACAGTTCCCAAGTTCTACTACCAAATGTTTAAGAATGATTTCAGTAGAGGGACTAGAAAATTGAGTGTATGATTTGGTGAATATTCTGCCTTAGTAAATCTCAAACAATGCATTCTTCAGAACTGACAAAGCAGCAGTCCTAAAATAAAAGTTCTGTTCTGCAAGTAGCATGGTGTGTGTATACCAGCCTTGCAGTCTTAATGGTATTTCAATCCAGCTTCTGTAGTGTGTACCAAATGAATTAAGGATTCTATTTAAAAAGAATCATGGATAAAGGACTTTGCACCTTACTCTTAAAGGAGAAAATGGGCTGTGTTTGGTTGTTTGTTTTGAAATCTCTGAATATTTGTGTCCTGTTTTCTCTTTCAGGGACTGGGGAGAGAGCTGCTGGCATGGAAGTGAGCTGGGTTTGTCCGTGGGAACTGTGAGTAAGGTATGTGTTGTGTCCTTTTTTCTGTCTTTAGTCTGCACCTGTTGTTCTTAGGTTTTGACATGAAAATTGCTTGTAGTCACTAAAAGGGAGGGATAGTATTGTTTAGAGATAAAATATTTTGAATTTGTGTTAGTGTAACAGCTGTGCAGCAAGGGCTTTATAGTGTCAAGAGTATAAGCAGCACACGTGCACTTTTCTATGCTGCTGAGCAATTAGTAAGGCTTCTTTCAGAGAAAGAAGCAGTTGAATTTGGTATCCTTTGAATTGGCAAAGAGCAGCAGCAATCCTGATTGCCCCATCCCTATGCCAATTCTGATTGCCCCATCCCTACACCATGGTCTTTACTCACATTGTTTAGATTTCCATGTTATGGAGTACTTGCTACTTCTTTTCAATAAACTGGTTAGCTTAAGGCAGTAATATTGGTCTTAGCTTCTCTATTAATCACTGAAGAAAATTCTTACCTGTTTTCAGTAGTGGGGAACTCCAAGGGTGGAAAGTCAGCTGATGTAAGGGGAAAAGGGAACAGAATATCTAGTAAATCACTTGCTGGGCCTTCCACTTAATGAATGTCATGCTGGGTAGCTGCATTAGAAGATGCCAATAAATGCAAAGAAGTTTGAATTCCACACCCAGTGGCCATTGACAGGGAGGAGAGACAAAACCAATTCAGATTGGTTGAATTTTTGTATACAGTTTCATACTGTCAAAGAACGTCACTGGAGACAGAAAACTTCTTGTAGACTGTTTCAGGCTTTGGTTTCACACTGTACTTCACATGAGGTAACTGAAAGCTGTCATTTTTCAGTGGGTCTTGCTCCCTGTTTCTTTTTTTTTCTTTCTTTGTTGGTTTAGGGTTTTTTAATTTTTTTTTTGGTTTTTTTTTGTTTTTAATGAGATCTGAGGAATCTATGGTTGCAGGGTTCAGATTGCTATCACAATGAGAAAACAAGCATGTATCAAGGTGTAGCTTTCAATCAGAACAGCAGGCTGAATTGACTTGCTCTATGGCTGCAGAGTCACTGCTTGGGGGAGAGAAGGTGAGAATTTCAAATTGTGGTGTGGTGATACAATATGGACATACAATCTCAGTCACAGCCTGTGATCAGACTGAGTTAGATAAATTGTAAAACTACTTCCTCAGACACACAAAAGTAAGTTGCCAAAAAACCTTGCCAAAAAATCCTTAAGATTCTAAAGTTTTCAGTTTTGCCTGCTGCTTTGTGCTGCAGTGAGTGCTTGTGCCAGGAACTGAACTGACTGAAATGTAACTACTTTATCTTTGTTTTAATTCTTCCTTTCCTGTTAAAAGTTTATACATTTAAAAAATTTATTTTCTTTTATTCTAGTCTAGATTTGTTCTCTGAGCTGTCTTTCCTGCCTTGCCTAAGTCACCACTTTATTATGCCCTGTGTCATTCAGTTCTAGACCCAAATTTCAATTCTTCTGTCTGAAAGTGTATTTTTTTGTCTGAGGCCTTACTTCCTATGCTTTTCTTGTCCAATGACTTTCTCATCCCAGTCTGCTCTAAATCCATATTCAGCAAGAGTTCCTTCATACTTTTTCAGCTGTGAATTTTCAAGTCAAAGCTCACATCTGGCTGCAGATCATCAGCACTCCCTTTTCTAGTTTGCTGTAGCCTCCCTGGTTCTGTTGGTTGTTGGCACCCACTGCCACATGCCTTTGCTGCTGGCTGATTCCATTGCTGCCACTACTTGCTCCTATGGGGTGAGGGGGAATGCCTTGCCTTTAACATGAAGGAAATTTTAAAAGATGCATCAGACAGCGATTGCAAGGGAGCCAGCCAGTCAGAAGGTAGTGGAAAGCAGGCAATCCTGTTCTAAACACACTGCAGTTCATCATGCATTTCTTTGGCAGCAGTGCAGGCTCAAACAGCTTGCTCCCTTTCTCAGCTCCCTCTGTTTTGCTGGCATAGCTGTTTTTGTGGCCATGGTGAGCCACTCTGGGGAACACATCCTGCTGGAAAGAAGTGTTTTTCCCTAGATTATTTTTCATCTGGTCCAGTACATTTTGTCTCTGTAAGATTTATGCTGGTCTCACAATGAGGAAGGTATGAGAGTGGGAATGTGCAGCAGGCTGCCTAAGTTGGCACCACTGCTAGATATTTCAGTGTGCTCTTTGACATTACAGTTAAGTTGAACTTTCAGTGTGCTGCTCTTGCAAAGGCAGGTCAAACCTCTGCACAGCCTTGCACTCCTGCTTCTTCCTTTGCATCAGAGCTGGTGATTGTGCAGCCAGCCGACTGATCCGGGAAAAAAATGGCTTCTGATGTTTTGCTGAGTGAATCGTCTGCTGGCTCGGCTGACCTGAATCACCCTGTGGGGGCACAGTCATTAGATCAGACAAAAGAAAAGCAGCAGGAACCAACAGCTTGATAGCAGTAGGCTGAATTATTCTTTCAGTTATGATGTTGAACTCTATCATGACCAAGGCCTAAAATACATTAGTACCCACTGACACATGACACCTGAACATGACTTTTGTTTTTTCTCTTTTGTTCTTTGAACTTCATCAAAAATGGTTATTTCTTCAGTAGCTATCATCTTCAGTCTCACAAACTAGATCATTCATTCAACACTCTGAGAGGTATGAGAGAATTAGGTGTCTATAAAGAACTTCATCAGTTTGAGGCTTAACATCCTCTGAAATTAGAAGGATGTTGTCCTCATTCATGCTTTAAACTAAAGTAAGAACTCCAGAAATTGGTGGAGAGTTCATTTTTTTTTTCCAGCAAGGATTGTTTGTTCTAAATATAATTGCTAATCTCAAAACTAGCTTTGGTATTATCAGTTCTCTGTGTACCCAAAGTTCCATGGGCTTGAAAGCCACAAAGTTCCTCCGAATACATATTGAAGAATGAAAAATATTTCTTAAAAAATAGCTGGAATGTCGAACTGCCTTTCTTAGCTTGCTATTTGTGGCTTTGAGAAATTAATGTTTATTGATGATTTTCCAAGACCTCTTAAAAACTTTTTATCACTGCTGGATGGAGTGAAGCAAATGTTAATATTTTATGAAGGAAATATTTAGGGCTTGAGAAATACCATAATTGATGAGTGGTTGTTAAAATCATGTGCAAGGCTGTGTTTGTGTACAGCACAAATGATGCAGTTGATTGCTTTGCACTAGATGTGCATCTTTTCTCCCTTAAGTCCTCACATCTCTATGCAGCTGTTCATGCCTTTTGTCTGATAACGTTTCTTGCTGGCCCAAGCATATTTTGACTCTTGTACTGCTGGATTGCTGGAGGTGGTAGCAGAGAGAGTGAAGATTCAAAGACATCCTCTGTTACTGCAGTGCTGTCAGCACAGCCTACATATGGATTCAGTTCTTTAACTCAGATAAAGTTGTATTCATCTGTGTTTACCAGTGTCTTCATTCGCAAGTGTTGCAGTCTTTGCCTTTATAATACAGGCTTTGCAGTGCAGTGGCTTGTGATCATGGCAAAATGGACAATTTACACCTCCAAATCACTGCTTCTAATCCAGAATGAATTTGGTTACTTTTTGGCTGCTTCTGCCCCTCTGCGCATCGCTGCTCCCAATTACTGTGCAAGTGAAGGAAGCTGATGACAGATTCATTTTGCAGGAGTCAAATGCATGTGGAATGTGTGTGTTAAAATAAAACTTCATAATCTAAGGTGGCCTCTTTTTAGTGGTCTGCATAGTTTAGTTTCTTAACTTAAGGTGGTTCCTGAAGAAGAAGTCCTCAAAACTGTACCTCTTCCAGGATACAGTCCTTGTCATGTTTGCCTCACTGCTGACTCTATTTTGTATTCTTTATGGCCAGTGTCATCATGCTGGCTCTCAATTAAATGGAGAAATAATTCTGCCAACAGTTGTGTGCCCAAGTTAAGCTGATTGACAGGAAATGAAATAATTTTTTAAATACACCTTTGTAGGTCTTCCTGTTGGTGACTTTGATATCTAAAGATACCTCTCAGTCTGATTGTTATAACTTCTCAAGCTAATGTGCCTCTGCTTCCACCTGCTGTAAACTTCACTTCTCCTGGGTTATTCTTTTAGTTTGTGATGACCTGGGGGATATAGTTGATTTTGGGCATGTCATGGCATTCTCTTCCAGTCTTCTCACTCATTTCAAAGATTTGTCCACTAGAAGCCACTTTGCCCCAAGATTGCCTCTTGGCTGGCTGATCTCAGCTGGCATGATAATTTAACAGAAGGCTGCTCATAAGTTTAAAATAAAAAAACGCCCTGTCTACTCAAAATAGCCCAGCTGCACACACATGCTGTTGCTGTTAGGTGCTGGAGGTTGCTTAGCAATTCTTAAATCAGTAGGAAATTTCTATTGCCCTGGCAACTTGGTCCTATAATGCAAACAAGGGAAAGTGTTCAGAGAGGTGTCCTTTCTTGATTTGGGAATTGCATTGCTTTGTGTTCTTTTCCCTGTGCCTCTCTGATTTTTACTCACTCATTTTAAAATTTCTTTTATGTTTTAATTTTAAGTTAAAATTCCTCTATGTTTTACTCTGGTTATTCAGTTTTCATGTACGGAAAGGGTGATAGTCCTTGCTTCATTTAAATACTGACTGTCAAAATCTTAATTATACCATGAGTATGTGAATATTTCCAAAGTCATGCAGGGGCAATAGCATTCTCTCATGAGCCAGAAGTTTTTAAGTTATGTTGCTATAAAGTACAAACCACTGTCACAACAATACAAGCATGAACCATGACACCTGGGAGGAAACAGGTCTGCTGAAGATAAACAGTGGTATTGCTTGTAAGTAACTAATCTTTGTCCATTTCTAACTTCTAAAGGTGTTTAAATACTTCAGTTTCAGATAGACAAACAAGACAGAGTCAGTTTTGCACAAGGTATAAGATTAAGCACCACAGCCATGAAGAATTTTCTGAAAATTCTTCCCTTTATCACACCTGCAAACTACAAAGACTGTACTGCTCTGAAACTTGTTTTACATAGTAGCTGTTTAAGTGCATCCTCTTGCCATTGCAGCACCATATCACAGTAAACATACAGGAAACCTGATTAGCTTAGTCATTGGTAAAAACATATTCTGCTTTACATATTTACCATATGACAAAATTACTTAGAGAAGTTTCTGTTAAAGCTGCTCATCCAGGATCACTGAAGGATAGCTCAACGCCCGTGAGGTGAGAGGGAAACAAAACAGACACAGACAGTATGGAAACCTCTCTGACCAACAGTAAACTAGTGAAAAGTAAACTGGGAGTGGGAGATGGGATTAGGATTAGTTTGCTGTCATTTTAGCTCCATTAATCATCCCATCATAAGGGCAGACAAGCACCAATGTTGGCACAGGGAAGCAACAAAGGCGTGAATCCAAGACCTTCCCTTTTGGCAAGAGCCAGCTTAGACCGATTTAGCTGTATCATACAACCACATCCTCTGGTTAGACACTAAACTGGCACTGCCAACAAAAGGAGCAGTCCAGCCTGCTCATTCCTCACCTCCTGGCAGCCAGCACAGGCTGAACCAGATCAAGGAACTGCTCTGTGCTCAATTCAACCTGGTTGTACATGTACACTACTAGTTTTAATCTGCATCTGTTGCTGATCTGGCTTGCCAGCCAGCCACACAAAAACTTTGTTATCCTGAGGGAGAATAAGGCACAAGGAAGTAAAAAAGAAATCAGGATAGCTACTTTTGGTAGCAGTCATCTTAAGACATTATTAAATGATTTAATCTGTCCAACATTTATGTTGGATATGGACACATGCACTATGGTGACACAGCTAGGTGTGTAGTTGGCAATGGACTGGGGAACTGATTTTATTGAATACTCAGGAAATAAAGTCTAGTTTTCAGCTAAATAGATTCCCCAGTCAAAGAAGGGGCAGTATAGGGACAGAAGTGAGCAGCTGGACAGTGGAGGACTTAAGGGCCTTGCTTAAGATGATTTTGCTGCTGTAGAACATCTGGGGTATCACAGCCACTGTTGTCCCAGAAGCAGCTGGCCTAAAAGTAGAAAAATGCCATGATAGAAAGCTTTTGCCTGGTAAGGCAACAAATACAAATCCTTGAAGGTACTTAATCTGAAATCCTTATAGAGCATAAGAAATACTAGCTCTTAATACTGTCCATCAGCTTCTGGATGACTCACTTAAAGATCATGGCATGGCACATTTCTTTATGGGAAAGTTTCTAGTCTGGTTGGAAATGACAGGAAAACAAACATTGTAAAATTTTAATTAGGTTCTAGATATCAATAGTGTGTAACCATCTGATTGATCATTCTACAGTGACAGTTATAGAGTGGTATAATTGTCTGGGAAGTCTAGAAACAGACTTATGTTGGTTGGCAGAAAAGGATTCCATGTCTTTCACAGGACTTCCAAATACTGTAGCATGAATGTTTATAAATCCTCAAAGCATCTTTCAAATCCCTCTCTGCCCTCGTCAGACTTTTAATTGAACATAACTTATATCAAACTCACCCAATTATAGCTTTTATTGTAGTCTTGAGGACTGGATGCCTTTTTTTCTTTTTTTAATTGTGGGGATGTGTTCCATACCAAAACTTGACTCTGATCTGAGAAAGAGTTCTCTTGGAAGAGGCTGGATGTTTGGATGTACTGATGGTATCAGCTGCTTTTGTCCTTGTGAAGCCCTGGCACAAAGACTGGTGATGCTGCATGGGGAACTGCACCAACTTAGCTAGAGTGTGAACCAGAAGACTGGCTTTTACACCTGGTTTGTTGTGTGTCATTGCAGAGTCTTGTGCTGGCCTGAAGTGGAGGTGATGTGGAGGAAGGAGAAGACAGACTTACCAAATGCATTTTAATTGTTCATAATGGCTCATCCCAGTTTTGTTTCCTTTGAGCTGCAGCTCTACTTGGACTAACAGAATTGTTGTCCAAATTGTTGATTTTTAAAATTTTTTTTAAAATTATTTTTGTTTTGTGGTGGTGTTCCACTGTACCATGCTGGTTCAGCTGTGCCTTGTATAGAGGAATTGATCCAGATGAAAAATTCCATTTCAGCTGAATCAGCTTTCTGATACAGTTTGCAATATGGCTCTACAAGCAGCACTTTCAGCACAATTCAGGACATAGTGGCAGAGTGAGTGTCAAGCCAAGGTTTGCTTAAGCTGTGTTCCTTTGATGTGTGACAAACACTGACTGACATGCCAACTAGGATTAAGATACCTTCCATCTGTGTCTTTTTCTGCATGAGTTAGGAAATGTGCAGGTCCAGGTGCAATTCTAGATAGTCCACCTGCTGTGATGAAGTTTCAATGGACAATTTAATGGAGAAACTCTGGTTTATAATCTCAATACCAATTAACACCCTTTGGTGTAGTGTTGCTCAAGGACACATAGCAAAAGGGTGTGTGAGCATGGGTCTCTTGCTCCTTGTTGGGCTGTAGCTGGCTCTGCTGGACTGCTTTTACTGTGGCTTGGTACCCTGCTTTTCCATAAATGATACAGTTCTAGTAGCCTGGCTAATGTCAATATACTGATTAGGGAAATAAATTATATTTTACAACATTGTTGTTAAAGTGGTGTTTGAAATGGGATTTTCCTAGTTCATCGTGCAGTTTATAAATTCCCCTTGAAAAGAAAATTGAGTATGTTCGAAGTTCCTAAGGACTTTTACTGTTTACCTAATTGCAGCAGATCTTGCATATTTGAGACATGTCAAGGGTTTTTCTTCCCTTTTGAGAAGAGGAAGGAAGTCTTTCTTTTCCAGGGTAGATTGAGGAGGGAAGGTTGAGAATTCTGCCATTCCCTATCCTTGTGGGGTGATTGTTAGATATGTCTGTCACCTGTTTGTGATTTCAGGCCTGGCTGCACTTGTGCTTCCACATGAGCTGACCACCATGTGGAGCCAGGCAAGGTGTAATGTCTCCAGTACATCTCTTTCTGTAGAGCACATTGGCTTTGGCTGCTCTGACTGGTGACAGCAGCCCTTACCTGCCAGCCTCCTGACTGGGCAATTACTCTGCATTTAGCCCCTTTCCACACGTCTCCCATCCTACAGGGACAGGGCCTGAGGCCAGTTGGTTGGGGTTTAACTCTTTCCAGGCTTTGCAAAGGTTGTTGTGCTCTACCAAACTCTCATCTTTTAAGTCTGTGGTTTAGAGGTGTGTGTTTTCAGGTTTTCTCTATCCATTATTAAGAGAAGGGCATGATACCAACTTTTTCTCTTTTCAGATTACCGTTACAATTTGCTTTCAGATAGATATGATTTCATGTTTGCTTTGGACAGGAAAAATATTGAGGAAGGAGTAGGCACTTTCTCTAGCCAGATGTTAACTGAAGTAAAAGCAAATACTTCATATGGCAGTAAGGTTTGGCTCAGTCTCATTTGTTTTGTTTTAACAAGCACCAGCTTCAGTTGGTGGTTTTTGTTGTTTTCTATTTTTTTTCTCCACCCTTCTTTTCTTTCCTTCTCTTCAGATCATGACATAGGGTCCTGGGAACGCATGTATGACAACATGGATGAAATAACATGTCTTCATTACCAGTGAATTCATGTTGTTGTCTTAAATACACACTGAAAAAAATTTTGCATTTGTACCACTTATAACTTTGTTCTGGATATTACAGAACAAATCAACTGTGCTTATCAACTGAAGTATGCAAGTGGGGAAAATGACTATTTGAGCTCCTTTGTCAGCTATTGATGTGTTGATGTTGTCACACTCATCCAGGTTAATTATGAGTGCTAAGTTGGGAATACTTAATAAAATCTATATTGCTAAAATCTTTGTTACCAGTTTATGCTTTTTGATTGGTTTCTGGAGGATTATCCTGATGGTTTTGACTTTGCTTCACCTGCATGTTTTTAAAGTTGAAGGTTAGCATCTGCAAGTACTTTTTACTTGCTAAATTCCAACAGTGCAGCCGAGTCTTCTGAGCTGAAACAGCAGAATGCTAAGGAGCAGGAGACTTCCGTCCCCATTAATCAAAACGAAATATGATTGCCCTTGTATAATGTCCGTTATTGTTTAAATGTTGACACAGTAACCATTTCACTGGAGCCTTACAGCTGGTTTGTTTCTGTTTAAATTACTGAACAGAAAAGAATTTTAATTTGAACATAGAAGTGGCTTTCGAATACTTATTTAAAGAATTATGGAAATATAATAAAACATTTTAAAATTACTTATTTTCTTAAAGCCCTTTATATGTGTTGCACATTTTGGTTACCGTAGCTGAGGTTTAAGGCAGAAAAGCTTTTTTGTGTATGTGGAATATTTTTCTTTTATTCACTTTCACTGATTGTGAATGGGGAGGACAAGATGGAACCAGAGAATTATATTTTGACATGCAGTTGATTTTTATCTGAAAATCCTCATTTGTTGTACTCAGCTGTCCTTCCAGGTTTATTATGAAGGATTACCTTACCTGACTGGATTTCAAATAGACTGTTGTTAAAACATTATTGTTGATATAAAGGACAGTACTCAGGAGTTCAGCAAGGTTCCAAATAGGCTGACTTCACTGGAGTGAATCAATCTGTTCTTCTCAAGACTGGGTTCCTAAAATACCAAAAATTTAGAATGTTCTCATACTTTCTAAGAAAATTATAATAATCTGTAGTTTCATCTTTGGTTTCTGTGGTGATGCTGTTGGAGGTTTTTTCAAGTTTTTGAACTGCTGAGCTGAGCAAGTTTCATTGGATTTCAACTGACGATGGTCACACAAACTCAGCTTGTTTCTCTGTACCATGGAGGACACCATGATGAACTGGATATATGGCTAAGACTCACATGTGAGATTTATGGTCTATTTTTTGCTGTTTTGTTTTGCAGGTTGCCATCACGAAAGCCAAAGTGGATTTCTCCGGGGTGGTGTGCCTGCCCCCTTCCGTCATTGCTGGGAATGGGCTGGACGGAGGAGGGGCTGGCGACAATGACGACGAGCCGGTGCTGGTGTCCCTTTCGGCGGCCCCCAGCCCGCAGAGCGAGGCTGTGGCCAATGAGCTGCAGGAGCTCTCCCTGCAGCCCGAGCTGACCCTCAGCCTCCATCATGGCCGGAACCCCAACCTCCCCCCGCTCAGTGAAAGGAAGAATGGTGAGTGGTAGAGCATCCTCGTGTCTCTTGTAGTGTGTCCTCACCACGTGGTGGTGTCATGGTAGATGTTCTGAACACAGCTCTGCTTTTTACTATGGCTTTTTTGTAAGAAAAACTAATGATCCAGAGTTCACAAAATGTATTTACACTGTTCAGTTGGAAGGATTGATGTTAGTGCCTGTGGAAGTTCACAGAGCTCCAGTGATAGATGCTTTATATTATTTAGGTGAACGTGGTCGTTTGCAGGGGTCCCAGGACGAGGGAAGAGACAAGAATCTCGACTCCATGTTTCAGAAGGCTGATTTATTATTTTATGATGTATATTATATTAAAACTATACTAAAAGAATAGAAGAAAGGATTTCATCAGAAGGCTTGAAAGAAAAAGGAAAGGAAGGAGTGGAATGATAACAAAAGCTCGTGACTCTCAGAGAGTCCGACCCACTGACTGTGATTGGCCATTAATTAGAGACAACCAACATGGACCAATCAAAGACGCACTTGTTGCATTCCACAGCAGCAGATAATTATGTTTTTTTTTTCCCTCTGAGGCCTCTCAGCTTCTCAGGAGAAAAAATCCTAGCAAAATGATTTTTCATAAAATATCATGGCTACAGGTGAATACCAGAAAAAGCTTCCCTGTACTTTGTGGTGACTGGGTTATGCAAAACTGAGACAGTCGAAGTGTTAGCTCACCTTCAGACTGCAGCCATCTGTAGATTTTTCTTTGTCACCTTGGTCTGCACTTGCCAAGGATGAGTAACTTTCTCACTGCAAATGTCTTAAAGGTTCTTTCACACTTCCTGGAAGAAGAAGACCTAGAGTTAAAAATGAAGTGTCCCAGTAGGCCTTCTGATCCTAGAGTGAGAATGGCCTGTGCACATTTATCAACTTGATGGTGTCTTAGGGGCAACTATATAATGGGTTACAATATAGTGGCAAAATGCAAGGCTACTTACTCAGTGACCAGAATTCTTGGCTTTGAAAGGCTGTTAACTGTCTGAAGCTCAGGATCACCAGGCTGCCATGAAAGCCTTTGCATGTTCAGCCTCATCCTTGTGAGAGGGGGATGAAACCGTTTGATAAGTGATGGCTTCTGTTTGTGAATTCCTTTTGGTGAAATCCCTTCACTCCATCTTCTTTGGTAACTCTTGGCAATATGAGTGCCTTGCTGCAGTCTGAATTCATGTCACCTGAAGGTTACTGTGGATTTGAGCGCAGTCGAGTCCTGTGTGCTTTAGTGTTGGACATTATGGAGTTACGTGACACATCATATGAGAAATGCTGGGAAGCTTCAGAGTGGCTTTATAGCCAGAACATAATGCTTATGGTTAAGTGATTTAGAATATGTGCATTGAAGGACAGTAATTTGGATTGAAGGGGTAGCTCACTTAACATGGCTGGATCTTTATATCTAGAAAATGACCATGCCTTTTTCTGAATGGTGTATCAATGTTTTGCAATTTGGAAGAATTGATTAACTTAAACCGAAAGTGTTGGGTTTTTAGGAGGTTGAAAAGAGTTTCCTCATTCATATATGTTATACCATCATTATATGATCACAATTATATTTACAAAAAAATGGAGAAGATAGAAATTACAGTAACTGAAGAAAAAACGTTTCATCCTTAATGTTTGCAGTCTTCTAAGATAAAATACAACAGATGGAGATAAAGGTGGTGATGGTAAATAGAAGAAAATTGGAATGTCGGTCAACAAGGTAGACTGTGATCTCAGCATATCTCAACTAGTGGTAGACTTGGGCATTTTATGTTTATGAAAGCAAGGAGAGATTTCAAATGGTATTTAATCGAGATAGCAGTCAAACTGATAGAGAGCTGGAACATGGGAAAAGTGTATGAGCCTTTGTTTCCAGCACCTGACAGCTGGTGACATGAAGGTGACATTGTGATTTGTGTGGACAGGGTTGTTCTTAACCAATAAGGCATGATCAAGGATCCTGAAGTGGGAGGAAGCAGTTTATTTTTGATGCCACTGGGAAAAGGATACTAGTGCTGGGAACAGATAAGAAAAATGAAACTTGCGGCAGCACTTTGAATGGTATTGTTATGGTCAGAGGAAAGGATATTCTGGCAGAGGAATGAAAGTCTTTACAGGATTCAGTTGTTTGGATAAGTTTAAAAATTGGTATTTCAGAAATAGTTAACAGAAATAGATAGTTTTCCTCTATCTGAGTAATATTATTTTTATGGACTGAGCTTTGAAGCGGTATCATTGTGGGCTGCAAATCTACTTGACTGGAACAGGTAAAATAGAGTTGTACTTTTAAAGTATTTGAAAAGGAACACCTCTGCCCATGTCATTTGCCAAAGAAAATTAGGATATTCCCGGAAATGACTCATTAGGTGGGCCTCTTCAGAGCTGATTCTTTATCAGGGCTTAGCACAATAGTGGGAATTTTACTGCTGGAGGGGCAGTTTTTCAGGCGAGGCATAAAGTCCAAAGTCCCTGAGCTAGATTATCTGAATATTCCTTATCTTTGGAGGTACACAGGAGGTACTCAATGCTCTCTTGTCCTAGGCTGCAATATTTTGTTATGTGTTGTTTGTGTGTACATTCATTAAAGTATTATGGGAATGAAAAGTGCTGTTGAAATACGGTTATGTGCAAACTGTCATGGAATAAAAGAACACTTGGTTTAGTGGGCTGCTAAGAAATTTAGTGAGCTGTTAAGAAATTTAGCTCATGCATTTTGAGTTAATAAATGTCTTCCTTCAAATGGGAACTTCTCAGTTATCTTGGGGTGGAGGTTGCACAGCTGTTGAGCTTGTTAAATCTCCTATCTTAAATATGGTGTATCTTTGTTGTTGTTGTCCTCAGTTTCAAACATGTTAAAAAAGTTTGGAGATGATCTGCCAGTTGAGATGGCAATCTGCTTAAACATTTGAGCAATCCAAAGTGGTCGTAGAATGTATCTCGTGCAGTGAAACTGCTTCTGTGACAACTTGCCAAATTCCAGGTATGAGGAAGATTCAAGCTGAGTGGCAGTGGGAGGGGAGGAGATGGTAAGTAAGAGACTTGCTGGAAGCTGTCTATCTGTGTCAAAGGGTCTCCTGTTTGCAGTTCTGGACAGGCACTGCTGACTCACAGCTGAACTAACTACTTATGCTGAGAGTTTCTAGCAGATTAACTCTTTCTGTAGCTTTTGCTAAACAGACTTGGCTTATCTGTAGGTATCTGTAGAAAAGTATTACATGGGTTTGTACTGTGTTTGTTGCGACAGACTGTAGTTCTGGAACATAAACTATCAGCTGAGTTAAAATAGAAATGTCTTTGGCTTGTGAAGCATCATGGAATTATGTATCCCATGGGAAAACTGGGAGGGCAGTCCTGTATACACATGTTGCCATATGCCCTAGGACAGCAGATTCCTTTAAATTTTTTTTTTCCTTCTCTTAGAACTGAAGAGCAGCCAGATGCAGTTTCTGGGAGTTTTCTTGTTGGTTTTGGTTTGTTTCAGATCCAGACTTCTCTTCATATTCTCCCTTATCACAGCTACATGTTCTGGAAGGATAGATACACCTGGACACATGGGTGTAAAGACCATGAACAACTTGACTGAAAAGCCGCTGTTAAGTTACACAATTAAAGCACAGTAAAAGATATTAAGGATATAAAATTGCAGTATGAAGCATTTGAACAGATGGCTAGGAAGCAATTTTTTGTCACTTTGGTGGAAGGAAACCTTATGTGGTAAGGTTTTAGTAAACTATTTTGACACAATTATTATGTTCTGTTCAGGCATCAAGCTTAATGTGACATTTAAGGTATAGTTATTTAATTTGTGCTTTAGAGTGAGTTTTCTACCCTAGATTTGCATTCCTTCTGCTTTTCTACCCATGTTCATCAAGGCATCAACTTTCTTTAACTATGAGAGATTACCTATGACTGACTCATTTGTTGCCACACAAGCCAGAAAAAGGCCATTATGGAGTCATCTGAAGCTCTTCAGTACATCTTGATTTTTGTCAGTCACCTGTACTAAGATGCTAAGATAACTTATCCCAGCCCTTAGGGCAGGGTTAGAGCAGGTCCCCATGAATGCATTTAAAAAAAGAAAAAAAAAAAAAAAGAAAAAAAGAAAAAAGAAAAAAAAGGAAAAACTCCAGGTGATAAATATATATATCTTAGGTAGTTTGATATTTTATAAAAAAAAGTCCTCTTCTCCTTAACTTTCTTTTGAAATTACAATAATTGCTCCACTAACTTATTGACCCTCTCTCTTGACCTGTTTTCCCCAGATGAATTCATAGTTATCTTGGTCCAGGGGTTATGAAAAGCATTGTGTTAGAATCCTTGGACACTCCTGGTTTCTTCTCCCTGTGGGGTTGTTAAAGATGAGGTAACATTCTTTCCAATGAACTGTTGCATTTTATGATTACTGGTTTGGAGGGAACTTGCACCAGCTTGCCGGTATTTGGGGTTTACTTGATCTGGGATGCTTGCCTTCTACAAAGTACCATATGTGTTAGGGGAGGAGATTCTTGTTGGAATGTGTGGAATTTCAGTATGACTCAGGCCATATAAAAAGCATGTGCTTTAGGTATGGGAAGGTACTCCTGTTAGTGCTGTACAAAGCATGGGATAAATAGTTGCTGTGTAAGCTGTTGGTGATTATACTCAGAAATTGCAGAGTTTAACTTTTTAAATGGTTCTAAAGACCTAATTTAGTGTCTTTGTTCTTATGCCCATTTGCTATTAAAATACATGAGTATTAGGGCACCTTATTTTATTTTAAATAATTGTGTAGGTGATTTTCTCCTATAATCTTTTATAAGACTATACATTCCTCTCTCCCAACTCTATCTCTTTCCCATTTTGAATTGTCATTATACTGAATATAGTTAGATTAAAATATTTCAAATATAACTTTTTATAAGGGGTTTGCAAATTTTATTACTGTCTTCCTGTTATTCTGACTTTAAACACAAAAATAATGTTTTCTTAAAATCATGTCATAAACTGTCATTTAAAAAAGTAAATTATGTGACTCATGAACTCATTTGAGAAGCTAGGCATGATTACTGATAAACAAGGATGGTATTTTTTTCCCGAGAAAGGGCTTTAAAGAGATGAGAGTATTCTGAAATTTTCTCAGTTTTTGAGTCCTAGTGGAGTTTTTTGTTTGTTGGGTTTTTTTCCCTAGTGTATATCTGCCTTCTGGAGACTCACAGTTAGCTTTAATTGCCAAGTGGTGGTTACTGCCTCATCCAGAACTTAGATGTGAAGAAGATTAGTCTGTATTGTAGCAAAAGGACCAAGACAGGAAATATATAGCTTTCTCTGATCTGTCCTTCACACACATTCCAGTGAGGCTTGCTGTTTTCTCTTGTGTGAGAGTAAGGGGAATGGTTGTTAGAACAAAAACAACCAGTCTGTCTTGGCTAGATTTGTGTTATGAGACTTTGTGTTCCCAGGAGACTATAAATTTAGCATGCTGTCTGAAAGTTTCTGATAGAGCTATGAGATCCAGAGCATGACAGAAATGACTGGCCTGTTACTGATGGGAGCTACCAAACAACTGGGAAGGGGTAATTTCCTTGAAATATTTTAAACAAACTTTTAAATAGTGATGGGGCAATAGTTGAGCTGGAAAGAATAATGCCAAAGGCAGCTTTAAAGGAGTGACTTTAACAAGTTAGCTCTCAAAAAAGTTTTTGTTCCTTATCAAGGTAACAAGACTAACACCCTTCTACAATCACTAGCTCATAATATTACTCTCCCTTCTGTTTTTCCTTTCTAGTTTCTCTGACTTCAGTTTGCCTTTGAGGTTTCAAGGTTCAGCACTACTGGATAAACGTTAGACATACAATTTGATAGCTGTTTAAAAAACATTCCTTTTTCATGAATTTAAACTGCTTGCTAAACAAGTCAGGCCCAGATCTGGGCAGCTGTTTTGTCTGTGTAAGGACTTCTGTGGCTGGTTTTGGTGTTTTGAGTGTTAAGGGCAGTAATTGGGAAAGGAAGCCTGGCTCTTTAAAGGGAGAATGCCATTCAGCAGGATTCTCAATGTGTTCTACTTAAACAGAGAGTGGCTGCTCCATGAAGGAAAGATTGCACTATTTCACAATAGTCAGTTGCTGTTAGTGCTTAGCCAGCTGAATCCTAGCTTTGGGACCTTTGCTGCTTCTGTAACGTGTGGCTTCCTATATCTCATTTTTATTGGAATACTATCAGCCACTTCTGGAGCTGTAGCTCTGCCCCTGCTGTGATCAATACATTGCCACAAAGTGTAATGAAGGAATCTGTTGGAATACAGTAGTGCAGTCTTCATCTTCCTTGCTGGTCAAATGAGCAACATCCTGCTTAATGGTTTAAATTTCATCTACCTCTTCGTGGTCACCAACAGTGCACATGTGCATACTTCAGAGAGTTAGGTGATGCTCCTGGAAACTGTAGGAAAGATTTCCTTTCCACTTGGGTCATACTGCTTCCTCTTATATTTCCATATATCACAACAAAAACAAGCATACCTTCTGCTAAAAATGGATGTTTCCTGTATTTACGATGCATATGAATATTCAGAGTATGTGGTAAAGTGAGTTATTTCTGTCACTGGTGTCTCTGAATGCACAGGGCACTGCTGCAATTCCTTTTCATAAAGATTGCATAGCAAGAAGGAACATTTTAGGCCAGTGATTTTTGCCTGCTCTGGCTGCAGATGTAGGACTGCAAAGGTGGCGTTTGAGTATGAGAGAAACCCAAACGAGCTGATCCTTGTCCTTTTACAGCACACTGCTGATGTATGGAGTGTGAAAACCAGATATATACTACAATGTCATCACTTTAAGGGATTTTCCTGCATTGTTTAAAGCTGCTAAATGAGTTTTTCCTGCCTCCTTTAAAGCTCCAGGTGTGTTTGTGTGTGGGAAGGAAGATGTGCTGCTGAAACCTGCCATGCTCTTCCCACAGCAGTCGAGCAGCTGTCGGGGAGTTCTTGTATCTTATTATTAAAGTTATTTCATGTTAGAGGGGGTCAGAAAATAGGGCTTAAGCAGTTTTACACACCTAGCTCCTCATTTTTATGCACGTTGTAGTGGCAGGACAGGGATTCTGACTTGGTAAAAAGGGATTTAAAATCTAAAAATTTATCTGTATCTTAGATGTGCACAGCTCAATATATTTTAGGGCTTGGTACAAATATATGCAGTTACTTACTTAGATGACCTAAAGAGAAATGATGATGAGCCTTGTGGAAAGATGGGGAATAAGGGAATGATGCTCTGGGGACAGAAGTGTTGGAATTAGTTTGTTAAGATAATTAAATTATCTGTTGGGCAAATTACTTGAGACTCTTTAGAGACCAAGACTGAATTTCCTTTCTGTTGGGAGCTAGAATCATCTAGTGAGGAAAGATTTAATTCTATTTTTATCTTTTACTCAATAAATACTTGACTGTAAAATTTTTGTGAACTATCCCAAATAATCTGAAACTGTTCATGTCGATGTGGGAAACAAGAGTGAATTTTTTTAACCCCTATTCTGGTTAGATGGAGGGAGTGATCCATGGTGGGAAAAGTCTGAATGACAAAGGGCAGGTTTTTTGTTTTTAAGAAGCAGACACTACCATCTGTTAGAGTAGCTCAGGTTTAGTGGTCAGCAAGGGGAATTGATTAGGGGAGTAGTTTAGTTATTGAGAAAAAGGACTGGCAGAGACTGAAGAAAAGTGACTGATCTGTCAGCAGGATGTGTATGTCTTTGGCCATGTTGTTTCAAAGCTGAGGATATCTGCATGTTTATGTTAACACTGGGTCTCCTTGTCCTTGGAACGAAATTGCCTCATCAGCAGAGCCCCTTAGGGGATTGCAAGTCTACCCAAGACGTCATCCTCCTCTTATAAAAGGGGAAAACTGCCAGTTCTGGTGTCTCTGACCCCTTCCTCCCCCCTCCCTTCCACTTACAGAGCATCAAGGGGTGGACCTTACTTCTGCAAACTTCCCATCTTGCTCTCCCTTGGAGTATTCATTTTTCTCCTAGCAGTAATTTGATCTTGGGCTGTTCCAACTTGCCTGTAGTGAATAAGCAGAGGACTGCATATTGAAAGACTTGAGTTTTCTCACTAGGCACAGTTTTCTGATAGAAGGATGAGAATGTCTTGTAAGTTTTGAAGGAGATGAAAGTTGAGAGGTCCTCTTGGATTATTTTTCTCTTTAACATATCTATGTCTATATAAAGAGAGGTCTTTAAGGGCTCCTCTTCTGTTGGGAAGAGACTCAACATGACACTGCTGGAACCAGAAATGCAGATGACAACACTCCAATCAGGTACCAGTCCAAACATAGCCTGTGGTTAATTTTTGCTAGTGAATCATGGTTGCTGAACTATATAGGAAGCGCCAGGAGGCTGTGTGACTTCAGAAAAAGACAAATTAGAGAACTGTGGTGATTTCATGTGCAGGTTGCAGATGGGTACTTTTTGGATGTTAAGAACTGTTCAATTTAGAGCTTCATCAGAGATAATATTATCTCTCTTTTCTTCCCTCCTTGGTCTCCAATGTTAAATTTACATGGCTTATGAAGAGTAGAAAACTCCAGTCAAAGCTAAGACTTGTTCTAAAGACATGTTCCTCCATTTAGCTTTTGACTGAATTATGTGTTTTTACTGTTAAATATTTTCTGATTAAACATATTCTTGATATTTTGGAGAGGTTTTAAATTGTGTAGTTTGGGAAAAAACTTGTATTAGAAGCTTTCCAATATTTGTTTTATGTCTTGAAAGTCTGTTTCCTTGAGAATGGCAGTGGTATTTTGTTTGCACGATTCATTTGTAAGTACTGTGGCCTTCTGGTGATACTGTGCTTACCCATTAGATATGTACAGGGTTGCATTTCTCACATGTAAGCCGTGCTTGAATGAGAATTATCTGTTAATGGGAGCATGAGATACTTCTTAGGGTGTTTTTATCTGAGGCTCTAGCACATTATGTAGTCATGAAAATAAATACATATGTAGATATGAATGACCTTTGTTCTGTGGATGGGAACAGAGACTGCAACCTTGGTAAGATTTGACCACAAGCTTGTAGTAGCCTAGGAGTTAGGGTTTGTGTACTCTTAATCTCTTGGGCAGCATTATCTGAAAAGCAGCACATAGGTAATGCCAAAAGTGTGAAGACATACTTGTTCCTGAAAGTCAAATGCTTTTTCATTTCCTTAAGTAGTGACTAGGAAAGAGACAAGTAAAACAATTTCTTAGTTTAATTTCTTCCCCCAAAATTGCTGCCAAAATTGCTGGGGTTTGTTTGGTTATTTTTGGTTTGTTTTGTTTTTTAGGTTTTTTTTCTGAATTGACCATGTTAATTTCCCTAACTTAATTTGTATGTTTTTAAAATACCTGTGAAGATTTTCTATGTATATAAAGATCCTATATGACCTTTATTTTATAGTCCTGACATATTCTTTGTTGTTTAGAGAACCACAGTATGGATTTTTTGTATCTCCTGTTGTAGACAGGAAAGACAGGCCTAGATCTTATGTAGTCTTTGTCTCAATTCACAAGAGGGTTTGTACATAATCCATGATTCCTCTAGTTGTACTCTTGCGGTCTGAATTTTGGAGGTGGGGTTTAGACACTAACAAGGTGTTTGGTGCTGGACAGGATGCATATGGCAGGAGAGTATCTAATCTGGCTTTGTTGGGAAGAAAGCTCTTATGTGAAGACCTGAAAAAAGATGTTGACTTTAACATGCATTGTTTCTAATAAGTTTTTTGATTCACCCCCCCAACAAAAAACAGCCATGAAATTTACATTTCAGGGTTCTTGTAACTGAATTGTGCATTATATTCTCAGGAAGGTGACATAATAAAGTAACACTTGTTAAAATTAGGAAAACTGCCTTTGTGTTAGTATTGCTTTTTCTCAAAACTTTGTGTGGCTGTGTTTCTTGTCTCTTCCAAATTATGGTAACTCCTGAGGCTTTCATTAATTCTGAGGGTGAGAGTTTCTCCCACTAAGGAATGCTTGTATGGGGCTTTTGCTTAAGTCCCCTAACCCTAGTCCTAGACCATGCAGTGGTGTTCTGTAACATTGAGGCAATTTCCTGGCAAGTTTAGCTTACCTTAATGAGGGATACAGATTTATTGCACCTCTTCCATCAGCAGCCACTCTCTTCTCTTCTGGATCAACCACTGCTGGAAAAATCTTAAGCAAGAAGCAGGTGAATGTTTACATAAATGGATTCACAAGATTGGTGGGGAAATGGAGTGTGACAACAGAACATGTGCATTATAAGTTTGAAAGATCTGTCTTGAATAATGGAAGTGTATTACAAGCTTCTAGATAAGGAAAACAGCTACTTGATGATGAGGCCAATTTGTTCAGCTGTAATATTCAGAGACTTCAGATGTTGTTGGGGGTTGCTCTTGTTTGGCTTAGTGAGGTAGTTGTGTGTTAGGCAAACTATTTGAGACTTCAGAGGCTGAAATTGATCTCCTGTCTGTTGAGTGCTAGAATGAGGAAAATGACTTAGCTGAGGACAGACTTAACTTCTCAAATCTTCTTCATACTGACGTTCATCTCCAGAAGCCCTACTGGAAAAATGGAAGATGGAAACAGTTATCCCAGTCAACTCCTCAAAGTTTCCAAACATCCACTGAAGAAATAGGAGAATCCTGGCCTAAGCTGGGTAAATAAATTACCCTGATAGAATTTACACAGCTTGCACTCCACAGACGAAAAGTTCTTCAAGACTGCAGGTCATGAGGCTGTGCTCATTTACTGCTTGGGTATTGATGGGAGTCCACTCGAGAAGCAGGAGTATCTGAAGCCGTTGCTGACCCAGGACATAATGTCTGTATTCCATCTTGGTGGGCACATGAAAAGCAACTCCTTTGATACTAAAGATGAGAAAACATTCTTAATGTTTTGGAGAAAGAACTGAGGGGGACATTACAACTTTACTCTTCTGGGAGCAGAATAGCTTAAGCAGAGAGGGACTGTTTCTTCAGAACAAAGAATAACTGAATCAAGAACAATATGAACAGTGAGGTGCATATTGTATTAGCCAGAGAAAAATTAAAAACACCTGTCAAACTGAAAAAAAAGGAGGAGTAAAAAAAACAATGCCAGTGGTGACAGCAGAAGAAGGAAGAAGAAAAAGTGAAAATCAAGCTGAAAAGACATTCCAAAAAATCAGTAGACCCAGGGGAAAAAAAAAAAAAAAAAAGTAAAAATATGACCAAAAAGGTAACTGCTCTATTTGACATCTCACTGGACAACTGAACTTATTTAAAGAACTGGTATTACTCATCCAGTCATTCAAAAAGCAGACATACACAGTGGAGTGAAATTCCACATTCAGTTTCATAGTTTTGGAACCAGCCCTGTGCCAGTTTGTGTGTTTTCATTCTGCTGACAATGAAGCTGATGTGCAGATCTGTACCAAGCTCTTAGCAGTGGGAGCTCTCTTTAGTGCTTTTTTTTTCTCCAAGAGTCACTTGGCTTTTTTGCTGCCTTGACTCTTTCAGCATCTGAATCATTTGTTTTCTTTATATTTATTTGCTGATTCCAAAAGCTTGCTGTTTCCTTCCCATTATCTACTTCAACCTAATCTCCCTATGTAGCCTCTTTTTTTGTTCCCCTGAAGCCTTTTTGTTATTTGTTTCCTTATCTAATTATCCCAACTAGAGATCTTGCAAATTCTTTTGCTGTTGCTCACTTTTCAGTCAGGATATGGACTAAATAGTTTTTGTTGTTACCTGGCTTTTAACAGACTGGCAACTGAAGGAATGAGCAATGAATGTTATGTTTTCTTTTCCTTTTTTTTTTTTTTAATGGAGAGGCAAGAGTGCTACAAGCATACTTTATTTTGGACATAATCTATAATTTAGTAACACTTAAATGTTTTTGAACAGCCGTATGAAGGACTCATGCAACTGAGGGAAAACCTCAGGAGTCTTGGGTGTGTTGCTGGCCTCTGTGGGCAAGTTCTCTGTTTAAATAACAAACTTTCAAATATAATTTCACTTTCTTTTTAATTGTATTTGATTTTGTCACAAATTCCTTTTTATGGCTTCTGTCCAGGTGGCTGGGCAGAAGTGTGTGCGCACTATCCCTACAGAGGTGCAACCAGCCAGAGAGAAACCCTAAATTTCAGATCAGTTTTGCATGGATGGAGAAGAGTTATGGCCTCTTAGGGTCATGTGGAGTCTAACAGTGCATTGCCAGAATTAATGGATGTTAGCAATTGGACAAATGGCTACTTTTGTTAATGAATTCCATTTCCTTATGGTTTTGCTCTACTTAAAACCTTTGCTTACTGTTCTGGGTAGCCTTGGTTTGTTTCAGTGCACAGCAATGTTTTTTGCACTGTCTTGGTATATATTGAACATTAAAAATTGTCCCATTTTAATCTTCTTTCTGTGAGCATACTGAAAAAAATTAAGATTGTTCAGTGTAGGGTAGTCTATTGAATAGCATCTTTGGGTTTTGATATGTTTGTTCTGTTGACCTGCTGAAAAAAAAATCTTAAAAGTCTATTAGATATCAAGACAGGTATGCAAACCCAGAACAGGTGGTCTAAACTGTCAGAAGTTTGGTTTAGATGAACAAGAGGGTTTTTTCCATGCATATTTAGAGAACAAAAGAAGAACTGTTTTGAAGTCAGCACTGTAAATGAGCACAGAAATAATTTAGTTCTCTGTAGTGGATAAAATTTGACTTCTGTGGTCTAATTTGCTTTGTATCCAGCTGGTTCTGAAAAAGGAACAATTCTTTCAGCTAAAAATTAATGTTATTTTGAATCAAATGCAAAACTTCCCTCACTTTCTGGGGAAAAGTTGGATTTTTGAGCTACTTTAGCAGATTAGGGATGTATTAAATTCAATTTAGGAAAAAGCAGTGCTGATCCCTTCATTCTTTCTTTCAAAACACAACTCCCAGGCTCTTTTTCTTCCCTCTTTATAGGATTTAAGTTGAAGTGCTTTAGGGATGTCAGCTGCTAAATTGCTTTTAATGGGAAGAAAGGGGACAGAGAGCATATCTGTGTATTCTTAGAAGGGATTTGTCCCCCTCCTCAGCTCTTTCAGGAGTGACAAATGTCAGAGCTGCACTTTGTGGTTGGTGTTCTCATTCCTGTTTTAAATAGATTTGGAATTCAGTATTGGCTTTTAGTACATGAGGAATGACCTTTTCTTGATGCGGTAAAATGCCTTCTAACTTCATCTTGTCTTTTCCAAGATGAAGTTACAAAGATTACAAAGATTTTTTTCCTTGCTGTTGTTTCCATTTTCTAATCAGAGGTTTTTGTAGTTGTGAGATTTTTTGCATTTCATGTTGTTTGAATAGTAGAACTTTTATTTTTCTTCCCTTTTCTTCCTCCCTCCTCCAACTTGGAATTTCAAGATTGCAATGAGCTCTTGAATCAACAGAATTGGGATTTTGGTTTTGGATGGAGGGTGGAGCTGAGGGGAGAACATTCCTGGCTCTGTAGTTTGCATCATTACTACTTTAAAAATAGAACTTTTGATTTGTGCTTGGAATCGATGGCATTTGGAAATGTAACCTTTTGTATCTAGGTAGCAAGTTCCTGGGAAGTGTAAAGAGTTCCCCAGTTACTGGTACAGCTCCCTGGGTGTGTATATTCTGAGTAGTGATAAAATGACTCTTCACTGGCTTTTAACCAGAATCCTGCATGTGATTCAAAGACTGAACAAAGTTATGTGAGCCTCATCGTCATCATGCACTGGGAATTCTTTCCGAAGCAGCAAATGGGATGTTCCTGAAGTCAGCTTTAAATATGGAAATTTTTGTGCTGCAAACTGCACAAAGTTCTGGGTTGGCTGTTATTAAGATGTGGAGAGAGGAGTGCACAGCTGTAAGCTGCACATTAGTGAGCTATTCCATTCATGAAAGATCTGAACATAACCTTTTGCTACCTTTTATCCCTGTGATTAACTATTGAGTAAGCAAATCACAGCGTGGTTGTGTTAGCCAAACTAGAGTTAAAGGATTGTACTGAAACTAAATATATAAAGGATGCTTTTCTTTTTTCTATTTTTTTTTGTGTCAAGAATGACAGTCTACAATAAAGAGTACTCATTAGAATAATTTAGTTGAGCAGTACCTATTTCTACTGACAACCTTAAACATAAATAAGAAACTTCTGGAACTCTCTCTGTCCCTGTTATAAGTATTTGTTGAAGCATTAAACAATCTTTTGAAAATAATTTTTTTTTTCCATCTGCTTTGAGAATATTCTGTTTATTCTTTTTATGCAGCCAGTGTTACCCTATAGGTTAAGAAAGAGAGTAGGAAAACAACCATTCAGGCAGCTTTTTGCCCTTATCCCTTCTGTAAACTAACATTAACTTGCAGGGGGGCACAGACAGGCTGCACTCCTTCTAAAACAGTAAAGATGTGGTAGACACAAAATGATTATTCACTGACTGCTCCTTCTTATGGCTCCAGCTTGCTTTAAAATCCAGCTTCTGAGAATTAACTTTAGGGGGGTGTGTGTGTGCATTTTAAACAGTTTCCAGTGTACACAGTAAGATTGTCATCATCATATGCAATTTTTGGTATCATTCATCAATTGTTATTAAAAACAAAACAAAAGTTTCAAATGCATGTAAAGTCATGTCAGGTTTTATATGTTGTAACTGTAATCAAAACACAGCCTTCCTTTCTGTGAAATTAATGCATTATTTATAATGGACCCTGCTTAGTTGTTGTCATCATACTCTGTGAGTTACCCACTGATTTAAATGATGAATATGAATTAACTTTTCTTTAGGAATATAGTTCAAATGCATTGGAAAAAAGGAGTGAAAAAGGATTACTTTCATTAGGTTCTTATTTGGGGTCTTTAGGCACACTTGTATAGGAATTATTATTGATTATGTATATAGGCTCAGACTGATAATTTTTATTTTTGTGGCTCAGGCAGATCATAGTCATCTTCATGGCCTGCCACTAATTTAGGTTCTGGATGAATATCTGAACATGTGCTATGCTGAGTCTCTTGAAGGTGGTGTGATGACAACACCACATTCTTTGCCTGAAGGGATGCACTGCAGACACTCATCTGTTCTGTCTCCCAGCTACCTGGTGACTCCTTGGATCCAGTGTTTGCCTGATTTAAGAGATGGCTAATGTTTAACAAAGTGCTCAAGTTTCCATGCCTGTGTGATAGCAGGAATTTGCATTAGTGTTTATAATCAGGATTTTTTTTTTAATAATGGGATCCAAGTCCAGTCTACATTTTGATTGTAGACCTTAAAGCATAATTTTTTAATGTCTAAGCATCAATGTGAATCAATCCCTAATGTTCTAATGTGTGCCCAGAGCTGTATAGATCAGTGGTAGGGATTGTAGGTAACTTGTGAGGTTTTGGAAATGTCTCTGATGTTATTGTTTGATGTTATGTGGAAGCTACTATCAATAAATTTTTGTATTAAACTGTTTTCTGTAGTACAAAAACAGCCTGACAAAAAGCCCACCCAAAATCTGAAGTAACCTACAGCTTCATGTTGCATCTGGATTCTCCTTGCTTTGGAGCTGCTGCACCTCAGACCTCAGTTCAGACTTAGAGCACCCTCTGCTGTTCTGACCTTAGGGTTCTTCCAAGGAGAGACTGGCATTTCTTCCAAATTGTCTTTTTAAATGGAGAAACCTCAACTGGTTGTCTTGAGGTGGTCTGGTTTTTCATTTGTGGCTAAGGAAACACGAGCCCTGATTTATGGGGGTGAAACTAGAATCTTTGCCTTAATAGAAGAAATATTGCCCCCCTTTCCCCTCAATTTCTTTGTCATGAGAATTTTACCATCAAAATCAATATGGAGAACTGGTTTAATTACATTGGCACAGCTCCCTTTTGTGATTAACCTTAGTGTGGTTTAAGAATGCTGTCTAATGTAGCAGTAGTTGAGGTAGGTAAGAAGTAATAAAGTGTTGGAACTGGAATTACTCTTCAGGCTTGCAGAGCCCCCTCCCCTGCTGCTGCAAGTAATCCTGTCATACAGTCCCCTACATAAATTTATTGAGCACTGCTTTAAAAAGTGTTAGATTTCTCTCATGCTGGACAGCTGTCCTAGAATTTCTCTCTTTGGTTAAAAATCTTCTAGTTTTCAATGTTAAATGTGTCAGTGGCTTTCAGTGCAAATAACTTCTCATAGTTAAACTGATGCAAACCTTGATGCAGGCAAAATATTCTCCCTAGAAGAGGCTCCATCTACTTACAATATTCTTAAAGTAGACAAGTGCTAAAATAGTATCTGCTAATGTGACCTGCTTAATGTTTTTTTTGTATCTTTCTGTAGTGATGCTTATTTTAAATCAGATCCTCTACATAATGTTAATAATGCTTCCCAGGCATTATGCACAGCATCGGATTCCCAACAGGATATGAACCTTTCTAATTATCCCATGTGAAAAGTAGGTTGAGAAATGTATTTGTAGTTCTTTGTAGTCTTCCATTTTCTCTGTCCTGATTGTTTTTCCTCAAAAAAGAGCATATCCCAAATAAAGAAGTTGCCGCTTCCAGTGAAGCACAAGCAGGCTTGATCAGTCTGTAATCATAAGTGACCTTGAGGAGATTTTTTTTTCTTTTCTTTTTTTTTTTTACTTCTGCTGGAGATACTCTGGTTGAAGCTGTTGTTCCTTGTCTGTGTTTTTCATTATTTGAGATTTGGACTTTGTGTTCACTGATGTCAACTCAAATATATGCCTTTTAAAAATATATTGAGTGTTTTGATTTATTAAAGTTACTGTGTGATACTGAGGTACCACTGATGAAAAATTAGAACTTGCAAAACATTTGGTTCAGAGAGTACCTTGAGCTTGACTTACTGCAAAACATTCCCAAAACTTAGAGCCTTCAATGTTCTTTCACTAAAAACTGAAATAAACAGAAAACTTTTTAGTATACTTTTGCTGATTTTATGTTACCTCTAAATAAGTAAGAACAAGATCCAGATCAGTAGACTCCTTTTGGAAAAACCACCATTCCTAATCTTACCTTGAAAACTGAGAGATTAATGAGATTCTGGAATATGTAAGGTATGGAAAGTGGTCTCTAAGGCACGAAAATTTCAGCCCATTTAAAAGTCAAAGCATCTTTTAAGTTTAAGCTAGAAAGTTACTGGCAACTTTAAATGGACCAGAAAAGAACAGCAATTTTCAACAGACTTGCAGTACTCTACAGAATTTGAAGTTTGTTTTTTTGCCATTTAATTTATTATGATTTCTATATAGTGCACAACACATGATCTCCATTCTGGGATTTTAAAAAATTTGTTTTTCTCATGATTATTTTTCTTCTCTTTGTACTGGGCTTTTGCATTATGGTGACAAAGTGGCTGCATATAGTAAGAGCCTGCTCCACTCCTCCCAGTTTTCCTTGGAGAGAGGCAGTCACTGTTTGCTGTGGTTGTTGATTTAGTGCCTGGGAAGAATGAGGTTTTTTTGGACCCCTTCCTCATCTCTCTCTTGCTAAGGGAGCCTGCGTCATTGAGAAATGTTTAACCTTCTGGCCCTGAAGCAGGACTGGAAACTTTGCTGCAAAATCTAGAAGCTAAAACTGGATCTTGCAAATGTTATTTATGTGAGCTACTCTTTCCTTTGATTTAATTGGGACAGGAGATTGCAGAGCTTGATTTAGAATTTTGAGTAGCAACTAATTTGGAGAGTTAGCAGGGGGGAAAATAATTTCTTTAGTGAAAAATGGTGAGTAACTGACTTAAGGGAAGAGGAGAGAAGAACTGGGAGCAGAAAATGGAAAAGTGTGGGAGGACTTAGTGGAGAAAAATGTCCTAAGATCATAATTCTGGCATTGTCAAGTACTTTAGTGTTTCTTTCTCACTTGTATCAGGAGGCTGGCTGTGCATAGTTTTATTCCTATAACAGAAGTTGGTTGTGGAGAGCCAGGGGCCTAAATTGTGGTGGGAACCTAATTTCCAGGGGGTTGATTTAATAGCAGATACTGCTTCTTGTATATGTCTTATTTTCCCAGACTGCCCACTTTTTTCCTTCTGCCTCCTCCCCCATCCTGGACCATGAGGGTTCTTGTAACACTTCTGCAGAATTTCCAGATGTCTGGCTGCCCTGCTGCGACTGCGCTCCATTAACCGAGAGGGAAGAAGACATTCAGAAATCCCAAACATTTCTGCAGCATAATCATAATAAATCTGACATATCATGAAACTGTTGTGCTTGTGCTAATTAAGTATCTAGTGTGCTGGTAGTACAAAAGAGTAATCCTGATGTGCCCACAGAGTGTTGATTTTATTTCACATGCTCTGGCTGTCTGTACACAGCACATGCCTGTATGTTTATCTTCAAGATATTCCAAACAGAAATGTGGCAGCTCTGTCTCTTGGGACCCAATATCTTTATGGTGAACTAAAATAAAGAAACTAAATTGAAACAAAAATGAAGAAGCTTGTCTCAAGGGTGAAATAACACAAAGCACTTTAAATTATTTGTCCCAATGATGTCGTGACCAGTGGAAGGGAGGGGAAGGAGTTGTACTTTCCTTCACTCCTGTTTTGCAGCAGCAGTAGCAGCTCAGTGCACCTACAGCTTAACCCCAGGTAGCTTGGACAATTGGACTTTGTTGTGAGGAGTTTAATTCACTTTTGAAAACAAAGCCATTAAAACCCTCTCACTTTCCTGTTAAATCAGTGACTCTAATTAACTCACTGAACTTTCTTATGAAATCCCGAGCCCTCAAAAAGAAGGAATGATGAGAGCGTAATGCTAGATTATTTCATCTGGCTTGGGTAATAATTTAAACTCTGTACTGAACAGTGAAACTGAGGAAGCAGATAAACAGTTTCAACTCTGAAATTGTAAGTAGGGTGAGAAAACTACTGAACTCTAGGTCATGGAGCCTCTAAATGGTGGCAGTGGCTGGGTAGTAAGTCCAAGAGACAGAAAAGATTGGCCAGAAAAGAATAATATACAGTGCATGATTGATAGACTCAAAATATTAAGAATTAAATTAAAAGTAAGTGATTCTTAAGAGGATATTAAAAATATGAGCATTTCCCCAGTATGAGGTTTGTCATGTTAGAATTTGCTTTGATTTTACTCTGAGGTTGTTACCTATCTATGAACAGACGAGCAAGTCTCTGGAAAAAGGGTGGTTACACATCTCTCACAGAGTGGTTGAAGTTGGAATGTCATCTTCCACAACCCCCCTGCTCAAGCAGGTTTCCCTAGGGCCAGTTGCTTAGGACTGTGTTCAGATGGCTTTTGAATATCTCCATAGATGGAGACTTCACAACCTCTTTGGGCAACCTGTGCCAGTGCTCAGTTGCACTCACAATAACAAAATTCTTCCTTGATGTTTTTAGGGAACCTCCTGTGTTCCAGTTTGTGCCCATTGACTCTGATCTGTCACTGGGTAACATTTGAGAGGAGTCTGGCTCTGTGTTCTTTGTACCATTCCTTCAGGTTTTTAGATGGATAAGCTCTCTAGTGTGGCCATGGCTCTCCAGTCCTGGGGACCTCAGAGCTTGAGCCAGCACTGCAGGGGTGGCCTCATCAGGGCTGAGCAGAGTACAATCACCTCCCTTGGTCTGCTGGGAACGTTCCTCCTAGTGCAGCCAAGGATGCCTTCCTTAGCCTTCTATGTCCAAGGCTGTCTCATGTTCACCTTGGGGTCCAGTGGGACCCACAGACCCTTTTCTGCCAAGCTGCTTTGCAGCCACTTGGCCCCCAGCATGTGCTGCTGGACCTCCTGGCCCAGCCAGTCAGTTTTCAGTCCACCTCACAGTCTCCTCAGCTGGCTCAGACTGACTTCATCAGCTTCTCTGGGAGGGTCTTGCAGTGTCAAAGCCTCACTGAGTCAGGACAGACAGACAGACAGTATCCACTGCTCTCCTCTCTTACACCAGGTCTGTCTCTGCACACTGTAACTGAAACCTAAAGACAGATTTGCTGTCGTGCCCAGGGAAAAATATTTTCTGATAGGAGAGAATTGTGAATTCATAGTCAGTTCTGGCCTTACTATAGCATAATTGCTAAAAGTAAGCATATGGCAATGTCTGTTCTGTTAAAATTGGTTTTGTTCTAAAGAGTTTGTTCACAAGTGACTTCTGTTTAGCTGGCTGTTAGATGTACTGGGAGCAAGCAGCCAAATTCTCCCAGGTCATAACAACTGGCAGCCATCTAAAAACCATATCTTTTCCCTTTGCATGTTTGTCTATTCAGTTAGATCATCCACCTGCTTGCTTTTATGCAGTCCCACCTTAATGGTCCCTCTCTTGTGTCTGGATTCATAAAATAGATTTGGTAGCCAAGGAAGGGAGGATACATGGATTTCTAATTCCAGTTCTGACACACAGACTCTGTGTTATATGTAAATCTACTTGTTTTAACCTAGTTTATCCGATCAAAATGTTTTTTTTAAAGAGATTTGAATTGATTAGAATCCATAAATGTGAGGTTCTGACTGATAAGTTCTGGTAACTTATACCAAAGCAAGAAGGGAAGATCTTAAAGGGGTGTGAGGCAGCTAATGGAAAATTGTGACTGAAGAGACTTCTCTGCATATTGTTTCAGGTGAACTTACAGATTTTGGAGGAGGCAAGCAGAACAGAAAGCTGATGTCTGAGTCAGAACATCATGTTCCAAGCACACTTTTCTTTACAGTTTTAAGCACTTAGGCTACGTGCCTTCCAATGCTTTTAGGCCAGTTGGTGATTAAAACTCCTAAGATTGGCAGGTTTTGCTGGGGAGAGGATACACCCTCACAGCTACTTGCCTTTTTTCTTTGTTTTCATGGCTGACATTACCAGAAATCTTGAATATGAGATAAAATTTGTTTTAAAAGTAATCATGCTCCTTGCAAAGGAGGCCTGTATCTTTGTCCGCCCTCCCTTTAGATAAAGGAACATAAACCTGTGGTTTGATTGATGCAGAATAGGATTCACTTAAAAATGTAGTCTATGGAGAAGGAATGGTAGTACTGTCAAAACTGCATCTTCCTAAAGTGATAGGCAAGTGAGTCCCATGAAAGGGTTAAAGGATTTCTTCCATCGTAACATGACAAGAATATTTTTCTTGCTAATCAAAAGCTGAGTAATTTAGCAGCATTCAGGTAAAAACTATCCCAAATCAAGTCTAAAATTCTTCCTTTTTTGAGATTTGTGCTTTATGTTTCACTTAAGGTCCGAAAGGTCTGCATGTGTGGAGGGAGGATGAATCCATACAAGACCCTGGAAGTTCTTTCCAGGATCAATGTGTCCATATCATGAGTTTAACCATATCATGGCTGTGTGCCTTGACATTGTCTCAGGTTCATTTTATGTTGTAGCTATAGATTAAAAACTCAAACATACTACATTTTTATATTGGAAACAAATTCAGTTGTTGAAGCCACCATGAGAGCTTGAGATTGGCATTGATATATCCAGGGAATAGCTGAATTTCAGCACTAAAGGAGGAGTTTGAGCATTTGATGTTGGAGGTGATTTATAGATTTTTGGCAATGCAAGAACTATACATTATACATTATACTATACATTATAAAGAGAAATTTATTTCCTATCTCAAATAATCCTGACAATAGCATTTTCTACTGTGAGGTGAGATGAGCATCCATGAGGAGGGAAGAGGAGGCCACTGCTTTTACTGGCAGCTGACCACTGAATTGGTTTAGAGGTACCATAAAGCTTGGTCTCCTACTTTACCTCAACCAAGCCTCCACTGCTACCTGATTGTGACAAAGGACTTGAACCACTTTTAGAGAAAAAGTTAAGAGTTGAAAAAACCCACATCTAAAATGATTAGGGTTGGCTACTAACTTATTAAATGAATGGGATGGTTTATGGTCTTTTTAGAATTATATCTCCATTTGGACAGTTTTTTCAAGTTGTGAAGAAAACCTATGCAATCATAATGGAAAGATAACCTTTAATAACAATCTAGATTCTGAGATTGCAATTGTGTATCAGATTAACCAAGAATAATGGTCACATTAAGCCTCAACAGTGTTGTTACTGCCCATGTAACCAGGGTGTTTGGAGAAGGAAGTAGCTTTCTGGGCAAAAGTCAGACCTGTAATGAAGGTTTACCTAGTAGCAATTGTGCTTGTATAAACTGAAAAGTAAATAAAGGGTTTGCTAATCCTTCCACAATCAGTGTGTGAGCACAGAGTACAGCCTGGCTGTTTCCTCTCTTGTTTAGGTACTTTAAAAATAGACTGCATTTTCCAAGTGTTTGCAGGTAACCCTCTTGTGCAGTTAGTAGGAGGGTTTCATACAGAAGAAACCTTTTATTGCCAGACATTTAAAGGATGTGGGAGAGAGAAGTGCAGGATAGCTTTTGCTCAACAACCACAGGAATTAGTGACATAACTTCTCAAACTCTTAGACATGCCTTAACATGAGGGGAAGGGTATCTTCTTCCTGTCCTTTCCCATGTTACTCCCTCCTAAGACCTATTTGCTGTTTTAAGACAAATTCAAATTGCTTCCTTTTCCACTCTATCCTGCTCACTAACCCCCTTGGTCTGGTAGCCAGAACTTCCTCTGTTTTTCTGCTCTTGAGAGCAAAACCAAATGTTTTGGACTTTGCTGTTTTCACTTGTTCATAGTGGTTTAAATTAAAGCCTGGAATATCTGTAAGAGGAAATGTTTTGAAATGTTTTGAAAAGTCTTGTGCTCAGTCTTCTCCACCGGTCACAGTGTATACTCACATGTCAGTGCTGTTCACTTAAGAGTTGGACTCGATGCTCCTGGTGGGTCCCTTCCAACTCAGTATTCTCTGTCATTCTGTCTGTATGATTTCTGCAGCCTCTGAGTGTTCCTGCTTGTGGGCAGTGGTGGCAGTGGGGAAAGGCACATCTGCAGCTGTGTGAGCACATCTGCCTACCCCTGGAGAAGCTGAAGTTATTTGGGGAGCATGTGGGTGAATGAGCAGATTAACCGTGGGCAGGAAGGCTGATAGAACAATTTTAATTTGAACCTTGAGTGACTGTCTCTGGCTTGAAACCTCTGACTCTTATAACAAGTAAACTGTTGCTCTTAGGTAAGAGCAAGGAACTGTTACTTCCTTTGGTCTGAGTAATTATTTTACAGCAAGACGGGTAATAGGAATATATGGAATTCTGTAGTGAGTCCAGCTGGAGCAGCTCTCAGTTAAGGCCCTGCACTGGAGATACTCTCCCCACATTTGAGATGTGGTTCTTGATGTGTGAGCTCTCACTCTGAAGCTCGTTGGCTTAGCCAAGGTAATTTGAGCTAATCTTTCTAACTTTGCACTGGAACAGAGTGAGAGCATTCATACAACCAGTTCTGGGGGCTCACAACGGGGTGGTAACTCGAAGAAGGGCTAGTAACTTTGAACTGTAAAGAGGTATGCAACAGTGTTTGCATCTAACCAGAATTTATCAACCAAAATGGTAAAAATAACAAATAAGTTGTGCTTGGATATGTGTTTTTAATTTACTTGCTTGTTTTTGTTGGGCTTATATGCTCAGTGGGCTGTAGTTGTTTGGGAACTGGTTGTAAAACTTCTTTCTCTTAATCCCTCTGCTTTTGTTCTACCCTCTATTGTGAAGTTTCCTGTAGTGGACAGAGTCCTTCCACTGCTTTGGTCAGAGAATCCACCTTTTCTTCTCTGGGCTTGAAATCTCTCCTTGGGCAACACCTTTTTGTAGTCAAGGAGCGTATATGCAGCTTTTTAGAGCACAGAATTGACAGAACTGCTCTCAGGGTTTTCTGAAGAAAATCCAACTAAATTAACCAACTTGTCTTCAAAAGTTGCACCATTTTCTTTGGCTGCATAGGTGACACCTTCTGAGCAGATGTTCCCCTCACATGTAGTAGTGTCAGGAGCATGTGCTAACATGCTCCTGATACTACTACTTTTGTTTGCACATGATCTAGAGTATTACAGACCTCTGGACCATTTCCTTCTCTTTATCACACCCAGCTTGCTCAGTGCACTGGGTCCTGGAGGGAGGAAGGAGGAGAGGCATGGTCCATAAGTGAACCAGCATCTTTGCTTCCCTTCCTCTGTATTTTCCCTATTTTCAGCCCTTGTAGCAATATTTCTGGAGTCCCTTTGCAGTGCTGACATCTGAGCTCCTGATCTAGGGAGGGGAGAGGTGGGAAAATCAAAAGTTTTGGCATTGTTGTGGCACACTTTGCTCCTTAGGTCTGCAGAGCCTGGGAGAGAGGTAGGGCTGAGTTACTCATTGCTAGCAGAGGGGGATGGGATTGCTGCTGCTGCCTTTCCACACCTCACTTACCATGTTGACTTGCCTTGCTGGTTGGAAACTGCTTATCTATGGAGTTAATCAAATGCAGATCAGAGTTGCATTCCTTGGGCTCAACTGATTCTTCTTGGTCCAGTGTTTTGCAGATAGGGATCGAGGATTTCATGTGCTTCGTGTTTTCAGGGAAAGGCAAACTGACATTTGGCTGAATCCCAAGGAATGGAGTGGGTGGCAGAGTTTATATATGGGCTGGGGGTTGATTTGGCTCTAGCTGCTGTGTAAAGTTCACTTTGACAGCTGAAAGATGCAGAGAGAAGCACTTTCAGAATTAGAGACAGTGAGGTAATGAGAAAGTGACATAGGGAAGGAAGTGGAGGGGGGGAAGGTGGGGGGAAGGGAGGGCTCAAAACTCGCCTTGACATCATCTGATAGGTTTTCCACCCTGTGCAGCAGCTATTTTTATGCTTTCAACTCACAGTAATTACAGCTCAATGACAGCCAACTTGCCAAAAGCAGGGGTGGTGGTATATCCCAGAGTGGGTTGGAGGACTGAAGAGCTGCTCAGAAGCTACAACAAAAGTCCAGGTTCCCAGGCATGATTCCTGCTGCTGTGACCTATTTTTACATCTGCATGGTGGTTTAGCATTGGCTACCTGTCATGTCTAGGAGTTTTCTGAAAGCTGAATGGCAGCACTAGCTGTCACCAGCTGGTTGAAAATATAAGAGTAGGTAAATTTCAGGCTCTTCCTGAGAACTGGAGAAGCAAAAATGTTCGGTGCTCCCAGCCTCGCTTTTCTTCCTCTTCCTAAAGGTCATTGTTGGTGGGAGGCATTGTTGGTGGATCCTGGGAATATCCACAGTGAACTCACATTACATAGATGTGATCCCTAGCTGAGAAATAAGCAAGTGTCAGTGTGCAGTCTGTATTTATTTTGAAGTATAAAATGAATTGAGTTGTAAGACATCAAAGCTTCACAGTGATGTAGTGCAGCATTCTATTATTTTCCCAGCTTTTGTCTATCTGCTAGAAATCTCAGACAGATCTTCAAATGTAGTGGGCTCATACTTCTTTCTTAGGATTTATCTAGCTTAGACCTTGGCTGAGATCTCTCTCATGTTGCCTGAGTAAGATTTTAGCAATATATTGTTTATATTTCATCATTAAATTATGTGCATGCAGATCATTGCAGGTCTTGTGTCCTGTGAGAACATTATTATTGGGGGAAAGAGGAGAACCTCTGCATTGAACGGCAGAGTGGACTGGAGGTGAAAGGAGGAGAAAAATGCACATTTGAAGGTGGTGGTGGAGATTATGAACACATTTTCTATCTGCTTAATAATTTGAATTTTAAAATATTTTGGGGGAAAGAAACTAATGATGCAGTTTTGTGTTACAGCTGAGCTCATCCAAGGTCTACCCTATGTTAAGATTGGTCTGGCCCCTCTCTTCCTTCCCCTGGCTTTTGAAGATAGAAAGATGCAAGAAAATAATTCATTAACATTTGTGTGTATTTAAGGTACCACTACCTACTCACTACTTGGAGTGGTACCTCAAATGCAAGTGCTGCATTCCATGCCCTCCAGAAGGAGCAGCAGTATCTGTGCAAGCCTGTGTGCTCCTGATGCAGCATCTTGGAGGAAGAATACATCCCCACATTCTGTGTCTTATTTCACACTTGAAAGTCAGAGGATGTACAGCTCAATTCATGTCTCATGGATAGATTATGAAAACTGGGCCTGATGTTTTTCAGATGAGAAATCTGTGGCAAATACTTAGGTGCCCTTGGTAAAGGTGATTGTTTTGCCAACAGCTCTTCTGCCAATTCCAGGGTAAAAGTTGTGCAAGACACTGAATGTTGGGTGTGCATTAGTGGAGTTGATCCTTCTTTTCTGAATTGTTAAGCAACTGAAACTGTTGTTGGAATCCTACCTCTGCTGTGAAATGGGTTTTCCAATCTATCCTGCTGATTTCCAGAGTAACTGTCAAAGTTACTTCTTACAGTGCATTGATATTTCTGTCCATGTGATTGCTGATCAGACTTTCAGATCTCTTACCAGTACACCAGGATCCAGTAAAACAAATTAAACTTTTAAAAACTTTCTTTATGTTTATAAACAGTGGCAATGGTATCAGTGTTTTGTACAACAGGTTGCTCTTGGCCTTTACTTATCTCTTAGATTCCATGTTGTGCAAGAAGACCCACAAGTGCTTGCTTGTGTATTGAATGTATCCTCCAGTCTAGGCCCTTTTATCCATGTCCTCTTTGGAGTGCTGTGGCCCAGATAATTTGGATAATTACTTTCTTTTAGAACACTAAATAATGCTGTGGGACAAATTTGATACTGTAAGACAAAATTTCAGAATACCTTCCTCAGCAAATAAAATATTTACCTAACTACCATTGAGGCAGTCAAGTGTTTTTCGATCCAAGCTATTTTCTGCACAGGAAAAAAGAAAGGTGTGTCTGTGTACATATCTGCAGTTCTGCAGTAATACATTGAAAGGATTAGATCTTCATCAGTTCTTAAAGTTTTTTTCATCAGAACTTGGACGTCTTCAGGCTGCTTTGGCAATACCTGGGTATTGGCAGGTTTGCTGCATGAGCAGCCAGCTCATGTTTCTCAGGTTTTGTATGCAGTAGTGACCTGCTAACGCAGAGGCCCTGGTTGGCAAAATAACAGTAGGTTCTGACCTCTGTAGCTGAATCTTGTCTTTTTTACCATCCAGATGGTATATTCTTTCCAGGAAAAGTAGAACTGGGTCTGGCACTGGATAATTGTTCTTTAGTTACTACAGTTATGGGACCTCCCTGCTCAGAGTATCAGGCCGGACTCAATGTGCAGTTTTGTGTTGCTGCTGAAAGGGGAGATCTGGACAATGTGTTCCTTTATCTGCTCCTTCATCCTTTCTTTAGAACTCTTGTGGTGTGCTGGCTCTCTTTCCCAAGGCAGCTCCCCACAGTGCAGTGACTGCGAATGCTCACGCAAAAACAGGCTCTTCTATTTGTGCAGTAATTTGACCTTACTGGCTAAAGTTCAGTGTGAGACTGAACCTTCACCTGATTTCTACAAATCCTAAAATTAAGATGAAAATTTCTGTTGAGTATATGATGGTAATTCAGGAGTAGTGCAATTACAGGGCTTTATAGTATCACCAAAGGTGTGTTTTTACTCATGGGAAGATTGGAGGTTGGATTCTTTCCTGGGTGAAGGTTGAGCATTTCAAAGTAAGAAGAGTATTGTTGAAAGTACTCAGAAATGTCACTGATGCCATCCAGCATTTGGTTGAATAGTACTTTTCTTAGATATTACTTTCATTATTAGAGACATTTTTTCCCTGATTGTAATTCCAGCCTTGCTTTATAAAATGGCTTGAATGCCTCTCAGACTGTTTGGAAATGAGAAAATTTTGTCTTGATTGGGATGGGAACAGAATATGAATTGGAAACTGTTCCTGTAGTGTTTAGAGTATTCATCTTTTTATTTTTGTAATGTCCATGTGGTTATCTTTGTTGATTACTATTCATATTTTTTTCCTGGAAAGAAGCTAACAAGAGTACTTTTATTATGTATGTGTAATCATTGGACATATATATATATACATACATATATATATATACATACATATATATATATATTTTTAAATTTTTTTTTACCCCAGACTTCATTGCACTTCTTATGATTCATGCTTAGCAAAATTAAAAACCAGCACAGCTACCAGCTGTACTGGTGAGAGTACCTCCTGGTTGTTGCTCAGCTGGAACGTGGCTTTCCCTGGCCACTTCCAATTCCAGTACCATGCTGGGGAGTGTGTAAAACCAAAACTTGTCAGCCATGTGGCATCTGTTAATGGTACACATGAAATGGGCTGTAGATGAGGTGGCTGCCCCCATACAAACACAGATTCTGAAGTTCTAGTGCCTGCAGTAGAGGGTTATGGATTTGGGGCTGCAGATTATCTTCAGGTAGGTGTTTCTACTAGGTTGGGAGAACAGATTTAAGGGAAGAAGGGGTGAGAATATGTGCGTGCACAGAAGTATCCTGCTCTTACCTGTGTGTGGTCTCAGGTCAAAGGCATATGAAGACTCTTGTTTCTTGGATTATCAGTTTAGCTTTCTCCACAGCTAATGCTCTTGTTTCTAAGGGTTTAAGCAGGAAGGGAGAAAAAGCTTCTGCACTCAGAGCAGGGGTATTCTCCTGGCTGTGTGCACAGCGTGCTTACAGTCGGGAGATGCAGGGGGAGAGAGGGCTCTGCTCTATCACATGATATTGCCTGTCTGGCAGGTGTCTGCAGTGTGAGTAGAGAAACCAACTGTTCACTATTTTGGGTGAATGAGGTTGGCTGTTACTGCAAGTGGCCCCACAGAGAAGTCCACGCATCTGTTGATAAGCAGTGCTCTGCATACTGGGTGCCTGAATGCTTAGAGCTGCTTGCTGAAACACTGAAGTTTCTGTTTCAGCTTTGAGATCATAGGAGGAAAAATTTTGCCAAGAGCCTTGCTGGTTTTAATCTTTAGATGTTGGCTGTCAGGCTTTGTCTGTGCCTACAGAACCTCTCTGTTCTGATGCAAGCACAGCCTTGGAATCAAGCAGGAAACTGATTCTTTTTCTGCTCTACCGCTTGGTGCAGTGACCGAAACCTGGTAGAGAGGGATTGCAGTTGGGTCTCTTGTGAGGATTAAGCACCCCTTCCACTTGCCTGGACGCCTCCTGTGATACAGAATCCGCCTTCAGGTCCAGGGATTTCCTCTAACATGTTGGATAAAGCCAAGACACTGCAGCCTGCCTATGTGGGGATTGTGCCGCTCGCAGAGACTGTGTCAAAGCAAGGCAAGAGCTGTTCAAGCACGTATCAGGATTCATACCACAGCTTACGAGAAGGTTAGCAGGCTCTGTGCTCTTAAATCCCTGTATGATTCATTTGTGGGGGCTTCATTTTGATTTTTTTTTTTTTTTTTTTGGTGGGTTTTTTTCCACTCCTGCATATTGCCTGGTTTTTGCTTTCTGGGCAGTAGCCCAGATTTTGGGTTTCCCACTGACTCCTGTGACCTCTTGTCCCTGAGGGCATTAAGCATGTCACTCTACAAGCCTGGAGCTTTGTATGAAGTGACTTGCAGTGCTGGGATCTTGAGACAATTGCATTTGGAAGTTTTGGTTTCAAACTTAACATTTCTTCTTCTCCCCTATGTCTGTAGGCCTCTTGTGAACAAGGTTTTAAGGCTGTTTCCTTAAGGGTGTAAAGGCTTGTTCTGGAGTGGCAACTGTGCCTTGAAGAAGATAAGAGTACCATGTTTTAAGTGTCTCTATGTTCTTGTTTTGAGAGCATGCAAGGAATGTTGTGTTATATCTAAATGTGATTTTGTTTTAGTTGTTGGTATTCCGCAAATATGTGTGATTTTTTTAATGAGTATTTAACAATTCTGAAATACTACGTAGACAGAGAGAGGTCAGATTCCAGGGAGTGATATCTAAAAGGAAAGAAGAGGATCTGGAGGGATTGAAAAAGATTGAGAAGATGAAAACAGGCAGTGATCCATTCATAGTGCACAGCATTATAAATATCAACAAACAGGGACTGGGAAAAGATTACGGAGAAGAATGGCAGAACATCACAAAAAGCCAATGGCAAGCAGCAAGGTTTATGTTTTATCAGAAATACTGGATCTGTCTATCTACAAGTGAAATTTTAGTAGGAATTTGCAGAAGGAAACAAAGATCTGGAGTACAGTGGCCTCAGAATAAGGTGATGACTGATTTTAAGAGCGAGTAATGTCATCTGAAAGGAGGGGAAAATAACTTTCTCACATTTTGCACAGCAAAGCAAGATAAAGGAGGGGTAGGTGTTGAGGACAATTGTCCAGATAGAATAAGGCCATGTTTGTTGCATAAAGATGGCCAGTGTGGAAGAGGATTTTAGCAGTTGCATTTAGAGGATTTTTCTCTGGTATGTAGTCTAGGCCTGCTGGAGCTGCCAGACAAACCTGTTAGGTTTCTGCCCTCAATTGTCACTCCCCCTACCAAGCCTATTTAACATCTATCAAGAGCTAGTTTGTTGTTAATTTAAAAAAAAAAAAAATTACTATTTTTGTTGCATGTTTTCATTGGAATATTCTTTGTTGAAGTACTATGGAGAAGGAAAAGAAAACTGAAGTCCAAGTCCTCAAATTCAAGTTCAGGAGTTATAAATCCATTAGTATAGGCAGTGTTCCCAGATTTCGTTATCTGCTTTGGAGACATAGAGCTGCAGCACATCAATCTTCAGAGGAAAAAAACAACCCAAAATTTAAAAAAAGCCAGAACTTGCATCTGTCCTCTTTTTGCAGCATTGGTTTTCACAGAAGGTGAGCACTTTGCATTTGGATGTACCAGTATACATCTTTCATCCAATCACTAAGTATCACAAGCTGTACAGTGGGATAACAAGGAAAAAGCAATACTGTCTTACTTTAATCAATATAAAAAGGTTTGTTGCTGTCTCAAGTTGAAGTGAATTAAGGCCATTGAAATCTTGTATAATTCTGGTTATTGGAAAAGCTTTGTTGACTCTGCAAAGTCCAGCAAAACCATCAGCCTACCCCATGGCTAATTCATGATGCTCTAATGGCACATGTGATAAGGAAAGCTGCTTTCCACCAGCTACCAAGTGAAGGTTAGGAAACAGAAATAGAAGCCAGCTTCTTTCCTGTCAGATGAAGAAAATAATAACACTTCAGGTTTGCTGCTGCTCCATTCAAGTCTCCTGCAGTCTTGGGATGCCTGTTGTATTTATTCTGTAGCATGCACTGTATTTTGCAGAGCCAATTCTTATGGGCAGCAGAGGAACAGATGCATCCATGTGTAAACCCTTATGGAAATCCAGAATTAGCATTGAGCTGAGACTGATGACTGTTGTGCCTTAGTTTTTGGTCTCCCTAAAAATGGGACAGCTTAGTTTCATTGTCACCAAGACAGAAAAAGCATGCATTTCTCTTCCTGACTCTTAATAAAACTGGACAAATAGGGGCTGTCTGTACTAACAGTGACAATGCTCATCTATTCTCTTAATGATTCTCATGAGAAGCAGCTATCTGGAATAGACTACATCTTGCTTCCTGATTTCTGGAAAACAGATGTCTCCTAAATCTGATTTATTTCTTTTTTTTTTTGAATTAGGACTTGACATTGAAGTTTGGGAACTGGTGATCCTTTCTACACAGAAATGGATTTGACATGCAGAAGTCAAAGAACTTAAGCTTGTATTTTTCAAAGTATGTGTTAGGGCAGTTATTTGCAAAATTCCTAGAATTCAGGAATCCATAAACATGTTTTCTATTCAAGAATGCCTTGGAGTGATTTAGTCTTTAGAGCCCAGTTTGCAGTTCCTAGATCAGTTAACACAGCAGTATGGTAGCCCCTCATGAGAGATATGAAGAGGGAATTGCAGAAAACTACTCAAAACCCAGTTAGCATTCACATGAGTTTAGCTTAGAATTAAGTACTTCCAAAACTAAATTCCAGCTTTTCCACTTCCGTACCACATCTCTGTACCTCTGTGCTACATGCTCTTCATGCTCTTACACGAAACACTTTTTTTTCTTTTTTTTTTCTTTTTTTTTTTTTTTTGGCAAGTCCTCCCTTCACAAACATTCAGTGTGACTCGGGGCCTGACACTGAAACTCACCTGTCTTTTTCCAAGATTTGTATCTCAGGGCCCAGACACAGGAACAAGTTTCTGCATGCCATCTGATCTGCACGAACTGTGTGCACATTCTTGGTCCACAGCAAATGGGAGGTAATTTGAGTTAGCTTAGCCTTTGATTAAACTATTAATATCTGTTCAGTACTTTGAAGAGATCAGGAGTCGTGCAAGTGCTTGTTAGCATTTAACTTTCTTCAGGAGTAATCTAGACTTTATTGTCATTACACCTGCAGCACCTGAAGGTCCAGCTGGCCCTGGCCCCACCTCATCCAGGAGGGCTCAGGAAAGCTGCATGAGTAGACTTGGAAGCTCTCAGTCCCAAGGAAATCCCCAGCAAGAAGGCAGCCCCTGCACCCAAGGCATCTCACAGGAATGCAGGGTGACATTTTTCTGTAAAGGGTGATCTGGGTCTTCCTGCTTCAGAGTGGACCTGAAGTTACTGTAGGGACGTGTGTGAGCAAAGCAAATTCATGGATAAGCAGTGTCAGAAACCAGTCACAAAACACACAGATGCCTTTCTGAATTATGGCCTAATGCATCCCACTGTTTGGAATTATTTATGCAAATAGTGTTCTGACACATTAAAACACAGAAAGAAAATGTGTTGAATGTACGGGGAGCTGATCTGCTCTGGCATTTCTTATGGCAGATCCAGAGGCACACCAGACTCCCTGTATCCTCTTGCTGCAGCCACAGCCTGTGACTATGCTTAAAAGTAAGAGGTGCAGTGAAGGTAAGATAATGATATATTTATGTGAAGTGGCTTGAAGTTGACTCAATTTAAATTTATTTTTGTTTAATAGGCAGTGTGCCTCATTTGGCTGTGAGGACTAGAGGTGTTTCAGGGTATTTGTTAACTCTGTGACGTGAGTGGGAAGCTTGGGGAAAGGGTTAACACTGAATGACCAGGGTTTTTGTAAGTCAGTTGTTATCAGTGAAAGAAGAGTCATAGCATTATCCCTGGAGCTGAATTCACATGTTTTTTCAGTCCTGATGCTCTAATGTGTTTTTGATTTTTTTGGATATGACATGTTTTTCCCCTCTTGCAGTTTACTAAACTATTCCTGTCAGTGTAATGATCCCCAGCTGTTGCTTTAGCCCTAGCTATTTTCATGCTGGGAATGGGAAGAGGAGGAGGAGAGGGACAGAGGTTAACTTGTTTACCACACTGTGATCTACTTAATTTGTCAAAAATGGCTATTACAGTGCTTTCTGTAGTGCAAAGTAATACTAAAAGGAAAGAGTTGCAGACTTGGACCTGCAAGAGTAAGGAGATGGAAGGACTCAACACATGCAGAAAACAAAAAAGAGTAGAAACTGGGTGTGGTGCGATGACTACAGCTGTCAGTAGCATTTATGCAGGCAATGCTTTGAACTGGTAATGATACCAAGTAAAATTTCCAGTAAGTACTTTCCTGCCCTGTCAACTGAATTTTCTTCACAGTGGAACTGAGCTTCACATTCAGTGGCAGTGGTGCTGAGGTACTGATAATCCCAGCAACTGGAACACATATTAATAAAGCTTGAAAACGCTTGAGTGGCTTTCATATTTTTGATTTTTTTCATAATTATCTGTTGTTTCTTTTTTCAAGAAAACATCTCTATTTATACTTTTAAACAGCAGATGACTGATGCTTGGATTTCTCAGGAGATGTTGAAAAGCAGCTGCTTTTTTTGAAAATGGAACCATGATATTGGAACTCAAACTGCTTTCTTTGCATCCAGAAAAAAACTTAGGAGTCCTTGTCCGAAGATGAGGGTCAGTGACAGGAGTGATTTTCCTTCTGCTTTTTGATCCATCTCAGGCTGCCTATGTAAATCTTATCTCGGTAGTTTTACCATCCTCAAGATCTGTCAGTGGTCACCCTGATTTTTCATCATGCTGTCACACCTGCAAGTCATTGATCAACAACTTAGTGAACATCTACACCAAAAATAAGTGCCCGCTCAGATCTTTCATTTCGTGCCCCAACTCCCATATCTCCTGTCTTTTCTGAGCATTGAATTACTGATTTTGTCACCTGCTGCATCAATAAATTTTAATCCAAAATGTAGAAGCAGCACATTTTTTGGCAAGAACCTCTGCAGCCTATGTAGAAAATGGATACGACTCTTGATGTGGCTTAGGCTTATCCAATTAAAATGTGTAGTGAGCCTGTGGAGCAAATTGTGCTGCTTTTTCTTGCAGAAGGCTCCTCAGGATGCATCATCTGCCCAAGGGCATTAACATGGAGCAAAATTCCTAGTTTCTTTCTTTTACTTGGGCTAGTAAAGTAGATACAATGTTTTTCCCTGGCACTATGTAATATTTAGTAACCTGGTATCTCTCCAAACTAAGAGCAGACCTGCAGTAGCTGAAATATGGTGGTTGCTAAGAAGAACTGCAAAATTTTTTTGCTCATCAGTGTATTCAGGAGAGATGATATGGGTAGAAGAAATGTGCAGGTGATCTTCTGTCAGTTTATTGTGCAAATAATATAATCAGCATTCTTTCAAGTGAACAAAGGTTTGAGCTTTCCAGCCTGCAGTTTTGCCATCTAAAGTGATGTTGGTCTGATGCAGCTAACAAGAAATGTGAAAGAAGTTGGTGATAAGGAAGAGGATATATTGCTTTGGGACATAAATTCTTTGCAAAATTGACTGTGAAAATTGGTGCTTTCTTGACAAGCTTATTTTAAAACTGGCTTTCAGAAATAAACAGCTGTAGAGAAAACCTTTTGTAAAAATATAGCTTTTTGAGAGTATTCAGTGGAAGTGCCTATGATGGACTTTTCTCCATCACAGGGACAGGAATCATCTGTTGCAATCATGCCTATAAAGACCTTGTTCTGTGGTCTCTGTCCCCAAAGGCAGCTCAAAGGCCTGTCACCATTCTGAGTGTATTTCCCATAACAACTGCTGTACCAGCTGACACATTTAACATCTTTTTGGTAACCTTCCTCACCGAAACACTTGTCAGGCACAAACATTTTGCTGCCCAGCTGGGTTGCTGGGGACAGAGCTGAGTGATGCTATCTGGGTGATGGAAGCAAGAGATCCTTCCATGACCCAGAGAGAAGTTTTGACATTCTCTGTGTGGAGTTTCTGTGGCTTCCTGCTGCTCCATGTCTCTCCAGCAGTAAGTGCATGGAGACTACAGCTGTGTTTTTGTAGGATTGGAATGTGGCAGTAGGTATAATCTTTGGTTCCTCACCTCTGCAAACCTCACAGCACTGCTGGCAGCCAGAAGCTCCCGGTGCATAATTTGATCAGTATTGCAAGCAACATGTAACCTGTCCCTGCAAATTGTTGTATGTTCTGCTTCTTATTTTGGGGGATGTTCTTTTTAGTCACTTTAACCCTTCCTAAGCATTCATGCCTCTTTCTATGTTACACTTAGGTGTGAAGGTCCTTCTAAGGCTGCTTGCAGCCCTTTTTCACACTCTGATGGGAGATTCTCCCTTTTCAGAAGAAGAAGAAGACAACATTTTAGAAGTAGATGCTAAACTAACTGTACCTTTGTGTCTCTCTGAGAGACTCTTTTACTGCTGCTAATAATATCTGTCACATTGGCTGCAGGCAATGCAGAGGATTGTATCTTCAGGACTGACATGTGACAGTGAATCTTAACTACTGCTGCAAACGCTGTCCCCTGCAGCCACTTCCCTGCCTCAGTGCTGGAGGGAGCCACAGAAGGGGAACGTGGCTGCCCTTCCCCTGCTTTTGTGCAGGATGTGAGTGAAAGCCCACCTCCATTACCAGTTGGAGAGAATCTTGACGTGTGTGTGATCTGCTGCTGCTGGCAGTCCCCTCTGTGCCCTTCAGCAGGGGACTGAGCCAGCAGTAACATTTTAAACATCTGCAGAATTTGTCCATCAGTCTGAAGTCAGTGGTCACGCAGGCCATTCTGGACTGTTGGGATTTTTTGGTTTGCTGATTGATCTGTTACACAGAATTATGTTATTTAAATATTTATAGCTCTGATAGCACATTAAGCCTCATAGCTTAAATTGTTCAGTGCTATGGATCTTCCCTCATGGCAAAAACCACAATTGTCAGTCCTGGAGATGTGTAGTCCAAAGTTTTTTTGAAAGAAAGTAAATATCCATTGAGAAAGGAGGTAAAAAACTGTAGATAGATGTTGAAATTGAAATCAATGAAAAGATTCTGAGGGACTTTGATGTGCTTTTTATGTGTAATGCAAATTCTGGGGCTCAGCTTCCACTCTGGGCTCTTGTGGAGGAACTGATTTCTAATGTAGAATGATATGATGGCACAGCTGAATCTTGCAACTTTTTTACAAGTAGCATCAGAATTCTAATAGAATTTGTACTTAAACAATAAAGAAGGTGTCAGACTGTTGGAGTGCAGAGGCCAGGATCTTTATTTGAGCCTCAGATGCCATGACTGTGGCCAGTGTTCTTTGCAGTCTTTGAGAAAACAGCAAAGATGTTTTAAACTACCATGAGTTAAAGAAATATGGTAATTCCTTGTAGTATCCACCTGAAGTTCTTGCTAAGAGAGAATGCTGGGGCTTGGATAGAAGCTGGTGAAAGGAATGCTGACTGAATAGGGAATGCTCTGAGTCTTCCTTGTGCATGTAGTATGCACCTTGGACAAAACCACTTTTGTTTCGTGTCCCACTAAGTAACTGTCAGCACATGAACCAGCTGAAGCAGGGGGATGCTCAAGCTAGCTGATGTAAAATTATAAGGCCCAGCTTTCTGAGTTCCCTGTATAACTAGTTAATTATTACTTTTAAGAACTGCTGGTTTTTATTTAACTTTGTAAACTTCTAAGTAATTTTTACTACTACTAGTGGTAAAATGCATTGGCTCTCATTTGCATTTGGTTTCAGCAAACCAAAGATCTTTAGGTGGTTAAAAATCCGAAATGGTCTTGGAAATACAGAATCATTCCATGTTTTAGAGGAAAACCCCAAAACACAGCTCATATGTCGAGGTGTCCCAGCTGAAATTTTGCCACAGAAATTCTGTGGTGTCTATGCCATTAGATGATTCCTGTGAAGGGAACTTGCAGCCTCTATCTGTAGAGGGTGCCCTGTGGCAGAAGGAAGGCTGAATCACTGGGCCAAACCCAGTCTCTCAGAAATGTTTGAGGAAGTTTGTGACCTTGATCTGTGAGGCTGTTTGTGCACTGCAGCACTCTGTTGGAGTAGAAATTCAATTATGGGTGGCAAATTATGAAGGAAAAGTATTTGACCATATCTCCTTTGCTGCAAGGAGAATGGAAAGATTTGCTCATCAATTTTAGTGTTATAAACATATCTAATCAATCATATGTTTTATGGATGTGTCTGGGCACTGTCTCAGTGCTTGATTTCATTTCTGCTTGTAAGAAACCCACAAAAACACATCCCTTGAACTCAAAGATTTAAATACAATGAAAAATTGTTCAGATTCTGACATAACTCAAAACATTAGATTTTTAAATTCTGTATAGTTTTGAAAAAAAATATAAACAACTCCTGTGTATCATCTTTATGGAAAATGAAATGGTTTGAGCTCTTTCTTCTTTTAGGCAGAGATACTCCTGTCTTTCCAAGAAAAAAATTAAAGGGTTTGAACTTGTGTTTCCCTTGTGTAGCTTGCCCTTTGTACTGTTACCTTAGTAGACAGCTGTACATCTAATTGTCAGGATATATCTACCCATTCCTTCTTTTTTCTTCATTTGTCCCCATCTGCCATGTCATATTAAATTATCTGGGAGAATGTCTTTCTAGAGTCTTCTTTGCAAGCTGGTTAAGGGCAATGTTAGTTCCTCCTTGTTCATTGTTTCATGGAAAAATACCAATCACTATAGACTGTGACTCAAGTTTACACAGGGAAGTGGGAAATTCTCTGTGTTTTTCCCTCCTCAAGAATTCTCTTCCATCTCTAAATAGTAACAATGGATATACAGATGGCATCAACAAGTACTGATTACAGTTAATATTTACTGTATTATGATACCAGGGTCAATTTTAGGTAGACCTTTCCACCTAGGTATTTTGTTACAGGTCATCTTGTTGGATCATGCATGGTAGCCAGATTCCATGGATATGGATATGTGCCTAGTTACTCACATGCTTAGTTTTCACCTAGCCAGTACTACTGAGACAAAATGATTTTATAAGAATCAGTACCCTGCACAGAAAGCAAAACAACTTTTCCTGTTGACAAGCTTGTTGTACATTTTTACATGTTGCATATCTTACTAAATATACCATGTTACATGTATTTCAGCTGAATTTCTTAAAATTGTATTTTAACAGTTTCAGCAAATGCTGAGATGGGTTATAGGTGTACCAAGACTTTATGGTTAACAGTGGGCTTCTATGTGTTCAATAGAAACACTTCTGTACTAATAGTAACAAACTTGTCTGGTTTTAAAATTTTAGTATCAAAGAAGACAAAACTGGCATTGCATTGAGAGTATCAGTGAAAAAAATGATGTTAACTTCCCCTGAATCTTAAATGTGTAATGGAAGTGGCAAGAGTTAAGTCATGAAGGAAGAAGGTAAAGGTAAATACTGTAAAATGCACAGCAACTGCTAGTCTTAATTTTAAATAAACATGAAAATAATCCTGCAAAATTCAGCACAACTTTCATGGTAATAATCAAGTTTGCATTTATTTGGAGTCATATACATGAGTAGCTCCTGTGAAATAAGCACATTCAATTGTGTGCAATACTGAGACCAGATCTCAGAAGTAACCAAGTAAACTTCTCAGGCTATGAACTGGTTCTTCCTCTAGGATGTCCACATTTTACCACCAGAGCCAATGCTGACTTGAGCCTTGGAGTATCTGTTCTGTCCTGTCTGGATCTTAGATCATATTATGTCTTGGTAGCTGGATGGCGCTACTGATTTTGGTTTTGTTTGTTTTGCTGTGTCCTAACAAAATTAAAATTGCTGTGAATGCTGGTTTTATCTTCTAAGTACAGTTTTTAATTAACATTAATGTGATGTCTACATTTATCAAATTTGATATTAAGCCTCAAAAATGGCCTGCTGAAGTAGCTTGTTGTTCTGTGCTCTGTGTGAGCCAGCTACCTTGTGGTAATATGAGAATGGAAATAGATCCTTTTACTTTTGACTGTGTGCTTCTGATTGCATATTCTTTAGGGACCACTTTCCTCTGTAGGTTGGGATTTTTGTTTCTGCTAAATTAGCTGTATCAAAGAATCTGTATTTGTCTCCACTAAGAGAACTACTTAATGCCATAACATTGACTCATTAAAAGATAATACAATATTCCATCATCCTTTGAAAACATCTTTTTACATTTTTCCTATTTCATATTTCTATTCCAGTGGCATCCTCCCAACAATAAAGAAATATTGCCCTGAACCTGTTTTTTTTTTTTGTTTTTAGCCAAAACCAGTCTTCTGGAATTTGCTCATACAGACCATCAACAGGCATGTGTAAGCTGCATGCCATGTTAATGATTCTATATGACCCAATATTTTGACCCGTAAAAGCTTTGAAGAGTGTGATTTTATCAAGAAACAAGTCCTTCTTGTTCTGAGAGTGACAGTCAGTTCATTTTCTCTTTTCCTTGTCTTCCTTGTCTTTTTATGTTCTTAATTGACCAGTCACTCTTTTTTTTTTTCTTCTGTACTTTCCAGCTGCTTTTTAAAGCTGCTGGGCATTTGAGAGCCTGAAGGCTTTTAGAAGTGCTGGATAGTAAAAACCAACCCTGGTGTGATGTGGCCTCCATTGCATCCTTGGATTATTGCTAGCACATCTACTGTGAAGTACTTTGGAAGTTGTTGCTTTGGAGGTGAAGAAACTCTTCTGTGTTTTAAGAATCACTTGATAGAGGGTTTAGGTCTACCTCAGGCAGAATCATCCTCCTGTTTTCATCTGTACAAATGTTTAATGCTTCCTAAGAGGATAAGAAATAAGAGGTGATCATGAAAAAATGTTCAAGTCCTCTATACAAGACCTGCCTGTGATGCAGTGCTCCCCAAACTGGTCCAAGACACCTTTCCATCTCAGCATGCTGCAGCAGGATGTGCTGATTTCTGCATTTCTGTGAAAAAGTCCTCTTTCATCACTCTCAGAACCTGCAGTATGGAGCTGCTCCTGATCCCAGTTTTGTTTCCTGTTCAGGATCTGCTTCACAGACCTCTGTGGGTGCAGGGAGGGAGGTCCCAGTCCTGCTTCTCACAGAGGGAAGACCACAAAAGTAGAGGCTTTTGCCTCTAGTGTGAAAGGCTGTTGTAACAGTTGAAGAGACCAAACCAAATTTTCTCTCTGTTCTTTACCTTTCCAAACTCCATTTTCTTCCTAGCATGGTTGCTAAGGAAGAGCAGAGGAAGCTGCCTGCATTTTAATAGCAGCCCTTGCTGCTTCAGTAGAGAAAAGAAATAGTGGAATGTGAGATAGTCTCAAACAGTAAAGGAATAAACTTCTGCTTAATTTTCCCTTTGTGTAGACTTGCTTCAAGCTATTCTTTAAAATGCATTGAGATGAACAGAACCTTATGGCTGCTGCTCCCAACAACAGTGGATGCTTGCAAATTGTGAGGATCAACAGTGTGTCTGCTGCTTCTCCTTCACCCCACAGAGGGACATGAATTTTTGGCATCCCCTTCCCAGGGTAGCAAACTGTCATGTAATCCCTGCAGTTTGGGTGTCATTTACAGTCTGCTTCACTTAAATGCTTCTCTGTTAACTGCACAGTCTGCTTAAATGCAAAGCCAGCATGTATTCCCCATCAGCAGTGGGGAATAAAATGGATTTAGTGGATTAAAATGCTGTTAGGCTCAGAAAATTGCCTTTAAAAAGGCCCAAAAAGTTTGCTTTTCTTTGTTGGTAACCCCCATTCTAGCACGTTCTGTGTGGTGCGGGGTATGTTGTCAACAGCACCAGAAAAATGCAGCTCTAAACCAGAAAAAGTTATCTACTTCAGTAACTTAAGATTGAAAATTAATTTTGACCATTGTATTCTCACTCACTGATCACAAACTATCACAGCTGTTTTTTTCTTACACCTTCTTGTGGACCCACGTGTAATTTGGTACACAAACAGCCCTTGGCTGCTTCTGCACAGAAAGGTGTTGCAACTGGAGTTTTACAGATGCTGCCCTTGCTGGTGAATCTAATCTGGCTTCCTGTTGAAACATGAAAAAATCTAATGCAAGTCAACATTTGTTTTGTAAGCTGGCACAGCTGAAAAATGCTCACAGACCATTTTTTGGTGTGAGGGAAAGGTTTTCCTACCACATCTCCAAGGAACTGAATTCAGTAGGATATAGCTTCCACAGAAAACAACAGCTGGTGTGCTATATACTCAAAAGCTGAATTTGGCATTTGCTTCTGGTCAAATGTGACTATTTAATCAGAAAGTAGGAAAAAAATTCTCTTCTTAGTGTAATTGGAAGGGCTGCTGGCTGAGTGGTAAGTGGAAAGGTGACTTCATCCTTCAGAGCAGTGGTTACATGGCACTGTGATATTTGAGGTAGAGGCCCCAGTTCTGCACAAACAGCTGTGCCAATTTTGGTCAGCAAATACTCTGTGTCATCAGATTTGTCTTTTATTGTTGCATATTATAATTAAGCTGCTTGCATATGGTGTTATACAAACTGGACTGAAAAATTGGAAAGTATATGTGGGCTGAGATGGTGGCCTAGAGGCACATCTCCTTAGTCCATAGTCTCTGACCCTCACAAAGTAAACCTGGTCAGGCCTGCTCAGTGCTAGGCCTGTGAAAATTCTCCTGAAATTCCTTTGACACTACAGAAAGGTAGAGGTGTTGAACTAAGTGGCAAGTTCTTATTGCAGCTTGTGCTGTATTAGTGCTTCCTTGTGAGTTAGAAGGATGCTGTAGCCACTCAGTGCTTTCAGAATGGGCTCTCCAGAGGTGCTGAACAATGTACAAATAAATGAGCATTAAATTGCTTTTTACTGTCTTTACTTATGCTTGCACTTTCCTCGACTTAGATAATGAAGTTGGGCTAATTTCACTTGTTCTTCAGTACTTTTGCTACCTAATTACATGGTTTATTTATTGGGTTGCAAGGATGAATTCTTCTGTCAGGCAGACTGCTTTCATTGAATTTACAAAATTGATAAATCACGCCTGTGAGCATATAGCCTTTCTTGTTAATACACAGTTTGTGTCTTGCACTTCCTATTTGAGCATCCCAGCCCGAATTCCAGGGAGTTCTGCCTCCTTCAGTCCCTCTATAGGGTTTCTTTTGGCTCTAGCAGCCTTCCTTCCTTCCTGATCTGCACTGCTGCTCATGCTGTCCCAGTTGTAATCCACCATATGGCTGTGCTTAATCATTACCTTGGTTGGGTGACCTTAAGTATCACTTGGGATTCCTGGCAGGAAAGGTTTTGCAGAAATGTGAGCACAGAGTCCCTTTGGTAGTGAGTCTGTGTTCACTATAATGTGCACAAGGTCTCACCACAAGCTGCAGTTCACAGCCCTGCTCTTCGTCTTGCTACTTTTTAAAAAACAGGAAATACAGGGTATTTTATTAATTTCTTGTCACAAACCTGTCCTGGTATGTGAGACAGTCTTTGAAAAGAGATTTTAATTTTATTTTTCTCTATTGAAATGCTGAGATGCAGAATCTGCAGTCTAGTTTCTGCAGTAGTTCTAGTCACACTACTAAATGCAATGTGGTTTAGAAATAGAAGGGCAGGCACGCTGCTCCTCCAGATTTAGGTAATGAGCTGCAAAAAACAACTTAGCTCATCATAGATATTTGTTCTTGCTTCTGCTTACTACTGATGCACCCCTGAACTACCACCAGAGTTGGAGCTGTCCTGAAATAGGTGCAAGCTCTTTATATTAATTATATACTGTTAAATCTGAGCTGCCACCAGCTGTGAGTAGCTGGTCCTGGAATATGCCTAGGGGTTCCTTGTTGAGAAAGTTTTGTGCTAAGATGAACACAAAATAATCATGACATGCTGTATTTACTAATAGGGTGACTCTGTTGGTAGTAGCTGTATCACAATATTATTTGTCATTTAATACATCTCCCACCAGTGCAGTTCTCCTCTACCCTTCTTAAACTGCTGGCAGTGGTCCTCTGTCTTAGCTCCCAGATTTCTCTGGAATGTTTTACTAATTCTTGGAATGGTCCACTAGTGATATGAAAACATTGTTCAAAATTTAATTGGTAACATTTCATACTTGTGAAATAAGTTATGCCCACCTTTGAGTGGGAAAATCTGACAAGGATACAAATCCCACAAAATATTGCATATAGCAGAAGGGCACCAGTTTGGAACTTATTTTCTAGCCAGCAGTTATACACTGCTCTTTGTATGACCTCATTTATTCTTAAATTGAAAATTAATTTACAGGTTAAGTACAGGGATAAAGGAAAGAGAACATTGTCCATTAGTGACTGAAAGACTTACACTTCATTCTGTCCTAGAGTAGCTTTGAATTTCTCTGGTCATTCTAGACCTTTGGCTGAGCTCCACGTACAACAGCCTTGGACTGGTGCTTGGGACATCTGTTAATCTATATATAGGATTCACACACTTGAACATGTAAACAGGTGATCTCCTAAATATATGAAGTGGCATTGGGAACTCCAAGTACTTAGTTAAGCCAAAATGTATTTAGGAGTGAACTGAAATAATCCTTTTTGCTCTCCTCCCTGCCAAAAAGTAAGCTGTATTGGGAAAAAAAGTACTTTATGGCTGATTATAACTTGTGCTTAATATGTATGTATATACATTCAAAAACCCCAGGAATTACTTAGTGCTTATAAAAAGGGTCCTGAAAATTACTTTTTTCTCCTGTTCTTCAGTTTAGTTCTCTTGACAGTTGCTAGTTTCTTGCTGTGAAGGAACATAGGGTTTAAAAATAAAAGGTGCATATAATTGGTAGAGAAAAATGGTAACTAATAAAGAAATAAGATATCTTTAGAAAATTTGCAAGGGTGGCTGCAGTCAGGAGGGGAATTTTAAGTCATTTGATGCGGTCTCTAGCAGTCTGACTGAGAGTCATTTTTAATAAATCTGGGAACAGCAGGGAGACTTCAGAAGAGCAAAAGAGTGATAACGTTTTGCATCATTGCTGACAAAGGGTGAGTGAGTAAAGAGTGGCTCATCTGCTGTCAGTTCCAGGAAAAAAACAATGGAAAATTTGATCAAGAATGTAGGTGGTATAAGAATAGCAGTATAATCACACTGATCAGGTTTTCAGTTTGTGAAAACAGGTCTGCTCAAATGTGATTCTGTCATTTGGATAAGTGAAATGTGGTTGCTAGGGGTTTTGCCTAAGTGCAGCAGACTTTTGTAACATCTTTAACTTAGTAGCATGGTGTATTTGGGTTTCAAGAAATATATTTGAATTTAGGACCTGCCGAGTCTCACTCCTTTACCAGAAACTGCAGTAATTTTCTTCCATATTGATTTTTTTCCCATTTTTTCATGGAATCCTAAAAGGGTTTGTGTTGGAAGGGACCTTAAGGACCAATTCCCATGGGCAGGGACATCTTCCACTAGTCCGGGTTGCTCCAAGCCTCATCCAAACTGGCCTTGAACACGTCCATTGGATTCAGAACTGGTTGTAATCATAGAAAGCAGAAAAGTATTTCTGATGGAGCTCAACCCGGTGTAGTCTGGAAACAGATGCAAGAGGCTGTAACAGTGTGGACAGAACAAATACTAGTGGAGGAATAAATTGTGACATAAATAAAAAAAAAGTTTAGATCATTTCGGCAAACTGCGGTGGTTGAGCAAAATGCACATTAATATGGGTGACAATAGAGATGTGCATCCAGGAGCAAGAAATGCTGGCCACACCTGTATGGGGAGATTTTAGTTGAAAATCCCTGGCTGGGAGGTGAAAGGGAAACAGTAGATGTGGTTAGAAATGTGAGGGAAGGTTGATGGTTGTAGCAAGTGAGTGGCAGAAGGAGCTAACATTCGTTACTAGGTGTGTAAACAGAAGGCATGAGTAATAATGAGATTGTCTGCTGGGGAGATGGGCTGCTGCTATGGGTTTGTGCCTTGCCTGTATACATTTAGTAAGATGTGCTAATTTAGGGGATGGATATATGGGCTCAGTAGGGGAAGTAATGCCATGCAGAGATTCAATAGGCTGCTCCTAATGGGGCAGAAATCACTTAGTGGCAGTGTGCTGTTGGAAGGGTGAAGTCCAACTCCCACCTTCAGTGCTGGCAAATACCAGGGCTCCTGGTTGTTCCACTACAGCTCCTGGCTTTGTGGTCATCCTCTTCAACTCACTAATGCAAAACTGGTGCCTGTTTTGACTGGGCTGTGGTCCCTGTCCGTGAGTCCAGCCACCAGGACAGTCAGGCGAACATGAGAGGTGATGGGAGAGTGAGAGGTTTGACACTGTCTCTCTCTCTCAGCAAGGTGTTAGATCAAGTGCCAGGTGTTAGATCAAGATTTGGGTTTTGATAACCTCAAAAGGAGCCCAGCAAATAAGAAGCTCTGTGAGCAGGCTGCCTGTGAGCTGTGCTAGCCCTCACACTAGCACAGAAGTTGAAGTGCGATCTCATGCTGGGTGGGAGGAAGAGTCTGGAACTACCACTTCTGTTTGCAGTTTCACAGCCAAATGAAGGGCCTGTTCCTTCCCCTCTCTGTTCCCTCCTCCTCCTTCTGGCTCTTGGCTGATCCCACACAGAATTACCATGGTGCTCTGTACATCCTCCTCCCCTCTCTCACTTCCATGTACTAAAAGAAAGTAGTTTCCTGCCCAGGATGCATATATTAAGAAATCATAGTTTGTCTTGAGAAACAGAAGAAAGGTAACTTGTTTGCACTCTGTGTGCACAGAGGTATTTCCACTGGTAGGAGGTATTCCTCTCACTGTCATAAAGAGTTTCAGAGAAAGGTACATCAAGAGTCAATGGACGTGGAAGCCAGAAAAATCCAAGAAGAAAATTAAATGTGATTTAAGTGAGGGTGATTAGGTGCTATGGAAACAACCATAGAAAGGAAGAGATGGATCTATTTTTTTATACATATGAAGACCAGAACCCATATTGGAAGATGTATCTTAGTGAAATGCAAACTGCAGATAGGAGGTTTAAAGAAACAGGTAAAATGTGGTGATGTCTGTAAGTAGACAAAGTGGCATCTTCCTAAAGTTTTTGATCTCTACTTTAGGGAGTGTACAATACAAATTTGGATATAATGTATGAAATTAATGTACTGGACAAACAAAGTAGTTAAGAAAGGAGACATTAAGGGTTATAATGAGATTGCTGTAGAGCAGTTTTGCTCTGTAGTGGTTCCACAACATTCGTGTGGGCTTTCATTATGTGGACTCGAAAAAAGGCATAGGAGAAATTCAAATTAGAACAGGGGAGATGAGATGCATTGCCATTCATTTTATAATACTTTATGTTGAGCATGCTTAGGAGTTTGGGCTTGATTGCAAATGGGATTCAGTGATACTCAGGTTGTCCTATTTTGAGATGTATGTTCCATTCATGTGAATTTTTTCTTCAGTTTTGAAAGGTTGCTTTCATATGGAAGGTGTCTTTGACTGTAAGAACAATCTAGAGTGTTGCTTTGATTGTATAGTTTAAAGGGAAGCTGCTGTTGTAATCTAAATGTTGAAATTATTAGTATTCTGGGGACTAAAAAAAACCCCAGCTAATTGCATTTTACACAGGTCATGACTATGTTCTGTTATGCTAAAATAAATAGGAAAAATTCTAGTGATAAGGGGATTCCTTTTGTAGTGGAAGGACACTTCTAGATGTATCCATGGTATTTCACTTTCACAAGACATTTCTGAAGGTGAATTTCTGAGCTGAGGAAGGAAATCTGCCTTGTAATTTAGAGTAACGACCAACAATTTTGACATATCGTTTAATCTGCACATAGTAATTAGAGTTTTCAGGAGTCATTAGCAGCTGGGGTGTCACTCCGTGTTTATTGGAGGACTGTCAGCTGGTGTTTCTCTTTGTTTGTTTTTTAATATTAATGGTTTGGAAAGCAGTTGGTGCTCTAGAAAGAACTGAGAAACAGGCCTGGCTTTGTGGATTTTTATCACCCTGCCAAGACCCTGCGCAACTTCCTCTGCCCCTGGCTGCAGCAGCCTACGGAAACCTGACTGCTGGGGGCCACTTCTGCAATTGCAGGAGGGCAGGGCGGCGGGGTGGGACGGGGGGTCTTTCCCTTCTGCTGCTCACCAGTGCCTTGGCATCCAAAGAAGAAAACAAGATGCATTTGAAAATGTCTCCTCAGTTGTTTCTTGCACTGATGGGTTTCCTTCTTTCCCTTCTCTCTGCTGTGCAGTGCTGCAGTTGAAGCTCCAGCAGCGACGCACGCGGGAGGAGTTGGTGAGCCAAGGGATCATGCCGCGTAAGTACCACTTCATTCTTTGCCCTGCTGGTTTTCTGCATGTTTTTTGGTGGGGGATGGTTCCCATATGATTCAAAAGGTGAGGTTCTCTGCTTCTGCATGGAAAACATCATCTGTAGGAGCCCCACCCTGTCCCACCCAGCCTGGTCCTTTTCAAGTGTTGGTGCCACCTCCGATTCTGCGGAAGAGTGCAATGGCTGCAAGTGTAACTGTACTGCAAAAGGAGGCTTGTGTTTCAGCTCAGTGCACAGTCTTCTGGAGAACATACTATGTTAGAAGTGCCTTAGATACTTGACCCATGCTGGTAATCACTCTTTTAACAGGCTTCCTGCCTCTGCAGTTTCTGTTTTTACAGTGTGGCAGCTCCCCAGATCTCTGAGGCACTTGTAACTTCGTGTGTATATATTCCATAAACTGACCAAAACCAGGCATGGTGTACAAGATGTCAACCAACAAAGGACCCTCTTTTATGTTTGTAGCTAGAAAACAGCTAGAATGAGCCCTATGGGCATCAGTCATTGCCCTTCTTGCAGGGAAAGGCAAAAATCTGTGCAGGCAGAGAACATGTACTTTTCTGGGTAAACAGGATCTACCCTAAAGCCAAGCTTTCAGTGTCAGATTAGCGTTGGAGAAGGTATTTTTCTGTTTTGCTCCCCTCCTTCCCCCAGAAATGCAAAAAAGGTGACAAATAAGTTTTGTCATGCTTTGGTACCCCTGAACTAGATGACTTAGAGGTAACAAATTGAAGCAAGACCACACAGCAAATATGTTATTTTTGAGGTCCTCTCAGTTTCACGCAGCAGCTGTAGTAAAATGCAGTAGATCAGATATGTATTTTCTTTTTTCAAAAGCTTTCCTGCTGCCCTGTTTCAGAAGCTTTACTTGAAGATGGTGTAGTAATGAGGATTTTCTCATTTCTTCTGTTTCTGGGGTGCACACTGTAATATGACACAGTGCTGTGACTTAGACTTTGCTGAGGGCTGAAGGTTCGATGTCAGCTCTCTGTCTGAATGAACCTGTCAGCAGCACTCTGTCAGCTGGAGTGGATTGCAGGATGGCAGTAATGTTCTTTAAGAGGTTTCTGGGACCTCTGCTTAAAATTGTGTTACCAAAGCAAAAAGAAAAGATTGTGCTGTCTGGATATATCATATCTGTTGTCTCTTTTTTTTATCTGAGGAGCTTGTATACAAGCTTCTACAGAATACACTTACTTGCTTTTGGATGAAAGACTGGTGTGCCAGTGACTGCCTTTTTACTAATGCTTCTCAGAAGAAAGTGTTCCTGACTTCTTTGTGGTGTCCTGCTTTAGGTGGATATGTATGCAAATACTTTATTAACTTATGTTCAGTACTGGCTTTCTTCAAAGTGTGCCTGGCCAAACTTGTGATTCCTGAGAGGGGTCTGTTTTCCAGGCCTTTTGAAAATGAGGCCCTTGCAAGTAATTCAAGTAAGGCATCCAGAATAATTAGTGAGTCTTAAATTTATTTAAAACATAGTGTAAATTACTAGTCTTTGCAGATTTGTGCCCTTCATTGCTTCATTTATATCTCTTACATGTGAATTTTGTGATGGACCAAAGAAAAACACTTTGTGAAAATACTGGCAACACATTAAAAGAAACACTGATCCTTTCTGCAGTGGAGAAAACCTCCTTTAACACATCTGTTCTAAACATGATTTGAAATTAGTTTCTCCCAAGTAATGGTATCATTTACCCATACCTGCCAGCTGGAAATAACCACACATAGGGAAATGTTTAAAATGTAATTTGCCTGGGCAGTTTTTGGAGAGAAGATCAGATGTGAGATAAATTGTGATTCATAAAGAAAAAAATCCCATTTTTAACCTGAGAAGTACAGAGGATGACCAGGGACCATGTTCCTCCAGAAGGCATCTCAGCACCATGGCAGCTCTACATCTACTTTCAGGAGTTTCAGAATAGACTTTTTTTTACTGCTGCGAATATGCAAGTATCCTGTATTCTTCCTTTCTTCTGTCTGGCCTGTACCTTTTGTCTGTGAAAACACTGAGGTACTTTATCTTGTTCTGCTGTCATCTGCTACTGGACATGGCTGCGCTGGACTTGTGTGTCCCTCTTGAGTTTGTTAGCCAGGAACCAAGCCCCACACAGTCCTTCATGATGATTCAACAAAAGTATAAAAGCTGGAATCCAGAGCATGCTTTGGTACTGAACCAAAAGAGCTGGAGTGCTCTTTCCATGTCAGATGCTGGTTGGCTTCTTTTCTTTCCTTTATTTTCCATCTGGAGAGTCTTAACCCTCTTGAGAGAACTGTGATGGTTGCAGTTCTATCTGCATTACAGCTTGTATCAGGAATGTGTTTTTGAAGTGAAGCCCCTGATTGCACCTGCCTGCTGTGCCTTGCTTTGCACCATAAAATGAAGTTTGAGAGCTGGATTAAATTGGAATGAAAGTAAAATGGAAAATATTCTGCCTAGAGCTAATATGCATTCAGCCCATGGTCGCAGACTGCAGCTTGTCTGGCACCACACCTCCAATTCACCTTCACATCCAGAGTGGGGATGTCACTTCCTCAGCATCAACTTGGTTTCTCTTTTGGTCTTACTGTGCTTTCCTCCTGTTCCTTTGGATTAGCCTGTCCTACAGATCAGTTCCTGTATATCTTGAGGCAAACAGCCATGGAAAAATCCCTGAGCCAAGTGTGGGAGAAGTGAAAGGTTTTGTTTTACATTACAAGCTATGGTACTGTGCAAACTCCCATTGGCACCTCTGGTTCTCCTGACTGAATCTAAACCCCACATAAGATTTATTCTGCAAATTGGTGCCCTAAAAGAGAAATTTCATTGCAGGCTTCCATCAACACAAGGTTTTTGGACACTGTAAATATGAGGAGTGGGAGATGACACATTTGTGTCACCCTTAAGTGAGAGTGAGAGTCATGCTACTCCTGCTGTGCTTGTTCATAACAGAACTATGAATTGCTTACTTAGTCCCATGTGGAATTTTGTTTATATGGTAGAGTGGAAAGGCAAATGTTTCAACATTTTTTTACCAAGTACACTTAATCTCACTTAACCTTCCCAACCCACCAGCCACCTACAGTGGGTCTTTGCTCCACTGAAAGATTAGAGTATTGTAGTAAGAAATAAAGCATTTACAGGCAGTGAAAGAGGATTCAAAATAATTACATTTTGTGCTTCATTAATTCTTCTTGCTTTCTCTTTCCACTTTGTGTAACCTTTTACTAGTAGCAGGATTCATTAGTTCAAGATTAAAATTCTCAGTTGCCCTTAGAAAAATGGTGGGAAGCAAGTCTTCACCTGCAGCTAACATATCTGTGATCACAGTTAGAATGACAGTATCTTGAAAAAAGGAGAGCTGGATTTTTATGTTTATTCAGGTTTTGGCCTATTTTTTAACAGTGCAAATAGACAAGCCTTTTTGCTATTTGCATTTTTTTGTAGCTATGCAGAGATGATTTTCATCTTCTTGTCTTCACAAAATACAAGTTATACAAAATCTGCTGTCTGTGCTCAACTCTTTGAACTCTGTTGTGCTGTAGAAGAACAGTCAGATGCTGTCATTTTTTAGTATCGAATTTAAAGGTTATGGCTATTGGAAGGTTTTGGGGGGGAATATCAGACACCCCATTTTTCACTCTTGGAGACAGTGTTTAAAACAGTAGCTAATGCACATCTGAGTAGAAAGTTATGTGGAAAGTATCTTCAACTAAAACAGCAAAAATTTTTAGGGGAAAGACATTTGGCAAATGTAGCGATACTCTGTTATGCAAAATATGCGGCTCCTTTTCTCTTTTGCAAGATTTAAAGCTTCACATGCCGTTCGTTTTATCCATCAGGATTGTGGTCTTTGGCTTCTGCCTGCAAGCACTAAACACAGGCAAAAATGCAAGGTTGTCATATGGCACAATCCTGCAGGAAAGTTGTTTTGACCATCACATCTATCCAAGCAGGTGAAGCAGAAGTAGATAATTTCTGGGAATGTGCCCTGTGTTTCTCTGTAGTAGTGCTATGTGAGTCTGAAAAATGACACAGGCATGCTTTGAAAAGGGCACTGCCTGCACTGCAAGCTAGAAGGAGGCTGCTGTACGGGCTGAGAATTTCCAGGAGCTTCTTTTTCACTTCAGTGTATCTGATCTTTGCCAGTTTTTGTGCCCACATCCCACTACTCTGTATGTTTGTGTTCTGGGATGCAGAACACGTGGCTGTGTGCAGATCCAAAGGGGATGGAGTTTGTGCATGGAGGTTCTGATGGGAGGGCTTTACCAGGTGCTGAGGTGTTTCCATGCCCTGGGTCTGTGCTACCAACACTCTGGTGCAGTTTCTGCTGGGACGTGCAGCCTGCTGCATGATTGAGCTTATTCCAGAGTACAAGAGTTTATTTTATCCTCAGACTCCATGAGGGGAGTGTGCCATGGTTCAATTCCAACATGGCACATGATTAGAAATTACTGTAATTTCAGCAGGCAGTCTAATGATTATCATCTCATTAGGCCTTTCATATCACTTGCTGCATTTTTTATTAGCAATAGGGGTAGTGGACAAAAGATAATACTTGTTATAAAACTAAAATGCAGAATTTGCTTTTTTGAGAGTCTGTGAGACATTGCTTAGAATGATTTTTGAAGAAATTGCTATTTACTGGAGACAACTGGTGATTTAAGAGTACAGAACACAGGTTATGCTTTGGCATATCAGTGTTGATCATCATCTAGACAAAGCTTGTAGCTGCTGCTCTTCTGTGTCCAGCACAGCTACCATCACAAAAACCTAAGGATCTTTGAGATACTTATTTGGGAAGCAAACTGCTTGCCACATGTAAGTTTGTAAGGTTAAATCATGTCTCTAGACTTCAACATGTCAGCCCCAAGATTTGGCCATACATCCACACTAGTATTTGTGTAGGGTAGCTAAAAATGCTATTTCTGCTTTAGCCTTTACCTAATAGTCTAACCACTTCTCAGTTTAGAAAAAAATAATTTTTTAAATACTTGAAAATGATGAACTTCTAGCTTTATTGCTACATGGCTCTATAATTAATATTTATGTTCATATTTTCTTATTTATTCTTATTTCTAATTATCAGTCTTGTTGATTTAGTGTGTGTGTGCTAATTGAAGGAGACTGTCAACAATTGGTTCCTGTTACATACGATAGCTACAGTAGAACATAGTAAATGTCAGAAATAAAACAAAAGCAAAAAAAGGTTTTATAAATTGTTAAACTGTTAATTGGGAAGTAGGAGCATCTTTCTGTGTTTGTCAGAGAAAGGAGAGGCAGGAAGCTGTTGGAACATGGCAGTAACCTACAGATGCAGTACAGCTGCCATCGTGCTCATGACTTCAGGGGCAATTCTTCATACCTCAGATATATTTTGTCTTCTACATAAGGGCCAGGATAGATGAACTGCTATGCCTGGGTGGAGTTTTACTGACTTGGAATTGTTGCAGTGTAGCTACACAGCCGACATTTCAAGGTTGTGGAGTGTTCTATTAGAGCTGCAGCTAAACCCATTGCTTTAACACCCTGAAATATTTCTTCCTGCTACGTAACGTGTTCCCGTCATTCTCTCACCACTTTACATACCAGATCTTTGTAGTGACATTCCTGCAGTTTTATGGAATCTATTTATAATAGTAAAGCAAAAATACAAATTTTCATTTTGCTGCCATTTTATCTCTGCTGTTCTGCACATTGGCAGCTGCTTCTCTTTCATGCTTTTAAGCTGGAACTGTAATTTTGTTTAGGACAAGGAGTTAAAAACATATATGTGAACTAAATAAATAAAGCTGCAGCTAGACTTTTAATATACTCAGTGTCATGCTCTGAGAATAAGGCTGGAACACGAAGCAAGTATTGTAAAATAAATTAAAAAAAAGTAGAGGACACTTGCAGCTGTCCTCTACATTTTTTTTTCTATTTCTGGTGTGTTGCAGAGAAATCTTTAACTGGTTTTATTTTTATTTGATTGTATACCTATAACTTGTCTCCAAGGAACTATTTGCTGGTTATTTGACTAAGATAATTTTTCTTAAAGCACAATTTCAAAGCCTTCAGGCTTTGTGTGTAGAAGGCTGTCTGTACATTTAAGCTGAGGACTGAGAGGACTAATAACTGCATCTGCTTTGCTTGTATATTTAGATATCTGTCTGAGTGTGTTTTCCATGCATTTATATGATCTGTAATTAATAAGACACGACTGGAGTCATAAAGTTCATTGTGTTAGGATGGAAATGTGCTGTTTGCCCTTTCTGAAGCTGTAGAAGGAAGACCATGCTCAGGTGTTTGATAGGCTGCATTTGGTCCTTGATCCCTGCCATGATAGAAGATTTAACTCTGCCAGTTGCAAGAGAAGCGTGATGGTTCTGGGGGGTAAAGTCTGATAGGCAATGCAGTTTTTTCCCTTTGTGTTCCCACAGTTGTCTTAGCTTCATTCTTACTTGTTGTCTGGGAGTGGTCTCTCCTTTTTGTGACCCCATGCCTTTCTCACCCTGGGCACTCTGGAAAGTTTTCAGAAGAGTTTGCAAAGGCCAATTATCCATGCAAGGCACAGGCATGAGTCTGGTCCACGAATGCATGGATCAGAGGGTTCCTGGTAGAGGTTCCTTGTGTCCGTTTTCCTTTCCAGTTTGGAGGTGGTATAATCCTGATTGTAATGAAGCTTTGCCTTTTTTTATTTCAGGATTTTGGTAGTGTCTTTTGAATGCCAAGAGTTAATGGCGATGGATGGAGCAGATTATACATTGTTTGTATTTGCTGTAAATGTTTTTTGACACAAAGCCATAGCCATAGTCATCCACAGATCTGATAACTGTTACCATGGGTGACAATTTCCATTTTGCTTCTAAAGAGGATGAACTTTCTGAGAAATTGCACATATGTTAGATTTTAAATTAACTCAGTGTTGGGCCTTGGAAAAATCTTAGTCCTTTCTGCTAATAATTTCATGTTTACTGTGACAAACCTTTAGGCTTTTCACACAGTTAATGAAAACCTTAAACTTCAGCTGCATCATCAGCGGGATACTGCTGTACTAAAGTTACTGACAGCCTTGCTGAAAGTGGTTTCTGGAGCAGGGCCTGCTGCAGGTGTTGGAAGCAGCTCAGCTGGGGGTGTCTCCATGGTGAGAGAGCTGAGGCAGGGTACCACAGTTCCCCCTGCCTGTGTGCTTCTGCAGCCAGGGCAAGCCCAATGCAGGGAGCTGGAAATGCTCTTCCTGGGCAAAACAGCTGCCTGAGCTGTGCAGGTTCAGGATGTTGAGCCAGGAGAAGGGCTGGCTCTCTGAGGCAGGGTGTCAGGGAGGCAGGACCTCAGCTCTGGGGTCACCAAGCAATCCGCTAACAGGGACTTCATTTGGCTGCAGTTTTTCTGTGTGTGTCCCTGTGGACTGGAATAGCTGGGCAGTGCTGCTACAAGCTGCAGCTCTGTATATGTGGTGCTGTGCTTTGGCAGTGCTGGCAACAGCAGCAACGTGGGAAGGAGCCTTTCTCCAGTCTTTCCTCTGATTGGGACTAGGAACACTCATAATCCTTCAGTCACAACAACATTCTCATTGAAGGGTGTCACTGAAGGGCAAGCTGCATTTGTTTGAATGCCAAAGATGTGTTTCTTACCTTCATGAACATATTTACATTTACTTTTTTATGACAGTCTTAATTTTTAATTTTTTGGGTTTATGTATTTTGGGATTTGAATAATCACGATTTACCAGTTGTGGCTTCTTTTCCTGTCTTTAACTTGACACTCATATTTTAGCCTTAATCCAAGGTCATTGACCAGGTATGGTATCAAGAATTCTGAAGTGTGATCAGTTCTGTGTCCTGAATGAGAAACTCCCCAGAGCTGCAAATGGAGAAAAGGAGGCTGATGGAGATCTCTCTTCCCTCAGCTGTGTATTCTCCAGCCCCTTTTTCATATTTCTGCAGCACACAGCAGCAGCTCTTTGACACTGCCCCACCGGCAAGATGACAACTCCTTCTGTGCATGTGACCCAGTTTTTAAATACCTTTTTCTTCCATGCTGTGAGAAATGCTTTTTGAAAATGGGGTGAAGATGAAGGGAGGAAGAAAGTGCTAAAACTGCCTTGCTCTGTGGTTCAAGTTCTGTGTCTCTTAGCAAATCCTATGGGTGGGAGCCCCACCCTCAACCAACTGCGGAAGCCATCGAGCCTATTTGCAGCACTTTATCTCATCTTTTTACGAAAGCATAGTAAACAAGAGAGAGAAACCAGACTTTGGTTGAGAGCAGGGCTGAGTAGCTGCAGCAGAAGGCCTTCTGCCATTCTGAATTAAATCATCATGTCTGAGTTTGGGTTTGGATATGTCTCTTCTCATAGCAAAGGAAGGTTTTTCCTTTCCCTTAGGAATGAGTCTAACTGAGGAGCAAAGTATTTGACTCAGTAGTTTGAATTTAGCTGTAGCCTTTCTACAAACATTGTGTGTTGTCTTACCAACTGATTTGCAGTTGAAATATCACCTTGTTGTCTATGGTAAGGTAGATACTATGGCCAAGGAAAGCTCATGTGCTTCCTCTCCTCTGTCAGTCTCCAAGTCTGATAACCTTGAGTAGTGATTTACCGATTACAGAAGGCTTTGCAGCCTCTGCTTCCCACAAGGCACTTGAGCTATGAGGATCTGTGCAGATCCTTTTGCCTTTCCTTCTTCCCTCTGTTTGGTTCCGTGCAAACCTCAGTGTCTTCTGTCAACTGTATAAGCAAATGCAGGGTGTACGGGTATTTTGACCTCTTTTTCTCAGCAGTTGGGTCAGTCCCCTTCCCCTGCTGTGTTTCACTCTTAGAGTGTCTCAGTGTGGTTCTGATTCCACTTATTTCTCACACTAGGTGACAGGAACTCGGAGGTCTGCATATGAATATGTTTGAAAGCTTTGCATGGCTAAAATCTGCTTTTGTACACTGCAGGGTAAATCCTGAACAGAAATGTTCGGGCCGTTTTGCCCAGCTTTTTGTCTTGCTGTTATGTTGAAGATTTGGGTTTGATTCCTGATCCTTGATTCAGTCTGTTGTTTATAGCAGCAGCAGTTTGATGCTTTGCAGCAGTGTCTCAAGGCCTGGCTGGATGGGATTTTGTGCAATCTGGTCTAGTGGAAGGTGTCCCTGCAACCATAGCAGGGGGGTTTGGAACTACATGATCTTTAATGTTTCTTCCAACCCAAACCATTCTGTGGTTCTGTGACTCATTTGCACTTTGCCTTTTGCAAAATGTGGCTTGGACTGCTGGAACACTGAACGCAGGCATTGCAGTTTTGCACCCTGTTTCATGGGAATTAAAACGTTGCTTTGAAGTGAAGATTAGCAACTTTCATCTTTGGGCTTTGTATGGAAAGGTGAATGTAGACAGTCTTGTGTGCTGCTGGTTGGTTTTGGGGGGTCAGATGCAAGAACACAGTTGCAGTGTATAGCTGCAACATTTTTGAGGCAGGGTGGAGGCACAGAACAGTTGCATCATTGATGTGCAGGGAGGTTTCTCATAGTAGCTGAGGGTGTGGCCACAAAGATGCTAATGCTTCAGGAATTCCAGAGATGAAGCCTCAAAATGCTCCATAACAGGCAGCAGAGAGAGACTAAAGAAATAGGATGCTGTGGTAGGAATTTCATGAGATCCTTGCTAGCCAGCCCATCTGTGGCAGGAAAATCAAGTCCTGCTGTCAGTCATCTAAAGATGAGGGGTAAAACTCATCCTTCTAACAGCAGATGTTACAAATTGCCACAGTTGTCCAGGTGCAACAAAAGTGTGAACAGCTCAGGGCAGGTCACCTGCTGGACTGTGCTGTTCCAGCCCCATTGGTGATGCTATTGCCCCATCTGTCACTGAGCCTTTTTTAGTGCTTGTTGGGCCATTTGTAACACCAGGCTGTTTTCCTGTGGTGGATGGGGCAATTTTAAGATGTGGGGGCCGTGGTTCAGCAGGATGGGGCTCTTGCTACAGTGCTGGCCTTAAACTCAGCCTCTCATTTCTGACTTTGTCTGGCAGGGCAGTTGTGCTCAGCTTTGCTGACACTATTATTTGTGGAGCTGTGCTGTAAACCAGCATACCAATCCAGGTTAAAATAACTCTTTCAAAACAACTGTGATCAGAGTCCACAGATGATTTTGTCAGCATAACCACAGACTGACATGCTTTGTCCCAGACCTAGGTACAGGAATGAGGGCAGAAAGTGGAACTGCAGGTTACTGAGGTTGAAAATTCCATGTATATATCATGTAGAAATAAAATCAAAAGGCAGACAGGAGGTAACCTAACTGAAATTGGGCATTGCAGAAGTTACTTCTGCATTGTCAACTATTTCTTTTCTGCATACAGTGGAAAACAAAAACCCAACAGCTCATACCGCCGTTGTAGTTTGGCAAGTTCAGTGGTTTTTTTTCCTCTGGCAGCACTCTGTTCTCCTCAGGGCTCACTCAAAGGTATCTGGACAGTTAGATCAGGGATTCATGTTAAGTTTGGAGAGGGGCAGGTGCCATGGAGAGGTGCAGGAGGTACTTTATAGCAACACTTCCATAGAGCTCCCTGTGCAATACAATTGGAGCATCAGCGGCAAGGCAGAAACACGTGGGACATGGAAAAAGGGGGGAAAGGAGATCATTACTGAAGCTGGATCTACCAGCAGACTAAATATTTGTTAAAATGCTTCCCAGGGAATTCAGGGTATTAAATGTGGTTTTGCACTTCTTGGGTTTAGTAAGGTGCTTGAAACAGCCTTTCCTGATGTTTTTGGAAGCAAGATGGGGCTACTGAAGCTGCCTATGCAACTTGTGAGGGAACAGGAGTGGAACAAGCCTCAGACTGGGAGGTTGAGTTGAGCAGGGTTGTTGAGTGGGATGGGAAGGGAGAAACTCAGCGTTTGACACCATTCAGTATTTTCAGTGATTTGTGATTATTTTCACTGATATTTCAGTGATTTTTCAGTAATCAAAGGAACAGTGTATCTGTTTATTAAGCTTTGGGTTAGTAGGCTGGGGGGAGGACAGGACTGGGACTCCCAATGTTTGGAGAAGCCAACAACTATGGAATAAAATGAAAGAAAAAGGCAGAATGTCTACGTTTTGTAACACCTAATCAGTGGCTTGAATTGAGGATGAAGAGTGGCTGGCTTGGTACCAGCTCTGCAGAAGAGGATTGGAGACCTTTAGTGGCTTGTGAGACAAGCACGAGTGAACGTTGTTTGTTTTATGTACACAAACAAGGCAAACTGCCTGGGACATGGGGCTGAGAAGTGTTATTGAATAATCATTTATCTCTATAACAGCCAGTAAAGCCTAGGCTGGAATATGTACCCAGTTCTGGACACTAGGCTTCAACAAAAATGCACCTTAAATGGAAGGACTCCAAAAGAGACCAAACAAGTAAAGGTCTGGATAATGTTACCTGCAAGGCAAGGTTGAAGCAACTGCCTTTGGTTATTTTGTGTATCAGAAAATTGTAGGAGAACCAAAGTTTTCAAAAGGGATAGATGCAAAGAGGAAGAAAATAAATCATTCTCTGTAATGTTTGCAGGTAAGGTAGAGAACAAAGAATAAATAAATATATTTATTTATTCCTTCCTATAAATAGTAGGAAGGAAAATATAAGTTAGACATTCAGAAAGGTTTTTAAATAGTAAAAACATTTTTGTAGTGGGATAATTTCTCTGCAATAATATCACATTTTTTCATGAGAGGTCTCCAAGAACAGGTTAGACAAATTACTGTAAGGAATAGTTTAGTGTATTTTATGCAGGCTGAGCAGTCAGAAAGCATCAGGTGATTGGAGTTTCCTCATCCCTAACCCCCTGTGGTTATATCTGATGCTTCAGGTCCTAAGGGCTGTGGACAGAGTGGGAATGCTGCCCCACACCCCCGTGGTTTGCACAGGTTCTGCTCCACCAGCTCAGTCACTCATTCACATGCATTGATCTGGCTGAGAATGGTAAAGCTTTGTCAGTTTGGATAGCTTTGAGTGGAATGGATGGAGCAGCTCTCTGGTGAGTGAGCCAGATGGGTTATGAGGCACAGGAGCAGTTTTGCAGGGATCAGTGCCAAGTGGCTGGGAAGGGCAGTGGTAGGGGCTGGAAAAGGGGCATATCTGCACTTCAGGGACTCCTTTAGAGCTCACCCAGGGCCTTATTCCTTCAGAGTTCTTCACAGGATTATATTTTTCTTTTTTTTTTTAATTTGCTGTAGTAAAGTTAACAGAGTTGCTCCACAGGCCTGGTCTAAATAGTAATTTCAAAGCCAAAAAACGTGCAAGGATTAGTTAACTTCAAATGGAGTATGATTTTACAATAGACACCCTGTTCTGACCATATCAATCTCATCCTAGATTGCTGAGGGAAGCAGTGAAGGATTTGTGCCCTCTTGACATTTTCAGAGGTCAAATATGAAATCCTCTGTCATGTTGCCAGCCCAGAGAGCTACATCCCAGTGCACGTTTCAGAGAACTAGCCATGAGAGACTGGAAGTGTTCTTTACAAGATTATTCCTGTAGCAGCTCTGCATTACTTACTATTAAATGCATATGTGTTTTTCTTTTTTCCTACTCAGGGATTCTTTTCTTGCTTTGTTCTTCTGTGTGCAAGAGTTTTCCTGGACTACCTGTGACACCAGCTGAACTCCTGCAGTTGACTTTTCTGACCATTAGCTGTGGTCAGGGAAATGTCACTTAAAGTTCATCTGCTGCCTCATACTGACAGCAGAGGTAGGCAGAAAGGGGAGAGTAAAGAATTACTGCTGTGTCTGCACATTCTAGTAGAGAGCTTTTGAAGACTCAAGATGAATCCTGCTTCACTTGTCTCCAGGGCAGATGTTTATGCAGATTCAAGTGTTGCTTGCTATCTTTGCCCAAGCGGACCTAAGCTTTTATTTTGCTTTTGTGTGAGATGCCCACAATGAAAGGAGAGCACGTTCAGGTTCAAGCACATGTGTGTTAACAAGCAGCTCACTTGACTTAAAAAGTTTGTTCCTTGCTCTTCCTTGGAGTGCCATGGTCAGGCTGCCCAGGACACCTCAGTGCAGGCATCAGCTGAGGCCTTATTGGTGCCTCAGCTAGATGGAGAACTTTTCTGCCTTATTTTTGTAGTTATTGCAAAACAATATCCCTGGTTTATCTCTGGTTTATCTCAAAGTGCATTTCACAGCTTGTGTAACTTTCTCTGGTAATTTCTCTCTGTAACCAGATTTATGGAACTAATCTGAGCAGGAACTGTTTGCCCCATTGTTGTAGGGGTCTATATACACGCTCACTGTGGTTTTCAGTTACTGTTAATTTATTCTACAAATTATTCTTCATTCACTTCTGTAGTCCAAATCCCATCTATGATGCCTGGCATGTTCAGAATGCCAGCCATGTGGACTGAATTCTACTTCTTACCCCATTGATGTGAACCCAGAGGTGATACCTTTCCCTGGCCCTAAAAAATTAAGAGCCAGATGCAGTTAAGGGATAAGGGTCCCACAATTAAGGGATGAGGGTTTTTACTTCAGTATTTTAATAAGGATCCTTATGATGCACCACTTCACAGAGGTGGGTGCACTGCAATGCACCCACACACACACACACACACACCCCCCATAGATGGCATTTACAATTTATAGACCTTACAAATTAGCATATCTCACAAGGATGCCCCAATGGGGAGCCTGGATGAATGGTGTGACATTGCCCCATCTGAGGAATTCCCCCCTGGATGGGCCAAATCTCCAGTTTACAGGATATGTTCTAGGGAGGACCTTGGTTTCCCGAGATAGAGTTGGGCTTTCCAGCCTCCAGCTGCGAGGCCTTTAGGATGTTTGGTCTCCTAACAGAATACTAGGACAATGCTCAATTACCAGATTTAAGGAATTACAAGTATGCATCCTAAGAATACCAAGAATGCATAAAAGTTGTATAAAAGAAAAGGCTAAAAATAATTTTGGTATCAGAAGGACTCTCTGTATTTCACAGAATGTGTCGTAAAACTTTCTGTGGCTACTCCCATTTCATTCTGTAAGAAAGGGTATGGAAGGCTCCACATGTGTTAGAAGTAGTTTCTTACATTGCATTTATGCAGGGACTTTTATTTTTTAAGTCTTTTGAGACTTCATGATGGACTTGTATTTGAGAAATACATAATCACTGGTCTTATGAGAAAAATAATATCAGCAGACTATTTATCACAGGACCTAGAGGCAACACTTCAGAGTTACTAACTCTATGAGTTTGGTTTTCTGTCTTCAAAAGACCTGCAACTTATCTTTAAAGCTGAAGTTCTTTAACTTTTCTGTTTAGCTTGGTGATAATTCAGACGGTTTAAGAAATGAGTATTTTAGAAATATGAAAAGAAATTATTACACTCCGTTCAGCTACTTAATACAAACCACAGTGTGGTCGTTATTTAAAAAAACAAGCTACTTGCAGCTTCAGGGAAACTGTGGGGAGCTACTGACACCATCATCCCCCTGCTCTGGTTTTACTGTGGGACGTGAGCTTTGTGTGCTCCAGAGGAGCCAGGCAGAGTGAGAGATTCCTCCAGGGTTAGTGTGGTCCTGGACAGCAGAGGATCAGTTTCTTAAAACCTGATCCATTTTGGCTCTGGTTTTAAACAGGGCCCAAGGGGGTGAGAAGGTCTGTTCTGTGGAGAGCTGCAGTTAATTCCTCAAGCTGTGGTTTTCTGTCAATAGACAGATGTACTTTTCTCTCCAAGTGCCCCTGTTCTCACAGTAATTTCTCTTACAGGGAGCAGTATTTGTGTCCTGTGGACCCTCAGGCTTTGCAGCCAGTCCTTGCACGTGTACAAAACACAGGTCCAGATTCAGGAAAGGCTTGCAGCTTCCTTTGACATTAAAAGATAGTGAAGGGGATTTACAGTTCATTGGCATTGTCCCCATCCTTCCAACAGTCTGACCTCTTCAGTGTTTCAGAGCCATTCCCACAAGGGTCCTGGATATCCTACTCTCTATTGAAGCTTGTAAAAGGCTTTTTTGGGGGAATCCTGTTCTTGGACCCAGCTTTGGGAACAGTGGTTAGTTTGACTAGGAGTGTACTTGTAGACACTTGTTAGACACTCCAGTGGCCCACAAAAATTTCAGCTCAGTTCCTGTGTCCCTGTGCTGTCAGATGGAGAATGGCACTTTCCATTGCTTTGTACCAGCTGGAGATGTGCCTCAGTGTGTTGGAAGATGCAGGAGGCAGTTGCTGTGGTGTGTTTAACTTAGTTGGCCTGAAGGGTTGTGCAGTGAGAGAGCTTCCATCATTCTAATTCATTCTCTAAATGCTTTTCCTCTCCACAGCTCTGAAAAGTCCAGCTGCATTTCATGAACAAAGAAAGAGTTTGGAGCGTGCCAGGGTAAGATGCAATATAATCTTTAGTGTTTTGGGGAAGTCAGGAATTGTATGTCTTGTGTTTTGGGCATCCTGTAGCTGTTAATGAGATGCAGAAGGGAAGTGTTCATATTCTGGATGTCATACAGCTCTCTGGAGTCAGAGGTGTATTAGATGGGGTGTTCTGCAGCTTGCACGTGGTGCTGGTTAACCCTCAGCAAACTAGTTATGCCTAAAGCCCATTGAAAATGGTGCCTGGATTTTCCCTAGAGTCATCTTTCTGGAAGTGGCTGACACTCTTCTTCCCCACTGTCCAGGCAGTTGACATTTTTATTTTTATGATGTTTGTTTTGCCCTTAAATGCTATTAAATGCTCTTATCACATGGAGCTCAGTTCCACCTTTGAGGAAAGTTTCTCTGTTACCTGCACATGCAATTTTTACCTAGGAGACTAGAAAAATTGAAAATTGAATAGAGAGGATCCCCCCCCCAAAATCTTGACTGAAATCACAAACTTCTGGCTCTACAGAAAGAGGAAGCCAGGCATCATACTTCATGTGCCACCTTTTCTAACTGGGGAGTTTCTTGGTAATTTCTGTTCCTCAAAAGGCCTCTGGGGATATTTTTTTCTGATTAGCCTACAGTGGAATGAAACTTGTTATGACTAAGTTTTGTTTTAAAAGTGAAAGCAACATAAGTAAAAAAAACAAAACAGCTGTGATTAAGAACTGTAAGGGAAGCCATTTAAACTGTGGAAGGATTGCAACAGGGGACTTTGCCTTAAGACCAGTGACCAGAGGGCTTTTGCTTAATTCTCTTTTTTTTCCTAAAACCTTACTAAGTTAATATTTTTATGTGGGCAGCTGAGCAACCATGGTGCAGTTTTCTGACTGACTTTAATACTTATTTTCTCTGAAGGCCCATCCTGATGTCCAGTACTTACCAGTCTATTACCTGCTGCTTCCAGATTCCCACTCCTCAGCAGTGTAAAGAGTAACGTGTTCAGCCTGTCAGGGTCATCTCTGTCCATTGCTCCATAGCACTTTCTGCTGCTAAAAGCAGCTCTGGAAGTGAAATAAGCCTTGTCACAGCATTTAGATTCTGCCTCTCAAGGGACTGCATGGGGTCTTTAGCTTAACAAATAACATATCTTTAATCAAATTAAAAAGTATGCCCAAACCACAAGTCAGCCCTGAATGCCAGCAGTACATGAAAGCGTGTTCTGTGGACAGTGGACCCAGTGCATTTGTCTCTCACATAAAAAGAAATCTCATGGATGTTTCCCTGAGACAAGTTAGTGGTGGTGCATACAACAGGAAAAGAGGACTTCAGCTCCTGAGGAAGTGCTTCCCAGTTTCTGTTCTGTGGGGCAGCATTGCACAATTGGCTGAGGTAATTATAATAGAAGGTCATCTTTAGAGTAAGCTCATTTTCTGGGTGCCCTGGGACAGGAGATGGGTCCCTTCTCCGTTTGGTGCTTATTTAGATCTCAGTAACAGCTAGAGATGGTTGTTTGTTTTCATTGTGCTGTTCTAGAGTCCCTCACTCCTGTGTGCAATCAGCTGAAGGGGGTTCTTGTTTGTCTGTTTTTGCTGCAGACAGAGGACTATCTGAAACGCAAAATCCGCTCCCGGCCCGAGAGATCAGAGCTCGTTAGGATGCACATTCTGGAAGGTATGGCAAGTGCTGAACGTGAAAACATCGACAATAAATTTTATTGTAACTACCTTTTTAACAGCTTTCTGCTTTGCCTCTGACCTCCAAAGCTTCCTTCCACTTGGGAACGGGCAGAAGATCATGCCTGTTACATGATTCCTTGAGAGGGATTCAACTCTGCTTGCTCAGAATTATTCTCAGAAAATTCTGTTGTGTGAATTCAAATTGTGCAGTTTTGTATAGGTGAGCAACAATGAAATAGAATGACCATGGATTGCTCTTCTGCTAAGGGAAGACACTGTAAAATGTCCAAGAGGGATTGAGGCAGATTTGATCTGATAACAAACCTCAGCTTCAGAGAGGGAGTGCTATGCTGCTGCTGAGCACCAAGCTTGTGCCACAACCAGGGGGAAAGGTTGAATGAGAATTGGGTGACATCAGTTTGAGAGCAGTGAATTTGTCAAAAGGGCTGCTGTAGTGTTATCTTTATAACCTAAATATACATAACATCTGTCATATCTTTGTGGTGCATAGTTACCTGTTGTTATTTATCAACTATTTTTCTGTACAGTTACCTACTGTTATCTACAGTTGCCTTTCTGAATAGAATTAAAATACTGCTGAAGGGCATGGGTTGACCATTGTTGGATTGATGCCATTTTATTTACTTTGCCCCAAACAGAGACCTCAGCTGAACCCTCCTTGCAGGCTAAGCAGCTGAAGCTGAAGAGAGCCAGACTGGCAGATGACCTCAATGAGAAGATAGCACAGAGGCCAGGGCCCATGGAGCTGGTGGAGAAGAACATCTTGCCTGTAGAATCGAGCCTGAAGGAAGCTATTATTGGTAAGATCAGAGGAGGATACTTGTGGAGGGCATTTCCCACATGTGGCTGTGGTTACCTATTAATTCACCTGCATGTCTAAGAGAGTGTAACCCCATGGCTGGTTTCATTTTCCTGGCCCAGAATCACAGGCTTTCAGCCCAAGGATTCAGAAAAGATACACCTCTGGCCCAGGTAATGCTATGGAGACATTAAATTATAGGGAACGTGGACATTCCAGAATAATATGAAAGCAGTTGTATACCCTAAAGACTTGAAAGGCTGTTAAAATTTGTATTCCCTAGATTGTCTCCTTAAAATCCCTCTCTCAGTATAACATGTCAACAATGTTGGTCAAGGGAGAACCCGCTGACTTAGATCAGGAGGGGAAACAGAATATAAACAGGTGTGATGAAACAAAAGATGTCTGTGAACTCAAAAACTTCAGAGGATTCAAGCCCTTTAAAAATAAACCAGAACAGATGTAAATCATGCCAGTGCCATTCCAAGGGCTGAAAGGAATGCTGAGGAATAGCCTTCCCACTGCCTCAGCAGTGCTCTTTCCTGTCTCCCCAGACTGAGCAGTCTGTGTGTCTGTGGTTATTCATCCCCTCAAACATGCACAGCTACTGTAAAGACAAATGGGACACAACTGTGAGCAAGATGGAATACTTTCCATAAAAAAGGAAAAGGACAGTGTTGTGAGAGAGCCTGGCTTCACTATTGAACAAGAAGTAGTTGAGGAAGGGTGAACTGGTGAACCGAAGCATAGGAGATGTGGCTTCCTTCTTACAGAGCAAACTACATCTCTGAATTCCTCTTGATTTTAGGTGAGGTCAAATGACAGTATTCCCCTGCTTAGCAGGATTAATTTGAGAAAATGTAGTCTAAAAAAACTTTGGTATATTACAAGTGTACACTCATTTGAATTTATCTACTGGGCATGTAGATGGACAGACATGCTAATAGCAGCCAGGGCCATCACTTAATCCATAGCCCTTATTGCTTGTAAGACTAGAGGACAGTTTGGGAATCTGTCTTCCAAGACAGAAGAATCCAAGAGATTCTACCTCCTAACATACAGGATGAACACCAAAAAAGCCATTATTCAATCTTACACTGTCCAGTCTTCTTCTTTGGTACCAGATGATAATGAAATAAGCCATGCCACTGAGCTGGGTTTGGGCATCTCTTCTTACACTCACTGATCTTGCCTGGCTAGGAAGCCAGGGAAATGGTTCACACCAGTCCACATCACTTTATTGTACTGATAGTGAATGTAAACACTTAAACCTGATCCAGTTTGGACTCTGTTCTCTCATTTTTAGCTGGTGCTTTAAGCACAGCTCTCCATGCCATCATTGTCTTTGTGAAACACTTAGTGTCAAACCAAGTAGTTTCTTATTCCACCTTATAGACCACAATTGATGTTTGTGTTTTCAGTTGGACAGGTGAACTACCCAAAGGTTGCAGATAACTCCTCCTTTGATGAGGACAGCAGTGATGCCCTCTCCCCAGAACAGCCAGCCAGCCATGAGTCCCAAGGCTCTGTCCCATCACCGATGGACTCCCGGATTTGTGAGCCTCTCCCTAGCACCACTGGCACATCACTAGCTCAGGTGAGAATGTGCAGGCCTCCTGCAGTGCCCTGGAGATTCATGCTGATTTGTGGCAGAGGAGCCTAAAAAGTGAGACTGAGGCTTCCCTTAGAGATACAGTCTGTGAGATTTCACAAGGGGTCTTGGCTCCGTGTAGTGTCAGTTACGTCCTCCTCTGGTTATTCACAAACCCTCATGGTGGTGCCTTGTGGGGAAGTGGGCAGCCATTGCTTGGTGATACAGCCTATGTGCAACTGATCCCAGCAGGAAATGCTGGGAGATCCAGCTGTTGGATATTGATTCCTTTTCTGCCCTAAGAAGTTGTACTGCTTCTCAGGGACAACTAAAGCAGTGCATTAAAGGCATCTGATTAAAAATTTGAAGGCCATGCTCCTTCCTAAGTGAACACTTCCTGCACTCTGTAAAGTATTTCCCTCCTTTTGTGTGTATTCATTATGCTTTTTTCTGTCCCTGCAGGGTTCATCCCAGTTGCAGATTAGTGCAGACTCCAGTGAAACTCTTTTCCTACCTGAGCAGCCACCTCCACCACTGCCACCTCCACCTCTTCTGCCCCCTAGTCTTACCAATGGAGTGGCTCTTACTGCTGCCAAGCCCCCACCAACACTCATTAAGGTACTATTTTGGCTGATGTCTTTATTGTCTGAAGGAAGATAAGAAGGTTACTTTTAAGCAGGTTTGGAGTTGGAAGTATTAGATTAATAGATGCAAAGGGAGGAAACATTTCTCACTAGTGTCTTCCTCCGACACTAATTGTAACATATTTAATGGGGTTTTCTGTTCCATGGTGTATTCATCTTCTATAAAACGGATGCTGAATGCAAAATGTTTTGAAATGATCAGTGTTATCTGTAATTAGAGTCAATGAGTCTGCACTGGATGAGCAAATGATCTGATGTGCTGGGAAAGGTGACCTGCATTATGGTGCAGCATAAGCTGCTGCCAGTGCGGTGTCTGTAATGTCTCAGTTAGAGAAGCATGGAAAGACCCTGAGGTGAACAAACTAGAAAACTTCAAAATTAAAATCCCAGTGTGTGTTCTGGTTTACATGGAGTATTACATTATATCAGTGTTTCCTTTCTTACTTGCTTCCTCCTTTTTTTCTAAATAGCAAAGCCAGCCCAAGTCTGCTAGTGAGAAGTCTCAGCGCAGTAAAAAAGCCAAGGAGTTGAAGCCGAAAGTCAAGAAGCTAAAGTATCATCAGTATATTCCCCCGGACCAAAAGCAGGACAAGGGAGCTCCTCCCATGGATTCATCCTATGCCAAAATACTGCAGCAACAGCAGCTCTTTCTCCAGCTTCAGATCCTCAACCAGCAGCAGCAGCACTACAACTATCAGACCATCCTGCCAGCCCCACCTAAGTACGGGTCCGCAGTGGCAGGTCTCTTAGCAAGCACTTAGCAGCACTCTTAGCAGAGACCTGGTGTTCTGGGTGTGAGGGGTGGCCTCTGGGTGTCACAGTGTGACACATTCAGCCTTGTAGGTTCCAGAGGGCCTCAGAAAGAGCTGGTGCGAGATGAATTGGACAAAAGCAGCTGAAGGGAGTCAGTTGGCATAGCAAGGAGCATGGATATAGTTGAGAGCATTGGTGTGCTTCAGAGTCTAGGGCAGCACTAGTGACCCAGATGTTTCTGAATGTGTATGTTTGTGGACACTGAGGGCCTCTGGTGTCTTTCTGCTGTGGTTTTGATGTCTGTGTTCTTTCTTTTCCTGCAGGCCTCCAGGAGAGCAGCAGAGTGGTGCCAGTGCCCCTGCTGTACGCAATCTCTCTGCCACAGTCAGCAGCACACCTTCAGTATCTTCTGGTTCAGGTGGGCTGATGAGACAAAACAGTAATGCTGCAGTGGGCAAGCCTGGCCCTCTCCCTGCCAACCTGGATGAGATGAAGGTAAATGTCCTGTGAAGCTGAACAGACCCTTTCTGCCATTGTCATCAGGCAGTACTGAATGATGTTGCTGCTGATATCTAACTGATAGTTGTTCAGTTAGAAGTTCTCTTAATATTGCTCTCTTTTTTCCCCCCTTACCAGGTAGCAGAGCTGAAGCAGGAGCTAAAGCTGAGGGCCTTGCCTGTCTCGGGCACAAAGACGGACCTGATTGAGCGTCTCCGAGCTTACCAAGAGCAGAACGGTGCAGCCGGCCAAACGACCCCCACTCCCAAGCCCAGCACAGCAGCCGTCCTCCCTAAAGCTGCTGAGGTGGTGGTGGCCTTCCCAACTGCCAGGCTGAGCACAGGGCCAGCCCTGGTCACCACTGGCATTGCACCAGCAGAAGTAGTTGTGGCCACAGTTACTGGTGGCGGCGTGATGAAGTTTGGGAGCACAGGCTCAACTCCTCCTGTTTCTCCAACTCCTTCTGAGCGCTCGCAAATGAGTACAGGGGATGAAAACTCGGGCACTGGAGATACCTTTGGAGAGATGGTGACTTCACCTCTGACCCAGCTCACCTTGCAGACATCTCCAGTGCAGTTCTTGGTGAAGGAAGAAAGCTCCAAGTCCGCTTCTTGCAGCATAAATGTGGCACCCAAGTCAGAGTGGTGTGGTGCTGGTAACAGCAGAGATGCAGAAGTTAGGGACAAAGACCAGATGCTGCAGGAGAAGGACAAGCAGATTGAGGAACTCACCCGCATGCTGAAACAGAAGCAGCAGCTGGTGGAGATGCTTAGGCTGCAGCTGGAGCAGGAGAAGCGCTCCCAGCAGTCCCAGCCAGCCCCAACAGCCGCGGGAGAAGGAACAGCCCTCGCCTCCAAGCCAGGAGCGTTTGGCGCCCAGGTCAAGAGTGAAAATGGTTTCCTGAGTTGCCAGTGTGCGAAGCAATCCAGTGGCCAAACAGAGCAGTTCAGCCCTGCACCAAGCGCTAGCCAAATGGACACTTCGAACCCAAGCCCAGTGCCAAAGAAAGCCGTGCTGGTGAAGCAGGAGGAGGCGGAGCCGCCGTGCCAGTCCCACAGCCCGCAGCTTATCCTTGGCCAGCAAGGGAGTGCCCTCATCAAGGGCACCCCTCCCCCCACCCTCATCACTGACTCCACAGGGACCCACATTGTCCTCACCGTGACCAAGCAGAGCACCGAGAGGCAGGGCCTCTCTCCCCACGGGATGGCAGGGAGCAGCTGCCCACCCCTGCAGGTAGGCAAGGGTCAGATCCCATCCCTGCTGTGGGCGATTGGGTTCCTCTCTCCTCGTCCCACTCAGGTCACCATAGGATGGCCTCATGGGGTGGAAATTCAGTACAGTAAATACTGAAAGGGCTGAGTTGCTCACTGCAGTGGTTGGTAGATCATGGCTTTGTAAAACAGAGCAGTGTAAGCAGATCTTTGGCAAAAAGACTGGAATTTGACTATGATGAGCTGTGTACGGCAATGCACGATTGGCTCTGTGCATCACAGGCTGTTCAGCATTCTTCCAAACACATGGTTCTGCCTTTTGTCAGGCAGGACCTTGGGCTTGGACTATAAGGGTTTGTTGCCACAGTTCACTGGTTTTTAACAACTATGCCTGTGGTAGTAAAATGAGCAGAGTGTATTTCACCTCTTGTCCTTAACTGTAGAGATCATAGTTGGAGTGATAGATGGGTCATCTTATCTACCAAGAGGTGAAATCAGACCCTGGGAGCAGTCTGTTTGCTTTTTGGCTGCTCTTTGTTTTAATGCATGTCAGTATTTCAGTGTTAACAGAGTCTTTCATCAGAGATGATTTACGAATCCCCTGCTGGCATGAGCTCAGCACTTAACAGAAGTGTTCCGAGTGTTCCTTCCAGGAAGGGATAAATATGCCCAAGTTTGATGGCATAAGTCAAACCTCAGCACCTTCCATGACATCAAAGATAATTTTCATTCTCTGCTGATACATTTCTTGCACTTTCTGCAGAGCAACTGGCAGTGTCTGCCATTAGTGACAGGCACTGAGCAGGCTACGTTTGCTGCATAGCAGGTGGGATGTCGGCAGCAGAGAATCTCACCTGAGCTCCACCGCTGCTCCACAAGGGCACAGCTCCTGTCAGGTCTGGCAGTCTTCAAGGCATGTCATGGGTAGCCCAGGGATTTAGGCTGGTACTACCTCCTCCCTTAGGACTCTCAATTGCATCTGATCTGATTTCTCTGCTCAGGGAAAGAGAAGGATGGAATTTAATAAAGAATAAAGAGTGGGGAAAAACAAACTTATAAATCCTGTAAGAAGCCTAAGCCCTGTGTCAGTGTCATGTCTGGGGAATAACCTGTTATGGATACCCTTTTCTTTCCAGAGCGTACAATCATCACCCGCTAAAACTTCCAGCCAACTGCCGTGTCAGGTACCTGCAAACACCCCTCAGCACCCCACACAACAGCAGCAGCAGCAGCAGCAGCAGCAGCAGCAGCAGCAGCAGCCCAGAGGACCAAACCAATCTAAGGTAGCTCACTGCCTGCTCCCTTTTCTCCCTTGGTTTTCTTTGCCTGCTGCCAGCGTTTGTACCCACAGACAGTGGGTACAAATGTACCACATTCCAGTGGGTGTTGTCTGTGGAGTAAAAACAACGAGGGGCTGGAGTGGGCAGCCTTGATTCACAGGAGTGTTCCAGATTCTTGAAGGACTGCTGCTGAACAGAAGAGGTGGCTGCTGCATAGAGAGCGGGTGGTGTGGACGGTGTGGCTGCTGCTGGAGGGGCATGTGAGCTCAGAGGGGAAAAGGGCTGTGACCTTTTAGTCTCTGCTACTGCTGAGCATGCTGTCATTTCCATTCCCCTGCCCTGAGCATGCCAGTTAATCACCACTTTGTGAAGTGTTATATGGCTTCAGGAAAGAGAGCACCTCTGCCTTTAACCCTCTCCAGGTGCTGGCTGTAAAGAGGCTATGCTCTACATCTCAACCCTTTCTAGCCTGCTTAGCTGTCTCTCTAAGCTATAATTAAGATAAGGTACAGAAAGATGATTAAGAGTTTTTAAGAGCTTGGAGGATCATTTCTGAGTCAGTTCCTGGAAAGGGTATGAAGACAGAAGTGATTTCTAGCATATTTAGAGTGAGAAATGTACTTTGCAAAGGGTCAGTGCCTTGATTTGCTTTGAGACCTTGGAGAAAGTGGAGAAGGTAAATAAAGGCACCTTTTTCCTTGGAGTTCCTTAACCTTTGTGCTGCAGAGGTGTCTGTACTGACTTTTCCAATCCTTTTGCCTCCCTGTGGGGTCAGAAGCCAGGTCTCCAGGTGGTCACAGGGCAGCTGGCCTACACCAAGTTGTCTTTCTCAGCACCTCCAAACCTGCAGCCTTTCTTCTCCAATGGTTTCCATAAGCAGTTGCTGAGAATTGGTACTTCTGGTAAAACCAGCCCTCCCAGTGTGTCAAAAAAGGTGCCCTCCCAGCACATCCCATGGCCTGTGCCATGGTTTCCAGCCCTTCTCAGGAAGAGTGGACCCCAGCAGAGCTGCTCTGGGGTCACTTCTCTACCTGTGGGTCACAGAACAGATGAGCAGCTTTCCAGGGAAAACAGGATAGGCAAAGGCATCAATATGTACACGTGTTGGAAGTGGCATTCAGCTGCTGCCCAGGTTTTGCTGCTCTAGGGGAGCAAGTTTCTGTGTGGGTCATGCAGAGCTGCTGTAGAGAGAAAGGCCTGATCCTCCTTCTTATGGGCAGTTATGTGCTGATTCATCTGGTAAAGCTGAGTCATGAGCACCACTTCCTGCAACACTTGGGGTTTCCTTTGGAGCTCTGGTGCTGCTGAGTGCTCTGGTGTTCTCTGCCCACCAGCAGGCTGTGAAACTTGCTGCTAAGTGAAGCTGGCTTGTGACTCCAAAGCAGGCACTGTAGAGGGAGGTGGGTAGGCCCTGGATATATTGCACAGAGTAGGCTGAACACACAAGGGAAATGCCCTTTCCCTCCAAAGTGCTGCAGGAATCCCCTGGTTGGATAGATGAGGCTCTCCCCGTCCAGGAGAAGTGAGGAGGTGGTTTGTGGTGTGGCCTCTTTAGCATTGGAAAAATCAACTAAAGATTTCCAGCTGTGAGTCAAGGGGAAATTTGTCTTCTTCCCCTGCAGTCAGGGCATAGTGCACAGAGTCCAGGGAAGGAGGCAGGCTGCTGTGGGCAGAGCAGTGCAGACTGCTGTGCCGTGCTCCGAGGGAGAGGTGATGATCTCTCAAAGCAGCTGTGAGACAGGAGTTGATGTAGACTTTTCCCTGATTTGCATTCATTCCCTCTTCTGCCTTCATTCTAAACAGTCCTCATCACAGCCTGGCTCTCCTGCTGCCCCTTCCCCCTCCCAGATGGACCTGGAGCAGCAACAGCACACGCCGCTTTTTGGAACTCCTCCACCTCCTCTTCCGGCTCCCTCGGTCCCAATGAAAGAGCCACCACCAGGCTATGAAGAGGCCATGAAGCAACAGCCAAAGGCCCAGGTGAGAGTTGTTGTTCTCCCTGGTTTCCTTGGAGAGCAGAGGAAAAGTTGCCATTGTGAATTTACTTAGTTTCTTGATGTGGGCCAGTGATAGGGAATGGAGACACAACTGCACCTTTCTCATTGAACTTCCTCTGGAGGGTTTGGGCTGAACCCAGGTAAAAAATCCCAAGCCATTCACTGCCATTGCTGACCATACTTTCCGAGCCAGTTACAGCCTGGGTTACAGAGGACTCTGGTGCCATGTCATGGTGTGCTCACTCTTGCTAGAAAACAGCCCCATCCCTGGGGCAAGGGAGGAGAGCCAGCCAAGGGTGTTGCTGGAGGTGGAAGTTCCCCTGCTGAATAGGAAGCTAATCCTGCACTTGCTTTCCCCAGGAGAACGGCTGTTCCAGCCAGCAGATGGACGACCTGTTTGATATCCTCATCGAAAGTGGAGGTAAGGAGACAAAGCCAGCATTTCCCACCGTCCCTGGGTCTGACTTTGGGGATTGCAGAGCACTGAGGGGAGAGTCTGTTATGGCCTCACTCTCTTCTCCAGTGTCCCTTCCAGTGCCTTTAGCACTGGCAGCAGTCATTAAGGCACTGAGGGAGATGTCACTCAGGCCTTAATATGATTCTGTGATTCTTGATAGCTCTGCTGCATCAGAGTCAGGCACATCGCTTCTGACATACTGGACAGAGATGGGATTTTGGGGAGGTGGGCTGAAAACTCCCCATAGTGAGGCAAGCACGGGCACAGGGATGTTTCCTCATCCCAGCTGGTGGTCAGTGATGGCTTAGTCTGGGGGGTGTCTGTGGCCCTGGTGGGTGGGAGGGATCCTTCTGGTGTTCCGCCAGACTTTTCCTTACCTGGCCTGTTTGTTCCCTCTCCAGAGATTTCTGCTGACTTCAAGGATCAGTCATCCCCAGCTGGGAAAGAGGCGCCCGTGGCCCCGGCGTGTTCCCCAGTGCCCAGCAGCCAGCACTCCTCGGAGCTGGCGGTGCCGGTGTCCCTGGGGCAGCCGGTGCTGCCGGGCCGCCTGGAGGACTTCCTGGAGAGCAGCACCGGCCTCCCGCTGCTGACGGCGGGCCACGACGGGCCAGAGCCCCTGTCCCTCATTGATGACCTCCACAGTGAGATGCTGAGCAGCTCGGCCATCCTGGACCACCCGCCTTCACCCATGGACACCTCGGAATTGCACTTTGCTCACGAGCCGTCTGGGGGCATAGCCCTGGATCTGGCTGAGGCTAACTTGGACAGCATGGACTGGCTGGAGCTGCCAGGGGGTTCTGTCATGAGCCTGGCTCCCCTGAGCACCACGGCTCCCAGCCTCTTTTCCACAGACTTTCTTGATGGACATGATCTGCAGCTGCACTGGGATTCTTGCTTGTAATTCTGTGAGCAGAGACTGAAGGGGACGGGAGTGGGAGGGCACAGGCATGCAGAGGGAAGAGGCCAGTCAATCAAAAAAAAAGAAAAAGAAAGAGCTCCTAGTATTTGTACTCCTCCCCTAACAGTGTCCTTCCTGCGTGAAGCCAGCAGTGGGCCAGGCCAGGGCAGGGAGATCGGCTGCTGGGGGGGGGGGAAAGGGGCAGGAGTTGCTGTGGAGCTGGTGGCCTCCTGCCCACTCCACACAGCCTGGCCCAGCTGGGGTGAGAGCAGAGCCAGCAGCCCGTTTCTCCGGGCAGGAGCAATGGCAGCACATTGTTCCCTCACGTGGGACAGAGCATGACTGGGCCTGAGCTGTTTCCAGAAGCAGCACTCTGCGCCTTCCTGGGATTGGCAGATAAAGGGGGTTGTGCTGCCCCAACACGGTTGGTCTTAACGGTTGTGGAAATGGATTCTACCTCTGGAGCAGGACACAAAGGCAGGAGGGCTGGCTGGGGCCCAGAGCAGCTGCCTTCTGCACCACCTGCCATCTCTCAGGGGAGGGTCTGATCTGCCACAGGGCTGGGAGGAGCTGGGCAGAACAGGCACCTTCTCTAAATGTAGCCAAAGGGAACCAGGGCTCCCCACCAACCTGCTAATGTCTAAGCTGGTTTCCCAAATATTGCTGAGCTTGGCAGAGGCCTTCCCGCTACCTTCACTCACTTTGGGCTGCAAAACAGGTTTTTAAGGTGCTAAAATCAGGTCCTTATACATTAAAACTGCTGTCGGGCACAGCCCATTGTCCCCAGCTCCCACGGCACTCGTGACATCCCCAGGTGAGCAGGGCACTCAGCCTGGGCAGGGACCTGGGCAGTCAGCCTGGCGTGTCCTGGGGAGCGGGTGAGGGGCACAGCTGGCAATCAGTAACATATCATTGGGGGCCATGTGCAATCTGTCTCTGCCTTCACTGTGTTGGTGCCTCACTGTAACACGTGCCCCAGTGGAAAGCAGCAGCTGGGAATGGATGTTGGACCCCATAGGCAAGGAAGGGGAAGTGGGACTGCAAGAGTGGTGTTGTGTGGCACAGCGCAGGTCCTGGCTCAGTGACTGTGAGGGCCCCTTTCTGGGGAGGAGCCTGAAAGCAAGTATTGGGCAGCTGAACTCTGCTCTTCCCTCCCTCCAGTCCCACAGAGTAAAAGGCAAAAGTAAATGGCTGCTTACTTTGAGCTGGTGCCCTGTGTCCCTGTGGGGCCCCAGGCTGGTGCCTTGGGGCAACTGCAGGCTGAGGAGCGGGTGTACAAGTCCCCGGGACCTCAGAGCCACAACAGTGCAATTCCTTGGGCAGGGCTCTGTGGTGGAGCACCAGGCCTGTGGCTCACTCTTACGCTGTTACTTTAGAATTCCTGTGTCAGTAACTCACAGCCACACTGAGCAGATGGGACATGGCTTACATGGATGTGGCCACCTCGCCTCAAGGCTGTCCCTGCTTTGGCCCTGAGCTGGGTCCAGGCTGCTCATGCTGAGTGAGGTGGGGGAAGCTGTGGCTTCTGAAGTCACCCAGACTGAGGTACTGACCTGCTCAGGCAATGGAAGGATCAACTGCCATCCTTCTCAGTATCTCCTTGAGGATGCTGTTCCCACCTTTCCCCCACTGTGGGCTGCAGAACTTCATGCTGGGGAGGGGTAGCTGTGAGCCCCATGCTTCTTCCCTGCAACTTTGGTACCTGGTCCTCTTCCCAGGGAGAGGCTGTGCCACAGGGGTGCTGGTACCTCTGCTCCATGGTGAGGCAGGTAAATGCCAACCCTGCACAATGTGCTCTCCCTCAGCCACTGAACTGGCAGCTGGGTGGGGTCATGCCTGTTTGCAGCTGGGAGATACTCCTGCTTTCCTGAGCCCTTTGCTTGTTAACTGCATGGGGAGCCACTTTCCTAATCATTAGCAGGGGGAGCCTGCTGGCAGCTTCCTTTCTTTCCCCTCCTCTCTCTTCTGGCCTTGAGCTGTAAGCAAGTTGGAGCCTCTTATCTGCCTCCCTCAGTGTCCGGGTTGGGGAGGACACCACTCCCCCCTCCCCTTCCCCACAGGCTTTCTATTCCTCAAACTACAGTGTCACATCCTAAAAATCAGAATAAAAGAGTCTGGTGAGCACCCCCTTTATCCTCCTGAGCCCTCCCTGAATTCTTTCCTGGCACAGCCCAGGTGCTCACTGGGAGCAGTGAGTACTTAGCAATCACTTTAAGGAGCTTTCACCAGCTCTGCCCAGCTGTGGCAGCAGAAGGCAAGGAGTTTCTAAGGAGGAAAGTATGGGGGGAGTGGGAGGATCTCTGAGATGCTAGGGGCAAAATGTGAGGCTGCCTGTTTGTCAGACTCAAGCAAAATCAGGTTCTTCAGCCCATAGTTGCAGTAGCCCCCACAAAAACCAGCTGTGTGATTTCTTTGGTACAAATAATTACAATTCTACAGCTATTAAATAAAGAAGGAAATTATCAATAAAGTGCAATGAGTTCCTAGAGGAAGGTGGGAGACTCCAGCTGCAGTCCTGGCCTGACCCAGCCCTGGTTCCTTGCCCTGAGCCAGGTACTCCAGTGATTGGCAGAGAGATGCCAATGCCTGATAGCAGTGTAGCCCTTCCCAGAGATTGCTGGTGGAAGGCTGAGCTCCCTTTCACTTTCACCCATCCACCATCAGGTGTGAAACTGTAGGAATTTAATGACCCTGACTTTGCCCAACATACTTGCATTGGCTGAAGAGCTTCAAGGAGCCCAGAGGATGCAGAACCATGAGCCTCATGTCCTGAGGAGCCTGGCTGACCTGTGGGAGCCCCTCTGCACAAGGGGCTTCTGCCAGGAGAGTGAGTGCTAACCCCATGCCTGTGGGCAGAGGGGAAGGTGGTGCCTCAGCCCTGAAAATGTTAGAAAGTCTTTTCCCCAAGCAGTGCCCAGAGCAGGCTTGCCCAGTTCTCTCTCTGCTTTCTTACTATTATTTCTTTGAATAATAGTTCAATAGTTCTTTGTTGGAAGAGGTATTCCCCTGGACATACTTTTTTGCACCCATTGGGAAAAACAAAGTCTGATGTTCTGCCTCTACCTTGAATGTAATCCTGAATCTTTCTGCTGTAACCACTACTTGTTTGTAATGTGTATTTGACTAGCACGCACTCTCCCTTCCACTATGCAGCCACTGGCGAGGGGTGATCAGCACCATCACAGTCGGATGGTGCTGGGGCATCGGATCCGGAGCGAGTATTCAACTGGAAAAGGATAAAAGTGACAAGTTAATGGGGGAGAGAATGGATCTTTAAATTGAATTATTTTTTCAGTTACAAATATTTGAAGAAAAAAAATCCATTTTATTAAAAAAATTCCAAACAGCCATGTTCTCAAGAACTTCTCTGCTGTGCTGGTGGGAGGGCTTGGGGCCATTCTGCCTTTTTCAGCTAAGGGTGGGTGATCCCTCTGTGTCTTTCTCAAACCTGAAAAAAGCAGCTTCAGTGGTGGTGGCTCATCCTTCTCAGCTGCAGAGAGATTCCCTCAGTGTATGGAAATTACCTATCCTGCAACCAGAGGCAGGTTTTACCAGGGACAGCTATTTGTCTCCCCCAGCCCAGCAGTCTGGTCTGGACTGCAGGTGGTGGTGAGGTGACACTGCCCCTTCTGCAGCCACATTCCAAAGGAATTACCTCCACTGAAGACACTCACTTTCAAATCAGAATATATGCTGCAACTTCCACCCTCCCACAAGCTTGGACTTCTAAACACAGTTGTCCCAAGGGCCTGTGCCCTGTTACTGTCCCACTTTGCAGCTCAGCCTACACCTATGCTTTGTCCAGAGATGCTTCTTGTATAGACAACACTGCTGTCCCCACCACCCAGCCCTGCTTTCTGCTAGCCCCTCTGCCTTTCCTAAGGGTCCTCCCTCTGCAGTGTCCCTGCAACCCGTAGTTTCCAGTATTTCTGCCTTTTCTGAGGCTCTGTTGTGGACCTGCTCTTAGGGCTGGTGGCACAGAGGCGAGGCAGGGCTGCCACTGCTGGCAGCACAACTGGCTCTGCCCTGGCTGCTGCCTGACCTTGTGGGCTGCTCCAATGCAAGGAGCTCCCTCAGTGCCAGCACAGAAATGGGATCACCATTGTCAAATGGCAGAAAGGAAAAATTAAACCAAGTCCTGACCCTGTCAAAAAAAAAAACCCACAAAGCCCAGCACTCCCCCAAGACGCAGTTTTTATTTACAAACCCACCAAATAAAGGAAAGTAAGAATCTAGTGTCATCCCATCAGTAGTTTGTGCTCACAGACAAGCGCTTTCAGTAGAAAGTCACAGACTCCATATCCAGAGCCACCACCACAAAGCAGCAATTCTCCACTCCTGACCCATGTCCCCGATGCCATTGCAGGGCGAGGAGGACGAGTAGGTCTCCCTGAGCCAGCTCCAACCTAAACCTTGTCCTGAGCTACAACGTTGCCAAAATATACATGTTCCTGGAGGAAATTTACAGCTTTTTGGTTAACAGTAAAAATCGACAGCATGAAACACTCTTGTTTGGAGGAGAGGTGGTTTTTGTCTGCTCCCAGAGTAGACAATGACCATCCCCTAAGGCTGTTACAGTGGTAACAGGCTGGTAAATTTGGGCAACTCCTGTCAACACCCCACACCAGTGCCAGGGAGGTGGAATGAAACTGATGCCAGTTCCCCCTTCTTAGCTCCAAGTCAAAGGAACTCTGCTGTGTCCCCCAGCACAGGGGAGCCCTTGGCTGCCATGGGGAGGGGATGTGCTCTCCCTGCTGCTGTACGGCAGTGAGTCTCTCACCAGCCCAATTCCACATGGCACCAGCTCTCATGGATCAAAGCCATCCCAAAAGGGCCATCTCTCTCCCACAGCTCCAGCCACAGACACACTCACATCCCCACACGTGACTGCTGGCCCATGGGGCAGGGCACAATGGCTCCAGCCAGGCTGCTCCCCTGGGCACTGATGGGGAGACAGGGCTGAGGAAAGCAGGAGATAGGGGTGGCAGACATGTGGAAAGCTGGAAAGGGGCACTTGCTTTTAGTAGCCAGAACACACTTGTCCCTTTGCAGCATCACCCTCAACCATCAGCCCCCTCGGGTCTGCAGCTCAGCCTCCTGGCACTGCTCCATCTGTCCCAGGAGGTTTGGCAGCCCCCGGGGGGATTTTGTCACAGATACAAGTGGGTGGGGTGGGGAAGGGCAGGGTGTGAGACATGAGGGGGTGGAAGAGATGAGTGTGGCCATCGAGAAGGTCCCCAGGATGGGGCAGGGTGGGGGTCACCCATCTATGTCCCAGCTGAAGAGATGGTGCTTCACAAGCATGTCCTGCACCCCTTCCTTCAGTGGCTTCTTCTCCTTCTCCTGCAGGATGACACAGAGACCCAGGTCAGTGCACCACGCCCAGAAAAGGACAGCAAAGGAGAGGTTGTGTCTGCGGGCAGAGCCTGAGCATACTGAGGCTCTGGCACCCAGAGCAGCTTCCTGCACTTCCCACCTTTGCACAGCTGGCACAGGGAGAGGCCTTTGGTTTGGAGAGCATCGGGGAAAGGGAGCCTGACACTTCCCTCTGCCCCAGCTGGGCAGGGCAGGTAGCCCCCTCTGCCACCACTGCCCCACAGCTCCTGCTGCAGCTGCTGGAAAGCAGCCCCATCCACAGCCTCTGGAGCTGGCTCCAGAAGAGGCAGATGATGGGCTGAAGCACAAAGCTGGGAGAGGGAGGCAGTAAGTGAAGCCCCTGGCTGAGTGAAAGAATGAGAGATGCCACCTACTCACCTCCCTCTTTATTGGCAGCTCCCAGTCCTGAGAGAGGCTGAAAGCAAATTTGCCGAGGACTCTGCAACAAAACCAGAAGAGTGTGATGTTAAAATGGACCCCCCAGACCACACTTGCAGCCTTTGCCCACAACTGCTGCCCCAGGCACACAAATACACTGTCTCCCCAGCTTGTCCTGGCATGCCACTAAGCTTACAAGGGTGAAATTCCTTGTTTGATGGTGTTGAAAAGACAGCAGCAGTCACTCATTCCCTCTTTGCTGGGCTTCACATCCTCCCAGGCCAGGCTGGAAGAAGGAGCCTGAAGATGTGACTCAAGTGCAGCCCCTACAGAGCCTGGTGCAGCAGCACAGGGAGGCAGGGACAGCCCCGGGCTCCAGGGGACTGCAGACACGCCTGGCTGAGGGCTGCACAATTGCAGCTGGCAAGAGCAGATGGCAGGTTCCTCTCCAGAAAGCAGACCCCTTCCTGCAGCACCTCAGAGCTCTGCAGCCCCCTCTCTCTCCCTGGAACAAGAGAAGTGTCCTGCAGCAGCAGTGCTCAGAGGGGCTGGCACAGGGTGCTCCCTTGCTGGCTGGGAGAAGCAGGATGTAAGACATGAACCAGTCCCACTCGGTCCTTTGGCTGTGCCCAACTGGCACTGCCCCCATGCTGTGGGACATGGCAGCCCAGAGGTGGCAGAAACCCCCTCCCATTCAGCAGCAGGCTGAGAACACCCTGAAGTGTGCACACACAGGGTTCCTCTGGCTACAGATGCTCCCACTGGGGCCTGAGGCAAGTGGGTGGTGCACACAAAAGCCAGCTTCCACTGAAGGACAGCAGGAACCAGGCTGGAGCAGTGGTGATAGCAGGGGATTTGCCTTCCAGCTCCCTGGGACTTCATCTGGCTTTGCAGAGTGCAGGAGGGCCAGGAGCATGGATGCCCAGAGCCCCAGGGATGTGTGCCCTGGGCTCCAAGTGACTGCCTTGTGCAAGCTCAGGCACTAAAGCTGCTTTCAGCCCTCTCACCTAACCAGGGAGTCAGTGGGTGACTGACTCCTCAGCCAATGACTGTCCAACTGTCTCCCTAGGATATTCCTTGTTCCCTGCCTGGACTTGGAGTGCCTGGCAAAGGACATGGAGAGCAGTGGGGTTGAAAAGGCAGACTCTCCATCAGAATAGGAGTACAGCAGGAGGCAGGCAAAGGCTGCCTGCTTGTCACAACAGGACCCCAGGAGCCAAGCTCTGCTCTTGGATCAGGCAGGCACAGTGCCTCACAATAAACTGCCCAGAGATTCCCTGCTGCCTCAGCACACAGCAGGAAATCTCTATGGCTGGGATGTCTGGGCAGCCAACACTGCAACTCACTGGAGAGGGCCCAAACCCAGCTGTAGTGAGGGCCACCTCCTGCAGAGGAGGGGGAAATCTATTCCAGACACTGGCATGGGGACATGCCATGGGGACACTCACCTCAGCTCACATTTGATCTGCACCCAGCCAGGGCTGCGCAGGAATGACCAGGGATGGAACCACTTCTCCACAGTCTGCAGGCTTGAGCACAGCACCTCCAGCCACAAATGCAGCACCTGCTCGCTGCAACAATGGGGTATAGGCTTGTTACTCAGCTGCAGCCAGGGAAAGAAACCCCATCCCTCTGGGGTAGTCTGTTTTCAGCCCTAGCCTTGACCCCCATCCCCAGCCCTGTGGGAACAGGATAACCCCGTAAACTTGTGTGAGCCACCCCATACAACAGGAGCTCCCTCTTCCAGCAAGAAATCAGGCCAGCCAAACACACAAGGAACAAGTCTCTCCCAGTGGCTGCACTGAGAGGGGGGAAAAACGATGCTGTGGCCTAAGATTGAAACCACTGCTGTCCTTAAGCCCACTCTGTCCCTTCCCAAGCTCTTTGCAGCCAAAATGCTGAGGGTACCAGGACCAGATGACTCACTTGAGTCCAACACAGATCAGAGAACGAAGCTTCACATCCATCTGTGCATGTGCAGCATCGTGTGTCATGTTCACAGCCTGAACTGCCTGCAGGGAGGGAAGGTGTGGTTACTGCTGGGCAGCCACTTCAGCAACACAGCCAAATGCTCCCCACCCCCACCAGTGCCCCCTGCTACCACCAGAGGGGCTAAGAGAAGGTCTGGGAGACTCTGGAGCATCTCCCTCCAACAGTCTCCACAGGAAACATCCCCAAAGTAGGAGCTGGGCTCTGGCTGGGCTTGGGGCAGCACTCACCCGGTAAAGCAGCTCCTCTGGAGTGAGGACTTTGCCATCTTCATCAAGCCTGTAAAGATCACAGCAGAGACCCAGCTAGCTCCAGTCACCCTGAGCAGATGCAGCACTTTCCTGCTTCATACCCCAACAGCTCTCATGCTACTGCTGAGCCCAGAGGTGCCCCGCAGCCATGAGAGCCAGATACAGACCCAGAATCAAACACAGGGGCCCAGGGGAGGGGACAAGAGCCACTGCCAGCCCAGGTCAGCACAGGCACAGCAGCCTGCTGACACCACACCCACAGGAGCACGGGGCAGACTACGAGCCTTGCCAAGGTGCAGAGCAGCATCAGTTTGATGAGCATGGAGGAGCAGGGCACAGACCTGTAAGTCTTGCAGAGCACAAGGCGAGAATACACGGAGTCAAAGTCCCGTTCCACTTCCCGGCTTGCAGCCTGGAGGAGCAGAAGGACACTCAGCACACCTGCCCTAAACCCACCACCTCAGCCCACTGGCAACACTGCCCCATGAAAGGAACTGGGACATCTCACCTCTTCAATGAACAGCCAAGGGTGGCAGGCACCCCCCAGCAGAGATGGCTTCTTCAATCCATGTTCAAATATGGACTTCAAGGCTGGACAGAGTGTGCCGCGCACCAAGTCTGTCACTCCCTCTGTGACAGAGTCATCTCCAGCGATGGAGTACTGAGGAACAGGGAGAGCCAGCTCTCAGGGGGCAGAGCATGGAGGTGATCCACTCACCTACACCTCTGCACAGACCAATTCCACACCCAGGTGCCTGCCAGAACACCCTCCCCGCCTCTATCTGTCATGCTCTTGCATAAGGGCCCATGTTCTGTGCTACTGCAGGGGATCTCCTGAGACCTTTTTGTTCAGGTGGTGCCCAGGAGACCCCACAAGTGACCCCAGCACCAGCCGGCAGCATTCAGCACACAGGAATGTGATGGTGTGATGCTGACTGAGCTAAGGTGTGGAGAGGGACTTGCACTGAGGTCTCTGGGACTCTGTAAGCTGCTAAAAGTCAAGACAAACAGAACCAAATAGGAATTTCCAGGTCAGGGGGAACACCACTTTGAGGTATCATGCTGACAGTCCGCTAACACCCCCGTAAGTGAGATCCTCTCTGTTTCCACAGTTAGGAGCAGAAACCCTGAGCAGCGCGGGACATTTCTGTGCACAGAGAGGTGATCTGCATCTAAGGAGCCCTGAGAGAGGGGGAAGGAAGTGATAGGTCAATACTGACATCTCTCTGGGGGCTTCTCTAGGGGAGCTTGGGTCAGCCTTTCAGCTCTTCCTCACTCCCCAAATGCTGAGAAGAGAGAGAACCAGGCCTTCTCCACTTCCCCTGAAAACTGCTGAGGTCAACAGCTGCTGATGTTTATCTCATGCACACTACCTGAATCTTGAGGACTTCTGAGGAATATTGAAGTATCTGCTATAGATAAGTGCCATCCTATCACTGCCAGCTGTAAGAGGAACTAAGACAGATTGTCCCCTTGGGCACAACTGCTTGGGAAGAATTTACTGTCATGGTCACAAAGCATGTGCAGGATCCATAGGCACAGCCTCAAAGGAGTAAAAGAACACAGGCAGCTGGGAGCAGACAGAAACACTGCCCTGCTTCCTCATTTCTAGGGTCCTTGCAACCCCTTGAATCTCACACAGGTGCCTTGGCAGCCCTCGTGAGGAATTTGGGTAAACAGGTTTAGGAAGGTAAGCTGCCTGATCACATCACAAAGCACTCAGAGGCCAGAGAAGCAAACAGACTGAAAGAGGGAAATCTATGGCTCTTTTCAACTGTGTTTTTTTAGTTATGACATAACCCTTTTTTTAAATGTAAAGTTTTTTTGTAATTGTGGGGTTTTTAAGTACCTCTTTACTCCGCTCATCCAAGATCTCCACAAATTTTGCAGGAAACCAACCTACAAAGAGTGAACAAAGAGATGAGCCTGACAAAGATACTGAGAAATCCTTACATAAAGCCCAGCGGGAGCTGAGAAAAAAAATCAGAGTTCGCAGGGCCTACCATCAAAGAAGGAAGCAAGCTGCCTCAAAAATCACAATAACTAAGGCAGCTGCACAAGAGAGCCACTTGCAGGACACTGCCCACATGCAGCAGTGGTGGCATGCACCCAACCACCCCAAGTGACCAGGTCACTGCTGCATGACTGCTCTCTTACGTTTCCTTTGCCCCTGGCAGATACTCTGGGGACCTGGCAGAGCCTTTGGTGCCAGAGCAGCTGTTGTAGATGAATGGATGCTCTGCATCTGGCCCCACTCTCCCCAGTGCAACCCATCCTGTTCTCACCTCTCAGTCCATTCAGCTCTCCCACCCAACAGTGTTCATCCTTCTGGGAAATGATCTGAAAAAGAGGGAGTGGAAAATACCAGTTGAAGAGGTGCCAGTGGCAGGAGGGGTACAGCTGTCTGACTGTGTGTCCACAATGAGGAACTGCTCTGTTCTCAATTGCTTTGCCAATGTTCTCTTCTCACATAGCCCAGGGCCTTCAAGGACACAAAGCTACTGCAAACATCCTCTTCTCCCCAGTTTTAGATGGGATGCTCACAGTTAAATGCAAATGGATGCTTTTCCAATTCAGTGTGCAGTCTTAAACTGGGACTTGGGTTGGACCAAATCCACCTTTTGCACAGCTGTACAGCAGCCAGGAAAGGGACTTTGTGGTGGCAGCAAGAACAGCCCACAGGACAACACTCACAGGAACACACTGACTCATTCCCAGGCAGTCCCTAGGAGCACCAGCTGCTCCTCCTGGGCTCCTAACTGGGCTCTGAGCTTATCTCCTCCCTCCTTTCCCTGCAGGAGAGGTAGCAGAGCATCCCAAACAAGCTGGGCGTGCCTGTCCCCAGGCTGACACACCGTGATGATGTCGTTCTTGCGGAAGCCCAGCTCGTCGTCGTCGTGGCGCTCAAAATCCAGCAGTGCCTTGGCTCGGCGGCGCCGGTTGCGGGAACAGGCCACGTAGTTCTCGTGGTCCCGCTGGTGGCTCTCCATGCTGTAGTCTGGGGTCAGATCCTAGCAGGCACACACAGGAGAGCAGAGAGGAATCAAAGTCCACAGGTCACTCCCAACTGTCTGCCAAAGCTTGCCTGCCCCTGTTCCCAAACCTTTTCCAGCTCCTAGACAGCAGACAACCCTCAGCACAGCCCTCCACCACAGATGGATTAAGCAAGCCTACCCTCCAGCCATTACACCTAGCATGTTCTTTCTCAAGCCCACACTTCAAGAGCATTTGAAGAGCCCTGTCGTGTGCTGAACACTCAAAACCCACGCCTGGAGCACACAGCAGTGCAGATCCAGCTGTTTCCACTCACAATTATGCAGTTCTTGGGATCCACACACTGGAAGTGCCGTGCCACCTGGAGAATGGCCTCACGCAGGTCAGCCACCAGCTCTGTCTGCTTGATGTTCTTGGCTTTCAGTGCCTCCAGATCATCATCCCCTGGTGGAGCCCATGCAGCCAGAGGGAACACAAGGGAAGTAAAGCAAGTACACGGTATTAATTTTTTTGTTACTGTTAGAAATTACTGGTTCTGAAGAAACCAAAAAAGCCTAACATCAGAAGTACCTAAACTAAGGCAGGGACTTACTGCCAATCTATTAAATAATGTAAATAGTACATACCAATTTGACTGCATCAAATTTTAAGGAGATGATACTTCAAACTGCATATGGAACTGGAATATGTCATATTTGATCTGTCTGGGAAACTCAGCATACCAAGGTACTACTTTAGAGAAGTGTCTATAATATAGAGTCAGCTGAAAGGTGGGACACAAGACTGGGGAACTTGCAATAATTCCCTTCAATTGAAATTCTCTTGAAACTGAATCAGGTTTTGGTTGAATTACTTCTGTTATTTGTATAACTCACAGGCTGAGAGCACATTTTTCACTGAGTCTTGGAAAAAATCTGAAAAACCAAGACAGCCCACTTTCCTGTGCCAGTCATGAAGTCAGAGCCACAAGAGACCTCAAACTCCTTAAGAGCCAGACTTCAAATGTTTGGGCTGTACAGAAATGGTCATGAGTCCAAAGTAAAAGTTACCAAAGCATCTTTTAACTATCACTAATCCCCCCAGGAGTTTTGACAGCCTATGTCTATTACCTTATGCAGAAAGATACCTGATGGGATGGATTCTTTAGACAGTTAATGTATCTAAATGCCTTAAACACTGGGTATATGATGTTTGGGAACAATGAAACATTTGCTTATTTTTCTAAAATAATCATTTTGTATTAAATCCAAAGTGCACTTTCATATATCTATCTATATCTATTGCTCCCTCTATAATATACTGAAGATGTGGTAGCTTGATTAACAAAATTAACATTTAAACTGACATATTTTTTCACTGATTTCCAATGTTTGTACAAACACAGCTTTTATTCAGGAGCCAAGTAAATCATTGGCTAGCAAATTATTACTCTGCTTATCTTCTAGCAGCATTATAGAAAACCATATGAATAAAGCATGGCCTGAGCTACAGCTGCTGCAACAGCTATATACACATTAAGCTTCTGCTAATTAAAAACTGATTAAGAGTATCTCTTAATCATGTGATCCTAATTAAAAAGACCCAAACCTTAAAAAACATAAATAAAAGCACAAAATTAGGTATAAAATTACTTTTATAATTGTTTTCTATTTGCTACATTAAATTATTTGAGAGACATCAGATACAGAGAACTTAAGAGAAAATTGAACTTCGCTTCTGAACTAGAAAAATTGTGGGGCACAGTTACTCCCAGTCCAAGCAATTAAAAAATAACAAAATCTCCTCCTCTGTATCCAGGGGTAGGTACAGAGCATGCCAGAACTCTCACTATTCAGAGATGCAGAGACTGAAAATAGATAGGTCAGCACACAGACGTCGGGGGTTCCCAGAAATTTCATGCTGCTAAAATAAAATGAGACTAGAGAAGAAACTAAACCACAGCTACACTAGCTCTGTGGGCTTCTCTCATTTACATAGATCATTGATTCTTTCTGTCATCTCTCAGTCCCATCTGGCCAAAACACCGTGCTCTTCTCTCTGTACTCAGATCAATCCTAGCCAAACACAAGCAGGAGATGTGGGGATCAAGTTCCACACTCTCCCACCTTAGAGTGGGCATGGTACAGAGGAAAGCAGCTGGCGTGTCCTCCAGACTCACCTCACTGCACTCAACATGTTCACTTTCAAACTTCAGCACCCACATTTCCAAACAGGAAACCACGCTGCATGATCAGCCACATGTGAGCAGGCTCTACTCTGAGCCTGCAAAGACTGATGAGCTGCATAGCTCTGCACAGGAGGAGCTCTTCTGCATTCCCTTGCTGCAATGCCCACACAACAGGAAAACACCTCTTGCACATTCTGCTCTCCACCAAATAATCTTTCATTATTTCTTTCTCTTCCTGCATTGTAAATCTCGTTCAACTCTTTGAATCTCAACTACACAAAGCCCTGACCAACCTGATCTAGCATAAGCAAGAGTCTGCTTTAAGCAGGAGACTTCGGAATACAGACACTGAGAGGTCTCTTCTAAACAGTGCTCCTGTGATTCTATGACTCCTGCCCAAGTTACTACACATCTGAATTCACTCTAAGGAAGAAGAATTAAGCTCTGGGTAAGCTCTTCTTCCCTCCCAGATGAGGGCTAAGTACCAGTTTTACACAGTAACTATCAGAGGCAGCAGACTTTACATTTAGGATTGATTGTCAGTTCCTGGTAGAGGGTGAATTTATCACATACAAGCTTTCCTTCCTCTCACTTGGGTTGAATTTTTCCATTGTGGTAAACTGCTGCAGGACGACAACTTCTCAGTTTTAACCAACATTTTAAATACTAAGAATAATGTTAGGTAGAACGCATGATGGTCATTGTACAGAAGCCCCACTGAAATGATAAAACCCTATCGATTATCTCTGTTCTACCACTGATATATTTTGAAACTTGAACCTAAATTTTATCTTTGTGCAAGTGCATAACTCACTATCACCTCCATAAAAATACTCAAACTGTCAAGGAGACTGAGACACAAGATAGGTACATGTGGCAGCCAAGCTCCCTGCCAGTTCAGTCTGTACCAACTGTATGATAACATTACATACAAAAGCTCTGAGTTTAGATTGCACAAGCAACTTTCCTGCGTTTCTTCACTTCTGCATGCTTGACTTTACAGAATCATGGCTTTCCACCATAATTTTTCTATGTAATGCTCTATGTGCTTGTAGGAAACCTGTGACAATATATCAGCTTCCTGGAGAACATCAGAAAAGCTCCTCTCTGGAAAGACCAGTAAAGCCCATTTTTAGATTTATTCAGGCCATTTCAACAACAACAGGAACACTGTTTTAAGCCCTGCAAATTCAGTATGTTGTCTTCTTCCGGAAAAACAATTCCTGTGGTGACATGTGGCAATTTCAAGAAGGCTAGCCAATTTCAAGTAAGGTGATGACACTGAGGCTTACAGCAGAAAGGGCTCTTATGGAGTCAAGAAATAAGTTACTCTTAAACCCCTGCAAAAGCTATTCTGACTGTGTCCTTTCTGGACATATGTTGGCTCAGCTCATAAGTGTAGAAAATTAAGAGTCAAAAGCAAGACTTCCCCTTGCTGTTGAAGTAACAACATCAAACTCTCAGAATAAGTAAGGAAAACATAATGATCCTTTCATTTATAATTTTGATGGGTGACACACTAGACATCCTGCCCTGTCTCACATCTTCCTGAACTGAGCAGAGTAAGATCAGAGAGTACCACATCCAGCCTGTGGACTGCATAAGGTCTGCCAGAAAATGTGTTTGACCTGTTGGTGAGTGTAATAAGGACATTACAGCTGGGCTGAGATGCACCTCCCGTGGTCCACTATTCATGGATTGTCTAACCTAAAATTTACTTTCTGAGCTCAGATCTGTGGGAATCCATAAAATCAGAGGGTTTTGGGAAAGCTGCAAAAGGCAGGCCTCAGAGACAGCAGAACTGTGATTGGAGCTAAGCAGTAGCCTTGAGATAGGTCAGCAGAAAAATTATGTAAAATGTAGAAAAGTAAGGACAAATAGAACAATGGTCTGTGTATTAATGCTTGTCTAGAATAACTCCTTAAGCTACTTTTCTGTAGTTTATCTAGCAAGATATTAGGAAGTTTTAAGCTTAACAATGGAGCTCTGTGCATTGTGTTTTAAGGCTTACAAGCAGGTATTGTATTTGAAATAAGCAGGCATTGTTTTAACCAAGGGTACATGTGCTTATAGTAGTTAGATAGAACTACTATCAATATGCTTTTGCTTTGTGTCATTGGTCAAAAAACTTATAAAGTAAGTTGTAAATTAAGTTCTTGGTCTGCTGCCTGCGATGTGAGCTGATGGCATCTTCCCATTGTCATAATCATGTAATGAGACTGATGCTGAAAAATAAAACAGCTCAAAGCACGTTACACAGCAGTCCCGTCCTGTTCGTGATTTGTACATAGACCCCCAGCCAGCAGTAAGATCAAAGAAATCAAGTAGTAAACTACACTTCTTCCCTCTCATCCTTCAGTTCTGACTCCCTTCTCTCCAATCCCTCTGTCCCAATGTTTCCCTGCTTTGCCTGCTCCCCTCCTTCCTAAGCTGCTCTAGCCACCGACCACGAAAGGCACACGAAAAGCACAGGATTGTCCTTACCAAAAAGCAGAGAGGTGATGCCGGATTTCCTGCGCTGAGTCCTGCGTCTCACAATCTGTGGGAGAGGCAACAGAGAACAAAGTGCACACATTAGGACAGATTTCAGAAATAAAATAAAGCAACCCTCCACACCAGTCAGCTCTGGGCAAGCAGTCCTGACAGCTACCACTATAAGGGGCAGGCCAGTGAACTGGCAGTTTTCGACAGGAGCCGCTCTAGTCCTAATGCATTGAATCAGCTTTACTTCTCCATCTGCTCCATGTTCAATAGGTTATGTATACTTTAATTATTACAAAAGCATAATTGAAGTTCAAGAATCAACCATGATCCATGTAAATAATTTTAACTCTAATTCTATTTGTTGCAAAAAGCAGTTCCACACATGATTGCATATAAATTTCTAAGTGGATGGGTATTACATTTTAGAATTGCCTGAGTGTGTTGTCTGCAACTGTAGATTTTAGTCTAAGATTAAACACTGCTGCATTTTTAATTTGGCCCCTCAAAAGCACCTGCTGCTGTTTTTTGACTCTACCTTCCAAGGTTATTTTAGTGTACCAGTTTCTTACTAATGGATTAAATTCAGTTCCTACTCTGTGTGCTTCAAGCAAATACTGCCAAAAGCATATGTTGTTTCTTTTAGTTTCTATTAATGAAATGCATCACATTTCATCATCACTCTCATGAATGATAATTACAATCAGGGCTAATATCCCTTTCATCTGGGGATTTATCAACCAGGATGGAACTGGCAGCATGTAATTGGTATAGGACTTCCCAATACATTTTCTTCACTGGCTAACAATTATCCTGGAACCAAAAATCCTCTCAAACAGGAGGACCTCCTGGTCCCAAATGGTAATTGGGTGGGAATCTGTAAGGCATGGTAAAAAGGGACCCTGTGCACCCACTTTGGACAGGTTGTTGACAGTGGTGCTGGAGTTGAGCAGCTGCCCCTGCTCAGCAATGAGGTAGGCCAGGTGTTTGCGGCGCTGCGTCTCCACGGCCACATCGGTCAGCGAGCCAGCCACGCGCATGGCCTCTCGCAGCAGCACATCCGCATCTTCGATCTGGCTCGGGATGTCTGACAGCGTGTTGAAGATCGAGGCAGAGTTCTCGGACTGGATCAGCTCATCCTCCTGCAACAACACAGACATTTTTACTTCATGGAGGGGTGAGCATGACAACTGTGCTCCTGAGGCTTCTAGATGCAGTTTTACATTCCCAGTACAGACTGGGCAGGTAAAACTAGAAAATTCCATATAAAAACCTTCAACAGGAAAAGTCCTAGTTACTTTTGAGAGGGGAACAGCATCTTCTACTGCACTCTCCTCCAAGAATTCTAGCTGGCATTTTTTTGAATCACAGCATTCACCATTGAAATGAAATCAAATCAGCACAGAAAACCAAACTCAAACCTGTTCTGCACCAACCACTGGGACTAGTCACAGCAGGGATCTTGCTAGGAATAAGAGAATGGGAGGTGTACGCTAGAGCACTATGTCAAATTGTGTTCCACCTCACCCTTACTCCTGTCAGGATCGACCTTGCCCTTCACACAGTAAACTGGATACAAAATTGTTTTTCACATAGAAAAGGAAAAGATCAGGCCAGCCAAATCAAACACAGTCATCTCTTAGAGCATTCAAGCAATACCATCCAAAACTTCCCAGATGATCACAACTTTGGCTTTCTCTTTCCTCCCAGATTGTGCAAAATCAAGAGGTATCTCAGTTTTGGTTTAGATAAGATGGACCCTCAGGTTGGGATCTAGACTGATTAGAGGGTGGCAGCTGCAAGGTTTAATTATGTGGAAACAAATGAGGTATGCACAGGAAACAGCAATCTCTAATTTCTGTGAAGTGCCTTAGAAGTTTTTCACAGCCTCCAGTTCTGAAGGCAGCGCACATCGTCTTCCCTAACACACTTCCAAACCACATACAGAAAGAGGATACAAAACCTTCTTGTCCCTAAATCTCAGAATTAAACACTGAAGTACAATAAAGGAGGAAGTTGGGAATTACCTTCATACTTAGCATGCCCAAAGTGACTTGGAACAGCACCAGAGAGCCCTCGTAGAAGAAGAGGTCCCAAATACGCAGCAGCAGCTTGATGTGGACAACACTAGCAAAAGAGGTGAGGAACCAGTGCAAGGTGATCAGGGAGAGCTCTGTGAACAGAGACATGGAAAATAATCACAACAGAGGAAGTCAGTCTGCCAGTGAAGGTGGACTCTCCTAAGGGCTTTCCTCCATGCATTGCCTCCAGAGTCAGGAGGTTTGCTCCTCTCCCTGATGCTCCCCTTTGTAAAAAAAAATCAATGCTCTTTGTCTGCATGTCACCCTGGCAAGAAATTTCTAGGGCACACTTTTACCAATGTCGTGCTCCTGTAGCAGCTTGTCCAGGCGGGGCAAGTACTGCACGATGAGCTGCCGCAGGACACGCTGGTCTGTCTGCACGCCCATGAGGGTGGTGCTGAAGTAGGAGGCAGGAACCAATTCCTCAATGATAGCACACATCATCCAGAAGGCATCTTCCTCCTCCAAGAAGAGCAGCAGAGAGGCAGCCACCTAGGATTTTGAAGGAAGAAAAACTGCATGTTCTAAGAGTAGAACTCTTTCCCCACTTTCTCAGATGGAGAGATGGATCAGTATTTAGGTGACAAAAATCTTCCTTCTGCAGGAGCTCTACTGCAGTCTCCAGTGAAGGGATTTCTCCTCAGTATAATGACTGCCCCCTCCCCAACAGATGGATCAAAGTCTTCTGTATCTTTGGGTGTATGGTGCTATTCTGCTCTCCCTTCCTTAGGAAAAGTCTTCCAGGTGGAAGGGGTTTCTCTTCAGCTCACCTGTAGACCACAGTATCTGGCAGCACTACCTCAAATCATTCACACTCTGGTGTAGCAGCCAGAGACAAACTGATTCCTATCACAAAGACACTCTGAAAGCAGGTTACCATGCCAGTGCCCTGACAATATCCAATGTCTGGGTAGAGCCAGGCAAGTCCTCGTAGTATCCTGCGCAGCCGTGGCACCCCGATGCTGTTCATGTTGGAGAAGCAGGCGTTGCTGGGCATTGTGCGTAGCAAGTCCTTTTCAATCTGTCAGGCAGCCATAAACAAGGACAGAATCAGTTTGCCACATCTGAAAAACTGCCTTCAGCTCTCTGCACTTCCCCCTGCCCCCTGCCTCAGGGAACTCTGCCTCCCCACACACACCCGTAAGTCCTCAGGCACCAAAGAAGATGTCCCTGTCCAAGCATCTGGGGTCAGTTTAACAGCCTTCACTGACATGTAGGAAAATGCCAGTGCAGACAGTGGCTTGTCAAATCCCTAGAAATACTTGCCTAAACTCAGACCCTAGTTTCACCACTGACAATAGGAAACATACACTAGTTGGGAATTACATCTGCTTGGATTTCAAGCACAGTTTCCCAAAGAATGTATTCCAGAGAAAAACCAACAACCTGGCCAAATCCATGAGGTCAAAGGAAGAGGGAAAACACCCTTTAACAGTCTTTAATAGATGTTCAGAAACTTTGTGTTTGAGGGAACAAAGACAGGCCCTGAAAGCGGCTGCCACAACAGAGTTGCATCTGTCAGCCTTTCATCCTTCCCTTCCCTCAGTGACTATGAGAATGTTTGCTGAGATGCAATTGCAGCATTTTTCTTATCATGGCAGGGAGCTCCTGTGCCTTCAGCCTAGGCTGCAGTACAAGTCAGCAGTCACCAGATATCATAGCAATGGGCCCCTGATAGGTAATTATTAGCATTGACTCCATGATTCACAGAGGGCTGATCAATCTATCTTTATTAAGAAATCCATTGCTTTTATAGACAGTTACGATACAAGTGTACTTGATTGGTCGTTTAATTAAAACATCATCCCCATTGCCTAATTAGGAAACCACCCTTTGGTAAACCAATCTCCATAACACATTCCACATGTTCACAACAACACGTGCAGCAAGTTAAGATAAGAATTGTTTCTCATTCTTTTCTCTGATCTTCTCACAGCCTTTTCCCAGAAAGGCCTGGGAAAGTTGTCTGTTGCTGTATGTGGCCAGAGAGCTGCTGCCACATTTTCTAAACCTTTTCCTGCTGTCCCCTGAAAGAGCAGAGGAAATAATTGTTTTTCCTCAAAACAGAGGAGAAATATGCCCCACAGGATTAAGCTTTAGCAGGATTTAACCACACATCCTCTCAACTGCCCCTGCTGCAGGTGTCAGGCAGGCACCCCATCCTCCTCACACAGCAAATCCTGCCCTTCGTCCCACTGAGCACTTGAAGGATCTCCTACCTGTTTGGCAGCAATGGTTTCATCGTTAGAGCTGTTTTTCACGATATCTCGATACGACATCTCTGAGTTCCTCTTCTTCTGCAAAGCCCCTGAAAGGCGCATCCACAGCTGGGGGGACAGGGTGAACAGAGACAGAAGTCACTCAGCCACAGAAAGCCATAATCTGGCACCCTCTCAAGTGCCATCTCAAGAGATCCCATTCCGTGATCTCTCACTCCAGGCAGGAGTGCCTGCCCAGAACAGGCAGCACTCTCACCTGTGGCCTCATGCTATGTGGGATGCCGGCGAGCACCAGGGAGCGCAGCTTGTCTGAATGTGGCAGGGTGACCTCAATTTTGTCCCAGGTGAGGTCACCCACATCATGGTTGTGTGTGAATTCCAGATGAGCCTGCCACTTAAGCCTCTGCTGTGGCTCCTCTGTCAGTGGGACCCCCAGAAGCTTGCTGGAGTTTGGCTCAGCACCATCTGCTTCAGCAAAGGGAAGAGAAAGAAATGGAAACAAGTGAGAGAGGGAACAGGAGAGGAAATGAACACACGGCAGGGTGGGGAATAGGATGGCCATCTGAAAAAAGCACATTCAAAACATTCATATCTTCCAGTCAGAGCATGGAAAGGCAAAGGTTGGTTTCTAACTGCCCACTCCATGCAGCAAATTTTATGGTCATAAGCAGAAGGCTTGGGACCTTGAGAACTAAAGAAGCTGCCGGCAGGCTTCTAGTCTCTACTTACTCATGATTTAGACCACAGTGTGGCTGGAATTAAACAAGATCCTGGCAGCAGTCATCCTGCTGGGTTTTGTAAGGATCTGTAAATCAGGCTGACAAAAGCATAGCAAGCCTCAGAGCTGGAAAGCAGAAGCTATATGCTCATGGAAGTAATGAGGTGCAAAATGTTAACTTTGGGGATATTTAATCACCAAAAATGCTTTAATAAGGACACTTCCAAATTCACAATGAGAGAGCACCTTAACCTGAGGCTGGCTTCCTAAAATAGATACTTTAGCACAAGGACAGGTTTGACATAAGGCACTCTGTCCTTCATCATATAATACATCCCAGCAATGCACTCCAAATCTTTCTGCTGATTTTATAATGCACAGATGTTCTGGCTGAAAAAAAATCACTGTGTTCTGTTCTCATCTTCAGGTCATTGCTTCAAAGAGGATCCTCCATGACTCAAGGTGCCTCAGGGCACACATGCAAACAACTTCTGCCCTTACACTATATAGCCTGAGCCCTAGGAATGACCCCCAGAGCACATGAAACAATTCCTACATCTCCTACTTCTTTCTCTTCCTCTTTGCTAAGGCAGCCAGCTCTTGTAGTTTAATGCTCAGCTTCAACAGCACTCCATGCCTCCTTCTATGTGGTTGTCTGCCTCCGTAGCTTGCAGAAAAACTAGGATGTAGGTTTTTCCCCTACAATTTGCCCTACACATTGCTTGAGATGCTGAGGTGGGCAGAACATACCACCTCTTTCCTTGGCTATGAGTTTTTCAGCAGACAGCACATTTCACTGTGCCTGCTATGACCCCTTACAGTGCTACTGAACACAATGGAGATCCCACTGTGAACTGGGAAAGTTGCCCTTCTCCAACATGCAGCTGCTAATGGAAATGGTAACTCCTCAAATTTTCTCCCTCTTCCCCATGGCACAGCATAAGGTGATGGAAATGATTGCTGCACGGTCTATGCTCTGAACTTGATTACAAATAGCAGGATACAGAAACAGGTGGGTAGACAAGACTTAGCACAGAATGGATGTAAAATCCTGCCACACTTGAAAGCATGGAAGGGCTGAACACAATGCAAGTGGGAGGGACGGGACTGGTTTTACCTTCCTTGTCAACTCGGAAACCGAATTCATCATAACGGAATTCCGGCTGCTCCACGGATTCTTCTTTCTGGGAGATGTGAGGAAGGAAAACAGACATTTTCAGCAGTTTATCACTGAATAACCAGAGACACATAGATATTGCCTCATCCCACCACTGCCCACTCTGTGTCCTTTGAGCAACTAGACCCCTTGCCCCTTAATTTTTAAAGCCTCCCACCACAATTCCCAGCTGAGGAGACGTTGCCTGCCATTCCCATTTTGACTTTTCCATGGAAAAAAACTATACAGATTTTCCCAGCAGGACTTGAGCTCAGCATCTTATCAAGCTCAGAACTGCTCACCTGGAGGTGAGCACAGCCCTCCTCACGGACTGAGGAATATACGCACACCAGCTAAAGTGGCCTCTACTGCCTGCATCACTAATACACAGCTGTCCTTCCTGTTACCTCTGCACACACACTGCAAACTCAGCTCCCTGCACCACTCCATCTTCTGCCTGTTGCTCTCAAATTTCTTTTGAAAGGCAGCAGGAAAAACTGGGATTTGCACCTGTGATGCAAGTCCAAATTATAGGCCAAAAAAAGTTAAGGTCCATGACCCAAATCTCAACCTTCCTCATCTGTGCTCATGGTTGGCATTGTGGTGTACTGGGGGATACACACTGGAGATTACCTCCAGGATTTTTTTAGGAGTAAACACCTACTGCTCTCTCCCCTCTCCTGCAAGCCCACCTGCACCTCCTGTGGGGATTCTTGCACGCACTGCAACCAGGCAGCACCTCAGAAACAAGAAGCACTGCCAAAATACCTCCAACAAAAAGCTTTAATCTGCTATCAGCAAACACTGTGGCTAAATTACAAAATTCCACAGCTGCTTCCTTCCTTCCTGCTCTACCCACCTGGTAACAAGTATTTCCTGCCATGCACAAGCCATCCAGAGTAGCTTGATGATGACAGTGGCTCCCTGAGGGTGTCAACATTTTTACAGTGGAGCAATAGTTGCAAAACAGCAGGGAAATAATTCACAGAAGTTTCTTTGTGCTCTGCAAGATCCTCTTGCAAAAGGATGCAACCACAAAACATGTGAAGTCCATAACCAAAGCATTGGAGGAAAAGTGCACCTCTCTCTCCTTTTCCCTGTGGTTTTCAGAAACCACCAGAAGCCACCAGGTTCGCTCTACTTTTGCAGAGCCAGAGAACGTCCTCACCCTGTCCCACACTGTACCTGTGTGTATTTTGCCAGGATCTCCTGAGGCCAAATGCTGGGTGTGAGTGCTGAGAAGGGACCCCCAGCAGAGGGAGTGTGATGGCCTAAACAGAAAGAGATCAACACATAGCAGTGAAAATCTGGAAGAACATTCTTGGAAGATACACATTCCTTACAGACTGTTCCAGCATGGGAAGGACTCACTCATCAGTTTGTTGCTACTGCTACTCTAAACATTGAGACAGCTCCCACTTCACCAGGGAAGCCAGTAATTTCAGATGTTTTGTTCTTTTTTATTGAGCAAAAGAGGTAAAAGGGCCAAATGGAGTTATCTCTAAGAAAGCAATTCTTAGGGAAGAGAAATAGTTCCATGGCATCACATGATCACTCACCTGCTTGGAAAAGCTGTGTGATTAGCAACAAGCCAGGGGTATTATCACCAAATTAATATTATTTTGCAGAAGTAAATTCCTCCTATGGACCAGTACCAGCAGAACTCCAGAGTTCCCTGAAACTGTCACTCAGGCACCAGAATGAAAAATCAGAGCCCTCAGAAAGATGCTCAACTGCTCTCTTTTTTTCTCAAGGGGCTGGGATATTGTCAGATCATGTATAGAGAGATGCAGCAATCAAAGTATGCCTATAACCTTGGTATTTTGTGTTCAAGACAAGCACCCTTCCAGTCTCAGGTAGAGTCCCAGTGAACAGCTTCCCTTGGAATACAAGCAGCCATCAAGTCTCGCAATTGAAGCAGATAAACAACAGAAAGTCTTCTATTGTTCTCTCAGCAAGACAAAGGTTTACCTGGCCTTGAAGCACAGTCTCCCCCAGGGTTATGTGCCCTGAAATAACCAGCTTGACCAGGAAGGTCTAGAAAAAAGTACAGGGTGGGAAAGTTGGCTTCTCTAAGAAGACCGCCTAGTTTTAGGAAAGCTTCTATCTCAGAAGTCCACACCTGAACTCCAGTTATTCTTCAGCATTCTGCCTGTCCTAGAGCTACCATTGTACAGCAAAAATCTCTCACAGTCATTGTGAGCCACTCACTTGGGGGAAGTGCTGGGGGGAGAACAGAATCAAGCAAATCTTAAGGAAAAATGGGGAAGGCAGAACACATTTCAACTTCCTTCTTCCTCTCTGTACAATGTCTGAAAAAGCTTCTACATTGTAAAAGAAGAAACTGAGTTCACCCTGAGTGAAAAATGCTCCTGGGTCACAAAGTTTCCTCTCTCTCAATCTGACCAGAAAGTATGTTCATGTAAAGAATGGATCTTGGAACCAGAAACCTTTGTTATGAAGTTTCAGCTGAAGACAGAGCAAGGAAGGAAATGAGAAGATACTGTGTCAATTTCTGTGTGCTCACCTGACATTGCACTAGGCAAGGCTGAGTGCCACAGGTGTCAGCAGGTCCAGAAATGCTGTCCACAGAGGTGAGATGCTACACTCCTGTTATAAAAAGAAAAAAAGGGTGATGAGAGAATTCAATTAACATCCAAGAACATGGTGGAGGACTGACAGACCCATCACATACAACTTCCTCATGTGAAAATTAAATTCCTTAGTATACAAGAAATAAATTCCAGAGACTGGAATTTCCTTTTGGTTTCATACCTACTGACCAGCTAGAAAGAGCACACTGTCATTTGCCAAATTTCTTGTGGAAATAACAGCATTGGTTGAAAGAATGTCAAAAAAGCATTGGTTGAAAGAATGTCAATGCTGGTTGAAAGAATGTCAAAAAACAAGTCAACTTTTAACAACTTTTCCATTGCATATTGGGACTCCTTTATTTAATGATGTAAACTAAGAAAAGAGCCCACACATCATCATTCTCTGAAGACACTGACCATGGAGAAGGGACAGGAGTGGTGAAAAGGGTTTAAAGGGTAATCATTAGATGCTCTAAGTCCAAAAGAGACTAGGAGTAGCACCACAAAGCACAGGAGTAAAGTGTGTAGGGCTGCAGAATACAAGTCCCTGAAGCATGTGGATGTAGACAAGACACTATCAAGTACCTCTGCAATGAGTCACAAACCAGGCTCCTCTGAACTAAATCAGGCAATAGAGTTCCCCTCCTTGCTTTCCTGACACTAGTTAACAGCATATTTTTATAGGGATTTCAATGGGGATTTCCAGGAAAACAATGGAATACTTCCATAATCAGAGAGATTCTGGACTTTAAGATCAACCTTACAATTTGTGTGTGGGAGACAGCAAGAGCCACCTCTACCAAGCAGATAAAGCCAGTGCTGGGATAGATCAGTCACACTTCCTTGGGAAAGAACCTGGGACAAACTAACATTTGCACACCTAGGATGGCTTTTCCAACTTCCCTTTTCATTAAAGCTACTTATGACTGTAAGCTGCTAAAAGGAGGAACCCAGGGATTCATCCCACAGGCCCTATCCAAGTTGTTTCACAGTTCTTATTACTACAAGGTTATATGGCCTCTGCATCTCAGTGAACTTTCCAGTGAGCACCTGCAGCCAGGAAGTGACTTGCTACAGCACTCCAAGATAAGCAGATGCACACCACTGCAAAAGCATAGAAAACATCTCTGTCTGGGAACACAAATGATAAGGTTTCCTCCTTATGGATTTAAACAGCTCTCTGCCTGAGAAAGGCCAGAAAGGATGAGCAGACACTCTGGTCCATTCTGACACTAAAGCTTATGGCAAAAAGAATTGCAAACAAACAATAAAAAATAAAATTCAGCTTTTGTTTCTGAGAAGTAGTTTTGTCCACAGGATGGTCAGTTGCATGTCCACCAGTTCTGTAAATGTTTGTGGGTTCTTCCCTACACTCCAGTCCATTTGTTCCCTTAGCACCAACTCTTCTCTTAGTAGTTGAAGACATAGCAAAAATTACAAAATGAGCATCTGCATGCTCATATTACATGGGAACACACAGAGCATGCACCCCAAGCAGGTAGATTGGCTGACATTACTTACTTCAACATTGCTGTGAATGGATTTTGATGTTTTTTTCACTGCCTTGCAACCATGGCTGCTCTGTTCCTGAGCCTGCAAGGTGTCCTCTTCCCCTGCCTTCTCTCAGCCCAGTTAACCCTGTTTCCAATGGCCTTTATTAGGAATGCAGTCACCACATGGTATGTGTGCCATGCTTGTCATTGCCTGTGCTCTGAATCCACCCTGAGTGCCTTGAGCTTGTGAGTAGAGCTTCCTCTCAGCCACTGTTAACCTTCATTGCATGTACAACACTGCTGACACAACCTGCTGTGGAGCAGCCAGGCCAGGGTGTCAGGCACGTGGCTGAGAAAAAAGCCCCTAATAAGAGAATTAACCACAGTGCTTGCAAACAGGGCAGAGAGTGCTCAGTGAGTCTCTCCTTGTCCCAGTACAGGTGTAGCAGATGGAACGCCCTCCCTTGTCCATGTCATCACGCCCTGGCCTCTACCTTGCTGGGGATCCCTCCCCTGCCTGCTCTCCTATCCCTGACATTAGAGCACTGAACATGGTAGGCAGGTTTTTCCTGCCCCTGGTTCCCATAGAAACCTTCCTGCAAGCACCCATCTGGGACAGAGGCCAGAGAGAGTGTGAGGCTCACCTTGCTGCTGACACGGCTGTGCAGAAGGGGAGGGTGAGCAGCAGGAATCACACCAAGGGAAGGCTCCTGCTGTGGCACACAGAGACACTGCCCTGGGCACTGCCCTCAGAGCCAGGTGTCTCCGAGAGAAGGTGCTGAGGCCACTGAACCAGCCCTTCCAGCATCAGAGGAACGGGGAAGAAGGTTCCCTGACACAGCCAGGCACCACCTAGTGTGAGCCAGGAGGAGGAGGAGGAGAAGATCTGACACATGGGATTGACATAGTAAGGTCTTTCCTTTGACTGAGGGATATAAACCTAAAGCAACTCTCTAGCCAGGAGATAGCAAGTAACAAAAGAAGCTCCACAAAGCTTGTGAAACCACATGTGTGAAGTTGCTGTTATTTGCAATGTGCACACTTCTGAAATAAAGCAACAGTAAGAAATACAAAGGAAAAAATACATCAGATCCAACAAATATTAATGGCAACTCCCAAACTCTCAGTACTACAAAATTAAAACCAGTTTAACCCACACATTAAGGAGCATTCTCCCATGTTTAAAGGCAATTTAAGTTTCTTATATGAAGCAATTGTGGTCACACAATAGGTAGTCTTAATATTTTGAAAGAAATGTATTTTTTGCTAAAATGCAAATAGCACCTGTTAATCACAGATTTACTTTTTGAATTCAAAGTCCAAAACAAATCACACCACCATTGTTTCCAGCCTGCAGGAACACAGGTGTGATGTACCTGAAAAAGAAGGCTACAGTGGAAGCATGCAGTCAGCATCAGGTACAGCCATTTGAAGAACTCCACCTGCAACACCTTTGTTGGAGTTGCAAACACACACCATGCAGGATTATGTCCAATTAGTTTAATTTCTAGTGCAGGTGTCCTTTAGAAATTGATGTTTGCAAAGGAGTCCTGCAAATTTACTTCCACTTGGAAACAGTGTGCCTCCCCATGACACACTGGCTCTTCCCCACAGCTGTAGTATGAGAGATTTCAATTAGCTGGCTCCTGGTAAACACCAGACAGCAATCTCCTGCTGCCTATGTTTTACCTGCTTGGCCTCTTTTGCTTAGGTGATCTCCACCTAAGCTTGTGGTGGTAGGGCCTGGATGTGCTAAGAACAAAATGACACTGTCTGGAGCCTTTCAGTAGGACCTTTATTTTGGGACAGGAACGCCTTCCCAAGAGTGTTCTTCCCCCACTGATTAAAAAGAAAAATCCACCAAAAAGGCAGCATACCTCCAGCAGACTGTGCAGAAGGCAAACATTTTACCAAGCAATGCTTTTGTATCCTGAAAACTTTACAACCAGTAACTATGCAGGAACCTCCTCTGAGTATCATCAGAAGGAACAGAACAAACATAACAATTTTTTCCTAGAATAATTTTCATTCACTGTTACAAGAACTGCACCTCTGTTCTGACAGTTACAACACCTCTTCTGACAATAAGCTAGTTTGGGAAAAACTCTGTTTTTCTTTATGTTTAATGAACAGAAAGCAACAGTGTATGCAGTAAATCCCACTGCCACCTCTGGATTGTCAGCTGGTTTCCACTGCTCTCTACTCTCTTCCTTTATTAAGAAAGAAAGTTTTGGAAGAGAGAGGAGTAATTGAAAGTCACAGCACCCATCAGGAGGCTATGCACGTAGGTGTAGTTCTAGAAGCCTCTTCCAGCTCAGCTTTTGAAATCCCAAGTAGATTGTATCCAATTTAACATCTCCCTCTCTCAGAAATCAGACAAAAGCTCTGTACAGAACCAGGCAGTTCAATTTTGTCTTCTCGCAACCAGAACACTTACATTTTCCAAATTATAATACTGATTTGCTCAATGAAATGTCCAAGGGAACTCTCAGGAGGACGCCCTTGGCCTTCCTTCCCTTCCCCCATCAGTGTCTCCCTCAAGTCAAGCAAAGGCATATCCTGGAGCTGCAAATGCCATTAGTCCACAAGTCAATATTTGCTTTGCACACAGAGTCAGAAGAGAACTCCAGCCTCACAAACAAATACACAAATGAGCAAAGAGCAGCCACACACCCGACCAAGGGGGGCAGACAAGATGCAGAGAGCTCCTGTCCCTCACACCCTGACAGCCTGGCTTTGTAAAATATGCAGAATCCCACACAGACCCAGACACAGGCACTGGTTAAGGAGTCAATATGGTGTTAGTGAACCTGGCTCACCCCAAACTTCCTGTCTGAGGCTTAAAACCAGACCAGCCTCACACTGTTTTGGGTGTTGAGGAACATGTACAAATGCAGGCTGGAAGTGCTGAGGTGGCCTTCAGGCTTCCTCTCTACAACACAACTGGGAATGAAGATCTGGGAACTTTTAACTGCCCTCACCCCACTCCTTGTAGTACTGGAAGTGAAGCAGAGATGCACCAGAAGCTTAGGGCAGGTCTCAAAGGGGGGGATGAGAGACCTGGAGAGCAGCAAGGGCGAGGCCTGCAGAGCCAGGCAGGCAGGGGAGCTGCTGACAGGTTATACCACTGACTGCAGAGGCACCACCCAGGACTCCAGTGCTGCCCAGTCATCAACTGGGATCACATACTGACAGCAGGAATGTGGCAGGGCAAAGCGTTTCCTCCCAGCTGCCTCAGGGCACTAGAAGAGCAACAGAGACAGCAAAAAGTAAACTGGAACTCTGTGTCTCCTGCCATAAAGCACCTTGTAGATTCCTGCCCTCATTAGAAATCTAATTCTGTGCAGAAATGTAACTAAAAGATACTACTATGTAACAGTTCTGCTCCTTGCACTGCTCGGCGTCCAGCAACGCCTGCTGCAATAACAGAGAGAGCTCCGGTGGAGCTGAAGCTGCTGAGCTACATAAACTATCAGTTTACACAAAAGGAACAAAACAAGTTACTTGCAGTTTTGTTCCCACTGCATCTCCATTTTGAAAATAAGGATGTGAAAAAGTGGAATCCTGCTTCCTACCACTTACGCATTGGACAGACAGATCACAGAAGGACTTCCTGACCACAGTTCAATGCGTCAGCCTTGTCTCAGAAACACCCCTATATAACACCTGCTTATGGAGAATGCAGATATCCTACACATCAACAGATATTTTATTTCCAGAGCAGAACTGCCTTTTATTTACCTGGCTCCAAGGCAAAAAGCATGCCAGCTAAACATGAACTGCACTTCTGTGGAGAACCTTTTGTTAGCCAAGACCCTTGGGATCAGAGGAAGAGGAGGAGTTTCCCCTTTCCCAGTACTCCCACTATTTGAGTGGTGGAAAGATGTGTGACAGGAATAGAGAGTGCTCCTTGCAACTCACACAGGAGGATTACAGTCAAGTACAGAAACAACTGTTTTTGGGGTTTTCTATCTGCATCAAATGAAGTTAGAAAGAGAGGCCAGGATACAAACTCGCATGGTGTTAACTCTCACTGCACAGCAAAATTCTCCTGGCTTTCAACACAGAGGCAAGAAAACCTGTATGTGCCAAAAAGGCAGGCCTGCAGTCACCCCAGTCTTCAAGGCTTAGGGTAAAGGCAATTCCTTGTTAAACACCATTATGCAAATATAAACCAAAGGTTTCTCATTAGTGTCTAAACATATCTTCTATGAGGGTTCAGTACTGCACAATACATGGGAATTTTCACCCAAATAAGCACAGTACCAAGGACCAAGGCACTTCTGCAGAGCTCTACAGACATTTGTTTTCCCAAAAAATTTTCAGAAGTGTTGTTTACCTTCTGGTCCATTGCAAGACTGTAAGCCATGAGACATCTGTGGAAAGCAATCAATGACAACTGTCCAGTTTGAATACAGAAACGTGAAAGAAAATATTCCTGGTAGAGATGTAGGGCTGTACCAACCAAAGAGAGGTTAAAAGACACTACTGACAGTTACTTAAAGTCAGGTATTACAAAGTCTTTTATATCACACCCCTGTCCTGAGTGGTGACAAGCACCATCACCAGCCCTGTAGGCTCACCCAGGTGGAAGTTTGATTCTCAAGCTGGTCTCATCCTACTGCTCCCAGTGACAATGGAACAAGGGCCTGAACAATGGCTCTTCCTTGATAGAGCCTCAGAGGATTGGCAGAGGTTTTGCTGTCATGGTTTGCTGTCACCTTGGTGAGGGACAGGAAAGGCTTGTTTCAGGTCACTCTCCTGCAGCTCCAGTATTCGCAAAAAAAGTCGGATTCACTTCACAGGACTCTAAGCAGGTCTTGTTTCATTTGGCTTCAGAAAATGGTTTTTAAGGCAAGTATATCCCACAGCATTCAAAACTTTTCCTTCAGGGCTTTGTCTTTACAGGAGTCAACTTTCTGAAGAGGTTAGTAACACTCAAACACCTCTCAGGACTGTTTGCAAAGCTCTTATCTAGCATGTCATGTTGGACTACTTAGATCTTGCTCCTGCAGAAATTTATGTGCACAGATAACTTAAGAGGAAAAAAAGCAAAATATACACGGATTCTTAACACTTGTAACAAAACAAGACAAAACCTCTGATATTTCCCGATTCTGCGAATCAGGAAGATTTCTTCTACAGACTAAAAAAGAACTGTCAGGTTATGGACTTTCTTTCTATTCTCTGAATCATCAAATACTTCCCAGCCAGCACTTACTGGGCAGTAACAATGGTTCTTGTAGTCATACTAATACCAATTATTATGGTAATGCCCACCAGTTCTGTAAATGTTTGTGTGTTCCTCCCAACACTCTCTTCTCTTCACCTATCTCATAACACAAGCGTGCTTGCATTTCTCCAGGGCGTTTTCCTTAAGTCAGGAAAAAATTGCTCTGTTACCAATGTAACTGGTTACACTCCAGTTTAAAAAAATTTGAGAGCTCCTCAAAGACAAAACAAGTGTGGCAAGACAACATCCTTCTCTTCCCCACAGGGTGCCAACCCTAACACAGCTGACAAGTGGGATTTTCCACAGCACTCCAAGATACTCAGCCTGTGTAAGCTTTATGCATCAAAACCCTTGACCCTGGGATAAAAAGTGGCAGAGAAAGAAGTTTAGACAAGTCTTTGTGTGGCTGAGGACACAAACCTGAAGTACCAAAACATCTCAATCTCTTAAGGGACACTTAGGACACCACATCCACAACACAGAATGAAGCTGTTTGTTTACCTCCTCCTACTGGACAGTTGCAAATTCTCTGTATCTTACCCATTTGAATTAGGGTAGGAGCTAGAATAGCCAGTGTGATACAGATCACCAGCAAGGGTCACTGCTGATTTAGCTAGAAAAGCTGTAGGACCACATGCACCAAAATATAAAGCACCTCAACTTTACCACTGCAGATAAAGTTGCAATACTCCTTAGGATTTATTTTTTAAAAGTTTTTGCTGCTTCTGATGTGTTGGTGAGAAGTTTGCAATTAACAGCCAGGAAGAGGCATCATTCCAACCATTTCCAAAACAGTTACCGCCTCAAACACGGTATCACTGATTCCTTTGTCAAAGCATCCCAAATACCAAACATGGGAAACAATTTTGCAACACACAAATCAATTCACCAAGAATGGGACTAAGACTGGCAGCTCTCACACAGACCTCTTAACCAATAATCTCTACTGCTACCATGTCACCTTAGGTAAGACATTAATTTTTAAAAGCCAAGTATTTTGATTATTGCCTGTCTTTTAATATCATCAAGGTTCTTTAGAACCTTATGGGAAAGTGACAGGTTAAATGCCCAGCAAAGAAGAAAAACCTAAACAACATTAGCAAAGACCCCTAAAACTGGAGAATTATTTCAGTCCTGAGCAAGCAGGTACTTTCCTCACCTCAATTCTATCATTCCCTGATCAGTGCAATTCCTCCAGAAATATGCCCCTCCTCTCTCCTGCCCCTCAGGAATTCCCTTCATCCTTCTTCAGAAGAAGAGTCACTATGAATGACATCTCCCTAAGAATATCAAACCACATTATCACAATGTTATCATAAACAGGAATTAAAATAGTCAGTATTTGTCATTTCAATCTGTTAAATACAGAATGAACACTGTATTAAGAAGACACAACCAGTCCCCACCCTGACCTCTTCAATTACATGCCATGCTTCTTCTCACCCTCTTCCTTCCCTTTTACTTTATGAATTCTCCAGAGTAGGAATTCAGCCTTCTTTTCTGCATAGGGACAGTCACACACACATTGTGTGGATCCAGAAATAAATAATGAAATTGAATTTTGTTCCAGGGGTTCTTTCCAGGCCACCACTCCAGACTCCGTAGCAGCTGAAAAACTAATCTAGAATTCAGATTATCCAGCAAGCAACTGTATCCTGATCAACAGCTCAGCAAAATCACAGCAGCGCCCCACTCCTGCTAGGCTGACAGTTCCTTCTTGAGTGATTTTAAGATCCAGTCTTGCACTACTAAAAACCCATTGATCTTAATTCCAGTAAGGCTGCTTCACTTTCCCGTCTATTTGCACTAAAGGATCCTCCATTTCCTCAAGGCACTGTTCTTCCTTTATTCCCACTTACCCCCATTAAAAAAAAATAAAAAAATCACAGCAAGCCATGAAGAGTAGGGCTGAGACATCATGAAGTAGGAAGCTGTGACATCACATAAAACCCCCACACACCAACACTGAAACTGACTTGTTTAGAAGGAAAGCACCTGCTTAAATTCAGCATCCCTCAAAAAAAATTAGGAAGGAAGCAAAGCCACACATAGGAAATTTTTTCTGTCCCGCCCTTACCAGTTCTGTGAAGAGACATCAAGAGCCGTCCCGGAGCCCACAGCCACTGCCTGCAACGAGATTTAAATCCGCGTGACTGTGGCTCTTTGCTTCCTTGGATTTACATCAGCAGGTACGAAGAATTACATCTGCCTCCTGCTCTCCTTCTAACATTTATTACAGCTGACAATCACAGGGCCTGCAGCACGTCTATTTGTGCCCATTGCCTAGAGGATACTGCCATATTTCCATCTGTGTTTCGTGAGTGCTCCTTCCCCCCAGCCAGACAGGAGACAGACAGTCTCTCCTCCTCCGGGGCACCTCCGAAAAGGCGCAGGCGTGCAGAGCAGCCGAGTATGGCAGAGCAGGACCCCCGGGAGTCGCAGCCAGGGGGGGCAGGAGAAGAGGCGGGTTAGAGGAGAGGCAGGTCCCGGGGAGCAGGGGGAGCTCAGCCGGGGGAAGCGGGGCGCAGGGAGAACGTGCCCCGGGCAGTGCAGACGGGGAAGCACAGCGTGAGTCACTCCCGGAGCCAGACCCTGCGTCAGCGCGGCCGGTGCGCGGAGCCTTCCTCGGGCCGGGGTCCCTCCCGGCTCCCCCGCCCCAGCCCGGCGAGCGGAGCCGCGGCCGCGCACCCCCACCCCGCACACGGCCCCGGCAGCGGGGCCGCCCCGGCGGCCTCGGCCCCCGCTCCGCCCGAGGGGCCAGCAGGGCAGGGGGGTGCCGGGGTGAGGCGTGCGCGGGGGGCGCCGCACAGGTGGCTCAGCCGCTGCTGGGGAGCGCCCCCGGCGCGGGGCTGAGAGCCCCGGGGGACGAAGGGCGGTCCCCGCCCGCCCCGGCACGCACCTGCCTCGGCACCCACCTGCTGCCGCCGCCGCCGCCGCCGTCCCCTCAGGGCGGGCGCCCGGCCCCGACCCGGCGGCCCCACACGCCGCTGCCGGGGCGCATGCGCGGGAGGCGGGCGCGGCGCGCGGCGCGGCGGGGGCTGTAGGCCGGGAAGGGAAGCGCGGCCCGGCGGGCGCGGAGAGGCGCCGGGATGGCCCCGCCGGGCACGGGCTGCAGGGACATGCACCGAATGGCCCAAAGCGCGATCGGGCCTCACGACGCTGCCACGGAATCACAGAATCCATTAGGTTGGAAAAGCTCTCTGAGATCATGGAGCCCACGCTCTGACCGAACGCCACCATGTCAAGCAGCCCATGGCACTGAGTGCCACGTCTAGTCTTTCCTTCAACACCTCCAGGGACGGTGACTCCATCACCCTGTCTAATCACCCTTTCTGTGAAATTCCTTTTAATGCCCAATCCGAATCGCCCCTGGTCCAGCTTAAGGCTATGCCTCTTGACCTGTTGCTGGTTGTCTGGGAGAAGAGGCTGACCCCCACCTGGCTACACCCTACTTCCAGGTAGTTGTAGGGAGTGAGAATTCCCCTAAACATCCTTCTCTGCAGGATAAACGACACCAGCTCCCGCAGTTGCTCCTCATCAGATCTGTGCTCCAGACTCTTCACCAGCTTTGCTGCCCCTCTCTGGACTTGCTCCAGCACCTCACTGGCCTTTCTGAACTGAGGGGCTCAGAATTGGACACAGGACTCAAGGTGTGGCCTCACCAGTGCTCAGTACAGGGGGAGAATAAAAAGCTGAAAAGTTGAGAGCTGCTCCTGAAGCACTGCCTGCTGACCTCCTCCCAACACCCAAGCAGAGAGGAGAATTACATTTCCGGCTGTTGCCACTGCCAACTCTGCAGGAAAGTAGAAAGTCGGCTCCCAAACCGAGGAGTGGAAGTCTCCTAAAGGATTTGTTTATCATGCCAGTTTTCTAGGAGGATGACTTTTCCTCTGTACCACTGTTACTCATTTTAGAATTTCCGGGAAAGCAAATCCAATACCTCACAGCTGGCAGCCTCTACCTGACAAATATTATTTCCAATGATGAGAAAAGATACTGTTCCTCCTCTCCACACAGGGTTGGTAGGTTTTTTTTAAGGAGGAAAGAGGACCAAAAAATAAGGACTTACGCATCTGTCTGTTTTCTTTCTTGGCTATCAATTTGAGTAATAGCCTGAAAATGACGAGGGTTCAGTTCGAGTTATCCTTTTCAAACAGATGGCTAATTAAATGTTAATAGCACAAGCAAGCAAAATGTTTTAAACACCATCAAACTTGCAAATATTTGAGGCATTTTGAATTCTAGGGGCAAGGTAAAACCAGAGCAGTCTCGATGGAAGAAGATCACAACCTGAAGCTTCCCACTGCTCTAAACTACTAAATAAAGACAAGCCTTACTAAAACATACAGTATTTTAAAAACCTCTTTCAACAATGATGACCTGAAGGACTGCAGGTAGCCTCTTTCAGTTAGTTCTGCTTTTTAAAATTCTCTTTAGCAACCACACTTCAAAAATCATCAAGTAATCCTTATCAAGTCACCTCTGAGGCTCTGAATAAATAAGAGGCCAGAGAGAGAGCTTTTCTACTGCACTGAAGCAGAAGAAATGCTCTGTGATGTAGTAACACTGGAAGAAGAGGTAAGGGAATTATTCCAGATTAAGTCAAAGGGTAAAGAATTTGATCCACTACTGAATGTCCAGTAAAGCACAGACATTACAAAACAGATCATTCATGTCAGAAATAAGACTGAAGCTCTTAAATTTATCTGAAATTCAATGAATTCCAGTATCTTTTTTCTCTCCCTATGAGACAAAACTTGTAGTAGAGAGCAACTTTCACATGCCAGAGTCCACTTGCCACTCATTATCAAGCACCTACAGCCAAGGAACACAATCACAGCCAGAACACAATGACTGGCTTCTTATCAACACCTGTAAATACGATTTTCAGAAGCTACAGAGCCACAGCTACAGTATTAAACTAGGAAAGGAGCACTGAAGGAGCACCAGTTTGATGAGCCATGAAGTTCCATGGCCTCCCTCTCTCATTATTTCTAATGTTTTGGCCTCTTTGCTCCCCAAGTCACAGTACTCTGAAAGCCAGGACAAACTTCTCAAGTTTTGAGACACCCGTGGAGAAAGTTTCGGGGCATGGAAAGAAAGATGAAAATGGGAGTGGGCTCAGTTCCCCTTACCTCTGCACTCCAACAAGTCAGTCCTACATGAATGTCAGGCAGCACCAGGCATTGCTCTTTAACAGCTGGCAGTGCTCTGTGAGGGACCAGTGAAGGTGCAGTGATAAAGTTACCTTGTCACAGCTGAGCGTTTCTCAGTAACTCAGCACACTATACATAGAGGCTTGACCTCCATCAATAGTCAAAGACCTCCATCAAACAACAAACAAAGAATGAAAAGCCCATCTGGACTCAATGTGGCTGTATGCTCTGGGGGCTAAATGTACTGAAGAGCACCAAAATAACATGACACAGTAAATAGACCTGGGTCAATAAGGCTTTTATTATCTTCCTGTACCCACACACATTTGCAGACTATACCTAAAGTGCCAGTTCAACTTTCCCACCCATCTTGCTTTGGTATGGAATCAGCGCCGGTCTGACCTCCTCCTTCAGGAACTTGGCCACCTGTTCAAGATGAGAAAAATAAAATGAGGAAAAGGACTTGCCTCCTCCTCCCCATTTGGACCTGGTTGTCTCACTGGGGTCTCTCTTTCACAAAGACACCCAACAGTCTGGTATGTCCAGGTCAAAAGTGTGAAGTCACAGGGAAGAAAGACAAGAAAGCCAAGGAAATCAAAGGAGAAAAATGTGTCTGCCTTAGTAGTATGGCCAGAGTTATATAATATGTACACTCTGTGGCAAACAGTGTACATATTATATACAAAAGGAGGCAGGATTAAACTACACATTGCATTACAACCCACAGCCTCTTTCCACTACTTTACCTGTTGAGGAGCACGTCCAGTGAAGGAGGAGGGATCCAAGAGGCTTTCGAGTTGTTTATGGATAGGGCTGAAGTAAGGATCAGCACGGACACGGGCAATGAAGTCATTATCGCCCCCTTCCTGTTTCACAACAGCTGCTGCTTGCTGAGAGAGAACACGAATTTTCTCATGGCAATCCTGTAGGTACAGGGAGAGGAAGATGGAAAAAGAAAAAAAGTCATTCCATTGCTATTGACAGCACATGTTCATCTCACCAACTTGGGTGGGAGGAAAAAATGTCTAAGTGTATTGCCCTGGACAGTGCAAAAAGAAGATGCAGTTTTGACTGCAGTGCTTCACATGCCACTGCATTAAAACAAGATTTTCTTCATCTTTTCACAGCTGCCCTTTGAGGCTAAAACAGTCCGAATGTCACATACATTCCCTGCTGAACTATAATATAAACTAATGACATTGGAATAATTTATACTTCTTCAACTCTCCCAAATACTCTTAGGAGTCATTCTAGGGTTTGGGGTTTTTTTTTTTTCCAACTGTAAATAATGTAAACCTCTACAGATTTTGAAAAGGGAAAAGAAAAGAATCTGTCCAACTTAACAAGCAGTGAGACTTTGCAAATCATGGCCTACATAAGGATAGACTGAGGAAAAAAACCCATTCCTTTGGAATCAAATGGTAAGAATAAGGGAACCCAACTGTAGTCAGCTACCACCTGCAAAATCAGATATTGCCATGCTGGTCCTAAAATACAGCCATGTGACTGCATTTACAGCTATGCAGGAATCTTCTCCTTAAATGTATCATCCTTGATCTACAATTAGGACAAAAATAATCCTGCTTTCTCTATCCAAATGTCATTTTGCTTCACCACTGACCTGCCTCAGGTGAACACATCTATCTTTTGGATATTTAGGGGAGGGATCTGTTTAGTAGTGGGGAAAGGAACTGAGTTTCAGTGCTATGAGGTAGGAAAGCCTAGAAAATGTGCTGTTCCAAAGTTCCCGGCACACAAAACCAGAACATATGAATGTGAATATGAACACCTTCTACAAAGGTACTAAGCCCTATGGGTATGTAATTAAACAGCACCAGGAAGAAGGGAGGTCAACAAGAGACACAAATGAATCACAGAATGTGATTAGTCAGGAAGCTTACTCACTGACCCACTGACATCAGAAACACGGGGGGAAAAAAAAAGGAAAAAATGATGTTTCCTGACTAATATAATGGGTGATTTGCCACAACTGTTTCAGAAAACTGAAACCACATATATTCTGCTCAAAGCTTCTATCAAACTCTTCCATTATTCTTGCAAGTTTCACTTCTATCCTTGATGTGGAAATAACCATAGAAGGAAAAATTATTATCCAGAAGGTAAATGAAAATAAGGTGTTTCATTAAGATGGAAATTTGATTATCAATTTTGACCTGAGCTGTGAAATTAAATGATAAGAAAATATAATCTAATTGTGTCTGGGTTTATTTACTAAGGAAAATATTTAATTACAGCTTGCTTGAACACAGGAAGCTGAATGAAAGACTATAAACAAAGTGGTTAATATACTGTACTGAGTTAGGGAAGCATGACACATGAATGAGTGATTCAGAATGGTCTTGCTTTTTTTGTTAACAGTACTGATTCATCCTCTTTTAATTTATAAGGTAGCCAACTGCCAACATGTTCCATTTAAAGAAGCCTGGCCTGTGTTCCAAGTTCCTTCAAACACTTAAAAAAGGAAAACGCCTACTAGTATCAAACATAGGTCTCCCTCTTCTCCAGCACAGCCAGCCAGATTAGCTCAAACACACAGTGTTCCTAACAGAACACAGGGATCTCTACAAGTGCTCTCCCCTCAGAGAGCAGAGCCTGGCTTTGCAGCACCAGTGCAATACTAATAAATCTGTGGGAGCAGGTGAAGAGTTGAGGTAGGACAAGAGCCCAGATACATTTGTTTCTCAGGAGACAAACATCAGGCTGTAAACAAAGGTAATTTGGACACTTCATTTGTACCTGACGATTGCCCCCAGCCTTCACCATTGCCATGATTATATTCTCTGTGGCCATGAATGGCAGCTCCTGCCGGATCCTTCTCTCAATCACCTTAAACACACACACACACAAAAAAAAAAAGGAAAAAAGAAACAGCATTATAGAAAGTCTATAGGCGACTGAAAACTTTGCAGTGAAGACTTTTTCCTCTCCCCTTGAATCTCTGGGACTGGGCAATGGTGACAGAATCACAGAAAAGTTTAGGTAGGAAGGGACCTTTAAAGGCCATCTAGTTCAACTACCTGCAATGAGCAGCGAAATCTTCAATTAGATCAGGTTGCGCAGAGCCCTGTCCAACCTCATGCTGAATGTTTCCAGTGAGGGGGCATCCACCACCTCTCTGGGCAACCTATTCTAGTGTTTCACCACCTTCTTTGTAATAAAATTTCTTTCCTATATCATCTGAATTGTCCCTTTGTCAGTTTAAAACCATTGCCCCTCTTCCTATTATAACAGGCCCTGATAAAAAATTTGTCCCTGTGATGCAAAGACACATTGTCATTTTGAACTCAGCTCTGGAAATCCAGGTATTGAAGTTGATAATACTTAGAAGCCATATCTTGTACGAGACATTAGTTTGGAAAAGATGTCCAATAGTTTTTTTAACCTATACTAAGTTCTAGGACTGGATGAGATCTGTATAAACAGTATCTTTCACTGCTAAGTTCTACAGATCTGTTCTGTAATTCAGGGAAAAATATCTTTTGTAACAAGTTTTGTATTTACTCTGCTTTGGCCTCACAAGAGGCCCCTAACGCATGTCCTACAACAGAATATGGCAAGAATAGGGCAAAATTCAGAAACCATTTGAACTAACATAAAAATGTAATTCTTGAGTGGGAGCATTTTTGTACACTTTGGCATAGTTGTAGCATTACCAAGGAGGTCCATTATCTCCTGCTTTACCTTTGGATACACCACAAGTCCCTCGGAGACATTCTGCAGTGTACTCAGAATGATGTCAGCTGTGAGGAAAGCCTCAGCCAGACACACGCGCCTACGAGACACACATACCCAGAACCCTGGTCAGCAACAAAGCCATATTCCAGCCACCTCAGATCCTTCAGCTTCTGTAAATAATGCTCTAAATAGCATCACTGTGGCCTAACACTGGAGCTATTCACTTTTTTTTTTTTTTCTTTTCTTTTTGGACAGTAGAGACAGAGAGGGAAAAGGGTGAAGGCAGACATAGAAAGCTCCAAGATAATTCAGTGCTTACACAGATAGGAAACAGGGCAGAAATCTACAGGATCTTTCCCTATGTGCCCCTATGTGTTCTTTGCTGAAGTGTCTACTACTGATCCTACCCTCCTGCTGCATGCTCATGCTGTGCCTGGCTGTGCTCAGTGGGGAATTTCCAAGGGGATCCATGCATTTGGTGAGGGCTTCCTCCAAGAAACCAGCTCCTGGCCACAAAGGAGGCTCCTGACAAAAAGCAAAGGAGGGAAACAAGAGGAGTAGTGGGGCCTGAGCTGTATCAGGCAAAATGCTCTGCATCATAATGCAGCAAACATAGCATCATACATCTGTGACAGCAGGGCCTGGCCCATCCTAAACTGTCATCTTTTAAAATATCCAAGTTCTTGAACCTTGTGCTACATCTAAGCCCTCCAATTATATCACAGTGCCTTAAAACAACTTTGCTGGATTGTTGATTGATTGAACTTTCTCTGGCTTGTTCTCCTTCAAGACACTATAGCTTTAACAAGAGCACAGATTTTTCTATTTGGTTAATGAAGTGGACAGATTAGTCTTTCTATTAGATGAGATGAAAATAAACATACCATATCAACCAGTATGCAATTTCTTAAATTTACATTGTTTTCTGCTGCCTATGCATCTCTTTTTTTAATGAGACTAGGAGCTGTGGAGTAAGGTCCCCCTGGGAAAAAATCTTCTATTTTTTCACAAAATGTTATGCAGGTATTATGTTTGTGGGGACATTTTAAAAATAACATTCTTGTCAGCAATCTTAACACTAATCTAGCATTAATTAAGCCAAAACTGCTGCTGTTCATTGTCTCACAGGTGCCATACCTTAGAAGTCTAGAGATTTCTAAGATTCTAAGAGATCAAATTCTGCAACAGAATATGACTTTGAAACTAAAATATTTCAAAGGTAGGCATGAGCTTTATGCAGATTTAGTACCAAATAAAAGATGGAAGCATTGAATTTAATTGCTGTAATTTACTTGATAATAATTGTAGATAACTTCTGCTCAGCTCAAAATAGTTGTAATGAAGAATTATAAAACAAAGCAAAATTTGCTGAGCAATATCCTAAAGACATATTTTCATGAAACTTTTAAAAGAGTAGAGTAATTGTGCTCTTTCTCCAGGATCTGACTACTCCTTGTAAAGAATATTTTTCAAAATTAAAATATCTTTTTTTAGATTATTTGGAGGGTTAAGGTATTGGACTATTCTCCAAAACGTGAAAAAAAAAAAAAAAAAAAAAAAAGCTGGGTCAAAAAACTGCATCCAAAATAAGGAGGAGAGTTTGAGAAATGTGAGTACTGTAATACTGTGCTATTGAAACAGGAAGACTATGAAAGCAATTTATTACCCTGGCTTCTGTATCCCTCCCTTTCACTGCTGGTTTACTTTACAAAAGATCTTGACATTAAAAAGAACCTAACAGTTTCTATCTGATGGTACAGAGGAAGCCAGTTTGTAGTCTCTAGGTTCTATTGAGACTGCTTTTTGTCAAGTGGGTACCTTGTGGATTTAGTTTAAAGGCAGTATTTTCTAAGAGGCCAGAGGAGCTTTCTGCACAAGGCCACCTGGAGAGCCCAGTGTGAACAGACCTGTTGGCACTGTCGTCCAGCGTTCTCTCAAACCACTGCACGGCGGCCGTTTGCAGGGGATCCATCACCAGTGTCATCAGGTGCCGCGCGAGACTGCAGCAGCGCTCTGAGCGCATCGGGTTCCTCTTGTAGGGCATTGCACTCGAGCCTGGCAAAGCAGGAACAGGGATGCAAACAGGGCAACAGAAGGAGTGCTGCATTAGGGGAGAAGAGATGAAGGTCCTCCCCCAGGAAAGGAAAATGTGTCAGGAATCATAGTGTCACTATAGGACACGAAACAACATGAGCGCACACACCGCTGCTCTCAAGGTGAAGAAAAAGGGAAGTTTATTTTCTGACTCTAACATTTATAGTTTTCTAAAAGTGACAGTGGACTGGAAGGTGAAAGTACCACCTCTCCAATGACACTGGACAAGCTAACAGTCTATCAAATTTCTCTTCTTCCATAAAAGAATGCAAAACAAAAAGTTATTTACAGAAAGCGTGTGAGAAAATTTGTTACAAGAATGTAAACATCAGAAAGCTTAAAATCTTAAAAAATCAGGGCAACATCATAGTTTTGACTAAAGCCTCAAAATACAACAATTTTCTATAATAACAAAAATGACACCACCATTTCCCCCTTCAGATCAGAAATATCTAAATGTGGGCAAAGAAAAAGTGAGATGACATTTTTGCAGTTCTGCAAAACAGGAGTACTACCACAAAAAAGGGACAAATAGTTTACTTTTTAATGTAGTATTTAGCACCATCTCTCTAGGCTACCCATGGCAATCTTAGCAGTGTTGGAGCCTCCATCTGCTCAGTAATACTGTCCTTCAAAGTCAGATGCTTACAGTGCTGCTTGTTGCTCTAGTGAATGGGTATTCAAATCATCCTCAGATCCAGGTCTGCCTCTCTAGGCAATGGGACACACATGGCTACTCCTCTTCTCCCCACAAACACAGGGAGTGCAAAAATACAAATCTGATTTTGATTACCTAATATCCAGAAACCTTTAGGTAAGGTGTTTTTTCTTTTTCCTTCCCCCTCCCCTCCTTTCTTTTTCTTTTAAAAGGATTGAAAATACTAATTATGTCAACTCCAGTTAATTTAAAGCAAATTCTGTCAGTGACATTTCTAAGTTTGTTTAAAAGGCCACACCAACATAAATGAAAAGACACATACACCAACCCAGGAAAACTCTCTCATCCCTTACCAATCTGGTCTTTCTCAAAAGGCTCCTCTATCTCCTTCAGGTTGGCCAAAAGACGAATGTCAGTGCAAATCTAGAAAGCAAGCATGAGAAATTAACAAAACAGAACCAAACTGACACCCACCAATGTATCTTAGTGTTTGTGCTCTTGGAGAATCTTTGCATCTATGGGCAAGAAATAAACTAGGGGCAGTGGAAAATTTCACAAAAAAATTGATACTGCAATCATACTGCCTGGCCTAAAAGTGTTTGTCAAGACAACACAGAAAACAGCATGTCCACTGGATTAGATGGGAACTGGACTCCAGCAAGGGCAAATGTTTGCAGGGAATGGAAGACAGATCAGAAGAGAACACTGAAAATGCACAACAAACTTGCACAGTGATTTGCAAACACAGATAATGTGTGCTTACTGAACTGGGAAAAAAACAAAACAGAAGAAAATACCACAGATCACTTTAGCCCAAGAGGAGGAAGAAGGAGGGAACAGAGGTAAATCAATGAAAAGAATCCACAAGGACAGAGAGAAGAGTACCATTATCAGAAAGGCAATTAACTAGGAGGAAATGGTGAAATTTAAGAACTCATACACCACTAGGAAAGACATTTACTCTAATTGGATCAATTTAGCATAGATTAGACTAATATCTGGTGTGGGAGTTGTTAACCCATTTTAGAATCTGCTCAGTTAACTTGCTTTATTTGTCACTGGTTTTAAGATCTTTGAGATTTGAGTATCAGGCGTGTACCCAGCAGTGAATTTTCATGACCACAAAGAAGACAGCTGAACAAGGAACACCAATATTTCTTGAGCAGAGCATTCTGCACCAAAGCACCTTCTCTTCAAGATCTGAAACATTTGTCCCTCTTCCCAATGTATAGAACTAGGGTGCTCACCTTGTGTATAGAAGCCCCCAGACTGGCCAACACGGCCAGGACTCCAATATCCACCTTGCGACTGTAGGTCTGCCCAGTGACCATGTAAGCCCTAGAAATAAGCACAGGAATTAAGTGTTCCAGGCAGACACAAGACTGCTGCAAGACTTTGAGCAAGCAGTGATGTGGCTCTTGAAGTGGAGGGCTGTCATTCTGCTGGGATGAGAACAACTTTGGATTCAGGCTGTCAATTTCTTGGGGCAGCATGCAGGTGCGAGAGAGGTAAACAGAGGAAAAGGGACAGCTGTGCTTTGACAGGGAGACAAGAAGAAGTGGCCGATTTACGAGGTGAAGTTTCATGCAGGAAAATGCAACTGGGAATGGAAGATGGCAAGGGGGAATAAGTGAACGGCAGCACAGATGTTGGTTTGGCAGCCAGGGGAATCTGGGCCAACACTACCAGCAGGAGTCACACACTGCTAAGAATGCGTGTTACATACCGCTTGAATCCTGCCTTCTCAGTCACTAATCTGTCCAGTTCTTCAACCTTGGAGTGAAGTGAAAAAAAAAAACAGAGCTCAAAATACAACGCAGCAAGGTCAGCAAGAGCAAAAATGGTCTTTGGTTTTCTCAGTTTACTGTCAAAAAATCTTCTACTTTCTGAGAAATATCCCATCCCAAATGCTGCTTACTTTCACAGAGCCTTGTCAACGAGCCCCAGAGGGATCAGGGTGACTTCGTAAATTTAATGCGAGAATCTCAATGTTCCCTCAAAGAAAGCAGCATTCCAGAGCAGAATATTGCCAAGACTGTATGTCTGCACCCTGGGCTGTCTGACGTACTTTACTGTGGTCTCCCTCAAAGAGCTGCAAGAAGCTGGCTTGAGTGCCAGTGGTGCCTTTCACCCCCCGGAAGCGCAGGTCATCCCGAGCCCGCTCCAGGTTCTGCAGGTCCATGCACAAGTCTTGAATCCACAAGCAGCAGCGTTTCCCCACAGTGGTGAGCTGGGCAGGTCTGAAAACAATCAAGAACACAACATGACTCATTGAGGATTTGCCCAAGCACCACACTTCACTGCTGAGCCTGCCATTTAAAGTTCCCTACAGATTCAGCTCTATTGACTCATTTGAGCAGAAATTAACAGCATTTGTCTTAGGCAGAAGGATGTACCAATGTCAGCAGTAAATGGTACTGAAGATGTAATAATTTCTTTCAGGGATTAGATGGAATTACAGTACCAGAAAACAGCAATTCTGTGTTCAAGTGCCAGGCGGGTGCCCCCTGCCGGCCTGCAGGGGCTGTGCCAGACTGGGGGTGCATCCCTCCACCACCCAATTCTGCTCACCCAGGGCATGGGGGGCATCCTGGCTGACTTACAGCACTGGTGTGAACTTCTCAGCACAGAGACATCTGCATTCACTTTGTGATTTTAAATGATTCCTCTCAGGAAGCTTTCCTTCTTATTTATAAAAATGTGTTCCTCAGCCTCTGGGCAAACACACTTCAACGATGCTGTCAGCCAACACTTTTTGTAAGACCTCTACCTTGTAATAAATAACTGCAAGCTTCAGCTACACTTCAATGAAAATGCTTTGAGGTAAAAACAGGGGTGTTTCTGGAAATCACTTTCCAGAAAGTGAAATATTTCAAATTATCCACATGAACTCCGAAGAAAACCTCTATTCTACTTCAAAAAGCCATACACACATGAACAATGTGCTCCTGATTAAGCTCAGACTTAATAAAAAGGAAGCTTGTAAGATCTGGAAGCAGGGACAGGCGATCCAGGAGGAATACAAAGAAACTATTCAACACTGCAGAGACAGGACAAGGAAAGCCAAAACCCACCTAGATGAATTTAGTATGGGATGTGAAAGGCAACAAGACAGGCCTCTGCAAGTACATAAGCAGGAAAAGGGAAGGCTAGGGAAAACATGGATGTGACTGTGAATGGAGTAAAGGCCCTGCTGACAAATGATACAGAAAAGGCTGAGACATCAATTATGATTTCACCTTGTATACACTTCTTGAACACTCCTCTGTCCTCTCTCCAAAAGCCCAAATAAAACTAACACAGATACTCCTCCAAAAAGCTGTAGATGAAGAGAGCTGTAGGACTAGAGCTGATGGAACCAACACTGCATATACAGCAAGATGATAAATCAGAGACCTGATGCTTTCACTTTCCTTTGGGAGAAAGGTTCAAGTGTCAGACATTGAGTCTGACACGACCTGTGCTTAATTTCTCTGCCTTTGCTGCTCCATATCACTGGGGTAGAAGATCCAGGCTTAGCTCGTGGCATAGTTTAATGCTTCTGAAAACAGTCTTCATGAAGCAGGAGATTAAACTACCGCAACAACAGAACCACCCAGATCTCATTATCCTTTGACTCAGCATCTGTAGTAACAAGTAGCCATTAACAAAACTTTCTAGGCTGCAGCAGAAAATAACTTAAAGAAAAACAAAGAAAATCTGACTGGAAGACAGGCTTAGTGCAATTCCCAGTCATGCTTTTTTGAAACAGCCCAGAACATGCACATCTGTGTTTTCCTGGAAGTCATCCTCTATTTGTAGCTGTGTTGAAGCAATTGCTGACAGCTAGTCAAAGCAACAGTCCAATTTCTTGAACAAGCCTGGAGTCAGGCACATACGCCTTTTCTGAACCATCAACTGGTCAGAAATGGGAAAAAGGATGGCAAAAGAGCAGTACCAGGTCAACTTAATCAAAGCACAGACAACAAAAAGAAAGCAAAGGCTGATGGCTACTTACTGGTAGTGAGTGAAGCCCAAAGCAGGCATGTCAGCATACTTCTCAGCAAAGTCGGCCAGCCGGCTGATCACCCTTGCGAGCTGGTGGAAGCAGGAAGGATAGAAAAGAGGTGGAATAAGAGAGGAAAAACCCCCAAACAACACAGAAGTTCACATGCTTAAGCACAATATTGTGAGAAAAAGGGGAGGGAAACCACTGTGCAGGAAGGGACCTTAAGGGGCAACTGTGCAGCCCCCTCTAACTGTAGAATATGGCGTGTTTCAGTTTTTAAGGGCATGCATGCAATTTCTGCTTGCTACAAAACTCAATCAAGAGCTCACACAAGTCATTGGATTTGAGCTCAAACTAGTCTAATCTTCATGCCCAACCCAATCCTGCAGTTGGTGCATCCTTGGGTATTTTCTTTATCCCTAGAACTGGTCAGAAATAAAGCTGCTTGGGCTATAATTGACACATGTACAATCCAGGGCAAATTGGATGCCAACTCATTCAGGTCAGATAGACACCACTGCACTACACTCCTGCTATATCTGACCTCAGAAAAATGTTTTATATAGTTTCTTGAATGCTGACAGACTCCTAGGAATATAGCTAAGGATAAGACTAAGATAATCCTGAAAGCAATACAGCTCTATTGCTATGTAGTACCTGTGGCACAGATAAACAAGGAGCTGCTTATAATTCCCACTGTGAGCCAAAAAGCTCTGGGAAAACACTTGAGAAAGGAAAGAAAGGGAACTTCACTTTTTTGAGAACAACCCAGACAGACAACTCCTCCTAGTTTCCCACAAAGTTTTAGGAAAATCCAGTTAAACAAAGGACATGAGTGCTCCCCATTTCTGAGACACTGCAGAACCACCTTCTCACCTTGGGCAGCAGGAGGTTAAACCCATCACGGAGGACAATCAAATCCTGCAAGAAGCAAAGAAAGGAACTTTGGGCCATGTTTAAAGGATCAGACATAACCATTTCTCTCAGAGATGACATGGATGATTCAAAAGTTTCCTCTTAAATGATTTGCTTTCCTTCTTGTAACAGAGGTTGCACTGCACTTACTTATGACAAAAATGCTGATCCACCATTGCTGCTTTTATACGGTCCATGGAAAGTCATAAGTGGCGGAAGACCTGATTCCACCAAGTACCTATGAATGATTATTTTGAGGTCTTGGGACTGCCCATGGAATGACAGACTAAATCATATGGTCCCAAGTGGAAAATACAGGCACTGTAGGCTAAAGACAGCAGAAAAGTAAGTGGGCTGATGAGGCACCAGTTGTCCTTTACTCCTTCTTTTGAAACTGAGGTACAGCTGGGCACAGGTGTCACAAGGAAGATGGTATTATCCAAAAGCTAAACATGTTTGCAAAGGAGTAGAGAAAAAATAATCACAGAGCAGCTTCTCATGCAACAAAAGCAGCTGTGAAGTTGCAATGGCTTGAACAGTGGAACAGCAACATATACTGAGATATAAGGCTTCGGTTTGCTCTCTGTTGTAGATGAGGCTCTTCACAAGTATTTTACAGCTCTGTAGAATGGTAATACTTCCTTTTTCACTTAACACACTGATCCATTCTCTTCACTACTGAAAAGCTTGTTTTCCCCTGAATTACGCAGGGGTTCCAAGTAGCAACTGAAAGCTCATGGACCTTGTTCTGCAAGTCAGTGAACTCTTGTCACAGGGGTGTAACTGATAAATCACACAGTTCACATGTTTCTTCATGCGTTTGCAACTCCCCTCTTATCTCCTTGAATATTTTACATGCAAGCAGAGGTTAGGGAAGAGTTTCCAGATAGATTTTACTTCACATCAGAAGAAAGAAGGCAGCTGGAGCTTGCTTTCCTAGGGTAGCCATGCTAAGAACTGAATTAACTTCAACAGTAAAATGAACAAAAATGACTGAAAAATCCACGTAATATTTTATAAAGAGCTATAAAATAAACAAATGTAGCTTTGTTTAACCCAGCTCTGCAGGCAGGGAACTGGAAATGCACTATTACCGTGTTATCCCCTACGTAGCAGGAGGTTGCCCCAAGGTGGATGATGGCTGCAGCTTTTGGACAGCAGTGGGCAAAGGTGTGCACGTGGGCCATCACATCGTGACGCAGCTTCTTCTCCTCCTCCGCTGCCATCTTGAAATCAATGTTGTCCAGATTTGCTTCCATCTCCCGTATCTGCTCATCTGTGATTGAAAGCCCAAGTGACTGCAAGGGGAAAAGAACTTTCATTGCATTTTCTCTTTGCCAACAAATGGAGTCAGAAGCTGTTTAAATAATTTACTCCCGTCTGACATCTCCCAGAAGTGTGACAATTTGGTATAAATGAGCTGTAACAGCAAATGCTTTCATTCTAGGGCTCTCCAGCCTTTTCCAATAGGACAGGACAGTGTTCATTCTCAGATGTTCCTCCTGGGCTTCATACCTTCCTCAATCATGTAACATTCCTGTGGAAACTACAAAAATTAAAGTACATGGGGAAAAGTGATATAAAAATAGTAGAGTTTGAACTTCTTTTAATGAAGTTTACCTTTTGGTTAAAGAAAAGTCCAGCTAACATGCGACTAATAGCTTGTGTCAGGAAAAACTCTCTGGACCACAACTAAACCTACACAACTATAAACTGGGGGCTTAAAACATACGGAAAGGTGTATATGTTTTATATGTTTGTACCTTTTCAAAAGTCCTGTAGTACCTCATCTCAGACTGAATATGAAACCTTGAGAAATCAGTTACTTGATCTGGCAGAAGGAGATGAACGCTCCTAGTTCATATTCAAAACTAATTGCTAGAGCTTTTTAGCAAGCTAACTTAAAAACAAAGATATCCAACCGCAGATTATACACTGGTGCAATCCACTAAGATGAGAAAAATGTCTTTTTGTGATACTGAGAAATTAAAAGTCTCACAGTGAACTTGGTATTACTGCCTTTTCCAAATTAAAATACTATTGTCCTGTGCAAGAGTGATGAGAAATCATCAACCAGGAGGCTTCCAGGATTCAGAGAATTTAAAAAACTGGTTCTGTTCAGAATCAAACTGACTGAAAAAATGGTTTGCAGATATGGAACCTGGAACTGAGTAAGACAGCAAGTGAAGCAGATGTGTTCTCAAGGACCTCATCAGATAATTAGTACCCAGACTTACACTGCCACAAGTATATACATACATGTGAGTGTCCAGCTAAATGGGGAAAGGCATCTGGCCCCAGACTGCTGCCTTTGAGGTGCACTGGTATAGACTGCAACTGCCTAAAAGCACAGGCAGCTCAGCAGGCAATGATTCTTGTGCCAAGATTAAAATCTCATGCCTTGCTCAGACATCCGTGATCCTCTGGGAAAAGCTGACCACAGTACACAGTCACACAGAGAGGAAAGAAATAACCTCCCAAAAGGCACAACTTGACATAGAACACGTGCAAGCTAGGGCAGTGCCAAGACAAATGATGTTCTCATCTGTCCACAAACATGTGGACAAAACTCTTCCCTATGAGTTTTTGCTGATACTGACAGTACCTCGGGAAGAAAACAAACATCCTTCAAACCCGTGTACCTAAGAAAACCAAGTAGGAAAACTACATAAGGAAGAACACAAGGTTTTTCCCCAAAGCACCACAGCTCAGTGAAGTCAGTGATGAACTTTCTGGACTGTGCTTTTAGGCTGTCATTCTTCTGAGACTGTCCCAGTATTTTGATGTGCCACTCTAACAGCTCTGACTGCTCATCACTTTTCCCAAAGGATGGGGCAGAACAGGCAGATGATGTGGCACAGCTCCTGCACACAGAATGAGAACACCGTGTTGTCCATCATATAAAGAACATGTGACAGAAAAACAATGAAACCTAAACTGGACAGAAAAAACAGATGGAGGGTTACTAAAGAAAGAGAGAAAACATTTATATTTCCTATGTGCAAAACATATTGTAAGTCAGTTTGATGCTGCAGGATGTCAAAGCTACTTCTACGAAAAGGGAGAACTCCAAGAAATTTGTACTTGACTTTCTGGTAAAATTAAGTCAAGAGTTCAAGATAAAAAGTGTTAACAGAAGAATCATAACACAAAGGAATTTATGCAAAAAATTAAACTAGTGTTTTGGGATGGGTATAAATTCAGACATCTCAGCTCTTAACCCAAACTTTAAATACTATCAATTGGGAAAAATAAGTTTTTCTTACTAATCCCACACTTTGCTAAGCCTGCTCTTTCAAACTCCTGCCTGCTGAAAGGAGCAAAACACTGTATAGACTTTCTGCCAAATTCAGTTCCTACTGAAATAATTCTTTCATTCTTATCTCACATACTCCAAGTGGACCACTTGAAAATTTCACTTATTAAGTAGAGTGAATATTGAAGCCATCTGCCCAGCCCTACACTTTACCTAAAATTTTATCACTAAGCTGCATGTCTTCTGTCTTACTACTCCCTGCAACTTTAAGAAAACCTATGATTAGACCTTCCTAGATCTGATTTATCAGAAGACAAAAGGAAGTATTGCCCAGAGTTCATTTGTTACTGTTTGGTTTTCAATGTATCTGAAAAGATAAGCTATGTATCTTCAAAAACAAGCAACACATTAATATCTTGGAAGTGAGGACATGTGCTGCAGTAGATTGCCATAGTTCATTTATTACCTGGTATTTGAGTGGGTATTCTTTTTCATAGAAATACTATGCATCTTCTACAAGGAGCCTAAAGAAACTGTTTGTATGTGTAACTAACTGACCACTGACAGAGATAACAGGTGCTGGAAGTAGCTGACTCTCCCTTCTTTTTAGTCCAGAGCTGACATTAGATTACAAGCTGTTCTGGAATGAGGAGCCAGATAAAAATAGTAGTCTCCTCTTCCCACTATGAAAAGAGAGCTCAAGAAGTTGTAAGACCTATCTCTACTTTCTGGGAACAAAAGTCTGGGGCGGCAATGGGAGGCAGACCAAGGGCCAATAAATGGGGTAGCCTGGAATTCAGGGCTTGGGAATGGAAACCTAAAAGCCCCAGACTGGTTCTTCCAAGCAGATTGCTTTCTCCTATTGGGCAACTCACATATTCTGCTCTTGAACAGAAGTAAAAGTGATGATTACCTGATGGAATCGATACAACAATGTTTAAATTGTCATGCTTTGAACATGCAAAGCTCCTCAAGCATGCATTCATAGCACGGACACTTTCTGTGCCAGATGAGATTTGCAGCTTTCTCACTCAAGCATCTGAACTGTGACAAAATCAGGCATGCAGTACTTTGGAAAGTGACTCCTATTTAGCACAGCTGTATAACTGCATCTTCAGGTTCTGAAACATCACATTTGGTCCAGGATATTATTGACAATGCCGTGTAGTGATACTATCCTTGCATGGAGAAGGAACATGGTAACGACGTTGTGCACTGTAATGACATTCTCCAGCATGGCACTTCTCTGCCTTTGCACTCACAGTAACAGCCAGATCTAGAGCTTGAATTGCTTCTAACAATCCCAGGGCTTTGAAAAGAGAAATTGGACTCCCTACAAAACAAATAGGCTCCTATTGAGTCTGAAAGCTAAAGCCTTTCACTGTCAAAAACCTGGTAGGAGTCACAAGGAATCAAGTCAGGTACAACTTAAAAATTGTCTTAATTAAGATGTAATAATAGCTGTACATGTATCCCTTTTTAGGACCAGAGTCAAAGTCAAAAAGTTTAACTTTAAGTGCACATTAAAAAAGTCATCTTCATGTTTTCTACTAACACAACAGCATGCAATCATATGCACATACTCTGGACAACTCATACTCAATTGTTGGTTCCTAATACTTGAATTAATAATACACACTACCCAATTTTTTTTTTTTTTTTTTTTTTTTTTTTTTTTTTTTTTTGGTGGCACTCAGCCTACCAGAAACATCACAAGTACCTTGCGGGGTTAATGTACTGCTCACTTTGGCCAAAAGTAAACTTATCTCGGAAAAAAAGGGCTATCTGACAACAACTGGCCACAGATGCAGGGGGTGGTCCGGCTGGCACGGACAGACAGCCATCGGATTGAATGGACAGTGCACCTCACCCGTCACACCTCCTGGAAAGCAAACAGCTGAGCGCTGGGGAAGGACACCGCTGTTTGCTCAAAGGCAACCCCTCACCAAAAATTGCTTAGCAGAGCTTTTACAAAACCAATTTTACAGCGCAGGCAAAAGTGCAAGGGGGAGGGTAGGAGGCGAGAAGAAATGATTTGCTGAGGGGCGACAGGAGGGATTGTGTACAGAGGGCTGGATAACCCTGAACTCGCAGAGCCCCCACCCCTCGCAGAGCCCCTTTGCTCCCCGGAACGCGCCAAAGGGGCGCCTGCAAAGTTACTCGGGTCGGTTTCCCGACGATAGCTCCGGGAAGGTACGGCCGATTCCCGGGCCCTCATCCGCCAGAGCCCTTAAGGGAATCGGGACGCGAAGACGTCCCGGCAGCGCTCTCCCCCCGCCCCGGGCCGCTCTGCCCTCAGCGCCCGTCCCGCCGTTACCTTCTCAGCCTGGGCGAGGTAGAGCCAGAGGCGGCGCCAGGTGCTGAACTTCTTCCTCTCGCTGAAGTTGTAGGCCATCTCGGCGCTGGCGTAGCGCGACACCAGCGGGGAGCGGTACCGCGCCATCACGTCCTGCTCCTCTGCGGAGGCCGCCATGGCAGCAGCGGCGGCAGCGGTAGGGCACAGAAGCGGCAGGGCACAGCACCGGCAGCGGCGCGGCCCGCGGATAAGGGCGGGCGGAGGCCCCGCCCCGCGCCCTCAGCGCGCCCGCCCCGCCCCGAGCCCGCGGCGGGCCCGGCGCCCCCCCGCGCCCGGAGGCCAAGGCGGCCCCAGGGACCCCGACACGGCCGCGGGACACAAAACGTGCACAAAACACGAGCTTTAAATGCTTAGCAGCCAAACACATTTATTAGTATTTTTTTTCTTTTTTTCCAGGAACCCAAAAATAGTTTGTAGTTATAATGTAAGCAACTGAGTTGCACATAATACAATCATATCTTTCAAAAAAACAAACAAAAAAAAAAACAAACCAAAAAAAAAAAAAACAAACCAAAACGAAGAAAACAAAAAACCAAAAAAGCTGTTTAAAAGCCCAAAAAAAAAACCTTCAGAAAACTTATATATAAGTATTACACCATCTCTCAGTTTCAATGAAATGACGACGACTTAATTCTTTATTACTCTTAACTTGTCACACTCCAATAAAACGTCACCCTTTTGTTTGTTTTTTTTCTTTTTTTTTCCTTTTTTTTTTCTAAATCCAGCATGAGAAATACAGTACCTGCTATGGCAAAAATACACATAAAATGCAACATTTCAGCTTATTTGTACATTAGTAGAGTTTAAACATTTTATTGGTTTTTTTTTTCTTTTTAAGTGAACCAGTGATCTTAAGTACCACTATACTAAAAGTAAAATAAAAATATAGAAAAGGAGGAAAAGGGGGCAGCCAGCCTTACAAGAGCACCTTCTAAAGTGCTGAGTTTCTGTGTCCATGGAAAACCCTTAGGAAGTTCAAACATTTCTGAGAACATGGGATGGAAATTAAGATGAAACCTGGATATGCAAGACATTGCGTCATCTCCTCTACATTCTCCCCATTTGTCCTGTAATTTTCCTTACTGCACACTATAGAAAGGGGGGAGAAACCAGAACTAGGTAAGAGTTTAGTAAAGGAAGCCATTTCAAGTATAAGAAAAAAAATAAACACTTACAGGTAACTTGCAAATAGCATCAATATACACACAGCCACTATTTTTATTATTACAATGTCTGCTTCTGGGGGACAGTGTTTCAGGCAAGAGGACTTTAGCTGTACCTTCCTGTTACCTATTTATGTGCAAAGTAGAAAAGCTGCCTTTTCTAATCCAGCCATATTGGACATCAATGATTTTCTATTCAGCCACCTCATCCCTCCATTCCATAAGGAGAGAAAAAGGGGGCATTGTTTTACCAAGACTAGATGAAATGAATCTGTTTCTCCACTCCTCTTCTAGACACACCCTTCTCCTATTACTTGTTTGCAATGAAGAGAAACTTGCCCAACTCCCGATGCCCACCAGTAGCCAGTTTCCTGAACAGGTAGAAGGCATTTACCTTTGTAAACATAATCCCTTATGTTTGTGGAACTCAAAGCAGCATTTCACACCTCCAGCCGAGCAGTGGAGATGAAAATAGATCAGAACGCTTCCCTGTCACTGCTTTTACTCCTCCCCTTTCCTCTTCCGCACCCAGGAAGATTACATTTGGTTATTTTTGTTAGAAGGTGGTGTTTTTTGGTTGAGGACAATAACTAGCATTTAGTTCAAAGTAAACATTACAGAATTACCATAATCAGATTTATACTGCTGTTTGTTCTGCTTTCTAGATGAGAAAGAAAAAGCACTATGCATCAGATGTTCTGCAGGCTTTAGAGCAGATGTGGCAGAAAACCAAGATACCTCTGCGTGTAAATGCCACAGGTGCACTTGCATCACTTCAGCTTCTTTCTCTGCAGAATCACTGTACACACTTCACCTTGATTACTGGCAGAGATGGAGAGGGTGGCGTAGGGCAACAGTGGAGAGATGTTCCTAAGGCCACGGGGAGCAAGGCGGGACAGAGAGGACCAGGGAGTGTCAGACAGAAGGGTTTCAGGTACAGAAACCATGTTCTTGATATTTCAAACGCCAAATTCCAAGAGGCATGGGCTCATATGCACATCCCTGAGACGCACATCCAGAAAGAAGAAACAGGGACCAAGTGATTGAGAGGGGAGAAAGTAGCAGAGGTTCCCTGACAGCTGTGGGATTTACCCAATGAAGACCTCATCCCCCACCACCCTCCCAGAGACATTTTGGGAGAGTTGTAAGGCATATACACAAGCAGCATCTACTATCATTCTCTCTGTTCCTACGTTCTATTGGCAGGTGATGGCTTCTGTATGTTGTGGACAAGAAGAGACACTGCATTTGAAGTGTGACTGGTAACACACTGAAATTAACTCAGGGAAGGACATAGGAAGCTACTCTGCCCTTCATCCCTGGAGCAGCAGCATAAGTGGCCAGGTTCTTCATCTTACAGTCCCCTCTCTGGAACTACACACCACCACCTCCCATTTCTGATGGCAGGAAAAGATGTGTTGACTTCAAAGATGACACTAGCAAAACTGCCATTTAATGGCAGGGAGAAGTACACAAACTTTTTCTGATTTGGTGGTCTGGTGAAAGAAGCAGCAAGCTCAAAGTACTTCAATGTTGAAGCCTACCTAAAAGTACTGGAGACATGTGACCTGTAGCAACACTAGTATAACTATATAAAGAAGAGAAGATGGAAACAGGTATAAAGACTGAAGAGTATGAGTAACTGAATCTCTATCAACTTCTATCATTTAGGATCTGAGTGTCTAATGGATTGAAATATTAAAAAAATCAAAAAGGTTATCTCCTTCCACACAAGCAAACAACGTAAAAAGAACTAGCGATCTTGCTGTGAAAACCTCATAATACTTCTAGCATGCTTTTTTCTTTAAAGCACTTGACAAACATTACTAGTTGATCCTCACAAAACCCCTGTGAGGTAGGTAAGTATTATTAACAACCCCGCTTTACAGATGAAAAAACAAAGGCAAAGTAGTTAAATGACTTGCCCAAGGCAAGGGAAGAGTAATGGCCAATGTTAAAATTCAGGAGTTTCAGGCTTCCCAAACCTGTGCTCAAAACCACTAGTTCAAATATCTTTTTACAAAGGAGATAACAGACGGAAATAAAAGCCCATCAAGTTTAGAAGAAAAACTGAGATTTAAAAGGTTACATCAGAAGGGAAAATGTACCACGAGGTATTTTTGTGAATGAGTTTAAGCTTCTGATTTTTTTTTTGTTTTCTTTTTTTTTAAAGGCATTCTGACAGAGTGGAACCCTGATAAGATCACATCTGCAAGGCAGGTACAGATGCGAGAGTGATCATCAAGTCTATTACTTATTACAGTACTGTGAATGTCAACAAAAATAAAATTGCTGCATGAAAACACTGAATACAGGCAGGATAATATCTCAGTTTATGATATTACACCTAAGATAATGCCAGTACCATGGTTCACCATGGACAAAGGAAAAAGTCAAGTCAAAAGGTCCCTATTATAATGATGGAGAGAGCAGTGAGATCTGTAATTTTTTCTGAGGAGACTCTTCCTGGAAGCTCAGCAAGCTTCAAGGAATGCACATAATTCACAATGATTACATTTTGGAGATGTGAGGAAGTAAATCCTTTTTAATGACCATTATGATACCACCTTATAATAAAAACAGGATAGTTCCTTTCAAATAGAGGGAACATATCAGTCTACTTTCCCTAAAATTTCACATACTGTCACCATTAGCGCTAAGCCACTGGCAGCAATGCCAGACAACGAAACACCAGTAGCTGCTGACATTGAAAAAACACAGTCCTCATAGCTGGGCTTTGATCAGCACTAGAAAGAAAGTACTGTCTCCACCATCCTGCCCACAGCTGCTCTGTCACTGTATGAAGAGTACCAGAAACAGCAGCAAAGAAAATGTTAGGGATAAGGAAGTGTGGATATCAAGGACTAGCCATATTCCAATTCTCCTGGAAGAACACAAGGACTGCTGAAATGGAAAACGAGTAGTAAATCAAAAAAACCCAGTGCCTGTGGCAGTGGGTTTCCTGAGCTTAACAAGGGCCAGAGCACAGGAGGTGGTAGATATTCCCCAGGTAGACCTGGTGTCCCATTCACCCTTTAGGCCCTGGGTTAACACTGTGTGGCTGAATTCACCCTGTGCAAGGCTGAGAGCTGATTTTGTTTTGCAGCCAATATTGGTTATTCAAATCTCTGCCCAGTTAGCAATTGGCCAGCTTCTGACAAAAGAAAGGTTCTTATAAATTCCTTCTTAATTCAAAGTTATCACTTCCCCACTTCCCCAAACTATAATGGATATGCCATGGACACAGAAACTCCTGAACAGTTTAGCAAAGTATCTTTGTCCCCTGCACCCCCTTTGCAGAATGCATAGTTTACAATTCACTTACAAAATAAAGAAGCAATGCTGACCACATATGGGACCTTTTTTTTTTTGAAAAAAGAACAAACAACCTCTTCTTAAGTTCAGTATCAAAATTCACATTTGCATAATAATACATTTCAAGGCCATTAGAGAGGAATGAGAGCGAAGCAAAGAAAACTGCAGAGTCTCTCCTCTCTTTGTCTTCCTGAATAGAGCTGAGGGATCCCACTGGAGTTTCTTTTCAGGGTGGGAATTACAAAGCGCTACAACAACAGCTCTTGATCTTGTACACCTCATGTTTTGGGTGGGACGAAGAGGTGAATTATTAGGAAAAAAAAAACAAATGGAAGGAGACACTGCAGATTCCCATGTTTAGCTACAAACAGCTTTGAAGAAACAAAAAATTACTTCAGATTTTTTTCCTTTTAAGCACTTCTACCTTACCATTTCAAAAACTTTTTTTTTTTCTTCTTGTGTAATACCCTGTTCATTTAAATGGCAACGTTAAGTGTGCTGGAAGTTGAAGGGTTGAAATAAAATTCCTGTTTCACTTATCAGGACACGGGCAGAGAGGGTAAAAGTGTGCCTGCACCCACTATTTAACAGAAGCTACAAAACATCATCTTCTCTACATGTATAAATTTGTCTCAAACATCACTGTGTTCAAATTCTCCAGTGCTTACAAAAAAACAAAGCCACACACATTCACACTCATGCACACAAACATAAAGAGAAGCCACATAATACATATACAAACTCAACCTGCAACGCAGACTAGCCTAAAACTATCAACAGCTTCTGTGTGCATTACATGACATCCCTTCACACCCCCCCAATCTCTACCACATATGAATACGTATTGTGCAGTGTAGAGACCAGCCAATGATGCTGCTTGTCAAAGGGGACCAGTGGGCTGCAATCTCAATGTCTGACCTCTTGAAAGAATAAATTGACCCTTGTCTCCCCTCCAGCCCAAGTGGTCTCCTCAATTAGACAGTCACTATACTCACAAAGGCACATTCATAAATACCACATTTAACTTACTGCTTGTAAAAACATAGGAGGAAACGTTAAGCGCTTATACCCCGACCCATTCCTACTGACCCAGCAAGAAGTATCACAATAACATATCACTTGGTGAGACCTTACTCCACCTTTAGAAGGTACATATTAAAGAAGTCTTCAAACACCTCTTTTAAATTTTTTTTTGCATAAATGAATGCTTTTTTTGTTTGTTTTTGGCTTACATATTTTGGAATACAGCACACTCACTATAAAGCTCTGTTGTAAGGCTACCCCCTAAAGTAAGGCTGTTCTACCTTGGCTTGCATTTTCACTTCATTTTGCTTCTTTTCCACATGTCCCCAAAACAAAACAAAAAAACCCACACAGCGCCTTATATAGAAAGGGTAAGCCAGATCTGGCAGGGAGAGGGAGGGGAAAGAAAGCACATAATATCATAACCATGTCACTAAAATAGCTATCCTAACAAGCTGTGCAACCTCAACAGAAATTGATGAAGAAAATGATCACTTATGGTTGGTTGTGTTTCATCTGAAACAGGAGGAGCTTCCACCTTGTCTCAATTAATAAAAAAAAACATTAAAAAATGAGGAAGTTAGTTCTGTGAAGGTAACAACACACACTAACAGCCAAGAAGAGGCATTTAGCGCTCAAGGAAACATTGCTCGCCAAACACGGCCTCCTTGTATTGCGCACTCCAGTCTCTTCCCCTCAGCCCACCACAGTCAAGAATGTTTGCTGCTAAAATACTTCAATACTTAACGCTGGCTGGCACAATGCATTCTTCCCTTTTTTTTGTTCTTCTTCTTTTTCCCTGGAGTGCTCTGTATTACTTTACAGAAAGGCTGTCAGAATCAAGTCAAAAAACTCCCTTTCTCATTACAAAGTTTACAGGAACCCTAACACTGCTGAATGTCACCAGTCCCAACTAACACACAAACAGGCTCTTTTGCAGAGGGCACTTGATTTGCTAGAAGCTTGCTAGGACTCTGGGAGACTTCTAGAGAAAAGCTTTCCTGCATAGCTCGATGAAAAGCAACGCGCGGGCAAACTTGATGTAAACAGATGTTGTCTGCTGCGTGCTACAGATGAAACTGCATCTATTGTGGCCTGACAAGTTTTAAAAGTAGGCTCCAACCCACCAGGAGCTGTGGCGCTTTTTGTAGCACAGATGAAACCTTAAATCACTTTTCATACAAGGATCAGAAGCTACAGTTACTACACCACAAAGTTTAAGGTCACGTAACACCACAAAATAGAGCACTATAATTTTTAAATAGGACCCTGACTGAATTTTGACAGCAATGTAGACAGACCCTTAAAGTCTACTGTAGGCAAAGCTCTGCTTGGTGAGTCACTACAAAATGGACCTGTTTCCTATTATCTACTGCAAGGGAACTTTGGTAAAATTCAGCAACACTGGTATTTACAGTGATGGGACAATTATGCAGAACGTTATGAAGGACATGAACTAGGCACGGCTGCTAAAAATCTCCAATTTGGCTCCTGTCACTTAGTCCAACCAACAGGTCTACTACAGCCTAACAGTTGCTTTGTGGTTTAGGTTTGGATGTGAATTCAGGACAACAGGGAGTACCAACTCTGTCTACATTGGGAAACTTCACATATTTCTCCCCATTACTGTTACCATCCTTCTGCCACAGGTGGAAGCCTAGTACTGGAGATAAAGGGGAAGAAAGTTTGGGTTTTAGATATCTGTATTTTGATCACAGTGGGAATGACCATATGATCTAACAGTATCAGTTCCTAAAACTGCAAAGCAGTGGCAAATAAACAGAACTGAAATGACATTGTGTGCAAAATCAATTTAGACAAACCAACGGATTCTGTGTATGTTGCTTCAGCTTCAAGACCAAAGTTGCACACCAACTGCATTTGTTTATTGGGGTTTTTTTATATTAATTTCAATGTAGTTGTCTTGGTATTACTTTCCTGCCCATAAAGCATGCATGCATATTTACAATTAAGAAAGCTGCTTCCGTTAAGGGAACTTTACATCTTTAGGAAAAAAACCCTACGTTCTACTCAATCAGGACTATTACCCTGAGATGTTAACCAGCCTCCCCAAAACCTGCATTTCAATCTATTTGAGAACCTAGATACTAAGGTCACATGATTTACAGTGAAGGCATTATATGCAACACACACTGGAAACACAACAGGTCCTCATCTGCTATGTTAACCCTGATCCAGCTCATTTCATTGACCAGGCTTTTCAAATTTGGGTACCTCAGATATACAAACAGTGCTCCTCTTAAAAGTCAATAGGAAAACAATATGCACAAACAAAGTAAGAAACTTAAGAGCTACATCTTAATAATGAAGCAAAAAACCCAACCTAACCAAAATTTCCTCCCAAAAAACTACAGTACTATTTGGATGCACTATTAGGACACAGTGGAAGATGTGGCAGCATTTTTAAGAAGAAAAAAATAGCGCAAAAGTTCTAAGGAATAAATGCTTAGAAATTTCATGGTAAAAAAGAAAAAGAGGCCAACTTAATATAAAATTTTAATTGTTATTTAATCTTTGAGGTGGTTATCCCACCCAGTTTTTTGAAAACAACCTGTTTATATTGCAGAGGTAAAAACATACTTGGCTTAACATTCTTACTCATTACAAAAGCCACTTAATGTGAAGCACAATTAAAAAAAAAAATGTAAGAAAAACCTGACACCTTGTGATTGTAAAAAAAACCCCAAACCAACAAAAACCCCACTCTCAAGACTGCTAGGCAAATGTCCAGGTAGAAACATAAAAACACTGGGAAAAGATGGCAAGTATTCCAAAGCAAATGTCAGAAGTCTAAACAAAGGTTTCTGAGCTCTACCACACTTTGTTTTGCTTACTAGACTCTGTTGTCACTGCTAAGACAAAATCCTCAATTAGAGCAAAGAATTTCCAAACCGATTAAAAGCTCTCGGCTTGATAGACACTGCAAGGTAGGGTAAGCAAAGTGGCTGGATTTTTATCTTAATCTATTCCAAGCTGTGCTTTCCCCAGCCTCTTCTCCCGACCTTGCCAACATGTTTAAACAAGATGCTGCCAATGACTCCCTCCTGGGAACAGTTTTGTAAAAGCCCAGAAATACCCTAACATCAATTCCTGCTGACTTTTCACTATTAGGAGCTCAAATGGTAGCAGAATTTTTACATTAAGCAACACGTGTCCCCACCAGTTGAGTCTGGTGAGCACAATTCTCAGACACCACCTGCAATGGCTGGGAGCACCGTGACTAAGCCACACAGATCTGTCAACTGTAGCTGGAATACAGATTAATGTTACTTTGACAATGTAGGGAAACTGTGACTGAGGAGACAGTCACTAACACTTACAGGATGCACATTCAGGAAATGAGGAGCAGACTGTTGTACTACAATAGGTTTGGACCCAGCAGACTGCTGAAACTTACTGACTGTCAACCCTTCAGCAGTCAGTCACAACACACTTCCAAGTGAATCTCAAGTCTATCAGCTTTTTTGACTAAATGCTATGGTTTCCTCTCTTTTAGGACACTGCTGATTTGATAAAACACAGCTTCTGGCAAAGCACTCAAATTCTCTCATTAAAAAAACCAATAAAATAAAATAAAATAAAATAGAATCCTAAACTTTCTAAGTAAACCCTCCTTCTACTGGCCCACGACAGGATTTTTGAAGCACATTATTATTACTACTGATGCATTATTTTCAATAGACTCACATGCACACGCAGCACAACATGAAAACACTGGGCAGCTGCTATGAGAAAGACAGAATTTGGCATCTGATTTTTTTTATTAACAATCATAACAACAACTTAACTACTATTAAGTAACTCATTGCACGACTTGCTCACACGGGCATGCTCTTCTTCCCTTAAGAATGGGCACATCTATTTCCATGAAGTGGCTACACTGCCTCACCTTGCCTCGTCTTCCCTCCCCTCCCCTACTGTAGGGCATGTGGGTGCATGTAACAAGGCACTAGCGCGGTTTTTGTGGTTTGAGCCGAGCCGTTTCAGGCCGAGTAAGCCCCTGACCCCTAGAGCTGGGAGGCAGAAGTTGGCCATCCCAACACCAAACTTTTAAGTTCAAGACTGTAAGCCCTGACAGCCAGCAGCAACAGGGTGAACAGAGGAGTTTAACAGCTATTTCCCTCATATAAAATGAAACAGAAAGACTGGGAGGTGGGTGGATGAAGAAAAGCAAGCAGCAAATCTCCAAGTGGGGAATTAAACTGACTGAGTAGCTGAAAACAGGGAAGTTGATTTCCAATGTACATTTTTGTGGAGTTTTTCCATATTCTTTTTTTCTCTACTGAAAAAGGCAGGTTAATAGAACTACTTCATTACTGAGTATTCCATCAGCACTGGTTTACTTTAGCACTGCTCAGAAGTGGTTCAAAGAAGCACCATCGTGTATTTCCTGCTAGTCGTCCTAACTGAGGATTCCTTCAGTTAAACTCTACTGCATTTTAATAAGGTTTATACTTTCACTCTGCTTCAAAAAGGTGCTTGGAAGAATATTTTTATTTAGTTTCAATCGAGAGGGAATAGTAGGTTTCCATTCACACACTTCTCTTCTCCATGCAACTGCACACGTCTGCATGAGTAACAAAGCACAATAAATGATAACCCTTCTCCCACAAATTGTTTAAGATTGCAATGAATTCCTGTTGCTGATATTGAGAAGCTTTCTTAATGTATCTTAATTTAGAAAGTCTTTAAAATTCTTGATCCCTCGCTTGACAGTAACATTTGGAGATTTTTTCTTTTTTTCTTTTTCTTTTTATTTTTTTTTTTAGCATTTTTATTTTAAAGTAAAAACTTTTAAACATTTTGAAGATTCAGGAACTTGTAAAAGTTTATCAACAAGAAACAGCCATCTATCTAGGATAAGGTTAAATAAACCATCTTCAAAAAACTGGCTTCCTACCCTAGAATTCCTGAGAATGCTTGCAAATTTAAAGCAGGAAAATAAAATGTTAAAATAAAAACAAAAACACTGTTAAATGCTCCCAGAGTTAGTCTTCATCTAAAATATATATATGCACTTTTTGGTCTTTTTTTTTTTTTTTGTACGTTTTAATTTTTTTTCCCTTTAAGCTTACAATGGAAGAACAATTTAGCTTTTCTTTTTAAATATTTCAAATCCCTCATTATGTCTTGTAAACAAGAGGGGCTCTAGCACCCGGCTTTCACCGTAGTATCGCAATGAAGTCAACTAGCCCAAAGTGCAGGAAAAGGGACCTTAGGGCAGGTTGGGAGAGAGAAGTGAGGGTGGAACACAGCAATGAACCAGCATGTATAGCAGATCATGTGAGAACAGATACTGGCTTGCTAAGGCCAAAGGTGCTTCACTAGGAAGTACTGCTGGCATGGGACTTTTAAGAACCTGCTCTGCATGTCCGAGCGTGCTTGGTCTTTGAGCGGAAACAAAGCTGTACAGATGCCTGAACACAAGGGTTACTAGCCAGCTAGCAGGAGCTGAAAGAGAGCATTTTGTTTCTTTGTGCATGGTGAAGATGGAGGAGACATGATAGGAAAGTATTTTCCAAAGGGGCCAGAGTATGCTGCATACTCCAGTTTACTAAACAAATACAAACCTACTCATACTTTTTTATCACATAACGCTTTGCATACAAATCTACAGGCATGTGTATATGCAGCATTTCCCTCAGTCAGTCTTCCTTGTGACATTGGGGCTTACATAGAAAGGGCAAATTAAATTATACAGCCATGTAATTCCCTAGCCCTTCCCTCCCACCCCCAGCACACAGGCATACACACACACACACACACACGCACCAACCTCCCCCCCATGACTTGCATCTGTTTTTGCTTCTGCCCACCAAACCCATGAGTTAAATGCATTAGACATGGTCACATCCTTCAATGAAAAGGCTGAAGAAACAGACTCCCCTATCTGCCCCCCTCAGCCAGGTGATAAAGCACTGCTCCCTCTGAGGGCTGGAATGGACAGGTATGTGCTGGTACAGAAGGTCGGCACTTTGTCAGACAGTGTAACAGCTGGACAATGCTGCATGGAAGTCCTAGCACTTATGGAAAAAGTACCGGCATCCCTCTTCCCTCTTCCCCCGGCCCCACCCCCACAAAAAGCTTCCTGCTTTGTGTCAAGGGATGTTCCTTCAAGTCTGCTACAACTCTTTTCACAACAACAGGTCTTAAAAGTTTTGTTCCCAGCGCACACATGCACGCACACACTGGCTATCACTGTGGATTATAGGTCACCCCTATCCTGCCCAGAGTATTACTACACTGATGCTAAAAAAACCCCAAACCTTTCCTTAAATACAGAAATTAAAAAGCAACAGTACAGAAAAAAGTAAAAACAAAAAACAAAAAGGTGCAATACTTCTTTTAAAAAAAAAAGTCTTTGCTAGTTATATACCTCCCTAAGCAAAACCACGTACACAGGAAAAAACACAACACAGAGAAACAAAAGGAAACCTTTGAAGTACACACTGGTTTAAGAACATTCGTAAGTAAACGTTTCTGTCAGTGATGGTCTGGCGCTGTAATGACACCAAGGCCTGGCACAGGTAACGCTCACCATGAAGGACGCAGGAAGGAGTTGGCTGCATGTGCTTTCAGGAGATGAGGCAGGCTGGCCGGCACTTTGCTGACACCATTTAGCTTTTTGTCAGTTTTAACAGAAGCAGTAAATCAACTAAAAGGCTAATTTGGTTGGGCTGGATTTTCAAGCTTTGGATGGATTCCTCCAGAATGAGTACAGGTGCTTATTTAAGTTTGGGGGAGAAAAGAAACACTCTTTTTTAAAAGGTACTGAAGCTTGCAAGAGACTGAAAAAGAACATTTGTCTATATGCACAAAAAATGGCAATGTCTTCTTTCCTCCTCTTTTCCCCTTGTTGGAAGAAATAAATGGCTTGCATTATATAACAAACACTCTAGGGTTCATTCAGTACAAAAACCCCACATGCAGACATAAATAAAGATACTGTTACTCAAAAGACAACATTGTTTCCCCCTCTCACCAAATCCTCTGGATATGGCAGTGTTCTGCTCTACCACAGGGTTAGAACAAGGGCTAGGAACCAACTATCCACTCTGTATGATCTGCAGATTTGAGATAGCACCCTGCTAAAACGAATTTAAAAAAACCTACTGACAAATTTTAATCCAGCCCAACTGGATTCCGCTTCAGCCACAGGGACTCCACCATGCCTGTCTTGCTTTCAGGATCAAGACATGCAGATGGCCAGCCAGCCCGTAGACCATCAGCAATGCAGCGTTTCAAGATTATATATATAGAGAAAAAAATGCACACACACAAACATGTGCACACGCACTCACACAGAAACAAGCACACGTGGGCAGTTACATGTGCCAGAACACACTGGTACTTATCAACCAGCCAATCACAAAGTGTTGGTTTTTTTGTTTTGTTTGTTTTTTCTGTTTTGTATTTTTTTGTGGGTTTTTAATTTTTAAATTTTTTTTCTAGTTTTTTTTTGTTTTTATTTTTGTTTTTAAAGTGAGGCTCCGTCAAGTCTTTCCCTCCCCCCCTTATTCTTTTGAACCCCTCCCCAACCCCAACCCAACATGGTAGACCTAAGGACGGAAACACACCCAGTGCAAACAAAGTTAAAAAGCTATTTTTTCAGTATATATGTTTCTTAGCAACAACTTCCGTATAACATGAAAAAGTGAAAAACTAGAAACTAATTTTTTTAATTTTTTCTGTTTAAATTTAAATGGTATGTGTACTTGCTTCACATTGTCTTTCTAAGTTGGCGTTCACGATTCAAGTATTTCAAGAGTGATATGTTCTCTTTTTGGATTCATATTCCAAACGAAAAAACTGAAGTTATATAAGGGAGGCAACTATGTGCTCAGACAGTCTGTCAATGACCCACCTTTTTTTCTTTCTCCGTTTTCTTTTTTCCTTTTATAAATGTATTTATTGCAAGTTGAAAAAAACGAAAAAGGTCAAGTTAGTGCTGCTGCTGTTCCAAAAAAGGTCACGAGGTCAGAGTTGAAAGTTCTAAGTTCAGATTGAATCCGACCCTCCTCCCAGAAGGTCTCCAGGTAGTAAGGGAGCAGGGCTGCCCATTCGGTGTGGATCCTCTACGCTCGGGACCCCCCACAAGCTTGAAGAATAGTTTGGGGGCCCCCACAATGAAGCGCCAGTGAGATCACCCCCACTGCTGCCGCCGCCGCCACCACTGCTCCACTGCCCAAGCCCTGTTGACCCACCAAAGAGATTCAAAGCAGGTCCAACTGGATCTGTCTGGCTCTGTCCTGTCTCCAGGGATTGCCAGCCCGCTGCGGGTGCACTCGGGGTTGCTGCAGGTGTAGGGGGCTGAGCTTGTGCCAAAAAGCGACTAACCTCTTCATCTGTGGCAAACTCAGCCAGGATGGTAGTGTTTCCCAACACACACCTACAGGGCAAGGGACACATAAGAAAAAAAATAGTTGGAGCCAAAGGGCAAGGGATTCAGACAGCACAGGAACAACACTAATAGGTGTCCAAACCAAAGGAGGTATCAGCTACATTGCTACAATGGAGCGGACATAGAAAACTTTAGCTGTTTTTGACAGTGAAATTCACTCAAAACAAAAGAACTTCCATTTTATATGGGGAAAAAACAAAAAACAAAAACACCCCAACCCCCTTGCCCCCACATTCAGTTGCCCCTGAACAAAATCTTAATAAATTTAAACTAAGGTTCTGAATGTTAACACCAAGAGCAATAAAAGTGCCTATACCATGAAGGTAAATGCACATATGCCACCTTTTAAACAAAACAGATGAAGAACAGGTTAAAAGCCTTTGGAATTCAGGAGGTTAGTAAAATTCAAAAATTTTCACTGAGTTTAGGGGCTTACACCACCCTCAAAGATTTTTGTCTCAAAACCTTGCTTACATGTGCAGTGCAGTCTGGGCCTTGGCCGCCTCCTGTTTGGTGTTATATCGGATGAGGGCGGTGCCCTGGGTCAGGTTCAGATGGAATGTCAGCAGTGGGCCATGCTGCATGCAGATCGTCCTCAAGGTTGACCCATCAATCTGAGGAAGAACAGCCAGGATGAAACAGATGTTTGCAATTATTTCTCCAAACATACTTTAATCCTGACTTTGTCACAGTAATTGAAAAATATGCTGCTCTCAGAAAGAAAAACAGATGAAAGCAGTGGGAAGAAAGCAAAGGTGACAGAAGTTGATTTTCAAACAGGAACTGGTATGTCTTGACTTCTCACAGTTACACGGAGTTTGCTTTAGTACGGAATAATCTAAATTATCTTTCCTGTTAATTTACAGCTTGAGTCCAGTCTTCCCTCTTTCACTGAGCTTCTTACACTGTCACTATCCTTACATTGACAGCCTTTCCAGTAATTATACACAACTTGTACTTCTCACCATCTTCAGTCATCAGAATTTCTACTAAAGGAACCAGAATGCCTTAGTCTTCAGCCCTCTGATTTCAATAGAATGTATATAAACTACTTGTTAAAACATTTTTGCAAAACTGGAAATATATCTACAATGAAATTTTTTAAAATTTATTTTGGTTCTTCTTTGTCTCTGTGGTTTATGAAACAGAGACAGAAAAGGTCAGTGATTTTGCTGCCAAACCCACCAATGTTCATTCCATCTGAACTAATGTTTTCATGGCAGTTGCTGCCTACATTCCTTCTGCAGCAGTAACAGCTTGTTACTTACCTCCAGCAACAGCTGTTCTCCCAGGTGTTCTGTACAGACGGATTCCATTCCTGGTGTGCCACAGGGACACGGGCATACGAATGGGATCCATATGTGCAACTACTTAAGGAAGTGCTACTTTCTTCCTTCTTTCCCTCCTATTTTATAATACAGCTTCAAATGAGGGAAAAGGAAGTTGTGTGGTGGTATGGTCAAGGTTAAAACAGAGAACCTTGAAACGAACATCTTTCCAAGCCTAACCATTCTATGAGTCTATGAATCCATCTAAACCTTTACACTTGTCTCTCTACTGTACTGATCCACAATAGAGAGAGAATCCATAATGAGACAGTTATGATCTATTTCTCTTTCCTACTAACTTAAAACGCCTCCAAAATATATTCTTCTTCCACTAAATAATTCCTTAAGCATCACTGAAGTATTTTACACAAGCCACACTTAGAACTGTGCTTTTTCTTCACACCACTTCTTCCTTCACATCAAGGTAAACAGTCTTTTTTACAGAAGGAGCACAGCTCGCCATTTTGGGTGATCTGCTGGAGACCTCAGCTTTTCCTTTCACATCAACCTTTTTTTTGCAGACTGTAGAAACAAGGTAAATTATCTGGCTGAAGAAGGGACTCTCTGTCTAGACCTCAGGATACTGCTGATAATCATATAATCATATAAGCTGTTCCTAGGCCTTGAATACTAATTGTGAATGCTGAAACCAAGATCTCCACAGAATTCATTCAGAATGGCAGCAAGCTCTGAGAATACTTGCAGAAATAACCTAACTAGACTGGTTTTGGCAGGAGCGCTGGAAAAATTCTGTGGTTTCACTATGGAAACACTAAAGTGAAAACTGGCAGTTACACTAAATTCCTTATTGACAACATCCCAAAGAACAGCTATAAACCATTTCACATTATAGTAATGAAATTCACCCTCACTTCTCAGAAAAATCTTTCTGTTCAATTATTCTTTCTAACTCTTAAGTAAAGAAATGTTTTAATAGTCACATAGCAAAACCTGAACATCATAAAATTAACTGAAGAGATTACAATAGAAAAACCAGTCAGACTGCAGCTCGGTTTAGTAGAAATATGTTACATATATTGACAAATCTGATTTTGTCAGATTTTATTCAAAAAGAAACGACTGAATAATTCACAAATCCTTGCTAAAGCAAACAAGTCCCCAGAAACAACCACAGAAAATACCTGTGGAGTGAGATTGTGAAGAACCAGCCAGTAGCTAGCACGAACTGAGCCACCATCACTCCAAGTAGATGCTGCAAATTATAAGACAAAGCAATCAAGACAGATTTGACACAAAGAAAAACCATCTTTCTTTACAGTTAGGTCTTTCAGAAAAAATCAGCATTACCAGCCTTGTTAAAACATGAAAGTCTAATCTTTAGTCCTGAAAACAAAATCACATCTTTGCTTGCAGTTCACATCAAGATTAATTTTACTAGAGTTTATCTTTGAGGAGTTTCTCACACACAGCAAGGATCTAGTCTTGAAAGGCCCTAATTAGCAGGTATTCTCTTCTGGCAGTTCTCAGCCCTTCCTCACTCATTCCCTGCAGCAGGACCTGGGATTCCACCCCCCACCACCCCAATTACTGACAGCAAATTTCCATTTCAAGAAGAAACTCTCTTTTTTCCTATTACCAGACAACTGCAACTTTCTTTCCTCCACACCACTGGTGCTCATGTGAAACATACACTGCTCAGGTCTGAACAATGGTGCTACAGTTGATTTGTTCTCACCAGAGCCAAGCCTTGAGTCCTGTGCCCCCCAGCCCCTGACCGATCGGGGTGCTGTGCTGTTCCATGGAGATGATGGTTTGGGGTTGGTCAGGCCAGGAGGTGGGCGGGGCAGCCCTGTAGTGTTCCTTGAGGAAATATGGTTTTTCCACATCTTGTTGGAGAGATGAGTGGGATTGTGTCCTATGGGATCTGGGGACCACGTTGATTTGTAATCACTGAATTTTGCTAGAAGATTGAAGAAATTGTATATATTAGAGACACTTGTGAGATTAAGTATCTGTCCTATCACACTAAGTCTTTTGACTGCATTTTTATTGGAGACAAGCGTGAAACACAGGATCATACAACAGTTAACTTATCATATCAAAAAACCCCCATGCTACGTGTAAGTAAATATTTGCTTATTTTACATATGCTGATTTAAAAAAAGTAATATACCAGGATCATTTATGATAATGTAGCTGACTGCAGAATTTTACATCATTAATTAGATGTACTGCATTTTTTATGTCCACACTACATTTAATCTGAGAATTTCTTAAAATTTTGGCACTACTGACCTTTAATGAAATGGAACCTTCTCCATGTAAAAAAAAAAAACCTGCAGAGCACTGAAAGGTGTATTCACCCTTCTTGGTCTACTAAGCTAATGTTGCCTCCTAAAGATGTCCTCCCTACAAGATCAAAGCTTTCTTGAGAGTCACAAAGCTCCCACAATGTTGACACAGCAGTAATGCATAAAGAAGGCTGCTTAGCTGTGCAACGGCTGGACTTCTCAACAATCTTGATGGTTTTTTTTTTACTAGAAGGCAGATGCCTGGTAGAAGACTTATAGTGGATATCCTTAACACATTTCAAGAACTCTCTATAAGGAAACGCAATAAAAGAGAAAAATAAAAGCACTCCCCAAAACACCACTATTGGTCATGAATATTTGTGAGCTCTGCCTAAACCAGTTTTTAAAATAAGGCAGACTGCAAATTCTCCCACAACTTCTGACACCAAGGGACATTTCAAAAGTCGTAATTCCTTGAAAATTCCTCATTGCTCTACACTGAGAACCAGCCTACACAGACATGGGGGGGAAAGGCTGTGTCAAACATTATCTTAATCATAACTCCCATGTACACATGTGCAAATACGTGCACTTTACTTCAGTCACCAGCAGACAGTGGTGAATGCAATTTGAAATTAAGTGAAAAAACACAATTTATGATATGCCAGGGCAACATGAAATAACACATCTGGAAACCAAGATCATAAAGCTTTCAGCATGTATAAGCATGCTTCAATTTACAGCTAGATCTCTGTATTTCCATGACACAGTGATGGTCAGTACCACGCAGGTTTCAAGCACTAACCTTTGAAAGTGCTTAAAAACCTGCTTTCACTGGACTCTGCTTTACAGATAGGTGAATTCTAAATTCTGAGTTCAGATGATTGGCTCTCTGACTGTAAAACACTTGTGTCCAGCAGACAGAAAGAAATTGGTATGTGGCAGTAGTCTCATTTCCTCAGTTTGACTACGACTTCAATATTTTTACCTCTTCAGTCTTTCTTATGTGCTAGACAAAAATTAAGCAAAGGCAAGAAGTTGCTACATGCCACTCCTTTCAACAAGCTATAACAGAGGAACCTTCTGTGTCACTAGAATGATGCCGAGAGTGCTTCAAACCAAAGTCAGCTCACAAATCGGTGGCAGGAACTCAGTTTTTCTTAAGGACTAAAGAGCACTTTCAACACATTTGGTGAAAATGCTGAGGTAATGCCTGAACACAGCTTTCATTCAGTATGATGAAAAAAACCTGAAGTTTGAGCCAGATGTAGCTCTCAGCTCTGTTCATCACCCCTGTTATTTATACACAATTCTTCATTTTTGAGTAATTGTCACGACAATGATGTCTTCAAGAAAAAACTGACATTTGCAAGAAGCTTAAAATTCAAATGGTTCATCTGGAGCAAGTATTTCCAGCACTTTACTGCGAAGTGTGTGCAGAAACAGTTTTCTACCAGAAAGCTGTAGAGACCTTCTTATGAAGCATCTGAGACATATATTAAAGTTTATATATACAGGCCAACCATTAAAAGCAAGAGGACCAAATGTCTTCTCTGTCCAGATTTCAGGGAATGATGAGTGCTATAAAAGACAAGGCAAAAACATTCCCTTCACAGCACTCTCATGTCCTAAAGTTAAAGTAAATAAAATCACTCACCTTTACTAATACATACATAAGCAGGTAATATTTTAGAAGTTTGACTTGTCAACAGATTGTACATGTACTGTTTTTATCTTTCCTTTTGCGTCTGCTGTTTCCTACTACTCATTCTTTAACTTGCATAATATGCTGGTTTTGACTGGGGTAGAGTCAATTATCTTCACAGTACTTAGTATGGGGCTGTGTTTTGGATTTGTGCTGGGAATGATGCCTTAGGTTTTAGCTTTTAAATTTTTCAGATTCTGTACTGCTTTAATGTGTAGTTCTGAGCTTCATATTAAGGGATGGTAAGCTCTCTTCACAGGGTAACTAGAAAAAAACAATTCCTTTCCTAGCTTGAGACCAAAGACAATTGACCCAAATTTCAGGCCAAGAGCATAAACAATGTGGACTGAAGAGAGAAAAACAAGAAGGATGGAACTTCACAACCTAAAGCTATAATTGGACAATTAACTCCAACATGCAAGTGGACCAGAACTCATAAAAGTGTGAGACCTCGTGACCAGTCATCCATTTTTGTGACCGTTTTTTGGGTTCATCTTGGGTGTAACCCTGCCTGGGCTCTTGTACTGCCCAAGGTGTATCCACTGAGGCCTTTTAATAAATACCTACTTTATTCTTTAACTCTGCCTAGCCTCTGTTTTAGGTCAGCCTTCACAAGGTATCATGAACAGCATGGATAAATACAGATGATTTAGTTATGTTCCTGAGGAGCGCTTACACAGCATCAAGGCTTTTTCTGTTTCTCACATCCTCCCACCAGCAGGAGGGATAAGGGTGCACAAGAAGCTGTGAGGAAACGCAGCCAGGACAGCTGACCCCAGCTGTGCAAAGGGATATTCCATACTATATGGAGTAATGCTCAGCATATAAAGGGTGGGGGGAAGAGGAAGGAGAGGGTTATAGTCAGTGTTTGTCTTCCCAAGTCACTGTTACACATGATGGACTAAATACTCCCAGTGGGAACAACAATGAACTAGTGCTAAATGAAAAATGCTTTGTCTGGTTAAGTTTCAAAGCCTGCATACCTGAAGTGCTATGAACGTTGGTGAAGGAATTGTCAGAGGCACTGTAGGGCCAGGCACCAGGTGAAGGCAGCGAGGTGTTGAGGGAAGAATTAGACCCTATCAAAGAGAAAAGGAGAGAGAAAGAGGAGATGAAGTTCAGAGAGTTTCTGTAACACCATTAAACCTCCAGAGAGCCATGACTGTAGCAATGCCAAGCTTTCAGGTGCTCCCAGCCACAGTGCAAAGGCAGGCAGCTTCCTTCTCAGACAAGTGCAACAGACTGTCTGCAATGACCACACGATCCTGAGTTATCAGAGTGACTTTGATCATCACAGACCAGATGTGCACTGTTTTACCTGTGGTGTTGTCCCGCAGAAGTTGGTGGTCAGTATCTACAATGGGAGATGTGGCTGTCCCCCCCAGCACACTTCCAGGGGTCACATAGGGGTCAGATTCAGGGTCAATGTTTTGTATACCTTTCCATGGCACTCCTGGTTGGAATTCTGAGACAGGAGAGAAAAATGAATTAGATGCAATCAGGGAAATGTTATTTACTAGAAGTAATTGCTGACAGTATTTCAGGATGGTAAACAACTGTCTTCTACACCATTCCTTAGGAGCAAAAAAAGAAAAAAAGACTGCATGTTAGAATCGTAATCTATTTCACAGTTCCTCCCACAGCACTAGCTCTGGTTTCATATAAATACAAGTCTACACTACAAAAAAGTGGTACAAGGGCATCTAGTATCCCTTTAAGGGCTTCTGCTTTGCTACATTCAGATGAGGTTTCAACAGTTTTAATAAATTCCATATAAGATGCATAAGATTAGATTCTGTACACATACTTGGTGTGTGTGCAGCAGCCTTTCTCCAGGAAAGGCTACCTACCTTAGGAGTTTGGAAATACATTTGACACATCCCACTGTATGTACACACACACTTTATACATTACCTATCAATACTGAGATGAGATGTCTTGTGGTAAAAGTAATGTATATACTCATTGTCATTCTTCATGCTTCACAATGAGATGGGATATACTTATCATGCTTTAGTTTGAACTATAGCTCCAGGCATGCCAGAATTTTAAGACAAGAGGATGAGTTATATTAAATATGAACACACAAAGACTCTAATTACTCTAAGAAAGATCAGTAACTTGGCTCCTTCAATGAATAAAGTGCTGTGGTCAGTTCTGGAAGCAGTGGTGCAAAAGTAAAACTGACAAACACAAGAACAAGTTAAGAATCTTCATATACTATGTGACAATTTGTGTAAGTGTGAGAAGAGGGCAAAAGTGGCAGATTCATCCCTTGCAGATAAAAGTTCAGGCTACAGAATTCCCGAATTTCAGAAATAATTAATAATAGAATATTTGAGTGTAATTAAAGATTCATTATTAAAAGTGGGTTCCAAGATGCACTCTCTAGAATGAAACAATGTAGGATGAATCTGACATGGAAGGGTTCATTTCAGTCACCTTTATAATGAAGAATTATAGTCAAGACTATGACTTTCACAGACAAATGCAGAAGAAAATATGATACTACTGGTTCAGATTATTGCCCAGCAAGGGCAGTATTAGACTGTGATAATGTACAGGAGAATCTGAAAGAAGACAAAAGAAATACCCCATTGGGTCAGAACTATGGTCCATCTAGTCCAGTGTTTTTTAACAGCAGTAGGAGAAATAACATTAAGGGACAGAACACAAACCTGGCCACTATCTGTGGACTATTGGCCTCACACTCTCCCAATATCCACAGCTGTCCTAACTTAGATGGCAGAAATACCCTCTCTCTGCTAGCACCAGCTTGTGAAACTATTTTTCAATCATTTTATCTAATCACTGTTTCAACTGGCCAGTATCATCTGTCTCAAGAAGCTGTGAAAGCAACATAACCTGCAAGTTCACCACTCCTGATGGAAAAAAAGCTCCCATCTCTTTAAAATTTATATCCTGTTAATTTCAGCATTTGCACTCATTGCAGGAGTCATGAATTACAATTCTGCATTTATCTTGTTCACTGCCTTCATGATTTTATAAACATCAGTTACATCTCCCAGTCTTTACTAACTCAACAAAATAATCCAGGTATCAACACTTTATCAGCAATCAGCACTGCATCATGGAAGGACTCTGCTCAGCTACTACCAAAATACTGCCATACCCTGACAAGCAGGATCTCCCTTTTGTTAAGGAAGAAGCAATACAGCTCTTGGGTCTACTCAAAATATCTTCTCTGTTCTGAGACAAAGAATCCATGACCATAGGTTAGAAGGTTAGAACCTGGAAATGAGAACTTGCTTAGGGAAAAAAAAAAAAGTCTTCTATTTGCAAAGATTCTGAGAATTTTTGAGACTGAAAATTAAGTGCACAGAAAGCTCTAATCAAAAGGTTAATGACTACACAAACAAGGCTCCAAGGATCGGGGTATTATTCTTTATGAACACATTCACTCATCAATGTAACCCTGGTCTGGAAAAGCATTTCCTTGAACTACAGCATACTGACAAATTTCCAAACTCTCCTTTGGGGCTGATAGTTGTTATCATGCACATTCACCAACTCTTGTCTACAAACATGCTCTTTTATTTCTAGGGAGTAAAGACAACATAAAATGCATTTCTCCACTGCTATTTGAAAGGTCTTTTCAAAAAGTTCAAACATAAGATTACTGTGAAAACCATGACAGACACATCCAGGCCAGTTTGCTTGAAGTATGACTGATCTTGAATGGGAAATTTACAGTCTAAGTAGGATCCAAGTATGCAAGTCTGTGCAGCATAACCAAACGACATAGCTCTCACCAATGCAGCAAAACTTGCTCTCACCTCCAGCTGTGATATCAGTTTGATTGGGCACCACTTCATTTATCTTTGTGCTGAACAATACTGCTCTCTTGAATGGCAGAATTTCTGCAGCAGATGGCATTTAGGAGGAAAATGTGAAAGGTGTAGTCAGGGTGAATGCTGAGCTTCCATTGTTTTCATTCAAAGGAAAAATGTACCTATTTCAGGAGGTTTTCTCTTCTAAACTCATTTTTGTTAACAACTTTTTTTCCAGCACTGGGAGGAAGAATTCTATCTCATGCCAGGAACTGACAGTGGACCTCACCTACAAGCTTGTAGAGAAGAACCTAGAGTAAAAGCCATTTTAGGTCTTCATTCTTCATCAGGGTGTTGTATTGATAAGGTAGATCTTGATTTCAGTTTTCCTTGACAATGAAATCCAGAAGTTAGACTATGAGACAGCTCAAGCGGCTGATGGTCGTGGAACAGTAACTTGTCCCAGCAGCCAATGGATCTTGTAAGAGTGGAACAGCAATAACTGAGTAAATGCCACCTGCCAAAACTGGGGATCTGTGACATGAGGGCTGCAATCATAGTCTTGGGCTACTCTCACAAGAAATGAGGGATGGTACTGAGGATCTCAGTGAAATTTTATGTTCAGAATTTGTGAACTTCACTTATCCTCTCACCGTGGTGAGGCAGTCAGCAACAAAAAAATTTACTTATGACTGACAATGGGACTACAGATATCACTAGGGAAAGTCTACGATATCAACAAGGGGCAAAGAGTAGCTATCAAGCTTTTAAACTTTTTTTAGCTTTTTATTGTAACAGATTTGGCCTTGAACCAAGAACTTTGCCAAAGCCAGTGGCTGCTCCAACACTTGGAAACACGGCAGAGCTGACCCTCATGTGTCTCTTGCAACATTCCGAGCAGTACTGTCTTAGTATAATACAGGGGAATGGTGGCTGAGTTCAGTAACAATGAGTCTGTGAGTGAAGCCTGATAAAAGATTAAATTTTGGGAGTTCCTGGCATTATGAACAGCAACTTCAGTCCAAAAAGCTCCATACCTAACAACCAGGCTGACAGAGGTGTAACACAAACATACCTATACAGAATGCAGTGAGCAGTATGAAAGTTTGTGGATGCGCAGATTTTTTTGAGAGAACTAATTCTTTAGCTCTGTTAGCTCATCAGAAGATGTTTTCTTGCTGGCGTTAGACACTGAGGGCTTCCCTCAAAAATTTTCAACTACATTTTCTAGATTTCTTGCAGTTGTGTCTGTCACATAGATTCCTAGGCTTTCTGATGCAAGGTCTGTGCTAATGCTTTACTTAAGAGATGTACCTGGATTTTTACTTTTTTGTACTTGAGTTAGTGATGTTCTCCTGGAATGCAACTGTCTTCCAGACAAGAGAAAAATCACAGCAACCACTATTTGCTGAACAGCATCAGTGATTAATCTGTGCAACTTCAAGGACACCACTCTATTTAAATGAATGTTTTATATAGAAAATGATGTGTATTTTCAAATATACACGTACTTTTCCTAGAGAGTTTTCTAGCACAAACATAAAATTTTGCCAGTGAAACTACAAAACTTTAAAAATGTGCACCAGCCTGCCATCCCAAAAGCAAGAGACTTCTACCCAAGCCACAAGATTCCTGAGCATAACTGAAGTGTTGCAACTCTTTATGTGACATGAACAAAGGTGAACCACAAGAGTGTGGTGTTCCCCCCACCACAAAAAAAGCCCTACAAAAAGCCCTACTTCACATATTTTTCTTTGATTCCATCCTATCAATAATTTTTACACTGTGTCAGTCTACCACAGCACAAATAAGGAATCAGTACAAAAGAAGGGAAATATTGGTGTGTATTCTATGAACATATGTTTTCATTAAATTTTCTGTAAATGTAAAGTCACACAATCACAGAAGACAGGAGTTCACTGAACAAAAACCAAACACTACTCAGGCAATTCAGCAGTTAGTTCATATTTAGCCCAACACTTTTTACTGGAAATTCAACACTTATGTTCTACTTTAATGTGGAAGAAATTCCAAAAGCAAGATAAGGCCAAGCCACCCAAGTATTTTCATTGCAATGGTTACTTAAGTAAGTATGCTGAGGAAAGGTCCAGCACATCTATCCCAAAGCAAGGACACAACCCCTGCCCTTATGTAATACCTGGAGGCCAACTGGCATTGCTGGATTTACTTCCGATCTTGTTTGTTGGTGGAGATTTGGCAGGTAACCAACTATCACCAGCAGGGCCTGCGTGGCTGCTGAGCGGGTCGCCCTGGATTATGTCAAACTGGTTGTAGGGCGATCCTCCACGAGCCTTTCCAGGGGGCACTATTGCACCTGCAGCATTAAAAACATACATTTACACCTGGGAAAGGCTGGGATCTTCAGGAGCATGATGTATTAATACAAAAATATTTAAGATGCATGCTGGTGAGGCAAAACAGTTTCATCTAAACTATTTCACCTCTGGAGAGATGATACTACAAGGGCATTCCCAAAATTCCCCCTCTCACCATTTTTGTGCATATTGGCATCTTGTGAAGCCACAGAGGGCAGCCCTTCCATCATAGTCCACTGCTTAAAGCGGGATTCTGTTCCAGCCTCTTTCCCTCCCACCATGCCATAATCCATGCCACTTGAGCCAAAGCCTGTGAAACAAACAAACAAACAAAACTCAATTGTCATCTTCTGTTTTGTTTTTAAGCATCTTTAAATGGGGAGTAATTGCAATCATAACAAAAAGGTGGGAAAAAAATCAACAACAGCAAAAGGTATGTTCAAGGGGCAACTTCCAAATAAGTGTGTTATGTCAATACGGCATGATATGCTTTCTTCTTCTCCTTTGTCTTCTTCCCACGCAATGAAAAATAATGCAATTTGATTCAAAGTTGACACTTGTCATAACCTTTGCTCTAATGCTTATACATAAATTACTCATTTCTGGACCCAGACATAAGTGACTAATACAATTACCATATTAATAATAGGGAAGCTAGAGGCAATGCACCAAACCTACTTCCACAGAGCACTTACCACCTGAACCGTATCCAGGTATCTGCCCTTTGGTCTGTAAATCTGAGAGACCCACATTCAAAGGATTGGGTACCATGCTGTCTAAATGTGGCTTAGGCCCAACAGGGTGGGATGGCGAATGCTTCATGCCAGGCTGCCTCTGCTGCTGCTGCTGCTGGAGGGCACTCACCATACGAGCAATCTGCAAATGGAAGAAAAACTGCTTCATCTATGCTATACTGCAATGCAAATTCCAGTAAACATAAAGAAACAGTGAATTAGAGGAGATACAAAAGACCTTGCTCTCCAAAAAGTGCACTGTGAAGAGAGCAGGTGATGTTACTGAAGCCAGCACCATCTCTACTGCAGACTGCATTTCCCCAGCAAACCTCATACTTCATATGACTGACAAAACCAGTGCCACACACCTGCTGCTCCTGCTGTTGTCGCACAGCTTGAGATAACTTTCTCTGGCTCTGTAACAGCTGTTGCTGCTGCTGCTGCTGAAGGAGGAGCTGACAAGCCTATAAGATAAGGGGGGGGTGGGAAGAATGAAAATACAGAGCTCATCAAGCGAAATGTAATTGCCAGGAGCTATTCTCTAGCAAATGCTTGGCTCAGAATAGGTAAACTGTTTCTCATTCCACTCACTCAAATAAAATGACAATGAATGGATTAGAAGAATACCACATCCTTTGCTTAAATGTTAAATGTTTCTCATTTAACACTGTGCAGCAGAATTACTTGTAACTGCTTTATTACCATCACTATGACTGGAAGTCTGAAGTTTTTTCTGAAGAAGACTTGATGAAAAATCAACAAACAACTGCTTTCTGTACAGAAACATGGCTTAGTCATTACTAACCCACTGTAATCCACAATAATTACATGGGCCTATTTGGTTTATCTGCTGCCTTCTAGCAGGACTTTACTACCCCAAATAGCAAAGAGGGAATACTTGCACAAAATAACATCAGTAGAACAAAACAGAATTAGAATAAGCATAAAAAGAAAACTCAGCAGACAGTTTGCAAACTGTCTTGTCTCACAAGATTACTAGCTACTTACTAATTGAAACTGGGGAATCTGTGGAAGCTGGCTCAGCATGGCAATCTGTTGTGGAGAAAGCTGGGGGCCCATATTGAAAAGACCAGGATTCAAGCCACTGTTGGGAAACTGTTTGAGCATGGAGGCCGAAACCTGCATGGAAAGCAGTTACATATCCTGAACACACTGCTACGAGGAAATGATGATGAAGTACAAGTATTTCTATACAGGAACAAGCATGACACCAATCTTCAATGGTGTTCTGGGAAAGACATTACAGATTTATTAACACATCACATTTAAACATGCACAATCTATAACTTGGGCAGAGTAAATGCCTCACTTGATTGAATGTATACAGTATTACATGTGCAGATGCAGACACACACACAAAGGTTATTCCCCCAACCAATCAGGTGCCAGAGACTGTACTAAATTTAAATGCTGATATATATGCAGCTAACCAGTAATCACAGTACTGAATTTTCACATTAAAAACGTACTGCTTGACAAGGGAAAAGAAAGGCAGTCAGGCAGTCACTGGAGCAAAGAAACAGTGCCTCACAGAAAGAGTTAATCTCTTTGTACATTGAATAGGATACAGTAAAAGACAGGAGTAGGTGGAGAAGAATCCCCCCCATTTCTCCCTGCATTATTGCAGAGTTACACAAGTACAATTCAAGAGAATCTCAAGAACTGTTCACCAAGTCCAAAGCAAAAGGTAAACTTGTACATTTGGAGACCCTGAGGTCTTAAAGATTAAGCTCTGCAATGTAAATGTAACATGTAGCCCCTTCATCAAACCTTTCTTCTGGGGGGGGTGGGACAGGAAGCACAGGACAAGACTACTTAAAAAAATTAAGCAACCTGCCACACTTCAGAAGCCTTAAGCTTTCACGTTTATTTGTTCTTTTTAAAATACTTTGAAAAAGCCTATATAAGACACAGGATTCCCAAATTCACTTTTGAGGTTTAAAAATACTGGTAGCGAGCATTTACAATCAACTGCCTTGGAATAATATAGAATGCTAATGCTTCTGCATTGCGTTTTAAGTACTTTTACTATGAATTTTAATGTTTTTATCTTCTCCAATTTTTCAATTTTTTAACATCAAATTGAGACCAAGACAGATGTATTAGTAACCTCAATGATGTGCTCTGAAGGCTGTAGCTCTACTTTTACAAGTAATCAGTTGCTATAAATTCCTTACCTGGGGAGAAAGGAATTGGGGAGGCACTTGCGCCCGGATATTGGGGGAAGGATTTAGTGGCTGCACTGGTGTGTGCATGCCCCTCGATTGTGCTGTGCTGTTTCCAAACAAACCATGATTGCCACCCTACAAAATTAAAGCAGTAGTGAGAAGATGAATCTTGCAGGCTATGCTAATAACTATATCTCAGTAACAATGAGCCAAGCTACTGACTTAAACAGAGTTCCCTTAGAATTACAGACATTTGGCTAAAATCAGTAACAGTCTACCTGGGTTAAAGCCACTGTACTACATTTTTGAGATGCAGGTTGTTTCTCCTTGAACACTGAAGGGTCATGCTTATCTACTAACTTCAAGACATGACAAACCTAATGTTTTAATATTTTGCACTTTATGTATTGGGAAATGGAAACTTGGAGTACAAACAACAAACTAAAAACTTCATTCCAACTGGCTTAAAAGCATGGCAAGACTCTACCAACAAGAATTCTAGTCCCCCATTTTAGAGAAGACAGGTATTTTTCCTGAGCAGGTTGCTGAGATATCACTCACAAGGCTATTTTTTTCTCCTCTGTAGGCCTTTCATTAACTAATACTATTTTAGAATTCAAATTTCAAAAATTTCCTTTCTGCCATGAAAACTTCAACATTCTGGATTTGGATATTTTCCTTCCCCTTTTCTCCCACTAAATTTGAAGAAAATTTTCAAGTGAGAAAATTAGTCATGGGGTTTTCTTTAGTGGTTTATTTTCTAATACAAGAATACTTGCTGTTTGAGTTTTTTAATGAGAAGCACTTACTGATTTATAAGCCACTTCTGTAATAAACCCTAATGCATGAATGAGACCCAGGAAAACTTATGATTATGTTTCATGATTTCAGACTCTTCAGCAAACTTTTTTTGGTACCATTAAAAAAAAAAAAGAAATATTATCAACAGTCTCATACGCTAACTAAGCTACACTCTCTTACTTCTAAAAGCTGAAGCTCATACTTCAAAGCATCCTTAGGGGCCATGAATTTGTCTTTTCAGTTTCAAGACCCTCAGAATTCCCCATCTCCTGCTATCAGGGTGTCTGTGACCCTCAGATACCTGGGGTTCTGAAGAGTGTATTTTCCACTCTTCAGCCATCATTCCCTATTCTGCCTGTCCATTGTTGCACTCAACATAAATCCATAATTCCAAACTGTGATTGTGCAAGCCTTCACGAAAAGCTTTCCTTCCCTTATATACCAGGATTTCATAAATCCTGTCATAACACTGTGCATAATACTCCTACCATTAATATTGTGTATCCTCTGCTATCCTTTTGCTCAAACACAAGTCTCTCCTCCTGCTTCTACACTGGCAGCACTATGGATTGCTTCATTCACCTGCATCTCCCTCCACCTAAAGTATCTTCTCATTCAGAAGCAACTCCTAAGCATGTAGGAAGACAAACAAAAACCCCCAAAAGACAAGAGGTTTTACCCTGGAAAGAGCCAGATGGAGTCAACTACACTAAAATTTTTGAGAGGCCTCGAAGCTGCAGTTACACTTTCAGCTCTCTCTATAACTCCTCTCTATAACAAGAGTTCTGCACACTGAGATCAACAACATGTCTGCAAATTTTGGACTCAATCTGATGTTCAACACTGTGTCACATAGAAACAGAAAGACAACACAAAGAAACACCATCATGTTAGGCATGTGACTACATAAGCTAGACCAGCTGCAATAATTAGGTACTATTCTTTCATTTCCTAGTATTCCTAAAGTATTTTCTTCTAGAATAATGCAGAACATAAAAGCCAGAAATTCTTCCCAACTGCTGTTAATCACTTAACTAGTTCCCCACCATTTCCCTGTACATAAAAATATCGCTACTTCAAGAATTTTTAAAGGCTACTAAATCAATCCTTACTTTGAGAACTGTGAGGAAGGGAGAAGGGAACAGGCACAATGCTAAATCACTGTAACTTTTTACAGGCTCATTTCTACATACAAGGCCTTTGAGTGGAGTCTGAAAAACTTCAGTGTTGGGTTTGATGAGGCAAATCAACAGTCTCTAACCAGGTTTTAAGCCAGCAATTAAAGTAAAGGATACCACTAACTCCACAACTTCTGAAAAGCACATCCACCTGCTGCTGCACTGCGACTTAGGAAGAGGCCAACAAAACCAGACCAAGTATGTTCTGATGCTAGGAACCAAAGTGGACTGATTCTCAATGGCCTGAGACAGCTGAAATTTCCATTAACAATTTTAACCTATTCAGCAGAAAAACAAATGCAAGCAACCAACTAACCAGGATTAAGCCCAGGTTGCAGCCTTATAACAATGCATCTGATAAGGTGGCCTGCTTACTTGTCTAGCAGCGAAGTTTTGGGGACTGAGCCCTGAGCCGATTGCCCCAAGGCCGACGTTGGATAGTGTGGAACCAGAGGGAGACAGCTTGTAGCTGGGAGAAGGGGAGAAGGGAGAGCAGGGAGCCTCATCCCCAAGGCACCCATCTTGATTGGAGAAAGGCAAAGTCAGCTGAAGCAGCAGTTAGCCAACAGCAGGAGTTGGTTAGTGAAGCAACAGAACGCAAGAGGAGAGAAAGAGGGACGGTGAGTGACTAGGAAGAAGCAAAGTTAATTGGTAACAGCAGTTACAAGGACAAAACTTCTGATTCAAACAACCACTCGACAATTAAGATTTTGGTCCAAGGAGATACTCTTAGGTTTTCTTTTTAAAAATACATTTTGAACTCTTATGAAATTAGTTTCTGATAGTGGCTATTACCACTACAGAAGCAAACAAATCTTGAATGAATTCCTTATGTTAGCACACACCTACCAGCATAATTTGTTAGGAAACGCATTAGCTTTGCTCATAGTATTTATTAATTATGCCACCAGAGGGAGTTGACAAAACTGCTTTTTGGCTCGTTATACCAAAATGGAGGAGTTAAAAAATTCCTAGACAGTTAACACGCCTTCAGAATTTTTAAACCAAATTTGTTTTCCATTTTACATGTGATAAACTGTATCCAAAAAAACCCAAAACAGCCCTAGAGCATTCTGCATCTATTGGACACTCTCCAATTCATAATGGGAAGCAATTAATATTTGATAATAACAGTGAAAGCTTCTGTTTAAAATAGGCAAGAATATGAAAGAAACACTATCATAACATACAGCAGATGTCACAGAGAAACAGATGTCGTACAGAAGCTTACAGTACATGGACATACAGCATAAGGGGTTGTGGAATTTAGAAAGGGTGTTTCCAATAAATGCCAGACATGAAAGAAGAAAAATATTTGGAAGACTGTGATTACTTATATTTACTTAGATCTCAACCAATTTTCTTTAAAGCAGATGACAGTAGTTAGTAGCCGAAAGAATCATCATGATGAAACCTATAACAAATTTTATTGCTACCAGTAGTTTACCCTTCCAAGAAAAAAGAAAGGCATCTGTCTACATCAAAACCAGTCTATTCTGGAATAAAAAGCCTCACTTTCTCCAATTTCATTTGTTTATGCACACCCTGACACCTGTTTTATACACACATTCATTCTACCAATAAAACTACTCCACACCTTTTACTACTGAGCTCAATCAGGGTTATTCAATATCTAGCACCTGCTGAGAACTAGGGTAAAAACTGGGATGTTGAACAAAGAGGTTGCTATTAATTTATCTAAAGATATTTCTCTCACCTTCTCAAAATAAGGCCCACTATCTGTGGTTCCCATGTCTTTGGAATTAGGTGGACGGAACCCAGATCGATCCTTTCTCATCATGTCATTAAAATCCCCGAGATTCACAGCTCGTTTATCTACCTCAAACTTCTTATCTGGGAGACCACCTGTAACAAAAAAATGAAATTAGTGCAAATAATCTCATGACAGCAGGTTCACAGCCAAAGAAATAATCTTTAAGATCTGTCTTATAATTTAGCACATCTACAGTTGGTATTAAAAGTGTTGAAAAATAAATGTAGGAAGTTTCATTTAACACCGAACATGTCAATTTACTTTATAGAGTTTAAGATGAAGTATTTATCAAAATTTATGTAGAGATATAAACACAAACATTTCAAGTAATTATATTAATTAATACCTAGTTCTCTGTGTCTCCCAAAACCTGCACAGTAATTTTTTGGGATTCAGTATGTAAAAAGACTACTATTTAAGTTCTCCATGTATTCTGCTTAGCTTCTGCTGGGTTTGACATTGAGAAATTATTTGAGATCATTTTGAAAAATTTGGTCACATGCACATTATTTGGTCAAGGTTGTCCTACAGTCACATGAGCTTAATTCTTAAACACAAGACATCAACAGGTATACTGTAACTTCAGACAGACAACCAAGCTCTTTCAGCCTGCACACAATAACACAACCAGTAACACAGACACTTCTCAAACACCCTCTAAAGTCTCCTGCCATTGTTTAGTCAGTAACCTGGTGAAGTATGAGATGTCAGTAATAGATGACCAAACTGAAACATAGACAGTGAACAAGACATCGATTTTCTCTAAAAGCTTTATCAACAGCCAAAGAGCTGACTGGAAGAAGTTTGCCACCTTACACGCTGAACTGTTGCCAAAGAACAATCTTTTTGGTCAGATGTGGCACCTGTAAGCTATTAGATGCATATTGCTACGTTGGAGTAGATGGAAAACATCTTCGTTTTAAAATACGGATGTGATAGAAATGAGCTTTACTGGTATTTTTAGTTTTAAAGAATACTGTTTAGTTAGTAGCACAGATGGTCTTTCCAAGAATCATTTTAAAAACATGTCAGCACAATTAACAAGAAAATCTGTGACTTTTCCAAAGGAAGTTGGTGATGGATAACCTACCCTACCACTGACAAAACACTGACCCTTTATCAGAGCAGAGAGCTAATCGCTTTAACACCTTCAAGACAACTTTTTTTGAAAAAGCTTCTCAAATCCAGCATCTCTTCTTAATGTCCAATCCCAATCTATTAACATTCACAGCAATGCCACTGCCAAGAAGCTATGAAACTGACCACTAATTGCATGGGTTTTTCTTACCCACACAGCTTTCAAAGCTGATCCAGCTTCATCCTCTCAGATGCCTTCAACATAGTTTATCACAAGACAGTTGACAAATCACCTACATATCTTAGCTTGTAACTGGAGTCATACTGACCTGGATGAGCTTGTGTTTCTCTGATCCCTTTCTAACACATCCTGAAAGCTACAACTGGCTCTGCAAAAGCACTCACAAAGTGTCACAAACAGCTCAGTCCTGTCAATACCTACATCAAACCACTGCACACAATGCCAGCATCGTGCACTAAAAGGCTCATGTGCTTTAATTCTACACAGGAAGCCTTGGCCATTAGCTGCTTGAAAAGAAACTGAAAGCGAGGCACAGTTGCATCACTGTCTGAAATGAAACTGGGTCAATGCCAACACAAGATGACTAAGCCACAGAAACACCCTTCCGTCCCTCTGGTTATCCTGATGATCCAATCAGCTCCTCAAACATTACTGAATGATGCCTTGTAAAATACACAAAACATTAAAAGAGTACCTCTGAAGGCTTGAAGCACAGATTTGAATGTCACTTAGTGCTGAGGCAGCTGCTTAAAACTCCAGTATAAACAAAGCCTCACTGAGAGAAATGATTGCATTCCTTTATCCCATTCACAGAAAATTCTAATGCAACTTTGAAATGCGTCATGTGAGTCTTGTCCTTTGAACCCATCAACTAAAGCTATAAATAATGGAGGGGGATAAAGAATAGCTTTACCTTATGTAGTACATGACAACTGACAAAATGCAAAAAGTTTGAATTACCCTCTACAGTAGGCAAAACCACTTGTGTATGAATAAATATGAAGCGCCAAATTCTCTACATGCAGAAACATAGAACAGGTTAAATGTTACACCATCTTCATAAAAAAGGACCCTACAAGCCTACTCATAAATAAGTCCATCTTTTAAAATTTAAAAGTAGACTGAGCTGAGCAACACAGCTTATGGCTTTCCACAAACAAATGCCATCAGCAACAAGAGCAAAACTGCTAAATGCAAAAGTAACCAAAAAACCTACGAAGATCTGTTACATTCTCTGCCTTTGAAACAGAATGCAAGCCATAAGTAATGGATCTACCTAAGATCAAAGGATGCCACCATTAATGGGCACACTAAACTTAAAGAGCAACATATCAAGGTAAAAGATGCAGCCTTTCTTCACCCTTTCACAGAATATTCTGAGCAGCAGTCACCTCCTCAGAAGCTCTGATAGCCTGAGGGTCCTTGAAAGCTCCAAAGGATCCTTAATTTGGAGATAAGAAACTAAGAGAGCTATAATCAACATAATCCAGGCTACCATCCTCTTCATTTGTACATGCTTAGATCTGTTTTTTACCAGCAGCATCTGAAGTCAGGTGAGAACTGAACACCCATGATGGTGACTGATCTCCACCTAGACATTCTTTAGAGAAGCACAATACAATCAGAGCCTGAGTTCTAGGGAGGATGCATGAGGCCAAACTGGAGATCAAAAAATTGTTACCTTTCACAAAACTGTATCATACCATATAAATAAACATCCTCATTATCTCTGACTGAGATCCTTCACTACTTCAGAAAAGACAGCAATTTTAGGAAACGTGAACAACTGAATCCCCTATGAAGTGTGACAGAAATTTAAGAATGTAATGGATTCTAAGCTGAAAGACACCGCATCTGTCTGGATTGTATTACAATACCAAATCCAGACCAGGTATTAGATGCAATTAAGTCTTGACTACCACAGTTCTACCTTTGGTACCACACAGCCCACGATGCTTAAGCTGTGTAGCAATGGTGGTGTAGCTATCCAGAACATAAAATCTACTTCTACTGAAAAGTAATCTGTAATAGCCTGAGGCATGCAACTGAAGAAGTCAATGAGAAAAGATAATTTTTTTCCCCTCACATCACCTCCACAAAGCTGTAGTAAAAGGGATGCCCTACTGGTAGGAGGGAAAACAGTAACAATGAATATAAACTTAGAAAGATTAAAACAGTCTTAAAGATGTCTCTGCCCCAAGTTATAGCTCTGCTCTGTACAGGTATGCATCCTGATCTTGCACACCAGAGTCAAAGCTTACAGACAAGACAGAAGATGCTTTTTACTCTACCCTTACATTATGAAGAGTGCTAAAACTAAGAATCAAACCCTTCCAGAGTACAGCAGATCATCCTCATAAAAAAAATACAGGTGATCTCACATTTCAAATGTATTGCAATTAAAATATATACTCACCTACAGACAAGTCCATCTTACTGCCTGGAATGTCGTCAGTTTGACTCTGGGGGGAAAAAAAACCCAAACCACAATTCAGTTCTGACTTCTATTCAATGCTGAGAAATATTTCAGAAAGGTAGAACGCAGGAAGAACATGCTTGTGCTAATGAAAGTTTCACTTTAAACTGAAACGGAACACGAGGGTTTCTGGTATCACCCTGGACACACCTTGCCTCAACCGCCTAAGGCTGTGCAGGGCAAGATCACCCATGTGAAAGCAGACTCACACAGCAACAGAGGAAGATGCACAGACAGCTGCTCCATAAATGAACCTCTGGCCTTGTGTTCCAGAGGTTGAGTGACAAAACACTGAAAATAGCGGCCAAAATGATAGCTCATCCTCATGGCCCGTCATGCCATCAAATCTTGAAGTGTACTGCCATGGGATTCTTCAGCTGGTAGCGTGGGACAGGGTGCTCCCATAACTTTCAGAAGCATCTACTGTCTAGCAAATGGAACTAGAGCTTGAGAGCCAAAAGACATTGCAAACTAATCCTAAGCACGTCAGTGTCAGCTTGTGCAGCCCTAGACTTCTCACACAAACTCTGTATAGTCATCTTCTGCTAGCCAGTATTACATAGTATTCCTGCTTCACAGGATGACAACTAGCACAATATTCTGCAAAATATTTTGCAAATTAGCTTGTCAGAAGTTCCTTTATATAAAAAATTATATAGAATTATTTTTTAAATACTTCCCTAAGGCTCTGTCCTTTTCCGAATTATGTGATATTTATTCACTTTACCATACAATCTTTACTTATGGATTTATAATGAGCCCTTTTTTTGCTAAAAAGACCCTGCTGTACCTCAAATATAAATTCAGCCAAGACAGACACAGAGCTGTAAATCTCCTTTTCTGATAGATGGCTGAGATCCAGAACGAATACCTTGGACTTATCACAGATGTCTGACACTACAGGCAGGAGCCTCTATCTTAAGTGCTCTAAACAGCATGTTATGAAAATAAAATCAAAAAACCAAACCCAAAAACAAAGCAACAAAAAAAACCACCCCACACTAAAAAGCAACAATCCTCCCACCCCAAAACCAAACAAATAAAATGAGAAAACACACATCTCCCTCCCAAATCTATTACTTGCAAGGAAACTGCAACCTCAGAGAAGGAACTATCATAAAGTAACTTTAGGAATCACAGTAGATTTAGGGTTTTTCTGAGAAGCCATTCTGAGCCAGCTACTACAGGTATTACAATCAACACCCCAGCATAGCAGATGCAGATAAATAACTCTGAAACAGTTGATATTTTGACTTATTTAAAGCTTACAGCTCTTTAACAAAGTTGTACTTTCTTTTTTAAAAAATTTACTTACTAGCAAGCCCATATTTGAAAACTGTTTGGATAAAGGGTTCATCCATGAATCACTATTTCCTCCTTTTAATGCACACTGAAAAAAAAAGAGAAAAATATTTTTAAGAAACTTCTTGATTCCTTAAATTCTTCTTTATCCTTGAGATGCGCATGTTTAAAATGAAATTCTGGTACCAGAGAAATTAATCTCCTGAAAAAAATAACTTTAAGTATTTACATGTTTGGAAACATTTACCAAATACTGTGTCTTGTACAATTGCCCACTGTTAAATATTCCAAACTGACTGAACATTGTAATGTAGAATGTTTATCACACCTTCAGTTTCATTCTGCAATCTGGAAAGCTTTGTGAACATTGTTTATTTTTTCTTCTGTTACAGTTTAATCCTTTCTTTAATCTAGTGCAATTCAGAGGCAGATTTCTTCCCTTTAGCATGGTGTCTCTTGCAGAGGCACTGAGCTGACCAGCATCTCTCTTTGGTCTTAGAGTAATTTAGAGATCACCAAAACCAATACTAACACAGTTTAACAGTGAAAAATTTCAGTTGTTTTGGTGATTGAAATAAAGCTTTAAGTGAGGAAAAAAGTCCCTGAGAATAATTTCTGTGAAACATGAATTGTGAAACTCCCCACCATATCACAGTAGTACTTCCATGTCTCAGGAAACTGCTGTGCCTTGCCTTTGCAGTCTGCCCTACCTACTTCAAGAGAAGCAGACACAGCACAGTCCTTCTAACATGAATATAGTAACAAGTGTTACTGTACTAAAGAACATCAATGCAAACAAACCTTAAAAAGAAATTTACTCAGGACTACAGCCAAGCTCCTGCTCCTGTCTGAGGCCAAATGTCAACAACAACAAACCTAAGTCAGACATAAATCCAACAGTTGTTAGAAATCAGAAGCTCATGTGCCAAAGGGACTGTGGAATGCAAACTTCAGCTGGCTATGCAAGAACAACAGCAGCAGCCTAACAAAGATGTGTCAGCAAGAGAAGAGAAATAGCCTTGGGATACTTATTTTCATCTAGTAATGGCTGTACAGCTTACGAACCAAAAGAATTTGACACCTACTGGAAGATTTATTAGTCATAACATGTGTAATATATTAAAGTAAATCCAAAAACCTCCCTTTTTTTACACTAGTTTAAGAGGCACCTTGCTGTAACTCTGCAAAACCTTCCTAAAAAATAACTGCATAGTGCTCTAACATATCAGTCAGACTGTTTTCAGACAACACAGTAGTAATAATGAGTCATTCAAGCATTTTACCTTCATTTGTGTTTTCTTTCCTCCTTGTCCCCAGCTTGTTGAGTTGTGGGAGGAACTGCTTCCCTGAGAGCCTGCTGTGTTCCAGACTCCTCCCTCCTCCTCCTCTTCCCAGCTGGAATGACGTGTTCCTGTCACTGGCCCATCACTCTCTCCCCAGCCATCTTGCATAGATTTAGAACCTTTAGAAACACAAGAAAAAAGCTCAAAAGCAGTCTACAATACCATGCAGCTGGTGATATGACACTGCAACATTGGCTGAGATCATCAGAATTGCAAAGGAATTAAAAAATAAAATTCAAAAATGTGTCTTCACTCTAACAGCTGCAAAAACTTGTGCACGAATTCCAAAACCCGAGAGATTTGGTGGCACGTTCACATGTCATGTTGTGCAACTACTTTAAAGAAATGTCAAACCTTTAAAGACATAACAGCAATAGGGACCTCTTATACAGATCCAGCTGATTTAAAAGGCAACCTACTATTTTTGAGTACAAATGAAAGCCTTCAAAGCACACACAAAAACCAGGGGTGCTGAAGATTCTGGTTCAGGTGGTTTATTAATTAATTCCTCTTTCACTTCAAAACCTTAATACGCCCCTCGCCCTACACTCTTCCATAAAATTACAGAAACAACTTTTAGGAATAACAATTAAGTAGAATCTGAAGGCAAACACCTGACATGTCTGAATATAAAAAAAGTCAGGAATTGCAATTAGTCTACCATGGGGATATCTATCCTGACCATAATGAAAATAAGTACAGCAACATTTTATGGTGGTTTAAGAGATACCTTAAAATGCATCATAAATAAACACTCAGACACTTCAGAGGAAACAGCTTTTTTAAGTCTGTTCAATTGGGTACTAAAACTGAAGGCTGCTTATGAAACATACTGGTCCAAATGCAAAAAATCTACCTCTTGGCCCTTTAATCCTGCTACTTACACAGAAAAGGCTACAATAAAGTATTATGTCTGCAAAGTCAAGAACACAATCTGGAAATGTTATACTGGGAAGTCCCTGCAGCTTGAATTGATTTCAGGTGACAGTGCTTAAATATATACTATGCTACTACATGATCAGAGATTATTTTTCTGCACTGATAGCTCTCTAGGACTCTTGAACATGAAACTTCCGCCAGAATATTCTCATGCAACGCTGGCAGAACTACGTAAATGTACTTTTTTAAACAGGTAGATACTGATCTATGCTTCCTTCTTTGGCTCCAAACTGATTTTTTCCCTTTTCTGATCACAGCTGGTCTGTATCCTGTCCCTAGATTTTGCTCTAGAGCTGGGGACAGCTCACATACAAAACAGCATGTGTAGGTTGCAGTTCTTTGGTTATGGCACACATACAGACCACTCATGGTAAGCAAGTGACCAGGTATAGTCTTAAAGGACTGTGTTAAACATTAATCAATCAACAGAATTTTCAATGGATCAGTTTCAGAAGTTCTTATTTTGGTCATATTTAGGTATCTTTTTATAGAAAAAGGAAGACAGCCATCTAAAATCAACTTAGCATCCTCAAAATGCCAAGTCTGTGGGGCAGGCATGGGAAGCCGGTCATCCACAAAAGCCTGCTGTAACAGTAACACTAAGGAAGCAAAGCTTTTTTGTTTCAGAAATGGCCAAATTATTTAATTGGTATGGGAGGAAGGGAGAACAATCCAACAGCAAGCTATCTACACAGCACTTCATTTCAAACAATTACATGTTGCAAAAGCAACTTCTGGGCTGGAAACAGTTTTACAGTGGGTATCATCAAGGCAAGTTCAGTAACACCTGTGCATCATCAATAGTCCCTACACGGAACCCTCACATCCAAATGTTACTGACTTTGGCAATAACATTGCTTTTGTTTGTTTTTTCCTTAAAAAGAAGGAAATAAAAATTATACAAACAACTTATATCATCAAGAATAATACCCACAAAAACTCTTAATATAGCAAAATTTTAACTTTGAAGTAAATTTTCAAAATATTTCAACATCTCATTCACAGAATGTGGTAGGCATTTAGGTTCTACTACAAGTGCTTCTTAAGAGTTACAATTTTTTTCACTTACACAATTAAAAAAAATCCATTCAAAGCCAAGTTGCGTTATCAAAGCATGGATAAAGATGTAACGGCCTCCACAGTGAAATTTGTCAGTACTGTGCATGCCTTTCCCTGATACGGTCAGAAAAGGTGACTTATCATGTAACAAATAGGCAGCCAGAGAAAAAAAGAAAAATACACATTTCCTTACTGTGTTTCAGCACTTCCAGAATCAGAGTTGCTCATTTAACTCTTAAGTTAGGAAAATTTTACTGCCTTAAAAGACAAAGTTTCAGTCATTTACAAACACTTAATACTCATCCATCAAAATCCTATAAAAACATTTAACGCTGCTTTTAGGCCTCAGATAACAATTCCTCTACAGGTGACCTATGTCAAAAGGCCAAACACAAACATCTCCAAGGCAATTGCAAAGAAACTGGTGTCTGGCCCATACTCACTAGATTTCATGGCATTCGGGGCGGTGGAAGGTGCATTCCCCCAGCCTGTAGTCGATGCTCCTGGATCATCTACTTCACCCCACCCGGGACTGGTTTCATTTGGCTCACCCCAGGCGGACGTACCATTATCTGGAGCAGGTGGAGTGCTTTTGCTCCAGACTGCACAAGGAGAAAGAGGTTTCATTACAGACCATTCAGATAATGAACTGTTTACTGCAGTGCAGCACCACGTCTTTAATTTACTGCTTCATTCTTCTTGCTGAGAACTTTGGGTTCTCAGAAGCATGTGTGCAACAGAATTGAAAATCATTCACAACTAATTTAGAGTGGGCACTGACCTCCAGGGATGAAAAGGAAGAGAATGCTATGATGAGTAATACTCTTCTCCCAGATTAAACACAAACCCCACACGTAATACTGTCCTCCTATCTGTGAACTTTTGTGACTAATTACAAGCATCTAACTTAGGGTTTTATATACTGACTATAGGACATATTTGCAGTACATATTAAATCAAGACAGAATTCTTTTGAAGTGTCTTTGAGTCAGAGGAAAAGATTACATAACAATAATTTCTTAATACATTTCCAGGCTATGTAACTTTTTCTTGTTCTTATTCCAAAGAATAAAGTATTTCTCCAAGTATTCTTTATCACATAGCAAAGCTGAACTTGACTAAAAAAACCTGTCACAGACATACTACATTTCAAGTGTTATCTGAGTGTTTCAGAGCAAAATGTTTGACTAAAAATAAGTAAAGATTTTCTCCCCATTTCTCTAATAATTAAATGTAAAAAATGCTACTTAGTCCAGAAAAAGGGAAGCTCAGGGGAGACCTTACTGCTCCCTACAAATATGTGAAAGCAGGCTGTAGCCACGTTGAGGGCAGTCTCTTTTCCCAAGCAGCAAGAAATAGGACAAGAGGAAATGGCCTCAAGTTGCACCAGGGCAGGTTTCAAATGGATATTAGGAAAAACTTTTCACCAAAAGGATTGTCCCGCACTGGAACAGGCTGCCCAGGGAAGTGGTTGAGTCACCATCCCTGAAGATATTCATAAGACCAGCAGATTTTTGCACTGATGGACACTGTTTAGTCATGGACTGAGCAGTGCTGGGCTTATTAAGTTTATGACTGGACTCAATCTTAAAGGTTTTTGATTCTGTAATTTAACCTGTTCTTCAGAGGTCAAATTGAATATGCAGATTTGCCAGCTAACAAACATTTCCTGGCAAGGTGACCAGTATTCAGATCACAGTTACTGAAGCATAACAAGTAGAGGACTGATGGATTCAAATTTTAAAGACACTTTAAATACAGAACCAAATATTCAAATCAGAATTTGGTTTTCTTTATAGAATAAAACTATCAAGAACTGGTGGCTACAAGCACCTCTCTTATGCATTAAGGCCACAATCAAATACAGGAGCTTGCTGAAGAAAGGAACAAGACTAGTACCTGATGCTTGTGATTTGCTAGTCATCGGAGTAGGCAGGCTCTGCTCCCGTGGGGCCTGTCCTCCTTGTGAGTTCTTGTCCCACAGATTCACATTCTTGTAGTTGTAACTGCTGGGATCTCCCCACGCTGAAGTGCCATCATCAATATCCATTTTTCGACTGATTGACTGTGGAGAAGGTTCTTCCCAGCCACTAGGCTCCTCCTCTTTGGGGGCAGCTGGCTGTGGTCCATTGTTCCAGTTTGGGTTTGGAGGCCGCCCGTTACTGGGAGTTTGGGGCGGTGGACCCCAGGAACCAGAAGACTCCTGCTGTTGCTGCTGGTGCTGTTGCTGCTGCTTGTTCCAGGAGTTGGGCTGTCGACCCGTCTCGTTCCATGTTGAAGTTCTTTTACAATCGTCCCATCCACCCTTTGAAGCAGAGCTTGTGTTTGCACCATTACCCCAAGTTCCAATCTCATTTTGCCCACCTTCACCCCAGCCAGACACTGGCTTGTTTCCTGCACTTTCCCAGTTACTGCTTTTTGTTTGGTCAACTTCCTCTCCCCAACCGTTCTTTCCAGAAGACCATCCTTGATTACTTTGCCGTCCACCCCACCCCTGATCCTTACTAGAGCTGTCATTCCAAGAGGAAGATGATTTTTCTTCTTGCCTTCCTCCTCCCCAATTAGAAGAATTGGAGTTCTTATAGTCATTCCATCCTCCAGTATTTTTGGGGTCCTTCCACTCCGTTGGGGTTGAGAGCTCACCCCATCCAGACTTGTTTTGATTGCTTTGGCTGGGTACATCGCCCCAGCCCCCTGAGTTCTTTGTCTGTGTGGCAGAGCTCTCCCACCCCTCAGTTCCTTTATCAGACTTCCCCTCGGGTCGTGGCATCTCTTCGATATCCCACACGGTATCTTGCTTAATTTGAGTCTGGCCCCAGCCGGTGTTGGAAAGCACTCGGGGGTCCAAGTCAGTCCTGCTCAGCAATGTCTGCAGGACTGCCTGGCAATCAGGATGCGTGGGCCTGTATGATCGGCGTCCAGAATTGTGACTGTCACTACTTCCTGCTTTGTGGTTGCTTCCAGTGCTTTGACCTCCAACCTCACTTCCTGCAGAGCTGGAAGATCTTCCCCAACAGGGAGCCTGGGAATTGCCTTGGTTTTCAGGAAGAGGGTGGCCTTTTTGATTGTCCCATGCTCCAGTGCTAGAATTTGGTTGGTTTGGACCACTCCACTCTCCAATCTTCAGTTCATCAGACCCAGACAGCTGTTTCCATTCTCCCTGAGAGACCCCAGATGTTAATTTGTTCCCTTCACCCCATTTGCTTTCGTTTGCATGCTGAGGGCCAAAGTTCCAAGACCCACCACCCGTAGACCGGTTATTGTTATCCCAAGAATCACTTCTTGACCCATTAGGTTTTTGAACAGAAGCTCCTTTCCAGGAGTCCTCTCTATCCTTTCCATTGTTCCCATGGTTTCCAGAATTGCTCTGCCCAGAGACTGTTTCAGTTCCAGAAGACCCCCTAGCTGTACCCCAAGATCCAACACTCCCAGTCTTTCTTTCTCCAGTGCTTTGAGAAGGGGTGTCAGTGCTCCTGGAAGGGTTCCCCAAGCCCATTTCAAAGGGCATTCCCTTATTCTCCATAGGGTTTGGTGAACTTAAGTTCAAGGAGTTAGTGTTTCCATTTTTTGGTCCATCAGTGTTATGAATTTGAGCCTGTTCTCTGCCAGAGACAAAGTTAACACCCGCATTTTCCATCTTTGACTGCTGTTCCCTAGAGGTCTGACCTACTGTGCTAATCTGTGCATTGGAGCTACCACTATCAGATTCCAGAGTTCCTTTCCTAGAATTGCCCTCTTGAACCAGTGCTGGCCAAGCAGATGGGTTGCTATTTGGGTTAAAGTTGCTGAAACCAGAACCGGGACTGATTCTGTCTTGTCCACTCAAGTTCCTCCAATTACCTAGTCCATTGTTACTCTCGGCAGCAGGGTTGGAAGATTGACCAGATTTAGCCTTGGGATCAGATTTCCAGGCCCCAAGATTACATTCGTTTCCAGCGCTTCCAGACTGGCACTGGCTTCCTTTTCCTTTGTTACTAGTGGTGCTTCCTGGCAGAGCGTTCTTCTCCAAGCCAGGGTTCGAGGCACTGTTGTTATCGGTGGTGTTTTCGGAAGAAGACTCAGCATCTTTGCTGGCAATACAAGGCCACTCTTCCATGTCAGACCCGTCTACAATCACCTTGTCCCAGATGTGAGTTGGGTTGGCGTTGGTGCCGCTGTTGGAGGAGGCTCCAGGACCCCAAGTGGAATTTGCATAATTTGAAGCAGCAGCACCTCCAATTGCTGAATCTAAAAGAAAATAAACCAAGAAAACACCGAAAAAGGTGTAATTAGTAATCTGAATTATTTACAAGCACAGAACATCAGATTTTTGACATCAGTTATCCCACTTATTTTGCAGAGCATAAACTCCATAGTAACAGCTGCAGCAGTATTCATAAGTGAATATATACTAATACTACCAGTACTGGCTCATATGACAGCTTCCATGAAAATAAGGCAAACAGCTTAAAAAACTCCCCTCCCAGACTCAATTCCTATGTTATATATTCCAAAGTAAAGATCAAAATTTCTGGTTGCTAATACTTTCAATAGAAGATAAGATCAGCTTTCAGTGCCTGTCTGAGGCTTCCAGTTCTTAGCTTAAACAATGAACATCCAATGAATGCCTTCCAGATCCCCCTTCACCGAGGGCCACCAATGAGGATCCAGACTTTACAGCAAAAGTTGAAACTCCCTTGTAAGCTTTGAATATTGATGAACAGCAGTTTGTCTTCAACCATTAAGTCCCACCCACCAAGATCCAAAAGATCAAGCAGTTTCCAAGTACATTCTGTTCCTTCTGTTGCTTTAACCTCAATGCAAAGTGAACAATAGCAAGGAAGTATGACTCTACTGATATTTTTATCTGTCTATCTTTTTAGCACAGAGTAACCTTTTTTTTCCTTCCAATTAAAAAACTTTCTGATTACACAGATCACAGGAAGAACTTAAAGAGGACAGACAAAGAAAACTTCAAAAGACTGCAAGGTTGCAAGGTTTTGAACTTAGAAATGGTTCAGACAATGAATGATGCATAGGCAGCTCTGAACTTAGCGAGATCTTCAAATCAGTGGCTTTAACATTTAATTTCTGTAAAGAACATTTAATTTCTGTGAAGACGTTCTAAAAGTACTAAGACTGGGGTGCTTGCTCACATATAGCATGCTAAGACACAATTTAATGGATTGTTTTATGAAACCAGCCTTCCTTTGCTGCTTTTGACAGTGGCAATAATCATAACTATGAAAGACTTTTCACCAATAAAATTTAAACCTTTTTGTCCAAAACTGTCTTGTATGCCCTGAATTACCATTGGTATTGGAAGAATTACATAGAACACCCATCATCTCAGTCTCCTGCATTGGTATGAGACAATAGTATACTTGGTGACATCTTTCAGGACACTAGTTTTGCCAGAAGGATTTCAATCCTGGTAGAAAAAAGTCGATATGAAGAAGGATTATGTGTTGACTTCTGATATTATCCTCAGCAACGCCACCCATGACTATCTAGTGAATATAAAAATGTGAGCAAGTAAGCAAGCTGCCTGGTCTTCCCCATTGGGAACCTGCTTTTGTTTTCTTTCATGTGGCATGAATTTAACCACAGTATCAGTGCATACATGCTCGACCAAACTGGGCCAAAACTGAAGTTCAATTTGTCAACAGCCAGATGTGAGGTGGGATCAGTGATGTACGAGGCAGATAACACTGCACTTCCATAAGCACTTTGATGAAGCACCTAAGGCTGTGTGTCTAATAAGAGAGACACAGCCCCAGTGTCTCTCTTGTTCACCTGCTCATTCATACTCCTCTGGCACACCTACATTCTCATATGCTAGCATCTATGCTCTCACTGATATTCAGTTGGGTGAATAGGTAAAAGTCATCCAGACTGAAATCAGTTTTAAAAGCAAACCTGATGTAATTTTAATATAAGTCAGATCCCTAGCCCAGTTAATTCGTTATGGAGCAGAAAAATGGATGGGGTGAGGCAGGTCTCAAGGCCTCATATCTTTCCTGGCACTCCTGACTTACATCAGGATAATGCAACTAACCACTGGCTAATACAGCCATGTACCCTCTTAGTTGTTAATGCACCATTAAATGAAGTGTAAAAATGTGAAAATGTGTAATACCAAATTTCAACCTCAAGTTGAACCTTAGGTGTCAAATAAATGCATACAACTTAAGGAGCTGCTCAAAATACTTCAAAATGGTCCACATATAGTACACCCAACCCCAAAAAGTGTTGCTCATGAGAAGTTTTGAAAACTTTTAGAATGCTTCGCTAACACAAATTTTTCTTAGTCAGTCTACTATAATAACTGTGAAGGCATACCAGTACCAGGATTTGATATAGGAACCATAGACTTCAGTGCATGTTTTATTTCAGGTGTTTTAACAAAAAAAGTTATCTCCAACACATCTGTTTTTAAGCTGATAAGTAAAAATTCTGCCATTGTAGTTTGACATTCACCTTCTCCTTTATTAAACAGCAATTATCAAATACAAGATAAATACTCTGTCATACAGGGATTCACTACAAATGAATTGAAGTAGTGAAGCCACAAAACAAATGGAATTATTATTTTTCCTAGAATCCTATTAATTAAGGACAGCCATCCCACCTAGCTGACTTCATTCTGTACAAGTCACCTGTTTTTAATTCCAAACCACAGAGAGCTAAAAAAAGTTTGATTTCCACGATGGTAAAAAAATCATGATCCCATTGATCTGGCATGATATCCAAAGAAAACTCAGACATACTGGTATCATTATTTTCTTCTTCTTGACTTGCAAGTATTTAATATTTCTTTTTATAAAATCCTTATTGTTAGAATTGAAGCTGTCCTTGACTTCACAGGTCACCTAAGTCTTTCTTTAAAAGGCAGATATTTTGAGTGGAATTCTGTTTGTTCTCCTATTATAATTAAAGAAGAAATATTACAGCTACTGCAATTCATCAAGGGTCTAAAAAATTCAAGAGCATCTTTAACTTCCCCATGCTCACCAAACAACCCTAAAATCAATTTATCTTCTGGAATACAAAATGAATGGAAAAGTAAAAACAGAACAGTCACCACTTGTACAAAAAGGCTTATCTGAGTACAAAAGATTACTACCAAAAAACAGAAGTGAGGAGCAATAGGTCGCCTTTCTGATTCCTCCAGACAAGATGTGACAGACACCTGCCCTTTGCAGACCTGGCATCTACATGCCTGTTTTACGAGATGATACAAAAATGTGACAAGACAGGAAATTCATGTCAAAGAAACCTGAAGAGCCATTAGGAACTACTCAGTGACAACCATAAAATGCTGTTTATTTATGCCTCGCGTTTACCTTGCTGCAGAACATTTCAGCAACCAATTAAAACCACTCAAAACATACTTGAAAAAATTAAACCTCTTGTTCCATCTAGTAGTAAAAATTATAGCCATTGCTGCCAACAGAAGCCTGCACACTGAAACAGCAGAAGCTCCCCAAAAGCAACCTGATTTCTGTAATATAATGACAGGCTTATGTACAATTTCAGCCATCCCTTTCCTGCCATGCACCAACGCCTTCCTTTACTATCACTTATTATCATCACTTGCCTGTTGCAGTCCCACTGTCGCTCTGCAGCAGTGCTCCTGTCACTGGTTGTGCGTTGTTTGGGTTTGCTCCTGGTGCTGCTGGGGAGGGAGGCCCTGCTCCACCCCCAAGGAGCATGCAGGATGGCGGAGGGGGCTGCCCACGTTTCAGTAACACTTTGTGGTCCTGCTGGCAACGGAATCGCGGCGGCACCTCCCGAGGCATGTAGCGGGCGGCGCTTGGCGGTTGTCCGTTCGGCACTGCCACCCTCTTGGCATTGTTGCCACCATTGACTGGTGGCGATGGAGAGTTGCCAATTGGGCTGGCAGCCACTGGTTGGCTTAAACTTGGTTTCGTCACTTCGGGCACTGAAAAACAGGAAGGATGAAAATCAGAAGTTTTTCCACTTAAACCTGTGCTAGCTACAAGAACTCACTGTGACTCTTCATTTTCGTTATTTAATCTCTGAAATACTATGCAGCTTCCACCTTCTCAACAACCAAAAACAATTTAAAGAAGCAGGAATAAGCAGTAGCAGCAGACATTTTGCTCCCATGTGCAACTCTGTAGTCTAGGATGAAACTCTACGTTCATCAATTTTGCTCTAAGCCAAAAATTTCTTGCAAATGTAAAGTTGGCAACAAACATACCCTAGATAGTGACTAATTTTAAAACATGAGCAGTCAAATGTAACTGGCTCCACCAGCCTGGTCTTCAATTGGCTTTTGGATTGTTATGCATCACCATCTTAATGGGAAATCTGAAATAAGAACCCAAGTTTTCACCTGTTTACTAGGCTGCACAGCTGCTGCCTAAACAAACAGAAGATGGGAAATAATCTGCCTCCTTTTGGATTCAGAGGTAACAAATCTGAGTTGCTGCTGTTTGTGCTGCTCTTCAGCAAGGCAGTAATACCTGACTCTCACCCAAAAGACAGTCCTACACAGAGCAACTGTATTTGGCTCACTTGAGATTGCCCTGCTGGTCACCATGTGCCCCTATAAGCAAAGACAAGCTGCTCCTGAGGACTATTATGTACTGGAGAAGAAAATCACAAATCCTTGAGACACTAACACCACCACAAAATTTGCTCAAGAGCCTCTAGACAAACTAAGCACAATTAGTAAAACTTTTACTCTTACAAATGTGAGATCAACACAAGTGGGTCTCTCTTTGGCAACATGAATGCACTATTCACCACATTTTATTTCTTAAGGGTTTTCCGATTTCTCTAGATAGGTTTCATTGCCCAAACCCCAAAAAGTTCTTGTTAGCCATAAAATCAAGTTACTATTTTAGTGCTTTTCTTTCACTAAGGCAATTTCCCCACAAAATTTATCAAAAACTGATATACAAAGCAAGATTAAATATATTTTTACAACAGCTAAATTATTTTGTTCAAATTTCAAGATCCTCATTCATCAGTCCTGTCTTCTCTATTGGACTTTTATGTGCCTGAATTTAAGTTTCCAAACCCAAGAAATTTCCATTCATTTTGGTACCTCTCTATAAGCAGTACTTTTGCCGTCTTTCATTCCCTTTATAAAGGTGGTTTCAGTCTTGGTTATTTGTCTAAAACCATTGTAAAACAGAGAACTGAGTATTTCAGCTAACCTATCTCATCCACAATCCTCATTTTTTCTTCAAGTATTTAGATGCTGACAACACATCTGCAGAATAGTTGTAGCTTCTCCATTTTAATCACCTCAACTTATTTCTTCTGAATACTCATATTCAGTGTTTCATCTTTGCTCATATGTCCCCTTCCTTTTCTAACAGTTTTGGTAAAGATCTGAATCTTGGCTCAAGTCAATAAAAGTACTCCTTAGGATCAAAGACTCTTACCTTTGGTTTTTTGATCTGTGACCTGCAAATTAAGAGCAAGAATGTAAATAGAGTTTTAAGCAGTGCAAAACAAACATTGAACATGTTGTGCTAAATCACAGTCTTAATAAATTAGCAAAATAACAGAGTTTGTTGTTGAATGAAAACAACCGATTAACTACAAAAGTTTAAACGGTACTCCTAGTTATATATATATATATACACACATATATATCAGAGGTTTTCAGAAGTGTTACAACTGCTATAATAACTCTACCTGATGCAGAAGTCCCTGGCAGAAACAATCATACTTCACTCATGATTTTAAGTACTCAATCCTCCTCCTCATCCCAAACATGGCTTCCAAATCACAAATAAACACATCCCATAGCATTACAGTTCTCTCAGATTTTGGAGATGAAGTATTTCAGGTAAAGTGTAACAAAACCTTCCTTCTGTTGAGAGTATCCTTACAGTAGACTGTTGGGGCCTGAAGTAACCACAGCAGTCTGTCTCTCTGCCATCTTCCCATTTCACCTTTCCTAGAACATCTCTTCCAAGGAGAAGTAACTCTAAACCTTACTGGATTCATTTCCACACTTACAAAGACTACCAGCAACACCTATAAAGTAAATGTACTGAAAGCAACAAGAATATAATGACTGAAATGAGTATTCATGCTGGCCAACAAACTCAATATGGGTTTGTATTTGTATCTGTACCCTACATTGTTTCAGCATAGCAGATTTCAAGCTACTGCAGTGACAAACACATTGCTGGTATATTCTCCAGAATTGTGTGTATTGTAGCATTTTTTGAACCTGTCCATCATGAGTTCCACTACACAATAATGAAAAAACCCTAAAGATCATCATGTGTCAGGTTCTATGACACCTATTCTTAAAAGAAATTGCTGAACTAGTCCATATTTCTGGAAAGCACACAGCAACAGTATAGAATAATGAAAGCACAAGTAGAAAGCAGTTTATTGTTGAAACTAACCAAGCCAGAACTCCTTTGTATGGTAAAGAATAAAAAGACGAACTGCACTAAATTGCTATGGCATCGTTTACTTTGGAAAGATGAAAACTGCAATATGCAAAGTGGAACATTCACAAAAATACAAAATCTTAAGCATTGTAACCTCACAGACATACACTATCCCAAAGCCTCAAGGACAATAAAAATGTATATGGGCCAAAACCATGTCTGTGCCAAGCCACACATCAATTTTCAACTTCACTTATGAAAAATCCCGTATGCATCAAATTACATCATCTTCTGTGACAGTTAAAGATTCTGTTACACGCTTAATTGACCCTGATGCTTGGCTACTAAAGGAAAAGAGGAAAAAATATTAATTAGCACAATCTGGTAATGCAGATATGTTTACTATAGTCAACAGTAGACACATTTAGTAAATTAGTAACTTGTCTACTTGGATAAAAAACATTTTACTGAATCCTTGAAAAATTCTACACAATAAACACAAATGACTTTAGACATAAAAAAAAACCCACCAAAAAAACCCAAAAAACCTTTCTGCCTATATTGTCTCTCTCTCCTAGTCAAAATGATCTGGTTTTGTGATTGCTTTCATCTAAAATTCAAAAGCTGAAAGAAATATGACAGTGTCTCATATTTACAGCTGTCATCTCTCTGTGGGCAAGCTTTGAGCATCAGCAGGGCGGGAGCAGCCACAGTGAATGGGAAGCTGCAATAAATCTCAGCCGACTGAGGAGCTACCAAATAGCTCCCTGGACACCAACCACAGGTATATTTAAGCTGTGAACTTGTTTGTGTAACTTCCCTTAAAGTGATTTTTTTTTTAATTTTACTTTTTAAGTTTCAGATGATCCAGACAGAACAACTGTTTCATGTTAAACAAACTTAGTTTGAAAATGGCACCCTGAAATCATTGCTGCTTATTTGGTGAACACCTCCACAGCCAGTAAGAATGAACACACACATTTATATTTTGTCCATTTGGCTGCCCACTTTGCTATTCTTACCTATCTCCAGCTATTACTGTCAAGTTTGGCTTCTAGGAGATTAAATTACTTATCTTTACCCTTCCTGAGAGAGTGGTAGAATATGTACTGAACAACTTACTAGGTGAGAGACCACACAGGAAAGCTGGCAAATCTCTTTTGTATTCAAAGCACCAATTCCTCAATAAACACAGCACTGTTATCAAGATGATCAGTACAGCCTTTTCAAGTTTGCCTTTTATCACTGAATATCAGCTCATAATCTTCAAGTCTTTACTCTTTATTCATAAGGGTCTGCTCTTTCTTGGTTCTACATACTTTTTTTGTACTTGAACATTAAACAGCACCAACACTGAGGCAAAAAGACACTGGAGAAACCTTTTCGGTAGCAACTGCTCTTTTGCACTGTTATTTGGACATGAATCAACTGGATGAAGACAACTGACACACATTTATCCACACCCAGTTTAAACTGATAGACTCAAATTGGTGAAAAAGCCCTGGATAAGCCAAGATTTAACTGAGGTTGGTGCTGTCTGCTCTCAGCAGAAACCCACAGAATGTAAGAGTGAACACTGTGATCTTTCATCACCTGATCTGTTACTGAAGCAACTGAAAAACAGAGTACTGAAAGAAAGTAAAGTCTTTTGCTCTCAGTTTCACATCATCATTGATGTTGGAAGGAACAGCCTCTGGAAATCTAATCCATAGCTCCCACCTGTCCTCTAATCCACACCTGTCCTCCAGCTGGCCCCAAGAGGCTTCTCAATTAGAAAAAAAATCATCAAAACTGGATTGCACAGGACCATGTGAAACTCAGCTTTGAGCATCTAAAGACAGGGGCACCATAACCTCTCTGGGAAACCTGTTTGAATGGTTGCCCAGCCACATACACAGTCAAAAAAGGAGTCCTTTTATGATTAGGCAGACTTTGAATATGTACATAACACATTATGCTTTGCCACTGGGCACGGTGGAGGAGAGTCTGCCTCCATCTTTTTACTCCCTTCCACAAAATATTAACGTACACTGATGAGATCTCCTGAGCCTTCTCTACTCCAGGAGGAAGAGTCATAACACTCCCAGCCTCACCTCATTTGTCAGATCCTCCAGTCCCTTAATCATCTTAAAGGCATTTTGTTGGACTTGCTCCAGGGTGGTTGCACCTATGCTATACTGGGAAGCCCAAAAAAGATTTTACTGGTAAAAAGTCTGGATAATACCCTAAGAGACTCAAGCTCCTGTTTCAAGTTAATTCCTAGGACAACCTGCCAGACGTTTTGTGCAAAATACAGACCTTCTACTACACCAAGTTTCAAACTTGTTTTCTTAGCAGAACCAATTTTTGGTGACTTACAAATTCTCCACAACTCAGACTTGAACTGGCAGACTTCAGCAGAAGTGCTATTTGCTACAGAAAATGTAAAATGCAAGTAATACTTAGCACAAAACATAAACAGAATCTTCAGTAGTAAATATTTAATATAAACTTCCTTAATGATATTTTTAAAAAAGGATCTTCCTGCTCTAATAAATATTTACTCAGTTTTACTGCAAGAATTACAAAAGCCCATCAGTATCTCAGTCCACAAACACCTCAAACAAGTAGCAGTTGTGTAGAGAAAGATCCAAAGAAGCCATATTAAGTAACTTAAACACTTTATATCAAAAAAATTCTTTCATTTTACATAGCACTCTAAGGAGAAGAAATATCCAAGTAAAACACTTCAGTTCCAGGAAAATGATGCAAAAAAGATTCTTTAAAGAAGCATCACTCTAAGAGTGGTGTCTTTAAAGTGTTTTTAAAGAGCACCACTCTTCAACAATCCGTTTTTAAGTTAAAATACAAAAAAATTTAACATCTTATTACCACCAACACTATTTATGTTTCAGCTGGATAAAAGAATTCAAATATCAAAACCCACCTTCTGAGCAGAGTCCTTCTTTTTCTTATCCTCCTTCTTCCTTTTCTTGTCTTCCATTAACTGTTCTTCCCTTTCTTGCTCCTTCTCTCTGCCAAAACATGAGAAACAATGGTCTGAGTACAATCAAGTTGTGTAAGAGCCACACAGACCATAAACCTCTTCCCTGCAAGAGAGACAGTCAAGTTATCACACTCCTCTTATCATACTTCATTTCTATCTGAGGGTTTCTGTCCAATTGTGATAAGAAAAGCACCTTTCTAGCTCAGTATGGCCACAATCATGCCACATGCTGCATAAAGGAAAATTCCTTTTTTCAGATCAGGTCTGTTATGGCAGTTTCCCACATAAATTAATCACACAGCTGATAATAGAAAATATCTTCAAGGCATTTTGGCCAAAGTACTCCTATAATTGGGTCATGCTATTATTTAACGAAGAGTCTCGTGAATCTTTTCATACGGTAAAAAAATAAAAAGGGAAGTTGTAATTTAATATAAGATAGTTTGGTCTGATACAACATTTATCTTCACAAGGGGAAGAGATTATTCTATTGCCTGTAGCTATGTCACTTGTAAGAGACTAGAAGTGTCACATCAAATCAAACCTATCATTTATTATACAAATCTCTAATTTAATTTCTAGGCTATTGTATCCACCCACAGAATTTTTGTGATGAAACTTGTAATATAAATTACTTTCCAGGGAATCTATTTTTTTCTCACAAGAACATTCTTTCAAAAAAATGAAAAAAAACCAAAAAAACAACCATGCAGCTGCTATTGTTGTCAAGCCATCATCTTGTTGCTATGTTCTGTATTAAATATGAAAGTACCATGGAATAGTTAATTTACTGCATACATACTATTGGCTGAGCTGTTTCTATGGTGAATCACATTTTTGTTAACCAGTTCTCTTCTCCTTATAAAGAAATTTAAGGCCAAATTTCCAGCTTACTTGGAGTAATTTCTTTTTATAGGGAAAGATTAAGACAAAGATCATTAATGTAAAAAGATGATTTGACAGATGAGGAGTAGGATCAGAGACTCTACAAATGGGAACCAACTAACAACTATATCCCACAATCTTTAAGAAGAAAATTTTATAAAAATCAGAACAGTATTAAAAACAAAACCCAAGTTTATAATAGTACTGAACAATTTTTTGTTTTTACACCTAAATCAAAGGACTTTTTTGACCACAGTTTAAAAAAAGAGTTGAGTTAGCTTTGCTGTCATGTTGTACAGACTTTTCCTTGAATTGCATCTATACAGTAAAAGAAATGTCCTTCTTTTCATTTTCACTCATTACTCCAAAGCCAGAGTGCAAAGAGACATTTACACAACTGATTCCTACCAAAGTATTTTGAGATGCTATGTATTAACAGGTTCCTGATTGAGGACTTCCAAGAACTCTCTAAATGACCAAGGTCCTATAAAGAGTAATAAATTACTTAGTGGTTTCCTGAAGCTGGGCTCCCTTTCTTCATGGATGGATAAAATTGGTAAGGGCAAGATGAGTCCTTAGTAACAACATCCTGAAGTTACCACCAAATGCAATTACTACACTTTTTCAGTGAAGCACTGGGGAGCTTAGTGTACTTTGCACTGTCTGTCATAGCATTGAGACAGACGTTTTTATTTTCTTTGAGCCATAGATTGTGAGCAAGATGAAAAAGTTCTCCTGTGACACCCTCATCATTCTACATTGCTACTTTTACTATGTTTACATAGCTTGACAAGATAAAAGTTGTATGTCTTTTGGGCTGCAGCGCATGTTACAACTATACACTATTTCCAAAACACTTTCTTGCAGGAGGCAAATGTTTAAAAAGAAGTTTTAAAGGAGATGTCTCAAAAGAGCTGCTGAAAAATGGTAGGATCAAAATACAAAATGACTTCCATTAAACTGCTTGGCATACAGGCAGCTTTCTACTTAAAAGCACTTTGCTTACTTTTGTGAGCAGATGAGAAGGGAATAGAAAAGAAAGAGAAAAGAACCACATTCACAATCACGGCTGAAACTATAGCTTACAGTGACACGCAGCCTTAAAAGGATTCCAGGACAAAAGATTCATAGCCTGAAAGTAATCACCTAGTTATGGTCTGCCTTTGTGATAAATTTAGGACATGGAGATTGCAATTGCTGCTGCCTTGTTTTTTGATCTATGTGGACTAAGGCTGCAGAGAAACCCTTTTGCTTTGCAGGACAACCTCCCCTTCTGCTTTTTAGTAGAGATTTAATATTCCATTGGGTGCATCCTCAACAACGACAACACAGCAGCAACCAACACTTGGTTTACTTCATTTACCAAAACTTTATTTAGGCTTCAATTCACGTAAGCTCTACTAAGGTGTAAGGGAACTACGTGAACACCACATGTAGGAGACCCCAAAGCTCCTGACAAAGTGCTGAGCGAAACCTCACAAACACGTCAGAGGTACAAAGTTACACTTTCCAAATGACAGAGCAAGAATAGATGCTACAGACACACTAACAACGTACAACCACGGTGAAAGTTCACTGAACTAGAAGGATAAGTATCTTATTGTTATTCTGGGGAACACGAGCGCTACTCTTCGATGCATTTCACTAACATTTGTTTTATGATCGATGATTTTCCTCTTCAGCTGACTGCAAGATACTTGTTGAATACAAGTTTAACTTGCAGTGTTAAATGTTCTGAGAAATTCAACATCGACAAAGCTTTCAATCACCTCCTCGATTTATTCCAGAGATAATGCTGCCCATTAGCATCTCATTAGCCAAAAGACAGTTCTTCCTGGCCTGCTGAAAACTCAGGGTCCATCAGGTGCTTTCCAGTAAACAGCTGCTCACACTGAGGAGATCAACAGGGGGATAAAACCCATCAACTCCAAGCAGAGTGAATTTAGAGTAATACAATGGGGTGTGGTTCCGGGTTTTGTTATGAGCACACTGTAATGGGAACACGGACACACCACAACCCTGAAGAGGAAGTCTGCTAAATAGCAATCAGCAGCCAGCTTTTTAATCTGTTTTTTTTTTTTTTCAAGAAAACATGTGTTGATCTAAAAATATGACCTAATTGCACTTTAAGATCTCCCACAAAATCTTAGAATCAACATAACTAAGAAGTATTTTAAAAGCATATTACAGATTTTAATTCCAAGTATTTAAAGTAAGGCATATTAACAGTTTACAGATTATGAGAAACTGTAAATTGTAATCCAAAACATTATCTTCAGTCTAGAAAAAAGCAAACCCAAATAAACCCAGTATCTATGATGCATTACACCTTATCTATGTTCTTAAAACAACCTCTTCTGGCTAAGTCAAAAGAAATTATTTTAGAGAAAGGAGTTTTTTTTCCACTAGTTAACTAGAGACCTAATAGAAACCAGTTGTGAAGCCCATGTTATCAAAACATCCATTTTAAGGGGAAAAAAAAAAAAAGGCAAAACCAGATATTCAAGAAACGTGTTCTCCCTCAAAACAATTTACCTGTTTTGGAAATTGTTTATTTCCTGTAAAATTCCAATACTAATTTTTCCAGAAAATTCTATTTTAGAGAGTTGTTCTGACAACATGATGGGCTTAAGGCACAGGTAGAGGACAGAAGTTGCCTTCAAAGGCAGCTCTTGCTGTCACAAACTGAACTGTGAGACAAGATGACATAAACATATTGCACACTATCTGCTGCCAACACACTTTGATAGGCAGAGATAAAGCGCCACACAGTATTAGTCTACACAAACCCCATAATCCTCTAAGGTCACCCTCAAACTAAAACTGCACAAAAAAGGTAAACGTGAAATATAAGAAATGAAAACTCCTAGAATGGCACTTAAGTGCATGCAACTCCCAGTTCCTTTCGCAACACCACAGGACAATGGTGTGAGAGTTTCGAAATTCCTCACAGGTGAAGATGCGCACTACCAGTACTGTGAGTCCTCCTCCCTCCTCCTGACCTCACACTTCACCTCATTTCAGTACAGTCAACTTGAGTTAGCTACACTATGACACAGGAGTGGCAATAAACTTCTACAGGTGCACGCTGTTCTTTGTGTTGTGATAAGCATAGGGCAATTTACAAACCTGCTTCCAAATTGTGAGCCAACTTGTGCATCCTCTTTCAGAACACTGGGATTCTGAAACCACACTTGCAGGACCAGAAGCACTTTTCTATCTATATAGCTACCACATCACCTGAACTGCTAAGTCTTCCCTCAAGCCATCAGCCACAACTAGCCAGAACTAAAGGCCTTCACCATAAGCAGAAAATTATTTGCATGCACAGACCACTGTCACTTAGAAGCAAAACCTGAGCTATTAATAACTCTTCCTTACAGATAAGCCTCTAGTGATCCAAAATATCAGACCATAAATATATTTCAAGTCTTTTGGAAACAGCTGGAAAGACTCAAGATTCGATTAAACCAGAAATTTATCCAACAATAAGGTATCCAATATTGGTCAAGATCTGAAGCAAAAGGATTTCAAGTGAACTACAAGCACCTAACTTCTCAACATTGCTGAAAGTTTTCTCGATATTAAGTTATACAGCCTGGATATCAGCAGAATTAGGCATCACACACTGGTGTCTCAGATGTGTTGCAAAACACCTTTTAACAAGCTCAAGTCTAGGTGTAGCTTCCACAACAGAAGCTCCCTTCACTCCATACAGGGACAAAACCTCTTCCAGCAAAGTGAAATGTCTTCAACTGTGCTATCTCATGAACATCTTGCTGCTGGCCACTGGCAAGTGGTTTTCATTTACTTCCATTTTATTTCTCTTCATCAAGCTCTGTCCTTGACCTTCACTTGTTCGGACTTTCTCTGGAACTTAGATGAGTATATGGGAAGCAAATTCAACTCACAGTAATGCATTAAAAAGCATAAAATTATTACAACTAAGGGTCATAAGCAATGAAGAAAAGGCATACTACCAACTCCCAAGTGAGTTCCTTGAGGTGCAAGCCCTTCTTGCTGCAGCAATGAACATTGGCGGCCTACAGCTTCAAAAAGGGATGAAAGCTTTTAAATCATATCAGGAAGCTGGATGTCAGTGACCAAAAATGAAGCAAAATTAAATGCAACACAACTGGAGCATAGAAATCCTTACAGTTTTACTTCACTTTCATTTAATATATCCCACTCAACAGGCATGCTTCATTATTTCAGCAGCATGAGAAGAGTGTGGCATGTACAAACATGCAAGTGTGCTCCAGTGCATTTAAAGAGAACATCAAACAGAAGCAAGATGTAACACAGCATGGAATAAATTCCAGGGCTGACAGACCCTACATTCCTAAAAGGTAAAATTACTTCCACTAGACTAAGCCATGTAAATAAAGAGTTATGATCTTGCTGATCAAAAGAGTCAAAATGGGATTAATATATTTTATTTTAGCAGAAGTTAAAATACTCAACATCACAGTCTTCTTTCTTATTAGGCAATGCTTGCATGCATAGATTAGACAGCCATACAAAATATGCTTACATGGGAGATAGCCATTTTAAAAGTCAGTCTTTAGGCTGAACTGACAAAAATGGAATATGAAATTAATTTAGGCCAAGTGATTTCTGATGTTTATAAGGAAAAACAATTGATACTTCAGAATAGCATTCCTGAAGACCTAGAGTATAAAATCTTTAAAGAGAGGAAAAAAAATTATTTGTTTGCTTGAAGTGAGACAGAAATTCAAAGCATCACTGAAAAACTGCAATACCGATGCAAGGGATAAACTGTGCAGTTCAAAATTGGCCATCTAGGAAAAGGATTATTGTCCCACACTTTCTGAATCTAAGTGAAATCTCGATAGCAGAACTCGGTCCTTCAGAGTATGAAATTTAGACTTTCATATTTGCAACATGCGTAAATAGTATATACACCTTATGTAAGATAAAAAGCCCGTCCTCTCTCTCTCCCAGGGAAAGCTGTGGATTTGATATAAACACAACACATACTCACCATGTATTAAATAAAAGACAGAAAGGGTGTTTTTAGAAGTGCTCTAAAGCAGCATTTTCAAAAGATTATTCCTTTTCAAGAGTAAGCTGCTTTTTCTTCTCTTTGGCTGAAAGCCAGAACAGCGTCAGAGCAAGAACGCTGTGCACTTTACCAGCGTGGCTGGCCCAAGCGATAGGCCTTTATCGCAGCACAGCATCAGCAGCTGGCCACTGCTGGGGATAACAACCAACTCCACACATCAGCAAACTCACTCAGCTCAAAGGACATGTTCTAAGGAATTCTCCTTACCAACTGTTATTACACTTGTTAACAGAGGAAAATTAATTATTTGTCGTGTAGTCTATATATAGAATTTTGTGATGTATCTATATACACCGTTATCTACCTGTATCTTTGTGGTGTGTTCTAGATATATTCTATACGCGAGCATAAAGGGCTCTTTAGAGAGCTGGATGATATAAGCCCTACAGTACAGTAACAAATGCTCACAGAAATTGAGGTTTTTTTTCTCAGCTCTTCAGCAACTAAAGGGGGCAATTTCAGTTTTAAGAGTCACCTCTTCATAAGAAAACCTTGAAATATGTTAAAAAGATAAAAAAGATTTTTAAAAATTCTGTATTTCTTGCTTGCACTCCTTTAAGCAGAATTACTCTTTCCAGCTGTACAATTTCTATCTACTGATATATTAAAAAACTGGCTTCCAGATACAATTTGAAGTTCCTACATGTTAGCCAACTGATAAAAAAAGAAAGCATTAAGAAAATGGAGAGCTACAGCCAAAATTCTAAAATGTAAGAACTGAGCAAGTTTTCTCCCCTACTTCAGGCTTTAAACACTTTGGAGCTCTTGCAGAACTATAATTATTATTTCATAGCATGCACAACCACGCACACCAAAGACACAGGTAAAGTATGTTTAGACAACTGTGAAAAGTGGTAAAATTAGCCCAAGAGTGGCAAAACATGAGGTCAGAAATTTGCCTGTAATTAAGATGTCCTGTAATGTATCCTATCAGGACATCCCTTTGGCAAGACATAGTTCCTTTCAGGACTTTAGGATTTTATGTGATCATCAAAAAGCTTTCTTTTCCTCTACAAACTACTCACACATGTAGAAAGCTGCATTATCTGTGTTTGCCAATAAAAATACCTGTGTCATTCTGACAGCCCCAAGACACAGCACAGACCAGTAAAAGGGTAACAGCTACCAGAATAAAATCAAGGAAGAACCTGTGCCTGCTACAGGGACACAAGTCAGTTATTTCACTGGGAAGAGAGAGCTGGCAATCCTCAAGATCAGTGTCTTCCCTCTATGAGAACCAAACCTGGACACAGTATGTTAAAGATGGACTTCAAAGCATTGAATGCCTTCTCCTGACCCACTGGCTATATCCTTGCTAATACAGCACAGCACATGGCTGGTTTCTTAACAGCAAGGACATCCTGCTGATTCACATTCTACTTTTTCTTTCACAGGACCTTCAGGTGTTGTTTCTGCAGAGCTACAGTCTAATCAGTGGATGTCTAGCCTAGGCTATAGCAGGGCATTCTTTTGACACAGATGTAGTACTTTCCATCCACAACTGTTAAATTTCAAGAGGCTTGTCAGGCCCTTTTCTCCAGCCTACTGTGTTTCCCCTGAATGGCAACCTTAATCTCCAGAGGAGTCAACCATTCAGCCTCATTTGATATCACCTGCAAAGGTGCTGAGGGTTTGTTCCATCCCAACAGAGCACGTTCATTAATACAGATGTTGAACATGAGCAGCACCAGACTGCCCTGCTGCCAGTGCACTTGGCACTGCTAACCAGTACCAGCTCTGTGTCACCAGCTGGAAATGCAGCTCTGGAATACTTCCTCTAAAAAATGTATTAGCATAGAACAAAAACATAGCTCTGTACTTAGTGGTCCAGTGAGCAGGAAACTAATTACTGACACATCCTCTGCAGAAGGACTGCAGCAGGTAGCTAAATGAGCTACCCTCCACTCCAGGTCTGCACCAGGACACCGCTGCATTCAGCAGCCCAGATCACTTGCACAAGTGAGGCTCAAACCTCTCCTGGCAGCTTTGCCAATGTCTTACTGGGGCTTTGAACGTGTTACAAACTGGGACACCAGTATTACTGCCACCTTAATAGTGCATTCTCGTAGATATGTATGAGAAGTGCTATTAAAATAATACTATTAATACAACTGCAGTTAAAAATGAAATGCTAACTCCTGCCTACAGCATAAATTTGATTTTAACAAAAGAGCTCCGTACTTTCTTAGAGTACAAAGTTCTATTCTTAAATGCCAAGAAAAGAATTATTTTTCAACACTACAAAAGTCACAGGAAATTTATTTATTTCCCATAGTAAGGTAACTATGCCACAGTGCACACAACAATTATGACACTTGTTTTAATGTCAGAATGTGACATTTCAGAAAAGAATACTGAATAAGTATAATACAGTTTAATCAAATGAAACGCTTTCTGCCAGAACATCATTTGTGGCACCAGCAGAGGCTGCACAGACAGTAAAAAACTGGATTATACAGAATCTTTAACAAGCAGTTACATTTATTTTAAACTTTGACATTTATATATATTTGTGCTTCTCAGTCAATAAAACCCTAGGACCTAAAAGCCATCCTGGTAAAGATCCAGACTATCTACAGATAAAGAACAGACTTGTAGGGGAAGGGGAAAATAAAGAAAACATCAGACAACATTATTACAGTGTTACTTGCTGCACTTTTTAACACACTTGAAAATACTGGAGGCTTTCTTAACATTCATGACATGGCACTTCAGATCAAGAAAAAAATTAAAATATAAATATCAGTGAAGCAGTTTCTATTTAGTGACTATTGAATTACTGGGAAAAAATCCCTCACCAAACCAAGCCAAGCCACAGTCATACTGCTTACAGGCAGCTTCTACTGAACGGCAAGATGCTTGAATTCTACCTGCATGGGGATATTATAAGGATACCCTCACAGTTGCATAGTGGTGTAATTTACATTTCATTTTGGAAGGGATCTGACTGCTTACTTTTATTCAGTTTCCAAAGAAACACTCTAAATTTATATGCTAACAAAAACCAAAACACTTTATGCAAGTTAATAGTCTGACAAGCACATTACATACCTCCAGATCTGTGTAATATTATAAAATTTTCCACATACAGTGCTTCAGGGCACTGTAGTAATGAAAATAACATTTATCAAACTGTAAGTCATTATTTTAATTATACTAAATCAGAATACTAAAGGTAGAATTTATTTAATTTTATCAGTGTGAAGTTAAGAACAAGGCTTTCCACACTAAGTTATTATTCTTTGGTTGTAGGTCAAAGTGGAAGAACCAGCAAGTTAAGGTTGTTTTTTAAATGTATTAGAAGTTCAAACAACTCTGTACAGCTTGCTCAGATTTTCTTGGCAAAGGTATTAAGGTTTGTATTTTCCACTCCATTTATTACCTGAGGCAATATTTATTTTTAACAGGTAAGAAAATTCATTCAGTTACTTGCTGCAAATATTCAGTTACAAACTTCCAGGCCTGTCATGATCCATACCAGGAAGTCTAAGTTAAAGGCAGAAGCAAGTAACAGATTTTCCAGCTCTGGAAAATGCTGTAGAAATCTCAACAAATTACTCTATCATGGAACAAATCTACCTAAATCTATGTTCAGCATATTCAGCTGAAGCCAGGCAGGTAAATTCTTGATATTCCATTACTACAAGGCACGCTCCATAAATTAAGGCTTATAACTAGGGTCATATAAAGCATGGGGGTTTAAATAACTGCTGTTCTTCAAGACTACAAACCATTGTTTATCCTCAGTAGGGACAAACACTGTTCCTCTTCATCCTTAGGCCAGCTGAGCTGAGAGCTGAAGCAGGACTAAAGACAAGTAAAAAGCCCCCAGGAACAAGCTGTCCAGCCAGACTGCAATAAAGCAGGACAAAGATCCAGGTGCTTTCAATTTGAATTCACTGTACTGCACTGGCATAAACTGGCACTTACATTCAGCTATGCCTCACACTTCACTGGGTAAGCTACTCACCTTGCTGAAGTGCTTCAAATAAAAGTTGTGATGCCCCTTGTTGTAAACCACACCTATGTGTTTTGTGCAATGAATAAAATGCAGATATAGCACTGTGTAGGAAATAAAAAAATAAAGGAAATAAAAAACCCTGTATTTGCATGCGTGAAGCATGGCAAATAACTATTTAATGTTATTGTGCCTTATATAATTAGGTAAATGTCTAGCCGGCTCAGTCTTGAAACAGATGTATACTTTTCAAAAGTTCCTCACTATCTTGTAATTTTAATGACAGTATGTAATCATAACCTTCCTCTGTCAGTTGAGGAAAAAACCTCACAAGTGACTGAGATTTATATTATTATGCAATAGTCAAATACAAGATGCTATAAGAGCTGACTATCAATCTTGACAATCACAAAGCTCAAATACAGACAATATTCAGTCTGAAAAAAGAACTTGTTTACCAGCTGAGTATCATGGATTAGTGAGCTCTTAGAATGCAATAAAGATTATATACAGTGAAGTTGCAGTTAAGCACGGTGCATACTCAACTCAAATGAGAGAGATCTGTAACAGGCAAAATCCAGTCTGGTCTGTGACCAGATAACACACGCTCAAGTTCTCATGTTGACTCTGAAATGCAACTGTCACATCCACTCCCTTCTCACCCTCTGCCCCCGTTAACGATCTGTTTCCTTAAGAAATACCTGCTATGTTTAGCAGCTCAGTAAAGTTGTGTGTGTTTGTTCACTTTTTACCTTTTTTTCCTCAGAATGGACTTGGGGGAGGAAAGGATGGCATTTAATAACACATGCTGCAAAACAGAGCTTTCCCAGGATATGTAACAAAACAAGAGACTGCACGACCTGCTCAAGGTTACAGAATGACTCCATTGCTCACTCTGAATTCAAAACTGGTATCCTTCTGACTCCTCCTGCATTTTCACTAATAAAATAATACCACTACTGAACACTTGCAGAGTTCCTTTCATCACAGGATGTCAAAGGCCTCTATAAATATTAATTAAGCATTGCAACAACACTAAGACGTATGTAAAACTTAATTCCGCACATGAGTAAACCCAAGCAAAGAATAAATAACTATGTTCAAAGCCACAGGACAAGTCAGCAGTAGGGAGAGAAACGGCTCTTGCCATTAAGGAACACTCCATTAGAAACAAGGACATAATTAATACCTCAAATGTGATGTGAAGAGCCCTTGATCACCAATACATTACTATAAAACCTGGTCATGTGCAATCCTGCAAAGACCACACTAAATTTCTGGCAGCATTCTTAGACATTAACTCTCTCTTCCTCCAAACACAGCAAACAGTTCTCATGAGACTTTTTAAAAAAATCTGTGTTTTTTGTTTGGCAACTTTCCTTAGTGAAGATAAGTACGAGTATGATATTCTTTGGCAAATTAAAATTACCCAGTGATATTGAGCTCAGATACAATTCAAATACGAATTCAGAGGTCACAACTGCAAGTAAGCTACTTCTTAACATTCAATCATGAACTCCAGTAATTAAGGAAGCAAAATGCCAGGGTTTTTTTTTGAGAACTCAATGTCCATTCTCTAAAGAAATAACCACAAGTCCAATAAAGTATACTGCTTTTACAAACTATAATGGAGTCATCACTTGAGTGAGTACTCAGTGATCTTATAACTTGAGATAACATGTCCACATCTGACCTGCGACAAACATGACTCTTTTGCAATTGTTTTCTTTTTGTAATAACTGAACTACAAGAAATCAATCCAAAACACTGATAGTTTTACTGTGAAAGCCACCATAATAAAACATATGCGAGTTAATTGCTTCTATGTACTGCCACATTTGCAGACTTTAATGACAGAAGTGAAATTAATTTTTGTATTTCTTATAATTGTTGTTATCCTACTGAAAAACCCCAAGATGACCAGCTCTAAACTCCTGTTAAAAACTCACTTTAAATTCAGTTTAATTTTCATTACTCATTTTTTCCCCTGAAAGAAAAGAGAATCTGACATTAATGTCAGCAAAAAATACTTCTGCTTTGGAGAAAGACAAAACAAGTAGTGCTAAAAATATTTGCAGATTCACTTTGCAGTGAACTCTGTATGAGAAAAGGAGACTGTTGTTGCAATGTTAACGAAGAAGTTAAATGAAAAATTATGTAATTCAGATGTCACCCCAACAGACCTTCAGGTTTTTCATGGGTTATTATTTTTAAAAATATTCTTAATAGTTCAACAACCAAGTTTCCTTTGCATCAAAATAACAAGATTCAGTGAAGGCTGACAAAGAATTAGTTGGCCGAATGGAAAACAGGTTTGTGTTTTGTGTTTTACATAACAAAGTATGCTTTTCATTTGGCTACCGAATGACTGCCTGGACATGGTGTTTTGGATTTTTTCACCCTTTCAACAGGACAATCTGGCAGCAGAAACTTAAGTCTCTGGGCAATAAAGGTGTGTATCACCCTTAAAACTTTATCTCAAGTTCTCCTATAGCACAAAACCAGAGAGCAATTCAGCATTATATCTGGTACACAGCTTTCATCACACAAAGCATTTTTTCCTACTCATTACATGGGACAACAGCTCCTTAACATAGTTTATGTTATCATTCAAGCATTATGCCTTCAACAGAGGACTGATGAAATTTAAAATTGGCTTCAATAAATGGCCTTCCACCCCCACTAATTCTTCAAAAACCAACAGCCCAAAGTGCTGAGTTTTCCTGAGTTAAACTAATCACCCAATCCTCAACAAAAAAGTCTTGAAGAGTCTAATCAACTCACTGCCACTTAGAAGTAAGACCAAGTTCAAGATCAAATACTGCTGAGATGTATCCCAACATATCTGGAAACCAAGAGGGAGCAGCCTCTCAGTCTGCAGCTACAGAAGCTTTACTGACAGTGATGGTATCATGTGCCCTCCAAACAAACAGACCTACTACAGACAACCATTACACATGTAGCTCTCCATGTCTGGAAAAGCACAGATATGTGATTTTAGCCAGTACTCAGTGGAGTTTCATTACCTTCACAAAGCTGCTGATCCCCAGCTTTTATCTAGTAAGGGATATCCTGTGCAAAATGTCTAATTATGTTGCAGCATTTTCTCACACTTTTTTGAGTCAGTCTAAGTCATGGAGGACTGCACGTATACAAAGAAAGGACTTACAACTATACTGTTACAGACCATGGTTGTAGTAGGGTCATCGAGATTCCACTGCAGACTAAATAAGGTCAGGATTCCCTGTGCCAGTAGTAAAGAGATACAGTATTTACTGTATCAATAAATCACTCTATTTTATAAAGCTACTATTCAATATTTGTTGTCTATAGATAACCACAGGTGATAAAAACCTAAAATCTGGTGAAACAGCAATGTAAACTGCAAGCCAGGTGTTTCAGAGTGAAAACCAAAAAGCTTAAATACATTTACCACTCTAGGTGTATAATTAAAATACCGTTCTGTCATACATCAACTCTGGCATGCATTTCAAGGTTTCTTTACAATATGAAAACAGATATAAACTTCCTCCTTCCCCACTTTTGTATGAAGATTTAAACACTGATAAAAGTTACCTTGATAAATTCAATCCCATAAACCATGTCCTTCAAATGGCTTTTAGAATCAGATGCACTGCACCATTCACAGGATGGAGCAATATTTGTAAGAGGCACACGACACTGATGAAGTGAGTCATTTTGCTAATACACCATGCCCTCTGCTTGTTTGGGAGCTTGCACCTGCTGTTAAAAGGCTGCCAGGCAGGGATCAGATCTCATTAGATCCTCAATGAGGATGACAGACTGCACGCCCTGCTCAAGAAACTAGGTAAATCACAAGGGAATTAAAGTCTTCTCTTTGCTGCACTGCTACAGACTTTCTAAAGGCCAAAGCATGAGACTTACTCCTAAAATGTAAGTGAATAAATGGAAGGTGTGGCTCTTACTAAGAAATTTGATACACACTCAAACACTGAAGAAAAGTGAACTTCATTCTGCTGAGTTAGCTCAAAATAAAGAGATATGCTAGACTTGACATCTACTTCTAAAGCACCAAGATCTCGGGGGCACTGAAAAATGACTGTGTTTGATGCTTAGGTTATATGGTAAGCACAGAGATTCTTTGCAGAGCCTGATGTGGAAGCATTTCATCCCCAGAGGCTGCTTCTCACCCTTCTTACTGCAACCAGCTGGCCCATCCTCTTCACTAGTCATTTTTCATTCAAAAATGAGATCAATAAATTATTCAAAACATCACAACTCCATACTCCATGTCATGACTCGTGCCTTATTAAGATGTAATCTGAAATTATTCATTGGCATGCTGAATGAAAACGAGAGAATTATAAAGACTCTGTGCAGGAAATGGGAAAAATGAAAACAACACAGAAGAAGTGCAAGATGTGACTTGTTTTGAACTGTAAGAAACAAAAAATCCTTCCTTGTGAAACTACTCAAGCAGCCAAAAAATTCAAAGCCTTTCCAAACTCATTATATGTCCTCATATAATCACTGGAGTTTTGAGGACAAAGATTTGATTCTGGCATTCTAAGAAAATGATTACCTGAGATCTCAGAATAGCATAAAGAACCAAATACTCTCACCAAGGCATGCAGCATCTACAAGCACCACTTGCACTCTCAATATCTATAACCTTATTTCTGTCTCTCCTCAACTGCAAATTCAGCACTCATATGCAATGCTGATCACTCTTCCCAGTTAACAGCATCACATCAAAACTCTGTAATCTACTGGTCTGCTGTTTGCACCGGATACTGTAAAAAACAGTGGAAAAGATACAGACCACCAAAACATAATGGTAAGTATAAGTGGCATTACTATACATATCCTTAAATTTCAAAGACTCAAAATTGCTGCAGTGCTTTTGAAGAACACCAGATTTGACATTAGCTATGCACCCTTCTCGCCCTGTGATGAACAAATTTTCTAACAATAATTCTAAAGGCCAACATTAAATTCCTAAGCATATTGTATCGTACATCTACATGTTAAGATATGACTGAGTATGTAGCAAGGAAAATTCCTTCTATTTTAGCAACCTCCTAGGAAAACTTTCACAGTGGAATTCAGAAAGCAAATAAATATCAGTAAAGAAAAAAATCCCACCTCTTTCTCACATGCATACAAGTACACCTTATGTGTACATAATGTACAGCAATGTAGAAATGCCTCACTCTTTGAAGGTTTTTAAGCTGTAATTTCTCCTCATGTTCTTGGCAAGCTATGTTTGGAAAGGTAAGACAGCTGTCAGTATGCCACAGAAAGCATTATCAGGAAGGATATTACACGTTCACTCAAGAGCTTTGTAAGGCCACAGAAAACTGTGACTACCTGATGATAAACACATTTCTAAAGAGACCACTCCAAGGATAAATCAAGTTAACACCACAGTTACCACTAGAAATACCACTGCTTAGTCAAATGTTTTTTCTAAAAGAATTAAAGCAGGAAGTTACTAGAATCCAAGGAACAAAACCATCACAAGTAGCAGCCAGTGCATTACATTAAAGTTCTGCCACCCTAAATCACACATCTTCCTGACTGAGATAGGAAAACACAGGCCTGTGTTCAACACTGTAGTGCCCACCTTCCCCATTACCTGTGCAGACAGCCTGAGACACCCATACAGGGTACCTTAGAGAACTGTAGAAATGTCTCTTCTTCACTTCAAAAAGACTGTAAGAGGGAGGAGAACAGCATTCTGCAGGCCACATAATCCTACCTGTTCAACAGTTTATTTTAAATTAAGTAGCCACAACAGTTATGAGGCAGAAGCAAAATAAGTTCTAGAAAATAGTCCATTAATAAGCAGAGATGATTGCCACCTCTCACAGTCACTAATCTGGTAGGCTATTTTTGATTAATCTATTTTTATAGTCCTGATACTGTGCACCAATCTCTAGCTGCATTTTTTTTGTTTAAAAAGTTAACTGTATTTCATGCCTTCTAGAAATAAAGCACAGATTAAACCACCTAGTCTAGACATGCAACTCTTATTAATTGCTAAATAAACAATCATTTCCTTATTTCTTAAGCAATGACATTAGAAAGTTTAAGTGAAAAGTGTTCACTGTATCCTCAGGCATTTGTCTAAACTAAGGGTAGTCTCCCACCAGGAAAGAGTTTCTTTTAACTATGGCTGCAATTTTTATGGAATTGGTGCCTGCCCAATCTCAGCAGTCAGTCATCTGAGAGCTTTTCCTATTTGCATTGAGTGCAGTAGACAAGATTTCTGAAATCTTGATTGAGGGTTCTCATTCCTTGTCTCTTTCCAGGAATTATAATTTACAGCTTAAGTGATGAATTTTACTTGCTGCTTAAGCCATTCACAGATAGAGTACCAGATCCATTTCTAACTTCAAGCCCATGTAAGTATCTCCTGCTTTTGAATACAGTAGTTTAAGATAACTTACAAAATTTTTCAAAATATTAAATAATCAATGAGGACTGAATACACATCTTGCTTACAAAAATCAGTGTCCATTCACACTCAAAAAGATGGAAACATTTTATAACTAACTACACATTACTATTAAAGAAGAAATTTCTCTTGTAAACCAAGCCAGCTCTAGAATATCTCTATTCCAGAAAGGTTGCATTCCTTCACAAGATGGAAATTCTCGTCAAAAAATTGTTTCAACATACAAAAATTCTAAGATGACAGGAACTTGCAGACCACGTACAACATGGCTATGGATAATCATCCAGGCATGGCCACTCTCTTTGTCTGTTACAGAAGAGGGAAATTCTAAAGTAAGATGTAATCCAGAAAAGAATCCAGAATGAGGAAACTACTGAACTGCCACCTCAGAGATTACAAAAGAACATGACCACAATGGTACACAGAAAATAAAAATGTTAAGTTACAAGAGAAAAAGTGAGGTAAAAATTATAGTAATATAAATGAAATTCTAGTATTTAGCATATTTTTGAAGTACCAAGATTAAGCTGATTTGTCTTGTTAAACTCTCCATCCAAGTAGTGTTTGCTACTTTTAGGTTACTTTTTGCCTTGTTGCACTAGACAAGATTATTTTTAATCAAAACCAGACATTTCTCATGTTCAGTGATGTCAAAGAAATAAATGCATAAAACTCACAGACTATAATCTTCAAAGAGTAACAGAAATTCTTTACTTCTGAGTGGTTAGAAGTGTACACGCTTTTTCAGCATCAGTCCTAACAGAAACAGCTAAATCGGAAAAGCATTCAGCACACAGATCCACCTAAGTTCGGCATCTTTCCAGTAATGAATGTAATTCTGACCTCTGCTGACAGAAGATCTGAAGACTCCTATCTTTAATTAACAACTACCCCTTCCTATCTAAATGTCACAAGTGTGCAACACAGCAGTTTCCTTTTTTTAGGCACTAGACAAAAGCAGTGTATGATCATGACACAGATGTCAGATATTCACTGTTCCACAAAACACGGCACTTCTAATCTAGTCACTTAAACCTTCTCTCGATCCTCTTTAAGAAAGGTAACTCTGCATAAAGATAGGTCAACTCTTTGCTGCTATATAAAGTTGAAGGTCAAAATACGTAAGCTGATGTGGGAGACTACTTCCTGCTGAAAGAAAAGCCCTTTAAACACTAGAACCTCAAATCTAATTTGTCAGCTTATTGATGTTTCCATGCGTACCACCAGTGCAAAGCACCTGTCTTTCTGTGAAACCACTGTTTTGGATAAATGGTTAATGCTACCTAGCAGAAAATTAGCATGACCTTATAGTAGAAGTAATACAGAATTCAGTCACTTATGTAAGCATTTAAAATTCCAAATTTTAGGTGAAAGACCAGACCTTCAGCTTTAATCAAATCTATCTGCTAAGCTGGAGGTGCCAACTGGACTTATGGTTATCAGTAAATGTGACCTACACTTGACTGACCTAAATGGGGAAGTGCACCAAGTAAGAGTCACCCAACTTTTTCTTATGCCCTTTCTAAAGAGTATAAAAGAGAAAAAAATACATTTGGCTTCACTGGAAACATTTTTAGTTAAACCAGCCCTTTATATGCTTACACTTAACTAACATCTTTTAACGAGAGAGTGGGGTAAACTTTATTCAGCCACTGAAGCTATGCTACTTAAATTAAGGGGCAACACAGCTCATAATGAAACAAGCTCATCTGGGTGTCCCACTCACCACTGCAGAATCTAGCCCATAACACTGTTACTGGTGATGACTGGGTAGCAACCCCGAACTCAGCAACTCATCACTAGATGGCTACAGTATTTCTGGAAGACCGGCTGGGAAGAACTATGCAGTTAACTTACAGTATATTACCAGCTGTAATAGGTGAATAAAGCAAGACCTGCCACAACAAAATCTACCTCTGAAGTGGTCCAGGCTTATGCAACAAACCTGACAAACCCAGTTTAAATGTCTTCTGAAGCCACAGCCGAAGGCAAGTGGGACTTGTAAACATTCAAACAGCTGAAACCAAAAGGGAAACTCAAAGGATTTTCCACGGGGCTTGGTTTGGAGCAAGTGGTTGTGTGGCACTTGGCCGCTCATTGGGTTTAAACCACGACAGTGCATAAAAAAGAGGGTGAGAAAAAAGCAGACCACTGTAATACTCAAATTAATTATTCTGATTTTCATTAACTATCAATGAAATTTTTAGATGCATCCTCAAATTGCACACCACTCAGAGTCAATTCTTTCCAAAGAATGAGGTATAGTCACATTGCATACATCCGGAGACATCAGTGCTTCAACTCCTCAGGAGTGAGGTATTTCCCTGTTAAGCTTTTGATGGACTGTTTTGATGGACTTTTACTGCTAAGCTTTTGACTTGGACTTCTTTTTAAAACTATTCAGTGTTTTTGTTACTTTCAACAAACAAAATTAAACTTACTTCCTGGTAAGCAAACAAAAAACATCCCCGTGTTTTGTTTGGTTCTGGGGTTTTTGGTTTTTTTTTTATTGCTTGTATTCTCTGGCTGAGTTCCACATTCCTAATTTAGGAAAATAACCTTACTATAGATATGCATAAATCCTCAGTTAGCAAAACACAGCACACAGATTAATAAAAGTACCCCACATAAAAAGAAAAAAGAAAAATTCTACTTTGCTATGAGAGCTTGCCATTAATGACATTTTGCCTGGAAAAGAAGTCCCTTTTACTGTGAAATGGACTTTAAAATCGCTGTCAAGACTTTTAATAGCAAAGAAAAAGAATTCATAATGGTGATGTTCATTCTATAATAATATTTTAGATCAAAGGCTTCTTCCTAAAGGGAGCTCCTGAAATAACCAGAGCTGCCCATACATTCAATAGAAGCTACTCCAAGCTTTTACTTCAGGAAGGAAGAAAATACCAGGCGGCAAACCTTCAGCAGGTTCTCACTTCTTTCATACTGCACTGAAAGATAACAATGTTTAAAGCCTCATTAAAAACTCCACAGTGTTAAATACAGAATGTGAATTTCAGTTTAATAAACAGTCAACTTCAGGCAGACTGTCTCTGAACTAGGTTTTCACTTCTATTTTAAAACATCAAAGAAAATCAAATTTCAGGGCATTTTCTTTATGTCGTTAGTATTTCTCAAGGTAGCATGCAGAGCAGTAGCTTTTAAGCCTGAATTCCTCTACACTCAGAAAAACCCCTTAGTCTGACCTCAAGGCACTGCACTAGGGTTTGTCACAATTTGTGACCCAGCTATGTTAATCATGCTCCTTGGCAAGTGGAAACCCGCAAGTGCTGAACCAACTTTTAACACCAAAGTTTCAGCTCTTGAATTTTGAGAAGGCGAATTACACAATTCCATCTCTTTACCCACATTATGATTTCGGTTAAATCAGCTTTGTTCCCTTAAATCCACGAAGGAAAAAAAAAAGCATCATTCTATTCACAATTCAATACAGCTGTGTATGACTGGCTTCAGCCCCAGGCCACAAGCCAGGAACTTCTGAGTTCAAGTCTGGCTCTGCCTCTGACTTTCTGTGTGGCCTCTGGATTTCTCTGCGGCTCCTCTAACGTCTGTACACTTACCTTACAGAAACTTTGCACTTGCTTCGTTTGTGCAGGCTTTTCCCAAACACAAAACTCGAGCTGACTTTGAGAGCCATTTTTATTGTGTACTGAACACCAATGCCCTGCCAAGAAGTCTCTGCCTGTCAGTTGATACCTGGTGGTTTTTAACTGTAGTAACTGCCAACATGCTCTTATTACATAGACGCATACACACACCCATATCAGACACACGCAAATAGAAAAATATGCAGTAAGCGGGAAAATAGACAATTATTTCAAATTTCTTAACAAACAAGATGAAAAAATGAAATTGAGTTACATGCTATAATTCAACTTACAATGAAGAGCTATCTGCAACCTTGATCTTTTTAATGCACTGATCCAGTGATGAAGCCTGTTTTTAACAGCTTAGTATGAAACAAATAGAGTAAGCAATGCTCGAGCTAAAACGATCACAGCAACTAATATTTAGAATATTACCTAAACAATAGAAGAATGGCCTAAGAATGCAAAGGAGAAGAAGCATTTAAGCTTAACCAAGTTATCTAACACTAGCTGAAGCATCATTTAAAAGGTAAGTTTTTTCAAGAAAAAGATCAAGAGAAGTTACATAAATTTAAGCTGACCCTATACTTGGCAAGTCCATGGTAGGAGAGTTTCACTTCACATCACCTGGACTGAAGCAAAACGTTACAGCCTTTTCTGAGTGTGAAACACGCAAATACAGCTCATCATCTTTAAAACAGACACCTTTAAATCCACATCTGAGAAACAATCTTGCCCCCAAAACTTTATCAAGACAGGCTGAATTTCCAAAAATTAACCTGTTTGGTTTTCCATGGCCCAACTAGAGTAAGCTAGCTTAAAGAATTCTGCATCCAAGGCTTTAGGGTACATAAGCTGCAAAATTAAATTTTAGACTCTCAACGTTGAGCTTTTGTCTGCTTTTGCCTTTTTCATCTTGTTATACCTAAAATCTGGTAAAACCACACTTCCTACAGTTTTTTATGTCAGGATATATATTTTATTTATAGTAACTGGCAAATGTAGAGCAAAACTATCTCCTAATATATAACATAGCAGAGTTAATTGGATGCAGAATAATGTGTTATTTTGTGATAAAAACAGTCACTCAAGGACTTAACAAGAAGTCACCATTCCAGAACAGCTGCCATGTAAGATGAGGCGGTTAAATGCAAATTCAGATAGCTTTTGCACAAGAAGACTAAACTGGTTCCAACAGCTGAAAAATTATCTGCATGTAAGGCTTAGGATTCTGCCATATCTATCTTCCTCTCTCTCAGCATTGCTTGGTCTGGTTGATATATATCAAGCAGATAATGTGAACATTACCTGCAAAAGAACAGAAATCTGGACTCTGTAACACAAGGCTATTTAATTTTAAATTCCCATTAATATTGCTACAACTGACTTCTGTAGCACCAGCTGGAACCTCTTTTATACTAGGCTGAAAAAAGCTTTTGGGGTTTTACTTCAGGTTAACCAAGCATTTTAGAAGCAATTTGAACGTAGCCCACATTTAGATTCCCACCAGTGCACATGAACTTGTAATGACACCCACAAAGAAAAACAGACTAGATATAAAATGACATATATATATAAAACCTCAACAGGACATCCTCTATTTCCATGTGCCATATTTTTAACCATTTTTATGTGCATTATTTTGTATTTTTCTAATATTTATCATAGAAGACCCCTTGACAAAAACAGTGAAGTAATAACACTAATAATACCCAAGTAAAATTTAACAAAATAGGAAAGGTTTATTTATATAGTCTTAACTAGGATATAGAAGAAGTAATTTTTAAAAATTCAGATGGGAATGAAACAATCTACTATTTTCTACTTCACAGGACAACTGGTGTTCAGTGTACATAGGAATAAGCTAGGAAAAAATCAAATGCTAAGTTTTGGTACCCTCTGACCTCTCTTCCCCTGCATATAGAAGGTAGTCATTTTCACTTTTATTGTCCTCAAATTCTCTCCAAGTAAGAAGCAGAACAGCCTGGAAAAAATCCAGCAAGAGCTACCAGATTAGGATTTCCAAGCATTATAATACCAAAATTCACTTGTATGTTGTGATCAAATCATCCTCCCTATGAACTGCTCAGCAAAAGGCTGAGCACAAACATGCTGTATATTTCGCGGGCTAAGTGATGTATCAGAATATTTCAGTTTCACTTTAGTTGATGAAGTTCCAGTGGTAACCAACCTCTTGCCAAAGAAAGCTGTTTTGTAGTCAAGTATATCTAGAGTACCAATACAGAATTAGAGTAATGTGTTTTAAATCAGACCCTGAATCTGGCATGATTGCTTAAGCAAAATTATATACAATTAAAAATATAAATACTAATACAGAAGCTGCAACAAGAGCGTGAACGCTGCTACATTAGCACCCTAATATTAAGTTGCAATGTCTTCTACTAACAATACTAAAATTCAAGCCAGGGGAGGAAAAGTGGAAGAAAATACTGAAGACTTATTTTAAGGAAGGTTTAAATGACCCAGGACACTGTGTCCTGGAAAACTGGATAGCTCAGGCTCGACCAAGTTCACACAAACATACAATGAACCAGAATGACAACACATTCGTGTATATTTGCCACAGAGCACATGTAAAATGGGACAATTAAGCTCTACTCTAATTAATGGTTAAGTGGCATTAACAGATTATACATTTAACCTTTTTTATTTTCATATAGGTCAACTAGCTCAAAAAACTCAGAATCTACAAAAGCTATTTTAAAAACCCCAATTCCAGCAGTTTCACTGCAGCTTAAGTTTTGCCATTTTCCTATGTACACAGGCTGTGCCCAACAGCCACTGAGATTACAAGTGGACAGCAGATTTATGACTATGTTATTCACCAAATGCTGTGCTTAATAAGGGGAAAAGAACCCCACTGAGAATACCAGAAGTAATTTTCCCGCTGTTTTATTTTTTAAAGAAGTACTTCTTCTCCGATTCAGAAATTAAGGCAATATTCTGCTTTCATTCAAATCAATTCAGCTGCTATACTCAGACCTGCATTTCAGGAGAGCCTTAACTCTCCATCTGCTAAGCACACTGGGAAAGTTGAGCATGCTTCCCTTATAATTTTAACATGCACAGTGCGGTTTAATGTAGTTTTAAGGAACTAAAAAAGAATGGTCACCTTGATTTAAAAAATTCATGTCTTTCTGCTTTTTAGTTGCTGAAGCAACTATGCTGTTCAAAGCACACCGAACTACAATGGAGCTCTACATCAAAATGATGCTCTTCTGACACAAATTAGACAACTACTTCTTTGTTTGCAGAGAATGTATCTATAAAAATAAGCATTAAAAAGCTGAGGCGTTTTTTTCGCTGGACTACCTCCCTGTATTATTTCTTGCTGCTCTTATTGAAGCTACCTCAAAATTTGTTGATCTCCCCCACTGCTAAAATGTGGCCTCACACATCCCATCCTAACAGAAGAACTCCCCTGATGGCATGAAATCAAACACAATTGTATCTTGATGCCTTGTTTCAGTTCTGCTGCAGTAAATTCCAGTGTCACATTTAATTTCTAAAAGTCTCAATTTAACACACGTCTTTATTAATATAAACATGTTTTATGCTTTTAAGCATTTTTCCACCTATCAGTGTCAAGGTATTTTTAGATTATTTTCTCTGCCTAAAATATACAAACATCCATTTGATTGAGTTCAGACACAAATGGTAGCACTGTAAGGAGCAGTAGTCAACTTTCACTCTTACTAACTATGGTTTTTTAAAAGAACTGCCCTCACTATCTCCAGATGTATTAGCACACATTTTTCCATGGTGTTTAACCTGTTTGGGTTTGTTCTGCCTCTAAAGTACATCTTGTGTTTTATTAATCTATCTTGTCTTAGGTATCTGAAAAAACTCCAAGGGTTGTATCTTGTGTTATGTTTTCCCATGTGACTAAGCAGGCTAATTAAAAGTAGCCTTTAAAGTACAATATTTTGAATGAGAAGTCCTTAAATTTACTCAGGCTATAACACCCAAATATCACATGAACCAGTTCTTCAGATACAACTTCCAAGAAATTATTAGAAAATATACAATTGTAGTAACAGCAGAGCATTTCATCCCTAAACTATAATGACAGCATACTGTACACAGACAGGAAAACAGCCTTTAAAATGACAATATCCATTAATATTAGGAATTCCCTTCAGAAGTCTGTTGATGGCACAAAAAAACCCCCCAAAAAACAGGGTTTCCATATATTCATGCTGCTCCCAGAATATAGGTTCTGTCTCAGCAAGAAAAAAACCCCAAACCCACCAAAACAAAACAAAAGCCCAACCAAACAAAAACAAAACACAAAACCCCCTGTTGTGTTCTTCAGTAGGAAGTCTATGTGTAAAGGAGAACTTAAGCAGTGACAAGTGCTGAAGGTACAGCTCTGGAGTTGGAATTCACCACCAATACAGAAAAGCACCACAAATACAAAAAGGCACCATTCCTCCTGTCTTCTGAAAAGCAATTATGGCACCATCACAACAACAAAACAGAAATATTCTCAATATATAGTATTTATCTCCATGATAGCTCCATATTTGCCTTCAATGCTGGAATGGCCAAAACCTGTTACCTTGACACCCAACTTCAAGCAACTTGTTTGTCCAATATTTGAAAAATGGCACAGGAAATCATACCATGTAAGACTGCTCATGCTAGCATTACATTAGCAACTAAAGATTTCAGAAGAAATACATCTTTGTATTAATCTGACCTGAATTTTACATCATTAATTCTGGAGCAATAATGTTAGCCCAATATTTAAAGTTTAGCTACTTGAAATCTAAGGTAACAAAAACTCGAACCCTGATACTCACATCTGCTTCCCTTGACAGGACATGAAATACAGGTCCTTGGAGCTAAACATCCTATGTATCTTATTTTCTTGCCTCAAATCTTGAGCTGTTTAAAGAGGAAACCAATACTTAACAAAGTGAAACAGCTCTTAGGAAGGCAGTAGACGGTTTCCTCGTCAATTAAAGCAAAAAACCACTCAAACTTTTCAGTGATGAACTACTACCAGCAGGAGAGAGTACCAAGGGTGCAGCTTCCAAGAAATATTGTTCAAAATAAACTGTAAATTAAACGTCTCACCTTCCACCCTGGTCCAAAAGGAATGTAGATCCATAATGACCAGAATTAAAGAACTCTGTTTCAAGATGCAAGACAAGTTTCTAAAGGGGTACTAAGAAACTTGTACAAAAATTCTCTTCCAGAAATACTGTATTTCTATGGATTTTTTTCCTCATATATTTGACACTTTCTCCTCTACTAAGCCACCTATTAATAAGTAAGAAACAAAAATCTTAAAAAAGTTAAGTTCAGCTGAAATCAGCTGGCAATGACTGCATGATCTAACAAAGTTTCTTTTTCTTCCTTCTCAGCAGGAGAGAGAGGCTAAAAGAAAAGCAACTGAAACTAAGCATACTGATCTTTCAGTCACTTGTTTTCCCTGAATTTTTTCCCATTAGAACTGCAGACTCCTGTATATTGAAGCTCAATGGTAATAAGGCTTTTCTTGTCAATTATTTCTCAAGAATCTCTTAGATGTAGTGCAAAAATCTCCAGGGGTTCTGCTGACTACCGACTTCACTGTAGCTTTCAACCTACTAAAACAGTCTGCTTTGGAAAGGGAGTGATTCCTGTAGATACCAACAACAATTGACATGCAAATGCAAACAGAAAAATTTAATAAAGCTTCTGAACTCAGCATCGTCACTGCAAACTGAACGAAGCAAAAAAACTTCCCCTGCCCCCATGCCTCTGTAAGCTTCAAACTGATCTAGAAATTGCAACTCAAGTCAGATCTCAAATTTAAGTGTTTTGTTCCCGCTGTCCTGCAGGAATGCACCAAATACAAACAGCGTTGTGAATTGCCCAGATTCACACTTAAAATCCTACGGTTGCACAGACTGCACAGCACTCAACACACCCCACAGTGAGATCTGATGGGTCAAAAGCATATTTGTAACAGGAATTATTTTAATTGATCTTTCCTATTCACAATTACAGTCTCACAAAGCTGCTTAAATATTTGACAGACTCCTTATTGGAATGATTTCTATTATTCTCGATAGCTGCCTTTTGTCTGACCCACAACAGCTTCTGCAGCTAGGAGCAGTAGCAGTTATTGGGAACCACCCTGTATTCCACCACCTTAACCATCAAGCTATACGTGCCAATATCTACACATTCTGCAAGCATGCAATGTAGGCAGTAAGGCATGAAGGGAAAAAATACACAGAAAAGGCAAGTACTGTTCTGAAGTGCAGATTCTCAGAAGACTACATCCTACAATACTGCCACCTCAGGACACAACTTGGGTTTTCTTTACTTCCTCAGTTCAGCCATCCCATTCTACAGCAATTATCAAATAAATTGCAGTAACTGATATTTCTGTCCAGTAAGCACCAAATCTGAGAATACTTCTACTTTAGACTGCATTTGAACACGGTTCTAATGTCTAATTATTGTCTGTCCATCAACAGGTAGATTCAACATATTTTAGCTACATCCAGATCTCCACTGAGCCCAAGAAGGTTTTGAGTAACAAAAGCCATCAGGGTACATCATGTCAAAAACACTGAACGTTTTTAGAGCATTTCCTCAGATACCTGCCAGTAACATGAGGGTGGAATCTAGTAAGTTCATTAACCCTAAGCAAAGGGCATGTGTTACTTCATGTATTAACTGAAGTAACACATGTATTAACTATTAAATGCTTAATGACCGAAATTACCAGCAAGAAACACTACGTAAAATTTGAGGAGAGTTCTCTTTTATTAGCTTCCTCTAATTTAAAACTAAAAAAAGAAAACTCCAAAGATACCATCTCCTAATTTCCATGAGAAACAACACACTGCAGAATAATTTTGAATATTTGCTAGCCAGTGCAGAAAAAAAAGTCCCAAGATATACAAGTCTATAAGGACAACAACCAGATACATTTTCAATAAGCTTATTGAAACCTGTCTCCTCCATTTGTATTTAACTGTATGCATGTAAGGCCACAAAGAAATATAAAATACGAGCCATCTTGTAGGTTTACAAAGTTGATCTGCTAACCACAATCATTACACTAATACACTGCAATGTGGAGTACATTCACACGATTATTTGCAGAATTATCTGCTGCTTACATGTTCAGCTACAAAAAAATATCACAATGCAATGCCTGTGAGGAAGGGGTGAAATATAATGTACACCACCACAGAAATTTTTTCATTTAACCCCACAGAAAGGAGCATTACATCACACTCTTACAATGCAGGAGGAGGGGCCTGTTCTCAAAAAGCAAGCTCCAGCTATTTCCCTTTAATTTTCTGCTTGGTTCTGGAGGGAGTTGCAAAAATAACTCGGATTTAAATTTTTAGCAACACAGAAGGCTGGGGGGGGGGGGGGGGGGGAAGCGAGAAAGTAAGTGTAGGCAAAGGGCTGCGCTAAGGTGGAGATGAGCGCTTGCTTCCCGTAGAACACAGAAGCCCGGCAGTGGCAGCATCCCGCACATTCCTGAGTACCTGGCGCACGGCGGACGGGCCGCCAGCCCGGCCGAGCCCGCGCGGAGCCCCGCGGCGGCAGTGCCGGGCCCGGCCGAGCCCCGGCCCCGCCGGGAGCCTCCGTCCCTGCGCCCGCGGAAGGCACGGCCCCGGCCGGCCCCGCTCCGACCCAGCAGCAGAAAGAATGCGAGCTCGGTTTTATACATGCAAATTTTTGCAGCAGATTTAAGAGCTCCGGGTGCTGTGGGGAAGAAATGTCTCTTTAAAAAGCCTCTATTTAAATAAAACAAGATTTTCAGCACTATCTTGTACTTCGCCAGCTCGAAAAATACAAACGATCTTCTGTAATTTGCCTAGGTGTTTTAAATTACAAATATCTTCCAAATCCACACCGCACTTGTACGGAGAGCTCCTTCTAAAAAACCCAAAAAATCCACTAAAAGTGCCGTACACGTACAAGCAGACAAGATCTGAAGCAAGTCTTTGTGCTAGAAAAGACACCTCTGCCAAGCCACGGATGGAAACGGTCAGCTCAGGCTCTTAAAGAAATCAACTGATAGGTAAAAACAATAAAACATAAACGTACCACTAACCTCATAAAGTGCAGCAGTGCTTAAATCCAGCGAGTTGAGGCATACAAGGTAGAAATGGAAATGAAAAAAAAAAATCCAAAAATGGTTTTGTGTTTTTGCTTTTTTTGTTTAGGTTTTTTTTTCCTTTTTTGTTAATTTTCTTTCTCTCTCTCTTTTTTTTTTTTTATTTCAAACGTTCAGAACCCAGCAGACGCTCCGTCGGCCATTTTGGCTGCGCTCCCTCGCTCTCTCCTCTCGCTCCCTCCCTCTCGCTCCCTCTTGCTCTCTCTAAAGGAAGCAGCTTTTTTGTGACCTTCAAATACGGGCGGCTCACGTGACCCCGCGCGCGCTGTCACTCACCGCCCGGGCCCGCCCCGCCCTGCGCCTTAAAGGGACAGCGCCCTGCCCGCACCGGGCCGGCCTCCCCCGCCGAGCCCCGCACCAGGGGGGTATAGTAGGGAGCCCCGAGAGTACGGAGGGCGGCCTAGATGGAGCTGCGCTCTTTAAAACCGGCTAAAAAAACAGCAGCCGGCTAAAAAAACCCAGGAATTATGCTAATTCCACATTAGGGCTGCGGAGCCGACAAGCGGCGGATGGTGAATGTTAAGTCCCTCCAGCCACACGCGCTGCTCTGCGGTGCACCGGGAACACCGACCCCAGCGCTCGCCTGCAGGAACCCCCATTTTAAGCACAACGCCCTCCTGACATAAGGACCGGAGGTTCATGCTCAGACCAAAGTTAATCCAGGCTGTAAGCGGACTGCCCACACCACACGCACGAATAAACCCAAGATCAAGGTCCAGACACAGGAACACCCGCAGGACAGCAGAGCAAACTCGGTCTCTGCCGGCTTGAAGTCTCAGGCTGCAACTCAGCCATTAGGCAGACACTCCACAGCCTCTTCCCAACAATTTCCATAGATAACTGCTCTAACAGCGGCTGAAACAGAGAAGCCCAGCATCTTGTAACATAAAAAAAAAAATATCTGCGGGATGTTTCCAGATGTTACCCTGAATGTGCAGAAACAGTAAAGAATACCGCTCAGCAAAAGGATATGGTGACATTGGTACGATCCTGCTGTGAGGAGACCTGCTCCTGAGTCAGCCCAACACAGGTAGGAAATGCTGGAGCTGACTTTGTAATGGAACCATGCCTGGGGAAGGAGCTGACAGCTCGCTCGGGAAGCTCTTAGGAGCACCCTCAGCATCAAACCCTTAAAATATACAAGTTTTTAATTCTGTACAGTTATGCACCACAACGATGTAGAACGTAAAAAAGCCAAAACACACCTGAACACCAGGAGAACCTGTAACATGTACACCTTGGTACAGACTTTGTGTCTGGGTGCGTGCAAATTGCTTTAAATACGCTACAGCAAGTAAAGTATGAATGCTGCCATCTCAGACCTACAGTTACACTGCTGCTGTGCTTACACTACCTTCTACTTAATCGTTCTGTTCTATATAGCCAAAGATTAAGTGCTGCTAAATCCTTTAGACATAAAACTACTGATAAGTGTGAGGCTAAGTCAGGCAAGTGGGTCCACTCTGAACCTCGTGATTTAATGGGTCTCCCTTACCCTTTGCACTCTTACTTTTTTTTTGTTTGTGTTCCCAGTCCCTGCAGGAATTTCTTCAAATTGATTGTGATCTGATTTTCTTTGCTATGCTTCATCCAGGTAGTAAGCAATATTCTGAGCTGGAGGGAAAAAATCCAATTCCTGACCCTGCACAAGCCACCCTAAGAATCACACCATGTGCCTGAGAGCTTTATCCAAACACATCTTGAACTCTGTCACAGACATGGTGCTTTTGCCAATACCTTTGACAGGAATTCTTTAAGCATCTAAATCACCCATTCATGACAATACCACGGAATGAAACTAACTTGGAGATCCATGTGAGGGCACTCCAAAGGAATTAATTTGAGGGGGGACAGAAGCTGCACATCTTATGAATGAGAACAAAAATTATTAGTATGTATTATTAGTGAACATAAGTCATTGGCCTCTGCAGGAGGCCATGGAAAGCTACTGTGGCTCTGGTTCTGATGTGTTTTGCTCCAACCCTCATAATAAGAAATACAGAAACTCAAACGGGGATTCTGCCACCGACAGGATTCCTTCAACAGGACTACAGGCTGCACTGTGACCATCTGTCTCTGCAGGCTCAACAAACTCTGGCAGTAGCTAATGTCAGCTGCATTCTGGGGTACTTAATGAAATAGAAGCAGCTGGATATAACTGCTCAGGTTGCTCTGCCTAAACCAGAGCAGAGAATTGCCCTGCTGGATGTAGCAAACTGGAGTGTTTTGTGGCTGCTCTAATCCAAACATAGCAATTTAGGAAATGTGGTGAAAACTCAGGGAACATCTTATTTGTGGCAAAACCCAAAGAGAACACCACAGTCACTCTAAATTCCTAATGACAAAATCCAAACCAACTGCTAGGCATCCCATTCACACAGTTTCATAAAAGCAAATGTAAATTCACATCTATGAAACAGCTATCCCCTCCTGAAAAAATACATCAAGTACTGCAGCTGCATGTTCTATGCATGTTCACACTGAGTAAGACAGTATGCATTAAGCTACAGACAATTTTATTTCTTCTCAAAAGCCAAATTGTTTTACTGAGACCTATAAATCCTCTTAACTTCACTAGGGTTTGCCAACTCTCCATTCTGAAGTCCTGGAAGCCTTTACTTTAAGGAGATGATAATACTGTAGTGAATTTCAGAAGCAAGAACTCACTTGAGTTGCTGTGTATCCAAGTTGAAGTAATTGCCATAAAATTTCACCTTGCCTATGTTCTATTGACAAAGCTTTTTTTAATCAGAAAGTAAGCAAATTATTAGTGAACCAAAAATATTTAGAGAAGCTAGCATGGGTAAATCTTGAATAACTGTATCTTTAAGTAAAATTTTTTCCACTAAACTACCATTTCAAAAGGCATCAATTCTTTACCTATTCTTGTTAGCATATTGATTAAGATGGCTAACAAAAAGGTTTTAGGTTTTTGTTTGATTTGGGAAGCTTGTTGAGTTTTATTTGTTTGTTATGCATCAGAGTAGTTCAGAAAACAGTGGAGTAGAGCATAAATGTACACACAGCATATCCAAAACCTGCACCTTCCTTTTCAGAGGGCAATTGCATTTCAAAAACCTAACCATTAATTATTCTGATGCCAACAGGCTGTTAATGGCCAATGTTAATAGGTTATAGCCTTGTTATGTGCTACTAACTTATCTGATTACAAATAGTTCATTTCTAAGCTCCTTCCATCTGAGGATCATAAAGCACTTTAAAATCTTTAATGAAGCCTCACAGTGCTCCTATGAGGACAGTATCCAGTATGAGCAGACATATACATGCACGTTAAGAGAGATGCTTACAATCATGGATTCCCTGCACAAGTATCTCAACTGAGACAGGAGAGCAATAGGTTTTTCAATTCATATTAAGCTGTATTGTGGTTCTAGTAAGAACTCATTCTTTTTGATGACCTATCAATAAGAATCAAGCAATTAGGCTTCAATATTATGTACACAGACATGCTCCGGTGTCCACTGGAACTGAGGCATCCACACCCTCCAGCTGTCGAAAAGGAGACCTAGTCTGTCTGACCTGTAGCTCTTTACTCAGATTTAAAAGGATCTGAGTTCATCCCAGTCCATATGCAAAGCTCCCTCTTTCATGAGCTGGCATTTTGTTTGGGCTCAAAGTCCTACTTTGAAGGCTGCACCCTCATCGTCCCAACACTGGACCTCACCCACTCAGCTTTTTATACTGCCTATACACCCATGGCAATAAATATGAGACTTATTTTTTTCCGCAGAAAGTTCTTCATAGCTGATACTATGACAGTGGAAAAGTCAATTAATCTCCTCCTAACACAGCTCCTCTGCAGAAACCTCAAATATTAACAAGTTTCTCATAGCATGAATGCCTTGTCACCAGCTGTCCATTCTACTGCTGTTGAAGTTTGACTCCTCAAATATTAGGGAAAAAAGGCAGATTTTCTTGCCAAAGTGAACTGAAGCCTATGTGCCCTCTACCCTACTGCAGCTCATCAGTTTGATTTCTCCTGATCTCCCTCTCCCAACCCCAGAAGTGAGGTGCAGCAAGAGATGCAAGATAATTGGAGGCAGATTACAGATTACTCACCAGCTCCCCAGCCAGTCCCCAGCAGTCCAGCTGCTCGGGATTACAATCCCACCAAGCATAACTCTTCAAGCTAAAAGGGATCAGAAAAGTGCCTGCCTTTCCTGAGATCAGGCTAAAAGCATAACTCAGGGTAGGGATATGTATGCAAGGACTATGTGTCATAGTTTCACAATTTCTAATAATAAAAAGCAAGCCGAGAACCCTATAAATTAAGAAATAGAATTAAAAGTCTTAACTTTTCATTGTGTGCTCTTAAAGCTACCATATGGTTTATTTCAAGGGAAACAATATTTTTTCTATTAAAAACAGTCTCAGTCCTGGATACTGGATGTTTCAGATCACTTTTAAATTATTTTCTCTAATTAGAGATGCTGAGGCCCAACACTTCTGAAAATTGAAGATGATAGCTAATTCTAGCTGTACCAAGATACTTTTTTTCAGTCTTCACAGCAATTTCACCTAAGCCATTGTGCAAGAATGATGACCTCGCCTTCAGGAGTGCAAAACTTTCAAGTGTTCAAACAATTTTCAAGGACAAAACACTCACCGTAAGGAAAACTAGGGGTGTTTTTGGGGTCCTACCCTTCCACACTTAGTAAATAGCGAGATATTTTATGCTGCAAATTTGTGAAAACCAAACTGGCAATGGTTTTTAATGATAGTAATCAAAAGTATAATGTAAATAGTTTCTTCAGAGAAAAATACCATTACTAAAAGCATCCAACAAAGGAAAAGCTTGTTTGGTTTCTGAAAAGGTTACAGAAGCTTTTGCATCCCTTACACAAAGGCACTTATCAACACATTTTAGGGATTATTATTACTATTATTATTCAAAACTTGTATTGCAACATTGCTTTGGAGTCATACTAAGCTCAGACCTCATTCATATTTTGCAAGGAACAAAAGAAAGAATACAAGGTCTGAAAACTTCAGTTTAAGAATGACACATGACTTTAAACCCAAGCCAAGTTCTGATCCTATACATTAATGAAGTACTCAGGAAAAGATAATGAGTCAGAAGGAAAACTTTATTCACCAAATTTTGCAAACACTTGTTTTTCCACCTAATTTTTCCTCAATCTGCTGCAATACTTTCCCTCACTGTTCAGCCTATAAATAATCTACCACTAAGCCTCCACTTCTTCAATTCCCCAAATGCCCTTTCCAGACTGCAGAAAGAGAAAGCTTTCAATCTGCCTTTTAACAAAGTTGTTGGGTGAACAACAGAACTGAAAGCTCATTTCCTACGAATCTCTGTCACACATCACTGCACCTCTACTTTCCACACTAATCCCAGCTTCCTGCACAGCCAGTTCTCCTTTGATGCCAAGGTTCTAACAGCATATTGAGCTCTATGCAGAGCTCTTCCCATAAATTGTTTTCGCCTCTTTCAGTGTCTGGGCAAAAACTAGCATATACTGCAGCTAATCCCAAAACACACACATGATTAGCTGCTAGAAGACATAAGCAGAACAGATAATTATTTGTCTTGTCCTGAAACCCTTCTGTTAGTGGAGAAATCAATTTTGGTCTCTTCTCTAGGAAGCTACAGAAGTTTAATATATGGATAATTGTATTATAGTTTCTTGCTTCTCTGCCTCACTTGACCAGAACTGGACAACAGACTCCAAACTTATTTGGGAAAGATAAAAACATGAAAAGCCATTGCATGAGACTTAACTACTCTAGGAACTGAAAGAATTGACCCCCAAGATCATCTCCTGCCCATGATTATCTACATCTAAATGCTGATCAAGTCTTTATATCCATATCCTCGGACATAAAATAAGTACTTTCCAGTAACATCACATGCAACAAAATTTGTGTAGATTAATATTCTTAGAATTTCTTTAACCTGCTAATTATCAACCCAGAAGCATTGTGATTTTGAAGGCTATAGTCCTATCCTAACAGGTTCCTAAAATCTTATAAACTGCCAAAATATCAATGAAATGGGAGACAGTTATCTGTTTAATGCAATTATATGAATGAGAGTGAAAAGAGAATCACAGAATGTTCATATTGGTTCATATCCCAAATATGGTTTTGCTCAGAAGGGTCCTTTAAAGATCATCTGGCTCCAACCCCTCTGCTGTGGGCAGGGACACCTTCCACCAGAGCAGACTGCTCAAAGCCCCATCCAGCCTGGCCTCAAACACTTCCATGCATCTTTCAAATGCACAGACGTTCACAGAAATGGTATAATATGCCATCCTATCCACAGACACAGCAAATGTTGCTTTCTAATTGTTATTTACAGCATGCAAATTGCCATGCCAGTTACATGACTGATCCAACTGACTTTCCATCAACCATTGCTGTTACTACAAATTTCAAAAGGAATAGTGATTTCATTCATTAAAGCCTTCCTTCACCCTGTTTAAGCCTTGGAGCTTTACAAATTTAAAAAAAACAGCAAGTTTTTCATCTGACCAGGATAGAATATTTAAGAAAAAACTTCTTTCATGTCTACAAGAACTTTACCACAACAGGACCCCTTCTTTATACGGTGCCTTTAGACATGCTCCTAAACTCCACTAAAACCAGATTTCTTACAAATACTTTTAGGATATATCAGAAAAGACAAGGAAGATTTTTGGACTGGAAGTCTTATTCTAGTTCAATCTTTTTTTTTTTCCTAGCTAAAAAGAGGCTGTGCTGTGCTTAGTGGTTTTTATTGTTTTGAGTTTTTTTAAAATTTATTTTTGGTGAGATAGCCCACTATCTTGCTACAAATTTTTCTAACTTGTCTTTAGTTTTAGCATGGGGAGTTCAATCACTGGGCCGGAAACCTTGTGAGCAAAGGAATTTCTGGCATCTTGGTTGAAGCTGGCACCAACCCATTTTCCTTTGTTCTCATTAAAGGAACCATAATATGCTAAGTTAAATAATAATAATAAAAGCAAGCCAGACCAAAACAAAACACCAAAAGTAAAAGCAGAATATGAAAACAATGTATTTTGAGTGGATTACTGTAAGAGAGGATTTCTCTAATTTGACTTTTTTTTTTTTTAATAAAGCACTATTTAGTGCTGCAAAAATCTATAAATGGATCTTTCCAAGTGACTTGAACATCTTCCCTGAGTAATTTGCCTTCATGTATAGTCCTTCAGTTTGAAATGTCAGGAAAGGAACAGCTGGCTATCCAGGCAGAAAATTCTACAAGCTGTAACTGTCACAAATATTCAAATGCATGCAGTAACCCAAAAACCAGTATGACTCCCAAATATTAACAGCTTTGACTTAGGGCAAAGAGTCCAGCAAATTCAATCTATTTAGGTAGGAGAAAAAGAAATCATAGCGGCTCTCCAGATCACAGCATGCCAGAGGAGCAATGCAGCTTAAGACCTGCAAAATATCTCTGTAAACAAGTTTTTAATTCATACCATGTTTACCACACAATACAATATTTTTAGTCATACAAAGTAAGTAATATCTTTTCCATGGAAATAAAGAGCTTGCTTTTTTTCCTTACCTCCTTTTCTTTAACCAATAATGGTCACTTCATCAAGGCATCTGCATCTTAGAACTGTGACCATTTACCTGTCTCTACTTTAACCTCTGGTATACCTAAGTCACAGTACATAGTCATCAAAATTCCTATTTTTTCCACACAAACAAAAAGACATCACAAACTCATTTACATGACATAAAAGCAGTAGTGCTTTTTTCCCCCTTTCCTTCCTTCATCTCCTTGAAAGGAAGAGTCAACCATTTAACCATTGTGGGTATACACACAAAAAATACCAAAAAATTGATGATTTTTTTTTTGACAGAATGAAGCAGAGAAAAAAGCAGTGAGCATCTTAAATTTGATGCAAAAAGGGGAAAAAATTTTAGGACTGTAATTCATACACATTTATGATGCCACTGACTTGTGCTAGCAGTCCAAAACCTAAATCCTTAGCAAATCAAAATTAGTGGCACTAACTTGGTGTAGGCACTACAGAAATTCATCTAAACTGTATTTTTACATTAAGAATATAGACAAAATGCTAATTTAGACAGGACTCAAAATTATTAAAAGCCCATTTTAGAATCGTATTTAGGTTGGAAAAGACCTTCAAGACCATCAAGTCCAACCATCAACCAGCACTGCCAAGTCTACCACTACACCTTAGATGATTTTGCTTGCTATTCTTTAAGTCTGTCAACTGACTCCCATGGTAGGTGTCATCCAAGAGCTGCCATCTAAATAGCAACAAAATGCTGAAAAGAGAGCAATGTTCAGCCACCCATATAAATGATATATTGGAGGGCAGTTATCCCAGCACCTCCTGAGGAAGTTGGCAACTTTGTGAGAGGGAACAAAGGAACAGCCACTAATCAAACAGACCTAAAAGCCCCCAACTCCTTGGACAAGGAACTCTGGATGTCAATAGAGTGTCCAGCAGATAGTTTTTCCTGGAATTCCTAGAAAGGGACTAGAGGACAGGAGTAGGTGGAGAAGTGGGTGGTGGTGTCTGGAATACAGAGGCTTTGGGATTTTAGGAATTTGATCAGTATGCAAATACTCTCCCCTTTAAAGTACAGTAAGCTCTGTAAGACAGCAGCGTATCAGGATATCCTCCATTCCACTAGCAATCACAATTACTACTAACTGGAATAACTAGAGATAACAATCAAAGTATCAAGGATACGTGACCCTATGGGTATTTTGCAGTATATCATACTCACAAAATCAAGCAATCTAGAAGGGAAATACATTTTCACTAAGGCAAGTGTGAAGCAGTCTCTTGATCAGATCAGACTGCAAATTCAGAAGCAGGCTCTGTGCACTTCCTAACAGGACAAATGCAGATCTTAGGGTGTGGGGAGAGCCCAAACAAACTAGCCTGTTTCTCACCACAAGACATCTGGAAGAGAGCAGCATAAAATCCTCAGCAAAGAAGTGCCAAAGCATTCACGCTTAGAGTGTACACTGCCCAAAATATTTTCCTCTCAATATTCCAGCAGCGGTGTAGACTAAACACATTGTGATAACAAGTGGGAACTTCGCTTCCAAAGTTGACATTTTCTGTGTGACTTCCTTTTTTTTCCTTAACGGTCGCTCATCTGGCTTCCGTTTCTTTCCACGTATTAAGAAAATACTTGCAAAACAGCAGTACATGAAGCTGTAGGCTAGCTGAGGTGTATGAAAGGACTGTATTTGTTCATGATTTTAAAGGAAAAAAAGAAAAGATAAAATCACTGAGGACATGAAATGTGGAGTCTTAAAAATCATGAAATGACAACTGAAAGCCTTTTCAAGTCTAACTTTCAGAAGCAAATGCCTAATTTTAAAATAGCTTTGCTTAGAATACTCAGACAAGAGTCTTCCTATGGGTAATACTTATAATTTTAAGTACAAAAACTTCAAAACATTTAATTATAATACTGAACTAGTAAAATCTGGAAGACAATGAAGCTTTTGCCATTTTCAAGTGCTTGTGTATAAATTCCGCATATTGTTCAGAAGTACTACATTGTAAGGGTGCAAGTCAGCTTTTGTAACTTTTTTGACTTACAAGTCAAGCTAAAACACAGCTGCCTCTACAGATACAGATTTCGCTCCTGTCTTGTTCATTTCTACCTACTCAATTGCAAAACAAAGGACAATTCTTTTCTCTATGCCTCAGGGCCCATTAAACACACAGGTAAACTTGCCTTCAAATGCAAACTTGTCCTGTCACTCACTCCACTGTATGGACTAAAAACATCTGTATAGTAGGAAGGTGATGAAAATACTCCTTAATCCTTAGCTGGACCAGTTTTCATTTGGTTTTAGTTTAATGATCTCACACCCTTAAATACCCTATCAAATCTCTAAGGGTATAAAGAAAGAAGTTAGAACTCTCCTACTGACATGCCAGTATCAGAGCAAGCCTGAGTTACCACTGGCTCTGAAGCCCAGTCTGACACACAAACAGAACTGCAGCAGCCTGTGGCAGAGAGGTCTGCCATGGCCAACACAGACATCCCACATCTCCCTGTGGGGACTTGTTAGGATCCCAGGCAGAGGACTTAAATGTCTGGGGACATTTCTTTAATGGGCTAGTTATTCTACACACAGAGAACAATCAGCAATATAAAGACAGCTATGCCTTTACATAATTCTTGAATGTAATTCAAGAAATAATAAATTGCCATTCATTTCACAGAATTTGGGTTGATACGCAAATTTAGGTACCTCAAAACTAAGTTGATAATCTGAATTAGGATTTGGATACTACTTTGAAAATCAGAGCATGAATCTTCTGACAAAAACCAGCCTCTGCTGAGGTCAGTACTGCCAGTAAATTTAAAAAGTGTAATGGCACTCAAGGCAAGCCTCAATATCTTCTGTAATATTGAATGTCCTTAAAACATCAAACAAATCCCCTGTTACACAAGCTTTTAGCTAACTGCTTACATTTGGTAAGAACAATGTTTTATCCCAAAGGAACAGAAGCTATGCTAGGGACCACGTGGAATTTCAACCCTTCAAAAGAACTTTGCAGCAGTTCATAACAATGTCTATCATTGTCACCAGCCCAACCAGACAACTTCAGGATATACCACTGCAGCCATTTTATAGTTTTCAGCAACACCATAGAAGAATAAGATTGGTTCTTTTGTGCCATTGAAGCAGTGATGTTTACATGTGCCCCTGACATAGCAGGCTGCTGAAAACAAAGACTGGCCTGTAAACTGGCTTCTTGATTTCACTTAGTTTGCCCACAGCAAAACTAAGCCAGGGGGAGGGGGGAGCTAGTCTGCTGTATAAGTGAACATAGGGGTAAGTTTTAATGAAGACTGGGCCACGTTCAGATACACACATTCAAAGATGAAAGGCAATGATCATAAATTCTTACTGAATATTAGGAAATTTTCTTCACTGTGAGGGTGATTAATATTGCAACAGACTGTCCAGAAAAGCTCTCGAATAAACCTGAGAAGCTTGATACAACTCAGAAGTTAAATCTAACCTTTAAACTGGCCCCTCCATCCCATCCCCCCTCTTTGGACACAGTACTGGACAAGATGGCTTTTGGAGTCTGTAATTCCTGTTTCCAGGTTAGGCCAATTTAGCTACTATTTTCTTTTAACTGTAGTGTCACACAAATCTGTGAAGACATTGAACCTTCCTGCTGAAATGTCAAAGAAAAATAAGATACTATTACCAAATGTTAAACAATTTTGTGATGCTCAGTGGTTCCAATCTCATCCTGGTATTACTGCAATTTTGGAGGGCTTCATTAAAAACCCTTGCCTCAGAATCAGTATATTAAACTATCAAGCCAGAGAAAAGCCTATTCAGTAGGTCTAACCAATGACACTTCCTAAATTACAGAAATTATCTTGTTTTGATACCTTTCTTAAAATGTGAATCACTTCCAGATGCACAAATTGCCAAGAGAGATGAAGAATTTTCTCTCCCATTACTACAAAACAGCAGGTAAGGAATAGCCAGCTGAGGCACTTCAAACAGCAGTAGCAGCTTGGCTTACCGTCCTACTGAATGTGAGTATGAACTTGGCTCACTTTTTGTCTGAACAGCTACTGTCAAACAGACCTCTCCATGTGCCAGTTAGGAAGAGTAAAACACTTACATTTATCTTATAAAGAGGAGTAGTTTTTCATTACCCAGTCCCTTTCACTCATTAAGGTGCATACATTTCTGGTTGTGACAGCAGGTGGTAATTTATTAGCACAAGAGAGTTGCTAATTAATGCTGCTAGAGCTAGGAGCAGAACCTCAATTTAAGGACTTCAGCAGAATTCTTCTTCCTGCCCCATGCTCATCAACAGATGTTTGACTGTTTTGAAAAGATGTTTCTGGATCCCATTTGCCTCTTAATCTTTGCTCCAGCAGTAGCAAAGTAAAAGCCCTATTACAACTGATAAGGGCACTACAGGCTGCTGCCATCTAAAATGTAAGTATTTTGTGGGGGGAGATAATATTTACTACCTAAGCATGCCAGCTCAGGTCAACCTCTTTGTAATGAATGAAAATATGAGAGAATACCTCTAACAAAATGTTCACCTGTAATTAAACATAATGACATCTTTCTTCATTGGGAAGGAAGGAAGGAAATGGGTTTCTTACCAAACATATTAGCCACATAAGAAAATTATATGACTAAGCATAACATACAGTTATATCCCATGCCAAACAGCTAAGAAGGGAGAAGGTTACAGAGTACATAAAAACTGGGAAGTAACAATTTATCAAGGAGTCGCTGGCCCTCAGCCAGAGCAGGAGCACGGTGTGAGATGGCCAGGATCCGCTCCAGCAGCCCCAGCAGGCTCACTTCTTCTGAAGTTCAGCTTTTAGCATAAATCACTTGACTGTTGCACAACCATGACACATGCACTGCACATAAACTGCAAATCTTTCACGGGACTGAGATGACTGTGGCCATTCTATTTCTCACTTGTACTAAGGATGTTAAATAGGTAACTTCCTCATAATTAGTTTAAATTGAAATAAATTCTATCCATATTGTAAAAGATCAGTTGAAGATTTCTGAAGCCCTTGTATACAGTTTAACCAGCTAATTCCTTCCCATAAAGGCATAAAGGTGACTGGTATCAGAAGACAGCACTTCTCAGGTATCACCTACAGCTCAATTAAAAATCTTAAAATGCTGTAACTTCAGTATCTGTCCAAAAGAACTGTCCAGTACAGCAGAAAAAAGGCTCACAACATTGCAGCAGGGTTGTTTGTTGTTGCTGGGTTTGTTTGCATTTTTTGTGTGTGTGTTTGTTTAATACTAGAAGGCAAAAATGCCAAGTTTTTATCCCTGAGTCAAACTGGGGAAATAATCTGTTTCATAAAGTGCCAGAAATCATCCATGGATGCTGGCTCCTTATATTCAGTTTTGAAGCTATACTTTAGCAAAGGAAATTTCACATGAAACTGGGGCTAGGTACGAACTATTGCATCCACTGAAAGTCTCTCAGAAGCATCTTTTTATTTCTGTTCTTTCATTGTCCAGTAAAGCTTTGAACCCATAGAAATGCAGATAAATAGTAAGAAATTTGCAGGGCTTTCCTAGGAGGTCACAGTGGTAGACTACTCTGGAACTCTGGTGCAAGTTCACTCCCACGCTGAAACCATACCTTCTGAACACTTCCTCAGTAATGTCAGTGCAGAGCTACCCAGATCAGGCTGCCTAATGAAAGGCAATTAAATTACAATGGCCAACTTGCCTGAAAAATAAACTAGAAGCAGTCAAAGAAAAACCATTCCATCTGCATAGCTGTAGAGGCAGTAAGTTCTACTAAGTCTAAGGACAGCTGGAAAGGGAAGGAAGCATCTTCAGTGGATCAGCTATTTCTGTAGAGAACATTTGAATTAGAGACTCTACATTCAAACTTAGAATGTACCTTTCACTAACAAGCTCCGATTTTATTTCAAGCCAACTAGGAGGACAACAGTAGACATGGGTACACCAAATCACAGAATCACTGCAGATGGATGGGATCTCTGGGATAATCAGAGATAACCATGCCTTTGCTCAAAGCATGGTTAACTACAGCAGGCTGAAGTAGAATTAGGGTTGTGCTCGGCTGAGTTTTCAGTCACTTAAAGGGCTATGAAGGCACAACTTTTCTGGGTAACCTCTTCTAAAGGTCTGATCATGTTTAACATTAAAAAAAGAAACTTTTTTTTCCCCTTGTGTTTGAGTGGAGTTTCCTGTATTTCAGTTTATGCCAATGGCTTCTGGCCTCTCCACATGGCCCCACTGTGAAGAATTTGGTTCCATCTTCCTTAGTCTCCTCATCAGATACCTATACACATGATAATAATATCCTCCCCAAGTTTTCTTATCTCAAGGCTAAACAGCTACAGCTTTCTCTGCTTCTCCTCTGTCAGATGCTCCAGAGCTCCTCTCTGTCCTCTTTCAAAAACCCAGTCCAGTATGTTGATGTCCAGCTAATCCCCACTGCAAGTAAGTAATAATACAAAGAAGTAACTTCAGATTTTTTTCTTCCTTCTCTTACGACAAAAGGTAAACTCTGTCAAGGCAGACAATTTTGTTGGTTAGCTGAAAATTTGATACTGTGGGTCGAGAAATATTCAAGTGATTGATTTAAATTTAAGAGCAATACTCACAATTGAATTTTGCTGGCATTATGCTACTATTAGTTGCATAAAACAACTACCTTCAACTCTTTGTTGCATTACTAAAATTGCACCTTTAGACTTGAATCAAAATATTATTAAGAATGATACTCCTACAGCAGAATCTGTACAACAAGGTTCCAGATGCCACCTGAGCACAATTTTATTAGTTAAAAATTAAAAATACCACCTATCACTAATCTCACATTCTTTAATAACCAGAGATTTCAAGAAGAGAGATAATGTTTCAAGCCACTTGAAAAGCTCCAGTTAAAAATCAGATCAACTCCAAAGTAATTATAGTTTCCACTTGCACTTAAAATAAGACACCTAACAAACACAAGGCTATATCAAATCCAACACAACATCCCTCATATTATTCACTATAATAATGTATTTCATTAAACTACTAGATATATAAAGAAACAATTCAGAAGAGCAGAAATATAACTCCTACTTTTTATTTCTGCTCAAATTTTTCTTCTGGAACTTTCTGAAAGTTTCTACTTCAACAACTTTGGTATCTCTTGGTACCACAGTAAGTTGCTCAATCTGAATAGATAGAAATAATAACAATTACTTTGAGAAGTTTGGCTCATGTCCATGATGGAAAGAATGTGCACATTCAGCATTAGAACTCTGCTGACCTCAACTTGCCTACCTCAGAAATGGTTTCTCACTGTCACAGATGCAGTGCACTTACAGTTGCCAGCTTATCTAGGAGGCAAAGTAGACCTTCACCCCAAGCCACATCCCAGCCTTTCTGCAACAAGTGTAGTGAAGATCAACAAGAAATTCTCATGAGGAGATATCCAATTAGGCTTAGGAAAAAAAGAGTTCTATGATCTAGATTTTCCAAAGGCCACCTTCCTGTTCCCTCCAAATGACAGGAAAAGAAAAAAAATTAATTATGGTATCAAAACTGAATTACCATTGCATTAACTAATGAAAAGAATATGGAATACAGCCATCATTGAAGTACTTCTAGGATAAGGCTCTGTTCTTCCTATCTGAACAAAAACCCAGGGAAAAAGTTAAACCAGTTTGGATTTCAGTTTGAAATCATATGAAAAAGCCTTTTCCTAACAGAAATCAGTGATTTTCTTCTCTGATCAAGCTGCTTTCCCTAAAGCTCTGTGTACCAGCATCTTATATTGTTCATCCTCAAAAGAGAGTTTTGTTTGTAATTTTTGATCTTTTATTAAAATGCATTCTAAAGAAATAAGGCTCAAAGAGGACCAATCTGCCACATGCACACCAAAAGGAAGGCCCTGGTTCTTTAATATTTCACATTATTTCAGCGAAGAGCAGCTGTATAAAAACTTCATGTACAAACTTACTACGTCAGTGCCAAGCTTCCAGAATGATTATCCCTTTTACAACTATTTCTGATTCATGTGTTGAAATTGCAATGCATATTTCTATGCTTTTACATTTAAGGCAAATCAACATCCTGCCTCTTTTTTTTTTTTTCCCAGCCACCATCTACTATTATATATATATGTGGATATTTGAGGAATCGAAAGGGTGAGCACTAAGCAACCAACCAATGCTCCCAGCACGCTTAAACGAGAGTGCTTCACACCATTTACTACGGTAAGGCCCTTTTTAAATAAACGTGTGACTCACTGTTTGTTTTCTTCACCAGGAGGTGGAGTCTTGCCATGCCCCTCCATTACAAAATCCTCATGTTCCATCTGCAAAGGCAAGCATTGCAGGTCAGAAATCGGTGGAGCAAAACGCACATCACCTAAAGTGGCCCCTTTCATATGCAACAACTCCAAACAGCCACTTTACCACAGTGGCTGGTCCAGAACAGATCATGTAGTTTCTTAGCAACATATGTACATCTCCAACCTCATTGCTATGGTATCATTTCATAGCACAAATTTCAGAAAAATCTTGCAAGGGAAAAAGAATGGTTTAATGGCTATAGCAGAATACTATCAGTCAAGGTACATACGCTTTATGTTCTGCTCTCTTAAGGGCTTCCCTTGTCATTCTAAGTATTATTTCTACCACTTCTTCCCTATGTATAAAGCAGGAATTTTAAAAAAAAGGTTTATCAACAAGTATAGAAAAGAATTAAAATTTTAGAAGAAACTTAAGCACAGAAAGAAATTGCTGCAAAAGCAGAGTACTTCTTGTGAAAAATAACTTTTCTTTGAAAAAAGACTTTAACTGCACACGAAGCTTAGTTAGCAGGGTAAAAAAGAGGCCTAAGGAAACCTCAAATAAATGCTGTTCCAATGACAACATAAGGTAGGCATTTCCTTTGGCTCTCTTGTTCGAAGATTCCAAGGGCAGTAAGGAAGTCTTATGTTTAATTGTTTGCTTTTAAAATATCAATTTTAGCATAGATTTTTCTTTTGGAGAGAAAGAAGAATTACATTATATTTGCTCATTCATTAATTATGCACTCTTCTTTTAATCACTTAATTCAGCCAGAAGTTCTTGCACAAGTAGCAAAAATATTCTTCTCTTTATATAAAAATTCAACACATGCAATTAGTATTTTATATAAATATCCAGATACAGTTAGCAATGTTCTACTTCATGTGAAGCCAGCAAACAGGTCCCACTGCAATAGTCAGTAAGGCACACAACAAAGAACTGAATCATAATCACACAAATCCATGCCACTACATTGAACTGGAAAGAGGAGAGAAGTGCTATTCAGTCAGTTAAGATAACACAGCTTAGTCAGTCTTTGAAAGGGCAAAAACCCCCCAGACCAACTCAAAATCCATCAGCCACTTCCCCTTGTGCCCCTGCCCTCCCCCAAAAGAGTCAAGCTTACTCATTTGTACATTAATACTTTTGTCAGGTCAAAAATACTTTCAAAACCCCAAAATCTGCATACGGACATCTAACAAGGATACAAGAAATTATGTTATTTGACTGCCCAGGCAGAGCCCTAAGCAAAACCATGAACAAAAGGACAAAGTGTGGAACTGTAAGGTGCCAATGACATCCATAAGACAGACAGTCAATCAAATATGTATAAATTCACATTTGTAAACATGTACCCCCATGTGTCCCAGTCCAAATAGTATTTTAATGTAAAAACAATGTTTGAAAACAAGAAAATTTTTATTTACAGTTATTTAATAACTTGGACTTTTATCCATGTATTCCCACCATATTAGATGCACAAATCTATTTGTACTTCAGTCCATACCTGATTCACAAGAGCTCTAACAGCTGGACTCACACCTGTCTAGCTAAAGACATCCATTCCACTTAATTCTGTTGTTCAAAATGCTGAAACACCAAGTGTGTCAATGGGTAAACTAGTTACAGATTTGTGGCCACATTGCAAAACAGCATGGTTCTGTAAGTGAGAGTAAATGTTTAAGAATTACTCTTACACAGGAGGTGTTTTAGCCTGTTGCTGGTATGAGACAAGTACAATTCACAGGAATGGTAAGCAAGGGAACAGTTTGTGGCCAGTACTGGGAAGATGAAATGCAGCCTTTGGGAGTAAAGAGGCACTACAAACAGCATATTTAGTGCTAAACTAACAAGATTCCCATATAAAACATAAATTCAATATAATGAAGCTGTAGAAAAGGAGGTATCATAAAAAAACCACACACACACATACACAAAAATAATGACAAATAATAAAGGACCTGAGCTAAGAACAAGGTTGTTGGTTCAGGCACAATCTCTTTTAAAACAACTAGAGAACCCTATCTACTTTAAGAAATGTTAAATCAGTTTGCTGTACTTCAGATAGTAGACAGAAGTACCTGAAATTACTAAAATATGCATCATTAAAAACTGTAGAAGATATGGTACAATGGCAGAGACACTCACAAGAAGTTCACAAAAAAAATTAATAACTGAATGAGGAAGTACTCAGGAAGACAAACTATACAATATACAAAATAAAGATTAATTGGTAGTGTTTCATTGATAAATAAAGCCAATGATAAAATTCATCAACACACTAAAAAAAGTCATGGGAAGGTCAAGGAATTGACTATTAGTCAAGTAGAAAATATCTCTTTGAGAATGGATAAACAGCTAGACTTGTAGGAAACATTTGGCTGGTGAGGCTCAGAGGACAAAGTGCTGTATGCTGCCTGAGGATGGTATCAAGTGAAGTGCTGCAGGAGTCTAGGATAAGTCCATTAAATATTTTTGCCAATGCCTTGCAGGGCCAGTAAAGCATATTCTAGCCAGAATTTTAAGATAAAGTTTAACAGGGGTGAAGAGGATCAATCAACAAGTCTAAAGACAGGGCTGCCATTCAGATGGACCTAGACAGCCTGGAGGAGTGGTCCCTTCAGGATTTGTATGAATTCAGACAGGACAAACACAAAACACTTGCACCTGAGAGGCCCTGGCAACAATCCAGGCTGATGAGCGGCTGGGGAGCAGTTCCATGGAAAAGGTCTTGGCACAAAGCAAGCTGATCATGTGCCAGCAGTGAGCCTTGTCAGGAAAGGTCACCAGCATCCCAGGCTTTATTAAGAAGAACTTTGCCAGTAGATGAGGGAACTGATTGCCACCTCTACTCAGAGCTTATTATTCCAGACATGGTCTAATGACCTTCCTTTTGGGCCCCCACAATACAAGAAGTACACCCAGAATGTGGACACAGGAGCCACCAAGATGCTCAAGGAGCCAGAGCACTTGTCCTGTGAGTAAAGGCAGAGGGAGCTGGGCTGATTCAGCCTGGAGAAGAGATGGCTTTGTGCAGACCTTCAAGTGTCTGTACCTACAAGGAGGTCAGCAAGCAGTCAGGCTCACCACAGGGGTACCTGTGACAGGACAAGAAGCAGTGAGACCATGCTCAAACTAGGGAAGTCCAGAATGGACACACGGTAACTTATTTTCACCATGAGGACAGTCAAGGACTGGAACAGATAGCCTAGAGTAGTTTTGCAGTCTCCTTGCTTCGAGTTTTTCATGGACTGACTAGTAAAATCCCTCACAACAGGGTTTGACCTCACAGGTGACCCTGCTTTGAACAGGAGTCAGACTGAAGACCTTGGAATGTCTCTTTGAACCTGAATTTCCCAGCAATCCTATGAACCCAAGAACAGATTCAGTTTAATATTGAGAGATAGCATCCATGAGAAAAACCCTTACTGAATTCCCAACCCAGCAAGAACTTGTACTTCGATCTGGAAAAGTCTAAGAAAAATATCTTAAAAAGTTGCATAATGAAAAAAATGCCAACAGAATAGAACAACCACCAAGAAAAAATAAGTTATGCTGAAGGAAGAAACACTGAAAAGTCTGCAGCAGATCTATAGTATGCCCTCTTTTAGAATAGTGTCTATGAGTAGAGACAATGAAGACTCAAACCCCTTCCATAACACTCCAAAAACATGAGAGCTCAGAGTAGAGAACGGTGCAGGCAATGGGGAGATTTCATATAAATAAAATCCAAAATTTGGCCGGCAAATCTCCCTCAATGCAAGATAACAGCACAGAGGCATACACAAAAAAAAACCCAGCATGACAGTATTGTAAGAAACATCACCCCTTTGCTATTACAATGTAAATAAAACCCTACTCACTCTCAAAAGAGCACCTGTAAGAGGATACACAGAGAAAATGTATTACTAAGCAGACAAAAAAATTAGTTCTTGAACAAATTGCAACACTGAATTTCACAAGTCTTTGCAGGTTTTATGGTTTACGTACCTATATGTGCAAAGATTTATCTGTGTATTAGAGGATTAGAAACAATAGCAGTATAAGCTTTTCTGTTTCTAGCAATGTCATTGCTTTTACAAAGTGAAAGGAGAAGTTATTTATAAAGATCATTCAACAGGCCTGATCCAGTGCAGCAATTTCTGCCTTCCTCTATTTGCAGAGCCTTGATTCTAACTTTCTTTTGTTTGCCTGCATATGTTAAACAATTTGATGAACAGTGATCTCTGTTTTGCACTTGGAATTCTGCAGGTTTTAAAATTTTTGCTAGAAAGTGATACACAGCTTATTTAATGGCCTAAAATATCTAGAATAAGCTCATAAAGTCATACCCATTTACATTCTTCCTGCAACATTTAAAAGTCACTTTATTGGGTAGTTAATCTTAATTCAAAGATATATATCTGACAAAGAGCCTTCTGAAAACAATTTATGAGCAAGTAAAATTCCAATAAAATTCAAAAAGCATTGCTTACATATTCATAAAGTTTGTTCTTAGGCCCGGCTATCTATTAATTAAAGATTAAAAAAATACTTCAAAATTAAAATGCTTAGGCCTTATTTTCCCACTGACAGTAATGACATCATACAGCAGAAAGAACGAGAATGTGGTACTTCAAGTTTTTGACTAAGTGGCTATCTGAGGATGAACTGAAGAGAGGAACAGCACATAAGAGCCACAGTTAGCTGAGAATACTCTTCTTTTTCTCCTCCACTCACAGTTCTTATACAATTCCTATGCACGTTTCTTCCCCACAAGTCTCTCAGTTTCCCTTTATTCTGTCACCACCCCATCCTCTTCAGCACACTTTGAGTCTTTTTTTTAAAGAAATCTGGAGCCCAGAACTCTTGTTAAGTTCCAGCCATCCACAGCAACCAGCAGCCTCACCATCTCTGGCTCATTGCAACATTTGGAAAAGGTGCTGCTCTCTAGGCCTTGAGTCTCTCTTGACTCACTTCCATATTGAGGAAACGCAGTTGTCCTCAATATGTAGAAAAAGAATGGAAGGTGGAGCTAAGACAGAGCTCCTGGATCTCTTGTATTGCTCCCAAGGAAAGGAGAAAAGGTGGAATGGCAGAGGATCTGAAACCCTTTAGCTTCTCTTAAGAGGACTGCAGAGGGAGCCATTGATTCCAAGAGGAGGGATCAAAGGAAGCACACTCCACACCTGTTTCTCCTGGCAAGCAATGGAGAAAGATTCAAGATTCTGGCAGCTGGAAGCAGGAACCAGAAATAGACCCTGAAACAGCAGGGGAGGAATTCAATAGCAAACTTTTTTTTTAAAGGATCTGCCAGTTGTTGAACTCTGTATTTTATTATTCCTAAGCCTTTTTCTCTAAATATCCAGGTACTTGTGAATATCCAAATTTCAACACAAATTAATACATTGAGTGTTCTAAATAATAAAAGACAACCTATTTTATTTAAGAAAATCTATTCAGTATTAGATACTCAATACCTAACTTTTAGAAAATGAAATTTATCATGAGCTTCAATGTAATAAACTATTATATTTTTCTGTCCAGAAGTGCAACACCTGTTACTACAGTTTCATACTACTCTTTCTAAAAATACCTTCAATGAGACCCTAATGGATTTGATTAATGAGTAAACCTTATCTCCTAGATAAAGTCAGCAACACTCTGAAGGGTCAGAAAGTTTCAAGGGCAAAAGCCTCATCTTTCCTGAATCCCCATTCCTAAGATTTTCCTAACAAGATTCAACTCTTGCATTAGCTATCCTAGTCCACCAAAGATGAACTGAGCTTAAGAGAAACCAAGCATTTTCTCAGGGAAAAAAAATAGGTGTTTGTGAGAAATCCTTTACTTACTATGAAAAGCTATTCATTTTAAACAGTCTTCTTGTCTTCACCAGTACAAAGAAATGTACTAATGCAACTTCAGAGAGCTGCTATCACCACCTTTTCCTACTCATTCCATAGTTCCTTTTCAAAGCTGGTTTATTTCCTATTTAAAAACCAAAACAAGCACCCCCACTCCCAACAAACATAAAACCCCCAACCAACCAACTAACCAAACCAACAATTAAAAAACCCCAAACAAACAATCAAAACCCCAAAAGGACTTGAGCCAGCCAGGAGATGAAGACTCCAAACTTTTCACTGACTAGCATCCCAAGCAGACACAACACCAAAGATTTATCTGGCACATGACCAGACTCTGGTGGGCACCAGCCAAGGTCAAATGCTGCTTTCTGCAGGTTGTGGCCATCTCCTTCCCGTGCTTTAAGTGAAAGTGATTTTCACACAGTCTACCCCAGGCCCAGCTTAAGAGTGACAAATCTGATGTTTTGTCACAACTTCTGCTTTAACACCAACGTCCCTCCCAATCATCAGCAGCACCCAGCTACTGTAAACAGGCTATCAGCACTTATTTTGTCTCACTAATAGTTGTTTTAAGGAGAGTTGCACAACCCAGTCCTCGAAATCCAAGCAATTAGTCACTAGTCACTACTGCTAACAGCGGTGGAAGCTGTGATATAAAAAAAGAAATCTCAGGGACCATTTGAGGTCTGACAGAAATGTAATCACTACTAGAAATGAAAGGAAAGCTGAGTCACCTCTCTGCCTGGTTTCATTATAAGCACTTTGGACAAACTGCATTGGGGAAAATTTTACTCACTAGGAACAGATTAATTAAATTTTTAATTTAACTTCTTTTAATAAAAATGCAATTTAGCTGCTAACACTTGAATAATTTTTAGGAATAAATTAGTGTTGAGCTAGCATTTCAAAATACACATAGAATAGTGCAAATTGTTTAGCAAAATTAGCCTCAAAATGTACTTCTTAGATTAAATTTTAAATTCAGTACACAAATGAAAGCATTAAATTTGTGATTTAAACTTAAAAAAAACAAACCCAGCTCCTAAAATGAGAAAGCACCAAGTATTTTTCTGAATCACACAGAGGAAAGTCTTAAAGACAAGATATGCGTGAAATAGTGGCTGAATTTTTGGTCTCCTTCAGAACTTTGTTGTATTGTGCACCATTGAGTAACTAAATTTTCACTTGAGCCTACTTCTACCTTTTTTTTCCCTCCATTTTGCCAAATCATAGTCTTGATATATAAAAATCACCACCAAAATTTGTGAACCTAGCCTAATCAGTATTTCCTTGAAGCTTTTCAGCAGCACCTAGATGGAGCATTTCAGTGTTAATACCACCACACAGTCCTGACTGGTTTTCTGTTAGTTACAGCAGAAGTAAAACTTACTAACATAATCCCTCTGCTAAATCACACTTCACATTCAGAACTCCCTGCTAATCATTTTGAATGCTAACACGCTTAGACCGCAGTAATTCAAAAGTTAATAATCTGCTACTGGTGTTTGTTATATGCAGCTTAATGGTACTTTAACACCTGGCTCACTGAAACATGACATTAACTAGAAGAAATGCCAACATGTTAACAGAAACAATCATTAAAACATGCATCATCCACACAGAACAGCAGGACAGGTTGTCAGAGGGAACTCAGTTCATCATTAATCTATGGAGCTCAGAATATGTAATTTATGCTGCAGCTAAACAAGCACAAAAGCTGCAGCAGTGGTTAAAGACCAGAAGTTTGCTAAGCTTTTAGTTTCAGCTGTCACCAAATAGTCACAAAGTAATTGCAGAAATAACCTATGGCTCACTTTCTATGTAATATTTAAGATGTTTGTTAACTAATATTCTGTGAAATACCCAGCAGCTTAGCATAAGTTCCCTGCTAAGCTTAAGCAGTTTTATAAATACCATGAAAACAAGAGTCACACTTTGGAAATGCTAAACAGGTTGGGATCCCAGCTACATTTCATATTGTACAAATACAAAAGTTTACTTAATAAAAAATGTATTATTTTTTAATGTATCACTAAGCTGTTTAGTATTTAAAATACAATAGCTAAGTATTTAAAATACAATGTTAAAATACAATGTGTGTGTGCATTTATACATTTATAATAAATATATATCTTGCTCTGAAAGCAATTTAAACCACCTAGTTGATTGCAGCAAGATACAGTTCTACCTTATGTCAACCACGGAAGATGTTAAAGTCACTCAAGTCATGGTATGACCGGATATCCAGAAATACCATCTGAAAACTCCAAATCTGAAGCTGCCAAGGCAGCTTTGAATAATAATTCAACCATCTCAGACACAAAAAATGAATAAAGCGTTCTGAATTTAAGCAAAAGTGCTTTTCTTTTCCTGCTCCACTCTTGATGATCCATATTTTACTGTGTTCCATCCATACACTCCATCCATTTTGTATTGTATTCTATATATACATAGCATGGATAGAGCCCAGGAAAATATGACTTTAGTAAGACAAAATAAATCTCCAATTTTATTTAATTAACCTTTTATATTATTCTTCAGCTAAAGAGCAAAAGCATTTCGCAAACCATGAATTCTTGCTAACTTCAGCTACCTTTTACGCTTTCATAACAAAATTTTTACACTTTCCATTTAGGGGACATCTGACCCAAAAGCCCTTGAACAGTTCACCCCCACCAGAACTTTCAGAAGCCACTCTCACCCAGCACAACCCAGTGACTCCATTTAGCCAACTCATTTTACAGTCAATTTCCTATTTATGGTGCAGACACAGATGAACAAGTTATAGTAGTTTAAGCTGACATCTGTAAGTGGCTGATATTCTAATACACACATTGTTAACCACCCTGACACAGAAGAGAGAAAAAATTAACTTTCTCCCACTTGGAGTTGGAAATCTAAATGATGCATTGCCACAAAAGGACAACAGGCATGAACTGCCAAAAGAATTTTCAAAGGCTTAAGAAAGCAGGTGATAATCAGAATCACAGAAAATTAAATTACGCTTTCGCACTGCACATTTAATCACCTTCACTGATACAAATACTGTTTGCAGCTGTTTGTTAGGAATGACTGAAAGTGACATAAGCCAGGCACACACAAATTGGTGATGAAGTTATTATGCCTTAAGACCAGACAGGGAAGCAATAGAAAGAAGAACTTTCTTTTCTGTGTTCACAGAAATCTGTTGCGTGGATTCTAAACACATAGAAACTAACAGTGCCCAAAAAGTTCCTCAACAGCTGGAGGCTGAGAACAAATCTGTTATATGTATATATTAACCCTGCCTTAGGTCTGTATTAGGCATCCACTTTTGATCACTGTCAAAAAGGAGAAGGAATACAGGCTATCCACAACCACAGCTGCTTTCCAGTTTCTCCAGTTACCAGAATGCAAATCCAAACTCATTTTAGTCACTGACACTGCTGCTTGCTTTTACAATTTTTCTAAATTTATCAAGATTATTAAAAAGATTAGCTATCTGACAGACCACCAAACCATTAATATAGCCACTCATCTCTGGAAGCAGAGCCTGGGCTTTTCAACAACTTCCCCTCGAAAAATCCCCACCAAACCTTTAGATGCCATGGGAATATGTTATTTCTCTGGGAATTACATGTGGAAATTGTATCTGTTGAAACCAACCAATATGAATTCAAAGTACCTCTAAATATTTCTTAACCTAATTCCACACTACTGTGTCTATACTCTCCCCTCATGATACACCCTCTTGCCTACTGCTCAAATGCTTCAGTGACTTCAAACAAGTGCAGGAAATGCTGACATGTTTTCAATGTTGCTTTTACCCTTCAGGGGAACTGATATCACACAATATGTTTTTGCAGAATTCCAGTGTCCTTAGTTGTCTGATCATCCTCCTATGTACTCATATGCTGAAAACCATCACTACTATTTTTTACTACTACCATCACAAGAATAACAACCTACACTCTTCCCATCAAACTCACATGCACTTCTTCCACACCTAATGATTGAAAAAAAATTTTGAGGAAGTGAAAAAAATTCATACCCATCTAGTTCACAAAATGAAAAGGAAATAGTCCCTTTAGGGTCATGCAAATGTACAGTCTTGCAAATGCACAAAGTCAAGACCAATGAATTTTACACCTTTCAATGATCCAGCCAAACTAACATTCTACAAATTATTTCTAAAGTAAATTTAAGGTTTTTAAAGTAGGATAGAGTAAGCTTTAATGTCCCTGGCTCAAATTTCTCCCCAAATACCTCTCCCCCCTCAAGTCTGCCATAAGACAGAAAAATTGAAAACACTCATCAATTCTTCCACATCTGTAAGACTTCATATAAAGTTACCAATTATAAAGAACTCTGTCACAATTCACATGGACTACAACCACTGCCAACAATTCTCTAAAGCCAATACCAAATGGAAAGAGATCAAAAGGCAATATTCTGAAAAGCCAGAAAGCCCTCCAATTGTGTGCCAATGGCACACCTGCATGAGAAGAGATGCTTTGTAAGCAAAGGCACAAATCAATTTCCATGACTGTCATTCACATCATAGCGGGACTGTGGGACTGTACCACATAAGCTCTCAAATGCAGAACCACGTTTTCAATCTTTAAGCAAATATCTGCTTTTTTGTCTGCTTTGCAAAGTATTATAAGCTGCTGTAATCAACTGAAGAAGAGATGCTATTGGTTGAGAAAAAACTAATGAGAAAATATTTATGAAAAAGAAAGAACCTTGAAAAGAATGGAAAAGATGAGTTTTTAAAACTGAATGTTTTCTTAAGACTGAAGGGTTTTTTCCTTCAGAAATGAGACACACACCTGCTCGCTGCAGTGACATGCCATGCCAGTACACTTCCTCCACATGAACTGTACGGATGAAAAGACTGGATCAAAGAACACATGGTGACAGTTCTTACAGATCTCCAAGTCACCTTGGCACATGATGGTATTTTCCAAGAGAAAGAAAATACATCATTGTGTTAACCTTCTCTTTTGTGATTCAAAAGCACTTCAGGGTATTTTGAGATTAGAAAACAGAGAGTCATCTTTCAGTTCAGCATCTATATTTTAGCAGTCTTCACTATGGATAAGTAGGTTTCAAATGAGCAATCCATCTTGCCTCTGTAGAAAACATTACACCCAACTGGAAGAATCCTGAACTTGATCCTGAATTTCTTTTAAAATGTCCAAGCACCTAGGCTATCAACAGCATTCCTTCACAAGAGTTCAAGTAGTACTGTCTAATTCCATGTTCTTTTTTGCAGTCCTCAACAATTTTACCTTATTTATAACTGCTTTTTTTTATAGTGAACCCTGATAACATACTGTACACTGGTTTTGGCTGGGATTGAGCTACATTTCTAGATAGTAGCTGGTAGAGGACTGTGTTTTGGATTCATGCTGGAAGCAGTGCTGATAACACAGGGATGTTTCTGTTACTGTGGAGCAGGGCTCACACAGCATCAAGGCCTCTTCTGTTTCTCACAGCACCCCACCAGTGAGCAGGCCAGGGGTGCACAAGAAGCCAGAGGGGACACAGCCAGGACAACTTACCACAACTGTCCAAAGGGATACTCCACACTACATAGCACCATGCTCAGCATGAAAACTGAGTGAGTGAGGGCATGTGTGGATGTTGGCTGGGGCTAACATTGCTCAGAGACTGGCTGGGCATCCACTGTTTGGCAGCAAGCAATTCTTTTCCTTTTGCATCATTTGTTCTGTCACAGGCTTTATTTTCCTCTCCTCTTAGTTACTGGTTTGGTTTTTTTCCTCCCCAAATTATTACACCACTGTTATCTCAATCCACATATTTTCTGACTTTTACCCTTGCAATTCTACCCCTCCATCTCACTGCAGGGACAGGAGTGGATGAGCAGCAGTGTGGTGCTTAGTTGCCAGGTAGGGTTAGACCCCATACCATAATTTTAGCTCTTTGTTACAATGCCTTGAAATTTTGAAATTTGAAGTTATAAACTCACAAGCAGGTTTGCTTGGGCTTTCTTCCCCATGTAGAGAGGTCCAAGCATGCAGTGTTTTGTAAAAAAGTATTTTAGGTTCTTTTTCTGGCCACACTGTTGAAGTTCCAGAGAGAAACTAACCCAAGATTTCCGCTTCCCTTAATTGACTATGCTAATTTATACTTAAAACAAGAGGACTATGCCATAACACTTCTACAAGCTTTTATAACATGTAACTAAAAGGAATTTTAAGTAAATTAATTCTTTACTGAGAGGTTAATGGACTGTTATTTCAATACATGATATGCAAATATTTTGGGTTTGAGATATTCTCCTCAATAGCTGTAGCTTTTTCAGGTTAACTAAATGAAGTTAGCAGAGCATGGAGATGACATCAGTTTCTGTTGTGAAAAATTCTTTGTCCTCCTGGTTCTTAAGCTGCTACATTTTGGGAGAAGCATAAATTATCTTGTTATATAGAATACCTCTCTGCTTTTCAAAGACTATACAAGATACTTCACGCAAAGACTCCAGGAAATTAGTATAGTTGTAAGCCAGCTTTACAAAGACTAGCTGCTCCTACAACTCTTGTTCCAGAAAAATAATGGAAATATACCCTGTGTATCAGGGCAGAAAAATGCTGGAAGCTCCACAGGTAACTCACCAGCAGACATGAAAAATGAAATAACTAAATAAAAAACCCCAAAGCCTACTGTCATGAATCCAATGGAGAAGCAACAGCCACGTGAGTAAACTGTAACCTACTCAGAACTGTCAGGTACTCACAAGAAAGTACACTGAGGTTGAAAGCTCACCTCTCATAACAAGCCAAAATTTTCCAAGAGCACAGGGATTCATTCTGCAGGGAACCATCATCTGAAAGCACCCTGTACCAGGCCAGTGCTAGACTGGAAAACATATTTTTTATAATTACGCTCACAAAGTGTAATTGCAATGTTTATTTCGTTACTGTATGGGCCTGAATGTTTTAAATTATTTAGTGTTATCTGAATTGAAACCCAGTTCTGTATCATTGAGTAGGATTGTAAGCCCCAGAGACACAGGCATCAAGGTTTTGGATGCTATAAGTTTAATTACTTAACTAAGGGGTTTTTTCATTATATTAATTCTAAATCCCACAAAATGAAAGCATCAGCCTAACTTTTGTATTATTGTCATCATTATGCAACATCCACATCAGGAACTCGGCATACCTTACCCATAAATGCATTTAGTGGAACATTCCTGCTTTTAGGAAAGAGAACTCCAAACAACACTGCCTTGTGAATTTTAAGATTCTGTTTATAAATTTAAAAACATCTAACTTAACATAGGCTCGTGTTCCTTTATTCTCAACATGTATGAAGTAAAGGCAGGTGTTTAGATGCTTGAGTCACATACGTTTTAAACTTCTTATCATCTCTGTGTGAATGCTTCAGGATAGAAAAATAAAAAAAATCAAAAAACCAAACACCACAACAAAACACAGCCAGTGCCAACGGAGTTCTGAAGAGTGATTTAAAGAGAAGGCAAGTGCTAGCTCACAATTAGACACCAAGAGGCAAGAAAAGCAAGAATTAACCAGGTTGAGAGCAGGCAGTTTTCAATAATGTAAGGGGAAGAGTCACACTGACAGATATGAACAGTGTAGCAACTTGAAATAAAATAAGGATTAACAGGTGGCCTCAAGACATCTTTTACGTGGCATCGGACAGCGAGACTGAAAAACAGGACAAGCCTCAGTGTCTGTGCCACTGGTTTTGAAAGAGCCAAAGTATGAAAAAGTAGTCTAATTCCTGGCCTATCAATTCAGTTCAATAATTATTTCTATAAATACTGATGAAAACCTTGAATAAAATTACATTTACATAACACCGTACAATACAGAATCTTTCCCCTTCTCCTGTTCTTATTAGGAATTAAGTGTTATTAAACATCCTGTGCAGTCACATTTTTAATCAAAATTTTGTATACCTAGATTTTTAGTATACAAAACATTAAAATGGCAGACCTATATATTTTTCCTCTTTTCCCTTCTACAACACTGAAGCAAAACCACGATTCATCAGTACCTTTCTATAAATTACTTTAGTCAAAGTCCCTCACTCCCTTCTGAATTCATAGGCTTGAAGGAACAGCTACGAGGAGAGTGAGAAAATCTCCATTTAACATGAGCATTTTAATTGCATTTTTTGATAAAGAAGTTTTCTGCATAAGCTCAAAACTCCTGCCAACATTGAAAGAAATCTAAAAGTACTTCAAATCAGGCATAAAATTTTAGCTTCCTCCTGCAATATTTTACAGCAAAGGAACAACTAAGAAACCAAGTTTAAGTATTGCCTGTTCAGTAATCCTTAACTGATGGATCAACCAGTTGAAATCAGTCACAAACAAGAAGTTCAGCACTTGTTGATATTGTCAGGGTCCAAGGTTGTTAATGGAAAAAGCCTAGCAACTGTAAGTAGCTAATTAGCTACCACAAAATATAATTAAAAATAAAAATCATGATCCAAATAATATTAAAGGGTACAGAGTTCCAAGGAGAAACACTGGTTTTCTTTTCCTCTTGTTGCAATGGAGAGGTAGCAGAAGATTTCACTTTGGTATCAGAAGTTTGGAACCAGAATGACCCAGTGCTTCCTGCCTCCCACTAGGCAACTCCAGCAACCATGACTGGGGAGAACACCATGAGGCTCTTGCTTGGATTCCCAGTTCTGAAGAGATCAGTCCTGCAAAATTCCCTTGATTGTACCCCCCTGATGAGCCTTTGCCACCTCATGGTGGTACTCAAAGATTGGACTCAATGATCTTGGAGGCCTCTTCCAATTTAAACAATTCTATGATTCTTTTCTTTTCTTATTTTTTAATAGGAAGAAAAGAGACCCCGAAGAGCCAGAAACCAGACAGCCCACCCCAAAGTATTCTAAAAAGTGAAAGGATACTTCACTGTATGATACTCACTAGCAGGTCATTGGGATAAAATAGACTGCATATTATTATCAATTAAGACTTCCACATCTGCCGAAACTAAATTAATTTTTAAACCCATATGCTCATTTGAAATAACTGACTTCTGCACAAGTTGCTTCCTCTCTGTATAGCACTAACATTAGGCAATGATTGGAATCAAGAGCATGCTATTGACAGGTGCCAGCTGTCAATATAAAAAATAGCATCTTTACCATGTTGATGCCATTTTAAAGAAAGTGTATACAAAATTGAGAACATGAGCACAACTCAACAACCATAATATTAAAAAATTAAATTACTAATTAAATAAAAATGTATACATGAACAACAGTGGTAGAAATAAACACCAAAGTGGGAACTGAGTCCATTGATAACTGTCCTTAAACTTAATTTCCAATGAGTTGCCACTGAGTTTGCCCCTCATTTCAAGAGCTGACCTTACAACTGTCTCACCAGGTTGTTAGGAGTCAAGCAAGAAGATCATTATTCATGATGTCTCACTGCAGGGCTTAAATTTTCTGATCATACCTTACATAGTGTTAATTAGTTTGAAGGCCATAAATATTTAGGCTTTAAAGTGACTTGCTCAGCTCTACATAAGGTATAATATAATTTTTCTTCAAAACCAAAGGAAATCTCCTTTTACCTTCAAGTCTTGACCAGGATGTCTCAAAATGTCTAGGATGCCAGAAAATCTGAGACAGTTATAGACCCAAACCAGTTTACAAGCATACAGCATGACATATCATTTGTTTTCCCCTCTATGATAGAATCTTCATGTAAAATTTAGGTTATTTTCAGACTGGTAGGACAAAAAAAAATAAATTCCTGCAGTATCCAAATCTTTATATCCTGATATTCATGGTATCTCCACAGAAGATAATTTTGCTCTCATTTCTTTCAGAATACTTCATTTAAGTATACCTCATGTCTCCTGCCTGAAAAAGTTGGGAGTGGTGAGGAGGGATGGGCGAACAACCTCACAAAAGGAAAAAACTGAACTACATTACTGAATATCTAAAATGGTATTTCATAGGAAAATGTATCGTTATGAAAAAAGGTTACTAGATCATTTAAACATTTGTAAATTAAGGGAATAATTTCAATGATACTAGACAATATAGTGAATATAATTTGCCTAAAATTTTCTAGGACAAACTTTCAACTGTTATAGATACAAAACTCTCCTGAGACAAGGAAAGAGAATAATCATTTACAGACTGAAGAAACACTGAAAAACAGACTTCAGTGAGTAGTCCTGTACATCACAGAATGCAGAGAAGAACTAGACGCAGTCATGACTTTTTTGCTTAATATTCACTGATCCTATATAGCCATTTATTAATAACACTAAATATCAGATGCACAATTCCTGATCTCCCACAACGACAATTGTTTCAAAGCAATACTTCATACACATTTAGGTATTTGAAATCAGTATAAAGAATCTGATTTTAAATTTAAGCTCATTCAATTTTTGGAGCAGATATACAATATTCACCATTATATCCAGAATTAAGTATGCCAAAGAAAAGCACACCCTTCACTGGAGGAAAAGACAGTCACTTCCATCTACTTCCTGCCACACAGGCAAAAAAAAAAAAAAAAGAAAGCTGTGTATCCATAAATATACACACAGGCACCTGTTTGTATACACATAAATGCCTGTTCACACACACAGCAAAGATCCTCTCTGTGTGGTGAAAAGAAGGCACCAATAGCTGTGCTATAATCAGTAATTAAGTGCACCATGATGTCTCCTCTCTCATGTCTATTCCCCACTGAAACCTGTAATCACATCCTTGTCAAAAGATGTGTTCAATAGCCTGGATTGCTGCAAGTACATCCACTGATATGTTCTCATTTTTCAGCCCCTAATCTAGAGCCAACCTTCCTTCAAAGCTATTTAAAATGAACACAACTCCTAAAGTACATGCAGCACAATTGCCAAGTCCTTTCTCTAGTAATTACTTACTAACTGACTTCCTAACTTGGTGCTTACAGCTAAAAAAAAGTTTTTTTCTTATACTCTAAAACAGTGAAAGCATCTCTCCAAAGGTCTACCTAGAAAACAGATTTTAACTTTAGTCTTTTAGTTTTTAATTTCTCAGTCTCACTCTTACACAAAGCTACAAGCAAACTAGCAATGATTCAGATTTTTGTGAAATGTAGGGAGCACGTTTTAAACACAGATCAGTCGCAAGGTTGGCACTAACTCATTGAGCAGTCAGGACTATAAACTGTATTTATAAACCTTCAGAAGAGTATGCCAATGACCATGTTATTATGAAAACCAAAGTAATTCACACCTTAACATCTGCATCTTCAGGAAGAAGGCAAAAAGCTGGACACAGCATCGTGTTCAACAGAACACTTCACACTCTCCTGTCCCAACAAGGTATGCTGAGAATCAGAGGTGCCTTCAAAAGCAACACAATCCAGTCTCACAGCACATGCTGGCACGTACAAGGAAACAAGCAGCAGCACACCTTCAATATAGGTCAGTCAGTAATCCACAGACACCAGCGCCTGCACCTAAGGGCCCCCATGTCTAATACCTTAAATTAGTTCAGAGAGTGGGTGGGTAGGAAAGAAAGTCCTTCCAGTTATCACAAATTAAATACTATCAGGGTTAGTATCTTTTCACAAGTTTTCTCTTTCCTTCCTGGAAGTGCTTGAAAACACATGTTCCAATCCTTAGTGGGTAGCAAAACGCCTGTCTTTCTAAAGATTTTTCAAAGTTTAATTTTTTAAGCATCTCCATGACAATAAATAATAAGCATCTACATGAAGTTTCTTATTAAAAATACCAGCACCAGTCAAGGTTCACTCCATGTACGCCCCCCCCACCCCTTTCAGCCAAACAAGCTTTTCTTCTTCCAAAACACAGTGGCATTTACCTCACTGACCTTGGGACTGCCTTCCTCCAGTATTTCTCCCTCATCAGTTTGCATGGGAACAGGATCTGTGCAAAGCTCTGCAGAAATGCAAAATACTGCCTAAAAGATAAACAAAAAAGATATATTTTAAAAACAATTCTTTTTCCGCCTTTAACAAAGTTTTGTGAGATTGCAGCATACATAAACTACTAAATTCTAGGCTATGACCTTTAATGCTGCCATTCTGCATATATTTGCTGAAATTACATTTTACACAAATGAGAACTGCTATTCAGAATAAGACAAAACTACTTAATTAAAAGAAAAAACCCACTTAATAGTAATATCCTCCTTTTTTTTTAACTTTAAAATGTCATTGCTGAGTACTTAATGTAGTCACTGATTTTACTCATTAAAGCCACAGTCAGCAAGGAATGATCACACAGACCAGAGCTGAGCAATTCTTTCTTACTAGGAAATAGCTTTTGTGCAAATACAAGCTTTAAAGACACAGCTTAAAGACAATCTAAAGGTTATTGGTTTGAAAAATTGTTAAGACTTCCAGTGATCTCACAGCACCTCTAAAGTCTTACTTTCAGGATTTTTTCCTTGACTGAATCTAAATGGTTCAGGGAACAGATAAAGTCATTCACCTTCAGGTTGGCATTTACAATTTAACCCAGGTCAACAGATCCCAGTGTTTCAAACATTCAACACTACTAGGTAATCTATTTTCAAATTTGTTTGACAGTGTCAGTGCGGCTCCAACTGAACAAAATCTGCACCCCAAACTCCATTCTTCAAATTGTAAAGTAACTTATGGAAGGATGCAATACAACTAGGGAGACTTTGGTGTTTAAGATTAGAACAGCTTCTACTCCAGAGCATGAGGCATCTTTCTGGGATAATGGAGCAAATTAATCAATTTAAGAGATCAAATGCACCAGCATAAATTCAGCAGCAATCTCTAACACTTAAAATGCAAGACATAAGCCATGACCAGATCTCTAACATTCCAGGTATATGGAAAGTAAGGGCTCACATTGAATACACTGAGTTAAGAATTCTCTTAAAACCAAGAGTTGTTAGCTTTTAAGAGTTGTCCCTCACAAGATTATGTCACTCTTCAACTGCACCAGCATTTAACATCCATTTCAAGTCTCTCTACTTCTGCACCTCAGCTACAGAACTGCTGTCACCTTCACAGCAGCAATTCCAAGCCATCATTTAGAAAGCTTCTAAATGATGCACCTCCTTCACTTCGTTGTTAATGTCTGTTCAGAGTGTAAGGCTGTCTGGACTCCAACTTCCTCTGTTATGTTGCACATAGGTAAAACAACATCTGCCATGGTTGACTCAAGGAGTGAAGAACAAGTTCTATAAACATTAAGGGCCTGGAGCTACAAAATGTTACATACAATTTAATAAATCTTACAACCAACAAGCTGTTACATTCAGTAATATCATACACTCTAGTGCAAGGCACAAGAGTTGTAAAGACTTAGAGCATAGTAATTTCCTTTTCTGGAAAAGAAGGAATGAGGAGAAAATCAAACTCTTATCCAAATCCTCACTTAAACATTCTGCCTTCAGCACATAATCAAAAATCAGAGGTATCAAATGCTAAGCATTTGACATCTATGCCAAGATCCTCCTGCCTAGAACAAATGTTTCTAGCTTTTTGTTCTGCACCAAGAGCAGAGGAGGCCAGGCTGGGCAGTCCCTGTCCATGGTACTTCTTTGCCATGCTCAGTTTCTGAAACCCACTCCAGAACTTTCAGCGCTGGGAGTTTTGGAGCATGATTTTGCAGTATCAGAGTCAAGTAATTGGGAAGCTCCTCAGATTTTTGTTAGACAGACAGTCTGCTGCCTAACACCCAAAACAGCTTTGGCCAGAACAATTCCTGTGGCTGTTACCTGGCCTCGAAGTCAGAGAAACAAGCAAGAATGAACTTGAGCTACAGAAGCATTAAAAAACCCCTTACATAGAAAACAAGACCAGAAAGGTCAGACCAAGAGCACTGCAAGGGGAAGTCACTTTTCATTCAGAGTGCTGGAAGAACTCAAACATAAGCCTTTGAAAAACTGACATGTTTTATCTTCTGAGATCCCTCACTACCAGAGGAATTGGCAGTATTTGACTCCAGTTTTTATATACTACTCCTGGAAGAAGACAAAAAAACTACCAACCAGTGCATCTCAAAGGAAGAAAGAAAAGGTCAGTAGAACTAGGAAATTTTAAAAAATGGAAAGGCTACACGAGCAAAGAAAAGCAAGCTCTTCCACAGACAACAGATTAAATACACTGGAACTATCCAGAACTCAGAGATTAGAGTAGGAAATCGAATTAATAAACTCTTTTCCTTCTCCATTGTATTTTCTTTTTTATAATTTCTATTTTCTCTCTTAATTTATCCCATAATTAATGTTTTATTTGCTTTAACATTTAAAAAAACCATACAATATTATGTCATACAATACTTACTTAGAGTAAACTCACTCACATGGGATGGTAAAAAGCTAGAAGTTCTAAAAGGCTCAGCAATTTACCAGAAAACTTCACAAGGTAAAAAGAAAATCCACCAACAAAAATTTTTAGCTGGTGCAGGAAGAGTCTAAGCTACAAACTACGAAAGGTGTTGTAAGAGGAAGTTTTGCTGAACACTGTCCTTTTGTTGTTTGGTTTGGGTTTTTTTAATGCTTCATTGCATTTGCTTCTGGGTTCTTTCAGGAGACCAAACATCCTCCAACAAACTATGAGCCCAATTCAATAATTTTTATGCTCTTTTGCATACATGAATCATTGATTCCTTTAGCCACTGGCACAAGAATGCTGTATTGCAAGTTTATTTATTGCCAAAAGGAGGCATTTCAAGATTTCTGAATCCATGGGACACTACGGATTTCTGAATCCATGGGACACTACCTCTGTGGCAGACTTTTGCAGCAGTCATTTACAGCTGAGGGTGACTTCTTAGCCCACAGAGACAGCTTTTTGCCCGCACATGAAGAAATAACATAATTATTCCATGTTACAGACATCCCCTCTGCAGCTCACCAGCTTCTGAGCAGAGTCCTGAAGGTGACACACAGGGTCATTTATTTTATACATGGAGGAAGGATGGGAAGAAAGAATTTGTACTAGCATCCCGTAGGATCAGGAAAATGCCAAAAGCCTAAAGGCATTTGTTTACTTATATTCAATACTTAATGTGATATGTCAAGTTGCCAGGTGATAAAAAGAAAGTTTAGAGACAGCCCATTTAGATTTTCAGATCCAACACCTATCAAGAAAGTCACTCCTGGAAAAGGTCAAAAGTAAGATAATCCTTTTCTACCCTTGCATATATCCACCCAAACTACTTGAAATGGGACTGAAATCCCTCAATTTTTTATTCACTTGATATCCTTCAGAAAAATTAACTAACTTCAACTGGAGTAAGGTAACACCAAGGAAGGCCTGACAAATAGCAATGCACTGGTATGCCCACATACGATGTAGCAAATGCACATCCAAACTTAGGAACAACTTTTATCTAACTCTTTAAATGTAATACAGAGATGAGAATCTATTCTCAAAGGTTAAAACATTCATTAATATGAACCAGCAGGATTTCTTACCAACTTTAATGTCTACTGCAATACTGTCCTGCCATTAAATAGTATGGTTTTGGGATAATCCAATTAGATTTTAGTCCTATTTTTGCTCCATGACTTTCTTCAGCAAAGATGTACTCATTTTGTTCACTGGGATCAGCATGAGAGATGCAGTTATCAGCCACTCAGTGTAAGCAGAACAGTGCAGTGTCCTTATGGATACCACTGCTGCACTACTGCATTCTAACACACTCTGGCAAACAAAACCTGAACAAAATTTCCATATACTTATAAATCCTTGAAAACCAATACCAGTGATTAAGGTACTTCCTCTAGGCCTAATTTTCTCTCCATGTAGAAAGGTCCAGCATAGAAAAATACAAAGTTCTCAATAGCAAGAGAGAGCTGGAATTCCAATGATTTCAAATTTGGTTTCATCAAACAGGCATCACTGGGGCTAAGTACCTTGTGGGTCTTTCGTGCAGCAACACTTTTTTTTTAATAGATTGGCAGCAGGAATCAAATATGGATTAAAGAGAAAATCCATTCTTCATCAGATAATGAAGAAAAAACATACTTCAAGTTTCTAAAGAGTGCAGCTGTGAGAGAAGCACTTATTAATGTACAGCAAAGCAGGCACACCAGTGCTCTTCCAAGGCAGTGATCTCATGTACATGGCACACTTGAAACAAGAGCAGCTAGAACAAGGCACTACTTGACTGAACAGTGTCTTAAATGAGACTGTGCTTGTCTGACACAATTGTATCGACACACCAGCCTCTAGGTACAGACAAAATGTTCATTTTTAACACATGATCTAACCATATTGGATTTAATTGCTAAAGCATCATATTACATCGAGTCTGTTAAGAATGTACAAAAGCAACATAAAATTTAACATACAGAAGAAGAGAGTACTTTTTGTCACTTTAAATGCAAGTTGTTCTGCAAGCAAGAGCATTCAGAAGATAGAAAACCTTTGAATATAACTTTATTGCTTATAGGAAATAATCACTTACCAATTCCAGCGAGTTAAAAAATCTCAACATAACTAATTTTTAAAGAAAGTGATACATCACACATATCAACTTCAGTTTACAAAAACAAATCACATCAGGCAGTAACAAACTTTACACACAAACCCACAGGAAATAACGCACTAGAAAGCACATGAATACAGATCTACATCCTACAGTATCTTAAGAACCAGAATAGGCTATTGCTCTTCTCACCTCCAACTTTCACGATCACAATACTGAGCTTTGGTTGATTTTTACCTTTGACAGTTTCCAAGGGCTGCCAAAGCCCACAAGGATCCGTCCTGGCTACATTCAGTGCAAAAACAAAACCCTAAAAGGAGACAAAAAAAAAAAATTGAAACGTCAATCAACTGTGGTCATTAGTAAATTTAAAACAAATATAAAAACAAAAGTCAGCTGTCTCCAAAGCTCAGCAAACCTAGGTGCACAGAAATGAAAGGAATAGGCTGCCATCAGGAAAATATTTTCTTAAAATTCTCCCCACAACCTCACATCCAAATCTGGAAAAACAGTAAACACTGGTAGCATGTGTAAGAGAATCTCCTACTGACGTTGAGATACAACAGAACAGTAGGAGGCTCTAGAAACATAATTTCTATTCACAACTGGGAAAAACATGCAGTGAAACTGGTTTCTTGTACAGGAACTGAGAGAACACACATAAGCGTGCTTCCTTGCAGTCAAGGGAAGAGATTACATAATCCTACATCAACTCCTGAATATTAAATATTATGTGTAAAAATGAGTCCCATACCTACCAACTGTCAGGTATTTAATCCTATTTTGAAAGAGTAACATAGCAGCACTGCACTGGCTTACAATCATGCCCATTTCAAATCATACACAGCTAGTATTAAATACTTCAGTTTTGGTTTTGCAAAACATAACCAAGCTCCAGGAATTAAAAGAAGTCCAGAACCATCAGTTTACCATTATACATCCAAGTTAACATCACTAAAATCTAAATTATTCCAGTTGCTTTGTTGTAGGACATATAAACAAATGTCGCTTTTCTAAATTCACTGCATCATACTACTCCTTAATGTGCAACATTATTTAGGAACAAAGCATTCCTGTCATTGGACTAACTGCCATAAACTGAGTTAATTTTTTTTTCCTGATCTTCTAGCATTAGCTAAGAGCTTTCTGGGAATGATTTCCATTCAAACAATTTCTGACTAGAAAATACATTTGGTGACAAAAGAGAGTCTTACCTGCCACAGTGGTTTACCTGTCCCTTTGCTAGTGAGTAAAGGTTTTACAGATACAAACTTTAATTTTGAACTTGATTCTGATTTATGCTGTGGGGTGATTCTGATAAAGCAACCAAGAGCACACTCTGCTCAAAAGGCCTCAAGATGTCTTAAAACATCATACAAAAATCAGCTGCTGATGTAAATAAACAAAAACATCCCATACTCAATGAGGATATGGGAAGTTGGCTTCAAGTCATTCACAACTTCAAAACAACACAGAAATATTTCATGGTTTTTCATCCACAGCACAGCAGCAGTGCAAGTCATGATTTACTATAAAAATTACCCAGGACAATCCAGGTCTCACTGTGATAGTAATTTTCCACTACACTTTTCAAGGCTGAAGATGGAAACACAACTTGTAACCAAGTAATTTGGTAGAAGGAGAGATATTACTGCTGTTTGAGAAGAGGATTTGCAACCTCTTTATTTCACATGGTTTAGAACAATCTCTTTGCATTACTTAGGTGGAAGGAAATCCAGGAAGGATTAGTACTTCAAGGAAAAACGAACTAAAGATATCACTCTAAACAAAGAAGCTGAGAGGAATGGGAAAAGACAGAAATCCTCAATCTCTCATGGAAAAAAAATCCAGAGGAATATTCAGGAAGGGCAGTCACATATCCCACAAAATCACTATGGTGTTCTACAGCAAAACATGCCATGAGAAAGGGTGTCCATTATGTTTAATTTAGCATTGGCTGCACAACTTCATTTTTTGTTCTGCATTTAATTCTTTGCACAGATGTTTTTGGTAACATATGGAAAATGTTTCAGCTGTTCATGTAGATATGACACAAGTACTTTTAACAAGATAAATAGCTGTAACTTGGAATAGATACATTACTCTGTACTGCTCTTCTAAAGTAACATGAGAACAGAAGGACCAAAAAGAAGTTAAAAACCTATACGAACAAAACACAAGTCTCATTTCACAGCATTTAAGTCCTTTTACATGAACAATTCAAATACAAACCATTTCATAAAACAGAGTCGTCCTGAAGATGTCATGGGGTTTAAAAAGGACAACTACAGAACATGATCTACTCAAGAAAATCCAATCATTAATGAATTTGTCGTTTTTTCTCATTAAACAATATCACCCTTTTTGATTCATCATGAAGGGAGACATGTGAAACATGCAAAGGGATACTTCTCAAATGGTCCTAAATCAGACTTTCAGTTTAGAAAATCCTGGCTCTAGCCTTTGAGTCTAAAGACAGTCTTGAAACCTAAGGACAGAATACTTCATCATCACCTTCCCAGTGTTCCAAATCTTTTACATAAAGAACATTTAAGGTGCTAAATGTTTCTCCTCCCACTTAAGGAAAAGCAAACTGATAAACTTATTTAGAAAAATGTTTTGCTTACACATTTTGCCACTTTCTACTGTACAAAGCAGCACAAACCTCACTTCTTTTCTGCTCATACTGGTTAGGCTAAAGAATCCATTAAAGATTACAGCGAACATAAAAGGTATTTGTCCTCACTTTGCTACAGCAACCTATTCTACACTACATACACTACACATCACTTCTAAACTGTAATCAAGATTACATCCCAACTATAATCAGCCAAAGGCTGCCAAGTGGTTAAGTTTTCCAAAGTCCTTTGTGCTTTGTTCCACCCTGTATTTTCACTGTGACTGAAGCATATACACACACACATTTATGTACATATACGTGTGTAGATACAATATACGTATGTAACAAAACATCCTCAAAATTATTTCTACTTTTTCTCTTCAAGACTGTCAATACTCTACACCACATTATTTATGGGAACTATCAAACTGAGGTTGTTGGGAGTACCGTGTTTTAACTGACTGATGGCATCTTCTGAACAGCCAGCATCACAGTAAGAGTTATGGTGATACCTGGAGCAGCAAGGAATTAAAACATAGTGAGTTGAGAATACCAGCTGCTTTTTACACTCCACATCAAAGTTTAACCACTCAAGAGATTAGTTTTGCAAAGTTGGAAACAAATTACAACTTAAAAAAAACCACAAACAAACAAGCATTTATTTCAGGGCATTTGCAAAGTGACAAAGTCTTCAGAATACAGAGGACCAGAGTTTTCTAAGGACAGGTGAAGAGTGGATGTTATATTAGACCAAAGACATGAAGCATTTTTCTCCATCTTAAGCAAAACGTTGTGATGAGTGAGAAGCCTGCTTCTCAACAGCTCAACTTTAAACCTGAAAGCTATAAATAACTCCTTTACTGCTGATAATCCCAAGAGAATCCTCCTGCCAGATTATTCATACCACTAAAGTCAACTCAAGATCGAAGGTTTCCTTTTGAACCCCCAGTAACACTCCTCAAGTCCCATACTGCAGTATGTTTATCAAACCCAGCAGCAGTAACTAAATTAAAACTGATAAGGTGGTAAGCAGCCTTGTGCAGAGCAAAGGGGGAACGGTGCTTATTCACTGACAGCAGCAATTACAAGAGCTAAAGACAACATTACTGAAAATCATTCACATGCAGGACAGGATTGGAAGATACTGTACCTTTTAAACTACCTAGTTCTCAATCTTCCTGGATTTAATTAGAAGAGTATGGAAGTTTCCTAGGTTAAAACTATCCTTTTGCTTTGTTTGCTTTTACAAGAAGAGCTGTGTTGTTAAGGAATTCACACCAGAATGGCAATACCAGTGCTAAGTCCTCCAGCAGCCATGGAGGCAGACAGGCATCTCCAGCTGCAGAGAAAGGCTCTGGGTCCCGGCACTGCATCCTGTAACACAGCCTCGGGCAGAAGATTATGGCCAGGCTGAGCCAGGACACGGCCAGGAGGAAGGCCAGGGGATTGTGATGGAGAATGAAGCTTAAGTCACAATCTGCTTTTTCTGCTTTTTAAACTTCACTCTTTTATAGCTTACACCCTGAAATTTTCCAAAATAATGATCCATATTTATCTCACTTCTAATGATTAATAACAGAGAGGTTCTCTTATACAAGGACATTTTGACTTCTCACTAACATGATTATACATGCAGAGAAGTCCAAGATCTCAGCACTATTATTGTCAAAGAAAACAAATGCTGAGCTGTTAAGCAAATAATTCTAAACTATAATTGCAAACACCAACTTTGAACATAACCAGCTGCCAAATAGAACTTCATCAATATTTATAGCGTGACATCAGTCTGAATTGTACTTTTCAGCTATTTCGGCACCTAAGAAAGGAACAGGAAGCTAATTTTCAAAAATCTGTTTTATATTCAACAAAGCTTTTTCTTCAAAGAAATGAGGCAACACACTCATTCTTATGGCTCATTTATAAATTTAAAAACACAATACAAATTATTACCTATACAATGCTAGTCCTCAACACTGCAATCTTTGCTGAACATGTTTAGTTAGTACTACTGAATTTGGAACTACTAACAAGAAGAACTTCAGACCTGCTCAACTATGTGTGAGGTCAGGGCCCTAAATGTTCAGTCTTTTGGCACGAAAAGAGTTCTTCAACTTTCGCATCTTATTTCCTCTGAAACTGCCATTTAAAAAAAAAAGTCACCCAGTTTACTATTGCAACCAAAACCATAAAAGTCTGCCTTTAGGCTACCTACTTGAACTACATGACAACTGATTTTCACTGTCAAGCTCTCACACCACATTTAAAAACTCATCTCTTGAAAGTTGCTCCTAGTTTGGAATGTTCTTCACTTACACGTTACTTTTTGTTCATCCTTTATTAAATTTGAAATGCAGTAACACAAAACCTCAATTATTTTTTGTCCAAACTTCCAAAGACTAAAGTTACTTTCAGTTTATTTACATACCCAGCTGTGGCAGGGGTGAGATAAGCTGATATGCAGTATCCATACACAAGGCAGCACCAGTTTATCTAGCTACCTTCAAATGGTGAAAGCAACATGATCCAGCATTGGTTAAGTACAGGGTTAGGTCTGGAGAGGGAAGGGACTAGTTATGTCACTGTATTCTTGCCCTCAGGCCACCACAATGTAACACTGTCGGGAGCATTTTCCTTTGCTTATTAGACAATGTTAAAAAGTATTTGATACAATGGGACTTCTATCTGTTTTCTCCACAGTCTAATTCAGTTTACAATCAACAGGAAGCTTCTCTCAATATGAAGCTCTTTTCCACAATACATAAATTGCCAGGGACAGGGAAGAGAAAGCTGGACTTTGAATATGAAAGAACCAGAGCAGTTAACTTCCAACAAATGAAAGTATTATCAGCCAGTTTTGGTTGTGCGTCTGAGTACTCCAAAAATTAAAAGGGCCAAGCAAAGAAAATTATGGGCAGCTAATCTACAACAACTATGGAGTTTAAAAAATGTGAGGAAAAGCCTAGCTTTGCAATAAAATACATCTTCCCCCTTTTCAAGTACCATTTATCAAAGTGAGTGCCATCAGAAACATAGGCAACCTCCCCTAAGCATTTATTAAATATAACAGAAACACCGAACACCAACTAAAATCTCCACCTGTTCTTCGGGCTGCCACCACACCAGCTGCAGAAAGTAGACGAGCAGATCCTGAAGCACCCAAACATTTATCTAAGCAAAACACACAGCTATAATAATAAAATCTCAATTTTAGCTTTACTATTGCACCTTGCCTTGAAGGGATAAGAACATGAGCTGAGCCTGTAGGAAATCATTAAAAAAAAGACACTTATTATGAGGGGGAGGGAAATACTATAGTATTATAGGGAATAGTAAAGACAAGATCCATTTTAAATGTGAGAATCCATTTCAAATGTGAGAAAATGTTAAGTATTGATTTGTTTTTGCAGTGTCAATGAAAAATGGTATGAATCTTAATGAACAGTCACAAATAAGCACTGTGGCTTGACTCTCATTTTTGTTCTCTTCAAAAGAAGACTCATCTGCATTTTAATTTGTCAGAATAGACATCTGATACAACACAACTCAAACCTGATAATGCAGAATCTTGGCCATTTGACAAACAAAAATACCAAAAATTTAATTTTAAATAAATTTTTCTCAGAATCCAAATACATATGGAAGGATAAGAATTTAAATTACAATGGTTGTAACAGTAAAATATCCTGCATAGACACACACTGGTGCCAAAGCACTCTTTTTTTAGCTCCTTACTTGAAGCAGTTAAGTGGAACTTAAAAAAACAAACTAAACCTCCAAAATAAAACCCCCAAACATCCTTATCAGAATAAACACATTCCCAACACAGAGTGAAACTGCTATATTTACAGCAATGTAAGAATGCTATTATAATAACACTATTACATCTAGGAAAAATCTCAATACATAAAAATCCCAGAGAGGGTCACAAGAAAAGACACTAAACCCCATAAAAGTAGATGAAAATGCTTAAAAGCAACTATTTAGAGCAATATGTATTATGGCCTTCTCCCTTAAAGGGATTTTGGGCTGCTTCAGATCAAGGATGGATCATAATTCATTCTGAAGTATATTTTGATCTTTGTAGGAAGCTGGTGTGAGGGGACACATTCTCTTCCTCTATCTCAGAGGCAAATTTTTAAATCAAAATATTATCCTAACACTTTTCCCCAAGTTCCTCATCATTCCTCATGCTAGCTGCACTCTCTAATACTATTAACTTACTGTTTCTCAAGTCCCAGTGTGCAAGCAACAGAAACCTCAGAGGTTTGAAATAATGTTTCACTATTATGGTAAAGTAAGTGAGTGTATAGGCGATTTAATCTTCTACAAAATCTAACTTCTGGAAAAGCTTTTAAATCACAAAGTTACTGTACTGTTGTAAAAAAAGCAGAATATACTGTCAGCTGTAATAAGAAAATGTACTCTGTGTACATCTTCTCCAGAAAGAGACATCAGATTATTTCTAAGGATCCTCAAATGTGCCAGGAGAGAGCTAAAAGGTCCTCAAATGTCCAGGAAAGAACCTTTAAACATGGGTTAAAACCCAGCTCTCTTCAGCTCCTAAAACACAGAAGTTCCTAACTCGAGGTCACTGACACCAGGGCTGAGTAATTTGTATCTCTTGGCTGTAAGAAGCAGTGAGATGAGAGGACCTACTCCCATTATCATTGGTGGATCACCCTAAGGCCAAAATAGATTTATCCATAGTAGACTGGCAAGTCCTTGAAGAGTTCCTTCTCTTTCCCAGAGGTGGGTTTCCTATCTTTCCTACCACTCGTGTGGTACTGTTGTGAGACTTGTGCAGAGAAGTCACAGGGCCAGGGTAGTTGGTAATGAGATTGCCACGGAGCAGCCCAGCAGTTCCTTAGCCCTGACCATGTGGAGACCTATCAGACCAGTCCTAAAACAAGAAGGGCAGCAAAAACCTTTCCAAACATTCAGCTTCTGGATTTAAAATCATACATTTAATTTAATTAGTGAAATTCTCTCACAAAGTCTGCTTTTGCCACATGAACAACACATAAGTGAACTGCAGGTACAACCAGTGCTTGTGGTAAGAAAACAGGAGGGACTCGAGTAGGAAAAAAACCCCTGCAACCCTAGGATACAAGAGGATCAGAGGAACAGGAAGAAGCATTTCCAACAGGCAAAACAGAGGCTAGAATCTGAAAAATCTTCAAACTTACCAGAAGAAAGCCAACACTATTTGTAAAAACTACGTTCTTTGTAGACTACCACTAAATCAAAGGGCATAAATTTCTCCTGTTACAGAACAGACTTTACTAACGAAAAACCCAACACACTACTGAAAAATTCTGCCAGGTTGTTTTTCTTTATAGCACTTTTTATGACACTGTCAAGAGTCATGATAAAAGTATAGAAATTAAATGCAAGTAAAAACATCAATGACTTTTACTTCATTACTCATTTAGATGGATTAGAGGACTTCCCCTCATACAAGCAACATGATATCGTTGTATCGTCTTTTGACTAATCCTCTGTCAGGCTATCTAAAATTATCAACTCTTTGTTTTGCAACTTTGCTTATCCTTTCATCTGCTAATTAGCTTTCCAGCCTCCCAAATTCTGTCTAACATGGTCAAAATATACCAACTTCCAGGTTATTTTTTACACATTTATTATGACCTGAATCCTGTAGTACACAGCACAAGTGCTGCCTTATGATACCTCCCATTTCTCCTGACGAGGAGGATGTTACTCCACAGACCCAAAAGCTAAACTGGCTAAGAGCTGCTTTCAGGTCCATTTTACTTTTTTAAGTAGATATTTTAAAAAATTTAAACAGTGTTAAGTCTCAGATAGAACATTAACTTGCTTCCCAGATTTTCTCACAGAGGAACTATTGAGTTTTTTCTGATCCACAGACATTAAATCAGGAAATACATGCACCATATCCAATTTCAGAACTACTAAAGCTGGCAGGGCCCAGAAACGCAATCCGTACTGACTAGCTGAAACTGGAAAAGGTCATCTCCATAGCTCACTACATGGTAAACACGGAGAACATCCAAACTCCAACCACAACCCTCACGCTGATGAAAACTTAAAAACCTCAGAACATTCCCCTACAACATGATGCAAACCATAATAAGTGTAAAAACACCCTCTCCCTCTAACCGCTATAAGAAGGCAAAGGGAAAAAACAAATTTAACATACTCACTGCCTACTGCTCTAAAGGAGAAAAAATAAGTGACACCAACGCCTTCCAGCAAAGCATATTTACTTCCCTGAAGAAATAAAAAATAATGAGTAGAAGTGCAACACAAAGAAGGCATGAGCAGAAGAGAAATGTAAGGAAGCATAAGAGTTTTATTATCCGCTGAAAGGGCCAGGGAACAGCAGTCAGAATATCCTGATTACTCTCACCCCGGTCACCTCGGTCACCTCGCAAGCTGAAATACCAGCAGGCAACTACTTGTCTGACAGTGACAGCTGGCCCAAGTACCAAAAAGTGCCCCTATTTTTATTAGCAGAGAGTAGCCAAAAGTTTTGTTTGGATTCACAAGAAATTAACATGAATTCTTCAGTCCATATTCCACACTCTGTTTGCTATCAAGAACAAGCAACCTTACGATATATGTTTTATCTGAAAATGGAGGAAGACAGTAAATGCTAAGCTGAGGAAGACTTAGCAAGAATACATGTATTTTTCTACCACAACTGGTCAAACCATTAGAAATGCATGTTACTGTCTGCTCAACATCTCTGTGCTAGGTTCTTGCAATTAGAACTGACGACTGACATTCCCTTGCTATTCTTTCCCTAAGACAGTGAAACATTTCATTATTAAAATTTCTGAAAATGGAAGAAACAGACCATTAAAAGCAAATCCAGAGCAAATACATTTTATAAGCAGAGGTGACAGAAAACTCTTCGTTTTAAAGAAAACCAGTGGTACATATGTGCTAGTATCAGGTACTTCCCTCCTTTATCTACGTGTTAAACACGCTTAATTTATCATGTGAAAATAAACAACGCCAGTTCTTCACAAAAACTCATCTACTGACCCAAACTACACACAGGTTAAAGCTGAGTGAAGAACAACTAATGATAAAGAACTGAATAACTGTAAAATGCTAGGTATGCTGTAAGTAGAAGTATTGCAGAATTTGTGAATCTGATAGCAGCACTATGAGCAATGACTGAGGAAAGCCATTGCAAAGAAACTGGAAAATGACTGTTAGTTTTTATTACTGCACAAGGCAGACAATATTTATGTATAATGATTTCCAAGAAAATAAACACAATAATGGCAGTAAGTGACTAGAACAGACTGCATCCAAGCATTTTGCAGAAAATGGAAATAGAGTAACCAAACCATTAAGCAGACTATTAATAAACTCATTCAAGTCAATAACTAAGCTTCTTAGACTTATTCTATGATCTCCAGTTCCTACTGCTTAATTGTAAATCCAATCTCTTCTGTGAGCAGAAGTACACCAGCTTCACCAGAGGGGGAAAAAAATAATTCAAAAACCCCAGAGAACAAACCCCATTTGAACATATTTTCAAATTACTATTTTAATAGCAGTTCTTCAATTCTTTCCAGCATTCTGGCTCCAGCTATTCTGTTCTAGATGCAGCTATCTCTACATATGATTTTTATTATGCATTATTCTGCAAAAAATTAATTTCTAATCTCTTAGTTACTATGATAGGAGGCAGATCTAAGGTAAAATACACTACCTCAGAGCTACACAAAATTCTCTCCTGGAGCTTCCTCCTCTGAAGTCATCCTCCAACATCAAGTTTTAATGATGAAATAAGCATCACCAAGCAAAACTACGACATACACTCAAACTAGATGCTTTATTGGACTATTCTATCACGCAAACACTGGCAGATTAAGCTTTGTCAAGATTTCTATGTCCAAACGTTTGAACTTATTATTGAAATGAAAGTGTAGATCTCTAGCTAAATTTGCAGATATACAGAAACTGGAATAATGCATTAATTGAAAAGTCTGCCTAATCAAGAGACACTGACTGGTTTATCATTGCATTTTACCAGGACTTCCATATTACAGGATTCAGGTGATTCCCTGTAAGCATCCCAATAACATTTTGCCCATCAGCACATATGCAGTATAGCAAAACAAGATAAATGTCTAATGATGACCTCACCTACTCTCTACTAAGACACACGTGCCTGTACCTTACTGCCCCAAAACCTCACAGCAGAAAATCTAATACACAGCTAACACCTCTCTGGGCTCCCTTCCCCCATGTCCAGCCTCAACTTTTTGCAGGGTGATTTCTTCACTGGGGAATTGTCTAGTTACATCTGCAACTCAGTAAAACTCAGGTGAAAAGTCACTCCTGCAAAACCCTCCCCCGAGATACATCTACCCAGCAGACCCTGCATGATCCAGGGCTCATGTAGAAAAACTGGAGCTTATCTTTTAGCTCGGGGCCTTGGGTAATGCAGCAGATGAGAGCATTCACTCACATCTCAACAGAGCTCAAATGCTCAGCGCATTCCAAGGAATCTGCACCCTTAGAGAGTCACCGCAGGAGAGGAGGGCATTGCTGAGCAACTTTACTGTGGACAAGCTAACTACAAAGCTGCTTGAACTTGTGCACATATTTAATAACCCTATGAATCAAAGTTATCACCTCTGCAACACTTGTAGCAGGAACTAATTTCCAAAATCCATTCATATGGATGGCGATATTACTGGAAAACACTAGGTAAAACAGACCTTTCAAATACAACCCCCAAAGACCTACCTACCTACCTATCTTGCAGAAAAAGTCACAGTTTTGGTAGAGGTTGTAAACTTGACAACGGTTGTAGATGTCAACGACAACATCGTACCTTTTGTAGAGGTTGTAAACTGAACGCCAGCAAGTCATGATTTAAAAATAGTAATTAATGGATTGTAAAAACGTTAACTTTACAAAGAGGTATTTTAACAAATGTTCATAAGGTTAGTGAAACGTTACCATGGAAAAACAAGCACTGTTTACATCAGAAAGCATCTCTACTTTAGCTAGGAAAACACTTTGTTGAGTCTTTGGTTTATTCAACAAGCCTCAGCTGTATGCTGTAGTAGATCCTCCTACATGCACTTTCACGAAGCAGATCTGAGCTTGCAAGATACCACGCTGCAAGCAGCGCTTATCCACAGCCAGCGAAGCGTCTCCAGAAACAAACATTCCTTCATCTTGCTACAAACAGCTGGGGAAACTTTTTTTCCCCCCCTAGGACACACCTCTGAACACGGTCACTCTTCCCACCCACCCATCGTATATACACACACATTTTCACCAGCATCACGTACCGCTGTTTGCAGCGGTACCAACGCAACCTCGGCTCTGTCCCCACACTACAGCACTTTTTTTCCCCATCCACACAAGGGCTCCTCGGAGTGTTTCCGCCGCCGTACCTCCTGCCCGGCCTGGGTGATCCGGCGGGCGGGCGGCGGGCTCTCCCCCGGGGCCCTGTGTGGAGCGGGAGGGGGCGGCGGGGGGCACCGGGGCGCAGCCGCGGCGCACGGCGACCGCACGTGAGGCGAGGAGGGGGCAGCGCTCGCTCGGCTGTGCCCCGGGACAGGCGCTCGGCGGGATCGGGGCGGGCGCAGCGGCCGCTCCGCCACCGCCGGGGCAGCGCCCTTGAGCCGCCGCCGCTCGGGGCCCCTCCCGCCGGCCCGGCCCCCCCGTCCCTCCCCCGCCCCGCGGCACCGCGGCCCGGCGCCAGAGGCCCCTCAGAGGCGGCGCGAGGGTCCGCAGGGCGGGAAGGGCTGCCAGGGAGTCCCGCGGCGGGAGCCGGGATGGGGAATAGGTGGGGGGCCCGTCCCGCACTCACCGCCGAGGCGCCGCCGCGGTGCGCTGAGCCCCCGTTCTTCTCAGTGCCGGGGGCGGCTCCGCCCGCCCGGGAAACACGAACCCCAGGAAGCAAAAGGCGAAGAAGCTGCGAAAAGCGTACCCCCCCCCGCTCCGCCGGCGCCGCCAAAAAAACACCACCGGGGGGGGGAAAAAAAAAAACCAAAACCAAACTTTCCTCGCCGCCGTCTCTCCCTCCCCCGAGGAGCACGAACCCAAACACACCGGGACACGCCCCCGCACCGCCCCTCGCACCGCCCATTGGACGGCGCCCCGCCGACCCCCACGCTGATTGGTCACCCTGCCTGCTCGTCTTCTCCTTCCGCTCCCCTTTCCGCCCCTTCACGCTGTCCATTGGGAAGAGTCTCGGGGATCTCTCCGTCCATTAGCCAGAACGCATGTCAATCACGGAGGAGCACCGCCTCTTGGCGCTTTTGATTGGGTTCTCGCGTCACTACACGCCCGCCGATTGGCTGCATTTGCTGGCTGTCACCGGTTAGCGTTGCCCCCCCCCTTCACATCCCTCACTGGCTCCCGCCCCTTCTTCCTCTGCCAGTTAGGTGCGAGATTTGCCCCTTAAATGGGGTACTCGCGCGCCCGCTTCTACTTGTCCCGCCCTTCCGCCCTACGGATTGGGCTGTGGGTCGCACCCTCCGACTCCATTAGAGAACGAATGTGCCCGTTACACCGTAACAACGCGGAGACCCGCCCACCGAGCCGCGCTCCTCGGCGCCCCCTGGGACCCTCCTCAGCCGAGGCGAGGTTACGTCGGTTTGTGCACTCATGTGCCGGCCGCATGGGCGGGGCGCCGTGACGGGCACAGGCGATAGGGATTATGGCCGCGGCTGTAGCCGCTCAGCGGCGCCGCGACACGGCACCAACGCCACACTGCCCGCCGCCCCCAGCGACATCTCCGCTCCGCCCCGCCCCTCCGCGTGCACGCGCGACATCTATTGGGCAGGAGAGGTGTCAGTCATGCAGCTCGCGAAGCTCATTGGTCGTTGCCCGACGCCTGCGCAGCCAACCGGCGACCGCCCCCTGATGTCACCCTCCGGATGACACAGCAACCGTGGGCTGGGGGTGGGGAAAGGCAGGACCGTGCCTTTGATTGGTTGGTTCACTGTCAATCTCCCTGGAGGGAGGACGGTGGGCGGGGTGATGGCCCGTGCCCGCCGCTCCCCACGTGGCTCGGGCATCTGCGCACGTGACAGGGGCCCGCGACCGGGAAAACTTGTGGAAAAGGAATTTGCCGTGACCGCGGCGTCATTGCTCAATCCAATCGTTACAAACACACGCTAATCTTCATTATTCCTGCAGTGGGCCCAGCCAGAAACTGCGGGGTGGGGGTGGTGGGTGCGAGGCTGAGGCAGGAGCGGGCCCGGAGACGCTTCCCTGGGAGGTGGCGTGAAGGCCGCGATGAGCAGCCATGTTAGCCCCGGGCTGCAGAGCGGGCGGGCGGCAGCGCTGCGGGAGCGCAGGACGGCAAAGACAAAACGGGAGGTGCATCAGCAGGAATTAGCAGGTGCATGGCACCAGGGATTAGCAGGGCGCAATAGCAGGGCCAGAGGAGCATTGAGACAGCGCTCAGGGGAGTGCATGGATAACAGAAGCCTGTGGAGGATAAACTGGGGCCAGAGGTTCTCCTTGTACCGAATTTCTATGCTCGATCTCATTCTCCAGCATATTTGAGGACTGCTGTTCCATTGATTAGTGTCGCTTCCTGACCTCGCCCAGGGCTGCCAGCCAGTGCAATGTTTCCATTTGATCTCCTCGGGAGAATCCTGTTACAGCCTGACCAGCAGAGCCCTGGAGCAGCTGAACACAGAACTCGAGGGATGCGATGTGCCTGTCAAGTTAGTAAACGGGTCTGGGGGGGTTCGGTGAAAACGTGCTCTTCTTCTGCCCTTCACAGGTTAGTCACCAGCAGGAGGGACAGCTGCCAGCACAGCAAAGCCACCTGTGCTAGTGGCACAGACAGCAGACAAGATCCCTGCAAACTCAGGCTGCACAAGTCAGTAAAGAGCATTGAATCCTTTGATGGCTTCTCCATTCAGTAATGGTAATTGATTTTTACATTGATTGGTGGGAAAACAGCCCCATTAATATGAATAAGATTTCATACTGGATATGCACATACTTGTTACTGTGGTGCTGTAAGGAATACAAAAGGCTCTGTATAAATCAATATGAATTAGTAATATAACTTTTGGATGCACTTTGCCTCTCCTCCTCATTGTTTATTCAATGTGTGGGAACGGTCTGTATCCTGTCTATCCACATGAAATTTTCATGTTGTAAGCAGAAATCACTAATACACCAAGAGTACGGGTTGCACACTTTGGGAGAGAAAGATCTGTCCAAGATGCTGACCTTATCTTTGCCATAAGTGAAAAACCAATAAAATAATTTCCCTCTTTAAATTCTCTTTCCCCTTATTGGTCTTCTTTTGTGAGTGTTTCTTCCCACATTTTGCTCAAGGTTTTGGTGTGCATATAGGAGCAAAAGATACCACTCTCCATTGTCCCTGTTTCACACTGCAAAACAAATTTGAGCTGTAGAAACCAAGCAGATTTTGTTGGTTTGTCTGAAGTTATAATGGATGACTCAGGAGTTCCCACCCAGGTTCACCTGTGGATTTGGAAGGAATCACAGCTCCCAGATAGGTTCTGGCTGTCATAAAGCCCAAATGCTGAGGAACAAAATAGTTCTTCCTGTTTTTTCATACCTCCCCACTACCAATCCTATCCAAAAACGGGACCAAGTTGGACAGTGACAGTGCATTTTTTCATCCACTGGGTGTCAGTATTACACTACCACTGTGCTGCCTTCCCAGGTGCTGGGAAAGGTTGGATTTCTTTGGGGTGAAATTCTTTCCTTTTTGGTAGAGAAGCGATGAGAAAAACCATTATAGCTTCGGGGAGTGGTCTCACTGCAATATGAGTGTCCACTTTTGCTACTGCAGAAATAGGCTGGGACCCTGCCTGTAGACATCCCAAATATCAAACTTCACACAGACTGCAGCCAGACAGACTTCAGAGTTGGGGTCAATCCACAGCCTTTTCACTCTTAGGTTATGAAAATGCATCATCTCTTCTTTTTTAAAATTAAGTTTATTTATTATAAATACTGCATCTGACAGGGAGACAATCTAGAAAAAGCCTGCATGAAGGTACTTCTCTAAACAAAGAGTGCTGCCAGCTTAGGACAGTTCTAGATGCAGGAATGAGAGAGGACAAGAATTTAGAAACAGCTTTGATATTTGGAATTTGTAATCAGGGTTTTTGACACTGGTTTATTATTTCCAAAAGTTCCATGACATGATTTTTTATAGGCTTGCTAGGTTTTTAAATCAATGTACCCAAATGAACTCTGGATAGTCAGTCACTAAAAACTACTGATATTATTAGAAAACACCTTTGCTAACCCTGCCCTTTTTTCTGCTTTGGATGCCCTAAGCAGCAGCTGGCTTGTGGGAAAGGACCCAACTACTTACCTGCATGGTGATTAAGAGAAAGGTTACTTTTTGGAAAGCCGTAGTCAGCTATGTGCTGATGCTCTTTATGGTTTCCTATGTTAAAATGTTTTCATGTGAAAGATAACATTTAACATGTGACGCAATGCTGTACTTTATCTGCGTCTAAAATGCAGGCAGCACTGAAAAAGAAGATTGCCATTGTTTAAAAGATGATTCATAGAAAAAGTAATGAAAGAATTGATGTTCTTTTGTTTTATATAAACACAGGCTGATTAGATTATTTTCTTACTTACATCTTTCCCCTGGAAGCTGCTTTTTAATCCATCCTTTTCTTAGAAGACTTCAGGGAAGTTTCAGCAGGCATATGGCATCAATCTACGAGGGGAATAAAACATAAATATTTACAAATATTTTGATCCTGTTTAAATACCTATTATCCTTATTTAAAAATATTTATCCTAATAATTGCTTTCAGCAGAGATACCTGCTAAAGATTCAGCATTTCCTATTTCCTTCAATTGAGTGGTGAGAGGTTTTCTCAGCCATTCTTGTGCATTCTTCATGGAACTTTTCAGGGAACAAGCAAGAGAGAGGAAGTAATACTTCATATGCCTGGGAGCTGTAAAGATCAGGATAGAAAAAAGGAATTTGTGTTTAAAATAGAGAAGAGCAGATTTCTACGCGATTATTTTTTCCTTTCTAAGCCACCCATAACAGCAAAGAAGAAACAGAAAAGAGCAATTTAAGTAAAAAGAAAGTAATGAATACTAGAATTAAGTTAAACAGCAAGAGGAAATTAGGGAGATGTCAGATGTAATTTTCAAATTTGTATGTTAGTCACGTGATTAGTGCTAACGTTCCTGCTTTACAAAAAAACTGTAAAAATATCTTTAATGACTGTAAGTGCTCAGGACCTGAGCTTTAAGTCCCAGTCAGACACCTCCACATCTCCAACTGTTCTTAATATAGTAGGCTTATTTTGACATTACCTATTTTTATGTGTCATACCCAGGAAAGACATGCAGCTGCAGTAGAAACAAGAGCAGTTTATGCATGATGTGGGCAAAGTGCTTAGCAGAAGTTTCAATTTGTTTTGCTGTCATGCTTGCATTATATTGTCGGAAGGAAAAGGGAGAAAGAATTTTGTCAGCCCACAGCTAAAGGGGAAAAATTATTAATATGATGGCAGTGGTTTTAAATAGAGAATAATTCATGATACAACTTAGTTTTGTTTTTCCTGGAGGCAAAATTAAAACAATGCTTCATTAACATTATTTGAAGCTATTTTAAATACAGCTATTTGCAGCAAAACAATGCTAACATGTGGAGGTTTTTTAATGAAAAAAACAGACAATTAGGAAAATGTTTTGAAAAATATTGTAATCTTTTATGCAGTCTCTTTTTGCCTTTTGTTTCCCCCACTATTTTCAGTCCTGACAGTGAACCAGCATGTGTATAGGAGTTACCAGCTAGCAGTTATGCTGAGGCTAGAAGTAGTGCAGCTCTTTAGACAAGATTTTAATTAACTTTTAACATTCCCATTCCACCAACTTGGTTTGAGCTATGATACTCAACATCAGTAGCAGCCTGTGCAAAACTGTTTTGAGCAGGCTTTAAATTCGGCCCCCTTTAGCTGAATTTAAAAGGAAAATGAAGTATTGATAGGTAAAAGCAATTATAACATCAGTTGTGTACCCATTTATGCCACCCAGCTCCATCCCAACAGAAAAATCAGGTTTTGAAGAAAAAAGAGGGCTGGGCACATTCCTGCTAGTTCCTTCCCTATGCTACAGGACATATATATATCTGCCCTTGCTCTTGCAAAAGGAAAATACCACACAGGTATGATCAATACTGATGCTGGGGAAAGCTCCCGCCTGTCCTTCTATACCAAACTCTTATTAGCACAGCAAGACCACAGGATTATTTTTTGTTTCTTAGATTATTATAATTATTATTTTCTGGGAGTTGTATCTGTGTAGTGATTTAAGATGGCAGCTTTCCAAGGCTTTGCTGTGGTTCTAAATTAATTGAGTATGCTGTTTAATTTTTTAACTCGAGCTTTTTCCTCATATTCAAAAGGGCTCCCGTTGTCCTTTATTATTAATGAGATCAAAGCAAGCAGAATGGCTGCCATTTCTCCTTAGTCTGGGAGTGAAACTATCCCTAGCAGAAAAGCACAGTGCTGTCTGCACTTGTCAGCAGCACTGAAAGCAACACCAACAGCAAAGCGTCTGCCTTCCTTTGGTCTGCTGAGCTGGACACAGACAGTGAGCAGCAATAATGCTCTACCAGAAAAGCAGATGAGGAAACAAGGATGGCACCCGCAGAGCAGGGGACAGACTGAAAAGTTACTGTGGGGTGGGGCAATGGACTGTGCAGAATGCAGGGTAGAAAACCTGAGGAGGAAAAGTAAAGTTTCCTTTTCTAATATGTGGAAAATCGTGCCTCCTCCAGGCAGCCCAGGCAAAAACCAAACAACAACAACAAACCCCCCCCAAAAAACAAACAAACAATCCCCCGCCAAAAAACCCCCTTCCAAACCACAAAAGTTACTATCAGTTTCAATTAGGAATTCAAAGATACAGTATAACTATTTGTACTGTCACACACTTTGGAATGTGGTTATATTATTCCCCCTTCATGGCTTCCTTCCCAAAGTTTCCAAAACTGGTGTTTCATGGGGAAGCATCCAGTTAGATTTTTATAAAAACCAAAACAGCAAAAAACTCACCAGAAATTCCATGCATATCTGAGTTTTAACTGGACAGCTCACTGACTCTTGCAAAGGAGCCAGAGTCCAGGGTGGCAGGACCTGAGGACAGAAAGTGAGAAAAATTCTGGAAAGGAGCATCATCAGTAAGACAGAGGAAAAAATCTGCTGAAAGACATCATAAAATTGAGATTGCTAGAAAAATGTGGTTACAGAATGAAGGTGATGGTGGGAAAAAATGTGGGGATCTTATGTGGCAGGGAGTGGGAAGCTCTTTGGGAGGTTTCTTGGATCGTGGACCAGCATTGCGTGCAGAAGGGCGTGTTCTGTCCTCTCCAGAGCTGCGCTCTCTCCTCGCCCCATCAGCTGCAGGGTGACCCTGGCCAAGACCCTGCAGAGAGAGGTGTGTGGGGAGGCAGAAGGGAGATGATGACAGCAGCAGGCTGTGAGTGCCAGGAAGAAGAGCTGTGGAGCCAAATGGCCCAGGGTCACCCTGTGTGAGGTGGTGTGAACCCTAAGGAGGGCGGCAGGAGCTGTTCCCATGATTTTGCCTCCAGCAGCTTGGGAACAAAGAGCAGCCACGCTGGGTGAGCCAAGCTCTTTTTTCTTTACTACTCAAAGCTGATTACCTGCAAACCCCATGACTCACTCACCGTCCCAGCTCTGCTTCTGCAACAGTTAGCAGCAAAGTCAACTCAGGTTTGTGAGTATGGCTTTCTGTGTCACCTCCTTAAGGGAAATCTGCCAGCAGCTTCCTTGTGGCTGTCATGGGATCAGTTCCTGGGAGTTCAAGGTGGGGCTGTGTGGGCAAAGCCCTCAGGACCACGCCTGGGAACAATTACTGGACCTCCTGGTACTGGGAGATGATATTTTTGGACACACTGATAAATTGTGTGCAGGCACCACTGGAGAAAAAAGACGCGTTTGCTCAGGAGCTACAACACTATTTGGTCTGCAGTCCTATTTTCTTTTTGCACGAGGAAGGAAAGGTGATCAAAATTGCAGTGGATTTCATCAAGCACAAATGGCCCTTCTAAAAACACCAGGTTCTCTCTTCCTCACTTCAGATAAACCCAGGGCTTTTCTCCTAGTCTTGCCCTAAAGAGACTTTTGGATTGGTAGAGGAAAGTCAACATTATATTGAGGCTAGTTTTCTTTTTTTTCCTGAAAGAGAGTAAAATGTTCTTTTATGACTGCAGTTCTGGATTCAAAGACCTTGCTAAAAAGAAAGTGTGTTCCCTCTCAAGGGCCCTCAGCAGCTCAGTTCTAGTCTGTTTTCTTCCTCTGCTTAGATCACACCTAATTTCTGCTGTTGGATTGCTTATTGTCACTGAGGATCTCACAGAGCCTAATCCAGGCCTGGTATCTGTGGTAACCTGTGGTCCTGCTTCCACGGGGTAGTGCTAATGCTCAAAGAGCAAGGTAAATATGCATTTAAGCTTCTTTTCCAAGATATTCCAGACCAGAGAGGTGTTCAAGAAGACAGGGAGACTATGTTTATTGAGGGAGCCCAACTCCTCCAGAAGACTTTCTGTTGCAGCAATTGCTTTTGCAGTAATATTCAATGCAAACACCCTACAGCGTTTCCAAGAGTGTCCTCATGTTAACAACATTGCTGTGCATGGGTGAATTCCCAATTACTTATACCAAGCACTACTTATGTGGAAGATTTTGAAACAAGATGGAACCTGCCTGGAACAACACCCTCATTTTGGCTCCAGGGTGCAGCATCTGTAGCTGGCGCCTGTGCTTGTCTGTCTCCCTCTTTGTTCTTGTGAGTCTGTCTCCTTGGATGCAAAGAGGAAGCTGGGTTGTCAGTAACTCCAGTTTAAATCCAGAGTAGCCCCACTGGGTGCAGGGAAATTAATTTACAGAAGCATAACTTTAGCTCTGTGGCTGAATCAACATCTTTAAAAGTGGTGTAGAAATTGGTGAGAAACCAGTAGAAGTAGTCCCAACTTTTCCTTCCAGAAAACTTTGATTTGTTGAAATGCTGCAGTCATAAATAGAGAACAAAGGAAGTGAATATATTACAGTGTCCTCATTGTAAAAGGGCAATGGCAGGTGCTTTGATAAACTAGGAGACAGGTCATTATTTCAGTGCAATGTCCGTCAGAACACCCGCCTACTGTAGCTCTCCAAAAAGTTATTTTTTAACTTCCTTCCTATGAGATTTGTTAGACTTTGAAGGAGAACATAAAACGAGTGGTAGCACAATTTACCAAGTCCTAGAAAAGTTATATTGGTGAATTGCCTTGCATTGTACTGAGGCAATGGACTAGATGACCTAGTGACCTTTCCCATTTCTAATGTCTATGATTATTGCTGTTATACCTCAGGACACTAAACAGAGACATTTTCTTCCTTTCAGTGGCAAAATGTCACTAATGGCCGTGCTAAATCAGAGCAATTGATCCTTCTGCAGATGTGTTGTGCACTTAGCAAGGCAGCTATAGATGATCACTCTTTGTTTAGATTTGCTGTTTTCTGTTTCTGTAGTGCAAGTGCTCAGTACAAGGGGACTGTCAGCCAAGGGAAAGATTTTCTGGTAGGAGATTAAGGATAACGAAGGAAATGGTTGCATGACCTATAAAGAGAGGATCATAAATATTGCAACAATAAAACCAATAGCTCCTTCAAAGTTTAAATAGCTTTTCTTTTCAAACACTTGAAATAAGTGCCCTTTTCCTAAGGTTGTCTAGCACCTACATGTTAAGGTTTCACACAGTTTCACCAAATATATTGTAACTTCTCAGGGAACTAGCTTTTTCTTTTAAATAATCTTTCTTTGTGGAAGCATCCCCTCCAAAAAAGTTTCATCCCAGGTACCTTTCCACTATTAGTGAAATTTCAGAAAAGCCAGAGCATAAAATAATAAAATAGCCCCTGCTGTGTTTCTTAACCACAACACCCACCAAGCAATGCAAGCAGGGACAAATAGAGTTCTGCCCTTTATATCCTAGCAGCAGCACTTACCTTTTCTTGCATCCTTGGGGGAACCTCAGACACAAGGGTCTGCCTCTATAAACCCTCAGTTAGAACATTTATACTCCTCACAATCCCAAATGTGTAAAAACCCCAGACCTGTGCTGCTGCAACCCTGCTGTCATAGACAACTGACATTCCTATTCCATACATGCTGGTGGTGTGAAAGACATAGCCTTTGTTTCTAATGCTTGGTGTAGGATCCAGCTCTGGAGTAAGCAGACTGCTCTCCTGTGTGCTCAGTCTTTTTTCCCCCCATTCTCCATGCTGCCATGGGTCTGTTGCCAGCTCAGGAGAAACAGAACCCAAAGTGTTCCAGCAGCTAGATCTCACAGACATGTTCCTGTTCCTTTGTTCCCCCGTGTTCTCACATACCTTTAGCTCATATATCTTACTCCTTGGGCACTTTTAAATGTAAGTATCACAGTAGCATCTTGATATTAGTGCTGCATCCTGCAATCAATTGGCTGTTGGTCTCATTGCAGAGAGCTAGAAAAAGCTCCATTGCATCCTTGCTGGAAAAGCCACTCCAGTCTGGGAAATCAAATAGCTGAAGAAACATGGGTGTTCATTCAACACGCAGCAGGCATGGGCCAAATCCACCCCCAAGCCCATGCAAAATGCTCATCAGTCCACAGCCCACTGGTGTAACATACTTTTCTTTCTTAGACATTGGAAATTTGCAACTCGGAAGCTCTTTTGCTTTAAATAAAGCAAAAAGACAAAGGCCCCCCTGAATAGAGTCAATACTCACAAATAGAAATATCCTTAACGTGACCTCCATGATCCTTCCCTGTGCTACTGGATGTAAATGCACTGAAATCAGCTCTCATTTTTTATGTTCTAGGTTTCAAGCTCTCTGTAATAGCCACAATCATCATTATGCAAATGTTGTATTTTGCCTCTGTGCTTTCTGCACAAATTCTTTTGGTTGTGTTTTCCTGGTTATGTGCAATTTCACATGTCCAGTGAAATTTCAGCCTCTATAAAAAAATTGTCCAGTGTTTATAAAATGATTCCTTTCAGCACTCTCTGTCATCTCGAAGTTGTTGCTTTCTACCCAAGGCAGGCAGGAGGGCTGTTTTATGCCTACAGTTCTCCTACCAGTGACATTTCTAATGTTTTAGAAAAAGAAAATAAAACCTGACAAGTCAGATGAAAGGCTAAAGTTGATATTACAGACAGATAGGCTGGAAAGGTAGAAAGGAGTAGAATTAGAAACATCTCTAAAACTCAAGACATGAACACATTATGTGATGAGTTTAGGATATAGCAGCTATTGTGCCCCTAAGTTCTTGTGCAGACACTTCCACCTACTCTCTTACTTCCTTATCTTGCTGAAATTTGCCCACATTTGGATGCTGAGTGCTGTATGTCATGCTGTGGTTTTCTGTAACCAAAACTCCCCAAGCACACATGCCCAGACTTGCAAGAAGGATGAGAAATACGTGTTGTGCAAAGAATTAGGAAAACCTGTCCCAGCCTTGCTAGTGGCATAAAGGCTTTACCATTACATCTACATCCATAGGTTTCTCTTCCATGTTGGTCCTACAGTCACTGACTCTACTTTTCCTAAGCCTTGCTCATTAATGAGGATTACCAAATTTACATTTCTTCAGCAGGCTAAGGACAGGGGACATAAGTTCTAGAGACACAAAGGGGTCATTCAGTCCTGGAGTGCTCCCTGGTTTTGCCAGAGAACAGACAAAAGTGTCAAGAAACAAGAGTGTAAAAGTAGCAGAGAAATGAGGGGAAGGCCAGTCTTATCTTTCTTCCTTGGAGAACCTCCCTAAAAAAGAAAAAGAAAAGGCAGAAAGTCATGGCGGTTCTATTGCTATAAAGAAAGAAGCCAGGATCTGCACAGCCCTGAGATACCCTGGTAAACAAGCTTGGATTTGACAGACTCCTCTTAAACAGTACAAATTCAATTGCTACATGGATTTAAAACACTGAAAGATGAAGATTTTGTTTACTGCAAATACTTTTTTATGTACCCTAATGCCCAAAAGTAAAATAGAGGCTGGATTTATTCTGAGACATGGTCAGGAATTTTAAAATGGGTGTTTGTACACACAAACAAAGGGAGCATGGGAAACAAGAGATTGTGAGTTACTTAAATGTCAAGGATTACATTGTACCAGGTAAGACTGAAATGTAGCACAGGGACTCAGTTTCATAAATTAAATGTCATTGCTGATGGGTACAAATTATATAAGAAAGATGGAAAGGAAAACCGAGGTGGCACTTTGTCAGATGCATTTACAGCTGCAGCAAGACACATTTCAGCTGCAAAGTAATTTAAAACAAAACAAAACAAAACCTAACAAAACAACAACAACAAAAAACCTCAAACAACTAAAGTGGACATCTGCTGCAGCCTACTCCAGCAGCAAGAAAGCAGGAATGAATTAGTCTCTCTTAAGGTACTCAAAGCCACAAAACACTGAACTCATGAGGAATTTAGCTGCCCACATTTCTTTTAACAAATACCACCAAACACTCACCAAAGAAGTTCACGAGTTACACAGAAACCTACTCTAATCCAGACAGTACAGGTTCTTGACAAATAAACAACGAAAATGTCCCCAATCCAGGAACTGTAGCAGAGAAATTAAAAGGACACCATGAACACAGTATCTAAATGTAACACAGTATAGAGTTTATTTGTTTGACTTAGAAAAGGTCTCCCACATAATTAACTGGACACATATACATTAAATATACAAACTTATACCAAAAGAAACACAGAAGGCACACATTCACCCAAGTGGCTCTTTCTGAACCACTCACCATTGCAGGCCAGAATGACAGAGCCATGAGCCCCAGCTTCGTTACTTTCTGTCCAAAACCAGGACCACAGCTGTAGGCCCCATGGTGCTCCACACAGACCAGCCAAAGAGGGAAAGAGATCCAGAGGACAGGCGTCCTCTTGGGATTGTGCATGGTCAAGGTAGAGATGCCAAAGAGAGCTAATCTGGCTCTTTTGAGTAGCAACAGAACCATTCCCATCTTTCCCACCCCCTTGGGAGGTTGGTGACTTGATTACAAGAGGGGACATCTTGGGCAAGCACCAAATGACAGCTTATTTGAATACTGCTGTACCTTCAACCTCTGCTGGCAGACTTCCAACACAATTCCTAAGCACTGCTCTTTGCCCCTGTGACCCCCAGCACCACCAACCACATTTTATCTGGAGAGCAAGAGAGGTTCATTTTACAGGTCACAGCCCCAGGTTTCTAGCACTCATCAAGAACCACGATCAGCAAAAACTAGTCAAAATAAATGTGGTCACCTCACACAGACTCACTTCTGTTGCCATAGGAGCAGGTAAATAGCTCAACTTCAGCAGATTTTATCTTCAGGGAAAAACTAGTTCCACCAGAGCCTGAAACCTCCACTCTGGATCAACAAGGCTGTGTGCATCCTCAGTCATGCTGAGTTTAGGGAGCAGATTTATGTAATGCAAAAAAGCAAGTCTGTTCTCTCAAATTAAGTAATTAAGCAGTGTGTGATAAGCCTAAGGAATTCTACTAGACCCCGGAGTCAAGGCATGAGACTGATTTCCATGGAAAGAATCTGAAAACAAGTGAACATTACCTTTCAGGAACTGGTGTGGCAACCAAGAAGACAAGCAGATGAGAGACTTTCTCTGGAAAGGATATCCTGTTAGTTGACAGGTTAAAAAAAAGAGCTCTGACATCCACCATAGGGAAGAGAAAGTAAAGCACACTAATGCGTAAGCGCAGAAGGAAAGGAAGGACAAGTGAAATCAGCCTCCTGGACTATTTGTGAAGTCACCCAGGATGAAGCAACAAGGAGATAAAGGACTTCCTGGAAAACCTGACCATATATATCAACATGGTGCTAATTAGTTAATTAACCTATTGCACAATTAAAAAAATAAATATTTTAAAAGCCTAGGAGGAAAAGGAAGCACCAGATGACACTGCTCTTTTCAGAACAAAAAGCCTAATAAACAACAGCCTAATAAATTTATGTCTGATCTTTGCTAACAAGTGAAATAAATACAAGGAGAGAAAAAAAGTCTCCCAAACGTCTTCAGAGTGGTAACCAAAGTATGGCAAAATCATGCCACTTTCAAGAATCCTGCAAACACAGTGAGTAGCTTTAGGCACATGAGCTACACACATGAAGCCAACAGGATAACTCAGCTATCACATCACTTCTACATGCAAGTGGTGGTGTCATTTCCAACACCTCTTTTTTTTCCCATTACCAGGAACAATTTTATGAAACACTGCTCATAATATGAGCTGACAGACCTAGCTGTAAAGCTACAGCTCATTCCCAGAAGGCTATATAGAATATATTATATAGACTAGCAAGCATTTAACCCATGGAGGATGAGTATTTTTAACAGAGGGCAGAATACCTTTGGTATTTTACCATCTCAAGATATTCTGCAGGGTAAATAGAGTAAAATGGCCCTGCTTGCCATTCAAATTAAATATACTTCAAGGAAAGGTAATTAATCAATCAGTGAATCAATCAATTGCATTTTACCATCAGCTACAGACAGCTGTTGGAGTGTAACAACCTCTACTGCATCCCAGCACCTGAAAGAGTCTTTCAATCAGCTGCTTCTGGGCTGGGAGTGCATCAATTGCCTTTGCTGTGAATTTGTTGTGCAGCTAAAAACCCAGATGGTTTCTCTAAACAAAAAGCAAGAAAACTAAACCTGTGTTTTTCTGATGTTTAAATATTTTTTGGCAAGTAGGCATGTTAGTTTTCGGGTCTCTTCTAATAGCTAGGATGTAATTTTTTTAGGTATCACAAGAGGATTTACTTATGACAGCAGGATATGTAATTTAAATAGCAAGAAAGCAGAGTGAAATGTCAATCTGCCCACTGTAGAGACAAAAACAATCTGTTTATCCACTCTGTTAGTGAGCAGAAGTGGAAAAATGATAGTGAACAAGAGGACAGAAATGCCAGTCAGATCCCATAGTAGCTAGGAGGTAGTCATCAAGGAAACCATTAAAACAGCCTGACAACAGTTCTTTTTTTGTACATGCATTGAATTTAGGGCTTGGTACCACAGAACACTTTAGAGGCCAAAAGTAAAAAAGGATTTTTAGAAAAGGACAAGTACATTCATTAAGACCAGGTCCACAAGGAACTGCCAGAAAGCTGAGAAAGTCCATAGACTGCTAGAATGGTGTCAGAGAAAGACCTCTGTATATACAAGCCTTGTATTTTATGCTTCTGTGATCACCTGTTACAGGCTATTCTCAGAGGCAGAACAGCAGATCAGATGGCCTTTGGTCTGATTGCACACAATACTTCTTATGGATCAAAGCTCTCAATTTTAGAATGATTTAAATTCTGGAAAGGTCAACTTAAAAAAAAAGGGTATTTGAAAAGCTTGAAAAGCTTGCATGCCTCCTCTGCTTCCTCTTTCAACCCTCAAAGATGTGCTCCTTAATCATTCAGTTTCCATGAACGGTAAAAGTATTGCTGCATTAGCAATAACGAGGATTTGACCACAGCCCCTAAAGTCTGTGTTCTTGCTCCCTGCCCAGGCCCCTTATCAGGCATTTTTCCTGACCCAGTCCCAAGTGTATGTTAAACATCGCCCTATATTCCATTTTTCCTCTTTGCCACATTCTTGCTAAATCACTTTGTTCGACTGCTACATCTATGAGGTGAAACAGTTCCGATACTGCTCTGTAGGCTACTGTTGGCTAAACCCTTCTCCTGCCTGGGCCAGTGACAACAGGAATCTACAGGAAGACTCCTTATGGACAAAGGATTGCTCCACTGTCTGTAAACAACCTTATTTCACCCAGAATTTGCCACTTCAATTGGATTCGGCCTTACATCTAGTCAGATCAATACATTTTTGCAGTGCAGTAGAGTAAACAATGCAACACAGTGATTCCAAGTCTGCAGCCAGACAGACTGAAGTAGCAGCACAAGTAAGTCAGAAAATCTCCTGCATTTCTCTGGGCACAGAGCAAGCTCTGAGACCAGTCATCACAGTTGTTTTTATATACAAAATATGTGTGCACATAGACATATGGACTAATACATTCATCACTAACCCTCATTTAAGGGACCAGCTATCCAAAGTCTGCTCATCACCCAGTAAATGTGCTTTAGTCAGGGGTGCCAGATGCATCCAGGACCTGCAGTAGCTTTACAGATCACTGCATGAAGATATGGCTGTAGGTTCAAAATCAATCAAGAAGTTACTGTTGCAGCTTGTGATTCAGTCTTTAGTTCTCCAGACAGTCCTTCCCAATCAAGATAATACGCAGGTAGATTGTTTGTTTTTATCGCTCATAGTGGAGTTTGGATTCAGGTTACCTGGAAGGAAAAGAAGTTAAAGTAGTGTTAATGTCAAGTAAATAAGCCCTGGATAAAGTTTGGACTCATGCTTCACTCTCACTTTTCACTATGCACCTTGTGTTAGACCTACGTTATTCTGCACTCTCTCATGGCTTTTTTTCTGCTACAGTGAAATGAAGAAACATTAAAATAAGATCAAATGCAGAGTATATTGTAGAGAAAACCACTGGAGAAGTATTTCTAGGCTTTGGCTTGTACCCAGTCCAGCTTCATTAGGTCCCAGCTGGCACTGATAAATAGTCTGGTCATGCCTTGGGTGAGAAGTTTTCCAAAGAGTGAGGTATGGAAAAAAACCCTGAAAACCCAAGGTCATCTCATTCATTTGATACCCACACACATTCTCAGTAGAGGTTTTTTTTCACATTTTGTTTCAAACATCTCTAGTGCCAGTGTTTCCACCACTGCCTTTGCAAGACAAATCCCAAGGCCTCAAGGTCTCTCACTAAAGTGGCAGAGTATGCTGCCTCCAGTTTTTTATAATCCTAGGTTTTTTTCACTGCTTACTCTATGAATTTCTTCTGCTCCCAGTATCTTTCAATGCTTGCACTTCTGTCTGGTGTCCATCATTACAGCCAGATGTTGATCTGGATGCCCTAGCATATCTGTTTCAAGCACTGTACAGAAGTGTGTTCAGTACTGTGAGTAAGGCAAGTAAGGGAGCTCATCTGAGCTCAGTAAATCTTGCATGACTCTGGCCCAGGACAGCAGGGACTGACAGGGGCTGCCACGTGGCTTGGAATCACTCTGAACACAGGCAGGCCCCACTCATGTATTTGTACAGAAGGAAGGTACATGTGCATCTCCCAAGCACTTGGAGCCAGATGCCAGTTCAGAGTGAAAACAGAGAGTGAAAACTGCCACAGGTCATGGTGACATGCTACTGAGAAGTCTCAGTCTTGCTAAGTTTAGGGAGCATTAAACTCAAGCACTGCCTCTGCACTGGGCTTCAAGTGAATAATTTTTAATGTCACTCTCTTGCCTGAAGGGTATCTGATCAATGCTGCCCTTACCTGTAGGTGATGAGGAAGAGAAGAGCTCTCTTTTCTCCCCCTCCTTCTCTCCACTTTTTTCCACACTGCATCTTCTTGATGTTCACCTGGGAGGTTGCACTGCACCCTGCCCTCACTTCCGTGGCTGCTCTGTGACTGCCTCCTCCCCACAGCTCCCTGTAGCATTTCATTCTACCTGTCCCCCTCTGACATATCCTGCATGTTAGTGTTATCATTACTCCTATCTCCTCCCCACCCCTCTTTCCTTCCCTGTCTGTATCACATTCAAGACCCTCATGCTTTTTTTGAAATATCTGTGCTTCTCTGCTTAATTTCAACTCCCAGCCCTTTTCTTCTTGTCACTTTCTACTCTTGTCTTCTGACCTTTTTCTACATATCCCACTACAGTTAGAGCAAACATCCTCCTTTTATGTACCAAACAATGTTTCCCTCTTTCTCTCTTTAGAAAAGAGGCTGAAAATTCCAGTTACCACCCTTCCATGATCTCACTTTGGCTGAAAAATGCTGGTGATAACCAAGCAGCTATTTTAATGCTTTTGCATTGCCCAGCGTCAATTCCATTTCTTGTTGCAAGAAGCACACAAAACTGAAACACAAAATCCTTCTACTAAGGATTTTGTGCTCATGAGGAATGAAGTGGATGCATGGAGCACCTCAGGGCAGCAGACCCTTCTGAACAAGCCCACTTTGCTTCTTCCAAAGGAGAACACTAACTAAAAAGTCTGCACCTTCTGAAGGCACACAGCTTTCAGACTTTTGCAGTGTTTCCCAGAAACTGTACACAAAAGTCACTGTCTCTGCTGACCACAGTCTGCCCAGCACCAGCTTAAAATTAACAAGATTCTGGTCAGGTTCAGAGCTGCTCTTATGTTCCTCAGCAGGCAACAGTGAAATCCAGTGAAATTCTGATAACTTCATGATATGGTTTGAGAAAACCTTTTAAGACAATGTACAACTTGCCATGTGCTAGGACAACACCTCAGGGTGTTAATTCAGATACTTAGTTTGGGACATTACTTTCTATCTGGAGCCCTTGTATTTTCCAGACTCCCAATTCTGACTCATAGGAATCCTTTTCTAGCCTGTAAAAGCTGCATCAGATTTTCAGACTCCATCACAGCACACAATTCCATCATTTCCCTTCCCAGCTCAGGTTCTCTTCATCACCATTTGCTCCTACAAGACTGAATCTGACTTTTAGCCTGCTTGAATAGTGTCTTTCAACTACTCTATGAGCTACTTGGGTGTGGATTTGGTGTCTCCATGCATTTGCAAGGTGGGATGTGTCTCTGTGGTGCTAAAGAATTAATAGTGACTTTGGAGGATGTGTGCACAGGCAGGCCCATGGGGCTTAAGTGTGCTGTTTAATCTTTACAAAAGCTAAGGGCAGCTATTTCAAACCGTGAAGCTCTGAATAATTGCATCCTAACCTGCCCGCATACCAAGTACCCTCTCTTTCATTTCCACTTCTTACCTCCCTTCTGTCACCCAGAATATCACAGCACCAGTTTTTACTAGTTTCCTCAAAGTTTTGCTTAAACTTTTAAACCTAAGTCAGCCCTAAAGTTACCCAAGAACAAAGTGTCTTCTATCCTTATACTGAGGCTGGGACTCTATTCCATGGCTGTGTTTAAGAATTTTTTATTAAATCCTTTTCTGCTCCTCATGAGTCTCCATCTATCTAATCTGCCCTCTACCATCTCTGTTCACATGCCACTTTGGGACTATTAGACTAGAGAATTGTTCTCTCACAAGAAGGTAATTTATTTAAAAAGCAACTCACAATCCATGATCTTCCTTCAGCCTTTGATGACACCAGATGGACAAAGTCTACTTACACCCTACTTCAAAAGCTATGGAGTCTCCCAGTGTCACCATGAACAGGCATTCTCAATTTGCATAAACCAAAAATACTAGCAAGGACTCCCTGGAAAGATTTATCAGGTCAGAAAAAGTACAGGGGGAAGACTGGTGTGCTGGACCTCAGCATCTTCCCTGGACCTGTTCTCAATTCTTCCTTCCCCCTTACTGAAAGAGTTGGCAGTCTGCAGGAAGTAACAGTGGCAATAAATAAAACCTGAACATAATAGCATGGTAATGTATTTGTGGAAATGGTCTAGACCAAGCATCAGACTGTCTGGCACAGATCCACTGTTTTAGGAGGAACAGGGACATCCCTGCTGCTTGGATGGTGCAATGGCCCAGCAGGGTGCAGTGCCCCACTGTCCAGCCAAAGACATCAACCTCTCGTGCCTTAAGCTGGGCCTGATTTCATCAGGACATTGTGGGAAGGCCAGGCTGGCTGCTTTGAAACAGGTGACAGTGACTATCTCTGATATGCAAAGTGCTGATGAATCAGAGATTCTCTCCTTCTGTCACTAGAGGGTAGTGCAAGCACTCAGCTCCATTCCTGCGAGTGGAAATGCCCATACATCTCCCCACAGGTCTTCACCGATTTTGCTTTTCCTGGCTCTGAGGAATGGGGCCCACCAGCACATAATGTCTGTGCTCAAGACTTACTTGGAGAGAGGATCTCTTTAGACCAGGGTTTACTTCTACCTCCCCAAATACAGATTCTAAAATGGATCTACTACAGTCTTAAATAAATTAACCATTCCTTCTTATAATTCCTCTTGTGTTCATTTGGTATTTTTGAGTCTGTCCTTCATTTAGCCAGAAATATTTCCAGGAACCTAATTATTCATTGTTGTTGACCATCTCAATTCCTTGCTTTTCTTCTTGGTCCCAAAAGAACATCTTTCCATTTCACATCATGGTAACTGCAAAGCAATTCAGTCTCTCTACATCTGCATTTTGCATTCATCAGAGCACTGGCCAGACAAGTGGAGTATAAATTTTCTCCTTGCAATTAGTTTATTTTCCTAATGGCGCAGGAGGTATTGACACCCAAAACAGCTCACTGAGAGAAAGACAACCAGGATGACAACCAAAGATTTACTTCAATCTCACAAAACATGTAAAATGTTGGGGAGTTAGCCATGAACCCATAACCCATTAGAAATCTTTATCATTTGTGTCTTCAACTGACTGAAGCCTTTGAAGGACCTAATGAAAATATCAATCATGCATTAGCAAAGAAAGAAAAGTTGAGATCTAGTGACCTACTTCTTTGTAGCTTCTATTTTCATGACCTTCTCCTCCATTTCAGAAGGTGGCAAAGGAGCAAATTAAAAAGACTTGCACCCTTTCCTTCAATCCTTGTGCCCTCACCTCAACATAAACACATTTTCCTCTTTTCTCCACCAGGAATTTGTCACAGGAAATATACCTGCCTAAACTCTAATGAGGAAAGGAAGGAATTACACTGAAAATCTGTCTGTGGCCTGCTAGCCACTACCATAGAAAACACAGTGCTGCTGTTTATTAGGCAAATGCACTTCATGGACTGAGCACTGTTTTACACAAGGCAATGTTCACCTTTCTCTCCCTTTGCTGCTCAAAAGTATGAGAAACATCCACATGAGAAGTACCAACCTTACAGTAAGACTGCCATTAAATTGCTTCCAACTTATATTGCATGTATCTTTTGATACAACTTCTACCCTTTGTTTTCGCTCATTTTGATTCAGAATGACAGGATCTACTCACAGGTGCCTATAGTGGGTATGCTTGCATCAATCAGCCAAGCTCAGAGCAAGGGACACAGAAAGCAGAGTATGCTGTAAAAGGTTTTACCTGAGTTGCCTCCAGTGCTCCGAACACTAGCATGGCCAATGCTGAGCCTCTCATATTCCAGTTTCATGTTCCCAAGGTCTTCTCCTGAATGTCCTTCACTGGCAAAAGAATTGGCCTCGATGCTTGAGCCTGGAGAGCGCTTAGCCTTGCGACTGAAAAGCCCACTGGCAAACCGCTTCCCTTGCTTTGCATTGCTCTGTGCATCTTCCTTCTTTATGTCACGAATGGACTCTCTGGATTTGGATTTATTTTTCAGGTCCATGTGGAGCCGGGACAACAGTTTCTGGGGGCTCCGATTCAGCTTGTTCAAGTTCTCCAGAGGTGGATCTATTTCTGGGAACACTTGCTCCAATGTGACCAAGTCATTCAGGAACTGATTTAACCGTTTCTTTGACTCACTTGTTTCCTCCTTTTCCATGTTTCCCTGATGGTCTTGCCTGTGCCGTGAAGCCCAGAGCATCATATCACCACGGGTTGCCCCTGCTACTAAACCATACTTTGGGTTAATGAACTTCCGAGCCACGGTGGAGGAATGAAAGCCTGGCTTCCCAATTCCATGGAGGAATGGGTTAGCAATGCCCAGTTCCTTGTATAAATTAACTTCCTCTGAGATGGCATAGAGCTCACGAAACTCAATGTCAAACATCTCCACGTGCTGTCCTGTCAAGACTAGCAGGATGTTTCTGTCAATGTGAGATGAAGTCCATGTGAAGCTAAGAGGAGGGAACAGAACCGACATTAGATTTTGGGGTGCATACTTGACCCAGCCCACCTAAAAAAACCTAAGACACTACAGGGGAATATGTAGCATTATGCCATTTGCCCTTATATCCTTGGCCAGATGGGCCCCAATAGGTACATGACACAACATTATTGTTCTTCTTTAGACATGTAGACCAGATTTGGGAGAAAAGGTCCTGAAACTCTAAAGGACCCTTTTAAAAAAGCAGCACTGAATCAACAGGAAGAGTCTCCGGACTGAAAACCTCACTGAAGAGAACTGAGTACAGGGACTGGTGGGGAGTTCTTGTAGACCCCTTCCTGGTGCAGGGTGGAACTGTCTCTAGCCCTCTGAAAAGGTCTGCCAGCATGGGTATTTTCCATTCTCTGAAGAAGGGCTCCATGCCACCTTCTCTGTTGTCCCACTCCAGTTTCTACAGATGCCACACAGATTACAGAAGCTGGGACAGAAGGGGGGTGACAAGTGAAGAAGACTCTCAAGCAAAGTAATGACCATTCTTTAGATTAATGCCTTAAACAAGAGTAACCCACCTGTACGATCCAGTGGCCACCTTTTCACCATCCACCATCAGGAATCGGGATGCCAGTGTGCCTTTGATCTTCCCTGATGGCATGTAGAACCCAACTCCTGTCACAGAGCGTATGCGGACATTCTAACAGGGAGGTGAAAAGACAAAATGTCACAATAAATAGGGCAGAAAATTACATAATTGCCAGCTCCAAGTGTTAAGATGTCACTCACATTGTCTCACTACTTCTGGGACTACAGCTCATTTTGTATCAGCCACCAGAAGGGCTGCAAAGCAAAGCATAGTGCTGTAAGCCCTGTTGTCATCTCCTGTCTACACAGGTCACTCCTCTCCATCTTGGACAGTTTATAGCTGTCCAAGGGGTCAGCATCATCAGAACCCTGCCTGCTGTCTTTGGCTATTCACTTGAGCCACTGGCAAGACAATGCTTTCAGATAGTGTCTCTACTAATGTCCTAAATAGATCAGCAAAGAAAAATTTCTGAAGATGAGGAAGGAGAATCTTTTCATAAAATGAATGGAAGTAGTTAGAAAGAGAATACTTCTCCCCAAACCTCACATCTCACACCCTTTTGTCAGCAAACCTACAAGTAATGAAACAAAGCACTACCAGACACAGAAAAACCACAAAGTTAGGATTACATGATTTTCAACAATAGATGAGTGCCTGTGCATACTATAAGGATATATTTACACACTGGACTGAGTGTTACTCTGCTCATGGGTCCTGGCTGCACAAGGCTGAACTCCCAAAGTGTCTAACATGAAACACTCCCCCTCTCCTCCCCCCAAATCCAAAAACATTGAATGTCAGTATAAGTTTGGAGCAAATTATCTTGTCACTCTGACACACAAATCTAGACAATTTTCCTCATTCCACCCTATTTTTATGTAAGGATTCCTTAAGAATGAAAAGCTAAAAGCACTGTGAACTGGAGTCATAAATCCAGGGTTAGGAGTCAGATAGTCCCAGGCATAATTGCAGTTCTGATACTGCTCCCTATGATGTTCTGGGAAAGTCAATTCACCTTTGTTTCATTCTTCCCCATGTGCAGAGCAGAAAAATCAGGAGGATTTGGCTAATGCTAGCACAGCCTCAGATCCCACAAAGAGCTAAGTCCTATTACTATAAACCTCACCGACAGCTTAAATACTGGTAGGCTATAGAAATCAGCATGCAGGAATGAGTGATTATAAGAATGCAGATTTCTTTCAAAAGCTGTTTTTTCTGAATACAACTCCTGCCTTTTGAAACTGCTGCTATTTCCCCAACTAGAATACAGCAGTGGAAATACAAATTCTGACTAACAGTAACTGATGATAGCTCTGTTTTGCATTCAGCTGTTGCTTGATCTGTCTGGAGTCCTGTGTGGGCATTAGCTAATTAATGCTCCCAACACTGCTGAAAGTATTATTACCCCATTTTAAAGATGAGTAGCCTAAGACAGAAAAAGATGAAGTGGCTTGCCCAAGGCCTAGCAATGAGTCATATGTATGGGATGCTGAAGACAGGTTGGGTAGAGCACAGGAGAAATGGTGCCCTTTCCAATAATTAAAATAACATTTGAATTTGGCTGAATTATATTTTTCCTTGCTGATTAATGTTGGATGTGGGATTTGCCAAATCATGCTTTGCTGACTGCACAAGACAAGAAGTCAGTCAACAGCTCTGATGTGATATGTACTCCTTTGAATCAAGAAGTATCAGCCTGTGTGAGCAGAAAGTTTCCCAGCATATAACAGCGTGGATCTTATTGTGCTTGTATGCTCTATCACCTTCTTTGGGTGAAAAGAAAGCACACTTGAATTTCTGCAGTAAGTGAGCTGTGTGTAACACTTAGAAAGGCACAGAGGGGATAGAACTGAACAGCTGAGCACATAAACCTCCTTGAATAAAATAGGTACAGGAGTGCATTAATACATCTTGAAATGCAGAAAACAAGCAGAAAGTCATATAAACATCAAGTCACTTAACAGGTTATTTGTATACAATTTTCTGCCTTGAAGGATCTTGGAACATTTGTAGGCTAAGTCAAGCTACAGAGGAAGAACATGTACCAAAGACTGCACAATAACAAAAGAGGAGAGACAAATATAAATGAAGTGAGATTGCAGGCATTTTCAGACGGCACTAGAGTTACAGTAGTAACAAATATTTTGACTAGAGGACCAGTTAGCTCACCAGATAGAAGTGACACCTCCAGATCTGTATTGTTGCAGAAGCCTGCTTAAGGTTTGTTCTGTAATATCCTGGCTTATGGGAGATGCAGTCTGCATTAAATTTCTATATTTCCTTTCCACAGACTTGCACCACTCCTCACCACAAGCAATGACTAACATCTCCCTGGCTACAACTCAATATGACTGGTAACAGTCAAGCCTGACAGAGCATCCTAATACAAATAGTAAGAAACTGGTCTTCCTTGCTTTATTGTGACACTTTTAAACCTCACTCTGAATCCACAGAAAGCTAAATAAGACCCAATTTAGAAAGTCAGTAATGCTGTGACTGATTTGACAGACCTAGGCCGTAGTGCTTACAAACTGGGGCTGAGAAGGGGAATACACAAGACAGACCCTAAAGGGAGGTGTTGTAACTGCTTCCACCAGAGAATCCTATGTGCACCTTCCCTCTTAGAACTGGGAAATCCTCTCTTTGCCCTGGACAGTTTTGGAAAGGGCATGGTTACTGACAAAATAGTGTAACTTGCAAGTATTCAGGTAGAACAGGATGGAATGCAGCTAGCTGGGACATGGTCTGCCAAGATAATTACTGAGTATTATCTGTATCTTTACAAAAAGAGAGCCTTGCAAGCCCCCATCTCAGAAGGTCACAAGTAGTCTAGAAGAATACTCCAGCAGACCATTAAAAAACCAACAGCACTGCTTCACATCACATTCCACCCCTCCCTCATCTCAGGTAGGAGTCAATGACAAAACCCATAAATTATCGAAATGAAATTACATAAGTTTCTTAGGCAGAAGCTTTTTAGACTTTCTGAAGTGAAAGGAAAAATTTCTTACATGTTAGGAAAATTAATGTAAAAATTAATGTGAAGGTGAACTTCCTGCAGATAAATCATTCCCTTGGAACTCTAGGAGAATTCTCTGTCTTTGGGCAGGAGTGTCTGTTACTGTGGTTGGAGTTAACAGAAACATGAAGACAAAAACCACCTATCTAAAATCTGGTGAGAACATTCACCCTCAGGTCCTGCAAAAAGAGGAATTTCTGAGGGGCTATGAATTTAGTATCTATGAGAACTCTGATTCACTGTGATCTCTGTAGAACACTCTTGTGTCAACATAACAGAAGTCTGACAAACTATGTCCTGTAGGCTCAGGAAGCCATATGACTCACACACACAAGACATGCTCTTATGAACAACCCATGAATGTTCTGATGATTGAATTTAAATACATTTCTGGTGAACTCTGGCCTTCAGACAAAAATAGAGGTTTTCTCATTTCATGTTTGGAGTTGGTTAAGAACTTTTACTCTTTGTAGGGTGAGGTATGGTCTTCCTACAGCAGTTTCCCTCCCATGAGACTGTCAGCAGATCATGACACCATCTCTACAAAAAGAATACAATAGCCAGGAATTTTGTGAAAATGTCCATCGCTGTGCATAGACAAAGGGCAAAACCCAGTGTTAACTGTAAACCTCCCTGTATTAGGATGGTTGAAGTATTCACTTTGCATTGGATGAACAGGGCAACGGGAACAAAAGGGCGGAAAACACAGAACAAAATGAGTATCTGCTGGTGACAGAAAACAGAATAAACACTGTGACACTGCAGTTCACAGTAGTGCATCATCTCTCTCCCCCTGGGATCAGAACTTGTCTCTAAACCTTAGAGTTATATCTCATGTGGCTGCAACTTCCTGAGAAAAGAAGCCATCCTCTGTACCTTGCACATGCATTCCCAAGGGAAGGTGGGCAGAAGGGCAGGAAAGAAGAGTATGCAACTCCTTTGCTGGCAAACTATGTCTGGTGAAAACTGGTAAAAATCTTCTAGAATAAAGCAAAATGGTAATTCAAAAAGGAGAAAACATTTTCCCTGTTGCTAAAAATCAGTAAAAGAAACTCAGACATCAAAGCAGATATCAGGAGAAAGACAGTAGATAAGAAATGGGTGAAAGAAAGTTTCCTTAGCAATTTCAGTATCTTCTGCAATCAAACAATGTGGGACAAAATGATTCTGCTGAACAAGACTGGAGATCCAGCTTGCTTTCTTGCTTTAAATCTGGATCTTCAACCCTTGGAACATTACAGAAGAAGGGATGGAAGGAGTCCTCAAGGGGAAACCTTAACCTTCTGGAGCTTCCTTGGGTATCCAAAGCCTGTTGCCAGGGAAATCCCTACATGATGGTTTCTGCTACACTGACCCAGCAGCAGCATAGGCATGTCCAAGGTAGCTCTGGGTGAGATACTAAGAGAACATCTTCCTTGAGAGGCAAATGACTTGTTTCCCCATTCCATGAAGAATCTCCCTGGTCATTCCATAGAACCATATACAGGAATTAACTGTGTTGGCTTTAACAAGACTAAAAAAATACCTAAGCCATATTGGAAAAAAAGATAACAACCTTCAGGGGAATTTAAGATCCAGTATGAGATACCTGGGAAAAGAGGGGGAAAATCTGAAGGATAGCAATCTGTGGGCTGAAGCTTTGCAGAATAGTGATCAACTAGGTTAAAAGTTGTTAAGAATTTCTTCTCAGTGGACTTGCTTCTACTCAGCTTGTACTATTTTTAGCTGAAGATGTCTAAAGAAAAACATAGCACGGGCTGCCATGAAGAATGGAATCATAGAAGGGACACAGAAACATTTTCTCCTTCTTTTGATTGCATCAGTTCAAACTGCACCTCCTTAGAGAGAGCCATACAACTAGACTGCTGCAGGACCTAGGCATTGCTGTAGCACATCACTGGGGTCACTGGTTTAGGAGTGTCAAGCCTGTGTAGAAGGATAAGAGGATGAGCAGAAGGGGACTGCTTTAGAGACAGAAAAAACAGACTGAAAGGAACTCACCTCTCCAATAGCAACACAGCTCTTTCTAAAATACCAGGGCATCTTTTCATTCCCTCTGTCCAGGGGTTAAAATATTGTAGTACTGAAGACATCATTGCTGTACATGATGACAGAGTAAGAAAAGTACTGGGAAACTGGTACCAGAGCAGATGGAACTACTGCTGTGATTTCACAGTTATGTACCAAAGAGACACAAGCCTAGGAGACACAATACCACTGGCACTTGAAACATGTCTGTTATAATGAGGTCTGTGTCTTGCTTTCAAAGACACCAGAGGGAAGGAACTTCCACCACTGTTTTGGAAAAAAAGGGAAAACTTCTCAGCTGGATGTCTTTTTTGATGAAACTCAGAGCAGAGTGGTAGTTCACAGGAGAACTCTTCAGATATATGCAGGTAATTTTCATTCAGATTTAAGATGGTTCCCCTAAAAGGATTAAGATGAGACTCTATAATCTTCAGAGCTTTTTGAGTTTTGGGGTTTTTTTAACTATAAACGGAGTGTTTAAGGAAAATCCACCCCTCTTCCAGGCAAAGCGCACTTTTTCCACCGCCGCTGTACAGAACAACTGGATCACAAATGGGTGAGTCTGGCATCCCATAGGTTGTTTCCAACCCAGCAACTTTTTTCAGGATTTAGAACAAGTCTGTAGTAGCAACAGTGGCTAAAAAGATGGGGGGGAAAGGAAAGAATACAATACTAACAAGAAATACACAAAGGATTTCAGTCTGTATGTAATGGAGTGAGATCTCTCTCAGGCTGCTTCTGCCAGCCAAGCTAGACTGACTACTCTGCTATGCTGCATGCACTATTTGAAGGCACACTGTGGCCCTCAATCCCTTAAATTCTCCTTTAAGTCATCCTAGAGGAGGACTACAAGCTCATTCACTCCGATGATCACTGTTGGGAAGGAAAGTCTTGATTTTCACAGAATGTATGTGTCCTGTAAGAGGGATCCATGCAGACAACTCCAAGACCTGCCTGGAACTCTAGTTTGAATTCTAGTTTGAATCCTCACATAGAAGACCTATAGCAATTTTCTCTGATAATTTTCTCCCCAGACAGGAATTTTTAGGTTATAAGTGCCAAAAACTACACAGATCCCTGTCTTGGGTGAAAGGCAAAAAAACCCAAATCTTTCCTTTTTCTTTCCTTCTGTATTATAAAGCCACACTGTTATCCCTCTGTGTTCCATCACTTTTAGTGTTGTGGTACGGAGGAAGAGATGTGTTTGCCGGTCAAAGCAAGTTCCAAGATTCACTCCAACTGCAAAAGGCCAATGACCTGCAGGAGATAATGGTTTAGTACGGAATACCTTACCCGGATCTGCAAGTCACTGAGGTCAAGGCATCTGCACATTTCCAGGAAGAGCTTGACACCCTCCTCATCCAGGATGATATAGACGGGGATCCAGCGCTTGTACGCTGCATCGACGATATCGCGGAAGATGTCCCGGTCCGTAAACACATCCATGACCACTGCAATAATCTGGAAACAAGAAGGTGGTAGACAGACAACTGAATAACTATTAGGAACTGAAAGGAAGGCCTTCCCCACTGGTGCAAAATAAAGGAGAGCACTGATACCAGATAATGGAGGAGAAGCCTTCATAGGGAGAACAAAGTCCAGGGAGGTACATGCCCAAGCACTACCAATAATTGTAATTTTCTGAGTTAGTTGCTGCACTTTGGAAGGAACTTAGTAAATGTCTATGAGAGTTCTCCTTCTTCCAGATGAAACTGACTTATTTTAGCAGCCTGAGGAATGCCAAAGCCAAATACCTAGTTTTTCCTCTGTATTAAGAAACTTCCATTGTCTCTGTAAGGACTCACCTAAATGAAGAACACTGAAAATATATTGAAAAAAACCACTGAAAACACAACTTTAACTCTTAACCTGAAGGCATCTAATGGAAGAGTGAATGTGCAGAGGAATCAGGGCTTGTATCCTCAACCATGACGCATAGTGTAGAAAATAAGAATTCTATTTTCCTTTTTTTCCCACCAAATCCCTGTGAAAAGTCTGCTCTCAGGGCTGGCTTCTCAAGCAATGATTTATTGGGCTCAAACATAAACACCTCATATTTCTCAGAAAGGGACTGGAGTGTATTCAAGATTTGGAGGCAAAATTATCATTCCCTCTCTTCGCATGTATTGTTTTTCTGGTATAAAACTAATCCTTCTTTCCAGGCATAGATTTTACATAAAACAAAAGCTTTCACTGACGTGAGAGACAAGCCTGAACATTTATAGGATGAGTAACAACAAAACCAAGAAGGTTATGGGTAACTTTAATGCTGATCTTATAGAAAGGGAGAGAAAGACAAAACATGTATCTTTTACACCATTAGAAATACCAATTAATTTTTCTGCCTGAGTTATTCTTCTCAACATTTTAAAGGTTATCAATGGAGGAAACTACTGTTTTTCTAGTCCCTCTGCATAAAATCAGCTTGCCAGGTCAGAGCTGCCATGCTCTGACAGTATCCTGGGACTAGAGTTGTCTAAATTTTAATTTCCCAGATGCTGGGAATCACAGCAATAAGCCCATCTGGGCTGGGGATGGCATATACAGGTGTGAATGGAGCTAAATACTGAATCACACTGTAGGACTTTCTTCACTTGATGCTTGGAAAAGGTGCAGCTCTCTTGCAGGAGCCCCCTAAGGAAGAGGGAATAATTCTCCCCTGAGACCTCTTTCCTGTGAAAAATGCCCTTGAACAAATGGCTTTTGGGAAAGTGGTGCCACAGTAAACATCCCCCACTGCATCTGCTGAATCTCTGCTGAGTCCCTGCTTGTACAGCCAACAACAACCAACACATCTGCTCTGTCAGGCTCCTTCTGTCAACAGTGCTTACACCAGCTTCCCTTTGTTAGAGAAAGAAAAAAGAGCTGACATTGTATTTATGCTCATCATTAACATGTAAGTTCCTGATGGAGGTGAACTATGCTGGAGCTACATCATACTAAGTCCCACAGTAACTTCTACTAGGCAGGATTTCAGGTCCTGCCTTGGTTCTCCCTTCCCAGCAGGAATATAACAGGAATGTTACCAGAATCTCTAAAAATTAAAATACAGCGAACTTGTACCACTTTGTTTCTGAACAACCCCATATACAGGCAATTAATAAATAAAGTCATGAACAGTCCATGAATTAACTCAGGCCTGTTATGCTCCCTCTCCCCCCACACACAGTGGTATGGACAAGCTATTTAGGAGAAAGGATGCCAAATAGTATGCATTTGAAGTAAGAACATCCACATAGGGAATGGACAACAGAAGCAGGAACTTCTCTCCATCCCCACCATTTGCAATGAGTGTAACAACTGCAGAAATTACACCCTATCCTGGACAAACCATTAATTGTCTGTACCAGCTTTGCAAGGGATGTGAAGGGATCCCTTTGTGAAGGGATGGCTCCCTCCAGGCTGTGGGGCCTTGGGTCAGTCCAGGCTTCTTTCCAAGACTGGGGACCATTGAGAACAGCAGTCAAAACTTGCCATGGGCAATGCCTGTTGTTGTGTTTGCCGTCTCAAACCCTTGTCACAGCTAGGAGTGTTCCCAAGCACAGCAAGTCAGAGCATGAGTGTCTACCCCTGCAAGAAGTTTTCCCCATTTCTCTTCCAATCCTATGGATAATAAACTTATCTGTAGGGCCCATAGGTGTGCCTAGCTCTTCACAGGAATTTTAAGATTGGCAAGTTAATGCTTGCTAATCTCATTGCACCTAGGTAGCTTAATTAACATATGTTTGTAAAATACTCATGATAAGCCACCCACAGACTTGTGCCACATATTACCAGTATCTGTTTAGACCCCCTCTCAGAAAAAAACAAACTCAACAGTCCCCCACTTTCATTTGCTGACTAAAAAAGCTGCTACCTGGAGTGTTTTTTGCCAGGGTGAGCTCAGCTGAACACAATAGGCATAGTTATCTATGAAAAGGACCATTAAACACTCAAATGGCTGTTAAACATGAAACCAGCTTCGGGCTGGGAGGGGCACAGTTTGTCCAGTCAGTGAAAAAATAAAAATCTACAAAGGATTTAATTATTTCTAGGTGCCAGGCACAGCTATTGAAAGAAACAAACTTTCCCAGTTCTTGAACAGTCTCTAGAAACCTTTGTAGCAGTGCAAGGAGGAGGTGAAGTTGCACTACATCAGAGTGTAAGGAGTTTACAGCTTCTAAGTGACTGATCACACCAGTCACTGAACAGAATTACAGGGTGTGCACAATTTCTCAGAGCAGGGAGCTAAGAAGATCACCCACTAGATTAATGCCTCTCTGGAAAGTTTTCTGTGTTTCCCGGCAGATTCGGTTTGAACAAGTCTGTAAAAGTGGTGCATATAGTGTGTGCTGGCCGTGGGGAACAGGTGGAGGAGGAAATGACTGCTGAATTATAAAGCAGAAATACCAGAAAGCTGCAAAACTAAGCACAGGAATGAAGTTTCTTACGCTGCTCTCCCCTTTACCTAAGGGGTGTGTCAGCTCTGACGGAGATCTTCTCCTGGGTGGTCTTCCCCGGGAACTTCACCCACATCTGGGGTGGGTGACGAAAAACCTCGTGATTGCCCCACCTGTTCAAAGCAAGCTCTTGAAGCATCATGGCTGGTTTGCTTCCTTGCCAGAGGTGCCCTGTCACCACCAGCAGTCATTTCCAGGGAAAGATAAATGGGAGGAGCAGCCTCATATTGTCTGTACTTTGTCTACTTGCAGCCCGGGCTGGACGGTGTTGAGGCCACAAAAAATAAACCCAAAAAACACCATCCCATAACGAACACGCTGCCCTGTCTTTAACTAGGGACACCTGCACACTCCAGGCAGGGGTGGCTGTAACAGCAGTTCACGACCTGTGAACCCGGGAATGAGGCCGGGACAGGACAAGGTGAACCACAGGTACAGAACCCCACCTGAGGGGAGGTGGAGAGGGTGTGAAGATGTTTCACCCCATCACAGGCATCAGCTTCGGCAAAGCGTAACACGACTGGCAACGAGGCGCAGGGAAAGCCCTGCCTGATGGACGCCGACCATTACATGGCCAGAGCGAGGGCTCTCGCCCGCCTTGCACCCCACGCCCCGAGCTAGACCCTCGGCCCGGCTGAGGGCAGCAGGGCTGGCCCGGCCCGTCGAGGGCCGCTCCGTACCTTCTGCGCCTGCTGGATCATGTCCCGCACCACCTCCTTCAGGTGCGGCGCGCTCTCCTCCTTGCGCGGGTGCGTGAAGAGGGACACCCGGCTGATGCCCCGGTAGAACGTCTTGTCGGTCCAGCCCAAGTCCAGCGGGGGCACCTCGGTGTCCGAGCACTCGGGCCAGTAGGCCAGCGAGAGGGTCTCGCCGCCGGGCCCCCGCGCCACCTTGCCGCCCTCCCGGGGGTCGTCGTAGCCCCGCCAGCCGCCCCTCAGGTCCTGTAGCTCCCGGCCGGAGAGGAAATCGCGGAGCTGCTCCTTCCTCAGCGCCTCCCGGTACGCGGCCTCGCCGCGGGTCACCAGCGCCTCCAGGGCTCGGCGCTGCTCCTCGCTGTAGTAGAAGCGGGCCTGGGCCTCCGTCACCTTCTCGTTGACGTGCAGCTCGTCCAGCAGCAGCACCTGGGACTCCGCCATGCCGCCGGCAGCCCCAGCGCAGCGCCGGCCGGGAGCGAGGGCAGGAGGCTGCGGCAGGAGCTCGGAGAGGCAGGGCCGGGACCGCCTCACCTGGCTTGCTCGAGCCCGCCCCGACGGGTGGGGCGGCCGCTCCCCCGGGCCCCGGGGACACGGCTGTCCCTGCCGCCCGGCCCCTCTGCCAGGCTCCTGCGTGGCCCCCGGGGACGGGGCACGAGTTGCGGGGAGGACAATTTCTGTGAAAAGGAGAACAACCTGAGCTAAGAGATGCGGGATGCGATGTAAGATAAAGAGCCAGGTTATGTGGCGGCCTAAACCAGCTTCGGGGGATGCAGGATAGAAATCTTTAACTAACTTGTGAAATTGTATGCTAAGAGAGAACTTGGTGCATTGAAATGGGAAAACCGCACCTCCAAGGGAAGACCCTCACCCATTGAACACATGAATTTGGAGTACCCTGTGCCTTTAAACCGAGGTGGGGAAAGAGAAGGCAATAGTAGCTGAGCCAGGTAGTGATGTAGATTCATTATGCAAATATTGCCTGAATAGGATTGTATAAATATGCTTGCATATGTATGCATTGTGTATGTAAGTATAAATACACTTCCTTGCTTTGTGGATTTACCACTTTGCACCCATCTCTGTGCAGACATGAAATAAAATAGAGTATCTCAACCCTGTGTGTGGATCAGCTTCCCCACTGGGTGAAAGAAGCCAGATTTAGGACAACATCCTGGCATGGCTAGCATCAGTGTCCTGACGGCAGTCCTTGGAGGAGAACTAGGCCTGGCCCCCAGGTGCATTTTGGGGTGCAAATGCAAAAGTCTATTTAAGACTTTTTACCCCCCTTTTTCAAACTTGGAAGCTACCTGAGGGATGCTCATGAGGAAGAGGGGGACACAACTGGGCCAGGGAGGTGGGCAGTGCACCATGGTGGCCACAGGCAGTGGCCTGTTGGCTCCAGAGAGCTGGTAGCCAGCCCTCTCTGAATCCTCTGGCAGCTCAGCGACTCCAGAAAAGCAAGGGGTGTGGGGTAGCCAGCTTACAGAGGGGAAGATGACAGAGTGATGTGCCAGAGGCTGCCCAGCAGGCTGGTGTCAGAGCTGGGAGTAAAACAGACTATGAATAAATAGCCACACCCATCCCACCGGAGACTGGGGGCTGTAATGTTAAAGTACGATTTTTGCGAGGTATGTGATCGTTTCTAGGGGCCCTAATCAAGATTCCGGCCCCACTGCGGATTGCACACAAAGGATAAAGAGCAGAGCTTCCCCACTGCAGTCCAGGGACAGAGCTGGCAAGGCATGAGCAAGGAAACAAGGACAAAGTCAAAGGCAGTGGTGAAATACAAACAAAGTCAAAGGCAGTGGTGAAATACAAACATTCAGAGGCATTTACAGCGCTTTACATCTGTGATTATCCCCTAAGTGCTCACATGCAGAAAAACTATAGGGGACAGAGCTTCTGAAGCTGCTCTTTGTTTCCTCTCTCTAAGTAATCACCTGCCCTCAGTGTGAGTTAGTTTAAAAAAACAAGGATCAGGTGGGCCACCACAGCTCATCCTGTGCTGTTCCACTCCTTTAGGTAAAAGAGATACTTTTAGTATTCCAGACTGTCTTCCATAGCTTTTCCTAGCATGAAATTCACTTAAAATTTGAAATTACACTTTGCAAAGGTCTACTCCTCTGCCTATCAAGTCTCCTTTAAAAATTAATTTCCATGTAAGTTCTTTTAGCCTTATTTCTGATGGAAATGAGACTTACATGGTCATGGTGTCTGCGCCTGTCTGCCTGTCTGTCCATGTCTCTAACAAACTTTTGAGCCCACTGTCTGATTTCAAACAAGTTTGGCAGAAGTGTAATTACCTCCCTACAGATTTATGAAAAATAACAGGCCTGATAGCAAAAAGAGACTCTATCACAGTCCCCAACAGTGCAAGTTACAATGTGGGTTCATGCCTTATTAGATTTCAGATATTCCATAAAATTGAGAATGCTAATAAGTGCTTGATCTGGAGGAAGAGCTTCAAATTAATTTTTTTCCATCTTAGACACCATGGTCAATCAGCCACAATATACAAATATACAGGAGATGTGACTTTCTTAGTTCCAATCCTCACTAAATTACTTGTTGGTTCTATTTTTATTTTCTGTACCAGAGGCTGCCATCAGCTCTGCTATTTCATGTGGGGCGAAATAAAATCTCTTTAATCCTGGATGCTCTGTTCATTTGTAGCTGCACAATGTAGTCTTTTGTGTTCACCTAAGGCTCCCACATGAAAGCAACAGTAGGTTCACAAATATATGTATAGTTTTGTATTTAAAAGCAAGCGAGTATTTCCCACATCCAAGTAAAGGCAGCAGAGATTATTTTCACTTTGTTGTGATGAAATGTTTAGTCCCCACCTCTCACTCTAGAAGACAAAATGTTGTTTGTGTGTTGATAGAATAAACAGGGGCAAGGAGCTTTGCAGAAGGTGAGAGAGACCCCTTCCCAAAGCAAGTACATGTTCCATGGCATCCCCACTCCCCATTCTCACATCAGTACATTCCAACCAAGTCTTTTCCTGATCTGGAGTTTTTATAAGGCCAGATGATTCAGTTCTTTTTGATTTCCCTGATCCTCCTGCTGACAGCCTCACCTCAGAGGAGTGGAAAGAGCTGTGCAAACAAACTGCCCTCTCTGCCACAGAGTCAATCCAACCCTTCAGGACTGGAGAAGAAACTTGTCAGGCAGAGTGGGGAAAAGACTTGCACCTGGCCCTGCCCCTCTGGGATCAAGGAGTGAATTCCAGTTTCCATTCCAAAAGAGAGTCATTATTGTTTGGGCATAGGTTTTCCTCTCTGCCCTTAGCATTGGCTCAAGAGAAACAGGAAAAGGGAAGGCTGATTCTGAATTGTGCTGAGGCAGCTGCAAACCCACAGAGAACTATGCTGTCTGTCGCTGGGTTTGTTTTGTTCCTGGGATTACCTGCTGGAGGGGCTGCGTGTGCACGGCAGGGTTGGCTCTCTTTACTTTTCACCTCTCTGTGGGTGTTGTCCCAGGCCAAGGCCTGCTTAAGGCCTTGCTTACTCTCTGGTCCGGTTCCAGAATGTTTTCCAAAGGATGTAAACTAACCTATCAGGAAATATTACCTCTTGTTGTAACCCTCCCCCAACCCTATTACAGTGTTTTAAATCTGTCTTCAAACACCTCCCACGGATAATCTGGTTATTTGGGCCTAATTGCTTAACTTTCCTTTGCGAGGCAGTGCAGGCTGTGCATTAGATAAAGATATGACACCTTATATTTAGCATTAATTGTGACTGCACACATCTCTCTTGCCAGTCCTTCCTATGTAATTTCAGTCCCTAAATAGCCCACCTCATGATACATTCTTTGATAAATTTCCCAGCAGTGTTTCTCGTGTGGCATAAACTGCTACAAGCTCTCATAATAAACCTTTGAGTGCTCGGCTCTTTAGGAACAAAATCCTGATGCTTTCCCTCTCACCTACATCTTATTTTGCTGAAAAACAGTTACCACCTACATGCAAAAGAGGAGTAAAAACAGGGGCAGATATTAAAATACATATCATTTTGTGATACAGTGCTCAAAAGCTGTATAGTAGAAGTCTTTTTGTGAAGAGTGGTATCCTCCAAAAAATACCAATACGATTTACCAAAATGTCCCTGATTCAACCATACTACCTTTTAGGTTGTTTTTTGTTTTGATTTGATTTGTTCTTTGGTTTTGTTGGGTTTTTTTGTTTGTTTGTTTGGGTTTTTTGTTTTTTTGTTTTTTTCCCATAAAAAGCAGCAACTGCTTAAAAATTAGTTGTGCAAAGACAACTAATTGTTTACGTGATGGAGATTACAAGAGAGTGTTTTCCATTTCTCACTGTGTCAGCTGCAGGTTAGTCTGAGGTGACAGGTCTTTGCTGTCCTGAAACAGAAGAGTAAATAAATAGGCGCCTGTGCCATGGTTAATATTAAACACTATACTCCTTCCTTGTGCTGGCTGGCACCACAGCAAGACTCACAAAGGCTTGGTGGAGATTGCACCTTCTTGACTCTCTTCTCTGGATCAGCATCCAGGAGTTTGTGGGGAGACTGCTACGTGCACAGCGAGCTGTGCTCCACTTGTCCCTAGTCTGAAATCCCATTTGCAAGGGCTGCCAAGCCAGCACAGGAATGGCTGCATTAGTCATGTCCAAGTACTGGCACAGCAAAAAAAGCCCGAAACAAGGGGATTTCAGGGTGGAGAGGAAGAAGCTCCTGCCTTCCCCGTTCGCCCTCCAGCAACCCAAAGAGCTGCAGGCGGTGGCAGGCAGGTGTGTCACTTCTGCAGCAGCAGTGACAGCCTGCAATCCCGAGGATGAAGAAATGCTTTCAGAAGCTTCCTTTCTGTCACATTACACCGCCTCAGGGAGAAAACCTAGCTGCTGAACTGGAGAATTGCCGCAAATGAGTCGAGTCGAGAGCTTCTGGCCTCCCACTCACATGTTTCCATGTGAGAGTAAATAGGTAAGAGAGTCCTCTGAAGAGAGCAGAAAGGAACAACTGCGTTCACAGGCTCATGTCTTGCAGCGAGGTATTTGCTGACTGAGCACACACAGAAAGACCTTTAGCTGTTTTCCCTGTCTGCTTCTCTTCACGGGACAGCACTTTTTAAGCAGTTTCCTGTAAGAAATAGTGCTGACCCTGGTCTCTTGCTCTTTCAACACCCATACAGGCAGGGATTCAAACTGAGTGCAATTCAGCTGAGCTACCCTGAGGGGCCTTGGCCAAGTCATCTGCTGTGCCTCAGTTCCCATTCTCTAAAATTAGGAAAATACTACTCTACTTCACAGGGCTGGTAGAGAGAAGAGCTAAAAAATGAAACCTCAAACCAACGTCACCTGCATTTTCTTTGGTTTCCCCTGCAGGAGGTGGGGGAAGAAATTAAGAAATACAGCTGTAGAGTCCCTTTGCAAATGAGCCAAATCCTGAATGGAAGCTCTGGCTAAAGAAAACAGCGAGGAACCAGCAATGCAGCCTCTGAATAAGATGCTTAATTGCAGCTATAATTATGTAGCACTCAAATCACGGTGTGCTTTATAGACAAAGGAACACCAGGAATGGGGACACTGAAAAATTAAGACAACAACAAGTCTGCAGCATTGTGCACTTATTTGTGTACTGGCCACCTGTCAGTGTGCATTGCTATCAGCTCTCTGAGAAAGAAAATGCTCAGGTGAGAGGGAACAGGAGGAGGAATGGAGCAGACCAGGAAGTCTGGGGTGGGTGTCCCAGGCAGAGACTGGAGGGAGGAGCAGCAGACTGGCAGGAAGTGATTAATGGGACTATCCAGGTACTGTGGTGCAGACCTCCAGCCAGTGCAGCAACAACAAGTGGGAGATGGAGTTATGTGCTGATGATGAGACATGGCAAAGTTATAACCCAAGTGGTGGGGAAGAGGGAGTCAGTAGAGGGGATGCAAGAGAGACATGAAGTGTTCAAGAATGAACAAACTTATTTGAAAAGCTGCATATTCAGTGGAGGAAAGGAAAGTAGTTGGAAGCAGAGAAGAGGCTCTGGTATCTACAAAGTTTTAGATATCCCAGAGGATGGCTAAGAACAGCCACGGCAAAATAGGAAACTGTTTCTCATAAGGAGGGGGAAAGAATATAACTGTGAGGCTTGACTAGGGGGGAGAGAAGTTAGAAGCTGGCCCTAAAAATACAAAAATGAATAGTTGGGAAGCAGTTTGGCCCCCACAAAAAATGCAAAACTGTGTGAACGGAGGGGCATAGGAAGGAAAAAGGGAACCCTCTGAGCAGAGATGCAGGAGGCTGAAGCGTAGGCTTAGACCTGGAGATGAAACAAGTTGATCTGTGATTCATGAACATAAAGAAAGATACAGAAGATTTTAAGATGTGGTAGAAATGTGTTAATTTGGTTTTGAAGATGTCCTTTACTGATCAGCATATATGGGACTCGGATGTGTATTTAGCTTAAAAACATGCAAAGAAGCAGTGCAAAGGAGAAATCAGCTGCTCATGACCTTATCAGAAGCACTACTAGCTCCAGAAGATCCCTGCCTTTCACTTGCCAGTGCTTTTGTCCAGCAGTGCCACAGTGCAGGCAGGATTGAGTGGGTGCAAGTGACTCCCGTGAGTCAGAGAAGGCAAATAAAAGGAGCCAACCAAACCTCCCTCTGGAAAGGCCGTTTCCAGACAGACATGTTGGAGGTGTGAAAGCAAAACTTCACAGGAATTCATGTTCAAAAGTAATTTGCCTTTCCTTTTTCTTTATAAATGCTGAAGTAAGGTCATAGAAAAAGAACCAGGTGACATTCCCTGCCCCGTTCCAGCTGCTCTTTGTGGCCAAAGCAGCATGTGGCTTGGCTGAGACACTGCATAGCAGAATTTGTCCCAGGCCATAGCATCCCTCCAAGCAGGGGCACACCCTGGGCACCCCAAAGCCACACACGGGGAAACCAACAGAGCACCTTTGTTTTGATACTGGAGACATTTCTGCTTGGACTTCAGTAGGGAAGAACTTCTCAACCAACTGACCAAAGGCATGGTGATGGTCCTGATCCTGAGAAAATGTCACAGGAATAGTGACCTGGACAATCCCTCCCTGGGTCTATGGACACCTGAATTCAGGCTTAGAATATCATATTTTCAGATCAGCATTGGCAACATGATGTGGTTCTGAATTCTTCCAAAAGCAAAACCCAAATGCATAATGCACTCATGTTCCTCCAGTGCCTGGTTTTAGATCCATTTCTTTTGCAACTCAATTAATCAAGATTTTGCTGCTCATTTTAAAATAAATGGCATTTCTCTCAGGAAGGTTTATAGCTTTCAGTCTTAGAGGTTTAAAAATACTCAGATGGATTCTGAGCTAATCCAGATTCATAAACCATTCTCATCTGTTAATACCTGAACACTTTGATCATCATATTTAAGAGACTTTTTTTTTTGGCAGAGGGGTATTTTTCAGACAGATTGTCCCCCAGTACTCTTTATTTCAAGCTTGTGACAGGTTACTGTGCTGCACCCTCATGCAAAACACATAGGAGAAGGGGAGAGGGAGGAGAAGCTGCAGCAGAAATAAGCCACAGCTCTAAGTTTATCTATATTCCTGTCCCCCCTTCTCCTGATGATGAAGAATCCTTATCTCTCCCCTTGTCTTTAGCTTATCTACTCACCTGTTTCCTATTTGCCCTGTCATACTTCAGTGGGATCTTTAAAAATTCTTCCCTTGAGAGTGACCCTGGGCATTTTTCCTTTTACTCTTCCAGCATGGCTGGCTCAGGAACAGGTTTCTGCTTGCCAGACCCCCACACCTTCTTCCCACCCTCCTGTACTTATATTCTTCTACTGGAGAAGCAGCTGCATCCCCTGGGGAAGAGTGCAACCTGTGGAAGATCCCCTACCAGAGCATCTCTGCTCTGACAATCAGAATGAGAGAGTCCAGTCTTCATGGCTCTAATTCCACTTAGTTGAGGCTGCCAATTAGTGCAGGAAGCAATGACTGGATTTATTTTTCCCCTCATGCTGACAATTGACCTAAGTCACGGTAAATGCTGTGACTAGACAAAATATGTTCTTGGGAAGGACTGCCAATAATGGTTTAGAATTTTGCATATCTCACAAGCATTTAATTTATCCCCAGTCCTCCTGGAAATCACATATAGGATGTAGTGGGGTCACTTCACAAGCTCAGGTAAGGAAATTACTTGTGATCCTCTTTCAACACTTCAGAGCAATTTGAAAATCAAATCACAGCTCAGCAATCACTCATGCCAGTGCTCGGGGTAACACTGACAAGCCATGTGTGGGATGTACTGGTGGCCTTGGTCACCAGGTAGCACAGTGGCTCTCCAGCTTCTGAAGGCCATTAACTGCAGCAAGGCTCTTGTGAGCTTGGGGATAAATCTATCACAGCTGCCTCTACAACATTCCAGCCTCAGTGTACCACCTCCAGGAAGCTACAGCTGGCACCCAACACTGCGGAACGAGAAGCTCCATGTGTAAATCCCAGCATGGAGACTCGGTAGCCTGACACTTAGGATGAGAAACATCCTGCTCTGGGGGTCCATGCTGCTCTCCACTGCTATGGAGCTACACAGCAGTGCTGGGAAATTAATTCACTCATCTGGAAGACAGAGAAGTTGGATTGGGTTGTTTGTCTGCAGCACTAGGTAACTTTTGTGAACACTGCCTTGGCAAATTAGTTAGATCAGGGTGAGTCCCTGCCTTCATCTCCTCATGAGCCTGCTATTCCCTTTTGTTCTGAGCTCATCTGTGTTTGAAAGGTGAATACATGATGACCTTTAGAACTAGGAGCTTTTACAGTTTGCATAACACTGCAGATACATATGCCATGATAATATATAAGTTAGAGCAATTATGGAATAAATCCTTGCCCCAAAGAGATACCCTGATGGATAGGGTGGAGCATGTTGCCAGACATAAAGTACAGCTCAACCAGAGAAGCCATATTTTATTTTTGGCTGCAAACACCCAGATTTTTCAAGAGGACTGAAGAAAGCCTAGCCAACATGAGCATGCTCCAAGGGAAAGCTGAAGGAAGTCAGAAAGCCAGAGGGAATGAGAAAGCAAGCAAAGGAGGTATTTTACCACTGTGTCAGGGTGAGGCCCAAAGATAGGGGTTGAAAGAGGTGATGAGAAATGCCATGCTGGCTTAAAGGAAGTCATGGAGAAGGAAGAGAGGCTTTGAGTGTGATACCCACAACTCTGCCATTGTCCTGCTAGGCCACCTTTGGCAAATAACTTCACCCCCATCTAACTTCCCTCCTCCTGTTTGTACATCATGGCACTCTGACTTGCAAATTTTTTGGAGTAAGACTATAATTTCTACAGGTACAGGAAGTGCCTAGTGCAAATAGGCTCTGAACTCAGATGGTGCATCTCTGTGGTAAAGGACAGGAAAATCCAATAGAAGATGCAAAACTGTTGCATGGGCTTGGACGCAGGCAGGGCACCAACAGCCTGTGCTGTGGGATGAAGGAGAACAGGATGCTGGAGCAGAGAGGGCAGCACCAACCACTGAGAGCACAGCTTGCTTGTGGCAGTGGGATAAGTGAAAGAGCAATGAGGAGAAAGAAATGTTAATATCATGGTATGTGGGTGGAGGTGGGGAAGAAGCAGGCATTGGTTCGGTAGAAAAGGCAGGTGCTATTTTAGTCAGACTGTGTTAATTTCAGCTCTGATGTAACTGAATTTACGTCAATTTCAGTCAGTTGAATTACACAAAAGATTAATTTAGGCCAGTGAGTTGAGGTAAGAGTGATTCAGCCCAAAAAAGGTTTTGGGGTGCAAGGAAGAGATATGAAGCAAGGTGAGGAACTGGAGCCATCCTGGATTTGGAGATGTTGAAGTAGGGAGAGTGGGGGTGAGAGAGGGCAAACCAGAGGGTGCTAAAACAAACAGGCCACAGGACCCTGCAAGGATGTTTGCCAATGATTTTCATTGCAGCCTAGGACAATTTACAAAGAAAGCCAGTCTGCTCCCTGAACTCTGTGTATGTTGGTTATTCCCACCTGACTCTTCTCATGGTCCACCTCCTCTTGCTAATCCTCTGGGCGGCCTGCACATCAACATACCATACTCAGAGTGTTCATAATAATTAAGCTTTTGTCTTATTATTTTGGTTTAATCACAAAACTTTCCAGGTTTAACCTGAAGAACACTTTGGACCAGGGGTTCATAGGGCAACAGCTGCATTTAGCAGTCAGAGTGGCTCTGATTCACTTGCAGTGCAGCTTCACTGGAGTTGATGGAAATGAACTTGTTCCATTAATTCTCCAGAGACAGCATGAAAGCCAGATGAAACCAGACAGGGCCATTCTCACGCTGACAAATGCATCCACACCTTAACTCTTAACAGCCTGCCCATGGAACACATGCAAAAAGCATCTGAAATACCATCTTCTAGATTTGCAAAGAAGTGCCTCTCAACAACCCATAGGAAATAAAAGAATTATGTCATTACACTAAACAAAATGAAAACAAAAAATAATTAAGCACATCTTTTGCTTCTTTCCCATTTCACTAAATCTCTTTCCCTGCATATGCTTTTCATCTATTGTTTCTGATGCCTCTTAAATTGGTCTTTACTTTCTCATAATTCCATGTACTGAGAAAATGTAACACCCATGAATCCCTGAGGTTTCTTTCCTTTCCTCTGTCCTAATTTCCCCTAGCTTTTATTTTCCCTTTCATTTTTTTACATTTTTGTTCTTTGAAATCATGATCTTCAATTGCATTTCATTTTCATTCTCTCCCTCTCTAGCTTGCTCACATTTTCATTCCTCTGTTCCCTTGTCCCTTGTTCAGCATTAGATTTAGTTGAGAGAAGAAAGCCAGTCAGTTCTCAGGTTAAAGAGGAACTTCAACCATTTCTTTGACACATACCCCAAACTTGGTTCCACCAGTTTTCCACCTTCCACAAATACTCAGTACTGCACAAGAAATAAACACCTACAAAGTGCTTTCAACTCATATTCAATCACCATAGTAAATACAAACTCTCTTCTGTAATATTCAATCATTATATTTAGTCCTAATATCATGCTTTTCATCTGCAAACACCCACACAAGCATTGGTTAATTTGTCCTCACAGCAGCCCTGACAGGTTGGTAATTACCTGTTATTATCTCCGTTTTACACATAAGGAAACTCTGGGTGAAATGATGAAATTCCTAACAAGAACATAGACCCACAAATCTAAGCAGGCACTAACTGAATCTTCTACAGACACACACATACACATAGCTGTCCACACACATTTTAGTGTACACTGAAAATTAGGGACCAACAAGCTCTGTGTAGGACAGGAGAGAGATATAATATATAATATGCTCGCTCGGCATATTATACACAAGAAAAGGAAATTCTCAGACCCTGAGATTGCCCTGGACAGCAGAGGAGAGGTGCTGGAAGCAAACTGCCAGCTCTCCACAGCATACTTTGTATTTTCTGGGCAGCATTTCATGACCTCCCATTCCTCACCTCACATTTGCAGGTGAGCAAATGTGCAAGGTGAGCTCCTCCTTGCCTCCAGGCACCACCAAGGTTTGATTTCATGTTTCCAGTTTCACCACTGGTGACTGCCCTCGTGTTTATCAACACTTGTTTCTGACAAGAAGTTGGGAAAACACTGTCATCCAAAACCCCCAAGTGAGCTCCTGACCTGTTTGAATGCTAATGATCTCTTAGTGCTGTATCCCACTCATTCTACTGCCTATCAAGCTGGCAGGATGGGAAGATAATAAATCTTCTGGACCACAGGCAGCATTCTGCACACACAGGCCCATAGAAATAGGGAAGAAACATTAGTGGGGGAGTCAGAGAAGGAAAATGAAGATGTGAGTAATTACCTTTGGTCCAGGATGTCAGCTGCCCACAGCAGAGTATCCTGTGTGCAGCACCTCCCCTCCACCACAGGGACAGGAGGCTCTGTTCCCATCCCACGTACTGCTCTCCCCACAGCAGCCCTTGCACTGCAGAGGCGCCAGGGACACCGCAGGGCCAGCAGAGCCCATTTCAGAGGGTCAGATGCTCAGGTGCAGTCAGACATTGAAGTCCCACTTATGCAAGGCAGTTCCACTGCAAATATTAAGCATTAGATGCCATTAATGGGCATGAGATGCCATTAATATAAATATATTTGATGTGGAAAATAAAGACCTGTGTAAGGATTTGGACCTTTGTGACTTCTTGTTTCATTGCCCTCCATTCAGTGTGACACTGAGGCTCTCATGGATTTGAAGTCATTGTTCAATGAAAAATACCCTCTTCCCTTCCCCTGTTAGTTTCTGTCTCATTTTCTGAACCTGTCACGGCCTCTCTCAGCACAGAGATGTCCAGGGAATTGATTCCATGTTGTCTTCCTTTCACCCCTGATGTTTTGGGTATGACTAGGGACAAAGCCATAGGACAGAGTTGGCCAAGATTAACATACATTGCTTACTCCATAAAAACTTACTCAAGGCCCCTGTATTCCCTATATCAATTTAAATGTTCTTTCTCAAGTCTGTATCATTGCTAGTGTTACTCCTATTCCAAATCTTCTTAAAATCCTTTACTGTTTTAAGGTTTCCAGTCAGGGTTATGTCTTTGATGTATTTGGTTTTCTCTGTCAGTTTTCTGCATTTTCTAATTAGGATCCTTTATTTTTTTTTTCACCCCGGTTGACATATTTTAAATTTTAATTTCAAATTGCTGCCTGAGCTCTGCCACTAAGCCAGCACAGGCTGCTGCTTCCTAAAACTTAGACATTGACACCAAGGCTGAAACCTCACAAAGTTCTGCCAAAGCTGCTGACTCTGGATTCCTGCATCTCATGGGTTCTCTCTGCTTCATCCCTTATTAATTGGGATCAAGCATTCATACCTCAGGAGTGACCTGAGTGACTTCCAGGCTAGTTTAAGACCTAAGCATCTGTGCAGATGTTGAGGGGAGGCCAGCCCTGTATTGCCAACTACAAGCTGACAAGGTGGGACAAAATGATTGTTCCTGGTAAGAATTGTGGTCCTACAGTTGTGCTATTCCTGTTGACTTGTCTGTACACCTCTTATCACCAGCTGGAAGCTGCAAGAGCTCTGGGGCACAGGCACAGCGCCAGCACTACAGGGCCTTGGCCTGGACTTAGCATTCCCAAGTGCTTACAGCAACTTGGAAACAGTGAGAAAAAATAGTAAAATAATGCTTGCAAAACTTAAAAAATAAAACAAAACCCACACACACACACAAGAGAGAGAACACTCATGTCCATGGTAGGTGTAAGAAAATGGAAAGCAAATTTACAAATCTACCTACTTTTGAGAAAGGAAGTGATGGGGATGGTGGACTTCAGGAACACTGTACAACGAATTTAAGAACCAAATGAAGGATTTGAGCTGTGGATGCAGGATGAAGATACCAGAAGCTACAGTGATGAAGACAAGAGGTCCCAGCTGATGTGGGAGTGAGAAGGGACACAGAGGCTGAGGTGATTGAGCTGAGCCAGTCTGGCCTTGTCCACACAAGGAACAAACACCCTATGAGAAAGAGGACAGCCACTCATGAACCTGAGTTTTAAACCATGCTCAAAGTAATAGGGTGGTCAACACAAAGGTGAATTTCTCATACACAAAAGACAGCTGCATTAAATGAAACGTAACGAAATTAAATTAAAGGAGATCTCAAGATTTCATTTTCTTTCATGAAATGAAAATTCAATGAAATGAACTGAAAATGAAAAATGAAATGAAATCAAACATCAAAGATGAAATGAAATGAAACATCAAAAAATGAAGTGAACTGAAATGAAACTTCATGGGATAAAAGGAAAAGAAATTAAATGACAAAATGAAAGGAAATGTAACAAAATTAAATCAAATGAAATTTGTCATTTTATTTCCTTTTAGAAAATAAAATCTCAAGATTTTATTTAATTTCATTTTGTTACATTTCCTTTTTAAATTTTTTCATTTCATTTTTTTGCCTTTTCATTTATTTTCATGATATACATTAAATTTCATTTCATTCCTTGATTTGTAATTGCCTTTATTTTTTCTTTTTTGTATTTTAAAATTCTATTTAATTTCCTTTTATTAAATAAAGTTTCATTTTATTTCATTCCTTGCTTTGTCATTTCACAAAAGAAAATTAAATCTTGAGACTTCATTTAATTACATTTCCTTATTTTTAATTTTCTTTCGATCAATTTGAATTAATTTCCTTCCTTTAAGTTATATTTTGTCTTCATTCCTTGATATCCTTTTCATTCCTTGAATGACGATTCATCTCATGAAAGGAAATGTCTAGATTCTTACCATTCACTTCATTTCATTCCCTGAAGTTTTATTTCACTTAATTCCTTGATTTTTGATTTAATTTCGTTTAATTTCATTCAGTGACGTTGCATTTATTTTAATTTCATTTCACTGCTTGATTTTTCATTTTGTTTCTCAGAAATGCAAACCGCCCATTTTTTGTGTCTTGGAGCCCTACCTCTTATTTTTGGAGCCCTAAATTCCAGGTGTTCATGTCTGGTGTTCCAGCGTTTGTGAAACGCCTGTGCTCTACAAGGGGTGCACATTTTAAATGAGAATTTGCAGCTATTATTGTGGTCAGCTGACGCTGAGGATTTAAACTGGTGAGCCCTGGCGTGCTTTGCAGCCTGATAAACGTGACCGAGAGCTGCACCCCATCCAGAGAGAGAAGCAGCAGCACAGCGAGTGGCTCTGATAATTCAGCGATTTCACAGGGCAGCGAGGTGCCTCTCGCTTTTATTCCTCTACTCCTGAAAACTCTTGAGTATGTTCCATTCTCCTCGGAGTTAATGTTGAGCATAACTTGAATGACTGAGAGTTTGACTACGGTCAAATTATTTCGTAAAAAAAACCCCAAAACCCAAACCAACCCAAAATTTCTACAGCTGCTAAGTGGAGCTTCTGTAAGCTTCCATGGAGGAGAAGAGGTCTGAGCTCTCTCCCGCTTTCCTGCCTGCACTCCGATCCCCCAGACGACCTTTAAAGAAAGGATCCCCATCTCATGTGAAAGCTGTCTGGCCACCTCACTGCCAGGGAAGCTTTCCTTTTGCTGAGTCCGCAGCCGAGGAGGAGGTGATCTAAGAGCTCCTGCTGCCAGGACGGGGAGGCTGCGCCTTCCCCTTTCCCCTCCGGGCTGTGCATTTCCACTGCTCGCCCTGCGCTGGCTCCGGGCCTCCTTGTGCAGCCTTCGGTGAGCTGACTCAACTCCTGATCCCGGCAAATCCCAGCGGATGCCTCTGTGCAGGGCGGCAGCGAGCTGCAGCACTGACTCACCCGCTCTGATGAAATCACGGCCATTGTTATTAGCAGCCCATCTCGGTCCGATAAAGCACAAGCAAGCTCAGATCGACTCACTCTCTACGGAGAGCTGAGTGTCTGCTGCCGCACACTGCTCTTGTTGGCACCTCTGCCAGGTGAGCGCGGAGAGCTGCTACTGCAGAACGAGCTACACGCCCACTCTGCTCCGATCAAAGTCACTCTCGAAGGGGCAGAGCAAAGGGCAGTTTCCCAAACCCTTAGTCCTGGTAGTAAACTTGCAGTTGATTTTTTTCCTACATAAATTTTGATAAGAAAAACAAAAACCAAACCAAACAGAAAACCCCAACAACAACCAAATTTAAAAAACCCCATGTTGGTGCAGTCTGCTTCTAATTCAGCATTTCACAACCAAACCTTTGGTATGCTGCAAAAAACATCAACATCATCCCCCCAACACCAACAAAAACAACAACACCAGCAACAAAACTCTGGCAGAAAACATTCAGTCACAAGAAAGGGCACCAGGCACTGATTCCTGCTGTATGTTATTACCTGTTGGCACTGCAGTAGTACTCATCTTGGAATCTGACCAGGAAAAGGGACTGGTTAGTAGCACAAGGAATTATGACACGTTCAGTACAGCACAGTCATAGAAGATACCTTCTCTCCTGATCTAGAGGTCATTTGCAATGTATCTCATATTTTTCCCGGATTTTCCTTTTTTTTTTCCTTTTCTGTGGCTGGATATAGAACCACAGAATTCATAGATGTGCATGAATCACAGACAGCACTGAAAGGTTTCAGAAGCACCACTTAAACAGAAACTCAAACTTCAGTCATTGTCTCAGGACACTGTCATCATTTTATAGCTTTAAGTGCACAGTAGTAGATGTACATCCTAAACTGCTTTTTCTTCCCCATTTTTACTGATGTTTTTGTTTGTGACAAACTCACCATGGCTTTATCTTTCACAAATCCTGGTGGAAATGAGCCTACTTGGACTAGCGGGAGAAGCCACAAGAGGCCTACAGATCTCCTAATTTGTTTCTTCTTCCTCCCTTTGTTGCCTGGGCTAATTTTATTTCTGCATGTCTACAAGGATTCCTGCACGCCTGCCATTTGTGAAATTTTGCATTTTCATGATGGCAGGCTGGACATGGGCCAAGCACCTCTCACTTGCACAATGGCAGCGGACAATGTGCTTTGAATTTTCTCTGCATGCAAAGGTCAGTGACCCTTCCTCATTCACTTGCCTGTTTCCCTGCTACCCTGGAGCTCACAGATAAGTCATTGGCTGTTTTCTGCTGGCAGTTCTGCTTATATAAGAAACTTCTTTTGCATTTGATGCCAATTAAGGCTCATGAGTTCTGTCACATGAAAGTTGCCTCTAAAAAATTGGAGAAATTGGCAATGCTCTGCCCTCTTCTTCAGGGCTGTTAAAGGCTTTATCATGCACTCAGTTCATGGTTCCCCACTGAAATGCAAAGTTTTCAGCAGCAATGACGGGCTGGGTGTCAGAAGCTCTTTAGCTCATGCCTGTGTTTTAGCCAGTAAATGTAACTGCCTGGATCACCTAGGGAACACTAATGGTTTTGACTGACCTCCATGGGGTTTCATCTAAAAGCACCTGAGCCAATTGCTTTGAACAAATATTTGAAATGAGATGTCTGCAGAGCACTTTCTCTCAGCACAGAGGCACAAGCTGGGCCCAGGAGGGGCAGCAAGGTGATGGGCTGCAGCTGCAAGGAGGTGCATGAAGACTTCTGGGGCTGCACTGGGCAGGGATGGGCAACATTGCCAAACACTTCTCACACCAGTGTGGTGTAACCAGGCTCCTGGGCAAAGAGCTGCAGAACAAGAGTCTGAGCAGAGCCCTAGTCCAGATGGCCACAGTTCTGTCCCACCAGACATCCTTGTTGTCCCTGTGATGTGACACTGACATTGACTAAAGACCTGCTGCTTCCCAGCTGGGGTAGGGGTCACCCTTCCCCTGGCTGCTGGACTACACCTGCTGTGCCATTGCTCCTGCAGTGCAAAATGTCCCAGCTGATGGCACACTGCTGTTCAAGGCTGCTCAAGCCATGTAGTCCTGGCTGCTGGATCTTTTGCTTGTGACATCCTTGGTTACTCTCCACGAGGGCTGAAGGTAAAAGGGCCTTTCTAGAGCCTGCAGCATTGGGATCCTGTTGCAGAGGAAGGATGAGAGGTGCTGCTAAATAGGAAAATATCAGTAACAGGTGGCTGTTGTGAGAAGCTTCAAATTTCCTGCTCAGCCCACTGAAACCTCCATTTAAAAAACAACAACCACCACCCATGGACTTGTTTTCCTGGCACAAGAGGCTGGAACAGCAGCCTGAGCAGGTGCTGACTTGGTAGGTCATCTCCCTGGTGCTCCTACCTGTAAGCAGTCCAATCGGAACCAGCCCTGACCCCGTGGTTTCTCCAGTGAGCATGGCTGCTACAGCAAACATGTACACCAAGGCAGAGAGACCTCTCTTTTGTGGCACAGAAAACTGCCTGCACATCTTTCACATCAAAGGAAATTTCCATTTACTCTTTTTATCTCAGCCTTATTAATCACATAGACATTTCCAACAAAATATTTGCAGCAGAACATAGGCAAAAAGTTCATTCAGACAGGAGCACAGCTCAGCTGTGCTCATCAAACTTATTTTACCATGTACAAGTCCAGCTTCCTCTGTTTCATTTGCTATGTTTGCCTTCCCACATACTTTTCCTACTTTTATCTCAGTTTACATTCTCTTCTCTCATGAACTGTCTTTCTTGCTTAAGAAAAATAACAAACAAAATACTCTTCTGGTTTTCCTCTTTATCCCTTCCCATTTTGGTTTCACAGTGGACTCTCTTGGGATACGTTCCAGACAGAGGTTTGGTTCTTTCCAAAACACTGGCAAATGTCAGGTAAGGTCAGAGCAGCACTGTCACCTTAAGGCTCCAGTCCCAGGTTGCTAATATGTGCCTCTTGCAGGAGCAATAGACTCTGAGGTGTGAATGAATCACACAGTATTAATAAGGATTGTGCTACAATTAAAACCTGTTGGAAGAAAGCGCAGGAAGGCTGGCAGGGTATGTGGTTAGAGGAGAGGAGTGTCTCTCCTTATGAAGTGGCCTGATCTGTGAGAGAGAGAATTTCATGGGGAGAAAATAGCATGGGACATAGAAAATGTCTCCATCCTAGAGCCCCTTCTATCCTTCCAAAATTCCCCACTTTGCCCTTGTATCTGGAGTCTTCACTGATTTGGGAATAGCCACAATCCTTAGCATTGCTCTTTTTCTGTGAGAAAAATGACTTTTACTGTGGGAGGGTACAAAAATGCAGGCTGACTCCTGTGCCTCCCAGCTCCTGCCATGTGCAGTACCTGCAGGCAGCACTGCAAGGCCAAAAGCAGAGGCAAGAGAGACTGGGCAAGGCAGCCCTGAGCTTGGCCCCTGCACAGGGCAGCAGAGCAAGGCCCTGGTGGAGTTATCACAGATGCCATGAGGCTGTCACCTCCTGGTAATTTTGCTGTCATTAGGTGCTGCTCATAATGAGAAATCCTGATTTTACTGTGGCTCTGGTATGCTGTCCATAATTAGTGTGCAGTCCTTTAATACTAATTACCTTAGGTATTAGTTCCTTAAACATCAATTCAAAAAATCACATGAAAATTTACCTCTTCCTCAAATGAGTCATGAGTTAACACAGGGGTACTTGCAAGGCACTACTTAGACTTGCTTAATTAGTTAATCTCTGTAAAGGGGTTTCAAATGCATGAAGAGCTATCAAACTGCTAAGTGCATTATCTTCAATTAATTTTATGCAACTACATCTTCACTACCAAGAGGGTCTTTAGAGTGCTGAGGAAAGGAAAAAGAGACATTGCTTCTAATTTTAAAAGTAACTAATACAGAAAATTGAAAGATGATTTGACATGATGGGAATAATTGTGAATACACCATTTCTTTTGTTTCAGCCAGATCTGAATATGAAAGATTCATCATTTTTATCCCTCCTTTGCCTTTGTTAGTCTCTGGTTTCTTGGTTCCATCTCCTCTTGGCCTTAATGCTCTCCCTCTCCCTCACTGAGTGTTAACCCTCTCTCTTCCAAATTTATTACTACCTTACTTCCAAATTTATTACTGCCTGGAGTCCTGAGCTTACACCCTCATACAAATGGTAAGGGATCTTGTTCCAAAAGAAGCCTCATGGACTTCCCTTCAGAAGAAGACACTAAAGGGCCAGAGCAGAGCTCCTGCAAGAGAACAGGGCCACATCCAGCCCAGGCAGTCATATTCCCTGGACCACTGTGGTAGCCAGTAAGTTCTAACTGAGTCTTTCAAAGTTTTCTATTCTCTATAGAGTTTATATGCCTTGTTAAATATTCTCATTTTACTTCACCCATTAACAATCTGCTTTTGGTGGAGTTCTCTCAAAATGGGTTCTTTGTGCTAACACTCTGTCTAGCTGGCAGCTTTATTCAGGCCAGCTACATTGAATTGGCCTTCCCCAAGAACCCATTTCCTGGGTTCTTTTTCTTCCACTGAGACTAACAAAAGGTAAGAACTTTTTGTTGTTGTTGTTGCTGAGTCTGATTTGTGCTTAGAGGTTTTCACTTGGCTATTCTTTCTTTTTCAATAATGATTAATCATCACTTCTCCTTGCTGACTGCTGAGGTCCCACATGTGAAAAATTCAGGCAGCTTGTTTCATATCAACATGCCTGAGCAGTGGTTATGCAGTAGAGTCCCCATCACAGGGTTTGTTAAGGGGACATGTAATGTGCATTTGCAATAAATTTCTATCACATCTGGGCATTCACTTAGCAGTTATTTGAAAACTTAATTTAATTAATTAATTTACCTTATTTTATCCAAAAGAAACTGGAATAGAGAATAGACTATTAGATGGCTACAGCTTTATTCTCTGCATACTGTAAAATAACAGCTTAACCTGTTGGATGGGACATTTTTCTAGTAAGCCAGAGCTGTGTACACGGTGATCCTCAGCACAGCAAGTTGTCAGGGAAAGAATTTCTGCCACCAAACCAGAGAAAACTCTCCAATTCCTCCCCAGTTCAGTTCTACAAAAGGAACCAGTGAGGAATATTAACTGTTATCCAATCCAGTGGATACTAATTTAGCTGAAGGGTCTGATCTTCTCTAATCAGACTATCTAGCTGAAGTGTAGGTACCTAAGAGAGCAGCTGGAAAATTGGAAGTTGCTAGGGGGTACAGAAAGAAGAGCAGGCCTACAACAAGAAGCAAAGAAAGCTTCTTGCCCTCCCATACCTTCACCACTTGCATGTTTATACAAAAGCTTACAGGGTTCCTCCCCTTCATCTGGTATATCCATACAGTCCATACACACAGTGTGAGATGGGTAAGCCAGAAACTATTAAGAAAATAGTTAAACTAGAAGAAAGCCAGAAACTATTAGGGAAAGCCTAGATTATCTCAACCTCCACCTCCTTCACTTTCCTTCCCTAACTGAAGGTTTAATGTGGTGGCCAAGGATAATTTAATTTACGTGGGTGTCCCTCCTGCCTCTGACAGAAAGGTGGAATGGAGCCTGAAGAGACTATGACTGCTACCAGATCCAAAATGAAGGGATAGGGCTACCTGAATACTGAACCTGAAGTTAACCTGAAGCCTGACTTTCCTGAGGGGCATTTCTACAGAATAAACCTAATTGCAGGAGTTTATCAATAGTTAGCTAAAGAGGTGACAGGGCAGGGAGCACCCAGCAAAGTCTTAATGAACAGTCCAAGATTTTTGCTCCCTCCCCTTCATGACTGTGAAAAAAAGGGGTAAAAAATTTCTTCCTCAAAGGGTTCTCTTTCATACCATCATTTCAAAAGATCAATTGCCAATAAATTAAGACAAAACAAAAAACAATGCATGTCCTGGTGGCAAGGGAAGATGCACTCCTTCTCTGTCCCTGTCACGTCGGAAGAGCAGCTCGAGCAGAGCCCTCTGGGCCGCACTGTGCCCTCACAGCACCACCGGTGTGACGTAGTTGGCAGGGAAGAGCCCCAGTTCCCCACGCAGGCGTCCCTTCCACCAGGAGGGGTTGGAGCTGTCCAGAACCTCCAAGATGTCCCCAGTGCGGAAGCCCAGCTCATCGTGCTCCAGAGCATCGAAGTCGTACAAGGCACGGACCCACAGCGTTCGCTGGAACGGAGAGGAGAGACAGGCAGGGAACAAGGAGCCAGGACTGTGAAAGATCATCTTTGCCACCCCTCCTAAGACCCAGTAAATACATTCACTAAGCAAGGACAAGCAGTGCTGAATTTTAGACCAACTTGCAATTAAACCAGGAAGTGGCCAAGATGGCAGGAAGGAGGGACCAATTAACTGGGACACCCAAGGGATGGTGTTTGGTTTCTCAGCAGCCTCAGTGTATTTGTGGGAATTTGCACCATAAGGTGAAAAGTCAGACTGAGAGCAGGTCCTTAGGATGTCTCTGCCCTGTAAGGGCAGCCAGGACAGCCACATCTGAAGCCAGTTTTGGGAGCACAGAAGCACTCCTGCCTGAGACCTGCTGGGCTGTAACTATCAGGGAATGGCTCTAGGGAGCTGGCCTGTGCTGGTACAGATACGGAAATGTGTCTTCAGCCAGTTGAATGACTGCACACAGGCAAGCACACAGGCAAGAGTAGAGAACATTGTAAAGAAGGATGAAGAAGGATATTTGTTCTTTCAGGCAATTTAGGGACATAGGGAAGGGTCTTAAACCTTCTTCAGACTCTCCCCAAGGTCAGGTCCCTGAGATCCAAAGGATTTAGTGTCTGTTTGGGTATACCAGTTTATTTGGAGTGTGCACTGTCATGTGCACTATGGTTAGATTTTTTTCTCTAGGACTTTGCAGTCAATCTCCCAGATTTCTTTGGCCAGAAATCATATTTTAAAGGACATGGCTTGGGCTTCTTTCTGGGAAATTGTTGGCAGCCACACCACAGGGCATGGATAATTTAGGAGGTATATCTGGCAGGGACAGAGGGAGAGATCTGTTTGAAGGCAGACAAATTTTGATAAATCTTCCATTTGGGGCCCTGCTTAGACCTCGCCCCTAGTTAATTGGTTGGACATATAGAACTTCCTATAATTGGATTTGTGGCTTCTACATCACTGATGGGATGTGGCAGGCAAAAGCATGTTGTTATTCATTGCCACAGCCTCTGAGAGATAAAAACCACTGTATTTTAAGCTGGATTACAATAAAGATTCCGGGCTTTTGCCAAGAGAAGAGGCATGCCCCTATTTTTTAACATGTTCCAAATAATCTAATCCAATCTGATCTTTTTCACTCATTCTTGAGAAAGGTTTGCTGTCTTTCCCTTCTCTCCTTGGATCTAGGTTCTCTGGTTATGGAGAGAGACATAACCAGACATTGAAGCTGGACTTTTCTTCAAGGAAGAGGAGCATCCTTAGGTCACACTGAGCTGATGGGGAAATATTTGTAGCTGGCAGTGGAGTCACAGGCTGAGGCAGAGACAGACACCACATTCTGTGTGGGCATTCACACAGTGGGACTTGGCAGAGCAGGTACTGACTGAAGGTCAAGTGCCAGGTTTGGATCCCACAGGGGAGTGGTCTGGGATGTCTGCAGAGACACAACTGCATCACACCCACATCCACTGTGCTAAGAGGCTCTGACAGCCAAGGGTGTCAGGTTGGTGAGCCCCGCTTTGATGGCAAAGGAGGTCTGAGAGATGTGCCAGGCACAGACAAGTAGAGCTGGGTGATCTCAGGCCTTTTCAGGATGGCAGCAAAAATTAATGGAAGAGACAGTGTGACTACAAGTGCATTGCAAGACAGGAGGAACATTGTAGTATGGTATAGTATCATGAGGCTGCTCTCCATAGAACTTAAAAAATGTACTGCACATTTAGCTACTGACATCAGTCACTGCCTGGCTGTGGTAGCAAAGATAATTGAAAGCCCTGTGCATTAATGGACATGAAGTTCTTCTAGAAGAGATCATTAGGCTTTCAGAAATTCTTCTGCTGGACTAGTCGCATGCTTGATCAAAATCCATGGGTGAGCTTGTGCTCATTCCAGTGTCCCAGATAGGGATTGTTCCTGTTTTGCTGAGCTCATGCTAAGTTCCCTCTTCCATAAGGCTGCATAAGACTGACCTGGAGAGCAGTTACCAGAACTGTGCTCACATTACACTGTAGTCCTACCCTCAGAGTGTCCCAGGAGCAGGTTCAAGTGGCTGGGATAAAGTCATGAGACTCAGAAATGTCTTGTAAGACATGGCCTGGCAGGCAAAATACACTACTTCTCATGCAACCTCCATGTAGGTGACATGGTGCAGACTGCTTGGCCATTGCTAAGGGACCCAGTGACTTGGGCAGAGGAGGCCTCCCAGGTGCATCACCTACCGGTGTCTGCTGGTGCAGAGGGTCCGTGTGTCTCCTCTGCATAGCTCCTGCACTGCCTTGGCCATGATCCCTTAGTCTGTGCATCATGTCATTCCTGTCCAGACTCCCACCATATCTTTCCTGGAAAGAAAATAGCAGTAGAAAAGTCATGTTGCTGTGGTTTTGGCTGGAATAGAGTTAATTTTCTTTGTAGTAGCTGGTATAATGCTGTGGCTTGGATTCAGTATGTGAATACTGCTGATAATACACTAATGTTTCAGTTGTTGCTAAGCAGTGGCTCACTCTAAATCAAGGACTTCTCAGTATCTGGCCAAAGGGATATTCCATACTCTAGAACATCATACCCAGTATATAAACTGGGGGGAGTTGGCCAGAAGAGGCCAATAACTGGTTAGGGACTGGCATCAGCCAGTGGGTGATAAGCAATTGTATTGTGCATCACTTCTTTTTCTTGAGTTTTATTCCTCTCTCTCTTTTTGTTATTTCCTTTTAAATAAACAGAAAATGATAATAACAACTATTATTATTATTACTACTACTGCTACTATTTACTCTATTTCAATTATTAATTTGTTCTTATCTCAACTCATGAGTTTTACCTTTTTCTTGATTCTTTCTCTACTCCCATCTGCAGGAGGAGAAGTGAGTGAGTGGCTGCATGGTTCCTAGTTGCCTACTGAGATTAAACCACGACACATATATATTCTGAGATGTATAAATGAGGGGATTTAAGAATCATTAGTGTGCCAAGAATCAGGACCAAGCCCGCACATCAATAATTTTAGATGTCTGCTTCCAATAAAGTCCCTGTGCTCCAGCTCTGCAAGTAATGACCCTCATGGAAGAGGTCAGCTTAGACTGCTCTATTTTGGATTTTACTTTTTAGGAATTGAAAGCTGACTCTCAGCTGTGTTTCACAGCTGCTGGGACAAATGGTCAGAGAGGGGCTTTTTTGGTCTCTGAGACTTTTGGAGAAAAAACTAAGGTTGTTCTAACTCACAGATAAAAACCATGCTTGCCAAGGTGACTTCAGCCAATCTTGAGTTATTATGACCCAGTCCTGCCCACTCCTTGCTCTTCCTCTGTCCCATGTGCTGGAGGAACATCAATTGTGCTGGTGCAGCTGACTGTATCTGAGGACTCACTACTTTACTTTTTCTTGGGCTGCTCCATAGTGTAAAGGACAGCAAGCAGGCCTATAAATCTAGTAGCCAAATTAGCCAAAGAAGAATGAGACAAAATCAAATTCAAAGAAAAGTAGCCATATGACCACACATCTAAGTCATACCAACACAAATTGGCTGAGGCAGATGAAGAGAAGAAGTAGGAAACATCTAGGAAACAAGTTCTCTTTTGTGTGCACAGCTGAAAGACACAGATTTTTGACAAAATGACTGCTCACTCACTACCAAGCAATAAAAATATGCCTGGGCTTGATGTCCCAGCCCCTTGTTCCTGGCAGTACCTGTTGCTGCTGCAGTGTGGGAACAGGATGGTCTACATATCTCTTGGATACAGAAGAATGATCTTCTCCAGCTGCTCCTCCCACGTGGAATCCTTCCCGACCTATCCATTCCAGGCTCCCACCACACCTCTCCTGATGGAAGAAAGATCACACAAGTGAGGTCACCTCCTACCACATCCTTGACTAAAGCTGTGCAATCACTGCACACTGAGCACTACCACTACTACCCACTACTCTGGAGGCTCTTTCAAATAAAAGACCCCGCCTCTCTGAACAGAAGAACAAATCAGGAATCCTGTATTTTAGATCTTTGTAGCCACTCTCCATCTGAAATCAGTGTAGTACTGGGAGGTGCTGGGCTGAAAATATGGCTACTGATGTGAGGATGAGCGCAGGAGCCAAGCTCTTTCTTGAAATACTGCCCTTAGAATCCGTTTGTCTCTGAACTGAAATTTATATATTACAATCATTTCATCATATGGCTGTAGCATCTAAAAATTTGAATTGTGAACAGAAACCCCACTGTGATGGGTGCTAAACATACTCTGCTGTGCCCATCACCATAATAAATGTACAGAGAGTTTGCCAAAGCAAACTTGAGTTCTGTTCTTTCATTTGCCTGTCTGCATCTTGGAGCAAATGCATCTCTTTCCTTTCCTGCTCACAGTCAGCCCAAACAGGTTGTTATACTGATATACATGCATACAGTCTTTCTTTCCTTCCCCAGACACAGAGATTCATTGCTGTGATCTCTCTCTTACAGATCCCAGAGCCTCTATTTTAATACCTTACTGGTGCATTTTTAAAGCTCTGTATAAGTGGTCTAGAAAGAGACAACAACCCAGGCCCATTCTTCAGACTGAGAATGTATCATCTCTCATTTTGAGCCAGCAAGAGTGACCCACACACAGCCTATAAAGCTTTACTGCTGTAGTCAGCAGGTCACATACTTTCTGACTTGTCTCTACTTACTTGTGCATCCTGGTAATTTAATACCAGAATCCGTTTCCCAGTAAAGCAGGACTTGGGTTGCTGCAGTGACCAGGCATGTTCACTCCCAATACAGGGAGTGCAAGGTGTAGCAGCCTCTGCTATGTCATTTGCTTGTTCCCCTGGCACAAAACCAGGCATTCATTGGACTGGGATTTGTCTGCGTTCTCAAACATTGACTATACCTTCCCTGAAGGCACATCTTGTTCCCAGATCTCCTATGTTCTTCTCGGTAGTACCTTCCAGTTCCTAACAGCCAGGTTAACTGCTCCAGGCTCTGCCCTCTGTTCCCCAAATTCCTTTTACTGTGTTTGCTCAGTAACAGGAGATGGACAATTCTTCTGAGCAGACAAACTTGCAGGTGTAGTTGCACTCTGGGTGTGTGCAAGGACCCTAAGAAACCAGACTCAAATTCTTCTCAGTCACAATCCACCAGCCAGCTCTGTACCTGCCCTTAGGAAATCTAGGCATTTCAGTAAGGTAAATCCTGCTTCCCTTGGCATCACAGAACTTCAGTTCTGAGCTCATAGCAAAGCTTTAGCAAAGCACCTTTATTCAGATTTGAAGAATCAAAAAATTCTGCTCAATTTTACAACTCTACATACCACTGAATCCACTAAGAATCCGTGTCTCAGGCCCCACCAGTGTAGTTATGTGGCTGGGTTTCCAGGGACACGCAGTCCTCCTCCTCACCATGAGACATTCTCATGGGATGAACTCCTTCCACAGAAAGATTTCTGACTGAGAAATTCCTAAGGACAGTTTGTGTTTACCTTTTCTTCTTGGCTGTTGTCCCTTAGGAAGATCTGCTTCTGCCTGGAGATGGAAGTTGTCTTGTAGTAGTCCACCAGCTTGTTTAGTGAGTGGAATTTCTCTGTCCACAAGTAATAGCTACCCTTGGAATCCCTCATCACTTTGAAGTGTTGCACATCATCTTCATGCCTGGATCCCAATGGAAAAGAGATCATCAACAGATTGCACTTTTACCTTTTTTTAAAAAGTCTTTTCCAGAAGGGTACCAAGACTTCTTGCTTGGCCAAATCAGGACTTCTGGAAAGTCATGCAATGGCAGTCCTTGTGCCTACTGGACCCAGATGTGGCTCTGTTTCAAAAGACTTGTCAATCTGCAAACACACAGTGCCCCAGGGCTGCCCAGTCACAAAGCACTATCAAAACAAAGCACAGGGTTTTAAACCTTCTCTTTTGAAATAAAGGTCACAGGAGCTTCCAGGGTGAAAAAGTGCAGTTGTAGTCTACCTAACAGCCTCTGCAGGTCCTGTTAACATCCAGTCTGCATTGACTACAAGACCTGTATTACACCTTTACACACCATGGGGACCACCACTATATGCAGACAAAGTCATGTGAAGCCATACACTAAACTTTTAAGATGGTATAAAATCTCATGTACCATCATTACGACAGGTCATTCTCCCTATCCAAAAAGAAAAAAAAGGAATTTTCTGATGCTGTTACAAGCCAAATTAACAATCTGAACCTTCTGCCTTATTCCCCCCGCACCTCCCCACCTCTCACCTCTTGTCTGATGTGTACAATTCCTCTTTGCACCAGATGTGATCTAGCTTTGGTACCCACCTCCTTGCTCTGTGCAACTCCAGGCATGAAAAACACTCTTCTCAGAGGCTACATCTGCACAAATAAACTAGATGGGGACAGGCAGGGACTGAATGCTATCCTTGACTGCTACAGCCCCCAAGCAGTTGAAGTGTTAGCATGGTTGTGGTTTAAATGGAAAAGCTCTCCCTCAGATAGTGCTGGGCCATGGTTAGAAAGAACAGGCCAGGAACTGTTCACAGGGAGCTGCTTGAATATAGCTCTTCTGTTTGGTGGGGTGAAGAGGGTGTAGCCATACAGATCTGACCTCTGCCTCACTGCTTGACTTTAGGGCCAGAGAAAGAGCCTGACTGTACTTGATTTGCTGGTGTTAATTAGTGCAAATGTAACCAGAATGTTTTCCTGCATTCCTCCTGGATACTTTTTGAGCTGCCTGAATCAGCAAGTACATACTACTTGGAAAAGACTAATCATGACTTGGTAATCATGACTCTAATTTAAAACTGGTTATCAACTATTTGACTGAAAATTGGGAAACCAAACATCATTGAAAGGCTCTGTTTAGAAGAAAATGCACTGAGAAGTGCTGGGCTACAGCAAGCTGCTGAAATGCAGCTGGGCTGCAAGCAATGAAAAACCAGTCCTTGTCCAATGGCTGTTTAGTGACCTGTGGGAAAAAAGTTAACAATGTAATAGTAATCCCTTCATAGGTAGTAGCTGAATTCTTGGATTTGGTAACCAGAGCTGTCAGGGAATTAAAACAAATGGAAGACACATGTTAAGCACAGTGGGAGACTTTCCCTGTACCATTCTGCTCTGCTGTAGCTCTTTCAGAGAAGGAGGTCACCAGGGGATGCAGCTTTGGAATGGGGCATTCACTGTGTCACTTGAAAAGAGGCAGAAACGTTTGGGAATCAGATGCCTAATTTGTTCTCATTCACAACACAGCAGCACTACCAGTGACTGGCAGCCTGCAAACTTCTCAAGAGCCTACATCACATTAGGAATTCTTATGAGAGGAGGCTAGGGACACCATTAAACAGGAAAAGAAGCAGGAATATGCTGCTAGAAGCAGATACCTGACAGAGATGGAGAAGTCACCATGAGAGTTCTGACTGGCTCGGACGATGAAGCAGCCGACTCCTTTGCTCATGAGGAGGTTCTCTGCTTCATGGCGGGATATCTTCTCATCAAACCAGCTGTCAAGTGGGAAAAATCATGGAGATGTGAATAAGGATGGGAATTAAGGTGAGGAATAAAAAAGTTGAGGGTAGGGAGAACGTGAATAAGCAGGGTGGAGGGAAGAAAACAAAAGGATCAGAGGAGCACACATGGCTACTCCCAGTGGCCACGTATATGCTGAGGTACAGGGGTTTGATGGATGCAGATAATTTTCTTTGAGTAGTAAAAGCATGTACATGCAAAGAGAACAATGTAAGCTTTGGTCTGCTAAGAAGCAACACTCAGCTGAAACGGTAATTACAGACACAGTACAATAAGGTGTTAGTCAAAGAAATTTTAAATGAAAAATGTGTATGTATACATATATACACACATAACTCTCAGACATATACATCAAATTGTTTTTTGGCAAACTGATTGAAAATTACTGGGCTGTGATGGATATATTGCATGGAACGCACATAAATTTTTAGTAGAAGCAAGCCATGAAAGTTTTACTACTAATAAATTGGTTCCTGCAAGAGTTGCAATATCACAAAATCACAGAAGTGCAGAATACATAAGCACACTTACACAAATCTAGCCAGGCATACCAAACAACAGCATAGGGCACTGGACTAATAATGAGAAAGTCACCATAAATAGTAAAAGAATATGATGTCAGTAGGAATTTTTCTGTAGAGAAACACAAAATCATATACATTTGCGTATGTCCACTCCATAGCTAATAAATCTACAATCTGCAGTCTTTGACTTCACCTAATACATAATTGCCTGTATTGCATTAAAATGAAGGACTGTTAAGTTCCTAACATCTCTCATTTCTGCTTTAGAGTTCCTTATTATCATCACAGTTTACCTATGTATCATTAGCAAAGAAAAATCAGATGAGCCTTGATAAACAATCTCAATGGTTACTTAATCAGAAAAAAGATGGGCAAAAACCATCCATCAAAAATAGGAGGCAACTTTCTTCCCTACGTCTAGTTCTGTCATCTGGGCTGAACTGCTTCAAACTGCAGACCTGGCACTTAGAAAAGTGTCAAAGTGGAAATATTTCTTCACAGCTCTTGCACAGAGAAAGCAACACAAGAAAAATGTGTGTGAAAAAAGAAGCTGCCAGTGCTCCTGAGTGATGGCACAGCCCTGTGAAAGAGTGAACAAGAACAACTGACTGGAAGATCTCATCCCCCTGAGGCCCAAAAGTACAAGCCCTTATTTGCACAGCAAACGAATAATGTCCTTCAGCTCAGCCAAGCAGGTTGGCTTATGTCCAAAAAGGCCACTAAGTGCCACCTCCAAAGGGGACAGAGGCACTTATTTGTAACCTCAAAATCCCTGTGTGCTCCCAGTCTGACTGCTCAGGGCAGCAGTGCGTTACAGCCACAAGCATTGGGCTTGGTGCATGCTCTGCTTGTTCACCCCTGAAATGCTGCAGCACTTGTGAAAAAAGAGGACAATGAGAGGTGCTTCTGGGAGCTTTTCTGCTAACTGAAAGGTTGTAAAAATCCCATGCACTGTCATATTTATGGCATAGGGCTGGAGAGCACATTTAACATGCATTCCAACACGCATCAGTCCTCTCTGGAAGTGCAGCTCCATCTCCTCAGCGGGAAGAGAGAAATGCAGGTACGTCTGTCCCCTGACAGATCTGTTGGTGTGTGTGAGAGAGAGCAGGGCGGCATGGCTGGTCTGTCAGCTCTGCCGAGCCAGAGTACCACCAGCTGTCACAGCATTGCACTGACCTCTAGTGCACCGACAGAAACTCACAGGCACTTCGGGGGCAGGGAATGCGGCGGCAGGGTGGGAAAAGGGAGTCAGTGTCCTTTAGAGCCGAAGGGGAGCAAATTTTTTTATGATTCGTTTTCAGAAAGATCTCTTGCTCTTCCTTTTATGCTTAGCCTCTGTCTCTGCTCCCAAGACTTCACATCATGACTATTCTCCTTCTCTCTGAGGACCTCTAAATGCAATTCCTGCCACATCCCAGTGTCCCTGTGCGCAGCAGCAACAAAGGAGTCACTTGGGACCGACAGCGATCATCAGATCCATTTAGCTCCGAAAGCAGAGGATGCTTTGGGGTAGAAATACTCTGTGCTGGCAGAACCGTGTGTAGCACTACAGCAATCCCTGCCAGCCCCAAAGTGCAGGATGTTAGGCCCAGCATTTCCCCTGTCCTTTCCTCTCTGCTCTCAGTGGAAATGTGCCATGGTGGTGACACCATTTCTGTCACACTTACGGAGGAACATGGAAATCAATGAAGTTCTTAGGAACGTAGCCCTCGTGACTTCTGAGCTCAGCCTTATACCACTCTTCCTGGGAGCTCAAAATCTGCAACGGAGAAATGGATGGAATAAATGCATCTCCTGAGACAGGCAAAAGTAACCAAGATTCAGGAAGAAACCTAGAATGTCTTGTAAGAATAAAATAAAATTGTACGTGTTCTCTGCTCCCCACCCATGGTGCAACAAGGTTAGTGGCTGATGACCACTTCAGAGCAAGCAAGCAATAAAAAAGCCTAAGTAGAATTAGAGAGATGGCTTGTTTAACTTTACCCCTTTGTCTGACTGCCTGTCTCGGTATCTCTGATGCCTGTGAAATGAAGAAAATTCAGCTTTGAAAGACTTAGTAGGGGTTTAATTTATTCTCTGCGCTGCCTTTTGTAGCTGGTACTGTAGCATCTCAGATTCACAAGGGAAGAAGAAAATATCTTTGAAAACTCCTCTGACATATGGGTATGGAGAGATATGCAGCTGTGTCTATGTGTGTTATGGCTGCACAGATGTTACCATGTGCTCTCACCTGTCATTTCACAAGAGATTCTTTAGTGGGTTAAGCCTTCAGCTGCTCTGAGCTTTGCCAAGGTAAATATAAGAAGGAGGCAAAAAGTGTTTTCAAGACACTATTATACTTAGGACATTGTAAGATAGCTAGGATAGCTGGAAGTGAGTCCACATCACACACTGGAGCAGCTTCAAGTGTGCTCATATTAATGTTAACTGTAATGGTCTTTAGAAGCATCACTGCTGATCAGGGAGGGCCCAAATTCATGACACCCGGGCTTATGGCCCAAGATACAGCCCTAAGCTAGAGGAGAGAGGACAGGAATACAACCACAGTGGGATTTTACTGCAGATGTTGTGGTCTTTGGTGTTTGACATTCCAGCTCCTGGGACAGGATTCTGCTGTACGAAATAGACCATGTTCCTGCTCTTTCTGGTTTTGGAGAGGAGCCTAAAAGCATGAGCCATGATAGTTTTAAAAGGAAAAAGCCAGTGGAAATGATTTAATTTAAAATCTATTGTTAACAGTAATAATACTTACTTTGTGAGCCACTCTCATGGTTTTGGGAGCCTAAGGCACATTTTAACTGCTTTGTATTGGCAACAGGATGTTACTGTCTCTGGAGCCAATTCTTCATTGCCTTCCCTGCCACATAGGCCTTTTCAAACATTTGGATTCAGAAAAGTTGAGGATTAGAAAGCTGTGGAATTTCCTACTTGTACAGTCGCTGCTGTCCTCATGCCTGGGTGCTGGGTTGAGGATCTTTTTTCACTGCTGTGGCCAAACATAGGGGATGATGGCTACCTCCTGCTCATGCCTGGGCCCTGCTCTGTTGGAAATGAGGTTTCCAGAATGACCCACCAGCTGTTTGCCACTGCAGAGCTGGCAGGTTTCTCTCAGTGTGTCATCCTCTCAGAGAAGGATGTGGGGGGGGGGGGGGGGGGGGGGGGGGGGGCGGGGTAAGAGGGTGGATTTCCTCCTGTCACTACTGGTTGAGGGCCTCATGTTTCCTGTTTTGTAATCTCTACATCAATATTTCACCTTATCTCCTTCATATATCAGCAGGTTGTAGCAGGCAGCACAAGGGGGCTCATGATGGGGTACGAATGTGTGTGTGCCTATGCCAGAACAGAGTTGTTACTCAGGCTGATTTACTGCTACTACAGCTTGGGTGGCTAAGGTGCTGTTTTGTTTACCTCAAGGACATTGAAGCAAGAAGGAGTTTGATTTTTCTGGTAGTGAATTCTCTATGGCAACCAATAATAATAAAACTGGTGTGTAGTGTGACACTTTTTATCAGAGGATTCCAGCATTCTTTGAAAAGAAGCTCTAGCTTATAATGATTTACAGGAAAGGGAACTGAGGAACAGAAGGAAAAGTGACCTGGCCAACACCATCACCCCAGCCAGGGACTTGATGGAAGTTTCCTGAGAAAAAAGGCATCAGTAAAGGTCATGTGATAGAAGGGACTGACTGGGGAAGAATAAGAGTGGTTATCTGTGCTGAAGAGAGGCGGTGATTTCTCCAGAACCTTCTTGTAGCTCTTTGGAAAGATTTGGTACTAATGAGCTCTGGATGCTATCAACTTTGTCTAAGTGCCAAGTATTAAAAGGCCAATGAAATAAAAAAGGGTGGTAATGGAAAAGGCAAGGCTGAGACTCAATATCTGATTATTAGCTGGAATATCTGTCTCTGCACAGAGGGGTAGCAAAGGCTCCTCGCCAAACAGGGCTGTATATCCTGTGGCTGTACATCATCCCTTTGGACAGTAAAGGAGCTAAGGCCATAGGGAGGAGTAATACTCAGGCATTTTCAATGGAAACAGAACATCTAGGGCTGAGAAGTGGTAGGGTGAAACTTCAAGTGACTTCATTTGTGGGACTTTGGTAACATTAACAAGAACTGTTCTATCATAACACATACAAATCAACTTTAAAGAGACTTCCAGAAGCTCTGTATTGTAGATGACCAACTCTATTCTGCCATTACCCCATTGTGAAATTCCTGCAAGGGTGTATATAATGTTATTAGACCAGGACCTCTTAAACTATTCCACTATGTGTGTAACAGTCTGTCTCGTGGAATTTTCCTCTTCTATTTGCAATTGCCTAAGATCCCTGGAGCATCTAACAATAATTACTAACAGTGAAAAGTTAGATATAAATTCTAGAATGGATGAGAGTTTCTTTCAAACAGTTCAACAACTGGAAATAAGGAAGACAGCAATCCCTCTGGACAGCACTGATCCCACCTGTGTTTAGACATAGTCAGCATAATGTAGTCACTGTGGATGGTTTACCTGGTTAATGAAAACAGACAGGACCCTCAAAATCTGCCACCAAAGATCTTGGTCTGTGCCTCAGCAAAGGTACATACCCTTCCCTGCTGACTACCAGAGGACTGCAGGGCAACTAAATCCATAGTTCATGGACATAAAATCAAGAAAAGTGGACACAGACTCAAGTAACCTGGGAATTGTTGTCCTATTGCAAACCCTATGGGAGAGGAGTATCCTGCATTTGTATCCTAGTTTATAGATGTGTCTACATCTCTTTGGTCAAGGCAAAGGGAAGCACAAGAAAGATCTGGAAGCAGTCTCAGAAAAGCTGTTTAGTCAAGCTGGAGACTGTACTTACCTTCAACATATCCCCAGCCTGGAAGCTCAACTCGTCTTCTCCAGAAGCAGTGAAATTAAACTTCGCAATGGCTTCCATACTGTGTCTTGGGGGCAGAGCAAAGCTGGAAGAGGTAATGTCAGATACTTGTCAGCACCTAAGAGCTACTGGGATTGTGGAGTCCAGCCTCTGGAAAGCTGACAGGCAGTGCTAGGATTTGTATCTGGAGAAGCACTCACCGCCTATGGGCAGCCATTAGTTACTAGACATGGAAAGATATTAGCAGGTAGAAGAGAGGGCATGGGTGAGTTGTAATTAGCTGAAGTCAGAAGTACAAATAACCAATAGTGGATGCTTACTCCAACAGATCTCTTTCTCTAGAGCAATCTCATGGGAAAAACGTGCATAGACCAATTCTGTCACAGTGCCCAAGAAAGCAAGCAACTCTGCCCTGCAATAGAAAAATGCATTTGTCCCCTGCAGTGACTCACTCTTTGCCTCAAGAGTGAGTCAAATTGCTGACAAAACAAACGAGGCTGCAATAAATATATATTTTTTTCTTGGACACGGGCCACAATATGGAAGGTTGAAAGAGTCTCTTTTTTGTGATGGCTTAACAGGGGTGACCACAACTTTCAGGTAGGAAAACACTGTTTGCAGAAAGGCTGCATTCCCTATTTTGAAGCTGGCAGAGAGTTAGCCTATCTCAGTGTTGGTAACCCAAGAGCCCAAAATATATCAGACAGCCTGCAAACCACAGCCTGCTTTTCAGCACCAGAGCAATGTGGCAGGGGAAGTGGCAAGATGGGCTTTGTTCCTTCACCACTTCCTGCTCACGTAACTCGGATGTACCCCAGCAGGACCATTTTTATAATCAAGAGTTACCAATTTCCCATGGCTGGGTCATGTACCCCACAGCCCAGTGGCGAGGCTGCCAGTGACAAGCCAAGAAATAGCCAGGCACTACCACCTTAAGCAAGTGCACTGCTGGCAGATGCACTTGCAGCACAGCTTCTGAAGACCATCAGACAGCTGCAATATAGAAATAGTTTTTACAATTTTTAAGCTAGATTTGTCTGGGAACAAAGATCCTGAAGCCACAGGTTCCACTACCTAATCTCAATTCTCACAAAAACACCCAGTATTCATGTCTTGAGATGAAGTGCCAGCTTGCCTGATCCAAAACATTCTTAACCAGAAAGCTCTAAAAAGACACTGTACAAACAAATGAACAACCCTTATTAGGGTAAGATATTTCTTATTGATTAGAACTGACACAAGATCCCCAAAATATAAAGTGTTGATATTGAGCAAGCTCCAGAATTTTGCCACTTCAAAATCAAAAGGCTGCTGTAGCCCTCCTTCTCGGCAATACATGCTGTAATGCTCCTCCTCTGACACACAGCCCAGGGATTTAACTATCTGTGTAACCAGGATCCAGGGCCCAGCTCTGATACAGCTCAACTTAAACTGCTGAGAATGAGCTGGAGAAAGCCTGCAGGGCAAAAGCTCTAGGACTGCACCAGCATTAGCCCAGGGATTCCAGAGGAAAACCACCAACATGGGAAGATATAAAATCTCAGAGGAAAAACAAAACCACAGTTTAGTTGTGATAGTCAGTCTAGCTGAGTACCTGTCATGAATCATTTGGGTCACTGAGGTGAGTTGTCAGTGCCATCAGTCCTGACCTAGCTGGTGGCAGATGGCAACCATGGAGGGTGACTCCATTTCTGATTGATACCTGCAAAGAATCTTTGGGTGCCTTTACACAGGTGAGGAGTATGCTAATGTGTAGCCTAATATTTAATTAAATCCTAACTAGGTTCTGTGTGTGTTAACTGTATACAGCAGTTATTTATTGACTAAATTGTCTATTTCCTGCTTGCAGAGTCCCTTTGCACTTGCTGAAGATTCCTGAATGAAGTGATTCACAAGAGGGGCCATAACATCACTGTATATTAGTTCTGATATTTGTTACAATCACTTCTAACTAAAAAAAAACAAACCCTATTTATATGCTTCCTAGTGGACTCTGTTAGCACTCTCTTTTTTGCTGCTTATAGGTGAATTTATATCCATGTGACTGATGAGAGCTATGAAGCACTAAGGCAAATTTTTTGGCAGTCCACAGAGAGCTCTGCTTATTCAGCATGGATCTGTTCTAGAGCAATTGGGGCTGCTTCAGTGCCAGGGCCTCCCAGGTAGGTCTGGGTACACAGCTCAGCTGAGATCTGCCCTGTGCCTGCTACTCTAACCTGCTGCCTTGGGCTTCCAACACACAGCAGTGCTGAGCCCTGATACCCCAAGGCACATTGGTGCTTTATTCTCAGGCTTCAGCTTTCCCCCTATTCCAAACATTTTCATCTCCTATTCTCCCTGTTGACCTACTAATGGTCTTTAATTCTTACTTCTGATACCTTTTTCAGATTAGGGTCCCCCTCTGTCTTACTCTTATTCCAAGATATTGGTGTTACCCTGCAGGTGCAGCTGAGGCCTGATCTGAGAACTGTCCTCTATTCTTGCATATATGTTTTTGGAGCTTCAGTCTGTCACCCTCCACAGGCAGTGTCAGTCCCATTGTGTGCTAACAGAGCACAGGAGGGGAATTAAAACTTGGAGGGGAATTAACCCTTAAGGGAACTGGTTAAACAATTATACTCTTTCATGGAAGACAATCGAAGAAAAATACTAAAAGAGAATTACTTTAGTAAGGGTTGTTTTTTGGTGTTTTATCTTGCAGTGGTGGCCTGCTGCAGAGAGATCAGAGCCAACAGTGCAGGTGGATCCTGGAACTCCTAAATGCAGACCATTAATCCCAGCTTGAGGAAAAGAACACACTTAAAAACAATTTAAATGCAAACTATTTGAATACAAATCCTATCTTTGATTATATCTCTTAAATACAGAAGAAGTAGTGGGGGTTCCCTCTACAGGGGCAAGAGAGTAGGAAAACTTTAATTTTTTCAATAACCCAAATGTTAAAGGTGCTATTGGAATGTGGCCCCCTCCGAAGGAGAAGAGTTTGTGAAACAGTTAAAATCCTCCCTCTCACTTCCTTTCTAATTTCAGCAATCCCAGCCTCAGGGAGAGACCAGGAGAGAGATACCTCTTCAAACAATCTAACACATGGATTAAATATGCCTTTCATTGCCAGCGGCTGGATTTAGAAGTGGCTCAAACAGCATCCACAGTGTTGGCTGTGTAGATAAATCAGCAATGCAGTAATGCTCTGGCCTTAAGCTCTTCCCCCAACAGCTACTAAAGCAACACTAGCCAATAATCGTGTCTTTGAACTCCAGCCTACCACTTTTCAGCACCTGAACTTCAAACCAGTTCTGTTTTTCTGATCCTGTTCCTCCCTCCATGTGTAACTTGAGAATCCCCACTCCACATGGGTCAGTGCTGGGCCCTCATGAGAACTCCCCTGCCTGGAGCCCATTCTTTCCCTCTCTGCATGCCTGTGACTCCCAGCACCACCCCACAACAGAGACAGGAAATTTTTCACTGTTATCATAACTTCCATTTCTCACGCACCTTTTATCCCAAATTCTGCTTTTAACCGCGTGGTGCAACTCCTTTACCCTTTTGATCGCCAAGGACAATTTTAGACTGTGCATAATGTTCTCTGTGAAAATCACCTTTGTAGAGAGTTTAGCATGAAAGATATGCAATGTTCAAAGAGGGATTTTTCAGTTCCAACCGTGAGCTGACCAGTGCCCTTCATTTTGTGCTGGCTTTCTGCACGCAGGTGAATTTTCTCTGTGGTTCACCTTTGTAATAGGGTGGATTCAAGAGGCATGAGGCTACAGCAGTTCTGTGGGGCTGGTGCAACAGAAAGTTCACAAAATGAAAAGTGAAAAGCAGCATGGCTTTCAGAGCACAAGGTAGGCATTTTTGTTGGGCAGAATGCCATTCCCTGAGCAAGAACATCAGTGTCTCTGTTGATGGAAAGTGCCAAGGCCTAAAACATGTCAGTAAGCAATACAGCCTGACAGCAGAGTCCCAGAGAGTTTAACACCGTTACCCTACACCATGTTGGTTCCAAATTCAGCAGTGAAAGTGCCAGGGAAGGTCACCACCTATGAAGAGTTCGTCACTCAGGGACTGCCCAGCCTCAGCCTTTCCTAATTTCACCTACTTACATCAGAAGGAGAGCAAAATTACAACAATGCACTCACTTAATGAAACCATATACAAAAAGTTTCTACATGTATGCCTGTAGCATAAAAAATTGCACACATCTCCATTCTGAAGCTTCACCCAGTGAGGTTTTGCACCAAGATATAAGCACGAGCTGCCGTGTCTTTGTTCGGCTCTGCAAGAACAACCTGCTGGACTGATGAGCAACCGGGAACAGGATTCAACCCTGAGCATCTGCACAGGAACTCCAGATGACATTTCAGCAGAAACAATGGAGAAGGGACCTGTAATCTAAGAGAGCTGTTGCAGATAACAGCTTTGTTTTCACCAGCTAAGCCACATACAAGTGGCATGGGAATATTTAGCTCCAAAAACACAAACCCTTTGCTACTGAGCTAACGTTGCAGCTTCGCTGACTGTCAGTGATAAGAGGGTAAAATTTATAAGGGAGAACAAGTCACTAAAACACTCAGAAATGATGCATTTAAGTCTTTGCTATTCTGCCACGCAGAGCAATGCATAGCATTTCGGCTGAGCCTATGTGCAAACAAAATAAGCCTCCTAGGAACCGGATTCACAGAACAAACAAACTTTCAGGACTCTATAACCAACAGCAGTTGGTAACAAATGCCCCAAAATAGGATGGGGCTTAATTTCCCTAGGGAACCCAGGTCTTCTGTGCTCCTTCCCATCACGTCAGAGTAGAGTTGTGCAGCAACATGGGAAGCAACTGCAACAACAGGCTCAAAGAGAGGAGCACCTGATACAGTACCAGGTATGATATCACAGCATGAAACTGCGACAGTATAAAATCCCAAATCTTTGCTGTGCTGGAAGGATTGGTGTGGGGGGACTGGGGTGGTGGGGAAACACCTCCTCCCTCACATCCCAGCTGGTCAGATGTGGCAGGAGCAGAGGGATTTGTCCTGCAAAAGAAAGCTGATAAACAAGATGGCCTTGGGATCCCCCGCTCTGCCCCTACTGCGCAGTCCTTCACCTTTCCTTCCCAAGCCACCCTTGCTCCCTTTACCTGGTCCCAGGTGCTCCCCTCGGTCCCGGAGCCGTGGCCAGCCCGTCCCTCGCTGCGCTCCCTTCCCTGGCTCCGAGCAGCGGCTGCGGGGCCACCGAGGCCCGGCCCCGAGCCAGAGCCCCGGCCCCTCCCTCAGCGCCCGTGTCACACTCCGGCAACGGGCCACGTGCCAGCGGACAGCGACAGCCCGGGGTGGGCACGGGGACACAGGACACAGCCGTGCCTGGCACGGGACAGAGCGGGCATGGGCAGTGTCCAGTCCCTCATGGCAGAAATATTTGGTACCCCGCATATTTCAAATGGTGGTGCCGGTTCAAAAGGAGCTGCCCCTGGCTGCTGCTTCAGCCCAGGGTGGTTTAACAGATGAAGAAAGGAGGGTCCCTCAAAAAGTGCAAGTTCTACCCAAATAAGGAAACAGAAATGAGCACAGATCTGCTAAGTTAACTGAGAAACCGTAAGTCTGTTGAAAAGCATATCTTGAGGAACAAGTAGCTAAAGACATAAAAACATGCAATAAAATAATTTTCAAAGACAACAGAAACAGGAAGCCTGCCAGAGTGTGTCTGTAGGGCTGACAGATGATTGAAATGTAAAAAGAATGCGCAAAGAAGATAAGGATGAAGCACAAAAGCGAAATGAATTCTCTGCATCCATGCATCTCCCATAGGGATATAAGAAGGTTCCCACACTGGAGTTTTCTTTGCAGAGGAAAGCCAGGAGAACTATTTCAGGATGAAGAACTGGAATAAAAGGTTTCAGGAAAAAACAGTAAATGAACAAGGGTAAATTCACGGATTTGATATTTTATCGACCTTGACTGAAATCCAAACTGAACATGAAATAGTGAAAGTTGAGCAATTAAACGGTGGCTTACAATGCTAGACTTAACTAAGCCTCGGTACTAGGAAAAAGCAGCAAACGCAATGCCAGTGTTTGAGATGTGTTTTGAGGGGATGCAAGGTGCTGGTGTGACTTCCGTGTGCCTGAAACCGATTAAAAGATTAATGATGAAATGAATTACTGGTCCTACGAGAGAAATAACATACCAATTCCTCCTCACTCAGATTTTGTAGAAGGAAGTCATATGGCACAAATCTGAGTTCTCTGAAAGAGCTGATAAAAATGTGGATATAGGTGATCACTTGATATAAAATTTGCATTTCTACATCATTTTTAATGAAGTCTTTCATCAAAGAGTCTTTAAAAAGCCTCCTAAGTTCTCAAAAAATAGGAGGGAAGGTCCTATAGATGATTAACAACTGATTAAAAGTTATGAAACAATTTGAATGTACTGTTCAAAATATTAATAAATGATCTGGAAAACATGAAGTGACAAAACTTACTGATGAGAAAATATCCAGGGTAATACAAATTAAATCTGATCACAAAGCCTTGCAGATGGTTTTAAAAATACTGTTGAAGTGCAAGATGAATCTCAGTGCTGATGGCTGCAAAAGCAACGCACGCGGGACAAAACAAACATAACTACATGAACACAGGAATGAGCTTAAATTAGCAATTACCACTGGGAAAAGACACCTTTAAGATGCTCTTTGAGTCCTACCAAAGGGTCAGCTGAGTGGAAGTCAAAAAGGCAGGTTAGGAAGCATCTAGAAAGTGACCAAAACAAACCAGAAGACAACATGATGTCACTGTACAAATCCCTGTGGCACCCGCTTGAATATTTGTCACTTGAATACAGCAGCTGCTTCTCATCCCTCCATCTCAAACAGAGACAGTAGCATCAGAAATAGCAGATAGAAATCAACTAAAGATGACCGAGGGAATGGGAAGTTTCTGAACAAGGAAGGGCCAAATCAAAGACTGGGATCTTTCACCCTTAAAAAAAGTTGTCATAGAGATAAATGCAAAACAACGTTGGAAATAATGACAGTCATGAAAAAGGTAAACAGGAAGTTTTATCCATCATTTCTCATATGCTAAGCACTAGGACTTCATTTCAAAAGTGTCAGAATCTGGGAGGCCATAGGGGAAGAAGCTGTGACATGTACTTGTCCAGTTCTCACTCTCCTTCCCCAAGCAGCGGTTGCTGGGTGCAGCAGCATCATGGATTGTGACTTTAACCTGACCCAATTAATCCTTAGAAGCTGTGGCCCTTCACCAAAAACCACCACAATGTGCTAGTCCAAGAGGAATGGTCCAGCAGCTGGCTGGCAGGTGGTAGTCCCTGCCCCACACCACCTTCTGGGGAGGTAGTAATCTCACTGGAATATCTGTGAGTTAAAACAGGGGTAGTGTGAACATTATGAAGCACTCTGACAAGTCAGGGGTAGACACAATGAAAACTCCCTCTGTATGGGATAATCTTGAATATATTTGCTGAAAAAATGTACAGGTTCATCAGGCAGGGGGCTAAAGGAAGAGTACAGGAGTGAACTCTTGCCATGTTGTGAAACGTTTTCTGTGTGGCTATCAGTACGTGAGAAATATAAATTTCTGTACAGGAAGGTGGGACACCAGTCCTTATGGTCTTCTTAGGTTTAAGCTCTGTGCTTTTTCATGGTCTGTGAATGGCATGACAGATTGCATTACGTTACACACTGGAACGACCTAATTTCTCTATTTTCTACCATGATGTGACCTAATGGGCCCCCCAGCAAGAACGCTGCTGGTGACTTGCCACTCATGCTTGCTGCCTGACAATGTCACAAAACACTGGATTCCTGTTATGTATCCAGAACTATTGCATTATAATATTAAATCTATTAAATGTCAAGGCATAAGAGATGTGGCTTTCTATACTATAAACAAAACACTCAATACTGGCAAGCTTCCAACACTGAGAAAGGATAGGAAATAGGATAGAATGGGAAATAACTCTCTTTTCTTTCTTCTCCATTTCTATATATTCCTCCTCTGTCACAGTTACGGTAACACATTAACCTCTTCACCTTGCAGAATACATCCATCACAGCTATGCTGAGAAATATGAAGAAATATCCAGATACTTCAGCCATAAGTAATGGAAACAAACCTAATGGGAAGGACATCAGACTCCATACAGCCGTGTTTTAGCCAATCTTTATTAGAAAACTGGGTTAAACCCAGCCCAGGCAGACAGGTTATTCCACAGCTACTTGCTGCAGACTTCTTTGTCATTATCTGCTACTGACACAATCCGGACAGGACGGTCAAACCATAGCTATTATACACTCTGAGAAGACCTGGATTTAAAAAGCTTAATGCAGAAAAACTTACACCTGCTTTTGCACTTAGGTGAGTGACCCAAAACAGATGTGTCTGCAAACACATCTGAAAACTGTCTAAGAACACACTGTCTCACAAAAATCTTAGTGATTTCTTGCTGGCCTGAAATTTTCAAGAGAAGAATCTTTTTCCAAGACATTTTATTCACTTTAGTTTCTAAAGTGAAGCTTTAATATCACTTTAGTTTCATCTGAGAAACATGTGGGCAGCCAGAAAGAAAACCAAAGGGAAAAGAAAAAGCAAAGAAAAAGGAAAAATGGTAATTTCCAACCAAACATATACATCAAATATTTTGTCTACTCTGAATTGAGTTGATAATACTCGAAGAATTAAGTGGCCAGGTTTTGTTACCCTCAAGATAAACTGCTTCCCCCGTTCTTAGTTTGCCTCCAGAAAGTAACACCGTCAACAAGGGAAACAGAAGTCAAACTGTGGAAACAAGGGAGATTTCAATTGTTGTAAGTAATTGTAAGTGATGACCCAGCATCTGTGGAATTGGGAGCATCAGGACTGTAAATCCACATAAAGCTGAACGTTATGAATGGAAGCTGTCTAGTCTTTCCCAGCCTCCCATCTATTCCTGTTCTCACATTCAGATATGCTGCACTCAGAGCAATTCATCCTCTCCCAGCTTTGCTCTCTGCAAACAGCTGCTCGGGCTGTCCACAGTGACAGGTCATTAGCAGGCAGTTATTTTTTTCTGGACTGAGTGCACAGAAGTGGCAGTGCTATAAAAGCTTCCCTGCAGAGCTCCATGAACTGATCTGGGAAGAGCTCTTTCCCAGTTTGCTGTGCTTCCTGTTAGCAAAAATTGTCTTGAAAGCTCTGTGTCTTGTTGCTCACCTGCAACAGTCCTCTTTGATCATGTCCCAGGATTTTCAAAAAACTCAGTCATCAGCATCAGTTGCAAAGCTATTGCTATTCTAGTGCTGATCTTGTCACCATCACCCTCACATACAATATTCAGTTTAGCTGATGTGACTGAAGCCTACTGTGCCTTCACAAGTGGTACAATAATTTCAATTAAAGGTGTGAAGCCAATTCTCTTACAGAAATAGGCTTTACCTGTAAGAGTACTGCTCTAATTCTGTGGTTGTGTATCCACCAGGAGAGGATACAACTTCACTGCCTGGTCCCATCCATTTATTGCAAGGAGATGTGGTTTTAATCCTGAACATCAGTGTTAATTTGCTACTTAATTCATACAATGCTTCCCATCATTCTGCGAATTGATCTCCAAAGATATCCCCTTCCATTTCGGCTGAGGAGCATCTCTGCACTTCTGAGAGATTTTTCTTTGGAAGTTTATGGCTAAGATCCTCTACTTTCCTATTCTAAAGAAGTACTGGCAAACTTGATATTTAATATTTTCATCAAATCCTTTCAAACCTGCCAACTTTTTCTTCTACGTCCCCTACTCCATAATTCCTGCTACTGAATTATTAGTGTCTCTCTAGCAGCTTCTTTATTCTAAGCAGTCAGGTTCTCTACCTCCTGCATTTGTACAGTGATTACACTGAGCCAGTCTTGTGACATACCAAGATTATAATTTTGACAGCAATTACAAGACCACAAGACCTGAACTGTCACAGAGCCGACTGGAGTACCAGAGGAGGAAGGAGTAGATTACAACAGAGAAAGGGAAGTTTGACTTATTTTTTTTCCACTACCAAATAATTTTTCCTGATTTCCACAGATTTTCTTTAACTGCTGCACTGCTGCCCAAGACCCCAGACAGGAAGAGCTGCCTTACAGCTCCTGTGTTGCCAGCTGCTCTGAGCACACACAGCCAAAACAAGCCTGCTGTGTTCTATAGTGTTCCATGTCAGAGTTTCCAGTTTAGGCCCATGAACTGGGTTTCAAGGATGGCTGTTGGGACCAAAGAAGATCCAGCTCACTGTCAAGGAGGTCTCTGTTCACCACACAGCAATTTGTACTTTTCACTTGGAAACCTGGATGAATCTGCAGGCCCAAAGAAGGCTGGAGGCCACAGAACAAGATGAACAGAATACATTCCTCATAACAGCACATTTTCCAAGCCTGTCCTACATTTATCTCATCTAAGAGCAAAAAAGGGCCTAGTTACTCAGGGCAAAAGACCACAGATCCTGTAGTCTGACCTCTGCTCTGTAGCCTTCTACCAGCAGGACTAGTTTCTGATCTTCCTCACTATGGAGGGAGGTCTAAGAAAACTTTATTCTCCTTGCTGGTCTCTTGGGAGCCAAAACTTTCTTCTCTTTGCTGGTCTCTTTCAGAGACTCTTAAGTGTTAATCAGTTGATCTCCATCATCATCTGTGAACTATACTAAGTTACAACAGCAGCAAATTTGGCACATCTCACTATATAATAGTAATTATATATTAGTGTTCTAACAGTGTTCTAATCTTAAACCGCAGAAGCACTGCTACTGATGAAAAAAAGAACTTCTTCCCAGACTTTACAATTTATTACCATCCCTTCTGGACACTAACAAGTACCAAAGTAAGTCCTAGAACTGGGACTTAGTTTCAATGGTACCCTGTGCATCCCCAAAAGATAAACATGACAAGAACACAGGACTCCGAAGTCTCGGCTATTATGATGATGGCTAATTTTGAAATAACAGTTAAAATTTGAGCTACAAATAAGCTGAGCAGGGGATATCAAGCCAAATCAATGTGGGTTGTATGAGCTGCTGATTTTCTTCTTTGCTGCATGTAAAGACAGCAGATGGAGAAAAGAAGGGAGAGAAAGAAAAAGAGACTCTTCTTCAGTGGTTTGAATCCAGTGCTGGAGTGTTCAACAAAACACTCCTTTCCAGGATTTAAATTTTCCTTTGATGAGCACCTTTTGACTCAGTGGAATTTGCAAAGCTTCCATTTGAAGCTAGAGAAGAGTAATCTCACTCTTTCTTTCTTCCCCCTCCCTGCACTACACCCCTCTAATCATGATTAATATATCTAAACATGCCTGATTAAGGCAGACAGATGATGGGCCACTAATCTGGACTGATCAGGGCTCTGGAGCTGCCAAAGTGAACCTGCTGTCTCTCTATCAGACAGAGCAATAAGGGGTCGGTAATGCAGCCCCATTAACTGCTTCCTACAGAATGAATTTTCCCTGACTGCTCCTTGAGAGCAGACACTTGAGGAATGCTGCCTGATGGGAAGTTGCTTTGAATCTTTTCTTTTAGCACAACTGTTGAGCAGCTCCTTCTCAAGCCCTCCAGACAAACAACTAAAGCATGAAAAATGTAGCCACTTCCTTCTATGCTACTTTCTTTTAAATCTCCTCATACCTTATCTTGCTAACTGCCTCTCAATTTTTCTCATCTTTTCTTGGTAAACTTCAGCACTGACTGATATATGGTGCACTGCAAATGTGTGGTTATCAGAAAACCAACCCTCTTCAGAAAAACCAACCCTGTTCCCACCAACCCTGCTCCCACTGTGCCTGTGTGTAAGCAAGGGATCCACTTTTGTGTACAGGTGGAGCTGGCACTTCATGAATTCATAAAATTCAGGGCTGCAACAGACCACTATGATCAACACACCATATCAATATACCAATGAACTGCCTGTGTGCAACCTATTTGCACTAATGTTGCGGGTTCATTGAAGGATAAATGGATATAGGGCAGAAAAAGAGCAAAATGCACACCTCTGAATTTGTTCAGGTATCTATGCACATGTACATACACCTGCTTTTATGTGGGTGCGGCCCTTTAAAATCTTCATCATCTGAGATCTACTTCCAGTAAAAGACTGCAGTCAAGAGGGATCAAGTGGGCATCAGGCCATGCCTGGGCTCTGGGAAATCCTGTGACTATTTATCCTAAAACTGGTCTTTGGTATAATTTCAAGTGCCTTCAGAGCTTCTCTGAATCACACAAGCTGTGACCAGCTCTGGGGAATTCTGCTGGCTGCAAGTCAGACGGAGAATTATATTTCTCAAATCGATCATAGAAGAGACTGGGATGAAGAGTGATGATGTATTTCACACATTTATGCTATCAGGGAGGACTTTTCAAAAGTCACTTCCAAAGCAAAAGAGTAAAAACAGAAACAAGAATCTGACTCTATGAGATCTGATTAAAAACAACCAACCAACAGGCAATAAAACCCACCTACAATTAGATACAGATATTCCAAGGTGCTTTCCTTGTATTTAGGTTTCAAAATATGGGAAAGAATACTCAAGGTTTAAATATTTCTAACTGTGACTGTCAGAGAGAGAATTCCAGAAAACATAGTTTCCAGCATGCTGATCTGTAAATCTGAGCTCTTGCCCTGTAACTAAGAGCTGAGGAATTCTGGTCTTCATGCAGGTCTGCATATGAATACACACTGGATGTGCACATGAATGTTAAATTCCCTTTGTCCAGGAGCAATCAAGCGCTTTGCAATGTGAAATGGAAATCTAGGGAAAAACCTGTAAATATTTGTGCTAAAATAGGAGCAAGTTCACCTTATGTCATTGGATCATTTCCACAGCATTTATGAAACTCCTTTTTTTCTATGTGAAAGATGGAAGATGCAAAAGATATAATGTCTTTATTTCTGGGCATAGCACAGCCTAGAGAATTCATTACATTAAGGCATTAATCCAATCTAGTAAAAATAGTTTTTAATCTTATATTGGACTCTGCATTGGAGCAATACATTTGAGTGGGATATGGGAACAAAATGCTATGAAAATCTGCTAGTATATACAGATGGGTACAAAATATGTGTTTCCAATCACCTATTGCATGTTTCTTTGATAAGACCAGCTGATAAAAAAAATGTGTAAAATGGGAAGAATAGCAAGATCAGAGATTAAACTGCGGGGTTTTGGGGTTTTTTTTTTTGGTTGGGTTTTTTTTTTTCCCCCTCGTGTGTGTGTGTAAGATTGGTCCTGCCACCACAGATAACTGTGCAAAATCTGGAACTCTCATACTAAAATTAAATAGTGTGATTCTATTGCAACAGATATGATTTGCACAAAGGTAAAGCTACAGTTAGGTCAGTAAGAAAAAGTAAAGGTTCTTTGTCCTTTTAAACATAAACCCATTTTTGAACAAAATACAAAATTTCATCTGACTGCAAAATTTGTGGGGTGAAGTTTGCTTTGCCTCTTTTCCTTTGTATATTTTTCCTCTCCTCTTGTACTTTTATGAAAGAATGAAATATGAAAGTTTAGTTCAACATACATTTAGCTATGACATTGTACATACAAACATGGGGAATCTAACTGCTTGGTTTTCATGGTCCTCTTATCCTGGACATGTTGCACATAATTGCAGCTCAGCCACCTTTGTTCTGAGAAGAATTGACAAACTGATACACATACAAAGCCTCCCATTTAGGTAAGGGCAGAGAAACTGAAATGCTGCTGGTGGAATCTGTGTTGTGGTATAATGAGCACAGTTGTGATATCTTCACTGCATAATAGCCCCACTTGCAAATTTACCTTTGGAGCTTCTTTGTTGTCTTAACTATATTTTTTCTGCTTAATAGGTCTTCACAGCTCAACTTCCATTTAAACACAGAACCTCTTTTACAAGGTGTGAGTGCTACAAAACCTTTCTATAAATTAAAGTCAGGCCATTTGCATCTGCATTAGGGAATGATTCTGAAGGGGTTTTAAAAGAAATAAATTACAATAATTCATACATATAAAGATGCAACTGCAACAGCCAATCCAACTTTTCTTCTCATTATAAGATGTGTGAATGCCAGCTTGTTACTATTCCTGGGGTTTCTCTGCACAGTGATTGTACCATTTTAAGTAGAAGTGTGGAACATATTTCATGTTTGTCAATGCATTTTGTAGTTCACTTGGATTATTATACCTTTGAAATTAAAGTACAGTGGCAGTTTCTGAATGATTTAACATGTAGACATTTTTTACTCTGAATTAGGTACAACTAATTGTTGTTTATCTTAATCCAAAACTAAATGATATCAGATTGGAAGGGGTTCTTATTATCTGGAATAAAAATGGGTCATACCATAATGTAAGAATATTGGTTACTGAACTAACATTTAGACTGAAACTTAATTAAGCACAGAAAGTTCTTTATAGGAAGATCAAGTGTGACATCCTACATTTCCCCTTCCCACAGCACACTGTCATGGCAAGGAGGTTCATTGGAACCTCTCTGCATAACCCTTGTACATCCTGCAAAAATAATCATGGTCCCAGTCCTTCAGTGAGCAAGTAATCAATTGCTGCTCTGCAGCAGGGAGCCACACAGCCTTCAGACTACTCAATAGACTGCATGTGGCAAAGAGGGAACACTGTGCAAAGGGTGTGAATGAGTCATTCGACATTTCAGGTTGACTGAAGTCATTCTGCTACATTTATTTCCAATCTTGATGTGCTATCCACATTTGCATATTAAGCAGAATGGGAAGAAAGATTTAAATTTTTTGCTACAACACATGCATGGAACACAGCAGACTGCACGTGTGTGAGAATGAGAGATTACATGCATGCTTGGGTGAACACAGCACCGTATGAAGTGCCTCTTCTACCTTCATACAGGAGCAGGCATTCTACTTGCAAGCCTGAACACATCTCAGCAAACATTATGCTTGAGCCTGTGTTATCTCTAGGGAGCTGAATATAAAGGAAAGATGTTCATTGGCAGTATGCCTGAAGAGAGGAAGGGAGGTCCCATGAGCATACTTCAGGTGATGTGTGTTTTGTTTTCTTTGGCAAATACAAATCGGAACGAGCTGGTCTGTGTACACTTGAAGGGTAGGTGTGTGAGCTGTGTGCATGTGGGTGACAAGGAGCACCCAAGAGCACGAGCAGGTGTCAGCAGAAGCTGGAATTTATACATTTGTCAAACATCATTAGCAGTAAACCACCTACCTAAAGATTTCCATGGAAAGAATACGTGGCAGCCTCTCAAAGTATTCCAGTGTAGATGCCCCCCCACTATTCTGCAAGTTATTGATAGCACACTCAATTAACCTTGGGGACAGAACACAGAATGGACATTGTCTCTCTCAGTTTTAGTCATTTTTGCTCAGTGACACAGTTTGCATACAAACCACTGAGGAGCAGTAGTTAAATCTCCAAGTAAAAATGCTTTAATGAAAACAAAAGTGCGCATTCCTGACGGTTGGATTCGTATTAAGCCTTGTAAGCTTCATTATCTGAAAGCCTAAACATTGGGCCAAGTCATTGCAGATTATGTCCCATTAAGTAGCGAGTGCAATTCTAGTTCAAAAAGTTTAGAGAAAATGTACTCTTTGATTTGTTTGGCTGGCAATTGCAGGCATATTATAGCAATTCCAATTTACCCACTGTGCTTGTATTGGCTTTCTACAGAAGATAAAATGGAATGAGATGAAAATCCAATTTTTATTAGTAAGTCCACTTCAAGGCACACTTCTTGAGGAAAAGGTCTAGTAACTACTGGAACTTGTGATGCAATTAGGGGAGACTCCACACCAAAGCCCTTTGTAAAACCCATGAGGGTCTTGAGCAGCAGTGGGACCTCCAGATGTGCTGAGGATATCATAGCTTAGGTAATCTGGACGGAGGCACAACATGATCTACAACAGCCAAAAGGCAGTTCACAGATCCCCTGAGAACTGGCTTTGGTCCTACCAGCTCCCTTAAGCATAAGAATATGTTTATTTTACCTTGATTTTTTTCTAAGACTGAGAAACAAATGTGTACGTATTTAAAGAAGCCAGGTGTTACATTCAACATCACATTATGGTCTATGAGGGGAGGAAAATAAGTTATTCTTCCACAACACAATAAAACATCATGCACAGTTGTTCCTACAAGACATGCTCCAGAACACACTCTGCTGATATCATTGCTGTGATCTAAGGATCATCTCATGAGGAAGAGTTGGAAAAAAAGATTAAAAAAAAAAATCAAGGAATTGATATCTTATTTGTTGAACTCTCTTGGACTACTGTGGGACTACTTATTGTGTTACATCTTTTCTCCTTAGCCTTTCACTGTCTTTCCTACCCATATGGCAAATCACTTGGAGCAAATGGCATTTTTCCATACAGTGCTGCATAACAAAAACCAGTGGGTCAGAGCTGTCTATAGAATCCTACAATAAGTAGATTAAAAGGAATTTGTGGCAATCCTGCAGTTCAAGCCCCTGCCCACAGCAGGGTTAATTTTGAAATCACACAAAATGAGAACGTAACCTCATCTTTCTACAGTGACTACTCTAATGAAACACAAGTCTCATTCAGGCAATGATATAAATCATACACTTGCCTAGATTAAAGACACATGGAAATCATTTAGGTAGAAGACCTGCATTAAATTATTTGATATTTCCTTTCAATATGCACTCATAAGATGATACTGACTGCAGTGTTAGACTCCAATTATAAAGGGCATATTATCTAAACACACACTAAAATGAGGCTATCATTACAATCACTATTTCCTGAACTCTGTGTGCTGAAGACCCTCATTACATAGTTTAAAAAATCTGATTATTTCCTGAGATGGAACTCAGGAAATAATGCAGAAGAGGAAAGAAGGGGAAAATTCCAAACTGGAAAAAACAGTTATTTAACTCGGCACAGTTAACAGTTATTTAATTTTATATTAAATTATTGGAATAATTTAATATTATTCCAAACTGGAAAAAACAGTTATTTAACTCGGCACAGTGGAAAACACTACATGTCATGTAGCTCATACAGCCTTCAAGAAGGTGTTCCTCTTCTAAATACTTAGAAAGTCTGCAGAAGAAGGTTTTGAGAGCCAGAAACTGTAGGAACTGTGCAGCTCTTGTCCTTCAAGATGCATTTTGATCATGGCAAGGCTTTTCTCACAGGCTGTGCAGTGAGAAAACTGCCAGTGGCAGGAATTACTCGTCATGAGACTTAAACAAGGCCTGTGCACTGCTACATGGAGATTTAACCAAGGAAAACAGGGATTAATGTGATTACTTCCACAATGAATGAGTTGAATTTCTTCCAAATTGAAAACATCTAAAAACTTTATCAACACTGCAATTCTGCTTCCATACAAAAAAAATCAAAACCCTGTTATGCTCACCGCACTTCCATTTTCTGCTCTGCTTTCTATCAGTTGCTTGTATCTACTTCACTTGCATTCAGATTTAAGGACTACAATGTTCAGATTCATTACTACTGCATATCTTGCTATATTTGATTAGAGTAGGCTGTCTCTTTTGCCTTGACAGATAAGCCTTGTCTTTTAGTTTAGCTGTACAAAAACGATTATACTTTATAAAGTGATCATCTTTGTAAAAGAAGCTAATCCACAATCATCCACACAGCATTTACTGAATTTTGGACTACTGTTTTCTTGTTTGCTCTGTCTGATGGTGGTTGGACTTTGCTCATCTCTGCAGCTTAGAAAGGAAAGCGGTGGATGTTCAGCCCTTCTGAAGCTTGAGTCAGTGAAGCATCCAAGATTGCAGAGCAGAAGATGATGCATTCAAAACCACTTCCTAAAAATATCATGCCAGTATTTACATTGAAAAGGAGAATAACATTTCAAAAGAACATTCTGCTCAAAAGTTAAAAACCATTTCAAGCAAAAAAGTTAAACATACAAACAAAACTGTTCAAAACAGCAGTAATTCATTAGGAAAATAACCACTGCTCATTCCAAGAGATTCCCAATGCATTTCACAAATCATGAGTTATATTCAGACTCACTTTGTGTATCTGGTATCCTGATAGACTGCATTGGGGTGGGGATGCAGCAGTACTAGACACAGACCACTGCTGTAGAGCTTCTCCCTGGCGTGTTTTAAAGAATTACAGCTGTTCCATTGCCTTTGCTTGCTAAAACTACCCAGCACTTTAATGAAGAAGCTCTATTATGAGCTCTGGTGTTTTTTCCTGCAGCCTTACTGAAAATAACATTTCTCTGGACATGCCTGGTATGGGTTAGCTGAACTGGTAAGACTGAATGTCAAAATATGAAGACTGTGTCCTTTGACCCCAGCTTTACCCTGGAGGACACCTCTAGTTTGGTGGCTGCTTTCCCTGACTCTGTTTATCCCTTCACCTAACAATAAAATCCATCCTCCAGTGCTTTTCAGCAGTGCACAGCAGGTGAAGAGCAGAAGCAACAACTGCCCAATTAAAATTGAAATGTCAGATATGCAGAAGGCAAACTGTAATCAAACTGACCTGCCTGGGTTATCAGGGCAAGATGCCTTTAGGCTTATGCAATTAACTGAAGGATAATTGATGACCACAGGCAATCAACCTACAGATGCAGGTCTCGTGTGCAAGAAATGTGCTTAGGCACATCATTCAGTATTGACTCAGAGAAAAGAGCTTGACTCTGTTTGAGTCAAGTACCTCCTAAAGCACTGAGGTTTTTCTTAGAAATCTCCCCAAAATTACCAGCTGAAATCATAAAGTGCTTAGAAGACTCAAAGCAGTGGCTACAAGTGTGGTACCATTCCCAGTGTCTCTGTATGGTGTGCAAGGAATGGTAAAATCTGTTTAGCTGGTGGTGGAGGCGAAAGGATCCTTCAGTTGATGACTTATTACAGTGAGACAAAATAAAAGCAGATGTAGGGAGCTTTAAGACACTACCAAAGAAAAAGAAATCAAATCAGAAAAAGGATTTTTTTTTTTTTCTGAAGTATTGAAACAACCATCCTGGGATAACACTGGGAGAGCTCCCCATCCAAACAAGCCCTTCATCTTTCCTCCCTTCTATTTTCACTCTTCCCTCACCTGTCTCTTTAGAAAGGGCTTGCTGAGACTGGGTTTTCTTCTGCTATGACTTTGCCTGCATCTCAAGAACTGATGTGTTTAGTTGGTTTTCTGTTTTCTTTTTTACATCAAGACAACCACTGATTATTAAATTGCCAATGAAATTATTACTGAGCTGGTACAGGTACACCTGCAAGGAAGCATTTCTCATTGGCCACAGCTAGCAACAATGCCATGAAATCACCTGTGCCTTTTCTTCCCTGAGAGTCCATATGGGGCAATAAACCTGGAGTAAACCACTTGACTATTAAACACTGCTTATTTTTTGCAATGAAGGTATAATTTCTAGGAGGATGTCTCCAACATCCACGGTGTCTGAAAGTCAGTTGAAGCTTTTCTGTAAGAGAACTAATTAATAATAAAACTCAGGATGCTTAAACAACTGACCCTCAAAAGCCCTGGATATTTAAGAAAGTATTTTTAAACCCATTTCACAGTTGCAGTTATTAATGAATTATTAATTTCTACAGACATCATCTCGTGCTTGCTTCAACCTTGTTTGCTCCAGTGACTTCAACAGTCAAGGGAAACAGTCAGAATAATGTTGAAAACTAGTTAGAAAACAAAAATAAATTAATTAGTGTGTTCTATGGCGGTACTAGTCATGTCTGTGTACCTTCAGCTGACCTGAGCTTTGAACTTAAAATTCAGATTCAGTGGTTTTGCTATGTACGAGAAACACAGCATACATTAAGAATTACAGCATTAATTGTATGGGCACATAATGAATTTCCTGATATGTTACATGTGAATCTATTAATTAATTTACTAAGTAAAATTATTCTTAAATATGGGTTCTTTAAGAAACTTGACACTCTGGGTTTGATCTTTAATTTTTTTTATGGCCACAATAATGGAATAATTAATCCAAATTTTTATTCTGCTTAAAGATCACAAAAATCTTGTATAGACAATATGTGAAGATTTTTTTCCAAGTTTTTTTACCTTTACAATACTTTTAATTAAAAAATTTCCCTTCATAGAAGACTTGGAATTTGATTTACTCCGTCTGATGATGCTACAAATAGAGCTTTCGAGACACCTGCCCACAGTTAGAATGGTCCTTTCAAAATGTTCATCACTTCACACCAGGCTTCTTAGTAGACAGGAGAACTTGCACCAGTTCTCAGCAGGAGCAGTTGGCTTCACTTCTGCTGGAAACAGAGTGAAGCAGCTGCTGCTTGCAATGAGGAAACTCCGTGAGCAGCAGCGTCTGCCCCACTGAGAGCTGCCTTGCTGTGATGTTGTGGGAAGGGAAAAATATTTTCTTGAAGATCATTTAAAGCTAATCCGACAACACAATCAGAGATTTTCATTACTGAATGGGCTTGTTACAGCCAATGGAGAAGAGAGCATTAAACCTTTTAGGCTCATGGTACAGGTGTCATTACTTGGGGTACAGGACACAGCAGTATATGCTATGTCAAACCAGTAGGTAAAAGATGCAAGTGCTGCACATGGCCTCTGCTGAAGGTAATAACATGATTATGACACCACTGATGTAATTTATTGCAATGTAATATTGCCTGTCAATCATTCCCTTCTACTGAGAATGTAGCAGTACTTGATGGCTTCAATGAATTAAGATTCATCTTCTGTCTAAGATGGGAAAGTATTTACAGATGAGACTCAGTTATCTTTGAGAGTTGAGGAAATTGGGAGGTTTTTTATGTTTTGATAGATTTAATCTCAGAGATCTGTTACACTTTAGAATTATCAAGAAAGCGCAGTCCAAGCAGTGTAATGACAATACAGCTCGAAACTTGATAATACCACTTGAAACTGTAAACAAAACTCCCTGACAGAATTAGAAAGCATTTCTTCCATCCCCGTCTGGAGCTGTGCGTGCTTGGTTCATAGAGGGTTTGGTCACCTTTCTCAGAATCAATATTTTTGACCACTACTAGAGAAGTGTAGTGGATGTGACAGACCAACAGTCTGATGTGGTACAGCGAGTGCCATGTACAAACAGTGAGAGAGAAGCCTCCAGTGTCCTGGCTTTAGACACTCTACACTTAGCATGAAAAACAATTACCAGAGCCTGATTATGCACAGGGACAATTTCAGAACTTGGTCCATATCCTAAAATAATCCCTGTTTGGATTGCAAGTGCTTCTGACCTAGAAGCATGATGTTATTTATGTAACTAGATTTTTAAAATAAAAAAGGAATGTCAGAGTTCCAAGGGTTTAAGTTTGTGCTCTGTGAGTTACCGGCGGATTTTTCATGATGAGATAAGATAAAACAACTGGGGAACTGGAAAGACTAGAGAATGTAAGGTATACAATGCCTCGGGGTGGAAAAGTGGCATGTTATTAGTACTGTACACTGCTCCAAAAAGATAAAGCCATTTATAAAAAAAGACTGAGCTGGGGAGAGAGAGGAAGGATGGATCTTAGAATTCAAAGACAGGTAAAAAAGAATTTCATCATGTGTTAGCACATGATGTTCATTTAGGCATTCAACTAATTTTCTTTTACCTCATAATATTTTACAATACTGACCTCTGATTTTAGTGCCAGGATAATGTGTCCATTCTTAGCAAGCTTATTCCTCAAAGAGTAGTCCCTTCTGCTTAGATATTATTTAAAAGGTACTTTAGCATGGTTCTCCAATTAGCAGAACAACTTAAAAAAAAAAAAAAAAGGCTACAGGAAAAATTCAGACCATTCCAAAACATCTTTTTTTAAATTCTCATCTATCTGAAATCCTTCTAGAAATAATAGACAGCAACTATGCTTCAGAGAGAGCATTCTGGACAAAAGTCAAAAGAAAAGAAAGACACCAGAATACCCAGTGGGGTAAATTCAACATCCCTAGGACAGTAGCAATCAAGCATCAGAAGCATTTGACTACAGTATCAGCCCCCTAGAAGGGCTGTACCATGGGAATTAGTTTGTATCTTGAACCGTGAAATTTATAGTACACACATTTGTTAGCTTAGCTGATGTCTCTACCAATTCTACTCTTGTTTGTGTAAGTCTCTTTCCCTTCCCTCCCTTTAAAAAAGCAGTCATTTGAAATCATATTTAAAATCAAATGATCACTATAAAATGCAGAAACAAGTCACCCTTGTTTAGTGGTGAAAAAAGAAGAGTGGGAATCAATTTTCCAAGTCCAGGTCAGTTAAAGATTTTCTGTGCATTCCTGGGCAAGTCACTTCACCTCTCTGAACTGTAGGACACATTTAAAAATTTCAGTGAAGCTGTACATAGAGATATTTCAATGGAATGGGGTACTGCCTTCTCAGGGCAGCAGGGTTTTTTGCAGATTGTCAAGTTAGGCTGGTACAGCTTTAGTGCTTCTGTCATCTCAATGTCATCACACTCATGTACATGGGCCAGATTATAAAGTGAAAGAATTCACACTCACCTGTCTTAATGGCTGGGTAAAACACCCATTAACAGGCAAAAATGTGTGCAGACATTAAGATGAAAGGCTTGTGCAGGAAACACAAAGTTACTGATGATAATATACTTCCATTCCTGCTGGCTATTACTGATGGTAATATACAAACAATGGTGGAAAGCTAAGCTAAGAAGATGCCGAGGACTCCTTCAAGGGAGCTACAAAATAAAGATTTTTGAAAGATATCGAGGGACTTTCGCATAACATTTGTGCTGACTGGGATATGGCTGGCAGTCAACCCTGAGCTTTAAATGAAGTGTGTTGCCATCATTATACTGAGCATACATGTGGCACTTTGGGACATGGCTTAGCAGTGAACATGGCAGTGCTAGGTTAACAGCCAGACTCGATTTCAGGAGGCTTCTCCGATCTTGATGACTCTATGATTCTATATAGCTCTTTGAGGAACTAATAAAAGACAGAATTGCTACATTCTTCTTAGACCAAAATCAGACTCTGGAGATGAGGAAGAAAGGTAGAAGAAATCAGGGCCTAATTTAGATTTATAAAACTCCACGCAATCTAAAATGAGCCCCAAAGGCCCAGGCATATCAACTGTTGGTAGCAATACTTCCTTACTTGTCAAACATGTGGTGTTTTGTCAGCCACAGTGGGTAGGTTCTTCTAACTGATACCAGCGACTGAACTTGCCAGTGAGTGTATTTTATGGTGTGTGTATACGTATATACACATATATATACACACGTATAAATAAATACATGTAAAAATATGTATATATCTATACACACACACACATCCATATATACATTACAGCTCCACTAAGAGCAGAATTTCAAGTGAAAACAATGTTAAGGGAAGAAACATAGGGAAGAGAATGAAGATAATTTTCATTGTATCAGACAATAAAAATAAACGAAAAGAGACTGCCTACAGCAGTAGTTCCAAAACTGTGGCTTAATAGCAACCTCTTGCCTGCCAAACTTTCAGATATTGCTTGTGGCTAAGGAGAGCTGCTGTCAAGCTGCAATTTGATTGGGAAGGCAAAGTGTAACATGGTGCAGGGGACATCACAACTGCACTACTGGCCCTTGAATCAGCAAAAACGGAGGGCATTGCTGTATGGTTGCAAGAGTCAGTGTAATCATCAGGGGAAAAAAAAGAATTTCCACGTAACCAGGTAAAGGAAGATGAAGTTTGAAGAGGAAAGTGATGTCTCTTGCTAGAATAATGGCTATAACTTACAGAAACCAGAAAAGCTTACAGCCTTGCTCTACCTTATGCAAACTAAAGTGAGAAGGCGTAGGAGATCAGGACAAACAGCCTGCTCGAGCAGCAGAGCCCCCTTTTTCTGAAAGTTGCCTGTTTTGCCCAGGCAGATCCGTCAGTCTTAACAATTTTAGGAGATGTGTGCAGAAGGGTGTGGTAGACATGAAAGTAATTCCAAAATCTAGACAGCAAAACTAAGCTAAATTTAGCTGTGTGCATTTCACAGTGCATATCCATCCATCTCCAGGTTATTCTGCTTTCCTGATAAGAAAGGGAATGACAGTGCTTGTTTGTGCCTAATCTTTTCTTTGTGGGATTGCCAAGTTCAAATGCAAGAATGAAATAGAAATAAATGTCACCAAATAGGAAAGCAAAGGGAATTGCTTCACTGCAAGAGCAATGTATTTGTTCACTGCTAAGGAAACAGGTTTCCTTCCTATCTGTTCCACAATTCATTTTGCCATCACATGATAGCCAGAAGTTTTGTCTTCTTCAGAAACCTAGCGGCAGAGGCTAAAGCATGAGTTTGTCTCTTTTCCACTTTCAAGTGGATGACTGGCACTGCTGGCTGCATCATCTGGGGTCTTCCATGCCAAAACTGGTAGGTAACTCTTTACTGGTAGGTAACTCTTTTTCATCCCAAGGCCCAGTTCCTCCTGCCATGCCTGTTTACTAAAAGCTCAATTATCATTAAACCTTTCTTCACTGGACAATTATAAATGTGACAGGCTCTCCTGCTGCTGCTGAAGAGAGCTTAGATTATTGTTTTTTCCAAGAAAATATTGTACTGATAGGATGCTACTAAATCATGTCTTGGAGACTGATGTCCTTTTGCTCCTACAAGCAAAGGACATGTACTATGGTCTTTCATGTGTTTCATGTATATTTGTGTGCATAAAGTATTATGAACTTTATGCACACAAATATACATGAAACACATGAAAGACCTTGCCATGCAGCTCTATAGCACTCCAGTCTAAAGATGTGTCTCATAACAATATTGCCTGTTATGCTTACAATGCACCAAAAAAGCTTTACAACAACATTTAAAAACAAGTGAGGAAAAATTATGCCCATCTGACCCCTTCAGAAACCACCACATTTCACAGAAGACATAACAGGTCAGGAAAAACAGCTTACTTGAGCAGCAAAGCCCTGGTTTTGAGCAAAAGGAGGGTCAACAATGCCAAATCTCCAGGTGCCTAAAGCATTTTTCTTTCTAGGCATCTTGCCCCTTTCAGTATGATCACAATGGGTGTCTCGGAGACACAATAGCCTGATCTCTGCTAGAGGAACCTTAAATTTTTCCCAACCAGGGAAAACTGATTATTTCTTTGCCTTGTGCTTGTTACTAGTAAAAAAAAATAAAAAAATCCTATTCATTATTTTCTTTGCTCTGTTCCAATAAATATGCTCCTCCTGAGCACAGTCCCGATACCCCACTGACAAGGAGAAAAACCTGATGCACCTGCAGTGGAAAAGAAAACACATTGAATCCCAAGCCTTGCAGATAAGCCCTTACTTGTTTAACTCTGTAGAAAATGCAATGCTAATTTAGCCAATGCATGTACCCGTAAAACCTCACAGCAAAAGAAGCAAGCCCCCAAGCAGATCTGTACCTTTGTGGCAGGTTGTTACACTCTGGTCTTTCAGGATCTGTGGTGGGAAAAACCAGTGTGGGAATGGCACGAGTCTCATAACAACCTGTCTTCAGCACAAATGCTTAGCAAGGACCAAAGTCTGTGGAGCCATTCGGGACACACAAACCTTCAACCCAGCATCTCAGCCTCTCCCTCATGAAGTGCAGCCAATCAAGCTGGTAGAGTGCAAACCACAAACCACACAGGAACTCACAGTCACAGCAGCTTATTGAGCTGGGTATGGGACTCAGCTTAGTGTGGTTTTACTGTCTTACTGTGAGGGAAACTGCATTGAGAGCAGTTCCTCTGAATGCTACAGCTGTGCTGGGGCACCTCACAACTTGCTCAGTGTTCAGTTATTTAATATATCTGTCTGGAAAGCACTGGCCCCTTCAGATATTAGTAGTGATCCATCCCCACGAGCAAGCCATCGCAAGTATCCAAAAATGCGCTCTCCTCTCTGTTTGGGGGGACGGCAGTGGCCATAGGCCATCAGCACATGAATTCATGGAGCACCTCTGGTGCCACACACCCCTGTGACGTGACAGGCTCCATGGGTGTGTGTGCACAGTGCTCCTGTGAGCTTGGAGTCCATAAGCAAATGCAGGCGAACGCAAAGATCATCTGTGCCTGTGTAGGCACAGCCCGAGAGGGAGTAGATGTGAGAGAGAAACCAGGATGCCACCAGATTCTGCAATAAGTGTGAACCAGGGGGCTGTCTTCAAGCTGTGAGAAAAAGAGCTATAAAAATGTGATTCTTACAAGAACACAGAAAAAACACATTTGCTGATTTAGTTGTTGCATCAGTTTGGTTGCTACCAAGAGTGTATTGGGGTGGCCTCTGAATGGCAGTTTCCCTCCCATCTTTTCTTCTCTGCTCTCTGAGCTCCAGTCCCTCCTCCTGAAGGCAGCCTAAGGGCTGCCAGGGGTCAGCAGGGCCCCAGGGGAGAAGGACCATTGGTGGCTGGAAAAATGATTGCTACTGGAGAGCAGAAATCTGCCTTTGGAAGTGCCAGCCCCTGCCCTGGCCTCCCTGGTGCGCTGTCTGCAGTCATTAACATGAGGCATTTCAGAGGAAACAAAAAGGAGTTGACATCAAGTGAAATTTCCCCCTGCAGCCACCAGTCGAGGACCTCTTAAAATCACAGCCTAAAAACATCATCTAAATTCTGCTGGGTAGCTGTAAGCCATGAAAGGGCCATTTGCTGCAGCTGAAATAGATTCATAAATTACTGAGTTCCTGAGCCAGTGAGATCCACATGGCTCTGAGTTCCTGAAGCCACTTTTCTTTCTACCATTTCCTTGGATATGGTTCAGAGCCTGGCCAAATGGTCTGTGCTTTTCCCAGCCTGTTGCTCAAAAGCAGCACCAAAAAAAAATACTTTAGCACTTAATTACTGTTGACTTTGTAGAACAAGCAGCCAGGTTGCTGAGGTTCCATCTGTGTTCTTCAAAAGAGCACAGGTGTCGCAAACTGAAACGGGCAAAAATTTATTGATAGTATTGAAATATCTAGTATTGAAAAAAGTATTCTTAATTATATCTTCAAAATGTTCAAAAAGTTACAGAGACCAATTAAGGTGTTTTGTAATTGCTATTAAATTACTCTTTTGCCATTTTTAATAGCTTAAGTACTTTCAATATGAAATGTTCTGATTTTCCAGCTAAAACCAGCTCTCTAGCTCACAATTTACTTTGATTTGAATAAAAAGGTAAAAACATATTAAATAATAAAAAATGCTTTTGGGCAAAGCACAACTTTCCATTTGGCTTAAGATAAAATATTCTTAGCTATTCAGCCAAAAATATTATTTGTTTTTCATTAGAGCTGTCAATCTTAGCAGCAAACTAAAACTCAGTTACATATGCACCATTGTAGCATTAGTCACGTGGAGCTGGCTCAAGAACAGAGGCACCAAATGCAACAATCCAATGCTGATGTCTTTTCTACTAGCACTAAGACTTATACAGTGTTCAGCTTCATTGATATGGCATGATGTGTCTGACATTAACTGACAAAAGCAAAAGGCTGGGAGTTAATGCATGGCTCTATCCAGACTTCATGCTTTCATAGTCTCAGTAGCTTAATTTGAATATTACTTAAATGCAAATATCTACCAAATTTTATATTTCAGGGTGGGCTTTTTTGTTTGTTTGTTGGCTTGTTTTGGTTTTTTTTTTAATTTTCAGAGGCAGATCTTTTAGGCTAATAACTTCTTTTAATTATGATTCAACTATTTTTATATATTGCCACCAAAACACTGATATTGTAATGCTATATCAGTTAGTATGTTCTTTTACATTTCTGAAATATTCTTGAGATCCCGAGTGAGGAGGAGGAGGAGTATGCTGGCATTGTTCATGTTGTTCCTTTTGTATGTGTATAGACCCTGAAGCTGTCACTCTTGAAGTTTTCACCATTTACTAAAAGCAAAGAAACAGGAGAAAGTGTGGCATACACATCAAAGTCCTAGACCTACAAAAGTCAAATCACCTGTGGACCCAGCTAAGGAAAACACAGGAACCAAGGTTTTTGAAAAAAAAAAGATTCTATTGCAGGAGGATTAGCTAATCAACTTATAAAGCAAATAAAAATCAATGTATCCTGCCATATAACCAATGTCACAGTGCAACTCTAACGGGGGGGGGGGGGAGAGAAACATACACAGGGAAAGAAGAATTTCATGATTGAAGTTTTTTAATAGCTTCCTTGAAACACATGATAGAATCAGATTCTCTCAGCAGGAGATAGACAGATAAAAATGGACTCCATTTGAAGTGCAAACAAGAAAAAGACAGGGAGTTATAAAGCATACAGCACCTTCCTCATAAACATCCCACTTTCTCTCTGTTCCAAGTGTTTGCAACTGTCTCTCCCTGCAGAATCTTAATTAAACCAGTATATTTCCCATTTAAGTAATTTGAAAATGTGTAGTTTGATAAAAAGGTTAATTAGCTCTATTCTTTAGAAATGTGAAAAGGTACCATTTTGATCTTTTGCTTGAAATTTATGCCAATCCTTGCATTAAAATATCCTTTAATCTGGACTGTGGTAGGTAGCACACAAGAGAAACATGTTCATAAGGGGGAACTGTGGGAAGGGGGCTCACATGGAAAACAAAATTTATTAGGAGTTGTAATGTTTTTACTTTTTGTTTTCACAAAGTATATCACCATTGTCTCCCTTCCTGAGGCTGGGTGTTTGTCAGGGCTTGAAATCAAATTGATGCATGATGAAAATGGACCTTCTCTGGTGACTCACCTGGGAATTGCACAGAAATCTACCCAGCCTTATGCTAACCAATAAAAGGAAGGGATGGGAACAGGAACATCTCTTAAAGCTGTGAAATAACAATTCACAAGCACCATTTAAATCATTTGGAGGCTGCATTCCCTTTTTATGCTACTGCTGCATTGACCAAAATGCATCTCCTATTGAGTATTGAGCTGGGAAAAGCTGATGGATCCAAGCCTATTGGTCTGCAAAAACTGCTGTTACCATTTAGCAGAGCAATTCTATGACAAATGGAAGCTCTTGCTGTAATTCCTTCACTCTCTGCTCTTTTTTAGAGCCCTTCAACAATTCTGTAAATAGAAGGTTGCACTAGACTGACAAGAGACATTTCCTTCCCTCTCCTTAGTTGCAGATATTGTTCTTTTGCTGTAATGTAACTTTCACTGACTCTGACATTTGCATTTGGATCTTGTTATAGGTGTGATCAAAATGCTAACTACATTAGCACCATAAGTCTACTGAAGCAGTGGTTAAACAGTTGAAGGTGTTAGGATGTGTCTAAACAAACTTACTGGGCACTAAAATTATCCATTTATTCTTTTACTTGCTGGTGGTGCTCTCCGTACTTTTAATTGACTTTTCATAGTGGAACGCCTGAATATTGTGTTTTTAATCTGTAAATATCAAAGTACTAAATTATTATGGTGTACCAAGAACCAAGTCACTTTCCTTCTAGCTTGGTATCAAACCATAGTCTTGCCAAAAGGAGAAGAACCTAGATATATTCTCTCTGCTTTCTCCTTGGGTCTGTTATGGTTGCTGTATTTTTGGTTAAGGACAGTTGAATGGGACCAAAAGGTTATTGCAGAAAGCAATATCCACTTCTCCTGTTCATTAATTTTGCTACCATGGAATCCTGATTTTGGCTTCCTTACACAGATGAGAAATGGAGGATGAAATTATTTCTGCCTCTGCTTCTTTCTCCAGAATTTTAAGTAAATGATATCACAGAATTATAGACATCATGAGCATTCCTGCCAGCTCCCTTAGTATCCTTGGGTGGGTCCCATTCAACACCACAGACTTGTGTGTGTCTAAGTGGTGTAGCAGGTCACTGACCATTTCCCCTTGGGTTTTGGGAACTTAATTCAGCTCTCAGTCCCTGTCTTCCAGCTCAGGGGTATGGATACTACCTGAACAGCTGGTCTTGTTATTAAAGGATGAGAGAAAGAAGGCATCCAGCATCTCATCCTTTTCCTCATCCTTTGTCACTATGTTTCCCTCTACATCCGAAAAAGAATGAAGATTCTCCATGCCCCTCTTTTGTTGCTGATGTATTTATAAACATTTTGATTGTTTTTCATGGCAGCAGCCTGATTAAGTTCTAGTTGATCTTTGGCCCTTCTAATTTTCTTTCTGCATAACCTCACAACATTCTTGTAATCCTCCTGAGTTTACTGCCCTTTCTTCTGTGGATCATAAACTCTCCCTTTTTTTCTTGAGTTCCAGTCAAAGCTCTCTGTTCAGCCTGACCAATCTTTCCTCCTTTTTGGCATATCTTTCAGCAGATGGGGACAGCCTACTCCTGCAACTTCAAGGTTTTCTTCCTGAAGAATGTCTCCCAAGGGACTCCAAAAACTCATATTATTTCATGACTGCTGTGCCCAAGACAGCTTCCAACCATTGTATCACCCACCACTCCTTCTTTGTTCACAAACACCAGACCCAGTGGATGCCTTCCCTAGTTGTCACCCTCACCAGCTGTGTCAGGAGTTATCTTCCACACACTCCAGGAACCTCCTGGACTGTTTCTTCCCTGCTGTGCTGCACTTACAGCAGACACCTGGTAAGTTAAAGCTCCCCACAAGAAAAAGGGCCAGCAATGATGAGACTTATCCCATTTGCCTACAGAATATTTTGTCTGCTCTTCACCCTGGTTGGGTGGCCTGTAACAGACTCTCACCTTATTGGCCTTCCCCCAGTTCCTACCCATAACCACTCAAGCCTATCTTCATCATCGTTAAACTCTAGATAGTGAAAACACTCCCTAACACACAGGGGTCCCCCACTGCCTCTCCTTCCTTACCTGTCCCTCCTGAAGAGCTTACAGACATCCACAGCAAGCACTCCAGTTGTGCAAGTCATCCCACCGTGTTTCTATGATGGCAGCTGTGTCACAGCCTTGCCCTTACTCAATGGCTTTCAGCTCCTGCTAAAAGTTTATTCCCCATGTTGCATGCATTGGTGTAGACGCACTTCGGCTGGGCTATTCGTCCTGCCACTTTTTTCAGGACAGAGGCCATAATTCCTAATTAGAGTTGTTACATTTGCAGATGTGCATTGAGTTTTGTCATTTGGAGAATAAAATAAGCACCATGAGATGTGTCTGGCACCACTTACTGACTAAAACTAGATATAGCTGGAAAATAACTAGAAAAAGTGCAAAAAACCTTTATAAAAAATATCTAAAAAAAGTTAAAGTGAGAAAAGCAGCCACTAACAATTCTTGGGGCCTCCCAAGTTCGTTAACGTGGGAGATCACTGAACTAACAGACAGCACAGTTTCTCCTTCTGGATAATGGACACAGCTATGCCACTGGATGAATGGCTGCAGAAAGACCTGGAGGTTTGTGTTCCAGTGCCTCACATGGTTGGACTATTTTATAAATAATGCATCAGAGAAAGTCAGACACCAATATAAACAGGGCTTCTTCAACACTGAGATACTGCAAAAATTTCAATATATGGATAACACTGAAAAGAATCAAGGATTACTTGAGAAGACCTGTCAATTAAAATTAGTAAACTTGGAGTTGATTATTTAAATAAATTGCTCAAGGAAAAAATAGCAAGTTAGGAAAAGCATAAGAATAAACAACTTTTCCATGTTATTCTCAGAAAAAACTATTTAAGAATACTAACATCTTTACAAGTAAGAATGTAGGAAAAATGGCATCACTCTTGGTTTTAGGCTTACATATAAATGGAAGTAATTTTGAATATAAAGACAGATGAGCTAGAATGCTGAAAATTGAAAAGTAATTAGCATCCATTTGGCATTTCTAAAAATTAGTGGCTTGAAAGTAAGCAAGACAAACTAATATTTTCTGACTCTAGAGCACATATTAAAATAGATTGGTCTTTATGTTATGTTCCTATAGCTGTGTTTTCCTAGATTAATGAGGGGAATTGGACAAAAGGCAGTTAGAAGGAGTTTTTGTATACAAATTCCTAGTTACATGAGTACTGATATGAGAATAGGATAATTCTCATATCTCTCAGTGCAGTGAGAGCCCAGTTAACTCAAGTTACACCAAGCAGCACCCCCAGTGTCTGTCACCTGGGAAGCAAGTGCTGAAGCAGCTTCAGCCTGCAAGTTTGCTCAGTCTGCAGTTGTGACAGATGCCACAGGTAGAAACAAGTCTGTTCTGAAGCACGTGTGACTTTGCCAAGGAATCATACTGAAGATGCCATAATGCACAAAAGAGCACTGCAGTGGTGTACAGAGTCAGGCAAAAGGCCCACTTGGCCCAGTGTCTAGCTGGGAGTGCCAATATCATCTGTTTACAGAAAATGAGCAGGAGAAAAGGAAACAAAGCATGCCTTCTTGACATTCCTTCCAGGAATTCTTCACTGCAACAAGTCTGACTTCACTGGTTGAGCCAGAGATTGTATCTGAACAATTATTTAAAAGAGCCCTTTATTTTCTGTGAGTTTGTCTATGTTTTTGTCCTTCGTTACATTCTGTGGCAACAAATGCAACAACTTACTTACTGCATGGCATGTAAGAACACTTCCTCCTTTTAGTATAAAAACTATGTCTGGTAATTTTGATAAGTTTGTTTCTCCTGGAAGTTAGGTTATGATAACTTAATGGACTTCAATTTGGAAGTCCAGTGAAGTTTGCAGGTAGACAATATTTAGTGTTTATCATTCAAATATCTTTACCATTGGCATTTCAGTAACTTCTACTTTATAATTAAAAATTCTCAATTTGGTTGAGAAACCTGGTAGTTTAGGAAATTGTAAGAACATAGAAAAGGTGTTGCCTTTATTTTCTATATAATATCTAGACATTGATTTTTTACTCTGAACCTGAAGGAAGTTCTTTATAATTACAAATATATTTATAGAGAAAAGAAATGGAAATACCAATCAATTAATAGTAGAAAAGTATCCACACTACAAAACCAAGTATCCAGTTCATACAAATTATTCCAGCTGCTGGAAAACCCCACAGAGGGCCATGGAAAGCAAACTCCCTATTGTTTATCCTAGTGTAGAGTGTTTCTTCTTACCCATTACTGACACACTGCTGAAAGAACAAGAGTCATGTTCTATTCTCGCTCCTATGATAATTGCTATCTACTAGCTAGAGGAATTGTGCATTTTAGATATTGTCATCTGGCATATTGTATCAAAAACAGATTTTGAAAACTTTTTCTAAGAAAGAGGGAGAACAAAGCATCAGTAGACCACTGGAGCTTTTGTTAAAAAGAAATCAAGGCAGCTATTGCCTATATTTTCTATATGATAGATTTAAAAAAATGTAAACAAAATATCCTGCAACAACTATCAGAAAGTCAAAGCCAGAGACAGTCTTCTTTTCCCTTCCCCATCTGCACTGAAAATGCAGCACTCTCAATTAGAAGTAGGGTTATTTACATAGCACATGGAATTGCTTATCAAGTCAGTTTGCATCCTGGGGAACAAATAGGTGGATTACAGTATTATGTATACAACTTATTCCTGCTGTAGTGATCCATGAAACTGCAGTTAATTAATATGAAATAGAACATCATATTTTTAAGTAAAAGTGGAAGAAAATGAGAAGGAGGAGGTAAGCCATAGGAGCTGAACTTTGAATACAAGATTAAATGATTAGTAAGAACATAGCACTGCTGGGAACAGCATGAGCTGCTACATGAAGCCCCTGACCTGTTGACTCTCAGACACAATCAAGTATCCTCCTTGCCATAGAAAATTAGATGAATGATGAGTAGGGATGGGCCTGTCACGTTGCACATTCCTGTCCTCAAGTGATGTATGTGAAAGTGAATTCCTGCTGATACAAACTCCATCCAGCTCCTATAGGCTCTGACATGCCAGCAGCATGCATCTGCTCTGTGCAATGAAATAATTGCATTGTGATGCTTCTACAGTACAGCTGCACATAATGATTTTCTTGGTTTTGTACTGATGAGATAAATTCAAGACTATTTAGTGACTGTATAAAAATCTGGAGGCTAAGAGATTAAACTAAGGAAAACTCTAACTATACCATAAAAATTTGCATTTCAATTCCTTTTTTTTCCCCTCTCTCAGCAAAGAAAGGCACGTGCTTCCATCTTCACTGCTTAACTTGAAAGTAGTATGTGGTTTAATGTGATTTCAGAACAAGTTAGAAAAAAACCCTAACATTTGGTCACTCAGTTCTAAGATGCTGTCACTGTCTGAAATTGCTATTGCCCTTCACCTGAGTTTTGTTAACTGACAATACATGTAGTCTTACTCCATCCTATTTCTGAACTAAAATATCCCAACTTCAAAATCCCTCTGAAGAGGAATTTGAAAGCCCTGTACTCATCAGTGACAGAAGTAACCACCTGAACTACCATCTACAAATTCATTATATTTGTCCATGGTGTCACTGTATTTAGCTCACTCCAGACTTAATTAGTCTGATATTGTCAGATTCAGGGCTTGTAAAACTTAACAACAGAAATCAGGAATGAAAGAGGAAAAGTAAAGTTACACTGAGAAGGACATCTTAGTACTGAATTTTCAGGTTTACAGTTCCAAGAAAGGAGGGAGCCAGAGGTCTTTCTGTGTCTGTAACCTGTCTCTTGAGGCATTTTATAGCATATGTTAATGTCATTGCTCAGCATCCTAAACCCAGGAAAAATCTGCCTTATCTTCCATTTCTAGTGGTTCTGATAGTATTAGAAGTAGTAATATGAAAACAGGCATCAAGACAACTAAAACATAATCAGATGTTGTATCTCTTATATTAAGCTCTCCCCTAGGAGATCTACTATCAAAGGCTGCTCACCAATATTTAATTTCTTTTTACTCCTACCAGACTTTCTTTCTACAAACTTCAGCCTAAAGAACTCAATCTTATATTTTAAAATGATCTTTGCTAAATTTTCTAGTTGTTTTAAAAGGAAAAAGCTTTCTATGCTAAGAAAAGGGGTATTTGTTAAAATAAAGGTTAAAAATCCAACATAATGCAAAAAGTAAAAAGGATAGGTCCATGGCTTTAGAAAAAGGGAAAAATTGAAGTCTTTAGGAATTACGTAATGGGTTTGTTATGGTACCCTTTTGTCACAAATACAGTTGTGGGTGTTTAAATCTAGCAAAGATTTCTCTGTCTCAACCTGTTTTTCTGTTGTATTAGTCCCTATTTGATAAAGCTTGGTTTGACCAAAAGATTTAATTAAAAAACTGGGATAGCAGGGCCTATTGATGATTAATCTTAAAATAGCTTGACAGAAAGTCCTCTGGGATCCCACAGCTAGGAAGACAAAGTCTTGCTTTGGGTCAAGACTGAGTGCCTGTGCAGAACTAGGAATAGAGCATCAGTAGGGAATAACAAGTAATCAGTGAAATGGACTCTTGTTCTAACTGTGCAATAGCACTGGGACTGAAAAGTACTAGAAGAACAGACATGCTGTAGAAACCATATTAAATGCTCTGAAGAGGTGGGTAGAGATCAATAGAGTGGTTACAGGAGATTTGTAACAGCTTTCTTTATACTTTATTCCAGCTACAGATGTCTTACATAATTTAGACTACTGGTGTTCACACAAACTATACAGGATATATAGATAAAAGGAGAAATTAATTCTTTGGGTTCTAGGCAGGATTCAGAAAAAGTCATCCACTTTCCAGGTAGGTCACTACTTTCAGAATAAAATGTTAGATAATATTCACTGTGGAATAACATGGGAACAGGATGTCTATGTTAATAGGATGATCGTGTTAGCTAAATCACTATGCTCTGTGCCACAAAACGAAGAGAAATTGCCTCCTTGTAGCATATTTTCAGTTATTTTTGTGCAGCTTTTGAATATATTGGATACAACAGAAGTCTAAAAAACATCAAGACTATTTACTAATGAGTAAATAGCTCTACACAAGACTTAAACTGTAAAATGGAAGAAGAACCTTGTTAATACTTAGTATTAGCAGGAGTTAGTTTTGTTAGGATAATCTTCTAAGATGCTGTAAATTTCACTATAGCTGATGTTGCAGTAGGAAACTTCCCAAAACAAACCAGTCTTTAATATGTGAAAAAAATTACTCAGAATTTTTGCCTTGATTTTCTAAGACTGAAATGCCAGATATTGAATACAAAGCTACAGGACATGACTCTTCAAGTTGACATACCGTCCAAACCAACCAAAGTCACTGGGTAAAGCATTTAGTCTGTTGCTGCACTTTTGAGCCTTACCCATCAGTCCTAAATATTTTTCTATTTTAGATGCAGTCAGTATAACATAAAGGTTGCAATGTTGTCTAGTTTCATCAAGAGAAAAACAGAAGTGCTGCAATTTTTGGACAGTGTGAAAACAAATCTTTTGTGATGTGACAAACTCATTTCAAACAGAAGATTATATCTGCTTTTATTGGTGGGGGATGTGTGGTGTACTTGCTGCATCTATTGCTAACAGCAGTAAATGAAGTCCTTGCTGAGCCCTGCTCTGCAGTAACCTGTAGGAATCATCAGTGCAGCAAATCCAGGTGCAGGAAAGCAGCAGGCAGCTCCATGTTGGTGTCAGCTGCAGCGTATGGTCACCAGTTGGCCGGCATGCGGTGTTTAGGCGTTGTGAGGTCTCCAAACACCCCTTGATGTTTCCATACCATATGTACTGTAATAGCTAATCACCATGGGAGTAGAATCTAATGTTTCTGTACAATTTATTTTTGTTGGCTGATGAAAAACTAGCTAACACTCAAAATGCTATTAGTTATTAGTCTTTTTTCTTCTTTTTCTTTTTTTAACCAAGGCAGAGAAAACCACTATAATCTGCAGCTTTTCTGCATTCTGCCTCCCTAAGTTGCTTTCTTATTCTCACCAGACATGAGCTACAACCTTCTCCCTCTATCAATGCAGGCACACCCCCAATGCAGGGAATTGAGAGCCTTGACTCCATGATTCAGGAGGCTGAACAATTGCTTTATTAAGCTATATTACATTAGATTATATTGCTACTATACTATACTAAACTATACTACTAAAGAAAAACCTGTGACCCTTTCCAGACAGTCATGACACAGCTTTGACCCAATTGGTCAGTCAGTCCAAACAACCATCAGCAGAGTCCAATTAACAAATCCCTTTCTCCATAACAATCTCCTTAACACATTCCACATGTGCCAAACAACAGGTGCAGCAAGTAGAGATAAGAATTGTTTTCCTTCTTCTTTCTCTGACCTTTCTCACTGCCTTCCCCAGGAAAAATCCTGGGAGAGAGAATTATGGCTCTCTGTTCCAAGAGTATGTGAATACCACATTCCTCTTCTAGAAAAGAAACATTTTCACACAAGTAGTTTCACCTGATCTGTTTCTCAAATATTTGGGACACTGTGTAGCTCCTAACAGAAGAAACTTCAGAAATGTATTTTCTTTGGGAGATTAAATCATCCTGATATAAAAGAAATTCCTAACATCTTATGTCCTTTTTTTTTTGTTGCTCTTGTTTCATGTCAATAGTTCCATATTGTAATATTAACTTCAAACTGGGAATCACCATAATCTTAGAAATCATTAGATTTTTTTTTTTGCCTAGACTGAATTCTGTTTGCAGTTATCTGTGGAAAAACCAAAACTATGAAACTGAAGAATCAGAGAGCCTCCAGTGTGTGCTCCATAATGCCTTAAAGAATATGCTGGATAATAAGACTTGTATTTTAGGACTCAGAAGTCCCAGAGGTGGTGAATTTAAACTTTTTTGATCAGTGGAGTCCTAACAATTTGCACAGTTAATTTGCAGTCTTTTGCTCAGAAAAGGTATAATATCACCACAATGGTGGTAGTCTTATTTTTTCTGAGCTCTCAGATCCCTCAGAAGTAGATGATGCAATTGGTAATGTACCTTGAAAATATGGATGAAAGGCAGAGAACCCCTTATTAGAGTGAGTTAATAGGGCTAATAAAAGTTGCATCAATCTTCTCCAATGTACTACAGCATTTTCAATATGGATGTGCAAGTCCTTCATAAAAATCTCACTTAACCATATTGAATGTGGTTACAAGGTGATTCTCACTGGAGGTAACATAAATAATGACATATGCTCAGATCACAGTGCATGACAACTGTCTCCTTCAGAGCTATGCACAAAATGTGGTCAGCTCACCCAGCAATCCCAATGACTGAAAGTTTTAACAGAGATTATGCTTGTATATAACCTTAGCAATGTATGGTTAAAAGCTGAAGGAAAACACAAAATGGGAAAATTTTATTTAAACGACATGATTTTTGTCCTATTTTCAAGTATTAGTAATTCTGCTTTAAACTCTAACTGGAACAATAAACAGGACATTTTTTTCCTTTTTGTGTGTTAGCTATATCTGTCATTTATCAATCTAAAGGGCTTTAACTTCCTGTAACATGGGTGTTATCATCTTCACTGCATACAAGTTTTCTAACTTTTCATAAAATGACCACATGAAGACAAAGCTCAAAACAGTCTCAGATTTCATTATAAGGGTCTTGGCTTTTTAAGACTGGCTACCATCAGAGATGCCCAGAAAGGGTTAGCTGAACGTCCATTTATGGCACTGCCTTTAATCAAAACACAAGATAAAAGGTAGATCTTCCCCAACAAGCAGAATTATATAACCCTCTTCATCTATACTTGGGGGCAGTCTCTCATCACCTTCTCTCCTTTGGCTGTGAATTGTACCAAGAGCCCTCCCTTAGTGCCTTGTAACCCTGAAAGAAGATTGGCTGGTTTTATGGTTGAGTCACTGCACTGAATTAAGGCCTGCTTTATTATTTGTATCACAGATTTCCTGTGTAGTTTTAGATAAATAATCTCTTTATTCCTCCAATGGTAAAACAAGGCTTAAATCTCTCAAACTCATAAGGATATTCTGAAGATCAGTTGATCAGTCTTTATGAGATATTCTGATATTAGTGAAGAGATACTTCAAAAAAGCTGGTAAATATACAGTGATCTTTGATTTCTGATCTTCCACAGCTTTTTTTAAAAAAAAATCCCAAAGCTTTCCACATAATAAATCCCAGCTGGGTGACTGTTCTTTTTTCACTCAGCATCTCTCACATTGCTTTCCTAAGTTGGAGCCCATTTTCTTCCCTTCTCCTTTTGGAAGCTCCTTACCCTTTGCTGATTTAGTACAACATATGCTTTCCAAACATATTTATTTGCTGCTTTTTCTCCTCACATTCCCAAGTGTCTTATAAATGCATGTATATAAAAAAGACTTCAAACAAAGAAATGAGACTGCTGCAGGGATACCACACAGCAAACAGATAAACAAGCTATTAAATAATTAGCTATCTGGTCCCTTCATTAACATATCTGAGCAGATGTCGTCTATTGGAGAAGAAATAGCATAAATTCTATAGAAACAAGAGGGAGGAACTTTTAATTGTGTATAATGTAATATTATCAGGGTCCTAAAGTTAATCACTTACTCTTTCAAGTTTAATTTAGGATTATTAGCCACTCAAAGTTTTAAGTGTTTTGGGGTTTATGTCTCATCCATAGTTGATTCCAAGGTCAGCATGTTCTATGAATGCTGGTGTAGTAGAAACTCAGAGAAGTAGTCTGCATACTAAATTGTCATAACCCATTGCAGCAAAGACTCCTAGCTTAGAGCAAACAGGGAAGGCATGGTCCTAACAGCCTGAGTGAAATATGGAGATAAGAATCCAGAATAGGGGCACATACAGCCCATATCCCCACTGCTATACACCTCTGTGCTGAACTCAGTTCTGCAATGCAGAAGTGAACAAGGACTGCCTGCCTGCCTTCCCTAGGAAAGACACTATGATTCAGAACGCTGGCTGTATTCTGTATGAAAAAAACCTATTAAAAGCTTTAATGTAGCCAACAAAAGAACATGCATACACAAAATAACACCGACATCTTTTCCTTTTCCTTCGGTATTTTTTTTCACATTTGTCTTATGAATAAAGATTTCTGTCTGGAAATTTCATCCTTAAAATTAGTTTTTCAGCTGTTCCCTATTCTCCTGTTTTGCTCCACGTGTTACAAAGCACATGTGTCTGACATAATGCTGCAACAGCATTAATTTTAAAGTACTACCTGGAAGTGGAGGAGGAGGGCCTGATCCTGGTTTGCTGAGTGTATAATTTTTACACAAATAAGCAAACCAACACAGCTTCTTATATCCATGTCTCCCTATTCAAAAAGGAAGCACACTGCAGACACTGGGGATATAAACACAGAAGGCAGGAGGTAAGAACAGGAGGGCCAGGCTGAGCTGTGAATCTGTCTGGCTTTGTCCATTACTGTAAAGAGCTATAAAGTCTGTTAGTATTCAACTCCAGCCACTGGCTGTTGGCATTGCAGTTAATGGACCGAATGATGCCTCAAAGGCATTTTTCTACCCGATTAATTCTAGGAAATTTAACATCTGTGTAAAAAAAATCACCTCCCCCCCCTCCAATAATTAAAAAAATATTTCTTAGCAGAACGTTTTCCAGGGCAGCATCCCTGTCATATCAAAATCAGCTTTCTCCAGCACCCAGGCAAAAACTGCAGTAGCCCAAGCCAGACAAGTTCTCTGAAAATGTGAAATCATCAGAGGCCTATTTTATAAGTAACACTGATGCACTTAGAAGGAAAGAGCTGATGGATATCTAACAGATTTATTTAATCATCATTCTATTCCCCCACCTTCCAAGTAATTAACTAACAAATATCAAACTGATGGTGTTAGCAGTCAGATACTTCACATAAGGATGTTTCTCAGGGGCAGAGTTGTGGGACCCAAACAATTGAAATGAAGATAGTGATTTAATTTGTCATCTGTTCCCTCTGGTATAAATGCAGTAAGAACAAGAATTTAAACATGTCTTCATGGGTGACTACAATAATACTGAATATGAGGGGACCAAGGTAGTTTCCTACCTGACTTCCTCTGTCAGCAATCAAATATGCATTGCAAAAATTGTACAAAATTACCATTTAAAAATTATGTTTGAGACAAAACTCTGTAGTATGAGCATTAACACTCTCTCCAAGTCCTCTGTTGGAACTGCAAAGAATGATGTGCAGCTCAGAATACTTCAGTATAGGTTTTACTGAGACATTGTGGTATCTTGGGCGAGAGTTCATTTTCCTTCACATTGTTAAATTGTACTCTGAGATTCCAGTGAGACACCCATTTTGAATTGTGCCCTGTACTCACTCATGTTTAGTCCTGTCTTACAGCATGAGTAATCCTGTTTAAATTGACCAGGTGCTACCTAAGATGAATAAAATATCACAATTTGACTCAGCAACATAAACAAGGGATTAGATTAGTTGACTAATCTGGCATCTGGTTACCAGTCAGCAGAGCTGAAGCCCTCTAGAAAGTAAAACCCTCTCTAATTTTCAGAATTACATTTAATAATAGTGAATGAATGCATAATAATATATAGCTATAAAATTGCATTGGTATTCTAGGGAAAAATTTTTACCTGCTTCATGCTCCATTGGATTCCAGGGTTCTAGTTTCTGCAGAAGATTATTTTTAAACTAGTTAATTAGTATCTAGTTATCAGTGTCTTACATCTGTCATGTGTGAGAAATATTTCACCTAGTTAAAATGTTCAATTTAGAAGATGTTTTATACATAAATCTGTCATCCATGTTACTCAAGGTAATAATAACAGAGTGCTGAAAGACTTCAAAGCACTGAAGAACCAACAGTCATCACGTAAGGTAAACATGCTTGTGCTCCTCCCTTGATGCCAAAACTAGGGAAGGACACTGGAATGACCTATATTGAAACTAGCAAACTGGAAAAAAAAACTATGAAATTGTCAACCAGCTATTCATTCCTTAGAGTTTTTACAGTAGAGAATACAGACCATGGCTGGATCTGAATTCAGATGTTGAGTAAATGAGATTTTCAGACATTGAATTTCAGAGCAGCAGGAGAAAAGAGGAATAAAAAAGGGGAAGAAACAAGCCTGAAAGATTTTTATCTGTCCTGAGAGAAGCACTTTTTAAACAAATTGTAACTGTTTATAGCTCTACTCTCTACGACTCTGAGGACACATTCTCCAGCCAAGGCAGGTAATTTTTTGTGCACTCAGGAGGGTAGGAATATGCCTCCAAATATTTTACAACATCTTATGAGGAAATGGAGGGCAAACTCATCTATTATTCCTACCTGCCTGTGATGATCATTTCAATGGGCTTTGTGAAAACCTGCTGTAACTGATTTGCCACTTTCTTGAATACAAATAATTTCCTATAAATTGTGGCTCCTGCATTTCAAAGAGGTTTGCTAATGATTTTTTTTGTTTGTTTAAAAAAATTATTGTATTAGAGCAATATTCCACCATATTCTTGCCAAGTTTCTTATTAGTATCAGCAGCATCCAACACAATCCAACTCTTCCCTCTGCTCAGCAAGCTGCCTTCTCAGTGGATGATGAAAGCTGGCATGGATAAAGAGTAAATCTTATTAGCCATGTCCACACGTGCTGTGCAAGGACTCGTATGTGAGCTCTAGTGCTGGAGGAAGATGTGCACACTGGTCACAAAAGGGGATTTTGGAAAGGTTTCATCTCTATGGTTGCTCAGTCAGCACAGGCAAGGCCTGCACATCTCTCTTTTTAAGTGGCTTGTGATAAAATCTGCTTCAGTCCATCTTGATTTCCATGCATAGGCTGCAGGAATTTAGGAAAGCAGGGCTCTACTTTTCTGGTCTTTCATGCTTTGGAGTACTCATATTTAGCATTTAGAAAGTACTTTACTGTTTCAACTCACTGTTGAATTAAATAACTAAATATCACTGTGCGATATACTAAGTCTCCTAAAATGTAGCAGTTGTTCAGGCACAGTACTGCAGAACGTTATGTGATGTTTTGCATTTCTCTTCTAAAAACAGGAAAATGCTGTGATTTCTCACAATATGATAGCAGCAGACAAACACTGCCTTTTTTGACAATAATGACATTAAGTGGTACTCTCCCTGAGGTTAGGGGCCTAGTTCTTATTGATGGGAGCACTACTGCAAGGCAACATAAAGAGGTTCTTATGTGTTTGAATACTATCAGGTTGTTTCATTCCCAGTTTTGCATTCTGCACCAAGTTCCCCAGCTGCCCAGGCTCCTGAGCTCTAGCTGGAATCAAATGCAGAAGTTCTCCCTGTAAGGAGAGTCTGATCCCATTTCAGATATGACTGTGGGCAATGCCTAGGACCACCTCTTCTATTGTGTCCTGACAGTCCCTCCTGGTGTGGCTCAGAGCACATGTGAAATGCTGTCAGCAGCAAACTGGTTGGTTTGTTTACCTGCTGGTAAATATCAGCCTTCACTTTATATGGGGCTCTGCCACAGAATCACAAAATGGCTGAGTTTGGAAGTGACCTCTGGAGGACCATCTGGTTCAAACCTGTGCTCCAGCAGGGCCACCTAGAGCTGACTGCCCAGGATCATGTCCAGATGGCTTTTGCCTATCTCCAAGGGGGAAGACTCTACAACCCTCCTGGGCAATGTGTGTCCCCTTAGTCCCATTCACAGTAAAAGAGTGTTTCCTGAAACTCAGATGGGGCCTCCTGTATTTCAGTTTGTGCTCATTGCCTTTGGTCCTGTCAGTTAAAGGGGATGGAGTAGCCTGAAGGGAGTCAGCTAGGTGGAAGCCAATCCGTGTATTTCATTCCAGTTTCCAATTGCAGTGTGTGGCACGGCACCATCCCTCACAAGTTCTTGGGTTCATTTCAGGGAAAGAAAGATGCAAATGTTGCAGCTGAAGCATCTTTAGCTGATGATATAAAATGTGTCAGTCACCTCTGGATGTGGGGTTTGGCATCTGTCATGTCTCTTATAAAAAAGGCGTAAAGTATTACCTTCAGTCAACTTGACAACATGTTTTCTGCCAAAATTTAGCCTTCAAACTCATAAGTCTCAGCAACAACTGTCACATGATCACAGGACTAAGACTGCAGCAGAGCCAGTGCTGCTGTGCATTTACTGCCACCAAGGCTGTGGTATCAAAACTTGTGCAACCAGTGACTTGTAGCCACAAATGCAGCTTGCCATGTGAGCATGGATAAACTTCCAGAAAAGAAATGGGATAAGCAGTGCAATTGTAGGGTTGCTGGGCCATAAAGAGAGGAGGAGACAGAAGCAAAACCTCACCCAGGCGTAGTGCTGATAATCGCATCCACCTAAGGAGAAAGTCTTGCCCACTTGGGTCCAGATTTTTACCCCCATCAAAGAAAGTAACTCTGTTGAGATTAACACAGTCCTGCTTCATTCTGTATGAGGATCCCCCTATTGGCAAAAATCAGCCTTCAGAAATACAGGCTCTTATTTATTTTGCTGATTCCTGCCCCAAATACAACTGTTATTTTAGCAGAGCCCTGCCTATCCCTATGGGAAACTGCATGGTCCTATAACCACTAAAGAGCACATGAGCAATTACTGCTGCAGTGGGAAAAGAAAGATGTCAAAGAAAATTTGAAAGTTTCTGCAAAACAAAAATGCATATCCTAAACGTGCTGATTAAAGACAAACCATAACCACTATTTAAACCACCTTGCTTATAGTTAAATCACAGCACACCAATGCTTTATCCCTGGCAAGCATGAGTGAGAGTTCTATACTGTGGAATTTTATAAGACATGACGAGAATGAGGAAAATAGCTCTGCTCTTTATAAATGTATGAAATAACCACAGCAGAAAACTACCATTAATAAAGATGAGTTAGAAACACATCTCCCAGATTACTCAGAGTTACTTCTCTTTCCATTTTCTTGTTAGTTTTTGGAAATATAATAATCTTTTTTCAAAACTTCACACAAACAAAACTTTTCCTTGGACTAGTGATCCTTACATTGCTCAAGACCAACATGTCTGATCTGGTGAGATCAACTGATGTCAAGGAAGATGAAACCCAAATCTCCAGGAGATAAATCACTCACTACACTTCAATATAGGAAAAGGTTTCTGAGCATACTGTCAAAATTACATCATTCAGAGATTGTAACAATAATGGCACAAAATTAGACCAAAGGTTCCCCTAGTTCAGTATCCTCTGTTCAGCAGTAGGAGAACATAAGTACTATTTTAGGAAGGACTACAAAAAGCAGGATAAATTCTGGGTGATCTTTTCCTAAAATAATCTTGTAACTTCAAGCCAGGTAATAGCTTTAAAGAACTGACCTAAGGGGTGAATGTAGAGCAGCATGTTCAGTAGCCACAAATGTATTTCTCCTCTGAATTTGTTCAGGCTGGTTTTGACACCCATTCTGATCTTCGCCTCCTCAAACTCTGTGGTGCTGAGTTTCAATTATATATTATGTGCTGTGGCAAAAGCTGCTGTTTTGAGTTTGTATTAAAGCAAATTTATCAGAGCTTATAAATTCTCTGCATATCTTTTACTTCCTGTGTTGCAAGAAATAATGAGTAGTCATTTCCTATTCACTTTCTGTGCTCCACATGTCTTCTATAGATCCGGAAAACATCTCCTGCTTTTTTTTTTGCCAAGCTAATGAAACTATTGAGTACTTCCTCCTGTATAAACCACTCTATACCTTAAATCACACTTGCACCCCTTCTCTGTAGTCTTTCCAGTTCTTTGCAATAGTCGAGGTTGAAAATGCACCAGGAATTTGTACAGTAGCACAATGATGCTTTCTGTCCTATTCTTTTACTTTCTTAGTAACTCCTAACATTCCCTTTGACTTTGTCATCTCTCTGCAACACTGAGCTGATGTTTTGTAATGTGGACAACTAGAGACTAACAATATTTATTATTAGACTAAGTATTATGAACAAAGGAAAAGGTGGAAGATTAGGGAGGAAAAAGAAACCAGAGTAGGAAAAGTGTCAAGAGAAGAGAAGTTTTTTAAACTACCAACACCAAGCTCTGAAATACATATTTTTAAATATTTCAGAGATGTTAATTAATTTAGTATAAAATCTCCCACTTCCCCCACTTCACCAGTGCAGGTCTCAGAAGACAAGTTGAGAAAGAAAGGCAAAGAAAAAAAAAACCACATACAAAAAAATTCAGCTTAGACATTAAGCTTTGAAGGAATACATTTCAACCACAGAGTGCTGGACCTACACAACATCACCCGTGCAGATGCTGCATTTTGAAGCAGATCAGCCCTTTTCCTTACTGTTTGGAACATGCCTTTGCTTTCTTGCTGCAACCTTCAAAAGTAAATGGCTTGAGGATCTCTCTGATCATGACCAGTGCTCAAATTTTTCTCATATGAATCTAACACTCATTTCTTAAGGAGAAAGTTTTGTGTAAATTCAAAAATACATCCTTAGGAATTCTGAAAATGGCCTCCACATTGAACTGGAATACTAGAGTAGAAGAGAAGGCTATTTTGCCACAGAGGTGGGATTATCATTTACTGGTTCATAGCTATTTTATTGATAGCAGACACCTCAAAACACACATTATGTGCCACCTGTATTTATAGGGAACACAGATATGTACAGAAAACTGATTTTGGACTTTTTGTTCTCAAGCCTGTTGTGAATGAGACAAGATGCAGTGGACAAATAGGAAGGCTCCAGGCAGAAGAACAGAATTAATGCTAGGAAAGCATTGGAATGAGAAAGAAATGCAAACAGTGACCAGGGAACTCCAAAAAGAGATTTTCCACAGACGCATAGAAGATTAAGCAAAAACCACAGTGCTGAACTCAAGCAGCTCAGTTGCTGCCCAGTGCATCAGTCTCAATGCAGGCAATGCTAAGTGATGAATGACAGTGAACTCCACAGCTGCTGACAGCTTTGGAGAGGACAACTGAAATTGCAGCAAGATGTCCTTCTGAGCATGGGAGTTATCACTGATATTGATCTTCCTTGTTTACTTTTGTAGCTGGCTTTGCAACTTCTGCATACTTAAAAACCTCTAAGAATTCTTTTGCTGACTTCTAAGAATTTATCAGCTCAGAGGGAAAAACCAGAAGTCTGGACTTAAAGTCTAGAATTAAGCAGCTACAAATGTGCGGAAAATGAAAAATTTAGACACTGGGCATAATATTAACTAAAAATATCGACTGCCTATCATTTTGTAATTATATCAATTCTTCAGATTGTTTTAACTACAATTACTCTGCACTAAGACAGACCTTAAAATACAAAGTGACTTCAATCCCAAACATTGTTAATGTATCTTTTTTAGCATTTCATAAAAGTTGCAGCCTCCTTTGTTTTTTTTTCCTTCCAGCAGATCCTGACAGGATAGAGCGTGGCCATTGGAATAATATGCCTGTCAAGGGTAGCCTGATTCTCATTTAGAAACAAAACAAAATAGCACCCATTGTCTTAATTTGGAATGAAACCTAAACAAATAATTTCAGAGATTCAAGAATGATTTGTCAGGTTTTCCACTCATTTTTTATTTCCAAGTTCTTAGTTTTCTTTTCAGTGTGAAACAAAACACAGAAATGCTGGAACGAATTCCCCTCTTCCCCCAGCAATTCTGGGCTACTTTTTCAAGACTAAGAGGAAAGGGCAAAACAGAGATCAGCCAAACTTTTAGATGCTTACATGAATTAAACTACCAAGACTTTAAAGTTGTGCCAGTGTGAGAACAGTGTGAAAGAATTTGGACTTCTCTGATATGCGCTTTCTATGTTGTGACAAAAAGAGGCAGACAAGGATGTGGGCTACTCTTTTTTGGGCTTTTGTCAGCTTTTCTTCTTGTTGTTATATTGTCTTGAAGAAAGATAAACAAAGACAAGTATGAATTTCAGGGCACTTCCTGAAGAGCTTTGTGTTCAAACTTGCATCCTGTGCAGCATCAAGAAACTGCTTTTCACTTCTATATGTCTGTGTCTGTTAATCCACCCACATTGCAATCCTATAAGATCATACACATTTATGTCACTCAAAATTCTACTGCTTCCAGTTATATGTCAATCACAGTTACTCCCTGTCTGCACCGGGCGGCTGTCAATTTGTTACCAGGGCAGAATGACTTTCACCTACTGTAAGAACTTATGCCTTTCATCATGACTGCAGAACAGAAACATCCTTTGCTAATAACAGGTGTTACCAGTGTAGAGTCATGCAATGGTCTAGGTTGGAAGGGTCCTTGCCCTGACATACTCAAGGGTTATTTACCACTGCTTCAATTCTATTTGCTTTCTCATCATCCTCCTTTAAGCAAGTTACTTTTATGGTAGCATTGAAAAAAAAACAGCCTTGTTTGCCTGTTCAACTGCTGTCAACAGTGCACTGATAAACCCAATCTATTTAAACAACTGGTGGCTTGCTGTAGATTTTAAGCCTTTTCTGTAAACAGAGATAAACATCTCAAATACTACATGCTTGGATACTAGTTGTGTGTGTTATCAGCCTGTACACAAGCAGAGAAACCTGTTACCAATTTCTGTTTCTGTTTTTAAAAATCAAACCAACTACAGGGGCCAGTTAACTAGAATTTCACTATATGAAAACAGACACAAATTGACTGACTTCACTGAGTCAATACCCCCTCATTTCACATGAAGACTTGGCCTACCATTTTGACAGAGTTAAGAGATATCAGACTTGTCTGTGTGTGACTCCAGATAGAATTCACTGACAGGTGATGAAGCTTCCTTATCAGGTATGAATTTACTGATAAAGACTATATTCTCTTCCTTACCTACTGGAGATGCTCTGGGTGTGATTACAGTGTCTTCTCCCACTCCAGATATGTCTAGCCTTTTCATAGCCTATTACACAATAGTGCAATGCAGCTCATTTAATTTAATCTAATACTTAAGGGCATTAACATAAAGGATGTGATAAAACACAAGGTATTAATTAGAAGCACTACCAACAACAGTAAAACTGTCAACTGGATTAAAGACAGCTGTGTCAAAACTTAGCTTTTCAAAAACAGCTATGAAAAAGCATTACAAATATTCTTTATTTTTTAGAATTTTTTTTAAAGCATGCAAGATGCCCTTTAGTTGATCAGGCCTACTAAATAGGTCCTATTTTTGTTTTAAAGGTGATCAGAGAAGCTCGTGAGTGGCCACTGAACGGTGCTGCCTTCTTGCTTTAACAACACAAAGGAGGAGCAGCTATAGTTGCAGTAGAAGCACTGGTGATATTACTACATGCTGCAGGGGAAACATCCTACTCCTCCTGAGCCCTTGTTGCAGAGGAGAGAAAAAAACAGTCAATATTTTTGTCTGTGTCAAATATCAGTGTCTCTCTCATCACCTGAATTTCTTGTGGCTATGAAGGCAATCATCTCCTATCTTAAGCATTTTACAAACTTTGCCACTTGGGCCAACAGGCTCATTACACAGCAATACCAATCAAATGCGTTGGAATTTGCAACTACTTTGCTCTTCTTCCTCCTCTCACAACTTAAAATGGATGAAATTATATCCTCAGAACAGAGTGACTTGTGTATGAACATTCACTGTGTCATTTATCATTTCTGTATTTATTTCTCATCACAGTGTTCAGTGAAGGTGAGCAGAACACATCTACTCCCACAATATCATCAAACTATTTTGCCAGAAGCTCTGCAGATGAGAGGTGGTTAACAATGCTGTCATGGTGCCTGGAGCAAACAGACATCTTTGCTTGCCCATAGGCATCTTTTACCTTTACACTTTCCAGCTTCTCATGTTCAAAAGCTTATCACTACATTACATGTTACAAAGTAGGGATCAATACACTGAAGTATTGTTCATGAAACTCAGCCTCTAGAGACATCCTGTACACCACGGGGGGCATTCTCCAAAGATAATGAAGACTAGTTTGGGAAGGATGTGTAGCAGGGAACTTTTTTGGAAGCAGACAGTCATAGGGAAAGAGGAACACAGGACAGAAAAATAGAATCAAGGATCAGAGCCAACTAACATGAAAGGGGATTTAAGGCCAGGATGCCTGAAAGGAAAATTCTTATGTTTACCGAGAATAAATTATTGTTAATATTTTTAAGATCAGTTTTGCATAGTGTTAGCGTGATGGAAGCAGTCCCTGAAACTGAGTTTTCTGTATATGGATTTCTAACAGCTGACATGAGCTTAAAATATCATTTTATGTAGGAGCAGTTTAACTTCTCCCCAATATGTTCTGTGCTTTCCTTCCTTCTACTTCACTGGGAAATCACTCATCTTCTTTGAGGACATTCCACCTCTGCCTCCTGCTGCCTCTTCTCCTGCACCTCCAATCAAAATCCTCTGGAACATCACCATTGATGTCACCAGCAGATGGCATAGACAATAAATTAAGGCAAGGGGTGAAAAAAGTATTTGTAGTGGGAACTAGTCAACTATCAAGAAACCAAGAGCCTATTTTCATGGCAAATGAATGCTTGTTTCCTTAGAGATGAAAAATGAGGAGGAGTCAGATGAAGGAAATCTCAGTGATTAGAAAGTGAATTGCATTTAGAATTTTTTTATGTATTCAGAGAGATTTCAGTAACTGTTTATATTCATAATGAAGACATGAAATTGAGAATATGGAACTGAAGGCTTAGCTATAAAATTGGTTTTAGGTATGTGTACAGGAAATGTATACAGAAGAAAAAAATCCTATTGAATTTTATTCCTTTCCTCTGACTATAAAAACATAGGAGAATGTGTTACTATTAATTGTGCATATAAAGCAGGCTGTAAATTTCTTTCCAAAAAGTCTGTGAAAAAACTGTGGGTGGAGGTGGTGATGCTGCAATGACAAAAAGGTTCATTTTTACTCCTGTTAATGCAATAAGTCATCAGAAAAGCTGCCGCAGTAAAAACCAGTTAAAGAACCAAAAGAATGGGAAAAGCTTAACTATACACTATAGCACTGCAGTCCCCTTGCATTATCCTGAAGAGAGAAATAATCTTTCTATCATATTAGAAAGCCTTCAATAAATTGAATGGAATGCAGGAAATTGTCACTCTGTTCTATATATTGTTGCTTATCTGTCTTATTGCCAATTTGACTGCATCACATACAGATTCCTGCCCTCACCACACAAGAAAAACACAGAGCAGAATCTAGCCAGAGGAAGGAATGCAACATAAATAACCTAACAAATTAATAAAAAAATCTGAGCTCCAACAGGTCATCTGCATTAATTATACTTCTCCTCATATATCTCCCATACCCCAAATTTTATATGTTGCCATCACTTGGTATTAATTGCAAACTGGATCATCAATCTCATATACTACCAGTTATTTTATCAGCATCTAGAAAGCAAACAAGCTCTGCATCTAACTGCTGGATACACATTCACTTGGCAATGAGTTCAATTAAATCAAGACATTGTCTTCTCCAAACTGTTTGTTACTGTCTTTTTGGTGGAGATTATGAGTTGTACACCTGAACCTTGCAAAACAAAATATATGGATACTTCTCCCATGCTTCAGTGTGAAGCCAGCTCATTAGCTTAAAGAGGTGAGGCTTTGAAGCAATTTAGCTGACTTATGAGTATCCACACTTGAAATGTGAAAAGGTGGTTTTGTGTTTCTAGAAGTAGGGAAATTTTAAAATATTTTAAAATTATTACCATTTTTTAATGTTAGAACTTGTATTTGGGCAGGTTATTGTAAATTAGGCTATTGTTCTTGATTTTCTATCCTGATCTTCACTTAACCTCTCTTCTGTACATTTTGTCCCTGATTACCACTATGGTAGGAAAGCAAGAATTCTAGGAAAAAAGCCAGTGATGAGGAAAGTAATTTACTTAAAGAATGACTTGTACTGTGGTAGCACTTAGAGACTCCTTTGAGGTCTTCATTCTGCTATGAGCCATGATTTAAAAATCAGTCTTTGAAAAGCATAATTTTTTTTTGTGAGAAGGCAATAAGCAAATCGTGAGGAGAGGAAGGGAGCAAGTGACACGATTTTGATTAGATTCATGAACAGCAGAATTGTCTGTGGCTGCCTTAACAGTTTTTTCCTGAGTTGCAGCTTACTGGTGAGTACCTAATTTCATTGGTAGAAACAACAACAGTACAAACAAGAATACTTCTATTTCAGTCAGGTTCTCTGTGCTGACAAAATGGTGGAAAGCCAGCATTGCTCTCATTTAAAGTCCTTCTAGCTTTGCAAACGCAGTCCCCAATGCCACTCTTCCTTGTGCAGTCTGGTAACTGCTGTATTTGCTCACAAACGTGATCTCAGAACCTCAGCTACATCCCTTAAGAAAAGACAAGAGGTATAGTTCACTTTTTAATAAGCAGCAGCCACCTGAAATTGATGCAAGCTGCTTAGCTCCAGATAAAGCTACAGCAGTTAAACCACAGTTAAAACCTCAAAGACAGAATGGCTGAGAATCAGGAGTGCATCCAAAAAACCTGCAGATTTAATTGCCTCTCCTGATGCACGGTAAGCAAGGTATGACTGCAGTCACAGGAAACTTCAGTAACCTTTATTTTGTTTTCTAGATCTTTCTGTTCTTTGAAAACGAAATTAATTTTCTTGCTCACATTTCCCATGCTGGAGGTTTGCTACCTGTGGTGCATTGCAGTAAAATTCAAGGCTGGCCTCTTTAACAAAACAAAAAATGGGTTATAAATGAAATCCTTGTATTTCCCAGGGGTAACTTTTAAAACCCATCTAACAACTTACTTTTGCCTTTCTGCGACCAGAAAGTCTCCAGAACACAAGCTGCTCTGCCTTAAATTACCCACAGCCCAGCACTTGAATTTTACCTCCTCCTGAACTGCCTTGCCCATAAAGAAAACCTACCACAAGCACTGGAGATGGCCCCCACCCATGACACAGAAATGGGTTTTTTTTATCACTAAAGTGGAGACTTCTCTGCCTCTATTTTTCCCCAGCATGTTTAGTGGTTGCTGTGTGAAAACAGCCCCAAGTTTGCCAGTAGGCATCTCTTTGAAGGGAGGAATAGCCCTAAAGCAGGGGCCTTGGAATAGAGCTGCACTAAGAAGTTATTCTTTCAGCTGCATTTAGAGATGCAATTTTTTTCATGTAGCAGTACACTAAAGAAGTAATTCTCTGTTTGAATATCAGATTTCTACTCACTGCAAGCCAGGACAAGTCAGACCTGCAGCCTTTCCTGTAATATTCTGCTCAGACTCAGCACAGATGAATTATGGTAGTCAGACCACTAGCCTGGTCTTCCAAGCTTTCTCCTAGAACAGACAAGTTTGATGCTACAAGTGCTGCTTTCTTCAAGGTGGGCAATGACAGTAAAATTTTTTTTCATCTTCAAAACGTCGAGAGCGACTTGACTTCTCCCTGACTTAAAACAGATTCAGCTACTGAAACTTTTAGTCTAAATAAACCCATTCTCCTTGACCTAGTTATACACTGTGGTTCTTTTCTTCTTTTAAAAGTTGCTATGGATTTGTTGAAAATTTTGGCTTTACTGGGACAAGAGTGAGACTTGAATATGCAATTTTTCTTAATTAATTTTCCCAGCCCATGAGACATGAAGGATGCTTAAAGATGACAAACATCAAATTCATTGACCCTTGTCTGAGATGCACCAAAGCTTCTCACAGCCTTAGGAGCAAGAAAAAACAACTTTGAGACACTCAGGCCCTAACTAGAACGCTCTACTGCAGTAGTGCAGCAAAAAGAGAACTGCATAAAGCAAAATTATACTGCTTTTAGCTTTCTTATGCCTCCTTGCAGGCACCCAGCCCATTTCTAAGCTCAGTCACAATAATTTCTGAGTTAGTTTCCCTTGATGTCAGAGTAGCAGCTGAACAATTAATTCTTCTTTATTTCATTTTGAAAATGAAAAAAGATGAGTAGCAAACTCTTCAACATTAGGCAACTACATTATAGGCAACTTTTGCAAGCAAACTAGTCAGATCTATTTCTGTTTAGATAAAACAGAGGTAAAGAAAACAAAAAATAAGTGGTTTTTAAACATTAACTCCCTGACAGTGTAAGTGCAGTGAGATGCTCTACATCTTGTACTATGAAGCATTTAAAATAATTTCCAGGTACCTTTGAGAGACAGAACTGAAAACAACTGTCTAAACAGTCAAATACTTCCATCATCAGTGCTGGGACTAAAGCTGCATTTTCAGATCTCATCCCCAGCACTGTGCCTCTCTGAGAAAGACTCTCCTCAGTTACACCTTTTTGTTCACGACATAAAAAAAGGTCTAAATGACTGCTGAGCAATACTTAACAGCTAAAGATAGAGCCAAGCCTTCCTTTAATTTTAAAAAGGTCTGTTAAATGCAGCGATCTGGTCTGCAGAGAGCATTATTTCAGGCTGCTGACTTCCTGTGGGTGTCTGGGGATCTGCAGCAGGCTGCAGTGCAGGGTGCCCTCAGCTGCTGCCAGGGCAGGCGGGTTCACCAAGCCCAACTCACGATGCAATGAGCTTGTGAGGATGCAGAAGCAGCAGTGCCACATCCACAGATGGCTGACTCAGGGCCAAAGAGCCCTGCTCTTCCCATGCCACCTCCCATGCACAGCTCTGTCTACTCTGGCTGCCAGCCAGGCACGAGGAAGCAATTAGAGCAGTGCAGAAAACCCAAATGGGAGATTTGTCTCTGTAATCCCTGCCCTTGCTTGCTGAATTCTTGCTCTGCAAATGGATGGCCACCAGAACAGACCTGACTCCTAAAATATATTTGACATCATGGATTATGGCAAGTCACCACTAGCTAAGGATCTTGCAGAAAGATCATTGAGCACAGATAAATCCTGTTCTCTTTTTTTTTTTCACCCCCAGTGAAAAGGGGGTAGTATTAGGCTTGCATGAACAATTTCCCCCATCTGTTTCCACATGCAGAACAAAAATACTTTCCTTTGTCTGATCCAAACCAAGTTTCCTTAAAAAAAAAAATTAAAAGTTCAATTCAAACAAAAATATTTTTTCCCTGTTCTGGGCATCTTTAACCAAAATTAAAGCAAAGGAAGGGAATGACTATGAACCTTAACAAATGTGTTCACTCAAGTGTTCAGAACTAAAACACAGTTCATGACATAACTACAATTATCCCACTTCCCAGATTAGTGCCAGCCAATTCACCTCCAGTTTTTGGCTCAGTGAATGTTTCAATTGTCCCATGCAAAGTAGAAAAGTCAAACCGGGAAATTTCTGAAATGTATTTGTGTGTTAGTCTCATAGAGCCTCACCCTCACATCTAGGATTCCCTTGTAGGTTTGGTAGGTCTCTTTGGATAAGAAAAAAGAATTTTATTTTCTCGGATGATCCTGGGGAAAACACTAATTCCTTCAAATTCCCAGAAAATTCAATGTTAATCTTGAGTTGTTTTGAAAAGATAAAATGAATTACCGAACAAGTCACCAAACCTTTATCTCTTTACTCACTAGACAACAAGATGGCACCAAAGAGGAGAAGTACCCAGGAACTGACATTTGTAGTGCACACTGTCACTCAGATTAATATCATGACCTGTGGGAAAAACAGTAATTTATGCCAGCAGGCATCCAGCTTTGTGTTCAAATAGTAAGACTATTGTAAGGAGTAATTTTTACTCCAAGTAAGTTGCGGCAGGCTTCTTCTGTCCATCACAGTACCATCTACACCTTCTGGTTGGTTTCAGCTATTGCTCCTCTCTCAGGTCACTATATGACCCTTTCCTACCCCTGTAGATCATGGTCACTGATTTCTGCTTTATTTGAACATGTGGGCGTTCATTTTTTCTTAGCACCTGTGATGTGCACAACACCAACCGGCAATGTTAACCACACTGTTATGAAGACTGTGCTTCTGTTCAGCTCAAAGAGGTGTGAACAACTGATTTATCACTTATTACCTCAGAGCTGCAGCCCATTCATCAGAGTTTCTAACCCCTTGGCGACTCGAAAGCTTTGCATGGTCAGGTGCCTGATTTGGTGGGTGATTTGGGCAGGAAGCTACTTAAGCAACTCAGAGAATCTTGCCTTCCACCCTTGTCTGCGAATAAAGACAAACTGGCAATGATTTGGACCTTTTTGTTGACAGATCACGTATCAGTGAAGAACTTCACTATATTACAGTGCAGAGGGATTGCTTTTTTGTTTGTTCAGCCCAAGGCAGGCAACTCTGGACACTTCAGAAGCTGCCAGGAGACTTTGCTGAAGCCCCATCGCACCTGCAATAACTGCAAGGGCTGTTTGAGCATGGGGCTTGCCTTTGGGGCCCACGTGGGAGCAGCACTGCAGCAGGAGGTGATGGCAACATAGCAGCTCCAGGGAAGGAGGCAACACTGGGAGGTCTTTGCCCAGAGAAGGGAGGGCCCTGCGTGGGCAAGATGGCAGAGTGTTATTTACAACACTTTCACACTCCTGGCTTGTGATAGACAAACAAACCTGTGCTTCTCACACGGGGGGAGCATGTGAATGTGCTTGAAAAGAGCATCTGAGGCTTCACGTGCTGCGAGAGGCTGAGAGCAGCTGTCCCCAAGCCTGCTGTGAGCAGAGGGTAAGGCTCCAAACCCCTTCTGGTCACAGAGCAGCAGGTCTTACCCAGCTCCTCCTGACACCTCTGGCTTAAGAGACTTTTTCTAATGACAGAGAAAAAAGATGTTTTTTCAGTGGAAGCTCCTGCATCTCTTTGAAACAACTTCATATTCTCTCTGTTATTTGCTTCCTGTTCCAAGAAGAGGATATTGCTTGAATATCCTCAAGTAATTAGATTTCTTTTTTCCTGACACCACAAAATACACCTCTCTCCTGCCTGGTTGTATACCCAACATTCTGATAAAAAGGGTATATGCTCACTTCTATAAACACTTTTTTTTTCTTTGCTTTTACAGCCTATAATTGCTTTCCAAGGTCCCACTTTGCTGGCTTGTCCTCCTGCCTTTAACTGAAACTGAGCACACTTCATTTTGATAGCCCACTAATCTTCCACTGCAGCACTGTCCACCAAGTCCCAAAGAGACAGTAACACTTCTTGTGGTTTTGCTTTATGCTGAACAAACTTTGCCAAAATTAAATTTCTGCCAAATAACAGAATCTGTATGAAACACAGCTGTTCTTCTAAAGGCAAGGGATTGTCTGGGCTGTTTTCTTTGTTTGTTTTTCATAACATAAATAGCTTTACATGTGGAGGTCTTTTGGTGTGGACTCTGCCTTTTCCATTTTCTGCAGTATCTTTTCTTACAGCATTTTGAACTTCCTTGAGAGAATACCCAACCTTTTCTTAGCAATGAGACACTTTATAGCTTTGAAACTTTATAGCTACCTGTTACACAAAAAGTGTAGCAGAGCAGTTTTTTCTCTCTAGATGTACATTTGAACCTGTCTAGGTCTCTCTTAACCCAAATAAAATCAACATCTCAAGGACATGATCCATGAGCTGCTGTATAGGCTACCAAACTTCTCTTTTTAACCATTAGTTTTGATTCTCTGATGTCTTTTTCTTGGCCTTGAAACATTATACTGCCTGATTTTTCATGAAGGATATCAAGAGGTAGGCAAAAATATGGATTGCCTCCTCAAACAGTTTGCAACCTCCCCTCAGATCTCCCAGATTTTCCATCTTTGTGCAAATGTAATACTTTTCAGATTTCTTGTACATGGTTTCATAACTGAGTTTTACTGTTTGAGTTGAAACTATTTAATACATCTAGTGCTTCAAACCCAGCTATTGTCAGAAAATAAAGATCTATTCTGATTGCCTTCCGTTTCTGGCATCCATTCCTTGCAGCAAGAAAGTTCTGTTTAAATTCTTTCCAACTGTCTCCCATAATTCCAGAAAAAAAAGAATAATTGTCTCAGATGAGGCTTTTAATGGTGCCATTTTTCCATTTGGGGAATTTTAAAATTTCACTTAACTCCTAGTACTATTGTAACTCAGCTGTCATTTAATATCTAACACAAATCTGCTTCATTGAGTCTCTGTTTAGGACTGCATACCCTGAGCTGCTGCACAAGAAAAGTGACCTAATTGTTTCAGGTGGCTGGGCCAGAGCTTCTTAATTCACTAAAAAAAATCAGGGCTAGAAGGCAGCAGAATGAATGGCAGAACACTCTGCCATTCCCCCTCTCCTGTCCACATTTTGAGTCACCCAAAACAAATGCACTGAGCCCTAATACTTGAAATTTTGTGCTCTGATTGAAACACCTTTAAAGAACCTTTTGTTCTTTTGGAAAAGATTTGCAGAAAAACAAAGTGAGTGGTTGTTAAACTCCTCCAGGTGCCCCTTCCCCCTGCAGTCTCATCATGGAAGCCTAAAACTAGATGCCTAAGTATTTATAGAAAATGCAGGAATAAATGGACCACGACTTTTCAAGAGTTCCTGGCGGTCCTTGGCTCACCCTGGTGCAGTGTGAATGCCATGATCAGCTCTGCAGTGCAGGTCTCAGGCTGCATCCCAGAGCTGGGGATGGTGCAGCCTGGAGTGTCCTGCACAATCTCATCCCTTGGATATGGAGATCACAGCACACCCCAGCTCCCTCCTGCCTGGGCACATAAGAAGGGACCACACACACATTCTCTAAAAGTGCAGCTTGGGCAGGGGTCTGGGCACACAAAGCAGGGCAAAATATGCTGAGGAGCCCACCTGCCTCAGCTTTGACAGAAATGCTGAGTTCAAGCACTGCCAGCAGCCTTGAAAGCCAAAGAGTCTCTTGAAAATCCACAGAAGAATTTAGCACCCCAACTTCCAAGCATTTGATCTTTAATAACCTTGATATTTTCCCAGTAGGCCTCTCCCCTGCTTCCAGAAGGTGACAGCTGTCACCTCCCTTGAGCACAGTCCTCCACAGGATCTGTAGCCAGCCCTTTGCACACAATCTCGTTTTTGGTGGGTTTTTTGGGAGTGCTTGTCTCAGAGCACATTTGCCTGCTTAACTGTCTTTGCTATTCTCTAATATCAAAGGAAATGAGTGTTTGAGGGGAGGGAGAAGGATGAAGATGGAGGAGGAGAAAGGAAGGAGACAAATAAAATGAAGGTGAATAATCAAGGCTGCCTTTCCTGATATGAGATGTTCTGTAGGAAAGTTTTAGGTGGGTAGGCCTGTAGATACACTACAACATACCAGCAAAAGAACTAGAGTCCAGTGAAGAAAAGGATCATCAGCTATGACATTTCTCAGACAAAACTCTACTTTAAAGAGGTTATACTCATCCACTTCACACCAAGTTCACCCCATGAAAGAAAGCCAGAAGGCATCAGCTGGCATATATGTATTGTTACCTAACTGGAAAACCTTTGGATGTGTTTTCTGCTGAAGCTGGAGCGTGCAAGTCCAGAGGGAAATCATCCACCCAAATTTAAGATGCTCAAAGCTTTTTCAAAATGTGTAGATTTTTACAGTTATTTTATATCTTTCCATTACCAGAGGGATACCATTGCCTCATCTTTGTGTAAGAGGTGGAAGATAGAGAAAAGAGAGAATTAAAACCCTGTCTCAATTGAGATGTCTGGTAGGACATTTGCAGTTACCATTAAAGGACATAACATCTCTACCTTTAAGTCAGTTCATTAAGCAATTCAAATTCCCCAGTGTATCAACTGTTTAATACTGCAAGCAATTACACTGGCCTTTCCATTATCTCTGAGCTCTATTTCTTTCAGCAATATAATTATTGAAGGCAAGATTTTCTTCACTTGCACATTTTCAAATCAAGAGATAAACTTTTTTTTTTTTAATCCCTAGTCATCCTTGCTGGCTCTGCTTTGTAAACTTTAATGGGATATGGCATATCAGGCTACTGGAGAAATTGCTTACAGGGACAATCTCTAAAAAAATCTAACTTTCTGAAAGGCAGATCTGGTTACAGGGCACGAAGAACAACACGGTGTGTGCCTGTAATGAAAGTAAATCAGCAATCAAGAGGAAACTCAGCTCAGGTCTGTCTGAACCACAGGTGCAGAGACTCACATGGCATCAGCTTGTGCAGCCCAGAATTATATTTCAGCTGTTAGAAGAGATTCCACAGGATCACTTGTCATCTCCTGCATGACAAATTGAGCTGTCTCCCCATACAGGACTGTATCTCATCATTCTAAAGAGGCCTTGATTTGGATATAAGCTCCAAGTCACAGGTAAATTTGTGCTTGGTACTTCTGTAGCCAGAGCACTCCATGAACACCACCAAAGTGTGCCACAGAAGATGCAGCTTTGCTGTTGCAGTGATGCATAAAGGGATATCCTGGTTTTGGAGATGTCCATGGAAGGTCTAAGAAACTCCTGACATTGGGGTCTTCTGCACATCAGTCATGACAAGCCTGTACCTCTTATGATACCTGCGTTGTCTCAGCCAAGAAAAAGTAACTGAGAGAACCTAGTAAGGGAGAGAAGCCACATCAACAGACTTCCTACCATTTAAATAAAAGGAGGAAAAAACACTACCATATGCTATATGGCTTTTGGATTTCTGCAGATGGTACCTTCTGTTGCACAGTTGAATTAAAAAAAATAGATTTTACTCAATTTTTACACAGGTCTTACAAAATTTGCACACATCTCTTGTGTGCAAAGTAGGAGAAGGTATGTTTACTCCTCTTTTTCATTTCCCACACTTGCCTCGCATGCCTACAGCTGCATGTTGTATTTTATTCTCTGTCATGGTGAGACAGCACAATGCTGTGGGGCAGCCTCTGGATTTATATATGGCTCTTAAGTCTTTTTCTGCAAGCAGCTTCCAATGATTCTTGCTCTGGGAGAGTTTTCTGCACAGGCTGCAAATCTCAGCTACCTTTCCTTCTCCACATGGCTCTGAGTTTGCTAACAATCACATTTAAGACCATTTGGTGCCAGCAGCTAACTTCCAGGGCTGCTCAGTGAGTGTGCTGTATCAATGTGGGATGAGTGGGTGGAATGTTTTCTACTGTTTCACTTTTTAGGGGAAAATAGAACTAATCTGGTGGTTTTAACAGTTGTGCTGTCACTGGTACGGACACAGTGATGATGAATAAATTGTTCAGTCTTGACAAGACCTTCATCAGCAATAGCAAGATTGCTCATTAGATTTCACAACATACACACTTCAACTACATTCTGTGCATCTGTGGTACTGTCAACTGATTAGGACATTTCTTAAATACACACACACATCTTCTTTGACTTCAAGCTTTGATGTTTGTGGCTTAGTTTATAAACAAACAGGAGCCTGAATCTTGCCGTTTTACTTCACTGCTAATGCATATACTCTGTACTCTGGCTGGAACTTAGTGTGTTGGTGGGAATTGCTCCATTAAGAACCAAAACAGAATAATCAGAAAACGTTTTTTTTGCAAGAGGCTGAGCAAAATCAATTTTACTTTTAGTTTATTATTTCCAAACTATGATGGGTATTTGTTTGCATGCCAAATGTTTCTGTAAATCACCTGTATTACGATGTACTAAAGCACTGACAATTTGATAGTTTGAATTAAAGGAGTTACATAACTAACCCAACGTCTCTGTGTCACTCCACAGTGCATTACATTAATTGGCAAAAAATATATATTTTGTCCTTCCAGTACTGACAGGTCCCTTCACATGTGCAAAGGCAGCAAGTGTTCAGGGCTAACTGTGGGTGGACAAAGAAATGTGCAATTTTACAAACGCTTTCAGTGTGGGCCTTGGAATTACCTTCTCAAAGGACAGAACAAACATGAGAGGCATGAGATCTTCCTTAACACTGAAATATTTCTCAAAAAAAAAGTTTCAAGGATGTTGTCCAGAGGAGCAGCAGAATATCTATTCTTCAGGAAATAATAATAAAGCATATTCTGTGATCCCATGGGTGCTTTTACCAGGAAAAAACCAGCTCTGAATGACTTTCATCTTCTCCTGGGATTCAGTTCACCTAATGTCTTTAAGTCAGTTACTAACACATGGCATAAATGCCACTATACTTTATAAGAGAGTTATTTTTCCTGAAGTTTCTGGAAAGGTTTTTTGCTCTCTTTCTGACATAAAAAAGAATTGAATCAGCTGTTATCCCTGTTGTCTAACCAAGACTAGCAGAGCTGTTTATTTCAAAAGATCACAGGATGATGAATCATGACGAGATGAGAGGCCTGTGTTCAGAAGCTGCAGATTAATTTGCAATAATTTGATCACTTGAGCTCACTTCCTAAAGCATTGATCATAAAACACCACAATAGTGACACCATGCAAGTATACTTATTTTTCTCACTCTGAGATACACAAGGAAAACCTTTTTCAGCAAATCAGGCACTGCATTGGAACACCATAATGGCAATTCTGGTTCAACAGCTAATGAAAAATTATTCATAAAGAGTTATTATTATACAGATACTGGATTGCAGCCCTGTGGAAAGCATCTATTTTGTTGATGAATTGGGTTAAAGTTTCACTTTTTTTTTTTTTTTTTTGCCAAATGCTATTGCAAGAAAGCTTTCTCATAGTTTTGCTGGTCAGGAACTATTGGCACCAAATGATCCTCTGATCCTATTACAAATAATTGTCTGGGAACATCTTAATCCGCTCTGAATGGACAAAATTTTCCTTATCTTACCAGTGGCATACTGATACTGAATAATAAAAATCAACTTAAATAGTTACAAAGTATTTTTAAGAAGTGTTCAAATTATAAAAAACAATGTGTTTTTTCTGGAGTATTCTACCACTCTTGTTTCATAGTTGTGTTTGATTGATTTGTTACCATTCTCCCTGAGCTAGTGAGAGTTAAATAAAATTGCTAAGAGATTCACAACCTCTAAACTGTATTTACAATTTTCCCATGACAAAGAAACCCTCACTGTCCTCCTGGACATAAATTTTGCACAGTTCTGTCCTGGCTCAAATGTAATGAAGCCATCAGGGTCTTCCTGACTGTAACTAAGTTACAAGAAGAAAAGCCTCCATTCTCTGTAAACACAGACCATTTAGCAGGAGAATAAGACAGTCTAATCCATGGCAATTTAGCTATCTTAAATATAGCTGTTTTATCATATTTTTAAAAATTCAATAGTAAAAGAAAATCCCAGAGAGTACTAAATCATTCTCAACTTCCTCAGAATTCACTAAAAAGAGCCTTTTTAGCTGTACTGCCTTGTTTCAGAAAGAACCAAGAGTATTGGCATGATAAATTGCTATTGCCTTCATGTCACCCCACACTTAATTTTCCCAAATTGATTTATCTTGAGAAGCAGCAACAATTACCCGAACACAATGTTTCCTGTATTGTTATGGATTGTCAAGGCATGTTGGAGAGTGATGTGCCCCACTGCTGCACTATATTAATTTTTTTTTCTTTTACTAACCTGTTTCATCAATATTACTACTTGTAGGTAACTTTTTGGCAACAGGGATCTTTAGACTACACAGCAGTCTGAATACATTTCAAACCTTTCCAACCTGTCGAGCTGTACAATAACTGACAAGACTTACATAATTTCATTTATTAGGCAAGGAGATGGCTTCCAAGTAATTTATCTAGCTGAACCAGAAAATTCACTTTCCTAAATTTCTGAACATGTAGAGGCTTATTGCAATATCCCTTTCTGATGGCAGTTATAAGTATTCATTCACCTCACTCTTTTTCATAAAATTGCACAAAATTCTCTGTTGATAGGACTGGAGTTGGAATAAGTCAGTAATATATGGGGAGTGATGATTAATTTTCATCTCATTTAGTATATTTTACTTTCCTCCTGTGGGGTCAGTGTCTCTCTGACTGGAAGTGTGTCATGCAGTTTTATTCCAGTTGCACACTTCACATCACACAAATATCTCAGTGATCTTACCGTGCATCATTGGAGAAGACCAAAGAAGAGACTTGGGTCACTCACAAGGCCACCTGGGTTCACTTAGTATTAAGAAATGAGTCCTTAACAGACACTGTGTGTGTAGGGGGAAGGGAGTGACATCATTATAATATAATACAATACCATATGGTTTATCAGCAGGTCAGGCTTTATCCTCTGATCACCCCAGTCAGGATTCAACAACATGATTTTTTTAAATTTCAGACTGATCATATCAGTGAGGAATCAAGACTCTCTTGAGTTTAATACATTAGAAAGCAGAACTCATTCTGAATGCATAGAATAAGCATAAACTTAAGATTATATCCATGCAAACTCTATATCCTGATTAGTTAAGATAGCTTAGCAGTGAATATTTACAGATGAGACACCTTCTCTCCCCATTTAAGTACATCAGGACTGTCCTTCTGATTGCAATATTAAATCTCATTGAATTGCAATATTAAATCTCATTTTTCTTAGGTAATCCAGCACCAGAATAACAAAACAAGAAACTCTCTTTGATTCTTGATGCTCTATTAATGGAAAATAAACTCAGATTTAGCAACTTTTACTTATGTGCAATTTGCTATAGTGATTGCAATTTGCTGTTCATTTCAGTTTCCTTTAAATTATTCTAAAGAACTACTTGATGGCAGTCAGTTTTGCCCAGTTGTGGCATGGCACAGCTGGAGCAGACACTCGCTGTGGGAATCTCAAATTTTCCTCCTCCAGAAATACAAAGGAATTCAACAAGATCTTCAGCTAAGATTCTTTTAAAAAGTTACCTGCCATAATGGAACTCAAATGATCATGTAACAGGCAAAGGAGAAGAAAGGGGTCACCAAAAAAGTCCTCTTGGAATGTGCACTGGGATATGTCCTACTCATCATATACAGAAATGATCAGGAAAAAACCATATCATGTAATGACAGACTTTTCTGAGAAGCATATATTAATCAGATTATTAAAGATAAAGATTGACAACAAAGATCTGCCAAAATACTGAACAGAAGTGTTGTAAAAAGGCAGAGGGAGTACAGTGTAGGTAAAGCACCCTCCATGAGGAAAACCAACAACTTTACACACACTAAGTAGTTTTGACAATCACTCCTTTGAAGCAAGGGCTTAGCATCATAAGAGAAGTGCGGAAACGAGTTCATTGCTCATCAGTGGCCAGAAAGTAAATTTAATGGCATGACCAATTAGGAAAGGAATCGGGACCAAAGGGGATCATTGTTAATGCACCTGTACACATCTATGATGTGCCCACATTTTGCATATTGCATCTGTTCTGATGTGTCACCATCCTCACCCCAAGCTATCCCCAGTCATGCAACAGAACTGTGAAAGCTAGAGAGAGACATCAGACCCTGCAGGTAAAATAGGAAGTGAGGAATGACTTGGATACAAAAGCAAACAAGAGTGACATTAAAAAAAACCCAAACAGTAGTCCTTTCAGTAAGGCATAGATGATCTGTGGAACTCCTTGCCAAAGGATGTTATGAGCACCAGAAGTTTACCTAAATGCAAAAAGTGACTGAACACATGCATGAGAAATAATCTAATCAGTATGACCATATCTAAAAGCACCACCTCTGTCTGAGAAGGTCCCTGAGCAGTAATGGGGCTAGCTGGCCATCTGGTTTGTCAGGTCAGATGTTCTTCTGGCACAATCCCATTTGCAGATTACATCAAAATACATGATCATTTTTATGTTGAGATACTTACACTCTGACCCACAAGATTAAAACATCCCACACACCCCACCTGTGACACATTCCCTTTCTGTGACATTATTTTCATTTGCTGCCTTGCAGGTGCCACTTCCTGCCCTTCAGAGACAAACCAAGCTACTTCTCAAGCAGGGGGTTTAAACAGAAAAGGAGATAATATTGCCTCAAACCCAGCTTCCTCTGCCACCCTGAATCCTCCTTCCAAGAAGCAGTCAGCATGCAAAGGAAAGACACACAACCCCTCTTGCTCGATCCCCGATTGCCAGTGTCAAAAGATGTCAGGACTTTTATCAAAACCCAAAGCCAGGGATCTTTTTCCACACAGTAGCAAAGCTCCTGTGAAGATCACCTAGCCTATTTCATTCAATGCCTCTCAATCTCTGGAACCGCTTTAGTGAGCAAAGCAATTTTAAAGCCAACTCCTTCCTCTTGGGACAGCATGCAGGCATCTGGCAAATCTCTCTGCCTTTCTCTAGGGCAAGGGGACTTTACACAGTCAATGCTACATGGATTTCTTAAATCTGCCCACTCACAGTCTACTTCCTAGGCCTTGCTGGATGAGAATTCTCTGCTAGCTCAGCTAACAACATTAGCCCTTCACAGTTTAGTGTCTGTTAACAGCATCACCTTTTGTGCTGTAGGCAGTTCTTACTGCCTCCCCCAGTGAGTACAATATTGAATATGTTAAGTTGCTTCAAGACAGTTCAGGCTGTCCAGGCTTATGTAATCATTATTATTTAAATCATCATTTTCAACAGTAGGTCTTTTTCTTAAAGGCTAAAATCTAGTCATGAATATGAGTAACAATAATCTTTAACAGAGCACTTCAAAATCAGGCAATGCATTTGTGTGCACTTCGGTGGTTTGAACTCAGTGCAGAGGCTCTGGCTTACCAATGACAAACACAAACCACTTCAGTTACTGATACTACATGAGCAGCCTCATCAGGGACACAACCAGCCCTTCCTTGCCCCAGACCCCTCTGTCCTTGAGGGAATTCAAACCTTGCAGTTATTTCTAGACATTAAGGATTGAAAATGTTCAAAATGATAGTTTTTAATTTGGCAAAGTGAGAGAGATGTTCTTAGATTGACATGAAAAGAAAAAATGCCTTTGTTTTATTAGCTGAGCTTAGGAAGTGCCCCTTGCTTTCTCCTTGCCACACCACAGCACCATTCACCACTGGGGAATGGCAGTGGCACTCAGAGCACTCATGCTGCTGGAGGAGAGGGCACTCTGCCAGATAAATTTTCATATCCTCCACATGGCTGTTCTGCAGCATACAGAAAATAATTTCAGAGCATCCTAGGGAGAGTGGCTACTCTGAAGATGCTGAAAGATGCACTTTATTGCAGTAGAGAGACATTACTGCCAGCAAGAAAATTCTGTACATACCCAGAATAAAAGAGAAGCCATTAGAATAGAAGAGAAGAGAAGCTTTTGTCTCAAATAGACCGTTAAAAAAAAAAAGAAAAAAAGCATCCTGTGTCATTACTGGCAGTTGGGAGTACACAGTCAAAAAGCCAATACTGCTTGCTGGAAAAGGCCAAGGTGACAGGTTAAATCCACATCTATCTGAAGTATCTTTGAAATTAAGAAATGGATTTCTATTTAAATTATGAATATTCTTTTCATGGGCATAATATAATAATAAAAATACTTAACATGACCTCACAAAATGATTGCATCTGATGTGCTTTCTCATGCAAGTCAGACCAGGGCCTAGTTATGCACTGGTGTCTTGCATCAGCACATCACAGTGTGACAAGGGCAGATCACTGCCCACAAGGACTCTGTCATGTCTCCTGGTGAAAAGGAGCCATAAAACTCGTCTAAAAGACACTTCATTGCATTCCTTCACAGGCAGGGAATTACAGCTGTTTCAAACATGCTCCTGCATCCCAAAGAAGAAATATTCCGAACAGTAATAAATGACTGAAGGGTTATTTCAAGCCAGCATAATTAATTAGCTAAGAGGCTGAACACATCCCCAGCTGGCCCTAGGAGGTAGAGGAAGGATATAAAGGTGGTGTTCCCACTTGCACAGTTAGTCCTCAGTGTAATCTTGTCATTGGGTTGCAAGGCAGTGCTCATAGGAGTGGTGTAGGAGATAAAACTGACAGGTGGAGAGGGAGAGGAAATCACACATGACTTCTGAAGCCAGCAGCTGCTCTGCCTGTAAATCTGCACCTTGATATGCTGCTGTTTAGTATGCTGTGGCTGGATAAGCACTTCTGGGACATAGGTGAGGCCAGCATCAAGCCTGGGACTGTGCCAAGGTTAGTGTGGCACACTGTGACAAGTAAGACTACTGTGCCTAGACTTTTTGAGGATTTCTTTTTTTTTTTCCTGTAGGTGAATAGCTGCTCTGGGAAACAGAAACCAAATCCTCATTAAATCTCCAGGCACTTTTGCTGACAGCAGCTCCCATTTAACTCTCAATCCTCTTTCCCCTATTCTGATACCCTCAGGCTACCCTTAAGAGATGACTGTTTCATTGCTCTCCAGCGACAGGCCCTCAATCCCACAGCTGTCACCAGCTGGTGGAGCAGCTCCACCTCTGTCAAATCGCACACTCCACCCTGCAGGTTACAAAACTCTGTCTGAAGGAGCCTGTGAGAGCTCCCTCCTTCCACTGAGAGGAACAGCTCCAAGGTTTCTGCTGAGGGCACTGCTAGTGTCTTGCCTAAAGCTTTTTGCATCTATAAGATATGACCCCTGTGGAAGGTAGGTCTGATGAGGTTTTGGCCTTTCCTCTCCCTGAACAAAAAGATGCCCAAAATTAATTCAAGCAACAAGACAGGACATGGGGATCTGTTGTGGTGCTGTGGGTACCAGGACAAGGTGAGAGATGAGAATCTGACTCTAAGTTCTCAGAGGGCTGATTTATTATTTTATGATATTATATTATAAGAAATTATATACTAAAACTATATTAAACTACAGAGGAAAGATACAGACAGAAGGCTGGAAAAGAATGAATAATATAAACCTGTGACAGACCAGAGAGTCCAACAGAGCTGGACTGGGATTGGTCATTAAGCAAAAACAATTCACATGGAACTGATCAAAGATGCACCTGTTGGTAAACAACCTCCAGACCACATTCCAAGCAATCAGATAATTATTGTTTACATTTCTTTTCTGAGGCTTCTCAGCTTCTTGGGAGAAGAATCCTGGCGAAAGGATTTTTCAGAAAATATCGTGGTGACAGAGATCTAATGATACATAAAGGATGAAGAGCAAACAAGCACAAAGATAATTATCCAGATTCTAGCCCCCTCTCTTCATTCTCTGTTAAAGCAACAAGCCAGATGTGGTTGTGCAAAAAAAAAACCCCACAGCCAGACGGCTCTTCTGCAGCACACACAATTTTCCCCTTCTCATATAAAACTACTGGCAAATATTTTTGCTCGACATTAATCTTTCTCCATGACCCAATTTCTACCTCCTCCACAATTTAGGATATTTTGGCAGATGCCTGTAATTTTTATGAATTAAAGTAAATGTCAGAAGGAAAGCTGCTCCTCCCATTCCTCTCAAAGAGCTGGAAATAAAACCCCATTTCTAAGTTATAAAGCACAACTCTCCATTTTGGAAAATTGCTAGAACAAGTTTGCTTAGCAGCTCCACATTAAAAAATGTTTCCATAAGAGTTTCTGAATTCCCTCAAACTAAATCAAAGACCAACACAAGCTATATCCCAATATCATTTTTGCAAATACTTTTTCCCATAGCAGAGTCAGTCTGCACATTTATTTTAACACCAGTGCCTTAATATTTTATACCTTTTCAGATAGATTTGTAACCATATGATTCTTGAAACAGAATTTTTAAAGCCAAGCTGGTTGCAAGCTGAACTAACTGTATTGCATTGATCCCAAATCTCAAGAAGGATAAGGAATGAAAGCTGTTTCATGGTTGGAGGTGCACAACTACAGAAGCAGGTGTAACTTCACACCCATTCTTAGGAGTCTCATAGAGTAGAGATGGACCCTCTCTTATCAGCCCACTTTTTCTAGTTTTTCTCCAAGTCAGTAATTGCCCCACAAAACGCAAGGAAAATGGCTTTCCCTGACTGGACAAGATGATTGTACACCATAAATCTTTGTCCCTTACAGGCAGCAGTTTAGTCACTATGAGTACTTTCTAAGATCCATAGCAGTCCCCCTCTGTTGCCCAAAAATTATTCCCATGGTTTGACTTCAGCTCCTTTTTATTATGAGGAATAAAAGACTTAGCAATGGGGAAAAGAGATGTTAAAATACATAAATGTTTCCCCAGACAGTATGATGGGACAGAAGGGACCAAACCAACCAAATATTTACAGCTCTGCAAGTTACTTGGGTTTTTTTTTTCCCTTCTGTCCTTAACATAGTAAACCTTATAAGCAGCCCTTGATTTGAAGCTCTTAGAGGAACTGACCAGTTTGGAGTCCCTCAAGACACTATAGCGGGACAAATTATTAGAGCAATGGCATATCCTTTTTTCTACATAACTGTAGAGCACACAACTTGTAAATACTTTCAAAGAACAGAGATCCCGTTTTGAAATATAACATTTTGAAATTCTCATTTAATAGTGTTTGGGCTACAACTTCTGAAAAAAAACCCAGTGAGTCTGCAATACTAGATGAACACTTCTAGTCTCAAGATTAATTATGTTAATGGTCTAAACAAAACTAATCTCCTCTAACCCAGACAAATTAGAGTTTCTGTGTGGCTCATTAATCCCTGCTTCTTCATCTGAAGAGGCCACATTGCAGTACCAATATATGCAAAAGAACATCATGCTAGGACTATCTCAGATTGGAAATGCTGAAAACAGTAGAAGCATTACCCTGTTTGATCTAGACATCTATGGTAGCATTTTGTGCTTTTTCCACCTTTCATTTATCCATGACTCCCCCCTGCCAGTTTAAAGAAGCCTGGAGTATACCACCAAATGCTGTGATCTACTGCAATCCCATTGAGAATAGAAACAGAAATTTAATGAAAAGCTATGTACTGCATATTTCATCAGAGAAAGCTGCTGCCAGCATGACAAAGGAGGAAGGAACCAGCATCTGTAAATCTAACGACCCTGCCACTGACATTCATTCATTAATGACAGTTAAGGATCATATTGCTGATGGACCTTCATGTATGGTTTCAGTGAAAGAAGACAACTGAAGAAACTTTTTTCTTAACCCCTTTCAGTCTTTCTTTGGAGGTTGTACTGTCCTGTCCCTGCCAGCTCACCGAGTTACAGCTCCTTGAGTGAAGAAGCAGCCCAGCACTGAGCTTGGGCTCACCTCCAGCCAGCTGCTGCCTACATTGTGCCTGTGTACACCAAGAATGTGACTGGCTGTCAGGGTTTGACACTGGCACAATGCCAGTGCCCCCATGAAAATACCTTCTCCCTGGTTTCTGCTGTGAGATGTGACCAGGAATAAGCAAAGCAGGCTCCTACTTAGGGAAAAAGAAAACAAAACTTTATTAACTACACTACAACTACAAAGAAAAAGGAACACACATACACAGGGAAAATGAAAACTTCACAAATGCATTTCCTCCTCCCCCCACCAAATTTCCAGCTCAATACATTTGTTCCTCAAATCACCAACTCTCAGTCCTGCACCACCCTTCAAACAATCAATCCTCAATTCATCAAGAGGAGAGGAGTCCTTCTTGTGCCATGGGCTTCCCCTGGAAACACAGCTGAAGCCTCCTGTGTTTCCGTGTCACTCGTGGCACCGCCCGGAGTACATCTGCCGTCGTGACTTCTTCCTTTTCATGTCCAGTGCTCTCACCACTGAACACGGACCAGAACTGCTTCTAGGGTTGTCTTTTAAGGATGCTCTGTCCCGATCCAAAAAAGGCACAGTCTCTCCTTTGGGACACCTGTCCCCACAATCTCTCCTTTGGGACACCTGTCCCCCCCATATTTTTTTCACCCCCTGGAGCCGAGGGGCATCAACACTGAACCCTCTTGGCTCTGAGGCCATTGCCTCCCCCTAGAATGCAGTCTCTGTATCACAAGGAACATGGGTCTGTCCATGGCTATACAAAAAGAGTCCAGCAAAAGCTACTCCATCATCTCTTCCCACTAGGATTCTTCTCTACTCTTCTACTATCTCTCGCTTGCCCAGACCTCTCTCACACTGGCCCATTTTCTTCCTCATCTTCCACTCTATCTTCTAGGAAAGGTCAATGTTCTGTAAAGTTCTCATTTTCCAAAAAGGGGTTAAAAGCTCCTACAAGTGGCCGGCTGAACCCCCCCCTCTTCTCCGTCCCAGCCGTGCTGCCGGCACAGGCCCATGTTTATCAAGCTTCAAGGTCACAGTCTCAGGCAGCAGCTCTTTCTCTCTCTCTCTCTGTCTCTCAGGGGGGGCTGCCCGATGCCTCCCGGTGTCTCTCTCTCTCTTTCTCTCTTCCACCCTTCCACCCCGGGGCTCAGGCCTACCTCTCCCGGCCACATGGCTTTCCCCTCCCCCTGCCCAGCCAGCAGCTGGGCCAGGGGAGAGACCCGAACTCTTTCCCGCCGGAAACCCAAGAGGACCCTCCCAGGGGAGAGCTCTGCTTTTAACCCCGTGTTCTCAGAGGCGTGTCCATGTCTCAATGGCCAGGTTAAATGCCAATATTAAAGCCTGAATATCCATTGGCCAAAAACACAGCATCCCAAAAAACACATTTCCTGTCAAACCACCACACTGGCTTATGCTCCTCAGCTGTCAGTACCAAAGCAAAAAGCACAGGACCTCTCAAGGTGCTGCTGGGATGTGCAAAAGTCACAGTATAATGAAGTTACAATTGTGGTAATTCTCAATTTAAAGTGACTTTACTCTTCTCTCAAGGTATTTGATCCCTGAGGCCTGAAATCCTGAGTGTGGGTGCAAGTGTGCAAATCAATTGTTACTGTCAGATATTATATTGATTCCTGTGTGCAGTGCCTGTGAGCAGCAAAAGCAAAAATGCCAATTTTAATTACTAAGCAAAACAGAAGATTTCTTTGTGATTAGATGGAAAGAGGAAGAGATCACCACTAGCTACATTCTGAGGAAGAAAAAAAAAAATCTAATGTCCTTTGCAAAGAGGTATAGAAACCTATAGATTTCTACACTAGATACATCCAGCTACATTATTAGTTTTTCCACATTGTTGCAATAAATTATAAATATACAGATAAAGACATAAAAAATATATAGACATACACACACAATTATGCCTTAACATACCCATCTGAATGAATTCAGACCAGAGAGAGAAGTGTAACAGAGTGATTTTTCCCTTGAACTCCCCAGTACTACGAAAATTTTGGTGAATCAACACATTCTTTTGATGCCCTCCATCATCTCTGTGCCATCACTGACATCACTGAATTTAGCCTGACAAAGCACTTCCATGTGGGAAGTTATCTCATTGTATACCCTGGAGATGAGTGGAGCTGAAAGAATAGGTCCAAGAACAACACAGCTGGGTGTCCTTTGGTAAAGAGGAGAACCATGGCTAAAATCTCCAGGCCTCTGATGTCACCCTCTCTCAAAGGGCAACCCACACTAGAAGAATCACATCTCCTGGCAAAGAACTGCAGAAAAATTTCTTTTTTTTCTATTGTGTTTTGGCCACTTCTCCCACTGACATTTTTACAGCCCTAGCTGTGCCAACAATGATCTCCCTTTACGAGCTGTCTTTCCCAATGTCTGGCCTCAAAGGCCTGTGCTGCACCGTGCAACACGCTGGCTGCTGCAGTGAGCCATCAGCAAACCGCCACCCTGACAACGCAGTGACAACGCCATCCCCGGGGAAGGGACAGCAGCAGTACAGACTGCAACAAAGCCTCCCTGCCTCGGGCCCAGCAGGCACTGCTCTCACTGATAGGTGCAGATGGGGCTCAGGGCTGTTCAGCTCCCTGCTCCTCTGGGCCTGCAGCTGGGACGCCACTGCCGCCCGTGCAGGCCTGGCTTCCACAGAGGTGACAGCGACTGGGACACCACAGACACTGCAGCCAGTGCAGGCCTGTCTCCCACAGAGGTGACAGCGAGCGGTACACCACGTAGCTGAGCCTCCGTACTCTCCTCACAGATATTTCCTGCCTGTGGCTTAATCTACCTGGGGCACGCCTCTGTGGGCTGCAGCTGGGCTTCCTGCCACTGCCTAGAGAAACCTCAGCTGTGTTACAGTGGACACATTGACACTGTGCGAGGTGGTCATGCTGGAGTCACTGTGACTGACTGAGCACAGCCCACCAGGAGCATGGGCAAGGAGCAAAACACAGACACTGCACTGGGGATGGCCTCTTGTTTCTTGACATGGGGACACCTGCAGTCCCTGGCCTTGGCTCACATTCATACCACAATACCATTCCTGCATCTAAACTGTAGTAGTGGTGTGAGTGGGCTAAGCAGCAAGATCCAAGGAAGGCTGCAGGGCATTATGCAGGGAAGAAGACCCACTTAATTTCATGTTTTCTCCTCTGCCGGAAGGGTAGGTAGGGAAAGCAAGAGAAAAGCAGGCTGGATATGCTTCAGCTCTTATTAAGAGAAAGAATACTCCAGGCTGCTTTCAGCAGCTTCTGATTCAGCTCAGAGCACAGCTGCAGGGGACACAAAGCAATGCTGTGAAGGGCAACATCTGAGGCACAAGAGATACAGAATACAATCTGCACATCCTCATACTTTCTCTTACTCTACACTCCCCCCAGGCTTCTTTCTCCAGTTTAGCCAATAGATTCCTGGCAAGAAGATGGTGCATGAGAGGAAAAGGAGAATTTCTTTTTTCCCTGCAGTGTGGCTTCCTTTTAAAAAATAACATTGTTTTTTTGATCTAGCAACACCAAGAAGATAACCTGTTAATAACACACATAGGAAAAAACATTATTTTCATGCCATTTCAGACCCTTATGCTGTTCCTTGTACCATTGTACAGTTGGTGAAGAATCATTGTACAGAGTTGAAGTTATTTCTGAAATTGTTAAAGCAAAAGGAACATTTTCCTGAATCCACTTTGCAGAAATATTATGTGCAGGAAATTAGTTTAGAGATCTACAGAAATCTGCAATTAGACGTTAATTTTTCCATTGAATGTAAAACTGGGCTAAGGTTGTTTACAAACTCCACTACTTCTTGGGCAGAGCACTGCAGTCCCCTGTAGAGGGAGAAGGGCTCAGCAAGAGCTCCCCAAATCCACAGAGAGTACTAGGAGAACACATAACCACTTTGGACCCAAGTGCTCAGCTACTGGAACATAATCTGTCTGCAAGAGTGCAGCTTGAACAACTGCCAGCTCTGTAAACCAAGAGACAGGACTTGGGAACATCACTCCCTTTTCCATAGCTCAGCACCACCAGCCTAAGGAACAATTTTTGGATAGGATATTGAGAGAGGGAGGCTTTGCTGCTTTCCAGAGTTTGCTCTGTGGAAATCTAAGCCGGTGAGGATGAGAAAAGTTAGGTAAGTGCCAGAGGATTTGAAAAATTTTGCCTTTAAGGTCTGCAGTCAGTATTACAAAAATTTGAAGAAGCCTTGGCAAATGCTTAAAAAACCCCATTTCCTAAGTTGATCTGAAGTCATGCTTCATGCCAGCATATCATCAAGGATTCTTGCAAAACTGAACTTCTAGGCCAAGTCACTTTTCTGATAGAGCCTGAGAAAGAAGTATTTGCAAAAAGCAAACAGCACAGTTGATATTAGGGTTTCCTTTCATCAAAACAGCTTTCAATTGCCAGAAATATGGTTTATTGGCCACATATCATACAAACAAACAATCAAGAGAATGGACTTTGTTACTGAGGGGATTTAGAAGGCTTCAAAACTGGATGCAAAGCTAGTTAAAATCATTACCACATAGGCATCGCCAATTCTCCATGCTGCATGCACGTGTACACTTGCAGTTGTGCAGTCATAAGGGCCAACTGGCTGAAAGTATAAGACAGTATTCCACTTATGCAGGAATGTTTACTTCAGAGGCACAATATGTTCTCCTGACAAGGAGGGATTATACTACACATGATTAGGAGTATTTCATTGCAGCTCTCACAAAAATTGGTCTCTGACAACACCAGGGTTGTTTAATAGCACTTGACATATTAGAAGCACATACAGTATTAGCAAGAGTGTAACAGTCTTTGCTAAATCATCTGTGTAGCTTTATCAATGAGCAAACACTGCAGATGCACCCAAATCTTTATACGACACGCATCACATATGTGAGCAAGAATAATATTTTCAAATCCTCGCTCAGCTGTGACATTTTCTTGTAAGATGGACATGCCTAATATTGTTGGAAAACACTTCTGCCAAGGGAAAAGGCTCCTTCTCTGATAAGCTTGAGTTTTAATGGGATGAACAATCCTCATTCATAGCATAGTGCACACTTGTCCCCATCTATATTGGTTTAACTGTTAGACATTAGGCAGTACTTTCTAGGAGCTTCCACTTTCAAGGTCATATGGCTTCAAGCAAACTCCATTAGGGAGACATTTGCAAGGCTGAATGAATCAGAATTCTTGCCTAAAGACCTGCAAGATCTCCTGATTGCTGTGCATGCATTGGTAGGTTCAAGACATACCTGATATAAAGGCAGAGTTGTCCACTCTTTGCTTTCCCAATGTCACTGGGCAATGCTCCATTTAGCAAGACCTAAACATATTTCCTTTAGCCTAAGGACAGCCTGAAGCCTGTGTCTAGCCTAGAAGATTAGGATTTATTTTCTAGGACCACACAGCAAATATCCTCAGTTCGTGATCCTTGTGATGGCCAGACTTGCTGTAGGCTGTAGCACTTCATATTGATGAAATTAATATCTGCACTGGAATCCTTGAAGCACTAAGAAGCAAATTTACCCATCTGACCTAAAGCCAGCCAAAAATTAAAATATGGTGCATAGGATACCATTCAGGGAAAGAAGCAGCTTGTCAACACAAAGGCTCACTCAGTAATAACATTTCTTGTGTGACTATCATAAATTGAAGTTCAGACTGGATGAAGATAATATAAAATTTACAAAAAGTTCAAATATCTTTTTTAAACTTATTACAGAGATGACTCAGAGTATTCTGGCAAGGGTTAAGAGATGCCCCAGTCTGAACTTTGCAACCTGGCAATTGACTAAACTGCATCAAAAACTGAATCATAAAATCTTCAAACTCTAGCTCTCTGTTGTTTCATAATGTCAGCCATGCCATTCTGCCAGTAAGAGTCCTCTAAGTGAAAAGAAAAATCCAGTTTCTCCTCTGCCTTGCCCTGATGGCCTCCTCTTCCCCCTCCTCAGAAAGGCAGCAGGACACTCTTTGGAGGCCAGGTGCTCCTTGGCAGCCAGTGACATGATTTGCATTTCTGTGGCACATTTCATCCTAATGGATACCAAAGGACATTTCAAAAGGTCTTCCCCAGAGAAAGACTTATACCTGAGTTATGATAAAACACTAAGCAGCACATAACTGTAACACAGTAACCTTATGACAAGCAGCAGAGATGAGTATTAAATACCTACACAGGGAATTCTGGAAGGATGAGTGCAATTTCTTACAATGGTGCTGGCCAGTACATCAGAACCAATATCAGCCCAATTCTTACAAAGGGTAGCACAGAGGTCTCAGTAACTACAAGATTTTCTGTCTCAGAAGATAATATGTGCTGAGACAAAAATCATACAGAGAAACTGGAATTAGTAATAAATTCAAAGTAAATGAGTTCCACTTACTGGGTCAGTCCTCACCACAACCTATCATAAGCCTATGTCTTCTCTTCAGCACTCTCATCTGGCTCATAATGACTTGTGGTGAGATCCCAACCCAGCTCAAGGCAATGTCTGGAAGCAGAGGGCCAATCCTCTGCTGATGTACACCGATGAGACGTCACTGAGTGATGAAGTGGGAGCAACTTAGAGCAGCTGAGAATGTGTCACATAAGGCAATCAGACTTAAAAGAAATGTGATGGCAAGGGTCCTAAACATTTTCAAAACACTGCTGTCAGAACAAATCTCAGTCTACAAAACCCTTCTTTGAGAAGTTGTCAGAGACCCATATGGGTTACTGGCATATTCTGTCCTTCCTGGAACACCGTGCATTGTGCTCCCTTTCAGTTATTATTATTCCTCTACCCCACTGTGAGAAGTCTCTGGTATGACATCATCCCCAACACTGAGCTTAAGATTGGCCAAATATTTTGCTGAGCTTTCTTTCCCTCCCTGCCTTCATAGCTAAAACTTCAGTTTAAAACTTTTATTTTTCATTATGTCTGTGAAACAAGGAGTTTAAAAACAGACGGAACAACAACCTGCAAAAAGCAATTAATAAAACGCACCAGCAGTCCTAAAACTGTTCAGAACACTTCATTCAGCAATGCATTGAGACAGAACCTCAGCAAAGCTACTAAATAACATGTGACAAAGCAAAACCCAGGAAAAGGCAAAATAATAGCTTGTGGGTTTTAGCGTCTTTTATCCGAAGCACTTTGCTGCCATATATGCTTATTATATAGGGATCATTCATCTAGCTGAAATATAGCTGGCTTCACTTCAGAACTAAGTTGTATAACCACAGACAATAAAACTATATGGCAAAGTCAGAGAGAGGAAAATGAAAAGCAACTGTTTTAGCTAGATTACAGAACAAATGCCAAGTCAGCAGTACACCACTCTCACTAGGTGAAATTCAGAGGAACAGTGAGGATTGCAGTCAAACTCATGGGGAAGATATTGTGGCATCACTAATGACCCAGCCTTTTAGTGTACCTCTAAGTGAAAAAATAGTACCTCTGGCAACAAAATGTCTCTATTAGCCTTAGAGAGGGCCCAGGTGATACCCAGTGAGTGGTCAACATTCATTTCTGAATCACCTGCCTTCCCTCAAAAGTGTCCACAAAGCTTAGCATCAGTCACTGCAGCCTGGTGAAGATTTGTAGTTCTCAAGAGCCAGTATGAGCATAGCCCAAGCACAAAACTGCTTCTAACATTTCTGTTGGTCCAGGAGCACTCAGTAGAGTTTCACAGAGAGGCCAGTCAGGCGACAGGATGTGGTTGCTTTTACTCTAAATACTGTGGTTACTAGCATGATGGGAATGAAGTCCCTCATATTCCAGTGTGATTGTGTGGAGAAGGGGGTACTATATTCCCAGCTGTGGATCACATTAGCTAGTTAAGGTGCATGACCCCCTCTAGCTACTGGAGATCTGCACAAAGGTTGCTGGCAGGCCACCACACTCATCCAAAATTACGATGGTAATTGGTGCTATTCACATAGAAAATTTCTGTTGCATTCTCCAGCACAAAATGCACATTATAGGCAGGAGCCCTCTCTTAGGTGGCTCTTCATTTTCCTCACTGCCTTCAAGTGCCCAGCTCTCAAATATTTACATGATAACAAATTTCACATATTGAAGTGACCAGCATTTTATTCAGAAACCTTTGATGATGGATGTCTGGGGGAGTCAGCTCTGCTGAAAAAGCCCTAATTCTGGTGATTTGCCATTTCAAGCCTCAAAGTGCATTGGTCATAAGTGGTTCCCATGTGTAGAGGTTTTCCTTTGCAAATAAAGGCTTAAAACGTTAGTGTAACATCACCTGTGATACAGCAGAACCTAAATCTATTTCACAGAGCAAGGGTAATAGCCCTGCATTGGGAACTTCCTTTATCTTACAATACACTGCACTTCTAATGGCCTATTGTTGTCATCTTATTGCAGGGGTTCCATACTGTTGTCTCCTAACCACAAAATTTTCATACCTTCTTGATGTTTCTCATGGGCAGCTCCTCAGAGCACTGACTCTTTCTTCTTCACAAAGCAGCCAACTGACTCCAGTTCCCTTCTCCACCAGCCACCCCACTCTTTTATAGCATCTTCTTCTCATTGGTTACAGCTGTGGCCTGGTAAAGTCAGGGCTGCTCCTAATCTTTGATAATTGGCCCAGCTGCAACTCCTTAGGGGTAAGATTACTTTCTACACTATCTTTATTTTCTTATATTCTATCCCCCTACAGCCTATCACAGCACTGTAGCCAGAACTCCTCTTACAGGGAGCCCCTTGCCTCTTTACACTTTCAGCAGGCTCAGAATACAGTAGAAACACAAGTATTATTCATCCTTCCTCCCAGCCAGAGGTTCCCCAGGCAAATCACTTTCCATATCCTTTTCCCTGAGAATGTTGTATAGCTGGTAGCAAGAAATAAATGGGATACCTGGGCTGGTGTCTCATCACAACACTCCTGTCTGTTGAGGAACTGGCTCACAGTGAGGTGCAGGCCCTGCTGAAGCAATATCACATTCTGCCACCTTTGTCTCTGTCCTTGCCTCCTCCAGCCTCACAGCATAATTACAGGACAGCTGCAGGTATATTTGCCCTCTTTCCTTTACACAGTCTGTTTCTCTTCCTCATTCACAGATATATCAATAAGGTGACTGTTTTCTGTGGTTAAAATTATATCCCCAGACATTTTAAACCTGTAGTCAAAGTAGATTTGACTAGTCTGAATTCACCTTTGAAGTATAAATAGGAACATGGAAAGATGCTGGAATAAAAGCTATCATAATCAAAGACTGGAGATTTCCAGCTATGTCTTGAGAGATTATCTGGAAATAAGAGAGCCCTTCCAATTCAAGGAAGAACAACTGCTGTGTGACTCCTTCACCTCCAAGTCCTCTTATAATTCCTCATCTCCGTGTTGGTTTTCTTGTTCCTAAAAGCCATCCCTTTCCAAGCTATTTACTATGGCACACCATCCTGAACACAGAAAATACCTCCTCAACCAAGGAGCTTACTGGGACAGACACGAGTCAGTCAGCACCATCTGATAAGGAATATTTCAATACAGTCTATTCTGCACTCTCCAGCCCTGGGACACTAATCCAGAGGTTAATAAAGCAGTAATCCCTTGCTGATCCACAGGCCCTGTTTCCTACATCATTACTCCAGGTTATATCTGCTCTCACCACCCTAAATCTCCCTTCTTCCCCACCTTGCACTGTCCTCACTAGTGTGACATCATTACAGCCACCTTTCAGGACCCACAAATGGAGCCAACTGACACTCGGTTATTTCAGCCTTCCCTCCTGAATTGCTGCTATCCCAAAGCACAGGCTATTTGGTTTGCTTATTGAGCTGGTGGGTTTTAGCTTGTCTCAGAAATGCCCCTGGTACGCCAGCATGGAAGCTCCTTTTGGTTCCCAGGAACCTGCTGAGAGACAGTAAAAAAAAAGTTTCCACCTCCAAAAAGGACTTCCCCTGCCTTTCCTGGCACCCCAACCTGCCCCTGAAGAGAAGATGTACAAATTATCCAACTAGAGGTCCAGGTTGCAACCTTGTAATCTCCATTTACTCTGTCAGCTGCTCACTCATCTGTAACAGGAACTCTAAACCTTGTCATGGATCAGCCAACCTCCAGTTCCGTTCATCTTCCTGTAAACATCTCTGGCAAGCTCAAGGAAGGCAGGAGGAAGGGAAGAAGACACACAGATCCTTGGGTCCAGTGTCCCAGGTGAAGCCCTTCACACAGTTTGGTCTTCCTGTGACCACTGCCTGATGCTACAGAGAAGGTAAATGATGCAAAAGCATCAGTCTTCTCTGCTAGTCTTGTCAGGCTTCTTGTAAACAGGAATTGCCTAAGGGCCTGAAGCATAGAGTTTAGCATATATCAATGAATATTACATATTTTGAAATACCTGGATTTTCTCAGTCAGCTCTCACACATCAAGCACAAATGGATCTTGCAGAGGTCTTGTTTTCAGTGGTGTGCTGGAACAGCATGCTTTTACTTAGCAATGATCTGGAGCTTGGTTCCAAGCTTGCCATCTTTTAATTTAATCAGATGTCCTTTGTATAAGGTGCTGTATTTTAGTCATGCCAAAGAGGCTGATACAGGAAGAGCTGACATGCTGCTTCTCTCTCACTTTTGGAAAAGCTCACCACTAGAATTTATCCTGACACACAAGAGCCAAAGAGCAAGGACAATAGAAGCTTGAAAAGGATACAGGAAAAGAGATACCAAATCCCAACATCCATCACTGTGTAAGCACAAATTATTTGCTTTCAGCAGGAGTCTCAGGGTGTCAAACACTTCCCAGCAGTGAGTGCAAGGGTTACAGGGTACATTACTACATTGCAGGGTAGGCTGTTCTGAACTCTCTCCTTTGCTTTTGGGGTTAAGAAAGGCTTTCCATCTTTCACATGGATTTAGCTTTACTCCAATTTTTAAAAACAAAGCAGCATTCAAAGTGATCTGTGTGCTTCATATCACACACAAATTAATGAGACAGAATGGAGACACAGGAGTTGCCCTTGTTGGTAAACTGTAATTTAAAGAGGACTAAAGCTGACTGCAGTCCTCATCTCATTTTCCATCTTTCCTTCCTGCATCCCTTTCTTCTTCCTATCTCCATATGACAAGGAAAAAGGGTGCACTATAAAAATCAACAGGTTAAGATATTTAAGCTACTTCTTTCTTGCCAACAAAGAAGGAATAGAAATGCAAAAGCAAGTACACAGATTATCAGCCTGTCCTTCCTGGCAACTCACTGCAGCTCTCAAACACATATCCCCCCATCATCCCATGAGGGTAAGGAGATACCATATCCCTGCTGGCCCAGAACTGAGCCTAGGAAGAAACTTGATGACCTGGGACAACCTGAGAGTACAGGCATCTGATGCACAGGGACATCACAACATCTCATGGCTCTTGAAGTAAACAGAACAAAAATGCCAAAACACCCCCAGGCCCCAAGTTGCCACCTCTTTGGTATGTTCTGTAGCTACTGACCTGCCTGCAAACAATGCAGTTACAAAGCAGGTGGGCAATTCATCAGCCAGCTGCATCCTCCCAAATGCCACTATTTCCTTTTGTCCTGCAATGAGGAGAATGTGCCAGCTCTTTCATCTCTCTGACAAGCGCACAGGACCCTCACAGCTCCATCCACAGCTCCTGGCTACCTGTTGGCCCTCAGTGTGACCTGCCTGCATTTGATGGCACTTGTGTGAACTGAGCACAAGGACTGTGAGGAAGCCATGCTGCTGCATTGATGTCTGAACATGTAACCTCTAGCAACCTCTTCTGACCCTACTGCCCACTCCTCCCTCCTAGAGGCCAAACTTGTGATGGCAAGGCAATCCCTCCCCATGAACACCTGGCATCAGTCCAACTGCTCCTACTGGGAACAGCTTCTGTCCTTAAGCCCCTGAGTAGCTCATTTGGGATTACAGGCACAGCATGTGTTTCCTGCATCCCTGTCTGTAAGCTCTTTATGGAACCCTGGCAGCATGAGGATGCAGCACACAGAGGTGGCAGGGGGCTGGAGAGAGAGGAAGGATATTGGAGTGCTGACTAGGCTGTCCTCCTGAAAGGACAATGACAACTCAGAATTCATCCACTGCAGCTGCTCCCTTTTAAATGCTTATTTTGAATATTTAAAGAAGAAGAAGAGGAGAAATCATGAAATTACCTGCTGGGATTTTTTTCCAGCAGGTTTTCTTACAGAGAAGAGGCCAGCCTGACAGCACCCAGGCTGCCTCCAGCCCTCTTTATCTACCCAGCTGGCTGAGGCACTGCAAGTTTGTCTGTGCACACATCTCACCCACCTCAATACTGCCTTGCAGAAGACTAAGGGAAGAGGTGCAAAAGTCAGAGGCTGATGAAGACACTGCTTCATACTGTATTGATTTTTCTGACCTGGCACTGACACCTCTAAACCAAAGCCCAAAGCTGTCAGATCACTGCCAAATCTCAGCCCAGTGCTGATGACTTGTTACACTGCTGACCTGGGCTGGAGCCACAGCACAAGTAAGCCTGAAAAGCTTAATGCCTCCCCTCAAAGGGCTTATCATCTGACACTTCCCCACTAGAAGGCAACCTGAAGCATTAACCAGAAACCCCAGAGGTCATGCAATAAATCTGCCTTTTCTGGGCATTCACCTTCACCTCAGACATTGGCTGCAAGAGAATCATGGCTTGGCAAGCTTCATCTCATAGCTGAGATCACAGAATCAGTTAGGTTGGAAAAGACATCCAAGATCATCAAATCCAACTGTTAATGTAGCACTGCCAAGTCCACCACTAAAACATGTCCCCAAGTGCAACATCTACATGCCTTTTAAATACCTCCAGGGATGGTGCCTCAACCACTTCCCTGGGCAGCCTGTTCCAGTACTTCAGAATCCTTTTGGTGAAGAAATTTTTCCTAATTTCATATTAACGCCTTCCCTGGCAACTTGAGGCCATTTCCTCTTGTCATTTGGGAGGTCAACCCCCATCTCACTATGACCTCCTTTCAGGTACTTGTAGAAAGCAACAAGATCTCTCCTGAGCCTCCTTTTCTCCAGGCTGCTCAAATCTCACTCTAGTGCTTCCTTCCCTCAAGCAGATCAACACTCCTGCCCAGCTTGGTGCTGTCTGCAATCTGACTGAGGGAGCACTCAATCCCCTTGTCCAGAGCACTGGTGAAGATTTTAAAGACTGGATCCAGTACTGAGCCCTGTGGAACACCACTGATGAGTGGCCACCAGTTGGATGCAATTCCATTCACCAGCATGCTTTGGGGCTGGTAATCCAGCAAGTTTTTTACCCAGAAAAGTGAACACCCACCCAAGGCACAAGCAGCAGCTATTTGGCTTTTGGCCTTCCCCTTGATTCTGACCCATAAACACCCAACCCTATTGTCACCATCATTAAGGTAGTTTAAACCTCTTTCCACAAGCCTGATTAACTCCTGTGGAAAGATCCTTTCCCACTTTTGTATCAGGGGTACTGTGTCTATCACCAGCAGGTCTGATGTTATGTAAACTGATCCATGATCAAAATCCAAACATTCTGCCAGTGACAGCAGCCTTGTATTATCTGCTGGCTTTTCTCATTTCTTCCCTCATCATTCCCTGCAACTGGAAGGATAGATGAGATCACTACTTGAGCTCCTGCTCCCTTACCCAGTTGTCCCAAGGCCCCAAAGTCTCTCTTGACTGCCCTTGGGTTTGTAACTTGAGTGTTGCCTAGCTGAAAAATCAATAATGGAAGAAAAACCAAGGATCATATCAGGGTAGGAAGCTTTTTTTCCACATCTTTAACCCAGGCCCCAGGAAGGCAGCAGAATTCCCTAAGAAGTGTGTTCAGCCTGCATATGGGGTCTTCTGTGATTCTGCTCCCTCAGAGGGAGTGTCCTATGAGGATGACCAAGCCTTTCACAGGGAAGCAGTTTTGATGCAGGGTGGAGGCTGATTTAACCTCACTGACACCTCCAAACTAGAAGAACCATCATCCCTCACTATTGCTTGGCTCCACTTGCAGAGTCTTGTACCTGTTGTGCAAGGGCATCTTGAGGTACAGCACAGCCAAAGCAGGATTTAGCCAGGACGGATTCCCGGCAGAATCCTGTTTTCCTCATCTCGGGAAGGAGAGTCAAAAATGTGAGAGAGCTTGTTTTGCTCCTTCTCATCTGTCTGAGCTGCACATCCCCTTGTACAGCTCTCTATTCCTCCTTGCTTTTCCAGGCTGTGCACACTGAATCATGTTCCTGATCTCCAGGCTGCATTTAACATCACTTTACAACAGTCCTCAAGGGGAAAGCTGAGCACCTCTGAGCCCTGGGGTTTGGAGCAGATGCAAGCGAGTTTACTTTGCTAAGCAGTCCCACAGGTTTGTTCTGCCCTCAGCTCCATGATGCTGGGGTTTGGAAGGAAGACAGACTCTGCTGGAGGAGCAGGGGTACCAGCTCCTCCCCAGCTTTTGAGCTAGCCACAAGGATACCTTCCCCATGAGAGGGTGGCAGCAACTCTCCAACAGGCTAAAATACAGATCCTTCAAGCTCCCACCCTTCCCTTAAGGCTGACAAGAACTCCCCCTGCTCTCTAAATCACCAATGAGCATTGCCCATGGGGTTTTCCCACTTCCTCCCCCAGCTGTGCAGTGCCCTGTAAGCACAGGCATTTTGTGCAGGCACTGATGGATGCTGATTGTCGTGGATGAGAGGGTGACTGCACATGGAGAGAACCCCAGCAAAGTTCAGTGGCTTGGAAGAGTTTTCCTCAAGGGGACAGACTAGTACAAGCACAGGATTGTCCCTGTCGGACAGCTCATTTTCCTTACCCCTGTCCAAGAGAGTGAGAGAGCACTGTCTGCCTGCATTAAGGTGGTTGCACTGTTGATAATTTGCAAACAGGCAGAGTTCATTTGGGGAAAAATGCAAAGCACGGCAGGGCAGGAGAGGAGAGAGTCTTTTAAAACACTTTTGTCTTTTGTTAAACAAGTTATAAGACCTCTGGGGGAAAATCTATACCTAATTAAAAGTTTAGCAAGTCCAAGGAGATAGTCAAGGCTACAGAAACCAATTGATGGGAGCCTGAGACTTACTCACTAGCCCTTAATATGCTAATTCACAATGATTCTGAGAGAAGAACACAACCCAGAGCTGCAAAGAGTGTCTAAGGCACTGCTTCTGGGAGGATCAGGTGAAAAGTTCTCAAGTTGCTGGTGATAGCAGCCATTACTCCTTCAGGAAAAAAGACAAAAAGAGCCTATCCAGCTATTTTGAAATAGACAATTGCAAGGAAAAAAAAATCTGCCTGAATCAGTCTTGCAATCATGAAGGCTGGCCATGGTAAGCATTCCATTCCAGGAACTTAAAGCAAATGGTGATGGCAATTTTGATGGAGAGGTGCAGAGGAAGACAGAGAAAACAGGATGGGAGAGGCAGGCAGGAAGCCAGGGAAGCCCTTCCCACACATACAGGGCAAGCTAAGGCTGAAAGAGACACAGAGGTTTGGGCAGCTGTGCTCAGGGAAATGTGTTCCTGCTCAACAAAGAAAGCTGCACCAAGGACAGACTCTCCTCCACTATCAACTACTTATTGAAAGAACCCCTGCACTCCTGAGCCTGTTGTCCAGGTCTGGAGGTGGCACTGGCTCTGGGAAGGTTTGGGGAATGCTGCATCTCCTGCAGCAAGCACCACAAAGCAAACCCCAGCAGGAGGCCTGGTAATGTAACTCAGCTGAAGGGAGACAAAGCTGTCACTCATAGAACCAAAGAGTCACTTAGGTTGGAAACGATCTTTAAGATCATCAAGGTCAGCTGTTTACCCAGCTCTGCCAAATTCACCACAGCTACACATCTTTTAAATCTGCTCAGCACCTCCAGCCCCAAGCCCAGGGAACAGAAGATCACAAATGCAGCACAACAAATACAGAAGTGTAGTTGGAGGGTTTTACTTTGGTCCCCAGTAGCCCCAGAATCCACCTCTAAACCCCTCCAAGGCCAGCAGCAAAGACGCATACAAGGATCAGCTCCCCCACCCCACTAAAACAGTCCCAGCACAGCAGTTCCATGGCCTGGTTATGCACACACGCTGCTGGGAAGGGAAAAACCAACTTGATTTGCTCTGCTGCTTGAGCACCCACCCCTGAGTTACTGAGAAATGACCATCACTTGTGCAACAGAGCCTTGCAGTGCCTGCAGTAGCAGGAGGCAGACACAGCACAGGGGACAGAGATTGCCAGCCCCCCCAGCACAGGCAGACATACAAACTTACCTTTCACTCCTTCCTTCACAAACTGTCTTATCGCCATAGCAACTGTAATCCTAGGTCATGCAGCTAGGAAAAAGAATAAATATAGCACAAATGAAGATATACACTATTGCCAAACACAGCCTCAGTGGTAGAATCTAATTTTCATTAGAGGCATAACAGTGGTTTTGCATAATTATACATATATTAATGCCCAACATGCCCATCTTCAGTGGGAGTTCATTAATTCAGTTCTAAATAAAAAGGGTTGCTCATTGCAGGTTAATTTCTTTTTTTTTTTTTAACTTTAAAGCAGAAAATATTTCTAAAAGCTCAAATCATTCTTTCACAGCTTTTCCTTAATCCTGAGATTAACAGAGAAAGGAAAACACGAAGATTAAGTTGGCTCTGAAGAAAAAACATGGCAAAACACATAACAGCAAACTTTGCTGCTTTTGAAATGTGAGGCGTGAGAGCAAGCAATAAAAAAATTTGACCAGATGCTGCACTGTACCTGGAATTGAGTCCCAAAGGAAAGCATCTAACAGCCTTTGGTGCTTGTGGTGAAAGCAATAGAGCAGCAGCATAGTGAGAAGAACACACTGCTGCAAGAGACCCAACACAGGTTTGGCTGGCACCAGAATTTAGTACACAGCTCGAGGTCAGCATTTACAAGAGGAGGCTTATTTACTCTGATGGCACAGATACAAGGTAGCAGCACCAAGGGATGGCCCCAGCCAAGCACACTGCAAGGCAGAGAAACCCTTCCTCTGCATCTTTCCTTCTTTAATTTGCTCCTCAGGTTCCTTCATTACCTACTAAACACAAACACCTGAGGCTGGTACCTTAGACTCCCCTCTTCATTACTGTTTCCAGGTGGGCCTTGTCTGAGTGATGGGGAGCCCTTGGTGCTGCTCAGACCCCACCCTTCCTGTGTGTGGGGCAGTGCCTGGGGGGTGGTTATTGTCACTTCAGGTGACAGGTGCCTGTGTATGTGGCTGCTCTGGGACTTCACAGTGAGCTCTTTTATTGCAAGCCTGCATGTGGTTCTAAAGATGTTCCTGAACTCCTGATCCGGTGTATGCTGGACTAAATAATAAAATAAAAGCAGCATCCTAAGGAGATGTCTCTTCACTAACTTCATCAACATCCTAGCCAGGGAGGCAAGGGAGAATCTACTATTTAGTTTTGTCTCCATAGAGGCTTGTTTAATTCCTCATTTACTGAAAAGGCAAGGAGAACTAGGAGAAAAGGAAGAGGAGAGCTGGCCTGGAGGAAAGGGTTTGGAGGAAGGAAAAAGGGGGAGGTGCAGAATAAATGGAAAGACAGAAGAAGAGATGGAGAGAGGTCTATCCTAGACAGCAACAAAAATCTCTCATGGCTGTCAATCTCTAGTTCCTCTCCTCCTTGTGGTATCATGAGTACACAGCTCAAAGCTCAGTCAGTGGGAGGGAGAAACCTCCCTTCTCACCCAAGCTTCTGCAGGAGGGAGAGGGAACTCACTGCCAATCTGTCCACGCCAGGGTCTTGCTTGTTCTTCCTTGTGCTGTAGTGAGCCCTCCCTGATATGGACTTTTGGGATGTGCAACAGGCCCCTTCACTCCACACTGTGAGCACGTCCTGCCCCTGTCCTGGAGGTGCCTGAGCCTTGGAAGCCCATCTATCCATGATGAAAAGAGAAATAGCAGCTTGCTGCAGATGCTGCTGGTCAATTTTTTTTTTTAATACAATGAACATACACCTTTGACACACTTGTGCCTACTGTGTCTGTCCTCCCTTCTTGAGTGCCAGCCAAGACAGAGGAGGAGCTTTTTAGAGAGGTCAGATGGGGCCTGGCAGAGGGTTCTGCTGGGCATGAGCTGTGAGCTCAGTGGAGGAAAGAATCCACCTTCTCTCTGTGAAGCTGTGCTATAAGTATGTGGGGGCTGTTTGCCCAGGATTGCCACTGACTGCAAAGGCTACTCAGCCTTCTGCCTGACCAGAGAGCAGTGGCAGTGTTAAAACCTCCAGAAAAACAGGGTAAGTGTTCAAAAGTCTGTGATAAAGTTTACCTGTGGGAGCGGGATAGGCATTGAGATATGGTGGCTAATCCAGAGAAAAGATTCAAGACCTTCTCTGAACTGGTGAAGAGAACAAAACCAGCCACTCCTCTGATTTTCATGTTGTCTGCAACTACTACCTCTGGGTGCCAAAAATAGTAGGTAGGCCCTGGGATGGGGAAATGACACAGACAGGGACTTGCTCCATCCCTGGAATTATTCAAGGCCAGATTGGACAGGACTTTGAGCAACCTGGTCTAAGTGGAAGGTGTCCCTGCCCATGTAGGAAGGAATTGGGATACATTTCAAGGAGGAGCTGAAATATGCCCTAGGAAGCTTGTAGAGACAAGCTTGTAGAGTCACAAAAATATTGTTATCCCCTGTTTCCCTCCCAGTGGCTCCTGCAGTTTTGATACAAGTTTGGTCTCTCCCTAGATGTTCCTTTCCTGCAGATATCCCTGCACATACAAATCCCTTCACATGGGAAACCAAGCCCAGTGTCCCTCCCCACTCCCCCTCTCGGGGTTTTTTACCCATGTTACCTCTCCACAGTGCTGTGGCAGCAGCAGGGAGAGGTACGGCTCTGCTGGGAAACCCAGCAGGGTGGTCCCCTCCCTGCAAACATGGTCACTGAGCCACACTGAGGAAAAGCAAAGCACTGAGGATTCAAGGGACACAGTCCCTGTTCCCCTTTGGAGGGACATTCAAGCCACCTGAAGAGGCAGAGGGGATGTGTGAGCAAATCCAGCAGGATGAGCTTTATGATTTAGGCAAACAGTGTAAATGCTTAAGTACTTACTTCTAATACTGTTCCTGGCACTCACAAATGGACTCTCCTGCCCAGCCAGGCAGAGCAGCGTCAGATGCAGTCTCACAGCAGGCACCTATGGAATTCCATCCTTCTGCCTACAGGCACACCTTGAAATCTTGCACGTGTGTGTGGCCCTCTCCTCCTGCCCTGCCTCCCCACTGGAGGGGACAGGCAAGTGATGCTCAGCCTGTCTCACAGCAGCTGGGGATCTCTGTGCCATGTGCATGGCACCTTGGAGGGCAGCATCACCGGCTATAAACATGAGCCAGGGGAGCAGGTGATTTGTTCTAATGTTTTGCTGAAGTCAAACAGCAATTCCTGACCAGACAGAGAAATGGAAGGTGGGGCAAACCTGCTCTTCCCTGTCCAGTGCTGAGCTGAAACTGATGCATGCTCATACTAGGGTAGGGGCTCTCCTACCTACCCCTCATGGGCTGTCACGTGTTCCCACAGCAGCAGCAAGGCAATCACATTCCTCCTTCTCTCTCATGCACACTGATTAAAATCATGCTCATCACAAGTGCCTCAGCTTGAGCACCCAGCCCTTTAATTGCTGCAATGAAGGATATGAATGTAGCCTATTCTGAGGCCAGCAAAGCAGAAAATTAGCATTTAGCATGAAAAAGATACCACTGCATTATCACCAGTGCAAAGCAAACAACACAACCAGCCAGGCTGCCTCTTTCCTTCCCTACCTGCATGCTTGGACTCATCCAGTGCTGCAACAGCCCCATTGCTTTCCACACACGTGGGGCCTGTCCCCCTGGGGCTGCCAGCAGGAGACAGGCAGGGGCTGCAAGGTGGCATCTGCTTGCTGACTCTGAGCTTTTGATGAAGCAGGTTTATAAACTCCTGGTGAAATAATCCTCCCTCAGATGTCAAAATGCCACATTAGCTGCTGCATTGATTCCTGCGGTATTTACAGAGCAGAAGAATGCAGCAGCAAGCGGGGGTGAGGCTGGAGGGAAGAAACCTGCACCCCTGGTGTGTCCTGTCCCTCAAGGTCAATCATCCATAGGAAGTCAGGAGTCAGATCTTCTCCAGACCCTTAGATCTCTCCATCATTTGTGCAAATTCCCCTCAGGCGCTCTCACCTCTTTATTACCCAGGCTGGTTGGACATAAATAAACATTAAAATGCTGTGTCCACAGAAGCCTAAAAGGAAAGGCTGTTTTGTTACCAGTCAGGCTGGGATGGAGCCATCATCTGGTAGACAATAACTAACCTTCCAAATCTGTGAGCAGTGCAAGGGTGACTGCCATGCTTTCCCACCCCAGCCAGGGCTTTGCACACTGGTGGTTTCTACTGCAGGGAGAGCTGCCATTTCCCTGGCCTTCCAATGTAGGTGCCTGAACATCCTTGCCAAAAAGGGAGAGTATTTCAACATGTTTTGACATGGATCTGTGACCTCTTTGTGTTCCTGAGCAAATGGATGATGCAGAAGTGCCAGAGTTTCAGTTCTGATTAGCAGATGGAGTAACAATTTACACGGCATGAAGAGGGTCCTGCTGGTGCACAACAGTGCAAGTGCACACACACAAACACACACGTGGGGGCTCCCACAGCCCCAGGTCCCCTCATGCCCCACCACAGGATCAGCTCAGCTCCCTGCCAACCCAGGGCTGCTCTTTCCCCTGCCCCCAGAGGCAGGTTGGACTGGCACAGGTGGCAGCCCAGCTGTGCCCAGCCCCTCAGGCTGCCACGCTTTGAGGCTGCCCCGTGTCCCAGGCCCACAGTACATGGCTGGATAGGGCTCACTGCCCTGGGGCATACAGAGACCTTTGCAACTCATTACAGACAGTGCTGCCCAGACATTGCCTGTTTGAGAGCTGTGGGCTCTGCTGGTGAGCAGTGTCCCGAGTCAGCAGTTTGGGCTGCTTTAATATATCCTTGAAAAAAGAGACCAGTGGGAGATCTGTTTATGAGCCACAACCACCCTGAAACAAGTATATGCCTTTGCCCACGCACATACACAAAGCAGCAGTGACTATGGAAGCATATGAATAAATATTGAGCAGACACCAAGGGATTTTCAGAATAGTCTCTCTGGTTTTTTTTATTCAATGCCATGTTGTTTGTTGTTGGCTGCTTTGTTTTTTTTTTTACCTTCCTGATTTATTTCCTATGCCTGGGCTTACAATAACAGCAGAAACTAATCAGTGGCCAATGATGATTAACAGTCTCACATGTTATTAACTCTACATTCAGGGTAAGGTAATTTCAAAGAAATTACCAAAAAATATTAGTGTACAGGGAGGATGGGGTAGTTGTATGTATGTAGAGGGATTATACACACAAAAGCAGATCTTTTATCCACACCACCCCATTTACACTGCACTCAGCTCTTCTTCTTAGAAATATCTATTATTAACTAGAATATGTGTGTGGATCATCTTGAAATGAACCCTTCATATGATTCAGATAAGGAGGCGAGAAAAGAAGTAAGTGAAAAAATAAATTCACTGTATTGGTGAAGTAATTGAAAGGAGAAATGGGATCACCCACTTTCATTGTTATCCCAGTGATTATTAGATGCAGCTGAGGATGACAATGGTAGTTTTAGAGGACAGTCCACCTGGTGCTTTATCTCCAAAGCTGTGATAGCTCAAAAGCAAGTCTTATACCAAGGACTTGCTGGGAAATAAAAATGTTTGCCAGTGCATGGACCACGTACCTTGAGTTCTTGCATGATGCTTCTCCTCCTTGTGTGTGTGGGTGGCTCTCTTCTAGACAGGCACTTTTCAATTTAAGAGCAAATCTTGGATTAAAGACGTTTCACTAAAAAATACTTTCTCCTCAGACTGGCATCCACAGAGCCCATGGTATCACTGATCACTTGTTTTGAAGCAGCATCTTAGCCTCTCTGAGTGTTTCTGAGTGAAGGAAGAGTGGCTGTCCTGCCTGCTTGTGCTGGGTGGCTGCTTTTTGAAGATACTCTGCCAGACTTTGTGAAGGAACAGTGCTATTTCCCTTAGCAGCATAAGAAATAGAAGAACAGAAAGAAAGTTTTGGCAGCAGAACTATGATAACTCCCACCTCACGGTGGTCAGCACAAGCAGGCAATTTACAGTTCAAAAATTTCATCCAGGATGAGTCAGCTGGAGGAAAGAAAGGGGAAGGGCTGCAGGAAGAGCCGCTTCATTTGCGTGGTGCACTATGTGCACCGACACTGCCCCAGGAACCAGAAGCAGAACAGAATGAAACAACAAAACACAGCTGCAGCTGTTTTCAGAGTTCTCCACAATAATGCAGGTAGTTAAAGCAGCATTAGACAGAAGGTTAAAGTGCTCTGGTCTCTGAAAATGTCCTTGGAAAAACAGTACCTCTCCCTCTGCTATCATTCTGCTCTGTGGACCATGAGACAAAGGGAGAGTTGTATCTGTCGACTTTGGTGACTACAGACAAAACCACTAAGGAAAAAGATTTGTATTCCTCTGTGTCCACAGCACTGCACAGCAAAGGGGGAGTGTGAGCTGGAGCCTGCTGTGCTTTTCATGGCAACAGCCCAGCTGCTCATGGGAGCAACTGCAGGAGGTGTGGAGTCCTCCCTGCTCTTACTGATGCCATGGGCATGAAAGATGCTCAGCAGCACTGCTGACACGCAAAGCAAGGCTGAGAACAAACCCTGCGGACAGCTCATCTTTGCAACCCCACCACTGGCATAAGGGGAAGGGCAGATTGTTATTGCTTATTGCTGCAGCTGATGCTGGAGCAAAAGCAGAGGTGTGCTGCAAACCAGTGTCTGGGATGCTGGTTTTGGTGGGGGGGAGAGCTCCTTCCCTGTAAACTGAGCACATCTGCTCTAGAAGTGGCTGGGAGGCATAAATATTGGATAGCAGATTGCCAGCTCCAGCTCCTGTGTGGCAGGATCTCAGGAAATGTAAACAGGGTTTGGAAATATGCAGAAGAAGGAAAAAGTGCTAGAGAAGAAATATATATATCTAAATGAGGTGGAAGGAATGAGTGATAACTCAAAGATATGGAGATAGTGAGTTCCTACTGGAAACCAGTCCCTAGCAAGGAACAAAAACAACATGGAAAAAAGGAGAAGCAAGGCAGATCTCATAAAGTATTCGTGAAGAGCAGGGAAGGGAGACACTTGGGAAGTCAGGTCACATATAGATAAACTGAACTGAGTGGCAGACATCCAGGTGCCTGACTTTGCAAGGTACCAAGCTCTTCTTACAAGGTGCACTGTGTTTTGTATCACAGCTAGTTAAAAAATCCACAGGGTTTAATTTTTTCCTCCTCTGTGGAATTTTTGTGATGAACCCAAGTGAACTCATGCCACTTACCTCCATATCTTCCATAATAAATGTTGAGTTTTTAGTCACATTGGCTAAAAATAAATCTCTGTTTCTGATCCAGTGTTAGGACAACTTTTGCTCTCATTGTACGTGTGTGCAGGGCATATTTCCTGCAGGCACCTCACTGCCTGGGACCTATCTACAGTGCCTCATCAGGTGGACAACTGGCCTGGGGTCTTGAGGATGCAGTCACCAGAGGCCAACCAGGCCACAATGCCTGTGTGATGCCCTTTGGAAGCATTTTGAATGTGAGAGCCATTTTGGTGGGAAAAATACAAAATTCCTTGAAACGCTTCAAGGTTTTCTGCTTTATGTTTCTTCTATTTCAAAAATTATTTTCCTGCTCAATAATGTTTTCAGTTCCTCCCCTCCCATCAAGTCCTGCTCAGCTCATAAGAATTTCACAGAGGGCTGGTGCTGTGCAGTCCTTTACATAGGCCTCACAAAAACCTCCAAAACAAAACAAAAAAAAACCCCTAAGGCCCCAATGGACAAAACAGACCAATATCAGGCTAATGACAGCAGAGAGCACCCTGGCAGGAATTGCCTGTAGTACAGCCCCTTGTGGGAAGTGAGAGTATTAGAGGCTGAATAGATGCCGGGCAAATCCTAAGGTGCCCTCAGGTGTTGTCTGGGAGGTGGGTGGGTGATGACAGAGGTTTTGTGTGCCAGCAGGCAGGCAAAGCTGGGAAAGGCAGCTCTTGCCAGGAGAAGCTGCACAACCTGAAGCACTGCAGAAATCCCCAGGAAAAAAACACAAAGTTCTTGCTGGGGCTTAGTGCTCTGCCTCCTCTTTGGGAAGGATAGATGTTTTCTGCTTCTTATTGAAACAGTTAGTAAATAATTAAAAGAAAGAGACAAAATATTCTTTAAGGATTATCTGGTCTTCTGTTTCCATGGTAACCTCCTTCCTAAGCCAGAAGCCTTTTGCTCCAGTCATAGAGGGGAGGGTGAAAGCCCTTTTGCAAGGAGGTGGGTGAGGTGGCATGACCCTGCTGGGATGTGAAGGGGAGACATCCTGCAGAGCAGAAGGACTGCCGTAAACCCCAAACCACGGGAGAAACAAAGATGTCACTTCCAGGGACAACCAGGAATAAGCCTAGAGGTATCCATCCAAGGGGTTGTAGTCACCCCATGAGGTCACCACCACCATGTTCTTACCCTTCTTCCCTCCCAGTTATTCCAAGTGCAGGCCATGTTTCTCTCATGATCAAATATTGGGGTAATTTCTAGCACTCCACCAATCTCTAATGTCTCTCCCATTGCTCAGCTGAGACATTTCACAGCCCACACAACTGCCAGGACAGCTTGGAGTCCCACTTCTGTGTTCTCTTATGACAAACTTGCAAGGAGCATTCTGTGTAAACCCTACCTCTGGCTTCAAAGCAGCTCTGGGTTTGGGTCAAAGCCTTGTGCAACCCAAGTTCATGGTTCAGCCATTTAGAGACTGACTTCCTTCCCTGAGGATGTGAAACCATGTGTCGTGTCCCTCCTCTCTGCCCACGGGACAGTGAGCAGGGGCAACTCACTCAAAGAACCACCAGTGCAAAAAAAGCATTTAAAGACCCTTATTATTGCTTTAATAAATCTGTATTTGCATCTTTCTGCAAGGACAAGGACCCAGGCTCTCCTGTCCTCTACTCACAGGTCTGACCTCCCTGCAGTCAGCATGCACACTTGCAACAGAGCAAATTAATTAAGTCCCCACAGTAATCATCCCTTTCCTGGCTGCTGGTCCTAAGTGATGTGCTCACTGTTTACAACCCTGGTTTGTAAGATGCAGCAGCTGCTTTCAAGTCAGACAGGTCACAATAAAATCAGAATATCTTTTGTGCTGCCCTCTTCACAATGCTTCATGTGCCAGCTGGGAGACCTCTGGGAGGGCTGCAGAGGCCCTCTTGGTCTGATGGAAAAAAATGGGACAGGGAGCCCTGCTCCTTCTCCTCAGTACTCTAAACATTTGTCTCCATTAGGCTGCTATCATCTCCCTGCTGCCCTTCCCAGTCTATCTTTGACACACCTGAGTGGAACATCCCTGGGGTGGTACATGACATCCAGAATCCTTTGTTCCCCCTGGGTGGTTGGTTTTCCCACCCACTTGCAAATCTGGGAAGGGCACAAAGCCTTAGAGTAGCTTCAGGAGGAGATCCAGGCTGGCCCTGCCAGGAAGGAGAGTTGTGCAGTTGTACCACTGGAAAAGCAAGAAGGGATGCAGCCTCTGGAAGCCTTGTTGCAACCACGCTGGGAGAGGATGATGCTGAAAAAAATCCTGGATCCTGGGGCAGGTCATGGATTGAGGGGTCGTTCTGCCCTCACTCTCCACAATCCTCCCCACTCCCACTGCCCTGCAAGGCAGAGACAAGGAGAGCTGCAGCTCTCCTTGTCCCTCTCACCCATCTCTCCAGCTGGTGAGCCAGTTGGCTTGGGCACAGCACACATCAACATCCTTACAATGGCAGGCACACGCAAACACACACACACTCTCCAATCAATGTTCGCTGCTCTCCATGCCCATGCCTGGCACTGATTAGGACTCTGGTCTCAGCTACACTGATGCAAACCAGGAAAATGCCAGAGGATGATGCTAGGGAGGAGACAACCACCACTGAGCTGAGGATGTCCTTGCAGGGTCTTCCCACTGGAACATGGAACAGGGTTAGCCCTCAGTCAAGGGACTGATTGTATTTTGTGTTGTTGAAGCCCCCTTTGCTTTTATGTCTTTTCTAATATTCTAGGTTTTGTATTCTTTTAATATATATAGCTATAGATACAAAAATAACAGATAGGTATCTCTAGGGATAATTTTTGCACCTTTGGGCTTCTAAAATAAAATATCACAATCACTGCAAATAAAAGGGGGAAAAGTACAATTTCCTCTCCCCTTTTTACCTCCTCCTTCCCTTCCAGCCTACTTCTCCCACTCCAAATATCCCCATGAGCCTTGTAATTTTTTTCCTTTGTAGTTTTCTTTCTTTGGAAAATGAAAAAACCAAATCCACAAAACAACAACAAAAATAAGCCATGTAGCCGCCATCTCTCCTTCTATGAGCATGCCCGCTGTGTTCACACATTCCCTTCAAAGCAAGGCTTTTCACCTCAAAACGTTTCCCTGTGGTCCATGGCTATTTGCTTTTCTCTGTTGCTGGGGCCAGATTTTCACCTGCTGTAAATCAGCATGAATTCACCTCAAGCCAGAACTCTGCTGCTTTACACCAACAGCATGTTTTGCCAATTTATGCTCATCCTGAAGATCTGGCCCACAATTTTTAACCTTGGAAATGGAAGCATGGACAATAAAGAAGTTCCCAGAAACACATCAGGCAAGCCCCAGATGCTCTTCTCTTGTCGCTTACCCTGCTTCCCTTCACCCCACTCTCATGGTTTGGTGTAGCAGCTCCTTCAGGCCCTCCATTCTCTTGTTCCTCCTTAGCACTTTCTAAAATTCATAATCTCTCAGTAAAAAAAATAAATAAATCGATCTCTCTATATATGTATATTTATATAACTGAACAGCTGCCATGTAGCAGTCACCTGGCTGGAGGGTCCTGTCCCTGCCAGCCCCATGGCCTTTTCTTGTCACTGTAGTCTCTGGGGTCATGGCCCAGGTCTTGCCCTCAGGCAGGACTGTTCCCGTATTGCTTGCACTCTCCCACACCTCTAAGGTACGGTACCAGAATATTTATTTTATATATATATATATCTCTATATATATATATATATTTACGTATATATATATATATATATTTATAATTTTTTGTTTGCCTGTTTTCTTTTTCTTGCAAATCCTTTGGAATTGCTGCCAAGGAGAAGCTAGTGAAACATGCTCCCCGTGCCAGCGGCCGAATGCTCCCTCCCTGCACCTCAGGGACCCTCATCTGTTCCTCTTGCTGACTCCGTCCCCCAGCTCCAGCTCGGAAGGGAGCGGGGAGCTGCGGCCCCCTGTCCCCAGTCTGCCGGGGCCACCCGGCTCCTCTCCTTCCCTGGCCGAGGGGGTGTCCTTGCAGAAGTCCGTCACCCAGGAGGGCATCGAGAGGAAGCCCCGAGGGTCGACGGTGTAGAAGGGCTTGGCGTGGTGGGCGGCGGGGCGGCGGGGCGAGGGGCTGGCCTGCAGGCTGCTGGTGCTGCTGCACTTCTTCACCAGCCTCAGCCCCGGCGGCGGCGGCGAGAAGAGCGAGGTCAGCGAGAGGCTGCTGAGCGTCTCCGAGGGCTCGCTGTTGTTGCCCCCGCCGCGCAGGCTGCTGCCCGCCCCCTCCTCGTCCGAAGGGTCCATGGAGTCGTGGTGGGTGCAGCCGGGGCTGGTGCTGCCGCCGCTGCTGTGGCTGCGCTGGTGGCGGCACAGGCTCCGCAGGTTGAAGAGCCCGCGGCCCCGCAGGCTCCGGCGGCGGGAGGCGGGGGACAGGGGCGCTGCCAGGGGTCTTTGGGTGCCCGGCGCCGGCACGGGGCACAGGGCCACCGGCAGGGCCAGGGCGCAGTGCGGGGAGTCGCTGAGGTTTAGGCTGGTGTCCTCCAGCGTGGTCTGCAGGCTGCCGGCCGAGCTGCTGCTCCGGCTGTCCAGCGACGTGTCGCTCTCGGGGGGCTGGGGAGCGGAGCACGAAAACACAGTTCTCAGGAAGGAGATGGGCAAGAGACTTTGCCTTACTGGTTTTGGGGGTACTTAGGGGTGCGAAAATAAGCCACCATTACAGAAAGGGGGAAAACTCCATTCCTGTCTTCTTTGTGTGGGAAGGGAGCCATAAACCAACCAGTGCTTCAAAGCACTAGCCGTGCAGCCTGCCATGGGATTTCTTTCTGGGCAAGGAGGAGGAAAGGATTCAGAATGAATCTACCCTCCCACAAGAAGTGCTCCACCAAAGGGAAGGGATGCTGTGTCCGAGCCCTGCCGCACCCACCACTGTGCTCTCCCCTGAGCACTGATGGTCCAGAAGGCACCAGAGCAAAGGTTCCCTGTGGGTCCTCACTCATGGCTTGCCTATAAACCTGCCACACAGATGGGGACACATCTATCAGCTGCACAGGAATCAAGGAGCTTCTGTACAGACCTCCTCTCATTTAAAAAAATCAGCAATATCTGGGGAGAGAAAAGAGGCCCCATGGTTCTTTTGACCAGGACTAGCAGGAACTACCCTTGCATTTAGGGTACAAAGGTGCAGTCCCCTTCCAGCAGGAAGAGGAAACAGCCTTAATTTTCTTGTATCAGGGCTCATCTAGTTAAGCTGCATTTTAGTTGTTTCTAGGAAATTGGTCTGCACTACGTGATCATCACTGGGACACTGCACTGGGATTGATGCATGTAGGACTGGAAGCAGTCTCCTGAAGCAGACTCCATAGATATTCAACACAGTCTGTATTAAATAATCAGAAGTTTACTAATTTCTCCTTTACAATAATTCAGTACCTTTGTCCCAGTGGTGTGCCAGCGCCAGGGCTCTACCTCTTTTGTGTCTTAATTTTACCAGAGGTTTCAACACTGCTACAACTCAATCTCAGACCAAGGCTAAATTTATCCTTGGTGAATTTATACACATCTGTATTGTGCCAACAGTGTCTGTCATATATAGCTGAATAACACCTGATTTTATTTTTTCAGTTTGTCTGGAACAGAGTGCCCCTGCTCATGGAGTATATCTTCCAAGAACAATAACAGGGATTTCTACTGGGCTTTAATCTCTGCACCTTCTGCACTTCAGAGACACCTGACATCCCCCCAGTGCTTTTATTCTTCTCTTTTGTTAGTGAGAAATAGCTGCCTTTTCAGAAAGAGATGGCACCTTTCTGGGACGTGAGAGTTAAGTGGGCAGTGCAAAACAGTGAGCTTAGGGACACAGTGTGTGGATGGGCACTCAGGAATATGGAGGATGCAGGTGGGAAGAAGCCTGTTCCAACAGAGAAGGAGCATGATTTGGAGTCACAGTGTTAAGGGGACCCGAGGAGGCTGTGCAGATGTCACCTCCCTGGCCCACACCATGGCTGCTGTGCACACAGGTGTCTGCAGCACACCCAGTGCCAGGAAGCCAGGGGGGAGCTACAGAGTGATGTGATTTCATCTTCATGTGGGGCCCACTGCAGCTGTCAAACTATTTGTTGATCCAAAGCAGAAGAACAAACGACTTCATGGGGTGAGAGCTATCCAAGACCACTTTGCTATACTACCCTCTCTCCTCCCCTACCCTTCTGCATTCTGCAGTCCACTGTGCTCCTCCTACAGACCCAGGTTATCCAGGCTACCCAGCCTGTGAGCACAGCTGCCTCTCTCCTTCCTCTGCCCTCTTCCTTCTTCAGCCCCCTCTGTTTGGGTGGGATGTGAAAATTGAGTTTTCCTAGCAGACAGAAGCGAGGTTCCTCACCTGATGGAGAAGTGAGCAGTTCACACCTGGAGATCTCAGTGATGCCCACGAGCCTTGCAGAGAGATCTTAGGAAGGTTGTGTGGACATGAGACTTCCTCAGGCTCTGTTTGGGTGGCAGAGATGGCTGGGTGGAAAAATTCTGTTGGCACAGGTAACAGAGGGGAAGATGCACCTGGAGAGAAGGGGCTGGGAGGGACTGACAGCATCAAAAGAAAAGGGAGGAGAACAGAAATAGAAGAAAAAAAAAGTTGAAGAGTCCTCTGATTTTATTTTGTGCCTTTGCTGCTATTACACTGAGCAAAGTCTCAGGTCCAGTGAACAAAGGATATTCAGGAGCATGCACTCCTGGCCAAGAAGCCTCAGTGTGGTGTTCAGACTAAGGATCCCACTTTTTGCACAAAAACCTGCACCAGATCAGGAAGACCTAACACAGCTCAGAGCCCTAAGGTAAGAGGCCAGCTCTGCTGTTGCTCTCACAGAGAAATGCTGAGCTATATTGCCTTGATTCAAGTATGTATTGCTGCCAGAGGACATTCATCCCAGATCCTGCAAGGCGAGGGATGAAGGGAGATAAATTAAATGGTGGTTTGGGAAAGCTGGGGACCACAGGAGACCAGGGCATGCTCAAGAGTAGAACTGGAGCACTTCCACCAAGGGCAGACGTGTGTTATGTGTTCCCTGAACCTTTACTTGGTCTCAGGGGGCAGCAGAGCTTTTCTGTGCTGAGTGAGCACAGTTCATCCAGCTGGCATGTCAGGAGAATCTGTCCCCACTTTCTTCTGACCGTGTATGGGTGCACTACTGCAAATAGAGATCAGCACTTTCACAGTATTGCACAGAGTCATGTCTGAGGGAAGATATAAAAACTAGCAACAAAAATGAAGGAACTGCTCCTCCCCCCATTCCTGAAGCAAATTAGCAAACTGAAAACTAATTCTTGGTTAGTGTAACCTGAAGTCACATTAACTCTCCCCCTGGCAGAGGGAAAGCAGGAGAAAAACAGAGCTGAGCCAACCCACAGTTTCAGCAGACCTGGAGAATGAGAGCCTTGCTCACCTTTGCTACTTTCATGCTTTAGCCAAGACTGAACTGAGTCGAAAGGTGTATTCTCCATTTCACACAGGTAACTCTCTGGGTTTGTAGAGCCATCCTCTCTGGATGCTGGAAGCAAGCATTCCCCCAGATTGTCTGCCCCAGTGGAGTCAGGGTTGTCCTGGCCATCCTGCTGGAAAAAATAAGCAAGGACAAAGTGAAATTTAATGGAAGATGATCAAGCAGACTTTTCAAAGCCTCAAGAAGAAGATTCTGATAATAACTTCAACCTAGCTAAGAGATGCTCAATTTTCCAGCCCAGAATCACCTTTTGACTAATTCAGAGGAAGTTACTAACAGTAGTGAAGAGAACTTTCAAATACATGTATTCTTTTGTTCTCCTCAAATCCTACTCCACAGTATGTCTCTATGGAGAAGCTCTTGAAAAATGACCAGAATTATATTGCTCAGCAGGGACACCTGAATGAATACAGAAGACCTGAAATGAGCAGGGGCATAAGTACATCACAGGGTGTAGGATGCCCATGGCTGACTGAGGCTAACCTTGATCTCCTTAGGATTCAGCTGAGCAGCATTTCGATTGTCTGACTCATCTCCTAGAAGGATGGAAGAGGACTTGTCTGAGTTGAGAGATAATGCTTCCATTTCAGCCAGCTGGACCTGCAGGAAGGGAAAGGAGCTGTCACAGGTCATGCCTGGAATCCACATTTCAAGCAGTCACACTGTTGATGGTGGATAAGTGAGAGCCTGTAGACCCAAAATCAATTTTAGGTTATATTCCTTGGATATATCAGGAGCTGCCTAACCCAGAACTGGGCTGGGCAGGAGAATTCACTTTTAAAGAAAGGTTGAATATATGATCTGCAAGCAGGCTGCTACCAGTCCATGCTCCTCTAGTGCCAGAATTGGAGGAACGAGTCCTGTATCTGTCACAGCGGTACAGCTGGCCCAAGGCCCTGCAAATAAAGCCAGGCAGGCAGAGGGGTCCCTCAGGCTGGTGACAGGGCAGCTGGCTCTGCTGAGGGATAAAGAGTGGACCCCTCTTTCTGAAGGCACCACAGACAGCCCTGCTTAAACATGAAGGTGCTTTCATTCCAGGGAAAGTCATGCCTTTTGCAATCCATGCCAGTATCATGCTTTTCATATTCTCTTACCTTCATTACTGAAACCCTGTTTCTCTCCAGCTTTCCTGCATCTTGCCTTTCCCCTCTAACCTACCCAAGATCTTACCTAACACCGTCTTCCATTCTGTTCTCCATCTCTAACCCTAACCCCCTCCCACACACCCACACTTGAGCTCTCCTGCTTTCTGAAAGCAAGTCTGACCATTGCATTTCTCTCATTCTTGTGCTTCAGCTCTGCTCCAGTCCCATGCCTGACCTTGCTTCATCTTTTGGCCTATTTTATACCACATGTGCCCCTCTCCCATCCTTTTTCCTCCAAGCTTTTAAATCCCCTCTGCTTGACAACTCTTTCTCACAATGCCTGAAAAGCATCTTTTTCTACCAGCCTAAGCAGTTACTCTGTCCCTCCTGTGCTCGGATTTCCATCACTGGTCTCTGGAGTGCCAGAAGTTTGCACCACCAGCAGCTAAGTCTTGAGAGCTGTATTCTGGGTTGTCTCAGTCGGGACAGCTTCTGGCCATGTGTTTGTGTTTGCAAGAGGCAGCTACAGCTCTTGCACCATGACAGCAGGTGAAACATTTGGAGAGATGACTTTCGAGCTGGAAGTTTAGTGGCTTCTGCCAATGCCAGAGACTGGAAGAGGTCTCCATCTGAGGGATAATGCACTTTAAACAAGCAGAATGGAAACCCGAAGCTGGATTTAAATAAAATGCACAAATGACATCCTTATTTGAGGTGTTATTCTGACACAGGAACATGGTGCTGTTCAACCACGGAGAGAGCCCAAAACCAACAACTGCTCCTCAGAGCATGAATGCACAGAGAGCCCACAATGAACTTATGCCAAGGATGCTACACGGCCACCAGTCAGCAACAACTCCTGCAGAGAAGCACAGTCTTCATTCAGTCCCACTTAATGTCTGTACTCATCTATTACTCTCCCAAGTGCCTGCTACACCAAAGCAGCCTTACAGCTGTGCTTGTAGAGACGCGAGCATGACATGTGGTAAACATCTGTGACTACCTTTGCCATCCATAAAGAAGGATTTCAACAAAAGCCAGAACAGTCTTTTTGTCACTGAACCACTTGCTTGAATATTCTGACCACCCTGAGATCTACATAAAACCCACAGTCAACAATGTCATAACCTAAATAAACTGCAGGTGAAATAAACACATTTCACTGGTGCTCACTGACAAACTCCTACCGTGGCTAAACACACTTCAGTCATCCATGTACAGAAGTCTGTCAACCATCCCAAGAGTGAAAGGATAGAAATGGCAAGAGAAGAGTTTAGCACCATGAAAAAAGGAGGTTCTGATCTTTTTGCTTCCCTTACGGCAGAATATTTTAAAATCTGCTGACTAAAGATGAGGAACAAAAAGGCAATTTTAATTACAGTGAGGAAGAAAGAGCTGTTGAATAGATCCCAATCCATGAAACCCGCCAGGAGCATCAGCCTGAGATACTGAACAATGCACGCATATCCCTTAGAAAACAACTACTTGCAGATATATCTTTAGGAACAGACTCATGATCACAAGAATCCTTAACTGTACAAATAATTGGTTTTAAAATAAAGTATCAGGAGCATAATTGGGAAAGCCACAGAGCACTTCTGCTCAATGCCACAAAAAGCTTAGCACATATTAACATTAAATGTTGTGTCCATCCGCTGTGCTCATCATCTTGGTGAATTGAACTACCAATGAAATTGGAGGGGACATTTCTGCCTAATATATGATTTTTGTCAGAAGGGTGGTTTAAGGCTGATTAGGTGGACAGTAAGCATACTGGGTTTTTCTAACACACACACACTTAAGAGCACTGGATAAATAGTTTTGCCTATGTAAATTGCTGTCAATTGCTTCTGGGACTGTACAATTCAGTCTGTGTACAATGCTCATTTGGGTATGTTGATGTACCAGAGCACAGTATAATTTAATGACTCTGTGCATTGGTGATGTTAGCTATGACTCCATGTAGTGATTTACCATTTCAATTTCCTCAATTTCTTTTTTCTACTTTGAAATATGATGAGAACATCATGGTCAGTCCTGGCTTAAAATCCTAAGGTATCACTTTGACTCATATAATCCAAAATAAAGCATCTGTATTTTATTACTAAACCCATTCTTGCATAGATAAGTTCTTTTCAATTCCACATTTTAGATGTATTGAAATACCATTTTTGAAAGTAATTTACGGCTCTATAACACCCATTAGAAAGTATGATCTAAGAATAATTTTTCAGTTGTGATAATTACATCAAATTCTTTGCTCTAGCTGTGGGTTGCATTTGAAGATTTTGCTAATCTAGTTTCTTTGCTGGAAAGGTAAGAAAATGGGTTGTTGTCTTCACTCGTAGGCGGGATACTGAAGACTATCTGTGAGGTTTTCAAATGTACCAAACTAGCTGCAAGTGACTTGACTCGGGGGCAATCATTCTGGACTGCCTTAGACCTCATTTGCTGAGAAAGCTGAGCACCAATTGCTGAACATAAAGACTTAAGCAAAGTAGTGAAAATTGCAGTTAATTGAAAACTAGTTATTTGGTTTCATTAATGCAGAATTCATTTGTGAAGTGTCTCAGGATAAACTACAGCAATGTTTGCATTTTGATAGTTTCAAAAGGAAGCAATGGGGAAAAGCAGACAGCTGAGAAGCTGAAAAAATATCAGAGCATCAGAACTAGGCATCTGAGAGCAAACAAAATATTGCTTTCTTCAAACATGAATAGAATGACCTGCCAATAAGAGCTCTTTCCCCAAGTTTCCTTGTTTCTTTATAAGCTATAACAACACATCCAGTCAGTTATGGGGAAGGAGAGGGTAAAGTTTGCCACTGATGTACCAATTTACTGTCAGAAGAGCCACACTACTGCTACAGGTCTGACCACACAAAATCAGAGCACCTAAATACAATAAAATTATTTCAGAATCAGATTAGTTCTGCTATTCACCTTACCCTTCCCAGACTATTTTGCTCCTATTTTTTCACAACCCGAAAAGACTAATTGCTTAGGAAGGAGTTTTCCAAAGCCTCTACCAACTTTGGTAGCTCAAGTCTAAGCCATTTGGTCCTGGTCTTAGCCAACAACCCATTTGTCAGCTAACAAACTTTCTCAGTGGGCTCATGTTTATTTAGTTTTTGCTCAAACTAATTAACTGGTTTTCAACACAAACCAATCCTTGCTCAAAAACTCTATTCAACAAAGCATTTAAACATGTGCTTAACTAATTGGCCTCAACAGGGAATAAGCAAGCACATGCTTAAAATGAGGACAAAACACAAGCTTAAATCTCCCCCTGAATTGCTCCTGAGTGGTCTCATTGGGGTGAGATCCTTAGAGTCCTCTATCCAACATGAGCCTGAACCTAGACTTTTCTTGCAGAATTGAACAAAACAAGAGCTGACAAGGGATGCCTTCATAGTCATTTCTCTACAGGTCGTTCAGTCCCTCCTGACATGTGTCCTGTCACGTCTCACTTTTCCACCACCTCAAACATCCACGTGTGGCTGAGGAGGGCAGGCCTGTACTAGAGGCAGTACCAGCACTTCACAACAGATAACAAACACAGGTCCACAAGCTCTACTGTCTACACAATCTACAGCGAGGAGCACACATGGGACGACCTGCGGGCCCGTGGGTGTGGGTGTGCAGGTCTGGGGGGAAGAGTCCCCTCACACATCCTCGTACGCAGGTTACCTCTTGCTTGTCATGGTTACACTTCTCGCACATGGCCGGCGAGGAGTAATGATGGAAGACGGAGCCCGATAGGTTATCGATGATCATTAACTCCCCGTCGAAGGAGTCCTTAATAATTAAAGAGACACTGTCCAGCCATAAGTTCTCCTAGGGGACAAGAAAGGGGGGAGGATGGGAGAGATCATTTTAAGAATGTCGAGTTTTTTGCTTTCAAGTTTCTTGTGAATTTGGGGTTGGGTTCTCCACCCTGACTCATCTGGAGCAGCATCTTGTTCTGCAGGTACTTGCACAGGGTCACTGGGGGAAACATTTGCTCCACAAGGTGTGTAAAGGTGCCAGAGTTCAATGAAAAAAAAAAAAAAAATAAGTAGGGACAGTCTTCACTCACTTTCAGTGCTCACATCTCCCTTCCAGCTCTGCTGGAGTCACTCACTCTTGATCTGCCATTTCTCCTGCACTCTTCTCCTGAGCTCCCCTCTCAAATTTGCTCCTGTCACACCTTTAGCTGATCTGCTCCATCCCTACTCTGCTGGCCCTCAGGTTCCTACGCCATGATGACAATGAACAGGACACACTGCTGTCATAGCCTTGTCCCTACATGATCCTATCAACTCAGAAGTCTACTGCTGAAAGCAAACCTTTCACTCTAAGGTGGAAGACTCTGCTACTGCTAAGCCCTGAATCATCTGAGCTGCCCAGCTAATGCCCACAGCTCCTTGCTGCTGTCTGGTTAGTTAAGTTCAAAGGTGTACTCACCTGGGCTGGAGAGTAACATCTCATGCACAGATGTCCTTCGGGTTCTGTTCTACCACCACCTCCTCCTGTTCCTGCTCCTTTTCCCTGTCCTGAATTTGGAGAGCCTGACTTGTGGGAGCACAGCCCGTGAGTAATTTCCATCTCAAGCTCAGCATCCATCTCTGCATCCTCCTGGGCCTCCTTGTTGCTGTCGTCGAGATGTTTCATGAGCACAGCTACCACCACGTTGATGAGGACAAACTGGGCTGTGAGCACAAAGCTGACAAAGTACAGTGGGGAGATGAACTGCAGGTTGCTGAGACAGCTCCGGTCATCGTGGCTGCAGTCACGCAAGGTATCCTTGAGAGGAAGTTGGGATTGAGAGGGAACCATGGAAGGAAGGAAAGAGTAAAGTAAGAACAGAAACTTGGCTGTTCTCTCTGTCAAAAAACACTGATGCTAATGGAAAGAACAAGGCAGACACTTCTGTCACCCCATGTCTTTTGGCACGATTCCCCAAAGAATCTAGGATACTCTCTGTTCATATGCTGTTTGCTTGAAAGCAAAACCATTTAAGGGCATATGAAGCAAATTTTCAGACCATGACATGTTGCTGCCCCTGTAGCACCACATATGTAAACAAGACCAAAAATGAGCAGGCTGGTACTACCTTCTCCCATCTATTCTCAAAAGCACCATTTGTGATGAAAGAACTTTCCTTTCTCCATGTCCTCTGAAGGAAATATTTATTTTGTCTTTTCCTGGTAGCTCTGCAGATGAGTGCCATGTCCAACAGACATGTCCTGTGCAGTCCTGACTACACTGGATATTCCCTCAGCCTAAATGATTTTCTTGTTCCTCCTAAGGAAAATTGCCACTTTTCTCAATCAGATGTCTCCAGGACTAGACAAGCCCAAGGCATGAGTTACCATAGTGGGGAGAGAGACTCTGGACCAAGCAGGGACCTTACCTAGCAACCCAGCTTCTGTGTTCTGTTCCCCTTCCCTTTGCTAGCCCAAGCTCTGCTGAACAGACCACACATCAGAATTTCTCTTTCCCCACAAATTGGAGATCCTTGCCTCCAAGTCCCAGTTACCTTCATGATCCCATTCCAGTTGTCACCCGTGGACACCTGGAAAAGTGTGAGGAAGGCCATCCCAAAGTTCTCGAAGGTGGCGTGGCGGCTCATGCCCTCACAGGGGTTTTCATCGTTGCACACTGAAAAACAAGGGGAGTGCAGGGCACGACACTCAGGGGAGGACACACTACCAGCCCTGAGACCAACAACATGGATTCACAACCTGAAGACCTCAAGTAATGAATGGTGTCAGCACCCTGTCCAACAGTTGGCTGTTAGCCATCAGTATGGAAAAACCCCTGATGGCCCAGCCCCAGGATATCAGGCAGTGTAACTGCTGCTCAGGGGCATCCTCCCAGCAAGTCATTCTCCTGCCTTTCTTCTTGATCAATATTCCATGGCAAGAGATGTAAATAAGATTTCACAAACTTTTTCTTGTAATCTTGAAGGCAATGTCAGGGACAGAGTGCAGGAAAATCAAATGTTTAAGACTGTAAGAGAAAATGGAGGCTGCTCTTATTTTGTTAGCCTGTTAGGATAACAATTTAGAGGGAAATTCCTCTTACATCAATTATGCATAAGGGAGAATGAAGTGCATCAAACAACTGAGTGCTTTTATTGAAGATTTTGATTTTGATTTTGATTTTGAGAAACCCCAACCAGCATGTCTGTGGCTCACATTGAAGCATGGTCTGCTTGAGACTTACCCAATTTTCCAAAGAGCTCCACTCCTAGAGCAGCGTAGATGAAAAAGAGGAGCATGAAAAGGAGTCCAAGGTTTCCCACCTAAAAGCAAAGGCACCATCAGCCTATCCCAAAGCCTATTTCATCTGTACAGAAAGTGTTTCTGCATTTCCAAGTCTGAAGAAAGTGAAATCCCAGTATACAAATGCAACCAAACAATTGCTCAACAGTTGAGAAATGTTCAGTGATGGATCCAGTTGCCATCAGGGCTGGGGGAGGAGCAGGAAGGTGGGAAGAGAAGGCATGGAAAAATTAAGGACTTAATGGGGTTTTTTGAAACACTAAACAGTTTCTGGTCTGAATGCATGTGGTCACTGGGCCTACGTTAGGATCATCACTTCAGGAATCTAATTTAGTCATTGCAACTGCTGTGCCATCCAAATTCAGGAGAGAAATAAATGATTCAGCCCACCCACTCCCCTGGACTGCCACATCCTGGCTCGCTACATACTCACTGGAAGGAATTATTTCTGATGACTAAATTAGACACCATAGTAAATGCTGTGAAAGCACAGTGCTGGGTCTGTGTCTACAGGGCGTTAAGAAAAGGAAGTTAATAAAACTTAGCTAAGGACTACATTTCCAAAGGGCTCTTTAAAATTAAAGCTCTATTCACTATTAAGAATTGCTGCAGTGTAACAAAGACAGGAAGGGAATTGAAACAGGACAACTGGAGATGCCTTGTATGCCATTAGCAAGCCAAAATCCCTGATTTGAGTCTGTGCTCTAGGAACAAAAAGAGAAAGGTCAGGAAGAGGAGAAAGTGCAAGGGAAAGGACAGCTTATTTTAAACTACTTCTTTTGGCAAAGCCAATAAATCTTAGAGAATATTACAGATAATTCAATTGTCCCCCAAAGACCCGGTGTATAAAATATGGAGACTATATTCATTCTTTTAACGTTGAAACTGGTGGATTTTAGACCTTGAAGTTCAGATTTTTATGCAACTATAAGTATGGAGGGATTTTTTTATCCCTGCTACACAACTTTATTAATCAAAGCCAACCTGTTATAGGAAGCAGCAAAAGCCAGTCAATAGAAAGTCATAGGCTTTGATACTGGAGGGATTAAGTACTGCTTCTTATTATCTTCCAGGGAATACCTAGAGACCAAACTTTCAGATATCTGCTTGCTTTGAGACAGATATTACTGACCTCCAAAAAACCTGGCCTACAAACTTAGTTAGCAAAGGAGCTGTAGGCAAATGGGAAAAATCAAAAATGAGAAAGTGTGGAAGAATATACTTGTGGTTTTTGGCTAGGACCAGAAACAGAGACTCACAGGTCCCAGCTGTGCTCTTTGCCATCTTGAGCAAAACACTTAACTGTCTGATGACTGTTTTTCTGTCTACATGACAGGGATATGAATATTTCTTCCTCTCTTATTTATTATCTGTATTTTGGGGGTGGAAGTTGAATCTCATCATTTAAGTGCAAATATATTGCAGAGTCCTCTTACCAACAGTTTCTGGATACTATTTCTTAATATCTGTGTGCATTTATCTGGGTCTCAGAATAAACATGCCACAGACATGCAGACACTGGATCTGAAGACCTGCTCTGTCCCAGATCCTTTCCTGAGAAAAATCGTCTGTTGTGGCTCCTGGAATGGAAAAGAGCAAGGTGCAAAGAAGCTGCACTGAGCCGGTCTGTGGCAGCAGAGCTAACAAAAAACTAATAAAAATTTACATTCCAGATCTGCCTGCACTAAGACCATCCTTTATCTCCCCTTCCTTCTATTGTCCAGTGTATCTCAGCCCTCAACTATCCTGAATGATGTTGTGTATCCTACAAATGAATTATTAATATTGTTGTTATTACTATTACTATAATAAATCACAAATAATTATTGCTTAATAAAAAGCATGGAAGACCAGACAGAGCTCAGGATCCATAAAAGATCACAGAGTTTCCTTTTCACTTTTGTGCCATCATATTCCACTAATTCAGATTGACATTTATTGTCACCCACACCAGAAGTAAATTCCCTGGTAACTACTCATGCTGTTTTCAGATTGATTCCCAGCTCATCATCACTCACCAGCACTGGCACATTAGCTGATAAATCAACTGACAAATGCCTGTGCATTTTGATATCACGCAGTAGAGCTGCTTTCTCAGGGCCTGCCAAGGGACCGGTCTGATGTATGATCGGCAGAGCCACTTGGTGCATTACTCCTTGCTTAACAATGCTCCCCCAACAATCCAAAAGGAAGGGGACCAGACTCCCTGACTGCTCATCCATCATGGAGGATGCTCACAGTGGGCTCGAAGCCTGTGTAAAGCACAGTGTCAGCATCTCGTTTAGGAGCAGCTGCCACTCACAGCTCATGAGATCCTTCTGTCTCGATGTCTTGCAGCAGACACTTAACTGCCGGCTGTGTGAGCCACAACACAGCGTGTCACTGCTTCTCATGCATGAGCTGCTCAGAAACACAAAGGGATTCAGGAGGAGGAAAGAAGAAAAAATAGAAAGGGGGAAGCACTGGCTAAGAAAGGGAGAGTGCAAATGAAAAAGAAGGAGGGAAAAGGTGACATATTTGGGGAAGGGTGAGAGCTGCAGTGATGGAAAGATGTCCTTTCATCCTGAAATGGCTTCCAATCAGTCTTTCCTTCTTATGGAGAGGGGAGAAAGGAGCCAAGGACTAGTTGCAAACAGTTAGACACTAGCTAGGCATGATGGGAAGAAACCTACCCTTATCCAGGGGTCAAGCCTTATTTTTTCAGATGCTGGAGAAGAGAGATGTGAGGTGAGCTGTAACCCCAGGAATGACATGAGAACTTGGACATGACCTGCAGGTAGTTGCCTACACACCACTGTAGACACCACCTCTGAGACCCCACAAGAATCAACCCTTTGGAAAAAGGGACAGAAGAGGAGAGTCTTTTGGGAAAATGTTTTACCTGTGGCAGGGCTTGAACAACTGTATCCAGCAGCGCTCGCATTCCTGTGGCCATCTTCAGTAGCTTCAGGACTGCCACAACAAGCACAAGAGAAGCGTCAGTCAGACTGAGCTCAGAGGCATCCTTTGTGTGACTTACTAATAACAGTAGCACAAGACAGATGTCCTGTATCTTGTTCCCCTAAAAAAAATGGATTTTCCCCTCATTTCTCTTCTTGCTTTTGATGGTACAACCCCAGTTGTTCCTTCTCTTCAAGCTGACATCCTTTTTACTAAATATTTTCTTTCGGCCACCCATGCCTGTTGGGTTGCTTTTGCTTCACCCAGACACTCCAGCCACATGCTTCTTCTCAGGAATGTGTGTCCTAATTGTCCTTCTGCTTTGATTTTTCCTTCCATCACTTTCTCTCCCTTCAGCCATTGCTGTTATGCCATCTTGGCACACCTTGGCCACCCTCTTACCTCAAATTTCAACCTGCTCAGGGGCCTCTGCTCCCCACACCACTACTATAGTTGCCCCAGAAATGAGTAACAGAGAAAGTTCAACTCTCACATAATCTGCCCACCCTCCCAGTGCTTCACCTCCCAGGGAACCAGAAAGCCTGAGCTTCTAGGCTATCCTAGATCCTAGAATCCCTGCTGGGATGTGATGAAGGACACTTCAGAGGCTCCTCGAGGGCCAGGACAGGGCAAGCTCACAACTTTACAGCCACTGCTCAATGAGTGGTGGCACCAAGCTGCACTCGATGGCCACATGTACCCCTGCTCTGGCCAGCGTCTCTCTCACCCCGGGCAATTCGCAGCACCCTCATGATCCGGATGATAGTGGGGTTAATTGGGAGAGCAGCATTGATTTCAATCTCTTCCAATGTGATGCCCATGACAGACAGCAGCACAATGGCCAGATCGAGCTGGTTCCACCTTTAGGAGAAAAATTGAACAGAGTACACGAAGATAGAGTTTTTCCATTTTCCTGAAAAAGAAAGGTACTTGTCTCCACTTCATCCTAAACATTTCCTTATGTATGAGTTCAAGGCCCACTCTGAGTCAACCTATATGGGCTTTTCCAGAGAAACAGAGACTCACTTTACACACACCCTGAGCAGCCAGAGGCAAGCCAGGCTGATTTGAAAGCATGGAGCTGTGTTACTATGGCGCTATGCTTTGACTAATGGGCTCAGCTTTTTACGGCCTTACTACCTTGAATCAACTTTGCTATATATGTTCTGCTTTTGCATGCTCACAGTTTGCCTCAAGGGCAGGAAAAAAAATGTCTCACTCTAACCTCATCTCCTTTGCTTTCTAGCCTAACCAGCAGACTGCAACCAAGAGGCAATTTTTGGACAACTCTTGCTATTGCCTAGGCAGTGCACCTTGTGGAGGATGAGGTTAGGTCCATGCGGCGCAGAACTGGGAGACAGTCAGAGCACTCTGCCACCACTTCATGGTCTAAATAGGGCACCATCCCCAAACTTCTACCCCAAACCCAGCTGTCCCACAGCCACTGCTGACAACCCTCTGCTCACCTGTCTTTGAAGAATCGTCGCAGACCAAATGCCACCAGCTTGAGGACTGCCTCAAACACGAACACAGTGGTGAACAGGTAGTTGCAGTATTTGAGGGCGGTCTCCAGGGACTGCCACAGAAAAGAGAAGGAAAAGAATTGAGGCAAAAGCAACATCAAACACATAACCCCCCTGTGTGCACTCTCCTAAGTGCCAGGAACTCATTCTGGGTGCAGAAGCTGCCCCAGATATTCATGGTGGGGTGGGGAAGTGGCCCCATGCTTCCTACGTACTTGAATGTGGAGGTCGTCTACTAAGGGCAACCACCAGCCAGCCCTTCTGCCCATCAGAGATGGGATCAGTTCTGAGGATCAGTTACTGCTCCTTTCTTCTGTACTGTTCAGCATAATCAGGAGGAGGAGGTTATTGCAAGAGAATCCACAAAATGCCATCAGGCTTTTCTTCTGCCAGTAGCCTGTGCCACCTGAATGACACATTGTTAATGGCACTGGCACAGCTATCAACCAGGAGTGAAGCACAGAGGTTACTCTGGGTGTGGATTCAGGTCATCTCTGCTGTGTCTTTGTCTGGTGCCAGCACATCACATCTCTGAGCTGTTTGGTTTCTGGGTCTTTTACATGCTGCCCCTTCATGACCACCAAGAACCAGTGTGAGCAGTGGGCAGCTTTTGGTGGCATTTTGTACTGGAAGGGTTTGAAGTGCTTTGAGAAGATTGTTTAACAGAGCCTGACAGCAGGCTGGCTTGGCTGGAGCTATGTTCCAGGGAAAGAAGCTGAAGAGTAAGGAAGACTAGTGACTTGTTGAGGAACAAAGATCTTATGTGAGGACACCAAAAGATAAAGGCTGAGAGTTCCTGAAATATAAAACTGGGCACCATCTAGGGAAAGATGAGAGCTGGGCAGCTGGGCAAGGTGGGCAGGAAACAGAGGAGCCTGGCAATAGATTTGAATGAGGACAGATTCAGCCCCTGATCAAAGCCTGAGTTACCTCAGACAATCTGTTCAGACACCAGAGCTGTCACCTAAACCAAGGGTCTTCTGAAGAGAAAACTGAAATGTTGCTGGGCAGATGTCATGATGAATGCTCTGTCTACATATGGAGGTAGAAGGCTCCTTTGATATGTGCAGTATACATTTTTCCTGCCAAAAGAATCTGCAGCTTTGCCAGGAACACTGAGAGGTACATGGTCTGTACCCAAACAAAGTGAAAAACTTATTTGGCCTCCAAGGTACTGTATTTGGAACCACACCCTGCAGCTGAGAGAGGCTCTGCTCAGCACTTTGGTTCTGCAGTTTCCCTTATGAAGAAAAGGTGGCTTGGTGCAGCTGAGAGAGGCTCTGCTCAGCACTTTGGTTCTGCAGTTTCCCTTATAAAGAAAAGGTGGCTTGGTAAAGATGGACCATCCCATGACATGCAACCTGCCCCTCTGGTTCTCTCAGCTGAGGCCACATAGCAGGGGAATTGGGCTGACATTTGGAAATATGATGCAAAGCCTGAAGTTCCCAGGACACTGCTGCTTCCACCACTTGCTCCCATTAGGAACAAGGGAAAAATAAAAAGCAGAGCAGGCAGCTAAATTTGGGTGACCCACATATCCACTTACTAATATAAAGCACAGAGACTTAATTGTACCATGCTTTCTAGGGGCTTGACTTGTGCTCAGACACCTTCTCTCTATGGATTTTAATGGATAACAAGTGTCTGAGTAGGAACTACCTTTTTGGATACACATGAAAATCTTCACACAAATTTGCCTACTACAAAACTAATTCTTACAAAACTTTAACAGTAGTTTTTAGAGACACCCAAGTGTCCTATTTATGCTGGTGGACAGTGGTCACCAGAGAGCTGTACCAAAATGACAGTGTCTGGAGGCAGAACTTATCTCCATGATCTCACTCACCACAGGTTGGTTGTAGTGCTCCAAGGACATAGTGACCACGTTGAGGCAGATGATGAAAGTGATGAAGATGTCCAGGTAGTGGCTGGTGCAGACCGAATGGATAAGGAGGCGTATGTGGCAGTAAGTAGCATAGTACGGCAAACGCTGCGCCTCTTCAGTGGAAAGAGGGATGTGGGCAGAGTTAGGAAAAAATCAGAAGAAAGAGAGAAATGGGTAAGAAACACTGAGGAGGGAGAAGGTGTAAGCTTGGTGATAGCATTGAAAGGAATTGGAATGTAGTTGGGAGAGAGAAAAACCAGAAAAGAATAGGTAAAGGATATAGAGAAGAGGGGGAAAAAATGAAAAACAACAACAACAAAACCAAAAAACCCCAAAAAAACTCACCAAAAGAAGACATGGGGAAAAATATATAGGAAAAAAGACAAAGAATGGAATACTAGGAAAAAAATCTGTTAGACTGTGTTTGTGGGAATGGTGATAAATCAGCATTTCATGTCTTGACAAATTAAGATCACTCTTGATAAAAGGGAGCAGATGGTTCAAGGAGAGGCCCTGGGGTGTTATAGGAGAGAAGGGGAAAACTGGAGCAGAGGAAAGGAAAGCATGCCCATAGGCTGTGAATGGAAGTCTGGGTAGTAGGGATGATTTCCAGGAGCAAGTATGCTTCAGCAATTTTTATCTAAAGGTAACACAAAACAGGACAGAAACACTAGGAATAGAAGGTTTCCTACACCACAGAGGGTTTTAGATACCAAGGAGAGACACTGCAACACTGGGGTCACTGGGACACAAAACACAGGAGTCTTCCTCTTTTTTTTTTTTCCCCTCTTATTTAGATTTGGGTTTAAACACAAAGAATGGTCTGTTCAGGTTCTTCTTCAACCACCAGTTGAGCTGCAGGAAGCCCAGGTGGGACTCTACCTCAAGCACAGGAAGCGCATCAATATGTGCTCGCCCCATGCCAACAGTGCCTGTTGGCATGTGCACAGGGGTGTTTTTGGTATGTTATCTCCTGAGGAGCAGGGTGCTAAAACCCTTCCTCAGTGCCTTCCCTGGAGTCCTAGCAGACCTCCTTGGCCACCCCTCTTCCCCAGACCACCCCAGTGAGGTGTGTGGAGACACAGCAGTGGTGCGGGGAGGAAGGCTGAGAGCACGGCCACGAGCGATGGATTTTGGAGACCAGCTCATTGGGAAAGAAAAATAAGAGGAAAAGGTTTTTCTCAGAAAACCTTGGCCTACGAACCAACCAAACACTTAGGCTGTGCCTTACTCCTTCGCTTCTTCTCCAAACGTCGCAGGCGCTTCTCCTCCCGCCGGCGCGCCTCCTCAGCCTCCTGGTGCTGCCGGCACTTGTGGAAATTCTCAACCACCACCCCCACGAACATGTTGAGCACAAAGAAGCTGACGATGAGGAGAAAGGAGATGAAGTAGAGTAGCATCCAGGGGTTGTTGTTGATCACTGGCTGGAGTGGGAGGAGAACAGAGGCAGACATTGTCTTAGCAGTAGAAGAATAGGGATGCAGTGGGTGGCAGCCCAACAGATCCTGCTTTACAAGGTATTGAAATAACCATGAGTGGGCCAGGAGGGAGCCAGCATGCCCAGAAAGACACATGCCATTATTATTTCTTCATTACAAATAGATAAAGGCCCACTGACCCTACCACAGACACCCACAGCATAGCCACAGCTACACCTTCCTGCATGGACTAGACAAGGCCATGGACCTGACCCCTTGCAAACAGGTGAGCAAAGGATTCAGAAGAGGCCTGGAAGGGACTCTTGGTTTGAGGGAGGTACTGAATCAGGATGTTAAAGGATGCTTTCTGCCTTACAGGCACAAGAAAGTGAAAAGGTCCTTTCACAAGAAAGTCCATGTACCTGCTGGTCAACAGCCACAGCATCGAGTCCATTATACATAATATTGACCCAGCCATCCTTGGAAGCCAGAACAAAGAGGGACATCAGAGCCTGCAATATATAAAGCAAAACTGATGTGGAGCAGGTGCATCTGGCAGGCAGAAAAAAATTATTGTGGGTTTATGCTCTATAACACACACCACTGCAATACTCTTCCTGTGTCTCTGCACACATCAAAACCTGCTCTTTCCCTGACGGAGGACAGGGACAGGGTGACAAGGTGCCATGTGCAGCCAGACCCACCAGAGGAGAGAGTTTGTGAAGAACATCAGCTTCATGGCAGGAGAAAAGAGAAAATCAAGCTCTCTGCTGCCACCACTTTTCTTTCCCACTCATCCTGTAGTATCATTTTGATACCAACCAACTAGTGACACAGCTTCTGCATGGGCATGCATGCCAAATAACTGCTCCTTCTGGCTTTCCAGACACTGCATCTGTTCCCTGGGGAGGAGACAAACCCTGTGTTGGGTTCCCATCAGAGGGGGGGGCTGTGGGCAAACTCACCTGTCCCAGGTTGTCGAAGTTATACTTGTGGTGCACCCACTTGTAGTTGGCTGCCACGCAGTCAGACCGGTTGGTGATGTTCCTGATGTCGACTCCCAGGCAGTGGTAGAACTTGCCCTTGAAAAGCTGCAGGAGGGGAGTGCCCCATCAGCCCCTTTCCCCACAGGGTTCCCCATGCTCCCTGGGATGTACAGAAGCTGCCAAGATGCTGCATGGCCTGCAAGACTGCAAGCCACATAGAGCATGACAGGGACACCACCAACACAATGTGCAGCACAGGCTCAACCATTGCAAAGGAGGCAGGACCACCCCTGTAAGCTCACACTTGGCTTTTTGGCCTTCTCCATTGCTCCAGGGCAGCAGTGACTGTAAGCCCACCATCTGACAGCCCTTAAGGCAGCCTTTCTGGGTACAAAGGGAAAAAGTATCTTCTAATCAGTCCCCTAGAGTAATCTTCACTCCCTGCTTCCCAGTTACTGAAAGTGCTGATGGGAAAAGAATATCTCATCTGAGGGTAAAGAACCAGAAAAAAACATCCTCTTCTTCTCATATATATTTTTTCACAAAGCTGCACTGCACTTCTATGACTCTTCTGCCCAGGGCTCTTTTCCCCATATGGAAGGTACTGGATTGTGCATTTGTACAGATGCATCAGAGCAAACTAAGTATAGCGCATTCCCTGAGATGGAAGTAACGCCCACACCCTTGCTCCTCTGCAATGCAACAGCCAAAAATAAGGAGGATTAAATTAAAAAATTAAAGAAGTTTGTGGGTGGATTTAGGGCTCAGAGTGAGGGGGAGAAGGAGAGCTGACTGGTGGCAGGGTTCATGTGAGCAGGCACTGAGCTGCTTGCCCTTGTGGGGAGACACGGGTGGGTCCAGGGAGCCCTGTGCTGTGCCAGCCCTGGGCTCTCGCAATGACACTGACTCAAACCCTGACCCAGCTGCTGCCAGGTGTGAGCACTAACTCCTGTCTCTCATGTCCAGCAATGCCTGCACTTGCTGAGCACCTGTCTGTGCTTGCCAAAGGCTGTATCATTATGGAGATGACTTGTGGAAGAAGGTAAACACAGAAAATTCACTGGCTTCACCGTCTCTCCTGCTCTGCTTGGCTCCCTGTGTCTGTTATAGGACCTGGGGGTACAGATACCTGTGGGGTGGGGGCTTAAGGGCTGTTTGATGGACAGTAACAACCTACCTGCACACCCAGGATGCCAAAGATGATGAAGAAAGCACAGCAGATGAGGACAATGTTTCCTATGGGCTTGAGGGAAGAAATGAGGGTCTCCACCACCAGCTTCAGACCAGGGGCTCGGCTGATGACTCTGGAAAGGAAGGAAGGGGAAAGATGACAGAGGGACAGGGCAGGGACGTTTGACCTAAGCAGCAGCAGACTCCTGTCACCATGGGCAGTGACCCCTCAGTGGAGATCCCTCCCCTGTGGTCAAAAGGCCTTTTTTCTCCCATGGATTTGTTCTTTGATGAGGTACCTCCAGCATCAGACCCATATGGCTAAGGGGGACCCCCTTGTGGCCTATTGCTTGTTAAAGACCCTTCTTTGCCTGGGACAGCTGATCTGACCCTGGGACCCCTCCTGGGGGTAACCAGTGGGAGGAGGGGGCCAAGCAGGGCTCGGTGGGGTTCTGACCGGAGGGGACGGAGGGTGCGCAGCAACCGGAGCACTCGCAGCACGCCCAGGATTTTGGCACCACCAGCAGAGGCCACTGAGACCACAATGTCAATGAGAGACACGAAGACCAAGAAGCCATCCAAGATGTTCCAACTGCTGCGGAGATAAGCCTGGTCCCCAAAATACAGGCCTAGAGAGACCACCTGGAAGAGAGGGGAGAAAAGAGGGAGTGAAATTTCTATTGCTACCTGATAGAGGGCAACAATGGAGAGAATGGGAGGAGGGGGAATAGTTATCAACTCCTCATGACACTGAAGTGTCATCTCATAATCTTTTCCTTTCACCTGGATGTCTGTGAAGGAAAACACCTTTCTTCTGCCTCCCTGAGTAACACGACACTGTAGGGGATAGACAGGAAATCTTTCCCTGCCACACCAGAGGCTTGGGGAAATTGGAGATCACCTGGGAGGTAAAGTCAGGCACCAAATCCATACTTTGGCTCTTAAAGGGGTAATTTGTTTGTCAGCAGTTCTCAAAAACAGTGGGTGCTACAGAAATTGGTGGTCATGGGGAGATACTAACATCCTCCAAATCACAGTCAAAATTCAGATATGAATTTTAGGGGTTTAACTTCCAGCACACAGTTTTAGGACTTTTCCCCAAATATGAGAAGGGAATAACAAGGTTTTCTGATTGTTGCAAAGTACTTTGACATCTATTGAATCATTATCTCACCTTTGAGCATGTCATTAATATTGTTGTAATGTCCCCCATTCTTGCTCCAGGAGAAAGGGAACGGACATTTGACATCATTACAAAATCCATACTTGAGTGCCAGCTATCCTTCATGAATACTAAGATCCAACTGGATCTAATGCCTGCAATAAACATCTCCTCTATGCCTAACAAGACAGGACTGAACCCCAGGCAGTATCTACCTTTATAAAGGTAGAGGGAAGGACTGGCACACCAAAAAGATGAACACATTTTAAAAGGGTGTTGAGCAAACATGAACAGTGTTTGACACTGGAAAAAGGCTCTGAGCTGTTCTCCAGTAACTTACCTTCAATGTCATCTCAGCTACAAATATTGCTGTGAAAATGTAGTTGGACACAGTGAGAAAGATTCTTTCCTAGAAAAAAAAAAATTAAAAAAACCAAACCAAAACAAAACAAAACAAAAAACAAAAAACAAAAAAAAAAAAAAAAAAAAAAAAAAAAAAAAAAAAAAGAGAAAGATCTTAAATGTATTTTCACTGCTTCTTGTTACTCTGTCAGTCCCCTCTGATGATCTTGATATTTCTGCATTCCTGTGAAAGGTCTGAAAGTTGAGGAAATAAGGGAGATGTTCTTGGCAGAGGTCAGTGCTAGGCAGCTTTCAGCTCATATACCTTGGCTGGGACAGGATCCTATGCAGCTCTGCCAGACCATAGTGGATGGGATTTTTTTGCATCCGGCAGATCTGGTTTCAAGGCAGCCTCTGCCCTTTTCTGTCAGTGTTTCTCAGGCCTAACCTGCTGCACTGACCTGGCACTCCTTCCCAAAGAGCTGCTGAGCACAGACCACTGATTGTGTCCAAGTGCAGCAAAGTCTGGGAGTCAGCTAAGGCAGACAAGCAGAAAAAGTAATTTCACTTGCCAGCTTGAGCCACCTCCAAGATAGCTCAAGAGCAACATACATGAATGATGATGTGCCATTGCTACAGCATGGAAGTTACTTCTATCTCTCAGTTCCACTCCTTGTCCCTTTTGCCATTCATCCCTTATATGCAGGCTCCTGGAGGAGACACTTACTTTCCAAGACAGAAGGAACTAGGTTTTCTGTGTTATAAAGTGGGTCTCCCCATTATAAAAGCCTGCAGGGGAAACACATATTTATGTCAATTACTAATACTTAGGTATTTGAATAGATGAGTCGGAGCTGGTGTTTAATGCTGAAGTTCTTCCAGAGATCATAGGAGGACCAGGAACACTCAGGAACCACTGTTAGAGGTTGTGCTATAAAGTGGGTGACAGGTAATGGTTCTCACCGTGCTTCTGTGCTCAATCTGGGGTCTTTCCAGGGCAATGGTGATGCAGTTCAGGAAGATGAAGGCCAGCACTACGTGGTCAAAGAGCTTGTGAGCAATAATGGTTTGGCAGAGGAGGCGAAACCTGCAAGAGAGTTCCAGTAGGCACCTGTGCCTTGGGCAGAATAGATTTAGGAACAAAGAGGACACAGAATTAAGTATTCTGGCTAAAACTGGGCTCCGATATAGCAGCTTTCCTATCTCTGATACTGATGTCCCTTGGAATGGCAATAGCCCAGGGTGGTTAATGGTCACATAGGGAGCCTGGAGCAGAGCAAGGGCAGAGTAATGTGCTGAACCTCCATTGATTTCTCCAGTGCCAGAGTGGTATCCTAACCACTATGACCCTGTGCTCCTCTCCTGCCTTGTAAAGAGGCTGCATTCCTGTTTTCCTCCAAACTCATACTTTGTACCTCTCCACAGCAAAGAGGCCACATGCTGAAAGCTCAGGAGAGGCAGGTAGGTTGGCAGATGTGGGGAGCACACTTCTGAAAGACACTGTGTACATTAACATAGGTGTCACACAGAGCAAAAAAAGCTCTCCCTTGTGACCTAAAATGAAAGCCCTTTCTATTCAAGGGGGAATATGAATGGGTGACAATAATGTTAGCTGGGGTACGTGGATATTTTCGTCTGGTGAGATCTCTTTAACAGGAAGAATTCAACCCAAATTTCCTTTTTTTAGGCAAGAAGAGTTCTAACTTTACCCTAAAAGGTGTGATATAACTGCTGGTAAGTTGGTACTGGTACTGTAAATTAAATGAAGATGCTATTCTGGTACCAGGGGAGGAAATATCAGTATTATGGAGTCATCAATAATGCATTCTTTATCCTCTTTGTGTTAACATTAGTATTCCCTGCCTTGCTTTGCTATAAATATTTATGATTACAGAAAATAAAAATGGGATGCTCCAAAGGGAGGGAAGATCACAATAGCTATTTAGGATGCTCAACTTTCCTCTCATTGCCACAATCTAGGAAAAGAAATGCAGTTTGGCTGTAGAAGGAACAATGGAGGAGAAAATACACATTCTCAGCTGCTAAGTTTGAAGTTGTCACCTAGCACCAGGGGATATGGCCAGCAGAGCAACAGAATCTGTCCCATCTTCTCAACCCTCTCATGGCAAAAACTGCACAAACCTGTTCTGTGGAGAGAAGAGATATATGGACCAGTCTTCCCGTAAGTCACACCAGTCTGGCTTATAGACTTCCATCATCTTCCGGATGCGAAAGCACAGGCTCTGTAGGGATGCAGCAGAAGCAATTGCCACTGGTCACCTTCCCACTTGCCTGAGAGAGACATTCTTCCTTTCACATCTGACTCAAATGCACCACTACCTGCTTTTCTTTAATCCCTCAATTGAGAAAATCAACTCAAAGGCAACAAGTCACGGAAAAGAAGGTAGAAGCTGCTTTGCCAGGGCTTGTTTACCTCTTGGCATCTGGTTTCCTCCCCAGATCATGAAAATAAAACTGCTGGTGTCCCTTCTAGAGTAGGATGTTGTCCCATGATGCCTTCTTAGAGGTGTTGGAGGGACTGTGTTACATGAGGCCAATGTTTCCTCCCTGCCTCAGCTAAATGAGAAGCCAGGACAAGAAGGCTTTCTTTTGGCACTTGGGCTGAGAATTTCTTACAGACATTTGAACATGTCTGTTCAAATTTCTACTGACTCTCACTCCACTTTTTCCACTCTCTGATCTGCTCACAGATTGCTGTCCCCCAGGCTGATACCACAAAACCCACTTGCCTTGCCTGTGGTGCCTGTGCTTCCTGCTCTGGTCTGCCGATGTTCCCCACGCAAAACTCCCACTCTTGCACTGCCTGACCTCCCCTGCCTTGTAGAAAACACTGGCTGCACTGCTTTGAAATAACAGCCCCTGACTGACCACATGTATGTTGCACACCTGCCTTCCTCCCACCACCCACCTGCCTTGCAAGCCTGACAAGGTGGTGTGAGCTTGTCTGTGCCTAGAAAGTCCTATCTGCATTTAGTCCTCCAGCTGTCCTCCAGCTCTCCTAAAGCACCTTCGCAAGCTTTCCCATCCACACGCAAGGAGACTGAAACTTGAGGATGGATTTGGGGTATCCCAGAGCACTGTGATGTAATGCCAGAGTCCTCCACCAAGCACTCACATAATCTATTTCTTCATCGTCCTCTCCCCGTTCTTTGTGGTTGTTCATCTTTGGGAAGATCTCCTTGACAATACTGGGCATTTTGCCATTGCAGTCCTGATGCTCACTGGCCCCAGGCGGTGCTCCCAGCCTGTGGGTCACTCTGTGACCAGAAGAGACCGAGGCCAACTCCAGCAGGTCACAGGAGCCTTTGTTATCCAGAGAGAGTGTCCGGCGGTGATGAAGCACCCTTCCTGTCCCATCCGGCTCCCCATCTGCCGCCTTGTGTGCTTCCCCAGACAGGAGGGACTCGTGCTCAGCGGAGGGAGGTTTGTGTTTCAGGCTGTGTCCCCGGGCCAGGCTGTTCCAGCTGGAGCGACGGCTTCCCCAGGCTCCGCTGCGGCTCCAGGCACCGTAGTGGGAGCTGCGGGAGCTGGACTGTAACAGAGTGGGATGGGGACTCAGTGACTCTGGGCACAAGGAGGGAGCATGTGCTCCTCTCTCAGAGCACAGACTGCTTCCTGAGCCCCTAAGCCAAAAGGCTGCCATTTATCAGACACTGAGCAAGTTGCATGGTGTGAATTCAGCAGCAATCTCAGTAAATCTGACAATAAATTGGTAATGAGTTAGCAATAGTGTTGACTGTGATTACTTTATAGCAGCATCTGTGTGCAAAGCACTTTCAGGGAAGGTAAGTAATAAAGCCAAAGGCCAGGTGCCTGATATTGTTACTTACACCAGCACAGAGCAAGAGTAAAGTTCTCAAAGAATCTGACTGGCAGCTTTTTACACTGCACTGGGGTTAAGCATAACACAAGGTGATGGATCATCTGACACACCATCTTTGAGTCCAGTCTTAGTAAAAGGGAGAAATGAGAGAAACAGGCTTGTTGGTTACAGCCTAGTCCAACCACATGAGCAAGGTATCATGTAGTACATGGCTGCTAGCACTCCCTGTTTGGAAATAACAGGGGCATGAACCCTTTAAGCACCAAGGCGCTCCCCAGAGCTGTGTATGCCAGTGGGTAGAAAGCCCAGAATTTGATGTTACAAGGTGAGCAGGTCTGAGATATGCTGGTTAGACAAACTCACATGCTTGGGGAAATGCTATGGGGCAGGAGAATGTGCCATGGGGAGCTCAAAGACAAGCTTTCCACTGTTGCAAAAGCTCTGATACAATCCCATCTGTAATGGCACTTGGTGGTTCTGCCATCACTTCTTAACTCAAGGCAACATTTTGTGTCCTTTAATCTAGGAAAACAAGGAAAAGGCAAGGAGGAAAAACATGTTCCACTGTAAGAGGGAGACTGTCTTCTTGGTGTTCTCCCTCTCCCACACTCAAAGGATTATAGATAACTAATCTTGAAATAGACTTCAAAAATCTGGAAATTTAGAAAAATAATGTGTACTGAGCTGGATTCTAAAGACAGGAACTAGAGCTGTGTCAGAAGTCTACAGCAGCAGGGCAATCCTTCCCAGAAATCCCCAGATGATGGCAGAAAACCAACAAAGTGCTTGGCCTCAAAGGAAGGGTATGACACACATTTCTACTCCCTCACTCACCAAGGACCGCTGGTCATAAGTCATTCTCCCCAGGGACATCACACTGCTCTTCCGGGAGCCAACGGCAACTCGGATCTGATCAAGCTGCAGTGAGTTGCGTGAAGAGTTCGTGACCCCCCCAGAAGCCACTGGTGGGTTGGAAGAGGGCAGGGATGGGTCCAGGTGCCCATTAGGTGTCACAGGAATTGCACAGAGCTTGGGATCTGAGTGGAAAGAGGCAGAAAGAAGAATGAGTAAAGAAGAAGTTGGGTTCCTCACTATCCAGTGACTGTTTTGATGCCTAAGCAGTTTAGCACATTTACAGCAGGTAACAGATTGTTAGCCCTTTAGCACCAATCAACATCAATTTCTCCAATTTAGGGTGTGGTGACAAAGGCAGTGCAAGCTGGGAAGGCTTAAAAGTCATTTCCTCAGCCTCCAAAACCAACCACGACGAGCAGAGTGGTGGCCAGGCAGCCTCAGACTGACAGGCAGAGCATGAAGGCCAACAGAGGGACAAGAGCGTGCTTCTGCATGCCAAGAGCAGACACCAGCATCTTCAGGTCTGAACAAATTCCACCAGCTGTCAAATTGGCTACTTAAAGTAGTTAGGCTGAAACACTGAGCAAGAGACTAAGATATAGGGATAGCCACAGCCATCCATGTACTGAGGTCACCTTAAAATTCCTGCAATCATACTGCATACAAAAACTGCAACCCAGTCTATCCTACTACACTGCCCTTCTTCAAATGACTGATCCTTGACCTTTAAGATCTAGAACACTTTTGAAGGAAATCTTAAGTCCTGTCGATGACCATCAGCATTTTTTGAGATGCATGGAAAGGACAGGATGTTGAATTTTAGTGCCTGAAAGGACTGGAGCAATCATTTTTGTTTGACTTATTGCATAATGAAGGTCAGCTATCCACGTCTGCATGACAGGCAGCCATGATTCCACTAACACCTCTGTAACCTCTTCCTCCTCTGCCATCTCAGGGGTCTGACTGCCTGCATTCAGCATAAGCTCTGATATGGTGCAACCATGTAGCTCAGGATAAGATTGCTTTGAAAAGAGCATAGTTGCAGGAAAAAAAACTGTGAGCCAAAAACTGGAGCCACTGCTCCCTGCTGTGGGAGCTGCATTTATGCTCAGAAATGTGCCCATGGTGCTTGTCTGAGTTGTGCTGTGAGTATGCTTGTGCCTGTCCTTGCACCTTGCTGATCCTAATCTTGTCTTGCTAACTGGACTTGGCTTGACCTTAGACCTTCCTCACCACTGTGGGTTTGCCTGGTAATTACTGAACTATTGGCAGACCTTTACTAGTGTCAGTGGACTTGCTCTGCTCACCTTGTGCAAGAGTGTGCAGCGTGGCCCCTGCCCTCCTGCCTGGCTCTTTGTCCCCTTCAACTCCTGGCTCACCATCCATTGCAGAGCAAGCTACTCTCACTGCTCCCTGCCACCAAGTCCTGTTTGAAGTATAATACCTCTTGTAAAAAGACTTTCAGTCTTTGTAAAAAGACTATCCCCTCAGAGGGATAGAGACCTTAGCAGGCAGTTTCTACTCAGGTTGTTCCCACTGTTAATTATCTCTCCTTGAAAATATACGGCTTTTTTTCAGCCTGAATTTGTCTAGCTTGAGTTTCCGACCTTTCCAATCTCATTATGCTTTTTTCTGCTCAATTAAAGAGCTATCTACCACCACAACCTCCTCCTTCTGGTCTACAACTACAGAGAGAGTGATCAAGTAACTTTCCTGATTTCTCTAAGCTTCATTAGTCTCTCACTATGAGGCAAGGCTTCCAAAGTTGCCTGAATCCTTTTTACCATCTTTGTATCCCTTCTCCAAATGTGGGTTTCAGATTTGGATACAGTGTTCCTGAAATAGTGACCCTGAAGATAACCAGAGACAGGCTCACTTCTCACTTCCAGTTGCTGTTCTGGAGGTCATTCAAGAACTGTTCCACTTAGCTACCACATTCCTCAGGATGCCAACATGTCTCTGTTTTTCCCACAAATAACACCACAAACTGGCATAAAGTTCAAAATAAAAACTGGCAAGTTCTCAGAAGTGGGAGTAAATTTTCTGCAGAATCTGCTTTTAGGTTTCTCACCAAACAGCAGTAGGACTCAAGCAAATAAGACTGTTTGAGCCATTGTACCTGAGCCTTCCTGGACCTCTTGGAATTGATCAAACTCCTCCATGTTTGAAGAACTCTGATCTTCATCTGAGTATGACCGGTTGGCATCACCCTGGAACACAGAGATTTAGAAGTTGGAAACTCAAACACAAAAGACCATTTGTTTTTGTCTTTCATTTCTGGAACAACTGCAAAATTGTCCTTGGCAGTCAGGCATCGTGTGAGCACTGGAAAGAGTCTTCTGTGATCTGGGATGGCTGAAAGACTGCACTGCTTCTTTGGATGGATAAAGGGCTCACCCTAAGGTAGGTTCTGTTGTGTTACGCAGAACAGAAATTGTGAATGGCCTTCCAGAGAGCCTCTTTCCTTGCAAGGAATAACACTCATTTTTTTTCTTTTGCTTAATGGAATACTACCCTAACAAGGATTATTTAATGAGTGAAATTAAAGAGGGGTGATATTTTCTAAGTCCTTCAGTCCAGTACCCTCAAAGTGTCACAAAGGATCCCTTTTTAGCGCCTCTATTCCTCTTCTGATGAAGACTTGGTGGCAGCTCACCTCAGCCTGGAATCCCTCCACAAGAATGGCCACCAGAAGATTGAAGAGTACATAATTCCCAAATGTCATGAGAGCCACAAAGTAGAGGGAAGCCCACGGTGAGGTGGAGGCCATGCCATTATAGAGTACAACATTCCAGTCCTCCTGGGTTAGGATCTGCAAGAGAGGATGAGAAACTCAGAAAACATGATGGAAGAGCATGAAGCATATTCCCAGAAAAGGACAGTCAAAGAATACACATCAGGACCAGACCAGGCCTCTGACCTTCCCCATTAACACACACCCACTGTCACTGTCCAGCCCTTAGCTGAGCAAGAAAAAACAAGAACAGCCATTAGGACAGTCATGTGCTGAGGTGAGAGCGTTAAACTTGGGAGTTGCCACAGCAGGAGTCACCTTTGCACACTGTCTCATAGGAAGGAGGAAGGTCCCCTATTGAGATATACACCAGGTGCTTGGTTCCAATATGCAATTGTTCTTCCTCCACAACCTTTTGTGCTGTCAGGAGTCAGTGCAGTGTTCCTCAGTGAGGAACAAGCATCTCCTGATCCTCTTCACTTTGCCCTGGCCCACCCATAGAGAGCAAAGTGGGCTCACCTGGAAGACGGTGACGATGGCCCACAGCAGGGAGTCAAAATTCTTCCGGTCAGGAACTGTATCTCCTGTGTCTGTCCTGAGGCTGAACTTGCAGCCAAAGATGTGCATTCCCAGGATGCTTTGGAACAAGATGATGTCAAATATAAATATTTCTGCTACCACAATGAACTCATCAGAGTAATTATCTTCTCATGAAAATCTAATGCAACATCACAGAAGCAAGGGGTACAGCAACACAATCAGACCACTAGGAGCTATCTGTGAAGAAGGAACTACATATTGCAACCCTGTAGGTGACTAAAAAATTTGCTTTCCATCTCTTCTGACTCAGAGCCCATATATTCCCTCCAACCTGTCAGTCAGATCTGTCCTTTCTATTGTCCTTTTTGCTCTCATATGTCTTCATCTTGCTATCAGGGCATCCATGGCATGCACAGACAAACTTTCTTGGTTGCTTCCTGCTGCTCTTCTGCCAGAATCAGCTTCCCGACTGAACTGTTGCTGTAGCCAGTCCTGATTAGCAGGAGACTTCACCTATCCTGTAATGGGACATTATGCTCAATGTCTGCATTTGCTGGCAGTATTTCACCACCCTGTCCAGGCCAAAATCCTCAGCTGCTGAATCCAATTTAAGGCAGGAGCAAGTTCAGTCCTTATGAAAAAATAAATATTTGTCAGTACTGTCTTGGCCTGGAGCAAAGGGCAAGATGAGTTATGCAGTCATGCTCTGAAGCTGCTGTCCCCATGAGCCACACAGTGCCACTCCAGCACACTGCTGCCTGCTCACCTGAATATGAAGATGAAGAGCATGAGGAGCATGCAGAAGGTGGCTACGTTGTCCATAGTCTTCATCAACACCACCAGCTGTCGGCGCAGCGCCGGCATGAAGCGCACCAGCTTCAGCACACGGAGCAGGCGGAATGTCCTCAGCACGGACAGGCCCCCGTCTGCCTGGCCAATGATCTCCCAGATGCTGTGGTCCAGACAGGCATGGCAAGGATGAGGCACAAAACAAAATACAAGTGAGCAAACAGAAGAAAACAAGGAATAACAAGGCTAAGTCTTCACTTTGGCATTGGCAGTACATAGGAATATGCCCCTTGTTGACGGAGTTACAAAACTATCTTTCATTCCCTCAAAAAGGAAATAAGCCTAGAAGTTTCTCTCCTCAATTAGGTGAAAAGATATCTCATAGAACCTGGGGGACTTCACCTCAAACTTAAGGATAGCTAATTGGACAGGAGCCAAAAAGTCCCGCCTGAGCAATTTACTAGAAAAAGAAGAGACCAAAGAAACTAATCGCTTTTGTGAGGAGTTTTACCAGGGGCAGGAGGACCTCTTGCACCTGGCTCAGTTTTTCTCTGTAAAGAGTTTTGTTATTTTGTCTTTTATTAAAACCTTTTTGTTTCCAACACTACCACAGAAGCCATCCTGCTGATTTTATGCCTTCTAAGGTAACTGAGCTACCTTGGGTGTGAAATAGGTCTCCAAGAGCTTATGAAACCTGGCTCAAGGAGACCCCTATTTCAGCAATACAAAGAGAAAATCTGTCTGAGCAAGGCAGAAGTATGAACTACAGGCTTATCATTGAATGATGAAAGCTGCATTTATTCCTTAAGAACATGAATGTGGCAGTACATGTTGCAGGAATTAAGAAAGGCTTGCAGCATCAAATTCCAGCAAGACAAGTTCTTCTATCACACTTTAAACCTTTGTAACATCTTCAATTTGTGCATTTTCGAAATATTTCACAGCTAACATTTGTTGTGAACTTAACAAGGCAGTTGCAACTGCCTTCACTCCACAGAGGAGAGAACTAAGGGACAAAAATGCTGTGTGGCTTCCATAGCACGAACACCAAGCATTGGGAAAAGACATCTTGGTCTCCCAGTCCTTGGCCTTGTGCATCAGCCCAGCTCCTCTCAGTGTAGCTGCTAAATCCTTTTTTAAATACTCTGCAAGCTTTGTGGTACTCTTTTCTGTGCATATTTCAGCTGATCCCCAAGGCCCTTGTCACCTGATGATGACGATGATACTGTCAAAGATGTTGTAGGGGTTGCGAAGGTAATCAAAGAGACCAAAAGCAGCAAGTTTCAGGATCATCTCCAGGGCAAACATGCTTGTGAAGACAACATTGCTGATCTCCAAGATGTTGGTCAATTCCTCTGGCTAGAGAGAATGCAAATTCAGAGAGTCAGAACTGAAAGAGCCCTGAAATTATGGGAAATAAAGTGTTACCATTCCCAGGGAACAGGGTTTGTAGGGAGTTGCAAATTTCCCTGGGTGAGACTAGAGTGGAGCTGGACAGCGATACTTGCACTCCAATTCCTGTGCAGATTTGCTACCTTCATCATAGATTCAATCTCTAACAACTTTTTTTACTAGAGAAAATCAGAGGCCTCACAGCCATTCACACAGCCAAGGCTGACAAAGCATCTCCTACCACCTCAGATCCCGTCCCCCAGGCTAAAGGCAGGGCAAAGAACTTATTTTGGGCAAAGAACTTGAGTATTTCTTGAATGAGAGCAAAATTGGCTCATTTGCAGTCAACCTCTTCCTTCAAGAATTTCTTCCTCTGAGGTTTCCACAGGTAGCTGGTGCTTTTTTTTTTTTCCCTGAAATTTTGAAAACATTTAAATGACTGGAAAGCAGTTCTCCATTTTCCTCTAAATATCACTGCACTAATCTGCCCCTTTCCTCCCTATTTTTTCACTTCCCCGTTTTTCTCTCCCCCTTTCCCCACTAAACCCTTGTATGCATTAGTTTCCTGGTCTTGATCCATCAGTCTTATGCCTCTATCCTCAGAGTGGTCTCAATAATTACCCAAGAAAATATCAAACTAGACAGGACAACAGCAAGGAGGACCACACTGCTAAAACCTATCTGTAAGGGATAGGGAGAGAAGGACAGGGTGAAGAATACAGAGAAATGGACAGGAAGAGGAGAAAGGCAAGTGCACAAGGTGAAAAATCCAAGAAGGACACAAGATGACTGTTGAAAAATAAAGAGGATGCATCTTCCTTTGCATTGGTCTGAGCTCTGCCTGACCACCAAGCCACTCTTTTAAGCATCACATAAAATGGATGAGAACAAGAAAACTGCAAATGCCTGTTGTAGAGAGCAAGAGAGGACAGACATTCCTGGCCCTGTGGAAACAAAAAAGTGAGTCCCTGCAGGTCAGAGCCAATATTTTTAACTCAGTATTAGTGCCCACGAGGAAGGGAAGTCATGGTCTCTCCCCATGGTCTGCAAAATTGCTGTTTTGCTGAAGGGCGGCCCTTGCATTGGCCATGCCTGTTACCGATACAGCTGGTGGAAAGGGAAGTGAGGGAGGAATGCAGTTCTCTTTCTGGCTCTCTGCCTGCAGCTGGAGTCTGCTTTAACCCCTGCTCTGAGGCCCCCCAGGGGCCAGTATCCTTCCAGGTGAACAACTGATCTGGAAACTGCTCCTCACAGCTCTGGCTTCCCATGCCCTTTGTTAATTTCTTGCACTCCTCATTGCAGCTTTTTATTAAAATAGTCCATGTCTTTAAAATGAAAAAAGTGGAGATGGATCAATTTCCATCCATAGTTACATCTGAAAAGCAAAACCACCCTGAAAATGATGGAGAAAAGAGTGGAGATGAGAGAAGAGAGAGAAGGAATGAACAAGTGCATGTGGGAAGAGAGAGGTGAAGATCACTTCACTGAGACCCAGCAGTAACAGTTGCTGACAACACGAGGTCTATATGTTAAACTGAGATGCCAATTTCAGTCTGAATCAAACCATTATGTCAGTGTAAATAAGCAATGCAAAAAAACAACAGGTTATGATGGTGGGCTTATTCTCCGCTCTGCTTTCCATACATTCTCTCGTGCTTTTGTGGGGAGCAACTGATGTTTGAAAAACCATGCTTGCATCTTGCTTGTGGAAAAGGTCACCTGCTCCTCTGTCTCTCCTTCCCTCCTTGACATCTGTTTCTCTAGTCAATCCTCACCTGTTAATCTGTTTCTAATGGACCATCATTCAGCCACAGCAAAGCATCCTTCCTAAACAGAGGAACAGGAAAGACTAGGCAGAGAAAGACAGAAAGAAGGGATAAGCAGAGATAAAAGCAGAAAAAGAGAAATCAAAAAACAAAGCTGGAAAAAAATTAAACTGACTAGCACCCACAAGAAGTAGAGAATGAAAGAGTTGTTTTAAATAGTGTAGCAAAGAAGTAAATGCTGGGAAAGGAAGAGCAACACAAAAGAAATTAACTCAGGAAAAAAAAAAGAGGTGATAAACAGGAGCCAGATGGAGAAGCACTAAGGCAGATCCAGCATTGCAGCTGTTTCTTGGAGATAGAACTAATTTGTCAGAGTGCAAAGAGCCATCAGCTGGAGGCCAAGGCTGCAGGGTGGGGCTCACCGGGGTTGTGTCCTGTGTGGCAATGTCCTTGTTCCTAGGGCGGTGTGGCTGGGAGTGACAATGGACGAGGCAGGTGTCTGGGACCCTTCTCTGGCCAGGCAAGTGAGAACTCGATGAAGAGGACAAGCAAAGGGGAAAATTGGTTCTCTCCTTTTCTTCCTACCAACACATGGGCTCTCCAACACGGTGGATGTGTCACCTTGCAATTGTGAGGTCTCCCCGGGCTTCCACAGACAGCATTCAGGCATTCAGCATCTAAACCCTTCCTCCTCCCAGGTTTACCTAGAAACTGTACATTGAAGAATCTCCAAGGAAAGAACTGAGCTCAAGGCTACTTTAGTCCAAGGAAAAGAAAGGAACACCAGAAATCTCCCCACAAGCAGTCTGTTCACATTGCCAAGACAGGACAGACTGATTTACCCATCACACTAGAAGTGGAACTTGAACATAATTATGGGAGCTGAGTATTGGGGTAAGGAGGATGGCTTGAAGGGGCAGAGATCCCAGGGGGCAAGGCATGTCCAGAGCCAGTGTTTTAACCAGAATGGTTAATCTATCCTGTGTATGGATCTCTTTCCCAATCCATGAAACAATCTAATTCACATCTTTGTGGGATAAAGTCCTCCATCTCTAACAATGTTCATCAAGTACTGAGAGTAAAAGATATGATTCAGATTTATTTCAGCACTCCTGTCCCATGATCAGAAACTAGAACCGGGGCAATAGAGGACAGCAGCTCAGCTTTTTTCTCCCTTTCAATTTCTTACTAACTTTGGAGCTCTTTTGCCAGATTTGACTGAAAATATAATTAGTCCATTATCTAGCAACAGACAGAAACTCCTGCATCATAGGAAAGGCTAAGAAAATACAGATCCCCACGAAGCAGAAAAAAGTTTCTCCTAACCAGGAATAAATTTGCAACTGTCTAGAAACTGAAGAGTAATTGATGTGACCTATGGAGACCAGCCCTACTGAACCTACACATCACCGCCTCTGTGATGAGATCACGAAAAAGAAATATTCCATAAAGAGATCTCTCCAGCCTGTCTATTTTTACTCACAATTTCAAAATCACTTGGCAATAATTAGAAGAGCCATAAAAATCAGCTATAGAGCATACCAAATTTTACATAAGTTTAATCACCACCCCACAACCAATGCAGGATTACATGATTGGTTCTACAAGGTTCTACAAGGCTGAGGTAGCGTGGTTTCATCACCACTCCAGGGAGACTGTTCCATCCTCACTAAACATCAGTATGATGAGCTGGCTTGGACATTTGCTGAATGTTTCTGACAAGGAGCAAATGACAAAAAGAGAAGCAATAACTGTAAAATACAAACTTGCGAATGCAATAAATGCTGGTATAAAGTGAAATCACACAGGCTAAAGGATATGAGGGTACTGATCCACAGGATGGATCTAGTTAGGAAACAGGGGATCATCATTTAATCCACACAGAGAGACCTCATAAAATACTGATATGATGTATGAAGGAAAACTGTAAGTAGATTCTGGAGAAGATAAACCAAGTCACTCAGCTGTCTAAAATGGCTGCTAATGGCAGAGAGGCTTGAATCCAACAGGCCATTCAAGAAATACATGATGAGAAAGGCAGTCTGGGAGATTCAGCTGGGACAAGATTTTCATTCTCATGCTGAGTAAGGGAGAAAAATCAGCAGCACCAGACCCACTGTGAATATTAAGAAAAAAATAAGCCTCTTAAAAGAATTCTTCTGGACAGCCACAAGAATCTAATATTTTCTACACTGGATTTTAAAAATAGACATTTCCAAATAGAGGCAGATCTGAAGAACTGCTAAAACTATTTCAAGCAGGACAAAGCTTGAAATGATGGGGCTTGGCTTATGCAATGTCTCAGCAATATCTAAAGGCCTAATACTGAGAATATTACATGGTATATTGCAAACTGATGGATTTAAATAAACATAGCTATTTACAAATGATATCTTGTTATAAGATCATGGATTAAAAATGACTCATAGAAATTCAGTTTCTCCTAAAATGAGTTGATTTCCCTCACAAGAAATATATATATGCAGATGGAAGCTGCCTTGGCCACACAATTAGGAGTGGATGAATAAGCCAAACTAAGCCAAATTCCAAGGTCACTTGAATATGAGTAAAGGTATTTGAGTTGTTGAGGTTAAGTCTCCTGGAAGAAAGCCACCATGAATATTAAACCCCTGAATTATACCAAACAGTTTAAATTCATGTCTTTCTGTCTGTTGGTCAAGACAGGGCAACACTCATGCATGTGCTCTGTCCCCTGAGTTCCTGTGCTTATAAGCCTGAAACTTGTGCCTCACCCCTTAACCTGATGGCTGAGGGTGCTTTGCTGGTGAACAGCCCATAAAAAAGTGGAGTGCCAAGTTGCTGACACACATGCCATGAGCTGCCCAGCCAGGAATGTCCCCAGAGAGTGGCTGGGCTTGTGATAGCTCATGTACCAGAAAATAAAAGCTCAAGAGGTCTCTACAGGCATTAGCTCTGGGTCAGAAGATATCACATGATGAAATAGCTGAAACAACAGAAGCTTCTTCAATCATAGGATGGTGTCACCCTGCAAATCACAGATCCTGCTGGGCAGAGGGGCTTTGCTGGATTTCGTTCTGTGAAAATTTGTGTTTTTGGGAGAAAAGATAACAGGGAAAAGAGAAAGAAAGGAGAAATAAGTAGGCAATGAAGCACCAGCCTAAGATGTACTGATGGCGTGGTTTGACAAAAACTTGAGGAGACCAAAGGGAGGTACAAATGTCTGTGTGCTTCTGAGTTAACTGCTGACAGAAAAGAACCCAAAATTCATGGTATGGTATGAATATGTTTTAGTTTTGTGCCAGGATAACAGAATTCAGTACACATTTTGAATAAACAGGCTGCACCACATTTTTCAGTTATGATCAGTTTGGCTGACAGCTCTTCTGGTAGAAACAGCATGCAGGGTCATAAGCTTTTCCCAACTACTTATGGATAAAAAGTGATAGTACAATTTTGAGGACTGTCATTAAGAACCTGCTACAAGAAACCCCAAGGCTGCAGAGGCAGATCCTACTCTGCTGCAGGCTGTACAAACACAGCAGAGGCATCCTAGAAGGGCTTAAATCTGCACATACAATAGCTAGAGCATGAGAGCGAATTCTCTATCTCCAGCTCAAGTATTCTTCTGTCAAACTATTATTCACGCTGTGTCCATTAAACCAGGATGAACAATGGCCCTCCCTGCTTAGTGATCACATCTTTAAAATACCAGTGGGCAGTTTTCAAATTGTCCTGGGCTCCAGCCCTTAGTCATCTCTCTGCTACGTGATAAATACTTTGCTCTTTTTTATCTATTTCCATGAGTCAACCCCTCCAGCGTCTTCTTCATTCTCCTCTCTTCTGGGCTCCTGCCAGTATTTTTCTGGTACTGAAGCAGCCAGTGCAGTTTTGAATTCTGGGATCAAATTAAGGTGTCACAGCCTTGTATCAGAAACTAGCTGGGCTTTGAAAATTGGTTTAAAGCTTGATACGTGGGTGGGATCCAGACATCTGAGGCTTCAAATACTGCCTCAGACACTGTGTTGCCTCAAACAGGGAATTTAAGATACTCTGGGTCGGAAGGTATCTTCATCCTGATACAGCACAGGACAAATCTGAGTGCCTTGCTTGAAGTGGGCTCCTTGCCTGTCTCTTTGCTGCCTGAGACTGTGCTCAGGACCAGACTTCACCGTGGCCCCAGAGCTTCAATACAGTCAGCAACTCAGTAGTGCAGCAATCTCTTATTTTGTGATCTGGGTAGACACATGGAGTGAATCTTGGTGACATTCAGACTGGCAGGATAGATCTGAGATGTGGATGTTCTGCATGGACTGTTCAATGCAAAGTGCAGCAGAGCTACCAACCAGCAATGCAGATGCAAGGTCATGGGCATGCTTAACCCCCTCTGACATTGGCACTGCACACCACAGTGTAGACACAGTCTCTGTCTCCCAGCTATAAAATGAGGGCACACAATTCCTCTCCATCTCACAGGTCTGTCATTAGGATAAAGTATACGGCTGACTCAGAGCTGCCTGCAAACTACTGGTGTGAAAGTCAAGCCTGTGCCCACACCTGCTGCTTGTGTCTGACATATCTATCACTTCTTACTCTCAGGGCAAAGGAAAGGCTCAAGCAGCCTGAGCCCCCAAAATGACTGGAGATTGGAGGTGGTGTCTTTCCTAGCCTTCTTGTATAGATAGAATGTGCTCAGACATCTCTTAATTAAGTTCAGAAGGCTAGAAAGCTGATGGATTTGAATTGAGATGCTGGTGAAGTGCCTCTGACATCCCCAGAGGGCACATTAAATTAACCACATAGACTAAGGATTCAGTAAGCTAATGAAGAGAGAAACAAGTGAGAGAGATGAGGAAGATGGAAGAGATGAGGATGAGAGAGAAGCAGACAGAATGTGGAGACAGGGCAAAAAAGAAACAGTGGGATGAATGACCAGGGAGGAGGAAAAGAGAGGCATTGAAAAGAAGTGAGAGGACAATACACAGAGAGAGAGAGAAAGCGATTAAGTACGGTATAAGAAAGCAAGAGACCCTGCAAGATCCTGAGGCTTTCTCCAAAGTCATGCTGGGACCATCTGTGCTGCAGTCTGAGGTCCAAATTGCTCAGTCTCTGCCTCCACCAAGTTGCATCAACTGCTTAGCAAGGCCATAACCCCCAGCAGGAGGAGGAGTCCACGCTGCCCACCTTGTGCCCTGAGGTGCTTTACCTGTTCGTGGTGCTCAATGCCCATGCTGATGGTGTTCACCAGGATCGCAATCATGATCCCACGGTTGAAATACTTGCTGTCCACAATCACTCGCAGCTTGACCCTCACTTCTCGCCACATGTCACTGCAGAGCTTCAGCCGTCCTCCTTCTTCCAGCTCCTCCTCCTTCTCCAGCGCTGAGGCACCCTGGTCCTCTTGGCTGCCCTCCCCCTCCCCCTCACTGGCCCCTCCATCCTCCTGGTCTGAGCCAGTGCTATCCAGCACTGAGAGCCTTCTGGATGCTTCGTGCTCTGCCCTATGGCATCGGGGGCAGTTGGTGGGATCAGAGGTTGCTGTCACAGCAATGGGCTGGACTAAGCCCTGAGGAGGGCAGCCAAGAGAGTTGTGCTGCTGGCAAAGCCCTGGAAAGAGAAATGGTGCTGCTTAAAGAAGGAGGATGTGAAAAAGACATTCAAAGTGGACACCTGCTTGGCTTCTGGGTATTTAGACTGGGTAACTGGGCTTTTTAGCTGCGAGGATGATTAAACACTGACAGATCATCTCAAGGGCAGCAATGGGAGCTGTTGCCATTGGGGGCTCTATGCTGACAGGCTGTGTCTCCAAAACACATGGTACTGTTCAGCTTGCCTGTGCTTAGGCTGAATGGGGTTCATGTCCATCAGAGAAAGAACTGCTTTGTCTCATGCAGAAATCATAGCTTGAGACTCACGAGCTTGTGTTAAGTGGGACCTGAGGGGAAAAGTGGTCATGAGAGCTGCTTTTGGCCTGAACTGCTACAAGTGGAGTCTGAGAAACTCCAGACAGAACTGAACTCTCTAAATCAGAGAAACTACATTAGCAAAGCATCTCAAGAAGAGGTAACACAGGAACACTTCCCCTGACAGTGTGCACTATGAACCAGAGAAATCTAAATTAGTGTTCCTTGATCCTCCATTTTGGCCTGGAAGATCAAATGGACACTGGAGGAAATGAAGCAATTAATTCATTAACAGAGTGCATGAAGCCTGCAGAAACTTTTCTTCCAGCAAGTAAAGAAAATGAAAGTTTGAGTATGCAAGACACGCTGAAGGAAAATCTGCCTTTTTGGTTGTTAATGGGAGCATAACTTAGGAAAGGCATCAGCAGGCAGTTAATACTAACTCTATAAAACCATTTTTACAGTGACTTTTCCAGCCAGGAACCCAATTTAAATGATATCTCATGTCTAATTTTATGCAACAGCATGTGCTGCCGTCAAGAGAAATTGTCTCCATCATCCTTGCATATCAACCAGACTTCTTCAGCATCACTCCTTAGGTTCAGGTGACACCTTATTGCAATTCAACACTCTTTGCCTCTCTCTTCAGGTCTGGAAGCAACTCACTTTGGGAGGAGAGGTCTAGGAGACCTACTGTGCCACCAAGTCAAATCCTTCGCCCCACTTTGTTGTATCCCCTAATTCTTCTTTCTCCCAAACTGCTATCAACACCTGGCTATACCAGACATGGAGCCCTTTACAAGTGCCTTTATCTCTTTACGATCTCTGGGTTTCAGATCTGAACCTGCTGGCCAGCCCTGTTTCATTCCCATTCTTGCTGGTCACCCCCACCTTGCTGCTCTGGTGTGTTGGTCACGGTGCCATGCTCAGTGGCCAATGTTAATTCTAAGTCTGTGCTTTATAGGCACAGGTCCTTCTGCAAGCTGGCACACAGAGACTCTCCCATTCCTGTCACATTTCCACCACTGGCATTTCCAGCTTTACCCACGCAATCCTTACTGTGGTGCCTCTGGCTTTTCCTGTTGCCGCCGGGTTTGGCATGGCCAGGCTCCTGCCCGTGGCGCCAGCTCTGCACACTGTTGTAGAGCCCCAGGGTGCGGCGCTTGGCCTTGCGCAGGATGTGGCAGACATACTGGAAGATCTCCTCGTAGCAATCTCCTGGCTCCATGTAGCTGGCGACCGTGCTGGAGGACAGGTACCGGGCCCTCTGCTCCTGCATCAGCTGGTGCTCCCGCTGCTTGGTCTCCGAGAACTGCGTGGCGATGACCACCAGGCACAGGTTGATCATGAAGAAGGAGCCCACCTAACAGCAAAGGAGGAGAAGGGACCAATGTCAGCATGAAAAAGAACACGTCGGAGCAGGACTGTAAGAGGAGAGAGGAGGGGAAAGTGACTGGAGGCAGAGGAGTAGGAATCAGTCTGCATATGGAGAAGAGATTTCAGAAAAAGCCAGGAGTGCATGAGCTTGGTTTTGATAGCTCACTCAACATATTTTCCATTAAGAATTTAAAGCTATGCATTGAAATTCAGAAAATAGGTCCAACTTTCAGCAAGTTTTGGGACCCTTAGCAATCACTTATAAGTTACATACAAACAGTTTGATGAAAACTGGGCTATATTTTCCCCTCTTCTTTGTGTTAAATAGAAGGTAGGAGACAGAAAACCAGTTTGGTTGATTTCTCCTCTACTAATTAATTTACCCCTGAAAAAAGCCATTTATAGTCTCCACCTCTTGGAATAAATGTCAGTATTCTCAGATCATTTTAATGACATACTAGTATACTTGGGGCATATTATTGATTTCTGCCATTTGCACCTTAATTCTCCATATAGGCAGAGGGAGCTTTCCTGAAATGAGTGAGCTTTTGAAATAAAAAAAGATTTTACAAATAAAATGTGTCCTTTTTTAGGAGGACACTAAGTAGTCTGGTAAAGCCAGGCTTCCTTGCTTATTTTCTATTCTTCTGATACAAGGCATATCATATTAGCTCTTCTTTAACTTGTCCTCTGGCCTACATAGGCTTCTCATTTCAAACACAAAAACTGTAAAAAACGCACTCCCAAGTTCTTAGAAAGAGCAAACGAAATGCCCCAGTTCTCCCTATTCTCCATACAGAAGCCCAAATGTCTACCAGGCTTTAATTTAAAACTTGAATGCTCCCTTCAAACCTCAGTTTTCCTATTTATAAAATGGAGCAAGCATTTCTTTGTGCTGAGAGTTCTAGAGGCAAAATAAACTCACCCTGTGCTATATATCATGAAATTAGAGATTAATTTCCACCAGGAGGTCTATTTGTAGATAGATAGATAGATAGATAGATGGATGATAAATCCTGGGCTTCAATATGATGAGAATTTCATATATAAATGGGCTAGTAACTACATTCAAAATAATTTTCAAAAGCTAAGACACCTTGATTGGTGCCTACTTGCTGCAGAGCTGTGTCAATAGGGCATTGATAAAATGCAGAGCCTAAACTCTAAACAAGGACTCTGCATCTGCAGTGCTCTGAAACAGACTCTGTGGGGCAGCCCCTGGGAGGAGGTTAAGCACCAGCTCAAGATTTCTGCTTCTTCTGGACCTGTGAGTATCCCTGCCAAGGGGCACCCTGGCACCAGTTTCTCCCACACAGGACCCATCTCCCCGCACTGTCCCTCCTTTGCAAGCAAACAGCTCTGACAGGGAGCAGGATTCAGTCCTGACCTTGTCTTCACATGTCTCCTCTCCTGTAAACCTTTCCAGCAAAAGGGACAGAGCAGGCGAAGGTACTGATAACCTGACCCCAGTGCTTGTGAATGGAAAAAAAAATTTATTTCAGCAAGTACCTCAAAGCTTGTTTTACCTATCCAAGCAGCCTTTCCCTCAGTTCATAGCCCTTACTGCCCCCCTGACCAGCTTGCCCTTCTGGGTGACCCTTTCTCTTGGACACAGGTGCCCTTTGTTCAAAGGGGACGTGTCCCTGCTAGCATCTCAATAACCCTTTGAAACACGAAGCTCTTTCCAACCAGATCCAGATTCAACATAAGGACAATAAAGTATCTCACAATAAAGGGCTTTTTTTTCCCTCCCCTCCTCCTCTCAGCACCCTTCAAAGCTGTTCTAATTCTGTTTCCCTTCATCACTGAACCCTTCTCTCCTCTTTCCTTCCCCCATATTTCAGCCTATTTTTCCTTCAGCTTTCAGCATGCAGCCTTGAAAATTAAAATAATGCCTTGTTCAGATTCCTTTGCCTTCACCCAACATTCTCCCTAGTCTGTGATGTCTTGCATGTTTTATTTTAACTGATGAGCATATTACTGGGAATCCAGATTCTTCTCAGATGCACTCTGCTCAGGAGCATGATCCTCACCTGGGCTTTCCCTTTTGGTTGTGTCCCTCAGCTGGCACTGAGGCAGGCAGGGCAGGGAGGTGGGCACCAGCTGTGTGAGCATTTCTGGAACACCACCTGTGACACTGCCCCATACTCTGCAACCTCCCACAGCTCCCGAACAACAAGCAATTAGGGCTTGCCACACCTTCTCTCTGGGCCACTAGAGGAAGAGCTGAGGACTGAGATGCCTCACCAGGACTGCACTGTCAGCCTAGGGTTGACTCTGGAGAGGGGTTCAGGTTCACATCCCTGAGCCTTGTCCTCACAGGCACCGTTTGCTGCCATCTCCCACCAGATGAACAAAAAGGGGGCAGTGAGAGGTCTGGATATGGGAACTACTCCCCAGTCCTTATTCTTTTAGCTAGAAACATCAAACACAAAGCAAATTAGCTTGGCTAATCCTTAAAACCACAGGCAAGTCCATAAACTCTCAGTCTCTGCTGAGCTTGGCACTGCCTCCCAGGTAGGAGAAGGACAGGAAGGGTCCCAAAGGCTCCTAATTAAGTGATTCATCTCAGCTGGCTGAGCAGAGAGACAGAAAGAGTCAGAGATGGAGTCAAAGCATTTGAGAGAAGCAGATGGAGACCCTTGATTCCAAGTCCCAACACAGTGTCCTGAGACTGAGCTGTGCTTTGATAAAGCAGATCCTGGCCTCATTCAGCCCAAAGTTCAAGCCCCACCTCTGCAATATCTGACAAAATCTGACTAGTGCTGCAGATCCTGACTTGTCAATTACTTTTACTGCCTATGCCTGGATATCCAGCTTACCTTCTGAGGCTCATTTGTGTAAGCACAGAGCCCTTCAAGGAGCCCCTGAGTGCTGCAATGCAGATGCCAGTGTAAGAGTTCAGAAGAGCTTGCTCCACTCCAGGAGCCATAGCAGTGGCCAAGTAGCTGGAAAGGTGTCAAAGAGATACCTGGACCTCAAGCAGGAAAACCCAAGTGAAACACTGACCCAAAAGCAGGGAGTAGTCCTTCCTTCATATCATATCCATGATCTCTGGTCAAGGGGGAAGCATTTTAAAATCTGCTGAACACATAAAATGCTTTTCCCAGGTTGTTCTACAAGGTCACTCAGAGTACCATGGTCAGTCAGCATCCTTCCCCTCAGAGAAGCACATCTGTGCAGGATTTCTAACTGTGCTGGGAGTGTATCCAGGTGGTGGAGCCTTCTTCCTGCCATATGAGCAGTAGCAGGTAATGCCCCATGTAGGTGTTTGCAGATATCATTGTAGGAAAGAAGTCATGGATGAAAGCACAGCTCTAGAGAGAAGCTGCAGAGATCCAGCCCCAGAAGAGTAAGCCTGAGCCCAAGCTAGAATGTGAGTGGAAAAGCAAAGAGTCAGGGCTTAAAATACAACTGTCAGAACAATCCTGCTTAGAAAGCCAGGCCTTCAAAGCATGGAGAAGGAGGGAAGGATAAAGGCTGGAAGGGCTGTACTTCATGAGACTTAAAGAGAGATCATCATTTCTATATGAAGATTAAGATAGAAAATGCAGCCAAATTATATCAAGTTAGACACGGTGGCATTGGTATGTGCTGCAAAAGATGCATCACACACCAAGGAGGTAGCAGGAAGGCTAAATACTTCCTTGGTCTAACTCCACAAAGGTAAAGAAAATATTCCACCTAGCATGTGACTCCTTTGTTCTCAGCAGTCCCCAAAGTAACCTGAGAATCATGTTCTCCTGTGTTTGACAGAAATAAACATATATGGCTTCTGCAAATGAGGAGGGAGTGTCTAGAAATGTCAATGACACTCTGCAGTAACATCTCAGGTGGAGTGTTTAATTGAGGGTTTTCGGTGCCTGCAAATGCAGAGACACAGTTTGAATCACTGTGAATCCACATGACGTGAGCCAGCACTAGAAGGATACTTAAAAACCAAAAATACGCTGACAGAATTTATGTAGTTTGAAATGTGGGGGGAAGGGCAGTTTCGGGAACTGGCCTACAAAAGACTGGGTATGTGTGCCCCAGTGCTTAAACACTTACCCTGCACAGTCCTTCCTGGCTCTGGGAGAGACTGGAGTTGTGGGACAAGGAGTAAAGTCTGTGTCTAATTGCATATTCTACAAATTGGGATATCCTGACCACACTGATCAAAGTAGGAATGCAGGTGGATACTAAATATCTATTGCATTGTGGGGTATATGAACAAAATTAATGGGAAAATATTATTTTCTGAACTCCCAAAAAGCACTAGATGTCCAGTTTGCCCTTGAGAACAGAGCCTGTGGAAACTCCCCTCCATCATCCCATGTGCAATCACATCTCTACAATGTCTCTTTGGGACTCTCCAGCATCAAAGTAAAAGCAACATTCCTTAAGGTATATTTCACCTCTGCTGTCCAGGTTTATGGCTTCAGCCTACAGGGAGTATGTCATATTCCTGTTTTTATCTCCTTATTTTGCCCTTGTGAGAATAGAAGTCTGTAAGGCGGGGTGAAATCAAGGATATAGTAAGATTTTTTTTAAGTTGTCTGACCTGAATGGGCCAAGAGATTTTTTTCTTCTGGGCCGCCCTTCATACGTACAGGCTGCAGAATTTCTCACAGAAATGGATTAAAGTCTGCTTTATCTCAAGCCATTGTATGCCAGCTTGAATGTAAACTGGATCCTGTACCAGGTCAGTCTGTTAGTGTTACTGGGTGACTGCTTCTAGAGATCCTATTTCTTGAAGGGCATGGCCCTGTAGCACAAGTGTTGGATGAAGATCAGAGTCCTGGCCAGGTCCATTTATCCAAATGCACGTTGGCCTTGGAAATACACATTGAGGTGCTTACTCAGTGACCTGAAACTAAATTGCATCTACCATGTACAGATTTTATATTTCCTATAATTCATCCTATGTCTTTCCATTTCACTCTTGACTTTGGTCCCCAAGGTGAGCAACGTGCAAGACCCTTCATAAAAAACTCAATCCTTCCTTGTTAGAAACAGGATATTCCCTCCAAGAAAATGCACTTATGCAAGGGAAGCCTGAGGAACAGGGAGGCAATGGCACCATGTTTCTCAGCTCTCATCCCAGGTGCTGATAATGAATATCCTTGCAGAAAACCAACCTTCAGACTTCATTTGTATAAATCCACAGGGCTTATAAACTGCTTATTAAGTTCTCATTGCTGACACACTTCTCTCTTTCCATCCTATCATCCACAAGGGATCTCATACAGCCAGTTTCTTTTGGACTCCTGACACTTTTTGAGCAGTAGCTCCTTTTCGTTCATGGTGAAGAAGTAATTCAGCATGACAGACCCCGAATCTAACAAAATGTGAATCTCAGACTCTGAACCTGATAAACCCAAGTGCTGCCAAAAGCTCCTCATTCAACACAGCTCAAAAATTACTCAAGAGCTTAAACTCGATAGAGACCTAGTAGAAGGGCAGAGAAAGAATTGGCTTTTAAATCAACTGGTTTGAGGAATTTACTTTGCAAGAAGATCTGCCAGTGAGAACATTATTCTACACCAGGCACGTATAACTTTAAAAATCAATCTTAAGTATATTTTTGAGTGAAGGCTAATAACTTGGCTGACAAGTATATATGTGATCCTTCCTCAGACTCTTGGTGAAAATCAACTAGCTGGATTTTCTGAAATTTCTAGAAGTTTGCTTCCCCAGTATCTATGTTGACCTAAGACCTGGTTTTTGTCAGCTCTTAGCTTGCATTGCTGACAAACAATTCATCAAACCTTATACTTACGATTATCAACAAGATAAAGTAGATAAAATTGTAGAAGGAATGGGCATCCATCACATAGTACATGATCTCCACCCACCCTTCCAGTGTGATCACCTGCAAAGACAAACAAGAGAAGCAGGAGGTGTAATCCAGAACTCACTCCTCAGTGTATAACAAGCAGATACTGGCAGGATGGGTGCAACCCAAGAAAGGTGAGAAACAACAATTCATTTCAACGAAGCCAAATTTCCATTTTGGGAAATCAGCATGGTACTGCTTGGTGACACTGGCATACTGTCAAAGCCTGTGAGATCATTCTAGTCCACAGCAGGAATATTTCATTAAAATAGTTCATTTCCCTGGATCGCAGCGGGGGAAAACCCGCAGCAGGTTGCTGTGCCCCTTGGACTGGACACCGCGTACAGCCGGAGGAAAAGAAAAAAAGCATGGATTTTAGCTCCCATCTGCAACACGTGCTGGGAATTACAAAGAAAAAAAAAAACTCCTTTACTATAGCTGTCTGGACTGGAGGGGAAACTGGTACAAGTCAGCCTGAAGAGTGGAGCTTATTTTGGCAAGCGCGTTCATGTATGCACTGTCTCCGTTACCAGGGGAGTTACAAGGCCCTTTACTTTGCATCTCTGTCACACCCTGCAGAAACTACCCCTGGAGCCCAGAAGGACTGAGTTTGAAAAACAGAAATATAAGCTTGAGCCTTGTAAGGAGGCTAACTCAGACTTACCTGAAATATCACAATCCAGGCATAGCCGATGTTGTCGAAGTTGATGGCACCCTTGTGCGGGTTGGCGTTGCCTGTGCGGCACACGTTGTAGTACTGGTTCCAGTTCACACACATGCCACTGACATTGAACTCTTGCCGGACTGAATTGTAATAATAATAATCATCCTTGTCCAAACAACACTCATGGCCTCGCTCCTTCAGCGGGGGTATTTCGTGACAGCCCATAATTCCATTATCTCCTGACAGCGAGCAGATAAAGGGCATCTCATCATCTTCCTCTGGCTGGTAATAAGGGGGCAGGACAATGTCACCTTGTCTGCAAAAGAAGCCACAGTCAAATTTCCTGTGACAAAGAGTTTCCTATCTATCAGTGATACTGGTGGGGCTGGGAGCCCCCATTCTGACAGAGGGACTGCATTGGGTGGGGGATTTCCAGGTTTATTGACTTAGGAGAAGGGGAGGAATAACAGGGCACCTGAAAACCAGTAAATTTCTAGGGTGAGCCCCCAGTTTTCAGAGCTTTTCCTGCCATCAGATCACCCCAGGCCAAATTGCACAATCAACTTGCATGGAGATGAAAAAAAGCTGGAATGCAGAGATTTGCAGTCTGATACTCTCCCCATTAACATCAAAGCTAAATCAGATGCAATGACATTAAGGAAGTTCATCAGGCTTTACTGTAATATGTTCATATATGTAACTGCTGATGGACATGTTTTATAACATTTGGTAGTGAACCTTCTGTACTTCTAAAAAAAATCCAGTTCATGAATAATTAACATTGCACAGATAAGCCTTAAAATTCAGAAATGGAAAGATAAAATTGACTTAACCTTAACTTTGACTCCTCCTTGACAGCTGGCATTACGGGTGCAATGTTTTATGACAAGTTCATGTATTTTTTCCAAATAATGCAAGCACCTTCCAAATGCATGAATAATTAAAATCATTTATGCTTGCCTAGCTGGAGATGAGCTAATATCAGAAAAGTGAAAGGTGGAAATACAAAAAAAAAAGGATTAAGCTCTAGCTGGTGTAGTCCTTGCAGTGCTACAATGCACAACTTTCATGTTGTGCAAATGCAGACTTTTTCACTAAGTGTCATTGGAAGAGGACAGGTGTTGATGAAAAAGAAAAAGACAAGCTCTGATTGTTAACTAAGCAGGACTAAACTACAAAAGTATGTTGTAACTCATCCTCATCATTGGTGCATGGGCACCTTCAGAACTGATTTCCCTAGTAATGGTCAGCCAAATATTTTCTAATATCTGTCATTGTGAAGGCTGTGGCCCCAATTCACTTCTCAGTTACATCAACTCTGCATGGATGTAATTACACTCATTAAAGAAGTGCTACTCCTGATTTACATAAAGGACAATCATCCTAAACAGTAGTTTTTCCCCAAGGAATAAATAAACACTGCTTTAAGCAGCTCCTACTCTGCAACTCCACTGCTGTTCTGCACATTGTATTTTCACACTTTTTTTTCCAATTTGAGATGCTCTAAAGCTTCAGAACTGTTTAATCAGTTTAAACTGATCTACAGCTCTAGGTTTTCTTTAAGTAGTCTACACTGATAGCACCCCTGGGATTAGCATACGGTTTTAAGAAAACGTTTTAAAGCCTGAGATCTACTAAAGCCAGAGAGTCAACAGGAAGAGCTGTGCCCTGAAACTAGGTAATCGGAGAATTTATGGCAGGCAGAAGCTTTTCCACCCCACTGCCTGTGGGAGGAGTAAAGCTGTGCTCTGCAGACTCCCCCCTGAGCCCCCAAACAAACCTCAGACACCTGTAATTGACCCCTGTGTGGCTTCAGGCTCTCTTTGACAGAAGCGTTCCCTTGTTTCCCCATGACTTTTTTGTCCCATTCAAACATTGATTCTTTGCTTTCATATGCTCTCACTTCTACTAACCCAGCTGTGGGACATCTCTCTCACCAGCCCTCTATCTCTTCCCCATGGCACTGGCCACATGCAATTCTACTCCTGAAGTTTTGTAGAAATTTCTCAGTGTCCCTTCAAAGGTAAATGCACTACTGTTGAAACAGGGACTTCAGCTCCATTTTGGAGGTGTCAAAGATGTTCCTGGATGCATCAGGCAGCACTTTGGCTTTCTCTAAGACTCCTGTGAGTGTTCTTTTCTGTCAAGAAGGAGCAGGTTCAGGATCTTTCGGCAGCATGTTTCAGAGTTTCAGTTTTTTCTGGGTGTAGGAGCACCATCCTGTATTATTAGACATGGCTGGAGGGGGCAGCCATGCTAACCTGTGCCTTGATCAAATCCAAATGAGCCCAGACACTTGCTGTGAAGACAGAAGAAAACCAGCTGTCTTTGCCCACCCTCCCTTTCCACTGCAAGGTGTGACCAGCACCCTTGGTGGCACACTAGCATCGCACACTTGGAGTAAGTGATGCACAGAGAGCCTGGCAGAAGACATGAGCAGGCAGAGGGAAAGAGAAACATCCACAGCAGGAAGGAAGGAAGGAAGGAGGTGTTGTCTTCCAGTCACTCACACTGTGAAGTTCTCCTCCATGAAGCAGCGGTTGCGGAGCAGCCCAGCCCACAGCTGCACGCCGATGATGCCGAAGATGAAGAAGACAAAGAAGCAGAGAAGGAGGACGTTCCCCAGCATGGGCAAGGTGTCCAGCAGCAGGTTCACAAGGATGCGCATGCCTGCAGGGGGAGAAGAGAACCAGCAGGAGCAAGTGTGGGACACAGGGATAGAGAGAGGGAGAGAGGAAGGGAAGGAGAAGGAAAGAAGTTTACAAGATATGCATAATAAAAGCAAAAAGCCCCATGAAAATAAAAGCATAGTGTCAGAAATTAACCACTGTCCAAACCCGGCCAGATTTATGGTTATTGCCCTTTCTTGTCCTAACCTCTACTGACAGGCAGCCCAGCAGAGCTGCTGTGATGCTGTGATCTCTTAACCTTAGGCCTCCATCTGCAGCAGAGAAGAAAAGAGAATGAGACTTTTGGTGCCATCAGCTATCTGACTGACATACCTCCCTCCCTTTTCCCTGCAGGACAACAGAGTGACAAAGGTCCCAAAGGGGCATGTCAGCTCAACAGCCCCATTACCCAATGGCTCCAACTGAAAGTCATCCTAGTACAGCAACTGAATCCTGCAGCTTGTGAGATCTGCATGGATAGACTAAGGCCAGCCTGCCAGTAGCATGAACCTTTTCAGAACATATAAACTGGCTTAGATAATTGGGGTTTTTTTTAGGGACAGTATCATCAAGAGACAGTCATGAAAACCACAATTTCCTCCCCTGGCTAGTCCTCATGCCCCAGTGGGGCTGGAGCACCCAAGTAGCAGGCACAGCCCAAAAAGCTTCCAGCACAGAATCTCTGCCCAGTGCAAATGTTTTTAAAAAAAAAATTTTTTTACTCTCTAATTACCTAATGAATTATTCTTGTGGTTTTATTTTCCCCTTGGCTCTTTAGCGCACAGCCACAAGTAGGGGTAAACATAGTCCATTTCTCCATGGAGCTAATGGCTTTTCCTCTGCTCTCCAGGGATGGTGAAAGCCTAGAAAATCTTCTGAGCATCACAGTACTGCCTTTATCCCTGTGCACACCTCACGAGGTTGTCTCTCCTTGTCTCCATGGAGGTCTCCCCTCAGATACCCAGAGAGTTCCTTCACTGAAGATGTTCCATGTAGGCCAGCAAATAATTAGCTAATTAGGTATTTATAACCAATTCATTGCTTTAGATGGCAGTGGAAGGGGAAAGAGGAGAGGAAGATAGGATTAGGATTCTCTGACAGCCCTTTGAGGCACAAGATAATCTCCCTTGTGTACCCAGCACCAAGTAATTACCACACAATACTATACATTATGCTCCGTGTCTGTTCCCCAGACTGCTTGCCCCACAGAGAGGGGAGGGAAGTGGCACCTGTGGTGGAGCAGGCAGGCACGGAATTCACAAACACTGAAGGAAGAGGGAGAAGTGTGCCTGCTGTGGAACAGCAGACTGGTTAAATTAGTAGAGAATGCTTTGGAGACAGAGCAGGGTAGAAAAGACAGGAGTGGCATTTACAGGTATGTGATGTGTAGGAAGGAGAAGATGCTCATTGGTGCCTCCATGGGATCATGAAGGATAAAGGATGATGTCACTAGCTCTAAGACCAGGCTGTGGAGCAGTAGTTAAGCCCTGCTGTCTGCCTGTCCTGCTGTGTCACCAGCGACCACATAAGGCAGCTTCTAGATGAGTACATCAGGGACACAGCTCCAGCCACACACTGGGGATCACAGCTGTGCCCTGAGTCACTGACAGCTCTCTGAGCTCTCAGCACACCAAGTCCAATAGCACAGCCACTGAGACCTGCTGGGCCCTCGAGAAATACTCTGGACAGTCCTGGGACTTCAAGACCATGCACCCTCACTGTAGTGCTATGTGCTCCCAGCATTAATGCTGTGTCACAGGAGAAGCTCAGTAGTTCCCATAAATTGTCCTGGTCAGTACATTAGGGAGAGCCAAGTGACACGGTACCAGTAATGCTGCAAGAGGGGGTGGTGTTTTTCAGATCAGTTGATGCTAGCTCCATTTCAGAGCTGGGTAATGGGAGAGATGAGGCTGCCCTTACGTTGAAATGCAGAACAGACAAAACAGACATTCACACCAGAATTTTACAGACAGCATCCTTGTTGGGTCAGAATTTACAAAAATTGATTTTGTCTATGTTCCAAGAGAAAGCAAATGACGTGCAAAACTTGTCTGAGTTTTTCTTGGAAGCATCCTGCCTGCCCATACGTTCTCCATCCTGACTCTCAGAGGGATTACTGATGGTACAAGATTATGCTCTCCACAGCTCCAAGATCATAGCTATTGCCCCCATGTCAGGCACTCTGGGGTACGTGGGGCCATGACCCAAGAACTGGCAGGTGGCCCCTGTGGCATCTTTTCCACATCAGAAAGAATTTCAGCATTAACAGGTTCTAAGTCCAAATGAAACCAGTTTGGGGTTTTGTTTTTTTTAATTTCACAGTTTGACAGATTAATCTTTCTCTTGCCATTGATGTTGACTATGGATATGAGATTGGCTCTTCAAAAGCAGTAATGCTGAATCTACACCCATCTAAACATTCAAACATCAGTTTCAATTGCAGGAGAAAGAGGGAGAAAGGCTGAATGGCCTAAGGCCAACAGGTGATGATTTACCAGAGAAGCTGGTGGCCACAATAATGAGGTCTCTAAAGCAACTGCCCAACAGTGGAAATGGGAAGTGCAGCTTTGGGAGTATTCTGTTTTGGGGAATTGGGATGCCTTCCTTTTCCAAAGGGCCCCTGCTGGACAAGCTGCCATCCACTGCAACACCTGTGCATCTTGAATGACAAATTCTGAAAGGTGCTGGAAAGCCCCTTCACCAAAATCCTGCTGCTGCCTCCTTCCCACCTTCTGCTGCCTCCACCTGCTGTTCAGCCACTTTTCTCTTGCTCTGCCTACAACTCCTCTCTGCCTCTGTACTGCTCCTCAGCTTCTGTGCACACCTTTCCTGGCCTCCCTCCCCACTGCTGCCTTTCCCCACATCCCCATTTCTCCTTTGCCATTGGCAGAGCAGAAGCTGTGCTGGCTCACAGTAAGGAGGGGATATGAAAGGCACAGTGACCTTTTCTGAAGCAACCTTTGTAAAAAGGGAACGCTGCTCAAGAAGAGAAAGGAAGAGAGGCTGGGCAGTCTGGAGGAAAAGTGAGGAGGGAGAGCATTGATGAAACAACATTCAGCAACCAAACAGCCTTCCAGGGCATCAAATATGAAAAGGCTTTGCTCTTCAAGGGAAATAAAAGCTAGAAACATTAAATATTTATGAGCACCAGGTGTGGGCTCGGAAAGATCTTTTCTCCACTACTCTGACCGGGGGGAGGAAATGAAATGGCCTTGTCTGTGGGCATCCAAGGAGGGAAACAATGCTCACATAATGGTTTCCTGCTGCTCACCCATGGCCTTGAGCAAGGGGTAGAGAAGGGTGCTTGATGGTACCTCGAAGGCAGGGCTGCTTCTGGTAAGGTATCCCGCAGGAGCAAAGCCACAGGTGTGTTCACCACTCAAACACAGCAGGAGATGGGGGAAAGTATGTACAGGGATAAAAAATGGTGGGAAGGCAAGAGAAGTGACCATCAGAAGGATGGTCACTTCTGAGCAGCCCGTCTTCACAGGGCTGAGCAAAGCCTCTGAGCTCGCTCCGTTGTTCAGAAGTAACGCGTCTGTCTCAGCCTGGTGGCACCCAGAGGCCCTTCCTGACAAATTCAGCAGACACCACAATGACCCCAGCTCCCTCCCGACACTCGCCATCAACCCTGATTAGTCTGGCTATCGCAGCTAAGCGGACCCGTCTGCCGTGACCGCCCCGGGGCACCGCGGCTGGGCCGGGCTGGCCTGGGCAGGGCCGGGCCGGGCCGGGTTGGACAGGACAGGGCCGGGCGAGCCCCGGGCAGCCGAGCCCGCCACCGCCAGTGACAGCAGCCCTGTCACTTCGCCCTGTCCCCCCTGCCTCCTCCCGAGCTCCAGGAGAGCTGGGCTGATTCACTCCCTGGCGCTAACCCCCCTGTGACACGAACGGGGACCGGCTGAGGAGGGGTGAGAAACCCTGCTCTTTCTCACCTCTGAGGCTTTCAGTCCGCCCCAGCTACGGCGTGAGGGACAGAGCCAACGCATGTGAAGTCAAAAGGAGATTTGAGGCCATCATTCCCTCGCCTGGGGTAAAGCAGAGGAGGAGAACATAATTCTCAGCTCCCATCTCATCTGCATCGTGGACCAAGCTACCACTTGTCATTTTAACTGGAACAAAACCAAATCTCCTTCCCATCAGCACTTGTGACTGTAGCTGGCAGGACATTTTGCAGAATGCAGAAACTGAAGTGTCATTATGTCCCTCAGCCAGGCTGCTTGTCCAAGCGTGCCTTCTTTCCTTCCTCCCCTGCCCCAGGACACATGGCAGTCCATCCAGCTAGCATGGGGTTGGCAGCATTCTCCTGTGCGTGCTCCTTTATGGAAATTTTCAGAACCGAGGAACCATTCCAGCAGATAGATTGTGCAGCAAGTACACACAGAGAGACGTGCACCTTCTTCTTTTCTTTTAATTTTGCAGCCAACCCCTGTAGTTAAAACAATCTCAGTTTGTGTGCACAGTGCAAGCTGGTGCTCCAACTTGTGGCCATCTTCACTGATGTCCTGCTGACCCGAGGCTTAGCTGTCATTTCACACATTGCACTCAGCTTCAGCTTGGGCCAAACACTGCCAAGAGACACCAATCAGCTGTGGGTCCAACAGCAGACACACTGCCAAGCTGACCTATACTATAACCCACAGCTTTTCTTGCCATGCAGATCTTTTCTCTTTGATGCATTCCTTCTAACTGAGGCCTGTTCTGCAAACAACACATGCAAGCTAAAGGAGTTCAGCTGGAAGAGCCAGTGTGCAGCTCCAGATGCTTTGTCCTCAAGTTGCAAAGCCAGCCTCACTCACATTGCAAACCATCACTGCCTGTTTTGTACCAAGGCAGGAGAGAGAGCATGTCCAGATGGATGGCCAGACCCAAATTAAATCAACTCTGGGGAAAGACTGGTCCAGTTGACAGACAGTATGAGGTACTGAGAGATCTTAAACCAGCTCTGCTGCTAAGGAAAAACTGCCCCAGACACACTGGGCTCATTCAGAGAAAAGAAAAGTCTTCCAACCAATCTCTTTGTCAGGTTCTGGGCGCATTTGCAGGGTACATTTAGAGCTGGGGGTTTAACACTTGCAGATGGTCAGCATGATCCATAGCTCAGGAGCACTGCTCAGTTCCTCACCAAATCCCCACTCTTGCCTTACTGACAAGCAAAGCCTTTTAGCATCCCTGACTGGCTCAGGCATCTCATCCTACCCAGCCTGTTGATGACATAACCTCAAATTATCTTTGTCACTCCCCAGTGTAACCACAGAAGAGATCAAAACATGACATTTGTAGCACTTATAAAGCTTCAGCCAGTATGGAGAGCTGTTGTTTATTTTCTCAGTAGCATGGGCATACCAATCCTCATCTTCATACAATGACTTCCCTTAGAATACTCAAGTTTAAACACTAAGTGCCCCTAGTCCTTACCTTCAAGGTACTTCTCAGCTTAAGCCTGAGGTAGCCAAAAGAGAGACAAACTCCACAAAAAACCTTTTTGGCCAGAGCTTCACCCTGCTGGAACAAAGCTTTCCAGACAAGGTTTAGAGTATAGTCATATAAGAGGAAAAAAATCTCTTTAAGCTTGCTCCAAGGCTCTAGAAACAATTCCCTTGGGATCCAGGGACTAACACAGACCTCACCTCTTTTCAGTCAGAGAACAAGACACAGACCAGGTCAGGTCATGAAAAAGTAAAGTAAGAACGGAAAAAAAATGCATCACTTAAAATACTTCCCAACAGACATTCAGCTAAAACAACCACCAAAAAGAGAGCCAATGAAACCAGAGATAAGCTCTTTTCCTTGGAGCAGTAGAGGAACAAATAAACACAGAGGCACTGCAGAGCCCCAGAGCTCAGCAGGCTGCCAAAGGGGGCTCAGCTGGTGCTGCCAGGTGATGTGAAGAAGCAAGCTCAGAAGTGAAGCCTCCTAATTGCAGACCTGACCCCACAGCTGCAGTGGCTTCAAGAAAGAGAGCAGAGCAAAATCCAGAGCATTTACCTTGACACCTAAATACTGACATTTCTGAACAGAGAGTGGCCACAGTCCAAGCTTTTCTGTCATCCAAAAAGGAGACACCAAGCTCTGCAGCAGGCTGCACCTCATGATGGATGCTGTAAGCCCAGATAAGGTTCACAGATAACAACCAAAAACTCCTCCTCCACAAGCAGTCACATTCAGGACGTGCCACCTCAGCATGGTTGGTAGCCACATAATCCGTGACAGGAGCAGAAATGCATACAGGCAAAGGTCCCAGTCACTAGCCCTCTTCTTCTCTGTCCTGCCATTATCCCCTTGCAAGCTTTGGACTGTTAAGCAACCTTGTCTTGGAAAGTGATGACAGGTGTCAGATTATTTCTTAGAGAGGTGTCTCTCTGGGGGATTACTGTCATTCTGTTCTTTTTTGTAATACTGAACATCTAATAAGCAACACCTACTACCACCTGCTACAGCAGTTCATTCAGTGATCATCTCATTTTTTCCCCATTTATCACTGCAGTGATGACTGCATTCACTTTCAGTGAAGAGTCTATTAAAAACATACAGTGCCAGCTTTTCTTTCAGAATTGCAGGAGCCACCTAACACCAGGGACAAAAGTCAACTCCAGTGCTGTGGCTGCAAGCCACTTGCCTCCATCCTATAAATATCCTTAAGCTCTTTACACATCTCTAGTGCTAAGTGAGACAGAATAATGAAAAATATTATGTAAAACAGTATTAATGCAACTTCTGGGTAAGATTTAACAGGGCTAATTTCCTCTTGCTGTCACTAGCATGAATCATGTTTCTTTCTACTGCAGGCAATGACATGACGTTACGTGAAATGAGTGTGAACAGGAGAATCGGTCCCAAAATACACAAAGATAGAGAAATTTAAGGTTATGGTTGTAAATTGCCTTGCCCACACACACAAAGTTTAATTTGCATTAGTGTAATATGACAGTATCATTCACCCCATAATACACTGTCATTATTGCTCACATTTCCATGGTATCCATTGCTTGATAGGTCCTATGGGACAGATTTTGCAAAACAGCTCAGCTCCCATTTAGGCAGCAAAATACATGGCTGGGCTTTCGTGATTGCTGTGTACACTGGAGGCTGAGCTTGTTTGAACAGGCAGCAGAATTATCACAATGGGAGCTGTGAGGTACTAAGCATTTTTTAAAATTCTGGCTCTGCAGGTTCCCCTACAGGAGAAGGGAGAAATAAAGATTCCATCAAAGGTTTCTATGACTGGTTTCTGTAATGTTTTGGCTTGGTTTTTTCCAGCTTGCTTTACTAACACAAATTCTGAAGAGTTGTTACAGACTCTTGTGATTTTTATCATCAGTCTTTAGCTACATGGCAGAAACCTTCAGGTGGGAAATCTTGCTATGACTTGAAAACCTCAGATTACAGCCAAAAAAAAAAAAGGAGAGAAGTTTTTATTTCCCACTAGTATGGGTGGAAAAAAAAAAGATATGAACTCAGAGGTATAAAGGTCTGAAAGCCACAGGAAAAATAAATAATTATAATCTGTGATTGTTTTTCCTTTTTCAAATCTCATGGCTTTAAAGCCATCTGAAAAACCTACAAGCCCACAATTAGTGACTTTTGAATACTTGCTAATAATTCAGAAATGAAGTGGATTGGTTCAGAGAAGGAAATATTACTTTCTCCCATGATCTGTGACCACAAAAAATAGAAAATAATCAATGTATCATACAAAACAAAGCATTTCCAGGTCTCTGTTTCCTGCATTTCAGTGTTTCCCAGCTCCTTGCCATGATGCCACATTAACAAAGGAATATAATTTTCATTATGTTTTGGGGTTTTTCTCCAAAATTTACTTTGATTGCCCAGTTAAACACCTGGCAATACACTGCACACTTGTAATCTACATGAAAAACAGCACGGAGATCAGACAAGAAGTAAATAAAACTGGAGCCTGTCTTCAGTGACTGAAGACTTAAAATTAAGTACAGGAAAAAATTGTTTACAGTGAGTTGTGAGGCACTGGAACATCCAGAGAAATTGTGGATGCCTCATCCTTGGAAGTGTTCACGGCCAGGCTGAATGGGGCTCTGAGGAGCCTGCTCTAGTGGAAGGTGTCCCTGATCTTTAAGGTCCCTTCCAACCCAAACCATTCCAGGCTTCTCTGAGGGCTTCCTCCAGCATTGCAAAAGTGGGTTTGGTTACAGACCAGTTGGTTTGTTAAAAAGCTTCAGAGATGCATTGATTTGCAAACCCATCCAGCATATTTGTGAGTCTTTATACTGTCCTTGACTTTGTATCAGTTTTGATTTCCTCCCTGCCTCTTTGCATTATCCTACACACAGAGGTGCATCCGGCCTTCGTGTGCTGTGCCTGGCAAACCCTACCACTTGCCTCCTGTGCATTTCTCTTTCCAGCTCCCCTTCCTTTTTCTCATCTCTCTTGATCTTCATTCTGCTCTGCTCCCCTTCACATGGTTTCCCTTTATCCTGAGCGTGCCCATCTAATTTAGGGCTTGACTTGATGAAGACACTTGATAAAGAGCTGCACATACAGGACAGTGCAGCTCAGAGTACAATTCCATCTCTGATATGTCCCCCACAGGAAGCTGGCAGCTTCACCTTTAAATACATTTCAGTCACACAGCCTGATCAGGGAATGAACAGGGCTTTATGACCTCTTAACGTTTTCATATGGGTGCTGCCAGAGAACATCACTCCTGTGCCCTTACTAACCTGCTCAGGCTGTATGTGGATAAATCTGTATGTATACACATTAGCACATGGTTGAGAGTGTGGTTTGTTTGTCACTGAGGTGTGATAATACGTATTTACAGAGCACCTCATACAAAGGACTGTGAGTTGGGTAAGTTAAAATACTTGGAAAAATCAACAGTATCTGAGTTTCAGCTATTGCTTCACAAATAAAGCTGAGAGGGGGGGGATATTACTTCCAAAAGAGTCATTTGGAAGAGTACATTTTTGAAAGGGAATCAGTTTTGGAAGAGAAGAAGCAAGTCCTCTTGCAAAAACACTGAAGCATCTGAAGCAAAGACCCCATGGGGGGCACTTAGAAGAGGAATTTCATAATCCGTTTGCATTTCCAACTGCTAGGGCAGGACTGTGCCTGTCAAATGTGCTTGGTTTTTGTCTGATCTAGCTGTAAATGAGACTGTTTTACAGCCTCATATATCTCAGTCAGAAGCTCATTTCACACACGCTCATCAGTGAAATTAGTTCTTCAAAAACACATTTAGAGAAGTAAATGTCATCACTTTTCCCCCATGCCAAGTGCGGGGTTCGTAGCCAGCTTACTCTGTTTTAGGCACTGTTACAGTGCCAAGCACAGGTACCTTGGTGTGGAATACAGATTTAAAGCAGGCATATGCAGGTTAAACATCTGCTTTTCCCATTTCAGCACTCAGATGGTTCAGATTATTTTTATTTTGGGGCTTTGGTCTAGTGAGATGAGTGCAGAGCTGGGAGTTAGGAGATGTCAGTTGTACTCCCGAATCTGCTGGCGACACTTACTGGGTCCCACTAACCTGGTGTGAAACATAAGAAAGACTAAAAATAACAAGCCATGGTTTATATCTTTGAGATCCATAGAGGAGAAGGAGAAAACTCCAGTCTATTTGGACCCATGGAGCTACTATAATTACAATCATTAAAAAAGAAAAATGGAACTAGATCAAGAGTTTTTATACACAGCACTTGTACTAGGAAAAAACCTGCTATTTGATTGAAATAAAAACACTGCAGTAGTCATTAAAACATTTAGCAAAAAGAAAAGGAGGACAAGAAGAGAGGAAAGCATTCTTATACTAGAATGGCATGATTAAGGATTTCTGATTTTTAGACTTTTTTGTCAGGACCCAGTGTAAGAAAAAACATTAAATTAAACAAACCTTCTAAAATTAGGCAGCATACAGCTGTACTAAAAAGGATGGGAAAAGATTAATTTTGTTCTGATGGAAAAAAAACACATTTAGAAAAAGCAGAACTTCCCACAAATCTGAAATTTTATTTCCTGCACAGCAAATAATAAGCATATAATGTTATTTTTCTAATACCTACAACTCCACATAAATATTAGTGCACTTACAGACAGAGTATTAGCACATATGTATACTTTCTACTCTGTAAAGTTGCTTTGCAACAGATTCTTTCACTTGCATACAGTGCATCCAGCTGAAGAAATCTACTTCCAAATGATGAATCAGCTACTAAATTGTAAGTGGAAACTGGAAGACATCACACATAATGCAAGGGTTCTTCTTTGCATAAGGCCAATGTGACAAGAAAGAGTAAAATGAAGAAACATTTCCTTCTTAAATGTCAAAAAAACTTAATAAAAGAAGAGCAAGAAATTCAAATTATCAGAAATTATCACAGATTCACTGCTGGAAAGAAGGCAAAAATAAAACAAAACCAGCCTCTCTCCCCAAACCTTGTGCCTTGCCTTGAGAAGAAGCAACAAATAAAGAGCCAGCACAAAGAGCAATATTTCACCCTGTAACACAATCACAAAAGGATAACAATAAATGGATGTGGAATTTCACCCCAAGACAGGACACAGACATGGCCAGAGCAGAAGGCAGCTACCTCGGACAGAGACCTGGAGGGTATTTTTTTACTCTTTACCCTGATTCAGTGACTTGCAGGGCTTGTCACACCAACTCATTGCCATGGAATTGAATCCCATGGCAATAGGACCAGACCAATCTCTGACTTTTCATTTCCTGCATTTTCAAACATGACCCCAAAAGCCTGAGTTCCTGGGGTTGTAGTCAGGAATGCAAGAATGAGAGGGAATGTTAATGAAGGTGTGGTACAAGACCAGGGTGCTTCATGTTTTCTCTAGCACGCTCCACAGATGGCAGGAGAATGGAGGAATGATCAGGTGGGGCAGAACCCCAGACTGCTTCAGACAGGAAAACTGAAATAGTCAGTAGCACATCCTGCTGAGAACTGCAAGAAATGCAGTCAATTGCTGATAACTGGTAGCTAAAGATCAGCTCTAACCCCAAAGGAGGTTTGAAATCCAGAAGTGTCTCCATGAGAGTCCTCACAGAATAGTTTGGTGTGGAACGGACATTGAAGATCGTCTACTTCCAACCTCCCTGCCATGGACAAGAGCACCTTCCACCAGTCCAGTCCCCCAAAGCCCCATTCTAACTGACCTTGAACACTTCCAAGGATGGGAAAATCCCATTGGAAAATCTCATTTTGCTTTCTTTACTTGCACAGTGCCACTCCCTGTGGCAGCGAGTTCTACAGCCTAACTACAACTGGGTAGAAACTGGCATTCTCAATGGACATTTATCACCTTTTGGTTCACTGGTTGTCCCTTTCTTCTTCTGTCATGATTCAGAGAGGCTTTACATCCTTACATGCATCCTTTGTACCATAAATAATGAGTAAATAGAATTTGACAGCTCTTTGTGGGATATTGTTTCAAAGCCTCAGGAGTGTCACTGTGAGGAAGGGCTTTCAGTAGTTTCACGTTGCAGATGAGCACACGTAAGCAGAACTTAGACACATCCAATTTGGGAATTTGGGCATTTAAGCTTCAGTCTTGCCCACCTGCTAAGAATATAAAATAAGTTTATTTAACTTTTTACTCTGCCATGTTGCTACTGTTTCCTTAGAAATTCCTTCTGAATTCCCTCTCTTCTAATTTTCTGTTATTGCCTTTTTCTTTTTCTTCAGGTAGTATAAAATTTTTCTCAAACTTCTTCAGAAATTTCTCACATAAGTATGTGAACTTTTCAAAGCTGGCAGATCAGTAGAGTTCTTTGGGCACTAAATAATTTACCTGACAGATCACTTGAGCAGTCTTCCATTAGTGTTCTAATTAGTCAGGTTCCTAATCATTTTGTCAATTCTCCTGATAATAAACTGCCATTATTCAGTCCACACAGCCAGACTCCCCTGTGGAAATCAGTCCCTACCTGGGTGTCCATGTGGGAGCCTTTGAAATGCCCAAGATGAGCACTGGGCCCCCCAGCCCATCATAGCCTTTTGAACTTGGCTGAATATCTGCCTTTGGGATCAACCACCCCCCAGTCCTTGCCTCTCCCAGACATCTCACACTCACAGCCATGACCTCAATCTCCCTCTCCCTCCTGCTGTCCTATTTCCCACTTTGGTAGCACCTGCAACACCTCCCACTTGATATCATCAGTACATCTCACTAATAGACTTTCTTCTTGCTTCAGATTAGTAATGAAGAACTTTAAAAAGACATTAAAAAAGATTTGTGGCCAAAGGTCCCATTAATTATGTTTGTTGTAGCCCACTAGACACCTTCTTCTAATGCAGCTCATTCCCATTTATCACAAACCTTTTATTTACAACCTCTTTGCTAGTTTTCAGCCCTCAAGTCAATGCCCCCTCTCCCAGGGAATCCAGTTTCTTTCTTTTTTTTTTTTTTTTTGTTTTAATTAATGGCAGGATGTCTTTCTTCCAAAACACTTTCTGCATATTACCACAGATTTATGTAGCAAGAAAAATACATAAAGGTTTAACCACAGAGTGGAAATTAAAACAACATCAATTTCATACAGGTATAGTTCTATACTGATGAAAAGAGCAAACAGGCAGTGTCAGGGCAGGGACAGCCAGGAAAAATTCAATGGCATCTGCTCTGCAAAGGTCAGGAAAGATGATGGAAAACCTCTCTGGTGCCTCTGCATGGATGGAGCAGGTCAGTTTTGACGTGGCTCACAATGTTCCTCCCTGGAGCAGCTCTAATAAAGAGATAAACAGGACTAATAAAAAGCCTTAAGTTTCTGCCAGGCAAGCTCTCTTCCTGACCACCTTTGTCCAGCAATTTAAAAGGCAGACACCTGTAAGAGTTAATTGGATGTCATTCCAGATGTTTCCATTTGCCTCCAAGGTTAAGTCTGCCCTGATAACAGGGATCAGTCTCTCCAAGCAGTCTTTGAGCACAAACTCATGGCACGCCTTATGAAGCAGGGAGGAAAGAAGGCTGCACATTGTGAGGATGGTGCTGCTCTCACATGGCTGCCCACATCTTCCTGGAAGGGGTGAGTCTGCCATGCACAGCCTCCAGGCCAACCCCTCGCAGAAAGATGATGCCTTAAATTTTAGCTTTCATATTTTCTAGATTCTGTACTGCCTTAGTGTGTAACTCTTAGCTTCATATAAAGTGTTAGCAAGTTCTCTTCACAGGGCAGTTAGGCACAGCAGTCCTTTTCCAGCCTGAGAACCAAGGACACTTGCAGCTTCAGGCCCAAAAAGTGTAAACAACAGCAAATTGAGGAGAGCAATCTGGGAGGATGGAACTTCATAAGCTGAAGCTGTAATTGGACAATTAACCTCAATATGTAAATGGACCAAAACTTATATAAGTGTGAAACCTCATGACCGGGTGTCCATCTTGGGTGGAGCCACAGCTGGGCTCTTGTACTGCCCAAGGTGTATCCTTTGAAGGCCTTTTAATAAATACCTGCTTTATTCCTTTAACTCTGTCTAGCCTCTGTTCTAGGTAGCCTCTCAAGGCATCAACGCCAGGACCAGGGCTGGTTCCCAGTCCTCTCCTCTCTGGAGAAGGGCCAGAGAGATGGAGACAGACTGGGGGGCTTGTTTTGCTGACCATGAATAGCCAAAAGCTTCTCCTGAACCTCATCTTTATCATTCCATGATGGACCTGTCACATTCCTGGCTGTTCTCTCAGTGCCCCAACCTGTGGCTCTTTTGTCTGGTTCCCTTCTGCCATGCTGAGCACACAGGACTGTGCCTTGGTTTCTCTTTTAAACCTTTCAGCACCTTCTGTTCAAGGCTATTGCTCAAGGATAAAAGTACATCCAGGAAGAGGGACAAGATCCTCTTATAGAAAGGCTTTGCATGAAGCCTGAGTCTCTGAAATCCACCTCCACAGCATGTTCAAGAAGTAGGTGACATCATGAAAATTACTTTGGCACAAGGGAAAACATATGATGCAGATTAGGAGGTCAACTGTGCAAACTTTCTCAGGTCTGGAAAAGAAAAAGGAGCATCTGAGTTTGAGAGAAGGATTAGGAGAGCTCTGGCAAGGTCTCAGCCACTGCCAACAGCCTGATCAGGGGGATTATGGAGAACAGCAAGGAGACTTCCTGCCATTCTGTAAGACTGAAACACTTGCAGAAGAAATGCCTGAAGTCTCCCAGGGCTGACACATCTGGGCTTGGGCACACCCCTGGCAGCCCCAGACCTGGCTCATACACACACAGCAGCTCACAGAAGGGAGAGCTGGCGCAAAAGAGAGAATACAAAGCACAAGGTGAAGAGGGGGAAAAAAAAGAGTCGGTGCTACGTGTGTGCCCCTAACCTGTGATGGCATGAAGATTTTTCAGATGAGAGGATCTGGAAGGTCTTGTGAAAGCCTAAGCAAACTAATTCTCCCTGATTCCTGAAGCTCATCCTTCTCCAGACCTCACACACAGGCCTTTTTGAGGCTACAGACATCATTAAACCTGTGATGTCTTTCAGTAAGAGAAAGAAAAACCCCTTCTCTTTACTGCACATTGTTCACCTTTGGTTCCTGAAGCTCCATTGGCATGGCCAGGCACAAAGGATGGCCAGGGCAGGTACACTGGGAGACTGCTGTATTCCTGCCCATCCAACACCACCTCTGGGCCCTGTGATGAGGAAAAGCCTGCACAGAAGCCTCTATTCCCTTTGTACCTGCTGGGACACCAGCAGCACAGGCAGCCTTATGGATCGTGTGCTCCCCAGGAGCGGAGCTGGGAGGGGTGGGAGGGGAGCACGACTTACTGGGCACGCGGTTGATCGCCTTCAGGGGCCTCAGGACACGGACAGTACGGATTGCAGACAGGTTAATGTTCTGGAGATCCAGGGAATACTCCACCATCCTGCAGCAGGGGAAAGAGAGGGAGACAGAGAGAGAAAAAAGAGAGAAAAAGAAGGTTTAAAAGAATCCAGAATTTTGGCTTGAGCCATGGGTTTATCATTTCTTCATTGAAGAGCTTCTGGAAGTTATGGGTATGAAGCCTGAGCTTCATCCTGGCATTGCTGGCTAGAGTACAGGTATGGGGTGGCCCCTGCATCCAAAGCCAGCAGGACAGGAGCCATGTGGCCAGTTTTGTTGGGAGTTACCTGCAGCACAGCAGGGTGCTCCCTGTGTTCCCCTCATCTCCCACTGCAGGGTGTGTCTTGGGAGGCAGCTTCAGCGAAACCTGCTTTATCTCACACAGAAATAAACCCTCTCACTTAAAGCACTAACTGCTTTCACTAGGTGGAAAGGCTTCCCCCATGGCTGTGAATCACTCCTTTTTGACACCAACCAAAAGGAGAAAAGCCTAATTTTAGGACATATGCTAGACCTTAGCTCTCCTAACCCAACAACATGTGCTGTAAATAACCTCAAAGTGCAAATAGGTGTGACTCATGCATTGGCTTTGCTGCAAGAGCAGCAGGTGCAGGTGACAGAAAGTGACCTGGCCCAGCAATCCTTAGCCCAGTGTTCTCTCCTTGCCCAGTATGGCAAATGTCCTGTCTCTTTAAAAGCACAGTAGGAAATCTTTATAATGATAATTTGATAATTATAATGCTATAATGATAATCCTGGCCAGAAATCTCCACCTGAGGACCTCAAATCATCTTTCATGAAGAAGTTTTCATGAACAGACATGCATGAGGCCTTCAGGAAGACATGGGCTGTTGTCACCAGCTTCCCTTGGCTAACTCTGGTCTGCACATGGGATCAAGAGCATGACAACGTTGGCAGGTGAAATAGCAGCAGAGTCAGGACAGGAACTGCTTCTACTGAATCTCTTCTCAGACATGAATAATGAAACTACAAAAAGTTCCCTTTTCTCTGGCCTTTTAATAGGACTCAGGAGACAGGAAGGGACTGGGGGGACAGCCTTTTGTTACTGCACCCTTTCTCAGAACAAAAACATAATATAGAAAGACCCACAAGTCAACCAAAAGTTTACCCAAGTCCCCCTGACCAGAAATCACTGAGAATTAAATGAGAGCTTAAGTGAGACGCTGAGAGGGGAATGGGGTACAGGAGTCTATAAAAAATAATAAGGGAGAGGCATTGAGTGAAATGGAACAGTGGACTGATCCTTCTATAGATTACCCTCCATTCAAGAGGACCTTGAAGAGCTAATGCCTGGTTATCTGTCTACACCTTTCACAAAGGGGACTTGTCAGAGTGATAGATTTTCAAACATGATGGGGTAAACCTGTCGAAGTGTTGTGATTATCCTCTCTCATGCTCTCTTTCTTTCTCTCCCTCATTCCTTACAGTCTGTTCTCTCCTGCACTTTTAGGGTAATTGCATGAAATAATTTTTCCTCTGAAATGCAGTGGCATTCATTTACCTCCCTGGAGCTGTCAGTTCCACATGTACCAAGTGCAGAAGAAGAGACAAGGGATTTCATGCAGATAATCAAAATATTCCCACGCCCAAAAAAAGCCCCGACCCCAAGCCAAACAGAAATGTTCAACCAGCCTACAGAAAGAATTAGTGATAGACAGAGGCTTGGGATGCAGTCAGATGAAATTGGAAGCAGGTATGAAAGCAGGAGGAACACACAGAGATAAAAACACATGGAGATGACTCCAGGACAGCCCTGTGTGGTGCAAAGGCACACAGTGAAAGGGCCTTGAGTAAGCACTGACCAACCTTGCTCCAAATAAAGCAAGATTGTCTCATCAGCACATTGTTGCTTCAGAATTAGACAGACCTGCTGAAACTTTAGAATTACAGTTACATTGCTCCCAGGCCATGAGCTAGCAGCTCTCTTCACAGAGAGCTGACACACAGAAGCAGCTTCCTGACTGATGGAGCCCCCATGCTGCAGTCTATCGTGGGGGTATGTATATGCACAGAAACATAAAGCCCTCAAGCTTGGTGAAGTCCCACTGAAATTCCTTTCCTCTCTCTAAAAACACTTATCTCCTAAGAGAACTGGGTTGCCTCTGAGGGGAAAAAATTTTTTAAAAAAATTTTGAGCAGAAGCAGAACAACCCAAAACAACAGTCAAATGCCAAGTAAGCTGTTGGCCCAAAATACATCTAATTTCAGAAATTATTTTTTTCTGAACTGGGAGGAGCCAAATGTGAAGTCCTGAGTAATACTCAGAGAAACCAAGCACAGGGAAAAAGCACAGGGCTAGGGGTGACATGAAATGGAGGTGACATCTTCTCTTAGCCTTAACCATGCAAAATTAATTTTAAAATGTTTTCAAACCATTTGGGTTTTGTCCTCTTGTGGCTACAGCATGTGAGCAACCTTAACTCAGTGAAATCACTGCCTTCTCCTAGCTGGAATGAGTTTGCCACCTACATAGTACAGTTCCTGTGTCACTAGAAAATTATCAGTCATCCAAGTAGTGACCGTGGGTCCTTTCAGCACAAGACAAATGCTGCCTTAACTCAACCCTGTGGTTCAGACAGCAGCAAGCCAGCCTCCTGCAGCCCTCAGTGGCCAGAGTCACAGATTTACTGCCATTATGTTCCAGTGTAGCCAGATAAAAAAGCTGAACAGACAATCACACTGCCAGGGAAAACAGCAGGCTGTTCCCAAGGATGGGTTAGAAAAGGGCAAAAGCTGAATCTTTTAAAGAGCAACTGTAACAAAAATGAACTCAGCCCTAGGAGGCTCCAGCTCGATTAACAGACCCCTTCTGACTACAGTTCTTCCTGAGGCCTCCTGGTCTTGGCTGTAATAGCAGAGAAATCCAGGATGCTTAAATCCCTGCAGATGAGATATTACTATTGTAGTCATGCAGATTGTATCCAAACAACTTTGATACAATTCCAGTCTAATTTTGCATTAGGGCTGCTCATTTTTACCTTTTCATTTCTAGTGATGACTTCAGTATCAGCTTATGTTCACTCCTCTCTTTGTGCAATGGTCGCATGCCCACACAATGCAGGTGACCAAGGTGCAGTGAAACTCCAATGTTAACCAAAACCCACCCATCTCCTGTGTAGGTAAAACTGATAAAATCCAAATGTTGCCTCCATTCTCTAATGAAATGGGATCTCTATAAGTGACTCTGCTGGAGTCTCCAGGCATCTGCAGCATTTCAGGGGTTGCTAGTCCAGCTCTTTTTGTTATTATCACTCTCCAGCCAGCCCTGCTCCCCACAGCCTGGAAACCCTGGACACTCAACCCCCTCTAGGTGTGGGCTGAGCCCCATCTCCCAGTGCCATACATGGGGGTGACATCATGTTGACAGAGAGTCAAAGGGACTCATTGCAAGAAGTGATCAGTTAGAAGCTGCCAGCAGTTTTTTTTTCAGGAGGTTCACATTTCCTGTGTCTAGAGACCTTATGGTGGTGGGTCAGGTGTGCTGTGCTTGTTTGGACTCTTGTTAAGCTGGGTTTTGGATCCTTATCCCATCAGCAACCTGCAGAAGCCTGCGTTTGCTGGGTGTTTGTAAACCAAGGTAAGATTACAGCCAGTACAAAATGGTTGAACTCCAGGAGACTCCCAGGCTCCTTGTTCTTGCTTTGTAGCAGCTTAGTGCCATGAATGAGGGTAGCCCCCATTACCTGACTACCCTTCATCTTGTTCTCCTCTCTTTCTTGGCTGCTTAAGGCATGTCTTGTTGCTAAACACCATAAATTCTTTAAGGTTTGGGGGCAGTCAGACAGAGTCTAGGATGTGGGAAGGGGAGGAAAGGAAAAAAAAAAAGACTGTGCTGGGTGTGAGTCCTTCCCCTTTATCATGACAGAACAACGTGATATGCATCTCTTCCAAGGGAAACAGCAGCTCATTTCTGGCATCACTAAACTATTTTGTGGCCTCTTGTGTGAATGGATGAGTAGAAGGACAGGTTCAGAAGCTTAAGCTATGCTAAATAAGACAAACTTCTCATTTGTGATGGAATTTGAGCGCTGAGCTGTCATGATAATTGAATATTTACAGTAATTCTTCTTCCCTTGCTAGAGGTTTTCTTTTTCAAAACCTTCCACATGAAACTCACTGGAAGGAGAGGGGATTTGCACAGACAGTGTCCTCACACCACAGAGCTCAAGACTGATCCATGTTGGGAACATTGTCGGGGTGGGGAAAGGGACAGGGGCACTGCCTGCATGCATGGGGTTCATCCTGCAGAAGCAGAGGGATGCCTGGCAGGGAACACCTCTCTGCTTGAGCTCTGCCTCCCTCCCCGCTCTCAAGGCATCCCACCTGCTCCCTGCCTCCTTACATCCCTCTGACACACGCCTGCCTGCAACATTTCCACCTCTCATTTCAACCTTTCTTCTTCATTCCCACTTTTTCCATTTGTCCCTTGACTTTCCTTTGTATTTTCCCATTTAGGTAAATCTGCTCAGCTGAACACACAAAGGACCTGTAGTTAAACACAGGAATTGCAGGGAACAAGTGAGCAATTTGTTAACAGCTGCCCCTGTCCAGATTGTGGCTGGTGTTGTGTCCCCTGTCCCATGTCACGGCACTGGAGCAGACAGCGAGTGTATGGGGACAGGGGGGCACAGAAACCTCCAATGCCCGTGAGGCCTCAACAGCACCAGAAGAGCTTCATCAGCTCCAGCCTGGCATTCCTTTGGTACTGTGCACCTGTGGGCTCCAGAGTGGCCTTGGATCTGCCTTGGCACTCGGCAGGAGCAGCACTCGCTGTCCAAGAGCAGACATGCCTGGCCAGCGTGGCTCTGTGCCAGGCACAGGGGAGCAGACTGACCAGCAGGAGGGAGAATAAAGCTAAGGCTCTCTGAAATAGACATAGTGACAGCACAAAAGCCATGTAAGGAGTCCAGAAAATTCAGACTTCATTTGCTGCACGTGTGACCGAAGATAATATACTCATGCAATGCCTGGCTAGCTGCTACCTAGCAGTTACATTCAATGAAATCCATTAGTAAAGCAGTTCAAGCATTACTATTTACCTCTTCATATTTACATCTCCTTATACCTTTATTAAATACTTAATAACTTTCCTAGTCTTGGCTTCTGAACTTCTATTTGCTGAAAATTAGCAGCCAAAAAATGGCATTTAAAACCTATTCTGAAATCATTCATGAAAAATACCGAGGCAGTATTTTTCTTATGACACAAAGCCAATATGTTTTTGTCAAATTCAAAAGCTGCCTAATTCCCCTTCTCTGATAGGAGTTTTCAATTGAAATCTAATTAACAGCAGACTAATCAATTCATATTTTTTGTCAAATAAATTTAGGTTTGACACTGAAGCCAAAAACTTCATGGCTGTGACTTTCCAGCTGTAATTTCAGACTTGCTATGGGTCTCTGTGGGAAATGAAGCTTTTGCTGCCTGTGGACTTCCATTTGATCCCTACATCTATGAGCACCTGATATGACCAGATCAGAAGAGTTTGATCGGTCTCTGCTCTGAATTCCTTCAGCTTCTCAGCTATGTGAGGACTCAAAGACTGGTGGGTACCTATACCATGGCTAGATGGGATTTAATCAATGTCTTCTGTGTACAAGAATATGTCTTTCTGTCCTTGGTTCCTTGATCCGGCTATCACATTTTGCAAACTGGATTTTCTACCACTTTGAAGATCTAGAACATAGGAGTCCATAGGAAGACCATCAGTTTTCCCTGACTGAAATTTTATTCATATATCTATGCCAAAGGTGGGAGCTGACATCTCTCCATTTACCAAAATGTCTAGCCCCTGATGCATGAGCTCACATCTTCCACCTGAAGTTTGTGGGGTGGTGGGAGACTGATTTACCCCTAAATTCTTCCATTTCAGTCATACATACTGGGATGAGAAGGTGATCTCACTGTCTCTGCTCTGGCTTCAAAGACTGTGGCTACAATACAAAAATAGAGCAAACTGGAATTTGCACTGGACAATGAACTCCAGTGGTCCCATATCTCCCCTCTTAGATTATTGATCCACCCTAGGGAAAAGAAAGTAAAAAATGGCACGTGCATCACTAAATCCACACAGCCCTGGTCCTCTGTGGCCAGAGGTGTAGCCATGGGCAGGGAGTGTGGAGAGCAGGGCTGGCCAGGCTACCCCAGAGATTCCATCAGCTGAATCTGTGCTGTGGAAAGGGAAGGCAGGCAGTAAAATCCACTAACTGGGGTCCACAACTGCCTGGGAAGTGGGGACCCCCAGCACTGGAGTAACAGCAATGAGGCAGGAGGAAGTGTGCACAGATAGGCAGGAAAAAGAGCACACAGATAAAGGTCTACAGCATGGGGCACATGGGGCATTCAAGATTGCTCCTGTCATCCCTTGCAAAGGCTGGACATGCCTGAGCTTGTACACAAAGAGAGCTGCAAGATTAATCCAATCTCTTGTAAATCCATCTGGACACATTAGAAGCAGGGCCAGGAGATTTTGATGAGGCCTGACCAGACACTGGGCAAGAGTGAAGGGCTACTGCTTCCACTCAGAGTCTGCAGCCACAGGATGCACACAGACCAGCAGATGCACACATGCTACTTGCCAGACCAGCGGGGCTCCCAGCCAGGACCTAGTTTTTTAAGCTTTCTGCCCCATGCCTCCACCATTTTGCTCTATAGCTGGAGCCACATCCTTATTTTCCCCAAAGGTCCAGCAGGCGGTGGTAAAAGTTAAAGACTGTTTCATTATTTGGACCTGATCTTCTGCTGTATGGACATTGTGGTGCAGGAGGCATAGGGCTGCCAGGCAGATCCCAGCACCAGTATCAGCTCTCTTGGGATAGATAGGTATATCTATATAGATATAGATACCTCTAGAACAAACTGTGCATTTACACCCATTTTGCACAGTTTGGTGCCTCTGGGGCCAGGTTTCAACATGCACCCTAAACAGATGATCCAAAATCCTTTCAACATCTACCAAAGAAAAAGTGGAATAACACAGTAGGCCTCCAAATTGCTCTGCAAACCACAGTGTACTAAGCTAAGTAGTTCTGCTTATCTCTTTTAAATTTAGAGCTCATTATGCTGGAAAAAGACAACTCTCTGCTGACATGAAAACTGAAACACAGAAGGAAAAAAAGCCTTGCTAGTAAAACAAGAAATGCAAAAATTACACTCTTTTTTCCTCATTTACAAAATATAATAATAAAGAGTCTATAATTCTGTTAGCAAAAAGACATTTCCTCAGGGAGTTATAGATCAATTACTAATTATACAGTCAGCTCCTGAGCTGTGATGCTTTGTATTCTTAAAAAAATAACCTGCAACTCTTCCCCTCTCCAGTACAAAATATTTTTTTACTTTTTTTTTTTTTTTTATATTGCTGTGCAAGCAAAAGCCGCTGAAAGCTTCCAGAGCCTGTGAGACTGGTCCCTTGCTGCCTGGAATGTGATTATTTCACACCCTGGAACACTCAGATTTCTCTCCAAACTGTGTACTAAGAGAAAATGTCAGAGTTTCTTAATAGTTTCAGAGACATGATACGAAAAGACATAAGCAGGTTTTCACACTGTGATAAGAAAGCCAGAAGGACTCAGCAAGCTCAGATGACTGAATGCGAGCGATGGGGCCTCACTTCTAAAAACCAAGAGTCAGAACACAGGCTGAGCACTGTATTTCACTGCTTAGGGGGAAAAAAAGGAAAATAAAAAAGAATGCCTGTATTTTGGTCCTATAAGCCAGCTGGTTTTACCTTTTTGGGAGCTTTGTGTTTTGTTTTTCTAAAGAAACCTAACATTCACATGGTAGGGAATTAGCTTTCAGAAAGGCAAAAAATCAGAGGCAATAATTGAGAACTACCCGTTACGCAGGCAGGGTAGAGCTGCCTCCTTGTTTTGATTCTTCTCTGGTGTGATTCATTTCGTTTTGATGACTGCTTTCATTTCAATATGTTGCACATCTAGGGATAGCTTTACTGGGAGAAAGCAAATGAAATAATTAGTATCATTAAGGAGGGAAAAGCGAGTGCATGTTTGAGGGGAGGGCTGTGCTGCTGCTATTTCTACCTTTGGTTAAGATGCTATTTAGCCTGCTGCTTGCTGGTTTCCATCTTTTTCTGATCACTACTTGAAACACCTAATTGCTATATTTATTACAGTTTTCTTTGACTTGCCATAATTTTATAGAGACTTCTATTTGGCATCGAACATTAGCTAACTAGGATTTTCTGAGCATTCTGCTGTTTACCCTGCTGCTAATAAGTATTTAATGATCTGAGATTTTAAAGTCATAACTATGCAAATTCTGGCCAGGTCCCTGAAGGACTGCAGTTAATTAAAAGCAAAGAAAAAGCAGAAATTGGCAACACTTTTCCATCTTGTGAGATTAAGGCTAGTTGGTGTGTTTCAGGTTAAGAGACGTCTTCCCAGTGTGGAAGGGCACCACACAGTGATGGATTTGTTTCCTGGAAACAGGTGGGCATTTGAGAATGGAGGGTTAGTATCTCACATCCTTCAGGGAGCTGCCAGTTCCCTTTCCTAGGCTGAAATTTAGAGGGATGAACTTGGGGCCATAAGTGCTTTCCATGTAAGAAGAAAGTTGATGTTCACAGTGATGCTGCACATGTCTGAAAAGAGCTTGGATGGATGGATTTGGGAGGCATCATCCCTCCAGGTTTTTGGAAAGGATGCCATATCTAGGGAATTATGGGGAACAGAACTCAAGGACAGTAGAGAACTGTCAGAAAGAAAACATAGAAGTAATATCTCAGTTAATAGAAATACTTTCCACACTCCCAGTGTGGAAGCTGCATAAAGCACTCCCGAAGAAGCAACTAGCCAAAATGGACAGGGAGTGAGAAGAAGTGTTCTGCTCAGCTTAAGGGGCTGCCAGGCTTGCCTGAAAAGGGATCTTCAGCTGTGCAAAACCCTCTCCCCAAACGCTGCATAACTACTCAGAAAGGAAAGGTGCTTTGGAAAAGAAATAGAGCTCCAGGAGAGCTGTGCTGCCATACTATAGGTGAAATTAAAAATCAAATTTAGCAAGGCGTTCAGACTTCAAGGACAGTATTTACTCATGATGGTGTGTTTTGAACTGTGAACTGTGTTTTTCTTATCATGAGAGATATACCACATATCATAGGCTTGGATTTATGAACCTTTCTGAAGGAATTGGACAAGAAATATTCAGCTGAACTGATTAGTGGCACATTCTAGCCAACAGGCAAAAAGGTGAAGGAGGAATCTGGTGACAAAGTGCTGGCTTGGCCAGCCACCTAGAGCATGAGACTGGCAGAGAACTGGGCTAATCCTGTGCAGAAATATTAACCAGCATTTAATTAGAAGAAAAATTAGGTTTTAGAGAACTGAAAGACCAGTCAGAAGATTAAATAAAAGGCCAAAGGGGAAAGTGATAAAACTAGGAAAAGTGTTAATTCTCACAGAACCTACATGTCAAGAACAAAACTAATCAAGGCACTAAAAGATGTAAAGAGGAGAAAAATAGTGTTGCCTATATACCAGTGCCAGGGGCCTGAGTAATAAAGAGAATAAGAATTGTTCATTTTATGAGCAGAATGCCTAAATGGCATTAGGAAGGCCTGGTGGGAAAATCTGCATGAAAAGAATATTAAAATCAAGGATTTTAACCTAGTCAGGAGGCTCAAGTGGACAGAAAGAGGGGGAGTAACACACTCTGTCAGAAATGGCATTTTCTAGTACACAGTAAGTGACAAAATACTTATGGATTAATTTTCTGCCATATAGAGAATTCCTCCTGGCTAGAGAAATGGGCTGACAGGAGCCTCATGAAATTCAACAGATGAATGCAAGGTCCTGCATTTGGGCTGGACTGATGGACAGTGGTGCTGCTGCAAAGGAGCTGCCAGTCCTGGGGCCAGGTCCACACAGGGAAGGACAATGACACACCAAGCTGCACCAGTCAGATTGCAGCAGGTAGATGAGGGAGGGATTATGCCCCTTACTTTGCACTCAGTAGACCATGTCTCAAATACCACATTCACTTTTGGCCCTCCAATAAAAGAAGGTGTTGATAAATTGAAGCAAGTTCAGTGGAGGCTCACCAAGGTGCTCAGGCTTGGAGCATTCGTGCTGTAAGGAGAAGAGATGAGTTTGGTGGGACCTAACAGCAGTTCCTTGGTACCTACAAGGCAGTGGGATTTAAGCCAGAATCTTCACAATACCACATGGCAGGAGAACAAGACACAACAAATATAAATACAAAGAGGAAAGGGAGGTTCAGACTAGTTACAGAGACACATCAGCAGTGAGGCTGGGATGGTGAGAGATGGTGCCATTTCCATCCATGGTGGTTGTCAAGACTTGACTGGACAACTTTAACTTGAGTTTGCTGTTGACCCTCCTTTAAATGAGATTGGAGTGGAGACCCCACAAGGCCCTTTCCAACCTTGATTGCCTATGATCCTGTGGATGTGATTAGATATGTCCAGATCACACCAGAATACAGGCTGACTAGCTCTCTTGATAAAAGCACTCTCCCAATTCACCTCTAAGAATTAAATTTGGGCAATGCATTGGGGGTACCTAAATCTCCTTGGAAGTTGCCAGCCTTGGAAATCACAGGAAATTCAAGAATGGAAGACAGATTTTCTATCAAGTTCTTAAAAAAAAAAAAATTATAGAACTTGATTGCATCTGTTATGTCCAAGTCATGTAAGGTCACCAACAGTACCAGGTACATCTGGTGGATTTGAGAGGCCATATTCATGAATTTGAAAGCACACAGAAACAGCCATAGAATCATAAAATCATTTAGATTGGAAAACGCCTTTAAGATCATTGAGTCCAATTCAACCTAGCCAAGTCTACCACTAAACCCTATCCTTAAGCACCAGTCACATCTACTTGTCTTTTAAAAGTGCCAAACCAGTCAGACTTCAATTCATGAGCTGTGGAGTACAGTCAAGTGGTGTTTAAGAATATTTATCAAGTATCCAAGGAGCTTCAGGAGAGACAAGAAGGGTGATCAGGCTAAGAAGATAGTACAACATGAGTGAAAGCAAAAGCAGCAATGTAATAGAAGGAAAGGGAGAGGTGATACTCATGCATATAAATTAGGAGATGGACTTGTAGAAAATTTGTAAGAGAACTGAAAGAGGATATAAAATGGTATAAGTTTTAGAACAAGAAAACAGAATTGTCACTAACAGCGTAAAAAAGGCAGAAAACATCAGTTAAAATAAAAGTCCTCTGGGGAAGGTCAGATGATGTAAGTGCACCATTGATCATAATGAGCTAATTTCAGCTCCAGCTGTGATCAAGTATTTCAGGCTGTGTCTAAATAGGGATTTTCTAAGATAAGCAAGTCTGGACAATTTGTATGCAAGAGTTTTAAAAGAGACGGCCAGAAAAGATCTGGACCAGTACTGATAATTTTTGATTAGACTCAGAAAACTGGGAAAGCATCCAAGGGTCAAAGGAATTCTGATGTTGTGCCAGTACACAGTGATCTCAGTGATAGGACTGGTGCTGGTGACAGTACAGTGATGAAATTGTCAATATGCATCTTGGATAGATTATGGATTAAAAGTGGATAACAAAATTAACCATACCCAATACAAGTGTAAGGCAAAATAGACATCATCAAACTAATGTGTTATAATCTCTTATGAGATTACAAGTCTGGTTCACACAAGTAATTAGGTTGATATGGCTGGAATGATATGTAATCATCATGACATACATTAGCTGGAGAAAAACCGTCTAAGTAATAAACCTCACACACAACACTAAATGGGGATTCATTTGTGAGCAGATGTACTTCTGTAATGCACAATTCTTGCCACTCTGTTCTTTATTTATTTATCACAACCTGACAGAAAACTAAAAAAAGTCCCTGATGGATTTTGCAGTTGAGGCGTATTTTTGGGAGAACAGAAAAGAAATGAAGATGACAAGTCAGGGATAGAACAGCATGAACTGCTTTGGAAATGCAAATAATATGTATTCCAGTATTCCAGTTTGAAAAAATGGAAATAACATACATCTGTGAACAAAGTTTACTGTTCCTACTAATAGGAAGGGGTTTTCTCTCTTCAGAAGAGGAGATAGGGAAAAAAACCCCAACCAATCAAGCTTGGAGACCATGAAGAAAGCAGCTGAATGACTTGATTGTGAGGTGCTGTGATTAAATGGACAGGCTACTGCAATACTTGGCTGTAGGAAATGGGAAATTTCAGGCAGGAATAGTAAGACAATATTACAACCAATGGCACTAAAACAGACTGAAGCACTGACAGAAGAATGCTCTGTCGTATTGTGAAATGCACCACTTTTAAAAACTGTTTAAGAACATTCCAAGAATATCTCAAAATGCCAAAATATCAAAAATGCCATTCTTCACACCAAAGGTAAGGACAAGAGGAATTTGACCACAGTTTGAGATCTGCATGGCACACTCCACTGTGATAATGGAGAGAGGTAAAGACAGCATTCTGTGAAAGACAGACCCACTCCTCAGTCAATGGAATTCAAGCAACAAGTAGTTGAAGATTTTGGGCATATTTCTGGGGACACACGTGTAATCACAACCAAACACTGACCCCCGCCCCTCATAGTGAAGTCCTCTGCCCCTTAATATACCTAACATGTTTCAGGGATGCCACAGAAGAGGGCAAGGAGAGACAGAATTCCCACCACAGATGGTTAATTACAGCATTTGGATCATGAGAGGTAGAACAACCTCTCCCTACATGGAATTCATGCCCCCAAGGTCAGGGAGACCCTCAGGTCAGATGTATAAAGGGATAGTATCTCCTTTCCAAGAGGGACAGTGGCATCATCTCCAGCCACACGTGAATGCAACTGTTTCACAGAACAGAGCGAGCAGGGGCAATTGCTCACTCTTGCATTGCTAGAGAACTGCCTGGCTTGATGAGCATGAGCCCAGAAACAAGTGACTCTTCCCCTAAATTCACACACATACAGACTCTGGCTGACATTTCCCATCTGATTAGCTTTCTCATGATCCCAACTTTCAAACCACCACAGGCTCTCAACTTGAGGTAGCTGCCCTCTGAGGCTGCCTCAGTTCAAGCTCTCCAAACACACCCATCACTGTGGGAACCAAATGACGCCAGACAGGACCTGATCACGCAGGGAAGGGAAGAGGGACTCCCACCAGGACAGCTGGTGGTGACGAGCACAGTCTGCCTGAAACGTCTGGGAGCCTGCAACCTCCTGTCACCAGCAAGCAGTTGGGAATGGGAACATCAACAAGCTGAATCTGCAGCCCTGGTTGTTTGTGCACACAAGGGGCATTGGCACTCTTCAAACCAAATTGCTTCATTTGATTTTTGGAGGTCTGAGGGGAACATTGTGGGAGAACATTGACTTATAACTGTTGTTTTGGGTTTTTTCCTAATCCTTTCAGAAAAAAAACCCAAAAAAACATTTTGAAGGTGGTTAGGGGAGGGAGTGTTTGAGAGGGGAGAAAATTCTGGTGATGTCAGCTCCTATTGCCATGGAAACTGAACATTTTTAGTGACAATGGAGTCTTCCTCCTTGAGCTGCTGGGTTGCAGGGGCAAGCAGGGCAAGGGCACACGAGGGAATTCAGCTAACTAAAACTATAGCTTCTGGCTTTCCAAGGAAGTGAGGAAATAACTACAAATGTTTGCCTGAATACATGGTTTATGTAACCAGAGCACTGTCTGGGGCCATAGCAGCAAACACTCATTATGCTCTTTCATAAAACGTGCTGCTGTGCAGTGAACCAGGTGAAGACATCTCAGCTGCCCAGGAATGCCCCCCGGAATGGGCCCTGCCTGCACCTCACTTTTCCATGCTACAGTCTCTTCTTTGCAAACTTTGCTGCCTTGCTGGTGTTTATTTGGAGAGGGAGAAGGGAGGAGAAAGGGCCAGGAGGTACAATCCATATTCTTGAAACTGAGAGAAGCTGCATGGACTCCAGGCTGGGCATTGCTCCCCAACATCAGGGATGTTTCCTTAGGAGCCAAGTTTATAACTTCCCTTACAGAAAAGAAGAATCCAGGATGATGAAAAGGAGAGGGCTCTTAGAGAAAACTGATTAGCCTCTGATCAGGATCTAGCTCCCTGGCATGGAGACAATGTGCAAGACCTAATGCTAGGTGTCCTCCCTAAGTCAATGCTAAGGCAGCATCTGGACAGCATGGCTTCAGTAAGCTGAAACCATGATCCAGGTGTGGAATCAATAAGGATAAAGGTTGGGGCTTGCATTTGAGGTTAAGCAAAAGCCTACGGTGTGTAAGGACAAGATAAAGCCTTGGATTTGATTTAAACAGTGCAGACAATTTTAATGAATTTCAAAGAATAATGAATTAATAACCACAAGCTTTTATAACTCGAAATACATTATATAGTCATTAGTTCTATATAACTAAATGGAAAAATCTTTCTTTAGCAGAAGTCCTTTGAGATCAGATATTCTAATGAGATTACTATCATTTCATTCTGACACCTCATGAGGACAATTGAATAGAAATCAGGAAATCAATTTCTTTCAGTTTTGGACCTGAAATAAAAAAATCCCCCACACAGATTATTTCATATCTAAGGGGTTGATTCAAAGTCTCCTTGGCATTAAAAGAAGTTCAGATATGAGCTTTTTTTTCCTGGTACTGCTATCAGATGCACAAAAGACTCTGTCTCTCCTCAAATTCTTGCCAGCAATGGTGACAGAAGGAAATATGTAATGGAGTTTGCTCCTTCCTTGCCTAGGTAGTGTGGATTTCACTTGTTTTCTGCATGAAGTATTTGAGCTCTGTCTCTTTCATTTAGTATTGCCCCACCATCTCTTCAGACAGCACCACTCACATACCATGCTTGCAGGAACCCCAGGCAGAGCAAGACCCCCAGTTCCCACACCTTTTTACCCCATGCTGGTTTTCCTGTGCCCACTGGAGCAGAGTCTTTCTCCCAGCACATCACCCACATGGAACAGCAGCATGGGCTCTAAGGCGCCCTTTTCAAACCTACCCAGCTTTTCCTTCCTCACAGGCTGATGTGCTAGGGTCTTTGCTTTCCCTGCACCCAGTCTCCAGCAATTCAGCCACCAGGAGCTCGGGCTAGAACATACAATGATCTGGCTTTCCTCAGCACCAAGTCTCAGGGGCTTTAATGGGCACTTCTAATGTCAGGCCACTTTAAATCAGATCTTAACCACAGCAGAATCAGCTACAAGAAAGGTCTTGCCATCTCACACACATTGTGTTAATTTAGAAAAATTTACAGTTTTCATCTGCCTGTCCTCTTTCATGCACAACCTGGCTGAGAATCAGCCTTCAAATTTTTACAGCTGCACCAAGTTTGAAAATCTCTGCTCCTCCCAGAAGCAAACAATTATCTGCTCCTCCAGAGGGAATAACTTTCAAGTCTTGCTGTAGAAGAACTCTGTCAAAAGCAAATATAAAGACAGTGCTGCTCCACACCAGGGGGAAAACTGCAAAGTGAGCTCAAACTCACTGCTAGCTCAGTCAGTAATACATGCACTTCCAGGCAACAGTGGAGCTGGTAATTCCTGGCTAAAGAAAAATAAAATTGAGGGCTTCCATTTGAAAGATGTTCACTTTTTTTTTCTGTGAGAAGAGCAAGATACCATATTTATTTATGATTTTTTTTTTTTTAATCTCACAAGGCATTCTAATGGAAAATTAGAATTCTGGGGGAAAAGCACATCCCACTGGTATCAGAAATGGACATTTTGCTGTGATTTAGCAGGCAAATTCTGGTAGACTTTCCACTCGATACATGCAGAGGGGAAAATCAAAGCTTCACCATAGCAACTTTGTTGTAAAAAACCCTCAAATGTCAACTTGTCCCAATAGTACTGCGGGTAACGCTGGTGCAATACAAAACCAAAAGCCCTGAATAAAAAAAACCTACATTCCTACCCTTGAAACACTGCTGCTAGAAACAGAAATGCTAGCTTCAGTTTGGTTCTGGTAAAGGTTACACCTCTTCTACCTACACATCTTAAAAACACAAAAACCCAGAAATGTCTCTGGACAAGCTCTTCAGCTGGTACAAATGAGCACCCTCTGATGAAGTTGTGCTAAACAGGTGGCTGCACATCAGCTGAGGAGCTGAGCTACCTTGTCTGCTCTTTCTTCCATTGGCTGCTAACCCCAGCATGCCCAAATCCAGCTTGGCTGCTGCACCAGAGTAGCACCAGAGTGGAAACTTTCTCCTCAGTCACATCATTTCTGTTCCATACAAGACTCTAGTAAGCCCAAAATAAACCAACCCAGAAATTATCGACCTACCCAGCCATGACAATGAAGAAATCCAGGCGGTTCCAGGTGTCCCCAAGGTAACACTTCTTGCCAAAGATCCCCAGGGCCACCATCTTCAAGACCATTTCCATGGCAAAGAAGATGAAGATGAAATCATCAAACACCTGCCAAACAGAAACCCAAGAGCATATTTGACAAGCATTCTCAACCTTGGACTTTCAAACACAGAATGTGAGAAAAATACTAATTTCAGCACTCCTGAAAATGAGATCAAGGCAGGGCTGGAAAAGTTTCTTCCATGTAGCCCTGGCATCATGGTTTCTTGCTGTTCAAGCTCAGTGAGGGCTTTTATAGTTTTTTCACCCACAGGTGAAGTAACTGATGCAGACTCAGAGACTCCTTACATAGACTTGAAAAGTGGTGTTGGTTCAGCACCAGCAGATCTAAGCCTGGCCAGGAAAACACTGTTTTTCCCAAGATCCCCCCAAGAGGGACTCCTCATCACATTGCTGCAGATGGCTCAGCTGAGGACATAGTGCAGCTTCCCACACAGCTTGGACAGCACACACCCATCACAGAGAGAAGCTTCAGATACCTGAAAGCCTTAGCCACTGTGGATGACAGCCTTTGCTGTCACCTTCTCTTTGGGGAAGCATCAAGCACAGCTGATGTCTTACAGTCTGGATGTACTCATGGCCCTTCTAAGCATTCTCTTTATATGCTCTCCCTTTGGGCATCCTGAATTCCACACTATCTGTTGAATCAGTAATAGTCTTGCACATCACCAAACTACCAAATGCATTGGGAGCTGCTGTTCCCTCCTGCCTGGGCCGTGTAACCTCAGTTATTTCTCCCTGGCCTAACCCTGACCCACGTGTCTTGTGGGTGTCTGTGTCAGGAAACCCCTGCTTACATGCAGGTTCAGGAATATTAGCAAGTGTTCAGTATTGCACAGTCAGAAGCAAAGTTCATTCATTCTCTCTCTTGTCCCATTCCCCTGCTCAAAGCAAGCTCTTGCCTTTTACAGCAGGATAGCTCACTGCCAGGGACAGCCTTGCCAGCCTCTCCGGGAGGGCATTGCCCACACGCTGAAGGAAAGCGTGCATGAAAATTTGTGACTTGGACTGAAGCACCATCACAATGAGAAGGAAATCTGCTTACCTGCAAGATTTTACACCTGTCAGAGAGGCAGTCCATATCCTCACATGGCTGGTACATTCCCAGGGTAACACAGTTTAGCAAAATCACCATCATGCTGACACACTCGAACCAGGTGGAAGAGAGTCAAGGAAAACTTCTGCAAAAGCATCATGGCTGAGATAAGCTTGCTCTAGGCTTGAGTAAAAATGTAGGAAGATTAAGGGAAAGAAGTGCTGGTAGGCTGATTTATTACATTCCCACATTCTCTGCACCCAGTTCATCACTACTCCATTCCTTGATTAAGCCAAAACTCTTTTATATAAGGGAAAGCAGAGGTAGCACAAGAGGCCTCAAGTACTTACACAAGTCAAATCATTGCCATAGTCAAACACATGCTTGCTCCTCTCCTGTTGGTTTGCAGAGTCCCTTCCCTCATTGGTTTACTGAATACTCCAAACACATGGAAGAGACTTTCCAAGGTGGACTATACCTAAACGTATCATAGACCTCCAAGATCAAGACATCTAAATCAAAATGGGCAGATTGATCTCTACATGATTATTGCCCTTCTGGGAAGACTGGAACTCGCTTGTCACCTCTCAGAGAAACTTGGGGGTAAAGAAGTGCCACTGATCCTGTTCCTGTTGAGGGTAAAGAAGTGCCACTGATCCTGTCACTATGTTATCAGCAGTGACCCACGCTGTATGAAACTCCACAACGTGCCCAAGTTACTCACTAACTATAAGGAGAATTTGTGTTTCTGACCCCAGCTGGTGATCTGTTTATGCCCTAAAGCATGAGGATTGATAGTCCTTATAATTGTTTTCTCAGATACACTGGTGTCCCTGCAGATGCTTTGCTTATTCATTTGAATCCTTTCTTGATAATCTTGCTAAAATATCTGCTTTGATAATAGTTAGCAGCCCGGAGCTACATTGGCTAATTATACTTTACATTAAAAACTGTTCCCTCCTATTTATTATTAATTTGTTGTCTTATAATTTTGTCAAGTGCCACTTCATTTATGTATTAGAGAAGTAGATAAAAATGGTGTATTTGTGTGACCCTTGTACTCTACACACTCCAGCTGCCCCCTCTCACCATCCTTCTCCTCGTGAAGGAGTTTTAAAGCCTGATACACACTTATCCAAGAACTCATTTACAGTATTTTAGCTCTAAAAGTGGGTACATTTGTGCTGTACTTTCCAGTGTTCTCATTGCAAAGCAGTGATGTAGACTAAATAGACCTCCAGCCTCTGGCAGAAACGTTCTTGGGCATTTTACACACCTCACAACAACATATCTGCCCAGTCTCCACTGTCAGACAATTTAAACTTTTTTAAATAGAAGAGGCATAAAATTATCAACTTAAAATCCAACCCACTGAGTGCATCCATTTTCAGTCCTTTCAGTACTGAATCTAAAAGGGCAGCCTGTATCTCTGATCACTTCTGAAAGACATCCAGCTTCTGTGGTTTGTTCTGAGCAACTCTTCCATGCTCATTCTCTGACAGTGATTTATGACTAAACTGCACAATCTGATCTAGAAGATTATTAATTCTCTCTCTTCTCCCCCACCTGGTTTGTGGTGAGCTACCTTCAATTGCAAAATCAGACAAGAGCAGGGCACTAGTTCTACTGTTCCAATTATGCTCAAATGTGATTTCAAGAATGTGTTATCGCTATCCCTCACAAAGTTAATCCTCTGTGCTCTACAAAGTCATGCACATCAAGCCCACCCTCAATGTAGGCTTCAAAACCAGGCCCTTTTCTGAGAGGAATGCACCAAAAGGGCACCAAGTATTTTCCCTCAGGGTCTATGCAACACAACTTCAACTTGCCACCTCCCTCTTTCTTGCACATTTCTTTAATAATCAGATCTGAAGGCCAGGAAAGCAATTTGAGAGGTTTCCATTAGCTCACACAGGGTTTTTAGATAAGACTGCAGTTCTTTTTCTGAACTCTTCAAAATCTTTTTGGTGTCACCATTCCCTTACAGAATGGTTGATGTTGTAGGGCCTCTGGAGGTCATCTTGTCCACCTTTCCTGCTCAAAGTAGCATCAACTACAGCAGATTGCTCAGGGTTGCATCCACTTGGGGTTTGAATGTCTTCAGGTATAGAGGCACCAAAACCTCTCTGGGCAACCTGCTCCAGCATTTAATTATTTACACAGAAAATAAGTGTTTTCTTAAGTTAAAATAGGGCATATCCCACTTTCAGGCTGTGACCATTACCTCTTGGCCTGTCACTGGGCATCACTGAGCAGGCTGTGTCCTTTACTCCTCTTATAAGGTATCAATACACATGGATAAGAGCTCCCTAAACCATCTCTCCTCCAGCCTGAGCAGCCCCAGCTCTCTCAGCCTTTCCATTTTTGCAGGTGCTTTGACAGTGACTGGAAAGGCAGCACCAGTAAAGCCCTGATAGAGGTCAGTGCTGAACGACATTCTTCAAGAGGCTAAAACAGTTACAGAGCAGTCTGAGCCAATGGTTGCAAAAGTCCTTCTCCCTGGGCATAAGGAGGTCAGAAGATGTGTGGACAAAACCAGGGCCTCAAACCTTCCTGGAACAAACTAATGCATGACAAAGGAAAAGCAGAAATTGTTTCAAAAGCCAGTTGTCTTTTTTTTTCTCCAGAAAACATGACACAAGAGCGTTGGAGGCCGAGAGTATTACTCTGACTACAGCCCAACTCAGGAAAGTCAGGAGTTTTGATCTAACACAGGTCTACACTTCTATGCACGTGCCTTGGCAGCAGCAATGGCAGGGCAGCACACGTCCATGTTTCCTTGCAGAGCCCCCCAAAAGGCCATGCAGACCATGACAGGGGGCTGTCAGTTTCTGGTGAGACCATGAAGCACAAGACCTAACAAGACATGGCAAGCTCTCCCAAAAAGCCTGAAACTTAGGGCAGCTGTGCAATCTCATCTCATCTTCCTGCTCAAAATGCCATGGCCAGTTGCAGATGATTTCTTCTCCCCTGCTTTTTAGATATCAGCTCTCAGAGTTTGCCAGCATTGTCCAGGCTTCCCAACAATATTACAGAACCACTGGCCATTCCCAGGCTATTACAGTGGCATTAGAAAAAGCCACTGCCCCTCAGTTTTCCTTTCAGAGCAGCTGGAAACACTGAAAAAGCACATCAAACCTACAGCAGAAAAGAACAAAGTGCAAGGAGAAAACCAGAGCATCTCCTACCCTGAATCAAGAGGGGCTGCTGCCTGCTTGGGTCGGTGGAGGGGGTAATTAGGACTATCTGCTGCCTTCAATGTGTCACCGTTGTCAACCACAGCTACTGCCTCCTGTCACCACAGCAACAGCCTGCAGCCAGGTTTATCATCTTTCTTTTGGTGATGCCTCCCCTCTCCCACATCCCTCACCCCCCTCCTTTTCTCTGTGCCTGAGCCTGTAATTAATTGCAGCTGCTGACAAAGCCAGTCTTCATAATCTGCATCATTCAGTCAGAAGTTTCATTATTAATTAACTTCTTTCAAAGTTTAAATCTCCTAATTACAAGCAAACCCATGCACATGTTCTCCCCGCCCTGCTCCAGCCCTTCCTCACTGTTTCTCTCCCTTCCCACAGCCTCATTCCCAATATCTTTCCCAGTGAATTCTGGGGCCTCCAAATGGTTTGAAAAACTAAAAGGAGACCCACACAAATTCTGCCCATGGTCAGCTTCTCTCCTCGGCCACCACAAGGTGCACCAGAAAATTCACAGGAATCCACTATGTAATAACTTGCCCTTAAAGGGAGGGTTTTTCCCCACTAACTGTGGCAGTTCATAGCTGATTCAAACCCTTTCAGATAAAAGGACCATGGCCCTCATTTGAAAAAAGAAATACAGCAAAAGAAGTATTTCCTGAGTTAATCACAGAATATTCTCAGCTGGGAGGATCCACAAGGATCATTGAGTAACCATGAGCTGGTCTCATTATCCACAGAAGTCTCTCCTCCTTAAAAAAGTTTTGTTCATTTCAGCACTGTCTGGAGACATCAAGGTCCATATCTAGATTATACTTTGCCTAGTAAACTTTCACTGGTTCTATAGCTGGTGCCTGCCTGTGGCAGCAAGACTTTTCTTTGCTGCTGGGCGCCAGCCCTGTCCTTCTGCAGCCCGAGCAGGGCCTGGCCAGCTGCTGGCCAGAGACAGCCACTGTGAAATATTGACCCTCCACACCCTGTCTCCCTATGGTCAGGGCAACTCTGGGATGAGGATACAGGCTTCAACAGGGACACACATCACCAGCACACACCAGGAGAGACCCATCATTCACCCCAAACCATATGGGATGCACCGAAAGCCACAAGCTACAGGGTACTTAAGGAGATATGCAGATGTTTCTGGGACGTGTTTTGTGGTAGTGCTTGATAACACAACTGTGCATAATGGAAAATGATGTTAGAAACAGGTGATGGGAGACAGGCAAAGCTTTTGGGCTCAATTTCTGAATGACAAATAGCAGGAGAAACGTCTGCTGTGCTGGAGCTGTAAAAACCTTGCACCTAAAAAGCTGAGTACCACTTAAGGTTCTTGGGATTGACCTTAATCTCTATTTTCTATCACTGACAAAAACACAACAGAGCAAAATAAAAGAGTGCTCTGAGGACCCCTCTCTTCTTCCTCCGTCATCAGCTGCAGAGGCACAAGTAGCTCCCCAGAGGCTGGCAGGCACTCCTAACAGCACAGAAAATATATAAGCTTTATAGGCATGACAACCCCTCAGTGTTTCCTGCTGCTATTTCCAAACTACTCCTAGGGTATGCCTGGTGCCAATGAAAGTCCTGACTATCTCAGACCTGTTTAACGTGCAGAGAAATGCCTGACTACAAAGCATTTCCAGCAAGGGGGGAAGGCCTGCCAGCCCTGTGGTATGGCTGGTCATGGCAGAACCTGTTCCTACCCCAAAATGGAGAGAAGAACAGCTCAGTGACTCAAGTGGAAACATGGAGCCCCATGCAATGCATCCCAAACACCAGCCACCCCTCCTACAACTCCTTGTGGCCTCCCAGCTCTGAGCTGCTGCCAGGCAGGCTCGGCTGAGGACACTGCACCACATCTGCATGAGCACTCCTCTCTGCTGCCCCTGGGCTCCTCCCCACCTACCACTCATCCCACCATCCTTCCACTAGCTAAATGGCTTCACCCTGTCATTCCAGTCTGCAGTGATTACATTTTCTGGCCCACCTTTTGAAACAAGCTAAGGACACAGAGTTGTGTTCCTTCCCTACTTCCTTCCCCTGCTTTGTGACTGTCCTGCAAGAAGCCAGTAGGATGCTGTACTTGAAGCAGGACAGTTAATATTCCATTTATAATGGAAGGAGGGATTTGTTGTAAAGGTCAGAGAAGGCAACAGCCCCAAGAAAAGAAATGCTCATTTTCTCTACCTCCTTGCTGTTGTCTTTTGAAAATGTTTTTACAGGCAAGTTTCACTTTTTGCCCCCTCCCACTTTTTCTTATCAACACTCAGCTTTTGTGGGGTCTTTTCCTTCTGTGTTGATACATGGGAGTTTTGTCTTTTCCTACAAAATAAGCTGGCAGAATCAACAGGGTTCTTTCTCTTCAGCTCAGTCTGTGAGCTAACTCACTAGAAGAAATTGAATGTAACACTGTGTTCATGTGAAGGAAAATACCTCTCAAAATGTGTTTGTGTTCAAATGGATCAAAACAATCAAAACATTTTCTCAAACAAGAAACTTTAAAAATCCTAATTTGTTAAGACTGAAACATTTCTTCTATGTCTTCTTTAATGCAAAGAAAAAATTCAACATAACAGAAAAAAAGGTTGGGGTTTTTTTGACTCAACAGAACACCCCGGGTTGGAGTTCTGAGTTTCTGTTGGAAATCAAATGCCAACACCCAGCATTGCAGTGTTGGCATTTCATGGTGGCCAAGCCACAAGGGCAGTTTATAAAGCTTTTTTGCAAGCACTCAAGGTTGACATGCTTTGAGTGCTCTCATGCTGTGCAATCTTGTCCACGTTTGCTTCCACCACACCATCATTTAAACACTTTTCTCATGAAAGAGCAGCACCTGAGCTTCAGGCACCTGACATAAACATTGCTAAGGTCTTCAAGCCTTCAGCAATACTGATGCCAAGGAAAGGACTGTGGTGCAGCCAAGTGCAGTGAAACATTGATTTGAGAGGCATTGGGGAAGGCTTAACTTGTGTTGGTGTTACTGGCAGGCAGGACAAGAAACTGCAGAAGGGGGATGCAGTAGAGAAATTTTCCATGGTTGGCAATGCTTCTGTGTTTCTGCCCTTTGGAAGGGATGTTCTATCAAGGACAGGTTCATTACAAAAGACAGAGATTCAGTTGTTCCCATGTTAAATCAGATGAACACCAAAAAAACAAAGCACCATTGGTCAGACCCTCTGATCTTACTTCTAAGGGATGCTCAGAAAGTGGGTCCTGTATGAGGCCACACAGAATTTTGGATGCATAGCTCTGTTTTCATTAGGTTCTAAGTTAAATTTGAATTTAAGTCAGTTGTTTCTCAGGCACCACATCATATTCCCCTTCAAAGTCTGGCAAGGATTGTAGATAGCTTTTGAAAAATTTTGTTAGGTTTGTTTTTTTTCCTGTTACAGAAACAAGAGGAAGCAACTATCTCCTTTCTTAAAACTCTTTCCATAATGATTTATTCAGATGTTCTAAATGCATCCATTAAACTCTTAAGTCCACTAAAACCAAAAATAGTAGTAAGAAATTTCTGTCAGGAAAAACATACAGTGAAGATTAAAGGGCTAAGAAAGAACCTGAAGAAAAAAGAGGTATTAACACAATGAGACAAGTCTTCAGATACTCCAGAAATGGGAGACAACAGGAGATCTCTGACCTAATATAGGGCCCCTAATCAAACAGGAGGCTGCAGGGAAAAGCAAGGCTTCTTTCAGACACCCCTCACCACCAGGACTCACTGGTACTAAAGCTAGCATGAGTTACACCAAGAATTCTGGCTCTCTGTCACAGCATGTACATGGACAGACGTTGGTAAAGCAGCCTGGTGTTTCCTCCAGGAGAGGTGTGTGCATCCCAGCACTAATTATTCAAATATCTCACAAATACCATGCATCCTCATCAATGCTGCTGCTGCACAGCCCTGCTCTTAGTGATCACCTCCTGCCTGCAGCAGTTGAGCCCCAGAGCTTCTCAACTGATAATGACCCACCTCCAAATTGCATCTGTCTTTCAGGGTGCAACAGAGCATCTGTTTAATAGTGTGCAGCACTCCTACAAAGCTGTTTACTACAGAAAGCATGAAAAAATAGTGTACCTAGGAAAAAAACCCACCTAAGAATCTTTTTTTTTAGGTCAGATGAAAGTAATTACCCAAGTTTAAACTTAAGCAGGGTATTAGAGATAATGACTGTTCCTGGAGAAAGAGCTTTTCAATATCCTCAGATGGCTGGGATTGAGGTTGCCTGTCTTTCCTGCCAGGAAAGCAATACTCCACCATGCTGTGGAACCAGTTCAAGACTGACTTGAGGAATCACACCTCCTGCTGATTCCCAAATGGTGCCTCCTGCAGCATTCTGGCTCTGCCTTGCAGATTGCTGTCCAAAATCTGACCTGGCTTCACAGTAGGAGCTTCAACAAGGTCACAGCATGAGGCTATAGGACTGCAGCTTGGAACATTGTTATGCTGTGTGACAGGTGAAAGAATTTTGCTCCAAAATCTCCTAGTCAGACTGGCAGATCCAGCAGTTGCTTCCTGCTGCAAATGGAGTCACAGGAGTAACAGACACCAGAGAAGGACCAGCTGAGAAAACCCCCTGAACCACAAAACTGAGGTCCAAATTTTAAAGTTCTTATTGTTTACTGGTATTTCACACAGCACAAGCAATTCCCTATTGACAGCAGTGGCAAAGTAGGGACCTTGGAAGAGCTGGGCTTTGATTTTGGACTCAGTTGGACCTCTGCTCCAGAGAAGAGCTAAACTTGGCAGGCCAAAACAGAAAAGTATTTGTAGTCCAGAAGTGATTTCAATTAGTAATGTGCTCCAGAATGATGAACTGTGAATTTTACCAGTGTAGCTGAATGTTCTGGTACAGTGCCCCATCCTCCACAACCCCAGGAAGTGACATGATCAGAGAGACTGGTGGAGTCACCATTCTCTAACCAGAGCCTGAGCCACTTTTTATCAGATTTAATCTGGCTGTGGCCAAGCTTACTTGGTGGAAATTTCATCCTAAAGTATAAAAAGGTGTTTTGCAAAGGGAAAGGAAAAAAATATCTCCAGTCCTCCCTCTGCTTCTGTGTCTCACTGTCCTGTCACCCTGCAGCTTCATCCAAAGTTGTGTAAGTGTTCCTCAGCACCTGTCAAACTGATGCAGCAATCCTGCCAGGTTTGGTAGTGCTGCAGTCCCTTCTTTTACCTTCAGATCATGAGAGATTTGAACAGGGTCCTCATCTTGGGTGGGCCCACTAGACCTAAACACTAAATAAATACAGCACCAGAACAGCAGTGTTTGTCTGACTCAATTTCAAGGAAGGAAGAGGAAAGAAAAAGCAATGTTAGATTTATGAGGGCAGGGAAGAGAAATTTAAAAATGAAAGCCTTACTTTTATGCCCCCTCACTGCTCCTAATGTTGTCAGGTTTGTTTATGAATGGGTGTAGGGTCTGTCCTCATGTTGTGGGTTTTAGGTTCTGTGTGCCTTGGGAAGCCATCTGTGGGGCATGAAGAGGATATTCCAGTGAACCTCCTGAAGCAGGTGCTGCGATGCAGCTCCCAGTCACTGCCCAGGCTTGAGCTGGGAGTCACCACCCCCAGACTGTAGGCATAGAACCATGAAAGACAGAGATTTGGGTCCTGGGTGTTGAACTTTACAGCATATACAAAGGAAGGATGGAATGTCTTTGAATAAGAAGCCATTTCCCTGGAGAAAAATTAGGGTAGAAGAAACTTCATCAGCACCAAAGGGCTAAGGCCCACCACCAAACAATAACTGTGCTCCTGTTCCTTTTCCTTGCACTGGTTTCTTTGTTCAGCATTTCCATCTTTCTAGTCCATGGTAGTTTTCAGATGTTAAAAAGTACTTTTTCCATTCTTTGCAGCTTCCCATCTATCCCTGTCAAAGGCCACACAAGTGCAAGCTGAGCTTAGAGGGATGTACAACTCAAATATGTCTGAAGGGAGTGCAGGGCACCTTTAATAAAAGGTCATCTTGCCTGGCAAGAATGTGAAGATGACAATGAAAATACAAAAGGCAGATCAAGGACCTTCTCACAGTTTTAAAAGGTGTGTATGCCCTTCTGCACAGGGGCTCTTCTCTCTGCAGGTTTCAGGGCAGTATCGTGTACCCCAGCACATCACCTAGTGAAGGCCGTGGAAGTGAGCACCTTGCTCCTCCATACAGCCAGTTTCCAAGGCTAAATTATCTTAGAGGGCACTCTGCCTCTAGTAGAAATCCTAGATTAGAGGGGCAGAAAGAAAGGCAGCATGATGTTTTCAGTGGCTGGAGCAGCACTAAATCCTATGCTCGGTGCTTAGCTTAGCAGGCTTTTCTGACAAGTGCTTCAGAACAGAAAAAAATAATAATAAAAAAAGACATGCAGGGACAAAGCTTTGCAGCAAAGGAAATAAAGATTAATTCAGAAGTGTAGGGAGTGCTCAGGTAAGGTCATTCAGAAGAAATTGGATACAGTCTAGGCAAAATGCAGGGCAGTAACAGAGCTGGATAAAAACTCCTGTTGTTTGTTTCAATTATTGGCTGTAATTAAAGCATAATTTTCAGAGTTTAAGTTGTCACTACCCCCTATTTTGAATACCTTTTCCTTCTCAGTTTTAATTCTTTTGAAGGTTTGTAGCTGGCCAGTCTACCCTGGTTCCCAGAGGGTGTTTGGGAAGATTTGGCACCGATGTCCTGCAGGACACGTGCCTGGAGGAAAGACTGCAAATGACTGAGCCAGTCTGTCTCAGCAGATAACTGGAAGCTGGGAGCTCCAGCCAGCATACAAGCTCACAGCAGCTGCTGGAACCTCCTCGAGCACACAACTGGGCTGTGGATGCACTCCTGGAAAGGAAGGTCCTGATGTGTCTGTGTGACAAAGGATGGGAGAGATCCTCAGTATTTAAGCTTCTCATCTGAGGAGGAAAAGAGACCCTGTGGTGGCTGAGCAGATGTGTCAGCACTCTCCTAGTACATCTGGTCTCTTTTCCATCCCTCCTCTTACATCCTGCAACAAAGAGCAGTCATAGAAAATGAGATTATATAAATCTTCTAGTACTTTCCTTCAAGACACCGTGTGAACTTCTACTGAATTCCACATCTACCTCTTAAGGTACAGAAATCCTTCCCCTTTGTTCCTGATTAGAAAGCAAGCACAAGAAGAGCAGGGTTTTTCAAAAGTGTCCCCTAGTTTGGGTTTTCCAATGCATGAGCTTCTTAGAGACTGGTTTTCAAGACGTGTAACACTTTTAATTTCTAACACAGAAAAGCTCTGTGAGCCTCTGGCTCCCACTATCTCAAGTGAGATGGCCAAAGACCAGAATTCACTTTAAAAAAACCCCCAAACAAACAAACATTACCCAGCAATGACACAGTAAGTTACTGCCAGGGCTGCATTAAGATCCAGGTGTTCCTGACACCCAGTACATGCTCACTAAAGGCCTCAGCTTTCTGGCTAGTTGACAGATTGAACCATGCCAGGGAAAGGAGCCAACATGACTCATGCTCAATCACTGCAACGTCGACAGTGCTGAGTGCTGTTTTAGGGGGAGGTTAAATGCTGTGAATGTGCTAAGCATTAACAATATTAAAATATTATTAGTATTATTTATGAGGTATCTCCACGTGTCCTCGATGATGCTAGCCAAGATCAAATTATGCAAAATGTTACATAAACATGCAGTAGAACATGCTGCCTGCTCCAAAGGGTTTTTAATCTAACTGAACAGGACAGGCTAACGATGCATTATGATTTCTGCTTCACACACAAGAAGCAAGAGCAGAGAGAAATGAATGCATTTACCCAAGGGCAGACAGGAACATGGGGCACAGCTGGGAACTGAGCAAGAGTCTCCCAAAATGTTCTCCAACATCTTTGACCTAAGACCATTCTCTATCTCAACTACTACTGCATTTGATGAGGACTGTGCTCACAGGGAAAATTATTTCCCCAAAAATCTTTCCTAAGAGCAATGGGAGAAGCGTCCAGGTTCCACGTGTAGAGGCAAGTAACATACTGCAAATAGATAACCAAAATGCAGGGCTCCCTGCATTCAGAGAGGTTTCTGGCTGTTCAGGTGTGCAGGATAAACAGGCAAGAGCCACAAGACACACGCTCTCTACCTCATCTTCCACTGATACCTTCACTGGGACCTCAAGAGAAAACTCAGCCCATAGTTGTGATAGTGTAACACTAAAGCCAGTCTAACACCCACGCATCTCTCTCTTTTCCAATCTGCCAAAGAATTCGCTACCTTCCAAAGGCACTCCAGGTTCCTTTAATAGAAACACGATATATAAGAGCAAGTTACCAACACAATTGACTGCAGACCAACCATCTCTGAAAAAGGCAGGTCCTACACAGCATGTTGCTAATAGGGCAGGCTAGCTAAAGCCTTCATCAATCAGGGCAGCATAGCTCTACTGCCTCTTTGATGTCTTTCTGCCTGTTGTATTCATCGCCTTTGTTCAGATTTAGGACTGGTACCACATTTGTATTCCTGTGACCTATTTGTTTTCATATTGATTCAACTTCACACTCTATTCTAGAGCTTTTGACAGCCTCTGGAAATACATGTTTCTTCTTATTATTTACAGTCTAACTTATTTTTCCCCATACTCTTTCCAGTCAGAAATTTCAGTTGTGCATTAATCTCACTTCATTTTGGACACACAGGTGATAGCCTAACCCATTACCCCATCCTTACTTTCTAGCCATGCCAAATATTTCCTTTTCTCTTTTCAGAGTCTCTTATGAGCCTTTTAGTTTTAATTTTAACAACTATTCCCCATTCTGCCTGACTCTGTAGGAACTGCTTCTTTATTGGATTGCTGTTTGGTACCTCACAGACATCCATTAATTTAACATTTTTAAATATCACCGAAGGATCACGTGCATTTCCTCTGTCCCATGCAGGTTCTCTTACCTTCACTAGGTCAGCCACCCTCACATTCCTGCCTCCTCTGCATAGTGCACACTGATTCAATACTGCCACTGCAAAGGTGTCCCTGCCCACAGCAGGGGTGTTGGAACAAGATGATCTTTAAGGTCCCTTTCAACCCAAACTATTCTATGATTCTATCAAGGGTGGTGAGGCACTGAAAATGGTTGCTCAAAGAAGCAGTCCCTTTTCCTGGGAATGTTCAAGGACAGATTGAATGGGCTCTGAGCCTCCTGGTCCTGTGAAAGGTGTTCCTATTCATGGCTGAGGAGTTGGAACAAGATGATCTGTAAGGTCTCTTCCAACTCACACCATTCTATGATACTTAGCTACATCACTTCCACAGAACACTTCCAAAATTTCCCTTCTGTTTCTCACAATTAAGTGACTTCACCATGAGGATGGAAGAAAGATGATTGCTTAGCTGAGACATAGCTGGTACAAAATGTTGGTGAGCAGAGCACAAAGCCAGCCATCTTCCCCTAGCCAGAGGGCAGGGCTCCAGTAGGGTCTCAGCAGCCTGCAAAGGTCCCCTGCAGAGAAGGCTGCATCATGGTGCAGACATTTCAGCCCCTGGATCAGCAGATCACCAAGGCAAAGAGTCATCAAATTATTGGTAATCTGCCCAGCTCAGCAAGATGAGGCATTGTCAGTCTCATCTGGAGGAGCACCAGTGACCAGATATATGTGATAAGTCAGTGCTTGGGGGATTAGGATGGCTGCTTCCTGCCCTGTACAGCCCTGTCAGAAGCAGCAGCTTGATGTGCTGCTCTCTGAGATAACATACCATCTCCTACTAGACTCAGGATACCTACAGCTGAAAGACCCATCAACTTCTGCAAATTTATTTTTCAAACCCTACATGCAGCATCCTTTTTCAAACACACCTAGCAGTGACTTGATAAAACTCATCTTCTCTACACAATCTTTTTATTCATCTGAGAATGATTCTTCCTGCTGAGATACAATCAGACATGGAGTCAGAGGTATTGTAGGAAAAACTACCACAGAAGATTTTGGCTCCTTATTCATAACCTACCCTTATATTTCAAGACTTACTTCCTACAGATCCTTATATGCCCCAAGCACTCATCCATTTTGCTGCCAAGATGCACTCTGCTTCAAGTGCCTATCCCCATGGAATGCTGTGCAGGAAGCACATGTGGTCTGGTCTGAGTCAGGTAAGGGCCAAAAATAATTTAAAATTTATCAGCAAGGAAAAGAAGGGACAGCCCTGTCATAACACCTCTTTGAAAGAGGCAAAACCCCCTCTGCAGCACTGCTTGTTTCTGGAAGAGGAGCTGCCATACCTGTTCGTGTGGCAGGAGGCTGAGGCAGGAGGTGCCAGCACCTGTGCAGGGTGTGCAGCACAGGGTGTGCAGCACAGGGTGTGCAGCAGGTGTGGAGAACATTGTGTGCAGCACAGCCTCCTCCCAGGCACGCCTGGAGCACCCACTGCACTGCACTTAAAAAGCTTCCACATTATTTGTGACAGTGAGTGGAAGGGAAAGAAAAACCAGAGCATAGGTCAGGATAGTAAAGCCAGACTTGGCACACTGTGAGGAGACAGCCACTGTGGGCCCACAGTAAATCTCAGAGTGACTGCAAAAGAGCTCCCATCTTTCCCAGAAAGAACAGCCTGTCCCTAACGCCAGCTCCGCTCCCCACCCCTCTGCCATCAGGGGGAATGACAAATCCCAGCTAACAGCAACATGGCTGAGGTTCTGCAGCCCCGTGGGCACCCCTGCCAGGCAGTACTGGGGGCCAGGGCAGTCACAGTGTGCCAGGTCTGGAACCAGACACCCACTCAAACCCCTGCATGCTGCACCAGGCTGATAAAGCAATTTTCCCCACACCACTCTGCCTCACTCTGCACTCTTCCCACCCACATGCCACTAAAACTGGGGAGGAGGGTACAAAGGAAAATCAAACTTGCACTAATAATATTTTATGCACAGCGACCCATAGTATAATTTTTTCTTTGTTTCAGTTTAGCTTCGTTTCTCCAGGATAATTAGTTTTAGCAACACTTCAAAAAAACTTTTCAGCCTCACAGAGCCTTAAGTTTCCAAATGGTAATTGTCACATCAGCCTGCACTCTGATGTACAAAGCTTTTAGTGGTCCTGTCTACCTCCCTGCTTTAAGACTATTTCCACAAACACTCCACATCCATGCCTGATCCTTCCCTTTCCTGTTAGTAAACACTTTTCCCCTCACACTCTTCCTTTCAGCTTCCCCATGCTGCCTGATAGGATTTGGTTTGAAGTGGAGAAAAAAGAAATGATAGACTAAAGCTGGCCCCATTACTGGCTGCTGCATTACAACTTTCCAAAGCTAGGATGCCTGTGCATATGTAACATAGACAAGGATATAGGCCACATACATTGGACAACCATCAGCTCATACAGGTCTTTCCCTGGCAAGGCATTTACATTCAGGTGGCTTGATAGTCTGTCAAGTGATTTGTTTCTTCAGTAGAATGCCCAGGCTTTTTGATGACACATTTGATGCACTTCTTTTTAAATTATCCAAGTCCTCTATTTTAAACCATTCATACCTATTTGAAAACTTAATCTCCCTCTTGAGAAGGCCTTTTCTTCCAATTTTTGAGAACTGCCCAATTTTTTTCAATTAACCCTAATTTAAAAGAACCTGAGAAATAAGCAATCATCATTTTTCATTGCACTGAAAGCCTCTGCTCTGCATAAGGAATTGCAGTGATCCTTTGGCACCCTCTCTTGTAACTACCACCATCAAGGTCCAGAACAAAGCCACTGGAGCCAGGAAATCCCTCCATGCTCACAGACAGGGTCCTGAGTAAAGCAGCCACCTGTCAGTCCACAGCACAGAGAACTCCAAACACTGCCTGACAACTTGAGTTAGGGTTAGACAACCATCTCCCCTTCCCAGACCCCATCAAATATTGGCTACCTCAGCTCTAATCTCAGTAGCACTTCACTGGGAATCCATGCTTATTTTCTTACCTATTACATCAAGAGGGAGCAGCATGGATGTGCATGTGCAGGTTTGTCTGCTTCTTTGGGGCAAGAGTAGCATAACCTTCTCTTTTCACCCAGGCACTGTGATCACCCACTGGCTGAGGTTTTGCTTCTCACTTCAGGCTGGTGAGACACAGCACGGGACTGGGATAGAGCAACCAAGGCAGAGGAGAGCAGGACCTCATGAAATACTTGGCATTCCTATGGAAACACAACCAATTTTGTACCTGATCCAGGGAGAATCACCCTTCCATAGGAAGGAGCCTCCTCACATTTTAACAATTCTCCTGCTTCCCTTTTAGTCGTGAAATGGCTCAAAAAAAAAAAAAAAAATCAAAAAAACCAGTTTAGCATTGGGGGAGTTTGTCATGGGCTATCTTTTAGAAACAGAGATGGTTCTTTCCAGCCCTAGCAGATGGAAACTAATGGCACATTATGCACCTAACCCTGGCAGGGACAGAAAAACAGCTGCAGGAAAGCAGATCTGAATTCCCCAAGCCCTTCACAATGCAGCCAGCTTTCTAATGTGCTTTAGAGCATGTGGTGGCGTAATGGAAAGGTTTTATTAACACAGAACCTGCATAACTCAATTGTGAGTTTTAACCCAGTACAAATCACATCAGTAAAGCCTGTCTGCCTAATCCCCACTCTACAGCTGGAATAGCAGAGGATGATGGCTCAGCTGAAGGAAATACAAACTGGGACAGCTCCAGTGCTTACTGTGCAATGGCTTTCAAAAGGGTCCTGTATTGGGCATTGGGCAGGAATAGCCTGTAACTCCATCAGTCTGTGGAGCTCCACACCCATTTAACATATCTTAGTTAATTAGTTAATTTGCGATTGAGAGGAATAGTGGATTTGTCTTTACAAACAAGCTGTGGGTCTGCTGGTAGATAAAACCAGCACTGGGACATAAAAGAAACAATGGGAAGGATTCCACTGTTTGATGAATGGAAAAGATATTTGCTTTTACAAATAAACTTTAGGTTTACTGTTAAACTAAATTAGACATTGAAAGATGAAAGAAACAATGGGGAAGAAAAACCCTAAATTCCATAAGAATTAAAAATTAAAAGGGAGGGTTATACATTAGAGGGAAATCTTTGGTATCAGGCATATTGGGAAGTCTGTACCTCTCAAGTACCTCAGCCAATGGGGAAAGAGAGAAGGGAAATTAGGATAAAAAGGAGGCTACATCTTCCAAAAATTTGAGAGACCCCAGGGGAATGCCCCATGGCCTCTCCTTTTATTCAAATAAAGAAAAAGGATTCCTCTGTCTCTTTTTGGACATAAACCTCTGATGTTTGTAGATTAATTTTCCTAACAGAAGGGACCTTAAAATCCTCTAATTCCAACCACTGTGGGCAGGGATACTACCCACTAGATCAGGTTGCTCAGGGCCTCATCCAGTCTGGCCTTAGACCAGGGGAAGAGAAGATGGCAACTGCTTCAGTCTTGCCAGGGTGACCCAACACTACCTGTGGGACAGGACCACACAATTGCAGTCAGAAGCAGAGCACAGATCTGTTGTGGCCGATTTATGAGGCCACTTGCACACATCTAATCACATTTTCTGCGATGCAGAGATAGCAGGCTCAACCTGGTTTTAAGACACTCACTGAAAACTGCAGAAAACACTTCCTCACAGCAAGGCTGGGATAAAGACATCTCACCCATGGGAGCTAGGCTCCTCAGGAATTTATAAGTGGAAGTAGAGAGATGCCCAACACACACTGTGTATCAGGAAAGCCAGTTAGTAAGACTGAAGACTGGTCTCAAGTTTTCCCTGGAAGACAGTGAGACACAGGAGTTTTGTCAGTTACTACAGCAAAAGACAGATGGATTTGGGGCTTGTGACAGAATGATGAAGAGTGAAGCTAAAATCCAGGACAGGGCTTGCTTGACCAAATTCAGTCACTCAGCTCTGTCATTTCTGATTTCACATTAAAACTTCCACGTCCACCTCTTCCTACAGCAGCACCTCCAGCTTACCCACAGGTTAGTGAAACACTTAGCTACAGTTTTAGGTTCAAGCCTTGGAAAAAGCCCTCCATGCTGCCATGCTCCTTTTCTGGTGTTCTGTGAACAGGGTCTCTGTTCAAGCATTTCTGCTCTCTTTCCTTGCCATGAGGTTACTCTGTTTCTAGACTACACAATTATATCATCAAGGTTCTCAACAGCTGTACCATTTCTTTCATGATGACAAATCTAGAGGAAAAAAAAATGCAGATCCCTATTATGTTGCTGGATGTGTAGGGAGAGAAGAACTGTTTATTCATCACTGACCCTTTAAAACAAATATTTTCCTTCTGGATTAGAAAGCATGCCTCATCTGAGTAAAATTTAGCTCAAATCTCCTTTCTGTTTTTCTGTTGCTCTTCAAACAGGGAATTTCAGAGACTGCTTCACTGATGAGAAAAAAATGGATTTGGTTTATTTCAGGAGCGGAGGTTGTGCCTTGGTTCTCTCAGAAATATGAAACATCCCTTGATTGTGCAAATGCATCCTGATGGTGTCTTTGTGTTCTTGTCACTCCTGATTTATGGGGGCCTTTTCTACACTCAGAAAAAGAATTTGCATTTCAATTTCCATTACTTGTTTCTCTCCTCACAGCACTCCAGCTCTGGAAGGGAGCTTGAATTCAGGTTCCCCCAGCTGGCCCACATTGCCCTGGCACCAGGAAGGATGCAGGAACAGGGGTGCTACAGGCTCTGCTCTATGGGAACAAGGCTCATGCTGCCATGGTCTCTGGTGAGATGTACCTTTGCTTATGCCCAGCAAGGACCCCTGGCACGTTTGCTCCTGTCTCTCAGCCCTTCCTCCATGCTCTGATGAAGGGGAAGGTGACAGCCCTGTCTCCTGCCTGGTTCCCAACACAGGCCCTTGCTTGCACACCCATTCTGAGGAACAGCAGCCAACAAAAGAGCAAGGACAACTAGGAACACTCACCCTTCTGCCTTCTCTACTCTTGCAGGGATGGCAGGAGGACAAGCAGGAAGCCTTGGGAACTCATCCCTTCCTTGCTTCCTGCAGGGTAGCGCCTGTTCAAAGGTGAGCTTGGAAGCAGACTCCTATCCAAAACCACCTGAAAGCATATCCCATATCTTGGACAGGTGGGTTGCACAGGGATCCAAAAGCCACTGTCCCCTCTAGGCTTCATCTTCACCCCTCCTGCAAACCTGGTGGCTGCTCTAAGTTCCTGTGCCAGCCCAGGCACTGCTCTCTCAGCCCTGCACTGTCTCTTCTCATTTGTGCAGTCTGGATGGGCTGTCACAGGCAGCCTGAGCGTGCTACAAACCCCCTGAGCCTGCACAAGGAGTGGGCTTGGAGCCAGCAATGTGTGGGAAACCACATGGGCTGCATTGCAGGCCCCACCAGCACCCCTCACAGCTAAACTGGGGCTTGGATAGATGTAGCTCATGTCTACCTAGGAAACATTAGAAGCTTTGAAAGGAAAAAAAAAAAAAGATAAAAGATAGCTTCAGAAACGGGGGAGGAGTTGCCAGGACACATCAAGCTTTAAAGATGCGAGTTGCAGAAATGCATTAAGGCTGGTTGTTCAGAGCTGTCAGCCCCACAGCCTTTGTCAAAACTGAACTCAGTTAAAAATAAGAGAAGCAAACTGAATCTTATTGAACATTTGTTTGGACATTAAGGCCACAGATTCCTAATAGGCTGTTGGAAGTCAAACGTCATGGGCCATAAGCCTGTGTCATCTTAATTTGCAATGGCCTGAAACAATGTATTCAAGAATGCATTTTGCTTTGACTTGTTTGAAGAACATTTGTTTTGACCTAAGGGTTTTGACTATCACCATTACCATGTTGACTTTTACATTAACATATAAAGCCAAAGGAAATGTGTTGAGCTGATTAAAACATGCACATCATTTCCACGGGGCAGAAGGGTGACAATAAATTTGTGCTGACTTCCCTGAATCAGCAATTTCCAACTGAACCCAGTTCCAGGGCAAAATTCTCCAGAAGCACCATTGGGAATTGTCATGGTGTCCCCAGTGTTCATCTGAGACACTACACACTACATCTGGACAGTTTCAAACACCCAATTTTGGTCCCTTTTTCTCCACTGGGTTCCTTTTTTTTTTTTTTTTGACTTTCAAATGTTTGTACAGAGTGCTGAAAGCCATCATGTTCAGCAGCATCTGCCCTATTTATCCAGCTCCCAGCTGGCTGCAGAGTAGCTTTCATCAGTGGGTCTGAACTCACAAATGCTGACACAGAGATTATCCACCCTGTGAAGAACAGTTTAACCAGATTAATCTGTGGGAGGTCCCCTCAGCCTCTTCCCTGCAGAGCCCTACAGCAAAGGATTGGCATAATCTATGATTGGCATAATCATAAAATAGCTCTCAGAGCCCATGGTGTATGCTCCCCTGGGAGGAAGCTACCTGATTCCCCAGGATGCTCAATCCCCTTTTCCAAACTGGACTTGGCTGCTTTGCAGTGCCCACCCTCCCCTTTCAGGGAAGGGCCAATCCTGAAGGACAGAGGTGGGGTGGGGCAGGAGATTGCATTCATTTACCCTACCCTGGAGCTGGCAGCCCTGCTCCCAGCACAGTATATCATGGTAGTAGGGACACAGAGCAAAGCCCCATAGCCCTCAACCCCTTAAACCTATCAGGTTTACACATCAGGGTGAAGTAAGGGGAATTACTGACAGTCCTTTCTCGCCTGCTGACTCCAATTTGCTTGTTTTCATTGCAGCAGATAAAGAAACAAACCATTTAGTCAGCAAATCCAAGCCCAGGAATCAATCACATTCCGTCAGCACCTCTTGCATTGCCAGAGGAGACAGAAGCAAGGAAGACCAATCAAGTAACACCTTACTCAGACTTAAACAAGGGAGAAAGGTTTTGCATTAGCATTTCCCTCTCTCCCCTTCAAGCCTAGCTTTAAACATCTCAAAACAGGCTGATTTTAAGGTGAACTAGATATCCTGGCAATGGATGATGACTAATACACTATGAATGACAGAAACTTGGTGGAACACTAAAAAGCAAATTAGATGTTATAATACCTGAAAGCAAGTTATACAGAAAAGTGGGTTCAAGCCAAAGGTTGAAAGAATAATGCAGTCTGTTCAATAACTCGGTGGAGTTAATTCAGAAAACCTTAAAACTCTTAAGGGGGAAAAATAGGTACAGAAGATCATACCAACTCTGCATGAATTCACAACCCCAGGAGCTGCAATACATTTATAATCCCTTACTGCACATCTATCATCAGGGCTGCAGCTACAGACAGCTGGCTATGCAGTTTTGAAAGAACACACAATTTCTAGAAAATTAAGATGGTGGAATTCACCTGTAAGCTGGCATAAAGAACACAACAGCCCCTCAGCTCTTTAAACAATTGCTTCCTGGAACAGCTAATTCAAGCACCCACAAGGAAAAGCAGCAACTCCTGACTTAATTTTCAACAACATGCAGGAACTAAATCAAGAAGTGACAATATCTGAGCCCTTAAGTAATATGGTTCACAGTGTAATTAAGTTCAGTGGCCTAGGAGGAGGTAGTGAATCAAGAGACACACAAATGGCACTAGATTTTAGAAGACTGTTCAGAGCACAAAGGGAGTCATTCAGAAGGACATTAATTCAGAGTAAAGGAAGCAAGTGCTGTACAGATGGTTTAAATAATATATAAATTGTGTGGGAAGAGAGCTCGTGGTGGGGTCACAGAGTCTGTGGAGGATACAGGATATTTTGGGGAGTTCAAAACAGCCTCTCAAGATCTTGGGACAGAATTCTTGGGTGTTGGATTGAGACTTAACCAAAGCAAGGCAGATGGCCAACACAATGATAAGTGACACTGTCAATTTAAACAAACTGATTATCCTGGAAAACCCACATTAAAGCTGCTCCAAGTCCTCTCACAGGATTTTGAGAGGCAAGTGCACAGGAGCTGGGCTCCCCACACCCAGCTCAGCACTGCCCAGCCAAGCACAGTGTCATCAGGAGAAGTGCCCAGCTGCAAAAGGACCAGAGGAGGAGGGACGCAGATAATAAGCAGAATTGGCTATCTCAGGTGGCAACAGTTTTTGCAGAACCTGAGAGAGTTCAGAGAAAGGTGGCAGAAGTGATGGACAGCCTGGGAACACTGTTGTCTCCAAGGAGGGGAAAACTTTGGGTTGGTTTCTTGTCCCTTTTACCAAGGAAATCCTCTTCCCTGCTACACGCACCAGCTGCATTAGCAATAGCCTTGGTTTCTGGCAGGCAGGGCTGTCACCACGGTATATTACTGTTAAGATTTTTGATCTGCTATTGCATTGGTCCTACATCTGCTGCAAAGCACACAAAAATATTTCACAGCCTCTGACGTGTGAGAGTACATTTTTGGCAGCTCATTCTGGACTTAGCACAGGGGCTCATGATTGCAGGGTGCCTGATAAGGCAACTCCAGCCATCCCTTTTGGTCCTGAGCTCATCTGAACAGAAAAAAAAATATAGAAGTGCATGAAATAATAAAACCAATAACGGGCAAAATTCTGTGCTCGCAGCACAGGGCCAGGAGGATACACAGTCATTAGAAGATGGCAAATCCAACCTGGCAGAAATGAAATACTGCTCTGCTCTCACTCCCCTCCTCCCAATTTCAATATATGATTAAACTGCAGAACTCTGCCACAGAAGGCAGCAAGACCAGGAATGCCACATCACTCAATACAGAACCAATCAATTCACAGGAAAATAAATCCATATGCAGAGTTATCATTACTAGAGACTCAAAGCCCCATCACTTACACCCATCTCTAACGCATACACAGGGGACAAATCCACACTTGCCTGCAGCAAGGTCTGGACACCTTTTTGTGAGGTGCTCCCTGCTGTGGTTAATCACCAGCAGTTATGTACTACACCAGCTCAGCCATTCCTCTTTCATCCAAGCTGGATGACATTTATAATCAAGGCAATCACATTTACTGCTTGATTTTTTGAAGTGCCTAAGCATATTGGAGTCCTATGCAGAAAAGCAACATCTGAGCCAGAGAACGAAGCAAGTAAAGGGCAGCTACGAGTCACAGCAGATAAAGTGGGCATCAGCATGAACTTCTGTGATGCTCATTTGAATATTTTTCTGCTTCCAGGATCAGTTTCCTCTCATTATTTTGAGTCAGACCTTCACAGATCAGGCCAGGCAAACCCTGCTAAACAGCCCATTTTCGATTTATAGAAGCATTGTTTCTATTAGTACAACTGCTATGCTTCCCGTGCTAGTTAATAGCCCAGAAGGTAGAAACACCTTTCAGGCACCAGTCAGGCACTTGTCACTTTCCCCACCAGTCACTGTCAGAGACACCACACCAGCATATCAGACTCAATCCAGCACCACATATGCCCAGCATCCGTATCCCTTTCCACATCAGCTTCCTCTGTGAGATAAACAGGCAGAGGAATGTTTGCTTAGCTCTGTGCCCAAGGAAAGTGCAGCTACAAGATGGTATTGCGCTGAGAACTGCTGAAGTGACACAAGCCAGTTCCAGGATAAGTAGATTGCTTTGCCAGCCTTTTTTTTTTTTTTTTGCATTGCTTTATCTAGCTCAGTTAGCCTGACTGCCAAATGCCCAAGCCTCCTCTGAGCTTCCAGCTCCTTTTCAGTCATGGCACTTGACCATCTTTTCTTTATGGATTGCCAGACAATGAGAACAATGCTCCCAATTCCTAATTAATTGGATAGTCATTTCCTTATCATTGAAAAGGTGTATGCATGCAGGACTGAAGCTTACACACATGTATTGTGAGCAGCTAGAGCACATTGCTTCTTTTCAGTGTAAGATTAGTCTAAATCTCAATATCGTTGCTCCCTGCCTGCTGCTGCTTTTCACTGCTCCCAGGATATTATTTATTCCTTCTCACATCCCTCAGGGTATTCCTCATCTCTTTTTCCTCTTGCATCACTTCCCACTTCTTCCACCCCCCACCTACTTTCCCTGCCCCACTGTAACAATTCCAAATTTCTTCTCCTCCATTACTCTCCTGCCACTTGCTAGATGTCACTACTTTTATTCCTGCACATTTCCACCTTTGCCCTAACATATTCTCACTTTGCAGCCCTCCCTCTTCTCAGGAAAGCAGAGGGGGGAGGGAAACACCGCCTCTCATTTTTATACAGAACATAAACCCAGCCTGTTTTTAGATCAGGCTCTGACAGCCAGAGCACTGGAACTGCCTGGGATAGCTAATGATCTCCTCTTCTGCAAAGCAAACCATGAGCTTTTCTCTTGGCTCGTTTTCTTTGACCTTAGCACAGCCTTATATGCTGAGCACTTCCATCCTCCTGGAAATCACCACTGGCATCTCTTGTTCCTGCCCAGCTTCCCCTCATTTGTGCTACACCCGCTTGTGGGGTCGGGCCAGAGCCAAGGAAACAGTGACAGGGCTTCCAGTCTGACTGACTAGTAATTAGCATATTCTCTCAGTTTCATGCTTGAGCTGATGCTTCCCCCCTAGAAATCACAGAATACTCTGAGTGGGAAGGGACCCAGATGGATCACCAAGTCCAGCCCTTAAGTGAGTAGCCCATACCAGGACCAAGCCCATGACCTTGCTGTCATTAGCACTGTGCTCTCACCAGCTGAGCTCATCTCAGCACAAAGATGCAAGTCAGCAGTGTCAGAGATGTGCAGCACCCAGGCCCCTTCCCTGGAAGGATCCTAGCAACACAGTTCCCAGTGCCTTTGAGCTGGGTTAAAAGTGCCACAAGCCACAACGAGGCATTTGTCAGCCTAACACCTTCACATGCACACAGCTCTTTGGAGCATTCAAAATATTTTGTCCCTTTCCTCCTCCAAAAGCCTCCAGCATTTCTACAGCCTTAAAGTAAATCCCTCCTCATCCCTGGGACAGAAACTTTTCCTATTGTTGTAAATTCCTTCCAGGCTTCCCCTTGACTTGTTGCTAAGTCGAACAACCCATAATTAGAACTTTCAATTCTTTCCTGCTAGAAAGCGGGAAAAAAAAAAAGAAAAAAAAAAAATCAATCCATGCAGATCCTTTGGCACTTGCCTTGTTTTCTCTTTCACTGCTTTTCCTGTTTTGCTCTTTCCAAAATCCCTCCCAGAACTCAGAGTACTCAATGTGTAACAACTGCAATCACACAAGAAAAAGGAGGACTACATGCCAGGTCTACAATGTGATTTCTTGCTGTGTTCCAAAACAAATTCTTTAAAGTGGCGACCATCTTCTCTTCCTGTGTTTACACAAGGTCTACTACAGCCAGTTCCTGATCCTCCCATATGACAGGAAGAGCAAGGTGCTCTGAACTGCAGAATTTAAGCTTTTGCAGTTTTTGTCTCTAACCTCCAGAAGCCCCCTTTCCAGGAACAGGTCTCTGCGCCTGTGCTGCTCAGGATGACCCCTCCTACCAGCTGAGACACAAACATGAGGCATCATTTGTTCTGCTGCTCACAAAACTCATCTCTTCATCCTCTCTGGGTTTGCCCACCTACCAGCACATCTCAGATCAAACCCTCCTACAGCTCTCTGCACTCTTCATCACACCACAATGTTCTACACTTCCTCCCAGTGTTCCCAACATCTCCTCAAGAGTTTGTCACCATACCTAGGTCAATTCCTTGTGCCCACCAGTGTACCCTACTCAGCACAAACACCCTCCCAGCCTGGCAAGTGTTGGCAGCCACCCCAGCTGCTCCTGCTCTGCATGGGTGCTGTTTGGCCATCTGGCACAGCAGGCTGCCTGCACAGGTCACTGCCTTTCAGCAGCTGGTGGATCAAGCAGAACAGACAGCATCTCTGCTCTGCCCATCCTTCCTTGGGTGAGGGCATTAGTATGACTGCTCTCCTCCATCCACCCACCTGAGACTGAAATCAGCCAAAAGGTTCTTACAGGGGAGCATTGATCACCTCCATTTCCTTAGGAAACAGAGCTAAAAATAACAGTAGTAATAGCATTAACAGTGCAGTTCAAAATTGCAATGAACTTTTGTTCTGGTACTTTGATTCGTAACTCCACACCTAATTTACTTACCTTTATTACCTGTAGGACTCTCCAAACGTGTGCTGTACATCTGAATGGCTTTCAGATGTACAGATGGGAACAGTTATTTACGGAGAAGCCTAATTAATCATCATTACAGTTTTCCTGAGTCTCCCTTCACTGTAACCTTCATCCAAACTTTCATTTCCTCTTATCCTGACCCATTTCCCTACTTTGCCTCAAGTCCCACTTCACTTGATCATGCCCCCAATATCACTCTTATTGTTCATGTTGTACAAGGAAAAGCTATCATCTTTCTTGCTCTTGAATAGATTCATTAATCTACAATTCATTTAGAAGAAACTAGTTTAAATTTCCCCTTTTAAAAGTTTTGTCTCTGGCCTCTTTTCCATCCTCTTCTGCACTAAAAGTGAAACAACACTGCTGAGGGCTGAGGGGCCAGGAGGATAAACAGCTCAGGAACAAATCAGCACAGCAAAACCCAAAAGCTTCTACTCCCAAATATTACACCAATGATCTCTAAATAACTTGCAGTATGAGGCAAATCCATCACTAAAAAATTCAGTAACGTAAACCAAATTGGGGAATTAGCAGGCTGCACTTTGCATTTGGAAAGCATCTCAGAAACCTCTATACAATTTCAAGTTAGGCCTCACTACTGATATAATCTTTAGAAAGCATAGTATCTAAACATCTGGAAGAACATGCTGTGACAAACTATTTTTTTCTAATACTCTAAAGAAACCAGTGTCTTACCACCCTCTGAATATTTCAAACGTGACAAGCTAGTGAATGAATCAAATTGGTCAATGTTTGTACCACATCAGTGCTAAAATCCTCACTATGGCAGTGAATTTTGTGAGAGATAAAGACTCATTTCTAGGCTGTGTCACATTTTACTTAAACACACTTAGCTGGAAATGAGAACACACAGCAAGTGACAAAATTGCAGACAACGCCAAGTTATTTGATGTAGCCAAGACCAAAAGGAATAGGGAAGAACCTGAGTGAGACCCAAGCAAATAGACTGTGATAAGAAGTTATATTCAATGTTGCTAAATGCAAATAATACCTCTAAAGAGGAGAAAACTGCATATTATTCACACATCTTTCAAATTTATGAAATAACTCTCTTAACAAAGAAAGGAATCTAGATGGCAATAGGAACAGCTGAATGCTGAGCTCAGCTTACTATGCAGCTGTGGCAAAAAATAAAAAAAAAATAAAACAACCATGATGTCAGAACACAGGAGGAACAGGATGAAGGAATACAAAGACTGTGCTGAGCCCTCTATAATTCAGGGCTGGAATCACACTCACATTATTATATGCAATGCTGATCACCATCTCGGGGGGGGGGGGGGGGGGGAAATGGGAAAAAAATGAAATGGGGAGAGTGAATAAAATAAAGCTATGACCACGATCCCACTGTGCAATTTTGGAGGAGGTACACTGACAGCTCTTGCAGCTTGAGTACCCATCCTAAGGCCATTCCCTGTGCCCCTGTCTTCTCCACTGCATTTCAGGAAAAACAGACTCCTGGATTCCCCCCCACGTCACTCCCTACCCAGGTGTTTCCGTTGTTTCATGACTGGCCCACAAAAAAAAAAAAAAAAAGCAATCTTGCATTGAATTTGACTCCCGTGCATATTAAAGCTCATAGCTGGAAACATCTCTTGTTTTTGTCAGTGGTTCACTTCTCCCTTCCCTCTACTGTTGCTATTATTGAATTCCCTACTTCTGTTATGTAAAGTAATTTGTGCTATTGTGCTCAGAGAATACAGCTAGCACAGCAGATAGCACACAAAATAAGATGATATTGTGTCACTTATCTGCAAATCTGTGCTTAAAGCAGAGGAGAAAGGAGGAGAGAGGGTGCCTGCAGGAACAGCAGGTGGGGGTCTGTGAGGGGACCTGGCCTAGAGCAGTGAGGTGGGCACTGCCCCATGGTCCTGCACGTGCCACCAGCAGCCCAGGGGACATGGCACATCTGTACTGCAGATCCTGGGTCCCCACTGTCCCTGGTGATGAGCACCAAGGAGCAGATACATGGAGCAAAAGGGTTCTTCCATCCCTCCCTTCCTACACCAGGGAAACAGCCTGCAGCACTGCAGGCTCCTGGCAGCTCAGAGGGTTGCCCAGCTACTGGATCATGTTTTGTGTGCCTGAAAGAGGAGCTGTGGCAGAAATTATAAACTCTCCTCCTTTTGGATGAAGGAAAGGATTTTGTAGCACATGGGTTTGCTTTGGCTAATTAAAAGCACGAGGCCATGCAAGGAAAGCAGCACTTTAATAGCTGAAAATAGCTGGAATTAAAACTAATCACGAGCATTTAGCATGCTACAGATAAAGATGTTTGAAAGTGTTTCAGCCAGGGGCCTGTGGGCTGCCTTTGCACAGCTACAGGATAAAAGGTACAGAGTCCCTCACTGATGCAACATCAATCCACCTTTCTGCTGGGTGCTTTCCACCTTCCTTGGGGGCTTAAGGGCCCTACCAGGGGGCACAGAAAGCACCAGGGCTTCACTCCTCAAGGACTAAATCTTAGCTCTCACCTCAACACAATGGCACCTCAATCCTGGGTAACGGAGTCTCCAGACTGTGCATCCACAGGACATGGAGTGGGCATCTCCTTTGCAACATGGACAGCCTCCAAGCTCCTACAGCAACCCACCACATCAGACAGCCAAGAGCCACCACCTTGTTGAGGGAGGGTGTCTAATTCACCCCAATCCACCTCCCACCTATCCCAGCCTGAAGCCATGACTTGGGCAGCAGCTCTCTCATCCTCCAAACCCTGCTCTGACATAGACCCAAAATGGGAAATCACTTGAAGCCCATGAATGCTCATTGTTCCTGGGCCACTGGTCAGACCAGCTGATTCATTACTGGGGCCTTTCCTCTTACCACAGTAAGTCCTTGGCTCCATTGAAGATTATCCCAAGTGTGGACAGAGCACATGTTTGAAACAAGGTTTTTATTACATTTGAGGTTACATCAGGACAGTGCACTCTTTCCAGCTTCCTAGAAGTTTCCTACATCTCCATTTTCTAGCAGCCTCCTACAGACCCTAATAATGAATGATTTATAACAAAATTCAAAAGAAAGGGGACTCAGCTTACGGTTCTAAATGGCTTCTCCCTACAAATTATCTGTTATTCCTTTTTCTGATTTTCCACCTTATTTCTGAATATTCAAATTGCTTCAGAAATGCCTTTTAATTGATTAATATTATATTTCGGCTACTGAGATGCAAAGATGTACAAGTGAATGACTCTAGCCCATAATCACACAGTCAAAACCAGCACTGGAAGTAAAAGAGCCTTTGAACAGGCTGTATTTTTGTGAACCTACAGCTCAGTGGTCACACCAAGCCACACAGGTGAGGACACCTGCTTGCATGAAGACGAGCATCCACTGTGAGAAGTGCAAAGATCTGTCACACCACAATGGGGCTGGGAATTTAAAATACACATCAGAGCCTAGATCAGTGGAGCACCACTTTTGCAGGCATGCTCTCTGCCCTTAACCATGCTCAGCAAGGCCTAAGACCACAGGAGGACTGAAATTATTCAAAGTACCCTCCTGTGTGACAGATGGACAGCATGACAGTTACTCTGCAGACCTAAACAAGATTCCAGTGTTTTACCAGCACCTGAAGGACATGTTCAGTCATGAGGAGTCCCTGACCATAGAAACTCAGAATGCTTTGCTTCTAATTGGCCTGTTTTAATAGTACTAAATGATAGAAGGCAGAATGTCACTATTTCCCAATGAATAAGAGAAGTGGGGAGTTTTGTTTGCTTGTCCCTAAAAGGGGCAAGTTATTTTCTTATACAAACAGCAGTTTTCTTTGCAATAGCTTCCACCCAGTTTCAAATCATCCCTTTATTTCTGATGACAAGGTCAGCAGCTCCACCTTACCTTCAGAGCCCTTACCACTTGCAGCAGACTGTCTCTCTCTCATGCCAAGTTCATAGCAGAAATGATGAGCCATATCCTTTGCCTTTAGGGCCTGGATGGGGGACAGTCAGCTGTCAAGCAGGGTGATCCCCACTCAGATGCCACACTGGCCACATCAGACAGCTTGCTTTACAGCAAGGAAAGGCTCAGGAGTACATGTTCTGCCCAGCAGCAGAGGCAGCTAACACAGAACATGTAAGACTGTATTTGCAAGACTTTCACCAGGAGGTTAAGGAAAGCATTTGTTTCCCTTCATACTGAACACTTGCTAGACCATGCATAGACCAGCTCTGGATCTTTCAGCACAAGAAAGGTGTTGACAAACTGGATCAGGTACAGTCTAGGGCCACCAAGGGCCTCAGGATGCTGAAGGACTTGCCCTGCAAGGAGAGGCTGAGAGACTGGGGCTTGTTCAGCCTGGAGAGATCTGAGAGAACTAACAGCCCTCTATCCAGTGCAGAGAGGAGATGGAGCCAGGCTTTTTACTGCACTATGTAGAAGGATGAAAGGAAACAATCGTTTTTAAAATGAAATGGAAGCAAAAGATTCTTCCCTAGTTAGATAGTGCAGCTATTGCAGCCATTGCCCAGAGGGGTGCTGCAGACTCCATACACAGAGGTTTTCAAAATCCAATTGGACAAAGCCCTGCCCAAGTTCAATGCCCACCTTGCTTAAAGCAGGAGTTTGGACTCGTGAGGGATGCACTGAGGACCCTTCCAGTCTAAAGGATGCAATGATTTTCTTTTTCTCCTCAAAACTACAGCACCAATTTCCTTAACTTTTAATCCCATCCAGACATTCAAATACAGTGAATATCTCAATAGCTAAATAAAATGGGACAGCTCTGAAAACCAAAACCTGTTCCTTAATCTCACACACACACAAAAATCAATAGATATATCTGAGGGAATCTTCCCTCTCTCCATCCTACACAAAGGCAATGTCCCTCTGCCCTCTACAGAGAGCATCCTTTCCTGAGGACAGATGCACTATTTGATCTTTCACTCTTGTTTATTGTGTTACAGCTCTACAGCTACCCTTGCTCTATGATTTGACAGCCGTGTTCTCTTGCCAGAGAAGGAAGAAGTTTCTCTGCTATGACATGAAGAGATGTCACTTTTGTATTCCTGTCGTTTTCCCCAGATGCACATAACTCTCCCAGTCTGAGGGAATGTGCATATTCACACAAAGTTGGAAATGAATATGCCTGAATCAGCCCCTAGACTGGGCATGCATACACAGCCTTGTGCTAACACACCCACCCACTCAAAGATTAACTAAATTTTGACCTGATTGCATCCAATTAACCTGAATTTCTCACTTTCTTGCAAAGCAGTTTCCTTTGCAAGCCCATTGGCCTTTACCTCATGGCAATATTCTAAGTGTGATGCCCTAGAAAAATGCAATGCAATGAGAGAAAAATAAAGCAGAGAGAATAAATGGAAAGAAAATGAGATAGAAGCAGGAAGAAGTGTAAATTGAACAAAGAAAAAGGAAAAAAGTGAAGGGAAATCAAAGCTAAATAAGGCACAGAAGCAAAGTACGTAAATCTGGTAAAAGCCATGGGGGCGCAGTGGATCGAAGAGTTACAGAAATATATTTGGACCAAGAGGAAAAGGCTCCAGTCTGGGGGGCAGGAGAGACAACACAAAGCCAAGCCCACAGAGCTAATTAGAAGACATATTAGAGAAAGCTACAAGCTACAATCAACAGAGATTGAGTTCCTGGAGCCCATCACTCCCCAGAGCTTCCCAGACAGCTGCCAGCCTCCTTCAGTGCAGGCACATCCCTGGCACAGCAGATCCAGCACGAGCTGGGACATCACATCCCATGGTGACAGAGCAGAAAGAATGGGGGCAGATGAAGATGGAAAGAGAGCAAACCAGAAATGGTATTAATAAGACCAAGCCCATTTATCAAACAAAGCAGGAAAGAAATAGAGACTTATTTTTGGATAGCGCTTCTGAAGTGAGTAACCCTGCCCCCTCCCTGCTTGGTCCTCTAGCCCACCTCCCTCCCTCAGTTCAGTGCTCTATTTTGGGTATAATTGCACACTGTGCACAGGGACAGAACACACCAATATCTTCCCTGGTGCAGAATTCAAACTCCTCTGTTTTACCTTTCCCCCTTTTCATTTTGCACAGGCTTAAAAGGAAAAGAAAATAATTTTGTTTCTCAGATTAACCAGAACACCATTTGCTTTTCCCCCCTTCAATCAGGCCTCTGTGCCTCAGTGTCAAGGCAGCTCTGTCAATCATGAGCAAAGGTTTTATGAGATCATTTTCTTTAGCTCCTTTTAAAAGAGGACATAGACTGAAAGGGGAAAAATGTAAACAAGTACAAAATAAAAAAAAAGGGGGGAATCAAGAAGACAAGAAGGGGGGAGGACGTATTGAATTTTTCTGCAACAAAACAAAGGATTTCACCCAGATTCTGGGAACCTTTTCTGCTGCTCTGGACATGTCCCCCCAATACCACTGGAGCCCACTTGACCAGCCCAGCTTGTCAGTCTTGGTGCAACAGCAAGGTGTGCCAGGCCTGGTGCATATCCTTGGCCACTGAGGCGGGAGGTGGCAGTAGGGAGAGACCTGACACACCAGAGAACACGGGGCTAGAGTAGCCCATCCCCTACAGAGGCCACCTCACATCAAGAGACCAGCATCCCCCCTACAGCCCTGGGCTGCCCCCTGCAAGAGGTGCAAACCTCATTTGGAGACAACCTGACCAGAAGGGGAGAGCATCAGTTTCAGGGACAGCACACAACAAATCAGCAGGCTAAAATATATTAGCTCCTCTCAAGTCACAGGTCAGAAGTGCCAAGAGCCCACACAAGATTAAAGAGAAGCTGGCACCACTACAAAAAAGCCATGCTGACGGCAGCCAGGATAGACCTGCAGTTTCCACCTACTTCTTGTCACAAAATAAAGCCTTTCTTTGCCCAGCCATCCAGCTCCAAAGCGTTCCTCTGCTGCATGAGACCTTGCAATTAGCACTACTAATTGTTTGCACAACTGCAGTGCTTACATGCCTTGGTCTAGTCAGGGCCCATATCCCAGATGCTGCACAAAGGGAAAAAAGAGATGATGCCTTCCCTCCACCACAGCCACCAAGCAAATCTCAGCAGCAATACGAAATTGGGGTGGAGGGGCTGGGTGTTCCCCTGCAACCTTTAAGAGCAGGCAATGCAATCCCTCTTTGCAGCAGGCTCCCAGCAAAGCAGGCATGCATGGCTTCCAGATGAAGGGGAGAATGACAAAACAGGGCACAGACAGGTGTCAAGGCAAGGAGCCTCTTTTGTGCAGAGAGGTACTGGTGTGGGACCTTCCTCCTTTGTTCTTCATCAATGGAAAGATGAATCAGTAGATGCATATGACAGGCTTAAAGCTCAAATATGTCAGTCTGAGGAAATACGGTTCTTTAGTGAAGAGATTAGGCTCATACACAGAATACAAAAGGACCCAGCAAGACACAGACTCATGTGGAAAGCTGATTTAACCTTAACCCAAGCCACAGAGATTTTTTAAAAAATCTATGTAATGCAAATTCATTTTACAATTAAATGCAAATTTAGGCTTGAGACAGCAGAAGCAGCTATTCCAGGTGACATCGTTGGGAAAAGAGACAAAGAAATCCCCAGAGCCAAAAGATACAGAAAACTAAAGCAATCACAGATCAAACTAGAATTGCTGAGAGCCAACTCCACACCTCATCACAGCCAAAAGAAGATCCTCTGCCACAGCTGTAACAAGCTTTAACAAACAGGAAAACAAAACCAGAAAACACTTAGCATTTAGTCAATTGCATCACCAGTGCTTACACACAAGAATTCCTTTCTCAAAGTTACATTACAGCTACAGACAAAACTTCCTGCATGCTTGGTCAGCACTGGGACAGTGATCCACATGTTTGGTAACTGTGGTGACCACAGTACAAACTGCTTCAGGAGTTGGACTTCCACAATCATTGTGGGTCCCTTCCAGCTCAGGATATTCTGTGATGCTGTGATTGCAGCTACAGCTGAATAGAGCCAGAACTCTGTCTTGTCATCCAGACACCGGTGCTCTGAGCAGCATTAATCATCAAAGGTAAATAGCACATCTAAGGAAAATGCACAGAAATTGTGAGGCAAGGCATGCTGCTTATTCAGGACTCGAAGTACTAGTGGAAATAACTATTTCCCCCCTGGTCACAGAGGAAAAAATTTGCAGTAGCACTTGGTGACAACTTTCCATACAGTGCACACAGATTAATGTTCTGTCCCTGTGTCACTGCAGTGCCAGACACAGGGACAGGGCTGCAGGTCTCTTCTGGTACAGCATGGCTGCCTGCAAGGCCCTGCAGAGAAACACAGGGCTCCTCTGTGGAATATCCCTCCCTTCATGGACTGCATTAAGATGGAGGCTATTCACCACTGAGTCGCTCAGATGGGACTGGAAAACAAACTCCAGGCAGGAGGAAGAGGAGGTGGGAGCAGCCTTCAGGCTTGGGGGTCAGCTGTCAGATGCATTTCAGAGGCAGAGCCTCCAGAGAAAGCAGCTTTCAAAAATAAATTTGAAGAAAAACTCGCCTCTGCTGGGTGCAAATATTCATCTTCCAAGCTGCATGGATAGCTGAGGGATGAGGGTTTCCCCTCTGCTGACATTAAAGCAGATGAGTAGCAGACTCCCAAGGCACAGGAGCTCTGCAGGGAGCAGGGGCTCCCTTGCATGCATGTGTTCCAAGGCTGAAGAGCCACGTGGAGTCCCTGCTGAGTGACACAAACTGAGTGCACACGGCAGGATTTCTGCTGCAAAGACCTTTGTGTGGTCTTTTACATCCCTGTGACCTCCTTGCAGCAGCTTTGCTTTGATACCTCTGCTTCTCTGCCAACAGGGACTCAAGTAGGACCAAGGGATTCAAGAGATGGATGGTACAGACACCTAGGAGCTTTCCTCAAGGAGACAGAGCTAAAAATTTTATTTCTCCCAGCATGCAAAAACTGTAGTAGTATAGAAAGTCTGAAGAGTTGTAAAAAAAGGAAAGCTTCCTGTAAAGCTAGTTTATGTCTGTTACTGAAAGTGTGAACACTGCCTGAGAAAGCCCACTGCTGAAGAGAAAAGCCAAGCTCCCAAAAGACACAGGACATTATATATGCAGGTGCATACAAGCACTCTGGGAGAAAGCAAGGATTAAGCTTAAATTAATGGTCGTGCACGTTGTTTGGATGTCATATGAGAGCTCTCTAACTGGCTTTAAATCTCCTCTTCAGGTCTTGCAAAGACTGACTACTTAGATCATTACAGAATTACAAATTAGTGCATTTTAATTATTAAATAATGTATTTCTAATTAGGGTAATCCATTAGAGGAACAAATAGCGAACAGGGCCTAATTCTCCCTGTTTTATTTCACTTCTCCTGGATTCTGCCATGAACATGACATAACAAGTGGTAAAGAGCACCCTACAGACAAGCTTTGCTACAAATACACATGCATCAACTCGTAAATGCATTAAAAGCACTCTTTCAATAGAAAAAGCCATTTGCTCTCCACAGCTGAGATTCATGAGATGACACAGCTTTCAGCAAGCCACACAACACCTCAACTCCAAACCACATCACAGATTTCCCAAGACAAGATTCCTGCTGTTCTCCAAGGTCACTCAACCCCACGTTTTGAGATAAAGATCACAGATGTTAAAATATTCTGCCACAGTAATGAATCTCAGTGGCTTTCCCTAATCATGCTCCACTTATCCACCTACCCTCACACTACAGGGTGGCAAAAGTTTTCTGGTCCCAAGAGGCACTGAACCTTTACTTGTTGAGGGGGAAAGGATTATGGGGAAAAACTGGATGGCCACTCACATGTCTCATTGGATGCTGAGAACCTCAGCATGCTGGCATAGCTGCCCTCTGGTGCTGCAATGGTCACATACAGGCTTTTAAGTCTTGCCATGTGCTCAACTCGAGTAACCCACACACAAAATCCATAGGCTATGGGCTGATCACAGCTGCATTCACCCATGCAAGAAGCAAAGTGAAGAGATGGATCTTCCACATGATAAACCTGTGTGCAGGGTTTGCATGTATACATGGAGAGCAGCTTTATTTCATGGTCACATGTGCACAGAAAAGCTAATATGAATGGACATATAAATATATGCAAAGCTTTAAAAGCATACATTTCACATCTGCTGAGCATCCAGCAGCACTTTGGTTCAGAAAACAATATGGACATTACTTTGTGCTGCTCTCTGCAGGGCAAACAGTTCATCTCTACACATAAATCACTATTCATCTTTATTTCAAAAGCCCAGCTAAGGACAAACACACACACACATAAGCTCCTGATGAAATACAGACAGATATCACAGAGGAGAATTCTTTACCTATGCCCAGCCAGAAGCCAAGCAACAGTCAAGCTCTGGGTCATCCCCTTCTATAGAAAACTTCACTTGCAGTGAACAAAGACAGCTTAAAACAAAATAAAGGCTATGGGAGAAACAGTCATACCAGAATCTAATCTCTAAAGATTTGTGAGTGTGATAAAAACTGAATTAAAAAAAATGCAAGTCTACAATTAAACAACAGAAACACTCCAGAAAAGTGCTGGAACTTGGCCTGCCTCCAGCAGCTGGTTTGAGGGATGTAGAACAGTAAAACACACTGGTCAACAGGCTAGCTGTAAACTGTAATTTAAATAAGTCAGCTGTAATGCTGGCATCATGTATCCCTTTCCCTCCCTGCTCCCAAAACAACCCCAAAGGTCCAGAAGGCATTTTGTTCCCTCAAGAGCAGCAGCCAGTTGCATTTGGATTGCAATCTCGACATAGAGGTAACAGAAAGCACATCCAGGGGTTTTGTAACCTTGCTTTCAACATAGTAATATATAGGGGAGAGAGAGAGAGAAAGATTTAACTGGCTGAAAACCTTTTGAAAGGTTGTATGCCCTTTAGCTTAGTTTATTTTATGCTTACCTTTTAATACAGAATAATAAACTCCCTGATCTAAAATTACAATCTCATAAATATCAAACAGATGGCTGTGAGCTCCTCTTAAGAGCATGCTTTGGAGCAGCACCTAGACTACAACATACAATGCCAAAGCTGAAAAGATGATGGATCTTCTTTCACCTAACAGATCCACTTTGCTTTTCTAAAAACAACTATGTAGTGATGCATGGGAGGTAGCAAAAAATTGCCCTTTATTTCCAGGTAGAGTACAAACAGAGAAAACTCCTCATCAGGGGAGGTGATTGCCCTCCTCTGCCCTGCTCTCATGAGAAACTCCCTGGAGTCCTGTGTCCAGCTCTGGGCCCCCAGCACTGGAAGTTGTTGTAGCAAGTCCAGAGGACAGACACAAAGATGATCAGGGGGCTGCAGCACCTCTCCTGTTAGGAAGGGCTGAGAGAGCTGGGGTTGTTTGTGGGGAAGAGCAGGCTCTGGGGAGATCTCATTGCAGCCTCTCAGTCCCTGAGAAGAGGCTTAGAAGGGAGCTGGAGATGGACTTTTCACAAGGACATGTAGCAACTGAGCAAGAGTGAATGGCTGCAAACAGAAACAAGGTACATTTAGATTAGATAATAGAAGAAAGTCTGTACACTACAGGGGTAGGGAAAAGACACTGGCACAGGTTATCCAGAGAACTGGTGGATGCCTCATCCCTGGAAACATTCAAAGCCAGGCTGGATGGGGCTTTGAGAAACCTGGTCTAGTGGAAGGTGTCCGTGCACATAATAGGAGGGGTGGAACAAAATATTCTTCAAGGTCCCTTCCAAGCCAAGCCATTCTGTGATTTTATGAAAAAGCTGAGCACACCCACATCAGCAATTGCTTCAGAGTGACATCTGTCAGTATGGAGGTAACAGCAGACCAGCTGCTCCCACAGGTAGAGCCAAGAGCACTTCCCCACCAACACTTGGACTTGCAGTTCTCATGCAAGTGTTCCAACTGGCTGTCTCAGCTTTCATTAGAAAATCTGCTGCCTCAAAGGACACCCCAAGCAATTTCAGCAAAGAGTCTTGAAAATTGGCACCATTATAACAAAAGAACAAGAATTGCACATTCATTCTCCAAAGCTAAAAAATAAAGGTATTTTTTAGTGTTTACTGCTTGTGTGTGCAGGGCTTTCACAGCTTTGGGGAGGACCAAAACCTGCCCTGGCCTTGTTATTGCTCAGTTCTGTTGTTGCTCAAACTTTTCATACAGAAGCTATGCCCACAGCACGTATGGCAAGCAATGCACCCCCAGAGCTGTGCTGAGAAGCAGAGGGGAGCTGTGCCCACACCAGCAGGGCACTGAGCACAGGGAAACACTCACAGTGCTTCACTGCTGTATTTCAGTGCCACAGGTAATGCCACCTCAGAGTGCAGGTGATCAGAGTTTGTGCCCACATCCAAAGGATGGCAGTCCCAGTCTCAGGAAAGCAGCTGTCTCTCCACATCCAGATGTGCAGCATTCCAAGCCAAATGACAAAGAAATGCCTTGTTAAGGATAAGCAGCAATTAGCAGTTTCCCAGAGATGGCTGACAGCAGATGCACCTTGGGATGGCATTGGCCACTGACAGAAGAGATCAGTGAGAGGAATGTCCTGATATGAAGCAGGACAGATGACTTGAGCAGCACTGAGAAAGAGACACTTGCTGAAATGCATGGTGGTCACTCCTGCCTCGGAAACAAAATGCAGGCAACAAAGTGGCTTAATTTTACAATGGGAAGGAAAGCTCAAACAGCATACTAGATCATTTACTGCAAACAGAAACACAGGAGACCAACTCTCAGCTGTGAAGTTCTCTAATTACACTGAACTACATTCATTGCACCTTTTTACTTCCTCATCAAGATGCACACAGAGAACCAGACATTCCATTGGACAGCAGACACATATGACTAAAAGAAGCTAAAACTGACAATAAAGAGCTATATCTATCTCTGCTGGATCCTAGAAACACACCAATGGAAAGATTAGATTTCCCATCACAGATGCCAACAAGTAGACAAACAAGTACTTTTATCCCCCACAAGACATCAGTTATCCAAATCCAAGCAAACCCCAGACTTGCAAACACAGCTGGGCAAGAGGCAAAATAAACCAAAATTTTACTATGACATACAAAACCATCATTAAGACAATCAACCAGTATGGCTGAGATCAAACAGTTACAGCTGGAAGTCAAAAAGCAAAGCTACTAGCCCTGCTAGCTATGCAATTATGTACTGCAGAGGGTAGCAGGACAGAAAAATAAAGAAAAATCTTTACTTTGACATTAAATCAAAACACTGATTACAGAAAAAAAATGTAACCACTTGAATTCTGAAATCTGGCTCCATTGGGCTCCTATCCACTTGTTCAGCATTTGGACTTCTCCCTGTATTTGGTCCTTGTTCATACCACTTTTGTAAAGCAGGGCAGCTATTTTGGCAGCCAGGAATAGCCAACCCTGGCAGCCAGGCATCATCAGGAACAGGTGTCTGGCTGCTGTCATACCCTGCAGATGACCTGCTCTGTTATGAGCCAGAATTTACTGCAGAGCCTGGATACTCAGGGCTTGCAGCAATCATTGCAGGCCCTGTGGTGTTGTGCTTGTTGCCCCACATAATCCTTTCTGTGAAAATGAGACTCTTTTCATGGCAAAGCTTCCATGAAATTAAGAAGGCTACTTTCTGTTGAAAGACAGTTGTGATGAGAAGCTCTCTGAAAGAGATCAAAATACAAAGGCACAGAAGAGCAAATAACTAATATTTACCTGAAATACCCAAGGCAAAGCAGACAGAAGTTCAAACAGGTACATAGACCAAAAGGGGATTCCTTCAGTGGAACCATATTTCCCACATGGGAAATTTCCCAAATATTCCCTGTACAGGAAAAGCAGAACCCTGATTTCCCTGCTTGCAAAACTGGCAAGAGTTTAACACAGGTGTTTGGCTCCAAAACAATAATTGATGGATGCTCCCACCAAGTGCCAAGGCAAAATCCCAGTGATCAGCTGTCCCTGAGGAGGCTGCAGCTCCCAGCCCTGCTGAAATTCAGCAAGAGCTGCACAGCCAAGGGTCTCAGGACTGTCATCTGAGGGAGCAGCTGCCGTGGCACCACATGATTCATTCCAGTGGGGTGTGGAGCACCATCAAGGGCGGTTAAGCATTGGAACAGGCTGCCCAGGGAAGTGGTAGAATAACCTCCCCTGGAAGTGCCCAAGAAGTAACTGGACTTGGCACTGAGTGCTGTTGTTTAATTGACATGATAGGGGTTTGGTCAAAGGTTGGACTTAGTGATCTTGGAGGTCTTTTTCAAATTTCATGATTCTGTGATTCTAAGATTGGTCATTCAAGCATGTGGTCACTAATTTGGTTATTTTCATTATGCACTGCAGACCAGAACCAAAGTACAGCCTGACTGACAGCTCACTTCTGCATCTAAGGCACTTTGAATATTGCAAGTGCTACACTCCACAGACTCTAGAAATTACTAATCCCATGTACTTCTAATTAGGATTTCAAAATTACTGAATGCTTCTGATTTCAATCTGTGCCCACTTCCATCTCCTCTGTATAAGCAGAGAGCTGAGAAAAGCCCTTTCCTCCCAGGAGCATTGTAAAGATAAATTAATGTTTGTGAAGCACTTGGGCTCTATAGCGATGAGCACTCAGATACCACTGTGATAAAAAAAATAAAAAGGACTATGAGGAAATCAATAATCCTATCTCCAGAGCAGGACTTACACAGTGTGCTGTCAATAAGGCCCAGAGCCACGCATTGAACAAACACAGGAAAACAAAGTGTAATCTGGCTGCTCATTAAGTGAACACCATCCTTCAAGCACCTGACAGAAGTAGGAGAACAATGGGAAAAAACATGGCCTGTGAAAACATAAAAAAAGGCACCAGCCAACTTATTTAGTGCTGCCCCTTTGAACAGCAGGGGACTTGGATCTGCAACAGTTCCTTATGTTTCCATCCTCCTCTCCTTCTATTCCTTAAGGAGGCCTTAATTAGACACCAAGTGGTAAAGCACAATTATTTTTATTTTCAGGTGAGCAAGAAATATAGACACGTCCAGGAACACACCTGAGGTCAGCCTCAGAGGGAAAGGGAGAGTTTGGCTGATTTCAGCCTTAAATTTTCACGGCAGGACAGCTATGCTGGTTTTGGCTGGAATAGTTAATTTTCTTCTGGTACAGTGCTGGTTTGGATTAAGCACAAGAATCCTGTTGATAACACAACAATATTTCAGTGGTTGCTAGGTATTGTCTTACCCTGAGTCGAGGACTTTTCTGTTTCCTGTGCTCTGCCAGTGAGGAGCTTCACAAGAAGCTGGGAGGAAGCATGGCCAGAACAGCTGGTGTGACTGGACAAAGCAATATTCCATGCCACAGAACACCTTGTCCAATATATAAACTGCAGGGAGTGTGTCAGAAGCCACCAGTCCTGGTCAGGAACAGGTGAGGCATTTGTCAGGGGGTGATGAGCAACTGTATTGTGCACCCATTTTTTCTGTCAGGTCTTATTCCTCTCTCTCCTTCTCATTACAATTATTATTATAATTAGCAGTATTAGTATTGTTATTTTACTTTGTTTCAATTATTCTTATCTCAGCCCACCAGTTCTATCTCTTCCCGCTGGGGCAGAATGGGTGAGCAGCTGCATGGTACTTGGCTGCCAGGTGGGATTTAGCCACAGCAGCAGCAGCTCATGCTCTAGTCAGATCCTTCCCTGAAAGACCAGGCTTGAGGACACAAAAGCTGTAATGACAATGCTTTCTGCATCCCAATTCAGGCAAAAAGGGAAAAGTGTTCAAACATCTATGCTGACATTCTAGTAACAGTTATGAGAGAAGGAACAGCTGAGCACCCACAGTTGTTTTCTTTCCGTAGAAAATGATCCTCACAGCGGTTCAAAGTGGCATTTCCAGAAAAAACTGGGGCCACAAATCCAGTGCTCAATTCCAGTGGACCCAAAATTTTATTGCTGTGACTCTTACCTAAGCTGAATGGACAAACCTGGAAAGTCTTGCTCCCCAGAAAGAGTAGTCCAGGTTTTGCTGGACTTCAAATACTTCAGCCAGAGTTGTTTTTTATATCATGAATAAAATTAGGAGGATGAAACAAACCAAAATATGAAAGGATACTTCCTCTTGTGCTAGGGTTAAAGAGCAAGCACTCTCAATAGGGTTAAATTACAGCAAATCTGCACATGCCATGAGATATCTATTCACCAAGGAGAACAGCAAATTAGGAGAGTGCCAACAGCCACCACACATTGGATTAATGACAAGAAACAACATCTTTATATAATAAGATCCAGTGTGTCTAGCACTGTAAACTGCAAGGAAAAATTGAAACATGTACAAAAAAGCTGAAACACTTCCAATTTTCTTGCATTTTTTTAAGCCTTGTGCACACTGGGACACCTCTTCCTGCCAAGGCAAAGAATAGAGAGGATCTGGGGAATGAAGGCAGAGAAAATGCAACAGCAGAAAGAGCTCAGGAGTTATAGAAAGTTCCTGGTGTCCTTGTGCCTGAGGAGCAGCTGCAGGTTCACACACACAGCTCCACTGACAGCCTCATCACCTCCTAGAAACCAGCCCCAGGGAGCAGAGCCTCACTGCCAGCACTCAAAATGCCAGCCTCATCCCTGAGGAGAGCACCCCATGAGGACAGGATGCCACAGGGATGGTGCACTCTGGCTGATAGCAGTCCAGGAGAGCAGGACAACAAATCAAACAATACATGTCATTATACATAATGGGATAATGGCAGACAGCTCTCTCACACACACACCCAGCTCACATTCCCCTCACACCCCTTCAGCCAGGAGACAGGGAGCCCATGGGAAGGTAGGGACACAGTTTAAGTTGGTAAATCAGGCTCCCATTCTAGACATTGGTGGGGTACTGGAATCTCCATGGGCTTTCACCTCCACACCTCACCCCCAGTGAAAAGCCTGTCAAACTGAGAAATCAACCCTTAGACAAATAAACCCACTCCTAGGGGATGGGGCTCTCTGCAGGGACTCGTGTCTACCAGCACAGCGCTCACCTGAGCTCAAGAGCCACTGCAATGCCAAGGTGCTTTGGATACACACTAAAGGTGCTTTGGATACACACTAAAGGTGCTTTGGATACACACTAAAGCCTGCAGATGCTGCACCACGAGGTTGCAGCTGACCACGGCCCCTTTGCTATGCAAGCAGCTCTTGTTAGCAGCTCTCCCTGGTGTGCCCATGCAGAACAGGTCTGCACAGGCTGGAGACATCCAGGGCTCCAGGAGAGGAGAGAGAACAAGGACCAGCTCCTGGAGACATCCAGGGCTCTCTGCCTCTCAGCTGAGCTGGCTGATCACACAGGTAAATGTTGTGTTTGCTGGGTCCCCAGGACAAAGGAGGAATTGATGAATCTGACTCCATGTTCTTAGAAGGTTAATTTATTATTTTATGTGCTTACATATTATATTAAAGAATACTATACTAAAACTATAATAAAGAATAGAGAAAGTATCTTGTTAAGCCTTCTGATGTATCCTAACTAAAAACTCATGACTGAGTCCTCAGAGTCCTGACACAGGTGGACAGTGATTGGTCATTAAGTAAAAACAATTCATATGAAACCAATCAAACAATGACCAGTTGGCAAACAATCTCCAGACCACATTCTAAAGCAGCAAAACAGGGAGAAGCAATCAGATAATTATTGGTTTTATTCTTTTCTGAGGCTTCTCAGCTTCCCAGGAGAAGAAATCCTGGCAAAGGGATTTTTCAGAAAATATGCCAGTGACAGGTAAACTCTGCTGAAGGTGGATAGAAAACCATCCTGCAGAACAGCAGCATCATCAGCCTCCTGCCAGTTGCACATCCTTCTGGCCAGTTCTCTGTTGCACCATTTTGGAAATATGGGTCTGTCCCCAGGTCCCAAGCAGCTTTAATACATGCTTATTCCAGGTTGCTTTTTCTTCTGCTGTCATTGCCAAGCCCTCTCTCCATTTGACATCCAATATTTTCCCATCCCTCAGCTGCCACCCAAACTGCCCTTGTGCACCAGGACTGGAGTATGAGAGGCATGGGAAGAGCCAGTGCAGGAGCCCAAGGTTCACTGCTGCAACATCTCTGAGCATCCCCTGCCACACTGGGGAAAGCTTCTAAGCACCATCAATTCCCTCCTTGCATGAACACAGAGCCAAGGTTTTCAAGACTGGTTTTTCTATGCCACCAAAGGTCAGAGCTGACTTAAATTCCATAGTGAGCCTGGAGGGGCCAGTTCCCAGGCCAGGGAGCGCCAGATGTCCAGCTCCCCCAGGGCAGTACAGCTGCACCCTGCATACTTTGCATCCCTTTCCTGTACCCACCAAGCAGCACTTCTCACCACTGCTCCAAGGGAAAGCAGAAATGTCAACTGAGGTTGCAGTGCATCAGTGAGGGGTGGGAAAAAATAGCATCAGGTAAAGGAGAACTGTAAGAGACAAAGGAGAAAGCACCCTGGGGAGGTGATGTGAAGAGATTAGAGAGATAGAAGCAGACATACTTAATAAGGCGAGAGCTATCAAGGTGATAAAACATTAGATAGGGACCAAGGTGCCTAAAACATAAAACAGATGGAGAAAGTGGTTTGGGAAGAAGGTAAACACATTTATATTCTACTACAGGAGACTTCAAGGTAATGTTGCACATACACCTGAGTGCTTTCCCAACAAACCCCCTCTCTGAGGAGCACAGCATTCATCCTTCCTCCTCTTTTAATCAGGGCTCTTTCACAGAGTCTCATCTTGCCTTCTGCCCAGACTGGGATAACCCTCAAGGGAGAGCTCAGATGATAAATAAATGATGATAAATGAATGAACCGGTGTCCCCACCCCAGTGCCCACCAGGCTGCGCCACCCGCTGGCAAGCGAACGCCTCTGGAGCTCCCTCCGGGCTGTCAGCGGCTGCTGAACAATCATTTTCACCTTCTAAACTCTAGCCCAGTGCTAGGCAGAATTTTTACAAGTTGTCATTTTCTTTAAGCAACCTCTTAGGCAAATTAGGCACTTTATCCCATTTGAATTAATCCCTCCCTTCAACATCTGTCCTGCCCTCAACCTAAATTCCCTTCAAAACTGCAAGCATCAGCTGTATCCAAACTTTTTTTTCCTTTTCCCTTTTGACTTCTTTAGGTGTTCAGGATGCTTCTACTAAGAAGGGAGAGTGGGTTCACTGATGACCCACCCCTCCAAGGCCTTTGTCTCCATTAGCATTGGTCTATGCTACTGACAGTATAACACCTGTGAACAAGGACCAGCTCCTGGGGGTTGAAAGCAGGCTTTACCAAGGCTGACAGCATTTGCTTGTCATTCTCAAGTAGTTAAATAACACTCCTGACTGACCCTGAGTCCTTTACAGGGCTGTTTCTTGGATGCCCACCAAAGCTTGTGTTCATTCATCCCATTGCCTTCATTCCAGACTACTTCATGCTTGCAGTATTTTATTAGGTGCAGTCCTGAGCAGTAAGCATGACTTTAGAAAACAGCTTAGGAGGTCTTAAAACCTCAAATTATGTTGAGTCTAAAGAAAGAGGCTTGGGAACAGCACCCACAGCTTAATCCATTATAAAGGAAATGATGGGTTGGGAGGATAGGAGGACAACCTTATATAACATAAGTTACTTTGAATATGATTTTAAAGAAAAGTCAGAAATAGGTTATTTTCTCACACAAACACCCATCCAACAGCAAAAGAAAACCAGTTCCATTTAAGTCACCTGCATCTCTTGCTGGCATATAGTGGTGTTATGACCAAATCATAACTCCAACCTGTGGGAGCTTGAGCTGTTGTGAGAGTACAGAAAATACTGCAGATCTGGTGTAAAGCCACAAATGGGAAATGCAATAATTGTGCAACAGGTCTGTGCCTTTGTGCAGTGGAACAAAAACTTCTGCCCAGCCAGTGCTCTCCTTCAGCAGCCTCAGGCTGCTGGATCACCTGTGTACTTGTTTGCTGTGCTACAGATTTGTCCTCAAATGAGCTTCAAGACTTGGCTGAGCCTCCAACAAGTAAATATGTTGGTCTGGATCTTTCTTTATAATCATGGACTGTAACTATCACAGCTTAGAAGGAAAAGGTCACCATAATTAAATGCTTATACCAAAGGTTCATATATACTCAAAAAAGAGAGGGAGATGTCAAACAAAGCAAGCCTTGAAGTAGAATTCAGTGTACAGGTTAATCAGAGCCAGGCTGATGCATCCAACCAAGGGTCCCCCTCTTGGAGGGCATTCCATCCTCTCAAAGCAAGCAGTTCATCTTTATGTTGCATCTATTTTCCCAACCTTTATTTACCTCCCTCTTGTGGGAGAGCTCTTACTCCTGATCTGCTTTCAGTGGCGGGATGGAGGATGGGACACCACAGAGCCTGGACAGGGACACCTGTCCAGCCAGCTCCCTCAGTGCTCTAGGCAGCAGGTAAAAACCCTGCCCATGGCGTGGGCACCACCAGGTGCTGAGACTGTGGTCTCCAACCCCACACACTCATTGATCACAAGCAAGAAATCCCCACCAAGAGGTGTTGAGTTCAGCAGATCCTGCTTCCTCCAGAGCTGGAGGTCCCATGTCCCCCTGAATGGGAACATCCATCAAAAGGACAAGTGTCTTGAAAGACAGAGGAAGGGGGAATGGCAGATGAAAATAAAAATTAAGCAGAAAAGATGTTCAAAAGGTAAAAAACAAAACCCACAATTGACCTAAGAGTTTACAGACTCCCAGCCTACACAAGTCTGGGAGCATCAGAATATTATAACAATAACAACTAAAAATGAGCATCTCAAACTGGACCAAACATCTGCCCAGACTGGGCAGCAACACAGCTGGCCAGAGAAGTGTGCAAAAATGGGATGAGCAGACACAATACTTCCCTTAGGCACTCTTCCAGCTGCCAACCACTCTCAGCTCAAGGACTTCCTGAGCCAAATCAGGTTTCTATATTTTTCACTCTTCCTTCATGGATTCCTCCTAATGAGGGAGGAATGAGAACAGCCAAAGAGAATACCAACATTTGAGGAGAGCTAAGGTAATGCTCAATATCAGTCTTGGTACAGGATTATGGAGAGACAGCATCAACATGCAGGCTTCCCATGCATAACCTACTCACATATGAACTCCATACTGCTCTTGCAAATTCAGAGACATGTTTCACATCTTTGGGAAAAATCAGATTAAATGCTGCTGTCTTGTACTGTGGCTGTTTTATCACTAGCCTTAACCACATATTTCAGTACCTAGGAACATTTACAAAAATGATGGGGGGAAATCCCAAAAGGTTTTCTGAATGTTTTCTCTCCGTGAATACCAAAGGGTGGAAAAAACTAGCTCAGGTTTATAGGAAGCCATCAATCCTAGGAAGGGGTGCTAGCTTGTTATGAAAGCATGTTATTTTGTCATCTGAGATAACGTTTACTTTTTGTTCACTCCTTCACATTTACTAACTCATGCTGGTATAGACCTGTAGCACATCCCGCCTTTAAATGCAGTAGCAATTGTCTGTATCCTGTGATATTTTCTGGTGCCAGACAGAGAGCAATCAAGAAAACCTGGAGACCAGCCCCAGGCTCACTTGCTTCATGAACCATGTCAAATGCACTTCATATCCTTCCTTCCATTATTGCCCCACTCAAAAAAACCCCAAACCCAAAAACTACCATGGATCTGCTAACCTGTCACCTGCAGACCTCAGCTGGATGAGCAGCAGGAACAGACAATTCCACCAGCTTAGAAAAAAATCAGGCACGGTTCACAGGGACAGGGAGGCAGCAAACAGTGGCCAGGACACACCACGCATAGGAAGATCACAAAAGAAAGGTGCAGTACCTGCCACCCCTAAATGAGGTCTCCAGAGCTGAAACATTCAGAATTAAGTCTGTACTCCTTTCTACGTTTAAAAACTGCATCTGCTACAGGTGTTGAGATTTTTTTTTTTAACATAACCAAAGCCTGATCAAAATTACTGAGTGAATTTAACACTGGATTTGCAGGGCATGGGGAGGGAACACAGTAGTTATTAACTGTATTTTTTAATTTAATGGACATGGTTTTCTCTCCCTTCTAGATTCAGCTCCCAAACTAGGTCAGGATGATTACACACATCCAGTCTAAAGGAAACAGCCCTCTCTGCTTTCATGGAAGGAAGGGAAGCAGGAAAAGCAAAGGGTGATGGAATTGCATGATGGCATTTGTATATAGGCAGAACGCAGGACACAGTGGCCCAAAACCTCATGAGCTGAGACAGTTGAGCTTTCTGATTTCTCTTGGGCTCTGCCATTCCCTGGATCCTCAGACACTCAGTGACATCCATTACACTTCAAGTTTTGCCTTTGTGAGCCAATGTGGGGTAAAGTCAGAGAAATCCTTGTGGATACTTTCACAACAGATTCTGTTCCTGCATCGCCTCAGCTGAGCTCAAGGCTTCACTGAACTGAAATGCAGGTCAAGTCATCTCACTCCCAAGAGCAGATGTCAAAAGGACCAGGCACCAAGTGCAGGAAGAAAAGGGCTTCAGAAGGTCAAGGAAGACACATTTGTGTGCAAAGGGGACACTCCAAAAGGGGACAGAGCTACACCTACCTCAGGAGTAGGAGAGGGGAGCAAGGCCCAGCTAGACTGGAGTTGGTTACTGTGTGACAGGTGCTGTGAGTTTGGGGAACAGGGAAAAGAGGAAGAATATGAGGAAACATAGCAAAAGCAAACTAAAGCCTCAAAGGCTGAAGAAACCTGGACTTGTATCCAGCATAACTGGACATCTCACCTCTGGAGAGAGTAAGATCCTAGAATGACTTGAGATGGAAAGGACCTTAAAGATCATCTGGTTCCAGCCTCCCTCTCCCTCCCACAAATGCCACCCTCTAGATCAGGTTGCCCAGGGCCCCAGAGATAAGAGGAGAGATGTAAAGAAGAGAGCTACATGTTGTCAGGGTTTTTAAATTATTATTTCTTTTTATCAGCCAAGCTTTTCTTGTCCCTCCCACCCAGAATCTCACCTCATTGAGAAGATAGTTTGATGGAGCATCTTAAATATTTCAAGCGGCCTTCAGGCTTGCAATCCTTCGCTCCCCATCTGCTTCAGCCCGGCCCTGCTGACTTCTCAGCAGGCCCATGGCAGACTGCCTAGGCAAGGGCTCCTTTGACCCTCCTTTCTCTCCATCCACCTCTCTGTCCTCTCCTGCCCTGTCAAGATTCAGATTTTTCCTTCTCTCTACTTTGCCTCCAGAGAAATCAAGTCCCAAACTGAATTTCTTCCTCCCTTTTTTCACTCTTCTCCCTCACAATTCTCTCTTCATCAGCTTTCAGCCTCTTTATTTCCTCTTCTATTAATTTTCAGTTTTATTGTCATTAATGAGACATTGCCTTAGGTCAGGATTAGTAACCCAAACTTCAGACACCGTCAATCCATCAGTAACCAAGTGTGGGCACAAGAAGCCTGGCAGTTCAGTGTGAAGGAGAAAGACCCACTGGAGAAGCTGCACAGGGGCCTGGGGACCCCACAGAGGTGAAGGGGGGACAGAGGAGAAAGCAGAGAGCAGCCTGGGGCAAGAGAGCAGCAGGGCTCCCCAACAGGACTCCCCTGGGGTACCTCACCTGTGACAAGACTCAAGTCCAGTTTTGCCAAGAAAATGATGTTTGCACTGAACCCTGACAGGAAAGGGCTTCTTTTCACTGGAAGTGCCTCTGCCTAACACAGGAGTACTTTTGACTGTCATGGGACAGGGAACCTCTCCATGGAGAAGCAGCTGCTTATTAAAGCAAGGAGAGATTCAGCATGCTGCACTCTGAGAAACAGGATTGTTTCTTCACCATTTTGGAGCTCCCTCCCTGAGCAGGGGTTTGGCTCACCCCCTGCAGCAGTTCCATCCCACATCACCTGAACTGCTCAAGTGTGACTGTGGTCACAAGGGTTTTCAGGATGAAGAAGAGACGAGAATGTTGACTCTATGATCAGAAGGTTTGATTTATTATTTTATGATATATGTTACATTAGACTATACTAAAAAGCAATAGAAAGGAAAAGGTTTCTTCAGAAGCTAGCTAAGCTAAGAATAGACAAGAATGAATAACAAAGATCTGTGTCTCAGACAGAGCAAGAGCCAGCTCTGCCATGAGTGGTCAAGAAATCTAAACACTCACAGGAGACCAATCATGGGTCTACCTGTTGCATTCCACAGCAGCAGATAACCATTGTTTACTTTGGTTACTGAAACTGCAGCTTCTCACAAGGAAAAATCCTAAGAAAGGATTTTTCATGAAAGATGTCTGCGACACTCAAGAACTACAGAATGGTCAGCCCCATGCAGAGGAACAGCAGCAGCTTCTCCCTCTACCACCACAGCTCCTTCTATAGACATTATTTCCCCCATATTAGATGCTGAAGGAATAGTGACTCGACTCTTGTCTCCCCATCAAGCAAGGGGAGTGAAAGGATAAAGTGATTTTGCAGATGGAGGATGATTGTGGGCACAGACAAGTGAGGGCCATGCTGGCTGCACAGGGGCTCCTGTGGCACAGCAAGTCTCAGGGAGAAAAAGACCATGACAGCTAGTGGAGCAAGACATTGGGCCACAAGCAGAGGACTGGAGAGAGCAAGTTGTGGAGGGGCAAGGGGTGAAGGCTGAGATTTGATAGGGCTGGTCCCCAGCACCCTGCAATGGAACAGTGTGGCTTGCCCAGCTGAAGGGCCCAGGCAGGGACAGCGAAGGATCCAGAAGGCAGGAGGTCTAGAGACAGATCACAAGGCAATGTGAGATGGACAATGGGGAGGAAATTCTATGAAGGAGACAGAGCTAAGCAAGATGACAGGGTTAAAGAGGCATCCTGTGTCCTTTCCTTGCTACTAATTGTTCTAGGTCACATTACCTGTAATATCTTTTGGTCAAGGATCTTTTGACATGTCTGCTTCAGGACCATTAACACACTCAGAAACAGCTGAAGAGGAAGATAATTAACACCAGACCACCACAAACCCAGTTCTGCTCCTGTTTACCTTAGTGGAAGTACTGCCACTGGTTCTGTTGCCTTCAGTCCTACACCCACACTCCTGGCTTTCCAGAAAGTTCTCTTCTCTCTCTCTCTGCTTTGTTGTTCATGCAGAAGCTGTGGCAGGTGTTCTCTCACAATGTGGGAAAGCAGTGCATTAGCCTGGGGCAGCAGGTACCAGGGAAGCTGTTTCACACAACCCCTGTAGGGGACTGAGCTGCAGAGAGCCCTGGGTGGGGCAGGAGCCAAGGAGAGCACACTCCAGCAGGACACAGAGCCTTGGCTCTGCATTGTTTTTAATCCCCTCACCATTCTTCTGTGCCTGAATGGAATTAGAGAAGCAACAAGGGAGCTTTACTGCCAGGCACACCATGGCAACACATCAGCTTTAAAGACATTCCAGCTCCTAGGAGCACTAACTCTGTGCTTCCTCTCATCCCCCAGGTCCTCTTTCCCGTGCTGTATCCATGCTCCAGGCTGCCTGGCCATCCCAGGAGGTCCTCCCTAGCACTTCTCCCTCAGACAGCCACACAGAAGTGAAGTATCCAAACTGGGAACCTTCACAGTGCTTGGACTGTTGCCTCTTCTCATGGACCTTCCTCCTGTTTCCCTGAGCAAGGCCTGTCCCACGAGCATCCCATGGAGCAGCATCCCAGTGATGCACAGGCAGCAGCTGGGCACCAGCTCCTCTGGGAGCTCATCTCCCTGCCTGCCACCCGAGCAGAAGGCAGATGATGTTCTGCTTTGTCTCCTCTTCCCACTGTGCCTCTGTGAAGGCAGAGAAATGACAACAACTCAACAGCTGCCTCCCTGTCTGGGGGGTGGGGTGGGAGGTACGAGCATTTGGGGGAAAAGAGAATTAATCTGAACAAAGCACAGGCCAACTGAAGCCGAAACTCAAACTCAACTTGCCAGCTCAGATTTAATTTTGTTTCAGTAAATGCCTGATTTGAACAGAAGCATGAAATCAACACAGACACAAAGGCTGTTCTTTATGGTATACTCACCCTGACCAAAATCAAGAAGTGTGGCCAAAATTCTGCAAGAGAGACCTTGTTCTCTGTTCTAAAATTTACATCCAGTTTGAGAAACCCGAGGCCCTGAACTGGGGTCAGCAAAGAGAACTCCGTAAGTCAGTGGAGTGGTGTGAGCTCATTAACCACAGCACACACAACTCAAATGCTTGAGCACCTGCCTGCACTGACCCCAGCAGCTTTGGAGGCCCAACATAACTCTCATGCAGGCAGCAGGCAGGGGCAGCCCTTTGCCCACCTCTGCCAAAACAAGGCTCTCTCATTAGCAGCCCATTTCCTGGGTGTGAACTCCAGTCCCTGTAGCACACCCCACTTTTTAACCAAATCACACCTCTCCTCTTCACTGGATATGTCACTCCACAGGGAGGTGCCCAGAAGGAGTTGGGAGGACCTCACTCCCACCATCAACACAATTTCTTGCACTGGTGATTTACACTGGGATTTCAACACCCCTGAAGAGCATTTGGGAGCTCACTGATTTTAGCTGTCTCATGCCTTTCATCATCTCCAGATGGCCCAACATACAGCAGCCCAGTAGATTTCCAACACCATGACCTATTCTTTCCTCATAATTCCAAACTTGCCTCCACCACCTGATCAGTAAAAACCACTTTAAATCCTCACCTTTCCCTCAAAACCTTTTCATTTCCCCCAGGATTTAAAACACCAGTGAAAGGCTCCCCCCCTCACTTCTCCCTGATTCCCTCTGGCATCACCCAGACAGATGCACAGGGGAAGGCACAGCAAATCTCTCCAAGGGATAATTGCAGAGGAATTCACCAGTAGGTCAAATATTTACCCAAGACTCATCAATGCAAATGTTTTCTAATCCTCCTGCATCTTTCAGAGATGGCAAAGGAATGGTGAGTACATCTCTGATTTATACAGATGCATACAAATTAGAGTAATAAAGAACTCAGATGATTTATTATGTAGTAATTGTATCAATCAAATATCTTTGTTGTGTATGTGTCTCAATACAGGAGTTAACAGTATAAAAGCAATACATACATTGCACTAACAGCTCCTATACTTTTCTTCTGGCCAATCCTCAGTGCTATTTGGTGCTCTGACTGCTGCTTGTCCACATTGCAGAGAACCACTCTGGCTCCATGAGGTACACAAGGCCTTCCCACAATTTTCAATCACAAGCTTGTAGCTACATGCTGAAGGCACCAGGCACAAGCAGCACTCTTGGTGGGGAAAGGGTGCAGAGGTAAACCTATAAATACAAACACACCTGGGGGAAGCAGCAGTGTCTCAGAAGAGGTCATTCAGTGGGATGAAATAATCCCAGGTGTAACTATTAAACCCAGCAGCTAAATACTTGGCATCAGATCCTCCACTGGGAATGTCTTTGTGTTCCTGAAAAGCTGAGACCCATGAAAACATTAATCATCAGAAAAGAATAATCCTGAGTCCAGGGGGGAGAGGTGTCACAGCCATGGGTGAGAAAACCCTTCATACATGCAAACAAGAATGGGAAATGCCATGGGTACAAGACAAAGCCTCAAGTGCATGACACTAATCAGCTTAATCAGCTCAAGAAGTACCCAGAGAAGTCAAGTGGCTGGGGAAGGAAATAATTACTTTTGTGCTCTCCCTCTAGATCTGTCTAACCTGTCACCTTTGCTTCCACTGATGGGATCGCTGACACCCTCAGTCTGGTGGGGGACATTCCAGGTCACTCACCCACCCATCCCCTTGCTTCCATGCAGGAGGCACACCTCCATGTCTGTATTTCCAGGGATATCCAGCACCTTCCTGCTTTGCCAGCTTTGTGCCCTCAGTGACAGTTTCCCCCAGGGCTTTGCTCCTCAGTCCCTAGGAAATTCTGCCCAGAAATGCCTCAACAGGATGTGCCCATGCTCACACATACCAGCAGTGAGGACACTGACTGCTACCACATCCAAGTAATTCTTGGGCATTGGTACTGCTCAGAAACTCAGGAGTGTCTCCCAGGTTGCACACAAGAGGGATGTGCCAAGTGCCACTGGCAATCTTTTGGAATATAAAGCTGGAAGGCTCTTCTGTCCTAACACGACAAAACAGGGACTGCTGGTGCATTTAACTACTCTCTAAGAGACACCTGGTGTTTATCCCCACTGCATCTGTCTCAGAAAAGGGGGATGTTGGCACAAGCATTACCTGCAGGGGCTTGCAGCAGTTTCCCTGCTCATCTTCCTCCCCTCCCCCTGATACTGCAGGGGAAACAACAGAGGGGCCTGCCCCAAGCACAGCGCTCAGCCTGGGAACGGGAAAGAAAACACAGGGACAGCTCACCACAGCACAAGGGCAAGGGGACACAAAGCCACATTCAGACAGAGCAGAGAGGAAGGAGTCAGAACAGAAACACAGATCTTCAAACAGATCTGCAGATAGAGATTGTTGGCCAACACAGATGACAAATTTCCTTCTGTCTGTCCATAAACCACAACCGTGCAGTAGTGGTCTGACACATCTAAAGTGATTGCAGCCCTGGCATGTCTGATGCCTCTCCAGGAGTCAAATTCATCACCACACAACTCTCAAGTGCCAGCTCACTTCAGAGACCTGGGTCACAAGTATCAGGAGTTTCCTTAAGGTTTGAGCAACCTCAAAGCTCCCCCCTGCCTCCTTCTCTCAGAGAAAGGTCCAAGTACAGTCTTGATGTTACTTCTGTATGTCCAGAGCATGCGGGAAAGTCCCATGGAGCAGGCAATCCTAGAGCAAACCTCCCCATCCTGTTTTCCCCCTTGTAGCCCTCAGAGGATGTTCTTCAATGGGAAGTCCCCCTTCAGCCAGGGAAGGGAGCACATCTTCCCTTGTGCAGTTTACATATGATCTGAATTCATGTCTCACACCCAGATAGAGAATCCCTGATGTGACAGCTCAGGAAAATCAAAAGAAGTGTCAACCCTCTTTCATTTTCCAGCAAAATAACCCCCATATGGGAGAAAACACAGTTTCCCCAGACATCTGCCACACGTTGCAGAAAAATGCATTACAGACATGCCACTAAGTGTGAAATAGATCTTTAAAAGTTAAAAAGCTATTGGATATTTAAAGGATGTGTGACATATCACAATATGCTGTAAATGCATTTTAAAGAAATAACAGCACCTCAAAGATACTGTGGAAGGATGCAATTAATTCTGTGCTTTGAAAAAGAAATCCTGGGTTATGGTTTTCTGGAGGAGGAATGGTTTTTTTAAGTACCTACTTTAATAGTTAATTATGGCATTGTAGGGGAAACTTGAGGCTTCAGAGAGAGCTGACCTATATGGTGGAAGGCTGCATGCAGCTACACTGATAACACTAATTTTAATTAATCCTACCACAAACTCCTCTTCCTTCCAGCACCCTGTCTCATTTGCTTAGAGCTTCATTTGATTGGCAGCTTGAGCTGAGACTTACATAGCAGGTATGACTGCTATGAGGAAAACCTAAGTTGAATGTCAATGACTGCAAATAAAAAAAGTTATTTTGTCTGTTCTTAAGTGTCCCAGATGGGTTTTTTTGACTAGCATTTGCTGCTGGATGCTCCAAAACACTGCTTCCACACTGGGCAGCAGGGTAACCCAAGACCCCTTTCACTCATCCTCTAATAACCCATCAAAATGGAGATAAATTAGCAGCTACCATACAAAAAAAAAAAAAAGTGCTCTGAATATGCTCAGGAGAGACTGTTTGATATGACTCAATCCAATAAATGAAGAGAGAATTAAGGATGAATGTGGAATCTCAGTTTCTCCCTCTCCACACCACCTTCACAACAAAACCTTTCATTGTAGGTTCACATGTTCAGGTTTGATTTTTTTCCCCACAGGGAGGGATGGCATCAGTGAAGACAGTAATGTGACACCTCTTGAGCCAGGCAGCTTACAGGAGTTTGCTGGCAGCAGGGAAACAGCAATCAGTAGGAGTGCAAAGCATGAAGGCTCTAGGGTAGGGACACAACATCACTCCACGGGGTGCTCCCATCTCACCCCTTCCTGCTGCAGGCTGAGCCCTCCAGCCAGAGCCTCTCCTCACCCACCCTGCTTACCTGTCCCTCCATTACCCTCACCCAGTCCACTCTCCAGGCTGCTCCCTCCTGCCATTGCTGCCCAGCCCCTCCACTCTGGAGGGCAGATACCTGGTGGATAAGCTTTCCACTCCGGATCCCTGCTGCCTGCCTGACCCAGTGGCCTCATCTTCCTCCTCAGCTTCTCAGTCCTCCACTTCAGTATCCTTCCCAGAGTTTCACCTGATCCCTACCTCCCAGACCTCAAATTAAGGTTTTATTAATGGATAAAAAGACTGTTACAATGGAAAAGTTGGACAGCTTTTGAAAACCATGCTACTACTTCATGTAGCAATGGAAACTATGTCTTCCATTGCTTCGGTTCTATTCGTGTTCTGGCCCTTGGATGAACTGTGTGAGATTCTTCAGAGATCCTGCTGGGCAGGAAAAGAAGGAAAAATATTACTCAGCACCCAGAAAGGAAGAAAACATATAATATGAGGAGTTTGTCTACACAGGGAAAGATAACAGGGTCAACCTACAAGAAAATGGAAAATTCAGAAACTGTAACATGGGATGAAAAAAATGCTACAAGAAAACAGTGAGAAGATTGCTGTCTCCAAAGGACTTTCCTGTATAAAACAAGTGGGATAACATCTAGAGCCTCCTCCACTCACTAAAATCCCACTTCCAGAGAGGGGTCCAGATGGGAAGATAAGAGCAGTTGCCAGCACAAGGCTGCTAAACAGTGGGTCAGCAAGTACAGAGAAGAGAGGAGCAAACTCCCAAGCTGGGAAGGATCCTCCACCATCAAGAAAATTAATCAGAAAGAAGCCATAGGGAAAGAAAAAAGCAAGAAAAAATTGCCTTGAGGGAAAAAAATCCTTCATTAAGAAATATCACAGTTGGCCAGTGGCACTGAACATCAGGCAGTACCAAAGGCAATATATTATTACTGTTGCACTTCTATAAGCCTGTCCTTTTTAATATAACTCACTCATGACAAACATTTTCAAGATCTGGCCTGAATCTCACATGTGGACAAAGCAGAACCTTCTAAAATCACCTACAAACCCCAGAGACTTACTCAAAGCAAAAATTGCATCACAAGCTGATAAATATGTGAACAAAAATAATTACATAAAAAAATAAAAACTGCTGTACATAAAAAACCTACTTTTCTCAAATATGTTTTACCTTGATTATTGTTAACAATTCTTGTTAACATCTGCTAGCTGGCTGGTAAATGATCTGTAGAACATTTTGTAGAAAATAAAGACATGGTATTCTTAGGGGAACACTAGAGTGAGGTGTTCTTGGCTGCAAAGCAAGATGCAGGATACAGGTAAAGACAGAGAGATTTCCTTTTGGGGTGTGTGAATGATGGGGCAAGGCAGATTTGCCAAGTACTGATGTTTCAGTATGCTTCCAAATAATAAGCAGGGCTTGAAAGATGAGCAGATATTTTGGATCTTTGATGTGAGAAACTACCAACCTCTGCATGGAAGAAAATATTTCTCCACCCTCAAATATTGAGCTCCTACATCTTTCATGCCATGAAAGAGAACAGCTGCTGTTTGTTGCAAGCTGCCTGTTCCAATAGGGAGGTTAATATTTTACCATGTGTTTTCTTTCCTTCTTTCCCTTCTTGCCTATTGAGGCAAATCTCAGAGCTAGCATTACAAGCACTGGATTCAGCAGCTTTCTCCTGGATGAATTTGTACTGATGTTAGCCTTTTTAATCCACGACTCTGAGAAGAGAAATCCCCCAAGAGGTACATTTGGTTCACTCTGCCTCTCCCAGCATCCAGCTCCTACAAGCAGTCTTAAAGCCCTTGTAGTATTTCAACAATTTTTTGCTACCCTGGGGAAGTAGTGACAAACAGTACCAAGTTATTAAAGTCAGGATGAAACAGCCCTCACAAAGGTCCAGGGGTCAGGAACAAGGCTGGGCCAGCACTGTTGGTTCAACTTTTGCAAGTGAATCCTTGAGCACCTTGCCCAGCTTCCAAGCTGGGGCACAGGGCCAGGAGCTTGCAGCCACACAGCTCCCAGGCAGCATGCTGAGCTCACATCTGTCTGTGCCAGCCCACAAGAGCCAGACCTGGTTAGAAAGGATTAGCAGAGCACCAGCTACAGCCCAGAGAAGGCCAGGGCCAGCTGATCCAGCAGCAAGTGTCACCCAGGGTGGCTCAGGAGGTGGTCACTCCAGCAGCCTGGCCCTGCTCCCACCCCTTTGACTCTGCAGCTCAGAAATGAGCTCAGTGCTCCTGCACACTGACAGCTCAGGATAGGGGTGTCAGAGGTCCAGAGGTGCCACTAGCATGTCAGAGAGCACAGGAAGACAGCAGCTGAGCTGGGCTTGGAATGCTCTAAAGGGGGATGGAAGCAGCCTGTGAGTACATGGAAGAAGCAATCCCACCTTGCCATGTAGAAATCCCTTCCAGAGATAGCAGTAATCTGCTATTTTCACAGGTAAACTCACACCTCTGCAGAGCCCTAGCCTTTTTCCTCATTCTAAATGAGCCAATGGGTGATGCCCTCTGTTTAATCCCACCTCCAGGTCTCCCCTTTAAGGCCTGACCTTTCACCCCAGGAAGCTGGGTGTCCACAATACTGGCCAAGAGAGGCACTCAGCAGAAGGAGCCAATTCAAGGGCAGGAACAGTCAGTGCAGACAGGCTGCTCGCAGCAAAGCCCAGGAATGACAGCAAGGGAAATAATAAAAGAGGGGGGAAATGACAAACTGCCACAGATAGAGAGGAAAAGGGATAGACAGGGTGGCTAGTCACAGGGGAGTCTGCTAGAGGAGCTGCAGGGACTCAAACATCAAATCACATTTAAGGAGGGGGAGCAATGGCTTCTTTTATAGACTGAAGCACAGTAGGTGATGACAAGAGGAGACTGGGGGAGAGAAAACTAAAGGAAGAAAGGATAAGCAAAGACTGTGATGTATCATTAGCCAGGACATATTTATCTTTCCTCTTGGATGAATTGCAGTACGTAAGTGTAAATGGCACCATTGTCTCAGGGGGACAGATGGTCCCCACACCACAGCTTGGCACATCCCCACCCCCTGAGGGAGCTGCTCCCCTCCCCAGGCTGCACTGATGCAGTGCACATAGAGAAAGCTGGAGAAGGGAAAGGCCAAGATAAACTTCCCATCTCCATCCCCACATGCTGACCTTGCAGTCAGGATGGGCAGGTGAGAGCTGTTCCAGCCCCAGCACTGCTCACCAAGTCCATCCCTCAGAGCAGCCAAGCCACCCAAGCAGGCTCTCCAGCCAAGGCTTGCACTGCCATCACACCAGCTTCTTACTTCACAGTCCTTGATGGCAGCCAGAGATCAAGCACTTGTGCTGATTGTCCCAGGTCCATCAGCTGCCTTCAATCCCATTGATTTCAAGGTTTGCTGAGATGCCTGCCAAGGTCAGCAGGGATTTGCTTCACCTGTTCCCAGCCTAGGTAACCTCCATGTATCATTCCCCATCAGCATCTTACATCTTCATCTCCACACTTCATCTCTCATATTTCAAGTCCAGCTGCCCTCTGACCTGCCTTCCTTGCTCATCTCAGCCTCATCCCTGGCTCTGTTGTTTTCTTGACATGGAATTAAAAGCCATCCCCCTGAGCTAGCCTCTCTCCTCCTCCAAAGCTTTTCCTGAGATGATTCCTTCTCATTTGCACAGCTGAGCCCAGAGAACCCCTCCAAGGAGGAGAGGCAGGTGGGACAGCAGCCCCTCCCTGGTAGAGGAGCACAGCCAGCAGGAGATAGCACAGCACAAACTCACAGCCCAAGGAGCAGCAGTGACAAAGAGCAGGGCAAGCCCAATCCACCACCAGATCTGTCCCCCGGAACAGGCAGCCCCAGCTGGTGGCACTTCCCACCACTCTCAGCCCTCATCCCCTTGCCCCACCAGCCAGAGGCTGTAAAACCCCATTTAAGAGCAGCACTTTTCAAACAGGACATGTTTGGGCTGGGCTCCCTGCCCCTCAGCACACAGGGAAGCACAGGAGAGGCAGTGGCACAGAGATACACCAGGCACTCCAGGAAAGGGATGACCAAGGTGCTCCAGGCCAGCCAGGACCAGTGGGCAAAGCAAGCACAAGACAGAAAAGGGTTCAAGCTTGAGCCTGGTGCATCCTACACCAGACTAGAGCCTTCCTACACCAAAACCCAGTGCCTATCCAAAGATAGTGTTTCTCCAGGAACACAAAGATCTCTCCAGCTTAGAGCTTGATGGCTTGGCAGACTCTGCTCCTGTTCTCTCCACAGGTCTGTAATGGGCCAAGTGTTTCACAGCCTCATCTTAGCCACACTGGGACCAGCTGCAGGCCATTTGCTGCAGAGGAGCTGCAGCTCTGCTGACTGTCCCTCACCTGAAACAGCTCCTGTGAAGTACTCTGCTCACAACCCACAGCTGCAGGCCCTTCCCATGGTCTAGGGTGACAGAGAGTGTCAAGTCCTCAAATAAGCAGCTGGTCAATTTGTTAGTGGTTAATTCACATTGTTATAACAAGACATGCTATTAGAGGTCTGGTCAGCGTATTTTCCAGGTCTTGAACTCAAAAGGAGCATTTTTATTGCCCTTTCTATTCCAACAGGAGCCCCTTTGGCACTCTAACACCCCCTGCTCCGGTGTTCATGAAGGCTGAAAAAGGCAAACTGACCATTTTTCAAAGAATAAATGGTTCTCATCTCCAAGGCAAAATATATTCCAGTGAATAAGCACAATATGCTCCAGAAAGGTTTTTCAGCATTTGTTTCAGTTCAGGAATGCATTCCTCAGAGGGATGGGATGTCCCTCAGCACAGGCACTGCTACCATCCCTGCATCCCAGCTGAGCACACCATCCCTCTCTTCTGGCCTAGCAATACCAGATACCCCCAGCTTGCCACAAATACACGGTGCTGTAAGACAAAACAGGACCAATCTCCCCAGCCTCACCTGAAGAGCAATGGCTGGTGCATACAGATTTGTTCTTACAAACTTCTTAGGTATAACTGGATAACACTGATTGACACCAGTCAATTTTATGACTTGGATGCTCTCTCCCCTGCTTCCTTGCACTTTCCACATTCATTGGCCATAAACCCAGGTGCCATATTAAGGCACCTCATCAAAAGCTGTTGCAGTAAGAGTTCTAGCCCTGCTTTCCTAAAGCATCAGGGCATGTAGAAGGCCTACAAGGTTTTTTATTGGGTTTGAAACATATTAAGGAAACAGGGCACTATGAACACAAAGCAGAAATACCCCTCTCCTAAACCACAGGCTCCTCTGTGCTTTGCTCTTATAGCCCTTCCTCCAACAGTAGGAATCCATCTTTCAGTAACAGCAAAAATGCTCAGAGCTTTGAATGAAGACAGTAAGGATGCACCACTAATTTTCAGCCTTATTTCCAGCTGTGTTAGACCCTATGAACATTAAATCTTCAGAGCCCTGGTTTTGCACATGCTGCTGTCCTGCTTCATTTCCAAACCATGGTCTTTGAGTTCTCACTATAAAAAAACACCTCCAGGGATTAAGCTAAAGGGATGGGAGGCAGGGATTTATCCTGTTTCAACATTTGTGCTTAGATACCCAGGGCCATCTTGCAAGCCAGCCAAATTTAGACCTCATCCCTTTACATCTGCCCACTTGCCTGAAATTGCATACATCTCACATACACACAACCCAGCCAATTTCTTACAGATCTCAAGCATGCAAATCCCCTTCAAACATATCCATCCCTTGTGTGCTACTAATGACAATGCAGGAGTTTAAATTCCATTTACACCACATCTGACTGTGCGAATGGTTCCTCTAAACTTCCCTCGTAAATTTGCACATCAAATGACCCGCACTAATGGCACTCCCTTGTCACTAGTTCTGTGGAAACAACTTCCTTCTCAACTACTTGTGAAGGCCCTGAGCTCTATCATGCCTCCCCTGCCACCTGCCTACCAACCACAATCAGCTATCCTAAGAAAATCTGGAATTCAGAGAATTACTTTTCCCCAATCCAGAGTCCAGGTGGATGGGGTTCTTCTCCCACAAAACTAAGATTACCCAATATTTCATTATGGAAACATTAAAATGTTCAGACTGTGCAGTTTCCAAAACGAAACCTGCTCCTTGTCTTTCCCTTTGCCGTCTTCTAGAGCATCTGGGAAACCAAACAGCATAGCAATCCTAAATGCAAATCCTACAGCCTGCTATCCAGCAACTACTTCTTTGCTAAAGGAAGAACTTCCAGAGATCTGCTTCTCCCTCTGAAGAGAGAGGCTCAGTTAGGCACACTCAATTTCCTGCTGCAGTCTGTCAAATACGTACAGAGACCTTGGATGGCTTTCAGACAGGTGGAGTTAGATGGGGTAAAGCCTATCAGCTTTCCAAGGGAAAAATTAACAGGGAAATTAAGGGTCAGTTCACAAGGGTAAGACATGTCTGCTTTAAGGCACATTGCTAACACAACAGGGGAGGAGGGCACTTGATGATAGATTGATCCACTGCATTCAGTGCCTTCAAATATTAATCAAGATACCAGACAACTGACTTATTAGAAGTGACCCTTATTTGCTGATAGCAAGCTCCATTCCAGCAGGGAGGCTGGTAGTGGCAGAAAACCCAGCAGAACCTAAAGCAGTCTTGCTCCCTCAAAGCTTGAAAGTCATCTGGCACATGTCCATGGGAACACCAGTGCCCCCAACACTGCACAGCTCTGGCCATCTCAGTTCCCAATGCAACAGGAGAAACTGCAAAGTTGCCTTAGAGTGTTGAGGAGTGCAGAGGGGTCAGATAACCTCTTAGAGAAAAAAAAAAATCGTGCACTTGGTGGGGCTTGGGTGTATAGATATATCTCCTTGGCTGGAAGGAGGGCACAGCAGCAACATCTGCCAGGTTACCTAGAATGATACAAAGCTGTCAAAAGACCTCAATTAAATGCCAGACTCTTCATGTGTCTTCTGAGAGAGGCTTTTTAAGAGAGACTGGAGAGCTGCCCTTAAAATGGAGACACATGAACAACATATAGTTTGGTTTTTTTTCAAATATGCACCTAAAAGCTGATACTGATGACCCCCAGAGCAGAAAGCCATGATCCCCAGGTTCTCAAGAATGATCAATGCTGCTTACAATTAATAAGCCACTCAATTTTTGATGTACTATTAGACTTTCTGGTCACATTTCCAAGCTTCTCTCTACTTACAAGAGATGCAGAAAACCATTATTTTTATTTATATATACAAACACATGTGAAAAAGAAAAGTAAAATTCAAATGATTACAGGAACTCAGACCTTAAGACAGTCATCAACTACTACAAGATTTGCAATAAATTTGCAGATTATGCTTGTTTATTATATAACTACAGCCAGTCATTAAGAACAGTGTGTCCAGGGTTTGACAGTCTACAAACTTCAGGCAGAAACACACACAACATACAACAGAATGTGCACAGAGAACTTCACTGGACATAAACTAATTGCCCAAACTGGTATCTGACATAGGCATATTTTATATATATAACACATTCACCCAAAGCTTAATGAGCAATGGGGTTGTTGCCCCCTTGACCACAGAGCACCCAAAAAGCAGTGATTCTGGCAGCCCACAGTCCCCATGCACTGTGGCACCTCCTGCCTCTGCCACCAATAAAAGTACCAATCCACTCACACATTTTTTTCTTCTCCAAAATTTCACTTTGCACTTGGCTCTCAGGGGGCAGTGCCAGCATGAAACATCACTATTGCCATCACCAGCCATCCTATACTGCACTGACTCATACATAAATTATCCCTGTGGGGAATAAATGCTGAGGGTTCCTCTGATTCCAACCAAAATGCTCAAGGCCAGTCCTGTTTCCTTGTGCACAGAGCACACAGTCCAAGCTGACAATGCCACCAGTGAAAGCCACAGGAAAGCTATCTCCAGAAGCAAGGTGGGATTTTGGCAGCAGGTACAATGGCAAAGCCCCTGTTCAGTGGATTTTAAAACTAATGAGCTACAAGGCAGCTCCTCAGTGCACACAGTCATGCCACAGCTGTAAGAAGTCACCCTGCTCAATACTCTGTAAAACACAGCTTCCAGTAATAAAAATTAAGTGTGCACATAAGCTTTGGCTCATCTGGGATCTGACCTGCTGCTCCTACACCACTGAAATCAGCTGGAAATGCAACACTTCACTGCTTGACAGCAAAACAGAAGCCCAAAGGGCCAACAGCTTCACCAAGGGGTTGGTACATAAAAAGCAAGAAAATGACAGAGCAGTGAACTGCAGAGCTTCTCATGAGAATCCATTTTTAAGGTGCCATGTGGCATACCCATTATTTAGTCCCAAAAATTTCATAAATTCATAAGATAAATGCTATGCAGTTGGTTTAGAAACATGTTTTTTATGCTTTTCATCCTATTCCCCATCCAAGCTTGACTCCAAATCCTACATGACAGAGTTTAGGTTTTATAAAAGGAAAAAAAAAAAATCTTCCAGCCATTTTCATAACCATATCTCAAATAATGACTATTAATGTTGTAGCTGCAACAGCTCCATGATCTACAACTCCAAGTGGTCCAGCCTTCTGTTACCAAAGCACAAATTAACCTAAACAAACCAGCTGGCTGGTTGCTCATGTGCTGCATCACAACAACTCCTTTCTAATCAAGGGACAAGCCAGGCTCCAGGTGCTTGTTGAGTTGCATTGCACACCCAGCTGAAACAGCACTTACCTGTCTCTAATAAAGTATATTAGGAATAAATTAAAAAAACTGCTTCCCAATAAACTAAAGTTATTCATGCATTCACTTGAGCTGTAGGTAAAGCCATCCCAAAAACATTCAAATCACCAAACTCAAAAGCATCAGGCTCCTTTTCACCACACACTACAACAGCAAAAACACAGCAAATACTCCCTTTGGGGACAAATACATGGACTTTCACAGGCATCATAGTCCTCTTCTTAAAAGGCAGTTAGGATCTACAACTTTAGCAACAACAGCATCACACATCTCTACACTAACATGCTTCCAGAAGGAATTTTAAAGCAAAGAAATTAGCAGTTCTTTCTCCTATTACTGCACTGCAGCAAAGCAATATGGCAGCTGTTTAATAGCACATAACAAAATTGCAGGACTGCTCACAAAAGGAAAAATAATCTCCAGGAGAGAGGGATTTAAGTAGTTAGAATGCAATTACCTAAATTGAAATTTGGTGGTTAATGACCTCGTACTTAAAAAAATTGTTACATGGCCCTTAACTATCAGAGTTTCCTTTTTAAATCTCATTGACAGTACTTCCACAACAGCAATTGTGAAGCTCTAATCCAGGAAAAAATTCCACAAGAAGATTAATAGGCATTTAATGAATGCCCCATCTTTTTGCTGAATCTTCACAAAAGGCCAGGTGTTGACCTATGACAGTGACTCCTCCTGCCCCTGCTTAGCTTTAGCACATTGGAGACCCAATAGCTCAGTGTAGCAAGGATGAAAAGCAGGCAAGCATATCAATTCCTAGAAGATATGATTTGATTTTCATAGAAGTGTCTCTTGTGAAGGGTCTGATTCCCAGCCAGGCATCTGCCACCAGGCCATGTAAATGCATCCTGTCTATGGTGCTGTTAAAAAAAAAGTCTGATGCCAAGAGCATATGATTACAGGTAAAAAGCCTTCAGGGTGCAAAAGCAACACCTCATTTGAGAAAAAAAGGTAAACATTTCTTTCATGAGCCTTTTAAAAAGAGAAGCACAAGGGGTTGAAAGGAAATCAGAAGAGGGGCTGAATCCTCACCTCTCAGTCTCCACTAGTCATGAAATCTCCCAACATCACACAGCTGAGTTGAAACCTCAAGTTTGACACAACCCTTCCAAAAGGTTACCAGCAGCCCCACCATTGCCCTTCACTCCCTGGTGGCCACATGTAAGGTCATCAACAGGTGATTGGATGAGGCTTTTTCCTCCTTTGTCTAGTTTCTAATAAGGAAAAGTCATTTTCCAAGTCAAAGAACACATTTGTCTGCTGATTAGGACAAAAATAACACTTAAAAACTAAAACAGGCCAATTTCTTGAATAATAGTTCCAACAACTTAAAGGAAACTCCTTGCAATATACCAAATTGGAGAGACTACTTTGAGTGACTTTTTAGCCAGCAATAAGGACAGGCTCTTCTCTTCTTCCACCACAACCTCCTTCCCTCATCCAAAAGCAAGCCTTCATCCCAAACCCACGCTGTTGCTCTTCTTTCACTTCCCAAATCCAGCCTTTTATCGTCACACAAATGTCTTGGGCTTTACTCTGAGTCCTGCTCTACCACATGCTAGGACAAGATTCCTAGGACATAATAACTAGCACAGGCACACTGTGATAGAAAAGCAATGCATAATTCAATACAAAGTTTTAAAATTTTATAGAGCAGCCAGTGGAAAAGAAAGCAAAATATCTAAATCTCCAATGTGTTCTCAGCCATAACCTGTGTTTGAGACTGCAACCACTCTTCAGTGGCTTTTGAACTTTAAGACAAGAGCTCAGAGCTCAAACACAAACCTTTACCTACACTTGAAATTAAAACAAATCTCATCCATTTAAGGTCAGCTGTTACTGCTGACACTACTTCAAAGTCCTCACCCGGGGTTAGGCTCTTAAAGCTGAAAATACTCTTGGAAACATTTTGCTAGGCTCCACTACATGCCCAGACATTCAGATTTAATCTATACATCAAACCCAGAGCAGGCATCCTCATAGCTAATACCCACCTAACTAGGAACTAAGAAACTTCCTGGTAGAAAGTGCTGCCAGTTGAGATTTCCAGCTAGAAAAACACTCACATAAAATCTCAGACCAACCTCTCTGATGACTCATCATCTTCTCCATTTCCTCCACACTGTCCATGATCCCACAGTTCAAGGAACAACTGCTCTTCTCTACCTGGCATTTATACCACTGGAGCCACAGAGCACACTGGCAGGCTCCTGGTGATGAGCTGTGCAGGTGGATTTCATGGGCACTGCTGGGCTGCAGGGGCCCTCCTGCCATCGAGGCACTGAGCGTGAGTGACAACACCTGTGTGTGATTGCTGACCATGGAGAGGAGGACATGCCTGTGTCCCAGAGATCTCTCCCAGGCTGTGTGGAGCACACACTCTCCTGTTCATTCCTGGCCAGACATCCCAACAAGGCACTGGCAGGACAGTGACATGTACTACATGGAAAGGCAAAGGGTTACTTGGGTTTCCCTGCAATCAGGGTGGAGAAGGAATGGTGGTTCCCTCACTAAGGCAAGGTGAACTCTCAGTAAAGCCTCTGTTTTCAGACACCTCCACTGCTCATGGCAGACTGAAAAGCTCCTGGGCTGGCAAATCCTACTCTGTCCCAGGCAAAAAGGGAGCTGGGAAGGGGAAGAACAGGCTTTCTAATGTACCCCTCCTCACACCTCCACTCTCCCTACTCCCAGTCCCTGTGCCTGGGAATGTCAGTGGCTCTTCCTGAAGTCCCTTCTTTCATAATCAATGTCTTTTAATCACACCAGCAAAGGTTCTGTTTAAACACAAGCAATGAACAAAGAAGGTTGTTAAAAATGTAATAAAAGTTATTCCTTACCTGCAAGGCACCCCAGGAGGGCAGGATGAGGGGAGGACAGGGCAGAGGGAGCCAGAGGCAGGGAGGGAGAAGGGGCAGCTCAGAAAGGATATGGGTTGCACACCATTTTGATGCACCAGCTCCGTGGGCTCGTGGTCTGCTTCAAGCAGAAGAAGACAACAGGGGCCAAGTCTGGGTAGGGGACGTCAGGATCCGGAGGGGAGGTGACTTCTTCATCCTCACCCAGCTCCAGGGAGGAGGGTGGCTGCTCTGGTGGTGTTGGCTGCTCCGAGGTGCCCAGATCCACAGGCTCCAGGGGGCAGCTGGCAGAAGTGTGAGGGGGCTGTGGGCCTGCAGGCCAGGTGGAGGGAGCCTGGGGGACATACTCTGCCATGCCAGCCACAAGCGAGAACCCCTGCAGGGGAAGCGAGAAAGAGAAATTAAATCCCACAAGGAACCAGCAGCAAAAGCACAGCACATCTGGGCTCTCCTAGCAAGTGCAGAGCAGGGGAGAGCTGCAGGACTGATGGCTCTGACAAGTGATAAACCACTTGGTGCTGAAGCAGTTTTAAGCTCTTTTCTGGCAGTCACCTCTCCAGCAAGACTGCTCTGGCTGCTCCCCTCCATTGCCATTTAAACCATCCCTGCAGCCCCTGAGACACCCTGTCAGAGGGCTGCATCATCTCAGGGGATGGTGGCAGCTCTTCTGGAGGCAGCCTGAGCACCAGAGCAGAGCACAATGTTTTGAACAGTATGGGCCCATCCTGACACAACAGAGCCATCCTGCCCTTGCAGTCCCTAACAGAGCCCTACCAGCTCCAAGTGCAGCTTTGCTGTCCCAGCTCTTCTATCCAAGGGCACTCTGGGCTGGCCCTGAGTCACACCATTGCACAGGCTCCATCAGACTGACACTGAGAAATGCATGTCAAACCCATACACAACAGCCACTCATTCAAGCAGTGAGCTGTAACACAAGCAGGATTAAACATTAAGCACCTTTTACTCGAGCTTGTTGAGCTCTCCTATGCTGGAGCAGTGGAAACACCATGAACATGAGCTGCAAAAGTTATTTCCCTAAACAGAATGGTCGGAGAGCGTGGGTGGGCATGAGAAGAGCAGGGGCTCAAGCTCACTGGCAGCCTGTGCTGGTTTTGGCTGGGGAAGGGTTGATTTTCTTCACAGTAGCTGGAGTAGGGATGTGTTTTGGATTTGTACTGGAAACATGGTTGATGATACCAATGATTTAGTCATTGCTGAGCAGGGCTCACACAACACCAAGGCATTTTCTGTGTCCCCCATCACCCCACTAGTGAGTTGGCTGGGGGTGCACAAGGAGCTGGAAGGGTTCACAGCCAGAATGATGTCATATGATATGGAATATCTCTTGGATTAGTTGGGGTCAGGACAGCTGACCCCAACTAATCCAAGAGATATTCCATATCATATGACATCATTCTCAGCACATAAAACTGGGGGAAGAAGAAAGAAAGGGGGACATTTGGAGTGATAGAATTTGTATTCCCAAGTCAGTGTTATGTGTGATGGAGCCCTGCTTTCCTGGAGATGGCTGAACACCTGCCTGCCCATGAGAAGAAGTGAATAAATCCCTTTTTTTGCTTAACTTGAGTGCACAACTTTTGTGTTACCCATCAAAATGCCTTTATTTCACTTTTTTGCCTTTTTCTCCCTTTTACTCTTTTGACTCTCCTCCCATTCCAGCGGGAGGGTAAGGAGCAAGTAGCTGTATGTGGCTTAGCTGCCACCCAGGATGGAACCACAACACTCTTGCGCTCTACAGAGCAAGTACACCAAACTTTACTAAAACTGTAATTTTGCTGCCTGGGTGCTGTGCATTCAATAGCAGAGTGGAAGTGGCTTCTCAGACTGAGGGGAATTAAATAAACTCCAAGGCTTGGCTTTGGAGGGGTGTTACAGGGACACTCTCAGGAAGGAGAGCTTGGCCAATGACTGCTGGTTGTCTTCCCTTCACCCTGTTGGCATGCTCAACCATCTGGAGTGCCCATGCTGCAAGTGCAGATTTAAAAGCCACACAAGAGCCCTCAGACACACTGCAGTGCAGAAAGGGATGATGAGCAGCAGGAAAGGATATGTCTGTCCAGACCTCATCTCCTCACATACTGGCCATAGGTTATCCTCCCTGGCACTTGTCTCAGCTCTCGTCACTTTAGGATCACAAAGCCTGTGAGGGGCTCTGTTCACACTGCTCTGCCTTAGCAATGCACCCTTGACATTTCAGCCCGTGGCCCTTTTGATGCTCACATGCTGGATCTGTGATCTCCAATGCTCTCCACACCACTCATCTGTCAGGCTTGCCAACCACTCCACCTCAGGTTGCAGTGCCCCATCGTTCCCAGATGAGACCCTGAAACCTCTGCCTACCTATCTGTTTTCTCAGCCTCCTGCTTCCAACAGACACTTTGATCCAAAGCTTTGCTTGTTCTTCGAGGCTTGGTATTTGTCAGAATAAAGAGCAGCAAGTGCAGGGGTTTAGAAAGCAGACACAGTGTCCCTGAGGGGATAGCAGAGAGACTCTTGGAATTCATTATCCCAAAGGCCTGCAGCTATTGGAAAGAACAGATACCATGTCCCTGACTGGCTTTGGGAATGCTGTTCATAATTTTTTAAGCCCTGTGAAAAAATTTACAGTGCATCCTTCTCACCATCTATCACTACTGTTTCCAAAAAAACTTTCGGCAGATTTTTGACTCTGGGCACCCGTGCAACTACTTGTACCACTTTTTTCACTCCCCATTCCCACCAGCTCCCCATTGCCTGCTCTGAGCTGGCTCCCTTGCAGTCTATTAACATGCTGTGGCTGAGCCCAACTTCCCGCCCATTACAGCACAGAGGAGAAAGATTAGCAGAGACAGCCAGGAGAAATTACTTATTATGGTGCTCAGAGCATGCACACTGATGAGGGCATGACAGTTCCAAACTGCAGCGTACAAAGCTTCATAATTACCAGTACAACTGAGAGAAGGAATAGGAGAAACAACCTCATCATCATTTCCCTGCTTTCCCTTCAGCAAGCATCCAGGGCCCCTTCTCCATCTCACCACTGCTTGGATGCAGCTGGGACTCAGGGATGCTGCTCTGCCCATGTAATACACTCATGCACAAACTGGGTAGTGTGCTTATCACAGACAGTCCATCACTGTAATTTGTGTAGCTCAGACTGACTCATTAGGGCTCATATGGACACAGGGCCAGGTGAATCCCTTTGGAAGTTCTGAAGCTAAATACAGTCCTTGAATGACAGCTGCCCCACTGGAGATGTGAGTAATACCCGTTACCTTCCTGAGATTAAATCCTGCTCTGCCTCCCAAGGCTGTGATCACGATGTATTTCCTACATTAAGCAGGATTAATATTCTGTGTCAAAAGAGAGGGAGGGGAAATCAAGCACTGGGGCACTTCTGAGCTCTTCATACAGTCAGTCCTCCCATCTCAACTTCAAAGAAGAGTAGAGTGGTTTTCCTGCCAGAGATAGGTCCAGGGTTGTCTCTGCTACCATTTCAGATGTGGAGGTTGGAATGAGTTATTTCCCCTATTTTTGTTAGGCTGCAACTCATGCGATACTGCTGTTTTCTCTGGGATTGCATTCTGTGGCCTTCCCTTGCTGTAGCATTGCTCTGTAACTTGGTTGGAGTCAGCCTGATACAGTATTTCAACCCAGGGGAGCCCTGTTTAAATCAAAATGAGGAATGAGTTTGGCAAATGCATTTATCTGCATATACAGAGAAATGTGCATCAATGGAGAGGGTTGCTACCCAGATAAAAGACAGTTGTAGTAATACTCAACAGAATAATAAATCTCCAGAATTTGTCTTTGGGATGCCTCTAACCTCCCCTTTGTGCAAGTGCAGCTTACTGTGACAAGGGCAATACAGGAGGACGAAGATCCAAGATGAGGGTTATGGGATGGCCAGATGCATGTTCTGTTCACTCAGCCTTTTGCTCAGGAAAGCCCAACCCCAGCAGGTACAGCAGGCCAGACCCACCAGAAAAAATCAAACCCTCCCCAGCCTGGACTTATTTTAAATGTCCCCCAAATACACGAAAACATTCCGCTGCAAAAGTCACATACCACTGAAGGAGTGATGCTACACCAGCTGCACTTCCCTCCCAGGGGAAGGGAAGTTATTTGTGGGCTGGCTGGCAGCTCCTCCTGCTTCTCTCCCTGCATAGCCTGTGCCAAACCCTTCTGTGAAGCCAGGTCTTGAGTCTGCACTGTCCGTGCCCCAGGACCATTTAAAGCCACCAGCATCCTGAGCTGAGCACCCACTGGTGCTGCATCCTGCACACACACCTGCCCTGGGCACGTGTGCTGGCAGGGAGCTCCCTGCCTTGGCAAGCACAAGAGAAGCTGACAGCCTCTGGCTCAGCCCTTCCCCAGAAGCACCTGGTCCTGCCAGACTACTGAGCAGGAAGGGAGAAGGATGCTCTAAAACAGCAAGAGAAGTCGTGGACTTCACGAGAAGTGGAAATTGGTTAGGAATAAAAGGAGAAAATATCACAATGCAGGAGAAGTGCTACAGGTTAGAGGTGTCTGTCCAAAAAGGCCGATGTCACCTCCTGGCATGCATTGCAGAAGTCTCAGCTCAGACACACTCCCCCTTTAGGTCTTCAGCTGACATCCCAGGGCTGTCAGTGCCATGACCTGCCATGAGTGAGCCAGCCCAAGGTGTCCTGCAGGCACCACACCCCAGCCAAAGCAGCCTCCCAGCTCCTCTCTGCCCCCTTGGCAGAGGGGCTGACAGGGCCGTGGGTGAGGGAGGGCTGACCTGACCCCTACAAGGCTCATGCAGCCCTTTCTGAACTATTGCAGCTTGACAGTGAAAGGGCCTTCTGCAGCCAGCTGGGAGAGGGAAATACCAGAGAGAGGTCCCCAGAGCACTGTCCCACTGCTGGAGCGAATCCACCCAGAGTCCAGTGGGATACAACTCCCCTCTCACATGGGACCATCCTCAGAGCTCACCTTCCCCACCATCATCCCTAACCCTGTATCCCTTGCCAGCCCTCACTGCCTCAGAGCTGTTCCTTCCTGCCTGTGCACTGCTCACACAGACAACACGGGCGTCCACATCAAAAATGAAAGTGCAGACTGCATTTCCTTTAAATGTAAACACAGCACCTCCCATTCTGAGGGCACACAAGTCCTTTCCAAACCATCCATCACCATCAGTCACCCATTACTCAGAAGCAGCAGGAAGCACAGCAGCCACTCTGTCCTGCTAACACCCTTGCAGAAAAGGGACAAAAATGACAACCTCCAGCTGGTGTTGCAGGGGAGATCAAGATGGTCCCATCAGCTGGAGCAGCATCTGAGGCACACGTATTTATTCATCATCTCCAAACATCCATCCAAAAGCTGAAAAGCATCTGGGGCACGGTTTTTGCAGCCAGCTTTGCACAGGCCCAGACTTATTTAAGGAGGTCCCTGTGTGTGTGGCATATTTGGGAAGGTGTGTGGGTGACCCCAGCCAGAGCTGTTGTAGCCTCCCGGGGCTCTGCTGAGCACGGCCATGAGCCCGCCTTTGTTTGCTGCTATAAGTGGCAAGCATTACCTTTGATGCCTGTGTCTGGCTGCAGGGATGTGTTAGTCATACAGGTTTCACATTTGGAGCGTTTGTCGTGGTACAATGTAATTAGTGGTACCCAGCTCCCTCTGTGTGTGTGTTCAGCTGGCACTGGCGTGTTTCTCTGCCTGTTCTCATCTGCCTGTGTGTGTGGGGGGTTCTACAAGTGCCAGGAAGGAACAGGGTCACTTTTCTTAGCACTTAATTTGCAACAGGAGCTCTCACATCTCCAGCATCCCAGCACCTCCACCTGCAATGGGACGTGGCAGAAAGCCAGCACGGAGTGTTCCAAATGGTGCCCGAATCCATTGCTCGGAGATGCTGGTGCTCCCACAGGCCCCTGAAGCACAACACCCCTGGCCTGCACCAGAGCCAAGGTCTCCCAGGTTCCCTGCCCTGGTCAAATGCCCATGACCTGCTGCCTTTGCAGCTGCATGCTGATTGACTGCTGTGCCTTCTTTCCACACATGCTATTACCCTCTGCTAGATTTGCTTGAGTGCTTGACAGCCTCACCCTTGTCACTTTTCACCCCTCATCCTGTTAAGGACAGGGAGCAGAAGAAATTCCTGCATCCCATTGAGCAGGTGAAGGAGCAGTCCAGCCAGCACAGGGCAAACTGTCTGTCCTGAAGTCTCAACAACAATACCCTGCCTTCAACCTGTACTGCAGGCAGCATTCTGCAGCTGTAGGAAGGGCAAACCCTGATCTCCAGGTCACTTCCACCCTCATCATCACATTCAATGTCCAATGTATCACTTCCCTGTCCTGTGGCTGGGACAGCCCCATCCTGTCCGTACCTTTGGTCCCTGGCACAGCAAAGTGGGGATCTGCTTACATTGCTAAGAAGCCTTTGGCCAAGCCAAAGGAGATGTTATGGAGATCAGTAAAATTTTGCTGAAGAGATGGAAGGCGGAAAAGTAAACAATGAGAGAAGAAAAGGCATAGGGGTAATATGGTCACTTTGGGTGTAGGCAAACAGAGGAGAAAGAAGTTTCCCATTGGAAAATCTTGACCTGACCTTAACTATGTGGAGTGTTTGAGACCCAGAGGTGCGGACCCTAACTTTGTCCCACTGCTTCCCAGAGGATATGCATACTTGTTTTCAACAAAGCATTTCCATTTTTGGTGTTCCAAGTGAACAGACTCTAAAAATCTCCTTCTGAGGATGACTCCATACTGCAACAGATCTGTCTCCATGTGGACACTCTGCCCCAGAGTCAGTGTTTTCCCTTTCAAACCTGCCCCGCTCTCCCGGGTCACTGCTTTGTTCTGCACAGCTCCCAGCGATGCCTCCTCCTCCTCCTCCTCGTGCACACGGACACCTTTCACGGGAGACAATTCCTGCCGCGTCCTCTCACTCAAAACCCCCGCTTAGCCAAGCCGCACATCTTTAGCACTTAATCCTCGCTCGTAAATTAATCTCCTTAGCCCCGCGGTGGCTCCGCGTGGATGTCGCTGCAGCCGCCCGTCGCCCCGCAGGCTGTCCCGGGACCGATGTCCCGAGTGTTGCAGGGCGGGGCTGCCATCCCCGTGCCTCTTGCTGGCCCTGTCACGCTGCGATGATGTGCCATGTCTGATGTGCCATCTACGGTCATATCCTGTGGCCTGAGCCGTTCCCTTCCTTGTCCCTCACCAGAGCCCATGTTTCACATTTTTGATTGCCTCCAGATGCATCAGCTTGCATTTTTCCTAAGGTTAATCTCTGTAAGTTATTTTCCACTCATCTTTCTGACCTTAGTAGTTTCCCTTTGTGTTATTTTACTGCATCTCCACTGGTAGGCAAAAACCTGGTTTATCATCACCAGGGAAGTCATTAATGCGCTGTTTACACTCTCCTTCAGGTCAGCAATGAACATGGCAATTAAGACGGTCAGAGGAGGATGATGAAGAGGAAGATAGTGGTGTCATAGGCTACCAGTGATGATGGCTTTGAGGCCATCCTCACACTCTTAGCCCTTCAGGACCCAGATCCTGAAGTGCTAGCAGGAAAGACAAAACGTGCAAATACCTCAGCTGTGCCTCCAAGAGAAGCCCACGCTGGGAGAGCAGAGCTGCAGCTCCTGCCCACCACCAGGACAGGTGCCCCAGGCTGCAGCTACCAGCACTGCACCTCTAAAGTGCATGGAAAAGGGCATCCTGGGGCTGCTCCCACACAGGCTGAGCCAGCAGCAAGAAGCTCTGCTGTTTCACACCATCCTTCCTGTATCAACCTCTCCGCCCTTTTCATCTCTATCCCAGTGCCCAATCCAGTGTCCCCTCAGGACCTGCTGGAGTGAGCAGGAAAACAGCAGCATACAAGGACTGGGGAGATCCCAGTAGACTCCCTGGTCCCTGTCACAGCACAGAACTTCCCACTTCTGCACAAGCATCCTCACCACCTCCAGACTTTTTCCCAACTCACTACCACCACTCACATCTGGAGAGGAGATTCCCTGGGGTGAAAATGGAAATGGGGAGGTGGAGACAGTAAGCAGCACATCTAAAGGGAACACGATATGAAGAGCTTTGGGGAGCATCAAGGGTTACATTTACAACCTCTCTCCTCCCTAAAAATTACTGCTCCCCCTCAATCTCTCCAAAGGAGATAATCTGCATAAACACAGCTACGCATTTGGAGCAAACTAACTCTTGGCAAAAACAAAAACAGGAAGGGAGCTAAAGCTATGTGGAGTGTGATGATGCCCCAGGCTCTGCCTCCAGAAAAGAGAGAGATATGGGAAATAAATGTGGCTCTGAAGATGGGAAACTTCTAGAAGCATAGAAGAGACAATGTTGCTACCTCTTCTGCAAAGGCCTACAGAGTGTTCAGTCTCAGGTCAATAGATGGACAGGACCTTGTGATGGTTCCCCTGCATCCCACATGACCTGATTACTGACACTGCTGCTCATTTACATGAGCTTAAAAGTCCCCTTCTTTCCTTGCTGTCACCAGGGGGAAAAAAAACAAAGCTGGGACAGTTGCTTGAATAGCAATCACTGAAAAGCAGCAGAGACACCAGTGCAAGTATATCTGACCACAGACCTGAAAGGGACCCCTATATCCAAGCTAAATCCTTGCAGCCTTGCCAGAAAACTCAGTCTGAAAGAGTCCATAAGGAGTTACTCTGCCCCCTACCTCCATCCATCCCCTCTGCCAAATTCATAGTGGGTTTAAAGGCAAGATAAGGGGAAAAAATGCCCAAGGAAGACGAGCAATTGAAGGCATCAGCACTGCCAAAAGTCTCCACTCAGAGGTGAGATGCAAGACAGTGCTGGGCCCACTGTACACATGCACACACTGGCAAACACACACATCCAGCAGCAGAAACAGGATCCCAACCACTCCTGACAGTCTGACCTGCAGGAAAATCCATTCCTAACCTCTGTCCTGGAAAGCAACTTAATTGAGCCTGCCAGACAGACACTAAGGCAGCACCTGAGCAAGGTTTAACACCACTCACCCCACCTGTGCTCTCCATACAGCAGTGTCTTTGTAGCCACAGCCAAACTCTGACACCTCAGAGAAAGGCAATATAAACCTTCCCTACCCTCTGCCCCCCATCCTAATGATCATACCAGACAAGCACTTTCAGCAGCCACATCACAGCAGTGAAATCCCTGGCATTTGTCACTTCATCAGCTACCAACAGCACAGGTCAGCAGCTCCTCTCCACCCTGTTAGCCCCAAATAGCCCCAAATCCAGTCGTTTCATAAGGATTTGCCCTTTGCTTGCCCTCCAGGGATGCCCCCATGGAGCTTTACATCAAGGCAAAACGGAGCAGGATGTGGTGCCCATGCTGCAGATGATGGTTATGTCAGAAGCAGAGACCAGCAGTACCCTTGGTGCTGTTTTTTTAATACACACACATTTGATAAGAGGGTAACAACCTTTGCTTTTGAAGGCACCCTTCCAATCCTGCCCTGATCACACAGAGATGGGGCTTCTGCACTGCATTCTGCAGGTGCTGGGAAGCACAAGCTACTGCAGAAAACCCCAACAAGCAGGATTCCACACCAGGAGCCCACAGGCTGCAAGGACTGGGATGAATCTGCAAAGCCCCTGCTGACTGAGGCTGGCTTGGCCCAGAAACCACCTCCCTCCTGTGCCACCACAGCAGAACACACCTCCAGTTCAAGGCAAGAGAGGAGGCATTTTCTGACATCTCCTCATTGCAATTAGTCCCTGATACACTGGGCTGATTGCTCTTCAGGGCACACTGCGGTGCTTCAAACACCGAGGCCTGACAAGCACCGGGAGAGAGAGTTTATTACAAAGTTACTGGGTTGATTTATGCAATTTGAGTTATGATTAGAGGACTTAAATAAATTTTCTATCAGTATAAGACATTTTTCAAACCACTATGTGATTTCTAGGTGCTTCAATACATGCACTTCAGACACAGATGAATAAACTCATAAGCTGCCTATATTAGGTCATTATAAACAGCAATGTACCTCTGCATAACTGACAAGAAAATTCTACTTTCCAAGAGCAGTATGAGGTTTTACAGATCTTTAACACCCTTCAAATCAGCTCTACATTATCCCATCTAATATTTTTTTAATATAACTAAGCGATGGTAGTACATGATCTTACAGATGCACCTGTATCACTTGATTTCTGAACCCATCCATGGACTCAGAGGTTCTAGTAAGGCTCTGGGCAACTGCAGAAATTCACCTGCTTGCTTGAATGTGCAGGACTGGGACTTCACTTTAATAAAAGATTAAATTTATTTTAAATCAGTGCCCCATTCTTTTAAAGATTCCTAACACTGTGTGTGCTTTTCATGAGTTTCCAGCTGTAGACACTTGTTCTCTTTGAGAAAAATGAATAAAAATTAGTTTCAACTTTTTTTTTTTTCACTAGGGGAAAAAAAGCTGACCAAGCATGTTGCTTCTTTGCAGCACAGCCTGGAATTGCAGGCTTCTCCCAAAATCAGAGGTGGCCAGGGCTCAGCACAAGCCACCCTGGTGTGGGACATCCTCCTGGTGTGCCTTGCAGGGCTCTAACGTTAAACAGGGCTGTAGGCTGGCACCACGTCACACATGGGGCATGGACACATGGGGTCTCCAAAAGTGGATCAGGCAGCAGAGATGCAGCCAGGTGGGATGTGGGTTGGTGGAAGGAAGCAAGTAAGCAGGCCCAGGACCAGAGGAGATGCCAGAACTGCAGCCCAGGGCACAGGTGCATTATTGGCACCTTGAGGGTGCTCAGGACTGGACCATCAAGGAAGATGCTGCCCTTGATGGGGACAAGAGTGAGGACACAGGAAAGCTCACCCAGCATTGTAGGTGCACTGTGAAAGACCCCAGGATGCCCAGCTGATCTCCTCATACCCCAGCCAAGGCCACTGTTCCCACCCAGGAACACCCACAGGCAAGCACTGAGCTCCTTGTGAGAGAGCATCCCCCTCACACAATGCTTCCCCTCACTCCCTTGATGGCTGTAGATGCCCTGGCCCTGCATCAGCCACATCCACAGCCTGAAAACACTCCCAAGGCAGCAACAAGGGGAGATTTTGAAACATAAAACATGAAACAGGTTGGCATAACCCCCTTTATAATAGGCACTGTCAGATTGATCCAGGCTTCACAAGGCAAACCCCTTAGATGTGGCAGATCAAAGCCGCTTCTTTGTCCCCCTGACTCTCCTCTGAGATATTCACTACCAGATCTCCTGGCAAGCCACGTGTGCATCTTCTGGTGCATGGAGGTGGCCAGTGTTTAGACACAGCTTTCCAGTGAGATCTGCAGGGAAGCTGCTTTTCCCCACCTTCCTGCTGCAGTCAGGGCCCAGGCTTTGCCAAGCAGGAACTGCCCCCTTGCCCAGCCAGCCTGGTGCAAGCACCCTGGCAGTGGGCAGCACCCCAGTGCCGTGCCCAGACTCCATCCCTGCCTGCCTGCCTGCCTGGGAGAGGATTGTGGCACCAGACCTTCACTGACAGACATGCACTGCAGCCCTTCTGAGGAAGCTCACATCCAGTGGCCATGCCATGAAACTATTTTGTTATTTAACAGAGAGAGGAATAACTGCTCTCAGTCTCCTGCAGGCAGCTCCCTCCTGCCTGAGGCTGTGTGCCTGCCCAGACCCCAGGGATGGGCAGTGCTGGCTGGGGGAGAGTTGCTTAGAAGGTGTCCTTAAAAATATAAAGGGGGGCAAAAATGGGGCTCTTGGATTCTCCTTGTAGTGCTCTCAATTAAAAGTTTCTTTGCAGGTAGGGTGTTGAGAAAAGAATGTGCTTGAGGATTTCTTTCCACTGATGGAGAAGCTTACGTGTCAGAGTTAAAACACTGAGGGGTAAGCAAGATGAGGGTCAGCAGACCCCTTCCTTCTTTGAGGTAACAAATCCTCAGTCACCTGCCCAAATCTAAGATCAGGAGCTCTGCAATAGCACACAGAAACAACTGACAATTTACATAGCAGTTTTCCAAGTGACAGGGACACAGAACCAGCAGCAGCCCCCAGATCAATGAGATAAACACCTCCTATTAGCAGAGAGAAAATGCACAACAAGTTCTGCTTTAGATGTTTACCATTTTCCTCTGCAATAATTTGCAGGGAAATTATATATACATTTGGGGCTTTTTTTCTTTCTGGCCTTTTATTTTTTTCAAGCCACCAGTACTTTTCACACAGCTGCTGTTACCAAGAAGCAAAAGGTAACCATCAAGAGGGTTATGAAAACCAGTACTGGCAGAAAATATGCCTGATAATTGCCAGTCAACAAGGTCTAACATTATTTCTGTTTCTCTTGTTTTCTAATTCTTCTGTTTCCACCCCATTCCACCCCCTGACTCCAGCCAACAGCTTCCAGTGATGTACAGAAGATGATGCATTTTGCTGAATTAAAGTACATCCTATTCCATGTCCCTTTTCAGGATGTTGCACATGCAATTGAAATGCAATAACAACCATAAACAAAACAAGAAAAGACAATTTAGGAAACCTGAATCCAAGACCAAACTCTTGCTTTGGAAAAAAAAAAAAAAAACCAAAACAATACCCCAAACCCAAGAAGACCCTAAACAGTGAGAAGGTTTTAGGAAAAGTTACGTATTTACAAGTCTCAGGCAGTTACCTCTCCAGGGAGGAGATTTTGTAACCCTCCCTCTTTCCCACCATCCTTCCCCATCATAACAGAACAAACTAACCAGGGCTAAATTTGAAATTCCTGGAATTATTCACACTCCTTGTATCATTTACAGTCATATATAAAGAGCTGCTGATTATCTGTGAGATACACATTCCCTGCTGCAATTGCTCGTGGACATGAACTATTGGACACACAGTTGTTCCCTTTCCACCACCACCACTGCCCAAAACACAGACCAAAATCAATTATTGCTACTTGTTAGGTAAACAGAGGCAGTTTCACATACATGGGCGCTGCACTCGGACATACACGTACCACCGGACATGCACACAGAAACAACTTTCCTCTCTGGAAAGACAGAATTATTCCCATTACAGACATGTCTACCCTCAGCTTTTACTTCTGCCAGAGAGGAAACAGGTACGAAAGAGAACAGAATGATGCAGGTACATGGGTGGGCACAAGTTTTCTATTAAAAGGACAGCAAAATGAGACAGACACAAGGTTAGCCAGGTGTGCATGCGTCTCACCTACCTTTGCATGGAAAAGAAATCTCCGAGGGAGAAGTCTCCAAGTCAGAGAAGCAAAATAAAATAATAATGAAGATGCTTTGAAAAAATTCCCCCACCAAGATAAAAAAAAGGCCCCCCCACCTCCCCCCCTTGCACACAGGCACACTCACACGCAGACACACACACCTCGGTGCCCGGGGTGGGGAGAACAGGAGAAAAAAAGATCAGGATCAGCTGAGTGATGGGGAGCAAAGAACCTGCCGGCGAGGAGCGGGGAGTTGTGTTAGATCCGTGCCTGCGAGGACTGAGCGTGTGCAGGAAGGAGATGGTTTAAAAGGAGAATACATGGTAAGAAATTGTGGCTGCTCAGGCTGGAGTCTGAAGCTCTAGAGTCAGAGCAAACAAAAAGAGGTTAAAAAAAAGGACCTCTTCCTTCACAGGAGGGCTTGGGGGGATTTTGCCTCTGTGTGTTTTTCCAGGTGAGTGGTGTTAAGAAGTGACAGAAGCTTCCTTCCAAAAAGACCAGAGAGAGGGTCAAAATAATTGCAGGACGCTGAGAGGTGATGGAGGTGTGGGTGGGGGCAAGGTAAGCTATTCCATGGTGGGGAAGTGAGGAGGAAGGGCTGGTGTGTGGTTTCTCTCTGTCTCGCTCTGTCTCATGGTATGCTCACCACCGGCTTATGGAGCGAACTGCACAGAGAGAGAGAGAGAATAACTGTACAGGCAGGGAGAGAGTGAAACACCGTCCTTACAGTGACACCAAATGTCTTTAGGGGAACCTACAATTAGAGGCACAGAATGCAGGAATTCTTACAACACAGGAGGAAAGGCAGAAATCTCCTTGCAGAGCATCACACACCTGCATCCACAGTGGGGTCTCAGGACAGCTGGTTTGCCCCTTCCTTCAGCCCACTCATCCTTCCTTTTTGGGTGGACACTGCCTTCAGCATGCTTGCCTTTCCTTGAACTTTTAAGCATGTGTCCCTCCACAGATCACAGATCAAGCAGATCAGTGAATTACCATTTGGGAAGAGTCAAAAAAACAAACAACCCCCCCCCCCCCCCCCAAAAGTCCTTCCCTCAAAACCAATCCCTCCTCTCTGCCCCATCCTGCTTCTAGATCTGTTACTGGAACTCAGGGGGTGGGAACAACTCTCTGCAAATTAGTCTCCCATGGAACTTTGTAGAGCCAGGGGAAATGAGGGGGATGGATAACATGCAGGAATCCCACCTGCCAGTGGCTGGAACAGAGTACAGCCTCCCCAGCCTCATCCAATGGAGGGCCAGCACACCCATCTGCCCCCACTGGTCCCATTCTGGGGCTGAGCAGCCCTGCCCCACTTGAGCACAGGCCCCTCATTCTTGAAGCATCAACCTTCAGTTTTCCTAGTGGGGATCCCAAGTCCACCCTGGGAAAGAGACACTACAGGAAGCCATCACACTCCTCAAGGTTTTTCAAGGGTTTTTCCCATTCAGACCAATAAAATTCCACATGTTACAAGACATGGAGACATTCTTGCTTCTAGCATGGGCATATATTGTAAATAAGAAGCTAAAAAAAATGCCCAGCTGCCAGTTAGGGCATGACACAACAATGCAGCCCAGAAGTTCCTCTGCTTCCTTGCAGGTTCCACAAAGCCTCTCCAAACCTTCCTCACCAAGACAATGTCCGCTCCAGCTGTCACAGACTTTGCAGTGCATGGCTAGAATAGCTGGGTCAAGGTAATTAACACATCTAAACTACAAATGGCTGGGAAACCAAGCACTTTGTTCTGAGAAACAAAACCCTTGGATGTTAACTCACCACAGGAAGGCAATGGAGCAAGCCCACCTTCTGGTAAAGTCAGGACTACTCTGGCTTTACCCTTAAGGTAACTCACACATGTTCACCACCTAGGGTGAAAAATATCCTGTAAATCTCCTCTCCTCTGCAATTTATCTCCATGTGGCTTCAGTTTGCTGTACCAGGGACTTGAGGCAGAAGTCAAGGAGCTTCTAGCCACTTATATCACATAAGTCAGGCTCCTTGGAGCTTGAGCAACATGGTTGGCACCATCACTGTCTCTCAGGACGCCCTTAAAAGACTTTGGAACAAAGACAACGGCTGCTGTCCGCTTTTAACGCAACACTTTTGTGTTTTTTAAAGTGTTTAATCTTGTTACCTCTCCTGAAAGGTAAACTCATCCCTTAGAGGATCCTCAGGCTGCTCCAGAAGTGCTAAAAAAGAAAAGAGAGCAGTCTTATAAACAACAGGAACGTAGCATGAAATGTTTCCCGATGAACAGCTTCCATGAAAAGCAGCTCTTCCCTGGACAAGTCCAAGCTGGTTTTTTTCATAGCTTCTGACCAGGGCTGCAGTTCCGTGAGCTGGAAAGAGATTTTATTCCAGGATAATAATTTTCTGTGGTGGTCAGACTTCTACCTGCCCAGGGTCAGAGCCTGTTTTCATGGGAGCTGTGCAAGACACAATCTCTCTCACCTTTGGCCCCAAAGATGGTTGTGCTTACCCTGAGTTTATTGTCCTGCACGAGCTGGAAGGCTCCCATCCGGAGCAGGCAGCCCATGCACAACAGGAAGCCCTTGAAAGTGAAGGATTTGGGGACATACCAACCTCAGCTTCTCAGTGTGATGGGGATGTGGTGCTGGGCACAACCACAGACGAGTTTGGGGTGATACCAGAACTCTGTAAGTGTCCCAGAAGCTGGCTGAGGCAGATGCCCAAACAGATCTCTAGAGAACCTCTCTAACTACTCAGGTGTCAGGCTACTCCTTCCTCAGCCAATTCTGGGCAGTTCCCTAACAGGTTTACTCCTCCCTAAGGGCCTCTCTCACACCACACAGTGAGCATGCAGTGATCACAGGTACTCACATCCCACACACACCCCTACCCACATGTGCCTTCCCCATGCCTGCAAAGGAGGGGCTGGCTTTTACCCCTCTGCTAGCAGGGCCACTCTGTGCTGCCAAGGTTAATCTCCTTGGCTTCTTCCTCACCAGCCACACGACACTCACCAGTCCCTCTCCTCATAAAAATCATCTATTATTCCTTCCCAAGAAATAGAAGGGCTTCAAATCTGTCCCAGAAATGATGAATCTGAGCATTATATGATTTCAGATGCCTGTAATTCACCAACAAGCCCCTTCAGGGGGAACAGGGAAAAATGCAATTGAATTTATTCATGCATGAATATCAAATGAGAAAAAGAGAATGAGGAGGGCAGGAGAGAGAGGGAGAGGGTGAGGCAGGATGGAGAAACAGGGCAGTAAGGAGAGGCAAAAGAAACAAAATGTTCAAGGGAGGTGAAGAGTACATGCAGAGGGGCACAGCAGGACAGAGGCACATAAACACACACTCAGGACAATCTGTGGGTCATCCCTCATGTCTTCATCCTAGGATCAAATCTGTTTGCCTTCCAGCACATCCATGGCACAGGCATAAGGAGACATTTGAACTCTCACTCAGACAAACCCTCCAAATGGATAAAAACATGCTACAAACCTGGTAGGAAGGGAGAGGGAAAGGGGCTGGGTGGGGAAATGGAGTTGTGCCATTCAACACATCACACATTTGGAGCTGGTGAAAAGAGCAACCCCAGGGCAGCTCATGCTCCAGAGCAGAGCCCCCTCATCCCTACAACCCTCCCCATCCATGCATTCTGGGGGGCATTTCCATGGGCTTCCTGGAAGCTGTACATACAGCTCAGGCATCCCTCCAGAGCAGCAATTGGGCTGGGAAGCTGTTGTTCTCCTTGAGCAAGGCCCTCCTCTCCACCATCCACAAGGGAAGGGACTGAAGATGGTCTCTTTGTCCTGCAGCTCACAGGGCTCCATCTTCTACCCCCAGTGCACTTTCAGAGAGTTTTGTCATCTGCCCTGAGTGACACAGATGGGCTTTCTTGGAAGTGACCTGGGGCTAGATCACACCAGACGTGAGCATGGCACAAGCTAGTCCTACCATTGCATCCAGAGCATTTCCAAGAGTTCCCCTCTGTTCTTTCTGTGATTTTTGAGAGGAACAGAAAAGCCCACATTGTTCCTGTCACTACCTGAGCCAGCAGCACTGGCTGGTGAGTTAGTAAGGAAAGTATGTGATTCACTCTAGCTGCATAAGAAGGTGGACCAGGGGAGAGGGGAAAAGCAGGGAAGGGGAGCCATATCAAAGCAGAGACTTCAGAGATAGCTCAGTGAGATGCAGCCCTCCCCTCTGCAGGTTTGCAGGTGGCTGTGGGCTGAGCCCACCAGGCAGCAACCTACACTGTATTTAAAGGCATCTTCTAGCCAAGTCTCACAGGCATCATCTTGCCTCCTGGCAGGCTGAGCCAGCCCCAGCCCTTCCTGCAAATCCAGCTCCCCTGCACGGCACATGGGAGCCAAACACAGGGAATCCTGTTGCTGTGGCCTCAGGAATGGCTGCACAGCCCATTCCATCCTCCAGCTCATCTGCAGAGTGCACAAAACCCCTTGGAGCTGGGTCCACTCTGTGCCCAAATTAGCCATGGCTGCATGTTGTCCAAGCTCATCCCTGGGCATGCAGCAAGGAAGAGGAGCAGTCAGACAGAAAGCAATATTTGCCACAGTGCTCCCAGGTAGGGCATCAGGTCCTGCATCTGTTGCTAGTGTGCGTTTATGTTTGCTGCTTCCAGGAGACAGTGCCCAGCTTTTCCCATATCTTTCAAAATAGAAAGAGAAAAATAAAATGAGAGAGAGTGTAAGCTCTGACGTGAACCTAACTTTAGATCCAAGGGCTGATGACTCACTCCACTGGGGGAGAAGTGGCTGAGCTGGCTGTAGGTTTCTGTTTATATACCTCACTGAGCTAAATATGTAGACTGAGAAGTTCTTCTGTTCTGGCCCAACAGCTTCAATCTGCATTTTATCCATCTTAGTCTTAATGTTCCCTTCCCTACTAAATCTCTCTCTCTTTTTCCCCAGCATTGCCTTCTTAATCCCCTTGATGCTTGCTTTGTTGTAGGAAATTGAAGAAACACATGTCCCCACCTTCCACTCCCGTGTTTATGGTTAGACTGACAGGGGATTTCTGGGAAATGATTCAGTGTTGTGACTCTTAAGCACAGCTCTTCACACATATCTGCCAATGCTTTCCAGACCTGGCCCAGCACTCCCAACCACAGTGCTGGTAGTCACAGCCTCTGATGCCTCCTGATCTGCTGGTCCTCATAGCTGCACAGCTCACAGGAGGAGCACCAGTCCCCTCCCATTGCTCCAGCATGGAGCTCCACTTCTGACCCCACCCACGTGTCCCAGGGCTGGCAAGGCGCTGTCTTCTCCAGCCCAATGCCCTGTGGCATGATGTCACTTTGCCATCACGCCTCAGGCCCTAGCTGTCACACCATCAGGTGCTCCAGGAGGAAAGGCTGACAGCCACTGCCAGCTATTGTCCACTTCTGAGACCAGAAAACAGACTTTGTCATCAGCAAAGGGTGGCTCTGTGAGAGCTCCACAAATCTTTTCACTTGCCAGAGCATGGCTGGCACTCCCAGCACCATCCCTCACACACTTAGGGCACGATGGGGCCATGGTCACTCTCCCATTTGCCACTCATCATGTTTCAGACACAGGCTGCAAACTGTCCATCAGCTGCAAGGAGGTCACTGTGGATCTGTAACATCCTAAAGTTGGAATGTCCTCATCCGAAACAGCAAAGAAGGGGATGGTAAAAAAAGAGCTCAGAAAGAGGCAAGGGGGAAATTATAAATTAATCCCTCCAGCAGAGAAGAGAAACAAAGAGCGTGCAAGAGAAAAGGGAATCTCTGCCCCAAAGGGCAGCTCTGAACTATGGTGGCAGACAAGTTTCTAGATAAGAAACAAAGACCATTTACAAAAAGGTGGTTTTATGAAAACCAACAGTAGAGAAGAAAAGCATAATGATGGAGTGGGTATTTGACAGAGAGGACTCCAAAGGATGAAATTCAATTTAACACAACAGCTCAATCCAGGAAAGGAAGATCACCTTTGCAGTTCAAGCAGATGCTGGGAAGAGGAGCATTGTGTTCAAAAGCCCTCTTTGAATCTTCTCTAGATGTAAGTCTGTGGGACCCAATGGTGATACCTGGATCTGAGGTTCCCCAAGGCATCCTTTGGGTTTGGACCTAGACTGTGGTACATCAGTTCCTAAGGGACAGTCTCATCAGTACCCTATTTGTCATCTTGCTCCAAACCTTCTCATCCTCAGGCAAAATATTAAAGAGTGGATTTCCCAGCAAGTATCAAAGCTGAGCTATTCTTAGCTGCTTCACCCCACTGATCATCCAAAGGACAACATGGGGAGTCTGTACATTCTCCATGCAAGAAGCACCAGCATTTCATTTGGAGAGCATAGGCAATCTAACAAGTGTGTCTGCAAAATGCCTCTTGCAGAGGGACAGGCTCTGTTTAGGCTGAGGTCAACAGCATCCAAGACATCCAATACTCTCTTGGCTCAGTTGTGCTCCTTGGCTCTGTCAGGCAGCCTCTGTCTGCCCTCACACAGCCAGAGGGAGGCCAGAACAGGCAAGAGGTGTCCTCTGATCAGCAGCTACGCCAGGAAAAGGCAGCAAGGGCTAGGGAGCACCCAGGGCAGACTGCAGTCTCCTCTCAGGCATGTTCAGTGCTCCTTAAAAAAAAAAAAAAAGAAGAGAGAAAATCCATACCTCAGATAACAGACAGTCCTGCTCATCAACCATCCATCCCTTTGGCTTAACTCTTTGAGGCTCTGTGCCATGTTCTGCACAGCTGCTTTGTCTCACCTGGCTTTGGAGCCAGGGCAAACATCTGCACTCAGCTAAGTGGCAGGGAACAGCAATGGGCTGGAAACCAAGAGGACTGCTGGGGCCAGTAAGAGTAAAGGAGGAAGATTTAGAAAGGCAAAATAAAAAGAAAGGCAATCTTGTGGTGCCACCTCATGATGGGTTTGCACAATGTAGCCTGGGCCAAGAAATCCTGGGACCAAGGACAGAAGTGGAAAAGTACTGAGGTAGAAGTCTATATGGTTTAAGATCAACAAAGTGAGAGCCATTCACGTTTGCTACAGCTCAGGAAAGGCATGACCTTGACTGAGACATTGCTTTTCCTGAGAGCAACAAAAGCCCAGGGAAGGCAGTAGATAACTCCAGCACAAATGACAGAGGACACCTAAACCGCTGATGGATTCAACCTTTTTCCATCATACTGTACCCTCTGGCAGAGAAGCTATGGACTAAAGGAACAAAACAATATAGGGATGAAAAGGAAAATGTGCTTTTTATTGTAGGACTCACCACTGCAGTGGAGGGGTAGCTGCAAAGATACCTTTTGCTGAATCAAAAGCATAAACTGGCACAACAAGAAAGGCTTGAGACTCACCTGCTCTCCAACATAAGTGAAAATTTATTTCATCCAATGATCCTTATTCTGGGCTCTGGAGCAGGAAGAAACAAGATCAAATCCCCAGGACGTAAGCTTGGAGGAACCTTTCCCATTGGGGTGATTATCTCCCCAACATTCTCTCTTTCCAGCTCTATCTGAAGCATAGTGCATACTGATTTCTCCTTCATCAGAGGGAACATGCCCTTCCAGGTACTTGATGCTACCAGCAAGGAATTTTCCAGCTCTAGAGATTGCTGCTATACTTTCTCTTCTATTGTTGAAGTATAAAACAAGGCATCTCCTCCAGCATTATTCAGCTGGAGAAATGTTACATAAGCACTTAGTTCTCATCCTAGGGACAAAGAAACTGAGGTCCAGAGAAAGAAGGTGATCCATTCAAGATCACCCTGCAGAGCAGATGTAAATCCAGGACTGCCCAGCCCCAGCTCAGCACCCACAGAGTGGACCATCCTCTACCAGCAGCCAGCTGGGAGAGCCCCTGATTACCAAATGTCATCTAATGGAAACCAAATCTGGCACTTCAAGGTGTGCACTGCCATGGGAAGGGTGAGGAAGGTATTTCCTGCCAAATTTTCCATCACACAGCTGTGTTTTTCACTGGGATAGGTGGTTTAATTTTTCTGTGAAGGAAGGGTATGGGCAGAAATTCAGATCTTGGAGTAGATCAGCTAAACCAATGTGGCATACCCCGTACTTCTAACTCTCCCCAAGTCCCACAGTCCTCTTGAGTATATTTTCTAAACAAGAGAAGAAGTAGAAGAGACAGAAAGATATAAATATTGAAGGCTAAATTTGAGCTACAGCAGTGCCTGAGGGAGAAGAAAAGAAAAAAGAAACAAACAAACAAAAAAGAATCAGAGAACAGATTATCAGATGCAAGGTTAGGAAGGGACAGGGGTTATGGTTAATAATAAGCCAGTTTGCTGTTCTCCCAGGCTGGAGCCCAGTCTCTCACTACCCTCCCCCAGCTCCCCCATCGCTCCCACCCTCCCTGTCGCTCACTCTTTCTGCTCCATCACCTCGTGTCAGGCTGGGGATTTGATGCGAGGCTCCTGCCTCTCCCCACGGCTGCACACCGCCGACCCCACCCCCAGGGCCACACCCCACCCACCCCCGGGCTGGGAAGGAGGTGCTGGGAGCACCCCACAACTGGAAGGGAGAGTTCTGCACTGGCTGAGGACGGAGCAAGGAGAAGGGGCTGTGTGAGCAGCCAGGGCTGCAGAACATGCACAGAGCCACCAGGGTCAGCCACACCAGTTTGTCCTGCTGATAGAGCTGGTCCAGTGCTGGCACCCAGGCAGCGTCTGCATGGCACTGCAGTGGGCCTTATACATGCCCAAGGGCTGCTCAGGAGGCCTGGGCAAGGACAGCAGGGTTTATTTCCAGCTTGCAGCGCAAGCATACCCCTGGTCACCCTGTCCTGCCCTCTCTGATATGCAGACTTTGAGCAGGAAAGCTTTCTTCCACTCTGAATCCCACTGGGACATGAGGTCAGGCCCAGCCATGTGCAGAGCAGACGGGTGCTAGTGGGTTGGACAGGAAGGAAGGGACCTCCAGCATTTTAAACTGTGAGATGAAGAGTTCCATATGAAACAACTCCCTACAATACACCAAGAAGACACCCACAAAATACTTTGCCTGTGTGTAGACAGAAAAAATATGGGACTTCTTGTCTCCATCAGTACTCCAGAGCCACCATTTCAAAGAGGAGATGCCTTGATGTCAAGTGGGCAGCAAGGCGAGGACCCCAGACTGGCCATGAGCATTTCAGAAATGCTTAATCTCATCTGCAAATCAAGAGAGCACAACACCATCCTCCCCAGCTAAAAGGCTGGGGAGCACAGCTCCAGGGAGAAGGCTGCTCATCCCATGGCTACTGATTGCCTGTCTATCAAGCTAACTAACTGGGGCACTCCAAGCCAAATACAGAGCTCTCAGCATCCAGCCCTGAGGTGGGATAGAGCCATTGTTAGCCAGAAAACTGCTGTGCCATAGCAGGCACAGACTCTGCCTTCCACTCACTCCCTTCCAGCCTCCCTGCTGTCATCTGTTCCTGGTGACTCTCCTCATTTCCCTCCCCTGGCCACCACAGGTCTGAAAAGTAGCCAGGCAGAGAGTTCAGACACTGTGAAAGCTACCGGGGTCAGGAGCCTGTCTATGCCTGGACATGCCCTCCAGCACTCACATACCTGCCTACACTTGTTCACAAGCACCACAGCCAGAACAAGGTCAGCCTGTGCCCACACAGGGACATCTTCACATGCACAGACATCACCAGTGGCAGGGTGTCTCAGGCAAACACAGCCAGAGACAGGCAGGACTGCCTGCCCACAGGAAGCATCAGGCAGGGCTCAGGCTACCTGCATTTCCCTCCCAGCTCCTGCACAGACAGGCTGGGCACCTCTGTGTGAGTCACCTTCCCCCTCTGAGCAGAGGGCAATATCTCAATCATTTTGCTGAAGTGTGCTGGAGCCCAAGCCAAGCTGAAAGGCAGCCTGTAGGGTTATTGTGTGTCCTGAGCACACGCTCACTGTTCTGCATGTGTCACCGCTGTGAGCTGAACCTTCAGCAGCCAGGGACACAGACAGGGACAGAGGACAGGTGACATTTCAGCCATGTGCAGCAGGAGCAGAAGGGGTGAGGAGGGGCAGGCAGGTGGCTCCCAAAATACAAGTGCCAGCTAAGACTCTCACAGCCACTGGGGTGAGATCCCAAGGAAGAAAGCAGAATAAGGAAAGGGAAGCAGGGAGGAAATAATTTTCAAAGCTGGGAACTGCAGCATCAGGGAGATGAGACCAAGGCTGAGGAGAAGACTTCAGCCATGGCAGGTAGGCAGAGCTCACAGCCATAAGTACTGGAATACTGTGTTTGGGTCTGAGGCTCCCAGTATAAGAAAAACACAGACCCACCCCAGCAGGTCCAGAGGAGCGCCACAAAGATGATCCAAAGGCTGAAGCAGCCCCTCTGTGAGAAAAGGTTGAGAGAGTTGGAGTTGTCCAGTGTAGGAGCGTCGGGGGGTAGGACGGTCGGGACAGACAGAGACGAGAGATCTCTGCAGCGAGGTCATGGAACTTGGGGTTTATTGCAAAGGGCCCGGGTGCAGGGCCCTGCTGGGGACTGCCAGCCACAGCTTGGAACAGGCCCAAGAAAAGAGAGGGGTAGAGAGGATGAGAGAGACAGAGAGAGAGGATGAGAGGGTAAGAGCGTAAAAGGGTAAGAGAGTAAAAGGGGTAAGAGAGCGAAGTTGTTGTTAGAATACAATAAATCTTTTGTGTTGAATATTCTGATTCTCACTAACCAATCTAGTACAATATACAAATCCTATAGCATTTACATACAGGCTATTACAATCATTACATTACCATATTGTGTTACATTTTAAACCCTCAAAATGACTCTTTGGACCCCTTCTGCCAAGTTAGTAGGGTCTGCTCTAAACCTTAGACCTGTCTGCAAGCAGAGGGTATTGTTTCATCAAAAGGGGATTACCTTCAGTCCAGCCACACCATTTGTGGTGGTTTGACAGGAAATATGTTTTCTGGGATGCTGTGTTTAGGCCAATGGATGCTCAGATTTTAATATTGGCACCTAACGTGGCCATTGGGACATTGGATCGGCCTCTGAGCACACGGGGTTAAAGCAGGGCTCTCCCCTGGGAGGCTCTCTTGGGTTCCGGCAGTGAAGGGTTCAGAGCTCCCCTGCCCGGCTGCGGGCTGGGCGGGGCAGGGGCAGCCATGGGGCTGGGTGAGGTAGGCCAGGCCCTGGACAGAAGGGAGGGGAAGGCCCCTGCAGGATGGAAGGGTGGAGGAGGAGCACTGAGAGCCATCGGGCAGCCACCACCCCCTCCCAGGAGAGACAGAGAGAGAGCCTGTGCCTGTGCTTGGCCGGCCAAGAAGGAGAAGAGGAGGGTGCGAGAAGGTGCCCGGCAGGGCTGCCGTGGGAGTTCTGGACAGACAGAGCCTCAGATTTTTAACCCTTTTCTTGGATGATGGAAACCTTGCAAATGCTAATCCTCCTGGAGCTGAATAAGAGAGATATAGAGGAGATAAGAGGAAATGGGCCACGAGAGAAATAGAGAAGAACTCAGGTGGAAGAGATGATGGAGTAGCTTATGCTGGACTCTTTTTGTGTGGCCATGGACAGAGCCATGTTTCCTTGTGATACAGGGACTGCATTCTAGGGGGAGGCAATGCCTCAGGACCAAGAGGGTTCTGTGTGGGTACCCCTCGGCCCCAGGGGTGAAAAATATGGGGGGACAGATGTCCCAAAGTTGAGACTGTGCCTTTTTGGAGTGGGACGAAGCATCCTTAAAAGTCGACCCTAGAAGCAGCTCTGGTCCGTGTTCAATGGTGAGAGCACTGGACATGAAAGGAAGAGGTCACCATTGGCACAAGAAGGACTCCTTCTCCTCTTGATGAACTGAGGATTGAGTATTCTGAAGGATGGTGCTGGACCAAGAGTCGATGATTTGGGGGATGTATTGTATTGGGAATTTGGGGAGGAGGAGGAGGAGATTTATTTGTGAAGTTTTCATTTTCCTTGTGTGTTTCTTTTTTTTTCCCTTTTCCTTGTAGTTTAGTTAATAAATTTTTTTTCCTAAGTGGGAGCCTGCTTTGCTTATTCCTGGTCACATCTCACAGCAGAAACCAGGGAGAGAGTATTCTCTCATGGAGGCACTGGCATTGTGCCAGTGTCAAACCATGACACCATTGTTTTCTTGTTGTTCAGTAACTAAGGGATCTCAAAGCTTGCTTTCATTTCAATCTCGCTTATAGTTTCCATATTCTGAAAATCTTTTGCCAGACAACCATTTATAAGGCTTTCCTGTTTCATCTTCCCCAACAGTTCAGCTTACAGCAAAAGGCTCCAGAGAGAACTTCCATCAACCTTCCAGTACTTAAAGAGGTCCTGCAAAAAATGTGGAGGGACTCTTTACCATGGACTATAGTGATAGGACAAGGGGTAATGGCTTTAAACATAAAGAGAATAGATTTAGACTAGATAATAGGAAGAATTTTTTTTCTGTGAGGATGGCGAGGCACTGAAAGAGGTTGCTCAGAGAAGCTGTGAATGCCCCACATCTCTGTGAGTGTCCAAGGCCAGGCTCAGTGGGTCGGTCTCTCAGCAACCTGGGCTAGTGGAAGATCTCCCCTCCCAGAGAACTAGAGGATCTTTAAGGCCCTTTAAACCATTCTATAATCCTGTGATTCTGTAAGTGGGCAGAAAGAGGATGAAGGTAAAGAGAGGTGCTTGAATGAAATGAGATATCAGAGGATAATGATTTTCTGCTAGCTCATAGGACAGACAGGGGGAATAAAAAACTGTGGGGATAAAAACTGTGGAATGGTGAGATTGCAGAATCTTGCTATATCATTTTCATGTACTGCTGTGCACCCTGGATGGAGGAAACAAAACCCTGACCATGCAGATATGTTGGCTGAGGGGACCTAAAGGCTGGTTTTGAAGGCAGCCACCCAGGGAAAGCTCATCTGTTTGCTGACTGCAGGCAGTAGAGTGGGTTTCCACTGTTGAGATGGTTTTCCAAGCAGCATGGGAGCTTGCACAGAGTGAATTGAAAGGTTCTCCGCCCCTTAGATCAACACTACAGACACACATAAAATCAGTTTTCCTTTAGACACCTTTTTGGCTCATATCTAAGCCAAGACTTAGCTAGAATTAATTGCCTTAGTGAACAGCAATACACTCCAATCCAAGCCTTGTGAGGCAAATCTGATGAATGACTTTGGTTGTCTCAGAAAATGACATGCAGTCAAAGTGGTATTTTGAGGAGTGAAGGATAGCATGCCTCTCTGTAAGGACTTACAGTTCCATGAGTGATGGACAGGTTCTCTTCCATCATCTTGAGAGTGCTGGGGGAGGAGAGCACAGCACTGCTCCAAATAGCTGGGAGAATCATGCCACTGTGAGCAGAGATGCAGAAAGCATGACCTACCAGAAAGGTACTGAGCAAAAGGAAGCTGTTTAGACTACAGAAGATTGAGAAGGGCTGCAGTAACCATCCTCAGATGCATACAAGTTTGCTAAAAAAGGAGAAGAGCTCTCAATTCTTAGTGTCCACAGTGGACAGAAGCCACAATGGGCTTACATTGCAGTACAGGGCATTTAGTGGTGAGGAGGGCAATGCTCAGACTGCCTGAGGATCATCCTGCACTTGAGGGCTTTGAAACCAGGCCAGCCCAAATCTCTTGGGAATAATGCATGCATTGATCATCCTGGGATGAATATGAAGTCAATGACACCCCGAGGACACAGCCAGGCCTGTCTTCTGTGGGTGTCTAATCCCAAATGGCCTGCAGCCACCACCACGATCAAGTGTTGCTATTGTGGTGCTTTTTGTGGAGAAACAGCAGCTGTTTCTCCCCTGGCCATTTCTTCCTGAGCAATACCCATTTATTTTGTCTTCCTGAGAGTCTCACAGAGCCCAGCATGTGTTTGCAACACTTTGTGAATAATAACACTCATATATCTCCAGCAAAATAAAAAACTGGGTCAGCTAAGGCATATGCCTGTGTACATGAGGAGCAGCCAAGGCATCTGCCAATGAGCCCTACAGTGCTGCAAAACCCAACCCACCAGGCCCACAGGGGCTGCAAGGCAATGTGCCTCCACAGGGGAAAGAGGGGAGAGATCATCTATAACTGGGAACACACAACCATTTTAGTGACATTTCACAGGTGAAATCATGAATAAATCAGGACCTGAGAGAGGGTTCTAACAAATTGCTCATACTAATATCCTGGCCACTGGAAGAGAGGGAGAGAATGTGCAATTACCCCAACTCCAGAAGCTGCCTCCAGTGCCTCTGATTTGTGTGCATACATATCAGAAAGGGCAAGGTGCAATAAACCAGAGATACATACCTACCTACTGTAGTGTGCAGGAGGGCAGCTAAGGAGGAACATTCAGAAGGAAAAATGAGTCAGGAATGTTGGGGAAGAGCAGAGACAAGACAAGACACATCACACTGCAGTACAGAGACTTTTTTAACACAGAGGAATTTAGAAAGAACCCAGAGGCCTGGCTCACAAGCTGGAGCAGGCTCCACACAAGCGGTCAGAAGGTCACAGCCCCTGAACCCATATGTTCTCCACTAGCTGCAGCCCGTGCACGTAGATGCCAAAGCAACTGCACTGCATTAGAGAGAAGCTAAGCTTGGGATGCTTGTCAAGAGAACAAAATGAGGAATCTTTGCTCTGTCCCTCCCCAGTGAGCAGGACCTTCATCCACCTCATGTACACTCGTGTGCCTGTGCACAGCTGTCCATCTGAGGCAAAAATCCAGGCTGAAGTCACACTCTTTGTTAGAGACAAAGATGTTTGCTGAAGCAAGGCAGCCAAAATGGAGAGAGAATAAACCTCAGCAATGGGAGTCACAGGTAGGAGCTGCCCAGTTAGCCATTTCTCTTCCCATACTTTACAAAGCCCTGGTGAGCAGCAGTGGGCTTCCTGAAAATGCTGTGCTGTGTGATCTCAGCATGACCCCACATCCTGCACATTAAGGTATAGACTGGAGAAGATAGAGAGCTGAGTGATGTTACCCACTGCCCCTCAATCATCCCTGATCACCTCACTGAAAGTGGCTTAGGCCAGTCCCCTCCCCAAGACATGGATGGGAGACAGGAGAGGGCAATTGCCAATTTTAATGCAACCAGCAATAATCAGGGTGGCAAGGATGTACAGAGCACAAAATCAGGCAGCAGGAGCACACAGGCAGGGAGCCGGAAATAATTACCATGATACTGTAACCACAAAACACAAGGCCAAGCTATTTACCATACTAATTAGTGTTTATCCTTGTTTATGGCTGCACATGGCAGTGGGATTGGAGGCCTGATTGGAGGTATAAATGCTTAAAGGAACAAGCTCTGGATATTAGAATTAGACACCAGGTCAAACGAAAGCTTCTGCTGAGCAGAGGACAGGGAGCTAAGCCATGCATCCTCTCTTCCTGTACCGGAAAGTTGGAGCTGCTGAAAGGAAAACCCAGATGGTCCTTCCAGAGCACAGCTATGGGGAAGTGCCCAGAGACTGCTACATACTATTTATCTGCTAATGCATCTCCATGTCTTCATTTCCCTCAGGTCTTTTTTCTCCTACACTGTTTCTCTTGGATGCTGCAACCAGATTAAAGATTTCCCTGAAGTGTTCCTTAATGTTCCTCCTTCTAAACCGAGTCTGTTTCAACAAAATAAGACACAATTTTCCCTATATTACAGCAGAATTATTTTTCCAAGGCAGTTTTCCCGCATTTTCCCCCATCCAACATATTTTTCTTTTTTATTTCTGAACAGATTCAGAGTAGAAGCACAGGAGAAAGGGGGGGATCTGCTGCAGTTTGCCTGGTTGCCACTGACAAAGGTGAGCACTAGGATGAAGATTCAGGCGTTTACAGCAGGACCCCTTGCTCCAAACCCTGGCCCACCACTCCCTTCTGTGTGACCTCCCACTGGGATGTTCTGCCCAGCAGCAGCCAGTCAGCCTCTGCGCCTGTCCTCACCACTGCCTGCAACAAAGCTGCCTTGACAACAGCAAGAGGTAGCTGAAATACTTGCCTAACCATTTCTTAATTTGTTTAATACTGTAGGCTATGTCATAGGGAAATAAGTCTCTGGAGGTGCTGCTCATGCTAGGGAAAAGTCTGAGTGTTGAGGCACTGGGCACTGCTGATCTTTCCAAGCCTGGGTCTGTCACTCCATCCTACAGGGGCTGATTCACTCTTCCCTTGCACTGCTCATCGCCCACAGAGTCTCCCCCCCAGGAGGAGCCCTGCAGCTGGTCTTGTCTCTGCCCCTTGCACTTCATTCTTTAGCTCAAGGATTAAAAGAGTGCCTGCCTCTGTCCTGTGAAGCTCGCTCCCAAAATAAAATCAAAAAGCAGTGTTGGCCCCAATCTGTCCCTGAATCTTCCCTCCATGCTACATTACCAGATGCTCTCAAGAGCTTGGCATGTCCTATTTGCTTCCATCAAGGATGTGATATCTGAAAACCCCTGGGAGACAATGGCTTTCCAGTCTGGAGAATTTGCCTCCCCCTCTGCATCAGATGTGTCAGAGCAGCATTTCATTTACCTTTTCCAGTGATTTTTATCAGTCTAGTTATTAATGATGAAGTTTAACCCACTCCTGGGCAAATCCCTGGAAGTCAAACAAGTCACAGTGAGGGGGAACCGCTGTGAGGTGAACAATCTCAAAGTGAGACAGACTCCAAGCAGGCACCGACCCTTTGGTGCACGAAGAATCATCCCACCTCAGCTGATTCTGTCCCCTGCAAAGGGGGGACCCTGCCTGCCAGCAGCATGGCTGGCTGTGCCCTATGGCCATGTCACTCTCCCTAGCTCTCCCAGCATCAGCACCCTGCACTGCTGTGCTGAGAAGCCATGGCAACCATGGCCACCTCAACACAGCTTCTGAACACAGCCATGGCCAAATCATTGGTGCCTCTCTGGGAAAGGCATTTAATTTCCCAGATAAAGAATAACTCACAAAATCTATTTGAGTCTGTCTGATGATCTTCTTCTCCTTTTCTCTATCCTATTCCTCCAGGACAATGTCCTTACTTGCCCAGTGCCCAGACTTTCGCCTTCTAACCCATATTTTCCCTACCGAAGGATTCCACCACACACCCTTCACAGTCCAGACATCTGAGAAATTGCCATCATGAAAGGAAAATAAACTTCTCAAGGGGAAAAAGTGACTACATCAACACCTCACTCTCATCCTTCAAAGAGGGCTGCTGTAAGCTGCCTAAATTCCAGTGTTTCCAAACCTCCCCTCCTCCATGCTCTTGTCACTTTGACAGACACAGACAAACCTGTAATGCCACCTCCACACCACTGCCCTTCCAGCCAGTGCTCCCATAATGCCAGAAGATACCACAACTGCATCTGCATTTACATTCTGGCCGCAGGTGAGGGGAACCCAGAGCTGTCCACAGTGTTTACCCTGGCTCTTGTACAGCTGCATGAGGGAGCTGAGCAACTCCTCCATGGCCACCAGTCCGTACATAACACACCCTGACACACAGCAGCTGCTGGCCCATGGACCATGGCAGAAATTTGCACGCCCATATGTTGGCTGCTCAAGCAGTGCAGAGCCACACCTTGGCCTGTGGTGCCAGGGCCAGCTCAGCAGCTCTCCCAGAACACACACCCTCCCTGGCAGATGCTCCTGGAGATTCCTGGTGTCCAGCTGCTGCACCAGGGGCGAGTGCTCGGTGTCATTTGTCCCTAACCCTGTGTGCATCTCAGTGCAGTTGTTTCAATAGCCAACCTCTGCCTAGGAGGCAACTTAGGGAGGAGAGGGAGAGAGAAAGAGAGGAGGGAGGGGGAAAGCAAGCAAAACAAAAAGAGAGCAGTGTGAGTAGGAGCCCATAAAACAGAACAACACTGCCAGGCAGAGCAGCAGCTGAATTGGCTGTGACAGGCAGACCCTCTCTGCACCTGGGATTCAAACACAAGCTTATTTTCCTGGTTTCTTTGAGAGACAATGAGTCCTGACTACCTGTCACCGTGTACCCAGGAGATGTCACCAGCAGAAAAGGGGCCCCAGGTGCTCCTGACCCACATGGCTGACATAGTTATGAAGGCTGAGGTCACAGGTTACATTTCTCAGAGGAGAGCAGTGAGGAGCTTAGAGGGAAAAGAAAAAAAAAACAACTGAGCAACAGCAGAAACCAGAGATCTAAAACAATGCACCTGTCATGACTCCTGGAGTTCCCAGAGGATCCAGGACAGCTTTGCCTCCTGCACAGCTCCTGCTCTGCTCATCTGAGGGGCAGGGGAGCAGTTAAGCAATGTGTGCCTTCAGACAGACACACTTCATCCCCAAGTCCCAGCAGGTGCACAAGTGAAGACATTCACTGCCTTTCCTCAGCTTGCTGAGGGGCCATGAAGGAAACATTCCCAGAGAGGCAAGGTCAGGCTGTGCCAGGTCTCCTGACAAGCAAGCCACTCTCTCAGCAGTCCATCAGGACAAGGGTATCAAAACCAGCTGTTCATGTTCACCCATAAGGGACCAACAGAGCATCTCTTGAAGACCAATTTCACCCTACAGCATGGCTCCCCTTCCCAGGGCTGGCAGCTGGTGCACAACCCCAAAGTGAGGGGCCATCAGATGGCATTTTTAGCCTCCATTCTTGGGAAGGAGCAGAGCAGGTCATGCCACATCTCCTGGTGAAACATGCAGCCACTCCTGAACACTCCCAGGTGTCCACACAAAGGTTCCCCCTATGACTCAGCACCTCCCTCTGCCTCCTCCTCCTCATCAAACCACCTGCACACCCTTCACTGCTGCAACAGGCCATGCAGTTGCTACCAATTAAAAGCTGCTCTTCTCACCAGTTTTTTTTATAAGAAAAAAGTAATTGGAATTTAATTTAGTCAATGACCAAACGACAGGGTGTGAAAATGAACCAGCATTGGCTCAGGTTCTATTAAGAATGAGCTTGTGGGAGGGGATGGGGGAGCTTCCTGGGGTCCATTTTTCTTCCCTAGGCCACCCCCAGCATTACATGCAAACCCTCCAGGCTCCCTCCTTCAAGCATCCCCATACTCCAGTAAAAACTTCCCTTCCCATCCCATCCCATCCCCACAGCCTGCAAGCAGTGCCTGTTTCCTCCCTCTCCCCAGCTCTGCTGTGACTAGAGCCCTGTCAGAGCTGGCAGCCACAGGCCAATCAGCACAAACTGCTGGCTGGGAGAAAGGGAGAGAAGCAGAGGAGTCTTGGGGGCCCAAGAACAAGACAGGACTCGTGAGTCATCCCCTGCATACCCACAGCCCCCGCCGGCTACCGCCGAGCTCCAGGAAGATGCTGAATATTCGATGAAGGGGATTTTTTTAGCTCTGCTGAAAATGGCAAGGGAAACTCCACTGACAATTTTTTAAAAAAATAAAAAAGGAAAGATCACAATCTCATCGCCACAGCCAGTCTTACACCTTCCCTGAGGATATGTTAGAACAGCCAGGGGTGTGAGAGGAAAGCAGCCCATGGCGATCTGTTTCTGGCAGGCAGAGGGAAGGGAGGATGAGGGAATGGCTGCCTGAGGGTGCAGCGTTGCCATCCCCACCAGTCTGGATGTGTGCTGGCACACAAGCAGCCCAGGTTTGCAGGAGAAAGGGCAGAACTCATGCTGAGGGAAAGCATCACCATCACCTGGCTCTGCCACCTCTGCTAGAGATCTCAGCATCTCTGCCCTGGTTGCCAGTAGAAGACCTCCCTTGGGAAAGGCAAGGTTCAATACAATACTTTGCAATGCCAACCCATACAGCAAGGACAAGGGCCACAGGCTGTTTTCACACAGTGTCACATGAATCACTACAGAAGTGTGGGGTGACAAGGGACCACATGGGGTCAGTTTGCTCTTCCTCAAATCAGTGAGGCAAAACCCACCTCTTGCTAATGTTAGCAAAGTAGGCACTTACTCCTTATCTTGGAAAGCTCCTTCACATCAGCTGACACAGAGGCAAATCCTCCCAGTCAGTATAACCTCAGCCCAGTGAGGGTGTTGCACCTTGGTGTGCCTGTCAGAAGGAGATGTGGCACAAATGCTCCATTCTAAAGCACAGTGCTTGGCTGGGGAGGTGGAGAGGAGGGTGGGAGTCAGGGATTGCAGGCAGAGATGTCGAGCAGAAGTTCTGGGCTGAAGCCCCTCAGCTCATCATCAGAAGAAACAAAGTGCCACGGGAAGTACTCAGAGCAGCTAAGGGAGGGGAGGATACTTCTGTGTGTGAAGGAGCAGGATGCAGAGATTTACAGAAATTATAGAAATTTTCTCCCATTTTCCTCTGCCCTGTCATTTTCTCTTCTCCACTTTTTCTTCTGGTCTCTGTCTCACCTTCTGTCTTTTCCTCTGTAATCACTTGTTGGCAAATCTTCTCCAAAATACAGTTATTTTGAATGTGTGTTCCTCTACACACCTTACAATATTTTCTCTCCCATTCTCAGTTATCCTCCTTACTGGTGAAGCTGATCAGTGTAATGATGATAATATTGAACATGGTGAAATGGTTTCTTTCACACCAAAGCCAATTATTCAATGCTCTGCTTTCAGGTACCAGCCACTTTCATACCTTTCCTTGTCACTTCAGATGCAGAAACTCAAATATCAGCTTTTTTTATTCCCCTCTACCATCTTCTCCACTCGGAAGGGAAGGACATTCTCTATCATATATTTTTTATCTGCTCCTTGAGAAAGCCTGAGATGTAAAATGGACTATTTTAGTCCTATCCCTCATTCCCAGTCAGATGCCACTCTTGGGAAAGCCAATCTCCTCAAGTTAAGGGCTTGCCTAGCGTGGCAGTAGCAAGTGATATATTCCTTGTCCTTCTGACATGCAGACCTTGGCCCAGACCCCATCCCCATCGCTTTTGTGCTCGCTGCACAGACATAACTGCCCCAGTGCAGAAGCTGATGGTCCACAGTAGGGTCATGCTTTTTGCAGTAAAAGAAGCAGGCAGATTATTTCTGCTTGTGATTCATCCTGGAAGAGAGAACAGTGTGGGCTCCCATTTCACTGTGCGTCACAGAGCCTGCCCCCAGTGGGAGCCCACAGAATGACTGGTGACAAAAGGCATCTCAGGAGCCCTCCAGTCCAAATCCCTGCTCAAAGCAGGGCTAAGTTCAAGGCCACAGCAGGTAGCTCAGAACCTTGTTTGCTTGAGTTTTGAGTATCTCAAAGGAGGCAGACTCTAAAACACCTCTGGGTCACCATCTCACATTGGATCCACCCTCATGTTTATGGTTTTCCTTCATACAGAGCTGAAATTTTGCAAGCTGCAACTTGTCTTTGCTGCCTATTGCCCTTGACACACACCCCTGGGAAGAGTCCAGCTCCATTTTCTCTACACACATCCCCCATCGCCTCATCAGTCAGATCCCCCTTAAAGTGCTTTCCTTCAGGCTAAACAAAGCCAGCACTCTCAGCATCTCCTTACATGTTAAGTGCTACAACTCCTTAGCCATCTTCATGGCCCTCCACTGAAGCCACTCCAGTTTGCCACTCTTTCTCAGAGTGGAGAGGCAGTACCTGAGTCTGCCTCTCCTTGCTTGGGATCTCCCTAGGTTGAACTAAACCCTGCTCTGAATATTTCCTCCTTATTTTACTGTTAAATGGATGATAACCAGCCTCAGGCTGTCCAAGTCCATTATGTTCAATAGAAACTGCAGTTTGGATCACCAGGTTCATAAGACTGTATCTAGATTTTACTATCAGCAAATCAGATTCCCAGTGCACAGGAAAAAATTCCCCTGACAAAACCAGGATGAGGTATCAGATGATTTTGTAAACCTCTTATCAGGGATGGGGAGCCAGAAAACAGACCTAGTCTTGTCTTTCCTGCCCAGCTGTCACTGCAGTTTGGGAATTAACTCACCATGCTTTATTTATCATCAAAATTTTCAGTCAACAGCCAAAAGAGAAAGGCACATTTTTCCTCTGTAAAATGTACTCAGCCTTGACTCAGTCTCTCTCAGCATTCACTTCCACCCAGCATCCTTAAACCCCTTCACTTGATTCTTAAACAGGAGGGAGACAAGATTCAGGAGTTCCATCTGTGCTTGGTAAAGGGAGGAGGAAGCCACAGATTCACACCATCTTGACATAAAAACAAACAGAGAAAGGAACAGGGCCCCAAGACAGCGGCGTGGCGAAGACTCTACTCCTCCTGCACCAAGGATGACTGACTTGGGGAACTCACTGCTGAAGGACACTGTCAGTGCAGGCAGCTTGAGTGGGCACTTAACTGGAGGTGAGTGGGTTAGAGGCAGAGATGGAATTGAAACCATCCAGTAACTGTGGCAGCATCTAAGGGCTTCCAGGTGGGCATTTGTTAAATCATCAGGGCTCTCTTTTTCCTTCCTTCCTGCGAGATACCTCAAAGGAAGCATCACATGGGGGAGTCAAATGGGAAGGATTCTCTTCCTTCTGACAGACCTGTGCAACAGCTCTTCCACTTTGGTGGAAGTTACCTGGTGGCCCACACACATTTGCCCTGTTAGAACAACTCTTGTGAAGAACTTCAGTGATGCCCCAAATTATCTAGGGGGAAAGTGCCACCATTCCTGGGGAAGGGCACTGTATTTCAATTACATGGAGATATTTGAGAGTGATTTTGAGTGAGATGCACAGTCCCACCTATTCCAATTCCCCTCCCTCAAGCTCCTGTTGCCATGGCAATGGTACTGACAATTTCAACGCATAAACCCAAATTTGCATTTTAATGGAACATAATTAGAATGCTGAGATAAACGATTCTTCCTTGATAAAAGGTAACATAAACACCACATCTCACAAATATGCTCTACCAAAAATTATTGCACATACACACACGCACAGAGCCTGTACATCACTGGGCTGTGGGAGCTGCTTTCAGTTCCTGCATGCCTAGCTGGGAAATTTTAAATCCACCACAAAACCCAACAGTTCCCAGAACAAAATGTTAGAGTTACCAGATGTTTGCTGCAAAATGACTGTCACCTCCTGGCTGCTGTCCTGCTGTCCTCCCAGGTCCAGTCAGGGTGAGCCCACATCTGCTGTCCCAACACTGGACCATGAGATACTCTCTGTATGCTGACAGCTCCCAGGGGCTCCACAGGGATATCACCCCAGGGATGATGAAAAACCTCTCCCTCTGCAACTGTCCTAAGATTTATTTTCCCTTTGTTTTTAGCTAAATTTGTAATGAGATGTGCTCTCACTTGGTTTTCTGCAATATACCCAACAGTGTATTTTCCAGGAAAGGAGCATATTGGTAGCACTTATCCCACACTGTCAGCCAAGAGGCCAAATAGCTACAAGAGGTCAGAAGGAGATTTTAAAAAAGAAATGTTGCCAAGACCTCTTTCTTCTCCCTTTCAGCAAAAGGCAGGGAAAGGGAATGGAGGAGGGGGAGAAGCTATTCTGCACCAAATATGAAATCATAAAATTAATTTCTCCTGCCCTTGAAACAAACTAAATTCCAAGCAGGCAGCTGGCAGGAATGAATACAAACAGAAGAAAGAAAAAATTAATAAAAATAAAAAAGGAAAGAACAGGAAAAAAAAGCAAACAACTGAATCAGAAAAACTGCAAACTGCCTGGAAACTTCATTTGGCTTTTCAATTGGGAAATGAAATGATGTGTACTTGGGTAGGGACAATCCACCTGGGAGAGTCCTAAAGTAGCAGCAGGCCAGACCAGTTTCTCCTGACCCAGCTGAGTCCTGCTGGGCCATCCCGCCTTCAGGGGACTTCAGGCAGCTCTGTGAACAAGGGAATGGCACAGGAGTCACCTCTGCCACGAGGCAGAGTCCATCTGCCTCATCTCACCTGCCTGGGCTGTGAAAGCAAAGCCACACATCCTGCTGAGCAGCACTGACAGTGCACCACTGACACTGAGTTGCTATCTGCCAATGCATCACATAAATGACACAGAAGTTGCTCTTCAGAGCTCTGTGGCCTGGATCTGTCCATTTCTTCCTGCAGAGAGCTTTCCAAGGAGTCTGCTTCAAGTCCTGTACCTTCTATGAGCACTGGCTAACTAGCCATGTCCCCTCTATTAGATCTGTATGATTAGGGCCCAGAGGGTTCAAGCAGCTCACTGCTCCTCCTCCATCATCCCACACAGTATTCAGCCTGGTGGAATCCTCATTCCTCCTCCTAGAAAGTCTTTTAGTCCTACTCCTCTAGGCTGCACAAAAAAGAGCATGCCTGCCTCTTACCACTCCCACAACCCCAGCTAGCAACTCCATTTAATCTTTCTGCCCTCCTTCATTCACCAGAGTCAAATATTAATTGGGCTGCACTGTGATAAAGTGACTGTTAATGTGCCTTGGCACGGGAACAAGTGGAGCTGGATTCAGCCTCCAGTGCAGCATGCAGCTAAAAGAGCAGGGCAAGGTGAGCCCAGTGGAGAAGCCTCTGGGGCTCCCCACTAATCTGGCCAGCCACAAAGGCTGCACGTGCTGGTGGTTTGGATCCAGTAGCTTTCCCATCCTCTGTAGCACTGACAGCTGTGTAAATGCACACAAACACAGTCACTTAGAGCCACCCAAACTGCACACAGTGATCTGGCTGTACAACACCAGCATGGCACACTGTACCTGCCATGGCACTGTCTTCCTTTGTGCAAGTACACCCAGGGAGACACTCATGTGGATGCTGACATGTATATGGGGTGTGCTCTCTTCCCAAAATAAATCATGGTGTTCCCAGTGAGACAGGGAGAGGCTGTACAGCTACACACAACCAGACCAAAACACTTCCCCAGAGCTGATGGCTTTCCACATAACCCTTGTTCAAACTGCAGTTGATTAACTTAAAAATAAAACAAACTAACTCTCCTAAATACCATCTGTGCCACTGATACAGTGGTTCATGGGACATTTATTAGCTCACTACACTCCCTTAGGACACAGTTCACAGGTTCTGCTCAGTAGGGACTTCTCAAAGGCTGCAGACATGATCCTAGGGTCCAGTTTACAAAGTTTAAGGAACAAAAAGCAGAGTAATGAATACAAGAAAGGAAAGAGATGGTCTTTTGATTTAGAGGAATTCAAGTGCTGTGAGTCAAGATCAAGAGATAAAAGGCCCACCTTGCACTTGTGCCCCACACCTTCAGCAACAGAGGCTCGTGGCTCCAGCCACTCAGCTTCCTCAGCAAAAGGAAAGAGCAGCCCCTGGCGAGCCTCCCTCCACCACTCACCCCCACCATCTCTGGGGGCTCCCACAGCAGCTCTGCCAGAGAGATCTGCATGTGGCCCCCATGGCCACTCAGAGTACAAAGCTGTGCTGGGGCCAGGGCTACACAGGGGTGCTGGCAGATGGGACAGTAAACAGCAATCCAGGGCTGAGCACTAATTAGCAAGAGACTTGCAGCCCAGCCGGTATGGTGACCCACAGGAGATGAGCACGACTCAGACCAAAGTCACCCTCATGACTGTCACACAGGCTGTGTGCTCCATGGCAGTGGTATGGATTTGCACCCCAAAGCCCCTGTGTAACTTGCTGGTTCTGTTCCCAAAACTTGTCAGGGATGGGTAAAACCTACAGCAACTCCACGTTTGTCCTGAAAAATCTCTTCCGTGCCCTCCCCCTGCTTCTGGCAGGGCCTTCCTGAAACTCATCACTCATCACCCGTCTCTCTCCTGGCTGCAGTGCTCATGGCAGGCGAAACTCAGCCTCACAGTGACATCTAGTGAGGAAAGCCCTGGTGGCACCATGCACCCGTGCAAGCAACGGCAGCAGCCTCGTCTCCTTCTGGCTTTTGTTCCCCAGACTTCAGGGGACAGAGGCAGAGCAGGAGATGCGGCCCTGGCAAAGGCAGCCTGGCCCGCGGGGGTCTCATGTCACAGCCTATGGGTGTCTGCACCCAGCAGCTCCAGGGCTGCCCCTGCACCCCAAGAGAGTGGGAGTGCCCCAAGTACCTGCTTTAGTGCTTGTGCTTAAAGCCTTAGTGCTTTCTACCCTGTGCAGAGAGGAGGCATGGCTAAAAAACAGAGAAGGGAGGAGAGGAGAGACCCAAACATATCATTTAGAGAGACTCAACTTCTCGGAGTCAAGAATAAATAGTAAAAAGGTTGAACTGTCACCCTCCCACAGCCTCAGAAACTGCAGATCCTGTTTGGAGAAGCAAAAGCAGTAAAAAGAGACAGCAATCAAGGAAGCAGGGAATAAGACAGGGAAAGACAAAATACAGCTATTACAGAGAAAAAGAGCAAAGGAAGGGAAGGGGGAAAATGGAGAGAGAAAAAAATTACAAAAGCAGAGTGCAGAGAGAGAGGCCTGGCGCTTCACTGATGAATGCAGCCTGCCAGCCTCTGGACAGAATATCTTCCCTTGATCTGAGAAGCCTCACAAGTTAGTCTATACAGTTCTGAGAAATTCTGAAAAAAAATCCCAGAAATTAGGAAACCACAGTGTGTGCTGTGGCTATAAACATCCAGCCCTTTAAATCTGAAGGGAGTGGGGAGCAGCAGGGGAGATGTTTCACCTTTAGCAGGTGAAGCAGGGACACGCATGACATAGCTGCAGCCATGGGAAGATCAGGCTGTGCCAGCAGAAGACAGAGCAGGCAGGAGCTCCAGCAGCAGCAGGCAGTGCTGCCCCAGCTCCCCTGGCTCTGCTCTGCACCAGAGCACAGACATCCTCTAACAAGGCCTGCCTAAGGCAGCAAAACCTGTGATGGCCCCAGCCCACCTCCTGTCTGTCTCCAAACCTTTAATAATTTATGACAAGCATAGCTAGCTAAACTTTGCTGCATTCTGAGCCAGCTCTGGGGCTTGTAAACATTTTAAGGAGTGGAGAGGCTGGGAACAAAACACAGAGCCTTCCACCTCATTGTCACTGCTTTGAAAGCAGCCATGTTCAGCAGCCATGCCCAATTTCACATCTACACAGAATGAGGACACATAAGCTTTCAGCTCTAATGCAACGTCTTCTCTGTGTATTTCCAAGGTCTTTACATGAAAAATCATTAATTCCACTGTAATCACAATGAAATACATCCTTCCTGGAAGAAACAAGATGTTATTTCATCAAAGTCCACAATATTTCCAGAACAGAGAACCACTACTGCCTTTTTACAAATCCTCTAGTTAAAGAATGTTATACACTGAAACTTGCCCCAAAATCTTCCTTTCAGTTTCTGTCTATTTTCTCTGTATTCAGTGGGGAACTTTCTTGGGATGAAATTCTCAGATTCTGGCATGGAAGACCTATATTTCTGACTAAAAAACAAAAGAAAGTCACAAAGCAGGAAATAAAGTAAGGAAGGAATGAAGAGTAAATGAAAAGCCAAAAGTTAAACAAAAGAAGCAGGTGTCAACCAGGGAGGTCAGTCTGCAATTTAAAAAGGGAAGATCAATTCTAGAAGCACAAAAAGGAAAAAAAACAAAAAAAGATAGGCTGAAGTCCAGAGGCAAGAAAGCAAAAAAACTCAAGTCAGCAGGTAACAGTCCAGTGGCTTAAAGCTGATTTAAAAGGAAAGCAAAAGTCCTGGTATGCCTCAGCACATGTCACAGCTGAGAAAGACACAATACAGACAGTATCACCATACAATTTCAGAAAGCTTCAACCCATTTGTCCATACAGAGTGACACCATACCACATCAGAAGGCTTCAGGCACCTGCCCCTACAGAGTAACAGCAGCTCACTCCACACAAGGCTGCGTCTGCATGCTTGCTTCTTTTTTTTTTTTTTTTTAAGCCCAACCTTTTATACCCCTCATGTCCATGCCCTGCACCTGTGTGCCCTCTGCTGCCTTTGGTGGTTGGTCAGTGCCCCTGGGCACTCCATGGCTCATTGCTGTCAATGCTGCTCACCTGCTGCTCACAGCTGTGCCCCTTGGGGATGAGGCTTGGCCACAGCCCCACTCCAATTACCACAAACTGTACCTACACTTGTAAACTTGGAGGCTCAGATGCTGATGGAAGTCTTATCAAACTCACACTAACTGTAAGTTCCAAATAACAAGGGAAGACACCCTGCAAAGACTTCTATGAAACAGCTCTAAACTTCTGATCCAGCAGTGCCAGTGACACAAAACCACAAAAATTAACAAGTCAGATCTCCAATAAGCTAGAGAGGGGCCTAAATCTCTCAAGTTTTCAGTAGTTCCCAATTTGTACATGTGGCAGTAAGTGTTGTCCACAATTCACTCACCTTCCTACAATGCTTTTCATTCAGCCTGAAAATCTACAAAGAAAATGTGTACTCTGTCCAAGCCCTGCCTTTGCCCCTTCCTGTGTCTGCCATCTGTTACACCTGTTCTCCAGAATTTAGCAGTTCCACAGCTCCTGTATATTTTGTTCACTCAGGCCCATCCCTGCTCCTAAGGATCTTTACATCTTCTCGTAGCTTCTTAGGGAAAGAGGAAAGCAACTACAGCAGGATAGGTTTAGGTCTTTCAAACTGAGGGTAACGGGGCAGTGAGGTCTGCCCTTTTCCCCCAGAGCCAATGCTGCAGGAATGAAGAAGGTGAGGAGGGTAGGAGGAAGACCCAGAAACCATGTCTGTGGCCCACAGAAGGAGCAGGGCAAAGTCAATGACTCTGAGCCCTAGGATCCTTCTGCTCCTTCATCCTTTTGACATTTAAAGACAGCAGTGGGAAACAGAGAGAAATCATTCCCCTCCAGCTGCAGAACTGTTTTGCCTGCTCCACTCTAGGAGGTGTGCAAGACCAGCAGATGCTCTTCTGAAGAGAGTTTTCCCTTCAGGGAAAAATAGAAAGTACGAGGGCACTGGACTTTCAGGCATTTTTGTGAGTCTGAATTCTAAAACCCATTTTTCTGACCACAAAAACCTTGTGACACCAACTCTGTATTTTATGTAAATTATTACTAGCAAAGTGCTTTCTTCTGGTATTCTAAGTCCTGAAGAAGGGCTTGTTTGTTTTGGGGTTTTTTTTCCCAAACACAACATTTTATGTACTTAAAAATATTTCTCTATCTACAAAGTGAGCTCTTTGAGCTACTGATGCTTATTCTCTTTCCATTTGGAGCAAAAGAAAACAACAGGTAGAGGACAAGGACGTCAAGAGTTGCTTAATCTTTGTGCTTCCTTATCTCTTCTATATAGGATGTCTCTTTCAGGGGCAGAGTTCATTTTTTGCTACAGCATCTTGTACAGTGGGAAGCTGATTTAATCTTAACCTGCTCCAGCATTATCCACAGACCTGTGCAAGGCAGAGCCAGATTCTTGGTGAACTGGAACAGGTCACTGAAAAGTGAATGGAAGGGGTAGATACCTGCACTGGATTAAAAAAAAAAAAAAAAAATTAAAAAAAAAATTTAAAAAAAAAAAAAAAAACGAATAAAAGACTTTCTGTCAGTCTAAAATAACTAGATATTATCCATGCAAGTGTATGAATCAAAGCATTGCCCAGCCCTTGTTCAAATTCAGTAGGCTGGAAAGTTAAATTGCTTTTCAAAGGCATGTCACACTGTTAAAGGACAAAGGTTCCTGTGCACTTGAGGTACAGTGATCCGTGGCTTTTTGTAGGAATGGTGACCACAGCACAAACTGCTTCAGGTTGGCAAGCACAGCTAAATATTAATGACAGCAGCATTGGGTATTGCTGTTCAAGAGAAAATACAGAATATGGGAAGTGGTAAAACTGGACAGCTGCTTAAAGCAAAGCACATTCCACAATCCACATATGAAGAAACATGCTGAGGTGACAATCTGCTATAAATCAGCTTGAAAATCAGTCTGATTAATTTGGAAGAGACAATACAGATATGTGTGTCAGTGTAGACTGTACCAAGTGTTCAGACATCAGGATCCCATTTCCCAAAATCATAAATTTTTAAAAAGCCCTAAACTAAATAAATGCTTGTGGTTGTTACATTTTATTTCTAATGCTGCCCTTAGCTTCTGTCTTCTCACATCCTTCACAACATTCCTTCAGACTGAGACTCCTACATAACCCCCCGAATCCAGAAACTGGAACATGAAGTAAGAGCAAACAGACAGCTATTATGAACTGCTACAGACAGCAGTATGATTAGACATAAATATCAGGTACATCTTTGTTAGCAAGTAACGCAGAATAATAAGCTGGAACAAGCTAAATCAGATGTCTTCCAAAGCCCAGAATAATAGGGAAATAATAGTTGTTCCAAGATGAACCAGGAACTTAACCGCATATTCAAGCAGGAAAAATTACCATTTTTCAATGCCATAAGAAAGCAAGCAGAAAGTGAACTGATAATATTCACATATGGAAGTTACTTCAAACTCCAACTGATCTGTAGGCTGGGTTATTTAATACTTGAAAAGCCAGCTACCCACTGAGGCATGAGAATTAAAGAAAGCTATAAAACATGAACATTAGTGTCAGGAAGCTTTCGAAGACATCTTAAATCTCAGAAAGAAAGACATGCTCAATCTGAAATGCAGCACCTGTGGCTTTTGCCATCTAAACTCAGATTATTCAGGCTCTAAGATAGTGATTTATTTGGATGTTATACATTTAAATGAAGAACATTTGGCATTCATTCTGTCCCCAAAGTGCTTCAAAGAGCTAACTGAACTGATTTTTGAGGGATTGCAAAGCAATAAAATTTTAATTTTATTCATCTTGGATGAAATTTTAATTTGAATAGAGGCCCTAAAACAGTATAATGAAATACTGATTTTTTTTTTTGTACTGACATAGACAAAGTCTCATAACATTAAGTTTTTAATAGTACATACTAGTCTGGAAAAAGCTATTTGTAGGGTCTGCTCAGTTGCTTTCAACAGTGACTGAGAAAAAGAAAGGCTTAGTTAAATGTATATATCATGATGACACAAGGAGCATATCACCACTGAGAGGTTGATAAAGCCATGGAAGCTCCTGTAAAGAGAAATATAGCATTTCATATGCTGTGTTCAGCACAAAGCAGATTTATCAGAAACAGGCAGTTGACTTAATCAAAGGTCAGCAGAGGATATTTTACAGTTTACTACATGGAGAAGACATTATGTGATCCAAATGCCTACATTCTGCAGCTGTAGTAGAAGTAGCATATATTACACAGGCAAAACCCAGTTCATATTAAGAGATGATTATACATTCCTAATATAAGTCAAGAAATTCATCCTGTTTTGCAGTGCAGGAAACAGATATGAGCATAATTCTCTATGAAGGACAACGAGCAAAGGAAGACTCTGCACCTCTGTCTGCATGAGCATGGCAGATGTTGGTTGTACCAGAGCCACCCAGCAGGAGCAGGACAAATGCTGAAATCACCATGTCTGGTAAGACCAAGCACAGCTGCCTCCAGAACACAGTCAGAAGAAACAGCAACAATCATGCCCTGAGAAAGGTGCCAGATCCTGTTAGAAGGAGATGAAGAAATGTAATGTATTAATAATAGGTACGTGATTTCACCAAGTGTTAAAAACCCCACAGCTTCTGTTAGACCATGATCTTTGGCAACAGATCCAAGCCTGGGGAATATGTCAAACCACAAAGTGTGTATCCATTTAACCTGTTGGTGAACTAACCAGTTTCAAGAGCCTGATCAGACTCTGAGGCAGGAGACTGTGAATGCAGTTAAAGAAAGTGCCTTGCCTTCCCTCCTCAGCAAAGTGACCCCTGTGTGCTCATTAAATTTTATTCTGCAGGTAATTGCTGACTAAAATCACAGCAAGTCTGCACCCAGCCTTGCTGGTCAAGGAGGAGTTGCCTGCCTTATGGGTCCTTGCTACTGAAGATATTTAATGAGAAGGGAGTCAGATTTTCTGACACTCCTACATAACTGAGAATGTTATTAATTGGCACAAAAGAAATGGAAATGAGATGGTAATGGTTTATTTTTGAGGTAGAAAAGGGGTATGTGTTCCATGAACAGGATAATACATCAGTGCAGCTTCTATCACACTAATTTGTTAAACATGTTTTGCAGTGTTGGCAAAAAATATGTTTTTCCATCAGATGCCTGCATAAGGCATTTGTGAGGTTGCACCATTCTGACACAAAGCATGTATAACAAAGTATTAGGTGTTCCTAATAAATTATACAAACATGGTGTTTAATCAGTAGAATAAGCTGTCTTGAATATATTGTGTGGTATGAAACCATGAACAGCTTACACAGAACATGTAAATTGTATTTTAGAGGCTAAAAGAGAGTGTTTGACTGATAAAGTATTTTGAAAATACCTTCCCCATGCATTGGCAGCTATCATTTATCTCACTCTGACCAAGATGAAGATAATGTGCATATACAAGCAGTAACAACTTTTCTGCTGACTATAATATTCTTTATTGCTTTCTTCAATTTCAGCAATAGGCAATTAACTCATGGCTTGTTCAGCTTGTTCACAAAGCTACAATAACCTCTTTGTAACTTTGTGAGCTTTCACACAACTGGAAGGACAAATCTGGCAGGGAATAAGAGCTGAACAGGTTCAATTTTTCACCAGCTACTAACAGAAGACAAGAAAATGAAGAAGTGTTCTGTGTTACATATCCAGTGACTCTTCCTCCAAATCAATTTTTAAAAGTATAGGTCATTGAAGGGAAACTAGGAGTGAGAAGTGACATGCTGAACAAGCAGTAAATGGTTAATGTTCCCCAGCTCTGAAGCCAGGAATAGGCACCACATAAGTCCTGTCCAGAAAAATGAATTAGCAGCACTAGCGGAAGCTGACACAGGATGCTGATATCCATCCAGGGAGGGATTCAGAAGACAAGGAACAATAAAGACAGGCATTGAGGTGACATCTGCAGGGGCTGGAGAACAATTTCCATAGAATGACTGTCTTTTAATACACAGAGGTTTAACTGTTATTGGTTCCTGTTACAGATCATTACTATGAGAAACAATGAGAGCCATTTGTATTCCCTTCTCCCTGCAGGACATGTCTGAGGGAGAATAAACTGCTTTCCTCCTCCAGTGTCAGCTTGTTACTGGCAGCACTGGCTATAATTGAATAAGCTTTATTCAAATGATAGCTAAATTTAGCAGATATTAGCATGAAGTCTCTAGAGGGGTGAAAACTGGAGAAGAAAGCTTTAAACAAATACACTAAAGTAACCCTGAATAATATATGCAATTTATGGCAGAGTCAACCTCTCAGCCTGATGAGTCTAGCACAGTTAAATCTGGATTTTGGGGCCTTGTTGAGACAAAACATGACAGCATCCCCTTTCCTCCTGGCCTGTGATGACCCCTGAGATGGCAGGACCCCTTGTGTTGTCCACAAAATCAGATTCATTACAAGGTGTGCAACCAGCCAATAATTACACGCTTAGGAGAGACTTGATTATTTATTTCAGAGTTGTGTGAGCCCAGGTGCTCAGCAACATTTCCCAAACCAAGCACACCCACCAGACTTTCCACACTATCATTTATATGCAGAACTTCAGGGTATGTAACTTTCCAATTACAGCTCCTGTGTTGTGATGAGTTAGCAGGAGTAATTACATAACCCCAGTTAATTTCTGTGCAGGCTCAGGGGAAGGACCTTCACCTGGCCAGGGGTCGGTTTGACCTTTTGGCATGATTTTTAGTACCATAGGAGCACACATTGACCTTGAGTATTTTGCCAAGTTAGCAATATACATAGACATACATCAACATCTGGATTTACTACATCCTTAAAAGTTGTTAGTTCCAGGATATCCTTGAGTATGGGATACTAACTGCTATCTGATCTACTGATACAGAACATCCTGACTTACTACATCCTTAAAGTTTGTTAGTTCCTGGATGTCCTTGACTAAGGGATGCTGCCTGCTGCCTGTTACACCAATTAAGTCTTTTTTCTTGCTGATTAGCATTGAAAGTATTCAAAGATCTTGCATCAACAAACTTCCTGACTTAAGATGATCTGGATATTCACATAACTTAGCCCCAGTCCTTGCCAAGTCAGGGTCACCTAGAGCAGATGACACAGGAACACATCCAGATGACTTTGAATGTCTCCAGAGACAGAATCTCCACAGCCTCCCCATGCAGCCGGTTCCAGCGCTCTACCACCCTAACCACGGAGAAGTTCTGCCTCGTTTTGAGGTGAAAATTCCTATGTTTTAGCTTGTGAAAAACACCAATTACTTGGTTTTTAAAAGTTTAATAGTAATAAAATGGTTATTAAAATAGTAATACAATTAGAGTAATAATAATTTGGACAAATTGAATTAGGACAATATGAGACAATAAAGACAAAGAGTTACAGATGTCTGGGTACCTTTTTCTGGGCAGCACGAAACCGAAAAAGGACACCCGTTAACAAAGGATTAACCCTTAAAAACAATAGCCTGTTGCATATTCATACACTTCATACATGATGCATAAATTCCATTCAAACACAGGATTCTATCAGGTCTGTGTCAACTTCGTCCTCTTAGTCCTAACAGCGCCTTCGAGGTGGGAAGAAGTTCGTTTCTTCTGATAAGAGGGCAATAAATTCTTTTTCTCTGAAAGATTTAGGTGTCCTGTGGCTGCTATCTGGCGCGAGTGCCTCATTCCTTTCTTAAAAAAATATCCCACTTACATAGTTCCTATTTTAACTACAAAATTACCTTTTAACTACAAGACTACATTTATCATATTATTAAAATGTTAATACAGCACTACTAATCAATACATCAAATTACATATGGTGAATATCTGCGTAGAGCCATGTAATATGCACTTTCCACAAGCCGACGCCCCGCAGTGTCCCGCGGCCGGACGGCCCCGGCCGGCTCCCGCCCGTCCCCTCGCCGCCGGCGCTGTCCCGCCCAGCCGGCGCTGCCGCCCCTCAGGGCGGGGTGCGCGTGCCCGCCCTCCGGGCCGCGCGGGGCGCTGCGGGCCGGCCGGGAGCGCGCGCGCGGCCATGTCGGCATCGCTGCTGCGCCGCGGCCTGGAGCTGCTGGAGCCGCCGGGTGAGCCCGCGGGCCGGGGCTGGCCGGGAGGGCGGGCGGAGGGGGCTCCCCGGTACGGCTGCAGTGACTCCGTCCTTCTTCCCGTTGCAGGCCGGGCGAAGGCGCCGCCGGGACTCCAGCGAGGCCGGGCCGGCCCCAGGGCGGCGGGCGCGGCGAGGCGGAGGAAGAGGGCCCCGGAGCCCAGCAGGAACAAGGCCACGGTCAAGGGCAGAGTCGTGAAGTCGGCGATAGGTGAGTACCGACCCCTCCTCAGCCCTCGCACCGGGGACCTTTGTGGTGTCCCGTAACCACGCTGCCGGTTGCTGTATCTATCCCATCCCGTCCAATTCTCCTGCATGCCCTCTTGGTGTCGCCCTTTTTTGTGTCCTCACTTTAAACCCAGCCTGGTTTGTGGGCGCACCCCTATCCCTGAGCTGTAGCGGTGTCTTTCTCCTCTTTCTCCCGGGACTTTGCTGATCCTCCTCTGTCTCTCCTTGTGAGCTGCCTGGATGAGCAGCTGATGCGTTTTGTCACTTTCTACTTTGCCCCAGAGGAGTACCATAAGAAGAAGCCTGTGAATCACTTGAGAGAAAACCTGCAGTACATGTTAAAGGGACGACTTGTTGCAGACAAAGCTGTCACAGAACAAGTAAGACTGTTATTTTTTGGGGGATGGGGGGGGGGGGGGGGGGGTCTGTTTCCACTGAGGAACACAGGTGAATGGGAATCATCCCCGGATCTTCCAGATTTATACCTTACACAAGAGAGTCAGGTTAAGTTTCTGTCTACAGATGGCCTTGAGGAATTTCTGTGTGCACTGGCAAAATAACTTAGCAAGATTTAAACTGATGTTGAAATGTTGCCCCCTATGATGTTCTCTGATACTAGTGAAAATCATAGAATGGTTTGGGTAGGAAGGGACCTTAAAAGATCATCCAGTTCATCATTCACCCTGCCACAGGCAGGAATGCCACCTGCTACATCAGGTTCCTCAAAATATCCTGACAATTGTTGGCTTTTCTTAATTACCTAAAATAGTTCATAGTTTCAGCTGGCAGAGGTGCCCTGTTTAGACCTTCTCATTACTGTTGATCAAAGTGGCCTTCTCCGTAGCTGGAGGCTGATTAACGAGGAAGCAGATGTGCTGCTGGTTCATCTAATAGGAATTACTCAGCTTCCTAAATGGTGTTTCTCATAACTTGAGAATTTCTTGAATGGTCCTCCCCAAAAGGTAGTCTCATGCCAGGATTTGAAGAGAATAATAGATGACAGTGCTAGAATCTTGGGCTGTTTTTAGGAGCTATAGGCTTTTAACTTACATAAACAAGAAAGTGGTTTAGGCCACTGTTTCTCAGGCTGGAGATTGTTACAGGAGGTGACAGTGTATTAGAAAATGCTGAGGGAATTCCACCAACTTGTTGGTTTTTTGGTTTGTGTCCTGGAGAGAGGGGATAAAAAAGAAGGTAATAGTTTCAGAAAGTTCTGAAGTCCATGTTCTTATCTCTGTGACAATTACTAGAAAATAGTTTTCATATTTGACTCCAAATAACTTGTTGGTATCTGCTGTTGTCCCAGTGACCTGCTTTGGTTAACATCAGTGGTTTGCCTCTCACTTTTCTTTGGAGGCACTCTGAAAAATAGCAGGGTTCTTGTAGAACAGCAGGGGTGCTGCAGGTGAGTTTGAAAATCCCTGTTTTGTGGTTTGGTGTGGATAACAATGACTGTTGTTTTTTCCATTTCTGAATTGTCTGAAGGTTCTTGCTCAGAACAGAGGCAGGAAGTCCAAAGATCAGCCTCCAGAGAAGACAGAAAAGAAGAAGCCCGAAGGCACTGTGTTTACTGAGGAAGATTTCCGTAAATTTGAGAGGGAATACTTTGGGATCCCATAAACATCGTGACAGGGATTCTTGCAGTCTTTCTGCAGCTTCTCCAGTCTGGCTCTCAGGCCTGGGCATTTCCTTGGCATGTTTGAGATGGCACAGACTTGCAGAGCATCTCTGCCTGGATGCAGAGCTTGTTGCTGGCCAGCTAAGGCCACAGAGGTGCTCTTGACTCTAAGGTGTGTTCTCCTTGTAATTATCTTCCTGCAGCCACCACGTCTTGCATTCTTGATATAGAAGGGTGGACCAAGCCAAATAAAAATCTTTTTCCCCTTCCTCAGGTTATAAGGCTCCTGCTACCTGTGTTATTTGGCAGGGAGTGTTGAAAGTACTGTATCTGAATGGAGAAATGTTTTCAACCAGCATTAAGAAAGGAAGGATGCTTTGAAAGACTGTTAGACTTGAGTAACCCTGCAGTTTGGGTTCTGATTACAGCCCCTGTCAGGTCTGTCAGTCATTGCAAAAACTTTTTATATGCTGTTTGATTAAATAATTGTTGCAGACACTGTCTCTCTTTGCCTTTGTAGTTGTGATTATTATGACAGGTGATGAAGATGAGCCATGTCATTGCTCTCTTTTGTGAACCAGGCATTCCTCTCTTTAGGATGACTCAGTTGTGTGAATGGCCTCTCCAATTCATGTTAACACATGTATTAAATCATCTCTCTGACATGCTTAGGTCGTCAAAGAGTGCAGTTGGAATGGAGATGACTCCTCCATTTTGGCTGCTCACAATCTTCCCTTTCTCCAAGGAGGAGCTCTCACATGGAGTAAGCATCCTTTCAATGTTTATAGCTGAGTGTCCCACCAAGATGTAACCATGCCATCAGGGCACCACTGCTGAGTGTTGCCAGGTCCTGTAGCCAGGAGAGCTTGTGACCCAGATGTTAGTCTTGGCATCAGATTAAAATCTGAGCATGACCTGTGGTGCTGGGTTGAAGGGAAGTTGTTTTCTCTCAGACTCCCACTAAGTTCCCAGCTGTAACAAACAGAAGGCCCTGCAGGTGGGAGTGTTGTTCCAGAAACGTCCTCACTAAACCACTCTAAATGTGCTTCTTGGGTGGCTCTGCCTTATCCTGCCCCTTACCTAAAAAGATGGAAAATGTGTTCCCTATTTTTCCTTTCGAGAAAAAAAAAAAAAAAGCAGGTAAGGAGAAGGACTAATGCCAAGCTTTGGTTAAGCTCTGGAGCCGATTACAAGGGGCCTGTCTGACCTGAGCAGCAGCTGCTTGATGCCAGCACAGGCAGGAATTCACTTATCCTTTCCTTGCCCTCTGATTATAGTTCCTGGTGCTGTCATTTTAACTCTGTGCCTCCTCTGTTGAGGTCTTTTCCTGTTGTGTGCGTAGCAGGAAAGGTCACTTGAATATATGAGTTCCAGACAGAGGAAATAAATAGTGAATGTACTGAAGTGTGTGTACTGGAAATTGGGTAATAGCACGTGGGAGGGGATTTCTTGTAATAGGATCAGATTCAACAATCTGCAGCCAGAAGTGGTAAGTATAGAACAGATCAAAGAACAGTTCCTTTTTTTTAGTTTGTTCTTACTTCCAAAAATTAAAAAATGTGGGGAAAAAAGCTTCTTAAAAGAATGGAAACACTATTGTTTGAAAAAATAGTTGAGCAAAATATGTATTCAGCACGTATTCCCTAATATGCAAAATATGTATTCAGCATGTATTCCCTAAAACTTCTGCACTATGTGCATGCTGCAGTGCATGTGAGCTGGCCTAACACAAGCAGCTCTGTGTGGAGCTGTCATGAGGATAATTTACTATGTGAAAAAGCTGGCTGTGCCACAATTTGACTGAAGGAGGTAGATTTCTGGGCTGTTATTTTGTTTTAAGCTTTCATCTTCAGTATTTGGCATTTCCTATGACCCTACAGAAGTCCTTCATGTCTTTTCCTGCTCCTCCTCTACCCATTCCTCCTACACATCCTTGTTTCTGTGGTTGTTAAGTTCCTGGGCCCTTCTCCTGCAGGCTGAGGGAAGCAAAGCCATCTTTCCTTGCTCCAGAAAAGGGCAGGAAGGTAATGTGGTTCACTCTCTTTGTGCAAAACCCAGCCTGTTTGTTTGCAAATGTAAGCAACAGGAAAGCTCTTCTTTCAAAGCTAATGAAGAACTTTAAAGTGGGGCCCAGAGCAGTTTTCCATGGGGATAATAACACTCAGATCAGTGGAGTTTCAAAATTGGGTGGCAGCTCTTATTACCGGCTGGAAAGACTATTAAGGCCAACACAAGTAATCAACATACTTCTTGAGGCATTATGTTGTCAAGGAGAGTAAAGCTACCTGACAGACTGAATTTTGCCATTTGAAACTAAACTTGATTGTAGAGTCAACAGTATCTTTAAATAAATTAAATTTTATTTTGTGGGATGAAGAAAAAGAAGCAGAAGTGGATGGTGGCTGTTGAAGATTGCAATGCAAGTTGTTCTCCATTACCATCTGTATGGCAGATTATCTTTTGTAAAGTGGGCAGTTTGCTTTATCTCTCTCTTTGAGTGACCACATTCACGCCTCCCTCGGGGGTTGGAATGGGATGATCTCTGAGGTCCTTTCCAACCCAAACCATTCGATGATTCTGTAATCTTTGCTCTTTTCAGCCACATTTCTCTGCCCGATGGAAGAGACAAGAAGGGGTTAGGGAAGCAGCAGCTGCCGTCGCTGCTTTTCCCAGCTGGCCTCCAACCTGTTTCCCAGGCTGGAAGCTGAGGGCTGCAGGCCACAGCAACCTTTGGATCTGCCGGACAGCATTTCTGTCCCGCGCATCTGCGAGCAGCGGCGCAGGGAACGTGTCCCACTGCTGCCGGGCCAACGCCGCGTGCTCGCTGAGCTCATCAGGCTGCTGGCTCCCTTCCCAGCTCTGCGACACCAGCTGAGCATCCTGCAGCAGCAAATAGAGGCAGCTGAGCTAGCGAATGCTGAGGGTGCCATCTTACAGGGCATCTCCACCCACACGCAGTAGGGAGTCAGAATGGGCAGCAGTAGCAGCAGCTTTAACATGAATGCAAATAAAAGCTCTGGAGTGTTATTAGTGTGGTAGAACCTTTCCAGGGAAACTGTTTAGAATAGTTCCCAGATGCTCAGCCTTGAGCTAGCTTAGTGTGAATAAGATTCATCAAGCCTCTTAATGGCCTATTGCTCCCTTGTTATGTGAATGGAAAGCAAAAAAAGGAAATTTGTTCCAGTGGGTACAAACTAATGTAAGCCCACACAGCCTCTGCTGTATCAGCATGTCTCCACTTCCTTGCCACAGAAAGCAACAGCAGCTACTACCAGCGCTGTGTGTGTGTCAGAGAGGGGGGGGACTGCAAATGTAAACCAAGAAAACATGTTTGTTCAGGACACCAGCTTCTTGCCTTTGAAATGACATAGCAGTAACAAACCCGTCTGCCAATGAACTTGCTCAGGTAAATGAGATTTAAAACACTGAAAAAGCTACAGGGGAAAATCAAGGGGTAGGGGCAGAGTCCTAAAAACTTTAGCCAATCTTATCCTCTGGCATTTTTTTCTATGACTGCCTTACATTTCAGTCCTGTTCATGATCAACACAGCATGAGCACCTACAGCATTTACAGGCTCCTGAACTTTTCAGGAAGGGGATTGGTTAATGTAAAAAAGGGTACACAGCAGCAGGGCCCTGAATAACTCAGAAAAGTTGCAATGAAAGGAAGTTCCTCATTTTGAGACATAATTCAAGTCAAAATGAGGAGTGGGAAAGAAGGCAGACTGCCTACTGTCTGCTTACAGCTCAAAATGTGCAACTCCAGCCAAGGCAGGGTGAAGGGTTGGTTGGAGAGGGATTAAAGGTTTGCATGTCTATCTGTAGTTATTTTAAATAGGATTAACAGAGCCAGTCACTAACCGGTGGGGGTGGGGGACACAAAAAGCTTGAAGGTTGCTCTGCAGCTGTTTAGAGGGTTACACACACCTTTTTCTGAAGAAACAAGCTGTTGGCAGGACTAAGCAGTAACATAGCCAAGCTGGCCTGTCCTGAGCTGCAGTGTTTGCATGACAGCAAGATCATTTATCTCCTTTAATGGGAGGTAAAGACCAGGGCTCTTTCTCCACCTGCCTGCATACTGCAATGGAGATGCAGAGGAGTTTCAGGACTAGGAGATTCTCTCCCCTATATAAATTAAGCTGACGCATCTGCTGTGCCTGGAACTCGCTCCAGCCATTCCTTAAAAGGGTGTGTGCCTGCAAAAGAGAGGAAGAGAGCAGCTGAAGGAGAAGTGAGAGGTGGCTGGCCATCACTTGGAGAGCATGCACCTCTGTAATAGGGAAACTGGAGCTTGTGGGTGCAGCCAGCTTCCTTCATTCTGACTTCATTCACTTCTGACACTGCATGAGTGCACTGAAAATAATGCAAAGACTGCATGCCTGGGATACCTGAGCAGCCAAAATAGTATTGCTTAGGTCAGGGGACTGAATTCCTCTGTTAATTCACAGGGCCTGAAGCATTTCAATGAGAAAGTCAGCAAAGGTGAGCACTTCTGGCCCAGCAAGGGATGCTCACAGTAAGACCCCAAGATGGCCTTTGCACTGGAAATGAAGTGTAACAAGAGTTTATGTGCAGCACTGCATGGGAAGGCTGTGAATACAGCAGGACAGAGGAAGGTAGGATATCCCCAGAAGCTACTTGGACCATACTGAGAAAAAATTAGTATGCGCAAGATGGAAATTATGTCTATAGGAAGGACAAGAGAGATCCTGTTTGGTTGTGGTTTTTTTTTCTTTTTTTCTTTTTTCTTTTTTTTTCTTTTTTTTTTTTTTTCTGAAGGCCAAAGTCTATGGGAAGATAAAGAAAACTGGTATTCTGGCCAAAAATGTATAGATTTCCCATCCCCCAAAAAATGCTATGTATTGACTATCACTGTGTGAAACTGCATTGGAATAAGCCACATTTTCTTTCTATAGTCCAGCTTGGGAGCACTGGAGGAGCATTAATCTCCCAAAGGACAGCCTGTCCTTGCAGCTATTTCTGGGCTTTCTGCCAGGGCAAAAGCTATTTGAAAGATTTTATCATCATTCTTTCTTCATTCCCCAACACTGCAGCTGTGGATTTATTTTTGTAAGCTTGCTGCAAAGGTGCATCTGATTCTCCACACACACATGTGAAGAAGTTATCTGCAGTGATGGTTTCCCCTTTTCCTTTTGAAAGAGAAGGGCATGCACCTGGGTCTCTCTAAAGGCAGGGTGAAGAGGAAGGTAGTTATAAATATTATGATAACAGCAGAAACAAGCTTATGAGAAGGGGCTTTGTGAGCAGTGAACTGTACAAGGATGGTTGGTTATGTGGGGGAATATTGGACTCCTGTTTACCATGAAGCACAGAACTGGCTGAGGGATTGGAGCCTGAGGGTCACACCCTGTTTGTGTGAAGTCTATCTCACTGCCCTTAATTCAGAGGAAAAATAACTGAGACAGAAATCCCATCAGGTGTGCCAACTTCAGATTCAAACAGCTTTTATATAAGGCAGATTGGGGGAATTCTGCTGTTTCCAAGGATGTAGAAGAACTAGGCTTCTCCAGGGGTAGGTAAAGCCTGCATTTCATGCACTACAATCTAGTTCTGGACATGGTATCATGCTTTATCCAAGCTGCAAGGAATCAGTTGAAGAACATTTGTTCTGTGAGGCTGTGAGAAAAAGGAGAGAGCTCCTGCAGTTTGCAAAATATAAAATCAGTTACTAGGCAGGAGGCCATCAGACATTTTACCCTTGTGGGCTGGAGCTTGTGACGGTGTCCTGGGTGTTCCTTGGCTCCTGCTGCAGGCTGGACAAGCTGCTGGGCTGCAGAGCCAAGTGGTGTGATGCTTGCTGTGCCTAACTGAAGCCTGGAGGAAAAGTCTAGATTAAAAATGCAGAGGAAGAGTCAGCCCTGATCTCCAGCCCCTGTAAAATCTTAACTAAGTTACTAAGTATGGAAACACAGCGTCATTTCAAGCAGGCGTTGCAGGAGATTGCCATATGGGCTGCCTCTGCAAAACCACAAGCTCGGAGCCTCAGCAAGCACTGACGGTGCTGACTGCTCTTTAAGGGCAGGTTCCTGATTCTCTTGCAAGGAGTTCTGTAAAGCACTCACATGGCTGCAGAGAGCAAAGCAGCATGGATGCATCATGCATTCCTCCTCACCTGTTCCAGCTCTGATCTGCCTTCCCTGGAGTGAGTGTCATTTGGTAAATTGGACCTGCCTATCCTCTGCAGGGCTGTAGAAACCAGAATCATGAACTTACTGGCCAGCTCATCCACTTGCAGAGCATGAATGCAGAGAAAAATTGGTTTTAGCCACAAGTGGCTCACCGACAGTCCTGCCAGGGCTGCCAGGGCATTTACCCCCTCCCCACCCCACAGACAGGGGTGGGGAGGGGATAAATGTGCTGCTAATTTTTCAGGCTTCAGGAGAACTGGGTAAGGGTAGCAGAACACAGGAGATGCTCCCTCAGCCCTGGCTGCCGCCAGGTATAAGCAGAAGTTGCTATGGCTCTAAGGGAAGAGGAGGTGGTTGCCCTGTGGTGGGAAAGGGGGAATCAGTATGAGGAGGAGAGGACGGTTTTCCCTACACAGGGAAGCCACCGGCTGATAGACTCACAGCCACTTTTCTGTGGCTCAACTGAGACCAAGCACAATGACACCTCAGGTGCAAATTTGACCAAAACCTTGGGGCTTTTCTGCCTCTAATGATCCCCATCCCCAACCTGGCTGATGCAGCTGAATTGAACGACACCTATTACATTGGTCTACCTCCTAAACCACAACAGAGTTCCTTGTCCCTGCTTGCAGTCTCCAGTTTGCAGTGCACCCCATTCATACAGTACCTGGTCACCAGTGCCCTTACCCAGGAGGTTTGAGACTACTCAAACATGATTCCAAGGGGAGGGTCTTAGTTATCCACCCCCTCCACAGTGTGACACAAGCCCTAACTCCTGATGGGGACCCTTCTTTTAAATAGCACCCAGGCACAGCTGTAAGCACAGACAGGTGCCTCTGAGGGCCTGGCCATTCAGCCCTCCATGGCAGCAACCAGCTCCTGCTGCCAGCAGCACCATCCCTGGGCTGGAGCAGCCTTGGCACACCAGGCCCCCAGCACACAGCTGTTATCCCACCTCACCCTAAGGGCTTGGGCAAGGAGCAGGGATGAAGGACTGCAGCCAGAGACCATGACCCTCAGCAGGCTGCAACTGGAGAAACCATTCCCCAAGGTTCCCTTAAGGACCTCTCCCCTCTCCACTCCAGCCCATGGAGAAACCACTCTCCAAGGTTTCCCTAAGGACCTTGTCCCTCCCCACTCCAGCACAGACTGGAGCGCTGAAGTCACTGCACTGCATGCGTGCCAGCCAGGCTCAGATGTCCAGCACCTGAGCCCAGCAGCTGAGGAAGCCACACTAGTGGTGTGTCCATATGCCAAAGGGATTAAGCAGTGTTAAATGGGTGTACCAGTGGCCAAAAAAATAAATTGAGCATACATGAGGTAGTTTTAAAATGGCACATCCCAAATCCCTAACACCCAACACCCCCACACAAACATAGGTGCCCCAGCACATCAGTATCCTCCCTGCACAGCTGAGGCAGGATCAGAGCTGAACTAGTTCTATGGACCAACTCAGCTACAGCCTTGGCCGTATAAAGGCAGAATTATCTTTAAAAATTTGACTCATCAGTGGGTGGCTGAAGCACTTTCACACTGATACAGGAACATGACCCATCAGTAATCCCCATCCACTTGGCCCAGCTCACACCAGTTTGACAGGGCCAGGCAACAGCTCCTGCTCGGGTTTCGGCACTAGGGAGACTCACAGGATAGTTAACACTGGTGCTTGCTCTGAACTTTGTCTCCTAGCAAGCTTTATTAAACCAGTGTTCGCAACTTTATTTTGTCCCTGGACTCTTTTCCTCCCTTCAGAGAAATACCCACGTCCGAAAATAAGCACCTCCCACCACATGGTATTACTGACTTTATGCCTTCCATGACTCTCCACTCTGACTTGTTTCAATGGGCTTACAAATTTGCTGAAAACCCCGAGGCACCTCAGTGTTACTTTAGAATACATGTAAATTGTTGAGGGGCCAGGTCAACTGCGACACTTTCCACACACTCCAGTTCCATGCACTCTGTGCACTTGCACTGCATCCACACCCAGAACAAGCAGCACCAAGTGACACACTGCACTCGCCAGACACACAATAGCTTGTTGTGCTTGTACTTACACCGAGGTGTGGTTCAAGTCATGCTGGTTTTACAGGTACCACTCATCACACACCATCATTGCACATTTACTACAAAATTATTTATTAGACAGCAATACACAGCTTTAGCAGGAAGCTTATATACATGCACACAACACTGCTGACTACCCTACTCAGGGACTCTAGCTCTTTTGCCCTTGGCCTTGCGGACCTCTTCTATCAGATCTTTTAAGTACTGAATTTCCTTACTAAGGGAATCTGCTTTCTCCTTCAGGGCCTGGTTCTTCTGCTCCAACTCTCTGCACTCCCCAGACAGTGCCTCCTGTTCCGCCCTCTTTTTCTGCCGGTAACGCGTGGCAGCAGTTTTATTCTGCTCCATCTTTTTTAGTTTCTTATCGATTTTCTTTTCTCCTTTCACCTTAGCTGACACTACCTTCTCTGCAGGATGATCGTATGGTTTGGACTGCACAGAGCCACAAGGGGCATCTGCAGGGAACTGGTTGCCATTGGGGGATCCAAGTGAATTGGTGGGGCTGTGTTGGGGGGTTCCCAGGTAGGAGTCTGGGCTCATGCATATTCCACTATCATCTGAGTGGTTCTCATCCTCTTTCTCAGACTTGGTGATCACCACCACCACAGTGGGGTACTCCCTCTTTCTTTCTCCTTCCAGAACATCCACTTCACTTCCTAGTTCTAAACTAAATGAGTGGTCTGAAGTGGAAGTCAGAGACCCTGGGGAGAGGGGAAAAGACCAAAGGGAAGCCAATGGAGCCATTGGATCTGCTCCAACGGGGGATTCAGGGAGATGGGTGATTACGTTATTCATCAGTGGAAGTTCTTTGTTGTGAAATTCCTGGATGGTAGCATTAAATAGATCACACGTGTCTTCCAACGTGGCCATCAGCTCGTCTGGTGAGACGGTGGCTTCCAGATGTTCCATACCTAACAGGGCATCAAAATCAAATTCCTTCAGATCCATCTTCTCCACCATCCACTCCATGCCAGAGAAGGCATCCTCTGCACAATACAGAAAGTAGATTACCACTTCAGTAAGCCATCTCACAGTGCAACTCAAGCTTATGAAAACAATCTATCAGTTTATCAACTCGGCATCTTTGCTCTCTCATGTATTATAGCACAAAGAGTAAACCATCAGGAAAAAAATACTCTTTCATTAAGCTCCTCAAACTGCAGGATACAACATAACCAGCTCTTGTGACATTCCAACCCTCCTATTTAAATACCAGAAGAATTCAGGGACATTCACAACATACAACCATGCTTTCTTATTATTACCTCTGTCAAGGAACAGAAAGAGCTGGTGTGTTATTTTAAGGCCAGCACAAGAGGCACTTTACCATAACCAGCAAATGTTTGTAGGGTAAGCAGCATAGCATACACTCTTTCCAAGCCCAGGTAACACACCTCAGATCGCCTTCAGATTTAAGAAAACCTAGCAATTTAATTTCAACTGGAATGTTGTGTTACTATGTAATTGTTGCCCTTTACGAAAAGAAGTAATACCTTACCCTGACTGCTATCTATGGTGTTGCCTAAACTGTCCACAGCAAGCCAATTGGAGGAGACTGCCTTAGCCTTGTCGCTGGAGAACCCATGCGAACCGAGGGGCTCGGCCACCTCCAGGTAGTCATCTAGGAGTCCCAGACTTTCCTCAGCCACCGAACACGGCTGGCTGAAGGGGGATATTGAATCCCCCAACAGCATCTCGTTGTTCAAGAAGCTCATTTTCGTCAGCTTTTAATGCTTTGACGTCGAAGGATGTAGACAAGTAGAAGGTTTTTTCGTCGACTACAGCAATGCTGCTGTGCGATGCCGTGAAAAACCTGCGAACAGAACTTGCACCCATCAGTATTTGGTTCGACCAACATAGTAGCCTTTTCTACCGGGGGCGCCTCAGGGAGCACGGCGGAACTTCACAGATTATCTCAATTCTTTATTTCTGTGCTGCTGCGCGTCCCCCGCCTCCCTCGGGGCCGGCCCCGCCCACCCGTCGCCATTTCGCGGTGCCACCGCCATTTTGTGTCCTGCCACGTTTCCACCGCGGCTCCAGCACCGCACAGGGCTGTGCGCCCCATGGCCAGGACAGGCTTAACGCTACATTACTACAACACTTAACATTACTATTGGAGCCAGATGAGTAACAAGCCCGTTCATCTATCTGCGATTCCAGCACGTGGTCCATAAGACTCAAAACCCTACAACCTCTAATGCCCCATTTTCCCTTACATACAGCAGCACTTTCCCTCGCGAGAGCCAAGAAATCCCCCCTGGGAGAGTCCCTTATTCCCATGAAAATCTCAGAAAATAAATATTACAGAATAAAATGCCAGATTTTTTCGAAAGCAAGGTTTTTCGAACGATAGGAAACGTAGACGCTCGTAAATTCTTTCGAAATGGCATTTCCTGTTATTTCTGACACTCGCCGCACCCGGAGGTACTGAGCTCTACAAAGAGCTCCCCACCTCGCACCCATTTTGGCGTAACTAGGTAATTAATGTATTACATTAGTATACCTAGATATTTCCCCCCGCTCCCCGTGAGATACCAACTAACACCACACGCGCATTAAACGCACCCCAAGAGGGTAAGAGGGCGCCTATCACCACACAAGAGAGGGAGCAGCCGTCCCTCACACACGATACTCACGCCATGGTTGCAGATGCCGGGGGTGTGCTGAGGCCGCCGCCGCTGCTGCTGCCCCTGGTGCACTGGCCGATGCCGCCGCTGGCCCTGCCGCCTTAAAGAGCCATGGCGGCGAGGGGAGGGAGGGCTGCTCTTATCCGCGCCGCGCGGGAGGTGCTGCGCACACTGACAGAGCCGCGCACACAACCTCCTCTCTCGGCGACAGGAAACAATGAGGTGGCAGCGGCGCTGCTCCGCTTTTATATATGGGACGCTTTGCCAGAAAAGCTGCAGCGCTGAGGTATCCTTCCGCCAGGCGTCACCTGCCTGTCACCAGCAGCTCGGGGCCTGTGGCCTGTCTTTGTGGGCTTCTCTCCTGCCGTTCTGCTACGAGTTAAACACAGGAGCCGCCGACAAAACGCCACAGCTCCACGACGGAACAGTCAAGAAGGGACTATATCATGTATACATGCGCGTCGGACACCCCTACTTTGGGCGCGGCTGTGACACGTGACCAGAGCGACTGAGGACGCGCCCCCCCTCCCCCGCGGGGAGCGTTGGGGGGGGGGGAATTTTACCCGCCAACAAAGAGCCGGAGCTCGCGCGGAAAACGTCACGCAGCTCACCACGTGGGAAGGGCGGCGCTCATTGGCTACGGGAGAGTAGTTTACGTGCCCCGTGGGCTGTTATTGGCCAGGGCTCGGAGGAGACCAATGCGGAGGGGAAGCGGGGCAGAAGGAACTGCGGGTGGGAAAATGGCGGCTGGACGGGGTGGGGGAAATAAAGATGATGCTGGGAGCGGGTCGAGAACGAGCGGCCGGGCAGGAAAATGGCGCCCGCTGACGGCAGCCCTGCGTTTCCCCTGACATGCCCCTCTGGAAGCAGAGTGTGCTCCCCACTTCGATTTCCAACGGCTCCTTTTGTTGGCCACACAAAGCCCCGCTGAGGTCAGGCGGGAGCTGGCGGCTGCGGCCCCGGCTGAGGCGCTGGCATGGCGCCCCCGAGGCGGCGGCAGCCCGCCGTGGCGTCCTGCTCCCTTAGATAACGCGCTGCCTTCCCTCCCTGCCTGCCCCACACATGGAGTGCGTAGATTACGGGCTCTCCGGGGCTGTTTGTTTTTGTGCGTACAGGAGGGCGTCTGCCCGCAGCCTCACAGCGGCCATGGCGCCGCACCGACCCGAGAGGCTTCTGAGGAGCTTGGCTGCAGAGCCGCGCTGCCCGGCAGCCGACAGTATCAGTCAAACTAGTGCCTTCAACCCATGCAAGGGCTGAAAATTAAGTTGGTTATTCCACAGTTGAGGAATAAAAATGTCGTCTCCTGCCGTGCAATTTCATGCGGATGTAGTTGCTTCTCTCTTCTCTGTGCAGACATCACTCGACTGGTGTGAGCATTAATTGATCACCTGTAGAGCCTCGCATCTACAAAGGGCAGTGTCACCTTGGGTAGCTTTCAAAGTGCAGTTTTGCATTTTATCTGATACAAATCAGCCTGCTTCCAGGAAAGAAAGTTAGGACTCTTTCCCCACCCAGTTCCTGCTTAAACAGTTCTACCATCTGGCCTGGTCCCCACTGAGACAGCTCACAGCAAGAAACTCACAGGGGTCAACAGGTTTCCACTGGCTTCAGTTCCTTCATCATCCTTTCAGTCGGGTCACACAGGCACTGGACAGCTCCGGTGAGCTGGGAGTTTCAATACCTGTGTCATTCCTCATTGTGTCAGAGTTACCCAGATTCAAAAGGTTGATTTTCCACTTTGCCAGCACCATCAGCTCTAAGAGCTGCAGTGGGACTTTGTTCAAACATCCTCATCCTGCAGCTCAGCTTGCTCTCAGCTACTTCTGCAAAAGGCTCCACTATTTTCCATTTAAGGCTTCAGTAGTATTGGGGTAAAGCCATAGCCTTCACCTTGTTTGCTCAGGTCTAACTGCCTGGAATGTCTTAAAAAACTGGTTGATGATTTGCAAGGACAGAGCATGACCTAATTTTTACTTTTAGCAGTCTGGTCTTAGCACTGTCACTACAAAGCAGAGTATGTCACTGTATGACATCTGTAATGTGAGCACTGGCTGCTGAATTAAAAGGGCAATTTTCCCTATATGTTGGTTTGTTGCTGTTTTATTTTGGTTGGTTGGTTTTGATTAATTCTCTCTTTCTTTGCAAGCACAGAATTTGAAATGACTCATTAAAATAGAGGAGGCAGAGAAAAATGTCCTCCAGTGCCAACAAACACCACTGTAGCAGTAGAGCAGTCTGAGATAACTGTTCTGATAAACACTATGAAGGAGGCAGATCTTGCCTCCAAGGAGAATTGAGAGGATGCAGCAGCTTTTAAAGAAGCCGAGTGGGTGATTGGCTGTGTGGATGGGTGGACAGCACTTCCATGTCCTCACTGGCTAAGGGAGAGCTCTCACATCCACTGCCCTGCCTGCCTTCCCTTCCTTTAAGTGAAAAGGCCGATTGTATGACCATAATAGCAGCTAAACAAACAGAAATGCACCCAATATTTATACACGCAATCCTTCATCCTGAAAAGATAATTATAGATTTCTCTGGAAGGACTCTGGGAATGTGTGCGCAAGAATCACGTAAGCAAAAATGAAGTAGGCAATGAGGAACTTAACCCAGATCTGCCTGTTTCCCAGCTGCCTGCTTTCCCTTTTGTGTGTGAACTGAGGTGGAAATTCGTCTGTATTATGAGTTCCAGACAGATTTTCTGTAACAATCTCCAATCCAAAATGTGAAATCAAGTAACAAGAAGCCAGCCATTTAGAGAAAAGCATAATTTCCCCTGTTTGCTGCAGAACTGCAGAATAACTGTTGTTAAATCATTTAATGACCTACAACCCCAATTCCAACATAAATTATCTTTCTTCTTTTGCAGATATTATGTCAGACATATCTCCACTGTGTCTAGATTTTTTAACCAAGGTAGAAGACACTTTTTTTTAAAGCACAAATAACAATTTTTGGGAATTTTTGTACAAAAGAAATTACCAGTATTTCTAAGCACAGAACTACTAGCTACTCTTTACTAACTCAAAAGTATCTAAAAAATAATTTCTTTCCAATATTACATAATATATTTGTTGCTCAGAGACTGAGCAACTCTGAAGAAAATTTAATTTCCAGCACAAAAAGGTGTCTTCTGAGGGAGCAGCAATTTGTGTGCATGGTGAGTTAAGTCCTGCTGTCATGTTAACAGCTTTATCACCATGGATCTTATTTTCCTGCCCTGGGAACCTCAGCAAAGGGAACTCCTGGGATAAGCAAGATCCATCCTGATACAGAAACGAGGGGCCAGCTGCAGGAGAGAGGAGCTGCTCTTCCAGAGCTCGCTGCAGGAGAGGCCAAGGGCCTGGCTGGGAAGCAATGAAGTGCCCTGATAAATTCAGCACTGCAGAGAGCCACCTCCAGCCAAACAGCATCAGGAGGTGGAAAACTAATACTCCTCATTCACCCTCCTCCTTCCTTAGGATTGAAGGTCAATATATGGGCTTTAATAACCTCTCTGGTTTTTGCTTGTTGTTCTTGTTTTTTTTCTTGATAAAGTAAACATTTTAAAGAAAAGATTTTCTTCTTCCACCAGCAAGAATACGGGAGACAAACATGCTGAATGCTGTTAGTAAGCACACCAAAGACAGAGAGGACGTAAATGTTTCCATAGTAACATCCCTCACACAGTCTAGACAGGCTGAAGGGACGCTCTCAGGGACTGTCAGTGGCAGGGAAGTGCTGGGCCTCTCTAGCAGGGGAGCAGGGGTGCTGGGAGGAGTGGGAATGGCTGGGGCCGGGGGGGGGGGGAAACCAGCAAAAGTAACAGTGACACAGATGTCTGCTCTCCTCTGGAGAAAGCTGCAGCCAGGGGGAAGGTGGGCTGACACTGCCCTGGGAGAGTGCATGATGGCCATGGTGGCCCTGGGCAGGCAGCTTTGGGCCCCGCTGAGCCTCAGCGCCCCGGAGAAGGAGCAGATGGGCTTTCTGCTGGCCCTGGGCTCTGCTGGGCTGCCTGGGGAGGAGGGGGCACTGCCTGCTTTGCAGAAGGGTTAATGTCAGGCAAGCCCCAAGGGGATTCTAATGAGGGATAACTTGAGTCCTTTGAACCTTCCATCAGGAGGGACAGGAAGCCTTACCCTCTACTTCAATGAACAAAGCATTTCCAGAGACTAGCAGGAATTTTTCCTGGAGACAGAGTGCTGAGGAAAACACAAGGGAGGAATGAGGCAAAGCAGAGAGACATTTTGAGCAATTTTGAGGGAGAATTATCTACAACCTCTATGGCACAGACTAATTCACAGTGCTTGCTTGCTTCTTTCCTCAAATGGTACAAACAGGTATCTGAAAGATATTTTCTGCCAGATTCTCATTGTAAGCTCTTTAGGGATTGCTTTATAGATGTTCCATTTTAAAACTAGATCAAAAAGCAAATATATATGATTAAAGATCAGGCTGGGAGGTATTAACATCCATCTTTTATTACATACAAAATAAGTTATCCATATGCTCTGCCTTGTTTGTTTTGGACTAGTACACCAAATGGAATCTCTAATAAATCATTCACTGCTTACCCACTCCCTCACTGTCTTCTGTTTCCATCCTGCTATGTAAATATCCCTGACATTAGAAATGAGACTAATAAAAAAGAGGATTAAATCTGCAATTTACATCTGCAACTTATAGTTCAATTATTTCACACAGTTATGGAAACAACCCTGGTTGTCCACCTACATTTTTCTTACTGAACAAACTTGGGCATGCCAAACACATGCTGATAGCTCACAAAATAATGTGTCTCCAGAGGCATAGTTACTCAGAATCAGCCAGGCTGTGGCCAGCTGCCACAAGTAAAAACATTGTGCAAATCTGGTAAGAGGGAGGTGAGTTGTAACTTGCCCAAGCATGAGTTTCCTAAGCAAAGCTACAACTGGCTGAAAATTATGTTTAACAAAAAATATGTGTGAAGGAGGGAGAGGAGGGGGTTCTGACTTTTGTTCAGACCATTAGGGGATATTTTTAGTTGTCTCATTGTCCAGCCTTATTTTATTATGATGAAAGGACTTGGGGGTCAAGAATAATCCTTCATGTGCATTAGCACATGTGGGCTCAGTTTAGCACACAAACAAAAGCTTTCCAGTTATCCAAGCAAGAAAAGAACAGAAACACATTTCATGTCAACTATTTTTCTTCATGGGCCTGTAGCTGATGTGACCCCTCTGCAGACTGTGTGCTCAATGTCTATCAAAATGTATGTACCTGCAAGTTATCAGCATCTGCTGGAGTCACACCTGCCAGGTGTCTTGTGCCCTTCCGTGCAAAAGGATGAGGAGGACAGTGACAATGCACATTCCTTATTTTCTACCAATGCGAAGTTAGCAAGACCTGAGGCCTGACAAGCAGGTACAGATTATAAGACTGCAGCATCCCAGCCCAGTCACCAGGGCGTGAGTTAACTTCAGTGGAGTTCTCCTTCAGTGTCTCACTGCCCCTTAGAGTAGTCAAGGGATCTTTTGGGGGTGTGTGAGATGAGGTCTCTTTGATTCTGGTGCTGGCAGGCAGCTTCAGCAAGAACACTGACACAACGAATGTTCAGATGAAGCTCTGAAACTCATTTGAGGATAAGTCACTGTTGAGGCTGGAGCTGCCCGGGTCCCTGGGGAGGAACACCGCAGCCATTATTCAGTAATAATTTTCCACTCTCCACAGGCAGCAGCTTCTCAGTTTTTACCAGCAGACTTTGTACTGTTTTAATATATATTTGTTTACAAAGGAGAAGAGAAAAAATCCTGGCGGATGTTGACACAACTGTGATACCATTGAGTTTATAGCTTTTCCTGAAGGAATGCCATTTTCTTTCCTAAGGTCTCCGTGTTAGGCGATTTGGCAAATTATGCTGGAAAGATCATTTCAGAAGAGTTTGAGCCTGTTCTGCTCCCTGCACTTGTACATGGACTGACGGGTGGCCTCCTCAGGTGTGTTACAGGTGGCCTGGCCATGGGCAGGCTGGATAATAGTCCCCAAAGAAGACTTTGCAGCCAAAGTACCATATTGAGTAGGTGCTGTGTCCTCTCAACCCACCTGCCCTGTTGCTGCCATTGCTGTGGTGCCTGGTGAGGGAGGTTTGCAGTTCTCTTAATGGAAGGAGGTTTCTGTGCTTGACTGCAGAGAGAACTGGTTTGAGACCTAGCCCAGGTCTGTCAGGAGCCAGCCACAGCAGCCCAGCTCTGCTGGGGAGGCACAGCTGGCCTGCTCTTCTGGCACTCAGAGCGTGAGACTGTTGAGGCCCTGTCCTGGCTTCAGGGGGAGACATCTCTGGGGTTGAGGCAATGCTGGTGCTATTCAGAAAGGTAACATTTGAGCCATTCACCTCAGTCATGCAGTGTCAGTAAGATGTGCTTGGATGCTGACCACTTATCAGAAATACAGGTCTCCCCTAGGCAGGGCAGGCTTACAAAAGGGTAAATCTGTCCCAGGGCACAAAGCTTGGGAGTCACCAGTCTGCTGGTGACACCAAACATCCTCCTTGGCAGTGCTAAGTGATGGACTGAAGATGCATTATTCTTCAGTCATTATCTTGTTTTACATAGAAAAAGAAAGAATTACAAAATTTTTAAAAATTTAAAAAAAAGAGGAGAAAGATTCCTAGCCCAAAACATAATGCGGTAAATAGGTATGATTCGTGCTGATAAAATTGAAACAGTAATCAATATTGATACAGTAATTAATATTTGGAAATAATAAAACAGTTAAAAGTTGTAATGCCAAGAAAGAAAAGGAGAGGAGGGGCTCCACCCCGCCCTCCCTGCAGATGTTCAAGGACAGGAGGAAAAAGCAAGAGACAATAGTTACTAAAAATTAACAGAAGGAAGGGAAAATCTGGTTGGGTCCCAGGAAAATGCCAGCTATAAGAGATTTATTGCTTTGATGCTTAAATGTAGTACTATGTTAGTCTTGGCTTACATTATACTGGCTTGGTGTGCATGTGTAACCCAAAGATGAATTAAAGGACATCGAGGAAGAAGAGAGGCCTTCATCAGTGACGACCCCCAAAGACTTGTGCGACCACCAAAACGAGTGGTGGAGCATGCGCAGCAAAGGTGGTGATGAGGGTGGAGGTAGAAGTGTGATGACTCGAAAATGGGAGGAGATGGCATTGACACATGGCATATAAGGGGGGAATCTTCACTTGGCAGGCTCGTACGTGAGATGACAGGGGTCCAGAACCCTGCACTTCGTACCCCGCGTTTATCTTTTGCTTATGCGCTATTACTGGAACCAAATTATCCCTTATTTTTGATCAAATTATATTCTCAATATACATTTTCTAAACTATTCAATTAAAATTGCTGCTATTGCAAATATTGTTTGTTATTTTTTTTATGATGGGATAATTGGGCATACATAACGACAAGCTCACTGCTCCTTGGTTAAGAAAAGGCACCAGACTAGGTCTAGGTGTTTTCTAGTGTCTCTCTCACGACGACAGGCAGCAATTTGGAAAAGAGAAGGTTTGTGCCTTGGTCACGTCCTTGCCTGAGCAGAACCCAGCCTCCCTGTGAGTGCCAGGCAGCTGGGCCCCTGCCATGTGCTCTCTAACAAGCACCATGGGAGCTGCAGCTCTGCAGCCTCTGGGACAGCTGTGCCTTGTAGTGCCTTGGCTGCAGCACACCTCTGACAGCGCTGCAAACAAGCAGCAGCTAAATATGATTCACATCTTATTATCCATGTAAGTGCTGGTACTTACTGTCTCCAAGGTCCCCTGTGCTAAATAAATTCAGGAATCTGAAAGCAAAAATGTCATTCTGCCATAGTGCTTCCAGGAACAATTGCATCTTGCCTTTCAAGGGAGGTAAGGAGCCCACCAGGGCTCTAGGAGTTTTGAAGTAATGCCCATTGTGGGAGGTAAAGAGCCAACACAGTCCAACATTTGCCATCTGTACCCCCGTGTCTGCTGCCTCTGAGGCCTGTCCTTTGCAATGCTGAGCACAATGAGACAAGAGGGTTGTACAGGACTGGGATCATTGTAGTGGGATGTCTTATGGGACAGTATCACCCCTGGGCTTCTGTAGAACAGTGACAATTCCACCACAGGGAGAGGAAGGGGAAAGGTGGAATTGCACTGAAGCCAGGGAATTGTTGCCTAACAAAAGAAAATCCTAAACAAAACAAGTAACACAAGTGAGCAACCTTTGTCCTTTATTTGTATGGAGAAGGCTTTTCATGAAGAACGTGGTTAGAATTTTTATATATTTCCCCTGAAAAGCTTAGCACTGAGTGTTAATAGACAGATCAAAGAGCTATTTAGCCACAGCAGCCAGGGAAATTGAACCAGGGCAGCAAAATAAAAATCAATCCAACTTTTAGTGTGTTTAATGTGATTTGGTTCAGAACTGACTTCTGCATGAGTACTTAGCAAAGCTTAAGATCATGAGAAGTTTGAGTTCCTTGAGCCAAACTCTGTGTCCCACTCCCACTCTCGCTGCTTTTTGTAAAATGACAAGAATGTTTCCTATCTACAGAGTGACTTCATATCTTCCCTGCCTTACCCACTGGTTTTACCACCCTCTTTTGCCTTATTGTTTGCAAGATTATTCCACAGGATCACATACTGTAAAGAAAAGAGTAATAGCCTGCTCACCAAGCACATTTCTGGGTCCTTGACTTGTGAGTAATGCTGTCCTTCTCAAAGTATGCTGGTAAAAATTTTATCCTTGATTGTGCAAGGGACATTAAACCTATTCTAAGAAGGTTTGAATGTTACCAAAAAAAAAAAAAAAGAGAGAGAGAGAAAAAAGAATAAAAGGGAGGGGAAAGATATTTCTTGAATCCTTCAGATCATAAACTCAGCCAGACAAGGATAAAGAAGATAAAATCCAGATATCTCAAGTGATTCTCCTGGGGCTGGAAGCCAATACAGGGTTTCACTGGTAGGAGGTAGAATCTCCCATTTCTTCCTTGCTGCATCTGTGGGCAAAGCCCCACATTTCAAGATCCAATCCCAGATTCAGTAAGCCATGCTGGAGCTACTGAATAGTGCAGGTAGTGAGCAAACATATCTTATCTGGAAGAAAATGTCCTCATTTGGAAGAGGCTCCTCTTTTTTTCTGTGAAACTAAAAGTTGGAAGAGGTGCTTCTTTTTTTTAAATATGAGACTAAATTTAAAAAGCAGCAGCTGTCTGCAGCTTTTCTAAAGTGTAGAATATTAAAATAAACCTTAAAAAACCATGTATGCAACTAAGTATTTGGGAACAAAAAAAGAAACATTATCAATGCAGTTCAACAATTTCGCATGATAATCTCAAATTTGGGGTTCAGTCATCCTTCTTCCCCAGTTTAAGATTATATAAAAAATAGGCCAGCATTTATGTATTTATTTTTAAAATTAGGAGATGCGAAAGTAAATAAGGAAAATGTAAACTCAGCTACATTAATATCCAGGACAGGACTGTGGTTATATAACAAAGTGGGCAAAATATTTTGCTTATTCCAAAATTCACTTTCCTCCTAGGGTGTTTGTTCCTTAGGCTAAGAACAAAAGAGATTCTAAGTCTTTGCAGCCTGGAGAACTACTTGTGTTCTTCTTTGTAGCAACTTTTTCCATACTTGCAATAATTATCATCACTCCCCTCAATTATTTCTTCTTTACATTAAACAGACACTTATCTTTTGATCTTTCCTCCCTCTTCATGCCAGGACAGCTTTAATGCACAGGGGCAAACCGCTGTCTCTATTAACCATGTATTGCAGGCTCCAGGCATTCCAGGGGCTTTAACTTGAGGGGATAATGCCTGTCACAGATTCCACAGAGCAGCTTATTTTAGCTGCTCCTGTAAGACTCTGTATGGCATGAAATGTGCTTGATCTCATCTGATCTGTTTCTACAGAACAGATTAAAGGAAAAAAAAGCAAAGCAACGCAGGCAAAGAATATTAGAAAAAAAGTTGGAGATGTAGACTCCCTTTGTATCATAAAATACCCTCTAAAACAGTTAATTACAGAGTCCTCATTAAGACAAGTCTTAAAGGACAACATTGCCACTGTAGCCTGTCTTCCAAGAATTAAGAAGCCTGAGACCCATCAACAGCAGCATGACTTCACACCTTATTTGACATCCAACATTTCCACTCCACCTTCCCAGGCAGGCACATAAAACTGGGAATTACTGTAAAGAACTTTACCACACCAGACATGGGCCCCTGGCAAAGCAGCTTCCTCGCTGCCTCAAGGCTGATGCCTGGATAAGAGAGGCCTGGCACACAAAAACCAGGGTGTGACTGAACAAGGGTGGGGGAGCCCGCACAGGAAAGTTTAATATTCCAGAGGCACGGAAGCCTCTGAAGTCTGGGGAGCCACATGAAAAGCAGGTGCCTGTCCGGGCACATCGGGGAGAGGAGGACAGGCTCAGCACCACAATTACGCATCGTCTTGTGACTGGTGTGGAAGCTGCCAGGGGCAGAACGCTGCTGCAGAGCTGATTGCTCCCTCGAGACAAGCTGCAAAGTGCTGAGTGCCCAGAGCTGCAAAGGGAAAGCAAGTGAATCAGCATGGGGCAAGTCAGTCCCCAAGCACTGGTGTGGTGCAGAATTGTATCAGCATGAAGGTGATGCACCGAGATGAAAGCAGAGAGGTTCCTTTGTTTATAAACATGCCAGAGACAACCAGGTTACTGTGGAAAGTAATTTTATTTCAGAATTCCACACACTCTTGTCACAGATCATGCACTTGGACTTTCCCCTTTGCAAATCCACAGCCTCCAGGCCTGGATGAGATGAGGCATCATCTCTTCACTTCTCACTGCTGCGCCCACATGCTAAGAATGAGGGCCCTGATGGCAGCTTGCCAGGGGGCAGAAAGCAGCCTCTTGTTTCCATAATTGCTTTTAAACACGAGAAAAGAAATCCATCTGACTTGAAAGATTAGCAGTGGAGCTCAGCAGCAGTGAAACCCACAGCTGAGCAAGTTGGTCCTCACCCTGTGGTTACAGGGAATAAGACGACAATCTCATGGAAGCTTGTGTGAGCTAAGCTAGAGCAGAACACAGGGAGACATTCTTGAAGCTGAGGCAGCCACCAGCCCAATGCATGCCCTGGGCCTCTTACAATCAATCTGTCTGAGCCGCTCTGCCAGGAAGGTGGCCTGGAGCTGCCCTTTTCACATTCAGCTTTAGGTTCTCCTGCTCTGTGCTACAGATTTGACCAGGAAGTAGCCCACCTGCAGGTAAGCCAGCCCTCCAGGCTGTACATCAACACATGTACTGCATTTAATACTGAAAGGTGCCAATTTGAAAGACTCTGCAACATTCTGTTTGACCCAAAGGCTGGGTGCAGCATTAGTGGTTGTTTCCTGCATACTTTCCCTACACCTTCCCTGTTTCTATTGCCTCTTATACCTGACCTTGCTCTTAAAATATTCCTAGTTGCAGTGTCCCTGTGACCCATCACATCTTTGGCCTTTGTCAAGACTGCCACTGCCAGGGCAGCTATTGCCTGCTGTGGTGGCTGCCTGTGGGAAGTGATCATTTGCCCCCTGAGAACAGGCTCATGGCTAGCTCAGAGGAGGGCAAAAGTGAAGGGAAGAAATGATGGAGATGGTTGATGCAAGTGAAGTGGAGCAGAGTCTACAAAAAAGGCAAAAAGGCAGCTTCAGTCTCCATTTGATACACAAATTGAGCTCAATAGCAGCAAAAAATGGCCATAAAATATTAATTCATTAGGTTGCCAGGAAGAAGTAAAAGCATTCATGTAAAAATTATATACACAGATATGTATGTGACAACTGTTCTCAGGTCATATCTCACCTTTTCTTTTTTGTATCTAGAGTTTTAAAGATTTCCAGCCACACTGCTGTTAAAATGTGAAGACCACAGTACTGGAGTCAGCACCAAGTGAGGGGTGACATCACACTGAAGAAATGAGCTTTGGGGGAACTCCTGACAACCCAGATATTTTAATATTTTTGTTGACCTTCAAGTAATTAAAAACAAGGGAAATTCCTCCCAATAGCCTATAGGCTCCAAGTCTCATCTGCCTGCTTTTAGGGTAGAAAGGCTGGCATAAGAAAGGCAGTGGGGGGCAAGGGAAGGAAGAGGGGGGAAAAAATCTGGGAACCAGAGTGAAGAGCAATCAACAGTTGAACAACACTGACTGCTGCAAAACACAAAGTCATACAAATGGGATTCCTGTTAACCTTTGATAGGCTATAGACTTTATATACACACACAAACTCCAAAGTACACATCTGGCAGTCTAGAAAATACCAGTACCCTAAAGATTAAATAATTTAAAATGCAACATTGCGTTATCACTGTATACAGAATGCTGTCTGACACACTGGCTAAAATGGACGGATTGTCCGAGAAATTGCTCCCTCCCTCACCTCACCACTGCCTCTAAAAAAAACCCAGGGTGAAAGACTTCCCTCCATGGTTCCACTCCTGAAATTCACCTTGAAACTTCTCTTTCAATAATAGGGGAAGTCCTGAGAGGAAGGGAGGAGAAAAGGAAAAAAGGATTCCTGCTCCCTCCAAACTCTGCTGCTACAGTACTCCTCTCCACTGGCTAAGGAGGCTGGACAGCAAGGGTGAAAAAAGCTCCTAAAGGAGGGAAAAGGCAAACATGTTTCTGAAACAATAGTTATGCTGGTCTTTTGAGATACACACAGAGCTCCACATTTGGGGGGACACCTTCTCTCCTACTTCCTGAAGACAGCAGGTGGCTAAATGCAGAGTATAAAGAGTCTACAGCCTGAGAGCAGCCACAGACAGGAGTGAGCAGAACTGCACTGCCAACAGGTCCAAAGAGATGGAATGAGAAGGTGTGCCCTCACCAGCTTTCTAAGAGTATTTGTAAAATGGGAGCACTGGAAAGTCAGCACATGGTAATGAGGAAGGGGATGGACAGCCTCAGTTCTGGGGAGGAGACTAAAGCACACAGAGCAGATGGCAAAGCTAATATATCCCTAAATGCCAGCTTTGCATATGTACCCTAATATCACTGTATGGGACAGAACCTTGCTGATGTCACCAGTTCAGTTCTATCACCTTCACAGCCTTTAGAGCTGGTGAGAATCTGGCTTGTGTGTGCTTATGCCAAAGCCCTTTGAGGCATGCAGTCTTGTTTCCACCTCCAGTAAACCAAAACAGCCATAAGCTCTTGGGGGGAAGATGAAAAAAAAAATCCCCATTCCCATGTGTGTCTCTCACCCCTCCCCTTTAATCACCCTCTCTTCCTCTAGGCCAGAGACAATTGAAGAGCTGCCTTGTTCTCCACTCCGAGGCCATTCCCAGTAGATCTGGCTAGGCAGGAACAGCAAGCTCTGCTCCTTCAGCCTCATCACACAACCAGACCACAAAGGCTCCTTCCTCCCCTGTGACAGCCTCAACAAGAATTGTCTGTACAGGACATTGTGTTGCAGCAGACTGGACAAATTTGGCCCTTAATCCTGAACCCAGCTTCCAAAGGATGAGAAGGCTCCATGGGAGCAGGAGCTGCGTGAATTCTTCAATTTCAAGCTCTACAGCCCTAAATATTGCCAGTGTAATCATTATCCACTCAGAAATACAAAAAGAACCCTATCCGAAATATCTCACTCCGTCTGCCCTGCATGACTGGGCCAAAAGGACATAAAAAAAAGGAAAGTGAGACAGTGTAGGACAGCAGAGAAAAAGAAACATAGGACAAAATCAGGCTGGAGGAAATTAAACAACCTCAGTGCAAGTCTGCTAAAATCATCACTGGATTTACCAGCCCAGTTCCACCTTCTTCAGACCAAAAAGGGTTTGCTGCAGTAAGTGTACTACAGAAGAAAGAAGTGCATAGTTTGGTTTATTTTTTTTGGTAGACACTAAAAACTCATCAGAATTTATGTGAAGATCTCAGAGCTGCAGTTAAAGCCTCTCCTCCCTAGCCAATGGGTACCTGTTGGGGCAGAGATGGTGGAAATGGACCAGTAGCACCAAGAAATTCAGTGGGAGCACCAACTCCAAAGCAGGAATTACTAATGAACCAAAAGGGGGGAGTGGTGAAGAGAGAGAGAGAGGGAGACAGGGAGAAGTGGAGGAGACATAATTCGCAGTAATCAAAGTCTGCATTGGCTAAACCCTATCAACACTTCCCTAGGTAAGGCCCCATTACGTCTGCAGCAAGACCTCTGGCTCCGACAGAGAGCTGTAGAGGGTGTAGCCCAACTCATCCACTTCTTCAGGGGTGAGCTCTGAGAACAAGTTCACCTTGGGGTTCAGGGCACTCGGGAGGACACCAGCCTCCAAGTGGCGGATCAGCCCCTTCAGGGCCTGCAAGAAGCGGTCAGCCAGCATGTCCTGGGACCAGTCAGACTCCTCCTGGGAGAGGTGCAGGATGACATTGGTGAGCTGGCTGGCAGTGAGGTGTCCCAGAGCCGGGTTTAACTTGCACACTGCTTTGAAGATCTTGAGGCACAAGCAGCGGCAGCCAGAATCCCCCTGGTCCAGGGCGCGGAGGCGAGCCGTTTCCGCTGGCCGCAGGCTCAGGCGCCACAAGTTGTCATTCTGGGCCAGTCGGTGAGGTTTGGCAACGAGGACGATGTCCCCCAGTGTCAGGGATGGCAGAAAGTCAATAAAAAGATGCCGATCTGCATCATACTGGACTTCCAGAGTCAAATCTGCTGGGGGAGCCGCTGGACGGATCACATAGTCCAAGAGACTCCCGATTGCTGGCCAGTTGATGGACCCAGCTACAACTTTTTCAAAGGTGTCTGCTACAGTTTTGGGGGAAAGGTAACCTCCCACCACACAGCGGTCCCAGTAGCTGCTCCCGCGAGGAAAGTACTCTGGGTTTTCTCGACGCACCAAGTAGAAGCCAGGAATGTTCATGATAGTGTCCTCCCCGGGGATACACGACCACAGGTTCTGCTCCAGCATGAGAGGTACAATGAGCTGGATGTGGTCAGCTGTCACTACCTTTCACAAGAGAGAAAAGTCAGTAAGAATAAGCTTCCTCACTCCACATTCATTTTATTCACCACCTTTAGATAGCCTTTTGTCCAAAGGAACCTGGAATAAGGATTCAGCTGTCTCGCTTTCCTCTCTGCGTGGGATTCCCAGCCTCCCTTTGTTAAAAGGCATTCTGAAGGACTATTTCCAGCCATCAGTGGGATAATTCCAAGGTATAGCTGAAGCTAGTGCTTACGTGGTATGTACTATTTAGAGACCTGACATGGACTGCATATAGATGAATCATTCTGCCACATACTGCTTTAAATCTGCTCCTTGGTTGTGAGGTGCAGCTGGCCTAGGGCATGGCAACACCACATGACAATTTAAACAGGAGACAGAGTTTCAAGTTTCTTGACAAGCTTCCGTTGCCATGGTTTAATAATCCAATGCTACAGCTAGGTACACTGCCCTCACCTGGTCTGCCACATTGTTTGGAAAAAGGTTGTTAAAGATCCCTTTTCATCAATGTGATTAAGACCCCAGGTCTAAGTTTCACTGGACATTCCATGCTCCATTCCAGAGCTCTGACTCAAAAAAAGAAGTGTGCCTCTGAATCACTCACTATAGCCATGGGCATCTTGCCATCAGGGAGATATTGTAGCAGGGACTGCTGTCCAATCCAGGTCTGTCATGCATTAAAAAAAAAAAAAAAAAAGGGTAGGAAAGACCTACGTGAATACATGGGAGTTCTAAGGGAATGTATTTGGATGGTTACAGAGGGATGGAGAGAAAACAGACATGTACCAGAGAAACAGCAAGAAAAACACAACTAAAAGAAGAGACAGAGGAGAAACAAAGAAGGACAAAACAAGAAAGCAAAGGCTTTGCAGACAATGACAGAGCAGCCTGGTCATGCTTGTTCAAACAGCACTGTGGAAATCAACGCCTGGCTCCACAGTGGGAAAGGCAGCACCAGGGGCCTTATTACTGAGGAATGCTGTGCTGAGCCAGCAGCGCCACCAGGGAAGCCTGAAACGCCCCTGCGTGGTCAGCCTCCTGACCGAGGAGCCCAGGAGTTACCTGCAGGTCATCGTAGAGGCTGCCGCTGAGGTACATGTCCCGCAGGGGCATGTCGGGCAGCTTGGCGCGCAGGAAGCTGCGCAGCTCCGCGCAGATATCCACGGCCGCCTGCTTGGCCCGAGCCTGCTCGTCCGCTGGGATCGCCACCCGCCGCCGGTAGTACGCCAGCAGCTTCTCCTGCAGGGACAGCCGAAGGCGGGACTTCTTCAGCTCCACCTGACTCCTCTTGGCAGATGGCTTGGGCTTTGTGGGTCGAAAGAAGTCTGCAAGACAGAAGAAGAACTGTTGAGGTTGCAGCTGATTTCGCTGCGAAGCGTTGCACAGAACAGAATCTGCAGCGCGGAACTGCGGCCTCCCAGGTCTCAAAAAGCTCTTGGCAGACATTTTGCAGGCTTTACACAGCTACCGCTCCAAAGGGGCACGCTGAGGAACTTCAAAACATACTAGTAAGAGCATAAAAATGGATGAAAACAAGTTACTAGATTTGAAATTTAGCCAGACTAATATTGTGTACAAGGATGTAATTTTAATGGCTACGGTGGGCAATATGTCAGCTCAATTTAATGAAAAATTCAGTGCTGTTACCAGTTCAAAAGATTTCAGTGTGATCCCAGATCAGTGAATAAAACACTTTTGAACAACCAGCATGATCTCTTTGAGTTTTTACCATTGAAACAGATTATTACAAATTACCAGTGAAACCCAGTCCTGGCTAGCATATGAGATCAGAGAAGACTGTGCCACCTGGAAATGAAACAGTTGTTGGGAGTCTGATCAGCACAGTTATTAGGATGATGAGCTGACAGATCCTGAGGCCATCCCAGCTCAGGCCACCATAGCTTCAGTGATACCCCCCTGAAACCTTCACTGCAAAAAGATCAGAGAGCCCACTCAGAGGCACAATGCAACAACACAAGGTTTACATTTTATCTGCATTACTAAACAATATCTGACCTGCACAGATTCTCTGAGTCCCTTCTTTTCTGACTGGTTTCCCAAAGAAATAAATCAATGCTTCCCATCCATTTCAGATTTCTCTTAACATAGATGAAGAGTTTCAGAAATTAACAATGAGAATTAAAGGGGAATTACAGATCTAAGAGAACTTTGGAAGGGCTGTGATCCCTAAGTGGCGCAGGAGAAATCCCCAAGTCAGTGGCCCCATTAAAGCAATTGGGTGTTGCCAAGTTTTGTTTGATGATTTATTTGATGATTTGGCCACACAGCACATGAGGAATGGCTGACCAAGCTGTACACAAAGCCATCTATCCTAGCCTCAGCAGCTGCTGTCTCTTGTCCCACTGGGTTCTTTTGGATAGATTTGAATTTTTGTGTAAAGGAAATAATGCACTAAACCATAGGGAAGTGGATTTCATTGCCTATTTATGAAAAAAAAAATTTTTGCATACTGAATTTTAATTTACTTCTAATTGAAGAATTTAAGACACCATCATCAATGTTTTTATTACTCAGCCCATATGCTTAGGGACTCCAATCAAATGATCTAGACCCCATTTAACACAGCTGTCTAGTTTTTAATGTTTCCTCAACAGAAAATCTATTGCCATCCCAAAGATATCTTCCTTTAAAATAATTTGGAAATCAAATTAATAGCTTGATTCTAAATTTTAGTTTAAATCTCCAAGTATAAATCTCCTGATATGAGTGATTGGAGATAGAAAGTAAAACCACTGAGAACAAAGAACCACCCACACATAACAAAACATGGCTGGATTCTAAATTACTGATTATCCCATCCAGAAAGAAAACTACAGGAGACTTCCTATAGACTATTGAAGAGAAACACAGTGATAAGCAGCACTAAACATGGAAACATCGATCCAGAAATTATTTGGAAAATGGTAGCAATAATACAGGAAATACTGTTGTAAACTGATAGTACATTCACAGCTCAAATACTCTCCCCCTAAAAAGATGCAAGCAAACTGGAATGACCCAAAGAAAGGCAGCAGAGTGCTTGAAACGAATGGAATAGCTTTCTATCAGGAAAGATTAGATATTCAGATTGAAAGAGCAAAAATTGGGGAGAATAAAGCTTAACATCATGAAGTCATGAGAGGAACAAAGAGTGCAAATAGATGATCACTACTGACTTGTTCCCAATGTCAGTTCTGATTCTTGAAGGTACCAGTACACCTGCTTAAAAGAAAAACATAAAAATCCTGGGCCAGACACGGTATTTCCTTCTTCTGCATTCCATTAAAGAAATGCAGGGTTTATAGGCCTGGATGACTCTGTGATGCAGGACGATGACCATGCCTCTTACCAGTGTCTGCAGCTGAAGGATCAGTGGGAAGGGTCTGCAGGGAGCGGCTGAGGCTGCTCTTCATGTCCTGGGTCAGCAGGCGTGAGGAGGAGCCCAGCCAGTTTGGCTCTTCCCAGCTTCTCTTTCCCGACTGGCTCAAGCGAGTGGGGCTGCTGGGAGCACTGATTGCCCGGTCGTACATCTAAACCGGGAAGAGTTTGAGTCACCAAGGGGCCAACGCTGGCATTGTACCCAGGCCACTGCCAGCACCCTGCTGGCAGAGCCGTGCCCGGTGCTGGCCGTGGCACTCCCTCCCTCCCTCCCTCCCTCCCTCCCTCCCTCCCTCTCTCATCCCCTCGCTCACCCTCTTGACGGCCAGCGTGGCGATGCCCAGCATGGCGGCGCCGCCCACGCCCAGCACCAGCCGCGCGTTGGCCAGCACAAAGTCAATGGCGGTGCCGATGCCGTTGTCATCCTTCTTCCCTCTGCGCTGCCCAGCGCCTGCCATCTCACCTGCGAGGGACAGGAGTCACACAGTGGGACAAAATGACAGTTCACCCCCTCCTCCCACACCTCACACCCGCTGCTGCCCCAGGTTTTACCACAGGAAGGGACCACCCAGCCCTGCACCCTCTCTAATGATGTTCCCTCAAATTGCTGCTTGTTCCCAGCAGTGCCAGGACAGTACTGATGAAGCAACGTCCAGTGCCCCTGGGAACACATCCAAATTTGAGGTGAGGTTTCTAATAATTAAATAGGTTTAATGAAAGAAAGCAAAATTTACTTCCACAGTATTTTGCAATAAAATCCTGCGTATTAAGCAAAACCTTCTAACTATTCTGGTATTTTTCTTATAATTTGTGCTCCCCAACCAAAGCACATCCAATTTATTTTGTAATTTCTAATGTAACAAGTGTGATTTTGCTTACAGACAAGGAAATACAGGGTTGGTCAACTGTCTGGCACAGAGTGGAATCTTCCCCAAGAAGTGACAGGCAGTCTCAGAGCTTCCATTCACAGATTAATTTCTGAACAGTGTCCAATCCCAGATTCTTCAAAGATGCCCAAGAATCAGCAGCAGAGACCGCAACACATCATAAAAGGAACAGCTCCCTTGCCTTCATTTGATGTTTATTCCTGCCCTGGAGGCTGGTGGGTTTGACTCTCAGACAAATAATGTCAAACACTGACATGAATATTTTCTTACATGTGTAGTTTTTTGTCCTCAAATTGCCATTAAATGTGACCTTGAGATTTAAATTTAAAGAGTCTCTCAGGCCAACATGGCCTCAAGCTGTGCCAGTGATGGCTCAAGCTGGACATCAGGAGGAATTTCCTCGCAGAATGGGTAATTAGACATTGGATTGGGCTGCCCAGCAAGGTGATGGAGTCACCATCCTGAGGGTGTTTAACTTGGACGTGACAGGCAGTGCCTTTTAGTTACAAGGTGGATATCAGTCAAAGATAGTAGTCAATGATCTCAGAGGCCTATTCCAACTTCAATGATTCTGTGATCCTGTAAAACACACTTTACCATCACTGTAGCCATAGGGGGATCCCCAGTGAACCTACATGAAAACACCAAGAAACTCCTGCACTGTGACTTTAGGGCTGTTTTCTGAGTCAGTGTTGAAGGCTCCAAGGCTCTGAGCCTGCCTGCCTGCCTGGGGTGGTTGAAAACTGCCCTTTGTTTTTTCTAAAGCCAAGCCAGCGGCAATGTTCCTGCCTGGATGCACCAAGAATTCATTCACTTGTCATCCCCAAGCAGAACACACTTTTGCAAAGCTCACTGTAACAGCAGCATGAAGAACATGGTTATATCATTGTAAATGACCTACCTGTGACCTAATGCATTTGTGAAGAGAACAGGAGAGTCCTCCTGGTGTGCCTGTGGAAGCACCTTCAGGACTTCTTCAAGAAAGTGGTGGGTAGTGAGTGTTAATCATCTCTTCTGGCGGGCGAGGGGATTTTGGAAAGAAGAGGGAGGTACGTGGGACCGGTGGGAGCTACAGGGAATGGCTAAACCAGGCCCCCGAGCCTGCTCCGCAGGAAAGCCTGCCCCTTCTCCAGCTGCCTTTCCTTGTCCTCCAGCCGCTGCAGCCCCTGGTTCCGGCGGAACTCGCGGCGGATGGAGGCCAGGTAGAAATCCCGGTCGGTGTAGCGCAGGCCGCGGCCGCGGCGCAGCAGAGCCCGGTACAGAGTCAGCACCGCCTCCCGGGACCACGCGGCCATGGGGGACAGCTGTGCGGTGCGGGCGGGCGACCGGCAGAGGAGTGACCGAGGGCGGGATCCGGGTCAGCTTCTCCCTCCCCGAGGGACCCGCCGGCCGCCGCTCGGTGGCGGGCCCCGCTCGGTGCCGGGGCCGCCTGTCCAACGGCGCGGGGTAACGGCCGGTCCGGGGCGCGGGCGGGCGCGGGGGCCGCTGCAGCCCCGCGGGAGGAGCGTGGCCGCCCCGCTCTCACCGGGCTGCGCGCGGGGCCGCTCCGGGCCGCTCCCGGGGTCACCCGGCAGCGCCGCGCTTCCGCTTCCGGGCCGCGCCCCCGCGCCCGCCAATGGCAGCGCCGGCACCGCGGGCAGCGAGCCGCGCGGGCCTGAGGTGGCGGCGGCGCGGCGCTACCGCCCCCTGGCGGCCGGGAGGGAGGGGAGCGGCCCGCGCCCGACCCACCCCAGCAGCCCGGGATGCTCCGGCCGGGAAGGGCCCCGGCAGCCCGGGCTTCCGCTGCCCGGGATTCCGTGTGCCGTGTGGGGCTCCCGCTGCCCGGGGCTCCGTGTGCCATGTGGGGCTCCGTGTGCCGTGGGGGCCTCCGTGTGCCGTGTGGGGGGCTCCGTGTGCCGTGCGGGGGGCTCCGTGCGCCGTGTGGGGGGCTCCGTGCGCCGTGTGGGGGGCTCCGTGTGCCGCAACATAGCGCGCTGGCCCGAGAGGCAGCGTGTCTGGTGTGCGCCACGGTCACGAATCGCGGATTCTGTGAAGTTGGAGAAGAGCTCTGAGGGCAGGGAGTCCAGGCTCTGGCTGAACAACACCTTGTCAACCACATCATGGCACCCAGTGCCACGTCCAGTCTTTCCTTAAACACCTCCGGGACGGTGACTCCACCAGCTCCCTGGCAGCCCATCCTAATGTCTAATGGCCCTTTCTGCAAAGGAATTCCCCCTAATGTCCAACCTGACCCTCCCCTGGAAGAGAGCAGTCCGTCAATGCTGCCTCTCAAGGTACTTCTGACTTCTGGGATGCTTTTTACAAACTAACTTATCAAATTCAAGCTCCTTTTCTTTATCTCCAAGGAACCCCCCGAGACCAGGGCTTGGTCTGGAAGCCTCAAGGCTCTAGGAGAAGGGCAGTAGCTGGCAGCCCCTCTGGGGTCTGCCTGAGCTGATAGAAAGAGACTCTCAAAGCCAGAACTTTTTGCTCTACTGTCCAGGTGTAAATCCCACTTTTCCATTCTCACCTTCTCTACTGTGAGGCATCTCTGGGGCATATATATTTCTCCTTAGCCATCTCCTCCTCCCCAGGTCCTACCTAAATATAAAACATAATGTGCTGTGCCTCCCCTGGAAGGGAGGGTGAGAGAAGGAGCAAATGGTGTGTAACAGAGGAGAGCCACATCACTTCACACAATTCTCAGCGACACCAGATATGACAGTGATAGAACTAAACAGGAAGAAAAACAGAAGCTCTGGACTGGCTCACTCCGTGCCAATCTCCTCTTGTTCATTTCCTTTCTGAGATAAACAACCCCAATCGTTTTGATCTCTCTGTGAGCGAATTTGCCATGCCCCTAATCAGCCCTTTCTGAGAAGGGCTTACTTGAACTGCAGACAGTATTCCCAGAGAGGCCGTGCTAGTCATTTACATAATAGCATTATCATATTTTCCATATTATTCCCTCCTTCTTCCTTCTGCATGCTAATATTTTGCATGTGCTTTTTTTTTTTAACTTGCAGCTACTTTCAGAGCCAGGGTTTGTGTGACATCCATATTATTTCTTGGATTGCTAGAGAACATCTGGAGCTTTGTAATTCTTATGTGCAATTTGTTTTCCCTTTTCTGACCTTGCACATACCCAGTTGATCCTTGGCAAATATGTGGTGTTCCCCATTTGCCACATTTGCATTTTACTGAGTCCTTTTTGATCTCCTCAAGAGTCAATAGCTTTGAATCAACTTTAAAAAATGTTCGGTATATTGCTCATCTTTATTTCCAGATCACCAGTTCATATACTGGGCTATCCAAGACCTCGGAGGCAGCATTCACATTCCCTTCTCTTAACCTGCTGCCAGAATGAAAATTGATCTTTGACCCCTCCTCCCAGCTTCCTGCCTCCTCCTTGGGTTGTTAATCCTCAGAAATACTTCCCTTCTCACAAGCAGGCTCTGTCACCCCTGGGCAGGTGTGCTGATCAGCCCAGTCCCCAAAATTCTCAAGTCTGGATCAAAACTTGAGCAGCCACATGTGGCGAACCCCTGGTGTACTATCTATGGGATCTGCCAGGTCAGGCAGAGCAGTGATGGATTTCCCTCCTGCCCTCCTGCCATGGCAGCCAAGGAGTGCCACCTCCACAAGTGCCCGTCCCCAGCCCAGCCCCTTGGGTTGTGCCTGTTTTGGTGTTTCTCTCTGTTCTTTCCCCCAGGCTGGCTGCCAGCTCCCGGGCCCCTTGCCAGCAGCTGCATGTGCGCGTTGAGAGCTCCCCCACCCACCCTGTGCAGTGTGTCCAAGTGCCCCAGCCCCTGTGGGACATCACTCGCTGTGCCCGCTGCCCCACTGGGGCTGCCCACGCCCTCAACCTACCCCTTCTCCCTTGCAAAGAGGAATGAGACTAAGGCATCCCCTCCTGTCCCTCGCCTCCTTGGGGGTCTCTGGAGCTGCCACTCCTCTGCTGGTCTTCTCATGCTTGCAGCCAGTCCTGCCACTCAGGCAGCCACTGCCACAGGCTTTGATGGCCACTAAAAACAGCAAATGGCTGCCCCTGAGCCCAGCTTGCAGCCTCTGTTCCTGGGAGCCAGGTGCCATGTCCAGGGCTTCCCACCACCTATTCTGCAAGGGCAGCACCATTCCCAACCAGGGAGACATCCCTGTGCTTCCTGTCACCAGCCAGTAAACCCTCCATGGGCAGCAGGGAGGTGAATGTGAGCCTCAGAGCTGCAAATGGGGCTTGGAGGGGCTGTGCAGGGATGGGAAGCAAACTCTGCTTGGAAGCAGAAGGCTGGTCTCTTAGAGGAGCCAGAGAGAAGTTCTAAAATATGAGGGGGAAGATGGATAGTGACCCACCAATGGTATCTGAGCTTGAGCTTAACATCTTTAGTATCTTCTAGTAAATGGACCTTGTAGGAGGCCTTTTGGCAGTCTCAGCCCCGTTCAACAGCTCTCTCTTTAATTGCAGCTCTGTTTCTTTACTTTCCTTGAGCAGTTGCAAGGATTAATGGCATTTGAGATCCTGCTCTCCAGCTGTGACAAGCCAAGAGGGGCGGAGGCCCAAGGGTGGCACTTGTGGCTTCATTCCCTGAAGCCCCAGCAGCTTTGATGCTGAGTGCATGTGGGAAGACAGATGGTGAGGGAGGAGAGACCACTGGTACAAAGCCACCTTTCAAGGAGCGTCTCTGATTTAGAGCTGAAACCCACATTGTAGTAGAGACAGTAAATATCTGATCTGGGAAGCCATGCTCAGGCTGTGTTTTTGACAGGGGGAAGAAGGGGAAGGTCCCAGCCTTGCTGCAGCTGTAGTGGGGCTTTTCAGACCCCCAGCCTTCCATCCCTGCAGTGCAGGGGGCTGCAAACACCATCAGCAGTGAGTGGTCTCCTGTGTGAAACAGAGCTGCTGTCCCCACGAGGGACTGCACTGACAGCCACTGAGGAGGCTCAGTTTTATTACCTAACACACTGAAATTGCTTTTGTAGTACTTTTACAATTGGTCTGTGCCCACCTTCACTCCCAGCACGACTTGTGTTTCTTCAAACAAATTTCTCCATGGCTGGGTTTGTTGGGGACTTTTCTCATTATTCCCTGATGGGTAAGATTCCATCCCCCGGCCTCCCCCCTCCTCATTTTTCACTTTGCACCAGCTGCATGCTGCAGGAGGTTTAAAGAGCCATTCAGAGACCCTGCTTTTGTGAGTGCTGTTGTCCTTGCAGTCTTGCATCCCTACGGCAGCCCCTGTTTTCTGCAGGGGAAGTGTCAGCAGAGAGCAGAGGGCTTGCAGCTGGGGCTTGCCTGAGCTGAGCTGCACATGCTGACCTCAGGCTTTCTTGTGCTCCTTCACCTGCTGTGTGCTGGGATGAGGCACTCTCAGCGTGAACATGGGATTTTGGTTTGTGTAAGGGTATCCTGGACTCCAGCATCAGGTATGGTTTGGTCCCATGTACATACAGACCACCTGAGAAGGGCATGGCTGCTCTATCTTTCTGCTTCTCTTCTTTTTCTAAGCAAAGGCACCAATTGCACACCTTGCCTAAGTAAGTCACAGGCCCTTAGATTTATTTTTGTTCCATTTATCTGGTTTTGGTTTTGCTGTGGTCTGACATTCACTTCTGGGTAACAGTTTAAGATAAAAGCTTTAAAAACACTGCGAAGCAAAAAGAAGTGGGTAGATGTTTTCTACATTCTTTTATTTTTGTGTGTATGCCTGGTTCTTAGTAAGTGTCTGAGGGGGGAAAAAAATATATATAACTGATGATTTGTTGCTCTCTCTTTGGAAAAAGTCCAGACTGTAGAACAGGGCTAAAATGCCAGGAAAGAGTTTGCTGCATAGAGGCAGGCTTATGTTATTTTATTTTATGCATTCCTTGGATAACATATTTTCTCTCATTTCAGATCCTGGAGAAGTCATTTTAGATCTTTATTCAGTACAGCTTATTTGCTCTTCTTCTCAGTTTTCCTTATTTTTAGAAAGGTGAAGTGTGTTCCCAAATTAAATCGTTGCTGGGATGGACTTCAGCCAAGAGGATCCATTGTTCAAGCCATAAGCATAGGAAACACAAGAGTAAAACAATGGAGTTTTATATTGTGTTTCATTTGGCAGGGTGAGGAGAGATATGGCCTTGAAAGATTTGTATTCTTACATAGCTGTAATATACTTTAAAAGACAGTAAGGACTATTTTCACTTCTCACTTTGCTTAAAAAAATAAGCACACACAGAAATGCTGAAAATGTTGGGATTGCCAGATGCTCTTTAGCTCCAAGTAAAGGTTCATGTCTGGGGATCTCAGAGATGCTTACAGTAATGTCCTAAACATTAGCTGAAGAGGGCTGATCCTTTACCTTTTTGCTGATATGCTTGTCCCTGTCGAAGCTTCAAAGGCAGAGCTTGCAGCAGCCTGGCCCCAAGCCAGGCTCCTCAACCAAGCATCCATGGGTTATATTCCTTATGTCAGCTTCTCACTCCAGTGATCCGGAGCCCCTCCTCTAGATGGGACAGTTTTGCAGTGACAGAGCGAAGCCCTGCAAAGCTCACGGCCCAGTGAAGGTTTGCCTTCAGCGTGCCCAGGAGCCTCAGGAACACACAGCACTGCCAGGAAGCAGAACGTGCCTCCCCTCTGCCATGGCCAAATCCTGTCCGTGGCAGTGCTCTGGAAAGCAGGGCAGCCAGTGCCTGCAGCTGTGAGCATGAAGCCATTTGCTGGTGACGCTCTCTGGGGCTGGGGTGACTCTCCCTGGCTGCTCCACGGGCTGCCTGCCAGCCAGCTGAGACCTCACCGCTTCCCCAGCTGAGCCGCTAAAGCAGCGAGATTTAGAAGCATAATATAAAATTGGATTAATACTTGAAAATTAACTGTCCCTGCTAAGCAGCACATTAAAACGTGTCCTCACACAGGGAAAAAACGTATCCCAGCAACAAAAACAAACAGCTGGCAAAATGGGGTCTGGTATCCCCCTTCCAGCTTTCTGAAAGGTGTCTTAAGTTTATAATGAAGTCACTTTGTTTCCAAGCACCTTGGTGTTTGGAAACAGCATGTCTATCCCTTTATCAGCTAGCCTGATAGGCATCAATTAGGAATCAGCTGGAGCCAACCCCTGCATGAGAGGGTCCCTCCCAGCCTCCCCACCGAGCAGTGTTGCACAATGCCCAGGATGAGCACCAGACATCCATGACAAAGAGCAAGAGCTTGGGAGAAACCACTGACTTCCAGGCAGGTCACCCAGAGCTGCTCCAGGATGCATCAGCCCATCTAACACCTGCTGGGTTACTGAAATCCTGCAAAACACGCAGGATTGCTTGGCATCAGATGGCTTGCAGGCTCCTGATTCCATATGGTGCTTAAGGCTCTGTATCCATACGCAGGATGCACGCTGCATTGGTGTGTTGAGGGACCCTCTGACACGGTAAATGGGGTTGTGGTGGGGCCACGTGCTCCCCACTGCTCCTGCAAAGGAATGTCTCCACCCCAGACTGGTTTGTCCAAGAGTCAACCCCTCTCGCTCACAGAGGCACTTGAAGCTCCTGCAGCAGAAGCTCATGCTTTCCAGGGAAAAGGTCTTTTAAAATCTCACAAGAAACAAAAAAGAAATGTCATTTATGTTACTTTTTAAAATAATATAAGTGTCAGAAAGGATTTTGTGTTAGAGGCAAGAAAAATAACATGGGAGAACCTTTGACCTAGTCAAAGTCATTTCTTAAACTGTCTCACTAAGTTGCCATTGGTCTGTGCTTACAGGCTTAATACTTCCCCTCTTGAAAAATTGAAATTTCAAGCATGCTGGTCATCAACTATTTTTAGATTATCCCCTGTTCAGGCACAAAAATACAGTAATCACTAAGAATGCTAAAAATTCTATGTAGAAAATTTTAATTGCTAATTTTTAATGGCAGGTTTCTTTCACGCCCTTTGTTCCAGAGAGGGAAGCAGCAGAATTGCATTCAGCAATGCACAACACAAGCCTCTAGTTTGATGAGACCCTTCCACAAAAGGAGAATTGAGAACATTAGACTGGTATGGATGAATGAAAGACAAGGGAATTCACTGGAGCTAATAATCATGAGGAAAATAATCTATAATGCTTACAGTCACTATCTCTAAATGTAATCAGGAATGAACCTGAAGCATAAGACACTTTAAAAGGTAAAAAATTAAATAGCTGTAGGTGGCACATGAGCTTTCAAAAGGCCCTTGCTAAAAGCACTGCAGGGGCCAGATGGTTAGGAGGATTCAGAGCAGGACCAGCTTTGGTACCAAGTAATGGGAACAGCCAAAACTACAGCAGACAGGTTTAAAAATAAACCAAAACAAGGAGGTCATGTTCTCTCATGCACCATGCCAAAAGTCAGCCACCAGAGAGGCATTTCTGCACTGGGAGGTTTAATTTGGGGCTCTGGGGTTTCCAGGGCTTTACTTGGAAAAATGGATGCATCCAAAGGAGCAAAGATGGTGTCAAGGGACCATTTTATGAGATGGTTCCCATGTCCACCAGCTCTTCTGAGAGCCACGAGCAGCCATTGTTTCCCATTCATGTGCCTTTACATGTTCACACTCACCTAACATGCAGATTAGCTCTGACAGGGGCCAACAAAATCAGGAATCAGTCCCCACACCAGCCACGTCCTCTTCCATCGCTCTTTTTGGGAACAGTGTTCTGCCAAGATAGGAAGCTCCCTCACCCCATTTTCCAAGCAGCCCCCTTGGCCAGGCAGTCAGAAATAAAAGTTGTCACACACATCTTGGTTTCTTTTCATACTTTGTAAATTTTTTTTAATTTTTTATTATTATCTCCTCCTTTTAAGCATCCCTTTAAGGGTGAAATGAAATCCAACCATTTACAGAGAAAATGATTTCAGAATGTACATTTGATTTATCCTTACAAAAAGTTCATTATTACTTGCTGTTTATAAATTACAGAGTTGAAAGGAGCTTTGCAGATGCTCTTATTTTTTTCTTTTCTTTTTAGTTTTTGGCAAGTCCACGCATTCTTTTTCCAAAGCAGGGTGTCCTGGAGCCCCTCCAGGAGCAACACCAGCAGTAGGTCCAGATGGACCCCAGGCTCAGAAGTGCTGCTGGACCACCTCCAGGATGATACTGCATCATCATCCGCACAGGCAGGAAAAAACAGCTGTTTGAATTCTTAGAGTATTTCAGATCCCTTCTTAATCCATTACCTGTAGTGCCCAAAGCTTTGAAACATCAGTGTATTGCATTAGAAACAGTTCTTCTTTCTCAATGCTGGATCTGAGCCCCTCCTGCCACTCCCTTACCCTCCTGCTCCCCTTCCCTTCCCGTAACAGGAGTTTTTCCAATGTCTCAGAAATCAGGGGATTAGGGTGGGTAGGGAGAACACAATGATGGAGGGATACAGGATCCATTCTCCCACTCACTTCCCTCCTTTCTCACCAAGGTTAGAAGTCAGTGAAGCCAGGACGAGCCGTCCCTTCCCTCTCCACCACCAGTGTTCACCCATGGAACCAGGAGTGACCCTGGACAGCATCTTCACAGTGCAGAGGCATAGCAGCCGCAGAGATTTCCAGCAGGAGCTGGGACACAGGGACACAGCCCCAGGGACACTGAGGAGGGGAAGAGACACCCTCCCACAAGGAAACAGCAAGGCAGGCAGAGGGGAATGAACACCCAATTCTGCTCTGACACTCTCCCTCCATGCCAGCTGGGTTTCCTTGTTCACCTGTCACAGAGACACAGAGTAGGTTGGCCTGGGCAGCACAAGCACAACACCTCAGCAGGACACAGGGATCAGAGAAAGCAACAGCAAGAGTGTTTTTGAGCATGTCATCCTCCATACCAACCACAGGCACAAAGTCACCGTGTCTTTTCTGTCACTTGGGTGTGGCATTACCCCCAGATGGGCAAATAGGTCTAACCTGCCCTACTCCCTCTGCTTCAGCAAGCTCAGCTGCTGCAGGTGCACCAAAGCCCACATCCTTCCTTTCCCTTGGGGCAAAAGAGGAAGAGGCACTCTCCAGTCCAAAGCCATGCATAGGCACACAGTCTCTTCCTAGGTGGGAAGCACCAAGACAGACAGAAAGAAGTGCAAGGCTTGAGTGTGCCACACACTGCTTCACCTATTTCCTGGCCCCACTGTTTACCAATTTGAAGGTAAAAAAGGCTTTGGGAATGAAAAAGCACAAGGCTGAAGAGGGCTGCAGGAAAAGGCTGGTGATGTATTCCCTCCATCCACTGGACAGTTTGGTCCAAGAGAGGCAGCAGGATTCACTGCCCACTGCCCCCATGGGCTGCAACGACCCCCAGACATCAGGCTCGGGTAGTCTGATCCCAGCTCCACCTCAGTGCCAGGACAAGGTTCTTGGTCTTTCCCTTCTCAAATCTCAGAACCTGCTTCAGATAAAATGAAGGAGCTTCAGTGCTCACCTCAGAGTCCAGCAGTGGGAAACAAGGATCTGACACAAACCTGCCCCCTGCTTTGCCTCTCACTACCTCACACACACACTTACTTTTGACTTCCCTCTTGTGGCAGCTGTCTGGAGGGGTGGCTGTCCCACCTGGAGCTGGCTGCAGAGGTCCCAGCAGGCAGCACAGGCAAGGCTGAGCAGAGGGCAAGCCACCACCTTGGAAAATCACTGTGTGAAAGCCAGCTTAGTAGTGTCTGTTCCCTCTAGGGACAGGAAGGAAGATTTTTAATGACAAGCACTCTAGCTCCCTAAGGATAATAAACACAGAGTTAGCCAGACAAATTAGACAAACATTGACTGGTTTGGCCTTAAATCAAAAAATGCTTAAACAATTCTTGAGAAAGAGAAACAATAAAGAATGCATTTCATCTGTAAAGCCCCTTCCTCCCACTACAACAGAAGTCTGGTTTCAATTTAATTTCCTAAGAATAAGGAAGTGAGTAAGTCCAGGAGACAGGCAGGGCAGGAGTTCTGCTCAAGAGCCCCAGCATTCCTTTTCCAGCAATACCTTCTTCTCCAGCCCAAGGGAGCAGAAGGGAGAGACAAATCAGAGAGAGAAGAGGAGAATGATGGAGCAAATAATGGAGGAGGGAAAGCAACAGGCTGTAATTCAGGAATGGGAGAAGCAGATACTGCAGCTGTGGGCTTACTAAACTCCCAAGAGACAAAGGCCACACCTCAACACTGAAAACATGACTGCTGTGCACTAAAAATTCCCAAGGATGGCCATGGATGGGAAGGGATATCAGAGGAAAGGCTGCTCCCACTGTGGGAGATAAGGAGGTGCAGCCCCAGCACACGTGAACTTCAGCTCCTGCTCAAGTGGGGCTCTGGTGCTGCCAAAGCACCCACACAGAGCCTGGCTTGTCTTTCTCCTCTGTCTCCAGCAAAGCCTGGCAAAGACCTTGTGTTATCATCACTGAGACAAAGCAAAGCCAAAAGGTCCAAGAGCAGACCTCAGGCTCTCTCCTCAGAGTAAAAATGAGAAATGGCTTCTTCCTTCCATACTGTGCTGCTGCTGAATTGCACAACCCAACACACCTGCTCTCCTCCAGCTGTCCCTGGGGAAAGCCTCTTCTCCCTGTGCTACATCCTCAGTGCTGTGGCTTTCATCCTGCTCAATACAGGCTCCTCCTTTCTCAGCTGGGACCCCACTTCTCTATCATCTCTCTATACCTAAGACCTCCACACAGTTGCTCAGCACCAGAACCCCATCACTGTGTCAGGAGTTCCTCCTGCTACATCAATCAGTCTGGACTTAAAGCCACAACTTCCCTTTGGGGGAAAAGCATTCTCCTAGCAAAGTTTGTCTCTCTACCCAGTTCCCAAAGGGGCTTCTCTGCCTGTGGGGAAGGCACAACAGAACTGAGAACAGTGATTTTAAAGAGACCAAAAATGGAACAAAAAAGAGGTTCCTTCAGTTCTCCTAAGGAAGCATTACGGCACACAACATGAGGAAGGAGCTAAGGTGAACTGCATCTCCATTTGATCAGAAAAAGACATTCTTTTTATTGCAGTCTCTGCCTTATTAGGCAAGCAAGTTGGCTTTGTTGACAATTTTCTCTTCTCTAGAGAGGGAACTAGGAAGGGAAAAAAGAGAGAGACATAGGTAGGAATGAAGCACAAGGGTGGCACATGCTGGGCAACACAGGACCATGGAACCCTGATGGAGTTAAGGGCAATGAAAACCCTCCTGCTTTAGAACAGCTGGCCAGAAGGGCCACACTTCTTTGTGCCAACGCCTTCCTCTTTATCCTGCTTGGAACATGAGTCAGTCTTTCCACTGCAAGGCTAAGAGAGCAAGTTCATTATGATTTTCACCCTCTGCCCACTACGACCCAGGCTCTGGGCACCCTGTCAAGCCATCTGCTAAGGAAGGGTGGTGGTAAGGGTGGAGACAAGAATCTGCCTCCTCAGTGAGCTGAACAACCCAATACAACAGCAGGCAAGGTCCTCACTGCCCATGCCTGAGCAGACACCAGCCCAACCAGCTGCAACTAGCACACTCCTGAGCCCCTTCTCCTCTCCATGGTCTTGTCTGCATGGCCGAGGCTGCAGACGTGGGCTGCACACACTCTGGATTGCACCGTGGTCCCCAAACAGCCTCTTGGCCCCAGGAAGAATTGGCCCATGGCTTGTTTCTTCAAGAGCCCCCTCACACCCTAAGGGCAGACAGATGGACCCCGTGCCTTGACAGGCTTTGTTTGTGCACAACAATCAGAATTTTGCCCTTCCTCTACTCCCTTTTATTACCCTGTGGTAAGAAGGAGTAACCAGCACGTGTAAGCAGCAGCCCTGCAACAGGCACAGCCTGTGGGGCTCTAGAGTCCCAGAGAGTCATGCAACAGTCCCACAATTGGCTATGCAGAGCCAATGCTATCCCTGGTCCTCTTCTATGAATTGTCCAAGAAATCAGCCATGCCAACACTGAGATCAGTTTCTGGATCCCACCATTTTCTGCAAGCACACACAGCCAAGCCCCACTATGTCCTCCTCCCCCCCAGTACTGGTAATAAACACCCAGGTGCACACCAAACCCATGCATGTGAGCACTCATGCACACAGGCAACCATGCACTTGCAAACGTCCACTCCCACCATCTGACTGAGTCCCCCATAGCTTATCCCAGCCCCAACAGAAGCCTGTACTGCAGGGAAGACACTCTGGCTTCTGTAGGACAAGTCCATGCAGTGTTGTCGGGGCAGGGGGAAAAATGAGCAGAAAAAACCCTCAAACCCAGCTTTCTCCTCTGCTTCCTAGCTATCTGCTCCAGGATTGGTAGAGTACTGGGGCAAGATCCAGCCCAGGACAGAATGTATTAAGCCTGTGCAAGGGGCTGCATCTTTAGAAGGACACCTTGGAAGCAAAGGACTTCCCTTCTCCAAAATACCCTTTGAATATAGCAGTATTAAAAAAAAAAAAAGCATACTGAGATGCTTTTGCACATTCACTCATCCAAAAAATGCCAGTGACACACATCTGCACACGCAACCACTCACAAGAGTTTGTGCCTGCTGACTCACACGCTCAATAAACAGCCCAGGCTTGCATCTATGCTTGCTCCAATCCACAAAGGATGAGGGTGGATGGGAACAGCTGCCCTGTCTCCCCATGGGATCCTCTCAGCCTCCCCCAGAGGAAAATCTGCCAGCTGGCTGCAGAGATTCTCTCCAGCCAGCAGGAGAGGCTCAGAAGATGCAAGGAAGTCTTTATGCTACTACAGAGCGGGTTCTCAACATCTCTCTTCCTCCTGTCCAGGTCTCCCTTCATGTGACTGAGGAATTTGGGTTCCCAGGGTGATGCCTGGGATGAAGGGAAGAAGAACAGGAAGTGAGGGAGGGCAGAGAGCCCACATAAAAAGCACACCCTGCCCATAAACAAAGGAAACAAAAGAAGGAACAGACGAAAACACCCGACTCTTTCCCTTTGTTGTGAAGTTCTGATTTCCCACCCAGTGGCCTCACCCAGCACCCTCCACCTTTCGGTAGGGGTTCTCCAACAAGTAGCGGAACCGCTGGTAGTTCTTGAGTAGGTACTTGGGAGCATACATCTGCTCCTTGGGGTCAGCAGGGGGATACTCCTGCATTGTACCATCAAACCAGCCACCAGTCCGGATCAGCTCCCGGATATAATTGAGGTCTCGTTTATCCTCATAGTCACCCCAGCGGGGAAAGTCCCCGTTCTGGGCTGACACCAGTTTGAAGTAGATCCCCTCTGGGGTGAAACACCAGGAGCAATGCCAGCCAGCAAAGTGGAGGGGGCTGCCCAGCGACCACTGCACCAGGATGTGTCCCGTGCTGTTCTCGTACTGCCGAAACCCAGGCATGGTGTAGTAGTCGCGGCGTCGCAAACGTATCCCGTCGGTAGCATAGACAGCCTGGAGCATGCCCATGGTGCAGCCCGAGACCACCTCCAAGGTGCCCGGTTGCTTCCAGAAGAAGCCGTAGAGCGACTTGCGCATGTGAAAGGCGAAGGGCTCCGTCCAGCCGTCGTAGAGCTTGAGGAAGAGCACGCCATCGCGGGCCGGGATCTCATCAGCATCATCGATGATGAAGACGTCGTCCGGGCGCAGGTTGCGGAGGCGGGAGATGCCGTCCCGGGTGAGGAAGGTACGCAGGTAATCGTCAGCAATCCAGCCGTCCTGGCGGCCACCGGGCGGGAAGTGGTCCAGGAAAACGTAGAGCACCTTGTGGCGGATGTAGTCAAAGGAGCCGTTGAGGAGCATCTCGCGGAACTTGAGGGGCCGCGGCTCTCCGTAGGCCGTGAAGTTGGACTCGCACACCACGAAAGCATCCACCACGTCTCCCAGCTCATGGAAGCGGACATCTAGCAGGTCGAACTCGTGGTTGACGTTGATGGCATTGATCACCCGCCGGGGGATCTCCCGCGGCACGAGGCGGTCCTTGGTGGGCAGGTTGGAATACTGGACCACGGTGGGGACGCCACAGCTGGGGCCGTGCCAGCCCGGCAGACACACACATTCCACCCACTTGCGCCGCTTGGCTCCGCCGGCGCTCAGCGGCTTCCGAGCCGGCCGCCCCGAGGCCGCGCCATCCGCTCGCTCCTCCTGCCGGCCGCCCGCGGGTGGCTTCTCCAACACCTTGGTGCCTGGTTTAAAGCAAATGCCACCGGCTTTGGTACGGACAAAGTATTCCGTTGAATCTTCTGGCAGCACGAACTCAACCTTGTGCAGCTCTTCACTGGCTCTGCTGGGAGACAGGGGCTGGAGCAAGGGGGAGTGGGAGTACAGGGGTGTGCGGAGGAACTCTGCACCCCCTGGCTCAGGGCTGACCTGAGGTGTGACGGGGGCATTGTTCCAGAAGAAGCTGGAGACGAGGTTGGGACTAAGTGAAGCCAGCTCCCTGGGGAAGGTGACATAGGAAAGGGCCTTGAGGAAGTGCAAGAAGGAGATGAGGCAGAGACCAGCCATGCAGAGAGTCAGAAAGAGTTTATGGCGTCTCATCTTCATCCTGTGGAAGAGCCACGAAAAGGAAAGTCACATTCAATAGTTACTGAGGTGCAGAAAGTTTACCACTGTTAGAAAAACAGGTTGGGGAAGGGAGAAATGCTGGTCCAAATTCAGCATGCATCTTTAGAGACTCGACTCCAGGAATTACACCTCCATCCCCTGCCATCCTCACACTGGGCCTTTTGCTTCAGCTGGGCTACACCAAGCTGAATCTTTGCTAGATTAGTCTCATAAATCCACAGAGACAAGAAAGCCACTGGCAATGGGTTAGAAAGACAGGAAACCCAGAATAACAGGAATTCATGATCTAGTGAACTCACCACGCATGCAAGATTTGCCCCTACTCACTGATGGAAATTAAATTAACGTAAACCTCCTCAGAGGTGCATCACCAGGGGATTGGGAGAAAATGAAAAACCCAGGAAGGGTGAGAGAGTTGGGGGGACATGGTTGAAACATGACCAGTGCAAGAGAGGCAGTTTTAAAAGACCGAGATCATTAGTCAGACTGCCAGAGGCAGCCTACGCTCCCCAGATCTTTACAATGTTTGTACAACACACACCCTAAAAAACCACCCTTGTTCTCAGGAAATACTACCTAAGTTCACATGGAGGACAGGAAAACAAAAATAAAATTAAGATCCTGTCACATTTACTCTTCTCCCACCTGTGATTCTCAAGTCCACTGTATCTCCATATGTTTTATTTTGCTTTTCACTTTCTGTGGACCAGATGCTGAGGTTTTTCTACATCTGGATCAAGGTGACAAAAATAAATGCCTAGCTGTCTCTGCCAGTAATACTGTGCCATCATGATGGATCCACGTCAGGCCAGGAAGAAGCCAGCGGTGCAGAGCCCTTCCCTCCAAACAACATGAAGCATTGCCTTCATTCTTCCCTCCACACCTCCCCTCCTCCAGCCCAGGCAGGGAACATAGAGCTGCTGTCAGGCAGAGAAGTGATTGAAGACTACAATTCAGAAAAAGGACTAAAAAAGCAGAGGCTGTCCTGGAGCATGACACCCTTCCTGCAGTGACAAAGAGGCAGAGATCCCCACACATGTGACACGTACCACCTCACCCCCTCCACATGGGGGTGGAGGGAACTTCCACATGGGGAATGGAGAAGCTCCATTCTGGTGCTTCTCTCCTTGGTGCAGTATCCCTTCCATGGCCAAAGTTCCTGAGAGGCTCAGGACCTTTTATAAAGGTTCCACCTGGCACACAGTGGTGCCAGCAACACCTTCACTGGAGGCAGTCCCTGCTCCCGGGGGTCATGGGGCAGCTGCCCCACACATGGGCAGGTGTGGGGGCAGAAGAAGAAGAACCCAACCAGCTCCTGCCACTTCAGAGAGTATTAGGTAAAATACAGCAAAGTGTGTTACTGAGTAACTTGAGGAGACTCTAATACTGAAGTGAAAAGCCATAAAGCATTTAGACGGATGGCAACTGCCCAAAGGAAAACGTATCTGGCTTTCCACAGATGTCTCTCACACGGACTTTGGTAGAGGGGCTGTCCACAGTTGTACCTTACAGCTCAGCAAAGTGTTTCTGTTCACTTGGCAGTCACATTTTTAGTGGAAGTCACCATCCACTGCCATGGTCCCCAGTGCTTAGGTGGCAGGGCAAGGAGTCCCAGATTAAGCTCTGACTGAAGGACTGCAAGCCTGAAGCTGGTGGAAAAGTTACACCATGGCCTTGGGAGGGGAAAAAATTGAAAGAAAAATAAACAAGGAAAAAGGAAAGAGAGCTTGATTCTATTGGTTAATGTTTAGTAGGGGTTTTGATATACTTTGCCACAACACAAGTCAGCAGCAGGGCAGGGTGCTGGCTCTGGACATCACCTTTGTAGTGGCCCAGCCATTAAGGGGCTGGATATTTTTGTTAAAAGCCATAAAAGATAATCTTGGGGCTTGCTGTCAAGCTTTCTTCATGTAGGCAAAACAAGGAGCTGCAGAAAACACCATGAGCATCTCTTTCTATCCATGATTGATTCTTTCCTTGAGACTCTGTTCATGTCTTGCAGAAGCAGCAAGACCACTTGTAAAATAGAGGAATATTCAGTGCCTTTTCCTTACACATCACCAGTTTTCAGTCTGTCTTGAAGTGTGGGGAAGAGGAGGGCACAAGGAAGCCAAACTCCCACTAAATTAGCAGTGACTGGGTGTATGGAATATTAATCCCAATATTACCTGGTGGGACGTGCCTGGCCTCATCTGACCCTTACTGCTGGACCAAAGGCAGCAGCTGTGGTGTTTCACCCCAGAGACACCTTTGGCTGGCTGGGTGCTGCAGCTGGGCACTCAGAACGAATCCAGGCATAGTGGAAACTCAGTTTACCTTTGGTGGAAAAGGTTCAGGTGACAGTGAAGAGAAAAAGGAGAGGATTCTGCCATGGAGTTTTAATCCAGAGTTTTATTCCAGGATGACAGACCTCTGAATCTTGTAACAGCTCCCAACAGAATCCCAACCGCATGGTCCCATCTCCTTTTAAGCTCGGGGACAGGGGGAGGGGAAGGGACAAGTGAGGCACCAACCAGGTGTGAGGAGGGGAAGGCTCAAGGGACAAAGACACTGGGACAGGCCAATGAGCCCGAACCTGAGGGGCATCTTTTGAACTTCTGCCAACCACACCATAACCCTGCTGGAATGTTAAGATTGATGGACAGCTCTCAGCAGGAGGGCAAAGGGGGAGGGGAAAGGAGAGGCTGGCACACCTGGGGGGTTGGGATAGGTGAAACAGGAAAGGGCGTCACACTGCAACATGGGTGTCAGTAGAAAGTGTCCCTAACTGGTAAATGAGTACAGCTCTCTCTTGCCAGGTGTCCTGTGACTTCTCCAAGGCATTACTTCCAGACATCAGGCTGCTCTCTCAGACACTGAAACCAGGGCAAAATGAACAGCTGGCCTGCTCCAACACAGCAATCCCAATGACTGCCAGGTAATGCTCATTTTGCTCCAGTTCCTACAGGACACACAAATGCAGGGCAGCCAGCTTCCCCTGGGCCAGCCCAGGGCTGAAGGCAAGTGCTGAAGAAATCACACAAGGCACATCACCTTCTCAGATGGCTGTGATGATGCTCTGCATGCCACAGTAAATTCCCAGACAAAAAGCCATAACTCTTGACATTCAACAAACTGCTCTGCTTTCTGAGATGTAGCACGCCGTGTCAACATAGCAGGACGCATGGCTTTAGGAAGCAAAGCAGATTTTCCTCCCTTGCCATTAGCATACATCAGTATCTGTCAGGCTCAGCATGTGGCTCTGCAGCTCTTCAGCCACAGGCACAAGGGGCTCTGGGCAGGGCTGCCTGGGCTCTTGTGCCAGGCTGGGGTGCACAGCCCTCCCTGGCTGCTCTGCCAGGCCAGCTGGCCCTGCAGTACCCTCTGCTGTTCCTGCTGACACTGCCCAGGAGGCAATTTTCACTGCTCAGTTGGTTTTGTTAGGGAGTGGGAACACAAACTCATTTCCCTCATTTCCTAACCCCTCCTAAAAGAGGGGAGGGAAGCAAAGAAGCAAGGTGTGTCCTTTTCAAAATCTCTTCCCTGGGAACAACCTTCATTCTCACATGCCAGGGATTCTTCTGCCAGGGAGTGGAGAACACTCATGCACCCTTGGGTGAGCCAAGACTAAATACCATCAATCATCTATCCCTTCCCATATCCTCTGATCAGCCCTGCAGTGAAAGGCATGTCTGGTGGCAGCTAGTTGGAGACAAAGGCCAGCAAGGGAGGATTCCCCACCCTCCCCATCCAAAATATTTACATGCGGTGGAAATGAGAAGGGAGGTACCAGTCAGGGAGATATCTCAGTGTGTCACAGAAGAGCCCAGCTGCTCCAACACAAAGCAACCATCAGTGACCAGGAACACAGAAAACAGCAAGAAGAGGTATTTCCCTTCTGACAATTTTGACTGAGGAAGGGGGGAAAAGTCAACTTGATCTCTGGGAGAGTGATCAAGTTGCTGTCAGCAGCAAGAAAAGCTTTGATGTTTGAGTAGAAGAAAAAGCCTGAAGTAGTATGGACAGTCAGCTCCATTAAGACAAAGCTCTTTAGGGAGTGCACAGTTATAGACTGCTTCAGCAACACACAGTCCTGGAGAGACAAGCTGAAAGCTTCTTTTTGTTGGGGTTTGATATTTCCTTGCTTGAAGTTCTTTCTCTACCACGCAGGGGAAGTGCTTTCAAAAAAGGAAAAAAGCCAGAAGTGTTATGCACATGAGTTATCCCCAGGCACCTGTTGCCATTTCAGTGACCAGTTGATTTATACCATCCTGAAAGAACATACTTATTTTTCAAGAATCCAGAGAGAAAGATATGCACCAATAAGAGCTGGCAGTTCACCAGCCCCAATGTTCTCTTCTGGAGAACACTGGCAAGAGGCCACACAACAGGCTGCTGGATACAGGCTTGTTACCCCATCTTGTTAGGGCATGGGACTCGAGACTCCTTAGACCTCTCCCATGGTTACAGGGAAAATGAAGCTGTGGAGAACAAGTCAGAGCAGAAGCTTCTGGTTTTCCCCTGATACCATAATGCTTGTTTCCTCTGCCTAAAGTTATCCCATAACACCCATGCAGTAACATATTTGCAGATCACTCAGACACTTCAACACAAAGCAGCAATTCAAATTAGAATCACTTTCACATGGCAGATTAGAAACCCAGTATGACTTCCACCCCCCACTCCACACAGAGGGCCCAACTCTCTCTGCTCCAGCTAGAGACAAATGGAACAGGCTCCACATTTCTGGAGTACTAGGTCTACCTGCCATCCTCAAGCACAGGAACCAAGCAAGCATCGTCAGAGCCAGAGTACCTCTAAACACTCTAAAAATCTCAAGTTACTTTTGTCCTGCAAACATCCACAGAAGGAGAAACCATAAAACTTAGTATTTGTCAACAACTCACGCAAGTTCAGGCACAGCAGGACTGCACTTTGCTTAAGGGTAGGAAAAGAAGATTATCCTACATTGCAGGAAAATCTGAGAGAAGCAGGATGTACCAGAAGTTAGCTAGGGCTCAGCATCTCTCACATGAAGGATGCCACGGTGCTTTCAGGGACTGCAAGCTACAAGGACGTCAGCAAGAAGCTCTGGCAGCCACAGCACAAGGTGGTTTCAATGTAAGCAGGTCCGTATCAGCTTCCCTGCAAGTTCCAAGGACAGAATAAAACATTCTTCTGTGTCCTTCATCAAGAGCTGCTGCCCACAGCACAAATGCAAAACAGCAATACCTCACACTCTGCGTTTCTTTGCAGCCCCAAGGCAACTGACCACAAGGTGCCACTGACTTGGTGCCAGCCCAAACAGCTGGATGGAGCCATCCAGCAGGGGCACTCCCCAAGCAAGGTCAGGCTGAGGGACAGCAAGGCTCTGTCCTAAGCACCTTCCCTCCATTTCTGCAGACAGGTAAGAAGAGTGGTAAGGTAACCACCCAAAAGTATGCCACCATGACTGTCATTTGCCCCCTGGAGCTGCCATCCACCCACTACTAATAGGTCTTATCAAGTCAAAAAGAAAACCAGATTGAGGAAAAAAGATAGCTAAAGGGTGAATCTACACAAAACTAAGGTTTGAGGTTGGCCAGGGAAGGGTGACAGCACAGCACAAAGAAAGGCATTGCCTTCCCCTTCCCAGGGAGGACAGGTACATGATGTACATATCAACCACAAGTCTTCAAACTATGTGCAAGACCTTGCTAAGTCTCAACGTACCTGCAGCATCCACAGTCAAAAAACAAACAAAGTATCTCTTTAATGCATTCCTCTAGGAGACCCAAGTGCTCCACACCAGCAGCTGCTATCTGCTGCACACAGAAACTAAGATGGATGCAACACAAAGCCTCCAGCTTTTTATGTGCTGTATCTGCTCACCTCCTTACCTCTGCAAGCACAGTATGTTCAGAATCCACACTTCCCATGGACCTTCAACTGTTCTTTCTCAAGTGTCTTGTCCTGCCTTTCAGTGGACTAAGCCTTGGTTATTTCAGATGCTACACCTCCAGTTGCAACAAGACAGCTGCACACTGTGGGACAAAGCAGCTCTTAACCCTCCACACAGAACACATAGGACCTGGAGATAAAGTGGTCTTTGTTGACAGGATTTTGTCTCAAGACTGATCTTCCAGAAGTCAGCAGAACAGACCAACATCTGAACACCTTCAGAGTCCATTATAAAACCCTCCACTCAAACAGACTGTTCTTACTGTAGCTACCATATTACTGATAGCAGCATAATTATCTAATTCTCCAACCCTCAATTTAAAAGATGATCTCAGAAAAGTCTAGAAAACTCTAGTGAAATCCAGTAATGGCCTACAAGACACCAATTTAATTTTATCCAAGAAGTACTTGGACGTCACAAGAGTGCAGTACTGCATGCTAAAGGAAACTAAGCTGGATTTCCAACTCCACTGGAATCAATCAAATATTCTTCTCAGCATCCTTCAGATATGCTGGGCTCCCTTGTAGCTAATCTTCTCTCTCCAGCTAAATCCAGTCTCACCATAGGAATTTCCACTGCTTCAGAGATGCTTCTGCACACCCTAATCCTTCAGAGGTTCTCAGAAGCTGCACCTTCAACTTCCTAGCGTCACTAGTCTGAGTGCTCTTTCTGCTGTAGGAGAAGCGGCACCTCTCTCCCTCACTTCTGCCTGGACGTGCCTGATATCCTGGAAGAACCCTTCCCCAGCCCTGCTTATTGCCTCCTCAAAACATCTGCTCCATGAGGTCTGCTGGGATGGCCCTGGAGCTCATGCCACCACCTGGCTCCCAGGCTGGGCCTTTGCACATCCAAGGGCGAGCTGAGGCATTGCTCATTGCATCACCCAGGATGCCAGGCCCTTCTCCCACAGAAACACACAACTGCTGCTGCTCACTGCTCCAGCTGCACAGCAGTCAGTCACTGCAAAACACAGCTGGTTAGGTCTTCTGGGTCTTACAGGGAAGGGATACTCCATCATGAGGAACAGGACAGGGAAAAGGGACAACACTACACAAAAAAGCAATTTATGTCTTCAGACAGACCATGGGGTAATTAAACAAGCATGCAAGATCTCCCTTGGTGCCTTGCAAAGAGGGACAGGTCAAAACCAAATAAAGCTTGCAGAGACTTCAAGTGAGGCACGTGACAACACAGGCTGTTGTGCCAGAGGTTCTCCCCCCTCACTCACCACCATCACCGCTTACCCATCCCTCAGTTGTCAGTTGCATGAATTCAAGCTGTCAATCACATGAAAGTCTGCTTTTACAGCCATATCAGCAGCAGATCTAGCTGGGTTAAAAATAAACTTGAAGAAAACGCCTAGGCATGGGAACAAGCAGATGACCAGCAGAAACTTTCTAAATTATTTTACCAGTTCACTTCTGATCAAAACACATAGATGTAGATACATCCTCAGAAACTCAAAATTACAGAACTATAGCCACTGTTCATCTAACCAAATCTCCAACAAGGCCCCCATTCAACCACCATGAGCTCACTAATTCTTCCCAGCAGCATCAGAGAAGGAGCACATCTCAAGGAAGGAAATGGAAGAACCAGCAGCAGGAGGCAACTGCTTTCAATGCAGATCCTGGCAGGCATTCCAGGCAGGTCAAGCAAGTGGAGTACAAGCCACAAATCCTGAGAACAGCTGCAAGATGAACAGTCCAGGTTACCCTCTGACCTGCAGCTCCATGGGTGAAGAGGACGAGCACGTGGCAGACAGGCCAGATCAGGCACACAAACCCTGTGCAAAGGAAAGCAGGGACTGTGTGACAGCCCAAGCAACAGGGAGATGCAGGTTGAAGAGCCCAGAGGAAGGTGAAGTGTGCCCTGTGAGCCCAGAGCAAGGCACTTAAAAGAGGAAAGAGGCAAGAAACACTTGATGCCATGGTGATGGGTGAAGCACACAGACCCACGCAGGCAGGAGAAACCACGTTAACTCCAGCTATTTTTGAAGCGGGTGGCAGTTGTTTGTGCATCCCCAGGATAAAGGGGATCAAGAAGCAGAATAATTGAACCCCAGGAAGACAATAAATAAAGAGAAGCCATGGAATAGCAGCAAGATCCTAGTGGCCAGGAGAAGAGCTGGCCCTCCATCCCCACCCTCTTTCCTCCCCCATCCATCACCAACTACTTGGGGTTTGGCAGCGTGCTCACTTTCCCACAGTAGCCGATCTATTACTGTTTGGAAGAGCCTCTTCCTTCCCCTCCTCCCCTCCTTTTCAGGCCACAGGGGTCCTGCTTGGCAGCCCCCGGATCCCCCTCCATTCTGCATGTCTGGTGACCAGCCAATCCCATGCAAAGAGCATTAACCCCTCTCCAGCAGGAACAAACGCAGAAACCTGACTCCACGCACAGAGGTTTCTCTAGGATGTATCTCCCTCCTTCTCTCCTCCCCTTCCCCAACCCCCGCTGCTCACTCTCTCGCCTTTTTACCCCCCTTTCCCTTCCTTTCTCAAAAACTAACTCCAGCCCAGGGAGTGTCACATCTTCCCGAGAATGTTACACAAGCCCATGGGAATTTTTCTTGGACCACGAACAGACCCTTATTTATTTGTCTCTTCTGCCTTTGTTCTTCATTTCCTCTTTCAAGACTTAGGCAAGACCTCGACACAGGGCTGCCTGGGTCCCCCGCTGCCACTTCACTTTGTTATTATTTTCAGACAGAAAGGGCCGATAGGCAGAGAGCTCTTCAGTGCCTTGCCCCGAGGCAGGAATAAGTCAGCCCAGACTCCCACCTCTGGGGTGGACAAAGGGCATGAGCTCAGGGGCTCTGGCTTGCACAGACAACCTCCTGCTTATGTTATCCTTCTGACTGCAGCATTGCAGCCCCTTGGATTTAATCCCCATGAATCAATTCTGCAGTCACAGCTCTATGCCGGTAACAGGCATATGGTACCACGAAAAGGGGCAGTTTCCCAGAATGAAATCAAAAGCTTCCTAATGCACTTAACTCAGGGTCACATAAATCTCTCTTCTGCCTCCCACAGACAACTGGACCTTGTTTACAGGCATTGCAGCAGGCCTGGGTCTCAACAATATGTTTACTGCTTCTGCACAAACATTCCCTTTCACTAAGCAAAGCAGTACCCTGATCTCCAGATTAATCCAAGCAGAAAGAACTAGGAGCACGTCTACAGGAAAAGAAGGAGAAAGTTTGTCTTCATCAGCAAAATCAAATGCCATCCTGGACATCACACAGTTTTGGGGATCGCCTGTCGTCACATTCTTCCTTTACGTTGCCTTATTTCTTGAGAAGGATGAGGAGGAATTTTGTGTTTAGCCAGAGGGTAATGCCCCTGACAAGAGGTAAAACCATCTGATGAAAGAATGGGTTCTTTTCAGGCTGATGAGACCAAGAACCAGGCCAGGGCAAGATGGGACAGCACAGCTTGTCCAGGGAACATACAGTGATTACCTGTCCAACTTTGCCCCAAACACAAAAGCCACAAGTGAACACCGTGCAAATAAAAACAGGGAAGCTGAGCATTTCTGCTCAACTGCACAACAGACAGAGCAGTTTAGTACCACAATCACTTGATTACAGCTCCTTTCTTTCACCACCCTCGGCCCTCTTCCGCCTCTTTAAGGTCTTCAGTAACACAAACATTTATATTGAACTGTGTTTCCGAGAAGTCAGCTGCCACAAACAGGTCAGAAAGGAAGGAAAGGAGAAAGACAGAATTTATGTGTAAGCTCATTATGAAAATCGGTCATGAACAAGAAGGATGTGCAGTGCAGGAGGAGAGCTGTGGTCATGCTGAAGCCAACAGGACAAGCAGGGCAGAAGCAGGACAGCCCACCTGTATGGTGCAGCAACCTGCCACAGTGGGGCAGAGGGACAAAGGGCATTAAACTTGTACATAGCTGGGCTAGCCAGCTCATCTCCATGATGTTCCACTGCTGCAAGAGCCTGTAACAAACTGCCCCAGTCAGCTTCTCTTCAAGGTTTAATCACTGAGAAGTGATGGCAATTTCAGCTGCACAGTTTGCTACTCAACCACCTGGTCTACCCAGTGCTCAGGTCCTGATGATCGTGTGCAAAGTCCAATGGACCGTGTCATGACAAATCTAAAAAACATTTTGGCAAGACAAGATGGGCCTTTGAAAGAAGAAAAATGCTTTCAAGCATCTAAATATTTTAGAGAACAGTCCAGAAGATTCCAGCACTGTAATTGAGTGAGGGACCAAATCCAAGCACCAGATTGACTGTCTCCAGCTTGACACAGTCTCTACTGCAAAGACAAGGCTCTGAACTCAGGAACCTCTCACACAATCCCAAGCCACAGAGATGCTCAGCAGGATCACACACCTGAGCAGTACAGAAACCAGAATTGCATTTTCAGTGCTGCACAGAGCCATATGCAAACAAAAACAGGCAAAAAGGAAGCCCACAGCACTTCCTCATCACTAAGTGATAGACTCTGGATGCCTGACAAACTCCCCTTCCCTCCCCCCCAGTGCTCACGGGAAGCGAGAAGACTCTGTTCCAGAGCACAACTGCACTATAAATAATTCAAGAGACTGCTAAATTATGCAGAAGCAATCCCATCGTATCCCCGGCCAAGCTGAATGCAGGTGTGGTCAACCCTTCCTCCAGAAGTTGCTGCTCGATAGGGATTCTGAGGCCACAGAGGCTTTGTGCCAGTAGCACATATCTGAGAGCACGCTGGCCACTTGCTCACAGCCAGGCCTGCACCAAGCAACGACACGAGAGGAGGGATTTGGGGACACAGGGCTGGCTGATGGGCAAACAGCAGCTCCTTTAATCCACCTCTTCTCCAGAGACCTCACATGGCCCCAGGAGCAAGTGTAGAAAATTGTGTCCCCTTCGAGCAAGGCTGCTCAGTAGGTCTTGCCTCCATGGATCGGATTAGCTGGCAAAAGCTGCAGCTGGACAGCATTGGCACGGTGAGGCAGGGAAGAAAGGACTGCTGGGGCAGGTGGGAAGGAGAAAAGGGAACAAAAAAACCCTCTGGAGTGGTAAAGTAGGAAGAGCTTTGCTAACACAAATAACATACAAGGAAGGCTGAGCTGAAAGCAGAGAGAAATACAGTCAGTTCTGCTGCCCCAATCTTCTACCTTCAGGAGATCCTGCTTCCCTGAATATCAGGGCTTCCAAAGTTTCCCTTGGAAATGGGGTCATTAAGCAACAGAGTGTAGCTCACGCTGATCACTCCAGGGCACTGCTCTCCTCATTTACCCTGCCCTTTGCTCTGCCTCAGAGCCAGCCCTGACATCACAAGCTCCACAAAAACACAACTTCTTCACACACAGTGAGCACCATGCACCCTCAGCCCCTGCAGCCAAATCCTCCTTCCAAAAGCCTACCTTTCCTAGCTGCTGCAGCCTCCAAGGTCTGTCCATGCTCAGCCTGCACAGGCCTCCAGCCTCCTCCTTTTCCCTGCTGCCCAGCTAGAAGGGTCTGGGTTAGAGGAAGAACTAAAAGCACTACCGTAGCCCTTTCTTCAGCCTCAGCACAACCAGCTTAAAATCTCAGGGCTCTAGCCTACCTTCCCCTTCTTAAAGGGCTCAGCATCTAGGAGAGAGACTCCCTGTCAGGACTCTTTGCCATGCTGTCTGCCTGGCTGTCTGTCCAGCTCTGTATCCGCACGCCAAGCCAGGAGATACCTGTGCTTAGCTCACAGCTGCGAGCCGCTGTGCGGCGGGGCTGATTTGCATCCGTGTTTCTCTCAGCTGTGCTCCAAACCTGCCTCATGCAGGAGACATGCAGCAATATCCCAAGATAAAAATTACCCCAAAGTCTTGAAGAGAGCATGGAGTTTGAGTCTGCCTGCTAACCCTAGCCCAACCTGTATAGATTTACACACCGAGGGGAGAAGGATTCTCTGAGGGAAAGGCAGCAGGGAGCTGGGATTATAGATTAGGCAGCAGATCAAGGAGGCGATATCTGTGATGAAAAGGGCTGTAGAACCCAAGTGATGACTAGAAAGTTTTGGATAACCTCTGGCTCAGCACCCCACCCAGCTGTCCTCCAGGATTTCCAAGACAGCCAGCAGCAAAGCAAGTACAGGGAGCTTGGCACTTTGGTTGCTGCTCTTCTGACCAACCCCTGCGTTTGCCACTGGGCACAGCACAGCCTTGCTCCATGCCTCAGTCTCCCTGTGTGGGAAATAAAGAGACTTTTCTACTCTAGGTAAGGGCTTACCTAATTAAAAGAAGCTTAATAGATTGCTTCAAGGTCCTTGGAGAGAAATTCTGTCAAAACACAAGACAGAGATGATCCTCAGAAAGAAGAGAAGCCCCCTCTGCTTTTCTCTCTTCCGGTCAGCCACATCCACCTCTCCTCACCTCTCCTCTTGCTTGCAATTTGAGCATTACAGGCTGAAAAAGAATTCTGTCAATGCTCAGTGTGGTCATAACCCACAGCCATGGCTGATGTTTTGGAAAAAGCCTATTTAGATATAGACCCGGGTACTCCCCTTGGTGGGGAAACAAGGAACCTTAGCTGAGGTCATCAAGCTGCCTGTTCAGCTAGGGGGGTTATCTTGGTACAAAAGGCCAAGGCCTCAACAGCAAGCAGCTCACATAAGTCCTGCTGTCCTAAAACAGGTAATAATCACTTCCAAAACCACCACTCCACAACAAGCCCTTGCTATTTTTAAGGCAGCCAGCCTGATGAAACATCAAAATGCAGTGCTGCACTCCCTGTCACCTATCAGCTCTACTGAGCAAGTTTCTGAGCACAAAAATACACCCACCCTGCTACAGGTGTTCAGAGGTCTGAAGAGCAGGAGGTACCTGTTGTACTTCAGGAACAGCTTCGGGAAGTAAAGGGTCTGCATGCCAAGGAACACAAAGAAGTTCAAAAAAAGGTAAACAAATCGTGTTTCTGCCTTCCTCAGATATGCAGCCAGAGTTTATTCCACAGGGATGCAGGCATAGAGTGCTTTTGTAAATCCTACTCCACTACTCCAGCACACAGCATTTCTCTCCAGCATTTCCCCCTGGAGAAGGGGAAACTCACCAGCTTTGTGACAGCACCTCTGCCCTGGTCCCTGGCACAAGCAGCTGGTCCTGGCACCCCACCCAGCACTGCTGCTGTGGCACAGCCCAGTCCCTGCCAGAAACTCACCTAATGCTGTCACAGCACCCAAAACCCGACCCAAACCTGCCCACAGTGCCAGTCTTGGCCCCTCCACGCAGCTCTGTCATGCCTCCTCAAGGCCAGCCTGAATCACTGACTCGACAGCACGGTTCACATGTGCACTGCAGATATGTCACCACCTTTCCAAGAACATCCACAGTTGGGAACAGCAGGCATTCCTAAGACTGCCCACATCCCCCTAGACTGCACTGCCCCACGTGCCTACCCTCCCCAGATTTCAGATCCCACTGTAATGTTTCATTGTAGTGTCCTGATGGCATTTTGTACTAGTGAAGTGCAGCCTGACCTTTTGTGCAGAACTGATGGGTGACAGCAGCAGAAAACACGTGGGCACAACTACCCACACTTTTCTGCTTCTGTAGCCAGGGCTGGTAACATGAACCAGCCCTTTGAGGCACCTCCACTTGACCTAAAGTCATGAAGACATCTCTTGTGCCAGTCAGTTCGCCCTCCTCTCTGCCAGAGTTACTGACAGCTGTACCAGTCTTCGTTAGCACCACCTCCTCCAGCTACATCCCACTGATTGGGTCACAGACTCCAACAATGTACAAAGGGCTCATTTTAGAGCAACTAACCCCACCTAAAGCCTAATCGGCCGTTAGGAATGAATGCTGGCCCAGCTTGCCCCATCTGTCCATCAGCAAACTCCCCCACCTCCTTCCTCCGCCTTTATGATCCAGCACAGAGACTGGGGGCTGTAGGAGTGTCAATTTGTGATAGCAGGTGCACCCTAAAGATGCTGTTCTCAAGAGAGGAGGAAGCTCAGACACAACAAGCTGAAATCTCAGCTATAAACCCTTCCACGAGACAGAGTTTATCTCTGCTTGCTGACAGGTCAAAGCAAGGGAGGGACAGAGAGGAATTTGTCTAGCCTAAGGTGCCCTTCACCTACTGAACATAGACAACATCTATGTGCACTGCCCTGAACAACTGCCATACCCATGACTGCTTACATGCTCTACCTTTATTGCAGCCATAAAAATCAGCAAAAGTCCCATGCTAAGTGCATCCAGCAGGACCCATGTGCATTGCTACACACACCCAGCAAACAGCCACCCACATTTGCCACACAAGCCTCCCTCAAAGGCATGCAGTAAGCATGTTACATCAATCTGGCAGGCCCCAGTGTCACACTCCACTTAGCCAGATATGCGTGGGAAAAGGAGGAGAAAGGTAAACACAAGGCACACAGGAAGCCCACAAGTACACAAACCTCACAGGTACGCTCCTCAGGCAAACACACTGAGTGTCTGCGCCTGCCATGTGCCTGGCCAAGGTTCAACAGGCTCTGTGCTCACCATGAGCCCCAGCAAGCCTCCAGACCAGTTACCCCTGTGTCATGTTGGGCACAAGTGCTCAAGGTAAGCTCACAGCTGTGAGCATCTACTGAAGCTAACATTCCTGCAAGTACACTATTTCCCACCTGCTCTTCTTGACCTCCTTGCTAAGACAATCCCTGCATGCCACGCAGGCCACTTTTTTTCCAATCTTAGCAGCATTTTCAGGGAGGGAGGAAAGCAGGCAGGCAACTCAGCCACCAAAACCACTTTGGAAACAAGAGTGTGGAGAGCACTTCCAATGGAGGTGAGCCACAGCAGCACCTAGGACCAAAAGTATACTAGACAAAAAGCAGCAGTTGGGCCACCAAATTAGGAACTAGGCAAAAAAACACACCTGCAGCTAGCCTGAATCCATCCCCTCTCCTAAGCACATAATTGGCATATCCAGGGCATTAATAAACAATGCAGGTATAACTGAGTCCTCAAGAGAGGCTATATCTTGCAGTGGATTTCTTACCCCTACTGCAAAATCACCTGAGAGTGTAGAGGAGCTGTAAATCTTTGAGGGACTTTTACTACATGCAGTAGAGGAGCCACAGCTTCACTGCTCTTCTGCAGTTTGCAATGGCTTTCATTCACTGCTTGTTTTATAGTGCTACAGGCAGGCTGGAGACTCCCTCCCCAGGAATAGCTCAAAGGACCGCTCTTCTCCCGCTCTAGCTTGGAGGACACGTTCCCAGCACTTGTACTGGGGCTGAAACAAGCACAGGTGCTAGAGCTGTGCTTAGAGGGGCTTTAGAAACTGGAGGTTTGCTGGAGCATAGGGACACGCATAGTCCTTCCTCCCCTCAGAGATGTCTCTCAATTGCCTGAGGGTCAAGCAATGAATGGTAGATCCTTCTTGATTTCTGTCCTTCTCTGAGAAGTTGGCAGCAGCCAGGCTGCAGCAACAGGAACTTGCAAGTGCTTCCTAAATCAGTTGCCAGCTGGACCTAAACATCACTGCTGCAGGAGGGACCCACAGAGCACAAGAGACACCCTTTGGGGAAGGAACTTGAAAAGTTCCTGCTGACTCACACCCTGCCAAGGTGAGGGACACAGGGGCAAGAGTATGCAGGAATTTGAAATTCAGTTTGCACAGGCTTGGGGGTTCCTGGTGACTCTAGTCATATTTGTTAGCAGGGGTGCCACCGAGTGTTTTCACAGGCTTGAACTACCCACTCAAGAAGAGAGATGTGGAATTAACTGGAGGAGAGGTGCTCAGCACCCACACTATGCTCTGGAGACCGGGCAGGCATGCTCCTGACCCGATGTTCTGTCCTAGGGTGCAGAGGAAAAATCCAAGACCCCAGCATCATTTCTGGGAAATAGGCGGGGTTCCCATGCGACCCAGGCGCGGCTGGAGGAAACACAGCGTGTGGAAATCCCCGAAGGAAAACCACAAGCTGAGGCACTGAGAGAAGCCTCTCTCCATCCCGCGCCACGCTCCCTCCCTCACTGAGCTGCCTGAGGAACTCCAGAGCTGCAGCAGATGCCGTGCTCCCCACCAACCTTGTCACGCTCGCCCAGGGAGCAAAACTCTGCAAGGACTGAGGTACACCAGCCTGTGTCACTCCGGTAGGACACACAGCTATTCCAGCCCACAAACAACCCGAGAGCCCCGCATGAGCGGGGAGAACTTGGGTGCCCGCGTCCCTCTGCGGCCAGCCCCGACCAGGGGACCTGCAGCCATCTGACATGGAGAGAGAGCAGGGCACAGGGGACGTTTGACGATACACATTTATTTGTATGGATGTTTTCCCTCCCACGCACGCACTCCTGTTACTCCTTCTCGCTTGCTGCAGGCTTGGCACGCATCCCCAGCCCGTGCCCTCCTCGCAAGCCGAGCCCGGGCAGCAGATGGGCCTTCGCTGCAGTGCCCCGGCCGGAGGGAGGCTGCCTCCATCCCCGGCGAGCCCTCCGCTGCGGGCAGGGGGCTGGCAGCATCACCGCCCTCCTCCCCACAGCCGATGCTCCCTAGCAGGGGATGCCGGGATTATGGGGGGGTGGGGAGGAGGGGGGGGGGGGGGGGAGAGAGAGAATAAAAAAATAGCACTAATATAAATAAATAAGGAGCGCGAAGGTGGGGGCTCGGTGGGGGAAACCTCTCCGGCAGCGCTCGCAGGGGATGACGCCGCACCCCCGGGCCGAGGCACAACTTGCAGGTGGCGACAGCGGCGGGGGGGACGGACCGATGGGGGTCCCGCCGCCGCCGCTGCCCGCAGCCCCGGGGCGGCTCCCCCGGGGCGCGCTCTGCCCGCCGCCCCAGCCCCGCGGCAGAGCCGCTCGCTCACTCACCCCCGGCCGGCGCAGAGTCGGTGCCCGCCGGGCCCCCGGCGGGGCGAGGCTGCCGCTCGCCCCCAGCCCGCCCGCCGCCCCCCGGCATGGCTCGGCGCCGGCCGCGGCGAGAGGCGAGCCCGGAGCCCGCAGCCCCCCGCCGCCTTCCTCCGCCTTCTTCTTTCTCCGCCGCGGAGCGGCCCGGCAGCTCCTCCCGGCCGCGGGAAAGGATGCGCTGCGCTGCGGAGCCGCGGCGAGCCGAGCCCCGCCGGCGGCAGCGGGCAGGGCTGCAGCAGCCCCTTTTGTGCCGCCCTCACCGCCTGTCTCCTCCCCCGGCGCGCCCGCCCGCCCCCCCGGGCCGCCGCCGCGGGCCGCCCGCCCCCCGGGGCACGGCCCGGCCGCCCCCCGCCCCCCGCACAAAGGAGCCCCGCGGATGGGGCCGGGGGTGGCTATCGAGCGGGCTGCGGTAGCGAGCGCCGGGCCAGGCGGTGCCCCCCGAGGATGCCGCGGGCCGAGGCAGAGCCGCCGTGCCGCCCGCAGCCCCGCGGCAGAGCCGCCCCCTCCGCATCGCTCCCGCGGCCCGGGGGGCCGGCGAGGGCGGGAGCTCCCGATGCTTGGCGGGAGGGAGGCGAGGTGGGGATGCGTGAGCTGCCTTGCCCGGCGACATCAGGAAGTTTTGCTGCGGTGCCAGAAATAGAACCTGCGTCTGCTGACTCCCGGTCGTGCACCCTAACCGCAGAAGCTATCTTTTCTCAATTCAACTTTTCCCTGCCTTCTTCCACGTTGGGCCCATCTTTGGAAAAGAAAACAAAGCCAAGCCAAACCATAATACCAAATACCACCACCCCCTCCCCCCTGACGGAGCGGCACCGCTACAAACATGCTGAAACACAACCATGGGACCTCACTCCTTGCAGCCAGGAGCAAGCAAAAGGTCAAAGGAAGCAGAATTAGAGTACACCCTTCCTCGACATTTCGTGAGAATTTGGAAAAGCAGCACATTACAAACAAGCCTCGGTGCCAACACCTCTCCAACTTGCCATTTATCGTATGGGCACACGGGCAGCTCGCTGGGGAGAAGGTGAGAAGTGGCTCTGTCAAATTGCCACCGGCTCTTCTGAGCACTTGTGGCACAAGAGGCTGCCCCTACGCTCTGATCTGCTGCCTGGCCAGCACCAGAGAGGGTTTCCATGGGAAGGGGTCACCCTAATTTTGAGTTTTAAGGCTAAGATAGAGAACGTGTCAGAGCTCAGGCAAAGAGACAGCATAACTGAAGGGGAATTTTCCCTGATGCAAACTCAGCTAGAAAGATGAGTAGAGACAGCCAGAGGTCAGCTGGATTCAGAAGTGCCTCTAGAGTATTGTAGAAGTATTGAGGGAAAGGAATGAGGACATAGGAGGAAGACAACGATACAGCAAGGGAAGTTCTCACGACATGAGAGGGGTCATTTTGTGGCAGACACAACACCACACCAGCACAAGTCCTTGAGGACACGGAAAGCAACATCATATTGGTGGGAACACATTGGGAAGACAACAGCATCCCCATCTCTGTGGGTCCAGGATGGAGTTGCTCTCTGATAGGACTATGTTCTTCAAGACAGTCATGGGTCCCTAGCAGAGAACTGGGCTTGGAGGGAGTCCCCAGCTTCTACATCCCTATGAAGAATTTGACAGCCATGATTCCACTTGCATTGAGTCCATGACTGCTTTTTCTTTGGTTTGTTTGGTTTTTTTGGGGTTTGTTTTTTTTTTTTTTTTTTTGAGATGGCTGGCAAGTGACAGCATTAGCCTTGCATGTGTGGGTGATTTCAGCTCTGGGAGTATAAATCCTATTAGGGATGGGCAGCCATCACCAATTCATTTCCCCCAGCCAGTGAACACCCATCAAGAAGGGATGGTTGGCACTAAAGGGAAGAAAACATCACTATTTCAGACCTCCTTTCCTCATAAAACATTATCCCTTTGCTGCAAATATTACCCCTGGGGTGATGTGAAGACAGCTAACACTTTTCCATGTTAATGTGATAAAACTGAAGGCTTACGGGCTCACCCAGAGATTGCAAATGTTCAAGAACTTCAGACCACAAACCTAGAGTAGAATAACATCCTGTGCACAGAGAGGCACCTGCAATACCACAGCTCCTCGGTCTTGTGACTGTGTTTGCCACGCTCAGTACTCCTAACGAGAGACAGGCTCCTGCAGCCTCCCTGAGGTGTCTGCCCCTCTGCTACACCATGCAACAATGTGAAGAGAATGTGGGATTTTAGCTTCGCCTCTAAATCTTTGTGTGAGGAAAGACAAGATTTTGCTCTTTTTTCCTGAGCTCAGAGAGGGATTGAGCATCAGAGCAGAATGATGCAGAGGGCTGTTGTTTCAGCATGTGCTAGTACATTGCCAGATGCAGCAGCACGCTGGTATCTCCTCCACACCATCTCCTCCACACCAGTGCAACTGCATCAGTACCTCCTCTAAAGGGGGACCTGGTTTCCAAAGCCATGTGGTTCTGGGTTTGCGGGTCCAGACACAGAAGTTGGGGGTTTTATATGTTTTTACTAATGGTATTATCTGCTTTGATGGCACCAGGGTGAAGCTGTAGTCTTAGATGTAGTATCCAAGCACCTCATGATTTCTAATTTACTCAGTTGTCATCCCTTCTCCTAAAGGTAAAACCCCAAACCTTTGGCACTGTTTTACATAAAAGAAACAGAGGATTAGAAAAGTTATGTGATTTGCTGGAGGCCAGACAGAGAGGTTGTGGTAGGGTAGAAAACTGACTGTGCTAATCTTGAATTAGCACTGTAACCGTTGCTGTCTGTGGAGTGTTTTCTCCCTGTTTTGCGTACTTTGGTTTGAGACATGCTGGACAAGCTCCCTTGGGATGAGGAGTCATTTTTAGCCCGATTCCTTACAGAAATGAAGCTCTCACAATCATGTTGTCTATCTGCCCGTCTATCAGCCGCCCACCATACGGTTTGAATCCAGTGGCCAATTTCAACCCAACCCAGCACCAGCAGCAAGGAAGGGATTTTATAGCAAAACAATTCAGATGAGCTCCATGATGAGCCAAAAGAGGGGAGGGAGGAAGGGAATGCTCGTGTGGGCTGCATGGCATCCAAACACCCCCTCTGGCGTGGCTTGTGATGCTTCCAAGAGAGAGGGGCAAGAGAGAGGAATTGAGCTCAGGTCGATGTGTGAGGCTGGTAAGGCCAGGAAGTAGCTGAGCACACTGCAGGGATGTCCTGGGCATGCAGCAACCCCAGGCACGAATGTAGCAGAGATGATCATCCTGCCGCTGGCAGAGCAACTTCTGCTCTCCACGCTCCCTAAGCCCCGGCGGCTGCTCCTCCGGGAAAAACAGCCGATTAACATATTGCAATGAGTTAACCTTAAAAGGTCTAAAAATCCAAACGGCTGCATGCAAATGAATTCTGATGGAAGCAGCAAGATAAAACAGCAGCCAGCCACAGCTGAGCCTGTTTACTAACTGAGACACTTTGTGTGTGCAGCTGAAGCCAAGGTGGTGCTCTCACTCCTGTGAGGATTTGCGCCTCCCCACTCCATGCTTCTGCCTTGCCAGGTACAAGGTTTTGAAGCAAAATATTGTTCTATATGGGTTTCTCTCTTATATTTTGGTGGCTGTGATCTGTGACATGCCCTATTTTCTTCCTCTTGGGCAGTGCCAAAAGTGGCTGGTGTGGGCAAGACCTCCAGGCAGGGTGTCAGGCATATGCTGAGTGTTACAAACCCGGCGGAGCTGGTAGCTCCAACCTGCCAGCCAGAGGCAGGGGATGGAAAGGCCCTTCTCCATCACTTCTGGGTGAACCTGGTTTGCACCCAAGGGCATGTGCTCAGTTGCTATTAGGCAACTTCTCTTCACCTTGTGGTTAACGCCGGTAAGTGATTCTTGGTCTCTCTGCGTTCAAGTCACTGACATTTTGTTAACTCCTTCACACTGAGTTACAGAGCAGAGTTAATGGTGGCAGAGCCAAACTTTCACTGTCGCCCTTTCTCCAGAAGAGCACCAAAAGGTCACGTCTTTCCCCCCCTCCCCTTTGGAATTAGAGTCCTTTTAATGCCCTTTGGAGCTAGACTCTGCAAACAAAGTTCTCCTTTGAGCCAACCAGTCTTGAAATCCGATGCCCTTGTTCACTTTGCGCTGCTGGTGGCAGGGAGGGAAACAACAAAGTGACATTTCTATCAGCCACGATGCAAACGGCCTGAGACAATGATATTTATCTCCTCCTTGAGTGCTCTGAGGCCTTGTATCCGAAGAAAATTACAGTCACTGTCAACCACCATTTCCTGCAATCAGGCTGTAGTTGAGCAAGAGGGAAGTTGAACAAGTGCTGGTACAAATACTCAGGGACAAACCCTAATAGGAGAATCCGCCCAGAAAAGATGCCTTGTGTGCAACAGAAACAAACAAATGCCCTTAAACTTGCACTGCTGTTAGGTAACATAAAACTTTGCCAGATAAGGACTGTTTGCTCTCATTTAGGGGTTTCTGGCAGCCCTGCTCCTTGGATTATTTGCTGAAATGCAAATAGCATTTGGCTATTTTTCAGTTTGCAATCTTAAAGGCAAAGAGATTGCATTTCATCCTCATCTCCTACTACAGAGCAATTCTGTGCAGCATGAAAAATCCAGTCTTTCTGCAGCTGGGAGGGCAAAGGAGGGCAGTGGCATGGAGACAAAGAGTGTTTGCTACCACTGGCATCCTGACAGGCCCAGTTCACACTATGTGTACCTGCTAATGCCTCTCCAGCCTGCAAACTCCTTAGCATGGAGCTATGTTTTGTGGTTGAGTTTCAGAGCACTTGATGTATGAGAGCTCCCGCCACTGCCTCTAAGAACCACGGAAGGGTGAGTAATACCAGGTCAGTGGTGGCTTGTGGGAAAGGTGAAGCAAAACCTCGGTTTGCAGCCACTGAATGTATTTCAGCATAAGTTTGATAAAAAGCTCCACCGTAAAAACCAGAAGAAGTGGCTTCAGAGGCATCTCTGCTGCAAGGCAGAGGAGGTTTTTAACAGCAATCGAATATAAGCAGCTCAGGGCACTGAGAATCCTGATGTCACTGCATGCTCCTGTTCTGAATTACCTGCTCTGAGTATGACAGCAAACCGTTCTTGTGGAGGAAATGCTGCCTGGCTGGGTGTTTTCTGATGTCTTCCCCTCAGGAGCAACAGCAAACAGAAAAGGAGAATATTGTCTGCCTTCATTTCTCTGCCTGAGCTTGGGTTGGCCTGCACCCTCTGGAGTGCAGGGGGCCAGTACCTGCCAGCTCTCCCAGTGATGGACACGTGAACCAGCAGGTATTCACTGTTTGGCTCGGGAAACCAGATAAGCCTGAGGATTGTTTTTTTCCCCCCAGTGTGCAGAACTGGATGAAGCAAAGGTGAAGGTGAAGTCAAAAGGAACACATCTCTGTGAATGATGCAACAGCAGGGGTTGGAAGGATTCTGGGAACATGTTGGAAGCCATGTGTACCCCAAAGGAGTGTCTGGGAGCCTTGGAGATACATGGAGCTGTCGCTGCAGTCAAGGAGAGGCAGATGCCCTCTTGGAGGGGGGCAGTTTGCTCCTTCCCTCCTTCCCAAGGCTGAGTTTTGCTCTTCACACTTGAATGTTAATTTGCTTTTACAAACATAATTATCACAACATAAGGGAAAAAAACAAAAAAGGAAAAAAACTGGAGAAAAGTGAACTGCACTTCTCTCTCCACACCCAGCACCCACAGCTATCACCTGTCACCCCCTCCAGCCCCTGGTTTGCAATTTTGCAGGCACTCACTCTGTGTTCTTCCTCACTAAACCAGGCTCAGGTTAAACTGACCCACCTTGGTGCTTCCCTGGGCCTGCAGCCTCCCCATCTCACGTGCTCCTCTTATCCCCCCTTGCTGCAGGTCTGGCCTGCTGGGAGCTCCCAGAGGAGAGCTGAAAAGTACCATGGGGAGGGCAGAGGCAAAGGGAGTTTTCTCATTTGCCACTTGGATATAGTTTCCAAATCCTCTAAAATGGAGCTGTGCCATCAGAAAAGGAAGTCCTGGTCCCATGGAGGTGCTGAGGGGGAAGACAAGACCATCACATGCTCTCTCCAGCCTTGCTGTCCTTAATCCTCACTGCAGGAACCTCTTCCAGACCTGAATTCCAGCACCTGCATGTCAAGTTACTCACCAGTCATGGTATCTCTAGGCACGTTCCCTCCCAGCATTGTCCCAGGCGGCAGCCACAGCCAAGGCAGGGATTTGTCAAGAAATGCTTTCTTTCAAAGGCCCACCCAGTGCAGCACTGGCCATGTCCTTGGGCGTACTGAGATGTGTGTCAATGTCTCTTCACCAGCATGGGCAGGAAGGAAAATGGCATGCTGGGCTGGTTTTTGTCTGGTGGCTGTAATCTAGAGGAGGTTGACTTTGCTGTTTGCATTCATTCCAGATGAATCTTCACCTCCATCAGCTTCTGGGGTGCTCCCCAGTGTATCTGATGCTGCCCATATCCAGTGCTCACAAAGGTGGAAAAGCTCCAGGGCCACAGCACTGTAGTGGCATTGCCTCTGACCCAGAGCCTGGTCTGATCTTAGTGATTAATGCAGTCAGTACCTTCTGGAGCTGAGGGGAGGAAACTTGGGAAAAGGGGGAAAGGTGCTGTCAGACTGGACATGGCCACATCCCAGAGCCCACATCCTCTCCATGGTGTGAAGGCTGAGCCACAGCAGAGCTCTGAGCTGTCCCTGTAGCTCAGCTTTTGGCTGCACAGCCCCTGGCTGAGCCAGCAGCTGTGCTCAGATTGCAGCCAGAGGGATGCCAAGAGCTGCCTGGGCAGCACATGAGCGAGATAGTCATGAAGACATGGATGGAAAACAGTGAGGAAAACCACAGGAAGCTCCCTGTGAAGCAGCATGGTGAAGCAGCAGTTAATTCTTCCATGCATGCTGTGGGGGCCTAAAGTGTTCACCAGCAGTGGGAGAGATTTATCCTGGGGCACCCAGGAAGGGATGCTTGCTGGGCCTTTTCTGTGGGAGTTAGCCAGGACCAGATGGGCTCACCTCAACCTGTGGATTTTCTCTGGCTGCCTTTTGCTTGGGGATGGCCCCAACACCTCTGAATTGTGACTTTTCCTCCCATAAATCAGAGACAGGAGAAACACATGAAACCATAGCCATCTCCATACACTTGCAGAATTGCTCCTGGGACAATGTTTTCTGGAGCTAGCTTTGAAGCATTTCCCATGGTGTGGTTTCCACCACAGCCTCCCTGAAAGCACATCTTTGCCTTGAAGGGCTCAGGCAAGGCCCCAGTCCAGCCATCCCTTCTGCTTTTCCTGCCCTCCCCTCTTAGGCCTTGATGTTGTTCTGTGGCTTCCTTGTTTGGCATCTTTTCCAGCATCTTTTCTTGTCTTGTGATCACATCTATCAAAAAGTCCCAGGCTGGACTTCAAGGCACCCAGACATGCAGAGACATGGCAGGGGTCCTGCATGACAGTCCTGCAGCCCCTGATAAGCACAGCCCCGTGCCAGGTGAGTCTGGCTCACACTGCAGCTGACCTCTCCTGGGAGCACCACAGCTCCCCTCACCTTCCTCCATCCAACCTCCAGCACAGGCAAAGGCACCATGGGACCTGCAGCCTGATGGGTTAAACTGCTGCTGACTGAATGGGGGGATTGATTTTCCCAGCCCCCGTGGCTGATGCAAGGGTGTCAGATAGGTAACTAAAGAAAACAGGCTTGAAACCAATTTTATTGCAACCAGGTGCCCGCTGCATGCATTGATAAGGCCTTTGATAACATTGTGGAGAGGAATTATCAGTGTTGGGTGAGGTTGTCTCAAAGGCACTGCTCCTTCTCCACGGGCAGAGGGGACAGGGACGCAGGTACCAGAAGGTGCTTACAGCGCCCATAAGACATCCCTTAGGACCCATAATTCATCCCTCACAAGTAGTGAGCAGCCAGGGCAGCCCCTCAGGACATGAGGGAGACCTCAGCCTGCCCACACTGTTCTGGCAGGCTGCTTGCTTCACCCCTGCTTGCACCTCGCTCATATTGACCCACAGCTCCTCCGCCCTTGGTGAGGAGGGGGACACAGAGCAGAGTGAAATCCTGGAAATCCAATAGCTGCCTTTCCCTTCAAAGGGGACCCCCAAGGAGGGGACTGTTGTGTGTGTCTGGAGCTGGCAACTACAACACGTGTGCCATTTGCTTCCCCCTTGTGTGCCTGTCCTATCTACATCTCATTTTATTGCTCTTTCCTGAATTACTTGTGAGATACAGAGGTTTATCAAAGCATCCAAGAGAAAACTGTTTAAACTGTCTCGGGAGTGGTGACAGGAACAGGCAGGAGAGCCAACGGAGACACCTTCAGCAGGACTACTCTGACCCTGCAGTCTCTTAGCTGGCAAATTTTGGCTGCATTGGCATAATGGTGGTGCCCTCCTGGCTGCACTGAGTGAGCCACACGTGTGAGGCATGAACCAGACCAGCTCTCCCAGGCTCATTAACCTGCCTGAACCATTAAGCCCTGCTCAGGGTGATGGTTTATTGCAGGGCTAATGTGGCTGTGCTGCCATGAGCTGCACACTCTGCCTGGCCTGGCAGGCTCTCAGACCCACAGTCCCTGCCTGCACGGGGACTCGTGACCCCACAGGGCCCTCAAAGGAGACTTGCTCATCTTCCTAGCCAGGGCAGATTCCCAACTGCCCAGAAACACAAAATTCAGAAAGCAAAATGAGACCTGGAAAGGAAATGACACTGAAAGATCTGATTGCATCTGAGCTGCCTGCAGCTGAGCAGGGTTAAAAGGTAACTGAGCCCGACTTGCTGTCACCATCAGCCTCCTCACAAGCAGGCTTGGTCTCCTCCTGGGCACTTTTAAAATTGCTGGATCAGCCAGTGACCTGCTTTGCCAAAGTGGCTCAGGTTAACCACAACTGTTTCATGGCCAGCCCTTGCTTGCCCAGTTCTTGCTGCCTGTGCCAGTGCAAGCAGAGCTTCACGTGGGCTGGTTGGCAGCATCAGCGCTGTCCTGGCCAGGGACAGGGAGGGAGCAGTGGCTTTATGTCAGGGTAGCTGCCAGCTGATCCCTGTGGGTCACTTAGGGCTGCCATGGGGGCTTTGGTAGGTTTGCATGCTCCTACACAGGGCTGCCTTTGTCTTGCCTCCTGGGTGTGGTGTCACAATTAACTGCTGTGTTTGGGGCACCTCCATGGAGGAACACAAAGGAGGCTGCTGCATGTACCCCTCAGACAGGCTCCTGGGGGAGAAATACCTGGCCAGGGGCTGTCATGTCACCAGACATGAGCTGGGGGTCAGGAGGACAGAGGATGCTTCACTCTTGCCCTCTGGGTGCATTCCAACTGGCACTGCCGGACTGCCACAGGGCCCGGAGTGCACCGAGGTGTCTTCCAAGCCCAAGGTCTTGTCACCAAAAAGCTCCTGAGTTTGCAGAGGGCTGTGTGCTCCCATTTGTGGTGTTCCTGCCCTGCCTGGAGAAGGGCTCTGAGGTGTGAGGACAGCATGGTGCCAGCACCAGAGAGGCACAGGGTACAGGGGGAGCAGGGTGGGTGCCCTGGCCGCTGTCAGGGCAGGGCAGGGGGCTGGTGTCGTCTCCACATGTCCGGGTAACTTTAGCTCCAGGCCACCCCTGTTTGTCTTTGCTCCTTGCATGTTGTGAATAGATATTAGCTCGAGCTCAATGGGCTCCTCGCAGGCCTTGGAACCAGACGATTCAAGCTGGGATTTGTTCTATATCTCGGGTTTCACGTGTTTTCTTTAGCTGCATTTTAATTGTGGAGGGCTCCTTTTGTGATTTGTGAGATGTTTTTCCCAGGTGCCATTCCTTCACAGCTGTAAATATCCCAAATAAATCCCATTCCTGGAATATGTGAGGGTGAAGAGGAAATGCCCTACAACATAATAGGTCAGGTTTTTATCACAGCTCTTCATCTGGAAAACCATTGGGAACATGTCCACAGAAAATGTCTGGTGCTAGTCTGGAAAACAACGTATAATGTCAGCAGAGCCCTAAAGAGAAGAATATAATGCAGGAATATAATGCAGTTAAACAAAGCCTGGATTTGGTTTAGCTCATCTTTATTTCCAGGTTCAACCAACAAACCTCTTCTCTGACTGCAGCTGAGCTCAGGCCCTGCTGGTAATGGAAACAAAATTCCCCTTTTCCTAGCTGCCCGATTTTTTGAGGGTCATTCCTGACAGGCTGCAGTAACCCTTGAGGTGTTTTATACATCCTGAGCCATGGGGGGCCAGGAAGAGGCTGGTGGCCAAAAATGAGTTGGTCTAGTGCTATGTGGACTCGTCAAACCTCATGCAGTGAATTCCCATTTCCTGCTGCTTCCTGCCCTGACAGCCATTTGTCCTCACCAACTGCAGCAGTTCTGTTTGGGTCATGCAGCAGGAGAGGTACTAGAAGGAACCTCCAAAGTGGGTCCTGCATTTGGAGGACCCACCCCTCAGAACCAGCACCTTTTCCATCTGTGGGTTGGTGTTGGGAGCCCTCCTGCCCTGCGAGGGGCCTCGCGCTTGGGCAACCAGAATGCTCAGCAGAGTTGATGACTTCTTCCCTTGGCTCTTCTCCCATGCCAGGGCCAAAACTTCTCTGTCCCTGCTTACCACAGGGTGGAGAAAGCAGTAATACAAGTTGTGGGCACTCCCTCTAAGCAGACCACAGTGTGTTTGGACCATCAGCCAGAGTTTCAGATCACTGCACGGGGTCTGCATCCCACCCGCAGCCTGCTGACCTGCCCGGGCAGGTTCAGGTGTTACCGGCACTGTAACACCTCCAAGGACTGGTCTGACAGGCTGCTCCTGCCTTTTGCTAACTCCCACTCCCAAATTAATTTGGGGAAACTTGCCACAGGCTGCCCCATCTCACAGGTGCCCCAGAGCTGGGTTTCCCTGCTGTGCTTACACACTGTTGGCCGAGGGCCAAACTGCTCTGAGAATTATTGCTTTCCTTCCTGCTGGGCTGTTTCTGCAGCATCTGATGTGATACCAGCAGTGTCACAGCCCGGGGGGAGCAAAGGATGGCCCCATGCCGTGGGTCTCCCAGGAACCACCCATGCAATTGCACCTGGCCTGGGAAACCATGGCTGGAGTGGAGGGCAGTGCATTCCTGGGGTCTGGAGGATAAGCTGCCCCTGCTTCGCCCACCCTCGCTGCCGTGCCCACCTCAGGGAAGAAATCCCTCCTGAGGAAGGCAGTGAGTGAGGGGGGCTCTGCACCCCCCTGTGCCTGAGGTGCTTTTGTCAGCCTGCTGGATCCTGGCTGATGCATGGCTGCAGGCAGCAAATTTGAACAGCATCTCCATGCCAATTTAAATAAATAAATGAGTCTGAATGCTTCGCCTTGCAGAATGGCATCTCATTCAGCTGTTCAAGCATCAAATACCTCCGGGATTCTTTGGGTCTCAATTTGCAGAACTATTTCCCTTTCAAGTGCTCTTTTATTTTTCTTTTTACTTATTTAAACCTGTTTTTCCTGTAGTGAACAATCCTTGCACGTGAAAGCAGGCAGCTTTTAGATGTTGCTGGAGCTTTCCTCCAGACTGAACAGGGATCAGCGGACTCTATTTAAAAAGGTCTTCCCCAGCCCTTGCAGCTGGTGGGGAGGCAGAGTGATGTTCTGTGGTTCAGTTTTAGTCTGAGTTCCCCAGGGCTGCCAGATTGCTTGCAAAAAGCTCGTTGCTCACAGCCAAGGCTGAGTAGATGTGCTGGTGCTGAGGGGAAGCTTTTGCCCACCCAGGGCCAAGTAGCAGCTATGGGAGCTGCTGGTGGTGGCTGCAGCCCCCTCCTCAGCCCTTTAGATGGGTCTTGGAAGCTGGAGGGTGGGGAGAACATGTATGTGTCTGAAATACCACAGATGCCTTGAGGACAGAACAAGCTCAGGCCTGGTGAAGTTGCCTTTAGTGTCAGTGGGATGGGGGAAATTGATGAGATGGGGAGAAGGGTGAGGAGATGATGCTGTTGGCTGCATCCCCCCTGCTGAGCCCCTTTTGCTTTTCTGGGAGCTCTGGGCCCTGGGGGTTGCAAAAAACCACTTGGACAGGCTACCTGAGGCACCTCAGAGGCTGGGAGAACAGAGCACAAATGGAAAGAAGCTGGCATTATTTTCTCCAAACACAAGAATATTAAGCAATGTAATTCATGTGTTTGAACACCTGGGCGTGATACACAGCAGAGTTTCCTCAGAAGCACAGGAGTTTCTGTGTGTAATCTAAAACAAACACCTTCTAGCCAATCTCTAATCAAGGCATGATGGATCAATGAATTAGTGTAGGGGCTTATTAAATAAGCAAGATCTGTGTTACTCTTGTTGGCCATGGCGGTGTTTTCTGACTACTCCATGCCACCCACACATCCCTCAGGCTGATCACCCTCTCCTGCCTTCAGGGCATCTGCTCAGTGCAGTGGCCAGACATGGCCCATCACAGGTATTTAGGAACAAGCTATGGAGTTCCAGGGCAGGACAGGCACGAAGGCTCAGGCTCCAGGCACGGTTTCCTCTAGCTGACACTGCATCCTCGAGCTTTTGCACCGCATTCTGTGTGCGGCACTGCTGCTCCTGCAGGGCTCTGCTGGCCTTTGCACTGGTGTAGGGGGAACTGCAGGGGTTTGTCCTGGTGCCTTTCTGAGGGTGTCTGCTCTCCCTCTAGCAGCAGTCACCATGGGCAAAGTGCTGCATGTCAGCCAGGTCCCAATGAAATGGTTTGGCCTCACGTTTTAGACACATTGTGTAAACACAGTGCAAACTCTGCTGTATCCCCTCAGCTCCTTCATCTTCCTTCAGCTCTTCATGAGCCCAGCTGCCTTCCCTGTGCTGCAGATAATGGAGAATTGACTCTGTCCCTGTTGTGGATCCTCCCTGGGAGCTGTGGGGAGGATACACTCCTCAGGGGGTTGATCTCCCCTGGTCTCTCTCATTTCCAGCCAGCCTGTGTGCTCAGTGTACCCAGAACAAGGGGAGCAGGAGTGTCTCTCTGACATGCCTTGGTTAGCCAACAGTGGCACCTGCTCCCCTGTGGGAATGCCATGCTGCTGGAGTGACTAACTGGAGGTATTTGGGGATTCCAGAGGAGAGCGAGGGAGATGGGGATGAGCAAGGCATTGCTGTACGTCTCTGCAAACAGACAGCACCAGCACATGGGAGCTGAGTTCAGAAGACTGGGGAGCCCTGTTCTTAGTCCTGTGGAAACAGGGGCTTCTGATGGGGTGGTTTGCAAATCTTTTCTCAGATCTCAGCCATTAGAGGGGGACTAAATCAATTTCATAGTCCTCAGCCTCCCTAAGTCTGTGTTAGCATGTTGCAACCCTCCCTGTGTGTTGGCAAGAGCCAGCCTTGGGATCTGTTTGATGGGAGGAAGCTCAGGGCACCTTGGCCAACACCACAAGTGTCCAGGACCAGGACAAGCAGCACAGCACAGTCACTCAGTCCCTCCTCAGCTTTCTGTGCCAGCACTATCCCTCTCTACCCTCCACTCTTCAGCCCTTTCCTACCCTAAGGGAGCAAAACCCACATCATCATCACCCTGCCACTACCTGTGCTGGCTCCTCTCCAGTTTCCCCAGTGCTCAGAGATGTGTATCTCACTCTGCCCCCCATGTGCATGGTCCCTGTGAGTACTGGCTCAGCAAGGCCGAGCAGGGTTTGCTGCACCTTGCTGGTGTTTCCCAGGCCCCCTGCACTTGTGCAGTTGCCGTCCCCAGCACGCCCCCCATGGTGGGAATGGCTCCAAACCCAGTGCTGCTAGCAGCTCTGCTGCATGTGAGTCCATTCGCCGAGCCCAGCTGGGGAACTGATCTGGCTGAAAAAATCCTTTTAAATTTCTTTTTTCCCCTGGGTTATTTTTTAATCCAGATGAGCTCCTCGACCTGGTTTCCTCTGGCTCCTCCAAAAGAGCCAAAGGGCAGCCTGGGGGTAGGCTGGATGATGGGGACACGGCTGAGTTCAGCCCACCAGCGACAGAGCTGCAATGTCAGCAGTCCAAGGCAAGTTCAAACACCAAATTCTGGAGCCACTGCCTTCCCTTCTCCCCCACAGGAGTGATGCCTTCCCACAGAATAGCCAGTGCCCAGGGAGCACGGCCACTGCTCCCAGCTCACAGGAGCTGGCTCAGATTAGAGATTCCTTCTCCTCTGCTGCTGAAGCCCTTTGAAATGTGTTTACATACCAGGCAGGAATAAAAAGTCAGAATTTTATTGGTGCTTGGCCAGGGAATTATTCTGATTTGAAAATCCTCTTGTGACTTGGTTTTTTTGATCATGCTAGCAAAAATAAATGGAGGCACTGAAGTGGGCATGGAGAAATCAGCAGATCAGGATGCTTGGCCATCCCAGCTCCACAGGGCTTTGTCTCCAGAGGTTGTTCGACGTGGTGTCGCACCAACCCCTTTTGGTTTTGATGCCAATCATATTTCCCAAATGTTGTCCCCACCGAGTCCGCGTGCCAGAGCCCCTTTTGTGCTCCCTCTCTGCCATGTGCCCACGCCAGATGATCTGCTTGACACGGTTCAGTGAACATGCCTCCTAATGAGGCCCTCACAACCCCAGCACTGCTGCCTGGGAGTGTTTCTGCAGCGACACTGCTGCAGTTCATGCCTCTCAGAGCTATTTTCCACCACAGGGACTTCATCAGCACTGGATAAGTTGGGAGCCTGGAGCCCTTTGCCATCCTCCTTTGAACTCATTAGTGAAGATGCCAAGGCTTGACTGGATATTTAGTTTGCTGGCACTTCCTTAGGCCTCTGTGCCCTAAATAGCACTCAGCAGTCATTTATCATCGCAGCCCAGGTCCTCCAGGCAGCGTGCTTTCACATAGCTGTATTTATAGCCTTGTCAATTTTCATTCTCTTTTTCAGAAACAGAAGTACTGATATCCTCTGCTGAAATTTCCTGTCGAAGCTGCCACCCACCTGTGGTTCAATAAACACCAGCCACCTCTCAAGCAAAGTTTGTCACAACATAATCTTCTCTCATCCCTTGATCTCCACTAGCTGTGGCTGCTCTTCTTCTGGAAACCACCCTCATTTCTGTGCTACTGGGCACCAAATTGGCTTTCCCAGTGGATGCAGAACCTTACTAACCCTTGGACCTCACATGTCCCCCCTGTCACAGAGTCATAGAATTGTTTAGGCTGGAAAATACCTCCAAGATCAAGTCCAACCATCAACCCAGCACTGCCATGTTGGCCACATGTTTTGATTTGTGTCATGGAGTTTGACTGCCCTGAGGACAAGAGAACCAGTGTGTGTCCATCTGGCAGTGAAGTGTGGGAGAGGCTGTAGCAAAAGGCTCAGTGCAGCAGAGTGACTCCCAGCTTCCCTGCATGGAGGATCCTGCGAGGTCCGCAGCCGGTTTGGCCAACAGCCCACGGGGCCATCTGTTTCTCCAGGAACCACAGCCCTGCTCCAATGCTCCAGCTTAAGAAATCAGTCTAATTAGAGAAGAGTGAAATGCTTCTCCTGCTTGGAGAGCCTCAGGTCCCCAGCCCACTTAAAGCTCCACATAAGACCATTAGCAGTGTCTCCCCGAAGGAGGCAGTGGCTGGCGCTCGGCAGGCGGCCCAGCAGCTGTGGCCAGGCTGTCTGCAGGTGCCAAGCATAACAATGAACAGCGGCCCCGTGGTGGGGCTGGCAAGGGCAGCTGCAAACTGAGGCACATTCGGCTGCCCACCTTGCTTCCAGGCATGGCGTGGTCCTCCTGCAGCCCTCCAAGAGACACTGCCGGGGGCCAAGGAGATCACAGCAAGGGCCCCTCGGTGCCAAGCAGGTGCAGGACCTCCGTGACTCATCAAAAATGAAGTCCCGTGGTGAAGAGGACCAGCTAATATGTGCCTCAGCTAAATCATTGAATATTGTACCTTATTTCTGCCTAAGTGCTGTATCTCTTTGGGTTTTTTTCACGCTGAATCGAGCTGCAGTTCTACAAACGCAGAGTCACTTCATGCAGGTGAACAGCCCTCTGGAGTTTGGGAGGGAGGCTGCCACGTTCCTTGCTTGCTGCAGCAGGCACAAGCTGCTTTGCTAGGTCTTAATTACATCCTTGCTATCCAGAATTCTTAAGTTTGCCACTAAAGGCAGACAGAAACAAAAATGTCGCACTTTTGCAGTTCAGATATTTGCAGCCATGAATAATGCACTCACATACTCATTTACTAATGGTTACACTTCTCTAATTTCTTCCCCCCTCCAGACATTTGCAAAAGTGCTTTTCATATTCCCATCACACCTTTAGCAAGCAGTAAGCCATTCTATGTTTTGTTGCTCTTATCTCTTCTCTGAAAGCTTTTATTGACTGCATGTTGGTTTTGTCTCCTCACCTTTCCAGTTCCCATCTAGCCTTTTTTTTTCTCTTTGCTTTTCCTTTTTTTGTTATTTTGCTATTGTTGTTTCAAGCCTTCAGATCTCCAAGAAGTCCCTTGTGGAGCTATTTTGGTTATTCCTCAGTGCAGCAGCTGAGAAATCCTGGAAGAGCTAATGACAGGAACAATAACAAAAAGCAGAGTTGGCTCCAGAATGCATTGGGATTAAGGGGTGGGGAGTTCAGTAAATTATTGAACTACCTGGATGAAGAATTCATATCAAAACCTATTTTGCCTTAGTGCCTGACTCTCATTTGCATTTAAGAGCTGTAAGTGTTTTAGGGATAAGCTCTGAAGCTGCTTCTTGCTTCAAAGAGAGGGATGAGCCACTTCTCTCCTTACATAAGATGTGTCTGCAGGACTGGGGCCATTCTCCACGCTGAACCAACAAGCAGTGCCTGGCAAGTCCATTCAGAGATGAGTTTCTGTTTCTGCCCCCACACCCACCATGCAGCAGCACCCACACCACACCTTTAGCCACGGCTACACGGGGTGAACCAGACAGTTTGCTCCACTTTGCCTAAAACTAGGGCACAGAGGTGTCCCTTTCCTGGGATGGTGGCTCTCGCACAGCAGGTCTGGAGATGGGATGGAGACAAGGCCCTGGGGCTCTCCCCTCCCCCTGTGCATGGGATATCCCTCTCCCTGGCTGTCTGAGCAGGACCCTGCCTGGCTGCCTCAGAGGGCATGGATGCACTGCGTTTGGCCATTGTGCTGAGCAGGTTGGCAGCCAAGACAGGCGTCGAGGGGCTCTGGCACCAACACGGGCAGGAGGAGCCCCGAGTGCATAGGCGAACTAGAGCAGCTACCTGCTGCAGTCAGGGACTTTCCCAATCTCTGAGGCATGAAACCACTAATAGCTCTGTTTTGATCACACTACTTTGAAAGAAGCCCTGAATTTTCCAAAGCAACCAACTCTCATCAGAGTTTGGAGGCTGCCGCTTTGCCCATTTTCACTTTGGTTGGGAACACTCTGAGTTGTTTGTCTGGAAATGCCCAACTACTTCAAGGAACCTCAGTTTTGGATGGCTGGGCTTGTGGCTGCTTTTGGAACAAGCCACAGTGGCTTCCCAAGATATTTTGGTGGGTGATGGCCACCTTAGTGCTGTAGTAACCACAAGGGTTTTGTGCAGAAGCATTTCTGTAACTTCTGAAGTGGGAGGTGCGGGGTTGTCTGCCCTTCCTGAACCTCTCGCTCTCTGAGTCTTGGCTTTCCTTGTTACCAGTCCTTTGGACATTAAAGCAGCTGGTTCACTGAGGACCTTGTGCTGCAGAAAGGGCCTGGTGTTGTTCTCCACCATCAATTGTTTTTTCTAGGAAGAGAGACACTCTTTGGCCAGCTCAGGCAAAAACTAGCAGAAGAAATGCAGGGTTTCTGGGTCATGCTGTTTTTGAGAGATGAGACAGAAAGAAAAAGCTGCTTAGAAGACTCTTGAAACACCTAGCAGTGAGAGGGCCAATGGCCAAGCACTGCACATCCCAGAAGATTGAATCCTCTTTCCCATGCCTTGGAAACACCTTGAACCTTCTCACAGGCTCCTGCTGTTTGCACCCCAGCGAGCCCATGGGTGAACTGATGCCTGCTTGGGGGGAAGCATAGAGGGGAAGATTCACCTCAAGCAAGAAGCTGTAGTGCTGCCTCTGTCCTATCTGCCCTGGCTCCCTGGAGCATTTCCAGCCTTTTTCTTTCCATGCTCCACTGGAGTCTAATCCTGCATGCAGAAAATTCCTCATGCATTTTGCTCTTATTCCTTCAGGGCATCTGTTTTCTCTTTCATTCTGTCTGGCTGTTCAACAGCCTGAACTCAGTTACTGTAATCCCTCCATCTTCAGTGATGTTCTCAGCTCCACATAATAAATATTAACAGCTTACACGTATCTTGGGGTTCTTATGCAAGGGCTCCAAATAGCTTTATGGTTCATAGGCACATGGGGCTCACTTCATTCGCCAGCAAAATGCAGCCACCGATGAGGCAGCAGTTGTTTAGCAACCTACAGTGACAACACACAATAGTTAAGACGGAAAGTGAAGATAAATACTGTATCCATTTGAAACTCCAGGAGGGGATTGGAGTTGGCAGAATATAAGTACTCATGCTGAATTTTTGCCAGAATGCTCTGAATAGAATTCCTGTGCTTACAGAAAGAGCTATAGGATTTAAAATACCTAACCCTTCCCTGGTGGTTTATTTACAACTCACTTTAGGGCATGGACGTTTTAGGGTGCCAGTGATGCTCTTCTCTGGAGAAAGGTGAGTCACCTGAGTAATGAACTGCACAGGATTACTCTAAAGCCCTTCCTCGGACATTTTGAAGAAGGAAAAATCAGATTATTTTGTGTATGAACAACTATCTATTATCTGTCAAATTAAACGATATTTATGTCTTTGAGGCAGATTCACCTTTCAGCTATGGCTATGTCCACCCTGAGAAGACACCAGGCCACTTGTGGCATTTTTTCAGTGGTGCCAGAAACTCTTAGGTCTCCTAACACTAAAAGCCTTAATGTGGTGGGAGGAAAAAAAGGAGGAGAGGGAAGAGGAACACATTCCTTCCTCTTCCGAGCATGGTGGCTGAGGGAGCAGGGACTGTGGCTGAGGATGCTGCATTACCCTTGTGTGATCCAGGGAGCATTGGTGGCATCAAGTGGCACTTGTTCACCCTATGCCTCTTCCCTATTGGAAAGTTCAGGTGTGACAAAAGCAACAAAGTGAATGGGAAAAAATAACCTGTCTAAGCTTCAACTGACACCTTGGCTGCTGAAGAAAACCCAAACCCTGTGTGACTTACCCACAGGCCATGTAATGGAGCTGAGCACTAACTGGTGGCCATGACCCTTCCCAGCTATTCTCTGCTATTTAAAGATTTTGTTACAAATGGGTGTGCTGTTCAGCTAATGGAGAGCTTAAAATAAAGAAGTCCCTGGTGATCCTTTAGCCACAGAGCTGCTGAGAACCTCAGTTTTAGGTGGCATCCAAAGGCTTGTATCACTGGCCTGAACACCTCCAATGACCCTCAGACAGTGACCACAGCTCAGGGACATGCAAAGCATTCCTGCTACTCCCGTTCTAGGGATAGAACTTCTCATTTTGACCTTTGTCTTGTAGGGGGATAGCTCTTAAAAATAATATTATCTGCCTGCAAGACAAACTTACCCTGCTTATTCAGATCTTAATTTGCTAGCTTCTCTCCAGCAGTCCTGTGAAGCATAGCTGCACTGTTTTTCTCTGTCTAGGTCTTTACATTTCTAGTGGTTTTGAATTTCACTGCAATGCAAAAAGGCCCCTGCTCTTGTTTCTAGAGATCGCTCTGGGTCTGTCCTCTTCCAGCCACTCCTTCATTTTAAAGGGGCAGGGGAGAGGAGGTTTTTCCACTGTTGTTACAACCTGCATCTTCCCCTGGCTCCCTGGGGACAATATGAAATACCGATATTGGCTCAGGAGCCTCTTGCCCCTGTACACAATGTTCAGTCTGTTCCTTTGACCTGGACTCCTAAGCCATGGCTCACAGAGCATGCACAGAAAACCTGCCTTCCTCATCTTGTTCCCAGAGGCTGTACAGGCATAGCTTAGTGTGATCCACCCTCTCCTACCCACTTTATTTTTTTGTACTTCCTAAACTGGTAATGATGCCTAAGGATCAGTTTGTTTTGCGTGATCTGCTTTATATAAGTGTGTTGGCAATTCTTAAACTTTTATCTGGAGCATCCACTTGCTGGAATATTTCCCATTGGAACAGTTCTCAGTATAAGTTCACAAATACCAGAGATAATGGGATGGGGGAATAAGCAAGAAAAACTTGTTTATACAGCTATTGAGATCTGTGCCAGGTTAGGGAACACAGAATAGGACAAAACCTTTTCAACTCCATTTTAATCCATACTAGGATCACACTATCCTGTTAAATAGCCACACAACCATCTGGAGGATTGGGCCCCCAGGTCAAATGACATTTTGGAGCAGCCCTGGACAGCAAGGCCAGTCTGGGCTCAGATACCTGAACTCTGCTTCTTGCAGGGCAGAGGCAAGGGCAGGGGACAGGGTTGAGGGACTGCCAGCCCCTGTGATGTTCAGCCTTGGGGACAAGGCACCAAACCTCCCGCAACTCTGCTGCCCTTGCCTGCAAGCCACTGAACGTCACCTCCCTGGCAGGGCTGGGAGGGTCTCGACAGGAGGTGCCTGTGCTGGCACGTTCAGCACACCCATTCCTCCTGGGAACGACAGGAGGGCAGGGAAACGCAAGCGTCTGCAGGCAGTCGGGCAGCGCAGGGAACCCCGCGGGGCACAGCCGTGCCAGCGGCACCCGGAGGGGCACAGGCAGAGAGCCACGAACACACACCCACACACACAAGGGATCCCTGCTGTGCCCTCCCAGGAAACGGGCATTTCCCACCACTCTGATCCCGCCCACACATTTCTCAGTGAGCCCAGGTCTTGCCTCTGGGCACTCAGGGCTACTTAATTTATCCAAAGGGATAAATCCTTCTCTCCTACTTTCGAGGCTGGCATGCCACAAGTGCCTCAAACCTGCACCACCACACGTCAGGGCTTGGCTACACACTGGCCTTAATGACAGCATCCCGTGCTACCTCATCCTAATCCCCTCGCATTCCCCTTCTTCCTAAAGAGACAAACCTGGATGCAAATAGAAACGCAGGAAAGAACCCCGGCCAGTTCTGCCTCTTGCCCCTTCTCCTCTAATGCCCTCTAGGCCTCTCCTGGCTTTGCCTGGTGCCTCACCGCAATGCCCCAGAGGTACCAGGTGCTGCGGGTCACCCCCCAGGCCTCCGGGTTTGCAGGGAGCGGGGGAGGCTTGAGGGGACGGCTGGAGGCGGGAGGGAAGAGCCTCGCTTGCCGCCTGCCGTCAGAAATCTGAACTGAAGAGGAGGATTGCCGTGATCCCGACGCCCGTGCCCGGGCTCACGGCGGTGTGCAGGCAGCAGGACCCCTCCTGTCGCTGCACAGCTCCCCGCTCTGACACGAGGCTGCCCATCTGCGTCTTCCAGGCACCACGAGAGTTGTAACTTCCAGCTGTGCACCACCAGCTGCCTGTACAGGGAAACTTCATTACAAACTCCACCTGCCCTCTACACCTTTCCAGATGGCCTACATTAAGGGAAAAAGCATGCATTTTACCTACAAAAAACAATAACCTGTATTTATGGTTTGACTCTAAGCCATAATTCAGTGCCAAAGCTCAGCAAGTAAGTAAACAAAGAGCTTATGCCTTTAAATCACTTGCAAGGCTTCAGGCCACTTTTTCAGCAGAAGCTTTCCTCCTGCAAGGTGCAAACCTCAGTTCAGGAGGAACAGAAGGTTTCACCAGGAGGAGCTGTCACACCCACACATGACATTATAAGGAAGAGAGCAAGCCACACGGGTGCCAATGACTGTAGCTATAAGTTATTTATTCTGCAAAATAGAGGTATCTTCTATGGAGTTGAACACTGGAATCACAGCATTATGAATTGAGTTGTGGAAACATTATGACAGCACACACACACACACACGCAGGCACACACGTGTACACCTACACACGTGCACACACACAGCCTTGGCACGGGCCCGGCTCCTGCAGCATCCACAAGGAGCCCTCTCCACACCTTTATTTGCTAAAACCTTAAAACCTGTAGTGAGGGCTGCATTCAAAACCCCTTCCCCTATTCACAGGGCTTCCCAGGGCTGGGCAGGATTGGGAGCAGGGCACAGGCAACACATGTGTAGTGCACAAGATCCCCTGCTCAGTGTGCAGCACATCCTGGACAGGAGTTAGCTGTGGGCAGAACGCAGCCCTCAGTGAACACTCTCACCCTTGCCTCAGTCTCTGCTCACACAGACGAGCACGAGGTGTCTGCAGGAGGCAGACACAAGTTAGGACACAGTCAGTGCTCCCTGCTCGCCATGGTCCATGTTCCAAAGCCGGTAAAACTCTGCGAAATCCACGTAGGGCTCCACACGGCCGTCCTCATCGGGCTGCAGCGAGTGGGTGGGTCGGGAGCGGAACAGACCTCCATCCGAACTCGAGCTGCTGCTCTGCGTGTGAGTGTTGGTCGACTGCAGCGTCACAGTTGGGCTTTGGCTAAGGGGGGAGAAAGAGAGAACATAAACATCTTTATTCTACTCCACCTGATGCACTGGACAAGAAAAGCACCAGAACAAGCACCACTTTCTCCACAGATCGAGCTGTCCTAGCAGACAGGTAAAAAGTTGCAGTCACTTGCTCTATGAGAGCACTCAAAGTGTTAAGAACTGATTGGAATTGACAAACATCAAAGGAATCTGATTCACATTAAATGGAAGGCCTTAAGTACAACCAGGCATCTGAGGAACAGAGAGGAAGCAGAAAAAAACAGGCATGCACTCTGCTGGCCTCCCCATACCCAGAACAGAACGAGCTTTACGGGAAGAGTCTGGCAGCAAGGAAAGCTATTCTTGCACGACCTGTGATGCAGCCAAGGCAGCTCCAGTACATCAGCCTCATTGTTTCTGGAGCTACAGAGCACAATACCACAGCACTTCTTCACTGAGCAGCATGTACACACCATGCTGTGCCAAGGGCTCAGCCTAAACCACAGCCACTAACTAGTATTAGACTGCAAACTGGATCCAAAGGGGACCCAATTCTAACCTTTATCCATGGTTTTTTTTTTCCCTGGGCAGTGCCTGTAAGCAAATCGGCTTCAGCAGCGCAGCCTCTCCAGGAGCCTTACAGGTGACCTGCATAATCCCTCTTCCTTGCAGCAATGAAGGGCACCCACACTCCCTCTGTGCACAGCACCCAACACACTTGGCACACAAGGTCCAAAGAGAAGGGCTGCTCACTGCCAGAATGCCCTCCACGAACAGCAGCAGATGCTGCTCCCAAGGCATGTTGCCAGAGCTGGCTTCAGAGCTGTTGCTTCACTCATTCCCACTCCTCGCGCAATCCCTTTCCAGCTAACACGTTATGCTGGCTGTCAGTGCTGTAGTGGGGGGGAGCACACTCCAGATAAGGGACTGACTGACTGACAGGTAACTGACAGCTGTCTCTGCTTTTCAACCACTTTATGCAGTGTGAGGTGCAGGGAAAACCCTGGGTAGCGAGAGAGCAGGACTTTACTTAGTGAGTGTGGGAGTGGCTTCGTCCAGAGTTGAGCTGCTGTGAGCACCATTGACCATCTGGCCTTGAGAAGGCATGACAAGAGACAGCGTGACACTTGTCTTGCTTGTGCTTTGGGAGCTGGAATATGGCACAGAGACTGGGTAGACACGGCCTCCTAAGAAGGGAAAAAACAGAAGTTATAAAATGCAGTTCAGACATGAGCAACTGCAGGTGCAGCACAGCAGCAAAAAACCCCAAGAATTTGTATCCAAGTGCCCTTGATGCTGTACCGTATCCTGTCAAATTGTCACAGATTCCACAACTCAAAAGCCAATAACCTTGTTTAATAAGAAAACTCCTTCTACACCAACTAGCTCCTCTCCCAGTGTGAGGTGAGTGCTGGATCAATCAAGAGATCTTATCTTCCTCACCCCATTTTGTTTCATTCTCTCCCCCAACACACCTTGCGTTGGTGTCAGCGTGGGCTGGCTCATCTCACCCAGGGGGTACCCAAAATTCCTCACAAGCAGCGTCATGTCTTCGTGACGGGGACAGAACTTGGACCTCTCCCCACCACTGGCAAAAGTGTCACAGTGAATGCGCTTAACCCGGTCCACCACTGCTTGTGCCACAGCATCCAGTGACGTCTGCTTGGCAAACTCTGTGGCTATCATGGCTGCAATTTCCTGAGCAGAGAAGGGGGAAAAAAAATCACCAAAGGAAAGATTTCTAGGAGATTTTGGAGGAAACCTTTTCCTGCCATCTGATCTAAGAGTTTTTATGGCAACTCATCTGACTGTGATGCTTACCTGCTGATAATGTCCCTTTGTGCCTTGAGTCATCCCACTCCCTTTAATGATCTACGCCTAAGGGACAGGCAGCTGCCAAGAAGAATGAGCTTGCCAAAGCAACTCCCATATTATTAGACTGGAATGGGGTGGCACAGGCATTCACCCTCGCCAGCAGTGACAGCACAGATGAGGAGGACAGCCTGTATGAGAGCAGCTGACACCACTGGTGTGGTGTGACTCACGGGAGTGAGTCAATATCCACTGGAATGCTTCCCTTGTGAGCAGGCTCACCTGGTTGGCCTGCCCAGGCCCATGAGCTGCCTCCAGTGCTTTGTAGAGCCCTTCGGACATGAGCACCAAGAAGCCCGTCACCCCATCCAGCGAGTGCCCTCCGTGGATTTCAGGCTCTGCTATGATTGGCTTAGATTTAGCAGCACTGGAAGGAGACAGTAATTTGACATTTAATGGTGACATAGTAGCTGAGAATGGAGCGATCATGAAGAAAAGGAGGGCTTGAAACCCCACAGCTGAGTTTTTCTGACCTGAGCAGTTCAATATCGGTATAGCCGTACTTGACTTTGTAATCGCCAATGCGCCGAGTGCTTTCCTGCCCACGAATAGTTCCCACTTGTTTTATTTTCCCTGCATCCAAGCCTGTCAGATTGAAAACCAAAAATGCTTCATTAACTTTGTGAAACTTGCAGAACTTCCTCTGAGAAAAGAAATATCCACAGTTACACAGAACTGTAAGACAAAACGAGACACTGAAGAATCATCAGGAGCTAAATGGAGAAAAGAAGTAACTCTGTTTGAAAGGACACCTTCTCCTTAGTTCCAAGCTGGGAAGAAGAGAGAAGGAGGGAGACACACAAGCAAAACAGGCATAATCTGAATGCAACAGCTGGCCCTGAGACAAAGTCCACATCCTGGTCCAAAGGCACCAGCTGGCCTGGCTGCACGGGCATTTGCTGAAAAGGCAGGGGAACACCTGCACCTTCCAGCTCTGGACTGTGTGATGGGAGGAGAAGGCAGGAACAAGGACAACATACGTGAAGGATCCTGCTTTTTCTTCCAGCTGTAACTGACCCCTGCTCCTAAGCTCCACATGGCAACTTCACTAACACATGAGGAGACTGCAGAGAGAGGCTGTGGAGCCTCCCTCACTGGAGATATTGAAGAACCTGTACAACGTGCTCAGGGATGACCCTCCTTGAGCAGCAGCTTGGACCAGATGATCCACTGTGGTCCCTTCCAACCTTACCCATGCTGTGATTCCCAGAAAAGGAGAGCTGTCTACAAGAGGCACTGAATTTGCTCAAGTGCTCAAACTGATGTGGCTACTCCTAAAATAACAATGATCAAGCAAGTATTTATTTAAATAAACTTACGGTGATACAGGGCCTAGGAAGTAATCCCACCTTGAAAAAAGTTCTAACAGGGACCATCTGAGTGCTGCTGCTGTTTGAGGCAGGACTTGGAGCAGATGATCCTCTTACCTGGTCTGTTCTAGCAACCCCCCTTTCCTCACACCTAGAGCTATCAGCCAGCAAACACTGAGATTTAATCTAGGGATGACTGTCCTGAGTACAAGGTGAAGGCAGGGGTCCAGCTGAAACTCCCCCTTTGAGTCAAACTAAGCCTTGCTGCACAGATGGCTCCACACCTACCCCAGCAGTAAGACACAAGTCCTCCATCTGCTGCAGACCACAGCTGACTCATCAACATGGCCTGGCTCATTTGCCAGCTCCTGGCAGGGAGGTACATGCCACTGACAGACACAAACACAGGCAGGCTCACAGGACGCCAAGAGAAGTCATGTCTAAATCACAGCAACTCTCCCAGGGTACTGAACAAGCTGTGATGTGCCAGCTGAAGAATCACAACATCACAAGACCTCTCCCACCCCTCCCCCAAGACAGGGGTGGCACAGGCACCATCAGACAAATGCTATCCCCACTACCTCTTATCACTGTGCTTCAACCTAGCCCAAAAACAACCTCCCTTGGGCCTCTAAACAGCCTGTGCACACTGTCTTGTTCCACAGGATCTTCTTTCTGCTGGGACTGTAGACAGGAGCACCAGTGATGCACCATGTTAAGGTTGGTACATCTAACAGATCCCTGTTCTCCTATGGACTGCATATAAATTCTGCATTTTTGGTACTAAAAACACTCAAAAAGTCTCTTTCCCTGGATTCTTGTATTCAGTGTTCCATTTCACAGCACATATCCCTAGTGCAGGAGTAGAATGGGGATGAAAGAGAAATAGAATAAAAGACCTAGTAGCAGAAATTACCACATCAGGAGCCTCACCTGATAAGAACATATCTGCCAGGTGAATCTAATGAAGAATGCCACCTTAGATCGACCTAAATAAAAGTACAGGACCCAAGTATCTCAGCAAGAAGAATTTGGTACTAGCAATCACACAAGTGGTCTGGGTTAGCTCTAGACCAAGAAAGCAAACATGTCAAACACTGTAAAGGAAAAGAGAAATTGCCTAAAGCAAAATGTCAGCATTAAGAGTTCCGTAGTTATTGATGTGAGAGAAGTAAATGCCAGTGCTTGGCCTGGCTCTGTCTGAAGTGAAGCTGCTTTTTTTCAGCAGCAGCTTGTACAAAGGCAAATTGAAATGTACCATCCTGAGGGTGAGGCATAACACAGAACTTAAAGCAGCATAAACTGCGGTTTGCCTCCACAGGAGCCGTCATACATTGTCTGCTTCACTCCTACCCTCTGGCTCTGTGCTTCCTCTCCTGCCTTCCTATCGACTGCAGCAACAGCTGGAGGGCAAATCAATGCCACCCTGGCAGCTGGACACAAAACTAACACTCAAAACTTGAAACAAAAGCGTAGTTTTCTGCTGGGTCAGTGAGATGAGCTTGCTCACCCTGTGGCCCCAGAACGGCTAGAAAGGCACAAAAAGAAGGCACTGAACTTGTCACCTGAAAACATGGTAAGTTTCTTTTGGTGGTTATTTATTGTTCCTGTGGCTTGAGTCATTCTTGGTGCCCCAGATAAACAGTCATGCGATGTTCTCAGCTAAGAACATGAAACCCAAACACTCACCCAGCTGAGAGAAGCGAAAGAGTTCATCTTCATTCTCCGTCGTGTGGTCCACGTTGAGCTGAGTCACCTGCAGCCCATCCACCGTGGACTTGCACAGCAGTGCCCGATTGGTACCTGCAGTGGGAGCAGCGAGATGAGGCACCAGATAGCTCTGCTGTTAACAGGGACAACATATCCAAAGGGAAAAGGAGCAGAGACGGGAATAAAGACAGAAAAGAAGAGAAAGGCTCATGTACTGTCTCATCATGATCTCCAAAAAGCAGCCTTGCTAGCAGCATAGTAAAGGGCCTGCTAGGCAGCTCTCCATCCAGACCTGAGCTGCTACCTCCCAGGAAGGTTCTCTATTTCACAGTGAACCTGCACTCCTCCTCCCAACCCACTTTCCCTCTGTTCTTTGGCCACACGCACCAACATCTGCAGGGATGAAGAGTCAGGCTGATTTCAAGTGCTTGTGCAAGCAGCAAGCATACTGCTGCTTGGCCACACACCAAGGAAACTGCCCCCCACATTCAAATGTCTCCCTAGAGCCCCTGCCATCCTCAGGAATGCTGAGACTGAGCCACTGACAAAAACCAACTCACCCACATTGGCGATGTAGAGTTTGTTGTTGAGAACGACAGCCACAATAGCCATGGCTCCTCCAGAGATCTCCTGCTCTACAACCTTCAATCTCTCCACAATCTTCTGGTACTGAGGAGGGAGCTGGTGGTGAGGGACACCCTGGAAGCCAAAATGAGGGGGAAGCTTAAACACACAGTCCACAACACAGAAATCACAGCTGGAATAAAAATTCTGCAGGGAGAGGACTCATCTTAACATGCCTTGGCCTTGTGTGATGCCTGTACAAGACATAAAATTTTCTGTTCAATCCTATTGAATGACACAGCTTTGATATAATTCTGGAGAGGACAGTCCAGTGCACTTGAAGCCCATACTTGTCCAGATGCCATGCAGATGTGAGGCCTTTCCTCTCATCTGCATGGCTTTGTCCTGGAAGAGCCACATGTAGAGGCTGAACTCCTCTCTGTGATACACCCAGCTCCTTACTCAGATGACCAATGTCAGGTCTAAGCAGTGCCAGTACAAACAGTGGGAACTCTGGGAAATGGACCAAGGCACTTGCTGCTCTTCATGCAAGCTTCCAGAAGAGAACCATGGAGAAGTAATTTTCACTTACAGCCTCCCTTGGATCAAACTGACTAATGTGCCTGAACCTCACCCAGCAAGCTGGAAGGTGGGACCTCCAGCAAGCTCTGCTCTTAAGGTCACATTACCTCTGGTAGCTGAGACTGCAGGCTGGCCTTCTCTGCTAAGGCATCATCAATGGACTCCAGGAAACTTCTTTCCACCACATCAAAAGCCTAAAAAAGGCCATAAAGAGAAACAAAGCACTTATTTGATGCCTACAGACTTTGGGGTACTCATCCTCACCTCTCTAAGACCAGCTCATAAGAGTAGATGATCACTGTACATACAGACTTTCAAGGACCACTACAGCACATTGAAACAATTGTTTCAGCACAACCAGTTAACAGCTTGTAAAAACAATCTGCAACAACTCAAAACAGAAGACAACACCATAAAAATTACATTCACAGCAATGTCAGAGACCTATCTGATCTTGTCTGTTGATCCTGTCATTCAAGAAAGCACACTCACAAATCCATCTCCCCACACGTTAACTTCTCTCCTTCACTCACTGTCATCTCCTTCACAGGCTGACTTGTTCCTACACGTCCAGGGAAGGCTGGCTGCAGCTTCCTGGAGAGCTCTCAGCACTGTGCTGACGGAGCCAGGGGACAGATGGGATGAGGCAGGAGTGAAACAAAGCACTACAGATGCTCAGGATGAGTGCAACTGCAACCACCAGATGTTTCCAACCCCCACAGAAACCAGATGCTGTTCCCCTGATGGCAAAGAGGAGGTGGGTAATGCAAGAAGCATTACAGTACTGAGGAGCAGCTCCCACTCAAAGCTTCTTTACCTGCAGCAGAACTCGACGCACGTCAGCATCGCTGTGATCTGCGTGGAGCTGGCCCAGCAGCAGTTCTGCAGAGAGCCTCTGCCCCACGAAGTTGGTGACTCGGTTGCCATCATAGCCATTGAAGACACCATAGAGGTAGCAGTTGTTCTCACTCCTGCCAAGAGGGCAGAAGCAAAGAGGTCACAGATCTCTGTAAGACATAGATATAAGTAGCAAGTTCCCATAGACACCTTTTGCATGCTCAGGCCCCACCCTCTTCTTCCACATCCTGTGTGACAAACTAAATACCTCTTCCACGTGCACTTGTGCCAGCAGGAGTCAGTGTCCCAGGTGCAACCCACTTACCTGAATTTTAACCAGTTATCTTCCAAGGGGTGACCCTCTGTCCCTTTGCCATCTGCACTGTAGGAACGGTTTGGAGCTGAGCCCACCCCAGAGAGATGGCAGGATGGTAAGTCATCTGTCCAACTGGGCTGCTGTTCCTGGCAGGAAGAGGAAAGAGACCATGTAAACCCCAAGCAAGCTGAAGTGAAGATCGTGGTGCAGTACAGGTCACCAGTCCACCCCTACCCTCTTCTCAACCCTTCTCCCTTTGCTAACTAATAGCACAGCCAATAACTCCACATTTCTTTCTGCAGAACAGCATCACTTACCACGTCCCTTCTCTCTGAAGCTGAGCTCTGGCTGTACTCTGGCTCTTGTTAACAAGAAGCCAGATGCGAAATTTGCACACAAGTTTTGCACTCCATACAGCACAGCACAGCACTAGCTTAGCTATTCCTATGGTGAATCAGATCCTCATGCACCCCTGCCACGGGAGTGCAGGGAAAGCTCTGGATTCTCCCAGGACTACTCAACCAGGACAAGGCACTGGGGCCTGATGCTGCAGCCAGCAATGAGAGAGACAGCCCTGGGGCCGCCATCTCCAGCCAGGCCTGCAGGCGCCAGCTGCCCCCTCACACAGCGGGCACCCCGAAGCCCGCAGCACCGGCACGGCCCCCCAGCCACCTGTGGCCCACCGCGCGCTGCAGAGCGGCCGGTCCGGCAGCGTGCGGGCCGCTGACCACGGCGGGACCCCCGCAGTCCGGGCCCCTGCCCTGAGGCGGCACAGGGGGCGGGAGAGCAGCAACCCACCGCCCGCGGCGGGGGAACCTCCCCCTTCCCACACGGCAGCGCGGGGGGCGGGTGAGGAGGAGGCCCGGGGACTCCCTCGCACCCACCTGGGGGGTGCGTGTGCTCGGAGGGGGGGAAGATGCCACTCACACTCTGCAGCAGACTCCTCCTCTGCGCCGCCATCTTGCAGCGGGAGCGGCCGCCTCCCTCCCTCACGCCCGCCCTCCGCCGCCACAGCTCGGCCCGCTCAGGCCCCGCCCCCGCGCCAGGCGGCGCCGGGCAGGGCCCGGGCCAAAGCCACGGAACCGGAACGCCTGGAAGTGCGCCTGGCCTTACACCTTCCTTCTGCGGAGTGCAGGTGTCTCCATTTCCTACCTGTGGCCTTCAGGTGTGAGAGAAAGAAGCGCCTGTTGACCGCCACTGCCAGCGTGTGTGTGTGTGGAGGAGGGGGAAAGAGGAACAGGGTTGTGAGGATCATATAATCATGGGATCCTCAGGGTTGGAAGGGACGTGTGAGATCGTCCAGTCCACTTGTCCGCCCAGCATTGCCACTGTAAGTCCTAAGACACATCACGCAGCGCCAGATGTAGATGCTGCTTGAACACCCCCAGGGATGGGAACACCCCCATCACCTCTGCGGGCAGCTTATTTCAATGCCCGACCACCATAACAGTGGGGGAAAAAATCTCCTGTCTCAGCTTAAGGCCATTTCCTCTAGTTCTCTCGATGCAGGCACAGTAGAAGAGACCAGCCCCGACCTCACTATAACCTCTTTTCATATGTTGTAGAGAGCAATGAGGTCTCTTTTTAGCCTCCTTAGACTAAAAAAACCCAGCTCCCTTAGCTGTTCCACATAGGATGTGTTTTCACTGGACCTGCTCCAGCATCTCAATGTGCTTTTTAAAGTGAGGGGCCTAAAACAGAACACAGTCCTTGAGTGCCGTTGGTACTGTGAATCCTGGATCCTGTGAAATGGGGTCACCCTGAGTGCCAGAGAGCCCTGAGGTAGCCTGGTGTTGAAGTAGTTTTCTTAGTAGTGCATCATGTTCCAAGCAACCTCGAGGGAAGACTCAGCCCAGGTACCAGCTCTCAGCTGCACCCTGCTCCATAGGCACCACATGCATGGCATCCATGTATCTCAACTTGCAGTCTGTGTCCTGCCCTGTCCCTCTCTCTTTTGCAGGCCATAACAAGGATGCAGTTGGACCATGTCATCAGAGAAGCAGTAGGAAGGTGTCTAGGACAAATGACAAGTGGTTCTTAATCCTCACCGCTGTTTGGAGCAGTTCTTGCTAGTCTCAAGTCAGGGACAACAGTAAAATCACTTGCGTGCCTGCTTGAGCAATGCAGACAAAATCAGAGAGCACTGATTTTGCTCTTATTTAAGATCCTTTATTGGCAGACATAGGCTGTTTCCCTTGAATCAGCTCAGCTGGGGAGGAGGGAAGACACAAGATTCAATCTCACTGCTTTCTCAATATTATAAGTCAGCAGAAGAGCCCTCCAGGAGCGTGAATGGCATATCTTAATGTGTGTGATGGCCAGCAGTCAGGCTGTGGCAGCAAGGCTTCAGGAAGAGCCCTGTGTGTTTCCCTGTGTGTATTGTGGCTGCAGGGGCTCCAACATGAGAGACATGCAGTTTCAGTCATGGGCAGCAGCACAGTTGTGGTGAGGGTGGGCGTGTTAAATAGTCTTGACTTCCAGCAGTGGCTTGATACACTCATAATGACATCTTTGTGGCAGATGTATTCGATTCAGATGCACTTCAGAAATAATTGCCAGTTAATTAACCTCATTCTATGGAATGATGGCTTTTGCTGCAGGGTTTTTCTGCCAGAGGATTCCAGCTTCCTTTCCTGTAAATCCTCTGTCTATTGTTTTGTTACATTTCTTTCTTCAAAATGTACCAAGATTAGAGATCTTTCCCCTTCATGCAAGGCTTACAAACATTCAACTAGAATTAGGTAGATAGGCAGAAATACTTTTTAAAAAGTATTTATTTTTATATTACACAAAGATAGAAGAAAATGCTAGATTTAGAACCTGGGTGTACAAACAAGTTTCCTCAGGTCTAGGCTTCTGTATGAGCTTGGTCTCAGTGATGTCATTCAGAGTATTCCTGTGGGTAAAGCTGTGAATAGGTACAAATAAATTATAGGAATAGGTCTGAAGTCTGCATTAGAAGTAGGATGGACAGGTTTAGTACTGACAAAGATTTGTTTTCTTGCCAATATCAAAAGAATTCCCAGTCCTGCAGAAAAACGCATAGCACAGCATTGTCCGTGTCATTAAAAAGCTACAGGCAAGTGCCTTTGCTTTAAAACAGGGTGACACTTTTTCAGCATTGCAGCAGCAGCTTATGGTTATTTAATGCCACTGAAGGTTGCAGTCATGCACCTTGATGAGCACAGTCAGACTCCATCCTTGCTCAGAGCGACACTGAAATCAGCAAGGCTTTGGGTGTGTCTAGAGACTGTCAGCACGTATTGCATTGCAGGGCTGGGAATTTAGGACTCATTTCTGTCTTCTTCTATCCATAAGTGAGTCCTTTTGAAACTAACAAGAGCAGAGTCTGTGTGAGAGTGTGATAAGGCAGAATGTGAAGTCAATGAGAGAGCAAAACAACTTTCCTAAAGATACAAGATAGAAAATCTGCCACTTTCCTTGTTTGTACAATGGCTTGTCACCTCTTGCAGTTCAAAATGTGCCCTATTCCTAATTTAAATATCTGGCTTCAGCTCGTAGTCACTAATCTTTGTCATTTGGGTTTATCTTTTTTCTGCCAGTTTGTGCTGGAATGCAGACCTGGTGCAAAGCATTTTTTTCTTGGTGAAAATACTTGTGCCAGATTCTGCCTGGATACTCCTGTGGTTCTGTCATTGAGCTTCTGCCCTAACCTTGAGTCAGTCAATTAACTACTTGACCTGGAAAAAAGTGGATAGTAGGATTTAGCAAATGAGGCCATTTGCAGCATTAAATGCATGTTTGTCCAGCATTTCACAGTCCTCCAAAGGAAAGTGCTACAGAAGCTGGTGAGCTGCTCCATTAATGTCTGTTCATTGAAAGCTTTATGCAGCACTTAGAAGATGAAATAGTGCACCGAGTTTCTGTTGGCTGTATTGATCAAACTTATTTTAACCTCTGTTTATGCTTCTTACTTTCTGCAAATCCTCTCAGAAATTGCTGTGCTGTATTCCCATGCAGCCAAGAGCTCCTCAGGAATGCAGGATGTTGGTCACTGAGCCTCACCATCCATGCACAAATAAATGAATTATATGATTCAGTGGTTACCAGATATACAGCTCCCCCTCTCATGTTGAATTCCCACATTTCTCATTCCTCCCTCTCTCTCTCTTTTTGTAATTACTCTCCCATTTTCTCTGTCCCCAGTGCTAGGGATTATACACACAGTATTCCTGGTTCCAAGCTATACTGCTGCCTTCTTGGTTTTATGGAAGCTTTCTCTGCAGGAAAGGAAGAAACACGGTCACTACTCTGCTGGATGAAAGATGAACAGCATGACTGAGGAATGTGCCATGGGGAGCAGGGAGCTGGGGGCAGCCCCTGCACAACGCTCTTGTAGGTGCTCAGGAACTGGGAAGCATTTACCAGATTGCTGGCAGTAGCCATCACATCGTTTCTCTCTACTGATGATGTGTGAGATATTTGTAGGGAGATTTTTTTTCTGTTTTGATGCTAACAGAGGCTGGGGCTGGAAAGGAAAGCCATGATTTTTGGCAAAGCTTGCAGGAGGTGACATGGAAAGAAGGAAGGGTCTCTCTGACAGAGCCAGCTTGCCATACTCGCTGTGCTCGCTTCTGCTCAGACAGACAGGGATGGTGGGGGGTGGCGTTGTGAGGCCTCACAGCTCCACCCCGAGGTCACCTCATCTGCCTTCACCAGCTTCAGCCTGATGCTTCCCACAATGCTCCTCATTTCTTCTCAGGCCACTGTTTCCAGGCATGCTGGAAGGGCAGAGAAATAAGATGGGGCAATAAAAAGAACAAGTGTTAAGGAAGGAAAGTTGGAAACAACAGATTCCTTCCCCCAGCACCCTCTATGAGAGTTGGAGAGCCAATGTGGAGAGCTACTGCCAGAGAAAGGGGGAATGATGAGAGTGTGCTGATCCCCCCAAGAGAGAGTCAAACACCTCTGCAAAACAGAGTTTGTACTGGTTTAGGGCAGATGGATTTATGAGGGAGGAAAATGGGTTGTTTCATATAATTTTATTGATCTCCTTGATACACTAACCAGAGTTTTATCTCCCTGAGTCCTGGGATTATATGAACTTGAAAAAAAAAAAAGAAAACAACTTTATAACAGAATTGTTTCTAGATGTCATGGCTGCAGGGAGAAGCTTCAAAACATGACTCATAAGCATGTGAAATACCAGAGAGCAAAACTAAAGAGATTTCAAATGATTAGAAAACACAAACAAACTAGTAATGTTGGAGTCCTACTCATCTGAAATGCTTGCTTTTGGCAACATCTTGTCTCACCAGTTCTTAACACCGCCTGCTGCCAACACAGATATTTGCCTTTCTGTGGGCTTGGTATCTCCACAAAACATCCACCCCAAAAGCTGTGACCGTAGGAAGGGTCTTTGTCCAAACAAAGATTAATCATGAAACAGATGGGTCGGTCCACCAACACTTTTGCACATAATCTGATGTGCAGCTGCAGCGTGTGCTCAGTAGTGGTTCAAAGAGGGGAGACAGTTTGGAGGACTGGCTGGAGCCTGTTTACCATCATGTACCTCTGTTTACTGTCCTCAAACCTACAAAGGTTGGGAGATGTGATACTCAGGTACTTGGGTGACAGACTCATTAAAAGGGGATGAGAGGGAAGCTTTAGCTAAGCATCAGCACAGGATGGGATTTTGAATTTCATTTTTATTGCAAAGCCTGTTGGAACAAGATCTTTTTAGTGATGGGCTGCCAATCACTGACACTCACTGTGGACAATGGTCCTGAGAGCTCATTTCCCAGGATTTGATTATGTTTTGAACACCTGCAGTACAGCAGACACCTGAGCAATGGTAACACATAGATGACTAAAGATAAAGACACATCAAAGGACTAAACACTTCTGCTTCCCTGGGTGTGGAAATACAGGTGTTTCTTTCCATATGGATTTGTATCCTATATTCCTGTAAGTCCCCCATCCACACCTCCTATTGCCACATCCTTTTCACAGTAAGAGTCCACTTCTAACATGGCATGTCAGATTCCTCAAGTTTTCCTACTGATTAGGTGAGAGACACTTGATGGTGTGTGTGATTTGAAACTTAGGCCAAGTAAAACATACAACCATTAGTTTCCACCGAAACATCTTAGTAAGGGCAGCTCTTTAGGTTTCTTTCCTCCATCCAAGCCACTGATTGTCACTAAACTTGCCAGCTTGGCCATGCAGGAGCACAGGAGCCAACGCTCTTGCAGCCAACCAAGCTAAAAAAGCCGTCCCTCCCCAAAGAAGAAAATCCAGACCATTTCTTTTTTCCATATAGTATGGTTATTTTGAACGTCATAACTTTATTGAGACACCAGTAGTTACCACCTTCACTTTGTTAACCACAAATATATAGGACATTGTAAACACAGGTGCCGAGGTGGCGGGGTTTGCTGTAGTTGAATTTTGGAAGGGACGGGGGGCAGGGGGAGGAGGAGGAGGAGGAGGAGGAGGAGGGCTGAAGGGACACTCGGGCTTAGACAAGACCACTCAGAGGATCCTGTATGCGGCAGGCCATCCATGAGTCATCGGGTATACGTATATATGTATAGCTTTATATTATACATCTCTTTAAATATATATATATAATATATATACTATACACAGGCAGTAATGTGGCAGGGGAAGGGGCAGGGCAGCCCAGGTGATGTTACAAATGCCACACAGGCAGCAGGGAGTTGTCTGGATGGATGGTTTGAACTTGCTGCATGAGGTGGCCTCACTGGGTTCCTTACCTTGTACCTGCTCTGGGGATGGGAGCTGAGACTCCTGTGGGAATCACCCTGCAATGCTGCCTTCCTGGGTCCTCCCAAGTGCTTGCAAGGGTACAGGGACAAAGACACCTCCTCCCCTGTGGGAACTGCCAGGAATAACGCAGAGAGGAAGGGCATGTGATGAGGTGATGAACGGGGTAGTGGGGACATGGGTGAGCCAGGGATGGGGACACATCAGGAGGCTGAATGCACAGACAGAACTGGGGCAACATTTCATCATCTCTTTGCCCTTCACAGCCTCTGCTTCCACAAAACAGTCCCTTACTTGGGGGCTTCATAAAATAAGAAGACATTAAGGGGCCATTGCTTCCAACAAGGGATGTGTAATCCCTGTTATCGGAACAAATGGCAGAGGGGGAAGAAAGCTGCCTTATCATTTTGCTTATACAGCCTTCCCTCTGATCTCCTAATCTCTAGAGCAGGGCTGATCTCACCCACACTTAGAATGTAAAAGGGACATGTTCCAGTCAGCTGCTCAGGTCTCGCCTATGATCACCAGAAATAGGCAGCACCTTATCAGAAGCACCTAAGATAAGATAACCAGCCCTTTTGGTAGGTCTGTATGTCTCATCAGCTACAGAACCAGCCAAATGCCACTAGAAACTGCATTCTGCATTTTAAAGGGCTACATGCAAACAAGTAGAGTCCCCAGAGTGGCAGACCACTCCCAGGTCTGCCACCACCAACCCTCCACTGCAAAGGCTGAAAGCACACAAACCCAAGCAGAGTATGTCTTCTCCCATGAGCAAAAGCAAGAAGCTGTCTGAGTATCTACTGCTGTAGTGTCACATCAATTCTTTTCTTATGACACAAAGCAAGGAGAACAACTGAGAGATGGGAAGTCACCCAAGATGAAGTCACTTGGCTCAAGTCCCACTGAAGTGCTGGTTCTGAGCGGGTGGCTCATTCCGCCTCAAGCCCACCTGAGCCATCAGCTGGTTACATGAGGGAAGCAAGCCCAAGAGGATAAAGAAAAGCTTGCTCATTAGTCAGCCCCAAATGGTGTTTAGCCACCTACGTAACTCTGATGGGAGAAGGGGCATGCAAGATGCTCCTGCACCACACCCCAAAACAGAGCCCCAGGTAGATCCCCTACATACTGCCTGTACCTCTCCTTATGTGCCCAGTCACTCACAGAGGAGGGACATCCCAAAAGGTACAACATATTTTTGTGCTGAGGGATGGTTCCTTATAGCCTCCACCTCCTCTCGGTTCCCTCCCCACACCCCAAAGGAAAGCATGAAGGATGACACAGATGAATCTAGGTGAGTACAACTCACTTCTCTCCTGCTCCACCTCATCATTCATTCTTCTTCCCTGGTGGGAGACAAACAGGAGGGTGCTCCCCCACATCCAGTCACAACAAACCTCTCTCAATAAAGTAAACCCGTCCCAAGCCTAAATATTAGGCTGAACCCACAGAAAATGAAGCTCAAGGGGCTTCCTTCCAAAAGGCACCCCTCTTATTTACAGTATTGCATTCACTCATAGGCACAGAGCAAGGGATGTGTGCCTGTGCCCAGTCATTCCTGCTGTGTCCTTAGGGCTACCTGATCCCCTCTCCTGTCCTCACCAGTGGGTAACAACCAGTGAGATGGGCCAAGCCTGGGGAGGACAAGCCATGGGGACAGCCACCAGCAGCAGCACAAATGTGCTGGAAGAACAGGGAGAAATGGTGCCTGTATATACAGGGGAGAACACTGCTCCACTTCCCCCTGCTGCTCTACAGTTTCTACCCCTTCCTTATCTTTGTGGGGCACTGGGAGGAGGGAAGGACTGGTAACCTTGGTGTCCTCCAGATGAGATAGTCACACAACCACAGCCCAGACCTGTGTCCCATTCTCCCCACTCCTAAGGGGGCTATGAGGAATAGGCTGGATGTGCAGTGCAGGCACTGACAGATTTTGGATCTGCTGCTGATCTCTGCTACTGGGACCAGTGTTGCATCAAGCAGGGTGGCTGTCTGGGGGATGGAGCTCCTCACTTCTGCAAGCCTGCTTCTTGTGCTCTGAGAGATGTCTGTGCCCAGGAGAATTGTCTAGGTAGCTATTGCTGAATTATTTCCATTTAGAGGAAACCTGGAATCTGTCTTCATGCACAGACCTAACTTTTAACTTGGGACAAAGAGTGGGCTTCCACAGTTGTGTCTTTACTTGGAGCAAAGTCATGAGGAGTGTGGAATGACACCCATAAGAGCTCTATCTAACAGTCACTGCTGCCACCTAGGCGAGGCTTTAAAGTCAGCCAGGATCTGAGACGCTGCAGAAGAGCACTGAGGTATGGTCTATGGCAAGTACAGAAAGACCAGTTTTCAGACAGCTCGGTCTGGCCCCAACCAATTCTCTGCACACCAAGACCTCTTCCCTATCTGAGTGGGAGGCAAAGCGCAGCCGTAGAGGGCAGGACCCCTCCTGCTTGGCTGCACTCTGTGCAAGAGCCAGACACATGCTGGCTATCCCAGCAGCAGTATTTCTTCCTAAGTGGGGTCCTCCTCCATTCCTGTGTGCTACAAAGATGGTGTCAGCAAGAGGCTTTGCACTGTTGTAAAGGAACAGAGAAACAGAGGAAGGTTCAACAGGACCTGAGGAGCAAAACTGTCTTTCTTTTCCTCCTGGTCTGGGTGAAATGACAAAGCTCCCCTCTCCCCCTCGAACCAGCCCAGCTGGGATTGAAGGCTCTCTTCAAGAAAGCCCATCTCCTCCATCCTTCCTCCCACAGGCACTGTGTCTGGGCCCAGAGGCTGGGCATGGCTCCCCTCCTGCTTCATCAAACACTGGACTGGGAAGAGCAGTGACTAGCAGGATGTACAGCCGAGGGGAATCATCCCACCTCAATCCAAGGGGGCTGAGGAAGGACTGAATCTCAGGGCACCACCCCTCTGCTCTGCTCAGTCTCTTGCTGTACCCTACAGACATGCCTGCGATTTCTGATTGTACCTGCAAATCTTCCGTTTTCTCTTCCCATTTTTTCTTCTTGTACTCTCCTCCTCTCCAATACCACTTCTCCCAAGCCCTCTAAAAATAAAGGCCCTCTCCCTCACTAGCATGTTGCAGGGAAAAGGTCCCTTGTCTTTACATGGAGAATGCTGTTCCTTCTGTCCTCTAGGCCCCTCCTCACACTCTTGAATGCTGACTCCAACACCATTCTCCTCCCTGAACCACCAGGTGCTCCAAACCAATGTGGATGCTCCCACATCTACTCCAGCCTTTAGCAATACCCTCACTTCTAGGAAGGTCCCCGGTCCCTCTCATTTCTTCTGTTCTGCCTCCAACACCCTTTCCCCTGCCCTGCCAGTGCCATAGCTCCTCTCCTGTCCACAAGACAGACTCTGCCCTCTGTAACAAGGCATTGGGAGAGGAAGAAAGGAGGGACTTTCCTATCGAAGTGCAGATTTTGGAAGAATTTGGTTCTGGCAGGTAGCTTGGTGGGAGAGGAGAAGGAATAGGTGATGGGGAAACCTTTTTTTCCTTTTTTTTTTTTGCCTTTTTTAAAAACAATAAATAAAAACAGATGACCCAGAAGGCTGGAGCATAGCTGAGAGCCACCTCTTGTACCACTATGCACGTGTCTTGTTTGTGCCTCGGCTTTCTGCCGGCAGTGGGAACGGGGGCAGAAGGGAAAGGGGAAGGGCAAGGGGCATCGGTGGCTCAGTAGTTCTGCGTTTGGTACCCCTGTGTCTCGGTGTCGAAAGCATCTGCTGGAGGGGGCTGCTGGTACGTCCCCACCGCATCTGGAGCATCCTCCTCGTTCGTGTAGGGAGCATAAGGCATGCCGGAGTCCTGGCTTGGGTCCATGTAGTCCTGGGAGAAGAGGGCCGAATCGGCACCCAACTGGAAACGCTGATACGCCAGGAACGCCTGGCCCACCTTTAAGGGAGGAGGTGGAGGGAAGACATGGGAAGCAGAGAGGGAAGAGGAAAAAGAGGAGGAACGTACCGAAAAAGAGAAACAAACAAAAGTGGGTTAGTAGTGGTTACGGATTAGTGTGCGAGGCCCGCCTGGCAGATTGCCGGTGAAACGCCCCACGAGCGTGGAAGTCCACACTCTCCCACAGAAAACATGAGCCCACAAGGAGAGAGAGCAGGGATGGCTGCAAGACCAGCTGGCTGTGTGCAGCCTGCCAAGGCTCCCTGCTTTCTCTGGGATGTTCAGGGCACCTCCTGTCCGCCAGTGGGGTTTCACCAACATTGCACAGGTGGCAGAGGCTCAGTTGGCACTAGTTATCCCAGTCAGCCCCTCCTGGCTGTGGGAAGGCAATCTGCCTTGGCAACACCAGAGGGCTTGGCTGCTGGGCTGCGTCCATGAGGCCATTTGACTTGTAAAGGCCAGTAACGAGAGCAGGATTTGACACAATGTACTGAGGTAGAGGTCACCCCCTGAAACACCTTCACCAGTCAACATCTGCAAGGTGTAGCACAGACCTTGGGAAGGAGCAGCAGGAAGCAAGGCAGCTGCTTCCCAGACCAGGGGACAGTTAGCAAGCAAACTGCTGTCTCCTGCCTCAAGCACCTTTGGAGGACTGCAGGAGCCTGGGCACGGGGTTCAGCAGGCATGGCTAATTGTCCCAGAGCATCCCTGAGAGAGGTGAGGAGTCTAGCAAGTGACAGGGGAGAGGTTTTTGGGGAATGAGGTCTGGGAAGAAATGGAAGAGATAAAATAGTCGGGGCAGAGGGCATCTCCTGGCTGAAGTATTAGGTCTGAGCAGTCATCAAAAAAAGGCACAGTGGTGTTACACAGCATTAGTTAAGGTATGGGTGAGGGAGAGAAGGGAGCAGAAGAGGAGAAGAAATTGCCAGTTCCAACTCTCCAGAGGGAGATTCCCCATTTAATGGACAACCCCACTCCAATTCAATGGCCCATATCTTCCCATCCCATGCCCTGCAGTGAGCACACATTCATAGTCAGGGCATTGGAACCAGCTCTGCTCAGTGACCTCCTCCAGCTGCATCCCTCCACCCCTTCCCCCAAATTCTCCCATCAGCAAGGGGCACTAAGGCAGCAAGGATGGGGAGTTAGGGAACAGGGTATTGTATTCCTCCTGAAAATTAATGTCTCCGAGTCTCCGGAAAGCCAGAAATGCGAGGCAGCCCTGTGAGGAGAGAGAGGGTTGTGGGAAGGAGAATCAGTAAGGTAGAGCAAACCAGAGTGTTTGACTGAAATAAAAAAAACCTGAGGAATTAAGGGAAGAGGATGCCGTTTTGGCCACTCGCAAGCCTGTGCATGGGAGAGGATCACTGCAGGTGATGGCACCTCCAAAAGTGTCCTGAGGGACCCCTTGCAAAAACCCTGCTGCTTGTCTCACTTTCTGCTGGAGCTCACAAGGAGCTTTTGGCAGCTCTCGAGTGCAGGACACAGCTCATGAAGGGAACACACACTGCTGTCCCTCAATCCTGCCTGGTGTCACCGTGGTGAGGGTGCTGACAGCACAACCCTTTGCAGCCCCCCTTCCTCTTTGACAGCTCCTTGGTTTTATGGCACCTTTCCTATCTGGCCCCTGCCCAACATCAGGGCCTGTAGGAAGAGGAGAAGATAAAGCCACAAGGGCTTATGCATGGAGACAAGGGTAAAATGCTTTCCTGCTTGGCACTATCCTGTCACTTCAGAAAAAAATCACTTGTGCTTGGTGCAGTCAGAGGCAGGAGGAAGTCATCAGAGATATTTATCTTTCACCCAACAGTTTTTCCAGGAAACTGGCAATAAAGAACTTCTGAGGAAAGGGCAGTCTTAAGACAGGACTATCACCTTCCTAAAGGCAACCCAGTGATGTGGCACTCCAGTGGTGGGTGCAGAATCCAGAAGAACAATGATGACATCTTGCATGATGGGAGCAAAGGTGGGAGGGAGATGGGTGCAACCCCTGGCCTGCAGCTCCCTTCTCTGTTTAGTGTCTGTAAGGTGAACATGATGTTGAAGTCCTCTGACACACAGAGAAAACAGTAACAGGTTGTCCAGAGAGGTAGTGGATGCCCCATCCCTGCAAACATTCAAAGTCAGATTGAACTGGGCTCTGAGCCATCTGATCTCGTTGACCATGTCCCTGGTCTTTGCAGGGGGTTGGACTAGATGGCCTTTTAAAAGTCCCTTCCAACCCAAATTTTTGTATGATTCTATGACAATGGTGGCTGGGGAGCTGGCTTGTCCAAGGTCTTATTAAAGGTCTGTTGAGAATGCTCCTTACAGGGATATGAAACTCTCTTGCTCACTGTACTTATTAGTGCTCTAAAACTTATTTCCATGCAAGTTTTTGAGTCCCAAGTTTACTTCTCAACCGCTTCCTCTCCTGCATTTCCTTCTCAGAAGCCATGTGAACTGAGATCCCAGGGGCCCCACTCTTAGCCAGTCTCCTTTCCTTCCTCACAAGATAATACAGCACAGAGGACATTTGATCCCATGTCATGGCTACTCTACTCACCCAGGTAAAGATGGAGAAGAACGAGAACGTGATGGCTGCTCGGGCTGCATCCCCTCCCTCATTCAGGGGGTTGTCCTCTGGTTTCGAAGCTTGCCACTGGTTGGTCAGAAAGCAGAAGCCAACGAACCAGAGGAATGCCCAAAAGGCTGGGATGGACCACCACCGGTGTGCCAAAGGGAAGGACAAAGACAACAAGAAGATATGCATGAGCATAACATATACATATTACATTTCTCTGGAAATTTCAACTCTGAGACCCACCACTGTGTTGCAGACTGGGCCAAACTGACTGCTCAGCCAGTCTGAGCCCAAGTGAGCTGGCAGGCTCCCTGACAGCAAACTGTCAAGGTGACCAAGAGGTGTCTGCAGAGAGCACCTCAGGAGAGTGCATTTGCTTGTGTTTGGATTGATCATAGGACTTGCATTTGGCCTTGGGAGGGAGCCTGAAGGGCTTCCAGTACTAGAGCAATCACCTGGGCTCTATGAAACAGCCACTGCTTCACAATCCTGTCCTGCAAGGACAAGCAAAGAGCAATTCCTTCCACGGGAGCTGCAAAAGAGTGGGAAGCAGCTGGTCTGCAGTTACACGGAGACCAGCTTGTGCTCAGGACAGAACAGCTCAGGAACTCACATCAAGGAAAGGTGCTGAAAGATCACTAACACCTGTGCCCCCAGGAAAGGGTGAAGGTAGAAGGTACTCACCCTCTGCCAAGCACAGGCAGACACCTGGCAGTGAGGGAAATGGGCAGTCCAAAGCAACAGAAAAGCAGGGCACAATCCCTCCCCTTCTCTTGTCAGCTGTACATAGGATGGCTAGGCAAGGGACTAACTGTGAAAGAACTTGCAAGCCCAAAGTCCTTAGCAAATCCAGGTGCTTCACCTGCTCCTGCCCTCACTCCATTCCTGGTCCCTCTGACATACTCCATGGGGAGCCTGACACTGAGCAGTTTGCCTGAGGGCTGGAATAAGCCAGCAGGGCCAAAGGGCTGGAAGCTCACCTGAGACGCCGATGTCCGAGAGCACTGCCTTCTTGCGGTCCTTGACGCTGCTGATCTGCGGGAAGTAGGCATCCAGGGCCAGGTAAAGAAGGCAGCTGAGGAAGGCGAGGACACCCACGGTAATGCCATAGTTGCAGGCATTGTGATTGCGGTTGAAGATGCAGTGCTCTTCCACCTCATCCACACGGTTCACGTACCCTTCATTGACAATGGAGCCGAACACCACGATGGAGAACACCTGGAGGGGAGGGAGGCCAGAGACACATCAGGGCAAGCCCCATCTCTCTGCACCAGCAGAAAGGAGCAGAGCTCTGCAGGGGACAGACACCCTTCACCAGCACCTTTCTGCTCTGCTGAGCTCCTGCCCGGCTGACTTGCTTGGGTTGTAGCCACAGGGAATTTACTGGGAACATGGTCTCATTTTATTTCTGAGGATTAACTTATAATAGGACATTTTTAGATTGAACCTTTTTATCCATCTGACCTAAAGCGATGCAAAGCAGTTGCAATCTGGAATAAGGGTGGCTTCCCACAGACACACAGGGAGGTGACATGGAATGTAAATTGGGATATGGTTTTGGTGTGGGTGCCTGCATACAATGGCTTCTAGTAGTGGAAATCCTCTTAATTTGCACTTACTCTCCCACTCACTCCTTTCTCTTCAAGAGATTAATTGTTTCTACCAGGCATCTGTTCACTGATTTTATCTATCAAGCTACTACGCTCTTTACCCCATCCACCTTCCCACAATCCACAGCCCTGCTTGCTCTGCAGCTCCATTCTGCTGGGCTTCTGTTCTCCCCATTTCCCCACACTACACACCTCTCTCCACCAGTTTTCCATCAGCCCACTCCATGACACCACCTATCCTGTCCACTCACCCATATGCCAACACCCTCCAACCCTCCCCATAGATTTCAGGGGCCAAACATCCCCACTCCAGGTCCACTTGTAAGGGGCCACTTTGAGTCCTCCCTACCTGTCACCACCACTGCCACTGCATGTTATTTTAAATCAGGCAGAATTAAGGATGAGTCCAGGTAGAAATGCCCTAATCCGCAGTTGCTGGTCTAATCTTTGCTCATGGGCTTAGCCTTCACCGCCTGCCACAAGGCTGTCCCTCTTTGACACAGCAGGTTCACCAAAGCACAGAGCTATTTACAGCAGCCCCAGTCCTGCACCTTGCATCTCAAATAAACAGCTTCCCCTTCCCCACAGAAGAAAGAGGGGAATATTAAGGCAGCATGTACAGATTTTTCCTTGCGAGTCATCTGGAGACCCTCACTAGGAACAGCTGACTGGATGCTGCCTGCAAGAAGAGCCTCAGGGAAATGGGAATGGGACCTCAAGCATGGGATGAAATTACATATGAAGTGCACTAGGGCATCACCAGGGTACTCTGCCAGCCTGGGAGATGTCTGCACAACAAGACTTGGCACCTTTGAAACCACCCTCCCATCCCCAAGGAAAAGCAGCACACAAGAAGATGAGGAGGTCAAGTCTCCTGTAAGAAGTGGAGCTTGGTCTGAGTGTTTGCCTGGTCAGGACCCCAGTTCCACTTAACCCAACCAAGCACCAGAAGACAACCCAGAAAGCAGAGAAGCAGCTTTGTGACTGCAGGGAAAATGGCTGATTAATGCCAACCCAATACACCACCTATTATCAGTGAGGTCAGATACCTGAGATCCAAAGCACAGACCTCTGCTGCTTGGCCTGTGCCATCAAGATCCAGAGGAAAAGCCTTACTCAGAGCCCCTCTACAGCCCTTGGGCAGACACTCAACATCAACCACGTTTCACCTGCAAAACTCCAACAAATATCCACTGACAACCAATATTAGTTTTTCACCTCAAGTCTTGTAATTGGGTCACACTTGGGTTGTTGAAACTGGGTGTATCACACTAGAGCAAACTAAAAAAAGCTGGAAGCTGGTGTTCCTAAGCGTAGGAGCTATATGGGTTCTCTGAAAATCATAAGAGCTTTTTAAGTTTAGAAGTAAAATAACTGATTTCTCCTCCTCCTCCTCCTCCTTCTTCTTGCAAATCAAGATTGATCATATTTTGCAGAACTTGCCTGTGAAAATTAAATAAGAATCTATTCTGTTAGAAGCAAAGATTTAGTCCTCAAAATTTCAGCCTGAATGGTTTGGAAAGCAGCAAAATTGCAGAAAATTACAGCTAGGCTCTTTCAGTAGGATGTCTCACACACCTTCACAACAGGCTGGGCTGGCAGGTCTGCTAGGGTCATTGAATATAACACCCTGCTCTTCTGACCCAAGGGAGAGCTGACAGACTCCTGAAGTGACATCCCAATGTGAGGCTGTGACCAGCACTGATGCTGACACCTGAAGTACCAATCTCCATATATTGAGCTTACAAAGTGGGTGCCCTGTTTTCTGCAGCATCACACAGAAGGCCTATCTTCTCTTTGGAAGATGAGGAACAGCCTCTAAAGTAGCATAGTCTGCTGTTCAGTTTTGGTTTAGGACTCAAAACTAGTAAAATGTTGACTCCCTGAGTCAGACAAACCTTTGCAATGAGATTTATTGCGAGTCTCTGTTTAATCATTTGGGATGAATGAACTTTTGCAATGGTCTCTCCCCAGAGACACATTTGTGGAGATACATCCTGATACACATCTCCTCTCTGCTCCTACCTTTGGGTTTGCTGCTGGGCTGGACAGAATAATTTCTTTTTGCATTTGCTCTTTCATATCTTTTTATGCTGGCACATCATAAAGGCACAGCTTAGAGTCACAAGACTAGAGGAACATCTCCCTCTCCCTAATTTTCAAGCAGAGGTGGCATTTCTAACTTCCTTTCTCCACCTGCAGTCAGCCAAGATGCCAGACTTCTCTCCTATGAAGAGAAACCTGTTTCCTAGCCTGGAGGTGCCCAAGGGATATTTACAGGCAAGCATCTGGGTTCAGATGATCTTAGGAGTTTTCTAGGGAGATTCTTCTTCACTAAGCATGTTCTCACTTGTGAGCAGAATAAGACACTGTGGATGCTTATCCCCTCTGTCCTGAAACAGCCATCCCAAAGTACTCTTTGTCCTTAGGAAAGCTTTCTATGGACCAAAGCACACTAGCTTACAAGATGTCTCCTTCTCTCTGTGTTTTCCACACCATTGGCATCAGCTCTGATCCATGCTCCACTCCCTGGCACTGCAGAGAGGGCAAAGAGAGGGTGTGCTCCCTTTGCCAGCCTGTCACCACCCTGGTGGCACAGCAAAATGCCCACTGTGCACAGAAGCCTTGAGCTGGGCTGGGTTACACTGACTGGGCAAGAATGGGCAGGCTCAAACCAGAGATTCCAGGCAGACCTGGACAGCAAAAGAACCAACTGCTGCTGCTGCTGCTGCTGCCAGGCAACATCACCTCTTTCATTGCCATGATGTCCATCCCTGGAAACTGTTGTGACAAACAATTTTCTAAAAAAAAAATCATAGTTATGAGCTTAGATCTTGCAGCCTTTAGGAGAAGCAGTTGCACACTTCATCCATGGCAGCTATTCCTTGTTGGTAAGGGAGCAGCTGGGTGGAAGCTCACTGATGTGGCAAGTCATCTTAGAAAGAGCAAATATATTTTATTTCCTTGATTTCACAATCCATGCCCTGAAAGATGATCTAAGCAGCAGATGCAGAATGAATGACTGCTTAGATTATAAACAAAGCACCAAGTTTCAAGGATGAAGTGTTTACGTTCCTGTTCCTGGCACATCTGCAGGACTTGTAAGGAAACACCAGTGACCAACAGCACTGGCACAAGCCTCTTACTGCTCTGTGTTACTGCTGCTTGTGTCTTCTCGCCCCATTTGACACTTGCTGCACAAAGCCTTGCCTACAGCCATTGATAAAGTGGCCCAAAATACACATCCAACTGCAAAGAGGAGGCAAGGAGAAGATGGCAGAAGTCTTCTCCTGACTGAGAAGTGAGATGCAGACAAGTGGCTTGTCTGCAAGCCAACAGGAGGTCTCCCGAGGCTCCCGAATGCAGCCCATACTTCCACTCTGCAGAGGGAGATCACTGGCCACTTTCCTATGCTTGGTAATGAAAACCAGCCAACCATCTCCAGCTTTGTGCTCTTAAGCGGCCTCATTTCTTCAGCAAGGCTACTTAAGTCAGTTAACAGACTTGAACTAACTAGATTTTTAGGTTGAGAGGGTTTCTTTAAGCCTCCAAGAACAACATCAATTGGGCAGATGTGTGGCCTGTCTGGAGGTACTCATTTAATAAGCAGTAATATATTTGGCTACACTCAAAAAAGGGACAGAAAAGAGCACGTGGAAAAGATCTGACCAACTCAGCCCTGCTACTGGGACTGGGCTTTGCTCCACTTCACTGCTCCTTACACACCATGTCCATATAGGTTGTTGCAATCATTTTCCTCGATTCCTGTTTCCATCCAAGAGTTTTGAGGACACCAAGTGCAGCCAGAGCCAGGTGCATTGCAAAGCTGACACAGGCAGAGCACTGTGCCAAGAGACGCAGCAAAATGAACTTAATGCTTAGCACTGCAGGGAGGAGACAGAGAAGCTGAGAGTTTTCCTTTCCTTGTTTCTCAAGGGGCTCATGCTGGCCATTACAAGCATGTAAAGGCTCATTACAGTGAGAAAAGTGCCAACCAGGCAAAATTCTGCCTCTTGTCATAAAACACCTTTTTTTTTCCCCCTTGGTAAACTAGGTGATCTGGTTTTGCCAAAGGCAAAGGTGAGACATGAGAAGAGAGGCTCTCCAGTCCCTCCCCACTGCAGGCTCAACCCTGCAGAAAGCCAGGCAAAACCTCCTGAGCATCATGTGAGGTGCTTTCCACCATGCTGCCCATCCCCAGCCGTGCATCAGACGCTCCTGAGCATCATGTGATGGATGCAAAGCACGGCCAGCCTCTGGCAGTGCATTAGGATTTTCCTGTACCTCATCCCAGCACTTTGTCAGGCTGCCTTCCTGACTTCATCCCCAAGATCCCCATGGTGGCTGTGGTTGGGATGAGGCTGAAGAGGGTTTCTGCCGAGCTGCCTGCTTGGGCTGGCTGCAATGCCCTCCAGTCAGAGCCTCTGTCGCACTGCGTGCTGCCTCTCCCTCTCACATACCCCCTTTTTTATTCTGTTATAGAGAGGAAATAGTTTAATGACATAATATTCCTCGTGGGACTTTAAATCAAATCCCCCTCCGGCAGAACGAAGCCATAACCTCTTCTGAGTTTGATCTGGTAATGACCAGGAATGAAATTTTTCTGTTTAAAAAGAAAGCAAGAGCAGGAGACGGTGCAAATGATAAACTGGCAGAGATGATCTGGCTTTCATTTTCATTCAGCCACTTGCAAATGGAGTCTCTGGAAAGCTTTGGAGTGCCCTGCACAGACATGGAATATAATAATTATTATTATTATTGTCATTAAATCTACTGGTATTTAGTTCATTTTGAAGAAAACACATGCAGCTTTTGAGATGCATGGGGCTGGCAGCTTGGAAACAGGCGGCCTCCATTTATTCCCCCCAGCCAGCACCACGCAGGCAGCAAACAACTCCTGCCCACAGTCTCGACAGTCTGAGCCTTGTGCAGCTGCTGAAGGAGGCCAGTCTCCCTGGACCCCATTTCCCTGAACATGGCACAGGGGAAAAGCACGGGTGTGCCAGTACTTCCCTCCCAGCTCACCCTCCCTGGCCATCAGCCATGTGGCACCAGCTCCCCAGCCAGGGCTGAGCCGGAGCAGGTGACTAAAGGCAGAAAGGCTCCGCATCCCTAATTCCTGCCATGGGATCTGGGACACACTTTCCTGGCCAGCCAGCCTTTTTTTTTACACATGGTTTGGCAGCTGACTGCCTGGCCATTAACCCTTCTGCCTCCCACCAGATCTGTGCTCATGTCTCATGCACTTCCCATGGTTAAACAGCATCTTCTGTCCCACCACTGCTGGTGACAGCCCTCCACAATTCCATATCCATGGTGGTATCCAAGTTCTTCTGTACTTTCTAGATGGTCCCTACATTGCTGTGCCACTGGTCAGCAAAGTGGCTGCCCAAAAGTTGCTTTTTTTTCCCTGATGAAAAGCTCAGTTTTCTTTCTGGCACATCTCCCCCTCCTTGGCTTGGCTGTGCCAGCATAGGCAGAGAATGGCATGCCGTGCCACCTGCAGTGCCTGCTCCTCTTGCAGCCACACAGGTCCTCTCTGCTGCCTTGTTTCACACAAATATTTGCATTAGCCATGTCCCATCACCACGCAGCTCCTCTGCTTCTCCCCTGTATGCCTCTCATGTTTTCAAACAGCAGACTACATATGGTTATTTTTTGCTCATGTTTCTGACTGTCTTTGGTCCCTATTGCTACTTCTCAGATTTTTATCTGGAAATATCATTAATGAGAGATTTGTTTCTGCTCCAAGATCCTTCCTGGAAAAGCTGTGCTGGAAACAACACAACCTGCTATATTAAACCTGAATCACTGAGCAACTGTGCATATCTGTTGTTCATCTTGTGACACAGCCTTTCACCCAATCTTAATGACAGCAAAACCCCAAAAATCCTTTTGAAGCTGACCTAGGCAAGGGCATCCCATGAAGAACTGTCCCTAGGGCTTGACTGAGAGCACATGCTTTGAACCTCCATATTCCTTTCATCTGCACCAATTTATCTCACAAGCACGCAGCCAGCGAGCATGGGGGCCGCAGCAAAATGGAGTGGAGGAGCAGAGGCAGAAAGCATGAGCCATGGGTCAGGAACATGAGCAAGGTCTCAGCTAAATTAGCTGGGGACAGAAGGAAGGTGGGAGCCCAGCTGCAGCTGGTTTTAGACTAACAAGGCCTCCAGGCTCTAAGGCTCAGTTTAACTGCCATTGCAAGCCCATACTATATGTCCTTGGGAAGAGACTAGTGGTGTTGTAAGCCAAGCATGAGTGTGGCAAGCCAGGGACCTGCTGGCAAGGCAGGAGATGGGGCTCTCTGCCATGCTGTGACTAGCTCCCATCCTCCAGCTTTCAGGTGCCAGCCTCTCAGGGAGAAGCCAGGAATGTGGTTCCTGTCCTTCACCTGCCTTGTCTGCTCAGCTGGAGCTGCTTGGGATGTGCTGTGCCTGTAGACACAGGGGACAGCCCTTCCTGTACCAGTTCAAATGTTCTGGATGCTCCTATCAGCCAAAGGACATGGTGGCAACAGCAGCAAGTGATGGAAAAGGAGACTGAGTGCCTCTCCTCACTGAACCTCCCTTCAGAGAGGCAGTGTCCTTGGTGTCAGAGGGGGACTTGGCACCTCAACCTATGTGACAAGTTTTAACGGGCTGCTTTGTCTGTGCAGCTCTGGTTAGAAATACTCTTACTCAAGCCCACGTCAAAACAAGCTGGGCCTGCTTCCAAAAACTGAGTTACTTTTGCCTTGTTAGGCTTTTACATCAAGCAGCACTTCAGTTTCTCCAGCAAGCAGGTTTCCAAGCAGACAGGAGCACCTGGAACAACCTGTTTCAATTAGCATTTTACTTATTTATGGCGCCAGCGCTATATCCAACGCCTGTGGGTTGCAGAAGAGCCACCAGCTCCCCTGCACCAGCTGTGGAGAGCACTGCTGCACTGCCCTGTGGGTCAGGACACAGTGGGAATATGTAGGGATGTGCTCACACTTGCCTGCTTTATTTCAAAAAGAATCCTGGAGCTGTGCAGCCCCAGCTCAGTGTGGGTCACCCAACGCCACTGGCTCCAGCTGTAGCACCAATAGCTGCAGCTTCTGGGTCACCTAAACATCCAAACCTGACACAGGAACCCCACAGAGCCACCACTATCACCAGCACACACACCAGGCAACCTTTCTGGAAGGAGACACTCACTCTGCTGTGCCTGCTGACCTCTCCAAAGCACCCATGAAACCTGAGCTGTCTCACAACACTGTCGTGGTGGACAGATGTTCCAGAATTGCTAAACTCTTTCCACAGTTTAGCATTCCCCTTGTCAAATTTATCCTATCTCCTCTGCAGCAAGGAGCAACAGAAATAATCTTTGGTCATCCCATCTGTTCCTGATCCTGAAGTTCTCCCTGGAGATTTGCTGCTGCCTCAATTGGGCTGCAAACTCCGTGGGTAAGAGCCAGTTTTGGTATCTCTTAGTAAAAAGTCATGTGCACCTCTGTGCCATCATGAAGTGTCCTAAAAGGCAGCCTGACCCAAGCACAAGGTCACTGCCTAAGGAAGCAATCATGAGAATTTCTGCTCAGTGAAAGCTCATCACGTGAAACAGGGCAAAAGGAGCCTCCAGCTTGCCCTGGAGGGACAATGCACCATTCATACCGTGAGCAGGATAAAGGCAAATGAGATCTCAGAGATGGCAGGCAAAATACTTTCAGTGCATGCAAAAGCATGTGAGAGGAAGGATTCTCAGGGAGACCACGAGGAGGGAGAGCCCTTGGCCACCAGAAGAGTTTGGTTCATAGAGCCTGGCACTGCAAAGTCTAAGTATGGATGCAATCAGTTTATAAATACCCAGGGGAAAACACCAGGGACGGAAAAGCACCATTTAAAGTGAAGGGCAAAAGATCACAAAAGCAAACAGATACCAAACAGATTTACAATGGAAAACCTCTGACCACTGGAGCCATGGAAGCCTCTCTCAGAGGAAGTGAGAAGGGAAGAAAACCACAAACTAGTCTTTTTTCAGAAAAGCTCATGCAATTTATGGAAGGGGCCATAAAGGGTCTGATGCTTGCGACAGCCTGAGAGAGGGTTTCACTGCCCACAGGGAACTCTCTTGGTCTCAAGTTTAAAGAAAAGACCAAAACTACAACTAAATATTTGGGGTGAGCTTTCGGTTTCCCTGCTTTGTTAAAGGAGAGATGCTCAGGACAACACACAAGACCAAGCCAGTGGAAAAGCAGGAGAAGGAAGGCATAGCCTTGCACCATGATGGCCATGCCATCCTCCCTTGCTGAACTGCTGACCTGGACCTCCAGCTTCTGCAAAAGAACCTCAATTTCCAGGGCCAAGTGAAGTGCCTGGGGTAAATCCCATCCTGTCCTCTGTCAAGGTCAGATGGGCAGGGAGAAATAGCATGAGGTCCCAAGGAGATGCTGCTCTGTAGAAAGTGCCTCTTGCCAGGGGAGACCTTGCAGGGCACAGAAATGAGCTCGGCAATCAAGCCAACAGTGTCTGAGATACTCTGAAGCAGATTAGGTGCCTAATTAAAAAACAAATGTATTTCTTGTTCTCTCTCCCTCACCTGGCGCCTCTGGGAAGCCAAAATCCTGCAGTGCTTGGATGAAAAAAACCCACCAGACTGAGAGGCAGATAGAGAAAACATAAAATTCTGCCACAGAGATTAGCAACGGGAGAGCCTTTGTAGGTCACATCACGTCCATCATCCCTGGGCACACAGGCTGGCTCCAGTCCAGCCTCCCAGGGGCGGGGGGCACGTGTACCCCCTTGCCTGGCGCCCAGCAGCAGCTCTCCCCTGCCAGTGTGATGTGCTGTACTGTAAACAAGCTCAGGCAGATGGACAGACAGACAGAATGCCCGCATTAATCAAGTCCTCAGCTGTCCTGGCACTCTCCAGCCACCCTCCAAGTCGCCCGGAGGAGATATCACACACCCACCCGGTTGGGAAGGCAAGGGCTGCCTCTGCACCACCACCAGCAAGCCAGGCCACCTTCCCTTTCCCTCCTTGATTGCACCTGGCACTGCTTTTATTTTATTTTATTTTCCCAAAGCCAGCCTGCCGCTTTGCCTCCCAGCTCCCGTGCGCATGTGTCTCCCCGGCGCTCTGCCTGCCCTCCCTTCTCCTCTCCCGGCTCAGACCTCAATCTCTCCCCCGCCAGCTCGCTGCTGCAGCTCTGCTCCCTTAATCCCAATGACCTTCTTGAACAAACGCGCCAGCCCCATGGGCAGCCATGGATCAGCGTCACGGGAAGAGAGAGAAACCTTCCCGTGACACCCCCGTTAGGTTCCTCTTTCCCCCTGCCCCCTTCCCCGCGAATTACCAAGAGGAAAACGCTACAGGGAAGCAGGCTGGGGGGCTGAGAGGATAGGGGTAAAAGGCAGAGCAACATCCAGCCCCCACAGCCCCTTCAACTCCCCCAGCACGGCCTGAGCCCAGCACCCTCTGACCCACAGGGAAGCAATTCCAGGACTGCAGCATCCCCCTCCCAGGCTCCCCCTGTCACCCCACATCCTGCCTTCTCCCTGCGTCTACCATAAACAGATAGGCATGCAAGAGTGAGAAGACAGCCCACCCTGGAAAGCACCAGAGACGGAGACAGGGTCATGGTCCAACCTGACTCACCCTGTCCCTCCCCACGGGAGAAACCCCAAACCCGCCTGCTCTCACCCTATATGGGCCTGTACTCACACACACAGATACATGTGCATACAGCTGTACATCTGTGTGCATGCATACGTGTGGATATGCCTGGACATTTATACATACAGATATATATATATATATATATATATATATAAACCCAGAGACAGATCCCTACAAACATATCTATAACAGAGGCATAGCCATAAATGCTATGGAAGCATGTATGTACATATCTCTGCGTACAGACCTAGGCTGTGTGGAGACATATTGATGGACACATGCATATTATATATATATGTGGATACATGCGCATACACATGCATATATAAAGCACATAACAATAAATATGTAATACATAACAGCATATGATGATACCATATAATAACATATAATGCTATATAACATACAGCGTAATGATTTTATTTGTGTGAGTATGTGAGTGTGTGAGTGTGTATGCAGGTGTGCGGGAAGGTCAGGGTCGGTGGCGGCCGCCCGCCCGTGAGGGAGTCCCGCGACCCCCGCAGCCCGGCGGGCCGCCCCCCGCCCCGGTGCCGGTGTCGGTGCTGCCCGTGGGGGCGGCGGGGCCTTACCCAGGAGACGAACCGCAGGATGGTCTGCGGCTGCCGGATGAAGGCCTGCGGGTCGAAGGCGCCGCCGGCTTTCCCCGCTCCGAAGGCGCCCCCGTCCATGGCGGCGCGGGGGTGGGCGGGAGGCAGGCGGGGGGCTCGGCGGGCGGTGCCGGGCTGCGCCGAGCCGAGCCGGGCTGCGCCGAGCCGCGCCGAGCCGAGCCGTGCCTGGCAGCCCGGCGGCGACGAGCCGCGCGCGCCCGCCCACGGGGACGCGCCGCGCCGGGAGCGCGCAGCCTCCCCTTCCCCCGCCCCGCCGCCGCCGCGGCCGCCCGCGGCACATTGCGGGAACAAACGCGGGGTCCTGGGGCCGCAGGGTGCCGAGTGCCCGGGGTGCGGGCACTGCGGGGCGGGGAACACCTCCGGTACCAGGGCAGGACACCCAGACCCCGGGGCAGGGATGGGGGCGATGCCACCCCTGGGTTCTGCTGTGGGGCCCAGCAGGGCCAGCCCCCCGCCCGCCCACAGCCTCTGCTCGGCCCCAGGGAGCTGTGCCCAGCTCTGGACTCCCAAGTAGGGGACAAGGAGCCGCCGGAGGGGGTCCCGCAGAGGCCGCAAAGATGATTTGGGGTCTGGAGCGTCTCTTAGGAGGAGAGACTGCAGGAGCTGGGCCTTTTTATTCTGGAGAACAGAACACTGAGAGGGATCTCATTAATGCATATAAATATCTCAAAGGTGGGTGGATGTGCCAGACACTTTTCAGTGGTGCCCAGCAGAGCAATAAGCTAAAACACGACAAATTTCACTTCAACAGGAGGAAGAACTTCTTTACGTTCGAGGTGGCAGAGGCAACTGGAACAGGCTGCCCAGGGAGGTCATGGAGCCTCCCTCTCTGGAGACACCTCGTGCCTTCTTCCCATGTCACCTGCCCTAGGTGTCCCTGCCTCAGGACGAGGTGATCTCCAGAGGTCCCTGGAGAAAAGGGACCTCTTTAGGGACTTCTAAAAGGGACTTTTTAGCAGTTAGTCCTGTCATTCTGGGATGCTGCCCCACAGAGGGATAAGGCTGGGCCCTTGGGCACAACCCATTATCCCTCACCAGGTGCCTGCCCTGGACAAAGATGCTCGGTGAGCCTCAGGATCACTCTGCAGCAAAGCCTGGGGCTCTCATTTCCAGCATCCACCACCCCACCCACACTGCGTCCTAGGAGAGGGTGGGAAAAGGCCCTCTGTGAACATGGGGTGTCCAGATTTTGGGGAGACTCACTGACTCTAGGAGGCAGAGACTGCAAGATACACACCTTGCACTCCAGAGGCTGCAGCCTTGACAGTAACTTGGACTTCTCCATTTCTCACATTACCACCGCGGCCACTGGCACAGCCCGAAAGGGATGTGTGGGGAGAAGCCCTCCAGCCTTAGGGGCAATTCCAGCTCCTTGACCTGTGCCTGTTGGGCAGAGTAGCTGCACACCAGTGGTCTGCTGGCTGCTGCAGAGTCCCTAATAATCTGAAATGGAAAGCAAGCCCTTGGGTTTTGACATGGTTCCCTAAGCTCAGCAGTGGAAGCCAAAAATGTCCAAGAGTGAAAGACAAATGTACAAGGGAGATAGAGGAGCATTTATAGCCAAGCCATGGGCTCCCATTGGGAGTTCCAAAGAGTGAGCAGCCATTCCTCACCTTTTGTGGGGCTCCTTTTGAGGGGCGGGTTGGTAGTAGAAGATGGACATTCCTCCATCACATCCAGCTACAGAATTCTAGAATGGTTTGGGCTGGAAGGGGCCTTAAAGGTTATCTGGTCCAAAACTCCCTGCAAGGAGCAGGGACATCTTCAACTAGATCAGTCTGCTCAGAGCTCTGTCCCACCTGAATTTGGATCTTTCCAGAGATGGGCCATCTCTGTTTTAGGAAGATGAGCTGCAGTACCAGCACAGCTGGATCCTTAGCTCTCCAGTTCATTCCGGGTGCAGGAATCTCCCCGCTGTGTTGTGTCAAACACATCCTTATTTGTCAGCCCCAGGAGGTCCTGAGGGTGCCCCATGTGTGGGAGGCTCCAAACCACCCAGCTCTGGCTTCCACTGATACCATTGTCTTGGGTTTGCATCCTCTTCTGTACCACGAGCAATAGTGGATTAAGGCCCGTGTTCATTATAATAACACAGATGAAATTTCACAAAATTAAAATAAATTAAATTTTGAAACTCCATTTCAAGAAAAAAAAAAAGAAATGAAAATTCATGGAATGAAATTTCAAAATTTCATGAAACTGAGTGACATTTTGAAATTTCATGAAATGAAATTAACATTATAAAATAAAATTTAATTAAATGAAATGAAATAGAAAAATGAAATGAAGTTTGATGAAATGAAACGAAACGACACGTCAAGTTTTCATGACATTAAATGAAATGTAGTTGAATGAAATGGGATGAAGTGAAATAAACATTATCTGTTATGACCGAAGTTCCCCACAAGCCCCGCTAGATGGTTTATGCGGTGTTGTTTTTCTGCGCATCGGTGCCTGCGCACCTTTATGGATGCGCTCGCCACCCGTAGCGCCGCGCACCCTCTCGCGAGACCGAGGGCGGTGCGCTTATAAAGGTTGCGCGCGGCGCTAGCGGCCCTTCCGGCCCGGCGCGTGGACAAGATGGTGGGTGCGGAGGCCTCCGGCCTGACCGCGCATCCCGCGGGCATCGCCGCCATCCCGGCCCCGTCTGCCGCGCGGCCCCGCGCCCGCCGCCCCTGGCACCTGCGGGACGCCGTGCGGAGCTCATGTCGGGGCGCGGGCGAGGCCTTGCGCCGGGAGGCCGGGCGGGCCAGTGCGATGCCGGGCGGGGAGCGGGGTGTGGGTGGCGCGGGCAGCTGTGGGGGCATTTGGGGCGCTTTTTTGTAGGAGGGGGGGACGGCTTCTCTCTAAAGAGATCCTGGGGTTATGGCCTTTTTGGGGATTTAAACTTCGCTTAGGGTAACTCTTGTGGAGTATTTTTTTTTCTTTAAATAAATTCATGCTATTTTTAGTTCCGTGCACACCTGCACGGTATTTTTCTTTAATTTGCGTGTGAGATTGGATGGGTAGATCTTTCTTGGGCGTGAGAGTTCTCCGGGTGGAAGCCAGTCTTTAATGGCTCGTAGGCTGCAGGGGTGGTACTCAAGGAGAAAATCTTGGGAAAAAATACTGCTTTTCCACCCAGGGCAACTGGCTCAAAGGCGGGTGTTGAGATGCTGCTTTACTGCAGTTTTTCAAACTGAAATTGTCTCTGTAATGCTTATTTTGGTACCGATTCATTGAAAAATGTGAAGCTGTATTTTTTAGACTCGTGGGGTGGACTGAACTTGTAGTGGCACACTGTGGCCAAATTACAGCTTCTGTAGTTCCCTGGCCAGAGTGGGACTTGGTGGCATCTTAGATAAGAATAAGCTTAGAAGGGGCATTAAAGAAATCTGAGAAGTACATAGTTATTGCGTGGGGATTACAGTCCTGTAACATAATAGAATACAGAAGCCTAGCAGGTGATAGTGAGAATTTCTAGAATGCAAAATGTCTTGGATATGTGTAATACTCCTGTTCTCAGGCAAGGACAGCTGGCCTTGGCCCCGCATGGGTGCAAGCAAGCCTCTGTAGCAAGCACTGAGTGCTGGTTGTCTCTCCGCAGTCTCACCGCAAGTTCTCGGCCCCGAGGCACGGCTCCCTGGGCTTCCTGCCCCGCAAGCGCAGCAGCAGGCACCGGGGCAAGGTCAAGAGCTTTCCCAAAGATGACCCCAGCAAGCCTGTCCATCTCACTGCCTTCCTGGGCTACAAAGCTGGCATGACCCACATTGTCCGCGAGGTGGACAGACCTGGATCCAGTAGGTATTAGTGTTCCTCTTGGAACAGGAGGTGGGGTTGATCAGGAATGGTGACACGTGGCCCCTTCAGCAGCAGCTCTGGGTTCTAGTCCTAGCTTGACTTCACCCTGTTCCACGTCCAAGTAGGAGGTGTATTTCTGCTGTAACCACTGGTTTGGTTTAGCTGCACCTTGGGATGGCTATTCTGGATGTGGGGGGACATCAGTCATCTGCATTCGGTGTTTTTTTGGAGATTGTCCAGTCCTTGCTGCCATCCATTTTGCCTATCCAGCTTGGCTGACCTTTCTCCTTATGAGCCAGCCTCAAAGTTTTGCAAGACATTAAGTAATGACTTCAGAGTTGGTTGCTTTACCCTGCATCATCTCTGTGAAAAGAGTTTGAGTCATTTAATCTTTCACATGGAGGACTTGAGAGTGAGGAAAAACAGGTGGTGTTAAAAGAGTTGCTGCTGGAATTAATTGCGCTGTGTTTCTGTTTCCATGCAGAGGTGAACAAGAAGGAGGTGGTGGAGGCAGTCACTATTATAGAGACCCCTCCCATGGTCATCGTGGGCATCGTGGGGTATGTGCAGACTCCTCGTGGTCTCCGTAGCTTCAAGACCATCTTTGCCGAGCATATCAGCGATGAGTGCAAGCGCCGCTTCTACAAGAACTGGTGAGACTGCAGGGCCTTGCCTGCTCTCAGGCCATGATTTGTGTTTTTACTGTTGGGCTGCAATGATCCTAGCACGGCTTTTTAGTAGTTAGTGTTTAGCTTTGACACTAATAATGGGATAGGCTGTAGGAGTGGCGCTGTGAGGGTGGCACATTACTTTAGGTGGTGCTGGTGTGGGTGTGGTGGCTTTGGCTCTGCCCAGGCGCTCCCTAACAGGCTACACGTGATGATACTTCGACGGGCGGACATAAGGAAATCGCCTCTGGTGCTTGTTGATGAGTGTCGAGTCCTGACTGTAGCCCTGTTCTCTCAGGAAAGGGGAAGACAAGTGTCACTTGTGATTGCCATTCCAGGCGCTGTTGTTGTGATTGAAAGCGTGCATTTGCCCAAGTGTGGCTCCAGCGTGTCTGGAGCTTCCAGCCTGTTTATGAATTGGCAGGCTGAAAAGACGTCAAAGTGGAGCAATAAGGTTCTCAAGGGTGTTTTAGTAACAACCTTGCTGTTGGGCACACAAGGGGGGGGGGGGGGGAATTAGGGTATTTTGAAGCAGATCACAGTCATCTCACAATTGCTTTAAAGATCTGTTATTGTTTTTTTTCTGTTATTGTTTGACATCTCCTTACAGTCTTTTGTTTTCTGTAGCGTGAATGTTAATGTGCTTTGGAATTCATGGCAGCTCCACTCAGCTTTGGCAATTTTGCCACTGTCTGATGAGCTCCAGGCTCCGCTTGCCAGTGGAAAAGAGTCATTAGAAGCTGGCAATGAGCCAAAGCCAACTGAGGTGGCAACTCCTTCCGCTCACCCCACTTCCCTGGGGATTGATGAAGGGCTTAGCCAAACCTTGTCTCTGCTCTGCTCCTGAAGGCACAAATCCAAGAAGAAAGCCTTCACCAAATACTGCAAGAAGTGGCAAGATGAGGAGGGCAAAAAGCAGTTGGAGAAAGATTTCAATAGCATGAAGAAGTACTGCCAGGTTATTAGAGTCATGGCTCACACTCAGGTAAGTGCCTGTGGGCTCAGGTATGCTGGAAACTGCTGAGAGAGCAGGCCGGCTTGAAACTTGATCTGTCTCTGTAGGGAGATTTCTGCCCTCCCCTGCAGCTTGATGCTGTCTATTCAGCACACTCATTCTCTACAGAACTGTGCTCACTGGATGTTTAAGGAGCCTTGGCAACCACTGGCTGGTTTTGAAGGAATGTCCAAAAGACACTGAGCTGTAGTAAGAACTTTTTGCAAAGGAACAGTCCTTTGCTTATACTGTGTAGACCTAGTCTCAATTTCAGATACATATAAAACCAGACTGAACATTAAACTCAGGTTTGTGTGCTTAGCAACATTTCAGGCTGCATTCTGTTGGGATTGCGAGCACTCAGGCTTTCGGCAGCTTCTCTTGCTCAGCTGGAGGAGATCTTCTGCTGAGTGATGTGGTGTCTCCCCAGCTGTCAGTGCTCTGACTTTCTTGGGAGATGGATTGAATCTTTCAAGTTGGCTCTTAGTGCAGTAAGATGGCAAATTTTAATAGAATTAATTTCCTGTAGTAGACAGTAGTGTTGCAACCTCTATTGATTCTCTCACTGGTTCCCTCTCCTAAATACAGCAGAAGTAACTGTAAATGCGATCCAGCCCAAAGTGGCCTTAAGTGTAGCAGGCTTTTATCAAACAATTGGAACAGTTTGAGTTAAAGGGGACCTTAAGAGGATCATCCAGTTCCAACCCCCATGCTATGGGCAGGGGCACCTTTCACTATACCAGGTTGCTCAGGCCCCTGTCAAACCTGACTGAACAGTTGTAGGGGTGTGGGGGCATCCAGAGCTTTTCTGGGCAACCTGTGCCAGTGACTCACACCCTCATCATAAAAGTAATCCTTAGGTCCAGTTTAAATCCACTCTGTTCCTGTTTCAGTTTAAAACTATTGCCCCTTGTTTCTTGTTATTCCTCAGTGGAATTTTGCTGATGGCTGTGGGGTAATGACTTGCAAGCCACTTTACAACTTTCCCCCTTGTTGTAGGGACTTCTTTAAGTTCTGTATTTTGGAAAAAGGATACTAGAGAAATATATTAGGCCAGGGCTAAAAGGATGCTGGGCTTATTAATACAGGGTTCATTTCAGAAGAGCAGGAGCTGAATGTCATGTTTTCTGTGTTCTAGATGCGTTTGCTCCCCCTGAGGCAGAAGAAGTCTCACCTGATGGAGATCCAGGTGAATGGTGGCACTGTTGCTGAGAAGGTGGATTGGGCCCGGGAGAAGCTGGAGCAGCAGGTGCCTGTGTCAACGGTCTTTGGCCAGGATGAGATGATAGATGTCATTGGAGTCACCAAGGGCAAGGGGTATAAAGGTAAACACATGGAAGTCCTTCTCTTTGTGATAGGATACAGTTTTTAATGAAATGCTGGCCTTGTGTTTTCATAAGTGCATGTACCAAGAGCTGGGTAGGTAAATCTGTACTGCTGTCACAGTTCAATGATGAGACCATGGAATGAGCGCTGGGCACAGCGCCTGACATCCGTGAGGAGTCATTCCATGCTGCCTTCCTTCTGAGAACACAGCCCAGGGACAGCCAGGGAGGGACCTTCGCCAGGAAATGGTGATTCCTGGGATGCTGGGTCTGTGCATCCCTTTTGTTGCCTGGGGACTGCAGCTTGAAAAGGTGGCTTAAACTGTGATTGAAGACTGAAGTGACATCTCAGCTTGACAGCAGGCTGCTTTGGTCCCTTGCAGGCGTCACCAGCCGCTGGCACACCAAGAAGCTGCCACGCAAGACTCACCGTGGCCTGCGCAAGGTGGCGTGCATCGGCGCCTGGCACCCCGCCCGCGTGGCCTTCTCCGTGGCCCGGGCGGGCCAGAAGGGCTACCACCACCGCACCGAGATCAACAAGAAGGTTGGTGTCCCTCAGCTGCTAGCCAGGAGTGAGAGCTGCCTGATGTCAGTTGCTCTGTGACAGTGAACAGACAGAGTGGGGAGTTCTGCTTGGGGTGTTTTGCTGTGTTAGAATGTTGTCTTGGGGATAGTGGCCATGGTTAGTTATGTTGGATAACTAAAATTCTTGGATGGCCACATGTTTCCCAAGTGCAGCAGACTGTTTCCTCTGAGGTTTTGGAGAGTTCCTTACATTTTATCTGATGACAGGCTCTTTTTCCTACCTTTTGCTAAGTAGACTTTCTTTATGTTTTTAGATTTACAAGATTGGCCAAGGTTACCAAATCAAGGATGGAAAGCTGATCAAAAACAATGCATCGACTGATTATGACTTGTCTGACAAGAGCATTAACCCTCTGGTGAGTTGCTGCAGCTCTGTGCCAAGAGTCTGCTTGTGAGTTGCAATCCTGAGAGGCAAATGGGCCCTGGTATAAGACACAAAATGGTTAAATGAAGAGCTCTTAGATAAGTCAGCTGCTGTTGAAGGTGGTGGTGTTTAGTCAGCTTCAGTACTGACTTGTATAACATGGAAATTGAATTTGTTATGTGGCAATAAGACAGAGATGTTGCAAACCTTAAGTGGTACTTGTACAAGGAATAACTTAACAGGGAGAGCTTTTGCTGTTTTGTCAGCCTCTTCTGCTGTTCTTAATAAAAGCCCTACAGCAACAAGTAAACGTCTGCGTAAGAAACTTGACCAGTGAAAGGCAATACTGGAAACAGGATTTCAGTGGATGTGGGAATGGTCAAGGCGCAGAAATGGTGCAGATCTGTAGGCAGATGTGATCACTGGTCCTGCTTGGTACAGAGCACTGACTGTTCTCTCCTTGCTCAGGGAGGCTTTGTCCACTATGGTGAGGTGACCAATGACTTCATCATGGTGAAGGGCTGCGTTGTGGGCACCAAGAAGAGGGTCCTGACCCTGCGCAAGGTGAGTGATGGGCTGGAACAGTGAGGGAGCTGTGCTGCCTCTGGTGCAGATGGTGTGTGTGCTGTTCTGGGAATCATGTGGCTTGCTAGAAAGAAAAGCCTTCCACACAACCCACCTCGTAGTAATGGCCTTGGGAGTGGCATGAGGTCATTTCTGCAGGTGTAGTGATGGACATGGTTAAGGCTTGAGAAATCTTGTGAGCAGAAGGACACTGATGGAGTGGGGCTTGTGCTGCAGGGAGCTGGCCAGTCTTCAGCCTGGGAGGCCACGGGTGCAGGGTAGATGGCTCATGGTCAGGTGTTCTTGCACATGGTAGCAGTTGAGGTCAGAGGGACTGAGGAGGCATTAGCCATGGAGGGGACAAGAAGTAGCCAGTGTACTGGAGGCTAAAAGGGCGCTGCTGCTGCTGCATACTCACCTGGCATCTCTCTTTTTAGTCCCTGCTTGTGCAGACCAAGCGCCGGGCCCTGGAGAAGATTGACTTGAAGTTCATTGACACAACCTCCAAATTTGGTCATGGCCGCTTCCAGACAGCTGAGGAGAAGAAGGCTTTCATGGTAAGGGCTCTTCCTGGCACATCTATTGGTGTACCACTGGGTTGTCTTGGAGCTCATGGCAGCTGATAGCTTGGCCTTTGGGCTGTCATGTGGCCAAAGTTCCTGTGAAACAGAAACTTCACTTGAGAGACCTCCTCCTGCCAGCTTGGATATAACTGCAGGGCCTGGGGTCTCTGTTCCCCAGTGACAGCTCTGTGTCTGAGGGGTGATGCCACTTTAGGGTACAAGTTGTTCAGTGTTGAAGCATGGAACAAGCACTACTCCATTTTCTCTAAGAGCAGCTCATGAGGAGGGTGCTCACAGTGGTGGCGTTCCCAGTTTGTCATTGGCTGGAGAAGGCAGCCAGGAGCTCTGAAGGCCCTGGCAGGGTCAGAGCAGTGCCGTGCTCGGGACCCAGCAGGAGCTTCCCCACCAGGTGGCACCAGCGTTGTGCTCAGGAGCACCCGGAGTCACCCGGCCAGCCCGGTTCAGCTTTCCCAAAACTGTGGGATTGGGGCATGGGGTTTCCAATGGGTTGCAGCATGGAGGGCTTTTTTTGCCTTGATTTCTTTACAGCTTTTGTGACTGGGATGTTATGTCTTTTGTGCAGGCTGCTATTCACCTAGCTTGTTTTGTGGGTTTTTTTCAGGGACCACTCAAGAAGGATCGCATTGCAAAAGAGGAGGCAGCCTAATGGGTGGAATGGTCCTATGGCCTGTGTGCTCTCAGACCAAAAAAATAAATATTTTAAAGAAATTAATTTTGCCTTTTATTATATATATCACTATGTCAAGCCTGGTACTCTGACTGCAGGTTCTATGTGTGGATCAAACCAAAGAAGCATGTAAAGGTTTAGCCTATGAGCATCTCCCTTATAGCAGCAGGGTTGCTCTAAAAAAAAATGAAGCTGCTGTTGCTGGTTTTGCAGAGAAAAGATTGTGGGTCAGAGCAGGATGTCTCTGGGTGTGTGAAATAGTGAAGCAGCAGGGGCCCTAAATAGGTTTGCAGTTGCTGAGATACTAGTCCACCTGTCAAGCCCCAGCTGGGTGGACAGAGAGCTTTGAGTCAAATGGGTTTTGCAATAACCCAGACATTCCACTAAATTTTGGGTAGCTGGTGGGTGCTGGTTGTTGCCATGGAAACCTTCCAGTGTCTGTATGGCAGGGGCTGTAGCCTGTGCACACTTTGCAAATACAGTTTGTTGCTGTCTCTCAGAGCAGCAGAAAGCAGCAGATACACTAAAAAATCCCAGCCTCACAGCAGCTGGATTTTTCTGAATTGCATGCAGTTCCCTGATTAAGGGTGACAGGAGGCAGCCCTGCCTGGGCAGGGAGGGGGGTGATTTGCATCCCACCCTCTGAGAGGTGGGAGAGCTGTGAGTGCTGCTGGTGTTGTGTTACTGCCTGGCCTAAAATACCCTGCTGGCTCCCGGGGAGATGGTTTGGTGTGACCATAATTGGAGACGTGGCAGCAATTGAGGCAGTAACTGCAGCCCTTCACACCAAAGTGTAGCACTGCCCTGAAACAGACCTGGGTTGGCCCTATTTGCTCTTATGTAAAGTGGAGAAAAATGGGATGTAGAGATTTTTTCATGTGGTGAACGAGAGCCTTCTAAGAGTTAAAAGGTGGCAAGAAGGAGGAAAAACATTTACCTTGTTTCCCTAGAAACCAGACTGGGTGACTGAATGAGCTGCCTGGCTCACTGTCAGCCTCATTTAACACATGAACCTGCTAGCTGATTTCAGCCAAGTGAAATAAGAGAGAAATAATAAGTAATTCTTTTTCCCTTGTCACAAGTCTCAAGTTGGCAGGTAGGTGGAGAAGATCCTTAAATTAGTATTCCTCTGGTGCAGAAAAGTGGAATTCCCAATCTCTGTCGAGCTTGAGCCTGCAGTTTAATGGCAGCTCTGAGGAGTGAGGTTTTTTCCCCTCCACCTGTTAGCCTTAGGTGGGCTTTTCACTTTTTAAAGCTGGTCTGTACTAGCTGGCTAGGGAGGGCATGGCTCTGAGCCAGCCCTGCCTGCTGCTGTTTCCATCTCACCAGTCAAGATGCATCCAAGGGAATTGGGATTATCAGGATAAATGGGTGTGCTGGGGGTGAGCATCCATGACAAACTGTGGACTACCTTGATGAAAATCTCTAAAAGCACCTAATTGTACCATACCTTGTGGTGGGAGCTCTGGGATGTTGCTGATTTTAAGCGACAATGATAGCAGAGGCAATTTTTAGTTAAATTGGCACCTAAGTAGGTGGAAGCAGTCCTGGAGGAATGTCATTGTTGAAGATCCTCGGCGTGTGTCTGGCAGGAGGAGTTTCTTTGTCTTGGAACCCAGTGCCAGACTTGGATTTGTTTATTTTTGAAGCGATTGTTGCTGACTGATAAAACAGCGGATAGTGGGGGGAAAAAAAATCCCCACAAAAGCAGTTTCCTGGAATCCTAGGGACATCCAGCGTCAGGAGGTGGCGCTCCTTCCTCTGTAGACACTTGTCACCGAGGGCTTGCTGGTGGGACTGGCCTGGGGAAAAGCCCTGCTTAGCCGGAGCACCCGGGCTGTGTGAGTCCCCTCAGCCTCCCTTAGGGCTCTCTGAAACCCCACGATAACTCCTGGCTGCCTTGCTGGGCAGCTCCTGGGAACCTGCTGTGAGAGGTCCCTGCCAAGCTGTGTGCCTGGGGAGTGAAGCCATGGGATGCCAAACTGGCTTTGGCAAAGCCTCCCACTCCTAAAGCCTGGGCCCACCCTGCAACTCTCATCTCCCAGCCTTCCTGCTCCTGCAATGCACACATCCTCTGTTTTGGGGACAATCCCCAGCGCAACAGGCAGCAATTGTTGCACATCACACATTGGTCCAGCAGCTCCTGAGAGCCAACATTTTTAGGGTGACTTATATTTATATTTAATTACTTTGAGTTTTTCATTTTGGCAGTGTCATCTCATATCCCACAGCTCCATGACTGCATCTTCCCTGCTCCAAAATGTCCAACAACATCCCAGTCCAGTCAGAAAAGATCCCACACCCTGGTGATGCTCAGACCAACCCGGGAGCCACAGGAGGACAGGGACAGCCCTGGCCCTGCTGAAATAACACCAAAAGCCGTGGGAACGTGCCCTGTCCCAGCTGGTGGTGGGAGGGCTGTGGCTGGGAAGCGGGGCTGGGTTTCTCCCCCAGCAGCCGGTGCTCCCCAGCCCAGCTGCCGGCGGAGCGGGGCTGGGACCCGGTGCTCCCGGCCGGGGGCTGCTCCTCCAGCGGCATCTGGCCCCAGCCAGCACTGCTGCCTCTCTTCCTCGCCGAAGATGAAACGAGATGCAGCTGTGATGCTGGAGCGGAGACCTTAGAAGTGTGTAAGGATGCCTGGGGGGGAAAAAAAAATTGGGTTCAAGTTGGAGGTCTTGGCTCCCGCAGTGAGCTTCACAAGTGGCCCAGCTGACACCCTGCCTTCCCAGCCCGGCCCCTGCCTTTGATCCCAGTGACAAGCAGGGAGCTTCAAGTATGCTCGCTGGGGGAGCAGGGCTGATGAAGGTGCCCCGGGGGAGCGGCGGCCGGGTTCACGCACTGCACCGCGGCGGCTTTTCTGCCAGAGCAGCTCCTCCGAGGGCGCTGCTCCGAGGGCGGCGTGCTGCGTTTGATTTGCAGCCCCCCCCCCCGCCCCGGCCCGAGGACTCCTGTTGTACCTGACAACTTGCTGGCTTCTCACCAACCCTTAGAAGTTGCCTGTGGGACCTGGGGGCATGGATGTGGTGAGGAGTGGTTCCCCACAGAGGCACTCCCAACGTGGGCCAGGGGGGTGGGAGGCAGCCCTGCTCCAGGACTGCTGCTCCCCTGTGCCAAAGCAAAGCCAAAGCTGAAGTTTCCCCATTCCCATGGCCACCAGGCCTTCTTGCCAGGGAGATGTCAGTAGTCCTGGTACAGTACTGTTCCCTGGCTGGGCACGGGACTTAGGGGAGCTCATGTGAGTTTTGGGAAGTCTTTTCATTCCTTCCCTCAGCACGGTGCTGGGGAAGGAATCGCATGTTTCTGTGGCGACCAATGGGCACATGGGGGAAGGCTAAATTTGTCTTCTACAGCCTCCCAACTTCCCCAAAACTGTGTGGGGCTCTCCTCCCTCCCTGGTAGGGACAGCTCCTGTGCCAGGGTGCCACCCAGCTCCCTACAAGCCCCAAAGCACTCTGATGTCAGGCAGCATTCTTGGTAGCATGCGTGGCGTAAATTCAAACCCAAGGATTGAATCAGGGAAAGACATACACCTAGATCTGGCTTGGAGATCTAAGGGACACCTCCCTGAGACTGTCCACTGGGCCCAGGCATCACTTCACACCCAAATGCCACATCACAGGCCTTTTAAAACATGTATTTTTAAACTTCTTTATTGACACCAGTGGCGGTAGAGACTGAATTAAGCCAACAGCGGCTGTTGCTGCTGGGGACAGCCCTGCAGGCAGTCAGTGAGAGGAGCTACCCCCACATGTATCATTCCATAGGATAATTCCCCCTCACCTTTGTGGCTGGAGCTGTCTGCTGTGTGCTCTGCTCCTCTGTGCCACTGTCTCGAGGGGTAGATGGAAAGCAAAGCTCATTATTCCCCTTGGGAATCAGCCAGCAGCCGGGCTCTGGCAGGCCAGGTCGGCGAGGAGCTGTTGATGGCAGAGGTATTTATAATCTTTGTTTGGTTCCAGCAAGGCTGGACGCCCACTCCCGCTTCCCTTCATACAATGAGATCAAACAGCTCCGGGACATTTCCTTGCTCCTTGCAGATGAAATTCTTGCATCTGCCGACCTGCTCCGCCCTGCCTGGGGCTGCAGCCTCTTCCTTCGCTCCAAGACCTGGTGGGTTGCTGCTGCTGTTTACTCTGCCCCTAAACTAGGGATTTGCTCATTTTTCCCACCCCATTCCCCACCATTTTCAGAGCTTGTGGGCGAGGGGTAGAGGACTAGGATTGTGGCACCTTCCCCACCTCAGCTTCCTTCCCTCTCCCACTTCTGAAGGACCTCAGCTGTGCTTGATGGGTCACATGTGAACTTTGCCCATGGATGTCGCAGCAAATGGAGCAGGAAAGCAGGAGCTGGCACCTTACCCAAGGGCAAGGTGCCTGGCAGGAGTTTGTATCTGTCCCACGCATCCATCCTCCTCTTTGGTGCCTGGCCCTGGTGACAAACAGGGATAAGGAGAGGATGAGGTTCTAGGAAGGCAGTACACCTGTGCTGGGAAGGTTGTCTGCATCACAGATGATGTGGAGACAGCATGTACATCCTTGCTGCTGGAACCTCTTGCTGCTGGCCTCATCCCAGCCCAAGGCCCTCACTATGCAGCCGTTTTAGGGATCTCATCAGACCCTTCCACAAAGGCGATTTTGTTCTAGGGATCCCTCCCAGGTGCTCAGCAAGGGGAGACCCCCCCACCACCACTGCAGCCAGAGATGCAGGAGAGACAGCATGCAGCATCTCCAGAGAGGTGACACTGAGCATTGACAAAAGCTGACTGCTTGAGGCAGAGTGGAACCATCCCCTGGCACTGAGCCACTGGCAAATACCAGCCCAGATTCACCTGCCTCCTCTCCAAGAGGGGTTTTCCTGCCAGCAGGAACAGGCCCCAGGGATTCCAGCCAGCTGATGGAAGCTGTGGCTGACCATACCCCAAGCCATGCCGTGCTGTCCTGTCCATCTCCCAAAGAGGTTTCCATTTCCCTCTCCAAGCAGGAGCCTTCCCAGGTGTCCCTGGTGTTGAGGGGCTGCTGGCGTGGCAGGGGAGCCTGGCTGTGGGCAGGAGACACAGCTGCTTTTCATGTCTGCCCTCACAGCACAGCTCATGCTCAATCTTTCAGCAGGTCCCTGTGATCTAGGGGTAAATTATGGGTGTCAGGTTTGGGGCAGCCAAGAGGGGATTTTGGAGGGGGGAGGTAGCAGGGAGCAGCACGTGTGAGTGGCTGGGGAAGGACAGAGCAGGGTGGTCCATAGCTGGATTTTGGTACCTTTACAGCATCTCCTCCTGGAGCATGTCAGGGTTTGGAGGGCCAAAATGCATGTCACCCCCACTTTGAGCCTTTGGTATCCCCTCTTCTTCACCCCAAAGGCAACCCTCAGGACTGTCCCCCCATGCCTTCCTGCTCCTCCTCCTCGCCCCCAGGGTGCTGAGCCGGGTCTGTGCGGTGCGGAGCGTGGGATGTGTGCCAGAGGAAGCAGTGGAGACGGCGGCGGGGCAGGGGCCCAGGTGTGAAGGCACCCAGGTAGCGGGGCCGTGACTCAGCCAGCCGAGAGCAAGCGCCGCGCTGCCCCGGCTCTGGCACGGCCGGCCCGGGAGGGCTCCGCAGGGGAAACCAGGCACGGCACTGGCCTCACACTCACCAGCCTTTTCCTCCTCCTGCCCCGGGGCTGCTGGGGTGCAGAAGCACTGAGCTTTCACATTTAGTACTTTTCATTTCTACGGGAAAAAGCACCTCCTTCCCCTGGAGACCCAAGAGACACACGTACCCCAAAGATTTTCTACCCCTGGGCCCAGTCTAGTGTTCAAATCTGATGGGGTCCAACCACGGAGACCCTTTCTCCTTGCAGGCAACCCTCCCTCCTCCTTCTCTTCTCTGCAAAGAGTTAAATCTCTCTCCAATTCGGCACCTTTTCCCCTCCCTCCTGCCCCCGGGATAATGTTTAACGAGCTCATTGCTAATTAAATATCGATGACCTCAGGCAGGTTTTGTTATCGTCTGGAAACACCTGATGCATGTGTCACCAGAAAGAGTTTTTCTTGTCTCAAGTACACCGGCAATCCTTGAACTCGTGTTGGCTTTTCCCTTCCCAGCCCTCGGCCGCCCCTGCCCATGGGCACCACCGAGGCTCTGCTGGCACCCAAGCGACTCCAACTCGTGTGGGCTTGTTGTAGCCACTCCTAACTGCAGGGGACAGACATGGAGGAAGGAAAGTTTTATTCCTCTTTTCCTTTCCCAAAGCATGGCCGCTGCTGCTCACCATCCACAGCTGAACAAGCTCAGCTTGGACTTGGTAGACTTTCCTCTTCTGGGCTGAGTCTGTCCTTTCCTACCTCCTGTGAGCATGGGGATGACCCATCTTGGGGTTTATTTTCTCCAAAATATCTCCTGGGATTTCCCAGGGGAGCAGCAACATTCCACAAAGAAAACTCCCCATTCCTTCTTCTCCTGTCCTCCAGGGTACACTTGGACAAACATTGCCAGGATGAGCAGGCAGGAGCCAAAACTCTTAAAGGCTGCAATGGAGAATGGGATAGGAAAAAAAGGGAGCAAAAGAGAGACAGTGAGAAAAGGGAGGCTGTGAAGGGGTACTGGGAGGGGGTTGTGAGTACATTTTAGGCAAGATGGACTTTTACAGGGCAGAGCCACATTCTAGATGGGTTTGGGACCACTGTTCCCCTGAGCTGGATGTGTGGAAGTAGAGGGGACTTCTCAGGAACTGCATGGCAGATGGTGTTTCCTGCCAGGTCCACCAGCCTTGTGAACAGCCTCTGAAACTTTCAGCTCAAGGAGGTCTGTCAGCCCTGCAAAAATTCTCAAGTCTGGTTTTCTTTGTGGTGAGGAGCAGAGGCTTTGCTGACATCGTTTTCACACTCTGCGGTATAAATAGCCAACCTGAAAAACAAAGGAAAACTCCCCATGAAGACCATGTAAGGCAGAGCTACAGTTGCACCATTTATTTATTCGCTCACCGTAGCTATTTCCTGCCTCTGTTGGTCAGAGACCTCCTGTGTTGGCCAAAAATCAGATTTCCTCCCTTGCCAGGAATTTATGGATCAGCAGCACTGATGGTAACAAGGGAATCACAACCCCCCGGCCCTGACAGGACAAACTCCTGTCTACACTTGGCCTCAGTCCCACCAGTTGCTCCAAAGGCCCAGCACATCTGCTGGGCATCTACAGAGCAGGGCAGTGGAGGAACAGCAAGGCCAGGCTGAGGCTGGAAGGTCCAATAAGGCTGGAGGCACTGTCTTGCTCCCTCCATCAGCTCTGCAAGTCTGGTGTTTGCTGGACATTGCAGCAGGCAGGACTTCCTCAATTTCTCTTGGGTTGTACCACCTCCAAGCTACCCAGAGCCCTGGTGGGAAGCAGATGCCATGCTAGTGGAAAGGTTTCCAGGCCATAGCGCCAGGGGCGTGTCCCTTGGGTGCACATTGAGTCAATTTTGGCTGTCCCCCTGTCAGTCTGCAGGTCCCTGCCGTGCACAGCAAAGGGAGCACTCAGTGAAGGACAAGCCCAGCACCTGGGAGGGGGAGGGCGGCGCAGACACGGACCCGGCTTGTTCAACAAGCTGGAGCGTGGCTGCAGATGCACCTTCTTCAGGCTCCAGCTGCTCTGCAGCTCTGCAGCTCCTTCCCAGTGCTTGTTGCTGCCTCCAGCCCTGCCAGCAGATCAGTCTGTGCATGTGCTCCTTCGCTCGCTCCAGGCACCATCAGCCGCTCGCTCGGGCCCCTTGTTCCTTGCCCCAGCTGTGCCGGCAGCACGCAGGGAGGGTGGCAGCTCCTCATCAGGAAGGGGTGGCCAGCAGCTGGGGATGGGACCTCCTCCAGGAGATCCAGGCAAATATTTGGGCCATGAGTGAGGGCTCCCTGAATTTCAGATCTCCATGTGGGATGCTAAGCAATCCCAGCTCTCCTTTGGGCATGCCTGGGTGGAGAGGTGGACACACAGGCCCAGGGCTGCTGCTGCATGGAGCATGTCTGCAGGCATTATCTCCCTTGTTCCCACCTGTAAGCCAGAGTTGCCTCCAGCTCTATTCATGGATGAAGACACATTGCAATTACCCTTGCCTGCTCCCCAGAAATGCTCTGTTCCCTGGGAAATGGAACTGGAATGGCAAGAGGAGAGCATGGCACAGTAACTTGTTGCTCTGCTGACCAGTGATGGGACAGCAGCTCGGGACAATGGGAACAGTGTCAGAGCTGCTTTGCCTGGCCACCATGGCCAAGGTGTGGGGATGGAAGGACCTGCCAGCATGGAGCAGTTCCCCTTTCTGGCTGCTCACTCCCCTGCCTAAAATCCCCTCTGTGCACAAATAGCCACAGGAGCAGGGAAGAAGGGGGTGCCAAAGGTTGGTGTGAGCTGTTTGGAGGGCTGACTCTAGGGAGGGTCCCGTCCAGAGGACTGTCTCCTTGGTCATTGTTATCAGGATAATTCTCCAGCCACTCAAATCCTGTTTTTGTGCTGGTGTTGCCTGGCTCTACGGGAGTGAGGGGGGAGAAACACAGGAAATGCTAGCGACGGAAGCAGAATCATCTCCTGGAGGGAGCGAAGAGCTGCTGACGCCACTGAGGGGAACAAAGACATTCAGAAGGAGTTAGACATGGGCTTGTGCTGGAGACAGCCCAGACAAGTAGTCTCAGTCCCAGCTTATGGCACACCTCACATTCCTGCAGCAGGCTGCACCTCCATCTCCCCCAGCCCAGCCTCCTGCACTGAGTTCTGGGCTGCAAAGAGACCTCGGGGGATCCCCGGGTGAGGAGAGGAAGCAGCTGTGAACTAACGCTGCCTGATGTTCTTGCCATGGAGAAGCCCTGGAGGAGATGACCTGGGGGGATGTCCCCTACTCTATCCCCAGCTGCTGCAAAAGCTTTGGCTGGTATGGTGGCCATGGGAACAGCACAACACTTGCTGGCAGCGTGGGCGCCTGCCTCACCATTGCCTCAGAGCTCTCCCCTCCATCCCGCCGAGTGCCAGGGGGCTGTCCCCACGCCTTGCACACACAACAGGCCCTCTGTCCCACAGACACAAAAGGAAACTCTGAGTAAAAAGGTCAGAGGGTCTGGCATCCATCTCACCCAGGGCCAGGAGGAGCATGCAAACCCCTGCTTAGCTGCCCCTGTCCTCATCCCCATCCATGGCACCTTCCAGGTCCTAGGGAAGCCACCATGTGCTTCCTCTCTGGAAGGTGCAGGTCAGGAGTGCTGCATCCCAAGTGCCAAGGGATCTTTCATGTGGCTCTGGGGCAGGAAATCCACTCTCCCAGAACAGAGACCTTGGGTGTCCTAGCTGCTGGCCCTATGGGGTGCAAGTGCCTCAGCCAGGCTGGGCTGGGGTGCTCTCTAAGTCCTGGCCTTGCCTGTGGCAGTGGAGTGTGATGACAGTGGACACAGCCTTCTCCTCAACACACTTGTGCCAAGGTTATTTGCCCCATCCAGCTCCCATATCCCTAATTCCAAGAAGAGCATATGTACCTGTAAGTAATGTAGACACATTTTCTGTTATAAGGGGCAGTGTTCACATCTCAGATCCTTCTGTGGCTCAGGAGTGAGAGCCCATTCCAGCTCCATCAGACGTAGAACCTCCTCCCTTTCATGACCCCATCCCTACGGCACGTGCACTGCCTGCTCCAGAGTAAGGGAGAAGGATTTTCCCTACCAGTGATGCAATGAAGCTGAGTGGTGTTGTGGGACACTGGGGACCACGGAACCATTTGGGGCAGCACTGCTGGGGGGAAGCTTACAGCACTCCTACCCTGCTGCCTGCAGAAACGGCAGCACAGCCAGGATGCTGCTGCTGCTGCTGCCAGGAGTGCCTCCAATCCCCAGGGTCTGCCTTTGTGAGCAGTGTTTGTGGCTGGAACATAAGCGTCAAAATGTCATCAGTCCCTTATCTGCAACCTATCTGGGTCCTTTTGGTACCTACTCAGCCTCCAAAAATAGCCTAACAGGGAAAAAGAATACATTCCTAAAATAGCAGCACCACTTGGGCTCACCAGTGCTAGAGCTGACACCTGGTTGAGTGCCCTCCGCAGCTTTGCAGGGAGATTTCAGATCCATCCTCCTGTGCTTTCCCAGCCTAAAATAGCAGCCACACCTCACTGCACTGGGAGGCTGGCAGGTGGTTTCCAACTTTTGCCCAGAGCAGTGCCAGCTGCTGCCTGTGCCATGGCAGGACACCACCCTTTGCTGCCCTGTGTGGCCCCGGGCACGTCCCTGTGCCCACACTGCTGACACGTCCCACGTCCCACGGCGGGCAGGGAGGTGTGCTCAGCCCTAGAGCGCAGCAAGGCCCAGGTGAGTCACCCCTAGGGATGCAGTCAGCCATGTGGGAGGGGAGGGCTGGCTGCCTGCCTCTCCTGAAAAGGAGAGCTGCTGAGGAGGAGGAAGCTGGGAGGAAGGAAGGCCTTGTTTGTCCGTTCCCAGAGTGGTGCAGGAACTGCTATATGAGGAATTACCTGACCTCAAATCTCCAGATGCTTTTCACTAACTTCCTCATTTGAGCCTCCCCCAGCTCCTGCAATCTTGCCCTGTGCTCTGCTGCTGCTGCCTCCCCTGAGCTACCCCAGCACTGGCAGCTGGTTTCCTCCAGGCTGCGAGGACCCTTCCGCCTCCTTATGCTCCAAATTTATCCACACCTGCTTTTCCTCCTGGATGGACCACATTCCTCTGCATGTGTGAATCCAGAGGCCCAGCTCTGCCAGGCAGGCAGGGAAGGCAGGGAAAGCCATGGTGAGTGGGTGGTTCCTGAGCTTCCAGTCACAGGGAGGATGCTGCAGGTGTGGGGTGTCCTGTGGGATGCTCTGAGGGACCCAGGTGGGAAACTGGGGACTCAGGATGTAGGAAATCGATGCTGTGCATCCATCACTGGCACATCTTGGCCTTTCACACACATTCCAACCCTACCTACCTCGTGTTGCTCCCTGTACAGCCCCATGCAGCGTTGCACAGCCGGACTTCTCTGCATCCGTGAGGGATGGGGCGATACGGCCATGACGCAAAGGCTCCACACTCTTGGACACTATTGCTTCCTCTCCTGCCTGGCCCTTTAGGAGGTCTGGGCAAAGATGTTTATGCAGAATACAAAAGGTTTAAGGATGTGTGTTGGATTCTGAGGGATGGAGCCCAGCATGGGATAAATGCTGATCTGGAAGCAGGATCCAGCACTGCTGCTCCTCGTGTTGAACAGAGTTTCCTGGGGCAAGTGGTGGAGGAGGGGTGAGGCTGCCGAGCTCAGGAGGGCTGGGAATCATGAAGATGAGGTGCTCCCAGGGATGTAGTCAGGGGCTGGGTGTCTTGGAGAGCAGGGACGGAGGCACATTTTACTGCAGAACAAACCTGGGACTGTCACGTGTGTCCAGGAGCGGGGCTGGGAAAGGACACATGGAAGGGCGTGCAGGGAAGGGGAGATCAGCAGTGGAATGTGCTGAAGGGGGATTAGAGCAGGGGTCTTTTTAGGGAGACTTCCAGTGACCATGCTGGGAATTGAGTAGGTGCTCAGAGTACCTCCTGGGACAGAGGTACCCCCAAAAGCAAGACTGAGGGACAGAGGGCAATTGAAATGGATTGCTGAGGTACGTGATGGAAAGCTGGGAAGGTAGGGAATGGCCTAAAAACTCTGGTTTTTCTCCAGGGAGAATCTGTTCAACAAGAGACTCCCCAGTGCTTTGCAGCCTCAGGGCACCCCACCAACCCATGGTTAAATTAGGGTCTGAGACCTTCCAGGCTGGGGCAGGAAGGGGGGAATGTGAGTCAAAACAACAAAAACAGCACTCTTGAGGAGGCTAGTTTCAAGGTTGGGATGGATCTTTTGAAATAACAGGTTATTTCTAGACTTAGGAAATGAACCAAGTAGCCCACAGGCCCCGAAGGAGCCATGGGGATGTTTCATGGTCTCATACCACTGAATTCAACAACCCGTTGTGCTGCTGAGGTCACTGGCCATTGCAGATGACAGGAACTCAGGGAGAGGAAGAGGGGACAGGATGCTTGGCCAAAATACCTCAAGAAATTATGTTAAGGATATCCCCTCTCCTCCAGAGCCAAGATGTGACAGTAGCTCCCCAGGGCTCCGTGGGGAGCAGGGGTGAGAGGGTCACTTGCAGCAGGAGAGGTTGCCCCAAACCTCTCCTCAGCTCCATCACTTTTCCTGGCCTTCCTTTGACTACACCACTGGTTTCCCCCTGCCCCTTTTTCTTTCATTTCAACATGAGAAGCTGCAAGTGAAACCTTCTAAGCCCAAACAAATAGGATAAACTTGGGTCAAGACTGAGCAGGGGGTGGTGTAATGGCAGAGTCATGAGATTGCTGACCTGCGAGAAGCCAAAGAGACAATGGGATGGGTTTTGGGGTTTGGAAGAGCAAACAGGCTTGTGCTGCAGCAGCAGAGGAAGCAGGAGCCAGCCTGAACATCCTGCTGGACCCTTCAAACAGGATAGCCTGTCCAATTCCACTACCCATCTGAGCAAGAGTTTGCCATTGCTGATGTAACTGTGAACTCCAGCAGGAACTTCCCAGGGAGGTGGAGGAAGCCCTGCCAGCACAGGGATCAGAACTCCTGAGGGGCTGTGCCTGTGCTTCTTGGCCTGCCTCTGTCTAGCAGAGAAGTTATGGCTGAAGGACTCAGGTCATCTCAGGCAGGGAAGGTGGTGCAGCCCCTTAGGGTCCCCTCAGTCACCCTATGGACAAATGGGACTCTTTGAACCTTAAAATCTGCAGTAGAGCCCTGGGGAATGCTGGTGGTTATCCAAAGAGAGGGGGCTGTGGTCATGAGCAAGAATGTGGCAGAACTGGAGACATGCACAGCTTTGCTGGTTCCTGGGAAAGGAAGCCACCATCTGTCATCAGAGGAATGCTGATGGAAGAGCAATTTCATTAGATAATCTCTCTAATGAAGACAGGTGACAGGATGCAGATTTCCCTCCTGGAGAGACCTTTGTGGACACCTCAAGCAAGGATGCTTCTGACCTTGTCCTTCCAGTCAAGGCCAAGTGCCAGAGTGAGAAGAGAAGCTGAGGGTCCCCAGGACCCTCCCTGCTGCTCCCCAGAGCCTGAACCCCTCTGGGGCTGGATGGGATCGTTCTGCAGGCCTGGCTGGGGATGCTGGGAACCAGCAGCCAGACCAAAACAAGGTATTCCATATCCAGGACAGAGAGACCCCACAGCACAGGCTGTGTGCAAACCTGCCTTCCTTTGCCAGTCAACATCTGCTGAAGGCCCTTACTCAGGCTGTGCTTGATCCTGGCAGCTGCGTCATCCTTCCCCTCTACCCAACCCCCTTTTTCCCCTGAAGAAATTTCTACCAGATTTTTTTTTTAATTGGCTTTGTCTGTTTGATCCCTAGTTCCTATCCAGGCCAAACAAGGAATGCATCTTACTGGAGACAGGATAGAGGACTCTTAGAGTTAATAGTTTTCTCCATTGTCTTTCAAATGTGTGCTGAGATGTCCGTAGCTGGGGGACCCATTGTGCTGCCTTCCTGCTTGTTTTTCCAAAAGTCTCCAGTGAATAAAAGCAATGCAGAGCTTGTAATACACTTTCCATGACCTCTAATCTTGTGTACGATCTGTCTCAATTGCCAGGTCGAATACAGTATTCATTAGCAGTGGTTCCACCTCCATGTCATCTACTTCTCCAAAACCCAGCCCCGAGCTATCCCTGGCTGGCTCCAGCTTCCCTCGGCTGCACCACCATCTCCACTGCCCTCATCCATACCTTCTTGTCCCTCCTCCCTTTTTTCTGCTCTCCCAAATCATGTGTCTTTCCCTCTTCCCCTGAGCATTTGGTCTCTGGCGGTGCTGGCAGGGGGGTGGCAGTGGCAGGGAGGTGACAGATCCTGGTGGAGGTACGGCTACACCTTCAGGAACATATTTCCTGAGGATCATCCTCCCTCCCCACCTCGCCACGAGTGGATTGGGGATGCCACTTAGTGGTTGCCAACCCTGGCAGCACAACAGGGAGCCAGAGCAATGGCTGGATGGGATCTGAGGGCAGACAAAGGCTCTGGGTTTGCCTTCCCACGCTGGCTCTGAGTTCACTCTGCCGCGTGGGCTTGATGAGATTCCCAGATGCACCGGCACACAATGCAGCAGGGAAACCCTGTTCTCCTGCATGGCTTCTCTGGCAATGTTTGCCCTTCCTACCGCTTTCCTGTGATGCCGGAAGCCTTCAGGTGTCCCTCAGCTAGGACAGCCACCTGGGCATTAAGGATGAGTCACCCTCTCTTCCCATGTTCTCCTCAGCCTTCCCTTTGGCAAGGACTGGCAACAAACAGCAGGAATGAATCAGAGCCCAGGGTGACTGAGGGACCAGAAGGCCATCCCTGGGCATCCCAGAATATGTGTCCCAGCTGCAGCACCACAGGGGACATTACCCATCACCGAGTGACAAGGACTGGTGATCCCAGCAGCAGAGAAATCTCCAAGCCATTTCACTGGAAGCTGTGCTTAAGTCCCTTCCTAAAAGCACTGAATTCAAATTGTGATCCCTTCCAGCACCAAAGGGACACTCCCAAAACTTCCTCTGGACAGAGTAAGGATCCCTCTCCTGCTCCAAAGGTTTGAGCCCAGGCCAAGGATAAAACACCAGCTTCATGCTTTGGTCTTTCTCCATTACCCATACTTTTCTCATTGTTTCTTTCCCTCTCATTTTCTTCTTCACACCAATGGGTAGACCCTGGCCTGGATGTGCCCACCTTGAGCTGACAGGGTGTCCCTCTCGAGCTGCCATACCCAATGATCCATGTCCCAGCTCTTGTCAAGGGGGTGTAGGCAGCAAGGTGTGAAGCTGGGACACGGCCACAACCCTCCAGACAAACCTTGTCAGTCACATCTGCTGCGGAGACAAGTGCAGTCTTGCTCTGGGGTTCCCAAGCACTGTGCAGCTGAGCCTCTCTGCAGAAAAGAGGACACTGGGTCTGACTGCTTGCAAGTCTCCCATCTTCTTCCCACTTCCCAAGAATCCTGTAACACACTTGTACCTTGCTGTGCCACATTGCAAGGATTGGTCACTGGAGGCACCACAGCCACAAAAACATGGGCTGGGGAAAAGGCTTGGCAAGCAAGATTTTCTGGGCTGTGTCATGCAGAGGACAAGGGGATTGGACTAAGCAGTCAGAGCGATTTGGTTTAGAAAAGGCGGCTGGAAATCAGCCTCTCCTTCTGGAGATTGTTCACACAGTCACAGAAGGGACTTACAGTTTGGTAGTGCTGCTTCTCTGTGCCCCTCTTCCCAGAGCTCTGCTCAGTTCAAACCCATCCCATCTGCGGGGGCAGGAGATAGATTCAGGGCCTCTGAGAACAGAGGTCATGTCCTGGCCATGCAAAGCCTGCACAGTGCAGGCTGGGGACGGCATGGGCAGGCACTCTGGTGCTTCCTGCTCCCTCTCAGGAGGTTAGTGCCTGTGCTGTGAAATGCTACCCAAATATTCTGCCACCTCTATCAGCCTCGGCTTTACTGCCCATTATCTTGCTCCCTTTTTCCGAATTGCTCCTCAGGTTACAGCTACTGATGTAAATCAATGGGGTGTCATGCAAGCAGGCTGGAGGACACAGGTCAGAGCATGGGGAAGGAGAGGGGCCATGGCTGGGCTGCTCCTGTGGGAACCCACCAGGAACAGTGGCAGCCCTGGGTCCAGGGGTACCCAGGGGGATGGGTCTGGGGTGGCTGTGGCTGCCCCTTCTGCTGCAGCTCAGCATCCAGGTAAGCTGCCCAAAACCCACATTATCTCTGAAGAAAGGCAAACAAAAAGGGGAAAGTGAGAAGGAATTCCTCATCTGAGAGGGCTCTTATCACCTTTCCGCTTCCCTCCCCCTGGAGAGATAGGGCAGCAGCTCAATGCTCCGTTGTTCCTCAGGGGGCCTCTCCTTCCCTACTCCCATCCCCGTGGGGATGTGATGGGGGCTCCCAGCCCCGCAGCTCTCCAGACACCCTTGGGGACACATTCCCTTTCATATCTGAACGTTTGTGTCGACCTAGTGTCCACCACAGCACCTCTGGGCTTTGCAAGCCTCATCCAACACACCAGTGAGTCCCAGGTAACTGAGAGCCTTTTGCTTTGCCTTGGGAGCACCGTGGTGGTTTCGTGCTGCTCCCAGCACACACTCAGGTGGCAGAACACACAATGCCTGCTGGCCCCAGCCGCACGACCCTTGATCAGCAACAGGTAACTGAGGCCGAGGAATAAAGCTCGGGCTCTTATCAGCCCTGCAGCGAGTGGCAGGGTGCTTCCACATGGCCTAAAGCAATTAACCCTCCACAGAAGCAGAGCGGGTCAGGCTGGCGGGCTGAGGGCAGGTGGTTGGATGCCCCTGTAGCAGTGAGGTCCTCAGGGCAGGCAGAAGAGCTGAAATAGTCCCTGACACCGCATGGAGGGGAGGCAGACATGAAGGACACCCATGCTCCATCCTGGCAGAGGCAGGGAAAAATGCTGGTCAACATCACCATGGAATCTCAAGGCCCCTTACACCCATGCCTGTAAGCAGAGCGCTTGGGAAAGATTTTACGCAGCACGGCAGCTGCCAGAAATGGTGAAGCTATTGATCATCAGGTTACAGAGTGGTGGCATAAAATCATGTGAATCCAAAGAGTGAACAGATGGCCAGCCTGAGCGGGGATGAAATTATTTTGTAGCAGATCTGACAAGCAGCTCAATTCAGTGTTAGTGCAAGAACCGGATTTGATTTGGCAGAGAAGACAGGGTGCTTGCAAGGCTTGGTAGTGCCACATTTGTTCAGTTCTCAGATTTGTCTTCATCCTGAGGTTGTTTCTCTTGGGTTGGGGATACACTCACAGCTCACTCAGCTGTGGTTTGATGCAGTTGCCCAAATATTGGTTTCCAGTTTCATTTTAGATGCAGTAGTGTATCCTGCCTGGCCTCCAGCTGCTACTCCAGACGGTCTTGGGCTCCAGTAACTTCCATGGCAGATCTGCCAGCCTCCTTCATGTGTCTCAGATACTCTAAGACATCTCATATGACTCTAAACCACTTCATTTTGGCAACAGGATCCCAGGATTATGAATACACTGAAGAAACTATTTAATTTTGCATAATTTTTGCCCTTTTCTGATGGCACCTTTGGGATTTGAGGTAGGCAAACCTCCAATGAAGTGATCATAAATCAATCAAAATAAAAGGGTCTGTTCTGCACAGGGTTGGGGGAGAAAATCTTTGGAGAGACAAAGTCAAAGAAAGTGCAAATATTTCCACTCTGTTTTTCCATGCTGGATGTTGTGATTGACCCTTTTGTTGGTAATTGAGGTGTCTCAAAGAAACACGTGTCTGAAGGACTTGAGAGCTGAGAAATGCCCGTGGCTGATAGGCTGATTTGGAATCAAATTGATCGGAAGTCACAGCTGGAGCCTGAAGAAGATACCAGCCAAAGAGAGTGACTCTGGCCCCGATCGCTGCAGCCACCAGGGCTCCTTGCAGAGGGAATCTCCTAGCTGAGAGCAGCCTGCTCTCAGAGCTGCCTCCTTTTGGTACCCTTACAGGAGAATGAATGCCTGGGAAAGTCCCCTTATTTCTCCGTTGAGCAGGAGATGGTGCCAATGTAGAGAAGCCTGGCAGAGCACAGGGGCAGGTTAGAGCAGATTCAGCCAGGGGCAGTGGGGCTCTGGAGGCTTTACCAGCTCCTGCAAGCAGAGAGCTCTGCATGCCCGGGGTCTCCTGCTGGCAGCACGCTTTGCTGACCTCCTTCTGCAGGCAGAGCTTGGAAGAGCAGCTCTGCCTCCCCCCTTAGTCTTTATTCCCCTGGCTTGCAAAAGAAGGGTTTGGAGAGTGTTGTGAGGCTGTAGTTTGTGAAGAAGGATCCCAAAGCCTTGTGGAGATTTGCAGGCGTATCCAGGGGCGCAGCGAGGTTCCACAGGGTCTGGGGCAAACCCAGGTCTGTGATCTTGCCTAAATGAGGATGTCTCATAATGTAATGAGCCAAGCTCTCTCAAGAGGTACCCAGGGGCAAACTGCTCTCACTCTTCTCCCTCCCTGCCTGCTGCCCTGCCCACCCTCCAGCTCATCCTGGGCATGTTAAATGAATTAAAATTAAACGCATCTCTAATTTATCTCCATTCTGTTCTCCCTGGAGAATGGTTGTCCCAGGGTGATCCCTCTGATAATGAGAACTGCTTTGGAAAATTAAAAAATACTTGTTACAGAAACCCCAAAACCAAGTGCCTTGAGATTAAGGAGGAGGCTAAAAAAACCCGGTGAATGCAAATTTGCAGAGATTAGCAGCTGTTCAAATGCAAGATGATCACCCAATGGCATATGCTTCCAGAGCATTGACTAAAACCCTACAGAACTATGAATAGATTAGGAAAAAATGCTGGCAATTGCTTTGACTTTGTGAGTGGTTTCATGGATATCCTCGAAGGAATTGGTGAGGCAGACACCCATTCTGGACTGGTAAAGCCTGTGTTTCAGAAACCAGGGTGGGACTCACGACCCAGACATCTGAACGTGAAATTGGAGAAATATTTGTTACTGAAATTCCAGTGTGTTTTCCAGAGAGCTGGGATGAGGGGAAAGGAAATGACTGCCAGAATGGCTCCAGCCCCACTTTCTTTGTGAAGCTTCAGAAAAAAGCACAAATGACCCAATGCTAACGGGCCAGGGAGCAAAGGTCTTGCTCAACGGGCATAAAAATCCTTGGCACTATGAACGTGGCACTTCATTGGGATGATGAAGGTGATAAAGGTGATGGGATCCCGTGCAGAGGACATTCCTTCACCTGTGTGGCACAGCAGGAGGTCAGACAGAGTAAATCACGGCCCTTGTCTGGGGACTGGAGAGTGTAAGAGGAGATCAGGTGCTGTCGGCTGTAGGTGCGGTGCTAAAGCCATTAAAGCCCTGCAAGCGCTGCGCTCAGGATGGGAAAAGCACAGCCAGCTATGGGAAAAGCAGATTGCCAAGGAAAGCACTGAGCTTTGTGGTGTCAGATCTTTCCCAACAAGGGTCCAGGTGCTGCCCACACAAATTCAAGCGTAACCCTGTGGAAATCGGCCAGTTCCTCGCTGCGTACGGACACCAAACCTCCCCCAAGCAGGAGCAACCCAGACCTTCTCCGACGTCCTTGCCCCTTCCATCCCCTCATCCCCTGTGCCCTCTGCCCCTCTTCCCTTCCCCACGCTCAGCTGTTCCAGCAGCAGCCTCCCCGCTCGCTGCACTCTGCGTGCCTGGCTCGGGTGACCTTTCCCGGGACAAAGGCTGCTATTGACGGGGGCAGGCTCGGCCGGCGGTGACACAGAGCCGGCGGTGACACAGAGCCACGGACACAGCGGTCCCATCCCGGCAGAGAGGGTCCGGCCGGCACAGCTGGGAGCGGGGGAGGCAGCCTGGGAAAAGGCTCCAGCCTTCCATGGCACTCGGTGGCCTGTGCGTCACACGGGTGGCTCCGGGCTCAGACACGCTTCTTAGCCCCTTTAGTCCCACTGCAAGGTGCCAGAACCCCAGCACTGCAAATTAAAGCCCATAACAGGACTTTAGGAGCTTACAGTGGTGGTAAAATCCTTCCCATGTGCCCACGCACCAAAACAGCTTTGCTAGGAAAAAAAATCTTGCATAGTTTGGGAGAGATGCACACTTTGATTCATCAAATCCTTTGTGGCTGGGGTGCCGTGACTGCGTAGCTGTGTTTTAGAGGGCACTTTTCACACAGAGTCTTTTGGATGTGGAGCTAGAAGGCAGGGACCATTTTACCAACTGCACCCCAGGACTGACCCTCTCTGCAGGGCTTGGGATGTCTGCTTCCCCACATCTTAGCCATGGGATAACAATTCCTCCCTGTCTCACCAAGGGAAAGAAATGAATCAGTGCACACACAGCAGTTACAAGATGGAAATTGCTATCTGAATGCTGTGATGATGATGAATATTACCATTGTTGCTAAAAGTGCTAATGCCATGCAGGACCAAAGGATCTGTTCTGTATAACTCATGGTCCCTCCCCCAGGCCCCTTCCAGCTTCCCTGCATTTTTACAGAAACATCAGTCCAAGTTTGACATTTCTACCCAGCACCACCTCTCAGCAAAAATCACAGGTCTTTATGATTCAGAACCCATTGCTAATTCCCTGCCTGGAGCTGAAGCAGCACCAGAGAACCTGGCTCCTGACAAGCCCAGTCCCTCAGCAGAAGGAGGTCAGCACCACTCCAGATCTAGGCTGCAGTAAAGGTGCAAATGAGAGGGAGGCCTGCTCCCTCGGTGTCCTAGCATGAACATCACAGGCAGAAGCACTTTGCTAGCCCCACCACAAGCTAACTGCAACCTTTCAATCCAGAAGAAGAGGCAGGAAAACACATACATAGTATTAATGTACTGAAATCTCTAGATTGGTAATTTCCATCAGTGGTAAAGGTAAAAAATAGCTCTGGAAACATGTAGAGTCAGGCAGGAACCTCAGTGCAAACTTTAAATGAGGAAAGACACCATATTGGAAAAATGGACTGATCAGTCCAGCATAGAGAGGTTTTAAATGTGCCCACCACCCCTGGCTAAGCCAGCAGCTGGAGTCCCCCTGCACCTGACAGAAAAGCTCAAGGAGGAAGGGACTATCCTCTCTCCCAATCCAGTGTTTTATTCCAAGCCAGTCAGCCAGGCTGCCCTTCAGACCACCAGTGAACCAGCGTGTCTGGGGCCAGCAAACACCTTGCTGGCAATGTCTGAAAGATCTCACTGCCCCTTATCTGCTGCTGCCCTGTCTGTTGGATGGAGGAATCCCAAAAACCTTTCCCTCTCTCTCTTCCTACCATCCTCCATGAGAGTGGTAAATGTCCCTATGCTCTTGTGTGCAGTGGGGTTTAAAGGTTTAAAGGTCCTTATCAACTGGTCCTCGACCTGCAGGCCACTCCAGCCTGAGTTCCCACACACGTCCTTGGGAATGTACCTCCCTCAGAGCAGGGAACAGATACCCAGGATTTGTTTGGCCTGCTGGGCAGTTTCCCTGAAGAGGTGGGAGAAAATGGGGGTTAATTCAGGGTTTCATTAACTTAAGAGTTGATTGCAACAGCAACTTGTCCTATATAGGAACTGTGTCAGGAAACAGGCAGAGGAGGAGGGGGAGAAGAGAGTGGGTTATAGCAACCCTGCTGCTTCTTCCAGACTGGCTTCCCTCAGCTGAGTCCCAGAAGAACAAAGCAGCTTGTGTGGGTTTGATTCCCAGCTCCAGCCCCATCCAGCTCTATGGGGGCAAGGAAAAGGCAAAGTTGTGTATGGCTGCCTCACACAAGGAACACAGATAATCCCACAGGCCATGTGTCCCATACAGGGACACATGTGAGTCCACAGAGAACCTTTGGGCCACTTGCATGGCATCCATTCCCATGTAAGAAATTATACAGCAAAATTCTCCCTGCACACACTTATGTGGCCTTCTGGAGATGTGTGGAGCACCTTCAGCTCAGAGGCACAGCCACAGGTACATGTATCCCACATAATTGTGGGGATACTTCCCAGTATGAAGAGAGAGGGACTGGGAGCGAGTGGGTTTAGGATTGGTTTCTGCTGGTCTTGGCTTCTGCTGGCAGCAGAGGGGCTGGTTCCTCCAGCCTGGCCATGCCTTCTGCAGCTTCCTATCTCAGTGTGAGTGAACAGGTGGCAGGGTGGCAAGCTGGAGCCGATCAGGCTGAAAACAATCCCTGCAAAATGGATGAACCAGGGGGAAAAAAATTTTAAAAAAAGAGAATGCACAGCTGGAAGGAGAGGGGAGAAGGCAGGAGAGCTGCTTTCTCCAGAAGCTTTTTTCCAAGTGACTTGTGCCAGTTTTTGAAACCACACCCTCAGTCACAGACAGAGATGTAAATATGTCTGTTCCCAAGCAGAGCTGCTTGGTGGGGACACCCCTCCTCCCCAAAAGCACCCCCTTGGCTGCCCTGCACGGCTGTGGCCTGCCATGCTGGGGGAGGAGGCCGGGAATGGGCTTTGCTCAGGAGCTCCTGGAAACCCCTGGGAGCAACTTTGGGAATGTGTGAGAGCTGCAGAGGTGCAAGAAGGAATAGGGTAAGGAAGGAGGAACGGGGAAAGGAAGGAAGGAAGGAGCTATTGTCACTGGAGAGGGCTTTGTGTGACCAGCATTGCTGAGATTCCTGCATCCCTGGCAGCCCTGCAGAGAGTCCTGCAGGGGGTGTGTGAGGGAGAAGGAGAAGGAGAGGCCAGACAGGTGGACAAGAGGGTCTGTGCCATTCCTGGAGCTGTGTTTTCTTGAGATAAGTCTGACCTATTCGCAGTCACTCCGGAGCAGCAGCAGGAGCCGGCCTTTACGTCTGTTTTGACCTTCTATTGTGGCTCAGACATTGAGGGAGATTATGGCAGTGATCAAACAACTCCCAGACTTTGAGACATTCCCAGTATTGGGAATGTCACAGCCATGCAGAGAAGCCCAGACTTGCTGCCAGGCCCAAAACAGCCCATCTGGAATGTCCTGGCCTGGCCCTGTGCAAGGCAGATTGACTGGGGGGTCTGGGGCATGTGGGGGGGTCTAACCCACACTGTATGCATCTAGGAACTGCTCATCTCAAAATCCTGGAGGACGCTTTCCAAGCAATAGCCAACCACCACCAATAGCTGGGAGTCAAGTCCAGGCCACTGTGGCACCCAAACATGCCAGAAGCATCCATCGTGCTATTTTTTTCTGCTTAGTTAAGACAAGTCCAGATCCGGGTCATAAATAATTGTGGGGAGAGGGGAGGCAATGAGAAGAAGGATGGCAGAAAGATTGACATGTAGCAAAGGTACCAAAATCCATGTTTCAGGTAGCTCTGGCTGGCTGCTTTCAGTGGAAAGAGGAGGTCTTGTTGAACCTTGGAGCACAAGGTCCTTCTCAAGGTGAGGAGCAGTGGCTGTACGGGATGTCTGTGCCATGGATTCTGTCTCCTGATGCTCACACAAATATCTGGGCAGGTTGGAAAGGGCAGAAAAAAGGGGACGTGTGCTCCTTTCGCCACTTCCGGACTTTAGGGACCAGGGCAGTCAGCCCAGTACCTTTCCTAAAAAAGGAGCCAGGAGAAGAAAAGCAATGCCTTCAGGGAATATCTTCAGGGAGAACATGAAGAAAACAAGGGTTTTACAGGTTTCAGCACAATTTTCAGAGGTGTGAAGAGACTACTGAATCCCCTTGCCGTGCCTCAGGTGGTGGAAGGCATGCACCTATGTTAGACAGTGCTCGTGCAGTGACCATGGTCCTCTGCTGGCACTGGTGGCACTGGTGGCACTGGTGGCAGTGTGGTGTGCATGAAGGTGGCAGGCAGGCCCCTCTCCTGAGGTCAGGAGGGTTGCCCTGGAATGGCACATGGCCAGTGAGTGCATAGGGAAGGGCTAATATTTGGGTGCAGAAGCTAAAGACCTGTAGGCTGGCCTTTATTTCAAGTCCAGCCAGAACCTGAGATGGCTGGTATTTAAAAAAAAATTAGTTTTGTTTTTCTTTTTTTTAACAGCAAGAAAGCATCTTTGAATCCCAGCTGGGTCCAAGGGCTGGTGAGACGTGAGGGTATATCTGTACCACAGCCCTTTATCAGGATTTTTCCATTCTCTGAGGTATCTCAACCCTCCGTCTGCCCAAGATAATGGAGAGGCAGCCAAAATGGCATTTTAAACTCCTGGCTCCCTCTACCAACAATTGGACAAAGCAAAGAGGCAGGATGGGAGAAACTGGCTTTCTGGAAACTTCTGTTAGATGGAGAGGGGTCACACCCCCTTCAATAGAGATTGGAGTCGGGGGTCATTTTACATCTGCCTTTAATGAAGAATGGTGGGAAGGGAAATTTAGCTCCGATGAGCTAATTAAATATATATATAATTTCCACTCTGTTAGCAAGGGGAAAAAAAAGCCTTGGACCAGCTGCTAGGTCATTGTTTGTGAATTTAAAAATAAAAGTTTCTTGGCATAGGTTTCAGAGATGGAGGTAGTATCTTGCATTGTCATTCCAGAGAGTAAGGGAGAGTGAGGGAAAGAAGAATGAGGCCAGGCAAGGATAGTTCAGCATGATTACGTGTTGCTCAGGTGTGTCTTGGCTTTTGAGCCTCTTTTCCCTCTGGCTGGTTTAGGTAATCAACATCCTGCCCAGATGGTGAGCCTCACCAGGGACAGATTTACAGGTCCCACACCCTAAAGAGGCTGGAAATATCCTGCTGTGGGGACGGCTCATGCTTGGCAGTGCCATGAGCACAGGCAGGCTCATGGCATTGCCAAGCATGGCCCCATATAAGCTCCATTTCAGCTCAGGTCCAGGTACCTGCTCCTGAGCTCTGTTGTAGGTGTATTTGTGCCCAGCCTCCTCCTCAGCTGTTCTGGATCCTGACTGGTTGTTCCAAGTGGACTCCAGTCTTTAGCTGGTGGTAGCTGGGTGTCCAGGATGCCCCCTGGGCCTGTGCTGCAGCCTTGTCTGCAGCCCCGTCTCCTGCTGCTCCTGACAGTATCTTCACTTGCCTAAGGCTGGGACTGGAATTTCTCCCTGTTGTCACCTTGGTGGTGCTGATCACCTGTTGGACCATGCTGGGCTTGTGCTTGGCCTGAGCTGAGCTCTCTCAGTCCTGAGCTGTGCTGGAGCCTGGAACTGGGTTATGTATGACCCAGACCTGCACCTCCTTGGGGGCAGGCCATGGACCTTGCACCCCACTACTTCCCTAGTGACCTTAGGGTACTACTGCATCCCTTTTTCTGTCCCTGTGCCTTCTCAACACTGGCTTTCCCATGTCCCTTTCCACTCCCTGGCTCTCCACAGCAGGGCCTTGGCACCCCTCCCCATGTCTGCCTGCCTCTGGGAGCCTTTTTTCATCTCTGTGTCTCTGAAGCACATTCATGTGCCTGCACTGCTTCCAAGTTATGATCCCAACCTGGCTCCAAATTCCCTGTCCCCGCACTGTGACCTTAAACTGGTCCTGTGCCACCATCCTCACCCAGTTCCATGACCCTGCCGTGTGTTATCCAGCATTTCCCAAGGAGCCATCCACAGAGCCCAGACCTCCATGAGGTGTGAGAACACACCTTGATGTTACACTCCATTTAGCCCAGCTGTGCTGGAGGCACATCTGTGCCTGCTCCTGTCCTGGCTGTCCTGGCTTCCTGACCAGTTTTCCTAGACAGACCTGACACCTGCTTTGTGGGTCACTTCATCTCCAGCCTCATCTCTGTCTCTGCTTAGGTACTGAGGAACTACACCTGGACCAGGGCGGTCACACCTGGGCTGGAGTCACACCTGCAGTGTCCCCTCTTGTGGAACAGCCCTCTCCTTGCCAGTGACAAGCCAGACCACAGTAGGAAGCCTCCTCTCCAGGAGCCTTGGTGCTGGATTTTCCCTTCCCACCCTGCTCTATCCATTAGTCTGATGCTTTCTGGCAGCAACTGCACATGGAACTGGAGACCTGAACTTTTCCATTCCCCAGCCTCCAGCCCTGCCAATCCCTCTGAGCTGGGAATGGGCACTAAACTCAGTCTCCAGCAGCAAAGGGGTCCCAGCTCTCCCTCTCACTTGCTGAGCCCCCTGTGCTGTTCCCTCTTTCTGAGAGGGAAGGAAGGGGAGCATTTCTCTCTGCCCCAGTGGGTGCAGCCCTGCTTCTCTTCTCTGCAGGCTCTCACTGTGTTGGTGGGCTGTGGCTGCCTCCCCTTCCCTGTGAGCCCCAAGTGCTGCTCCTTCCCCTCTCCTGTCCAGCAATGACCCTGGCACACTCGCTGTGCTGTCATTCTGAAGACCCTGTCCCTGAATACTTGGCAAAAGGAAAATTAGCAATAATAATAAAAAAGACTCATAATCCTCCCAGACACATTATGCAGCCAGGGAAAGAGAGCAAAGCAGGGAGGGCCTAGCTGGCCTCAAAGTCCTGTTCCACCTGCTTGTCAACTCAGTGACCAAGCTGGGGAAGGTCAGAGGAAGCTCTTGGGAGACACTGTTTGAAGCCAAAGGAGAGTGAGAAAAGTTTTCCTCGCTTTTGAGTCAGTGTCCCAGCCCACCTGCCTGGATTCCACTATTGGAAAAGATCTCTGCACCTCCAGACACCCCACAGACATGCTGGCAAGCTGGAGTTATCTGCTGGTGTCCATCTTTGTGCAGAAAATGCTGCTGGCCCATGCTTCCCTTTCCACTGACACTGAGCAATGTGGTCAGGAGCAGTCTAGGCTTTTTTCCTCTCCAGGAGCAAGGCTGAGAGGATTCCCATGTGTGCACTTTAGACATGTCTGTTTGTCAAGAAGTGTTGGCTCCCTCCTCGCTGTGGTTGTGGGAAGGCCTTTTTGTTTAAAAAAGAAAACAAATGAATAGATTCCCCTGACACCCAGACTTATCAGGCAGGAACCCAAGGGAGTCCCTTGTTTAAACATCGGGAGTACATTGCTGGATAACACCCCTCCTCTCCCTCCCCCCTGGGCATTTTTGGGAGTTGTGTCAGGCTTTTTTCTGCTTTTATTTGTACTTTCTGAGCTTCTTGCTTCTGTCTGGGCCCACCTGGAGGAAGTGGGAGGACAGTGAGGGTCCTACAGGCTTGAGCTTCTGGGCTGGAACAGCACAGGGGCAGCGCTGCTCTGGGGACTTGCCGTGGCAGAGCTGTAGGAGGGGATGCCATGAGCAGATGGAAACATATGGACAGTGCTTGGGGCAGGTCAGGGCCATGACACGAGGAGGCTGAAGTGGGAGAGAAAATTTCCTCTCTCCTGATCTTAGGTTTCCCTCCCTTTTCTGCACATCTAAGCTGGTGAGGAAAAAACCAGTGTGCTCCCCTCCTCCATGTCTTACAAAAACAGAGACTAGAGTCAAACTTGGAATTCCCCTCTGTCTCATCACTGGGGAGACAGGGTCCTGGTGGTGATCTCACCCCATCAGAAACCTTTCTGTGCATAAGGCTAAGCAAGCAATGAAGAGGGAGGACGGGGAGGAGGGGAGTTATGGCAGGAAACCAAGAACACATCAGACACTCTAAATTTAGATCTTTTTATTCAGCTCGGACAATATTCCTTGATTTCTCATTGTTCAGGAGAGGGCAGAGGGCAGGGGATCTATTGAAAGGCTTTGTCCTGAGAGATGCCACTTTGTCTGGATGTAGGGGGGTGGAGGAGCCACACATCAGGCTGGTCTGGCATGGGGGAGAGGTGCATGTCCCACATTTCCAAATGGCTTTGGGATGGGCTGGTGGGTGGGCACCTCTGAGCAGCCCTGGCACCTGTGAGGCAGAGCTGAGGGCTGCCCTCAGCCCCGCACTGCCAGGCCAGGCAGGCAGCCATGAGCAGTGAATGGTGCCTGTGCTTTGGGGCAGGTCCCGTGGCAGCGGGCGGCAGCCCCAGGGTGTGTAGGATAAACACACACCCTCTCTATACGTCTCACTGCCTTTCCGGCACTGCAGCTCAAGGGCTATTTTTAAACTCCCTCCTTTATTACACAGGCCAGAAGATAGCGCGGCCTACCTCCTGCCAGGCCAGGCGTGCTGCTCTCCCACCCACCCAAAACTGGGGGCAAGCTGTCCCACACAGGGCACGGGGGGCACCCTGCCAGTGCCAGGGGTGGGTGCAGGGTGGGCATGACCTCGCTGCTCTCTCCAGGCTCAGGCAACGGCAGGCACAGCAAACTGGGGTGTCTGGCTGCACTTGTGCTGCTGGTACAAGGGTACTGCTGCAGGGTGTTTGGTCCCACTGTGTCTGTGGGATGTCAGCTTTGCTCAGGGCCTGCAGCTTAAGGGAGGTTAAATGAGCTGAAAGTCGGCTGCAGCATCACCAAACTCGCCTGCTGCTGGTGTCAGCACCACCAGATGGGTGCAGGCAAGAGGACCAGTTCTTGCAGGTAGCACGAGCGGGGCTTTCCATCCTGGCTGATGCCCTGACCCCCAGCCAGGAGCACTCTGAGTGGGTTTTGCTCTGTGACGTGAGCAGCAGCAGCAGGTGGCAGGGGCCAGGGGGGGGAGAGCTGCTTGCTTTTGGTTTTCGACCCTCATCTTCGTTTCACATGAGTCATGTTACGTTCTGAGCTGAGTAACTGCTGGGGCTATTTTTACTCCAGCTCAGCAAAGCTTCCTTCTCGCTGCTGCCACCGCCACCGCCGCTCGCTGCGGACCCGGGGGCAAAGGATGGGGACATGGTGAGTGGCAGAGGGCGAGGGCAGGGGAAGCAGTGTTTGGGGTGGTGTCAGTGGAAAGGGGGACCGCTGCTCACCTAATCAATTTGGAAACAAAAATAGTGTATGCCTTTTGAAAAACAACAGATGACCTGCAATGTGTGGCGTATTCACACACACATACGTATGTATTTATTATACTGGGAGAGGGGAAGGGGGGAGGGAGAGAAATTCCTTTCGAGTGCTATTCACCAGTCTGGAAAAATAAAGAAGGAAAGCAGAACATTTTTTCCTTTCATCAAAACAGGAAAGAGAGGGGGAATGGGGTGGGGAGCAGATCCATAGACATAATGGATGGTTGCCAGTGTAAGGAAATTGTTCCCTTCTACCCTAAACTTGGGGGTTGGGGTGGGGGAGAAATATATGGCAGCATGATCAGAAAAGGCTGCATCCCCTCCTCCCCACTCGATGCAGGAGCGTGTGCACACGGGAAAGTGCTGGGAAATCAGTGCCCCCCAGCCTTGCCTTTTCTCTTTGAATCCTGCTCGAGCTGCACATCCGCAGAGATGTGAAATGCCTTTGCCTTCTCCTTCATCTCAAAGCACGGGGCAGGAAGGCACAGCCGACAGGAGCCCTCTCCCTCTCCCCTCTGCGGTTGTCAGGGGCTGGGCTCTGCCCTCTGCATCTGTCTGCATGCTGGTCCCCGTCCCCGTCCCCATCCTCTCCTCTCTGCCAGGTTCCTGCCAGGAATGGGTGAGATGAGGGAGGTGGTGAGGGGCTGGGGGAATCCCTCTGACGGAGAGACAGGCAGAGGGGGTGGTTCCCAGGGAAAGCCTGGCAGGTCCCATCAAACGCCTGCTCCCCAGGTGACACCTTCCCTTTCCCCTGGAGCCGCTGGCTCTGTCAGGGTTTTACTCATCCTTGGAAAGCATTTTCCCTGCCAGTGCCAGGGGCGGGAAGGCAAATTATGCAAGCCCTGGGTACCCTGAGGCTCTGCCTTTCTCCAGCCCCAAATACAAGCACCAAGCTCCGTGCCTGCCTCTGTCTCCTTCCTTTGGCCTCTCTTCTCCTTTCCTCCTTCTTCCTCCATTAAACCGAGCTCAGTCCTTACTCAGGGAAGTCGGGGCAGCTCTCGTGTCAGCCCCTCTGGGGCAAATGCTGAGTAACACAGCGTGAGCAGGGCACAGTAACCCCGTCCTTATCCCCTGGGACAGCCGGGATAAACCCCGCTCGGCCGGGGGCTGCGTGTAACACCAACTCGCCCACAGAGCGTATCTCCGCGTGTAAAGGAGGTGTAAAACTCACTCCAGGTGCCTCCTTTCGCTGCCGCGGCGTCTCCCCTCCATTGACGGCTGCGGCAGCCCCAGGGCGTGGGCGCAGGGATTGCTCATCCTCCTCCCGAACCCCGGGACCGGAGCAGCAGCAGCACCTAAGTCAGATACCTTGAGTGGGCCGGCTGACTACACGTTGGCTGTCAACACCTCCTAATTTCTTTCCATTGATTGTTTTCAAAATAGGACTCATCATGGAGAGGCTGAGACACCTCAGCTGTTCAGACTGAGTCTTGCTTTCCATTGTAAGCCCTGTTTTTCTTCCTGTTGTTTCATAATTCTCTACCTGCCCCCTCTGAAAAAAAAGGTAATAAATTAAAAAAAAAAAAATCACCCCTCACTCCATGCTGCTGTGGATGGTGGTTAGCACGATAATTTTTTCCATCAACACGAGATGAGGGGAGAGCAGCCTTGCAGCAAGGAACTGCCTATTGTCCTCAGACACGTGTGGCTCTCCTCCCTGGTGATAACAGAATAACCAGGGAGATGAGTTCAGCTGTTTGCAGGTTTGAGAGCTGTAGTGGTGGTGAAAGTGTTTTAAAAGAGATCCTGGTGCAGGCTCTTAGGAAATCTTGTTTTGTTGTGGTTTGTCTGCGGGGCCATTGCCAGCTAGCACAGTTGCAACCATATCTTGTCAAGTCATGGTGCTCTAATGGGACATTTTTATGGTCCAGATGCTTCATGTAGCCTCAAAATACCTTCCCAATATATGCCATGGTGGCTTCAAACTCTTAACCTGTGACATCTGGGACACCAATAGCCCCACAGGCCTCCACGCCTACCCCACAGGCCAGGTGAGAGGGAGATCCAGTTACCCCTATTAGTTTTAGGGGTTTGTGGGACACATCTCAAACTAATTCCACAGAAGTAAGAGAATCAAGGGAGCCCCCAGCAGGCTCAAGGCACAGCAGTTTTAGGTGCAAGCACCCCTATCAAACTCAGTGCCAGTGAGACCGACCCCCTCAGTCTAAAGACATCGCTACAGAAAAATCTCTCCCTGTCTTAAAAACAGAAAAACTGGTGAAGCCTGAGCAGCTTGAGTATCACTTTGCTCTATTTCCAGGCAGGGTCATAGGTAGATGATTAGTCAAATTCCAAACATCCTCTTCCTTGCTGTCTGGAGGTTCTACAGGGATTAGCTTTTTGTTTCTGATGTTGAGCTTCTAAAAACTGCCCAGCATCATCCACATGAAAATAAATAACTCTATTTCTATCCCATCTAGCATGTAATAGAGCCGGATATTCAAAAAAAAAAAAAAAAGCACACCACATCTCCCCCAAAATCAGGCCCTGCAGCAGCTCTTGTTGCTACCAAGCAAGAAATTTGCAGCAGTCCCTGCTAGCTTTCTGCTGAGACCTTCTCCTCTCTGGCAGCAATATTCCTGCCGAGGAATTTGATCAGCCTTCCCACACACAGGCTGTTCTGTCCTGGCCAGGAAGCCACTACAGCGTGGGGGACTCCCCACACAGGTGGCACCAGGGTGGTGTAGCCACCCCAGCTTATTTGAGGGCAGAGATCCCTCCTGGGCCTCCAGTGACCCCTTGGGAACCTTAAATACCTAACAGGGTCATGGACATTCAGGACCCAGCTGTCCCTGGAGCCCTCTACAGACATAGAAGAACTTCTCAAATCCTCACCTTTTCCCCTGCTGACTGCCAAGGAGCCCAAGGCTGCAGCAATTCTTTGGCTGGTGCCATTTGGAAAGAGGTGAAATGGACCAAGGCCCTTTTAAAACTCTTTTTTTGAAGCCGTCCACAGATTTGAAAAGGTGTTTCAGCACCCAGGTGGACATCAGGGTTGCAGCTCCACATCACTGGGGGTTAGAGCCAAATTATCATCACTTGAAATGGCTGGTACGCTGCTGGCAGGCCAGGATGGAGAATGAGGGGAATTCTAAGAGCGTCCTGAGGAATTTGGGGTGGGACAGGGCTATCATGGCTGGAGCATCTAAGATAAAGTCTTGTTAAGGTCTCTGGTGGTGGAAATGAGCAAAGGTATGCCTTGCATTTCTACTTCCTCCCCCTTGAGCTCCAATATTGGAACTGAGCCACTTGAGACTCAGTTTGAGGGACTCCCAGGACCCTCCTTATCCCTGCACTCAGGCACCTCAGATGACCTGGGCTTTGGAGCTGACACGGCTCTGACCACCTCTCCAACTGAGGAGAAACCTGCCCACTCTTCTTCTGGGTTAGGGTGAATGAAGGTAATCTTTGTGACCCAAGAGCACCTTGACATGCTGCCCCAGAGGACCCAGGCTATTTATGGAGGACCCCCAGTATTCCTTGTGTCCCTGTGCTTCCTGACCAACACCCACATCCATGAGACCAAAACCAGGTTCAGGGGCATAGCTGGCCAAGCTGGGGTGTGGTGTCAGGTGCCTGCTGCAGAGGAGCATTTGGGGGGCTGCCTGCTGCCCAGTTCCAGGGTCTGCCCCTCCTGCACCCGGGCACTTTGGAGTGCTGGTGCGAGACCGTGTGTTTTAGGGAGGGTTGGCTGCAGGAGACTTACAGGCACCCAGAGAGGCTGAGGGAGCATGTGTGATGCTGTGAGATGAGGCCACCGGTATGCCAGTGGGTGTATGTATGTGAGAAGGGAAGAGAGAGGGGGAGAGTGAAGGAGAACACATGGATGCCCAGGGATGTGTGAATGAGACAAAATTTGCACATAGCTGTGCATGCGAGCGGCTCGAGCAGAAGCGTGTGCGTAGCATAGGAAAGGCAGGGGGGATGCTTGGGATTCAGAGCGAGCGCCTGCCGAGCGCCTGCGGTGCATGACGGTGCAGGAATGTCTCGGTGGATACGAGCCTGCACAAAGATGGTGCAGAGCAGAGATCCCTCCTGCTCGTGCCCGGAGTGTGCGAGTCGGCGCCGGGAGAGCGCTCCTATGTACGTGAGAGGGTGTTTTTTCAACAGGATATGACTCTTTCTTGAACTCACCTGTTAGCAGCCTTACCCTCCCCATCCCTTTCCCCCCCACAGCAAATATCTGCTGGCTTAATTTCCCTTCAGATGTTTATTACATCGTGGAGATAATCATGCAGCAAAATACCTCCGGGTGCCACGAGCAACACCAGATTGTCTTATAGCAACGTGTAAATTTCTCTGGCTTCTTTTTTTTCCCCTGCACACAAAGAGATGTGAGATATTAAAGTCATCTCTCTCCCTGGAGCTAGTGGTGTAGCAGGGCAGGGAAGGCAGCGAGTGGAGCTTAGAGGAATGGGCTCCAGACTGAAACAGCGAGAACCTGGGGCCAAAAAAAATAACAAACTACCGTGCCGGGAACTCCTCTCTTCTTATCTCTTGCCGAGGAGGCAGGAATTTCTGTCCCCATTCCTCACGCGATATTAAAGCCACATTATACAGGTTGCTGCAGCATTAGTCATTTTTAATTAATTTATCATTTAAATTAATACACTTTTTATTTTGTCAGTAATACAGTATTTTATTTTGTCAGTAATCCCTCACTAGATTTGTTCCTTGATACCCAGCCAAAGAGGAGGATGGCAAGTTATGCTCCACCCATCTCCTCTCCTTCATAAAAGGAGCAGCCCCGAGTGCCAGCTTAGTCTCTCTTGCAGCTCGCAGAAAATAAAGACCCATCAGCTCACTCGGCCCTCCTGCAATTTTACCTTTTCTGCCTTTTTTTTTGTTTTTCCTTTCTTGTTGCAACAGAGTGCGGGAGGCAGCACCAGTGGCTCCACTTTGAGGCTTGTCAAGGCTCAGCGCACGCACACAAACACACACTCACAACCCAGAGCAAAAACATTTGCTCTCACCTGTCTCCAAACCCAAAGCAAACCTCCTGTCCAAGCCAACTCTTGGAACGAGAAGGCACCCGAGCCAGAAACTAATGTAAGGGGAAGAAATTCAATGCACACTGGCAACTTTTCTCTAAAAAACAAGTGGCAAAAAGGAAGAAAAGGAGCATTTTAAGAAGAGGACAACTTAAGGAAGAAGATTTCATATTTTGGATTTCACTCCAAACTTTGGAAAAGTTTTTTTTTCCTTTTAGTTACTATTCTGTGCACCTTCTTCTAAGAACATTGAGACATTGTTACCTGCATGTAAAAGCTTTTACAGATATACATTTTTTTTAAAAGATATACATCTTTTTTTAAAAGAAAACCAAGAGGAAGAATAGCATGTGGACCACCTAGCCAAAGCCACCACTGAAGCATCCCTTGCGCCGAGGGGGACCCAGAATCTGGATGTGTATAATTCCGAGGGACTGCATTTTTTTCCCACCGGGCTTATGAGATAGCGCAGAGGCAGGCGAGTCACCGAGAATTACTTCTGTCTCCCCTCACCACCACCACCACCACCAGCACCTCCACGTCCTCCTCCAAGGGCTCCCGCGGCTCTCCCACCTCCTCCCGGCTCGCAGGGGACATGGGAACGCGCAGCGCCCTCGATGCCTGAGGCCGGGCGGCCGCGGGGCTGTCTGCGGGAAGCGCTTCCCTGCCGGGGCTCGCCGTCCATGTGCCCGCAGCCGGCGGGGCCTGGAGTCGGGATGAATTTCGGCGTGGTTTTCGCGTTCATCCTCTCGCTGCCCCTGGCCCGCATGGAGGTGAGTTTCCGCCGCGGGCAGCGGGCGGTGCTGCCGAGCTGCCAGCCCCGCGCTGGGCGAGCGCCGGCGGCGGCGGCTCCGGCCCGCAGGTGCTGCGGGCGCAGCCGGGGGCGGCCGGGGAGCGGCGCGGAGCCCGGGGGCGCGGAGCCCGGGGGCGCGGTCCCGGCCCCGCTCCGCGGGAAGGGCTGCGGCGGGAACCGGCCGCGCTAATGGCGGGCAGCGACCGCCGCCCCTCCGGAGGGCAGCGCCCGCTGCAGCGGGCACCCCTCTGGAGCGGGCACCCCTCTGGAGTGAACACCCCCTCTGGAGTGAACAGCCTCTCTGGAGCGGGCACCCCTCTGGAGTGAACACCCCCTCTGGCGTGAACACCCCCTCTGGAGTGAACACCCCTCTGGAGCGGGTACTCCCGTCGGGACAGGCCCGCCAAAGGGGGCTCGCCTGGGAATCCACCCACCCCCGGGTGCAGGGGCAGGGGGGACCAGGCTGAAGCGGTCCCGGTTAATGTGGGAGCAGGGATGCTGCTGGCGAGCCCCGGGGAACTCGCAGCTTCCTGCCCTGCCTTGCCCAGGGCTGTCACCTCGGGGCAGGTGCCCTCCTTCCAGCCTCTCACCCCACCCTGTGATTCTGGCATCATGGCAGTGCGGGTACAGCGGGGACCGGGGCCCTCTTGACGCCTCTGGAATAATGCTCAGTGTGAAATCCACCCTGGCATTGCCAGGGAGGCAGTGGAGAAAGGGCGTGGGGCTTTGGAAAGGGGAAGGAAGGGGACCGTGTGAGCAGAGGCACGGCACCGACACCGAGTGGCAGGGTTATTCAGCAAGGTGTGTGCTCGGCTGGGGGAAGGGGCGAGAGATGAGTGCCTGCTGGGCTTCCCCAGTCACACGGGCATCGTGCCCAGCAGTCCTGAATGTGCTGCTCAGGAAGAAGCTGAGCAGAGCTTAAGGGCCAGGTGGTAGATTTGAACAAACACCCCAACCCACTTTGGGTTCCCTATGTGGAAATTGAAGCTTCATCCCCAGCCCTGATTGAGGAAAAGGAGCCCCAAACTCCCAAATCCTTTGACCTCTGCTGTCACATTTCATCATCTGATTGCATGCAGATTGAGGGGATCAGAAAGCCCCTGACATTCCCACACAGCACTCAGTTCCCACTTTAGCTCTACCCAAGATGGCAAAACTGTGGGTTGGATCTGCAGCTTGATTGTCAGGGGCAGGAAATATCCTTCCACCAAAACTTTCCCTTCTTTGCATCATTTTTCTCTTTTCCTTCCTCATTTTTGGGCAGGGTAAGTGGGCGCACCCCTCGTGAGATGGCAAAGAAGAGGTTGGGTGCAAAGCATCACGTCACCTCGCTGTGGGTCCATTTTGCCCTTGCCCCGGCCACAAAAGGAAGCAGTTTTAGCTGTGGGCTACCCAGCTCTGGTCATGCTTGTTTTGAGCAGAGGATGGTATTTCCTCTGTGGATGGCTCAGATCTCTTTCTCCCATGCAGCATAAAACATCAGCTGGGGTTGGCACTGGGGAAGGGTGAAGATGGAAGTGTCTGATCCCAAGGAGCTGTTCCTCAGTTGCCATAATCAGATTGAAATACTGTACAGCTCTATGACAGCTTAGAATGATTTGGTAATTCTGGCCTGAGGTTTCATGGGAGGAATTGTGATATTTGTCACTGTATGACAGGAGGAGCAAGAACGTTTCTGCTTGAGTAGATGCTTCAGGCTGCAGCCAGTGCTCACAGTTACTCTGAGGGCAGTGTGTTGCACCCTCTGCACCAGGCACAGACAGCACAGCTCCCACCAGGCTGCTGAACCAGAGTCATCCTCAGAAAGGGGCTTGCAGCTCCTCCCCAGCCGTGCCACAGAAAGTGCATGAGGAGCTGTAGCTCCCCAGATCAGCAGAGGCCCTGAGCAAAGAGATGGAGCCTCCTGAGTCCCTCTCCTGCTTTGATCACACCCATCTGGAGCTGGAGGGCCCTGGAGCTCTTCCAGCCGGAGGGAGTACAAGCCTCAGCGGGAAGGTATTTGCCAGTTGGGAAGCGAGGATGCTAAACCCATTTGCATTTGCCCCAGGGGCTGTAATAGTTGCCTTGCAACATTTACAGAGCTGGGCTGAGCCAGCCGTGGTTGTGCCGGGGTGAAGCCCCACTGGCAGCGCTTTCTGGAATTCCCAAGGAATGGGGTGCGGCTGGCCGCTTGCTTATAGCCTCGACCCAGCTCCCCACTGCGTCTTCCTGCTGCAAGGCTCCCGCGTTCTTCCCTAGTCTTCCTAGCACGAGGCAGTGACAAGGACAAAGCAGTGGAAGCTGGGATGGATGACACGTCTGGGGTGAGCTTGTGGAAGGAGCCAGGCGAGCGTCCCTGCCTCCCTCTCACTGTCAGCTGATGTGCAGCAGCAGGAGGGAATGACAGGGCTCCTGTGCTCCTTCCAGTGCTGCTGGTACACAACCGGCCCCGGGGGTGGAAATGTCTCCAGCCCTCGCAGGGGAGGTGTGGGGGGAGTGTGGAGGAGCAGTGGAGTCCCCCTTGAAATGGAAAAAGTGTGGGTAGGTCCGGCTGTATTTTAGGAACACAGACTAGATCAAGCGTTGTTTGATTATTTTAAGAGGGGAAACCATAAGCTGTGACTCCAGGTGGAAGGGGTTCGTGTGAAGAGGGCTGTACCTGCTGCAGAGTGCTCCGGGAGGCGTTTGTCAGGGTTCCCCTGTAGCCAGGAGTGGTGCTGGAAGGGTGGAAGCCCTGTGCCGGGGGAGTGCTGGTGGCAGGTGCTGCTGGTCTTGCCCTCTGCCAGGGAATGCGGTGGAGTCTCCCCTCAGGGTCCAAACATCAGCTTCAGAGGGAATTAAAAAATGCTGTTTGTTTGGGGTTTTTGCCTGGCTGATCACTCGTGACCCTGCTGCCAAAATCCCTTGCCATGCTTGGTGTGGAGGTGCTCAGAAAGTTCTCCTCTCCTGGGCAGAGGAACGAATAGGTGGGTACTTCCCTGCCCCTCACAAACTGGTGCTGCTGACACCATTCTGTCCTTCTGTGTGCAGTCACACCAGCTTGGAAAAAGGAACTGGAGGAGTCCTCACCTCAGACAAGTATCCTTGTCTGATTTCTTTGAGCCCTGAGGGGCTGCCTTCCCTGCCGGTTGCACAATCTTTGCTCCCTCCTCCTCTGTACCCAGCAGGAGACACACCTTCAGGCAAGACTGAGAAACCCTCTCCAGAGGGTGCAGACCACAACACTGCCTATTCCCTGCGCCAGCTGGGCAGCTTCTGATGGCAAGGGGACCTTTCAGCATCCCTGGTGCTCAAAAGCATAAGCTGGGAAAAAAACTCCAGAGCAAGAGGTGGTGGGGCTAGGGAGGAGACAGATTTTGGGAAAGTGCATGTGTGGGGAGCAGGAACAGGGGAACTGCTGCACCTGCACTTATTTGCAGTGACCAAACAGTGCTGCTGGACATCTGGGAGGAGGAGAGCAAAGCTGATGTGCTGAGAGGCCCCAGTGCAACAGCCATAGTGCAGGCAAGCAGCTGCTCTGCTGCCTTTGTCAGATGTGCCATGGCCCCTCAAGCACCAGCAACCAGCATAAGAAAGTGAACGTCCCCACCAGGGGATTGGCAGATTGGGGGGTGCCCTTGCGGCTCAGGGGAGAGTCAGAGTCAGGAACTGGGGAGCAGAAGGAGGGAGGGAAGAGCAAACTTTCTTCTAAGAATTCAGGGCCTCGCAGGAATACGAGGCCAGGCCTTGGGGCACTTGACAGCCAGCCAAGAGTCCATTGAGACAAAAGTCTTCTTTGATCTGCCGCACAGTTAAAAAAGGAGATTGTTAACCTGTGTTAGACAAATAACTCCAGAGGAGCTGCTGAGCAGGAAAAGCACCAGCTGCTTGGGCTGGTCTCTTGGGGATCCCACCTCTCCCAATGCTCCTCTACCTTCTGACCCCATGGGATTAGGTGGAGGTGATTGATGGACCTCTGCTTCCCTGTGTCTCATCCCACAAGTGCCCCAGCCCGGGTGTGTGCAGTGCTCCCTCTCAGAGCCTCCCAGGCACAGGGCTGGGGCAGGGGCCTGTGACAGACCTCAGAGGGAGCAAGGACAAGGCATGCAGCTCAGGTTTGCTGCTGCTCTTAGGCCAGCCTTGGCCTTGGTTTACAAGGGTAAGGTAAGGAGCTTCACAGGCTTGCAGTTGTCACTGGCAGAGTTGCCTTACAGTGATGGGGGAGGAGGACAGGATTATGAGCTGTGTGGGCTGGTGTTACACCATAGCCAGGCTGGTAGTATCTGCAACAAGACAAAATTGGCATCTAAAATTGCTGCCATGAGCAGGGAGTGGAGCTTATTGCTACAGGCAGTCACCAGAAGCACGGCTCCTGAGGGCCTGCATTTTCAAGCCCCGATTCATATCTGTTCCTCCTGCTCAGTTAGCAAGGTGACACCTCCCAGCTCACTTCCAAAGTTGCCGAGTCTGAGTCTCGTAACACCTGCCCACGCTCTCCCCCCAGCAAGTGCCAGAGTTTAAAATAAAGTTCCATTTCCTACATGTATTAAGTGTCAGGAAGGTCCAGAGGCATCCGTGCAGAGCAGCATTTGTACACAAACGCATTTGGCTGACAGGTGCAAACATTGAAAGCCTGCAATTTCACCACCCAGCACTGAGCTCTGACTGCAAGTACTGGGAATTGCAAATCATCCTTCTTCCAGTAAATGTGTGTGGCACAAGGCAGGGAAGTGCTGCAGAGCCTCTCCAGCACCGGGCTGTTGGTCCCTCTCTTCCTCACACAGCAGGAGATGTCAGAAGGCATCTTCATTTCACAGCTATTCAGTGATCCCTGAATTATACAAGTCTCTCTCTCGCTGTGCATTCATCACTGATGCTGCTTCCCCCTCCCTCAGAGACTGAGGAAGTAATGCCTGGGGATGTAATATCTGCTTTTTGCTGGAGGCAGACAGCCAGATCTGTGGTGAGATGTGGCAGTGACAGGGATGGAGCAGGGCAGGAAAGCTCGGTCTGACTGAAGCTGTCTGGTGGATCTGGCTGTGAGAGGTTTAGGACACGGGTGTTGTCTGCTCTGCAGCTCTCTTCAGGAGGTTTCTGAACCTCCTTGGGCTGCAGCAACCTTCACATCACTGCATCCCAGTTAAAGTTATAGTATTAGAGGGTGGTCTGGCAGGGCTGAGGAGGGAGCACTCCTGTTGTCCTACTATGGAAGCAAACAGTGGGTGGCCAAGGACAGGCACGTGTGAGAGAGTGCCAGGCTCAAGCAGCCATCCAAAAGTGGCTGCAGGTTTGAGCCAAAGCCCTCAAGGTTTAAAGCCAACGTTTAGCCACCTGCCTGGTGGCTTTTCTCTGCTGCAAACGGAAGGAAAATGTTCTGCACTGAACGCAGGCAGGGAGGGAATAGCTGTACAGTAGGAGGACCACACACATGCCACCAACTGTCCATAAAAACCCGCACGAAAATCCCTGCGCTTCACAGGCACACAAGCCAAGCTCTCCTCTCAGTTACAGGGACATGTGGAGGGCTGTGCCTCAGACATCGTCCAGCACCCGGCTGAAAGAGCAGCTTTTCCGCTTGAGTAGCCCTGAATGAAGAGAGCTGGGAGCTAAGCAAACACTTTGGCCAGTCCTTTCCTCTGTCTCTTTTTCCAGTCTTTCGGAAGTATGTTTTAATCAGCACTTACTTTCCCACACCCCTCCTTTGTACTCTTATTAAGTGCTGTCACTGGGCCCCGCTCTAGCCTAGTGCCAGAGTAAAATTCCCAGGAGACTGATGGCATTGCACCTGCCTGCTCAAACTCTGTATTTGGCCCGTGGTCTGATGTTGCTACCCCTGCTTACTTAAGGTTTTTTTGTGCTGGTGTGCAAGGACATCCAAACTCCTATATGTTTCTTCCTCCAAATCAGCTCCTCAGCCCATCACCTCCCCGCAGCTTTTGTCATTTCACCCCGGGCTCACGCTGGGGCAGCCTCAGCCGCCAAGGTCAATCTTCATCTCCACCCCTGCCTTTTTTTTCCTTAAAAAAGAGTATGCAAATGATGTATATTATTGGGCCTCTGTGATTTGAAAGCACACGCGCTCGCACACGCACACACACACAATAACTGACAAAGCCCGTGAAGGAATTTCATAACGGAGGGAAATATTAGGAAGGTTTTATCTGATAGTGTAAGGGAAGTCTGTGAAAAGGCCTTTACTGCAGGCAGCAGGAATAAGAAGCCACCTGGAGAAGTCATACACCACCGGAGAAGGAAGCCTTGCTGGCTGCTTGCATAGTGTCCAGGGCTCTGCTGCACAGCCTGGGTATTTTTGGGCTTTTTTAGTGTCCCGACAGCTTTGTAAGAGGCAGCAAGAGGGTCTCTCTTGCTTTTGCTTAGGTTTCAGGTTCATGTTCTCATGAGAAATAAAGCTCTTGAGGTTTCAAAGCCAGTGCAAGACAACGCACATGTTTGCATTTTGCTGGTTCTGTCGTGTCTTCCCCATGCTTGATTCCCTGCTCCTGCTCCGTGACACAGCCAGGACTTGCAGATCATCTCTCTAATGCTTGTTTCTCCCCTTCTTTTGTTTTTGTTGTCTGGCAGGGGGACCCCATACCCGAAGACATTTATGAGATTTTGGGTGGCAGCTCAGTGCGCTCCATCAGTGACCTCCAGCGTGCCCTGCGGATAGACTCCGTAGGTAAATCTCCTCTTCACCAAACACTCCTCTATTTTTAATTAAGTCTTTGTGCGGGGGAGGGGCTGGGAGGGGATAGTCTGTTTTTCAGCAGGCACACTATCAACAGATTTCATTATAAATGTAGGAATCACTCAAGAGCCAAGACCTGCCTGTTTACAGACTTAGTCCCCCTGAAACTTATGGGAGTTAGAGGCAACTAGATGCTTTTTTAGATCTCCTAACTGTCTGGACACTGGCTTCCAAAAATGTTAGGAGATGGGCAAGGTAAGTGCAAGGAACTGAGATCCCCATTCTTCACCCTGAGAGATGCTCAGCCAGCGGGGCTTGAATTGGACAAGGATCAGTTTAGGAGGCTGCAAAATGGGAGGTGGAAATAGGGTGACAGAAGAGGAAAAGGCTGAGTGGGCTTCCAGGTTTGGCATCCACAAAAGGCCCCGGGCTCCCAGAGGCCCTTAGTTTAAGAGCGGCAGAGCACGTGTCCATGGGTGAGCTACGGGGCAGGGGCTAAGTCAGGGTAGCGTCGCTTCACCTCCTGCCCGTAGATAAGAGCTCCGGGGGCTGCAGGGCCTCGGGGTCACTTGGCCAGGGCTGGCTACAGGGAGCAGCAGGAGCAGCGAAGCGTGGAGGGGTCGGCACGTGTGGGAACTGGAGCACGCGCCACGGCGGCTGGGCTGGCCCAGGAATTTATTTATAAACGGTCTCTTCAGAGCAAATTCCTTTCTATTCTAACCCTGCTCCCGCCCGTCGTCCCCCAGCCCCCCCAGCTTGACTTCTCTCTCGTGTTTTGTCTGTTTTGAGCTTTGTAATCCTTGCCGAGACACTATCTACGGGGGAACAGAATTTCCTGCTTTTGTTTCCTATGCCAGTCCAACCACTGGCGCAGTCTCAAAAGCATTCCCGCTGCCTTTCAAAACGGCCCTGGAGGGGCAGGGGGGAAAGCAAGGGGGAGGGCACCAGCTGCGTTCAGCTATTGTTTGTCTTAGAAAGAGGCGACCAGGCTCCCCACCACTGCCAGGGCCGCTCCCTGCCCTCACCAGCTCCCTCCTCCTTGTCCACGAGCCACACAATGGGGCAACTTCCAAAATTAGCCCTGCTGGATTGTCCCAGGCTGGTCCCCCCCACCTCCAAATGTCTTCAGTACTGATCCAGAGTGTAGAAGGACAACCTGGAGGAGGGAGGGACGTGGTTCTCAACAGATTTGTTTTGTGTCAACAGTTGTTGCTATTTTTTTGCTCCCGTTTCTCTCCTCTCATCAACTCAACTTGTGCACCAAAGGCAGCCCCCACCTTCATTTGATGAAATGCCACAGGATGGAGGGGTGGGCAAGGAGCAGCTGAGAAGATGCATCCAATCTGTCATGGCCCAGTGTCTAAGGAACAGATACATCTCTATCGTGGCTATTAACCAGCCTCATGATTAAGAAATAAAATGGGCTTATCTGGTTGGCTCCAGAAGCACAGGGGATGAGAGAAGGCTGCAGAGCTTTGTCACTGGTTTCACTTCAGGTGCCAGATAGGAAAGAGTGGTCAGGGAAACAAAAAGTGGTGCTGTGAAGCTGTTTCTTTGTTTCACCCTGTGGCTCTCATCTGTTCCCAGGTACTCACTGAGGAGCATTGACATTCTCTTGCCCTGTGAGGAATTAGCAAATTAGTGTGTGAGCAAAATAATCCCAAAGTGGCTGGAGCTATTCTCTGTGCTGTCTGTGCACCCTGTGTGTGTCACAGCTGCTTCCCTGCAGTGACTGCACAAGGAGCCAGAATGAGGCAGTTCCAGGAGGCAGATGGGCTGAGATAGTGCTCTCCTGACCTTGGGCACTACTGCAGACCCAGCAACAGAAGTGTGTACAGTGGGAGTTGTCTCCTTGACTGTGGCTGCCCACAAAGCAGTGGCTGCCCATGTAAACCAGTCATACAGACACCTTCCCTAGTCCAAAGAGAACCACAGGCCATTCTAAAGTGTGATCCACCAGTTCTCATTTTGGGAGTTTGCCTGAGGGCAAGACCAATGGTGCCTAGAATTGATCACACCTTTCCAGCCACTTTAAAGGGTGTCTGTCCATCCACCTCACATGTAGATGTTGACTGCTCATTGACAGGCAGATGATTCCTGCCTTTTGAATGCAGCCTCTGTGCACCCACCCCAAATCTGTCAGCAACTGCTTGAGACCTGAGCAGGGAGCAAAGTCCCTGCTTCCCTTTATGAGAGGGCTGCACTAGGGCAGGGCTGAGGAAGAGGAATGGGACATGATAGGTAAGGGAAGTCTGCTCCACCACACATCTGATAAACAGAGATCTTCCACTGGCCCCTAATTCCCTTTAAGAAAATTGCTCCCTGGATGCTGACGTCCATTCAGTTTCCTTCAGCTGCTAAAGCAGGTTAGAGAAGGAAAGAGCTGTGGCTGGGTGGGAGCTATCTCCAAGCGCAGCCATTGTCCCGAGCTCAGGAGGGGCTGCATGTTGGAGTGCTCCATGGGGATTATGGGCATTTCTCTATTCAGCACTTCCTATGGGAAAAAGCAGTGGGGTGGGAGGGAACCGCTCAGGGCTGGCCTGAATGCTATCGGTCTTCCTCTCCCATCGCCGACTGAACCACCTCCAGATCCTGCCTCTTACCTTAGAGTAATCTGGAGGAAAAGTAATTTTAACTTTATTTTTCTGTTCTTCTGTCACAAAACTTCTCTAACCTAGAGCACCTGAGGTGAGCTAGGAGAGAGAAAGGAAGCACCCCACCTACCACCCATTCCCCCCTTCACTTGCCCTCTCAGCTCCCAACTCTCCCAGTCCCAAGCCATCCCAGCAAAGCACCTCAGTGTTTAATACCAGGTGTTCTGCTTGTCCCATCTGGTCTTTGATCCCCTTTGGTGTCATCCTGGTCTCAGCTGGCCGATCTGAATCCCTCTTCAACTCCTCTCTGACACCAGAAAGTCCTGACACAAGCCTTATCTTTCTTGAGCTGGAGTTTTCCTCTCCCGATCTGACTAGGGTCCCCTCAGTCATGATAGGCTTGTTGCTCTGAGCTGCCTAGTCTGAGCAAAGAGTGTCTGTGCCCCAGAACAGCTGTGACCTTGCTTGTGGATTTACACCTAGCATGAGGTCCTGGGTCCGTGGCTTATCCCATGTCCCTGCACTTTGCGTGGTGATCTGAGCACAAGTGCCTGCTGTCTTCTCCTGCCTCTACCTGGTGCTATTAAGTCATGTCTTCCCCTCTGCAGAGCAGGACAGCTCAAGCCTGAACCTGAATGCATCTCAGCCTGATCAAAACCCTGTGGCCCTTTCTCGAGAGCGACGAAGCCTAGGTGAGTTGGGGGTCTTGCACCTTGTGATTGTTGGGGAGCAGCCGTGGGTGAGCAGCTATGGGTGCTCCAGATATCTGTCTGAAATACAGATGTAGGGGTGGAGGTTATAGTGCACCTGTGTGTGTGGAGACACACACAGGTGCACTATAAAAAAATGAGGGTCTGGGCCTGGAGTGGGAGCAGGGTGTTTCACCCTGGGAGGGCAGGAGAGGGAGTCTGGACTTCTGTGCACTGCTCTGTCTTAAATCTTGATGGTGCTTGTTTGCTCTAAAGTGTCATCTGCTGTCTGGGCTGCAGTGAGAAGCATCACTTACTGGGGCTTCCTCCACAGGGCATGGCTCTGTACAGGGAGAGAGACAGAGGGGTGGGAGAAAGAGAAAGAACATTCGTGTGTGCTTGTGCACGTGAGAGCCATCTGGGGCCCTTCACTTGCAGCAGAGGTGGCTGTGGCAGGGTGGTGGCAGCTGCAAAGCCCATTTCACCCCGTTTCCCTCTTGTCCCTGTGTAGATGCTCTGGCAGCAGCAGAGACAGCTGTCCTGGCAGAGTGCAAGACACGGGAGGTGGTCTTTGAAATCTCCCGCACCATGGTGGACAGCACCAACGCCAACTTCGTGGTGTGGCCGCCCTGCGTGGAGGTGCAGCGCTGCTCCGGCTGCTGCAACAACCGCAACGTGCAGTGCCGCCCCACGCAGATCCGCGTCCGGCCCGTGCAGGTGAGGCACCCGCCCGCCGCCGCTCCCTCCTCCTGCCGCCCAGCAGAGCTACAGGGCATTGTCCCCATCTGCAGCTCCACGCCGCGGCCATCCCTGTGCCCCAAAGCCACACGCGGGCAGGGCTCGGGTGCGGGGCTCATGCAGCCATCTGTGCCCTCTGTGCGCCCATGCAGAAGCGTGGGTGACCTCCATGCCAGCTGCTGGAAGGGCTGGTGCTGTCCAGCAGCTGGGGACTGTCACCAGGCAGAGCTGCAGGGCACTGTCCCCATCTGCAGCTCCATGCCTTCCTGTGGCTCGAGGAGGCCTGTCTGCTGTGTTAGAGCAGAAGAAACAGGGTGCTTTCATCGTGGGAACTGGTTTGGATGCAAAAAGAGGAGGGTTTGCAGTGTCAGTCTCCATCCCCCCACTGCTGCTGCAGCAGCTTCTTTCCAAGATGTGCGCTGGAACAGCTTCTCTTTCTCAGCCCACAGTTACCTCCTGACCTGCTCCATCATCCAGCAGACACCTGACAGCTAACCTCTTGCTCTGATCCTCCCCTCACAGCTACCAGTGATCTCCTCACAGCTTCCTCCTAGACAGCTTGTTTAAAAATAATATTCATCCCATACTAATCCTCTGCCTGAGCCCTAAGAGACTCCCCCAGGCAGGCAGCAGAGGTTGGCTGGGAGAGATTGTATTCACACACAGCCCTTTTCATCAGGAAATTCCTTTCTCAGAAAAGCCAGGCTGAATGAGGAAAAAATGGGGGGGAGCAGGAGTTGTTTTTCTGGAAAAAAACAAGTGAGAGGTCAAAAGCCAGCCTGAAAAAGTGACCTGGAAATGGTTTCTTTGAGGACAGAGGTCTCTCTATTGTTTGGCTGGAAGTGTTTGTCTAGCAGGCAGCGTGTGGTCTGAAGCGTGTGGAGTGGGCTTTCAAGGAAAGATAAACAGCCTGGCTGCTTTGGCGCTGGCTGAGAGATGCTGCTGGGGGCAGTGGGTTTAGAGGAATTCCATCCCAGATGCACAGCAGAGTGAGTATTTATAGCTTGTGGAGCACTTCAGGCACCACAGACTTGTTAGATAAGCTGAGTGGGGTCAGGCCTGGTTGATGATGAAGTGGGAGGACCCCCTAGAAAGCTTGTGCCCTGTGGTGGGATGTGGAGCAATGAGTCTTCCCTCTGAGTCAGCACTGGTGGAGAGTCCGGGGGAATTTCCAGAGCACTGCCTTTCCTATGAAGAGCCGAGGGCTTCAGCCCTGCGAGTTATTAAAGAGCTTGAGACAAATTCAGGCAGGCCTCAGCAGGGCTGGTGAGGCTGTGTTAGCTTGCTTCAGACCTGAGTTCTTCTCCTTTTGCCCTTCCTGTCGGTTCTGTGGGAATTATCCTGGTTGTCCCAGGTCTCCACCATTGCATCTGTCAGAAACAGGCTGGCATGTCCTGCATGTTCCATGTTTCTGTCTCTGATCAACCAGTCATCCTGCTTAATCTCTGGCAATGGTTAGGATCAGGGGAACCAACCAGAGACATCCAAACTTGCCTGGTCTGGGTCTGTTCTGCTGCCATGTTCAGAATTATCTCCCATATACACCACCTCTGAGTCTGTGTTTGAGTTTTGAGTTTGAGTTTTGAGCTTGAACAGGGCTCTGTGAGCAACCTTCTGACCCTTTAGGAAGAAAGCCAGGAGTAAAGTGCACTGACACTGACTAATTTTACAGAGTGGGAGCCGTGGCTGTACTAATCTTCTGCTGGCCTTCCTCTTGCAAATAGGTGAACAAGATCGAGTTTGTCCAGAGGAAGCCAAAATTCACAAAAGTCGTTGTGCCTTTGGAGGACCACGTGCAGTGTCGGTGTGAAGCCGTGTTCCGACCGCCCCCCAGGAACATCCGTCCAGGGCCACGGGAACAGAGACGTAAGGATCTTGGCATTGGTAGAATGAAGGGAGGTGTGAGAAGAGGGGCTGGGGAGAGAGAAAAGAGACCTCCACTGGTTTCAATCTGCTTAGCTCCAGTAAATCCCAAGGGCCTTCACTGGTTTATACCAGCTGAGGGACCTTTCCCAGGATGTCTGCCTGCCTGGAAGGGGCTGAAACAGAGGGAAAAGAAGGAGGGGAAGGTGAGAGGTGAGGGGAAGGGCATGGTGGGAAAAGGGAGAGGGCAAAGATTGTGGAGAACAGAGGACAAGGAATAGAAGAACAGAAAGAGGCCTTGTGGTCCTGCTGTTGCAGAGCTCTTTGTTGACAGTGTGTGGAGAAGGATATTTCAACAGAAGCAGTCTGCCCCTGGCTGTACAGACACTCTCCCCTCTGTTTTGGCAGGCTTGTCCCCAGCATTCACCACAGCCGCTGTCTCACAGAGGCGGCGAGTACGCCGGCCGCCGGCACAGAAGAGGAAACATAAGAAGTACAAGCATGTCAACGATAAGAAAGTGCTGAAAGAAATCCTCATAGCATAGAAGTGCTGGCAGGGGAGAGAGAGCACAAGGCAGGTAACAGTGAGCTTCTTTTCCATCCAGGAGAGATGTCCTCCTGGGACATGGCATCTCGGACCCTTCCCACACCGCTGGCCATTCGTTCTGTGTGGGGCTGTTGCAGGACAAAACCTGGGTTGAAGGAGGAGGCAGAAGTAGGTTGGGTGCCAACATGTGCATTCTATTTATGGAATTAAGGCTCTTTGCAAAGTTGGAATGATCATGCTGCAGCCATCCTTGCTCCCAGGCCCCGCCCTCTCCTTTCTCTGCCTCCCTTTCAGGCAGAGAACAAGCCTGGCTTCTCCCTACACCTAAATCCCCTCGGGGTCCAGGTAATTCATCTCCTCTGTGGAGCAACTCCTGTTCTAGTTTCTCTATTGGTTCTCCATTGAAAACAGAGAATTAATGTTGCTCTAGGGAGCCCTTTTCCTTTTATTTCCTTACTTGAGTTGGCAGAAAGACCGAAAAGCAGCAACACTTTTGGTTCATCACTCTCCTACAGGGAAGCCTATGTGCATGAGAAAGGTCATACCAGGGAAAAGGAGAACTGGAATCTCTGGCAAGAGATCTGGACTTTGTCAGGCCAGCATCTGATTCTTCTCTCCATGACTTATGTAAACAGGAGTAATTCCCTCATCACCAGAAGAATTTCACTGGTACAAGCGAAAGGAGGCTAAGCCTTGGTTCCCCATGAGAGGAAGAGGTGCAGAAAAGAGGGAAAGAGTAGTCAGGGTGCAGAATGGTGGGAGCTGGATTGTGACACAGCTTAACAGGGAGAGCCCTGGCCCACAGCTCAGCAGTTCCAGCTCTGCTACAGCCACTCGAATAAGCCTGGGCCACCACTTCACATTCACTTCCCCTCACCCCAGGAGAGGGGGCAGCAGGCTTCCGTATGTGGCAAATCAGGAGCAGGGGACAAGGGGCACCGAGCAGTGACTTGAGACTGGGATTCCCACGCTTAGCACTATGAGGGCTCTGATTGTCCCAAGATTCTCCTGGGCAGCCTAAAGTTCCCAGGGTAGAAATGATGCATACCCATGCAAATCTCAGCTCTTGCTCAAGCTGTTCAGGGGAAAAAAATAGAGGAGGTCAAAAGTCCTCCCAGGCTTCTAATCTGGCTCTTTGGCATAAATATTTCCAGAGGAGAAAAGGGGATAGGAGGGGAGTTGCAGGGGGCAAAAGGTTACATTTTCTAATGCTGTGTCTGGTTTTGTTTCACTTCCAGGTTTATTTAATATATTTGCTGTATAGCCCCCATGGGGTCCTTGGAATGATAACTTTTCCTCTTTGTCCATCTGCCTCGACGTCTGATTCAGACGGCAATTGGTGCTTCCCTTTCCATCAGTGGACCTTCTCCCACCAAAGCCTCCCTCTCATTTATTAGCATAATTTTAAAGTTTAACACACACACACACACTAAAGGACAAGGATGATCTACATATATATATATGAGAAAAGAACAAAGTACAAATAAAACCGTGAATGCCAACAGCCACAACTTGTGATGAGAACAGGACAATTCCTTCCCTGCTACGGAGGACAGGATGGAAAATGTGAAAAGGAAAGCGGGTCCAATTTCTTCCGAGAAAAGGAGAAAAACAGATGGACAGAGGCCAGAAGGGGAATATTCTCCCTTTCCTTCACGCTTCTGGTAAGGCTGGGAGGGCCCAGCTGAGATCTACTCTTGCGTTGGACCTACCTTTTGGCAGCAGGCAAATCTCAGACTGCGAGCGGCGACCAATGATGGAAAATGCACTAAGGATGTTCATCGCCCTACCTGGACAGATCTATATTTTTAACGTGTGTGTGTATATTTTATTTTTAAAAAGAAAAACCAAAACCACTATGGTATATAACATCTCGGGGAACAGAACAAACAGGCAAAGAAATAAAAAAAGAAGCCAAATGCATTCCCCCACTCCCTCTTTTCCCTGCTCCTGGTGCTGACTGGAAGGTGTTTGGATCATGGGGAAGGAGCAAAAGGCGGCAGAATCGTCTCCACGCCCTCGACCCCTGCCAAGGAGAGCTGTCTTTGCACATGCTGGTGGAGAATTCAACTTTCCAGGCTCGGACTAAAATTATTTTTTAAATTCACTCTGGATGTGTGCGTGTGTACATGTGTGTGTGTGTGTATATATAGATATATACGTGTGCATGTGTGTGCGTGTGTATGTGTATTTATACATACATATATAAAAATATATATATATATATATGTTCTTAAATGGGTTTCATTCCCCAGTGGCAGGAAGCTCAGAGGCACGTGGGTGCATCGGCTTCGCTGGGCTGGCAGAAAAGCACACTGTAACTGCAACGTGCCTGCGAGGCCAGGGCCAGGGACAGGGCAGGCAGAGGCATCATCTGACCTCTCTCTTTCTTGTTACCCTTTTCTCTCACTCTGCACCAACCCCCCCTCCCCAGCACAATTTCCTTGCAGGAGGTGAAGTGGCACCAAACTTAGAAGCATGACTTAATCTCAGTGAGCTGTCCTTGCCTGCTCTGTGGTCTTGAAAGGGGTCATTCCCATGAGGTCTTTAACCCCTTCCTCGATGTCCTGCACTCTATGCCTCCACTAATCTTTCCCTGCCAATGTTCCCAACCCACTTAGCTTGGGAGTTGATCCACAATGTGGACAGCTCTGTGTAGGTATAGAGAAAGAAATGAGGATGGTCTCCACAGCTGGCAGCAGCCGTCTGAGACTGAAATGAGCTCTTCTAAGTGAGGAGGACTCAGAGAACAACTGGAGGGTCAGTTGCAGAGTTCCTCCTGGGCCACTGCCTGTCTTCGAGGAGGGAGGTCTGTGTGGGCAAGGGCTGGTTTTGCACAGGTAATAGTCAGTAACCATTAGCAGAATTGTTCCATATGATGGGAATTCCCAGCATCACCTTGGAGTCAGGGTATTGGGTTGTGCTGTGCTGGGTGCTGCATACATGAAGAAAATGCCTGCCCAGAGCAATCACATGGCACTTCTCCCCTCGCACACACACCCCTGTTGTGGGGTAGAACTTTGGAGGGAGATGGGGAAAGTAGCCAAAGCCACAGACTGAGAGCTGTTACAAGTTGTGGAGGGAGCCAGTCCTCACCTCCTGCAAGCCCAGAGCACTTCTCATACCACTGCCAAGGCAGCACGTTGCTCCCTCCCTCCAGCCCCAAGCCCTCAAGTCTTAAGACACTTTCTTACCCTGTTCCAAAATCTGTTTCTTTTGGTTTGTAAATATGTTGTTTTCTTTTATTTTATTTTAAATTTTTTTGCTTTTTTTTAATGTAAGGTTAATTTATACTCAGTACTGTATTTAAAGTTGTAAAAAAAAACCAAAAAAAAAAAAAGGAAATCACCTCTTGAACAGCATTTTCTGTTTCTTTTGTGAGCTGAATGAAAAGCAGAGGCCAAACCAGCTCACTACAGGGCACAGCAGGATTTCCAGGGCCTCTCCAGGTTCCTTTTCAGAACACTTGTTCTGAGATTGCAGAGAGAAGCAACCAAAGCTGGGAAAGTCCTGAGAGCCCATGCACAGCCCTGCCCATGGCCAGCCATGCTGTGCTCCTCCTTCCTCACTTGGGCTGGTTTGAAATGACTCAGGTGCTGGGATTTTTGTCTTGGAGAGGTCCCCTTCTCCTCAGCTGCTCTGCTAGGACACCCAGCCAGAATTTCCCTGTGCTTTCATCCCATCTCCGGATTCCTCTGCTTTGAAGGGCTTGGGACAGTGGGTGCTGTTTACACTTCCCAAAGCTGTACAAACATTTGGCCCCTTCCCTCCTTAGTCACTTTGTCTAGACAACAGCAGTCCTTCCCTTGGTCTGAGAGGCCGCTGCATTTCCCTTTCCTCCCAGCAAGGGAGGTCTCACACATCTGCATTTGGGGGCCATGTTGTGGGGAGCAAAGGCAGGTCCTCCCCTGTGCCTAGATTTTGGCATCCCCCGGCACAGGCACAGCACCCTCAGTCCATGGCTCATTGTGAGGAGCAGAGACCCCAGCAGAGACTTGTGCTGCAGTGGTGAACCTGGGGACAGCAGTGTGTAGGAGTAATCCAGGATGTCCTTAAAGGACAAGCTCGATGCTCACAGGTGTGCACCTTGGTGGACATGGTTCATTTTGGGGTGATGACCTGTTTTCTCAGATCCCCCAAAGAGAGGGAGTAACAGTGAGCTCTATCTACCCCAAAGAATGAAAATACGGGCAAAATCGCAATCCCCACTTTGATTTTCAGAGGATAATTCAGGGAAAAGAAAGATTTTTGTCAGGAGACTTCTTTGGGCTCGAGGGCTTGTCAGCAGGGACTTTGAGAAAAAAAGGGTGCAAGGAGGGGTACGAGGCAAAGGAAACATGGGAGCACCATCCTGGACTGGGGAGTGGGAGGAAGGGCTTGGTGTCCCAGGGTCCAGCACACTGCCTGTCCATGGAGGTCCCCAGGCAGCCCCATTTGCAAGTGCAGCCTGTGCTTTTAACAGCTTGGAACTGGTGCTGAAAGGCTGTGAGCCCTGGCACCTGAAGCCACCCTCTGCCTGGTGTCTGTCACCCCTGGTGTCTGTCCTGGGGCTTGTCCAGGGGCTTGTACAGGGGCTTGCTGAGGTGCTTCTTGCTCACCACAGCAGCCTGGTGCACATCCAGCGCAGCTCAGCGTGGAGCACAGGAAGGAGGGACCTGTGCCACTTCTCAAGGCTGGAGCAGGTGGTTTACACCCACCCCACAAAGCCAGGCTTTAATCAATCCTGGAAATAAATTTTAATAAAGCCAGGAAATAAATCCTGGCAGCATCTGCTGGAAACTGTCTCCTGCAGCTTGGTGAACCCAGTGCTACAAGTGATCTCAGATGTGCCAGGGAGTTTTGGCAACTGTCTCTGGTTTAATTGCTCAACTGCTACTTTACCTAAAGGCCCAGTCTTGGATATGTCATTCAACAGGAGGTTCATCTTTTGGTGGAGAAGACACATCCATCCTTCCAGGCAGGGGAGAGAGGCTGCAGCAGTGGATCCCCCTGTGGTAGCACAGCTCCTGAAAGCAGCACAGAGATGGGAGAGCAAGGCTGGGGGTATTCAGGCACAAGAAGCAAACCCCTGTGTTCTAGAGCCAGACTTCCTGGTTTTTAGATGGACAGTTTGCAACACTAAATCTGTCTCATGGGTAAATGAAGTGAAAAATCTCTTTGCAAGAACAGACCTGGGAAAACCCTTGACTGCTTATTTTGTTGGTACTCAGGAATACAAAGAGCTTAAACTCTCTCCACACCTGGCTGTGGCTTGAAGGAAGAGCCTTCTCCAGCCCAGCCATGTGGCACAAAGCCCAAACAGGTGTTCTCCTCCCTGTGCTCAGCTCCTGCCTCCCTGGCACAAACTGTGCCCGCACCATGACAGCCACTGTGTCCTGCCTGCCCAGGATCCAGACCTGGCTGGAGACAGTTCAGTGGAGACCAGTGCTTTCCCTCTTTATCCAGGGTGGGATAGGGATGCGTTGGAGTGTGGCTCCATCTCATTGTCCATGCACTAATATCTGGCAGGCCCCAGGGATGGAGAAGTCAGCTATGCCAAGGGAAAAGCAGGGTACAAAGAAGGAGGAAAATAGGAAGAATTGAAAGCTATTTTGGAAAAAACCCCACAACAAAACCTCGTTGCCTGAGCATGCAGCTGTTCCTCACTCGCCTTCAGCCAGCCCGTGACCAAAGGGTGCTGCCCCTCCCTGATCCATGAGCTGCCCGTGACCAAGTCAACTTGTTGCAGGCTTGGGAATTTCCCATCTTAAAAGACACTGCAGGGAAGCCAGGCAGCCTCAGCTGTTTGTGGATTTTGTGACAGGGCAGAGTGAAAAACTGAGTGCTAACAGGAATAGGAGGTAACCCCAAATGCTGAGGCCTCCCTGCAGGGAGTGCAGACAAGGGTTAACACAAGGAGTTAACAGGCTCAGCAGTGGATCCATGAAGCTCTTGGCAGAGGAGCTAGGAGATTAAAGATACCAAAATATAAAATTATGGCAGGGCTCACCTACTATTTTTCCTCCCCCAGTCAGGCAGATTCCACATAGGACTCTGGCATGATGGACTGCCTTGGATTCACAGCAAAGTCTGGAGTAAAGGCAGCCTCAAGGGAAACAAGCCCCTTTTTTTATTACTTTGTTATTACTATCTCAATAAAGCTGTTTGCAAGGGATTAAGCAGCAACCCAAGCACAGCAGGGACCCAGGCAGCAGGGAGTTTGTGGTTTGACAGTCGATGCACTTTTCAAAATGTTTGCTGTGAATTTTTTTTGCACATGCTGCAAAAATTCAATGGATGGTGCAGAAACACCAGGCAAGCAGCTTGGCCTTAGGTCTTGTCCCAGCAGCTTTGGAAACTCCCAAGTTCCCAAATGTCCTGAACTTTGGCCCTGGCCAAAGCTGACCTATGCAGTCAGTGAAAGCAGGCTCTGGTCCCCAAACCCAGGCCCTGCTTGGCTCTTTTCTGCATGAAAAGAAATGATTTTTCAGCAGGAGTCTCAGCACAGACCCAGGGAAGAGCAGAGGAGATGGTGTCAGCTACTGTTGGTCTCTTCAGCTGTGAGCAACGACATCAGAGACAAAAGCAAATGAGGTCAGCACAGGAAAAGTGCTGATGACTGAACCGAGGTGTGCTCCCAGAAAGGAGCCCTTCCTCACACCTGCATCCCCCCCACTGAGGGGATTTCAGGACTCCCCAGGCCTTGGGTGGGGATGTCAGCAGGCTTCATGGATGCCAGCAGGCTGGGAGGGTGCTCAGGAGAACTGATATTTGGGCATGCTGGGGTGTTAGCTTCTCCCAGAAAGGAGGGCAGAGGGGTTTGCCATGACACTGCACATGTGTGCTTGATGTCTGTGAGGAAAAGTTCTGGGAAGTGCCTGCATTTCTGCAGAGCGCCTTCAATGCCTCCTGCGCAGCCTCTCATGCTGAGGGGCTGTGCAAAGTGGCCTGTGCCTTTAAAATCTGCAGAGGTGACATTTAGGTGGAAAAAATGTTTCACCATGACCATGGATATTGTTTGTATTTCAGTAATTGACCGAGAAGAGACACACAGAGAGAGAGAGAGAGAGAGAGAGAGGGAAAGACCTTCCTTCCCTCTAACAGGTTCAGGAATTTTTTCCACTAATTAAGAAGAAAAACAAAATGCTTGCACTGGGAGGGTGATGGGAGGAAAAGGGGGTCTCCCTGGTGTCCCATAAACCTGGTAGCCATGGACAAAACACCACAATCACAGCACAGCCTTGCCCTGGAAAGTTTGAGGCAGTTCTGGCCAGTGGAGCGAAGCAGGAGCACACCTCTCACTCACAGGGGACCCTGCTTTGCAGCATCCCAGGCTGGATGAGGAGCAGCTCCCTCCCAGAAGGATGCACAAATCCAGATGAGGCTCTTGCTCAGTGAAGGGCAGGACCGTGAAGAGCAGCGAGGTGACAGCCAGTGGTGCAGGTTGTCCCCTGGGAGGGATGGGGGATGCTTTACACATCAGAGCAGAGCATCTCTCCAGCTGCAGTGAGATGCAGTCAAAGAACTGAAATAGGTGTTCCTTGCATTCAGGTTTGGCTGGGACGAGGCTCTCCTGGCTCCACTGAGGGAGGTGTGAACAGCCCAGTAATTGAACAAGGCATTTTCCCAGCACGGCCACCTTCAAGTGTGTTAAATGAAACAGAAAGGAGCAGCTGAACAGGATCCGCAGATTTTTCCCCATGATACGTATTTTCCCTTTTCCATGGATAGTCCCACAGGGTATGGTGTGACCTATTGTTGTACTTATTTATTTACTCAGGTCTTGTAGATGATTTCAAAGCTCATGGCCAGGAAGGAGCAGCCAGATGCTGTTGCCATGTGGGACACAAAATCTGCTCCGGTTTCCCACTTTGAACACAGATGAGAAGCCAGGTGCAACCCCCAAACCCAGGACTGAACCCTGCTCCCTTCCCTCCTTGCTCTAACCTAGAAAGTGGAATATTTCATTGTGGTTTTTCCCAAGCAAGAGGTTAGCTGATTGGAGTGGTTTGGATTAAGGAGCTGCTTAAGGAAGGAAGGACCAGGGTTGGGTGGAAGGGTGTAGGAGAAGCTTTGGGTGCTTGGAGATTTCCTGGTGCCAGACACCACTAATCCCTGAAGAAGGACAGCCAGCAACAGGGGAATTTTTTTCCCTAGTTGGAAAATGTGAATATTTACAAGCTTGGATTAAAAAATCCTGCAAGGAATCTGGGTGCATGTGCACACCCACCCAGGAAATTGAGGCCCTCAGGCAGCAGGGATCTGGCATGGTGCTGCTGTGCCCACTGTGGTGCATTGTCTGGTGCAGATGGGGAAGGATGTCATCGCTGCTGGCAGTGTCCCTGGCATTGGGAACACTTGTGGCCACAAATCCAAAGTGTCACCAGTGTGAGCTGGGAGTAAGGTGGGTGGGTCCTGCACTTCAGTGTGATCAGTCCTCAGGGAACTGCAGTAGAGGGAAACAAGGGCCTCGTGAGACCTGGATGCCTGTGCCCAGCCAGAGCAGGTTCCATCTGGCCCTTCTGCAGGCTAAGAGAGGAGAGGTGGTCACTGCACTGCTTGAACTGGGGAGAGCAGCAAGGTCTGCTGCTCCCCAGTGCTGGCAGGACTTGGCTCCCTGGGGTCTGTGTCACTGCATGGGAGAGGTCACAGTGCTAGGTTTGGGCAGTTAGCAGAGGTCCTTGGGTATGGGCATCTGCACCTCAGCTCTCCATGGCTGGAATGGGATGCCCAGAGTTCCCATCCACAGGTTTAGAAAGGACCTGAGGAGTTTGTGAGGAGCTGCCAGAACCAGTTATGGAGAGACACAGTGAACTTGTAAAGGAGTGGGAGGATGAAGGTAAAGCCCAAAGGAAGGATTTGCTTTTTGGGAATTTTTTCTTTCACTCCTTTCCACCCCTCACTCAAAGACCCCTCCTGCTTGCCAGGAAACTTGGTCGGGGCAAGCATTTTGCCACCTGGCTTATGCACGCACCAGTCAAGGAAACAATTCTCCAGCTGAAAGAGGAAATCTCCGTCCTGGCTATTTCCAACCTCTATTGTTTGTTACCCAACTCATGCATTACACAGACCAGTGGGCAAGGCAGCATGATTGCAACACTATGCATGTGCTTTCAGACACTTAATTTTAGCATTGCATCCTCTGATTTGTGGTACTGAGAAAACCCAGTTCTAAGGAAAGAGGAAATCTGTGTTTCTGATGCTTGATTTTGACCATAAAAGGAATCAGATCATTCGAGTGACCTAACAGGTTTAGTCATTCACACTGTAATCCTCTGGGAGTCCAGCGAATCCCCCCTGGGGTTTTCCCATTCCCAAGGAGCTGGACTGCCTGGGAGCTCTGGGCTGGGCTGAAATCCTTGAGTTCCTGGAGCTTTTGTGCCTCTGATTAAGTTCCTGATCTTTGGACCTTTTCTCTGGGCGGTACAGGACACATGCACTCCCCTTCCCAAGCAACCTAAGGATGGGACACTTTGCCAGCAAGTGTCACACCTTGACACCGTTTCTCCTACAGACCCAAAAATATCTTTAAGGCACTTGTCAACACGTTGTCCAAAATCTTCCTGCCTTTCCCCAATAACAGGGCTTCCTCAGCTGCAGGTGTGAAAGGCATTTTTCAAAGAAGTTGAATGTAATGAATTTAGGAATAAACAACTCCGGAGGGAGGCTCTGTGCAGCACTGGGGGCTGAGTTCTAAGTGCAGAAGCCCCCTTTGCCTAGTCCTGCGCTCAGCACTGTTCTGCAGCAGGGCTTAGTCCCCTCCCAGGGAGGGGTAAAAAGGCCTTCCATGCTGGGAAGAAATTGGGATTGGTGCACAGCAGCTCTTCCCTACAGAAACAGGCCCTGAGACAGCAAGGACCTGCCTCCCTGCTAAGCAAAGGCACCTTAGTTGGTGTGACTGCAGTGCCCACAGATTCCCTGACCTGGTATTGCAGGGATTCCTCCACCAGCCATGCAGCAAAGAAACACACAGACCAAAATCTCAGTGCTTGTGGCAAGTGTCCAGCCCCAACCAAGCAACAAGCAAACCCCAAACCTCTTCAGCTCCACACCCCACCAGTGCCAGGGCAGAGGCACCAGGCTCTGGGGTGAGGCTGAGACCCCTGCTGCATGCCCAGCCATGGTTATGGAAACTGCACACGGCAGGTTTTCTTCCCAATGGCTGCAGGGAGGTCTGTCACCAGGACTCCCCTGAGAGCTTCCCAAAAGCCTGTCCAGGCAGGCCTAGGAATGGCTGTGCTGGCCACTTCCTAAAATGTAGAAGCATCCTTGGGGTTTTTTGCAATCTTGCAGACATAACATGCTTTCAATTCCTCAAAAACAATGTTCTGCATGTGACCAAAGGCACTGTCCTCTGTCCTCCCTGGGGTCCCTTCCCCTTCCCATAACACATGTGTGTGCAGCTGGTGGTGGGAGCCAGGGAGTCTCCTTCTCCTTCTCTTTCAGTAGTCAATGGGGCTATGACATGTGCCTGTTTCATTGAGAAAGGTACCAAACCACAGAAGGCTGTGAAAGGGGAAAGTGGGAAGCTGGAGTAGGTGGAACAGGGGTGTGCTTTAAAAGAAGAAAGAACTCTTTCTTTTTACCAAGTACCTGGTTGTGCAAGACCTGTAGATTGTGATTTGACTGTGGGACAAAACCATCATGACATAGCTTTGGCCGAAGGTCAGCACTTGCCTTGTTTGGTTTGGCGTGTCAGTGAAAAAAAGGCAAAAAAAAAAAAAAAAAAAGCCAGAAAGAAAGAAAGAAAGAAAAGAGGTCTTGAAATACCTGAATTGCTGATCCTGGCTCACCTCTGCAAGGGTGGAGGAGCTGGGAGCAGGTTGAGGCAGCCAACGAAGGGGCACTCTTGGGGTCTGTGCTTTCTTTGGGAATGAAGCAGGACTGTGGGGGTTTTTCTGCACCCCCAAGAGCTGAAGCAATGCTGAGAGAAAGAGACTGGTGTCCTCCATCATCCTGTTGGTTCCCAACAGCCACTTGGGAGTAGGGGAAATGCCAAGCATCCTCCACTTGTCTGGGTACAGTGAGAAGTGCAGTCTGACTGATGAGTTGCAGGTTGTGGAAGAGCATCAGAAATATGATTATTGTGAGCTGAATTCAAGTGCTCACACCAGGGGAACTTCTGATCCTGTATATACCCATCCTGCCCATGCACACATTCCACTGGGAAAGAGAGCTGGGCTTTCTCATCCAGTGGGTGCCCTGTTCTTCTCACTGGGCTGTTTTGCAGTTGCAGGCCAAGACAGGAATGCCAGGAATGTGAAATCCCGGCGCACTGCCCTGTGTCCCGTCCGTCTGTCCCCCCCGGCTGCCCCCCGCTTCCCTGGCCCGTCGCAAGAACAGGATATTCACCCGAGCGACGAGCGACACACACTCACACACGTCTTGTTATCAGGAAAAAACACTCAGTCAGCGTCTGGAATGGGCTCTCATTAACTCTGTGGCCACCAGGATGTCCCTGTGGGGCCGTGGGGAAAGCACTCACTCATGATGGGATACAGGCAAGTGGGCAGCAGTGGGTCAGATCTTCCAAGGCCACCAGCATGGCAAAGGCTGGAGGTGAGCACTGAGTGCCAGCATAGCCCTGCCATCACCCCCAGTGGTCCCTTTCCTCCTGCTCTCCCTCCTGGCAGAGCCACAGGGTGGCAGGGAGAGCCTCTGCAGAGCAGAGCATCCACCCCAGTGCAAGTTTCACCTCCTCCTTGCTGTGGTGAAGTTGGGGTGTTCAGGCTGAGAGCTGTCCCCAGCCCCATTTCCCTGCGTTGGCCACCCTCAGTCATGTCAACGTGTCCCTGCTTCCAGCACAGGCTCTGCAAAGACGTCCTGTCTCAGGTAAACAGGATCTCGCCGCGCTGTGTGACCTTGTTTACCTCCCTGAAAGAATTTGGCTGGAATTTTTTTTTATTATTTTTTTTCTTCCTAAGGGCTGGTGAGTCACCCTGCAGAAATGTGTGCTGCCTTTCCACACTGACTCACCTCTCTGCCCACACTTCTGCTTTTCCCTCCTGCCCCCCAGCTCTGGGGCAGTCGAGAAGCCCCTGTTTAACTGATGATGCAACCCACGGACCACTGCTGGTGCTGGTGCCAGTGGACCTGGCAGTGGCAGCTCTGCCACAGGAAACACGGCCAAGCATTAGGGCAGTCCCTGTGCCAAAACACAGGAAAAGCACCAAGAAATTACCCCGTGCATTGTCAACTCCAAAAACACCAAAGAAAACAAAACAAAGCAAAAAAACAACCAAAAAAAAAAAATTGTCCTCACTAGAACAATTGCCCAGAAGAATAGAAAAGAGAAAAAAAAAAAGAGGCCAATGGACCTGGCTCAGTGCCAGGACCCTTGTTTTCCTTTCCCAACACAATGCACGTTAAATAATACTTCCTTCTCACAACAAGGCCCTCCTGGGCCGGTTTTTTGTTTTTCTCCCCTGCCGTGTAGGGGTCGGTGAGCGCACATGGCTCCTGGGAGCATTGGCCCTGCAGGGCTGCTGCTCATCCCCACTGCCATGGATTGCTCATTCCCAGCACTGCAGAGGAGTGAGGGCCTGGGCCTGGGCTGCTCACCTCCCCCTCAGCTTTCTGGTGGGGAGCAGCAGGCCCTTGAGCACTTCTGACCTCTCCCACCACTTTGCAGGATGACATCTCCAGGGAAGCTAGGCAGCCATCCCAAAACACTGCTGTGTAACCATTCTCAGGCTACGAAGGCATCCATACCAGCTAATCACAGCAGCCATATCACACATGCTGATTTATTGCCAGATTAAATATAACAGAGTAAGAGAACAATGTATATTACATGGGGGATGAACAACTTCATGACATTTCAGGCTTCCAGACTGGGATGAGGGGAACCCCTGTTACTCACACCTTGGCTCTTCAATTCCCATTTGGTTTGTGGTCAGTTTTCTTTCCTTCAGGATTTCTCTTCCCAATGACGGTGTCACTGGCACCCAACTGACTGTATTTAAATGTCTGTGTTGTGGAAGAATCCAAGTAAAACTAGGTTTGTTTATTCTAACTTCTTTCCTGAAAAATGTAATATCTGAGATACCACACCTCTCTTTGTTGGCAGTGTCAATCAACAGTCTCCAAGGGGCTGATCAGATCCATATCTCTTTTGTCTGAGGATTGTTGGGATTGCTGATTAAATAACAGGTGCAAGAAAGAAAGGAGTTGTCCTTCTTTAAACCAAACTGAGGCCTTTGTACACAAAATGACATCACTTCAGCTGTATATCTGTGTCCTCAGATTTCTGCTTTCTTACATGACAACACAGGCTGCTGGGCAAAATGGATCCAGTGGCTCAACGCTCAGTCAACAGCTCTCTCAGCTGGCCAGCCTTGTCCTGGCACAAGGAAAGAGGGACAGATGCAGCAGTGGAGCAGCAGGTGGCAGGTCTAGTAGCTATTTGGTGTACTTGCCCACTGACACTTGAAGTTGAGCAAACTCATTTGTTCCAAGGACTGACTTTGCGCACTGACGTTCCTGAGGCAATCCACAAGAGCCAGATCCAAGGTCCCACCTACCTGCATTGTCTGGGCTCAAATGTCAGTTCCTGCCTCTGAGTAAGGATTTGTGTTCTGGGCAAAAACAAAGGCTTTGTGAAGGTGAGATCTTGGTGCTGTTTTGGTCTGTTCTTCTCCCATCAGAAGATGAGCCTGTCCACTGCTACAAGGGTGTATGTGGTCAGTCACATCAGCAAGAGGTTGATCAGTGAAAGATGGTTTCTGAACAAAGTTAACCGTGCCAAAGAGGTGCCTAATTCCCTAATTAGTGGGAATTAGGAAGGAAATTGGGGCAGAGCTAGAACATAGCATGCAGCCCTGCAGAAGTCTGAGTGTTTGTACTGCCCCTGTGTTTGCTGTGCCCTCCATGCATTCCCAAATCTGTGTGGAGGACATCAGTGGGATTCACCTTACAGCAGATGTCTAACCACTGGCTCTGAAGTCTCAGCCAGCTGTCTCATCTCCCTCAATAATCTACAGAGTGAGATGGGCATGTCCAGATGCCCTGGCTTAAACTTTTAAAGTTTGGGATGAATCATGCTGTGGCAGTGCTCAACACTCCCTATTGTCTAGAGAAGAAGACAAAGGCTGTTAGTGTTTGACTGCTTCATTTTCACTTGGTTCAATTTAAGGTGCTTAACTTTTAGCTGGCAAATGCCAAGAACAGTGAATCCCACCTCAGGAGTACAATGTACCAGTGTATGACAAGCAGCAGCAAGTCCAGGAGCACAGCTCCTCTCTTGATTTATTTAACAGCTACAGTTATTGCTTAAACTTGATCATGGGAACCACTGTCTCAGCAAAATCCGTCTTGCTCAACATGCAGAGTATGCCTTGTCCTTCAACAGTGCTGTCAAAGAATATGTCCCTCAGGGACCTCAAAACACAGGAAAGAGTTGCTGGGGCTAGCAACTCACATCTGAGAGTGGGGTTTTCCCTGGATCTGGCATGGCACTTGTTTTTATCAGCTGCCAAACCTTTGGCAATTCACCAGCTCCAGATAACACAAGTAAAAACCTGGAAAAGACAAATCCAAACACTTAGGCCAGATTTCTGTGTACCTACAGGGGTCCTCGTGCCTGGTGAGAACAACCAGGCTGTCCATACTTGCCCCTGTGTACAGGGCAGCCCCTGGACACCAGGTCTCAGTGACAAAGAGCAACACTGCTGGCAGATCTCCCTCCTGCCAGTGAGACCGTGGTGGAAACTTTTAGCCAGCAAATATTTGTTGCTTGGCCTCTTCTATTAAGGGAGCAGATGCTGAAGATTGTTTGGCTAGCTGATTAAATAAATCCCAGTGTTTTCTGCCAGACCAGGTGAAATCAAGATTTTCAGCTCCCTGGTCCTTACAAGATCATCAAACAGCATTCAGCAGCTCAGTTACTGCTGAATATTTGGCTTTAAGAGCGTCATTCTGGCCATAGCCCTGATAACAACCATGAATCCACATTTCAAATGGCACTTGGAAGCACCAGACAACAAGAATATGAAAGGAGTATATTCAGATCAGGCTGTGCATGTGCTCTTTAAACCATTTTTAATGTTCCTCAGGACTCAGACTTGGAGGCCTGTGTAGAAAAGTGGTGGGTTTTGCTGGTCAGCTCACATGTGAGCCTGTTCAGGGCTTTGTCAGTGCCATGCCAGCTCACCAAACTGAGGTATTTTCAAGGTGACTTCCCATAGCAACCTGGAATGTGTGCTATTTTGACAGGGAAAGTCCATCCCTAGCTCTATTTTGTCCCCCACTTGCACCAGGTACGCATCTGAGATGTGTGATGTTCATCTGGATGCCAAGTTCATCTGTATCACAGAAAGTGGGAAGCAATGGTGGTGACCTCAGCCACGGCTGAGTGCTGAGAAGTCACATGAACATTTATAAAAGGAGATGTAGGACACTACCCCATCTCTTTGGTATCTCCCTGCTCCCTTCACTCAGGTATAAACCTCCTGCAGCTGATGCCAACCCCAGTAGCTCAATGATCCACCAGTGCATGACCCCTTGCTCCTCTCTCCTTTGGTGAACAGAGATAAAATTACTTAATGTTTTCATTACCATGTGTTTTGCACATCCCCTCCTAACAAACTACCAACTCCCAACACTAAAAGAGGATCTATTCAGATTAGATAGAAGGCTTTGTGAGGTGGTGAAACACTGGCAAAAGTTGCCTAGCAAGGTGGTACACGACATATCCTTGGAAACATTCACAATTAGCTTGGACAGGTCTCTGAGGAGGTTCATTTAATTGAAGATGTCCCTGCTCATTGCAAGGGGGTTGGACTAGATGATCTTTAAAGGTCCCTTCCAACCCAAACCATTCTAGAATTCTATGAATACCATGGTCATGAGGAGCTGCAGCAGTCTGCTTTGGGATGAGGGACATGCATAGTGACAGCTTTACAGTGACATCTCTAACACTGACTATCTACTTTTCCTTTATTTTTTGCAAGTTATCCTACAAAATAATTGTATTCGTTGGCAACTTTCTCAACCTGAATTTCCAGGGGTTACAATGACTAGTGATCCTACAGAGTCCTGCATCTTTTAAGGGGGTTAAAACACCCATTTGGCCAAACTGTGCCAAGAACCATCTTTCTATTGGGTTTTTCTACCAGCAAGTAGACAGTGCTGTACCTGTCAATCTTGCTGAAGCAACAGTTTTCCTCAGAAACAAATCTACCTACGCTGCAGTTTCAGGCTCTTCCTAAGAAAGGTTTTTCTGAAGTGCAGTGTAAGGCTGAATAATTTCAGATGGGAAGCATAACTGTCTACTGAGAAAAACGGGAACATACACTCCATTTTAAGCCCATTACAGAAAGAATTAGAAAGTCACGCGGATGCAAAGCTAATATCATCCTCTAGATAGTAACTGCTGCATCTAGTCCTTCTCAGCAATGTGCAAAAATAGAAGTAAGCAGAAATCCACCCAGACAAAAGCCGGGATTTTTTTCTAATGTCAATCAGGTGCCCAGACGTGGCTCCTGAGCTGTGAACATCCCACTGGCCTGACTGCCCCAGTGACCCCTCCTCGCCTCCATTCTCCCAGACACCTGCAGTTTTCTTTGAAGCAGGGACGTGGCAGGCATTTCCCAGAGACATGTCAGAACACAGAAGGAAAAGCAGAGGGATGGATTCTATCTGTCAACTCACGATGAAATACAGTGACAGCCCCCCAAGTCCCAAAAGAAAGCTCAATTTTTTCTAGTTAAAAAAAGCATTTGGCTTCTTCCCTAGACCAGCTGCTTCCTACATAAGTAAGAGGCATGCACAGTGTACAGAAAAGAATATTTGACATTCCTAATCAATTAGATAAGGGGAAAAAACAGTCCATTTTCCTGTTCAAAATAAAATTATCGTGGTTACTTCAGATTTCAAGGGCATTTATCTTTCAGCTTCAGACAGAGGGGCACTGAGTAGACTGCAGGTTACTGACCCAGGGCTAGAGAATGACTAAGCTGCCAGCTGGAATGGAGGAGCCCAGGTTTAGCTCTAGTGGAGCACTGGGATGGGAACAGCTGTGTCAGCTGTCAGCCAAGTCAGGTGTGCCCTAACAGAGCCAGGACTATGCCAGGCCAGGAAAAACTGGGAACATGGGAGGAGGGAGTTAAAACACCTCAAACCAAACTGTTCAAGGGAAGCACTCCCAGATCTTGCCCGCACACTCCCTGGCTTTGAAAACTTGTGTAAACATTTAACCAGGGAAATGCCAAGGAAATCAAGGTGAGGAAGAAGGTGGCTGGAAGGGTTGTAAGAGAACATAGGCACTTTCCTAATTTGAGTTCAGCTCTGGATGTTTCAGTGGAAAAGGCACAACCTGAGATGTGTTGTGTATCTTTTACTCAAAAGCACAGGAGGCTCCAGGCCCTGGGGCAGGTGCCAGGCACCACTGCCAGCCCCGCAGCAGAGGCAAAAGGAGCAGGTACAGTGGCACGGTGCCCTCTCCTTGAAGATCATGTGTCTCTGGATCATCTTTGAGGCCTCTCCACAGGCCAGTGGAGAATGGATGAGGTCTTTGAGAGGACTGACCGTGCTGTCTCCCAGTTCAGAGGAAAGCAGCAGCCCCGTTGCACTGCCTTAGTGCAAGCAGGGTGAGCAGGGTGGGCTGCAGGTCCCCGGTATGGGATTTACCCAAGCAATTACAGGCTCCCCCTGCAGTTCTTGGAGACTTCAGTCCCAGTTAGTTATATCAGAAGTCTTGGTCGCTGCTGCTTTGCACTTGCAATACCAAGCCTGTGTTCTTCCACTACTTGTCAGGACGGCATGTTTTCCCAGGAAAAATACACGGCAATAGGGCAGCGAAGTGTCGGAGCCTACAAATCCCTGTCCAGACCCAGCAGAGCCCTCTGGAGACCGCTCTCACACGTGGAATCTTGGGCCTGTAGTGCCACCTAATGAGCAGGCGCCGCGCAGAGCCCGCATGGATGCTGCTGTGTGCTGGGAAACCAGGCAAAGGCACTTGGTAGGGCTTGAATGCCTTTCATCCATTACTCTCGAATGCCTTTCATGCCTCCCAGCGCTTCAAAAACTACATATTTGATCCTCACAACCCTGCTGTCAGGCAGCAGATAATAATAACCCTGTTCTGTGAACAAGTTGAGGAGCAGCTTTTTGCTGAGCCCAAATACACAAACCCAAATACTCAAAACAAGCCGAGAATAGTTGAGTGACAAATGAGAGTTAACTCCTTGTTCCATGTCATTTTTGGAAATAGTGTTTCCAAGGGACAGGGCAAAGCAGTGACGTGGTGCATTGTGCAATTTGCACCCTTCTCCTGGGACTCACTGGCTTGTTCATCATGCACGAACAGGACCCACCTGGATGGTGAGCCATGAACTCCCATCTTTCAGGAGGTAGAAGCTTGGTTCTTTTTGGTTTGTGAGGATGGTGGTCAGGCATGAGGTGCTAAAGGACATTCCCTCAGGAAGAAACCAGCTGCTGGTTGGCTTTTCCATAGGACATTGTCAAGGAGAACAAATATTCCACACAAAGTGTAAGCTTCAGCTGGTCACAGCAACTGCCTTCTCCGATCCAGAGAGCAAAACACTGAGGTGCTTCCCAGGTTTGTGTTCTGGTTTCTGACTACTGCTGATACAAGAAGGCATAGGAGGGACAAACCACCACCCAGGAGAGGGAGCTGCCTTGAGGCAGCAGGCAGGCAGTGTGGGGAGTTCAGTCTCTCCCTGGAGCTTAGGAGTTAGGGCTCTGCATCCTTCCTTCTCCCTTTACCTTTTCTGCCATGATTTCAGGTCAGGCCCCCACCAGAGCAGAGGTCTCTGTAAAGGTGCTGTCACAGATCTCAGACACCCACGAGAGCAGAGGTCTCTGTAAAGGTTCTGAACAGAGTGTAGCACGTGTGTGAATGGCAGCCGTGTGGTCAGAGCCCTTGCCCAGAAATGGAGGCTCTGAGATGAGCGCTCTCCTCAGCCTGCAGGGACTGTAACAGACTCTTTCCAGCAGCCCAGTCTGCTGTACCCCACACACCATGGCATGGCAGGGCATGGTTTAATGTGGTAGGTCTGTAGCACAGGTGGACAGCAGCTCCCAGGTTCAGCATCCCAAGGGCATAACCCAGACGTGTCCTGGTGTGAAGGCTGGGAGCCTGATTCTGGCACCAAAGCAGCAGACCTGGCCACAAACACCAATCATGTTGTGACAGCACAGACGCTGAACCCTCAGCTAAGTGTGAAACAGGCTCTAGCCCCATAGCTGGTTTGGAAATCTTTCAAATTTTTCAAAGTGCTTCAGGGGTAAAGAAAGTGAGTACTGCCACTCTGGCCCTTCACAAAGGAAGGAACAGGGGACAGAACACTGTTTCACATGCAAATAGTCCTCCGTGAAAAGAAACATTTTTAGGGCTGGATGCTCTACAAACAGGCGGTGCCAGGAGAAGATCATACGTGAGAGTGGGAGTCTTTGGAAGTTTTAAGCAATGAACAGCTGAAGAAGTTTCCACAGAGCATGTGGGAGCCAAGGCTTTTCAAAGACATATCATATGTCCACAGATGGGCAGGCTTTCACTAAAACAACAAAACTCAAATTAATTGAAACAACAAAACTCAATTTCATTGAAACCACAAAAATATTTTTAAAGAAAACAAACCACAAAAGCACTTATTTTCTCTTGCCCACCCACACTTCTAGTCTAGGCTTCAGAGCAATGAAAATCCTACTACAACTTCCTGTAGAGGAATTTATCTGAAGTGTGTGTTTTGTGTACCAAACCAGCAAGGTTCACTCTTGCTGGGACAGTCAAAGTGGCCCAGAGAGGAGGAAGACTGATCTCTAGCTAAGTGTTTATCTTGGAAAGCAGAAATCAGTGTTTCAGCACCTTCCCTAGGACATGTTTAGGAATTTTGCATGAGTCAGGCACTGGATGACATGTACACACAGCCAGGAGTTGTGGTCGGCACACAAATCTCATCTTGCCCAGGAAAAGCTCCATGGCCCAGTGAACTCCGAATTTGTCTTGCACTGAGCAAGTGATTCAGTAGGTGAACATGTATTGCCCTTGCTCTTGAAAAAGAGAATAACCTGGTGTTTGGGGGCAGTCTCCCAGAAGGTGGGATTTTATGGCTCTGAAGGGGAGGGGACAGGAGGGACAGGACCTTGATCACCAACACTACTGGGTTTGTGCAACAATTGCTGAGCTATCATTTAAAAGGTAGGAAAACAACAAACCCTTTCCCAGTGGCATTTGCAAATGTAGTAGCTGCTATTTTTTGCACTGATCCTGCTCTGGGAAGTAGATGAGCTCTTCAAGGAAGTCTGGGAGGAAACACCTACCTGCTGGTTCCCAGCCACACCTGGCAGTGAGACAAGGTGCAGAGGAAAACAATCTGCCTACCAGATTGATCTAAGACTGAAGGACAAGTGCCAGCTGTGTTGGATTGAGAGGAACACAGTCTGGGATTCTGGCTTACCATCCCACTAAAATGGTCCTCTTAGGGCCTTAGATGTGCATCCAAGGCATGGCCACAGTTCAAGAGAAGTGCTGGGTGCTCACATCTAAAGAGGATGGAAGGCTGCAGTTAACAGCTGTGTATACTGTGTAAGGAGCGCAGAAACCTCACACCGGGCAAAAAGTGGTTACGGATGGGAAGAAAATTACACGGAAACCATGACAGACCTCAGCCATAGCTCTCAGGGGGTTCTCTGCTTGGGCCAGATGATCTTTCCTCTACCCTCTAGGACTTTCTCCTTTGGCAAGGTTGGAGGATTTCCACGTTTTTTTCCCTTGTGTCTGCTGTGTAACACCCGGAGGTAGAGCACTGCTTTGGGCTGGGGCTCACTGGCCATCCAGTGTGGGGCAGTCCTGGTGCTGGGAGCAGATGAGAGCCAGGTGAGGAACACACAGCAGCACAGATTTGAACACACAGCAGGACAGATTTGAACACACAGCAGCACAGATTTGAACACACAGCAGCACAGATATGAACACACAGCAGCACAGATTTAAACACACAGCAGCACAGATTTAAACACACTGTTCGCTGGCTGCTGGTGCCAAGGGCTCCAGGTAAGCCGAGGAGCTGCCAACTGGCAGCAGGGGGCGGCTGCATTCCTTCCACGCGTTTTAAGAAACTAACATTAAAAATGCTAATTGATGTGAGCATACCGACAGGGTAGAGTTCTGGCGCCCTTGGGCTTGACTGCCCTGATACCCGGTGCATCCTGCGTGTGCCTTCCGTGCTTCCATGGGGCGGACGGGGCTGCTCCCCGGGGCCAGGGCAGCACCGACCGTGCCTATTCACTGCTCTGTACTCCGGCGATGTGCTCGCAGGCTGCCTGCCCAACCCGCAGTGTGCAAACCAACCGGACCTGTGCTCGCAGGGCAGCAGGCCGAGAGCCATCTGCTGCTAATCAGACGCGCAGCCCCGCAGTGAGAGAGGCCGGCTCACCCCCCGGCCCGGCGGTGCCTTGCACCCGGCACCGCCAGCCCCTCCTCAGGGCTGCCAGCTCCGGGACATCACGGGGGCTGCCAGGGCTGCCTTCTGCTGCAAGGTCGCCTCTTGAAGCTTCACCAAGCAGCGTTTCTTCGAGATGTGCCGGGTGGTTTTGAAGCTATGCTGATCTTTGCTGCAGTCTTCTGGGGGACAAAAAAAAAAATCTTTGGCAGAATTAGGCTTTGTAGAATATAAATGACCATTAATAAATTTTTAGTGTTAATGTAAGTGCTTGTATCAACTGAAAGCTGAATAGCTTAATCAGGCTAGCAGCAATTAAAATGGTAATTTTTTTCTGTACTAGATTCTGCTTGCAATTTTTACTCAAGTAAAACTCTTTGAAGTTAATTGGAATTTTGATTAAAGCCTCCTGGATCTGGGTCTCTGAATTTGTACTAAGGAAGGTTCAATATTTGCTTTGGTTTTCTGCACATGAAGTTCACTGCTATATATTAGCACGACTGTACAATTAGTGGTAACAAGAACAACTCCAATAAAGATTTCTGTAATCTAGTTCTTGATATACTTCAGAAAAGGTCTTTTATCACAGAATGGCTTTTAAAGTACTGCTAAAACAGGCTGTAAGATCTGAAAACCTTGATTGATTAAATTGTTTGTCTTAATTATTTCTAGCCTAAACGAATGGCTTAGCAAAATTCACTTAATTTGGTAATTCAGAACTTGGATGGGGTGGGAGGATGGGAAATTGCCTTCAGCACTCGGATTTTGGCTGCCAAAGCAAAGAGAAAGAAAAAAAACCCCTACTGAAATGACATTATAACCATTAGTAGAAGGTAAAGTAACTGTGGTGGAACAGCTTTTAAAGGTAATGTTTTGTCCAAAATGTTGCAAAGTAAACGCCAAGCAATCGCAACCCCCTGACCAGACTGCAGTGAGGCACTCTAGCATTTTGTGACAAGTACTTTAGGGCAAAGGAGGGCTTTTCTGAAAGCAGCGACATAACTGGTGCAAATATTGCTTAAACTTCACTTGGGTCAGTTGCTGGTGTGGGAAAAGCAGAAAGAAAGAAGGGAATAATCACATGGAGATTACACTGATAATACCAAGCATATGGGTTCTTACTATCTATCTCTGTTTGTAAGAAGAGTATTAGAGCTTGTGATCAAAATGCAGGTCAATTTGTTTATGAGAACCCCTTTGGTATCCATTAGCAAAGTTAATATATCTATATGTATTATTGGCCTTAAGGAGACATATATTAAATAACAAGTTGTGAACATCCTGGACTAAGAAGTACAAAACCTTACCAAGAATTGAAATAATAATAACTGAAAGTTTGTTGCGACTAGGGGGTTTCTTTCTTTTATTTTATCCTAATGTGGTCATTGGAGCACATTTTCTTCCTTTTTCCAGTCTGACACCTCAGCAAGTGGATTCCAATGTGAGGGAAAGGAATACAAGCAGATCCTTGCGATTCAGAGAAATGGTCTGTTCTTTTGGTGTCTACTTTTTCTGCAAGTCTTAATTTTGAGAAACAAAGAAAATTTTACCTTAAATATTTTCCCTATTCTGTCTAAAACACAGACACAGAATACGAGAAAGGAAGAATTAAAAAGCAGATCAAAGCTTTTATTATTATTATTATTAACCACTATTTTGTAATATAGTGTAAGCATTTTGAATATGCAACAGCTATGCTATTAAATACCAAAACCCTGTTACAAACTGCTAGTTCTGCCTAATGATTATCCAAAGGGTCACTATCCCCTGACAGTGGACTTTGAGTTCTTAGATGGCTTCAGCAAGGGTAAGCACTCTGCCAGTTACCCAATCCATACCTGTGGACACAGTATGTAGTGTGCAAATGAGCACATGCAGAATAAACGTCTCAGATTAACACATTCACACTGTGTATTTGCCATTTCTACAGTAAGGTTTGTCCTGTCTCAGACTTTGAGTGCAAACAGCAGCCAGTGACATTCAGTCACAGCAGAGGAGCAACTGAGCACACTTGTGGGAGAGTAGGTAGTTGCATATGTAGAAATAAGTCCCTGCTCTGATGTAAAAAGTTTCCTAGGAGACTTCAAAGAAAAACCCCCCAGTCTGTTGTTTGAAGCAGTGGTGGGGAAGCAAAAGCACGTTTCTGCAGACTGGTGTGCGAGGGAGCCTGGATACCTGAATGCCTGCTCATGATGTCCCTGTTTTCTCATGCCTCACCCAAGAAAGCCTTAGTTGCCTTGAAGAGGTGGCCTGAGGTCCTGCTTGCTCCACGATGACTGATAGCTACACGTGTGCTACGCTCACAGAGCCCCTTTGCGCTGGCAGAGGCACAGAGGCACCCCCAGGACCCGGGACATCTCATCGGCCGGGTGGGTGCAGCTGGATCAATGCTGAAACCAGGACTGACACCCCATCAGCTGGATTGACACTGGGACCAGGACTGGTGATCCCTTTTTCTCTCTTTTATCCCGTTTTTATATTTCTCATTCTCTTTCTCTCGCCTGCCCTGCATCCCTCCATGCCCCCTAATACATCTTTTCTCTCTTCTTTCTCATCTTACCCTTTTTCTAAAACACGCTGCTATGTGCTTGTATAGTCGGTCATGGACTAACATACCAACTACCACGCTAAGTGTGTAATTTACTAGTAAAACTTCCTGATCGGTTGCGGGCCCTCAGACTTTCGTCGCCGCTTTCCACCGCGAGCACTGACGAATCCCGGCTGCTTCCTTCCCCCTGAAGCTGGGCCGCGGCGGGCACCTGCGCTGAGGCAGCTGGCGCTGAGGCACCTGCGGCGGCGCAGGCACTCCGGGTTCCTGCCGCAGCGCCGCTCCCGCCTCCTGGCTCTGCCGCTCGCCGCTTCCCGACCCGCCGCCGCCGGCACGCGACTGCCGGGGGCCGCGTTCCTGCGGAAAACGCCCGCAAACGCCGCGGCTCGGCGGCGGCGGGCAGCGCTCCCTCACGGCGCTGCCCCCGGCGGGAGGCGGGCCGGAGGCGGCGCGGCCGGGGCGGGAACCGCCTGAGGCGCCGCTCCCGCCTCCTTCGCTCCCTCCCTCCGCTCCTCACCCCCCGCTCCCGCCCCCTCGCGCGCGCGCCGGGGAAAACGTTGCGCAGGTTCTAAAGCGGCGGCGGGGGCGCGGCCGCGCGCGAGGGGGCGTGTGAGGGGGAGCGGCGGGGAACGGCGGGGAACGGCCGCCACCGGCACAGCCTCGGCCCGCCCGCCCGCTCGCCCGCCCGCCGCATGGAGCTGTCGGCCATCGGCGAGCAGGTGTTCGCCGTGGAGAGCATCCGCAAGAAGCGCGTGCGGAAGGTGGGCAGCGGCGGAGCGGAGCGGAGCGGGGCGGGGCGGGGGGAGCGCACCGGGACACCTCCGGCCCCTCCCGCCGCGCACCGGGAGCGGGGAGGCGTGGTGGGCGCGCGCGCGGCCGCCTGGTCCCCGTCCCCCGGTCCCCGTCCCCTCACACCCGCGGGCGTCACCGGCACCTGCCCGAGGCTGGCAGGCGGGGGACACACGTGTTGCCCGTGAGGCGGTGTGGGGCGGAGGGGCGGCTGCCGCCGCTGCTGGGGTTCAGCCTCTCTGCAGGATGAGTGCTGGTGACACCGAACGGGAGAGCCCAAGCCGGAGAGGGTTTGGGAAAGCTCCCGTGACTCAGTTTCCCCAGCCGTGGAGCGCTCCCGTCCCCGCCGAGTTGCAAGGATTAACCTGTAAGCATGCAGTGTGTAGAGATCCTGCGGTGGAAAGTTCCTTATAGGGCAGTGTTTTCCAAGCTTGGGAAGCTGATGAGCCCCCCAAGGGGAAAATGAAACTGGTTCTCTGCCTCAAGCACCCGAGTGCTTCCCTTGCTCTGCTCTCCTGTAAAGGTGTCTGTGGCTGCAGCAGCGGCTCTTGGAGAGTGGTCGTCCTGCATGCACAAAGGCCTTTGCCATGCTTTGGGCAGTGCTTAACAAACCCCTCAGTATAACATTAAATATTTTGATAGTTGTTCACATTGCTTGCAGAGCCCTTGTATGCAGCTTCCAACCACAGCACTTTTTTTTTAATCTTGTACTTAGAGTGGAAAAAAAAAAAAGATAGCTCTGAACTTCAGCTGTGAGCTGCTGATTGCTTGGGTCAAAAGGATGAGTGCCTGTGATGGATGGAAGAGTGTTTGAGTAGAATGTGTAGCAAATGGAAAAGAACATGCCAGAGACACTTCATAGGTTCTGATATACTATATTTCTTCTCTCTGCTTAAAAAAACAATTCATCTGACATTTGCTCCTGGCACACATCTCCATGCATTTATGTGTGCTGACTTCTTGTAGGTTTGCCTGTGAATGTGTGGATGGCTCGGTCTTGCTCTCTGGTTGGCTTTTAGTGTTCTGCCTGCAAGCCTTCTGCAAAGCTATGTTCCAAGCTGATGGTAGTACAAGCATGCTTAAAAAATTGAGCTGTGTGCCCAATTTTGGAGAAAAATGTATAGCAAGTGTAGTTGAATGGGAAAGTGGCTATGTTTTGAAAATAAAGTGATGGGAAACAAGCTTTTTGGTTGCAGAGTTCAGTGTGTTGATTGGTTGCATCTCGTGCTGTAGCCCATATTTGGTTCCATAGTTCACCTGTTTTCTTCTGCCTTTTTTCACCCTCAGGGTAAAGTAGAATACTTGGTGAAGTGGAAAGGATGGCCCCCAAAGTAAGTTGTGTTTACTTGTCTGTTTTTTCTTTAATAGCTTGCACTGTGTCTCTGCAATTGAGCATTTCATTCATAATGGGTAATGGTTTGTCCCTCATTTCAACAACAATAAACAAAATCAAAGAGCCACAAACCAAACCCAACTCTGTTTGTGAATTGGCAGCTAAGGAATACAAACTGCGTGCCAGTCTATTCTGACTGGGTTTTGCCACCACTGAAATATTTCATTGAGATGCTTTCTAGATACAAATGTTTTTAAATTCCTTATGAGTTTAACAAAGAACCCAGATTCTTCTGAACTTGGAATAGCTCCTGCTTTTCTGAGTCAGCACCAAGAGGACCCCACTTTATTTTTAGAGCTGTCTGCAGTCTTTTAAAATAGAAAACGTGTTGATGGTCTTGTCTTCCTCTTCTACTGCTTCCCCTCTGCAATTCACCAACGGAAAGGGGCAATGTTTCAGATTTATTGATTGTAGCCAAATGCAGGTGATCTTTGTCCCTTGAAAATTCCCGCCATGCCTTCATTTCCTTGTCTGAAACCTCCTGTTACTTTGAGTGCCTTTTCTGCTTTTGTTTTGGTTGCTCCATTGCAAAAATGAAGAAAAGTTTGGGTTTTTTTCAGCATTGCTGTGCACTGTTTACAGACACTTCTCTCATTAAAATGCAGCTGCTCCTGAAGAAGAGCGATTCCTCTGTGCTTGAGCAGTCTGTGAAATGGTTTGAGATTAAAAGGATTAGGCAACTGGAGAATATTACTATGTCAGCTAGCAGTCTAGTGGAACAGCCTCCTGGCCAACCCATATGGGGCCGTGTCTTTGCTTTTCTGTTTGCGCCTGTGTGTGTACACAGGCGATGTGTGTGGGTACAGCAGTGTTACACACGCAGTTGCTCCGTGTGTTGCTAAGCGAAGGGAGCCGCTTGTTACGGGTTCGTCCTTGCAGCTGCAAAGTGGGGCCTGCCAGGGTGGTTCTGTCAGGCTGTACCTGGTGTCCAAGAAGCTGGAATGTGTTCTTGGGTGCCTGTCATATCTAATCCTTGTGAATACCGGCCATCTGTGAAGATAAGCAGCTTCCCCTCTCTGGTGGTGGTGGGAGAGGGTGACTTTATTCTTGGGAGTTCTGCTGTCAGTGTAACCTTGTGCATTTGTTGAGCACCAGCTACCCTGTAGCGTGGGTCACTTGCTGGACTGCTTCAGCCTCAAATAGCCAAGTCTTACTTAATCACTGATAGAGGGTGGGTAATGTATTTGGAGTCTGCAAGACCTCATCCGCTCTTGGCCAGAATACTGATGTTTATCCCATTCTCCTTTCAACAAACGCATTGAAGTCCTTCTCTTGTAAAGCCCCTTGCCAAGAAGGTGGGCTGAGGCATGGCGTAATGTTTCTTGGACAGAGCAGGCCTTATTCTTAACTGCTGCCTGTCCTTGTCCTGTGCCTTGGAATATTGGGAGAGACAGAACACTTTTGGGAATTTAAAGCACAGTTCCCCTGGGTGCAAGGTGATGTCGGAGTTCTCTTGTTTTGATGTATGGCATGTCCATGCATCTTCCTTCTTCCCCCAAACTCCAAATCTGAAGACTGTTGTTTATTTTTTTTCCTTCCTCCTGCCTGCCTCCACTTTAACTGTGGCCTCAGTGGTTTGAATTACTTAAACTCAAGATGCTCAGAGCACTGGAGTCACTTTCATCCCACTAGCAGTCTCTGTTCCTTGTTTCTAAACATACAAATGCCCGTGATGGCATGCAGCACCACAAGCTGTTAGTATCTTTGTGTCTGTTTCCTCATTCCACATCATTCCCTTCCTTAATTACCAACCTTGTTGCATTGCTTTTTGTAATCTCTGTACCTATTATCCCATCATTACCACTGGAAGTATCATGAAAGGGAATAAGGATAGGTGAGTAGTTTACTGCTTTCACATGCAATTCACATTTCACTTTTTTTTCCCCCTCTTCTTAATAAAAAATTCTTATTCATGGCCTACACCTCAGATTTATGGATTGCACTGCAGGAGTCAGGGAATGGAGGAGTGACAATCTGATTCTATCTACAAGCTTGTTTACAACTTGAGTTGGAGTTAAAAGGAGGGGGAAGAGGAGGAGTAGAAGGAGGGGGAAGGAAGATCATATGATCTGTGTTTTCCAGAGTGCCTGCTCTCTGCAGTTTGCTGCAGCCCGGGCTGTGTGTATCCATATATAAAGCTCCGTGTGCGCGCGCGCGTGGCAAACTCAACCATGTTTTTTTATATGCAGTGTTTTGCCACTGCAGCGAAGCCAGAATCTGAGCTGCAGAGAAGAGGGCAACACCCACCAGGGTGTTTTTTTTAAGCAAGTCCCTTTTCTTCTCCTGCCTATGAAAAGCAATGCAATGACTTTTTTTCCCCCTCGTGGTGTTATTTTTCTTAAATTTGTAGGATGAGTGCCAGAATTCCTGCAGCTGGGAGGAAACCTTCCTCTTTTCAAACAGTATCTTGGCTTTGACAGCTCACAGTCAGGTTGCTGCGGGAGGCATGAGCAAAGGAGGGAGGGAGAGAGGGAGGGATCAGCTCCTTATGAATACATGGCTGTTCTTAACTCTCTGATGTACTGTGCACCTTGGGATATCTGAATGTCATATTTTTATTTCTCCCTTTTGTAAAAAAATTTTATTTTCATTTCCAGACCCATCCTCCAGTATTGTTCCTGTATTACAGTATTTTTTTTCTCTCTAATGGAGAGATAAAAGGGAAAAGCATTCCCAAACCACGTCCCTTGTGTACCCTATGTACCCCATGTCCTCACATGCAGTCTGTGCTTCATCCAGAAATGTAAACATCCTAAAATGCTTTCTTGCTGTTTAAAGGCACTGATACAAATGCACCCTTTTGCACCTGCATGTGACTCCTCTCTGGTCCTCCTCCTGGGGGCCTGGGATGAGCTCTGCCTCCAGGCCTGGATCTCACATTTCAGGAAAGTTGGGGTTCTGAGACATTTGAGGATTCAGATTTGCTTTCTTGCCTTAGAGTTCCTCTGGTAGAGACACAACACCCATCTTTTCTGGGCAAGCATGACCTCTAAGAAGTAAACATGCCCCAAGGACCAATTCATGATTCTTTCAGCTTCCACAGTGGGAGAATTTTGCCTTCTTCTCCCTAGTGTTAAATGCATCTGTGCTCTTTGGGAACTAGTTTTGGAGTTGCCTGCTAGGTGGATTCAGTCCTTTCCTGAGCATCTGATTCCTGTCGCAGCTGTCTGGCTGTGGAGGAGGGATCTGGGGCAGTGAGTGACGCTGTTCCCAGGGTACTTGGGGAGCGTGAAGCCTGTTCGGGGCAGTGTCGGTGCCCTGCCAGCAGTGCGGTTGGGGTACTTTGTATCCATGAGTTCCGCAGGAACAGCCTGTAGGGGGAGCCGAGCAGGAGCAGAAGCCGTTGGCAAGTGGCCATCAGCTTGCCCCAGGGCCCAGCTCCCAACATGTTTGGTTGAACGGCATCAGTGGAAAAAATTAAATTCTTAAATGAATCCTTTCAGGTTCAGTGATTAGAAGTAATTAATAATGCAGGTGAGAAAGCGTACTTACTCTTCGAGCACTCTAAATTAAGAGAGACCTATTTTTCAGAAAGATGCATCAGAACGTGCCTCATTGTTCCATGGGGTTTGTGAGATTTGAGGGAGTGCTGCAGATGAGACCTGTTTAGGCACGGACTTAAAAACAGTTTGTGAGTGTCTGCACAGGCTTTGCAGACAGTGTGGAGGGGGCCCTGGGGAGGAAAGTCTTCCCCGTTTTCGTACAAAGAGCCACTTGATGCTTGGCCCTGCCTGTTGTGGGAAGGGGAGGTGGTGTCTGTGGGAAGCTGGGGAGGGAATGGCTGGGATTCCTCAGAGCTCTCGCAATGGTGTGGCAGGCCCCACCGACCCTTGTGAAGACAGTATCCAGGGCTGCAGCACACTGGTAGCAGGCCTGCAGAGAGAATGTTTCATTAAAATGTTGTTTACTTTTTATTCCTTATGTTTTTCTTCAGATACAGCACATGGGAGCCAGAGGACCATATCTTGGATCCTCGCCTGGTAGTGGCTTATGAAGAAAAGTAAGGACACATGTTCTTTCTCTCCCTGGACACAGGAAAAGAAATAGTGTCTTTATTTCTTTGTATGCATAAAGTGCCTCTGTTATCCCTACTTCAGTCAAAGATGAGATGTATAGCAATGAATCCTGCTTGATTTTTGTACCCTGGTGTTGATTGAGATGGAGAAGACAGGGTTAAAGCAGCTTTGATTGGCACTCTTCAGGAAATGAGGCCAAGAACTGGCAGCACTGAGCCATAGAACAATCAGACTCAGGTTTTGATCGGGTCCAGAGCTGGACTGGAGTTATGTGAGGTGGGAAGTTTCTCTAACCCATCCTTGATTAGCTGTGTCAGAGAAATTCCCCTATTGCAAGGTTTTCACTTCTACAGGAAGCAATTCTGGAATGTTTTCCAAGCTCACACTGGTCACCATTGGATTTTATTGAAGGAAATTGAGGGAGCTATGCTGCAAAAGATTGAAGTCCCAACTAGGTTTTATGCTGTGGTATTTAGTACTCAGTTTGATTTGTATTCCTCTTTCACAGGGAAGAGAGAGACCGTGCATCAGGGTACAGGAAAAGAGGCCCCAAACCAAAGCGCCTCCTACTGCAGGTAGCTTCTTGCTCTTCTGTGTATTTCTAACTCCTTAGCTGCTCTGCTGCTCCCCTGCTCTCAGTGAGGTGGAAACTGTTTGATGTTGCATGGACAAAACTGGAGGTAACAAGTTAACATCATAACATGAAATCAGTGTTTAGGCAGATAGTTTTAACTTGTTAGCTGAAGAGATCTCTAATTTGTCTTTAAAAAAGCAAAACAAAATAAAGCAACAGCTCTTTCTCTCTGAACTAGGATTTTATAAAGTGTTAGCCTGGGTACTCGCAGGTTACCTGGTTTGTGTGCTCTTTTAATTTCATGTTGAGCTTGGATTTTCCTTCAAGTCAAAGATATCCCATAGCTGGAAGCGGAGTTTCAGCATGCTTTTACTGTTGCCAAGCAAAGCAGCCAATCCTAGGAAGCAGATATTAGGAAGAGCTTAGAAGGCAGTTGAAGAGGGGAGAGAAATGGTCTTGTAGAAGCAGCACACTTTATCCTAGCTCATCTAGAGGTTCAGAGACCAAACAAAGAATATTTTCCTGGTTCCCAGTGGGGAGCCCTCACTGCATGATCAGATGTCTGCTCTGACCCTTGCTGCGTTGGTGTCTTGGCAGCGGCTGTATGGCATGGACTTGAGGAGTGCTCACAAGGGAAAGGAGAAGCTCTGCTTCTCTCTTGCACGGAGGTTTGGAGGAGGAGACAGTAGCCTGCCAGGGGCCAAGACAGGGCAGGCAGAGTTCCCCGAGAAGACTGGGGGTGCAGTCCTGCCATTCTCTCTCCGGAAGCAACGCAAAAACCAGAAGTACCTACGGCTGTCAAGGAAGAAGTTCCCGCGCATGGCGAGCCTGGAGAACCGAAACTGCAGGCACGAGTTCTTCCTGAATGATGCAGTGGGCCTAGAGGCCAGGCAGAGCCCTGAGGACTGGGAGGCCACACAGCACACCAGCAAAGAAGGTAAGGCTAGTCACCCTTTGGTGAAGTTCTGAGGCATGTGAAGGATGTTCTGCACACTTCCACCTTGGTTACATCCTCCTGGGATTGTGGTTTAGGTCAGGCCCGTATTATGTCCCTCTTGTTTGCAGGTTTCTTTCTCGTTTGAGGAGCACAGATTAATTTTTTTTGGTCCTGTTGGCTCTATGTAGTCTTACATCCCAGATATCCCTCTCAGTGTTAGAAAACGTGCAGAAGATACTACAAGTTTTCCTCCTCTTAAAATTTCCTCCCAGCAGAGGTGACACACAAGTGTGACAGATGAACTCTGCCTCTGTCCACATTATCCACATGTGTTCAGCCTGCTGCTTGGCTCAAAGGACTTTGGCTGGCCGTGGACAAGCTTGGGCAGCGGCACTCCTCTCATAGTGCTGCTTTAAGAAGCATACAGGAATGCTGCTAGGAACTCATAATATACTCCCTGCCCCCTCCTTCCCTCTCCTCTCCACACCCCTCTAAAGCCTCTTGCTATATAGCTATGTGAGAAAGGGAGAGAGAGATGAAGTAAGGATGATAACTCCTGCCTGATCCCACTGAGTAGGCAGTATGAGTGAAGGCATGGGAGATGTCCAAGCACATTTGGCATTTTGGGGAAGGATACCAGTATCTTGTGCAGGAGGGTTGTGGGATGTGTGTGTTGCTCTCAGTTACCAGGGAAACTCTATCCCTGCATTATTAGAGCTTCTGAAGGCGTAGCTTTCCTGAGGAGTGGAAAACTGGGGCTTGTGCTGCTTGTAGTAGCTAAGGGAATCCTGTTACTCCTTGCTAGGAGTAGCTGTTAGCCAGGCTGGATTAGGCAGGATCTTAGGGAGAGGGCTATGTTCTGGGAATCAAGTCTATTCTCTCCTTTCTGAGAGAGACTGGAATGGTGCTCAGAATCCAGGGAGGCAGCAATGGGAGTAGCACAGAGGAGCCCAGTGTTACATCCTGACAGTGAGGAAATGTGTGGGGCTGTTCTCCCCAGAAGTGTGTGGCATTAAAGCACTTAGGGATCAGAAGAGTGAGTGGCACTACAGAATTGTAAAACTGTTTTTGTTCTCCCCTTGACACACAGCCTGTGTGGAATCCCAGTTACTGTTAGGGGGAATTGGGCTCTTTCTGGGGGGAAAGTAGATACTCCTGGTGTTTGAGACAGAAGCCAGGAAATACACTCTAAAGGAGGTCTCGTTCTTTGCCCAGGTCAGGACAACAAGGTACATAGTGGACAGGTAGAGCAACAGGGAGCGTGTGTGTTTTCCTTCCTCTCTTTTTACATGGCAATCACTGGGAGCTGTGGGGAAATTAGCCTTTGGGTGGCAGAGGGGCTAATAATTATTCTTATAGTGAGAAAGTGCAGGGGTGCTTGGGTTTCTTGTATGGAGCTGTCTGGGAGCAAAGGAGACATATGAGAAAGGAAGAGTAGCTTCTCTGTGGAGCACTACTGAGGGATTTTTGAGAGCATCACACCCAGGCTGCATTGCAGGTGCAGTACAAGGCATTTTTACTCCATTTTGTCTCCCTTTGACTCCCCTAGGAGTATCTGAAGAGTTGTGTGTAAGAGATTTTAATTTTTGCCTTTTCAGCAGGGTAGGGTGTTTAGAAGACAGTGAGTTCAAACCAGGGTGAGTGTGCTTTGCAGACACAAAACCGAATTAGGGGCTGAGGTGGGATGAGGGATATGGGGGAATTGTGGATGGCTAGATGAACTCAGTGGTTTTACAGGGTCTTTTGGCCTCTGCGTCGGCTGCTCTGGTACTACTATGTGTCTGGACACCTGAGCCTCCATTTTCCTTCAGCCTCTGAGGGTAGGGCTTGCACATGTTCCTTCTTGCTCTGGACATGCAGAGTCAGAGTACAGGCTGATTTCACCTATGGTTTTTCAGAAAGGAGACCCTTTTTCCATCTTTCCTTCCCTCTCCCCTTCCTCTTTTCTTCTCCCTCACCTTCTGTGTTTCACTAACATGCTCTTATGTGCCTTTCTTCCTGCAGCAGATGTGGATGCCAGTCTCCCTTGGATCCCCACTGTGCCCCCCAGCGAAGTGACGGTGACAGACATCACGGCAAACTCCATCACCGTCACTTTCAGAGAAGCACAAGTGGCTGAGGGCTTCTTTCGAGACCGGAGCGCACAGTTCTGAATCTCTGTTTGCAGTGCTCCCCAAAACCAGTGCTTTTAGGGTGGGGCTAGGGGAGGCTTACGTTATCCCTTAAGAGAAAAAAAATTCAAAATGTCTCCTCTTAAAATGTTTACAGAGACCCTTTTTTTTTCTCCTTTTTCCTCTTTCAGATACGCAAAAAAGGGCAGTGTAGGGGGTGTGTATTTGTCATTGCTTTGTCCAGCTGAAAAACTGACAGCCCTTTCCCTGGCAAAGACTCCCCTCCTTGATGTGAAAGCAGCAAGCTGAACAATTCGTCTTTTATCCTGTTAAGTGGCGGCAGCTGCATTTGTGGGGAGAGGGCATGTGGAGGTGGAAAGAGAGCTGGATCTCTAGCCTGCCGCCTTGTTCTGCAATTGATATCCCTTGGATAAAGATACATCTCTGTACATTGCTCTTCCCACCTTCCTCCTCCCTCTCTTCCTGCAGCAGTGAGAGGCGATGGATCCTACCTGTATAGATAACTCCAGCCTGTTAAGACTTTCTCTCCAGTGCTGTTTTCCCTGTGGCCTGCTGTCAGGACTTCAGCAGCGTATTTGCCTGTCTGTGGTAAGTCAGTCTTTGCAGCATGGGTCCATATAGACAGCAGAGCTTTCTCCCTTTGATTGTTGATCATGCGGAAAGACTGCAATGCATCTCTGAAATCCAAACTGGCAACATAAATTCAATTTGCCCTCATTAAAAGCTCAGAAAGCCAGCATAGTTGAGACATACCATTCTCTATATGCTAAACAGGATTTGCAGGCTTGGCTCTGCTGCGTGAGGAATGCGTTATGGAAAGCGGGGTCTTCTTACCCTTTGCCAAATTCAGTATTAATAACAAATCCTGCCCTGAATCTGTGGTAATAAGTTCATTGAAAACTGACTCCTCTCCCCTGGGAGGAGGGACTAATAGGACAACTGAAGCATTGCCTGGCACTGCAGAGATATCCAAGATACTGGCACAGGCCCAGGACTCGGGAATTGGACAGAACTGAGCTAGAAATGGACCTTGATTAGCAGCAAATTCTGTTCTTGGATCCCATAGAGAGATCCAAAATAAACAACATGTGGGGAAGGCATGTATTACATCTGAGGAGGGGAAAAATTCCTAATTCTTAGCAATGAGAATTCTTGGATTGTGCTGCCTGAGTGATACTCTTCCATGACTCCAGTATCCTCACAGTATCTGTGATCCTGTACTACTTTACTGATAGGAACTTCCCCTTGGAAGGCTTAAAAATCTTTGCCAAGGAAAGAGGTCTGCATTTCAATAGACCCGCCTGATCTTGCACTCAAAAATGCCTTGTGCTGGACTGCCTGTGAGACTTTGAGGTTTTTGAAGAATTGCTGTATTTTGAGTTTGTAGATTAGCATAGCATCTGTTCTTGCACATGCATGTTCTCTTCCATTTTTAAAAGCAAATTTTATTTAAATAACTTAATTTTTTAAATATAGACCTTTTCCAACGGAAAGCAAGAAAAGTAAGGTAGTCTAAAGCGGGAACTGCGGGACAGAGTGCTGCAGGGTAACATTGGCTACTGTCATGATTACTGTCCTCAAATACTATGTTTCCTTACTCCACCCCATCTGAAGCATCTCTTATCTGCTGTATTTATTCAAAATGAAGCCAGGAGCTTTCTTAGCTCTGAGATAAAGACACCTGTGGAAATCCTCAATGTGTTTGTTTGAGGGGCTTGGCTCCTGGCTTGCAGAATTTGGGAGCTCTAGGGTTTCTGGTCCTCCAAACATTTACTTATTATAAAGTGCTTGGACTGCCACTGTGGGTTTTTACTAGAAGCAATTTTTACCTCATTTCGGGATATGGCAGCTCGGTGTAGATTTAGGATTTCCCCTTCCATCTCAGAGCTGTTGGAGCAGGTCTGTCTTTCATGCCATCAGAGCAGTTTCAGGATTGCTGGGAAGATCTTGAATTTCTGGACTGACCTTTTGTCTGTCAAAGAAGTAAGATGGGAGTTTTATTATGGAGAAATCTGAGAGGGTGAGAAGTGGAAGCTGGGGGGGAATTATGTGGTGGGAGGAAGAGTGAGTGGGAAAGAAGCTTGCAATAGCTAGCAAGGGCAAGCTGATGAGGTAAGCATGCAGGCGCAGGATGTTTGTTGAACGTGGGTGTCCAGAGCGAGGCTTCTGTGTCTGGAGTTGCACCCTTTTTTGCAGGATGTGGGGTCAGACGGTGTTGTTACCATCACCCACACACCCCCTCTTCCTGACACCTGCCAAATATGCTGAATACCTGCATCTCTCTTCTGTTGTGACCAGTGGACACACCACATGGCCCAGTCCACTCTTGTGGGCTGGAGCAGGTCAGGTAGTGATGGTTGCAGAAGCATAGTGTTTAAGCTTATTTTAAAAAAAGTCTTGAACTGCAGCTCATCCTGCTAAATCTTCATGGCATTTATAGGATCTGTTTTCTTTATTCTAATGCAGCAACTGCTGCCTTTGTCATGTCTTCATCTCAGTGTACAAATGCACCAAAAAAAGCTTCCTATTTACTAAGTTCCTGGCTTTGGCTGACATTGGAAGCAATATCAATCCTGCAGCAGGAAAGAGCTTGTCCTAATAAACTAGATTTCCATCCTCTGCTTTCCTCTCCACTCTCCACCTGACACTTCTCAACACTTTGTTTTGGCATTTTTCTTTAAGAGTATTTTCTTTCTCTTGCAATGGAGTTTTCAAAGACCTGTGGTGGTCTTTCAAAGAGGATCCACCCACAGTTCCATATCTTAATCATTTTTTGGATCAGACTATCTAGTGTTCTGCTGGTGACTAATCATCTTGCTACACAAAGTGTGGAACAAAGTACCTGGCTGCCATGCTGCTTTGTGTCAACGAGGAGCTAACCATAATGGGGTTAAGACACAACAAGCTGCATGTGCGTGGGTTTGAGAGGAGGGTGTGAAGAGGAGTTTGTGGTAGGAAACTAAGCAGTTTGTTGGCGTGGACTTTTTTTTGACATTCATGAATTCTTATTTATCTCAAAGAACTTTTCAAGAAGATCTTTCTCCTGATCTTTTTAAAATGTGGCTCTGTTCCACATTGTCTGCAGACATATCACTGTAAACTTCCTTGGTAGAGCTGGTCTTCAGGGACTTTAAAATTAGCTTTATTCCACCTCTGCAGGTGTAGAGAGGGTTTTACTAGTGATGGAAAGACAGGTTGTCTGGGTTTGTCTCTTCTCCCCAGTACTGTCCATCTGCCAGTTCAACCCAAAACCTGGCAGTTGAATTGGGACCTCCTGTGCTAACATATCATGAAAATCAGATGCTGTGTTTGGATCTTTGTTAAGCATTCCGTTTGATTAGGGGAGCCAGAATAGCATCCAGCTGAAGCTGAGTTTAATAATTCTATTTGAAGCACAAGCCGAGAATAGAAATGGGCTAACTCTCCCATACCTTGTTTGGCTCCATGGCTGTAAACAAGAAAAATAAACTTCAGCCAGTGGAAATTACTGAACTGTACACAAGAAACAACCTTCTCAGAGAACTGCTCTAATAGTCATTGTTAGAACTGTTTCCATGTGAAAATTTACCAGCAGTGTTGGGGGACAGAGGTGTTTATTTTATAGATCTTGCAGTGAACTCACTGTACGTGTGATAGACCTGAGGGACTTCATGAGACTGGAAAGCCTTTTTTGTTAACACTGTGTTTAAAAAAAAAAATCTATGTGTAAAGAACTGCCTCTGTTCCTGGATGGTTATAAACTAGATATTATTGCTCTGATATACAAGGGATGCCTTGGAACAGCAAGTTTTAACACGTTAATAGTGGCATTAAGTAGCCTCCTGCATGCTCCTTATTGTCTTGCGTTTGCTTGGGGGCCCTTCTGCTTGTGAAGTCAGACTACGGTGATTTTTTTTTTTCTCTTTATCTTTTTTCCAAGCAAGACCAGGATATTATTGTGAGAACACTCAAAAGCAGTTCCATTTGCCAAAATAAGCCCAAATTTCTTAGTGAATTGACTCTTGTTTATGTCAGAGCTCAGACATAGAGAAGCTTATTGAGAAATGAATGGCTTTTTTTGTTATTAGTGTTGTGAAACTGTCCAGAATTGTTCTTCTGGTGTTTTGTGACTGGATGTATAAAATTGTTTGTTCACCTCACAGGGGGCCCTCGGTCCCAGTACTGTTTCATGCTGTACGCCAGCTAGTGCTGCTTGATGGTTTCACTGGAATAGAGAAGGGAGGTCTCACACAGGTCAAAATGTAGGCAGGGTAGCTCAGGCAAGTCCCTCCAAGGTAGCCACAACAGAGGCTGGGGTGTGGAAGACAGTGGGGGCGGCCAGCCACATCTATGTATTAAGCAAAGCAAAGTCTACCACCACCTCTCCACCTCTTCCTCTCCTCTCAAGCTTTGAGCTTTTGTTTTCAGAAGTAGGGAAAGTACAAAAAACTCCTTTTCTAAAGCGAATTGGTATCTACCCATCTTCTGTTCCTCCCTGGCTTACCTGCAGCCTAGGAAGAAGAGGGTGGTGGGCCTTTCTGGGAAAATAATAGGGACAAATGCTGGTCAGGGAATGGAGGGACAGAGTTGCCTTGGAACTGCTCTCACTCGGTGGTTGAGGAGGGGCCTTTGGGTCAGCTGGCAGTTGAGAGAGAAGGTGTGTTGTAAGCAAAGAACTTGTAGTGAAACTGATCCCTTGCATCTGTGAGTGGAGTTCTGAATGGGCCTGCACAGAGGTGAGTGCTGCATTTATGTATCAGTCTTCTGCCATTTGGGAATGCGAGGGAGATCTGTACATTGAGAACTTGCATAGGGCAATTTCTACATAAAAATGTATAGCATTGGAACACGTTGCTTTTGCCATGCCTGTTGTAAAGGTTTTCCCCAAGGGCACGATAAACTTGTTTTGAGAAAATAGCTTATGATCAACAGGCCACAATGTCCTGTGTCTGAACTTACTGTCTTCACAGAGAAAGTGTGAGCTTCTGGGTGTCAAACCATCTGGATTCCACACACAAAGGTGGTCAAGATAGGAAGGCTTATAAAAGAGCCCCAGGACAACTGGAAGGAGAGAGAAGCAATCACTTAAAATGGAATTCAGACACTTCAAATCCTTTCCTGTAACTAGCACCTGCTGTAGAGATGACCCCATTTTCTCTTCCACTTCTTTCTCTTTCCTCCTTAACTTCTTGAAATGCAGGGAGTGTGCAGGAGATGATCCCCAATTAATGAATGGTTGAGGTGCAGGGCTCCATGAGAGCATGAGGGCTGCTGTGGATTGCTATAAAGTTGGGATGGGGTAGAATTCCTAAGAATTGGAACCTCCATCACAGCTTATCTCATTAGTGGGGTATCAAAGTTTTGGCTGGGAGGGGAATTTTGGAGGAGGAGGAGGAGGTGGAAAACCTTTTTTTATTATTGTTGTTGGTTTTTAACCAGAAAATGTAGTGTCAGCACAAAGAAGCTTTTTGCAAATCTGTCAAAATGTTAAGCAGCTTTTTTTTTGCTTTTAAATCTGAAGTATGTTTTGAAGCACTTTGGAAATGCAAAGCACTAGGAGTGCTAAGTACTCCTTATCATCTGTCTGAAAGTGGCATTTGAAAAGCAAAAGATGTATCTGTTTCAGGCCGCTGGCTGCTCCTTCTCCAGAGCTGCCATCCAGCCCTTTGCCTCCCTCCCATGGGGGAGAGTGTACTCCACCATGCTGGGAGCAGAGGGTTCCCTAAGGGAGGAGACCTGCGAAATCCCTCACTTGCCTTTGGGGCGCAGGTTGGCTTCCTCCCTTCCCACTTCCTTTGATCGAGGAAAGGGAAAAACAAAGTTGAGTTTCAGTTTGAGTGGTCCTTATCTGGAACTCTGACTGTTTCTTCCAGCTCTGGAGACATCTTCATAGAGTTTTCTGTCTGAAAAATTGCACCTTATTAGCTTAATTGAGGAACGAGGAGATGTCTGTCCTTCTGCAGGGAGTGGGGAAGAGGAGAAAGGAGGGTGAACCAGGAGCTGTCTTCAGTAGCTGTTGATTTTTCCAGAGGCTGTTTCCACACCTCATCTCCAACAGAACAGCAACAAAAGACCTAAAATAATTTAGATGAAGCTTTTGTTCTGTGTATCTCAAGAACCTTTTGAGCAGGTTTAGGGCAGAGAGCCCTTTTCCCTCACCTAGTCAGCTCTACAGCATGGGGGACAACACCCCAATTCCCTTGCTAGGTTTTCAGCACCAGCCTTTTCCCTCAGCGTACGCACATCGTTAGAGCGCTTTTGCACACTGGCTCACCTCATTTGGTGTGCTCCTTTCTGTTGCAGGGGGAAGATGGGGGACAGTGGGCTCAGTTAGAGGGGAGGGTCCCTGATTACTTTTGTTCCTGTCTCTTCAGTTGTTGCTATTGTTCCTGTAAGCACGCTAGAGTATTGGAGTCTTTGCACACAGAAAGCTTCCTTTTGCACAGAATGAGCTTCTAGCTTTTGTACAGACTAATTGAATGTATTTGGGGAGGGGGGGAAATAGGGAGTAAACCAATTCCAAACAAACCAATCAGAGTATAATGCCTTTTCTGAGCGAGTATGTGCTGTAAAAGGAGATTGTAATAGCAAAGGGAGGGCAGGCTCAAGTATAATTTGACACAAAGTGTGGTTTTATTTTTGTACTGATATGGATAAGAGACTGTACAGCATCTATTTATTTAGATGATTTATGTGGTAAATGTTGCAAACAAAATTATTAAAATATTAAATATGAGAACTGACATTTACCTTATGGTATGTTTGTGTGGTCATTTACCTCCTCCTTGCTTTAATTCTACAGCTGAATTATTTTCCAACAGTCACAATTATTGGTGTATAAACATGCAGTGCAGCTGGAAAAAGAATGGAGAACATGCATGTGTGCATGAGGACGATCAATAAAGAAGGATTGATGAAGAATGGAGCCTGCAAAAGGCTGCTTCTGACATTACTCGTTACTTTGATTAGAGGAGGTCAAGTTTTTATTAATTTTTAACCCACTGGGTAAGTTAGAGCTGTCTAGGGCTGACCTGGGACGATTGGTCTTTGATGGTTTATAATTTTAAGAGGAGAACACTGATGGCAGGGTGGCTGTTGCTCTGGGTTTAGGGAGTTCTCTACATCCTTCATGAGGCTGCAGTGCCAGGACAGCTCTGCCAGCACCAGGAGAGTGCTGGCGTGCCCCACATCCTGCATCTCATTGGAATGGAGAAAGTCTGAGGTGAGGCCTGGGCTGCCAGGCATGCTGTGCTGTGCTTGCCAGCAGGATAGCAGTTCTCCTCCAAGCCAAAGCCTCCAATGGTTTGGCCAGCAAGGCTTCCAGAGACCTCTTCAGGAACACAGCTGCTCCTGGGTACAGTGTGGCCCCTGGTTCACCCCAGGACTTAGCCAAGGAGCTTGAGTCCTGGAACTGCTGATGCTCCATGGAGAAAATCCCAAATGTCATCTAGTCCACTTGGATGCCTGGCTTGCTCCTTCAAGGTGTGTCCCACTCCATCCCCTGTGGAGAGAGAGGCCAGGTGTTTATGGAGGTATCTGGCCAAGAGAATGGGGCTGTCTGAAATAGCTCTAGTAGATGTAATGTGGGGGTGAGCCCTGCACCTGAATGCATCTATGGCATCAATCACAGAAGCAAGTGGAGCAAAAGCAGAGGGGGATGGGGTGTGTTTCCTGACTCAGTCATGGCTCAAGGCAGCATGGTTAGGTCTTGCCTGTGTTACCAAAGGGCTGTCAGCATGCTTGCCTTGAGCCAGGGAAGCTGAGCTGAGTGATGGCATCAGAGCAGGACTCCAGCCAGCCACTTACTTTCTGGCAGCAGCTAGAGGGTCAGGTGAAGCTGTAAGAAACTGCAGTGCAGAGTTACGGGAAAGCCTGCTCTGGAGATTGTGTCTTCCTACCTCTGCCAAAGCTGCAGAGGCTGGCTGGTACTAGAAACAGCTTGTCCTTTTGCATGCATGTGTTGGCTGGATTAAAGGTTAATCTGGGCAGTCCTTTTTTTAATAATCTGTTGCTATGCCACCCCTCTGTTCTCTGCAGTGCAGCTGACTTGCCTTGCACAGCTCTCTCCATTGGATGCCTGAGAACAAGGGCACTTGGCAAAAGGCAAAACCACAAGGGTTGAGCAGTTGGATGTTCTCTGAGAAGCAGAAAGTGAAATGCAGCCTGTGTGACCCCTGTGAGGACAGTCTCTTCCTGTCTGTTCAGTGCCATACAGCTTCCCTGCCCTTCACAGCATTTTGCTTGCCGAGCGACTGCTTTTGAAATGAGAATGAAGAAATCTGGAGGACTTGTGTAATCATCCTGAGCCAGTGGCAGCCTGGGCAGCTGGGCCTGCTTTGGGATCTCCTAGGCAGGCCCCAGGGATGTCATAGTATCCCACTGGTGTAGGCACAGCACAAACCCCATGGGCCTTCTCTGCTGCATCAAAAAGTTACTGGGCTGGAGGGCTGATTGTTCTGGCCACTGCTTGGGCCATGCTGAGCCACCTGTACCTGGTATGCAGGGTCAGCTCTGAGGGACCTGCCTTTGCCTCTGTGTGTTCCAGAGCTGCAGCAGGGAAATCCCAGCACACATTCACCTGGATGCCCATAGTGCCAAGGGTTTGGTTGGAAATGTACACAGCATTGGCTTGAGGGGCTGGGCTGTGTGCAGCTGTTCCCAGTATAGGTGAGGGACTGACCATTTGCTTTCCAAAGTCTGCTGCTCCTAACAGTGACCTCGCTGGAGTGAAAAGCAGCAGAGTCACTAAATGAACCCTTGGAGCTTTTCTCCTGGAGATAAATGCTGCTACTCCTACCAGGTCCACAAAAAATGAGCTTGGAGGCAGCTACTGATTTTGAGCAGGTGAGTTTCCCATTACTGTCATTTCAAAAACACATAAAAATTCTCTCACACCTGCTGCTGTCCCCCATGCCCCTACACCGTTGACTAGGGGTTTTGATGTGAAAGATGTTGTTGCTCTCCTAAAGCTTATTGCTTCCAGGCACTGACTTCCTAGTAAGAAGTGCTACAGTGTATTCTATGGCACCAGGGTTTTGCAGGCAGCGAATTGCAAGAAAAATATTTTATTTCAGTGTCTGTAGTGAACAATAGCTTATTCAGGGAGGACTGGCTTCCCAGTTGGGTTGGGGTTTTTTTTAAAGTGTTTTACTAGAAATGTGAATGAAACAAAGGAAATGCCCAACAATGTCCTGAACAGCTGGATATTCCGCTACTATTTTGCTTTGTGAGAGTACAAGGTAGATGAAAGTGTTAGGCCGTACCTGTGCAATGGCAGGTTGCAGTGATTTGAGCAGTGGCTGTGGCTGGAAGGAAGGTTCTGCTGACAGGTGGAATGAGAAAATAACTAGAAAGAGCACATGAAGCTCTCTGAAAAGCTGCTGCCCCTTCTGGTCCGTGGATCACGGTTCCTTTTGCTCCTGTCCTGAGGTGGGCTGTGCTATTTGTGACCCACACATCTGTTTTGTGACAAGGCCACCAGTCTTGGTTGCTGCACATGTTTGTGTAGCCGTGTAAAGACTTTTTTCCCTTTTGATTTAAGGGTGCCTGCTTTTGGGGGTGGGTGATGGTGGTGGTTGAAAGCTCAGTTGCTTGACACTCAGCTACAAATGTAAAAGCAGTTGTTTAAACAAAGTGAACAGTAACAAACACTAATTTAAACGTGGATGGTGTTAATGAACACTTAATGTGCAAAGTTAAAAAAGTGAAAAGCAAAATGCAATGGGTGTGATAGACTTGTTCTTTTGGAATCACCTTTAAGCATATGAAGAACTGAGATTAAAAAAAGGCGTCTAGGGAAAAGGGGTGCTCCAGAAGGACTTGATCCACTCTAAGTGAGAGTCTTGGACTTCTGTTCTTGCCTGGCCTGTGATGCCAAACACCTGAGAAAGGGCCTCTTAGAGCCTATTCTCCAAGTGAGGGGTATGACCTAAATGCGGAATTAGCAGTGATGAAGCACGCTGTGTTTCGGTCCCTGACTGGGAAACACGTCCTTCTCCGAACTAGTCACATGTCCTGAACCAGGGTCTGTGTGATTGTCTCCATCAGCATCCAGCAACCTCTCCACCAACCTCACTGCCAATGGGGACATGGCAGTGGGGAGCACATCCTCTCCTGAGTCACTTTTCCTCCAGGCAGAGCTTGTGTTGGCTGCAATATTTCAGCTGCTAAAGTGAAAAAGGAAAAACACTCTGAACAGATCTTGCCTGAATCACAGGCAGTGAGGAAAACATTCATTTTTGAATGTTGTTTGCCTGCCTTGACTTTGGGAAATCCATCCCTACTAGAACTGATATTATAGCCATAATATAACCGTTTCCAGAATTTCCTCCTTCTGGGTGAAACCCCTGAGCAAGAGGTGGAAAGGGAATGTGAATGCAAATGTAGAAAGGGTTGGCAAGAGCCACAGGGGCTGTGAGGGGTCCCTGCCAGCCCAGCTGAGGAGCAGGTAACAGAAGGATTCCAGTGCTCTGCAGGTACCTTGCTGGTCACGCTGGGTTTAGAAAGAGCAGCAAATGCAGGACAACAACCATTCCCTCTAGCCCTCATCACAGCTCCCACTTTTTCCAGAGGGTATCTGAAATGCACAGCCTCCTCGCCCAAAAACCAGGTGAGAAAGCAGAACGGGCCAGACAAGGTCCTCCAGGTAAGGGTGGACCCTGCGTTCCACACAAATACAGCTGCAGGGCCATGAGCTTCCACTTTGAATCACAGAGAACGATTTTTGACTGAGATTTTTGTCTTTTTAGCACCTGGAAGAGAGTGTAAAGTATGTTGCAAATCAATGAGGGGTTTGCAGCAATAGTCAGGGCAGGGAATTCCTCTAAGTGACTTAACATTTTTCTGGTTTCCTTACAGGTTTATGTAGCGTGGTTGGCCCATTTACCTCGCAGTACCTTACACTGGCTCAAAAATTGTACCTTATACTGGCACACACTCACACCTGCTAAACAGAATAAAACACAGAAAAAGGAAAGAAAATATTTAAGCGCCTTTATTCCTAGTTTTTGCCGTGGTACGTGCTTCAAGGCTGCCTGCTTCCTCGCTGGCGAGAGGGGGTGACGGTGCATCTGCAGCGGGAGAAGAGGCTGCCGCCATTGTTTTAAGTAAAAAAAAAGGCCCCGTTCGGGCGGGAAGGGGCAATACCGCCGCCATGCCGGGGATCTGCCGGGCGGGATTCGCTTCCCTTCCGTTCGCTCCTCTCCCCGCTGCGCGGCCGTCCCGCGGGCCCGGGGCTCCGAGCCCCCCGCCCCGCCCGGGCGCGGCCCCTTTAAGGGCCCTCACCCACGGGGGGGGCGGGTCACGCGCGGCCGCGGCGGGAGGGGGCGCGCGGGCGTGCGCGAGCCGGCGGCGGCACGAGGAGGGCGGGGCTGCGGGCAGGGGGCGGGGCGGCGCGCGCGGGCGGGCGGGATTATTATGGGCTGTGGGCGCCGCCGCCGCCGCCGCCGCCGAGGGGGAGCAGCAAGATGGAGCTGTCTGCAGTGGGGGAGCGCGTCTTCGCCGCCGAGTCCATCATCAAGCGCCGCATCCGAAAGGTGAGGGGCCGCCCCCACTGGGATTCCGGGACTCCCCCCCAACCTCGGTCCTCGCTGCCGGGCCCCGGCTGCGCCGCTGGCCCTCCCGCCGGGCCCCCGCCTCACACACCCCCCCCTCCCCCTCCCCCCCCTCCCGTCTTCTCCCCCGTGTGTTGCAGGGGCGCATCGAGTACCTGGTGAAATGGAAAGGCTGGGCCATCAAGTGAGTGTATCCCGCCCGGGCTGCGGGGATGGGGGGCTTGGGATGGGGCGGAGTGGGATGGAGGGGGAGGTATCCGTGTGCGCGGCTGCGGGGGTATTTGGGCGCTAACCGCTTCGCTTGTCCCCTCCGCTGCTCCCGCCCGGCAGGTACAGCACCTGGGAACCCGAGGAGAACATCCTAGACTCCCGCCTCATCGCCGCCTTCGAGCAGAAGTGAGTGTTCATCCCCCACCCTGGGCTGGGGGGGCTGCAGCAGCAGGTTTGACTTTGGGTGGGCGAGCGGGAAACAGCGTCCAGACGTTACTTTTCTTTTTTTTTTCTTTTTTTCCTTTTTTTTTTTTTTTTTTTTTTCCTTTAACTTGTATGCTTCTGGTTTTCCCTTTGGGAAAAGTTTTAACTTCTTGAAAAATTTGATTCCCTAAAGGGAACGAGAACGTGAGCTGTACGGGCCCAAGAAGAGAGGACCTAAACCTAAAACTTTTCTGCTGAAGGTAACTCTTAACTAAATAACTTAGGCCTAGCAAAAAAAAAAAAAAAAAGCTTCACAAACCTTGCTGCTGTGTGCCCTTGGAAGGATTGGACTTTCAAGTGACTTGTGCCTGATGCCTGGCTCTGGGAGCGCGGGGAAAACCCGACAGGAAAGGGGGGGGTGGGCAGAGGCGCAGGAGCGTGTGAGGGGAGGGCGGTGTGCGTGCCACGGGGGCCTCAGCAGGACGGTCAGCACACGCAGATGTGCGTGGTGAGCCTGCAGTCTCTTCTTCCAATATCCTCTCCTTCTCGTGGCCTGCTGTTGCCGCAGTGGAGAGCCAGCCAGTCTCGTTCCCTCTTCCTTCAGCAGGCTGTTCCATCCAACCCGTGCCCTGCAACTTAGCAGCGTGCTGAGCGGTCAGGCAGCAGAGGCGGGAATCCCACTGCCACTTGTGCTCCTCTGATTGCATTTAAGGATGTGGGTGCTCCACGGGAGTTTCATGAAGGGTTCATGCTTTGATCTATAAACTGCAGGCTTGTTTTGCTTTTGCAGAGCGTAAGGGGTGGCTGGGAGGAGGAGGACGAGTGTTTCACCTCTGCATAGGAAGGCAGCTGAAGTTTCCAGTTCCTTTCTGGTAGACTCAGCATCTCTGCAAGATGTCGTAGCATCTCTGTTTGCTTGCAGAGAGGAGCAAGGAAGGTAGTCCCTAGTGCAGGCCTAATTGCTCTGTATTTTTATCTTTTTTTAAATTAAGAACTCTGGTAGCTGCATGACTGTTATGTGAGCTCTGTGAATTTATTAGTTTACAGATTAAATGCCTTGCTCTACTCCCCTCTTCCCTCCCCTTCCTCTCCAGCTGTCACAATCTCTGGCTTCAAATGAGCATAGAAAGAACACACCTTTGTACAGTTTAGAGAGATGAGCAAGTCTGGAATTCCCCTGGTTTTATTCTGATAGGAAGCCCTGGAACAGGCAGTGTGGACCCTGTAGTAAGGCATCACTATCACCAAGTCATCCTGTGGCTTTGGGCAAGTCACTTAGGCTTTGTGCGTGTTTCCCCATCTGTGAAACAGGTTAATACTTCCCTTTGCCTGGCAGCAGTAGGAGCTTTACTCAAGTCAGCACAGCACTTTTAACTGCATGAGCACCAGAAAGCACAGTGAGGGGTAGGGTGTCACCTCTTCTCTGCTTTGAGAGGGCTTAATGAAGCACACAGAAGAAATGCAGGAGCAGGCGTATTCTGATGCTCTGCGTGAAACCCAGGGGACCATGGTAATCCTTGGGAAGTCCTGCTGATGGAACTGTCCTCCCCGGTCACCTGTTTTTCTGCTAACAGTGTTCTGTATCTGTAGCCTGAGAATTACAAACATATCTGATAATGTACTACCTCTTGTGCTGTATTGAGGAAATACAGACTAGTTGGATTTCCTCTTTTTGGCAGTCATGCATTAAATGTAACTCTTGTGTTTAAATTTCCAACAATGCAAAGGAACACTTGAAGGGAAAATCACCAGCTTGAAATAGTCCTCTGCCTGCATTAAAAAATACTGGTATTTGTAACACCTGACACTGTTCAGAGCTGTGGAGCGGTGACTATGCTATGTGTAATCACTTTCTTTTATTTTTGATTCTGAATGTGATATGGCCACATCTATTGCCATATCACTCATTTTAAAAAAATTACTCATTCTCACTCATTTAAAAACCAAAACCAACCCCCGAACTCAAAACCCACTCATTGCTTCTCTTTTCCCATTACCCTTTAAAACTCCCCTAAACTTAACGTGAATTATTCAGCAGCATCCTTTGAATCACGTCCATGACACGTTTCTGTGGCACATCTTCCTTCTGCCAGCTCCTCAAATGGTACTGGAAACCTGTAGGTTTGCAGAGCTGGCTTGGTACTTTGTAGAAGATGACTCGTGATAAGGAGCAAGATCAGCTCTCCTGAGGACTGGTGCCACGTTGTGGGAGAGGCTGGCAGGGCAGAGCGCTACCACTGCTGCTGGGTTTGCACCTCTGGGAAACAGAGCAGCTCTGACTTGCTGTTCCTCTGTGACTTCGGATCCTACCCTAAAAATAACACCCCAGACCAGGCAGTGAAAAGTAACTCTGTCTGAGCCAGCCCCATCTGAACTTGTTTGAGCTCTGTTCAGGCAAACCACAATCGACACAACTGTGGCTAGAGTTACGGCAGAGACAGTGAGATGGTTAGTAACTCAGCTTTTCTGACCCCTGAAGATGCACATTTCACCTCTTCCAGCCCTGCAGCACCGGTTCTGCTGGGGGAGGAGTGGGATTGGGTTGCGCCTCGGGTATTGCTGACAGTATTTTCAGTTCTTTCAGCTGCAGAATCTCTTGCCAGTGAGAATTTCGGAAGCAGGGGAAGAAATTTGATTCTTGTATCCCAGAGGGAGTATTTGGAGTTGGCAGTTAGAACAATATTCTTTTTGATCTGTTAACTGAACAGATTAGGCCTGGATGCAATGATGTTTAAGCAGAAATCTGGCCTAGGACTGCTTTGATGGAGTAGTCTGCCCTTGACTGGGTGGCTTGCTAGGGTTTTTCATGTGTATCGGTGCTTTAACCTAGGCTTCTGAGTCTCCAGAATGGCATCAAAAGAAGTGCCCTGATATGGCACTCAGTCCCTTGGCTTGTGTGGGTGTTTTAGCTTGCACTTGGGACTAGGTTTATCCTGGGATTAGTTCTCAAAAGTTGCAGATAGGCACCCAGGGGGATTTGCAGAAAGCATTCCAGCAGGTTAGTGGCCCACGCCTTTGGAAAAGCTTTGAAAAGCTGCATCTTTGACCACCTGCTGCTTTGTAAGCCAGGCTCCTGTTTCTGAGAGCTGTCTAACACTTGCCCTTTCCATCAGACTGCAGAGGCACATCACAGTCCAGGCTTTATAATATCACTGTCAAGATGGCCGGTGTTGAAAGCGACCCCTGCAAACTGCAATTGCAAAGTTTTGGGCAGGAAATGGGTCTTTATCCTTTGCATGCTAGGGGCAAACTCCCACAGCTGAGCTCTGGCTTGGCAGGAGGCTGTGATTCTTGGGAGGCTGCTGGTGTGCTGCAGCCCTTTGCTGAGCAGATGGGAAACGAAGTTCTTAGTCTGAAACAGGCAGCACTGTATGTAAGGCTCTTCAGGTGTCTGGCAGAAGTGATCCTTGAGGACAGGCATGGATGCTGGTGTGAGGTTAGAGAGAGACATAGCATGTGCTGTAGTGATCTTCCTCTTTTTCTCCTGCTCGATTTGCTCTTTTTATTTAACTTTTTTCTCTAGGCACTACAATGTGTGGAATGCAAACCTCACCAACTCATTTAATAAAGTCTAGCAAGTGCTATTCAGAGACAGAGCCCAGTCTGCAAGCTCAGTGGGTGGCTGGCAAAGACCCCTAGCTGGGGTGGCCATAAATACTAAGGTGACAGGAGCGAAGAAGGTTAATGGGAAGGAAGAAGTAAGGGAGAACAAGGGTAAAGGGATTCTTAGTAGGAGAGTGGGGGAAGAAGGGGCTGAGCAGCATGGTGCTCTGTCCTTTCGCCCTCTCTTGAACTCCAAAGCTGGAATTGGGTTTCTTTTGATCTCCTCCCTGTTCGTAAATTATCCTGAGTAATTTGAAAACAGACCGTTCCCCTTTTGTAGTATTTTGTTCCCAATCCAGAGGGAAACTTTAGTTTATGGCAGTGTTGCTTGGGAGAACTGTGCTATGAACTGGCTTGCTTTTGCCTTGTCACTTGGAAGACTGCAGAAGAAAGAGGGTGATAAAAAGGCAGAATGGCAGCCAAAAAGGGGAAAGAAGAGCTCTTGCAAATGCTGTTGGGAGCGAAGACTGTGGGAATGCAGGTGTAGAATAAAAAGCAGAGCCAGTAATTTATGAGAGAGTAGCGCTACTATGGTGCAGCAGCACTACTGGAATTGGCGAGATTTTAAAATAATTGACTAGAAATCTATTGCTTTACAAGGTCTTTGGTTTGTTTTTTTCTTCCATATTGTAGAGATTTTGATACAAATCAGGTAGGAGAGGCCTTTCTAAGCACGTGTCTGTGTACGTGCTTGTGTGCCTCGGTGCCTTAAGGGAATGAATGAACAAATATGCTTGCTGGGCCTCGAGGGACACTTATTCAGAAATAGTAGGGAATGGGGGAGATACACTAGTTCCCAGGGGCAGTGAGGGAGAGCTGTACAAGATAAATAAAGGTGATACATATCCCAGACGGGAAGAGGGGGAAGGGAAGCAATCCCAGCAATTGCCTTGCTCTCATGACAGAGCACTGCAGCAAGCTTCCAGAAACTGCATCCTGATGTAGGCTGAGCTGTAAGCAGAGTGAATTACTTCGTATACATGCTGAGTACCTCTTCAGCAGTGAGCACATCCTGCTGGTGAAAGCAGCAAAACCTAGAGAGGTGATTTCCATGTGGAGAACTTGCGAGCCAAGGAGCAAACTGTGGTGACACAGCTGAAAGGATTCGGGGGTTTGTTTTTCAAAGACATTATCCTCATATGGCTTGGGAATGATCGAGGAATGGGCCCAGAGCAGGGAGAAGTGCATTTCCAGCAGATAAAACTGAATGTTGAGTCTTCTCCAAACCAAAGGTAGCAAGTTACTTATTCCAAAGTTGGAAGCAGGGGAAGGAGAGCCTCTGTGCTGTCCTCTGCAGTGAAGGGATGAGTTCATGTAGGTGATGCCTGAATAAACCTGATCCTGTGGTAGGAATACTGAGCTTCCCAAGTGAGAAAGCTCTGGGGGCTGGTCTTAGATAAAGCATCTGATACGATTTTTCTTGAAACCTTACCTGGAAAAACAATCTCAAGGTAAGCTGAATATTTGCATAATGCTCTTTGGAACTTGCATTGAAGCTGGTCACTGGAGATAACAGTGTAGCAGCAGGGGAGGACTGTTGGGCCCTAATTTAACCCTCTCTCTTAATAATCTGACCAAAGTATCAATGCTGTTTGTAGACCACCTGGACACTACTGAAGCTGGAATTCAATAAAGGCAGATAGCTGAAACATGAGTTAGAAACAGCTTCAGCCGTGAGAAAGTGCCACAGAAGTAACTGGAAACGCAGACACATGGCACATAAATGAGACCTACTGGTTCTGGCACACTGGAAAAGTCCAAGCCATGTACCAGGGCTCTGCAGTAGCTGCTGAGCAAGCACAAAACCAGGACGGGTCTCTCTGTGAAAACAGGACAGGAGCTGATTAACGTATGCAGAAAGTAAAAGAACAGGGCTGTGGGAGTGGCCAGGTAGTAACCATCCCAGCATTATCACTTTGTTTCATGTGGCTGATGGGAAGCTTTGCTCAGGAATTTTTGGGGTGTATAAGGAAACTGAGGGTGTTTGTGACTGCTTCCCCCACACTTCTGGGAAGCTGCCTTCTTTCTCTCCTGGGTGATGGAGGCGGTGCTGGTGGAAGGTGGCAATTAGATTTGACTTGGAGCAGAATGGCACAGAGGGTGCAGAACTCCTCACTCGAAGGCATGATTATGGGCTAGGCAATTAATCTGAAAGATGTGCAGTGTTGGCAACGGGAGAGGCCCTGAAGGATACGTGTGTCCATCCACTGAAGCTGTAGAAGGATTTTCAGTGATGCATCTGTGTAGCCTCTGCCTGGCTTCCCTGTCCTGGGTTTTGGAATGGGATGTTGTGTTGCATTTTGCTCTTGGCTCAGCAGTGGTAAATTGGTAAGAAACCCAAAGCACAAGAGCAGCAATGCTGGAAGGGCTGGCTGTGGTGTGGAGCAGGATGAAAAGGAGCAAATTTGTTAATTCAGGTTGTGCTGGTATGTAATGTCAGAAAGCAAACTTTAGCTTGTCCTTGTGCCTGCCATCTGCTTCAGAGGGACCCGTGAAGAGATGGAGTAAGCACAGCCCAAATGTGCATTTGCCTGTGACCTCCTGACCGGGTCTGCAGTGTCTCCAAGTTGTGATTGTGTATTGATGTGAGGGGGAGAGCTGATGCGTGGTGCAGGGAGTTCATCTGGAACTGTTGCTGGGCTCAGGCCTGTACTATGCCTGTGACAGGAACTGTGTCTTATTTTCTCAACAGTTTGGGGCATGGAGTAACACAGGAGGCTGAGCAAGGAGTAACTAGGTGGACATTGGGATGCTTTCTGCTGCAGCAGAAAAAGTGTTGGGGTTTGTGTGTGCTGGGAGCACTTCCCTTTAGCTAGGTGGGAGCAGCCCTGTGTGTTAATGTGCAGAGCGGCTGTGCTTGCCTTGGGGTTGTGCTAACTTATGTCTGTTTCTTTGTCATTTGGCTGACACGGAGTCTAGGTCCCCAGACAGGGTGAGCCTTCAGTTTGTGTGTTCTTGTACAGTCAGAGAAGGAGGCCTCATTTTTGCAGTTCTTTTAAAGCCAGAATACAAGTAGTACTGAAGGCTGTGATCATCCAGTGTTAGTTGAGAGAGGAACAAAATGTCTTCACGTCTCCATTCTGTGCTCATTCAGGATCTTCTGTGGTTCCCATGGGTATCTCTGTGGGAGAAGAGGGGCTCTGGCTAACAGCAAAGTTCTGGAGCTGTAGGGCCAGGATTTTGAGCTTTTTGTGCAGGGGCTGGCTGGGCCCCTTGCTTAGATCTGCTAGATCCCTGCCTTTACACGCACATTTTTTCCCCAGGCATTTCTCTGGTAGGAGGCACAGCCTGCAGGGTGACAAAGGAGATGGAGTTGAGCGCTAAGCTCTTAGCTGGCAAGAAGCCATCCCGATCTTGGCGTGTGCAAGGGGCAACGGGATGGAAAAGTTGGGGAGGAAAAGCAGCTGTCGTCTTGTAGCACTGCAGTTCTTTCTGTGCCCACGAGGTGGGGGAAGCTGCTCGAGGGATGGGCAGTCACAGGGTGGGGGCTTGCCTGTCCCCTCCAGGCCTGTGTGACTTCTGCCTGTCACCACTGCTGAGAGGGAATATGGAAGGGGGTTGGCTTGGGCAAGTCCTGGGGTGCAGGTGGAAGGATGAGCTATACAAGCAACAGTGCTCTGATGAGATGTGGTGTAAGAATAGACTCTGGGTTTCCATGCCCACAGGTCATCCAGCACCAGCTTATCAATGAAACTGTTGTTCCTGCTGCCAGGAAATGTTCCTGTCTCTGCTGGATGAACCAGGGCAGTTTTTGGCACCAGAAGAGCTTAAAAATATTGTTCCCCTGGCCTGGCTCTTGAGAAGGGCTGGCACAGAGCAGTTGAACAGGTGCTATTCCTGCTCTGGTCCACTGCTAGGTTTCAAACAAGTGTGGTGCTCAAAAGGACAAGTCAATCTCTTCTTTGGAGGTGCAGTTAAAGTTTACTTGAATTCCAGCTGGCCTCATCTCTGGCTTTAAACACTGGACTTTGCTCCCACAGCACAGTAAGAATGAATGACTTTCATGTGATCCTAGTTAAAAATCAGACTTCTAAATGTTGTATTTAATGAAGACAACTCCATCAGACCATTCTCACGAGCCTCCATCTGTGTTCCTCAAGACCCCCTTCTACCACGCTTTTTAGAGGCAATTACTCTGCCTCTTCCCTCTTATCTCATGTTGCATTTGTAGAGAACCTTTACAATCCCTTTGTAAGTTTGGGTGCTGTCTCAGCACTGACAGCCTCAAGTGCCTAGGATGATGCTGGCTTCTTTGGCTGACAGTGGAGGGTTATGCACTTTGACTGATGACGACCAAGGGGGGCTTTGGAGACCATTAACTTTAACCCTGACACTTGCCTGGGAAGTCGCAGTTTCTCCCTGGGGAAAGCATGTGTCAATAGGGGTACAGCCTAGGGAGACATCACCTGCCCAAAAATGATACAGACAGTGCCCTGTGTCTGTCTGGGGGCTGTGCTGGAGCTATCAATAGTTTGTAGGTGTGTACCTGTGCTTGTCATTGATGTTGGGTATAAATGTGTCATGGTGCTGCCGGCGAGTGCTTGGCCTGAAGTGAGCAGTGCCGGACTGGAGATCTGGCTGCAGCTAGGCTGCCTCTCTGACCCTGTTTGTTTTCTTTCTCCCCACCACCGCAGGCTCGGGCCCAAGCGGAGGCCCTCCACATTGGGGATGTACACTTTTCTGTCAAGCCTGGTTCCAGTACCTCCTCTCCCAAACTCCACTCCAGCGCCGCGGTGCACCGGCTCAAGAAAGACATCCGGCGATGCCACCGCATGTCCCGGCGCCCCCTGCCCCGTCCGGATCCCCAGAACGGCGGCAGCGTGGGTGGCGGGGCTGGCATTCGTCCTCCTGTCTCGCCCTTCTCAGAGACCGTGCGCATCATCAACCGTAAGGTGAAACCCCGTGAGCCCAAACGCAGCCGCATCATCCTCAACCTCAAAGTCATTGACAAAGGTGGGAAGCCAGCCAATGGGGCCGGGGGCCTGGCTCGGCCCAAGATCCCTTCCCGAAACCGGGTCATTGGCAAGAGCAAAAAGTTCAGCGAGAGCGTCCTGCGCACTCAGATCCGCCACATGAAGTTTGGTACCTTTTCACTCTACAATAAGCCGTCTGCTGCACCTACCCCCTCTCTGGAGGGCAAGGGGGAGGCCGAAGGCTCCCAGGCAGCCTCCTGTGGGCTCATTATGGGCTCCACCCCCTATGATGCCCCCAGCTCCAGCTCCTCTGGCTGCCCATCACCTGCTCCCCACTCCTCCTCTGACCCAGATGATTCCCCTCCAAAGCTGCTCCCTGAGACCCTCAGCCCAGCCATCCCCGACTGGCGTGAGTCAGAGGTCCTTGACCTCTCAATCCCACCTGAGTCGGCTGCCACCAGCAAGCGTTCTCCCTCGGGAGGGTGTAGTGGGGGGCAGACTCCCTCCTTGTCCCTCTCCTCTTCTGACCCGGAGCAGGAGGCTGGCGACTGGCGTCCTGAGATGTCCCCTTGCTCTAATGTGGTGGTCACAGATGTCACCAGCAACCTCCTCACTGTAACCATCAAGGAGTTCTGCAATGCAGAGGATTTTGAGAAGGTGGCGGCAGGCAGTGGTGGAGGGGGCAGCAAGTGAGCAACCGGGTCCCCCCACTCCAGGGGTGTGGGGGGAGCTCTACCTGAGAGAAGTCGTGGTGCGAATGGCTGTCCTTAGTTCTCTCCTTCTCCCCTTGGCTGTCCCTCTACCCTCACTGCCACCCTTCCTCCTCCTTTCCTCCTGCCCAATTCCTCTTGCCTGGAGGCTGGAGTGTGTCAGTGGGGGTGTGGGAGCACCCACTGTTGCTGGGTGTTGGTACTGCTAGGAGGAGGCAGGGAGGGTTATGGTGGGGCTGGGGAGTGGTTGTTTGTCCTTGAATGTGGTGTTGTCCAACGGGCGGTGGAGCCTTTGGGGCTGAGGGATGAGTGAGCATGTGTCTGTGTGCCTGTGCAGGTGGTGAGGAAGGTGCTGCTCTTCCTCATTCCCCTTCTATCTTTGACAAAAACTGAAGAGGAGCTCCAAACCCGTGAGGGGAGGATGTAAGAGGATTGGAGCCCTTGCCCATGTCCTCCAGACCTTCTCCCACAACGTGCATGCAGACTCTTCCATTCTTGTTTCCCTCTTGCCATGACTACCATCCTGCCATCCTTCCCCTCTTGGCCTGCGGCCTGGATCTTCCCTCTCCTCTACTGTCCTTGTGGCAGTTCCTGATCCAGATGCCCTCAGAGTGAGGGGGAGAAGGACAGGTTAAATGTCATGCCTGGAAGGTGCTTGAGACAAAGCTGGGGTGCTGGGGGGTGCCCCATGCAGCCTATGCCTCATATTGGCTTCCCCTTTCCTTTGACTATTGGTGCTACCTTGGCAGTTGTATGGGTGCTTTCAGGTGCCCTGATCCCTCCTCTTCTCCCTCATCTTCCAACCTGTTCAGCTCCTCAGGAGAAGGGGAAGAAAAGAGGAGTCTGCTTCCAGCCCATATCTTCCTCCTGATGTTCATCAGTTGCACTTGTTTGTGAGAGAGTGACATGAAATGCCTTTCTCTGGCCTTTCCGTGGCGGAAGCAGGAGGGGGCTGTGCCTCCATCCTTCAGTCTGTGGGAGGATGATGGCAGCAGCGTGACGCTGCCCAGCCGCATGAGGCTGCTCTCCCACCTCCCGTAAGCTTCCCCCGGCCCTCTTTGCTTCCTCTTGCTCCTTCCAAAGGAAGGAGGGGTGGATGCGAAGGCAGGTTGGTTGTTCTTCCTGCTTGTTTTTGCCCCTCCTGCTCGGTTGTGTCCCTCCTGCTCTCCCCTCCCTCTGGTGGGTGGCCTGGAAGAGGTTTCCCCTGCGTCTTTTCAGCATCTGAAACAGCCCTTACAACTGTCAACCAAAGGTGCTCATAAGAAATACCTGTCTCTCACATTGCATGCATGTGCGCTGGATCTCTTCCCCTAAAGCTGATCTAGAAATTCCTTCTTCTTCACCCCTAGCAAGTAGGAGGGAGCAAGACCACAGCTTGCTGTTTATTCCACAGCTCCCTCTTTCCCTGACCAGCTTTGTTCACATCCAAGATAAGCTCTATTTTTTGCCTGCCATTTCTGGCTTGCTCTGTTTCTGTGTGGGTCCTAAGCTTCATGGTGAGAAGCCATTCCTTTGCTCTCCTTTCTTCCTCTACTTGCACAGGACTGAGCTCTTAGAGGCAAGGAAAAGAGATGCTGATGAACTGGTGGGAGAGCCTCACCCTCTCAGCCCTGTCCCTGGATGGGGCAGAGGGGTGTCACTTCTACATAACATGCTGCAGAGGTGAAAAGGGTGGAAAAAATTCCTCATGCCAGGGCTCATTTGCTTATAAGCCTGCCCTGGGCGGGTGAAGACAAGTGGAATTGGCCCCTCTGGTGCTTTCACACAAGGATGTTCAGGAGCTGCTGGCTCTGAAACCTGCTCTCCTGCAGTAGTGATTTTGTGGTTGTAGTGATCTGAGGATAGAAGGGAGGCAATTTGTGGGAGGGAAGTAATATTTGTCTGCCCAAGGGACGTTGTCAGGGTGGTAGAGGGATAGACCAGCTTCTGACCTTAATTAGGGCTTTTGTGCCCAGAGTGTGTCTATTCCTTGCCTCCAGCGCCTGGGTTGGTGTAATAAAATCTTTGCTGCCCTCCCCACAAACCTTGCCTTGCAGTGGGTGGCATTCCAAGCTGTGGGGAACGGTGAATTCACACCAGTTGTGGTTGGGTGTCTGCGCAGACAGTCTGAGGGGGATTCCAGGTGCTGTTAGCACCACCCTTGGTACACCTCTTTCTTTTTCTTTCCTTGGTTAAAGAGCTTAGTGGACTCTTCAGGGATGTGCTTTCATTCACAGCTGAAGCTAGGGGCAGGGAGAAAGAGACTTCCCTGATCCATTCACCAAGCTAAGGCTTTCTATAACTTGTTGGACTTGTGTGCGTGTCTGTGTTAATACCTGCTTGTATTTTTTGTGGGTGTTGGTTTTTTCTGGTTTTTTTGGTTTGAGTTTTCTTTTGCGCATCTTTCCTGTGCCTGGCACACCCAGGGATCCCTTATGTTAGCATAGCCTATCCATTTGACTGCAGCTTCAAAGATGAGCAGTTTGTAGGCATAGGGAAAAGCTCTTTCTTAGGAAAATAGCGAGGAGATTCTTCTCTTTTTCCTCCCCCTTCTGAATAAGAACTAATCTGTGGCTGTGAGATAAGAGGAGCTGCTTTATGGGGTGGATGCAAACCGGCCAGTCACTTTAGGTTGTTAAGTTACTGTTAGGTGTGTATGTGGTGCTGTGTTTTGTTTTGTGGTATCGAGATTCTGAAAAAAGTGTTGAAGCGTTTAAGTGGGAGATAAAAGGGAACTTTAATAGGAAACTCTTGATGTGTTTTGGCCAAGATGTGTTGCTTGGCAGAGTTCTTTTCCCCAGTGTCTCTTGTATGGTGTTCTTTGGGGGCAAGGGGCAGGAATTGTTTAATTGAAGGGGTTTTGCCTTTCTCCAGAGTGGCAAGCAAGGGAACTGTCTGTGAAGAGTAAAACAGTGGGTCATTGTAGGGATGCTCCGCAAGGACCTCCTTCCTGCGGTGAGGAGATGAGGGGACTTGTTGCAGCAGAGAAACTCATGTGGTAGATCCTCGTTGTGGAGGAAGAAAGGAGTATGATCCGGCTTGCAGACACAGCTCACCTGCTTGTGTGACAAATCTCTCCCTGGGTGGGTCACCAGGTGGGAACCAAACCCTGAACCTCTGGATCCGAAATGAGGATCCCGTGCTGGTTTGAGTTAGAGGTTTGCTAACTTGAATGCAGCAGTAGCCTCGAGTTCCCTCAGGTGGACAAGACACTTGAGGCTAGCTAACCTACCTTCGTATTCACGTGGGCTGTGCTCCTCCTTCTGAATTTTTGCCTTTGCTCCTTAATGGAGATAGGAAAGAAGATTCATCCGTGCCTTTTGAAATGGGCATGGAATTGAGGGAGGAGTTTATTTGAAAGTATCCCCTTCCTTTCCCCGTAACCCTTAGGAAAAAAAATCAACAAAAACAGGGAAATATTCTCTGTGTCTGTGCCATGTTTGTTCTCGTTGTCGTGTTTTTAGAGGAGATTTTATGATGGAGTGGAAAAAGTGAAATGATTAGTTTTGCATAAAAAAAGAAAAGTTTTAAAAAAAATTTCTACAGGGAGAGAGCGAGAGAGAGTTTAAAAATGAATAATAAATGCAGTGATTGCACAAACTGTAGTGGTATTAGATGGTCCTTAGAGAAAAGAGTATTTTGTAGTATCGAAGCATGTGTGTCTGGGATGGTGTTTGGCTTGCTTGAACTGGAGGGAAAGGCATTCTAGGACTAAGCAGCGATCTCTGAGCTGAAAGGCAAGTTGCATGTTGGAGGAACCCTGTCTACAAACCTTTCCCGTCCTTGCCTGCCAAGTGTTGGAGTGAGTTCCCTTCCCTCCCATACCTCTCCTGTGAGCTAAGGTGGAGTCTCCAAGTGGTTTTCTGGCTGAGCAGCCCTCAGAGATGGCCGGTCACATTCTGACAGAACGTGGATCAGGCCATCAACATGGAAACAGTTGACTTACTTTGCATGCACAGCAAGCCACTAACGTTTTGGGTTGGCATGTACCTTTCCTGCCAAGTTGCTGTCTCTTTTCCATCCCCTATATCCAAACAGAATTAATCATGGTGGGCTTATTTCCTGGGAAGCAGATATGCCTCTCCTCTGTAAGGTTTCTTAAACCCCTTCGAATACTGTGTGGGGGGTGACATTTTTCTGTATAGAATTCACCACATCAGGACAGAAAACTGAATCCCATTGTTGTGTATTCCAGCACCCCTTCTCCGACAGTGGCCAGATCCCTAGAGGCAGATGAGAGCGCTGCCTTGTGTGCTCTGATTGTGTTGCTGAGGGAAGTGCACCCTCTTCTCGAGGCCAGCAAATGCTGGAAGTTTTTAGGGTGGAGAGGGGAGAGGAAATCTCTGACAGGACTGCTCAAGTAGGGCAGCCTTCTTCTCCAGCTTCCTTTGGGGTGCTGGGGAAGAGTTGCCTGAACGTTCCTTCAGAGCGAGCAGGCAGCTCTTGTGTGCTGGAAGCTCTGGCTTCCCTGTCCAAGATGTCCCTGGTGTTCATCTGGCACGTGGGAGTGACTGCAGGGAAGAGGGAAACCACCAGGTGTTGGTGTCTGAACAGAAGATGGTTGGCAGGGACGCTTGAACGGCTTTTCTTGTCTGGACTTCTCTGGTGCCCTTTGCAGTGGCTTTGCAGTGGCAGATGACTGATGTCTCGATGCTTCCCATAGCTGGGCTGCACTTGGGAACTTCTCTGTCTGCCCATCAAACTGTCGGTGCTTCCCTTGGCTTTCAACTTGGAACAGAAACCTCCTGTCTCAGGCTCTCCTCTCAATGAGCAGCACGGGACTGGAGGGGCATGAAGCTAATGAGATACAAGCTCCTTTGGGGATGAAAAACAGAATTAGTGTGGTGAGCAGGCCCAGCTGTGGTAAGCCACTGCTTAAATTCTGTTTTCAAAAGAGAATGGGAGCATTTCTCTGTGTCTCCCCTTACTGAAGTTCCCAGGGAGATTTTGTGAAATAAAGAAATAAAGGAAAAAAAAATCAAAACCACAATAATGCTTTTTACCAGGTAGGAGCTGTCTCTGAGCTGAGTCTTCCTAGGGATATCACTCCCTTCTCCAGCCCCTCTTTGTAGAGGAGGCTTCAGCAGCTCCCAGTGTTTGGAGATTACCACTTCCCTGGGGACTCCGTGGCAGAAAGATGTTGCCATGCTTGAAGGATGGTGTCCTGAGTTCCCCATACTTCTGCCCACCCCAGGCCATGGCATTAGTGGGGCTGCTCAGGAGCAGGTCCTTCTTCCCAGGGAGCTGTAACAAACCTGGAGTGTGTGTTTGGCTAAGTGCTTATTTTCCCTTTTGCTTCCTTCCCCACCTTCTGACAAGACTTTTTCCTCCTTGCCTGGCACATCCTTTTACTCCAATGTCGCTTGCTTTTGCTGCATTTTTCAATTGCCCAATAATCACGCAAGAGCTGGGATCTTATTTACTTCTTATATATAAATATATGAATATAAAAAGCCTCCTTCCCCCTTTCTCCCCATCTCACCCACCACCCCATGCGCAGCCTCCCTGATCTCCGCTCTGAAGGTGATCTGCTGTAGAGGGTTAATTTGGGGTTGGGGATTTGGTGCCTCCTAGTTCTGTTCCTTCTTGGCTTGCCAGCTGTGTCACTGCCCTGTGCCTCTGTCTTCCTCATGCAAAGGGGGTGGGGGTGGAGGGGACCATCCTGCTGGCAGCCCAACTCTCGAGGTGTTTGCACAGAGATGGAGTGCTCAGTGTTGCTTCAGAAATCCCCTGCTCCCTGTCTGTGCTTCCTTCCCCAGCTAATTCCAGGAAGTATCTTCATTTCACCAGTGCTCTGAGGTTGAGAAAATAAGTGTCTTTCTTCTATTTTTGAGATCCTTCCCCAGAGTGCAATGTGTATGGTTTCTTTTTGGCAGTGTAGATGGCAGATGTTGGAGTCTGTCTTCATCCTCACCTTTGCCTTTCCATCCTCTGCTCCGCTCACATTTTGCCATTGCCCTGTGTCAGATGGATGTGGTCGAAGGTATTTGCACCCTTTTCTGAGCAGGGTCAGTCTTGGCACCAGGAGCTTCTCCTGTGTTGTGTGGTGATTCTGAGGTGCCCTGTGTCCCACCTGCCTCACCTATAAGGATTCAGCAGGGCCCTGAGTTCTTTCTTCCCTTCTGTAAATTTCTCCCTCCAGAAGTGAAGGGAGATAGAGTCCTGTGGTGGTTGGCTGCCTCTGGCAGCTCTTCTGTCCATTGCAGCTTCTGTGTGGTGGGAAACAATGACTCCAGGGCCATCCAAAAGCACAGTCCTTGGAGGGAGGGTCCTTCCACTCCAGCTGAGCTCTGTGCTTTGAGCCCACACCCTCCAGGCACTGGCAGATGGCCCTGGGATGGAGGAGCGGGATGCCCTCTGTGCCCCTGGGCTGGGTGGAGCTGGGAAGTGGGCAGCCAGCAGCATGCTGGGCCACAGGGAAAAGTCAGGTGACAGAACTGCAGCAAGGTGCAGTCAGAGAGGTGCCAGCTTCTGCAATGGTTCAGAAAATGTGTCTGCTGGGAGGAGAGGAGCATGGTGGGACATGCAGGCAAAGTGTTCATTCCCATTGCAGGGCCCTGGTTCTTTACTTCATTCCTTGTTCAGCTGAGCACTTGGAGCTCACATCAAACCTCCAGAATACGGCTGGGTGGGTCAAAGCACTTCGTGGGGCTTCAGGGCCTCGTAGGACTAATGGGGCTTTCCCATGCTCCCAAGCAGCCCCCCAGCTGGCCCCTGCTCTCTAGGGGGACTGAGGGTTTTCCTCTGGGCAGAGCAGCAGGTAGGTGCTCTTGCACAGGTAGGTGGCTCTTCAGCTGCTCTGGAGGGAGCCTGCTGCTTCCAGTCCCCAGCTGCAAAGCGGGGGCAGAATCTTAGGTCAAGTTCTCAAACGGAACAAAAAAATTAATCGTTGTGATGACTTTTTTTAGAAAAGAGTTGTCATGCCTGCACCTCCCCCAAGCAAATCAACTCAGTGTGTGCTGTCCTCTTTCCTCTTCTCCCTTGTGCCATTAAGCCTTGTACACTCCCTAAGAATAGAGGAGACTCTCTGCTTTGGGATTTTTTTTCCCCCATTTGTTTTCTTTTGCATAGAAAGTTGTCTGCTGGTGGTGGAGGACAGGGGCCTGCTTCATCTGTTCCTTCCTTTCACCTTCCCCTGTGCCAAGCTTAGGCTCAAATGCTGCAGATTCCTGCAAACACTGAACTTGGAGCAGGCGAATGACCCCACTGCGTTCTGTGGTACTTGGGTGCTTCAGATTCTGCCTGTGCTTGAGCTTTGGCAGCATCAGAGCCCTTCCTTCCTCTTGGAGAAGGTCAGCCCTAACTCCAAGTGCTGATAGTTCTGGTGCAACCCATCTGTCTCTTCATTTCCCCTCACTTGGCATACAGAGTGAAGGTGGTAATTTTTTTTAATTTAAAATAAACCTAAATATGTATCTTGTAATTTTTTTTTATTTTGAAAAAAAAGCATTTAAGGATTGTGCACGGATGAATTGTATATCTATATATTATTTTTTTGTCTTGCAATTTTCATTTTAAATATAGTGTTTGTTCAGTTTTGTTTTGTTTTTTAATCCAGTTCCCAGCTGGCTAAACTCTGTCTAGAGTGGATGGGTGGGAGGCAGAGCCACTGGAAGGGTGATTGAATCACTCCTTCCCTTGGTGCTTCCTACAAGAAACTGGTTTGCTCCAGGTTTGGGGGTGGGGGTTGTGCTAATTACTCTTGTATTCTTGTACATTTTGTTCTTTCTGCTGCTCTTGAATATTGTATCAATGCCAGAAATGGGGAGTTAAAAATTAAAACAAAAAATTAACCCCAATAAATTGTTACATTCCAAAACCTGTTGTTGTTTTCCTTGGGTGGGCTCTGCCTTGTGGAGCTTGGAGGAGGGCTATGGAAATGGCTATCCTGAGCCAGCACAGATCAGCTCTGCAGTCAAACACAAGCACCTGCACCCTTCTTGGGCACCATGGATCAGCTCTGCTTTGGGCTTTGGACCTTTCTGGACAGAGAAGCTCTGAAAAAAGAGAAAGGAGTATTCTGGAATGTTAAGGGAAGAGGGAACATTTGGGAAGGCCAAGCTGTAGCAAGTGGAACCTGAACACCCTCTACCCAAGTGCTTTGGAGTCTCCCATGGGTCTCCCATATCCTTTTAATAATGAATTTAGATCAGGGTACAACCTAGCACTTGGTGGCTGAAAAATGCTTTAGGCTTTTCCCAACTCCAGAACACATGCTTAAGTGCACTTTCTCACAAGCTGATCTAAGAAATATGGTGAAAAATCTTCTCCCTGTATGTAATTGAAGCCCCAGATTCATTCCATCACTCTCCAGCCCAGAGCAGCTGCATAAAAAGGCTCAGCTGAACTCAGTGGGAAGTGCTGGTGGTGGGAGATGCGGTGGGACAAGCCAGTTGCTTTTGGACAGAAAGGGCAGGCAGGAAGGCAGCACTTCTGGGTGCTGGGAAAGGGCAGTGTCTGGGCACAGCTCCAACCAAAACACCCTCAGGAGAGCCCTTCAGGAGCCTGTGCTGAAGTCTCACCCCGAGGGGAGACTGGGCTGAGCTGGGCGTTCCTTGGACAGAGTTGCTGCCTTGAGATACTTCTGCAGTGTCTGAGTTTTGAGAAGCCACAGCAGGGCCTGCTCCAGTGGTGGCATGGCTGGCAGCAGGGAATGCTGCCCACCCAAGCCAAGCACACTCCAGGTGTCATTCATGTCATGGCACCAGGCTCACCTTGCCTCTTCTGCAGAAAACACTCACAAAGCCAGCACTCCCTCCTCCCTTGCTCCCTGGTTCTGCCCAGAACCTGGTGGGCTTTTTGCTGGATTTGAGGGCACCAAATGAAGCCAACTCTCACCCAATGCTTTCTGGACCAGGAGGAAGGCTGGAGAGACAAACCCCAGCCTGACTGAACAAATCCAATGAGGTCCTGCAGCAGTGCCCTCGTGCAGGCAGACCCAGTAACCAGGGCAAGGTGATGCAAGTCACATCTGCAGGGCTGAGAAACCTGGAAATAAAGAAGCCAGGATTTCCATGCTGTGTAGATCTGGGAACCTGCAGATCCCCAGGGTCTGAAGGCTCCTGATCTAAGGAGACGGTGGAGCCGAGTCCATGGAGTGAGTGGCAGAGGAGCCCTTTGGTCTCCTTAGGGTGGCCCTGGGGATGTTCCTGTACTGGGTGATGACCTGGGAGGAGGCAATCCCCCACCTCAGAGGCATCAGCTTACACTCCCCAGCTTACACTCTCCTGAGAAACGGTTTCCCCCCTTCCCTCACCCCACCACCCTGCTGGCCTCAGCATCATGAATGCTGGCCAGGGTTTCATGCTGGCCAGGATGGAGCTGCCTGGTTCCTGTGAGGAGGATTGGATGCAGGGCAGCCTTGGAGCAGCAGGTATCCTTCCCCTTAAGCCAGCAGTCCATTCCCAAACGTCCCTCTCACCCAGGGGGCACAGCAGGGTGACCCCTTGTCCTGCCTTGACCCTGTCTGCAGCCACCCCTTGGGGACAGCTGCTAGTCCCAGACACCATTTTGGTGTTAATTAAATGGAAGAAAATCCCTTAATTGCTCTCTCCCAGTCCCTCTGGGCTGAATCCATGAGGTCTTGTTAAATCCAGCTTCTGTCACCAATCCTGCTCAAAACAGGAACCAAAAGAGCCCCACGTTGCCTTCCCCACCCTGTCACGCACCATCCCTGTGAGGGCCGGCTGCCCACCGAGCATCTCTAAATTGTTATTCATGGGACAGGGAGGCTGCTCTGGCCACTCACCGGTCTGAGTCATCACTCCCTGTGAAAATCTATTTTTGTCACCTCTTTGTCTCTGGGAAGAAGTTGTGGTGCCTGCTGAGGGACAGGTCTGGACCGTGGGAGAGGTGAGCCCTGCCCTGCTGCGATACCCAACTCTTCCCCATCCCAGCCTGCGTGAGTGGGGCCAGGCTGGTGCAGAGGGGCTCACCCTTCCCCTCACTGCCAGAGCAGCATCAGCCAGAGGCACAAACCTTGTCACCATGATCCTGCAACCTTTGCTAATAAAATCTGGACAGTGCGAAGAAAGCATCACTTCCCCTGGCAAGAAGCTATATAGAAGCCTATGGCAACTTTCCCTGCAGGGTAGCAGATGAAGGATACCCCTCCCACCCTGATCTGCACACTGTGGGGTGGGGTGGCCTGGTGCAGCTCTCACGCTGCACCTGCACTGTGGGGTGGCCTGGTGCAGCTCTCAGATGGGTTCCTTTCAGTCCCACTCCCACCTGGGCACTGCCAGGGTGGGCATGCAGCAAGCAGGGGGTGACAGAGCAGGGTGCAAAGCTCTGCCACTATTAGCAAGGGACAGGTTGGAGGGTGGAGGCCTCCACTTGTGTCATAGGGTGCAGGCTTCTGTTTCCTTTGCATCCTGCACCAGTGCCCACTTGTCCCATCACACTGAGCACTCACCATCCCACAGCGCTCACCGGCCTTGCCACCAGGGCCAGACGCTGTTTCTTGGGCTTCGTCATATCCCCCTGCCCAGACTGCTCCATGTCCAGCTCCACTTTTCCTCCTCAGCATTTTCTTCATCTCTACTCTTCCTTGAACCTCCCCATCTGTCTTCCTCTCCTCCTCCCCACAGCCTTGCAGCACCACAAGTCAGGCAGGTCTCTTGTTGGCTCCAGGGTGATGATTTTGGGGGGCTGGGGTACAATGCTCTCTGTGGGGAGAGAGGGTGACTGTACGCTGTCAACAGCCAAATTTGAGGAGTCTTGTAGCTCTGGCTCCCTTGCTATCTCCTCAAATATGTCTGGGGGGGAAAGAAGAGGTAATCTTTACCGTTGTTTCATACCCAGCACTGGAGCTCTTTTAAACACACATGCTCCTGCTTCCCTGCCTGCTAGGAAGGATTTCCTGCCATTACTGAGTAGACCTTGAAATTGATTTTGTTCGTTTTCCCTCTTCTGCTCCTCTTTTCTGGGCAGGGCTGCGTCACCAAGGCCCCAGTGCGCCTGGGAACAGGAGAGGGCACAGCACAGCTGCTGTTGGAGCAAGGAGAAAGTGGTTGTCAGGAGGAGCTCGTTCATGAGCAGTGCAGACTAGAGTGATGGTGGGGGAAGATTAAACGTGTGTCTTTGTTTCCCAAATGGATAACAGGCGTGTGTGGGGCAGAGGGTGAGGCAGCCCACGGCAGCTCTGCAATAGTCCTGTCTGAGGTGGGAGAGCAAGACAGTTAGGAAGTTTGTAGTTTAATTTTTAGGAGAAAGGAGGAAAAGACCCGAAAGACCACCACAGGGAATGAGTGATTACGAGGCTCTCACCCTCGGGGTATCAAGCGGCTCTTTACTGCCAGCCTAGGCATCGCACAGGGCAAAAATCATCCCTTGGGCTGTGCCGGAGCAGCATCCTCTCGCCAGAGGCTCCCTCCGGGCTGACTTCAGCGAGCCCGAGGCAGGGCTGGCCCCGTCCCCGGGTGCCCCCGGGGCGCCCTCCCTGCCCTTCCCGTTCCCTCAGCCACTCGCTTCCCTGCGCTCGGACCGTCGCCCTTGCAGCCCGGGGAGGGTGCTCAGCGGGAAGGGGGGGATCACTAAGAGGGGCACGGCCGGGGGCACGGCCGGGGCCGGGCCGGGGGCGGCGGCGGGGGCGGCGCGGTGCGGTGCGGGCGGCGCCGCCCGGCACATATAAGCGCGGCGCGGCGCGGCGGGGCCCCGGCGCCGGTGCTGCTGCCGGTACCGTCCTTCCCCGCCAGCTCCCTCCGGGCTGCCCGTCCATCCCTCCGGCCGTCCGTCCCCCTCTCCATCCCCGCCCGCTTTGTTTTCTCGCCGTCCGCGGGCTCGGGCCCCCCACGCCGCTGCCACCCTGAAGTTTCTGGCGGTGCTGCTGGCGGCGGGCATGCTGGCTTTCCTCGGGGCCATCATCTGCATCATCGCCAGCGTCCACCCGGCCGGCACCGCCGCGCCCGCCGCCGCCGCCGACAATGACTCGGCCGCCGCCGCCCTCCTGCCCGCCGCCGACAAGGGGCTGGGAGCGCTGCACGGCCCCGCCGAGGCGCTGGCCAGCGCCGGGCCGCGCCTGCCGGGGGGGCCGCCGCTCTTCAGCCGCTTCGTCTGCACCCCGCTGAGCACCGAGTGCCCGGCCACCGGCACCGGCACCGCCGCCGGCAGCGCCGCCGGCCCCGAGGAGCTGCTGGCGCTGCGGAGCGCGGCGGCCCAGCTGCGCCGCACGGCGCTGGAGCAGAAGGAGCGGATCCGCATGGACCAGGAGACCATCCGGGAGCTCACGGGCAAGCTCAGCCGCTGCGAGGGCGGCCTGCGGAGCCCCCCCGGTGCCGCGCCCCCCGCCGCCGCCGGGCTCCGCGCCGCCCCGCGCCCCGGCACCATGGGCCACCCTCCCGACGAGCCGCCCGCCGTGCGGGAGCTGGAGGAGGCTGTCCGCACCCTCCAAGACCGAATCGACCGGATAGAGGTGCGAGGGATGCTCCTGGGGACTGGGCGGGATGCTCCCAGGGGATGATGCTCCTGGGGGTCTGGGGGGATGCTCCCAGGGAAAGATGCTCCCACACGTGCCGTTCCCCAGCCCTGCAGCCACATCACCCCGAACTAGCTCGTCCCCTTCGTGAGACTTCAGGAAGGTTGTCCCTGCCTCCCTCTTTCCTGAGATCTCTGCCCAGGGGCAAGGGACTCACCTTGAGCCCTCCTCTCTCCTTTCCATGCAGGGTTGTCCCAAAGCACCAGGGCTGCCCCAGTTTCCCCACAGTCTGCACCCAGGTAGGACACCTTGCTTGCCCCTTGCCTGCCCCATGGCACCTGTTAAGGACTCCTCCAGAGCAGGTTGGCAGCTCTGGCAGCCAGACCCTGCCCTTTAGCAAAAAGGTAAATCCCATCTGATGCCATCATGGTTATGAATGGGACATCTCACAAAGCAAAGTGCAGTGCCCCCCACCGTGAGCCTGGCACCCTTTCCCACACGGTCCTTAGGAGCTGGAGAGAGAAGGACACAGCTGGAGTCCTTCACTGTGCCCATTCCTGTGGCATTGGGCTGTTGGCACTTGGGATCAGACCCCTGGTCCCCATTCTGTAGCAGCTGTGCAGCGTGTGCCTGGCAGGCTCAGCCCTGGCCCAGCCACAGTCCAGTGGCACCAGAGGCTCTGCCATGATGCCTGTCATGGGGCACATCACAGAGTGCATGTGAGTGTTGATTTATTTGGGCTGATTTGGACTCAGCAGTCCCACGGAACTTGGCAGACTTTGCAGGATATGGCTGTGGCACGTGAGAGCTGCAAGAGGAGAGATGTCTGTTTTCCCTGTGGGAATTCCTCCAGGTAGCAGTTATTCCCTGAGGTCTGTCAGGTGTCAGAGCCACCTGCAAGGAGCCTCCTGCAAGTCCTCAACCTTCTCATCTTCCTGTTTGGTTTCCTCTCCACTCTTCCCTGGAGTGTGCAGCTGGGAGGGGGGGCCAACCAGCACTCTTTGGGGTCCCTCTCCTCAGACAACCACTTTCTCCTTGCCCCTCTGCCCCCTCACTACAGACATGTGGGCACAGCAACAGGCAATGGAAATGGGAAATTCAGAGCCACTAAGGTCACTGGCTGAGAAATGAGACTGGGAGAGAGGGTTATTGTAAGCGATGGAGATATGAACAGGAATAAAAGGACAGAGAAAGGCAAATAAACACACGAACACAAGAAGGAAAAGAGCTGGACGACCAGAGAGGAAGCACCTGTGTGCTGCCAGGGTAATGCACACACAGGCACAAGAAGAAACACAGAGGCATGCCAGGCACATGCAGGGAGGGTGGGATGTGCAGCCTGACATGTTGCCCAGGGCAAAATGCAGCCAAAGGGAGGGACAGACCCCACAAAAAACCCCTGAAGCCCTAATCAAATGATTTTCCATCAGTGGAATAACACAGCAGGTATGCTCACGCAATGATAAATTGGGGAAATAGGTCTCTGCACACGTATCCCAGACGATGCACGGTGGGATGGTGCCCAGCACATCAGTTTGGACCTTGGGGAGCATCAGGCCATAGAGCCATGCTCTCCCTCTCCTCTGTGGGGCGGCATCACCCAGGAGCTGCCCTGGCCCCTCTCCCGGGGTTTCTGAGGCTGGTGGGAGGTTTGGGGTGGAGGAGGAGGAGGGTGAAGCTCACCAGGGTTGGAGCAAGCTGTCACATGTGCCCAGGGAGCCTGAAGCGGTGCTGGGACGAGGCTCAGGCACACAGTGACGAGGAAGCCAAGTGGCACAGGACCAAAACTGTTCAGGTTTGTGCTGCCAGGGGTCTGATGGTCCCAGGTACACTCTGCAGGGGAGACACAGCATCCTGAGGCTTAGTGAGCCCTGCCAGGTGAGGAAAAAGAGCAGCGTGTTACAGGTGGGCTGGTCTTTGTCCTGGTGAAAAGTGTTACCAGTGGGTACCACACCCCTGTGAGGGCTGCAGCCCAGCCAGCTGAGCCTTGGGGTAACACCTCAGCTATCCAGGGACAGTTGCCTGTGGCATCCCTCTCCAAATGGCCTCCCACCCCAGGAGCAGACAGCTAAAACTTCCTGGTGGAGCACCTGCATCTTCTGTCCCGCATGGCTTTGGCTGTCAGCCCTGGGAGCCTTCCTGGGATACCCATGGCATGGGAGGCACTCTCAGCCTCCACAGCTGTCCTGGATGATGGCAATGACTGTCCCAAAAGGTGACCTGGATGGGGACAGTCCTGGGGTGGCCCCCATGTGCTGAAGACTGCAAAACCCATTGGGAAGGAGAGGAAATGCTGCCAAGTCTGTGGTGGCTTAGTCTCAGAAGAGAGATGACACAAAATGCCATGAGCCGCTCTGGGAAGGCTGCGTCCCAGGGAGTCTCCAGGCAGGTTTGCCAGCAGGGATTACTGCTGGATGCTTCAGAGCTGGGACTGCAAGGAGGGGGCTGGTGGAAGATTGCTGATCTAATCTGGGCACTCTCAGCCCTTTCTGTAAGGCATAACAAGATTTATTCACGCACTGAAAAACCTATTAAGGCATTTGTTCCTTAATTTTGTCAGCATGGCAGAAGGATTTCCCAGGATGCAGGGAGGGCCTCCACTGTCTCGTTCTTTGTCCCCTGCCATTTCTGTGGGGCTGGGCTAGCATCAGCACAGCATTCACACATCTTCCCTCACCTCTTCCTAACACCACCCCGGCACTGATCATCCTTTCCTCATGAACAGCAGCCTAGTTAGGCTTTTTCATCCTGTTTTTGAGGGTTCCCCCCCTTTGGCTCAGCACGTGCTCATGTCTGTACACTCTGGTGCATCTTGGAACACAGAGCTGAGGGACACAGGTGCTCCTTCTCCATGCTTTTACTTATTGCTGCAAATGGAAAGGGATCGGGGAGAGAATCACCTTGGCTGCCTGGGCTGTGCCGAGATGCAGATGCCCCCCTTCTCCCCATCATCCCTTGCAGGGGAGAGGGGACGGCCTGATGGGCTCCGTGGGGACCTGGTGGAATTGCAACAGCCTGTTTGCTCCTCAGCTGGTTCCTGGCTGTGCCATTGCAGCTGGGGACCTGGCTGCTGGCAGAAAACCCTCGGGTAAGGGAATGGGAATGGTAGTGACCAAGCTGCTTCCCTCGTCTCAATCTCCAGCAGTGCAGGGATGTAAGCACCCAAATTGTGACAGTCCCAGCCCCCCTCCTCCGAGTGAGATTTTAGGGAGACAGGATCAACAGTGAGCCCTTCTCTTGTGAGGAAGAGGGAAAGGCTGATGCATCCCTGTTTTTCTTCTACTCCATGCAGTCCCTTTTGGAGTTTAATGATCCCCAAAGTCCTGCCTGGGTCCAAAGAGGTGGCAGTGTCCAAAAAGCCCTGGTGCAGCAGGTGTGCTGTCCTGCAGCAGGGAGTGTCCCAAGGTAGTAGCTGCTGAGGAGTTTTGTGCAGCCTGTAAGGATTCATGGGTCCAAGGAGCGGAATGGGTCTGCTGTGTGTGTGCATCCTGATCCCTGGGATGTGCCAGGGCTCCGTCCAGCAGGCATCCTCCTGTGCTCCTGCCTGCCCTGTCCCAGCAGCCAAGGTGGGCACTGGTGTGCTGGGGGCCGAGGGGGAGCAGCGGCGCCCAGTTTTGCCGGTGCATTAGTAAATGAGGCTCTGATCTCCTTATGTAAATCAAAGTGCATTTGCTGGCGGAGGGCTGCAGCCCCAGAGAGCGCACGCCGGCGTGGCTGCCGCAGCCCCCTGCCCCCACCTCCCCCTCCCCACCCCCTGCCAGCCGCTGACATTTAACGTGATTAATATTACCTGGCATCTTTCAATCTTTTTTGCCGGTTTTGGTGGCCAAAAAGCATGGAAGGAGCCTCCCCCACAGGCACTGCCCACTCCCCTGCTGCCTGTGCGGCGGCAGATGGGAAGCCGGGTGCCTGCCGAACAGCCAGGAGAAGGCGCTTCCCCCCCTTCCCCTCCCCAAAGGTCACCAGTAAACAGCTGCACATCAACCATTAATAATTTTGCAAATAATTTGCCTTGTGAGAAAGATGCTCGAGCAGCAGCTCGGAGATGAGGATCATGGCTCAGGGATGCAGCCCAGCCTGGCATCGGGGGGATCACCCAGCACTACTCAGCTGCACGGGGTAGAATGGGGAGTCCAGGCTCCTGTCCAGCCATCATCTGCCTGCAGGGATATGGATGGTGTTTGCTGGGATGGCCCTGAAGCCCTGCCAGATGAGGGTGCAGGCTATAATCCCTTTCCAGAAGGAGCATGGGGCAGCAATGGTTCAGTCAGCCATGTGGCTCCGGCTGTGGTACCCTGGCTGCCAACTGGGAAGGACCAGCAAGAGCTGGAAAGAGGGCTGGATGGGGAAAAACTCAGGAGGGGGGAAGAAAGTGAGCAAAAAGGGAAAGACGCGGAGTGTGAGCATGGAGAGGAGCAACAGGAAGAAATGCTCCAAAGCCAGAGAAATGAAAAAGCCATAGGGAGAAAAGTTACAGAGGGAAGAAAATAGCAGCAGGGAGAAAAGCTGGAGGAAGAGGGAGGTAAAAAAAAGTACTCAGTCACTACTGAATAATGTAGGGCAGGCTATCGGGGGCTAGTGAGAGTGACAAAATCTCCCAGCTTTTTCTTTTTTCATCATTAACAGATGGAGCCATGCATGAAAGCAGGGACGTAGGCTCCAAACCCGCAGCTCGAGCAATCAAAGCGTGCGGCAGACAGGAGCGTGCCAGCCCCCGCTCTAGCCAGGCAGCCTGAAAGGACAAGAAAAGCTCCTGGAGCCCACGGGATGTGGCCATAGAGGCAAAGGCAGCCCCATCCCACCTGTGCTGCCTCCTGCCAGTGCAGCCAGCTCAGCTTGGGTACAAATGCTGACAGCTCAGGTGGGAACTATCCCTGCCACGAGGATGAGAATTAAACTTTGCACTTCCCTTCCCTCCTGCCATCTCTACCCTGCCTTTCATGCAGTGCCCAAGACCCCTTTAAAGAACCCACCCTGCAAAAAAAAACCAAACAAAAACAACAAAAAACCCAAAACACCAAAAAACAACCCCACCAAAAACCCCAGAAAAAAACCACCAGCAAACCCCAGCAAAATAGTTAAAGCTCCTTTCCCATCAGCTAATCATTCAATTTTGCAAAGACCAAAGGCAGGATGCTCTTTGCTGGGCACTTTTCACTTACCAGAGAGGTTTTGTGCTCACTGCAAGAGCATCCTTAGTGCTGCCCGGAGCAAGCTGGCAGTGAGAGCTGGCATTTGGTCAGGGCTGGCAGATATCCCCTGCACAACCTCTCTTTTTGTGCTGGGTTTTGCTTTTCCAGGTTGGTTTTCCTCACAGAACTTGTGGGTTTGCCCTGGCAGACCCTACTGGCAGCTCTTGCCAACCTTGGGGCATCATAACTTCCATTTTGTTTGTAGCCTGAGCATGTTGTTGCCCAGAGTGGGTACATTTGTGCCCACACCAACACCATCTTCTCACTTTTCCTCTCCCTGCTGTTCCCATCCGCCAAGGCTGCATCCTGCCCAGCCAAACCTGACTTTCCTCCAGCCTTCCCCTCCCCTCTGTTGTTCCTGATGGATAGCAAAGATTAGGGGTAAAGTGGGCAGGCATCCCTCTCCTTCAGCTTTATGTGCGTGATTATCAGATCCTGTCCAGCCTGGAGAAGCTGGATATAAGAAGTAAGAAAAAACAGGGAACCATAACCACAGGTGAGTGCTCACCTCCCCCAGGCCACCTCTGGGGCAGGAGGGAGGCTGTTCAGATCGACAGGGATGGTATCCCCCATGTCCTGCCAGCACCCTGTGAATGTCCAGGGCTGAAGTGGGCATGCAGATCCCTTGGTGCCAGAGGAGCCAAGGCAAGGGTCTCCATGGCTGCTCCAGCACCTCTGGGAAAGTCTGGCAACACAGAGAAGGTGGTTGTCATCTTTCAGAGCCCACAGCAGAGACACTAATGCACTAAGGGCATGGGGGAAGAAGAGGGCTCCTATTTACTGAGAAACTCCAGGAGCATGGTGAAGGGTCACTTTCTCCCTTCCGGACTGCTTTTCTTCCAGCTGGGATGGGGTCTCCCAGTAACGTGGGATCTGGGGTCTTTGCAGAGTGCAGTAGCAGCTGGGAGCATCTTCACCATCTGCCGTGTTGGATTTGCCATGGAAAGGGTTTTGGTCTGAGTGTTAACCCTGATTGGACAAGACAGGCTCGATGTCCCCAGGTGACGGCTCATGCCTTGAGGGCCAGAGACACGACAGCCTGGCACCAGTCCCACTTGTCCCTGCCATCCTGGTGGACCAGGAGAGGTTGGCTTATGGAGAGCTACCTGGCACATGTGCACACACCCCCGCACGCCAGCTGAGCTCGGCTAAGAGGATTACAGCCCCATTAAGTGATGTTAACGTGCTGGCTATAGGTAAGCAGCCTCACAAGCAGCAGGAGTGGTCAGGAGCTCCAAGGTCCTGCCTGCATCATTTCCTCATCATGGGAGGCTGCCTGCAGGAGCAGAGCCAAGGGATGACCCAAACATCCCATCCTTGCTCTGTCTCTGAAGCAGGAGAAAGTCATTAAGAGCAGCCAAGCTTCGTTTTGCAGGAATGAGCTCAATGGGGGCTCTAAGAGGGGAGGTACAAAGTCAGCTGGAGGCTCTTGGAGAAGACCCCAGTGCGGATATGGGACTGTCATCCCAGCACTACCTGTAGTGCTGCAGGCTGGGCATGTCCTTATTTTAACTCTTATGGTGACACTGTGCTGGATTTTCTCTTTTGTCCCTCCCATTCCCTCTCTCGTGACTGCCGCAAATGCAGCAGGAGCTGCCAGCCCGCACCAATGGCTCAGCACCCACTGCCCCGGCCCTTGCCCGTGATGCCCTCCACTCCAAGATGGAGCAGCTGGAGGAGCAGCTCCTTTCCAAGATCCTGACCCTGCAGAAGGAGCGCCAGGCCGCCAGCACTGACCGCAGCCAGCAGCAGCACAACATCGAGAAGGAGCTGAGCTCCCTCCAGAACCGGGTGACGGAGCTGGAGCACGGTGAGTCCTGCCCTGCGGGGAAGGAGATGGGGCACAGGGTTCCTAACCTAAGGTACATCACAAGGAGAGCCCCAGGACAGGTCACCCTCCTCCCAATTACAGGTGCTGACCTCCCTCCTCTCCTCACCCTTGATATGTAGGACCACTGGGCTACAGCCCTCCTGATGCCTTCAAGGTGACCATCCCTGTGCAGAACAACTACATGTATGCTCGTGTGAAGAAGAGCCTGCCAGAGCTGTACGCCTTCACCATCTGCATGTGGCTGAAGTCCAAGGCCCTGGCAGGCATTGGCACCCCCTTCTCCTACTCTGTCCCGAGCCAAGCCAACGAGATTGTGCTGTTGGAGTGGGGCTCCAACCCCCTGGAGCTGCTCATCAACGACAAGGTCAGCCCAGTTGCAGGAGGGGCAGGAGAGGAAACCCTGCCCTCGTCTTCCCTGCTTCAGTCCCCCTAGGAAATTATATTCTTAAGGGCACTGGTGTGGGGGAGCTGGGAGGAAGGGGGCCCTAGGTTTATGGCGGGAGGCAGGAGGATTGGGAGAATGGCTCATTGGGGTTAGTTCTGAGAGGGAGAAGCAGCACATCTGGATGTCTGTAGATTTTGGGATGCCGCCGCCGCCACCACCACGGGGGTGCACTGCTTGCTCTGCCAGGGGACTTCCCCAGCAGTCCTACCGAGCACCGGAATCTCGCTCTTCTCTCATAGGTTGCCCAGCTGCCGCTGAGTCTGAAGGACAAGGCCTGGCACCACGTTTGTGTGGCATGGACCACCCGGGATGGCAAGTGGTCAGCGTACCAGGACGGGGAGCAGCGGGGTGCCGGTGAGAACCTGGCCTCCTGGCATTCCATCAGGCCCCAGGGCGTCATCATCCTGGGTCAGGAGCAGGTAGGTACCAGTTCAACACCAAGAGCTGCCTGTTAGCATTGCTCTAGTGGGAATTGGCTGGGGGGAAAAGCCCCCAAATGGGGTGAGGGGAGGGGGCAGCGTGGGCAGGAGTGCTCAGGAGGGCAGTTGGCTCTCGTGCCGGTTCATCCCGCCTCCAGGCTGGCCATGTGCTGTCATTGTCTTCTCTTCCCTCTCCATATCCCTTTGGCCTCCCTGCCTCGTCTTGTTGAATCTCTTCCATGCATCCATCCCCTTTCCTCCTTGCCATCAAGCACCTTGCTCTGCTTCTCCCCAAACCTCTCCCTCTCTCCCTTGCCATTTCCCACTGGATGCATGTTCCTCCTCTTCTCTTCATCCCTGTCCAATGACCTCTCCCGCTCTTTCCCAGGACACCCTAGGGGGACGCTTTGATGCCACACAGGCCTTCGTGGGAGAGCTGGCGCAGTTTGGCGTGTGGGACCACATGCTGGCACCAGCAGAGATCCTGGCCTTGGCTAACTGCACCTCCCACCTCCAAGGGAATGTGATCCAGTGGGATGACCAGGCGGTGGAGGTCTTTGGAGGTGCCAGCAAGGCAGGCTTTGCCGCCTGCGAGGAAGGGAGGAAGGCGTGAGTGGCCCCAGTCCTGTCCCCAGCACCGAGGAGCCCTCTGGCAGCCCTGGAGCAGGGAGCCCCTTTCTCCCCTTCCAGACCAGTAAGCCTTGCTGGGGCAATGCTTGAGCCCCCCGTGCTGGTGTCCCAGGAGGGAGAGGGGCCCCTGGAAGCCTCCCTGTTGTCCCTGTGCTGGTGCTGTGGCTTGTCCTCATTCCTGGCAAGCTGGCTCCTGAGTCTCATCTTGCCCCACTTCTGTTTTGGGTGGAACTCGCTGTACCTGCAAGTGTCCCTGGTACAGTGAGGGTCGTCACCTTGTCACACCTAACAGGAAGTGGGAAGGAGAACTCCATCCACTTTGAGTGCAGTCCAGCCTCAGTGGGATGCCAGGGTGCAGGCATCACCTGAACACACCCCCTTTCCTTATTTATTTCTAGCAACCTCACTGTCCAGTTTTATGAGCCTGCATTCCAGGATCTCCTCTAACCCCACCCTTCTCCTGCTGCCCTGGTTTTTCAAATGTGGCCCAGGGAAGCTGAAGGAGAATGGCAGAGAATCAGTGGCACAGCACTTACCCCCCTGCACGTCTTTCCCTGCCTCTGCTGCCTGTTTGGGCAAGACTCCCCGAGGGGATCCAGGCTTTTAAGGCAGAGGGGAGAGAGCAGTCCCCACTGCCTCCAAGCTGGGGAATGGGTCAGCCACCAAGGGAATGGGGGGAAAGGGGCAAAGCATCTCCCCCAGCGCTGGCCGAGGGGGAAAGAGTGCAGCACTGGCATCGAAGGGAGCAAAAGCAAGAAAAAGAGAGATTGAGGATGGTGGCAGTCAGAGGAGCCCTGCCATCCATCCCCCAGTCTTTTGGTACTGGATTGGGCTACTGCCCTTGGTTCCACCCAGTCCCCTTCTTTACCTGCTCCTTGCCAGGAACAGGGCTGCCACTGGCCTTGAAACTGGGAGGGTGAAAGAGCAGGCTGGTGTTTTCCCTGTGGAGTGCCTGAGAATCCACTGTTTCCACATTGCGTGGTCACCAACATCTCGATATGTGAGTGTGTGTATGTGCATACATGTGTGTGTGTGTGTGTGTGTGCGTGTGTGTGTGTGTGTGTCTGGGGGTGGGAGGGTTATTTCGGGGCTCTCATGGTTGCTCAATGCAGTGTTCAGCTTCCAGTGTTCCCCCTACCCCTGGTCCCACTTTGGGTGACAGCTGCCCCCTCCCCTGGGGGAGGCAAAGCTGGCAGAAGGGACAGCCCTGCCACCCCCCATCCCCCTGCCCAGGGTCTGTGCCAGTGCTGGGGTGGCTCAGCCCGCTGGGAATGACACGGTGGGGATGGGGAGCAGCCCGTGTGCCAAGTGGGAACACTGCGACCTTCGGGCACCCTGAGGAGCTGCCCCCTCTCCCGCCCTCCCTGCCTCGCTCGCTCGCGCGCTTTCTCCAATGCACGTTTGTGAAAAGGGCCCCGACGCGTGCCCGTGTTGGGACGTTTCTTTTGTAAAGCTGATCGTGAACAATAAACGTGATGTTTTCTGTTCCAGCCTCCTGCAGAGTGCGAGGTTGCTGGGGGGATGGATGGGACAGGTCAGCCCAAGATGGGGTGGCCTCCCCAGGGTGCTTAGGGTTGCATCACTGAAGGGAGTTGGTTGGTCCCACTGCTGGCATTACAGGAACATCAGCACAGGGGTTTGGTATTGTTGCCACAGAGGGGCAGGAGATGGTCTGGCCACCTTTGCTCTACCCCACTGCAGAGCAGTATGGGGTACAGGCTGCTGCTGGTGGGGCATGTGGGCTGAGGGAAACACTCTCCATGGAGGGAAGCAGAAACAAGTGAGAAATCCTGGCCTCTAAGTCAGAGCATGATAGCAAGGAACTCATATTGAGTGTAAATCTAATTAAGTACCAGTAATGAGTTTCTGACCTAGCTAGGCACAAGATGGTTCAGGCATGACTCTTGGACCTCCTGTTGTAGAACAATTCATGACCAGGTCTGCATGGCGCTTTTGCCTCTCAGTGGGTCCTGCTCCTCCTGCGAAAGGCACAGCTTCACCAATATTTGGGGGAAATGGAGCACAAAGCCAGAGGACTGAGTTTTCCCATTGCTGGCATGCTGGTGGGATCTCCTCTCTGAGTCAGAGCTGCCCCCTCTCCCCACTTCTCCTTCTGGAAGGTGTTTAATGCCATAAAAGAAAGGCTGGCACTCTCACCTTCAGCACATCTTCACAAAGCTGAGGGCTGGTTTTGAAGAAAAAGTATGTACTTCAACTGGAACACTGGTTCAAGGGCCTTTGCTGAGCTGGAGGCTCACACCCATCACTAAGAGGAGAGGGTTCAACAGGTGCCATCTGCTCGTGTGCCAAATAACACAGCATAATTAAAGAGCACAACATTTTTTAGAGGAGGAAATGTCAAAAACCACTGATGGGATCATAAACTCAGAAAGAGGTTTAAAGGGGGAGGGAAACTGGTCCAGAACACCCTGCTATCAAAACTGCAGAAGCACTGTGAGAGGGGTCTTGGGGCTGCTGGCCAAGGCAGGAGAAACGTGAGAGGATGAACAAGGATGGAAACAGCCTGGCCGCTGATGTAGGCTATTGGCAAAACACCCATCTCCTCCAGAGCCCGGAAACCCAGCCCACGTTGAAACTGTGTGTAAATCCTCTCCAGAAAAGCAGGAACAAAGGGAACACCAGGAGATGCTTGATCAGGGCCTTCAGTGCTGCCCTCCTCATCTCTGCCAAATGATGCTGGCATGATCCTAATCCCAGCCATGTGCAGTCCCCAGGATGTGGATCTGTCACTTCTGGAACAGGAGAATGGGGGGATCCCAGTGGCAGAGCTTCTGCAGGGTGAGCTTCTCTCTCCCAGAGGTTCACAGCCAGTTAGGCAGACCTGGGGGCACACAGGAGAACTTGGTAGAATTTTCCCAAACCTTTTAAAATCTTCCAGCAAATGCCTCCACTATAGGGCTCTTCAGGAAACAAAGGCATTATGGAGAGATTAGAAACTGGATGGGAGACACAAATGAAGAGCAGAAATAAATATTTGATTTCCATCCTGCCCTGGCTCTCTGCAGGAAGCAATGTCTGCTTCTTACCCGTCTGAGGAGGACGAGAGCAAGATGAGACCATTTCTTTTCAGTAAGCTGAGCCTTGCGAGAGCTACAAACTTGCAACAGGGCTTAAAAGGTAGAGGAGATGACAAATCAATAGCTTTGCTGGCTGCAAGAAGTAATTACAATGACTTACACATATTGCTTGCTTCTAAATTAACCAGGAGCACTCAGGAGTAGCCCCATGTCTCTCTAAGGGCAGCTGGCTGGAAAACAACATGTTGTGCACAGAAGAGATGAGGAACAACAAAGTCAGCCTTGAGGGAAAGAGGAGGGTAAGGAAGGAAATATTTAACAGTGGTGTGGAGAAAGGCAGATACTTCAGCTGGTTGGCTGTGTTATACCCAGACATCCAGGATAGGGGGGAAAGGAGGAGGGCACCAAGAGCTGGGCAGTGCAGGGCAGGGGCACAGCTGGGCTGTGGCAGCTCAGCAGGAGCTGGCACAAGAGGAGACGGTGTGGGAGACAGGCGGGTGTGATGGATGCCGCCCACGTGCTGTCCTCTATCTCCCTGCCAAGGGGCTGTAAGCACATTTCAAGGAGAGAAAAGGAACTGCCATTTCCTTTCCTAATCTGCAGAACTCGCTGCTGCAGGGCTTTCTGCTAGCCAGGGACTTAGCCAGACTCAAATACCACCCAGCCCATACTCCCAAAGGGGTTTGTCTGACAGTGAAGAAGTCCAAGTTGAACATGGCAATGGGAAACCTTCAGGCCTGATGGTGTTTGAAAACTGTGTTTGGAAAGAAAATGCTGGCATTTATGAACCCCTCTAGCCCCTGCCCCTCTTTCCAGAGGGCACCACTGGCCATTCCCAGGGACATGGGCAATCCTGGGACCCCCCATTTGAGTGAGCTTTGGGGATCTCCTGTGCTCCCCAATACCTACAACCTCAGCTGAGTTTGCATGTCACAGCTCCCTGCGGTGTGTCAGCCTCCTGGTGCCCTCAAACGAGGCCAAGCCAGCCAATACTTGTCCCCAGGAGGTGACTTCCAAAGTCCCCACTACCTGCTCAGCAATGGGGTGCTGCCTAATTGCCTCCTTTCACCTTCCTGTCCTGCTGGGAGCCTCCCTTGCTCCCTCCCAGAGCCAGGAAGGCTCATTAAGACTTGTGCAGTGCTCGTACAGGGAATGCGCCACAATTCCGGAGCATCTGGCACAGGAACAGCCCCCACACGGCTGCTAGTGCTGCAGCAACAGACCTTACTAACAGTAGCTGATGTTACTAGAGGTAGTAGCTAGGGGAACACGTGGGGCACTGTGTTTTCCAGCAGACCAGGGGATCAGCGAGCTGCTCTGTCCTCTGGCACAGAGGCTGCCACCCATTCCTGCACACCAGTGTCCCCATCTCTGCCTTCCCTCAGCTCAGCATGCTGGGGGTTCTGATCCCAGCAAAATGTGGTTTCAGCATTCCCACAGAGCCTCCTGAGAGCTGCCTCCACCCCATCCTGGGGCAGCTGCCCCCAGCCTTGGCCCTCAGTTATTTTCCAAGGCGCTGTGGAGCAGTGCCCAGTCCCTGGGCTGTGCTGGCAGGCTGGACAGCAAGCTCCAGCCCCCCTGCTTTACCACACAGAGGAGGTGGGGCATGGCAGAGCCTGTGCCCACAGTGACAATGGGGAAGTCCCCAAACCTGGCCAGAAACAGGTCAGAAAAGAAAGAAAAGAAGGCTGTCCTCCACCTGATGAAGAGCCAGCCTGCTGTCTGGTTAATGAAGATGACTAAAAGAAAGCATGAGGCTCTATATTTACTACATGTATGTATATTTTGCAGCCAATGGTTACTTTTCTGTGCTCAGCTAAGGAGTACACACACCCTCATGTCAGAAGGTAAAAAGTAAAGGTACTTTGTTTCAATGCATTTCACTGTGGCTGCTGAAAGCAAAGGGATTGAGTTTCCACCTCTGATTAGTGGCAAATAAGGCATGACCAGCCAGAGCAAAGCAACAATTCCAGCTCCCTACAGACCCACAGGGGTGAATTGAACCCTTGCTCTGGACTTGCTTTCACCTACAGAAGGGTACCTGGTCCACTAGTACTGGAAGTTAAAGATCAGGTGCTGTCTGTGCCATCAGAGCCAGCAGCAAAAAGAGCAGTACACGTAACCTTTGTTGGCTCAACAAGGCTCCCACTGGCTTGCAGTTATACAGAGGCAGCCTGTGGAAACCCTGCACTTGGGGGTCCAGAAACCAACTGCTCACATTTTGTTAAGTCACAGTAGGTGGAGGCAGGCCAGCAGAACGCTCTCCTCCCTCAGGAGGCATCTCTGTCTTGCAGCCCCACTGTATCACCCACCACAATCACAAAGACATGGCTTTTCCTATCTTTGGCCCAGTGCAGTTTTTGTTTGGCCATTTTCCTTTAGCTTCTCACCTAGGAGCCACTGATGAATAACCCTCACAAGCAGTCCCCACATTCCCTGAGGGCAACACTCCTGGGGGTCACACTGATCAGAACCAAAGCAGGTTTAATTGAACCCAGAACCACACAGACAAGCGTGCTCTGCCCTGCACATGCACACAAACACCCCAGCTCACACTCACTTGCTACTTGGTAGTAAAAGTGGGTGAACTACACAGGGATTAAAGCATTAAAAAAACCACAGCAAGAATACGGTGCTTGAAAGAGCCGTGTCCCTGGAGAGATTAGAGTAGCTGCCTGGAGATAAAGTAATGATGATGGAAAGATCTTCTTCCTCACAGAGATTCTCTTCCTAATTATCTTGTCTGAAAAGAAAAAATGATGATCTCCCAGCTTTTATCTGTCTCTTGACAATTTTAGCTCTGTTGCAAGAGGCCCAAAAGAGGAAGGAGAAGGAATTAGCCCAGGAGGCAGGAATGGTAGGAGAACGAGTGACACAGGAGGCAGTGCTTCATTTTTGTCACCACCAGCAGTGACAGAAAAGGAAAATATAAATGATCACTGCAGCTTTGTCTTCCCAAGCCCAAAGGCAGCTTCCCTGCCCCCAGCACTGCTCTGTCAGGCAAAGGACAGCCAGGAGGTCGGATTCACTGCTGAACCTGTGGAAGAGATTAACAAGGTGCTGTTCTCCCCTGATCACAGGGCAGAGCTTGGTGCTACAGGGAGGGAAGAGGACTCCTGAGCTGGCAGGGGCAGGAGAGTGCCCAGATTGTTCCTCTCCCACTCTTTTCCTTCTCAAACAGCTGGAAAGCAAATTCTTCTTCCAGCAGGCAGCGAGCAGCAAGAACGTTTCAAGCACACACCAGCCACAAGCACCACATGAAAAATCAGATCCATGAGCCACTCTGCAAGACCAGGATGGCCACTGATGGAAAACCAAGCATCACACCCAGCAGCTGGGGCTTTGCACAGGAGAAGTCTTTCCCTTGGTATTATCCTGGAGCTTGCTGCTTCTCCATCCTTGTTAATTTCAGACGAATGCAACCCTAGACCTCCCTGAAAAGTGATTAAGACCTGGTTTAGAGGCAATCCATGTTTGGCTAGCAGGGTGCAGAGACAACAGAGGTTTTGTAGCAAGCCCAGAGCCAAGAAAAACCTCAAAACAAATAGATATTACAAGCATAAAGCTACAAAGGGCGGGAGGGAGGCAATTTTCTCCGTGGGGGATGGAGGCTGGTGCTACAGGAGCTGTTTGCAAACTCATGATTCATCCCCACAGCATCACTTTCTCCTTCTTTACACTCCTGTTGACATGCAAACATGAGCTGTTGCCACTCCCACACAATGAGAACTGCATCCAGTTCTGGAACCCCCAGCTCAGGAAGGACTTTGAGGTGCTGGGGCATGTCCAGAGAAGGGCAAGGGAGCTGGTGAAGGGTCTGGAGCACAAATCCTGTGAGGGGCAGCTGAGAGAGCTGGGATTGCTCAGCCTGGAGAGGAGGAGGCTTAGGCACCTGATCACTCCCCAGTTCCCTGAAGGAGGCTGTGGCCAAATGGGGGTCAGCCTCTTCTCCAAGCAACCAGACAGGACAAGAGCACACAGTCACAAGCTGCACCAGGGAGGTTCAGGCTGGACATTGGCAGGAAATTTTTCACAGAAAGTGATTAGACATGGGAATGGGCTGCCCAGGGAGGTGGTGGAGTCTCCTCCGTCCCTGGAGGTGTTTAAAGAAAGGCTGGAGGTGGCACTCAGTGCCAGGGTGTGGCTGACATGGCAGCGTTCGGTCACAGGCCGGACCATGATCTCAGAGGGCTTCCTAACCTGATCTGTGGTTAAAAAAAAACCCAACAAAACAACCAAAATTTCCCCAAATCTCTCCTTGTTCTTATATTTATCCTAGTTTTTTAAAAGAAAAAATACCTAGAACTAGGTCCCTCAGGGATTTTAAGTCAGAAAAACACGAAGCTGCCAGACGCCAGCGGGGGACTGGGGGCGAGGCACAGCACAGGCGCTCCGCGGCCACCCCTCTGCCGCCAGCGCCCCAAGGCCCCGCGCGGCGGCCGGCAGGGAGACAGCCAATCAGACGCGCCGAGCAGCACAGCCCGTCCAATGGAGGCCGAGGGGGCGGGACTTCCCGCGCCGGTTGCTATGACAAGCGCGGCCCTTCCTTAGCAACGGCGCTGGGCCGCGGCGGCCGTGCAGGTGAGGCCGCGCCCGCAGCTCCGCGGGCCCGCTCCGTGCCGCTGGCCGAGCTCTGCCTCCGCCGGGACGAGGGCGGAGGGGCCGCTTCGGGCGTGCGGCCCGCTCGGGCCGCGTTCCGCTGCCTCGCACCCTCGGACTGTGGCCGCGGGCACGCCCTGGGCTGGGGGTGGGTATTGAAGGGGCTCCCGGGGGTGGCGCCGGCCGGGCGGGCGGGGGGGTCTGTCCTGCGGAGGTCGGGGTTTGGGTGCTACGGCCCCCGTCTGACGGCTGGTGGTCTGACTCGGTGCTTTAGCCAACAGCTCTCTGTATGTGTCATACATGATTGGTGTGTCGCCTGGCACCGTGCTGGTTTCGTTTTCCTTTTAATATCAGCTCACCCTTGCTCCCCTGGGTAGGAGAGGAAGATGCTTTGTTCTGGGGGAAAGAGGGAAAGAGCCAGAGGGAGGACGGCTATGAAATGCTCTGAATCTGTCGGTCAGTACTGTGCCTCTGCGTTGCCCGGGTGGAGGCAGGCTAGTAATGAGGCCCTGAGGCACGTCCAGAGTTTTCCCATATGGCCCTCCCCAGCTGACACATGCTCCGGAATCTGAGGAGCAAGTGCACAAACGAGACCGAGATGTTCCTGTTAAACATTTCCGTCCAGACGAGTGCGCAGATTCTGTGCCTAAAATACTCCTACCCTTCTCTTGTCATGTGCAGTTTGAAATTACTGCAGATAATAGTGTCCTGGGAAATCCTTTTGGAATTAATCAAGAGTGGTAGCAGCTGATATAGTGTTCTCTTATCCTCTCCTGAAAGCTGTACCTTGGCTCAGCTCTTCCCTCAAGCTCCACTGGTGCTTCTGGGAAGTGCTGTGCTCCTCACTTATGGAAAAAGATACAGTTTAATAATTTGTTTGCATTAATGGTCTATGAGCTGAGACTCTCAGGGGGGTGTGAAGGTGCTGTTGAGGAAATGGCAAGTGAGTGAGATAGCATTATGTTCTTGTAACAGTTTCATTTGCCTTGTGTTTTAATTGAAAGCCATCTGTCTCTTGCCCGTGTTTGTTTTTGTTGAAGCAGTGTCCTCTAGGCCAAGAAGCGAGTCCTCCTGCTGAAGAGAGGAACACCAAGCCCTGTTCCTCTCAGCTGGCTGTGCCACAGCACTTTGCTGAACTCCAGGTAGCCCCTCTGCCCCTTCCTGGAGTCTCTGTGGAAGGACCATGGAAGAAGCTGAGGAGGAAAAAAAGGACGAGGCTGATTATAAAAGGCTTCACAGTTTTCCTCTGATTAGGGTATGGAGTGAGATGGATTGTACATTTACCAGTGTCAGAGATGTGAAAATCTGTCTTCATTCTAACTGTCCTTCTCCTGCTGTGTAGCTACTGTGAGAACATGTAGTGCTGGTCCTGTGGAGAGATCCTGGTTGTCACTGCTGCTTTCTCCCTGTCCTTGATCTCTCCTGGGGAAATCTAATAGCTCCAGTGTTCCCCATGACAGCCAGAGGAAGCCTGGGGCAAAGTGATCCGTCAAACAGATTGAGAGCATACCGCCTTTGGAGCCCTCTCTTGTGTTCTGGATGCAGCTTGCTTTTTGTCCTGGAGAAGCTGGAGCAAAAGATCTTGCTAGCCAGCCAGATAGCAGCAGCAGAAGAAAAGGCTGTGTAATTTAGATTTCTTTGTTACTCATCTAGCAATAATTAAGAACTGTGGTGGAAACAGTGTTAGTATGCTTCCCCTTTATCTTATAGCAGAATGTCTTATTATAGCAAATGTCTTGATTTCCTTCTTTAAGCTGTGCTTACACGGTGCTAATTTTCATGTATGTCAAGAAGAATTCCTCACTGGCTGGAGGAATGGTTCACTTACAGTGCAATAAACCTTTTCAGGTTTACTCCATCTAAGCCCCTGATAGAGCCAGTGCAGAAGTTAGAGCAACTTACTGCTGTCGTGTGTGCAGCTCTGATTGTTGTGCTCAGCTGCCTGTCTGTCTGTCTCATTGCCCTTGGCAGCACTCGGACATGCCGGAGGAGATGCGCGTGGAGACCATGGAGCTGTGCGTCACAGCCTGTGAGAAGCATGCCACCAACAATGAGGTACCAGCCACCTCCCACAACGGGCAGCCTGCTGATGCTGCAGGGGCAGGGATAGGGGTGTAGGGCAGAGCAGAGTCAGGTCCTGGCATCCTGTTACTCTCTGCACTGAGCTGGGGTAGAAGGAGGCAAAGAGCTTGGCTAGATCTCAGATTCAGTTCCCTTGCTCTGCAAGATCTAGAATAGCACTTTGCAGAGATAAGTAGTGGTGCTGGCTCCCAGACCTTGCCTCCTTGCTTATCCTGCCTTCCTGGGACATGCTTCCACTCTGTTCATAAAATGCCTTGTGTCCTGAGGGCTTGGTTCAGAACTGCTTGGAGTCTCTTGTTTTCGGGATGAGTACATGGAAGTCTGTTAAGTATTCCCTCTTGGCTTTAGGACCAACGATCAAGGGAATACATACCTTGCTTCATGGGCAGGGCACCACCTGTCACTGAACAATTTTCCTCTCACCTTTTTTAGGATCAAGCAGGGTGTGATCTGGGAGAAGCAAGCCTTTTAAAAGCCAGCCTACTTTCAGTGTTTTGGTAATTAGCTGGAGGAAAAAAAAAAAGGACTCCTGTAAAAATAGCTGCAGCTTAGTGACCTGAATCTGCTCTCATGGTCACTGCAACCAGTATAACTCCAGCAGCATCTGAAGCAGAGCTCTTGCTTCAGACTGTGTGAACTAGAGAAGTGATGCAGTTCTAGCTGCTGGGCTGGAGGCTGCTGAGACCAGTTCTACCCTTGGGTTTACCTCTGGGGAGCTCCCAAGTCCTGCGGTGCGGCTGCTATACCTGTTGCCTATGGCATGAGTAGTCTTAAAGGGAGGAGAAGATTCGGGGGATGTTTGCATAAAACCTCTCTGGTTGCTTTGTCTCACCCTATGCTGTCTTCCTTAACATTCTCCAGAGCGCTGCCAAGATGATCAAAGAGACCATGGACAAGAAATTTGGGTCCTCCTGGCATGTGGTGATTGGGGAAGGTTTTGGCTTTGAGATCACTCACGAGGTGAAGAACCTGCTGTACATGTTCTTTGGTGGCAGCCTGGCCGTGTGCGTCTGGAAGTGCTCCTGACCCCTGGCCAGGTCCCAGACTTGCTTGAATACAAGAGATTTCTTCCTGCTTTTGACAAGTTTTGTATGATCTGGAGGTGGGGCTTTATTTTTAATACTTAAATGTCAAGATTTCTTTTTTTCATACTGACGTAACAGTTCTGTGGGATACGTAAAGCTGGTGCGTGTGTGTGTGTGTGTATAATCTTGCTAAACGGTCCTATCCTTGCTTGTGGGATTTCTCATCTGTCTGGCTCTTTCCTTGGTGTTTGAGCTGGAGCAGGAGGGAAGTGAGGAATAGGTAATCTCACAACACACTGCACAGCAGCACTAGCAGGGGAAAGCAAAAGCAAGAAGGTGCCATCTAGCCCTATGTTTCTTTTAACTCCCCTTTATTCCACATAGTTTTCCTCTCTGCTTTCTCAACTACCATGCAGTATGGCTCTGACCAGCACCTGTCTTTCCTCTCACTGGATGCTGCTTGTACATTCTTCCTTTCTTCTGAGATGTCTGCTCAGACCTGACAGCACCAAGGGTCTCCCTTCAGGCTGTCTGTGGAGGTGTGAGCCACAGGGAAGCAGTCCCAGCTTGCCCTTCCCTGCTGTTTTGGGAGGGTACAACAGCTGAGCTGCTGGGGTGTAGGAGGTTGCTATGCAAACTGCCCCCTCCTTTCTCACCCACAGCAACTGAGACAGCATGAAAACACAGGCGGCTGACGATGCCTGGGGAGTGGGTGAGAGCTCTTTTTAAGGCTCAGATGCCTCCCTGTCAGTTCCTGGGGGTGTTGCAAGTGCTGTGTACTTTCAGCATCTTGTTTGGAGGCTGACAGAGAAAGGAGGATCCATGTGAAATATAACTTGGTCATCAGAAGCCTAATGTCTTTCTGGACTTGCATTCTTTTAGCCTGTTTCATTTTTGAAAGCTGTTGGTGTTGGAGGATCGAATGAGCGTAACTATGTTACATGTATGGTGTATTTATAAAACCTGGGGAACTGTGTTTTTACAATAAAAGTTTAGTAAAATGTCTTTGCGTGCGTTTATGTTGGCAAAGTAGTTCAAGAAACATGGAAATGAGTAAGCCATGGTGTAGCACAGGCAGAGGCCAGTGACAGAGTTCCATCCTGCTGGTTTCCTGTGTGACTCTCATCCTCCCTGTTCAATTCCTTTTACCAGTGCAAGCCACCATGGTGAGGAGGGTTGCTGGGCCCATGGTGCTGCTGGCCATGTCCCTCTGTCCTGTTTGACAGGCAGCTGTCTAAGCAGTAGCAGCAAGGGAATGTAACTGTGTCTGCTGCCTCAACTCTGACTTTGGAGTCTCATATTTGTAGCTTCCTTAATTTTCAGATTTCCCCTCAGAATGTTGCAAGCTGACATCTCTAGTCCATAGTTAAGTCTGAAGGATCTTTCTGCATTAATGCCTGTGGTTGATCAACCTGGTCTTACAATTCCTTTTGTTTTTTTTTCTGAACCTCAAGTGTTATGCTGGAGATGTCCTTTCTCAATTTCATTGTGTCAGGGAGCCAGGAACTGGAGTAATATGAAGACAACTAAGAATTATTTCAAATTTGGACCATCTGTGCTTGGCTGGCCCAGGGTAGGTTGGTACCATGATTGCTGCCCCATGATCAGGATTGCTGTGCTGTGTGAAAGACCCCAAATCCTCTGAGCTGTCTCATCGTGCAGTTGCTCTGTGTCTCTCCAGTTGGGTGCTTTTATGTGAAGATAGTGCTATTGGCAACACTTTCTACAGCTGGCAGGTGGAAAAGATTATTTCCTCTTCTGCAACTTTCTGTCTCTTCTAAATCCAGATCAACAGGTAAAGTCTTTGAAATGCCCCATGCTGGAGTGGGATGATCCCTTCAGCTGTACCACGGTCACTTTAATTGTGCCTCTTTCACGCTAATGAATAATTAACTGCTCTGTGCATATGCACAGGCACACTGGTCATGGGCATCTCTGCAGGGTTGTGGTGACCTGCAGATGACGACAGGGAGCTGCTGACATCAGCACACAGTCTCTTGGACTTGCTGCCTGTTTATCTTCTTGGCCACCAGCTGATCAAAGCTGATGTCTCCGTGACCTGCATTGGCAACAAGGGAAGGGTAAATGCTCCCCAGCCTTCTCAAAGCCCGAGTGTGCAAACAGATTGAGGTGAGCTAGGTGTGAATGTGCAGCAAGTCAGCTCCCACACTGCCATTCTCACCAGGTAAGTGCAAGGTGGCTCACAGGAGAGTGGCAGGCTATTTTTATTCATAAGGGTAACAGCTTTCCTACAGGAAGTCACCTTGAGGCAAACCCTTGTTAGCTGATTTGCATTCTTGTCATTGGCATTGTACCTGAAAGCACAAGCCTCAGCCTCCCAAAATGTGGCTGTGTGTCAGAGCCCCAGCCCTGAGGCAAGTGTTCAGTCAGATCCATTGTCCTGCCTGTTGCACATTGAGCCATGCTTTGCTGGCCCCTGTGTGTTAGAAAAAAGATTTTCACCTTCCTTTTGTTGTGGAGCTGGAACATCTTTGGGCATACCTGTAATTTTCACAGGAGTAAGGTTTATGGATGAGAGGTGGAACCTTGTCCTGTGTTTTCCCACAAGAGACCCCTCTGTGGCTGATGAACCTGCTGGATCCGGTCCAAAGGAGGCCACAAAGATGATCAGAGGGCTGAAGAACCTTTGTGATGAAGACAGGCTGAGAGGGTTGGAGTTGTTCAGCCTGGAGAAGGCTCTGGAGAGCCCTTATACCAGGACCTAAAGGATGTCAACAGGAGAGCTGGAGAGGGACTTTTTGGCAGGGCCTGTTGTGATAGGACAAGGGTTAGAGGTTGTAAACTAAAAGAGGCTTGTTCTAGATTGGATATAGGGAAGGGAAGAAGTCTTTTAGAATGGGGGTGATGAAACACTGGAACAGGTTGCCTAGAGAGGTGATGGGTGCCCAACCCCTGGAAGCATTCAGGGATAGGTTGGATGAGGCTCTGAGCAATACCATCCAGTTCAAGGTGCCCCTGGTCATTGCAAGGACTTTGGACTGGGTGACCTCTAAAGGTCCCTTCCAACCCAAACTATGATTCTATGAGGCTTTGGAGCCTCTAAGGCCTCTCTACTTTTTACTATAAAACTGCTCTCAGTTGCTGGAGGATTTTTTCCTTATGGCTTTTCAGTGGAAAGCTGGGAAAGCTGGCAACAGTTTGCTTGCTATTGTTTCCCTCTCATTTCTTGCCCCCCTGCATATTGCTGCCATTTCCTGTCAAAGCATCAGGCTGAGTCAGATGTAGAAAATGAGATGAAAAACGCAGGGTGATGGATGGGTGGCAGCCAAAATGACACTTTCTATCCACCCGTCCCCTAAAGCTGCGATAGCGGCTCAGAGGCTGTGCCTCATGACTTCATCCCTCCCTGCTGAGGGGAGATGGGAACATCATTATCAGCTGCCGATGAGTCCTGATTTGAAGCCAGCAGTGAAAATGTCCTCGGATGTAGGGCTCCTCCTCCGCCCCAAGGGTGACTTGAACCTGCTGGGAAGATGGAGGAAGAACTGGAGGGGGGAGATGAGAAGAAAGAGGTGCAAATTCAGCCCTGTCTCTATGATGATGTCATGGCAACAAGTCAGGTGATCAGGGCTGACTTTGAAGGTCTCCAGCCCTTCTCTGTTGCTGCAGGCTCACGTCTGACTCGCTGAAAAATCTTTTGGTTAATATTTAATGCCAGCATTCAAGTGCTAAGGGTGGCAAATGCCTCACCTAACCCCCCTGCCTTTGCTTTGCAATGGGATGCTAAATCAGGGTGAGGAGGCAGGATTGCAAGTTTCATTATCTGGGAATGGGACTAACAGTCAGTAGGGTGGCTTCAGCCCATAGGATCCCTATGCTCATCTGACTCCAGGACATGAGAAGGATGTTTCTGTCCCCGCCAGCCCAGTTTGGAGCTGGTTTGGGGCACTGGAATGAGGAGGTCTGCTTCTCTTCAGGGCTGGCTCTGGATTAATGAAACCTGTGGCCCTGCTCTGGGAGCCGAGCCCAGCTCCTTTGATGCGATCAGTTAGTACAGGGAGTTGGTGTTTTGGTTGGTTGGTTGCCGTTTTTCTGAGCCATGACCTAATGATCCCGTGTTCCAGCTACAGCCCCTCCTAGGGGCCTTCTGTCTGAAACGTGTGTCCGGACTGAATTCAGCAAACTTCCCGGAGCAAGACGCTGTGTTCCTCCACGCAGGGAAGCCATCTGCTCCCCTCCACCAGCTCCTTCTGCGGGGCTTCGAGCTCGCCAGCCGGGCGGAAAGCTCTCCTCCTCCTCGCTTGCCCCGGCTCTCCTCGGCCATCTTGCCAGCAGAAGGCTGGGGAACGCGGGGCTGGCTGAATCTGGGGCGGCGATGGTGTCAGCCGGAGGCGGTTTCCAGGCAACTGTCGCGCCGTGGGACACGCGAGCCAGGAACACCGGGGACAGCGCGTTCCCAGCGCGCCGCCTGGGAGGGGACCGGGACACGCACGGAAGGGGCCGGCACAGCACCGTGCGGAGAGGGCAGCGCAGGCATGGCAGCAGAGGAGGGGGTCTCCAGAATAGCCCCCTGATCATCGTACCCTCCCTGGCTGGGAGTGAGCATTTCCAAGCTGGCTGCTGGTCCATCTCGCGACAAGGAAGAATTACATGATGTACGGGATTTCACATGCCTTCTGCATCCTTTGCAAGAGCAAAGAGAAAATAAACATCGTGCCAGACTGTAGCACAGCCCCCAGACTTATTGCAGGTGGTCCTGTGCTTGTCTGTCCCTTATCAAAGTCATGAACCATTTTTGTGCACGCATCCCAGCTCTGTGTCCCTGGATGGCTCTGCAAAAGTGAATTTCTTGTAAAAAGAAATGCTCTTCCCTTCCACAAGCTGCCAGATCTCCCCAGCACTTGGTGGGTCCCACCGCTCCTCTGTGCCAATGCCCAAGGCAGTGTCCCCACTCCTGCTTGCCTGCCTCCCCTACCTGCTTTAGAGGCCCTGGGAACATCCTTGCTCCTGAAACTCACCTGGTAGCCCTTCCTTACACTGCCAGTCCAGCATTTCCCCTTGCAGCAATGTTGATACTCACATCCCCTTCATTTATCCAGTTTGAGTGAGTTTTGAAAGGGGGCTTGAGTGCAACTGATTTTCAATGGATGAGGGAGGATGATAAAATTGATACGGCCAAGCAGTGGGAAAAAAATTCTGGATCCTGAGAGTGCAGCTATGATGAACATGGAGAATGGGACTACATAGTGCTTGGCAGGGTGTGAGCTGCAGAGGGGCAGAACCATTTTAATGCCCTGTATTCAAAGAAATGTTCTGCAGCCCTGTGCAGGTGACAGCACAGAAGGACAGGACAGTGGGGAGTCATCTGCAGCCATTGCTGTCCCTGAGCCAGCATTGCAGCTATTGATTTGGAACTTGTCCCGTTCACTCTAACCTTGGCAGTGCCAGCTTGACCCTTATCAGCTCTGATAAACCCTGCCACAACCTCCTGTCCCATCCTGGTGGTGTCACACTGTGAGGTGCCGTGGTGACATATCTTTCCTGCCACTCTGCCCGTGCACCAGTTGGTCTTTTGCTGGGATGCTCTGAATCCAGGAAACCTCTCTCCTATTTTTGCACAGAGGCTGCAGCCACACCAGCATTTTTAACCTTGTGTTTGTGTCCATCCTTGCTGAGTGTTTTGTGTGGAAGGATGCGGTGGCGGCTGCAAATGTTTCTCCAGAGGAAACTTAAAATCAGCTTTCTCTTTCTTCTGTTCTTGGCCCTTCTCGTGCACCTGGTGGTGGATTTTGCTCTCCCCACAACCCACAGGTCCTGTGTCTGCAATACTAAAGCATCAAAAGCTGTGGGTGTCCCGTCAGGCAGCCCCATGCCGGCTGGCCTCAAAAAGCTGAGCCTGCGTATCCTTCAGGATTTCAGTGGAAGCAACGGCTCCTTGGAGAAAAGTTCCCGGCCAGAGAGAGTGGGGCTGCACGTAAGGGCTGGAGAGCCAGGGGTCCAACAGCAGCATGAAGAGGCGAATGCAGGGTGGACCAAGGGATCAAAGCTGGCAGCACTCTTCGAGCATCCTCTTTACAACACCCCAGTCCCAGAGGTGACTGAGAAAGACAAGCTGTTTGTCGTCAACCCCATGGAGAAGTTCAGCCTGCACAGCAGCGGGAGTGACGAATGGTGAGGAGCAAACTCAGCCCTATCTTGCATTTGGGGGATATGTGGGTTTCAGGGAACAAGCAGCAGGGACCAAACTACCAAAGTAGTTTCCTTCTGTAGATCAACATCCTACCCTGGAGGGGCCCCCCTTACTGAGCATGCTCTTCTCATATCTCAAATCCTCTCCTAGCCCTGAATTGTTGGGCTGCTACCCATAAGCTTGTAGCACGAAGCAAAGCTGAAGGAGACTCTTGAATTATTCATTGTATTACAGATATCTATTTGGTGATCTCCTCAGCTCCTTCCCTTTCCCAATGCAGACTAGTCCTTAGTATCTCACTCTGTATACGAGGAAGTCCCCACTCCAGATTGCTTACCAGTTTTATCCCCCTCTCTTGGGATGTTGGAGATGCAAAGCTTGCAATTTAGGTTACCTCTAACCACGAGACCATTCCTGTCCTGCATTTTGCAGGATATTGCCTGACCTTGTTAGGCTCGGCCGTATGGTGAGCTCACTGCTGACAGCTGTCTATTTTTATCTTTGGACTACTAACCTCTAATTAGAAGGGAAGATATTAAAAGCTTTAGCATTGTAACACATAGCAGCTTCCTTACAGAAAGTACACCTTCCAAAAGTGGCACCTGCCAGAACTGGGAGAGAATAAAACCTGGCTTAAGAGCTGGTTTCCATAAATGGGCATTTGCCTTATCTCTGAGGACCACCTTGGGTCTGGTTTGATGAAATCAGTTCACAGTCTGTGTTTCCCTAGAGAGAGACATGAATTTGGGTAACAGATAGCCTTGGGCTAACTGTCCCATTGGAGAGCCAGTGTGTGCTAGTGCAGAGGTGGGGCAGACTACCCCTGGGGCTCCCTTGAATGCCAGCAAACTGCAAATTTCCAGGATGCACACAGGCAGGGATAGTGCTAACCCAAACTTATCTCCCTGGGGAAACCCACCCAAGGGGAATGGGCTGTTGAGGATGGGAGTTCAGGTCAGTGCTGGGGATGGCTGGGAAGCCCATGCTTCTCCACCCTTGTTCAGTGTACACACGTGTGTCCCCAGGAAGCACATGGAGGAGTGTAGCAGACTGTACTCCTGGGAGCCAATCCCTTAGGGAAAAACAATGAGATGATCAGTTCCACTGGGGAAATAAATGCATGGATGAGGGAAACAGGATCAACCCAGGGGTTTTCCATGGGGGATGGAAGGAAGACGCTGTGTCCAATCCAGCCATGCTGGTGGGTCTTGCTGGCCACCAACTTTGGGTGGGATCTACCACATGCCAAGAGCCCCATGAAGGCCATATGGGGCAGGGAGTTCTGCCACCATGAAACCTGGAACAAATCCAGGCCTTGCTCTGGCCTTTCTCCCCACCTCACCCTCCATGCACTGGCTCCCAGGAAGGGCCCGGGGACACGGGAGCCATCCTGCCCCAACTAAAAGCTGTCATTGTTGTTGGGCTGGTGGTGGCTGTCGGGCTGCAGGGTCAGCAGCAGTAAAGCCGAGGCGCTCCTCCCGACAGGGAAGACAGCCTATGACACCTACCCCACGTGGCTCAAATTCCACATCGGCATCAACCGCTATGAGCTGTACCCCCGCCGGGACCCCTTGCTGCCCACGCTGCTCCGGGATCTGGCCACGCAAAGGATCATCAGCTCGGGTACCACCTCCCTGCCCCACCCCTGTCCGCACCCTGCCCCGCTGCCCGCTGCCCGCCTCCCTCATCCCCGTGTGCCTCCTTTCAGTCCAGAAGTCCGGCGGGACCCAGCTCAAGCTCATCATGACGTTCCCAAACTATGGGCAGGCCCTCTTCAAGCCCATGAAGTGAGTAGAGCCTGGGACAACCCTATACCTCACCCACACGATCCCGTTAGGTAGCAAGAAGTGGTCAGAAGGGACCGTGGAGGGAGAAATGGAGAAATGCTTCATGTGCTGCCTCGGTTCAGCTCCTCTGTCCCAAAACTGAGGCGAGCAGAATGGTCCCGTTTCCCTTGCCTTCCCTGGCAGAGCTTGCTGCAAACTGGATGCAGCTTGTGATGGGGTAGTGACCTCCAGTGGTGGAAAGAAGAAGGTGGTCCATGAGAACCATCCAGGAGCCTCCATGAGGGCTTCCCCACCCCCTGAGCTGGGAGCCTGGATAGGGGGCTTGGAGCCACCCACCCATCAGGAAGTGACTGGAGGAGACTGGGTTTGGCTGTGTCTCCAGTGTCACAAGGAAACACAAGGTGGTTTGGAACTAATCCCATGCTTGGAGTGACCCCACCCATGATGATTGCCCCCGCTGTCCCCCTGTCTCTCCAGGCAGACCCGGGACCAGGAGACCCCCATTGATTTCTTCTACTTCTCAGACTTTGAGCGGCACAATGCAGAGATTGCAGCCTTCCACCTGGACAGGTGAGCATAAGCTTTGCATCCAAGCCTGCCCTCCCATACTGGCAAAGCACCAGAGAAACTCCTCCTTCCTCCCACCTCTCACTCCTCGGTTGTGAGGGATACCTGTGTCTCCTGTCAGTTTTAATAACTCGCTGCTATTAAACCAGCTGAGGTCAGTAAGAAATAGTTCCAAGTTCTACGTTTCAGGATCCTGGATTTCCGGCGAATCCCCCCAGTTTCTGGCCGTTTGGTCAACATAACAAAGGAAATTCGGGATATCACCACAGACAAGAAACTGGCCAAGACTTTCTTCATCTCCCCAGGTGAGCTTTCATGCTCTCTGTCCTCTCCTGTGGCCACCTGGATGGAGCTCACCTGGTGCTGGCTGCTGCTGCCCGGCTTCCTCCGCACTCAGACAAACTATCCTACTGGGGACTGTTCCAGCTCCCATGGGTGCCCTGCCACAGGCAGGCTCCTCACAGCCTCCCTTGCCATTGCTGTGCTGGTGGCACATGGCCAGAGTGCATGGAGCATCCTTCCCTGGCTGTTTGCTGGACTGCTCTGCCCAGGAGTGCCTTCCTGCTCTTTGTCAACCTTTGTTTTGTCTCCTGGCCAGCGGGAAACATCTGCTTCTACGGGGAGTGCTCCTACTACTGCTCCACGGAGCACGCCCTCTGTGGCAAACCGGACCGGCTGGAGGGCTCCATGGCTGCCCTGCTCCCCGACAAGACTCTGGCCAAGCGCCGCTCCTGGCGCAGCCCCTGGCGCCGCTCCTACCACAAGAGCAAGAAGGCTGAGTGAGATGGGGCATGGGGGGTGTGGGGACATGGGCCAGCAGAGCCATGGGATGGGAGTGGGCTTATCCACAGCCTCTCTCATGGCCCCATTGGCCTCCCTGGCCTCTGCCACCAGGTGGGAGCTGAACCCCAACTACTGCGCTCAGGTGCGAGAGACGCCACCCTATGACAGGGGCCATCGCCTCCTCGACCTCATCGACATGGCAATCCTCGATTTCCTCATGGGTGAGCCCCTCCGTGCCTCTGCTCAGGGCTCTGGAGGTCCTCCCTCAGGACCTAGAGGCCCAAATGGCTCCGTGTCCCGTGGTACCGTGCCCTGCAAGATTTGTTGGCCAAACTGTTGTTCAGGCTGCAGTGAGCCGCAGTCTTACAATGAGAGCACAGGGCTGTGCCACTAGGGCATTTCCCAGGCAGAAGCTGAAAGTCAAGAGATTCCAGGGAGATCCCAGCTGAATACCCTGGACATGAGAAGCACCTTCCAGCATGCTCTCACATGCAGCCCCTGGAGAGCCAGAGGTGGAGATGGTGCTGTCCAGGGCTCTTGCTGCCTCTCCTGTCCCTGGGCCACTTCTTCCTCCCTGCGCTGTCCCCTCACCAGCATCTGACAGGGAGAGTTTCCCATCTCCTCATTCCTGACCACCCAACCATGCCTTTGCCATTACTTCTGCTCCATTGGCCACTGTAGTCCCTCTGTGTGGCTGCTGGGATGAGAAGGGGAGGCTGTGGGGTCTCTACTCAGTTCCCCTGCATGGCCATGGCCACCAGATGGACAAGTTAGAGGTGCCTCCAACCCTTTTCCCCGGGCTCTGGGTTTCAGTCTCACCAGAAGAGTGCTCCGTGTCTTTGCTCCCATCTTCCAGCCCACAACCTGATGCCAAATTTGTTGGCCTGCCACAGGAAACATGGACCGGCACCACTATGAGACCTTTGAGAAATTTGGGAATGACACTTTCCTGCTCCACCTGGACAATGGTCGCGGGTAAAGCTGGAGAGAAGGGGCGAACAATCACAGCAAAGGGGTGGGGGGAGACCCTCCAGTCTTGCCAAAATGCCACCCTGACACATCCTTATGGGCTTCTCTCCCCGCCCAGCTTTGGCACACACTCCCGCGATGAACCGTCCATCCTGGCCCCCCTCCAGCAATGCTGCAGGTAAGGGGCTGGCCCTGTCCCGGATCTGCTGCTGGGGAGAGGCTCCTCCTATTGAGAGCTCTCCCTCCTCATCTCTGGCAGCATCAAGAAGTCGACTTACCTGCGGCTGCAGCTGCTGGCCACCCAGCCCTACCGGCTGAGTGACGTGCTGCGGGAGGCGCTGGCCGCAGATCCGCTGGCCCCCGTCCTGGCTGAGCCCCACCTGCAGGCGCTGGACCGGCGCCTGGGGAAGGTGCTGCTGGCGGTGGGACACTGCCTGGCCAGGGCAGCCCACCAGGAAAAGGTGCTGGTGGATGATGTGGGGTCGTGGGTGTGAGGGGGGCTGGGTACCGTGCTGGATTGGGCTGTTGTGGGGTGCTGCCGAGGGTGATGTGGGGATCGATGTGCAGCTCTGATTCTGGGCAGCCTCAGCTTTTGGTGGTGCCGGAGCTGGTGGCGTGATGAACCAGGAAAGCAGGTTGTAAGGATAGGTGGGACAGGGAATTTAAATAAAAAGGTTGGCCTAGTGGAGAAGACACGAGCAGTGATCTTCCCCACCAAGGCTGCTTTCCCAGCCCTGGCTGTCCTTGCATGCCTGGACGTGTCACTTCAGCCCTCCAAAGCCTTTTAGGAAAGGGTAGGGATTTTTCCTGCCTTTCCCCAGCAAGAACTGCCAAACTGGAACAGCTGGCCCCACCCCTTCTGCCCCACCCCCAGCACAGTGATGCCCTGGTAACCCCCAAAAAGGGAGCTGACACTCCCCACTGCTGCTGTGGTGAAAATGAGGCAGAAGCTCCCAGCTACACACCACTTATCTTTGCCCCAGTCTTCCCACACCCACTCAAAAACTCCCATGGCTCTGACATCACCACCTCCTCCACAAGACCAGGGATGCAGCAAGGACAAACCCCACTCCCCTGAGAACATCTTCCCAAATCCCCCAGGAACTGCCACTGACTCCCTTCACACCCAAAAATGTGGCTCCTGAGGAGGGGATGGATTGACCTGGGGCTGTGCACCCTACTTAGTGCCTGGTGGCTCAGCACCCAGCTTATCCCCTGAGCCTCCCAGGGGGGTTAATCCACGCAGGGTTACGTCAGCTGGAGCAGGTGCCATTGTGACAGCCACTGCCAGCGTACCCAGGTTGGGACACGGGATTGCCATCTGCATGGCCAGAGATAAAGGTGCCACTGGGGCGGGGAGATGTCCTCTGTCCCAGCCAGACACTTGCAAAGGGATGGGAAGCCACGAGAGGGGGTGAAAAAGGGCAGCTGGCACAGTGGGAGATGGAGCTGGAAAAGCTAGGCAGAGATTTTGGCTGGAACAAAAAATGGGCTCAAAAGGCAGGGGAAAAAAAAAGAAAGGGGAGACAAAGAGGATCTGTCTGCGTTACACAACGGGGCTGGGGACGCTGAATCGGGGTTTGTTGCGGTGTGCCCCCCCAGTGCTGACAGCACGTCCTCCTGCTACTGCCCTGGCTGGTGCCCCAAAGCCCAGCACACAGAGGAAAAGGTTTCAGGGCTGTTTTGCAATAGGTTACTTCTCTTCTGCCAGCTTTGTAGTATTTTAACTCTTTCTATAAATACTTTTATGCTCCATATCCAAGCCCAGGGGGACCATTCCTGCCCACAGAAATAGTCTGAACATCCACGTCCACGCACAGGTGGCCAGTTGCCCTGACTCTCAGAGCTCCCCCAGGCAAATCTTTTTCCGAGGCGCCGTCAGATTTGAAACGCGAGGTGTGGGGGGGCGGGTGGCTGTTTTTTCCAGCCGGCTGAGTTTGCACAAGGTCCGTTCAAGGTCCCATGGGAGCAGCCCGGTTTGGCTCGCACGCCCCTGACGAGGCTGCCCAGCCGCCCGTGGGGAAGAGCGGCGGCAGCGGGGGTGTCTGCGGCCCGGGGAGCAGCAGAACACGCCCGCCCAGTCGGGGCGGCGTGGGCACACGGGTGTCGAGCGGGGCTGCCCACGCCCCAGGGATAGGTTCGGCCGTGTCGCCGGGACGGGTGGTGCGTGGGGTGCGGGGATTTCTCACCCCCACCGGGACCAGCAAACCAGCCACCCCAGAAAAGCCCAAACGGGGCTGGGGTGCAGCCCTGCACCTGCGAGCTCCCATTTTTGGCGGGCATCACCCACGCCCTTGGCCGGCAGCGTGGGCTGGCTGCTGCCCGTGCTGGGCACGGCGGAGGAGCCCCAGGGCTGAGGTGTTTGGGGACCAGGTCCCCGTGGGCAGCAGAGTGCGGCTGGGCCCTCATCATCGGCCCCCACAAAATGATGAAAATAAATGAAATTAAAAGAATATGCCTGTGGCGGTGATAACAATAAATAGCAATAGAGATGATGATGATGAAGAGGTCCCCAGAGGCCGGGGGAGCGGTGGCTGCCCCCCTCTCCGCGGCGGCGGCGGGCGGGGCGGGGCGGCGGCGGGGGTGTCCGGGGGGAGGGCGGGAGGCGGGTGCCGCCTTCCCCCGCAAAACAAAAGGGAGCGGCGGCGGCGGCGGCGAGAGCGGCCGGGAAGGACGGAGGGGATCGTTCCCCGCTGCGCGGCACGGGCCGGTGCGTTTGCGAGGGGGACGGCGCGGCCGGGGCAAAGGCGGGGGCTTGCGGGCCGGCCGGCTCCGTACCGGGCCTCGGGGGGTAATGTGTCGGGCCGGGGGCGCGGAGGGGCCGGGGGCAGCCGCTCCACGCGCGGGAAAGGAGGCGAAGGGGTTTTCCGGCCTGTACGGGGGGCGGCTCCATCCCGGGACACCCCACGGCCGCCAGCTCGAGACGGCGTTCGGTGTGGGGCGGGAGCCCTGCCTCAGGGGCGGGGTCCCCGCCAGTGGGATCCCGCTGGGTGCGTCCCTCCAGGGACCCTGCCACTGACACTTCCCTCTCCCGCCCGCCCTCTCCCCACCCCCAGGTGAGCCGAGCTCCCCTTCTGCTGCCGCCATGTCCCGCCGCAGCCAGCGCCTTGTCACCAGCCGCTATTACCCCGGGGACGATGATGCCACGACCAGCGGCAGCAGCACATCTCTGCTGGGTGGGACACAGCTCCCCTTCAAGGAGACCACCGGCAGGTTAGTGGGGGGCACGAGTGGGGGCTTCCCCCTGCCCAAATCTGACACGGGCGGGGCATTCCATCCCACACCAGGGACCGGGCACCTTCCTGCGTGGGCTGTGGGGATAGCTCGCGAAAGGAGCGTGACGGTGAGCCCGGCGCGCTCCGGCATGGCCGCCTCGGCACTGTGGCACTGGCCGTGCCCCTGCTCCGGCCAAAGCCCCGCGCTCCCGGCGCAGGCTCCTCTGCGTCCCCGGGCCCGGCACGGGAGCCCGCCGTGGGTGGCCGGGTGCCAGCCCCAGCCGCAGCTGGATGGCGACAGGGAGGAGGGAGGGAGGAGGGAGGTGCGCTGCGAGTGCCGGCCGGAAAACCGCAGCGGTGCGAACGGAAGCGATGCCCGGGACGGGCGGGAGGCCTCTGTGAAGCACAGGCTGCAGCCTCCGAAAGCTGCCGCCATCCGGTGTGGAGGGAAGCGATGCTGGTCGAGGGATTGGGGTGAATTCCCCCTTTCCCCCCATGAGTGCACTGTGACACCCCCCCCCCCCCCTCCCCCCCCCCACCTTGTAAGAACACATGTGTGATGAGCCTGTTCTCGCCTCCCGCAGGACGATCAGGAGGAAATCGAGTAGCACAAAGCGCCTCTCTCCCGCCCCCAGCACCCAAACCTCCTACTATAGCGAGTCCATGATGAGCGAGTCCTACCTGGGGGGCAGCCGGGGCCTTGCTGCCCTGGGCAGCTCCATGCTGGATGATGACCTGGACAGCAGCACGTACTGGGGTGAGCCTTCCCACTCTCCTAGGGCAGCTTGGGACCTCCCTGGACACTGGAGAGTTTTGGGGCAACTGCCCAGGCTGGCTGACTGGGTTTCCCCTTGTGGAAGTGATGGTGGGCGATTTCTCATTGGAACTCTGTGTTTTGGGGCAGGTGGAGAGCTCTCCACCAGGAGGAGAAGAGGCACAGGGGACACCGAGTCCAGTAAGATCAATGGGGTGCTGGAGAGCAAGACATACGACACCTACACATCTTCATCTGGGTACTCCTCAGAAGACGACTACGCTGGTAGGGATGCACTAGTCGGTCGGTAGAGGCAGGAATGCAGGGGAGGCATCCCCAGGGGGACCAGCCCAGGGCCTGGCTACAGCCAGTGTGCTGCCAGTCCCCTCTAGATGCCACCCCCAGTGCAAAGCCTTTGCTGTGGGCAATGCACCGAGATGCTGTCTGCATTGGTGACTTGCAGCTTCCTTTCCAGGTCACTATTACTCAGGCCAGAGTAGCTCCGGGTCAGGTCTGAGAACTGCAGCCTCCCGGGTGGGCTCCTTCCTCTGGCAGGTGTTCACCTCCCCAGGTGAGTGGAGGGCTGACAGGGGCACTTCTCGCAGCAGTGTTCCTGCCAGTCAGCATCTCTACTCTCCAGCTGCTGTGTGTGCTATCCCCTGTTTGGGTGGAGGGGTTTTATCCCCTTGTGGTGCCACCCTTGGGCATGGAGGGGACATCTGTCAGGACTCCTCTTGAGGCTTGTTTTTTCTCCTGGCAGTTCGGTTCATGGGGTGGCTGTTCTCAGGGCTGGCAGGGGCCTGGCGCCGCCTCACCGGCACAGCTTCCCACCTGGACAGCGTCCCCTTCTCCAGGTGAGTGTGCTGGGGGACACCAGCATGGGGGAAGCGTGGGGAAAACCTGCAGGACCCTGGAAAGGGGAGGCACCTTGAGGGTGGTGGGGTCTTTGCTTTCCCCCTGGCTCCCATCCAAAGGTGATGGAAGGTGGCTGCAGTCCTAAGGCACCTCTCTTTTCCCCATGCTCCAGGCGCTACCCACGTCTGAAGAGGTCCCTGCTGCTGCTGCTGCTCCTCCTGCTCCTCGCTGCTGCCGCCTACGGTGAGCCACCTCCCCTGATGTGCTGCCCTGAGATCTGGGGCAGTGCAGAGCATCCCACTGCCGTGGCTGGGGGATGGGCTGGCCTGGAACCAGTGTCTCCTGGTAGTCCCTGGAGATGCTGATGGCTGAGCCTCTGCATGTCCACCCTGTCCACTACTGTGGCCCATTACCAGCCTGTGGTTTTGACCATCTCATCCTTCTGTGCTCAGGAGCTTGGTACTTCTACCCGTATGGGCTGTCGACACTCAGCCTGCCTTCCTTCCCGTGGTGGGGAGCTGGAAAGCTTTCCTCCTCCTCTGACCTTCCTGGGGCAGGGGACCTGACCACGCTGGACCAGGTAAGCAAAGGCACGATGGTGGTCCAGGTGGGATGAGTGCCTTGCAGGGAGAGCTGGGACGGTGTGATCCATGGCTGAACAATTGCTTCCAGGGTGTGAGGAATGGTGGAGAATGGGGCAGATGATGGCTCCACATTGGCTCCCCCAGCTTGTGGCCATCTCACCCTTGGGGTGTCCCTGGGATGGAGCAGGGGGACCATCTGCCTTCTCCTGGGAAGCAACAGATGAATAAGATGCCACTGACTCTGGGGAATGGGTGGTCAGGGTCCCCTTTCTCAGGGGTCCTGTGGAGCAGGCACTTCCCTGGGGGGCTGCATCACACCCTGTTTCTGTCACTGCAGGGGGGACACCGACTCCTGGCTCGCTTCCAGTCCCTGGAGAAGCGCTTTGAGGCACTGGAGGCCGAGCTGTCGCGGTGGGAGCTGCGTCATGGGGCGGCAGCAGTGACAGCAGGGGGAGAGCCCCCCCCAGGGGACATCCTTACGCTGCTGGAGGGGCTGGTGAGCCGCCGGGATGCGGGGCTGAAGGAGCATCTCCGCTCCGACATGGCCAACCAGCTCCAGGTGAGTGACACGGGCACTGCAGGGAGATGGGAGTGGGCAGGACCAGGCTCTGATATTCCACCCTGTTCCCCATCCTTCAGGGCGAGCTGGATGTGCTCCGGGCCCAGGTGCAAAGGGATTTAGACGGGCGCCTGGGCAAGATGGCACAAGCTTCCCGGGTAAGCAGAGGAGGGTGTGGTGGTACCTGGACAGGACACCCTCAGCAGTGGTGTCACAGGTCTCACCCCTTCCCTTTTCCTGGCAGGAGATGGAAGCGCGCTTGCTGGAGCTGAACTCGGAGTGGCAGAGGTAACACTGGCTGTAGGGCAGGCAGGTAGCTGGGTGAATTCCCCTCAGCCAGGCTTAGGAGGGATTTGCAGGCCTGGCTGGGGACAAAGGAGAGATCAAGAGGTGTAGTCTTGGGGGGGAAAGGAAGGAAGGATACATAAGTGGGGTCTGTGGGAGCCAGCACTGTGCCCTTCTGGCCAAAATGGCCAGTGGTATCCTACGGTGCATTAAGAAGAGCATTGTCAGTAGGTTGAGGGAGGTGATCTTGTCCCTTTACCCAGCCCTAGTGAGGCCACCTCTGGAGTGCTGTGTCCAGTTCTGGGCTCCTCAGTAGTACAAGGGAGCCATGGAGCTCCTGGAGTGGGTCCAGCAGAGAGCTATGGAGATGATGGAGGGACTGGGGAATCTCTCTTAGGAGGAAAGGCTGAAGGAGCTGGGCCTGTTCAGCCTGGAGAAGAGACAACTGAGAAGGGACCTCATCAGTGTCAGTGACTGAAGGGAGAGTGATAAGAGGCTGGAGCAATGCTCTTCTCAGTGTGCCAAGCAATAGGATAAGAGTCAATGGGCAGAAACTGATGCACAGGAAGTTCCACCTGAATATGAGGAAGAGCTTCTTTACTGTGCCGTGACCACACACTGGAGCAGATTACCCAGAGAGGTTGTGGAGTCTCCCTCACTGGAGATAGTCCAGAACTGTCTGGTTGCAGTCCTGTGCCATGTGCTCTGGGATGACCCTGCTAGAACAGGGAGGTTGGACCAAATGACCCACTGTGGTCTTTTCCAGCCTGACCCATCCTGCCATTCTGTGGCTGGCAGCAGGGCCCCAAGAGCAATGGCAGCAATGACCTTTGCCACTGTCGCTCTGCATCACTGTGAATGTGGCCCTTCAGCTGAGGGGTGAGCTGAGGATGCTTTCCCATGGGATGCAGTAGAAGAGGTCACTGCCACTGGGATTAAAACTGGGTCTGGAGATGGGGTTGAGCATAGGTGATGTGGGATGAACCTCTTCCCCCAGTTTGCAGAGGGGAAACTGGGGCTATTGGCACAAGGTTTTGTTACCTTTCTCTCGGCACAGCTCGGTGCAGGAGAGCCTGCGAGGGACCTTCCAGCAGGAGGTGGGCAAGCTGGAGCAGGAGGTGGCAGTGCTGAGGAGGGAGCTGGCAAGCCTCAAGTCAGACCAGGAGGTGATGGGGAAGCACGTGAAGGGGATACTGGAGCAGCTGAAGACAGTGCGGTCAGATGTGAGTCCCCGGTCCCCAGCCTGTTTGGCAGAAAGGCAAGCAGGGGTCCCTGCTCCAGGCTGAGCTCTGTCTGCACCGTTCCAGGTGGAAGCACAGTTCCCAGTGTGGATCAGTAGGTTCCTGTCACAGTCCCAGCAGGATGGTGCTGCTGCCTTCATCCTCCAGCGGGAAGACTTGCAAGCAGAGCTCCGGGCTCTGGAGCAAAAGATCCTTGCAAAAGTCCTGGAGGACCGGAGACTGTCAGCACAGGATGCTCAGGCTGGCATTGGAGTGGCCCTGCGGCAAGGAGGGGCTGCAGGAGTGACAGAGGAGGTGAGTACTGGCCTGAGCCCCAGGGACATGAGGTGACCACGGGGTTGGGGACTGTGCCCCCTTCGTGCATGCAGGGGGCTGGCATGTGTGCCTGGCAGATGGCAGAGGCATTGGGACAGCCCCCACAGCTGGGATATTGATCCTGGGCTCACAGGATGCAAGAGCACCCTTGAAACTCCTTCTCTGCCACTCCCTTCTCAGTTTGTGCTTGCTTTGTGCTCTGGAAGGGGTCACAGGTGCTGATACCTGCAGCCCTGCAAGGCTCTTACTTGTCGCTGTTCTATTGAGAATGGGTGAATAAAGGGACACGACTCCTGTGTCTTTTCAAAAGGCAAAAGCCAAGTTTATTAGAAACCACACATTCTTTTTATAGAGAGTCCTTCACTAAGGACTGATTGGTCCTTAGTTAATAACCCTCACACCCTTGGGTAATTAGGAACAGCACCCTTCTTGTAAACATCTTACAATTAACAACAAGTTCAAAACACCAACTGCAGGATTGTTTTAATTCTTTCTCTGAACTTTCTCAAAACTTCCCAGAGGAATGTCTGGGAAAGTTTATCTGACTTTCTTCTCTGACCAGTTCTCAGCATTCACACTTACTGTCTTAAAATCCAAGCTTCTGCTCGTGCATCCTTCACCCAGAACGTGGGAGAGGTGCCATCAAGGCTTCCAGGGGTGGAGCATCTTGCTTATCCCCATTCTTCAGCAGTGCTGCGGAGTTGTTTGCTGCAAAGCATTTCAGCAGAATGACACCAAGGGGAAAAAATGAGCCTGCTTGCTTTGGAAAGATTTGCTGGAAATTCCCTGTGGAGGTAGTGGAGGGGAGGGATCAAGCTGAGATTAGCAGTCCCCATAGTATGTGTGAGCTTTATGCACTCCATAAAGTTTAGACCCAAAGTGGTGCTGCAGGGTCCTAGCTCCTTAGGCTGGCTTTGGCTCCAGATGGATGTTCCAGCCATCTCCTCCTTTTCTGGACAGGGAGAGCTCCCATCAGTCCTGTGGGACAGGGCAGGAGGGATGAGCAGATGATTCTGGGTGGTCTGTCAGGTTGTGTCTGGTGCTACATATCCTCCCTCTGGGCCAGCCCCTCCTGGGGACAGGCAAGTGCAGCGTGCCTGGGTGCTGCCCCTTCACTGCACAGCTCCTCTCCCCTGGGGTATTTTTAGCAACCTCTAACGAGGCTTCCCAGCCAAATGCACGTCCTCTTATTTTTGCCACGGTGATTCATCCCCTGGCTGTTCTGTCCCGTGGCTGTTTTGCGGGAAGGTCCTCGCACCCTCTGTCCCTGCAGGGGCAGGCGGGTGTGGGGCAGGATGCCTGCCCCAGTTTGTCACCCTCCTGTGCCCTCTGCTCCCACTGCAGCAAGTGCATCTCATCGTGGGCCAGGCCCTGAAGCGCTACAGCGAGGACCGTGTGGGGATGGTTGACTATGCCCTCGAGTCAGCAGGTAGGTGGTCAGGATGAGCCAGCTGTCCTGGGGAGGTGACCAGAGGGGCTGTCCTGCAGCTCACCTGCTGCCATCTCCTCATGCCAGGGGCCAGTGTCATCAACACTCGCTGCTCAGAGACCTACGAGATGCGGACGGCGCTGCTGAGCTTGTTTGGCATCCCCCTGTGGTACCACTCGCAGTCCCCCCGTGCCATCCTGCAGGTGGGCGCTGACTGGGAGGGCTGGGCTGCTGCTCATGGGGCTTTTGTTGAGCTCTTGCTGTTGCTCCAAGTGAGCAGCCAGGCTGGTGGGAGAAAAATGACTCTGATGGTGGTAACATTGCTGGCGTCTCCCTTCCATGCTCGTAGCCAGACGTCAACCCTGGGAACTGCTGGGCGTTTCGTGGCTCCGAGGGCTTTGCTGTCATCCGCCTCTCTGGCATTATCCGCCCCACGGCCGTGACGCTGGAGCACATCCCGAAAGCCCTCTCACCGCAGGGGACCATCCCCAGTGCCCCCAAGGACTTTGCTGTCTATGTGAGTGCCCTCACCCACACCTGAGGGGGGTGGGGGGAGCACAGGGGGAGGGTGCTGGAAGGGATGGCTAACAAACCCCATACCTGGCTGTGGGCTGCTCTGGGGGGTTGGTCTTATCCTGAAGAAGAGGAAGAAGCAATACTGGTGGGGAGAGGGGCAGCACTGGGTTTCAGAAAGAGTTTGGGGGGGGACACAGGGACAAAGGGGCTTGAGTAGGTGTAACTTTTGGTCTTGCCCCCCTTCATCCTTCCCCACTGGTCCCTATTCCATTTTGTCTATTTTGACCTGAAGAGCAGGAGCGGGGGCCAAGCACGCTTGTGTGTCCCTCTCCCTCTTCTGCCCTGGATGTGTGCGTCACCTCTGGTCTCCCTCTCTGATGACCCCTGGTTCTCCCTTTCTACCTCCCTGCCCTTCCATAGGGCTTAAAGGAAGAAAGAGAGGAGGAGGGCCTTCTCCTTGGACAATTCACCTACAACCATGATGGCGACCCCATCCAAACATTTTACTTGGAGGTAAATGCTTTGCCCCTGGACCACCTGACCCCTAAGAAGAAAATGGGGCCTCTGGGCTCTCTGAGCTGCAGAGAGCCCTCAAGGTCTCAGGTTTTTCTTTTCCCTCCTCCCCAAGGGTGACTCCATGGGCACATACCAGCTGGTGGAGCTGCGGGTGCTGAGCAACTGGGGCCACCCCGAATACACGTGCATCTACCGCTTCCGCGTGCACGGGGAGCCGGCGCACTGACCCCGGTCCTGCGGGATGAGGATGCTGCCAGGCTGGCAGCAGGAGGGGACGTGGCTGCTTCACTGCTTTGCACCTAGAAACCCTGGCACGTGCCAGCAGCCGCCCCTGGAAGCTGCTCCCCTGGGGGGAGGAGAAGAGCTGGTGTTGAAGGGGTGAGGCTTTCACTCTTCAAAGGACCTGCGTGGTGAGGCAAGAGCATCCCACGTGGGTCCTAGCGCAGCCTGGCTTGTTTTCAGTGCATATGGGACATTTTAACTTTTTAAGCTAACTTTGTATCGGGTTTGCGCTGCCCCCTCTTCCCTGTTGTCCCACTCCTTTCTAGCATGGCCAGGGCTTGGGAAAGGGGTGTGTCATTTTGTGATGTGCTTCATGTGGGCTTGGGTGCAGGAGATGGGAGTGTGGGACCACGGTGCCTGACTTGGTGCTGCCACAGTAGGTGGGAGCCACTGGTTATGGCCACCAAGTCCCCTCTACACAGGGTCACTTCTCTTGCCTTGGTGTTGGTTTGGGTAAAGATCTCCAGCCCTCCAATGCTGGGCCGGCAGAGAGGAAATAAGACAGTATTAATGAAGTATTAACATAAAACTAATGGTTTGGGGCAGCGGGAGGAGAGGAGCGTGGCACACATTGGTGGCAGAGCCCACCTTGGTGCTGCCATCCATCCACTCAAGCCCTCCTGCTGACAGTAGCTGAGTTGGGTCTTACTGAAGCTGTTGGCCTCCCTGGCTGGCTGCCTCCCCAGTGTTAAGCTTGGTGATGCTATTGAAAATTCCTGTTGCCTGCTTTTCCTTTGGGGTTTGTTCTGATATTTTTTTTTAAAGAGGGGTGGGGAGGGGAGCTATTTTCCAGTTGGGGTGTTGGGGTTGTTTTTTTTGTGGGGGGGGTGTTTGTAGTAACAAAGGGAAAAAATACTTTTTCCATGCAATTTGTACTTAACCAGAGAATGTTACATGGTGCCACTTGGATGAGTGGCTTAGATGTGGAGAGGGCTAGAGCTTTGTTTAGTAGAATAGCATACACAGTAGGATAAGCTAGAATAAGATGAGCAGAGCTGTTTAAAATATGGGCCTCACGTTGTTGGTGGCTTGGTAGCTAGACTTGGAAGCTGGGGTCCTGTGTGCACTGCTGCTGGTGGGGTGCTGGAGGCATTCCTGCCCTCCCTCCTCTGGATGTGCTCTGAGACTGCAACATGTGGCCGTGGCCTCTTGCCCGTGGCTGCATCTGTGTATACTTGACTGTTGGCAGCAAGCGGAGCTGCTGCCCCAGGGCTCTGCAGGGCTCCTGGGGGGGCTTGCAGGTGCCAGCATGCAGAGCCACCTCCCCCTGCAGGGCTCCCTCAGCTCTTGGGTCCTTGATGGCAGATGGCTGTGCGGGCTGACCTCCTTTCTCCTGGAAGGGCTCCCTTTTCCTCCTACCTCTCCTTACTGGCATTGCACTGTTCTCTGAGCCCTGGCTGTGGGAGGACTGGGCTGGAGCAGGAGGGGGAGTTCTCTCTGCAGTGGGCATGTAAATCTTGCCTGTACTGTTGGGATGGGTGGAGGCACAGCAGGGATTTGAGGAAGGATGCACAGGGACCTTCCCCAGGCTGAGGGGTGCTAGGGCCATCTGGCCCCTCCACGTCCTGGCCTGCATCACACAGCTTGGCTTATGTTCTTGGGTGGTGTTAACAGCCTCCAGGTTTGTGTTGTGTTTCATTGAAAGAAAACCTTAAGGGCTCATGGTCAGTGTTTCAGCCCTGTCCAGTGCTGGTACCATCCTTCCCCTGACACTGTGAGAGCACCATGTATTGATTCCCACTCTGGTGGTCTCTGCTTGAAGCACTATAGGCATAGAGGAGGATGAGGGGCTGAAGAAGTGTCTCCTTTCAGCATCCCCTGATGGGCATCAGGCAGAGCTGCTGAGCCTTGACTCCCCCCCTCCCTGCCTGGGAGGGTGAGGGTGGTGGCAGCACATCCCTTCTGCAGGGGTCTCCTTGCTCCAAGCAGGGGGAGCAAGCTCAGAGGGCACAGTCCTGTCTCCAGCAGGTTAAAATTACCCTGAGGAGCCTCTTGCAGAGCTGAGAGGCCCTGCTGCAGGGAGAAAGCTGACCTGGAGCCAGAGACAGGGACTATAAATTCTCTCCTATATTGAGCTTAGTCTTAATTCTTGGCAGGCACAGCCAAAGTTATTTTAAACTTGTCTACAGCTGCCCGTTTGCCTTGGAGTCCTGTCCATGAGTGCACTGAGCACATGGAGCTGTGCTTTTATGAATGCCTAGACCTGTTCTGGGCTTGGCAGACCAGCTCCTGTATTTATTTGAATCATAAAGAGAAAGCAGAGATGAAGCTCTCCCTTTTCTCACCTTTCTCTGGCTCCTGGAGCAAAAGCTATAACCATGAGCCTGGGAAAACCCCTTTTCCTATGTTCCTTCTGGATCCCTGGTCTCTGGCTTGGACTGCAGGAACAGACAAGGTCTTTGCCCAAGAAAAAAATGATTTTGTGGTAAATCAGGCATGCTGATGAGAGGCAGGAAAGGTGACCTCTTCCCCTGAAAATGGAGTTGTAGTGGGATCTCTGCTCCTTCCAGTGGGTGTTAATTGCTGTGTCTGGGTTAGGGAGCATTTGGCTTTACAGTGCAAGCTTGCCCTGTCCTTTGGACGTGAAAATCTTTGCTGTTCGAAGTAAAACTCTCTGGAGCCACCACTGAGAGCTCCTCCTGGGGCTTCATGCTCTTTTCTAGCTGGTTTTAGAGGCCTCACCATGCCATATGTGTGAGGATCCCCAGGAACATATGCTGAGGCTCCATGTGGGTTTTCAGCCCCCAAATTCAGCATCAGTGCTGGGCTGCAGCCCGAGCCCCTGTGCCAAGTGCCAGAAGCCACCGGCTCTCGAGATTGTAGCTTGCAGCATTTCTGCAGCACTGCCCAGAGCTGCCAAAGAAGAGGGCACAGAAAACTGCTGCTTCAGCATGTGCTTCTCTGCCCAGGGGTGTTTAATCCTAGAGCTGATGCTGAAGATGAGCCTGGTGAGGCAGGAGAAATGCAGAACAGCTGTGGGAGCAGAGTTCTCTTATTTACTCCATTTCCCTCCTCTATTCTCCCTCCTTCTCAGTTTGCCCTACACACATGTTATGAATTAGTCCTGCAGAAACAGATGGTTACAGACAGGAGTTTGTGTTTGATGCTGTAGCCTGTTGCAAATGCTGCACTGTTTTGTTCTTTTTATTTTTTAATCAACAGATTGTAATTTATGCCTATGCAAGAAAAAAAAAAAAAAGACCAAGACATAAATTATATCAAAACTGCCCATAGTGGTTTGGATGTTTTGTAACTGAATCTGCTGTTGGGAATGATGCACAGCTAGTAGACAAAGCTGTTCTTGGACCTCTTCTTCTACACAGTTTTATGGCAAATCCTTATTTTCCAGCCTGATGTACTAACTCTAGGGCCATTAACAAAGTCATCACCTTGTCACAGAGCAGGCTTGAGAATGCAAAAACTGCTTGAAACAATCCTGAGAACAAGACTTTCTCCTAAAACCTCCAATTCCTTGGGACTAAAAACTTCTACGAGACTTCAGTCTGTGATATCATGGCTGTCCTCATTCTGCAGTCACCTCCCAAAGCCTTCCCATCCTCTGCCTTACCATGAGCAGAGCCCAGCTGGCCCCAAGGAGCAGTAAGGGAGGCTGGGTTAGCAGGGACAAAGCCTGACACAAAGCCCAATTCAGGGAATCTGCTTCTCTTTTCCTTCACATGGGCTGTTAACTACTCATCAGCTACAAAGCAAGCAGAAAGGAAATACTTCATTTTCCTTAGCATGAGGAAGTTAACTTGGTGCATAAAAAAGGCTGAAAAATGGGAAACTGAACTGGCTTGAGGAGGGTCACAACCTTGTCTGCCTAACCTGGGCTTGGAGGAAGGTTTATGTTGAGGAATACCCATGCAGCTGCCCCCAGAAGGCCATGCTAGGGCCAGGCTTGCTCTCTGCTGGCCCTGGACCAGCCCTCTCCAGGAGGAGAAGGCCTGTGTGGGCCTTGGCTCTGGCTACCACAGCCCAACACTTACCTATGAAAGGGCTGTGCAGAGCAGAAAAAGCCTTTGTGACCCTCTGAGATCAACTGAGGAGAAAGAAAAAGGCTCCTTGCAAACCCTGGAGAGTCCCACTGTATTTGCAGAAACAGGTGGGGTGCATGTCCCAGGAAGCACAGTAGGCAGGCACTGAAAGTGCTGTGCTAATGCTGCATCCTTTAGCAGAGTTTCTCTGGTGGGGCTGGCCCCAAGTGATTTGCTAGATCTGCTCTTCACACCCACTCACAGCTCACACCACACCCGTGTTCTCATTTTACCACTCTGCCACTGAGGTGCACTTCATTTTGGCCAGAGTAAAACCTGTCAGGGCTGTGCAGTTGCTCAGCAGCAGCTCTCCTGTGCTGTGCCATGCCCTGCCCTGCTGTCACTATGAGCACAGCCTCCTCTTGTAGCCAGCAAAAGAATCTGGAGCCAGGCAAACCTGCTTCCTCTGGATTTCAGCCTGGTTTTCCAGAGGGACAAAAATCAAGAAGACACACTTTTACTTGGAACAAACTTTTTTAAAATTTATTTTATAGATCACACCAGCCTGAGTGATCTGTAAATGCTGGTCACAAAAGAGAGATCACACCACCTCCTTTGCACAAATTGAAGTGAACCTTCTTTCAGTCTCGGCAGTCTCCTTCATTTGGAGCACAAGGAATGGAGAAAGAGAAAACCTCCTGGAGCTCCCTGCTCCCTTCAGAAGCAGAGGGCAGTGAAATCAGGTGCAGTTTGATGCTGCTACAGGGCCAGAAGACAAACAAGCCAGGCCCTGGTGCCCTGCTTAGCCACACCTCACACCCCCTCACAATGCGGGTGCTATTAGTGTTGTAGCCGCCTATAGTTCCTCCCTCGCCAGGAGAGTGCTGGTATTTAGGCACATAGCTTGGAAAAGGACTGTCTGACCTCCCCTTCCACCGACTGCAGTCTCTAAGGCAAAGGATCCTGCTCTCCAAACCACCTTTCTTGCCTCTCCCGTGCCGCTTAATGCTCTTGGAGTGCTGGTGTTGGCAGCGGGAGATGCACTCTGCCACTCAGCCCGCCTGGAAGCCCACCCCGAGCCACAAGGTGAGCTGGAATGAACTCCACACAGGTGACACAGAGTGAGGAACAGGAACAACCTGCTAAGGAGGGACAGAAACTTTGCAGTCTCTCTCTGATTAAAATAAAAGTCCTTCATTGGAGGAGGAATCCCTCAGAGAAACCGAGCCTGACCGCGCCTGCTGGGGGGAGCCATGATTTGCTGAGGATGCCACCTCCTCCTCAAAATGCTACCACGCTCCCAGAGCTCACCACAAGCTGGCAGAGGATAATTCCTGTCCTCACCAGAGCCAAGGGAGGAGGTAGGGTTAGAAGAAAAGAGATCAAAATAAGCAGGGAATCAATCACTTGAAAAACTCATTAAATGGTTAAAAAAACCATTCTAACAGTAATTTGTAAACTGTGCTTGCAGGGCCTTCTCGGAGAAGCCAGAATTTCTCATTAAGAAAAATAACATCTTAAAAAAAATTCAGTGAAAATCAGAAAAATTACCATGTACTTCCAACCTTGAAAGCACTTCTATAAATTTGGTACCAATTTGTCACTGCCCTCTTTGGCCAAGAGGGGAGAAGACAAATCCTACTTCTGCCATGGCAAAGTTTGGCCAGTGAGTTCCAAAAAGGTTTTGGAAATCTTGGAGTAAACAAAATCAAGGGTAGGTCACATTAGCCTGGTGTCTCTGTTCCAAAGGTATCTTACCACCTGTGAGCTCCGTCCGCCGAGGTGAGAAGGCTTTCTCTGGCTCAAGGACGGACTGAGTGTTGTTAATACTGTCAGTGGAGCTGCTGCAGCCTTGGGAGGCAGGGAAGATTTGCTCCTATGTGCACTGAACAAACACTAGGAAAAGCAGCACAATGGGAAGGGGAACTGGGTGGGTAAATGTCTGCCCATTTAACTCTGTCGCTAGTTAAAATTTTAAGTGCTTTCAACATTATTTGAGAATATTGAGCATAGGATCCCTGAACTTAACATCAACAACTGCTTTCCAATTTGTTTCCCTCTTAGATCTCCAACTAAGGAACTTTCTCACCATCTCCTTCAAACTTCAGTCATTACAACATTAAATTAAATCCACTTAGAAATAGTTTAAGAGGGAGGGAATCCAAAACATATTTGGCACAAGGCCACAGTGGTGATGAAATGATGCTCCATGGAGCCATCCTAAACAACCTGTTTTAACCTTTGCAAGTCTGAAATTTCTGGCATCTGATAACCCCTGGATCTGAGACAGCAAATAGGGGAGAGCAGCAAGTCCTGTGGACAGAAAGGGGTGAGGGAGGAGGGAGGCAACTAACTGGCTCTTTGCAGCTCTATCCAGACTCCCCTCTCATCTTCATGCACACAAAATATAATAAAAACTAATAAGAATAAAAACTAAGCCCATGATGTACAAAAATGTGTCGACAGGGGGAGGAGGAAGGTGTCAGTTACTCAGTTCTCTGTCTTATCACCTTCATTAGCTTATAAATTATGCTCCTCTCCATCGCTTCCTGCAGGGAGGAGGGACGATTCTTCTGCAGCCAATCAGCTGGGATGGGTTTTGGTTTACGCTGCTCTGGATCTTTTGGATAAGAAATGAAGGGATGGGGAGGAATTCTTCAGAGAGAGGAGGAATAAGAAATTCAGCAGCCACTGGCAGGAGTCACACAGGCTCCCTGAGATTTCACTTTATGGCGCTGACCCCCACGTCGACGGCCTCCGCCTCCAACTTTTGACTGGAAAACAAGACTGACTTTAGTGCAAAGCAACCCCTCAGATGGGATATCAACACAGCAGGAATTCAGATGGATCACACACACATTCAGATAGCAGCAGGGCAGTTGTGACTGAACAGCTTTCTACCACTGCAAGAAGGAGATAAGGCAGGAGGGACACAGACACACCATGAGGTAAGGAGGAGAGACAAATGCACCAGGAAGTTTTGCCCCTCAAGCAGGAAGACTTTGATTTCCCAAATTTCTAAATGCTTCACTCCCATGAGAGCCAGCAACTGCCATGGGGCTCAGGATACAGGAAATCAAGGCCTCAGGCTCCCTTGACTTTGCACAGAATTGAAGGAGAGCCCCCCACCCCCTACCATGGCTCTCTACCTGACTTTTCCCAACCTCAGCAAACCCACTGTTTCTCTCTGAGCAGCCAAATACCTTATTGCCCTCACGGCTGTGGGGCTCTTCATCCAGGGCAGGCTGAGGGGACGCAGCAAGGAGAGAGAGGAAGACATAAGCAAGAACAAAAGCAACTCAGAGTCTCAGGGGGAGGGACGAAACAAAGAGGAAGCTGGGACCACTACTTACAACCACAGTGACGCTACAGAAAGACAAGGATAAGGTGAGGACTGGTGTGAAGCCCCAGGCATATGCAGAGGGAGAGAACCCCTGCTAGGGGCCCCCTTTGATGAGCAGTCTGGCTCAAGAGGGTGAGATTTGACCATGGCAACTAATCTAGCTAGAATTAAGAAGGGGAACACCCTGTCACTTGACAGAGTGGGTTCCTGAACCCTTCACTTCCTAAGGAAGTACCCTCCAAGGAAAGGACCTTTCTTCTATCAGTAATAAAGCTGATCAGTAGGCCTGCAGTGAGAATTGAGTTTCCATTCCTTTCAGGCCAGGTAAAAGATTAGGTATCCTCCAGGGACAAGCTAGACTGAAGTTCTAACCAACAAAACAACCTGGATAAATTTCTTTAAAGAGAAATTTAAAGCCTTTCCTTCTTCTTGGATGTCCCTATCCTTATTTTTCGACAGGGCAGATGACCTGTACCTAATACTTAGCTTGTAATTTCTCTAGTGTAGGGATATTCTACCTCTCATTCAGACATCAAAGACTTGTTCTGTGACTGGTTGTTATGTGTTTCACTAGTTCAGCTACTGGGTATATAGAGACACTTCTTCACTGTGCACATGGTCAAAGCAGTGAAACACGCTGCCAAGGGACGTTGTACAGTCTTCCTCCTTGGGAGGTTTTTAAGACATGACTGGATAAAACCCTGAGCAACCTGGTCTGACCTCACAGCTAATCCTATTTAGAGCAGGAGGTTAGACTAGACACTTCCTGAGGTCCAGCCTGAATTGTCCCAGTACCCTGAGCTGCTGTCTGCTGGAAGGTCAGCCATGGAATCATCCAGACATCAGAGAATTATGATTCCTGATGTGAGACTACTTATATTTCTATTTGTTCCTGTGGCAAGGTGAGTTCGAGGTATGAGGGGATAATAGTTCTGCTTTAGAGTACCCTTCCTCCAACAGATGAAACCGTGACATAAACAGCTAAGACAGAGATGGTATTTTCCTCACTTACCAATGGTTGCAGGGCAGTAGGTGTTAGTGGTGCTGCAGCTGTTGAGGGGGCCTCATCCCCAGCTGCTGGGCCTCCAGCTGCCATCCCAGCGGCGGGAACACCATCCTCTCGTTTCGTAACAGCTCCCTTCTTTGTTGACTGCATCTTGATCTGCTGTGGCTTGGAGTTCATTGGTGAGTTATTGGTGGTCTGGAGTAGCTGCAAATTGCCAAACTCAGCATTAAAATAGCCAGGATGATCTGGCAAAGTTCAATGCTGCTTTTTAACAAAAAGCCTCTGGAGAATTTGTAAAAATAACCACAAAGAGAAGGATGCAGCAGCAGCAGCTGTTCAAAGAAACCTAGACCACTGATCTTCCATCCTTGGAAAGGGCCACTTGGCTGAGGTGACACTCTAACAACATGACTCAAATGGAGCAGCTACAAGATGTCAGAAAGAGACTGAGCCTTAAGAACCAGCAGCATATGGCCCAGCCTCTCCCTTTACCTTCCCTCATTCACACCAGCTAAAGACCCACCACATGACAAAGCACATCAGTCATCCTCGACCCATGTCAGGCCTGATGCTTGTGGTTGAAGAACAACCTCTTCCCTCAATCTTCCAGAGCTATCTGGATTCTCCTGCTGGCTTCTGAGTGCAAGAAGTCAGTAATGGGCAGAAGCAGGTGGGACGTGGGAGGCCTTACCTTAGTGATGGTACCCACGGCTTTGGTGCGGCCTTCCCGGAAGACGAGCCGCTGGTCTATGTGTAAATACTCCGGGGTTTTGATGAAGCGGAAGTGCACGGTGGCCTTGTCCCCTGTGCGCAGGCAGTCCTTGTCCATGCTGAGAATCGTGGCTGTCTGACGGATGCTGCCACAATGCACTGTGAATGTAAAGCACACAGGCTTTCAGCAGCCAGGCCCATTAGTGGAACAAGCTTCAGAGACACATCTGAGGCAGCTCCTCACCCTACAGCAAAGACTGTATGGGTCACGCAGCTGCCTTTGTTCCATCCTCAAAAAGAACATGCACATCAGCTAGAACAGCTGCTTTCAAATCCTGCCTTTCCTGAAGCACCCTCAACAGAATCCTACACACCAAGCAGCTGGGCTGGAGGACAGGACCCAAAGTGAGCACCAGCACTTCCATCAGCACTTTCCATCAGCATTTGAAAGTGAAGAATCTTTGCACCATGGAGATACAGCACAGGTAGGCTCCAGATACATTTGAGAGCACACATCTCCTTTTTACCTTATAGCCATCCCACTCTCCTCTGTAAGCTCCCTTCCCTCTCCCTTCTACAATGCTGGGAAAGGCAAAACCAGGAACTACGGCATATATTCAGGTTGGCAGAGACATCAGGAGCAAAATTGTCTTAGGCTAGATCAGATACAAAATGCTACCACTGGGAAACAAAGACAATCCAAAACTGACACACGTACCCATGGCCTGGTATCGTGGGCTGATGGTGGTGGGGTGATGGAGCACCAGAATCTCTGCTTCAAACTCCCACGACGCTTGTGGATTCAGGCGGGGTGACACCATTACCATGCCTTTCCGGATGGAAGAACGCTTGATCTGAAATGCAGAGACACAAGAAACCTTAGCATGATTCTCTGGGGAAGAAATCTGCTGCTCTGGCTGACTGCATCCAGCAGAATCCTAAGGGATTTCACAGATACTACCTCATGCCCAGTAAAAGGCAAAGCAAGAGCTGCAGAACTGTATGTTGTGTATACAATATCATGTAAAGGTTGCAAAAATCAAATTCAGCTGAAGTTTAAAGGCAGCTTTAGAGTACTGGAAATGCTGGACTCTTGACACATTTACCTCATTGATCCTTGAAAAGCAAAACATACATCCTGGTTGCAAATTATCCAAGGAAATCTCTCATAAATCATGATGTTTGTTAATATAACATTGTAAACCTGATCACATGAAGTATGGTGTAAGTTAAACTATATCCCCTTAAAATCAGTGAAGATTGACTCCTCCTTTTGCAAGAGGAGTCATATCAAATTTTGCTGATTTTTAAATCCCAAATCATGCAGCTGACCCTACAAGTCAAGTGGAGTAGTGTAAATACACTGTGCAGGTGACTAATGCAGTTCCAGAACAAAAGGAGGCTTTTCTTGCAATTCCTCCACTTTCTTAGATATCTCCAACATCATTATCTAGTCGCATTGCTATCCCCTGGCAGCTGCTAAGAGGAAAAACCAGGATGTGGAACCACAGAGGTTCTATGGGATTCCATTCCACTGCAACATGAGGCAGCTGATGTTTGCAGAAACAGCCTTACTGCAGCTGATCTTCTTGAACAGTCTAAAATTAGGAGGACAGTTCCTGCTCTGGGGGTCTGGAGGGGATCACCTCACCTTCTTCAAGGCAAAGGAGGCAGTCTGGCCTCCCCGCACCTCCTTGACGGGCATCCTCTTGCGGTGGATGGACTTGACAGCAATAGGGAGGAAGTTGCCAAGGGGATCTGGCCCCAGCAGCAGGGTGTCATTTAGCTTGATTAGGCCTCTCAGCGTCGTCCCAGAGACAACTGTTCCTACACCCTATGCCAAAAAAGAAAAAAAAGTAATTGTGGCTACTCTACCAGGCCAGCAGAAGAGCTCTAGAACTCTCCTCTCTAGAGAAGATACCTGCTTCAGCCTAAAAAAGGGAACACAATATTCTTCCAAACACCAGGATCCTTACCGGGACAGAGTAAGTATCATCTATCTGGAATTCTGCTGGCTCTTCTTCCCTGTAACTGGTCCGTGGAGACAAGAGATTAAGAAACATCTTCAGCAAATCTAGATTCTCCCCAGTAACATTTGAAATCTGGAAAATTGGGCACATCCTGTAAAGGAAAATTGATGAAAATGGAGTTAGTTCACTTTCCTACCTGGCTTTCCACATGTAGGGAGACATCCAAAATCTTGGGACTAATTCAATATTCTGTGCTAGGAAGGGAGAGCCTGGCAAGCAGTCAGATGCACAACACCCCATGTTTGAAAACCTGCAACATTGCCTCTGCCTTCCAAAGACATTTGGGAAAAGGTGTAAGGTTCTGAAGAAAGGACTGAAGGAAACCAAATGCCCTGCTGTCTTCTGCAGACTGCCCAGAAGCAGCCTCTCATTTCTGCCTCAGAGAGGGGAACACAAGCAGGTCAACCTCAAAATCAACACACTCTTATGGAACACACTCCACATGGCAAATGCAATCTTCACACATCTAGACAATGGGACTCTCTGAATCTCCTCACCCAGTCTCCACATAGGATTGAAAGAGAATCATTCTCCTCTACTCCAGTTACCTCTCTGAGCTGAAGTTGGAGGCTGTTACAATGACATCATCCTTGCTCTGAACCAGCACGGGAATCTTCCTGCACCCTGGGGACTTCAGCAGTCGCTGTAACAGCTTCAGGGTTTCTTAAAGGGTGAAATGAATATTGTTAGGGTAGCATCTCCCCTCTTTACAAATCACCTTTGTGGGGTCTCTCCCCACAGGGAGACAGGTGCTCTGGCCACAGATAAGACAGGAGAAGATGGCTAAAGGTGAGACTGTGAGTTTGCTGCAGCCCAGGCAGGACTTAGGAGCCATTCCATCCTCTATTTCATGCCAGCTAGCCCGCTGCCAAGCGACGCCACACATGAACAGACAGACAAGTTTGCAGTGCTCTGAAGTAGACATTTTGTAGCTGTCTATTAGTAGCTTTAAGCAGTTACAAGGTATTTCCTCTTTCTAGAAAGGATTTTTCACAGTGTATTAATTGAAAATCACGACTCAGTCACAGAAATATTTGAGAATATGCTAATTGCAAATCAATTTTGACCAAACAAACCTCAATACATTTTCCCTGGGAGTCAACTTGCCATAGGAGGCTGGAGAAGCATGAAAGAGGTAAAGATTATCATCACAGATTAGGACAATGTGGGTGGACCACATTCAGAAATCAGTGTTTTGGGACAAATCTCATGGCTCCAAATTTTCAGCTTTTGCCTCTTTTTAACTTATTTTCTAAGCCTCATATCCAGCAGCCAGCAGGGGCATTACCTGATGCACTAGTATCAACCTCCTACAAAGTGCCTGACAATAAATAAAGAAAAAACAGAAAAAGGTACTAAGGGCTTAAAAGAGCAAACCATTTATGTTCTACAATTGTCATCCAATTAGACGGGTTTTTGTAAACAAATGATTGCCTATGGGAAAGTAATGTTTTGGATACAGAAACACAAACATCTAATCAGGCCATCTGCTCTTCACAGGCATACTTGAGTCAAATCTTGAGTCTATTTACTTTAAACAGAGCATGTCACAGGAGTAGCTTCTCCCAAGAGCAGCTCTTCTCTCCTCATGCTGAGCCAAAGGTTCTCCTTGCTTCCCAGTTATTATCTTATGGTCAGGCCTTACATTTCTTTTGCCAAACATCTATTATAGAGATAAACAGATTATCTTCTGATCACATGCATCTATTTGCCTGAAACATATTTAGGATTTTTATAATAATACACTGAACTACAGATAGTACCAGGAGCATTCACTTCTCTGATTCTTAGGACTGACTATCAAAAAAACCCATTGCTCCAATTAACCACAGCATGTTTCTGAAGGCACGAGAAATGCTTAAAGAGAATTTTAAAAGTGAGAATAGGTCACAGCCTAAAAAAAGCATCATGCATGGGTTAATGGGATACTGCTGGAGTTAGAGTTACTTCTTTAATTCTGCTGAGAAAAAAATCACTAGCCCAAGCTACTTATTGCCATCCCTGCTTGTGTCTAGTCCTGCCTCCCATCCTGCTACCACAGCCTGCATATGTAGCTGCTTTAAACCATGATTTATTAAGTGTTAGTTGGCTGTTCAGACAAGAGGAAGGAGCTGCTGTAGTTATGCCAGCATACCTGAGAAGTGCCCAGGTGAGCAGGAGGTAACAAGCAGCTGCCCCTTCACCAACAGCAGGGGGAGATCAAGCACGATCACAGCTTAAGATCACACTCAAACTGTGGGCAGGGAGGAAAGCAGCTTTCAAAAGAACTTCCAGACTTTCCCTCCAGGTTTAAATATCCAGAGAGAAAGCAAAGCCCAAATCCCAACTGTATGCTGCTCTTCTTAGAGCTCAATTAAGCAAAACCTTGTAGCAAACACTTTTGGGCTGCTAAGCTGAGTCCCCAGAGTGGGTACGTCTGACATGGTGAGTGTAAGTCAACCACCTGCAAAATGAGCAAGGGAAAAGGATAGATTTCTGGAAGGTGTTTAGAACGCAGTCAGAACCAGATTAAGCAGCTCTCTTCCATCAGTAATTGCTAAACCCAAGCAGAGGACAGCAACACACAAAGGTAAGAAACAGCCCTGGAAAGAGCCTGTACGACTCACCTTGCAGGATGTTGGCAGGGCACATGTCAATCTTGGTCACCACAACAAAGACAGGAACGTTAAGTGCAAGCGCCAGGCCTAAGTGCTCCTTGGTCATTCCAACAATCCCAGCATTACTCCCAACCTACACCAGGGATATAAAATACAGGGAAGTCAACGTTCCTGCTGCAGTAAGCTGGATTACCAAGAAGACCTTGTGTCAGACATACAGTAGACTGTGGTTAAGTTATAGATGCGCCACTGGGGCCATATGACCAGACTCAGCTCATCTCAGATGTTGCTGGACACTGGCAGAGGACTGACTCATTTCTCCTCAGTTTTCAAATTCAGAAATCTTTCCATTTTCAAGAATCACAAACCTTGGGCCTCTCTGGGACTGACAGTTCTGGGGCACTTGCCTCACAGTACAGGACAGATAGCCACAGAGGCTTCTGCTTTCCTGTGAGATGCTGCTTCCCTCCAAAACCCACAGGCACTTTGCAATAGGAAAGAAGTTGAGACTGTTAAAGCTGTGAACAGCCCCACTCCAGCTGCTATGGTCCATCTTTCTTGCTACCTACCATAAGCATGCAGAAGTCAGGCAAGTGGCCGGTCATGCCAAAGACGGTGGTTTTCAGGTATTTTTCGTGACCAGCCAGGTCAATGAAAGTAATGACCTTGGTGGATTTCTCACAGATCTTTGTCCATTCCAAGCTGCCGCCGTGGCTGTCAGGTTTGTTCACCACGTTGCCCTCGCTGTCGAAGCCCAGAATGTCGTTGCCCACGCTGCTGGTGCGGCCTGACTCAATCTCGTGCTTGTGGCGGAAGAGCTTCTGCCGAGCAAAGCCCCGGCCGTTGTCTAACTCGCCGTGAGTCAAGACACCCAGCAAGGTGCTCTTCCCTGCGTCCACATTGCCAACTACTGCTACCCTGCAGGGGAAAGGAGAAGGAGCCTGGTAAAATATGGTATCTGAACAAATGAACAAGTGAGCCAAAAAACCCAAACATCACTGCTCCTGCAAATAACTGGCTTTTGCTCCCCATCCTTCAAACAGGGATTAAAAAATGTTAGAGCCTCACAAGCAGAGCAGAGATTCTTTTACAGTTATTAACTAACAGCAGAGATCCCAGACTCTGGGGACTGGGATGTGGAAGATTGTGGAAACACTGTCACGGGTGTCCATAACATAGTCAACTGGATGTGACATTGCTTGATGCCACACAGAGTCTCTATTCCAACTCTTTGTCTCTGCAATCCAACATAAACAGTGTGGCAATTCAAAAGGAAAACTAAATCCCAACTTGGTATAGAACACCTCTGCCTTTCTCACATTTCTTATGTTGCAACAGCACCAACCGCTAAGAAGAGCACAAAAATTAAAATCGTTGTTCCCAGAAAAGGATAAGCTAAAAAAAAAAGTGAAATATTTTAGGAGAAAGCCATGTCCTACAGCAAGTTCCTTCTTTGATCAATGTGGCTATTATGGCTGTTGGCAAATGTTGGAAATCCTCTCTATGTAGGTCTGGGCAGACTCTCAAGTCATGTTACATAAAGATAGTATAGTCCATTAAAATGTGACTTGGATCATCACAGCCTAGGAACAAACTGGATCCTTTGTCAAAAGTATTGTGTTCCAGCAGTGTGCATATATACACATACATACCAGCCACATGTGCACACGTCCTCTGGCAACCCAGCATACTAAAAGATGCCCCCAACTGTGAGGTTGTCACCCAGAGAGCCAGCCAGCTGTCACCCAGCCCTCTGCTGAACACAGGCAAATTTCCACCAACAGTTTGCTCACAAAAGAGACAGCAACAACAACAAAAAGGCAATTTCATCAGCAAGGAGTGGTCAAGCTCGACTCCCTTTGTTGGGTAGCTCCAACACCCAGACCTGAAGCGGCGTTGCTGGCTCAGCAGCACGCACTGTTCACAGGGTAAAAATGCAGCTGAGTTGCTGACTAACCCTGTCTCCACCCGGCTCCTCACCTGACCTCCAGGAAGTCGTTGTCACCCACACGTTTCCGAACCAGGTAGTCGCGCACCTTGCCCCCGGCCTCCTGGTGCTCCCTCAGGAGGATCACGTCTGCCTCGATCTGCTCTGCCATGCTCTTCAACGTGGCATAGGACGCCTCCATGTCTGCCTCGCTCAGCCCGTACTCAGTCCCATCTGGTGTGGTGTGGGGGAGACAAAGGCAGGCAGTGAGCACCACCTTGCAACAGGCAGAGCACTGTCATCCTGCCTGCGACCTTCATACCCATCGGGATTTATATGTGGACCGGAGGTGTCAGCCATGTACACAGAATAAACACCCTTGGCCCAAAATAAAAAGGGATGGTCTTCACTCTAAGTCCTAAAAGACACTAGAAGACTATCATCTTTAATCTAGAGGAGGTTTCTTCACAATCTTTACAAGCAAATGTGTAGGAATTGGCAACAAAGACACATTTCTGTCTAATTCCCTTACTTCACCGGCTGAAGGTACTTTGTGTCCTTCAGTCAGATAAAGTATCTCCTCTCACATTGCAAGAAGAGGTAAAGCATTAACAAAAGGAAAGCTCTGAGTCAAGCATCACCACAATTAGCCAGTAAATGTGGCACTGCTTCCTCTGAGCAGCTCACCCAAGCCAAAGAGATGACAGAGCATGCCAGTGGCAACTATCTAGACAGGGTCAAGGCCATCATTATCTCTTTCCCAATCCAGGTGCTGTGAAGGTGCACAGATTTGACCCCAGAATCTCTTCTGTGGGTAAAAAAAGCCCAAAAAACAACAAACAAAGGTGGAGAGCCACACTGCACCCAGATGACCAAAGTTATTGCCATGTGTACATGTTCACATGCATGGCTGACTCATCGGCTGGTAAGCAGGAACTGCAGTTTGCATGAACTTATCAGCATTTTAATTACTGCCCAGCTCTAAAACTAGCTGAGTTACTGGGCAATTTCCAACCTGGCTCATAAACTGGCTGAGACGGAGGAAAACTAAAACAAGCCTTGGATTATAGAAGGGAAACGAGAAGTAGGGGACAGGAGATAGCAAAGCCCAGGGGAGAAAGGGAAAAGGTCACTACTGCTGAACTAATAATCTTCCTATGGCAGTCTTCAATTGCTTCTCAGTCAGCTGAGTTGGGTATCTGGGATGATCAAAATCACACATGCTAAAAGGGAATGAGAAGGAGTGACAGTGGTAGAGATACCAAGATCCTGGAAAATCTCCCCATCTTCCTCGACTACACTGCAACCCAAAATGAAGTCAGAAGCTTAACCGCATGTTTTAAGAAACAAACGCCTATTTCTAAGTGAATCACTGCGACAACTACCAGCTAACACTCTCACAAGGTATCCTAGAAAAGAAAGCAGGTACTAGCCTGACTAGCTAGATCTCCACTGCAGATGTGCTTATCCCAAACACCAAGGATATAGTCTACATGTGGGAAGCTTGCTTGGAGGCAAGAGAATAATCCCTGGCTGCATGAACACTGGCCATCTAATTCTGGCTTCTCCTCTATGTTGGCTGCTTCACAAAACTCCAAGAAAACCCAAAAAGCACACAGTTCTGGGGTTACACAGCTACCTCTCTCCATTATTTCAGCCAATCCTGGCACGGCTTCATACTCCTCCTCAAACACAGCAACTGTCTGATCATGACAACTTCATATTCAGTAGATATCCAGTGCTCTTGAAACATGTCTTTTGCCTTATGATAACCATAGACAATTATTTGATATTCAGAAATTTCTATTTCAAAGCAAGGGCATGCTTTGCCCTTTACCAGCATTTACCAGCATCAGATGCAAATACTCGAATTGTCAAAATGAACAAAAATGTAATCCATGCTAACTGCTAAAATCTGCAAAGACAAATGACTGCAGTCACACGCAAATTAATGTGACAGTAAAGGTCTCATGCTGAGCAAAAGAAAACCTTTCCCTCCATAGCAGACACATACTACCACAGAAAGTCAGCAGCATATATTTTGGCTATGTGAAGTATCTATCATAAATTCCTGTGGAGTAAAAATATGTTATTTCCAACAGAGCAGTGAACAAAATCAGACAGAACAAGACCTTCACAGACATTGAAGACACTTGTACTAAAGCTGTTGTTATAATTTTAGACTCTTTGTCTTTTCCTGGTGTGCTCAGACAAGATATGCATTATTTCCAAAAAAGAACTTGCATGATTTTATAAAAAAAATATATTTAGCTCCACTACATGAGACAGTTGTCGGCAGGGATAAAACAAAATAATCTGTCCCACATATTCTGCTATATTTTATGAACATTTTCAAGTCATTCTGGAGAAGTAAGCATTAACTTCAGCAGCAGTCTAGTTAGATGAACCATGTTTTTCTTATAATTTTAATAATTTTTTGTTGTTTTGCTGAGGAAGCTATACTCACCTGATCCTTGTCCAATGACATAGATGGTCTCCCCACATCCCTCATCAATCCTCTCTGACATCTGCTGGAGCAAACTGTCATACTGCTCTGAAGTTGGACTCACCATCACCAGCTGGAATAAAAAAAAGAATATCTATTTGCAGATGTCAGGCAAACAATTTCAAAACCAGCTTCAGTTACAAGCACAATCAATCTATGTGCTTTATTGAAAGAGAAGGACTCTTTTCCCAGGACCACTTTGTGGTGGTTTTGTTTTGTTTTTTAAACCAGTTTTGCTGACGGCTACTTCCTTGTGAGACTGCATAAGGTTGTTTGTCTGAGCTCAGAGTTCATTTATGCAGGAAAATACACTTCAAAGCAAGTAAGAATACCAAGCATCTCATTTTGATGTAACCAGTGTTTAAAAGCCACATTTAAGTGAACACTCCAATATGTTTTCATTCAAGGAAAACAGAAAGGGGAGCAGATATTTTCTCCACAGAAATTCCTTAGCTGGGTACCACAATCTCTGCTGCAAAGAGTGCTGCTGCTCCCCTGAAGCATGACTGGACAGCCAGAGAAAGTCAACCAGACCTCACTGCAGATAACACCTGGGCACCAAAATCCAGGGCATCTTTTAAGTCTTTCACATATTTGATGTCCCCTTCTGTTTTCTGAGGGGGCAGAAGGAAAGAAGAGAACACAAATAAGCATTATTTTCAAATTTTAGATACTTTACACAACGGTGCTGAGGGGCAGACATGCAAAAGCAATTTGTATGAGCACATCTGCAGGTTTCAGCAATGGAGAGCTGCAGTTTTGTAGGCCAGCAGCTGTGCTACCAACAAACTTTGACTGCAGCTATTGCAATAATCAAACTTCCTTTGCCCTTCCCTGCAGGAACAAGGGAATGAAAAAATAAAACAGAAACAAAGCAGGAAATGAGGACAAGAGAATGCTTCAGGAATGATTTTTCCTAGAATGGAACAGCACCATTTCTGGCAGAAACCTGCACTGCTCACACAGTACAGCAGAGGACACTTGCACAGAGCAGCCACAATGGTGGCATGGCAGTGACAGACCAAGGAGACCTCCTTCAGCCACTCTACCTGCTCTCTGGCTGCCTCCATGGTTACAAATCTGTTGCTGGCTGAGCATCCCAGGGCAGTAGCCTGATAGCTGTAGCAATTGATACAGATTTCTGTGAAAAAGGCACTTTTAGTAAGTTATTAAAGGCTGACACCCACCAAGAGCCCTAAGGGTAGGCACACCTGTGCCAACACTCAGTGACATCCACAGCTGTCCCTACATACACGTCCCAAAAATCACACCCAGAAAGAAGCACTTCCCTTCACTATGCACTGAGACTGAAAGTTGTGCTAAATTAGATGTTTGCCTAAAATATATGGTTTAGAGCAGTTGACAATAACATCCTCAAGTCTGCCTAACGTGCCCCAACACAGCCTGACTTGCTTAGCACAGTTAACACAATGTGTTTTCAAGGAGAAACTGCCTTTACCACCACTATTACACCCTTGATGAAGGCCTTTTTGGAAATCTAGAATGTGAAGGAACCCAACCCCTCACAAATAATGTTGAAGCAGATTTCCAAAACCATAGTGATGATGCTTGGAGACAGAAGCACAGACAGCAGGTGCTGGTTAGAAGGTTTAAGGCTGCCAAAGCAACTTTTTCCACAGATGTTAAGGGTCCCAGACAGCAGGCATGTGTCTGCAAGGGCCAGACAGCTACAAGAGATACAATCACCTTCACGTGCCCCTTTTGGACACATGCCCTACCTAAGCCTTTCAACTACTTGGCATGGTCTGCAAAGTGTACCAAAGCACTCTGCTCAGCAAGGTCACAGTCTTTCTATTTCATGCTATAAAAGAATGAGTTTTGTCTTTCAGTTCTGTTTTCCTTTTAGTTTCATTTTCTTCTTGAGGGAAACCACTGGATGTAAATGCACTGAGAGAGAAATCAGCAACTGTTGAGGCTCAATCTGGGCAGGAAGGGAAGGCTGGGTTTTGATGTGTAGGGCTCATTTTGCCCTGCAAGTACTTTCAGGAATACCTGGGTGCACAGCAGACAAGCTCACTCTTTAGGCCAGTGCACTAGCACAAGCCAGAGACTCAGAAAGATCTATTAAACAGGCTGTTAACACACACAAAGATCAATAAAATAGCTGGGGCCACCAGAGCAGGGCAAACTAACTTCAGTTTCTTCAAGTCCCATCACCAGCTTTGTTCTTCTGAGTCCAAGTGCTTCAGCAGTGTGAGCAGGCAGGGTGCTGTAGCAAGTACCAAGGCACACAGCAGCTCATTGTACCCTTTCCTCGGCCAGGCAGGAGGGCTGGGGGCCTCAAACAGCACAGGCTCACTGATATCAGCCCACAGCACTGTTCCCCCACACTGCTGCTTTCACTGCCATGCACAGGGGCTCCTGAAGGGTGTTCCAGCAGCAGACTGCCTCCAAAGTTTACTCCGCAGCCCATGAAGTCAACAGCTTGTATGACACAGTAGGACACCAAGAGAAGTATCTGGAGATAAAACAGCAGCTTTCATGGATCACACCTTCCAATGACACTCAGCATTTCTGACAACTATTTCTGCAGTCACAGCCCCAGCCAGCTGTGTGGTTTCCTGGGTCACTGCAACACATGATGTGCTGTTTTGAAGATCTCTTTAGCTTCCTGGATGGAGAGAGCCTGTCCTTGGTCATCTCCTTGGTCGAAGAGAAGCCCTCCATTTTGGTTCCTCTGCTTTTTTATTGCTTTTCACCTCTGAGCAACCCCTCCATGCCTGCACTATGAATGCATGTTTTGAAGAGGCTTTCACAAAGTCAAAAATGTCCGCTTTTGCTCTTTCCACTTTGTCAGGCACTGAGTAGTTATCAGTAGGAGCCATGCAAGTCTAGCAACCTCATGGTTTCCTATGGGGCAAAAAAGTGACAACCAGTTATTGTTTTATTCTTAAGACAGCAGAAGGAAACATCTCACAAGGTCAAAATGCCACCTCTCAAATCCCTTCCCAGTCTCTGGGGAGAGGTGGCTTTGCCTGCCTCCATGAGGCAGACAAACTATAAGTATTAGGGGCAAACCCTATGTTTGGTACACAGTGCTGCCCTTTACTGGAAAAAGGGAGCCTGTCATTTTGCACAGCTGGAAAGCCACCATCAGCCATCGAGGAGCTGGGGGAAAGGCACCTTCTGTAGTGTCATATTTTGTTTTCTATGCCCTGTAGTCATACATTGTTCAGGTGCCATTATGTTCTGTTGTCAATGTAGATCTAAAGTAAGTATCAGCTTCACTAATAGCCTTGTGTGCTATGGTTTTTGACCTGAGAGTTGATTGCTGTTGCAGTGTGCTGGCACTGAAGGAAAAACAAACATCCATTAAGATCAACATGGTAATGAATTTGTGCTGATGAATAGAACTGTTTCCCTGACCAGCTGACAAGGTGCACTTGATAACAGAATCCCAAAGTGTTCCTCTCTAAAAAGAGTTCACCTTACACACAGGGAAAGGACCAGGGAAAAGTATTAACACAGCCAGGGGTGGGTCAGAAGGACCAGGACAGAACTAGCAACTATCAAACAAACTGATTGCAGTGGGAGTCCCCATTTTAAGTAGGGACTGGAGTGGAACAATTCAACTGGGAGGACAGAAAAGACTTGGGGGGGCAGTCAGGTTAGCTACTGCATTCTCACCATATGGGATTGCTGTTTTGAGCACACAGTGGTAGATTAACTCAGAAAGATGGAGCAGAGTTCACAGTTTCAGCTCTCATCCAAGGTGGGGATGAATGAAAAGTCCAGGGAAAAGACAGCAGATGCACAGTGCTGTCTGGAAAAGTAAATTCTAATAAAGGTCAAAAAAATGCTTACCTACCACTTCCACAGCACCTCCAGATTTCTAGGAATGGAAGACAGACTGACATCACAAATGGGAGTTTGTGGGAGAAAAGCACTCTTCTCTCTTTGCTGGAGTTTTGGTCAGGTTCCTGGCTGTCAAGAATCAATGATGCAGTCCTTGGCATCCTCCTTGGCTCTCTTCCACAGCAGTCACATCCAAGACAAAGCACAGATCAATATTGGCATCCTGTATAAAAATCTTGTCCAGCTCATTAAGGCACGATCAATAGATACTACAGGTTTGATTTCTGTTCTTTACTATCTTACAAGACATCTTTGTAACATTTAATACAGTACCATACTGTAAAATAGCCATTAAAAAGAAAAAGGTTTCCAAGTCCACAGACACAATTCCTCTTTCCTTCTCTGTGCATAGAGGGCAAGAAAGTCCAGGACTCTAGAACAACTTAAGCTGGAAGCATGAAGAGGAGGCATGACAGAAAACTAGGAGGAAATAACAGCTATGCTGACTTCTGGATCACATAATTACAAGTGGATCAAATGAAGTTTTCAGGAGACTTTAGAGTGGGAGATAGCACCACAGTACACCAAACCTGTGGCAGCAAAAGGCATACAGTTAAAGAGATCAGCCAACTGGGAAAAAAAATAGAAGACAGTGACAGAAGGCAACTAAGTCTGTGGCAGGCTCTGGCACACACATATTACTACAATGTACCTTCCTGCAGGATGGAAGCGAGAATGGTTCTGACAGAAATAAGACCACCACACAGTTTTGTCACTGGGTTCCTAGAAAGGAGCTGCAAAAGGTGAACAAGCCTTTTCTGCGTTGACTTAACCCTGTTTGCAAGATCAAAGCATCCTTGTCGCTGGGCTCTTGCGCTCAAAAGTTACAAGCTCTGACCTCCTTTTAAGATTGTGGAGAAAGTCCCAGGAACTAGTACAACTGGCAGCAGAGATAACTACAGAGACCCAGCGCGGAGAGCAAACGTCAGCGGGACGTTGCAGCAGCTGACAGCTCCAAACCCTGCGCTTCCTGAGGCTGCTACACCGGCTGCGGGCTGGCGTTCCCCCCGAGCAGCCCAGGCGGGGAAGGCGCAGGGCGGAGCAGCCTGCCAGCCCCGTCCAGTCCCGGCCGGGGTACGGGACAACTTTGCTGCGCCTCTCCCGACCGCCTCCACACGGCACCTCTGGCTCTGCCGCCCGCCCAGGTGATGCTGGGGCCGGCGGAGCGCTCAGGGGAGCCTCCCGTCCCGGCGGAGGCAGGCGGGCCCCCGCCTCTCGCTCTCCTGCGAGGGGTGCAGGGGAGCGGTCAGGCTCGGGGGCAGCCCCCCCGCGCACGGCCGACCGGCAAGGAGGAGAGCGGCGGGGGCCTGGCGGGGTGATGGCGCTCGCCGCCGCCCGCCCCCCCGCCGGGCCTACCTTACTGGTGAGGTCGATCTCGGGCTCTCCGTTGAGCGCCTCGCCGTCCTCGCCGTCGAAGGCTGCGCGGAGAGGACAGGCGGCCGCCGCCACGCGAGGCCGGCCGCCCGGGGAGCCGGGCTCCGGGGCGAACATACAGGCCGGCACCGGGGACCCCCCGGGAACCGGGGATCTGCTCCGCTCCGCCGCCGCCATCTTCCCTTCCCTGCCCGGCTCTCCGCCCCGACACCGCCCCCGGGCCCGCCAAGGCGGCGCCTGCCAATCACCGGCGGCGTAGCGGCTAAATTTGCATGTTGCCATGACGAGAGTGGGTGGAGTAGTGGTTATTCATGAGGAGAGGCCACGCCTCCTCGAAGCGCGCGAAGCCAATGGGAGACGCACTGCCAGCTCGGCTTGTTTTCTACACATACACACACACAACAGAGCCCTCTCGACGTGTCCGGGGTCCGCTGTCCAATAGGAGACCTGGGCTCCCTGACAAACAACCTCAACAGCCAATCGAATAAGGGATCCCAAAGGCGTGGGTGGGATTAAGTGCTGCAACAGAGCCCGCCCTGGTAGGAGGGCATTCTCTCGGACTAGCCAATGAGAAAGAGGAGATTTTTTACTGATAACTGTGTCAACCAATGGAGCAGGGTGGGAGTGCGCCTGCTCCTGCAGTCCGCGGGACCTCCTGTCCCGGCGCGTCGTGCCGCCAGCTCCCGAGGTTCGCAAAGGACCCCGCCGCCCCTACTGCCTAGGGCTCCCTACAGAAAACCCCTACGCCTGCTGGCCATGCGAGCCCACAGTGTTCAGACCGCCGGCGAGGGCCTCCAAGCAGGACGCCAGCGCCAAGGAGGAAACCCCTCTGGCTGAGGGGCTCTGCGGACGGGCAGGTGACCCCTGCAGAGCGGCGGGGAAAGCTGCCTGTCCTGTTCCTCCGCCTAGCCACACGCACGCTTGTGGCACCACCGCCACAGGCGCCAACCAGTGGCACAGAAAGAAGCCGGAGGGGATTTACGTTTGTTTATTCAGAGGCTGCTTTCGCTTCTGTCCCGGCTTGTGTTGCCGCTGACGTCGAGGGGGCGGGGCCGACGTCGGCGCGTGCGGGGGGCGGGGGGGGCGCGCGTGTGTGCGTGCGTGTGCGAGAGTGGCGCGAGCGGGGCCCGGCGCGCGCGTGCGCCGGCGCGGGGCGGCCCCGGGGGCCGAGCGGGCGGTGAGGAGCCGTCGGCGGGACCCGACCGGCCTGGCCTGGCCCGGCCCGGCCCGGCCCGGCGGGGCCCCTCCAACCCTCCCGAGGGCAAGGGCGGGCGCCTCGGCCCAGCGGCGAGCCCCGAAGGGCTGGGTGGGGGTTAAACGGGGGCCTCTCCTGAGCGCGGTGGGCTGCGGGGGTCGCTGGGCCTCGGTCGTGGGAAGCGGCTCCCGTCTGGGTTGCTGTTGCTGTTGTTGTTGTTTTGGTGGTGGTGGTTGTGAGGGCGTAGGGTGGGGAGGGGCGGGGTGGAGAGGTGCGAGGCAGGCCGTGGGGCTGGTCCCGTCTGCCCTACCCTCGCTCCCACGGACTTGGGGCTGCCTCTGGTTGCTAACGGAGACTTCCCTTTGTCGGAGCGCAGGGTGACCTGTGAGGAGTCGCCTTCCCCGCAGCCTGGACTTGGGTTTCTCGTGGCCTAGCAAGAAGTGGTTTCCTTTCCCGAGCTGTTGGCATCTTCCTGCCGGGATTCAGTCGTTCCCAAAGGAATGGAGGAATGCAGCTGATAAGTGCTTAACCACCCTGTGCTCCTATAGGCAGTACCCGGTGCTGGCTTCATCTTCTTCCCTTTGGCACTTTGGGGGTAGGCCTCTCCTGTTACCTGGTCTGGGTACTTTTTTTAGTGGCACTGTTGACCAAAGGAGATGGAAGAAAAGGAACGATGTGATAAATTGCAGCTGGTACTTTGAGACTAAGGAGAATTATATATTTTGACATTTTAATTTTTTTTTTTTTCTGTGGAGGGGAGGGAAATACTACATTTTATGGGGTATGGGAGGAGGGAGGTTGCAGATCTTCATGTGGTTTTTAAAACCAGCTGTCAGAGGCAATTACTGAGTAAACTGAAGCACAAGAGGAGGATTCGTAAGCTGGAAGCACCTCAAAAAGCCCACAAAAGAAAGGGGCAGTGGGCTGCTGTTGTGACTGTGGGGGCAGAAACTTCAGCCTCCTTCATTTTTCACCACCTACTCCCCATCCACCCATCGAGAAAATGAGTTGTGTGCCATGGAAAGGTGACAAGACAAAATCGGAATCGCCAGAGCCATCCCAGCAACTGCCACAGCACATTTACCATGAAAAGCAACGCAGGGAGCTGTGTGCCCTCCATGCCCTCAACAATGTCTTCCAGGACAGCAACGCCTTCACTAGGGAAACCCTGCAGGAGATTTTCCAGAGGTAGGATGCTCTCTGTACTGGCATTAGCTTCCCCTTGTCCTCAGCTGATTGGAGGGATTTTTGGGTGTTGTCTGGGGGGAAGTAGAAAGAAAAGGAGGGATTCAGACTGTGCCACTGCTTTGAACTGAATGTATCTTGGTTTTTTAACCCCAGCCTTTTTTTTTTTTTTTGCCCCTCCATGCAGAAATGCTTTCTCATTTTACTTGTTTCTTAACCTGTTCTGGCTGCCAGCTTTGGGTTCGAGGGTTTTATTGTAGGTGCTGTTGTGGTTGGAGTGTTATCTTCCTCTCTACTCACCTTAATGCCTCTTCTACCTGTCTTCCATATTTTTGCCCCTCACTTGGGTACATAAGTTACCTAGATTTAATAATGGATTTGGGGGTTGCCTTGGGGGAATGAAGGTAGCAGAAATTACTTACTGACTTAGTACTGCAACGTTTGTAAGTTTTTTAGAAATTAGGAGTTTTGCCAAATGAGCGATTCTTATTCAAGAGGTTCAGAGAAGTTCTTCAAATATTATGGGCTTTTTTTTCCATGCAGCTAGACTCTCTGTACTCTCTCAAACTGGCTTTAATTTCAGTAGCTGGATGCCTGTTTCCTGTGGCATTGCTAAATGTTTCCCAGGAACTTCAGATAATTAATAAAGTAGGTTTGAGTTTTACAGGGATGAATATAAATGATTAACGTGGCCTGTGCAATAGCTCATATTTTGCTCAGTGTTTATTTTATGGTGTTTTGATGCTTTATGGAAATTCTCCTGTGTGAGCCTTTATGAGTTCTGGTGACCCACTGCTGATGAATCTAAGTGATGATAAAGGAAATGATGGAAAGGGGCTCTCCTCTGATAGGCAACCTGCAGATGTTGTAGACATGGTGTAAGTTTTGGTTGAATACCTGTTACCAGCAGCTGCCAGCATCTTGTGTTTGTGACAAGCGGGAGATCGCACATCACGGCAGCACGTGCTGTGGGATGAGGCAGTCATGGTACCCTGTGCTGATGACAGGGAGCTGTGGGCCTGTTGCAGCTCTCCTGAAAACTGGCAATTTTATGAAACTGGTGCTTGACTCATCAAACTCATTCCTGTCTTTGGCAGAGAATGTGGTGAAGGACAATAACAAGTATCGAATTGAAATGCTATTTATTGTAGTGTTGCAGATAAAACTCCTGCTGGTGGAGTGGAGCTGGCCCATGGCAGGCTCAAGGCACTCTTTGTCCAGCGTAAACACACTGTGGTTTTGTTCCAGAGCAGCAATTGTCAGAATCTTAATCACAGCTGGATTGCTCTTGGCCTGAAGCAAACAAAGGCAGTTCATGTGGTAGAAGGAGTGTGATGATCTAATTAGTTGGTTTTCATTGCATTTGGTGAGACAGAATTAGTGTGCAGCATGAAACCTCTCAGAAAAAGACTGGATATTAATCTTGTTGGACCTCTTTCCCTAGAAGGTAGAGTTTGTCTTTTATTCCAACCTGGAGTTGTTCCATCCTAATATTCAGATCAAGATACACAGATTGATTCAGCTCCATGGTAGTATGGAAATACACATGGATATTCCTCTTGGAAATGGATGAGCTATAAGTTATACAAAAGAATTGCCACTGCCTTTCTGTTTCTGTTGGGTGGTTACTTGTGTGTAGCTCTTTGACTTGCCTTGAAGAAGTGTGAATTTAGTTGCCCTTTTTATGTCAGTTGTCTTTTCCTGTGTCTACTCACATTCTATGTATTGATAAAGGATGGATGAATATTTTTAATAACCTGCAAAAATGTTGAGGTCTGATTTTTAAACCTGGTGTTGATAAGGTAACAAAATCACAAATAAACTTAAGCTCTCTAGCTTTTACCACATTCCTTGGAGAATGATTGAACCACATTGCTTAATCATTAGCTTCCCTTTTGCTGCATCCTATTGTGTAAGGCCAGGGTAGTCTGATGATTATCATCTCGAGCATGTGCTGAAACTTGGTCTGGACACCCCCTCTGATTGTGTAGTCTTTCCCTCTTCTTTCCTCTAAAACAAGAAATACATTTTTGATGTTCCTCTGGCTTTTGTTGCAGGAAGTATGATTGCATGTTCCAAGTGTTGCATGGAGATACAAACAAAATCTCTTCGCTTCACTGGAGTCTGCATATTGGGACCTGATTAGGAAAGACAGCTGCAGGAATCTTGGAGCCCCTTGTGTTAAGACAACATGTTGATGAAAGTTTCTGATAGAAAGATCAGGAGGATTATTTACCTGGATTTCTGTCCAGCTTTGTCAGTCTTCCTCAGCTCAGTGGCTAGATAAAAAATATCAAAACAACAGTTTAATTCCTTTACTGGTCAGAATCCTTCAGCTGATGATTGTGGACCCTCCTTGGGTATATGTGGGTCAAGATGTTGAGGTGGTTTTTGGGCCAAGTTTGCTCACACATGCCAGTTTCTTGTTGCCCATGCTGGTCACCTCATCACATTTCTGGGGCTCTGGAAGTTATGTGAAGGAACAAAGATAAATGTGTTCTTTCAGCTCTTGAATAAACTTGTCTGGAAAGTGGAGCTGTAAGAGGGTGCTTCTGCAGCCCAAAGGGCTCTCTGGATTGTAAGGTTTTCTTTGCTTGTGGGGATTAGGAGAGTTGGTAGGTTGAAGCAATGATCTTGATTTAGGCATAGCCAAGTGATCTTGCTTTATAGAGATGCTGGAAGAGCTGTGACAAGCTGCAGGTTCTATCTCTGTGATTAGTAAAATACACCCTAAAATACGCCCCATGGTGGATATTAACAGCTTTTCCTCTTAGCATGGTATTGTGGACTCCTCTCCCTTCTGTAGTGAACACGCTTCCCAGACAGTTCTGCTGCAGACTGCTCCACTGCAGAAAAACTTCCAGCTGAAAAAAAACAAAACAAAACAAAGGCTGCCTATCTCTAGCCTCTCCAGCCTTGGTTGCTCTGAAACTTTCTACTCAGTCCACTGCTTTCTTGTAAAATGCCTTATGCTGTCAGGGTGTCACTGAAAACTGGGAAGTGAACTCTCCACAGCTGGATAAGTAAGAAAGCTGAGATTACTTCATTCAGCATGCACGGGGATCGCTCCACCTAATGTGTGCACCCAGCAGTCTACTAGTCATATAATCAGACCAGGTTATATGCATGAAACCAGTATATATGCACTGCATTTCTATTACAGGTGCATTATATTTCCTGAATACATGCATATATGTTAATTGTTTCCATGGATTTATTTGGATATCAGTAGAGGTCTTTTGAGAGTCTTTGGTGGTCATTTGGGAACATCCCATTCCCCAAAGTTTACATTTATGGTTCTGGATCTTCTAATGAATCTTTTCACCTTGAGACTATCTCAAGTATGTTGTCAGGTCATGATGCACTTCTCTTATCATTCTTTGCCCTGGCATTCTATCTTTGTTCTCAAAACTAAGACATCTGCTAGTACATCCTAGTGGCTGATATAGGTAAATAAGGAAGCACTAGCTGATACAAGACTGTTAGTCACAGATGTAGGGAGTTAACATAAAACCACATTAATCTCTGGAATTTGTACAAGGTACTGTATGGTACAAAACTAAGCATTAATCACAGATGGGGATTAAACACTATCGTGCTAAAGTTAAAAATAATTTTCCACATCTTCCACCACTGCTGCATGGACACCTTTTTAAAGAAATATAATTTGTTGGGTAAGAAGGGCAGGAATGAAGAAGGGCTGAAGGATTTCCAGTGATGAAATATGCCTGCAGAATATTCAGTGTGGTAAAGGCTGATCAAAATATGTGCAGAAATATTAGAATTTTTGAGGATACAGTTGACAGGAGGAGGAGGCAGGTAAAATACAGATGTTTGGATGATAGGAAATCTGAACTTTGCACTAGCAGAATTAATAGAGTCCTTATCAATAGAAAGGTCAACCCATCACAACAGAACTCATCTGAGGCTTGACTTTCTTTGGATTGGTGTTATGTGACGTTGTTGTTCTCTGCTCCCAGTTTCCCCGTGCTTGCTTTTCCTGCTGTCATCTTCATAATAGTACATCCTGTTGTTTTCCCTCCTTACAAAATTTCTTAGGCAGAGGGGGGAAACGTAAAACCATAAAAGTGGCTAACAGGCTTTTTTGCCACATCTCCATGTTGTGTCTCACATCCATTATCTGAACTTGTGCAAAAGCTGTTATGTATTTTTGGCATGTAACCTCATAGCAGCCCACAGCTTCCTCACAAGAGGAGGTGGAGGGGCAGGCATTGATCTCCCCTCTCTGGTGACCAGTAACAGGACCTGAAGGAATTGCATGAGGCACTGTCAGAGGAGGTTTATTTTGGATATTAGGAAAAGGTTCTTCACCCAGAGGGTAGTTGGGCACTGGAACAAGCTCCCCGGGGAAGTGGTCACAGCACCAAGCCTGACAGAGTTGAAGAGGAGTTAGGACTGAATGAATGCTGTCAAGCACATGGTGTGATCCTTGGGGCTGTCCTGTCTGGGACCAGGAGTGAACTCCATGTGGATCCTTTCCAACTCAGGATATTCTGCAATTGTATGAACGTGATGGACTGTGGTTCTGCATTTTTAGATGCTGTAGTAATGCAAGTGATGTCTAAGCAGACTTACAGGTTGAAGCTGAAGAGATTTGTTTGCATCAGGATTATCTGTTTAGTTATCTACAGCAACAGATATTTTTTTACCATCTAGCAACCACACCAGCTTTGGAAAGCTCCCAACCCCAAGTATCTTCACAGCTTTGTGTCTGAATACTTCTTTCATTTTCCAGTGGAGGAGGAGGAAGAACAACCTTTCCTGCAGCCAACCTCCCATGCCTCTTTTTCTCATCCAGTCTTCAAGACTGCTGTTGACTCTTGGACTCTTGAAATTGTAATAGCCGCTGTCCTGAATAGCAAACTGGTATTTACTCTGACTGTAAATTGAGGAAAAATCATAATTGAAGCATCCTTCAGAAGTACCAGTTCAAGGGGTCAGGGAGAGAGAGCTTTGTGATTTCTTTTGCATCAAAGGCAGGATTTTTGGAGGCTTTGTACATCAAAGTTATTCTTAATGCATCACTTAGTTTCCTCAGCCCATTTGATGAGGGATAAGGGGGGCACGGAATAGTTTGTGTTTAAACACAAGACCCCTGGAAATGGACTTCAAGTTATATATCAGGTTGTGGAATACAGGTTCAACAAACATCTGCTAAGCAGTCTCCCCATCTGTTTGCAGGCTGTCTCCCAACACCATGGTGACCCCCCACAAGAAGAGCATGCTGGGGAATGGGAACTATGATGTGAACGTGATTATGGCAGCACTGCAGACCAAAGGCTACGAGGCGGTTTGGTGGGATAAGCGCAGGTACTGAGAAGCTGTGTCATTCTGGAGGTGGCTGCTCTTTGTGAAACTTGAGAAAGAGATTGAAGTGAAAGCACCAGAACATAATCTGGTTGATGTTGTGCACTCTTTCAGGGATGTTAACGCCATTGCCCTGTCTAACGTGATGGGCTTCATCATGAATCTGCCCTCCAGCCTTTGCTGGGGCCCCTTGAAGCTCCCCCTCAAGCGACAGCACTGGATCTGTGTCCGGGAGGTGGGAGGCACCTACTACAACCTCGATTCCAAGCTCAAGGTGCCCGAGTGGATTGGAGGTGAAAGTGAGCTCAGGTAGGATTTCCTCTAATCCGTCCCTGTTGGAGGTAAGAAGTCTGTCCTTAAACAGTTGGTGATTGAAACGTGTATGGCTGACTTTCAATTGTAAAAATTTGAGTAATAAGGTTCTTCTGCCTCCACTTGGATTTATGCCCCGTTTGTGTAAAGCCAGGGAAATGCTTTTGGCAATGGTGTCTCTATCAGCTCAGGAGAGCTTGACTTGGCCTCTTATGTGTCTGGCTCTGTCTGTGGCAAAGGTAGAGGCCTTCTCTGGTATTAGTGGGGGACGCCTGCAACACGATGTGCTGTGCCCTGCTCCCTCCTTGAACATGACAGTATCAGCATTCTTTGCCTATTTAGTAACAATCTGCATGTCTCCAGCAAAAGGCTTTCCAGACTAAAAGTGCAGCCTTATCCCTGAGAGCACTAAGAGTTGTTTGTTAGGAATCACTTTTCCTATGTAAGCATACGCTGCCCTTCTGGTTTGGCTCCCCTTCCCTCTTCAATCTTAACACAAGAAGGTCATTGTAAATGCTTTGTAAAATTTCACCTGCTCTTGATTGCTGTTTAGCTTCCATTCCATCATGCCATAAATCCTACTAGCAGCTTTGCTTCCTTGACTAGTCTTGTTCTGAGATAGGGACTGGGGATTGCACATGTGCAGTGTTTGCAGAGCCAGCCGTGCCACTGAAGTTTTGGTAAATTTCCGGGGTAAAGTAAGTCTTGCGAAACTACTGTGCAGAGGTTCTGGTGGATTTTATCCTAGGTGTATTGTTCTTCAGCAATAAATTAGGGCTTTCTTTTCTGGAAGTTTTGGAAATCTGGACCAAAAGATATTGGAGGAAATGTTGATTTTTCATATTTATTGGCAGTAATCCAAGTTTGGTATTAGAAAAAGCTTATGTGCAGAAAAGGGCTAAAAAAACATGTCAAATGACCAAGTGGTACACTGCTGCTAAGGACATCTGTGTGATGGGGTGTTCTATTTTTAGAATAAAAAGATTTTTTTTTCTGCCAGATTTGTTGGAATTATTTAATGTTAAGATGGGATTCTTGATCTTGAAAATATGAAGAAACTAAATTTGGTTTTAATTCTGTTTTTCTTGCCTTGGAAAGTAATAAAGTGGCATCTATATACACTCATCTCTGCTGAAGTTAAGATAATATTTAATTGTTGTTGTAGATGATGAAGTTCTACATTCAGTAGCACTTGTTTCTATTTCTCTTTATTATAGGAAATTTTTGAAACACCAGCTGAGAGGAAAGAACTGTGAACTCCTATTGGTGGTGCCAGAGGAGGTGGAAGCACATCAGACCTGGAGAGCTGACGTGTGACCCAGGCCAGCTCTGTCCTCCCACTACAGTTCTTCCCCTTTACCAAACTCCTGATGTCCTAAAACCTGCATAATGGGTGCCCCGACTCTCTTCGTCTGGAATTTCCTTTGTTAGGCTCTTCTCTTCCTTCCTTGGTGCAATAGGGCAACGGCAGAGGACATTGGGGTGGTGGGTGGGGAAGAACTGAGGGCAGAGCAGAGGAAACTGGAAGCCAATCACTTTAATTGCAAGATGGATGAGCTGCAGTGCCCTCCGGCCAGCTGGAAGGCATTGCACTCTTGAAAAACTGGGCTGGGGAGAAAGAATGCCTGGAAACCCCGGGCTTCCATTTCCCCACGTGGTTCAAGGCTGTGTGTGGTGGGACACTGCTCCCTTCAGGGCTTGTCAGGAAGGAGCAGGGACTGAGCACGCTGCCACCTCTTTACAGTTCTCTCCCTCCAAAACAAATTGTTGTGAAGACATTTGCAATTCCTAAGGGTCTCTCAGGACACTCAGAACACTAGGAATGGTACGGTGCTCAGCACGACCCTCTGCTTCTTAGGGCTGGTTTGTGCCAGGAATTAAGAAACAGTAATAAAACCAGAGTCATCTTCCAAGAAATTCTTTGGGTAGCTAGAGGATTCTTCCCCAGGGTCTCCAAGGATTTATGTATGTGGTGAGTGGTTGTTTGGCAGTATGTGTCTGGCTAAGGTGACATGGAAACAGCAAGCACAGGATGACTGAGGAGTATCAGGTTTCTGGACTGGAGAGAGGCCACAGTCTGCTTGGGTTTCTTTGTGCTATGGTGGGGTTTTTTTACTATTTTTTAACAGTTATTTTGGTTTTCTGCATGGTCACCCAGTAGTTTAGGGGCTCCTTGGAGAGAGGAATAAAGCTGAAGAGGTTTTCAAAGAAATTAATTCCCTTTTATTTTCCACTCTCCAGAAGTCCAGCCCACAGTCACAGATGTAATGTGAAATGAAAGAGATCAAGTTATAAAATAAAAATGGGCTGAGGAGGGAAGCCTTTATAGCAGTCAGTTTTGCTCTTTTATTGCTACCATCTGCTGGTCTGGGAGCTGCAGAGGGTCCACCAGAACTTCCAGGCATTGGAGACACCCTGGCTTGGTAGTTGAACCAACCTCTCCTTTAGCATTGGCCAACAAACATTCCATTAATGGGTGAATTGCTTTTTTCTGCCTTCCATGGGGAAGAGAAACTAGACACGGAGACACTAAGAGGAATCTCCACCAGCTGTTTCCCAATCACCCAGGAGAGCTGTAGCTCAGCCATGCCTTCCATGGCAGGAGGCGGAAATGCTGAATCTGGAACTCACTTTGTTGTGTTTAGCACTTCCTGGCTGAGCTGCTGGTTGCTTCCATCTTTACATGTCTTGGTTGAACAGCAACCTCTGGGACTGATGGAGCTCAAAGGATCCTGTTCCACCATGCAGGAAACTCTCATTACTGATGTTTGAGCTGGTGAAAGGAGGGATTGTAATGACCTTTTCTCAGTTATTTCTCTCTTCAGAGCTCTGCAAATGCATGAGCAGGTGCTCGAACCTCAGAGACCACCAAAGTGGCACCGTCCCAACAGAGAACAGAGGCCACATGACGACAGGACGATGGTGTTTGCTGACCCCTGGACATCTGGCAAGCACTTTTGCAGTCCTTTGAGCACAGCCTCCCACAGTCAAGGGCAAATGGCTCTTACATTTTAAAAAGTCCTATTTCGTAACACATTCCAATGACCAATACCAGCTGGCAGAGTTTTTAAACACTTTCCAGGCAGGATGTTCAGCCTGCAGGCATTCTGCTCCTGACTTGAAGCCATTTCTTCAAGAGGGGAAAATATAAATCTCAACAGCAACATTTTCTATGCTGATTGAAGTTGCACTTTGGAGAAAAACCCTGTTTGCATGGAAACTGCAAGCCAATGGATCAGTGCACAATATGCAAAGATGTTTTAAAATACTTTGGGGCTGCTTTCCTCTCCTTGTATGTCAGCTGCTTTCCCGGGGGAGAAACAGTGTGATCCAGCTGCTCAGGTAAAGGGAAAGTGTGTGATCACATCCCTGTGGGAGGTGAGGCTGCCCGGGGGTGGGTGAGCTGGTTCAGTCCCACTGCTCGGGAGCGGGGAAGCCCCTCTTTGTTTTCTTGCTTGTTTGGTTTTGTTAGAGCCTTGTCTTGGGTTTGTTTACAGAGATGTATTTTGTTTAACCAAATATTAAAAATGGGAAAAAAAAGTTTCCATATAAATGTCCTATCACTTCTGTATGTTCAATTGAATTGTTCTGTAACAAAGTATGTAAAGGATAAATAAATTTTTTTCTTTCGTTATAAAACCACCACGTTTCTGTGCATTAAGAAACTTGAACACTGGACACTGGTGCTGAGGTAGGATCACCTCCCAGAATTCCCTTAAGCCAAACATGGCTTCCCCACCCATCTGAAGGTGACAAGGCCACATTGGTCCCTTCCACACTGCCAGGCTGTGCATGAAATGGAGAAATCCCTACCCAGAAATCCCCCAGCAGCTCTGAAAGAACTGAGCCTCCCTCAAGGACATCTATTAAAACCACACTGCTCAGGTTGGATTTATTTAATATTCCATACAAAAAAATACGCAGCTGATGTCTGTTCTACTTTATGAGGCAGAGAATCTGCGTGGATGTGATCGTCTCAAACCTGGCCTGCTGCTCCCTCGGTTCTCACACACACACAGCTGCAGTGAAAGTGTTTCTGCAGATGCATCTTCCCAAAGAGTATTTTCCATGGGGTATTGATTGCCACCGGCACCCCTCCTTCCTCTGCTGGGAAAGTCACGCTTCCTGCCACCACTGTCCTTCAGCTCCAAATCAGGCAGGAAAGCACTTGTTGTGTCTGCCTGCTGCATTCAAAGCCTGACCTGTGCCCCAGGGTGTTTTGTGGGGGCAAGAAGCTGGCAGAGGAGCTCCCCCGGTCCAAGTCTGTAACTGGTTATGGCATAGTGATTGAATAAAAGGAAATACTCATGATTTCTAAAGGAGAGGGGGATGCAGACAGGAGCCATCATCAGGTCCATAGGGGGGCTTCCCTCCCTCGTTATGAACAGGTCAATGTCCCAAAGGATAACCGAAAATAAAAAGAAAAAATGCCCTGGCCCAACAAATCAACAGTTCAATATATCATAATCGCAAGGTCTTCCCACTTGATATGAATCCAACTCAGCTTCCGCAAATTAGATTTTTCCAGACAGCGGAGGCAGGGCCCCTGGCATTCCCCCTGAGAGCCCTGTGTTGGGTCCGAGGAGGATCTGGAAAGAAAACCATTCATTGAGGGGTTTCAAGGACACAAGATGTCTTGCCATGCTGTCCCCCCCTCCCACAACTATTGGTGGCACTTTGCAGCACCAGCCCCATGCCTGCTGCAACAACCAAGGTCAGTGCCCAACCACTGCCCCTACTGCAGCCCCTCCCAGCAAATTTTAGCTGGTAAAAGCCAGGTTGGGCTCCAGGCATTGCCACCACTGGGAATCAGCAGGATTGTCCAATTAGAACACCCAGTCGGGGAATCTGGTGGGATGAGTGAGGCCACAGCATACAACAGAGTGCACCCTTCTGCCCCAGCACCCCCAGCACTGCTCACAGCAGGAGGTGCAGGCACTCCCGGCCAACTCTGCAGGGCCAGGACAGACGGCTGGGCCTTCCTGCCTCACCTGTCGCTGCTGCAGCTGCTGCTGTTGCTCCATCTGCAGTTTTTCGGTTTCAAAGACGACAGGAAGAACCAGAATCATGAAGGAGGTGGTCCCAATCCACAGAGCTGCCCTAGAGAATCTACCAAGGATGAAGAACCCTAGGAATCAGTTCTTATTGGCACAATCCCGCGTTTCCCTTCCGTGCCTCAAACATAAGCCTGCCTCCAAATCCAACCCCGAGCTGCGGGGTGTCCCCTTATCCCCGCCCTTCCCAAGCCGCCCATAAACAAAACCCGTGATTCTGCCGCTCCCCGCAGGCCCCGCACTGCGCTACCAGAGGCCAAAGCCGCAGCGAAAGCCGGCAGAGCCGCCCGCGCCCCCGCTCTGCCCGCCGAGCCCGCTCCGAGGGGCTCCGGCCCGGCCCGCCGCCCCCTCACCTGTACATCTTCTGCGCTACCGTCAGCGACAGGTCGAACGTAGCCCCGGCCGCCGACCGGACGCTCTCGGGGAACATCTCCGTGAGTCCCCACAGCCGCTCCGCCAGCGTCTCGTCCAGCTGCGGGCGGCACCAACCATGTCAGGCCCCGCCGCACGGCCCTGCGCGCTCCGCGGGGTCACCGCGCCCGCCCGGCCTTCCCCGCCGCCTGCCCCGATACCTCCTCGTCGTCCTCCTCCTCCTCGTCGAGCTCGTCCTCCAGCTCCTCGGCCTTGCCCGCGCCGCCCTTGGGCAGCAGCTCCTCCGGGGACAGGGACGCCGCGGCCGCCATCGCCACCAGACAGGACGGAAGGAGCGGCGGCCAGAGCGCCACCGGAAGCGCGGCCGCCCTCCCACCACCCAGCCCGGGCCAGGCAGCGGCCCCTGGCGGCCCGGAGGAGCAGCGGCCGCCCCCCGCCCCGGCCCCCGCAGCACAGCGCGACGTGTTACAAACACCCTCAGAAACGGGTTTTAATTGCAAGGTTTTATAACAAATATGCAAAACTCTTGAGAACGGGCAACTCCAGCATCCTGCTCGCCCAAGGCAGATGGTGAGGTTTGTACAAGCACCCACGGGCTCCCCGCGGTGGGGGAGAGGCAGAGGTCTCCCCTCTTCGGTGACCAGAGAAGGCGAGCAGGAGCCCTCTCGGAAATAGATCTGCCCGACCATCGGCTGTCCGGCTGCCTCAGAGAGGAGGGTACCTGTGCTGGGCTGCGCTGAGCAAACGTAGCAAGGTAAAGTGCTCTGAGGAAAATCGTGTTAATTAACAGCGCTGTGGTGCCAAACCAGCCATTAGCAGTACCCACAGCACCACACAGCACTGGAGGCATCTCGGCACTCGTGGTCCCGTGAAACAAAGTACCTCACACAGTACCATCATGGCTGGGAGGCCCGAGCCAGCCCCAGCATCCCGTGGGCCAAGACCCAGAACCAGCTGGCCATCTCTTGTTCACTTCTTCCTCCGGCTGTGCTGCTTCAGCTCCTCCAGCTCCTTCTCCATGAGGTGGGACTCGGCAGTGGTCTCAGAGAGCTGGAACGCACAGCAAACAACAACAGGAGGGAGTTAAAAGCTGGTGAGGCTTTTCCAACTTCACTGTACAAACAAGATTTACAGCCACAAGCCAGGTCCTGCAGGAGGTAATTTGTTCCTGTTGAGCAAGGGGGAAGCTGCCATGTCATGTTTCACTGAGATCGTCTGGAAAACCTGAAGAGCACATAGTGCTTCTGCTGAGTGCTCCAGCCACAAAAGCCATTTTCCAGTTTTAAAACACATGAAGAGTAAGGAAATAAAATATTTGTTTAGAGTGACATAGAGGCTAAATCACTTATTAACTGCGAATAGATGTGTGTTCTATTTCCCTGAATGTCTCTCCAGATTTTAAGCATGAAAGCTGTGATCTCTGGTTAAGGCCGAATTTCGGTTTATTTACTGGAAATTCTTTCATTCACAGTTTTACACATAGGATAGATGTCTCGCCCCTCATGACAGCAGATGGAAGCTTTAATCTTCCGTGACCAGAAACAGTGGCTGTAACTCAGTTTCATAGTTAGGGAAGAGAACAGAGTGGCAAGAAAAATGCCACATTCTGTGCAGAAAGGGAAACAGGAGACAGCAGGGACTTCTGTCTTCTCAGTCACAGTGTTCACAACAAGCTCTGATGTGGGGGGAACCTTCCCCTCTTTCCACAGAGGGGATCAGGCTTTATTCCCACAGTCACTTTGCCGTTACACCCATGTTGCACAACAGGGTAAAGCAGAAAGTGGGGTGCACTGAGAGCAGCCTTCTTCAGGGAACCCAGCACCCTTTGCCCAGGCATCCCCACTGCTATGGGCAGGCAGGAACTGGGCAAAGGCTCACCATGTCCAGCAGAATGTCCACTTTCAGCCGAAGTAGGTTGTTTTCTTCCTCGAGCTGCTGGTTTCGTTTGCGCAAGCGCTGCAGTTCCCTGCGATCCCCCAGGAAGCCTCCTGATTCTTGGAGGAAAGAAGGAGATCAAAATACAGATTGTCAGCCAACCATGGCTATTTCAGACCAGACAAGCTGGGCTGTACTCTACCTGAAACCCAGTGGCCATTTTCGAACTTCAGGCTCTGGCCAGCAAGGTTCATTGTGGGGGTGCCGTATTCCAGGCCCAGCTCAACCTCACGGGTGGATCTATCCAGCTGCAGGGAGAAGATCACACTCAAGAGTTTCACAGAATGCCAGAGCCACCCCCTGATCTCCCATTTCTTAGTGACTGGCATTCCAGTGGAAGATGCTGGTCCAAATGGCCCCTGGAACCTTTGGGCATGTACTACTTTGGTCATGTACTGGTGCAGTAAAGGACTGGTTCCTCTCACTGCCATCCCTGCACTTTCTCCCACCTACACACTCATCTCCCTGCACTTGGAGACCACAGGTGAGAATTTTTCAGTGACACAGTTCTGGGCTGCAGGTGTGGTGATGATGATTCTTCCCTGAGCTATTCCATTTCTAGCTTCATGTACAGTCACAGTGATCAGGAATGGTGCTGCACTGCAGGAAGAAAGCAGCATAGTTGGAATAATAGAATATATTGACGTGGAAAGAACCCACAAGGATCATTGAGTCCAACTCCTAGCCCTGCAGAGAACTGTCCACAAGAGCTGCACTGTGTGCCTGAGAGTATTGTTCAAATACTTCCTGAACTGTCAGGCTTGGTGCTGTGACCACTGCCCTAGGAAGTCTATTCCAGAGCCCAACCATCTCTGGGTGAAGAACTTTTTCCTGCCCCAGAAGCACCTGGGAGCCCTTGTAAGGGTTATGGCACTGACAGCAGGAGCCACCCACCCCTGGCACCAAGACATGGCTCCTGCAGCAAACCGCAGGTGCGGGGACTCACCAGGTGCAGGTTGGACAGCGAGGCCCATTTCCTGGGGGGGGTCTTCTTCGGGCTGAAGGAGTTCCCAAAGAGAGGCATTGCACGCTGCTGGCCAGGCCTATGGCGGGCTCCTGAAGGAGCGGGAGAGACACAACAGCTCTGAGGCTGTGGGCCGAGAGCAGTGATGTTCTCCCCAGGCATGTTCTCCCCAGGCAGAACCCCTCATTCTCTCCAGTGAGCTTCTCCCCAGGCAGAGCCCCCAGCTCTCAGGGCAAGACAGCGATTTGGGGGGCTCCGGGCCGCCACCCCGCCACTGCCACCCGGCAGCACCGGCCCTCCACGGCCACGTCCCTCGCACCTCCACCGCCACGTGACCGAGCCGGGCGGGGGGCGGAGGACGACGGTGCGCGGTGCCCCCCCCCCCGCCCGGCCCTCCCCGCCCCCGGCCGGTACCCCCAGTACCGCGCGGCCCGGCACCTCGGGGGGGGCACGGGCCGTACCACCCCAGGGGCACGCCGAACAGCTGGAAGGGGAGCCCCGCGGGGCGCTATTCCCCGCACGGGCCACCACCGGGATGCTCCTTTGTTCTGTTTTCCCTCCCGGCATCTCACTGGCGAAAGCAGCGGGCTCGGCAAGAGCGGAGCCGATGAAGAATGCCCCCCAGCCCCCATCCCCCCCGCGCCGCAGTGGTAGGGTCAGCCCCGCGGTGCGGGAGCGGTTGGGCCGGGCTATTCCATCGAGCTTCGCCTTAATTCCGGGGGGGGGGGGGAGGGGGGCACCTCTCCTTCGGGCCGCGCCCGCTCCCGGCGCTCGCGTCCGCCGCCGGTGGGATCCGCCGCGTGTCCCGGGAGCGGTTTGCGGCCGCCGCGTTGCCGTGGCGATGGGATCCGCGGCTCCGCTCCGCCTCCCGTGCTGGAGGCAGACGGGGGCGGAGTGCCGGGCAGCGGGCTCGGGGGTCGGCCCTGCTCACGGGCTGCGTCAAACTAGTGCTGTGCTGACGGCGGTTTCCTTAACACCTTCCCTAAAACGCTCGAATCGCCTGAAAGAGCTGTTAAAAATGTTTTTGATGGGGATTGTTTGTTTATTCATTCAGCTAAATAACTAAACGCCATTAGGCAGAGAACCCTCCCTTGCTTGGGAGCGTTGGAGAAGAAGTGGAGGAGGTCTGGCGTCCTGGACTGCACGGGTTTAGGGGATGACGGATGGGGAGCTGGACAGTGCAGAATGGTACAGAATCACAGAAATCACAGAATCAGTTCGGTTGGAAAAGATCTCCGAGATCATCAAGTCCTGTCTTTGGCCAAACACCACAACCATGTGAACATGACCGTGACACTAAGTGCCAGTACTCCAGGAAAAAAAAATTATCTAACAGACTTTCATTCCCAGGGTGCTTAATTGGCACCCTGCCTTAAGTGAACCAGAAAATTGCTCACTTGGAATGAGAATTGGAAAAATAGCACAGTTAAATCCGGTGACTTGAGAGAAGAAAAATTTCTGGTGCTGCTGTATCCTTTGGTAGTCCTGCTAACCAATATCTGGTTCTTGCAGGACACATACTATAAAAACAGTTGCTTTCAGACCCAGTATAGCAGAGTCTGTGCACTGGAAAGCTGTGATTTTTGCAATAAGAGAAGTAATTATAATGGGGTGTGGGGGGAAGTCAACACCCTTAAAAGTAGAATAAAAACTCACTGTTCAGAGCAAGGCCTTTGTGAAGTAGCTGTGGCTTCTATCACCATTTAATACCCACACGTGTGTGCATATATTGGGTAAGAAAGATGAAAGGAAGGTCCAGATAAATGAAGGCAAGAACTTTGGAAGAAAAGCTGAGAGCATGTAGAATTACAATTTTGAAATGAGAACACAAAGGCAGCTCACCTGGGTGCTTATAAGAGCCAAAGACCATACAGGAGAGTGAGGGACTGAGCTCAGTTTGGTTGGGGTGGTTTTTTCAGTAATGTTCACCTTCCTAGAACAAACCTGTATGTTTCAGCACAGCTGTTGCTTGAGGTCTCCTTGTGCTCAGCAGGATGAGTGTTGTAGAAATACACTGTAATTATTATAAAACTACACTGTCTCATGCATTTGGGCGTCACAGAGTGATTCTCTTACTGCCTCTTTCTGTGGAGCAGAGACTTGGAAAAAGCCAGGCAGCTCATCCCCACTGCCTTGGCATGGGAGGTGAATGTTTCCTCTTGTGCCTGGTTGCTGTGCCCACAGTGAATAATCCCTGTGTGAATGGTCTCAGAGTTGGTAGTTGATTTCTGCTGTGATCTGCTTCAGGAATCTTTCTTTTTCTGCATGGTTTGACAAAATTTCATTTCTCACCAGAACTCCATTTCCTTGAAAAATGCTACAGAATTTCCTCACTACACCAACCTCCCAGAGTATTTTGGCAGCAGCTTTTCGTCATTGTTTCTCCACCTACATCAGGTAGATACCAAGACAAGAACTGGCTGTTGCTGTTTCTAGCATTGTCTCTCAGTATATTGCAAATACATACATACATACATATTTATATATAGTTTGACATACAATTTTCAGCTATGTTAAGAGCATTATGGTGCAGTAGTTGCATGCATCTGTTCCTGTCACTCTGTGGGGAAAAGAACACCTAGCACACACTCTTTCTCCAGGACAATACCTACAGAGATCACTTAGGAACTGCAAAAGCCTGTTAAATGGTGAAGAACCTGTATGTCAGAGTCATTGTGTAAGGAAGCTGCCTATGTTCGCAGGAGGACATCTTTGAGAACACTGGTGGAAGGCTGAGAGATTGACAGGATGGAGATAGGGCTGTAGCACATGGCAGTGTGGAAATTTTGGAATAGATCCAAGCTGTTCTTGGTAGCCTAATTTGGAGCATCTTCTTCAGCTTTTTTGGCTCAAAAGTGATAGAGAATCTATAGCTTAGGCGTTCTCAGAGCTGCCTTTAACTCCATAGTGTGTCACTTGCTTTTTCTAATATATGCTGCAGGATTATTATTGTTCTCTGTTATATCAATAATTACAGGGAAACCCCATTGACTGGTGAATTCAGTAGACTTACTCTAGGCTTACTCTGAGTATTTATTTTAGTTACTGTATTGAAAGTTGCTACATTGCCTGGTTGTTACAGATAGGTAAGGCTTTATAAAGCCTTACCTATCCTGAATTAAAAACCTGTAAACTAAAACTTTTTTTGCATATTGAAATTAATTCCCTACCCAATTAAATTTTTCTGCAGTAATTCTTGTTGCCTCAATGCTGTGCAGTTAAAGATGTCCCATCTTTTAGAATCCTAAATACCTCACCTATATTTTGTTGTCAAAGCCGACACTTCTTTTTCTCTCTCTGTTTCTTTATTTCATTATAGCTAAATCAGGAGATAAAAGAACAACCATTTCACTGCTTTGTTAAGAAACGTGCTCTCCTCCCGCTTGACTGTCTCAGATTCCACCACCAGGAGGCCCTCATTCCAGTGCTTATAGCTAGGCAATGAAAACAAGCAGAGTGAAGTGGAGAAACCCATCCTCACAAAAATAATCTGAAATTAATGCTTATCCTATAAATTGAGATTTTCAGAGTATTGTGCAAGCATCTATTAATTAATTATTGCAAGCATCCTAATATCCAACTATTATGGATGCTGTGGCTTTCGGAGATAATGGAGTGTCTGTCACAGGTGGTACCCTTCATTTAATAGCTGAGTGATAGCCAGGAAAGTTCATGCCTCTGTCTGCTGGATGGATCTTAGTAACCTAAAAAAAAAATTAAATGCAGTAAAGCACAGGTTATATTTCTCACCCCTCATGTGTGTCTTCTATCAGCCAACAAATATGCCCTCACCTACTTTGCATCTGCCTTCTCTCTTTTAGCTACTTACTTATTCACAGATTCTTATTGATTCTTAATTCTCTTTCACTGTTCACAGCTGGCTTTTATAGTGTCCTACAAGTTCTAAATATCTGCACTAACACTCTTTCTGATTGTTCTATTTTGCTAACCAGACCTTTAAAGAAATGTGGAAGGAGAAATGTTTTTATCCTTATTGTTTTACCAAATCACGTACTTTTTCCCTACTGGCTTTTCAAAGCTGCAGTCATTACCTTGGCTGAAATGTAGACTTTGTTATTCAAAAGAACACTGGGTACATGATCTCTGGACTAAAAAGTATGTGGAGTTGCCATTATTTTTTCCTTAAACCCTATTTATTTTTCTCTTCACTGCTGAGTCAAGCCTTGTCTTGCTTGTTTCCCACGGTCATGTTTCAGTACTGATGAGTCCAAGACACAGATTTGCAATGCAATTTCAGAATGGATGATAGGTGAGAACAGTTTTGCTCCTGTCAGGAAATGCAGCTCCTGCAAGTTGTAAGTTACCCTCAGTTGCTAACTGAACTACCCCTTGTCTTTCAAACTTAGTTCCTGCCCTCCTTCCCTGAATTCACACATACATACAACATGTTTACATTTGTGTACTTTGGCCTCTCTAATATGTACTAAAGTGGAAAACAGATATCCTCTGCTCTAAGAAGAAAAACAAGGGTAAATGAAGCCATGCATGAAATATGCAAAGTTCCCAGGCCTTTGAGAAGGTTTTCCAGTCATTGCTCACCATTCTGGCCACACTGTTCACTTGAAGGAGTTTACACAAATACACAAGCAGTTGAGCCACTCACATGCTCTGGAGAGAATCCTTTGCTTCCCGACAGAGTTTGCCATGAGGCTCTCCTTGGTGACTGGGAGACCAAAGGTTCAGAGAGCATGTGCAGCCCACACAGCAGTGAAAGCTTGTGTTAAGCTTTATTTCACTCTGTTCCTATTACCTGGCTACTCTTTGCTTGCTTCCACATCTGTATTTCATTCTTTTCCTTGCCTCTTACTTTCACAGTCATCTGTTTCCATGGCTCACTTAAGATGTCCTTTCCAGGAAATGATGAAATTGAAGCTTTCAGTCTGTACGTTCCTGATGAGCAGATTCAGGAAAAGGGAATACCAGGGAACGGGTCTCAAGCATCTCTCTGTGTGGGTTGGTGTTTGGTGCTGCTGTAACCCTTCACCACAGCAGCTGCTGGAGACAAGATGTTTGGCCTTTGGACTGTGCTGCTGTGATGTTTATAAGGGAGAGCAAAGAGGGCCTGGATTCTAAATTCCCTGCCAAGGCAGTTCTATCTCAGGCCTCAGAAGAGCATCAGCTGTGCTTTGCCTGTACAAACAAGCACACTTGTGTATCATGGACTGCATCAGGAGATTCTGTGAAGCTCAGTGTGTATAGCATGCTATGAAGGTGGGAGAGAAGTGCTAAGTATTCTTTCCTCTTCCATGTTCTTTCACCATTCCTTCTATACCTTCACTTAGACACACTCCAAAAAGCTCCAAGAAGCTACACTGTCTAGGTCTATTCCCAGCTGGAACCAGAAAAAATCAAGATTAACAAATTGCTGTCACAATAGAAAGTCATAAGAACACTAAAGTAAGCATTCTCCCTAGACCTTGCTAATCAAAATAAGAATTTTGTATCCAGCCTGGGTGGTCTTTTTTCCTCCCAGGATTCCTTGATCTGTAGGTCTTACTCTACACTAATCCTTTATGTTAGAAAGGTGTGCCTGTGGATGGTCTCTTATCAAATGCAAAAAATTGGAAGTAACATGGTCTTTAGATGATGTGGATTCTGCAACAACATGACAATGGACTGTGTGGCCCAGAAAGTCCTTTTGGGTGTCTGCTGCTAGCTCCTGTACAGATGACATTGCTTTTCAGGCTTTTGAGGAATGCAGATGACAGCTCACCAATGGTCTGCACTACTCCAGGATGCCAATTTAGAAGCCATTCTTATGAGACCTGTGAAAGCAAGGTACAGGAGTATTTACAGCCATAAATGGGAGATCAGGTTGGTTTTGGTTTCCTGTTCTGTGTTGTTCCCTGGGGTAGCAAGGGATGCAAATATGAGACATATTAGGACCAGGCAGAAAGGATCTTGGTAGGTCAACAACCATCACACAAGTAGCTGCACAGGGTCAAGTGTGTTCAGCAGCACTAAAGCTCATTGGTTCACAAGGTAAAGTGAACCCTGAAAGTATAAATTTTGAATTTGCATTACATACCCAAGCAAAATGAGCCATAATGGAGGCTGCTCTCTCTCAGAAACTGAAAATAAAACATCAACTAAGTCTTGGATTCTAAACTTAGGAACTGTGTTTTTCGTTCTGCCTTCCTTCCCTGGATTCGTTCAAGATGACAAGGAGTTCAGAGAAGACTGGTAAGACTGGTAGGAATGCAGGATAAAAATATATTCACAAATAAGTGCAGCCAGCAAGTGGATGTGTCACAGGAGCTCAGGCTTTCATTAGAAGTATTCATTGCTCTTAAAGAAACTTACCTTGTCTGACCATCCAGAAGCCACTCTGTCAGTCACCCTGGGACTGAGGCCCTTCCTCAGTGGGCAGCTCCAGTGACCCAGCAGGACCTCATTTGACTCCCTACACCCCCACACTCCCACAGTCAGACCAGGTTTCCTTATTGGCTTGATCTGGGATTTCCCTGAGTCTCAGACATCTGGATCTTTAAAGTAATGTAACCATGGGGCAGCAAAAATAGCTGCTCAAGCTGGATGCCTCCAAGAAAGGACCCCAAAGAAAGCCCTGGGTTTTTATGCTCTCCCAGTCTCTGTGTGACAAAGTCCTGGCTCTTCCTGCTGAGTCCTCGGCTCCTGCTGTGTCTCAGTGTCCGGTCACCTGGCTGTGCCACAGGTCCTGTGCCCTCTGCTGTGCCAAGGGTCAGCGCCAGTTCCTGGCCTCCTGCCTGGGGCTCTCACAGCCCAGAGCCCAACCTGCGGCTGGCACTGCAGCTGCACACCGAGCTACCAGCACTGAATGTGTTCCTCAACACTCTTCATCTTGTCACTATAACTGAGAAGGTTGTCTGTTTGAGTTTGTTGGATTTTTGGGGTGGGTTTTTTTGGTTTTGGTTTTGTTTTTATCAATTTGTCAGATGACATGAACCATTCAGAAAGACTTCCTTGAAGTCCTTGGCAGATGTTCTATCTCCCTCATTTCAAACACATGCCCACAAGCACCTTTTGCACTTTCTCTGCTGTTCAAGGATTGTTATTTGTTGCAGGTCATCATTCCCCAGGCAACATTCACTGCCTATATTGTACCCACTTGCCAAGATCCAAGATACAGCAGATATTTCCTTTAGAAAAGAAGTAAGGGAAGAATGTGGTACAGGGAAAATGATACTTAACTTTGACTTTCACACGAAGTGCTTAAATATTGTAAAGAATCTAATCTTTTTAATGGGAGGGAAGGCATGTCATATTTAGAAACCAGTTCCTAGCTCACACATCTGTGTAATTTGATTCATTTTGGAAATAAAAGCAAATGAAAATCTGAGTCTCTGAAGATTTAAATCTTGTCCCTCTGAAAGAAAGGGAAATTGTTTTCATGGGTCAGCAGACAAGCTGTTCTCACAATTCATTCATTCATTTACAGTTGAAGTAATGTGCTACTTCAGTTCCAAGATTAAACAACTGGTAGTGATAACTTGTTGCCAGGGATCATGTTAAGGATGTCAAGCCTGGTGTAGAACACGGGAAAGCTTGTAATCTAAATTGGGACAGGTGAGCCAGTGTGCAGTGGGCTGCAAAAAAGGATAATCTCCCAGTAAAAAATGGGGACTGCAGTATCCAAAACAAATGTCTTAATCTGGTATTTAGTCACCTAGGTAGGTAGTGGCACTTTTCAAAATGCTGCAATAATAAGCACTTACTTTGCAGTCAATGGGAACTGCAGTTCCCATTGCACTAAAATTTAACTACTTAATTATGAGCCCTTGATTTAATTCCAGGTTTGATATCTTGAGATCTGAATAATCTGGATGATGGAGTATAATGCAACAGCATGACCACTGTAGCTAGGTAGAGAGTAGCAAATTGCTTTCAAATATCTAATAGAAAACCACAGGAATTTTTTGACATGTTTTTAGTTAGTGTTTTAGGAAAAAGGGAAAATGCTTATTTGTCACACAAAAAAGGGAAAAGCTCTAAGAACAGGGGGCAAAGAGAGCTGGCAGGAGGGCAAGCTATTCTCCTTAAAATCTGAAATTAGGTATAGTAAACATTTTCTTTTATATTTACTCATGCTGCCAATGACTTCTCTCAGCGTTACACACAATTTACTCAGTTTGCAACTTGCTGACTTCTACATATTTCTGTAATGAAAGTTTGTGCTGCCACATGTCTGTCAACAAGTGGAAGCAAAATCTTTGGCTTCTCTTGACCAAGCTGAACTGAGTTTGGTTTATTATTTTCTTTTAATAGTCACTATTAGAGCAATGCTGATGGAATCCAGGTCACTTTTTATCTTTTGGAATCCCTGTCCTTGTTTATGTTTAAGTATCATCCCAGTGATATTGCCATGCTGCCAGCCACATTCCTCTTGCCACAGGCAGGGCATTGCCATTACCACATGTTAGAAAAAGCCCTTTAACTGCTTTGTCACCGTGGAGTGGCAAGAGGGAAACTGTCTCGGTTTGGAAAGACAGGTGTCTGCAAAGGAAGGCAGGAGCCTCCCCTGAAATGGAGAATGTAAACCCTTCTTCACTCCTCCGAATAAATTTTAAATTAAGGGGCTCTCAGGCAAAAATATGGGAGCAGGAAATAACAGTTCTTTAATAGGGAAAGGGAAAAAAATAAAATGAAGGATAAAATAAAGAATGCAGTACACTAGAACAACACTGACAGAGTCAGAAACCCAACATGACACACTGTGGGTCAGGGTGTTGGTGGCAGTCCAATTGGAAATGTGGCTGCAGTCCTCCTGAAGTGTCAGGTGTGGTTCTGTTGGAGCAAGGAGGACTTGTAGAGAAGGATGTATTCTTCCTCCAAAGATCCAGTGGGAGGAGAGACAGCTGCTGTTCCTCTGGGGAATCCCATGGAGAAAGCTGTGCCGGTGTTTCAAAAACCTCTGGATTATATCTGGGTAGCAATGCTTGGCTCCTCCCTCTGGGCGGAGCATCTCACAATGGGATGTTACAGTTCTTATCAGTCATGCAGTGGCATTCAATAGTCTGTTATCAGCAGATGCCCCCTCCTGAGGGAGGTGTGAATGTGGTCACTCAAAGAGAGAGATAAGGCAAACTGCCCACTTGACAAAAGTAATCTGCTATACAGATGGTAATGGAAAACAACTTGCATTGCAATCTTCAACAGAAACATATTTCACTAAGGAATTATGCAGGGAGTGGAATTTGGGAGAAATTAGTTTGCTTATAAAATGGTCTTAGAAAAATACAGTAACCATGTGATGCTAGTGTCATTTTCTATCCAGGCTGGCAGACTGAAACAAACAAGTGTGTTGTGATTTGTTAATTTTGTGAAAGCAGTTTATGGAGTCAATAAATCTCGAAGGAAGAAATATTCCAAACTCATTTCTATTTGAGGCAGCTGACTCGGCTCTGAGCTTTATGGAATAATTCCACCAGTTGCTTTTCACTAGATAAGGACATTCCCTGGTGTCATAGCTATTTTGCAAGACTACAATTGCCTCCTATGACGCCGAAATTTCTCCTGCCATTTCAACAGGAGAGGATGCTTTTATTCCTTTTCCCATGACTGCAGCGTGGTGCTGCTACACTAGTGCTGCTGTATTTTGCCCTAGAGAAAGCTGTTTCACCTGGGGATAGGCCAGACTTTTTAAAGGGAATGCATGAGAATTAATGCATTAATCCTAACAATATGGTAAATTACTGATTTTTTTTCTGGCTTTCATTTCTCTTGAAGGAAACAAGACTTGGACAAGCTTCTAACAAGTACCATCCTCATCAAACAAGCAAATCTTCTAAGTCCAAACAAGTAAAATATAAGCTAGTGACTTTTCCAGGTATATAACAGAGAAGAAAAGGTTAAACACTATTTGTTTTACAAAGAATTTTCAGGCTTGTTGTTGTGAAGGCCCTTACTATGCTATGATATGTGCTCCCCATATGTGAACCAGGAGAGCATGTATCCACAGATGTGTATGTTTGTCAATCCCAGACAGCTGGAACCCATCAAAACTGCTTGTGTGTGTGTGTGTGCTCCTTTGTGTGCCTAAGTAGTGCAAATAGTTTCAATACAAAACAGGTTTTGGATTCTCTGTGCTTAGCACATTTGACATGTGCTAAGCACAGAGAATCCGGACTGCTAATATTTAGTATTTCAGACCCCCACACCCAAGATGCAAAGCTTGAAAAGGATAAGAAGGAAAGCATTTGGAAGCAGTCTCAGCATATGTTTGAAAGGACTAAAAATAGTACCTCATCCTAGAGAGGTGAGGCAGTGTTTGAGAAGGATAGGCCATGATGTCATAGATTGAGTTAATTTTTCTCTCTCCTGCTGACATAGCTGATTTGTTGGCACCCATATATACCCTGTCATACAAAAAAAAAAAATCTTAAGGGCAGTTGCTCATGTAAAGGCAGTGTGGAAGTGGGATTGCTTTTAGTGCTGCTTTTTTGTCAGTTTTAGTACATTTTAGTGTTGCTTTTTTGTCAGTTTTTCTCACAGGTTCTGCCCCTAAGCCAGTAAGGTCCATACCCACTACCACTTAAACCCTTTTGTCTTCCTGAGAAGAATGGGTGAGAAGATATTACTCCTTTCTTTGGAAGCAGGTCCCCTATCCTCTCAAATATACTTGAATTCCTCCTGAAGTGATACCCAGGAATGTCCTTCACCCAGACAATTCAGAATCCTGAGCTGATCTGCAGATGCTTTTACTTTAGAAAAGGTTCTTCAAGACCACTCAGTCATTTCTAACAAATGCCCAGGATGAAAGATGGTTGTTGTTCTCTTCAGCTTCTTCTCTTCAGTTTGCTTTTGCTGCATCAGCAGCATGTGATAGCTGAGGCTGGGGTACTGTGGCTGGTCAGTTAGGAACATCTCATGGCTGCAGTTCAATACTGAATACAATTTTGAAATCAAATATTTGAGTGTCTTATAACTTCCTTCTTGTTTGATGCTCTCTGCTCAAAGGACAGAGGTCATGTGTGAACTCTGGTCTCAGAAACTCTGACTTATTCCTCTGTCTTGGATTGCCTGACTGTTAAAACAGGAAGTGCTGCCTTAATAATCCAGTGGAAGAACAACAGTGGAGGACAGACAAAATAGGAAGAAAGACTGCAGTAGAAAGTACTGGGGTATATTGAACCCCAGTGGGAGTTGTTATTGAGTAGGAGTTGTGCGGCTGCACAGAGTTTCAGAAACACAGATACGTCACTTATAATCACCAATTCAGAAAAAACATGAGAAGGAGAGATTAACAGGTTTTTTTTTCAGATATGGACAGAGAAGTGTTTAATAAAGAACTCACTTCCATTTAGGCTGGTAAAGAAACCATGGTAATCCATGGAAAGCAGACCAATGGATTAAAAAAAAAAATCAGGCTAATGAATCTCTGAAGTTTCTCTAAGAGATTGAAGAAAATTATTAGCCAGATCATTACTGAAAAATAAGGCTCTATTGTAGCAAAATCAAGGATGCAGAATTTTAAAGCCAATTACAATTCCTAAGACCTTTAAATATTATTCTAATGTAAAAATAACTGTATGATGATGCACTCAATAACTATCCAAGTTCAGAGGTTTGAAAAACAAACTGCTTATGTCTCTTGTGGCCAATAGCCTGGCAAACATATGGAATACAAATGGAGCATGATTGGGGTTTTTATCTATGGTTTACATACAAACTCAATTGCAGCAAGCAATTGCCAAGAGTAAAAAAACTGACCAAAGGAGGAGCATGTTCAGTTCTGCAGCATGGTTGGTTTTAAAGGAAAGCTGATACCAACTGAGAGGCTAACCTGAGCTTTTCCAAACTGATAAGGAATGTAGAAAGACTGTTAAACTTATTAGTTTTTCAAGAGCAGAGGCTCTTCAAAATTTGGTGGGTTTTTTTTAAATGAAGAAGTGTCTCAAATACCAGTGAATTTCTTCCAAATGTGAATTTAAAAATGTTTTTCCTGTAATACATAATTCTTTTATGTGACCAGTGAAATCTGCCATGACCTAGAAATTTATTTTTTTCTATCAGCTGCACTTTAAATACATTCTTCTTTCTGAGTCATGCTAATGAAAATGTTGTCCTGAGTACAAAACAGAGCAGTGTACTCAAAATCGTTATTCACCCTACTTGACAACAGAAGCACTCAGCTTCTTTGAGCTGGAATGCATTAAAGGGGAGAAAAAGACCTTCAATGAATTATGCTTTTTTCAGCTGTAACACTGAAAACTCTGCTGTCCTATGTTTGGTGCATAAAGCTGCTTTGCTTCGTGTCTTTTTCAGACTAATTTTCAGTGCTAGTGTGTGAATAAGTTAAAGAAGCATTGACTCTTTTGGCCATAACAGTTAAGACAGTATTTGCAGTACTTCCAACTTTGTTTGCATTAGGAGTCAGGATCTCTCTGTGAAGAATACACACACAGAGGCCTATTTCTGCAGCACTGAAACATTTTCTTGTTTTTACTCCCTTTCTCATGAGTTATTGCAGTTAAATCAAGTTTTCTGACTCAGCTTCCTGCAAGAAATCCTTGTTGCTTCTCTCTCACTTTTTATTAGGCACCAATGTGTTCAGCTGCTGCCAGACAAATTCTACCCCCTGTATTTGTATTCAGTCCCAGAGAAATCCCTCAGTCTACAGGAATGGTGACAGTCCAGCAATTGGCCAAACTGATCCAACATCATGCCGAGGCAGTGTTTCCCTGTCTCTCTCCCTCAGCTCCCAGGATTTCAACTGCCTGATTCCATCTTTCCTGTTTTACTGCTCAGATAAGCACCAGAGGGAATGCAAATAGGAGAAAAGTGAATCATAATGCCTTGCTGGGTTAAGGCTAAGCTCAGGCTCACTCTGAGAGCAGGAACATGGGGCATTAGTTAGGGCAGTGCAGGAGCCTGGCCATGCTCTGTACTCTGAACAGGCCCCTGGTGCCAGGGACTGGCCATGGGCTGTACTTCATTCCCTTGGGGAATGGCTTCCCCTTTAATCTGTGAGCAGAGGATTGGTTAGTCAATTCTTCTGGTTTACTTAGCAAAATGAAGATATTCACCCATGGACTTTAACCAGGGCTGTGACTGAGCTTTGATTCAAATGAAAGCTTGTCAGAGGCATTGTCACCAAATCTAAAGACTGATAAGAGTTTCACATAAAATAAATTTTATTATTGCTTTCTTCATCCTACTTTTATCTGATCGTGGAGGTAATTCAAATGAACAAAGATATATGCAATTGCAATTACTACTCCCACTTAGCTATATATGTAGGCAGTCTTATTTCATAATTAGTCTGTTACTTCTGTTTATCATAAAGTTAATATTAAGCTGAAGTAGAACAAGGTGCAGTTATTCCAGAACAAAAATCTATATATGTGGAGTTAGTAAAGAACAGTTATTTTGGAATTTGCAACAGCTGTTTAGAAAGCTCTCACAGTTTAAAAAAAGACCTGCACTTCCCAAAGTATACATTTCATGATTCAGAGTAATGTATTTTACCAACTGCATTTTGGGTTTTTTTCAATAGCGATTAAAATAGAGATTCTTTTTTTTTTTTTTTTTGTGCAGAGACTGATAAACTGTAAAAGGTTGCAGCACCAGTTGCTCAAGCAGAAAGAAGTGTTAAAAATGAGAAAGCTGCTTTAAAAAGATATATTTAAAAAATATCTATTAGCATAAGTTAGAAATGTGCTCAAAGGGTTAGGGTAGTGGCTAGGGTTAGGTTTAGGGTTGAGAGAGTCAAAGAGCCTATAGCTCCAGGAATACTAGGGCTGGAAAAGGCATGGCAAGGTGATCCTGGCAGGGCCTCAACTCTGCTGCACCTACACCTGCCAGCAGCACACTACATCTGATTTTATGTAGTGCCTATTATGAATATTACTTTTTTTTTCCCTTATTTTTTTTTTCTCTTTGTTACCCCTAAATCCATCTTCAGTTCAGGTTTTCTTTGGCTGATCACTGGTGAGATGTTCACAGCCATCAGGCCAGCCCTGCCAAGCCTGTGCCTTGCCTGTTGCCTTTATATCCCTGTAATCCTCAGCAAATCTCGTGCCCCCATTTCTTGAGGCTTTTGCTATTGCTCCATGCCTGCATTTCTCTGCACTGCATCACTGTGCTAGTCATAAGTCTCTTTTTCTACACAGAATAACTGTTTGTTACTTTTGTTTATATAAAATGATGGTTGTACCACACACAGATAAACAGAAGAAAAACAAACTAGCCACCTGGTTAATTATGGAAACTGCTGTCACAGCTAACCAAGGAAAAGATGCAGAAGGGTCGAGAGAAGTTAAAAGCAAGCAAACCTGACAAATCTCAGTCCTAAGGCCTTGCACATTCAGTACAACGCTTATGGCAAATTACTGAGAGTGGCAATATCATATTCCAGGGTTGCATGTTTCAGCTCCAAAGGTCATGAGCAGGTAAGAGCAAGCTGCACACACTATGACATAATCCATCATGTTTAGGCATTTTTTTAGAACTGGTTATGCTGGCATTCTTTTCTCTTTTGGGGTAGAAAAAAGCATGCAAGAATTAGAGTCTCTGTTACCTAAACTTTTAAAAGTAGAAGTTAGCTCAAATATTGCATATTTTTTACAGATAAAATTGCATGGTACAGTGAAGGGTAGACAACAAGGGTAATGGCAAGGATAGGCAAGGACTGAAATTGTCTCATTCATTCTCAAAATGGACAGTTTTTCTTATCTCCTTTTTCTTTTTGATAGATCACATGTGATATACTGATGTATGTCTCCATAAATCCTCTAACTTGGTTTAGGTTTTGCAACAATTGCAATGGCCGTGTTGTTTCCAGTTTGCTTTTTTTAAAAAATTTTCTATTTTATCATGTCATTCTTAATTATATGTATAAAGAAATTCTAATTTCACAATCACCTATAAAAATAGTGAATCTTTTGGGGCTTGGACTGCTATCATTTACTGTTTTTGTACAGTTGACATACAGATTATTTATTTCTCATTTAGAAAAATATCCATTCCTGAATTCTCTAGTTGGTGTTTTGACGTTACTGTTACCTTCTTTTCCAGTCATATACAATCTGTCGTGTTCCTGACTTGACTTGACATCTCTTTAATATCAGTGGGCACAGCCCTCTAATTCATCACTTCCTTCATAGCTGCAATGCTGAACCATGGACTAGACAGGACATCTTGATAGACAGAAGGGAGGTCTCTAATCCTATAATATATCCTTAGTGATTAACTCAAAATAAATTAGAGGTAGAAAAATCTACCTTTTAATGTGTCTTTTTAATGCAGGATCATTCCCAATATTGTAGCACTGAATGCTTTTGTCAAGGCTTAGCCTAGGGATCTCAAGACTACGATGGAGACATAACGCAGTCCCCCAGTACAGTCTCCATTCTTTCCGGTGATTCCATTTTAACAATAGAGCTCTACTGTTACTTCAGTCTGAATTTCAAAGCTTGGCTGATCTGATACTTTCCCACTCCTACCCTGAGACCCATTGCATGCACAGAGCTTTTGCAGCTCATCTTAGCTCTGACCAGAGACAGAAAACAAAACCCCAACAACAACAAAACCCCTCATGATTTCCCTATTGCAACTATGGATGAAGTTTGTGAGGATGAAAAAAAAAAATCAGCTGGATACTTAATATTTTATGGTAATGGTTTGACTTGGTTCTTGTCCGAACAGTTACAAGATCTTGAGTGAGAGGAAATGCATATCACAGTGGTGTGTCTCATTCCAGTACGCCCCTCAGGGATGGAGATGCTTTGGTCAGCAGCAGAACCTGTAAAATGGAAGAAGACGGAGGGATGCCTCTACAGTATGGGTTCTGTGGGGTTATTGTACAACACCAGTTGGAAGCCAAATGAGCAGTTAATGATCACACAACACTTTGAAGGTGTAGAATGTAATTTATTGCCCAAAGTAGCTCTTTGGAATGGGAAATGGTCTTAAGATTCTGTGCATTCATTGACCTTTCTGAGAACCATTTTACAAACTAAAAGGATAATGAAGGGAAGGCTGTTTACAGAGTGAGGTATTTTCTGCTGCAGAGCTGCTCAGCAGCACCAGAAGGGTCACCCTCTTCATTCTGTTCTGGAATAAAAACGTACTTTGTGAAGGAATTCACCTTTAAAGGGCTGTCTGCCTAAGTGCTCTTCTGGAATAGCTCTTGTGGAATAATGTGGTTTTCAAAAGCTGTGCCAGCCGCTTCCTCTGTACAGACAAAGCCTTGGGCTTCTAGGATTGGACATTTTGGTACTTATAGAAATTGCTCGATGTTTCAAATGGAGACCCTGCGAGCACTCCCGTGGTGTGCTGATGATGATGGCACAGGGCCCTGGGTTTCGTTGCTTCGTTTCCTAACTTGGCTAAGAAGTGGCTTGGAAAAGGTGCCCTTAACCTCCCACAGGCAGAGGGTGGGGAAGTTTTCACAAGGCCCTTGGAACAGGCTGAGATGCTGCTCCAATCCCTTCTGCCATTCCAAGCCCACACAAGGGGCAGCCAGGAACTCCTGCTGCTCGCAGGAGATGCGATGTCTCCTTGACATGCAGTCCCGTACCAACTGTACCACCAGAGGCGAGCTAAAACGGGCGATTGCTTTCCAAATACTGCCTCCAAGAAGCCTGCAGATGTCTCACACAAGTGCTCATATCCTAAAAAGCACCTTTTCCATCCTTTTAAAATGGCAGATTAAGTCATGTGTATGACTCAGGCTCATTTTCTTGTCCTGTGACTCCAGTCAAGTCACTTCTCTTCCAGCTCCCTGACAGATTTTGGCCATCCAATCCAAAACCGCCGTGTGTGCCTTGTTGAGGAAGATGCGTGAGCGGCACCTTGCAAAAACAAAAGGCAGAGCTGCGTTGAACTAAATGCTTTCCAAACCAACGCGGTGTTAACTAACGCTGCCTTTCCCAGCTGTGGAGTGAGGGCAATGCGACAGATATTCCGGGTAGATAGCGATTACAGTAGGCGACAAACCACGACTGAAGACGGACACTGAGGCGTCTTTCAGCGCGGGGCGGGTGAGGGAAAGGCCCGCGCCCCCCTCATGGCGCCCCAGGGCCCCGCCCCGCGCCGCCGGCGGGAAGGCGGCTGGGCCGTGCCCTCAGGAGGAGCGAGGCGGGCGGCCGTGGCAGGCTCGGAGCCTCCGCCCCGGGTACTGCACCCTCCTTCTCCCCGGGAGCTGCCCGGGCATGAGCTGGGGATTTAATTACTGTTCTAATTTTGGTGGGGAATTACGGTGCTTTGCGGGGGGAGGGAGATTCAGCGTTTCCTCGCCCTTTGGGAACAGAAATGTACATCTCATGAGGAGGCAGCTGGCAAAGAAAAGCCGAATAAATCTGTGTGTTGTTGACGATTAATCAGTTATTTTCCTCTGAGGCAACAGATGTAAGGTCGCGCCGTGAGGTTCCTTGGGGCAGGTCGGATCGGCCCCGGCCCGGGGAGCCGAGCTCTGCTGCCATTTTCTGCCAGCCCAAGGCCAGGGAGAATTACGGAGTCCCTGTCACACCCGCAGGCTGGAAGGACAGCGCGGTATCCAGGTCTTGCTCACCTGCCCTTGGGCACTTGAGATGGCACAAGATTGTTGGTGGTTTTTCATAGATTTGATCTGTTGTCTCAGACTTTCACCCTTTTATCTGCTTCACTGCAGGCAGTGGTGACTGGAATCCTTCAGGTGTGCCAACACACACCAGCAGCAGGACAACACTAAGCAGGAGGATTTTTTTCCTACCTAAAGCCTTTAATAGGGTGAGGTATAATTTCTCCATTTTCCCTAATAGCCTGCAGGAAGGCGCAGGTCTGGGTCTGCCTCGTTTTTCTGCTGTGCGATGCCAAATGCCTAAGGATGGGGAGTAAGAGAGCAATCCCATAACCTGCTCAGTGGTGACTGAGGGGCAGAATTATATGCATTTTGTTAGGATGTTTCTAATGAAGAAGGAGATTGTAATATAGTTTTAATGCCTCTTGCACTACTTGTTTTTCTTCCTTCAGTATATGAAGCTAGAGCATTTTTCAAATCTCCCAAAGTATTTTTTAATTAATGTTTTGCTGTAATTATGCGAGGGCGTGATTTGTCACTCCATAATTGTCAGAGTTCTGAAATAGAAATTAAATATACCATCAGAAACAACTGATTTTATAAGAATGTTTCCATTAAATGCTAACAGAATAAGATAATTCTGAAATTCTGATATCCTGTTCCTTTCTTACCCAGCCTCTATATACATGAGATTCTTGCAAGCAAATTAGTATCCATTTACAAGCTGAAAAAAAGGCCTTTTGCAGATATTTAGCCTAAACTATCCCAACCTCTGTTAGACATAGCCCATCTTATAGTTTGTGGATTTTGTTAACAAATGAGCAAATAGATATATGCACACATTTTGATGTGGTGGTTTACAAGACTTTTGATCATCCAGAGCTAGAACACCAAGTGCAAGCTCACAATTTAAACAGAAGCAATTTAACCCATTTACAAAGCCACAAAAATGATAGAGTAGTTTGGTTATAAGATAATGTTTCTAAGGAACTATTTGTATTCACTATTCTTGCATTCATAAAATTTAAGGAGGTCACACTTTGCTCATTTAACCATGGTGTCACTAAGTGCCTATTCCAGTTCTAGGCCTTGCTTATAGCAAGTCACATAGAGAGGGCAGTGAAGCTGTGCTGGAGTACATGGCAAGTTAACCATGAAAAAACATGAAATGAGCTCTCTGTATATAGGTTTTCACAATAAAAGTTACAGGTTTTTATTTACCCTTCTTTTGTTCTCTCCATGCAAACATACTCCTTACAGCCATTACCTGCACATGTTCAGCATTTATTGGTCATTTTGAACCTCAGCAAGAACTTCAAAACAAATACAGATTTAAAAATCTGCTCTCAAGATACATCACTAAGATGTTGTAGCCTTCTCAGCACTGTTTTGTGGGTTTTCTGTCACATAAAGATGAAGAGGCTGAGCTGTTGCATTGCCTTTCCATTGCCCATTCTGTCTGCAACTATGCTGACTTTTGTTATAAAAACACAGACTGCCTTTAGCATTCTTACCGGAATAAATTCCACTAGTGCTAATTCATTTTAAATGCTCCCACCTCCAAAACTTGTCTCTGACCCAAGATTCTCACAAGGGAATGAGATCTCTTTTCCTAATACCTATGAAGCCCTTTCTAGCCAAACTGGTTTGTCTGAATGTAAATCCATAGATTTTCTCCTTTTGGCTCGGTAGGTCAGATAATGAAGAGTTGGAAGCAGAATCCAAATTTAAATCCATATATGATTTCTGTAGTTCAAGGACTTCTTAAAAGTCCTTTTACAGACATTTACTCATTTATTGCCTCCTCATGACTCTCTTTGTTTGCATTTCCCATTAGTGATCAATACTTTATTGTGTGCTCTTTCATGATGAAGGCCATGGAGGATCAAGTAGTCCAAGAAGAACCAGGATACCAGGATGATGAGGTAAATTTGTTATTGATTGAAGACTATACGCAGCAGATGTTCAAAGGTATTTTGATAGTCTTAAGAAACCCGTGGAGGGACAGGAGGTCCCCAAAAACCATCAGGGAGTTCAATGCATTTAAAATTTTGATCCAGTCTACTACCAAGAAAATCTCATTCCCCATGTCCCTGTACAGCCTGACTCTTCAAGTAATCTTCATTAACCTTTCAAAAGCTGTGCACAGTTTTTAATGGGATTATCATTATTTCATCATATTTTACACTTCTATATTAAATCCAAGGGGACTATCAGTTAATTTTCTGCTTCTGAAGAATGATCATCAGCACGAAAAGTGTGAGAAATTATGGTAGAAAAGCTGCAATTATGATGGTGCTAACACAAGTTTTATTAGCACAGCAGAGAATTAATTGCCTGTGAAGATACACTTTATGGAGAAAATGATAGGAAACATGTTGACCTTTTTGGCTCACTATGGCTTTGCTTATTTCAGTTGTCCAACAAGTTATATATTATTTGTGAAAAATCAATAAATATTTACAAATCTGAAACAGTCATGTATTGAGATAGATGTAATAACAAGAAAAAGCAACATCATTTTTTTTTTCTGCTATTTTGTTTAGGAGTCCTTTTTTCAGGATATTGACCTGCTGCAGAAGCATGGAATTGTAAGTATTAGCAATCCCTTGATGACACAGAATTGTCCCTCAAAAGCTACTGTAAGATTATTTCCAAAATTGTATACACATTTATGCAAATAACTGAAATTCCTCCTTGCAGTAAGTTCTAACTCAGTCAGTGGAGACAAATTTTGCCTTTGGTGATAAGACAGATTTTTAGAAAATCTCATTCACATCAGATTCCTAAATAAAGTGTCAAGATACTCAAAGTATTTAGCACCTAGCACTCTTGAAAAACCAACTGCTTGCTAATTTATTTGAACACTGTGTGATAGATTATTTCCTGTTCCTGCCAATCTTTGTAATTACTCCTGCATTGTTGGTGCCTGTGAAATTACACTGTGACAATTGTTACTATACTATTTTCAGCATGCTAGCACAGGGGGTAGAGTAGGAGTGTGGAAAATATTAGTAGCTAGAGAAATAAGTGGTTAGTTTTCTTCATCAAATGAATTTCTATCATTGCTACCATCATCACATAAACATTGACTGTTTATTTTAATTGCAATTATTATATGTTTATCTAGGAGACTGGCTCATGGACTGTAATCCTGTTATAATCAGAGTTATAGAAGCAGAATAAAAAGTTGGATTTGTGTGAAGTAATGTGAGATTTAATAAAAGTGACTACAGACAGATAAAGATGGGAAGGATGTATCACAGTGACTCATCATTAGTCAGCACTGCAGTTACCGTGCTGACCATGTCAGCAGTGCAATTGTTGGCAATTTTTTTTTTTATTGGCAGTTCACTGGCAGTTTTAAAGATAGTTCTGAAGAAGGATCACATGGTTGGGAGCTCAAACTATGGGTCAACATAGGAAAAATAAACAAATTATTGCTTAAAAAATGTAGCAAGGTGATCAAAGAGTGTGACCTGAGCTGGAAGGGAGCTGTACTACCCTATCAGTATGAAACAAGGCATGCCATTCACAGAAGGATACAAATGTATGAAAGTTTGAAAACTAGGAATAACGACTTAGGCTGTTCTTCTGGGGTTGTAAAGGTTTTCTGCTCCTTTCCATCAATTTTTTTCTTTCTTGCAAGTTGTTATTCCCTCACCTCAGAGGAAGTTTTTTGTCTCAGTTGTGCCAGCTAAAAGCTTTGTGCAAACAGGATGACTGCTATATGTTAAATTCATTTACCTGGAGAAACAATTTTTATGGGTTTAGAATTTTTTTTCAAGGAGTAGAGAGAAAAATATTTACTGGATATGCCAGTGTGCCCAGAAAGAGAATCAGAATTAGAACAACTGAGACTGTGATTTGGTGATCCAAAGTGTTTGGTAGGTTTTAAGGTGCTGTTACCCCTCAGCCTCTGCTGAGTGTCACACACGTATCACAGGATGAGAAATAAGCTTTGAAATAAACATGACTAATTTCTCACACAACCCCCCCCTCCCTTCTTATGCTCAATGTACCCACACACTCTAAATAAATAGATTATATGTCCAGTTCATAGGTTTTTTTCAAAGAAAAATCTTGGCCAGAAATGGCAAATTGATGTATTATCCCACACCTTTCACATAGTATGTTTTCTTGTGAGTAATCTGTTCTTGCTTTTACATTTCCAGTGATGTCAGAGGCATAAAATGAGGTGAGGGAAGGTAAAATATATTAGTAGGGTGCTGTCTGAAGTTGTGCTGTTCCCAATTTATGAAAAAGGAGTAGCTCACTCCAGCCCAAAGTGTCCCTCAGATCTGCAGGACACGTGTTTTAAACTGGACATGCTGAAACAGCACAGCAGTTAGACTCAGTTTCCAGTGATCCTTGTGAATCAGCTCCCAACTCTCCAGATTATCTGGTTTACAGATTATCTGTGCTGAGGGACCAAGGACAGACTGAGTGTTATAGGGTGTCCAAGGTCCACACTATCTGAAATAATTCTGTACTGTTTCTTTACTATCAGCATTGATCTAGAAAAACTGACACTGAATGGGGAGAAGTAAATACCCAGATATCTTTCTCTCAAAACCACCAGAAGCTGCTCTCTGCACCATGATCCCTCATACCAATGTTACTCAAAATTTAGTTTTGTTGGTGTCACAAACTACACAATGAAGAGTTTACTGTAAATCTGTTTCTTTCCTGGTGAAAACACAGGCATATGAACATAAACTTAAAATATTTCGCTAAGGTTTATTTCACCTTCTAGTTGTTAACTGTCCTGAGTACTCACAGAAGGGAAATTTCTTTGCAGAATGTAGCAGATATTAAAAAGCTGAAGGCAGTTGGGATTTGCACAATCAAAGGAATCCAGATGACCACAAGAAGGGCACTGTGCAACGTGAAGGGGCTCTCAGAGGCCAAAGTGGACAAGATTAAAGAAGCTGCAAACAAGCTTGTTGTAAGCCAGTCACTTTCCTGAGAGTTTGAAGTTATGCTGGCCTCTCCAAAACGCTGTCCAAGATTTCTCTTAGCAGATTTCCCACTGCATCATCAAAATAATTTTGAAAATTATTCTGCCTGTTACTCTAAGGCATAATACTTTATACTCCACAACAACCAGACGAATGCTGTGGTGTTTTTTATACCCAACCCATGGGCATGAGGCTAGGGGGAAAAGAAGATATTTGGGTGGGATATTGCACTTTTAACTTCAGGTCAAAGCTAAAATAAACCTCTCATGTTCTCTTTGGTCTTCCCTAGGAACCGGGCTTCCTCACTGCCTTTGAGTACAGTGAAAAACGGAAGATGGTATTTCATATTTCCACTGGCAGCCAAGAATTTGAGTAAGCTTATGTTTTATATCCTTCCTTCATCCAAATGTTCCCAATAATCATCTTAATTGTCTTTAATGAGATACAGAAATATAAGGGAATAAATACTCAGCTAGGACGCATAGATTCCCCTTGCATTTGGAGTTAGTGCTGCCTTAAAGAAGTCTACATCAATAAGCACCAAAACCAACTCCTTTTCTGAGAGGAAACTGGACTTTGTACAGTCACTGTAAATAAATATTTGGCATCTAGAAATCTTGACTGTATAATTTTTTTGCCTATCAAAATAATCTGCAGGTTTCAGGTCAAAATTACAAGTCTTCAAGTCCTCCCTTGAGATATTTTCATGGAATGTTATTTTCAAATATTATTTTCAATATTATTTTCTCTTTTTTCTTTCCAGTAATAGTTTGTATAGATCTTTCCTTGCACACAAAAAGGGAGGTAAAGACAGAGTTAATTCTTTATGAATCAATGATCATTTAGTACCCTGCACTTAATGCATCAAGTGAGGGGCTTTGCAGCAGAAATTACTTTCCTTAAAGTAGTAAAAATGTCCCTGTTTTATTTTCCTCTTGTGATTTTTTTGATCATAATCTCTCCCTTTCTGTAGTAAGCTTCTGGGTGGTGGAATTGAAAGCATGGCAATCACTGAGGCCTTTGGAGGTGAGAGAACCACATTAAATGAGTATTACCAAACAAAGAATTGCAACTTAATTTGGATTTTAATTCAACTTGGATTATTTCTATCAAGTTTACCACATTGTAGTTATAAAGATGAGTATCTGCATGTGTGCAAGAAGAAATAATCCACTTCTCTTTATATTTTCCCATTTTCCCTCTTCATTTGCTTGCAGACTAAGTTTGAGCTGAGTAATCATTACTGGGCATGCTGATTCAGCACAACATAGCATTACTAAGACTATTATTAACATGCCAGAGTTCTCCCTGATGCAGTGTAACAAAATTGCCACAAAAGGTATTTTAGTTATGCACACTTAAGGTACACTGCACTTTATATAGATTTTGAAATTATAATTAAGCTACTGTAACAGTACACCTAATTAGTTGGTGCTTGACACTTCAGCAACAAGAGTTCATAAAACAAAGTACTCTTCCCTTTAGAAGACATAAACTGGGGGCTAATGTGTTTTGGTAGAATGAGATTAACAAACTTTTAAGCTTCTCCTTGATCATTTTACTGGAAATGAAACTGGGCTAGGTTAATGGAATCAACCATTTCTTTCCCACCCCGCCCCCCCATTATCACTTTTCCACAGGTGCCATATGGTTTTAACTTCCACACACAAGAAAATGACTTCAGCAGTCAAGCACGATCAAATTAAAGCATTTCAGATTTTGCTTTTCATGTAACACATTTCTCCTGCACAGAATATGATTTAGAAATTGAGGTTAAATGATTTTAAAAGGTAGGGATTGAGGTGAATTTTGTAAGAGTTTCTAACTGCAGTAATTCCTGAATCTGTCAAACTTGGAAAAATAAACCCTGACTCTTTTTTTCCCTTCTCTTTATTTAACAGAGTTCCGGACAGGCAAAACCCAGCTATCTCACACTCTTTGTGGTAGGTATAACACCTTAAAATAGAATGATGTTTCTTCTCAGTGAATCCATTCTTTACCACTGTATCAGAATTAAACACATAGAGAAAAGTCAGAATCTTTTATTTTTACAAATACAGTTAAACAGACCTTGGTGACTCTTACCTCCATAAACCGTGTTTGAGTAGAGAATTCATACAAATTGTTACTTTTTAATATTATTCACATCCATGAAGGTTTTGCCATAAGGAGAGGGAAGTTAATAGGCTGTCTTAGATAAACCAATGAAACGCACCATCTGGAAAAGCAGAGCACAAATATGTGTCACATGTAGATGGGGCATTGCTCAGAAAAGGGCAGAGGCAAAATACTTTTCTCAGCAATTCTTTGACTGTCCTGGTTTCAAGAGGTTTTGCTGAATATGACATTCTGAAAGGGCACTGAAAGGGTACTACTGGCTGTCAGCGACTGGATAAACAGACTTTGGCAGTCACCATATTTGGGCAGTGCCAAAAACAGCGGGACGCTGATTTCCCAGAGATATCTCTCAATGTGTAAAGAGAAGTAAACAATAACTTATATAACTGTTCATGCTGCTGGAATTACCAGACACTGGGTAGGCAATTTCTATTAAATTAACCCCCTATATTCTAAAGTGAAATATGGCATGTTCTGGAAAAACAAGGCCTCTTCTGGTTAGTACAGTGTAATGGTCAGCAGAGTCATACCCTTTTGCATGAATGATTACAACTGGATTGAGTATTTTAGTTACTCACTCCAATCCACAATCAGCAACTATTTGCATGTTAGGAAAAACTCATATCCAAGGAATTTTTGATCATAGAAGCTACAGCTGGAAAAAGTGCCTACTAAGTCAATAGAATTAATTTGGGCAGAGGATTAAGAGGAGACTTTGTGTATAAGAACTCACTAATAATATCCCTAAAATACACAGATTTAGTGATGGTACTGAGTAAAACAGTTTTGACACCATTAATTAAATCTTATCTGATCTGCATTTGAGAAAAGTGGTTTGAGCTTATTGTCAAGATGGCAGACAAGATACTCCTGATTTTCACATTGATTAAAACTGACAGTTCTTTGTGATATGGATAAACAGTTGTATTTTATTTAAAAAATAATTATAGATGGAGTAAGAAAATATTTTTCCTGCCTTTTCATTTTAATCTTGTATGCTTCTCTGTAGTGACAGCTCAGCTCCCAGGACCAAGTGGCTACACAGGTGGAAAGACTATCTTCATTGATACTGAAAACACTTTGTATCTTTTTGACTGTTAAAAGCTACAGGTGTGATGAACTGGAAAGATAATGCATTTTAGTTAGTCATAAGGAAGCTTCATACATGTAAAACATGAGTGGCACAGAAATCGTGGAGAGCACAGTGTGTAGTGGCCCACAAGGAAGTGAGTTTTTCTTTTGTCATTTGATGTAATCCAACCTGGAAAAATTAGTTAGGAATTGGATTTTATTTTAACTGGGCTTTTTTTTGTTTGTTTGTTTTTGGGGGTTTTGTGTTTTTGCGATCTAGTAGGCCTCCTACAGGTTATAGCAGCTTTTCTCTTCAAGATAAATTTATCTAAGTACTAAACACTATTTTTAACACTTCACATTTGCAGTAGACTGTGTATAAACAGGTTTTGCTAAAATCCTGGAGCACAGATATCCATATGTCAACCCCCCCGCCTCAAACCCTAAACACAAAACAATTACCATCGTGAGCCCTAAACTATCTTTAGGGTACGTGGGACAGCCTGAAGACAAAAAGTCAGTCTTCTCTAGGACTAAAATAAATATTCTTCTTTTTTTTCCCCCCATAGTCCTATTTTGGAATGGAGTTTATTATTTTCAGAGCATGGTTTGCACTAGGAGAAACCCTTAACCCCTGACTCATGCCAGCCGACCAGACCGCCTGCGTGACATTGCGGATCGCTTCAATGTGGACCACGAGGCAGTGCTTGACAACGTGCTGTATGCACGTGCATATACCAGTAAGACCATTATTGCAATTGGCATGATAGCTAGGGTTTTTTCCTCTCAGGTTTTTTCTCTCTCTCTTTCCATTTTAATAGTTCTCAGTTTATTAACACTTCTCAGTTTATTAACAGCTCAACACACTCTCTATCACAAGACACCGCTTTAAAACTTCAAGAAATTTTGAAATAAGACTTCTTTAAGAATGCAATATAAACATAAATGATTAAAACATTTTCTGTGTGTCATTTAATTCAAATTAAATTAAAATGTATATATTAATTTTCAGTTCTTAACAAAAAGTTGTCTTCATGCAGAGTGAAGATTTTCACAAAGAAGTTTAGTGAGATGGGTGAGAAAAAACTGGAACCTGCAAAGTAGATTGTTACTGGGCACTGGATTTAAAACTGCTGGCAATGAACAAATAACCAGTGCAGACATTTAAAGTGGAATTTTGAAGTTCAGGCTTCTGTTCTTTCAGAATTCTTCCTGATCCTAATTTCTCTTGGTAACTGCTTCCCACTAGGTGAGCATCAGATGGAATTGCTTGACTATGTAGCAGCCAAGTTCCATGAGGAAGCTGGTATCTTCAAGTTATTGGTACAAGACTTCTGTATGCTTACTGTTCTCAGAATAAGTGTTCCTGTTTTCTTTCACTATATTTACTTACCCAGCATGATTACAATGCAGATCATTGACTCCATAATGGCACTTTTCCGTGTGGATTTCAGTGGTCGCGGAGAGTTGGCCGAACGACAACAGAAACTGGCTCAGATGTTGTCAAGGCTCCAAAAAATATCAGAAGGTATGGGAAACATGGCAAGATTTGGAAAACATGGACTGGAGTCACTATCAGTAGCTGTTGGTAGCACAACCATTTAGTAGTCCAGGTGTATTATCAATCAGGCTCTAGCCCAGGGATCTTTCCTCACTTTACACCTCTGTCAGTTACCAAAAAGAGCAAACTGATAATATATTATTTCAAGATGACAGATTGAGAAAACTTATGGACTTTCCAACATTAAGAGTTTTTCTAGAAATACTGTCAGGCCCTAATTGAGATAATAAGTTGCAGAACTGGACAAATACTCAGTAATTGTCTTCCCCAAATTTCAACAAAAGAAAGGCAGAGAAAAGAGGATGAAGGCATAGAGAAGTAAAAAGCCATGCCTCTTGCCACTGTCTCAGTACTTTGCAATGCTTTGAGGGATGATGACAGGATAAATAGAGTTCTTTCTCTTTGGAATGTCTCAGAAATGTTGATGAGGAATGAATAAATGCTTTTTTTCCTGAAGTGAAAAAAAAAAAAGCAAACAGAGAAAGGGAAGGAGAGGGAGCTTAGGGCAGGGAGCCAACAGAGAATAGATGGGAACTGAGAAAGACTTGTTCACTGCAATTGTGAAAAGGACTAATTTTTGGTGTATTACAGCTGAAGCCACGCAAGAGCAAATCTAGGCTGTATCCTGATTAACTGCAGCCATCAGTCATAAAGAATATTTTCTTCTCATTCATTTGAAATTTGAAATGCTTCAGCAGAAAACTTGCTTTTACCATGGATGAGAGAATATTTTAGAATTCTAATTGGAAGAAGTCTACCTTCTTTGCAATGTCTTCTCTTGCAGAATATAATGTGGCTGTGTTTGTGACCAACCAGATGACTGCTGACCCAGGAGCAACTATGACGTAAGATACTTTTTCTCTCTCTTTTAAAAAAATTCCTGTATTTTGTATTATGTATTTAACAGAAATGAGAACTGAGATAGTTAAGGTGCAAGAGGCACTGAAATGAAAGATCAGATTGGTCATTGATCCCTGTGATATTAGGAATTCCTACATAAATGACCTCTGGAAGTTTCTCTGGTTTTGGAATGAGCTTTTTTATGTTTATCTGCTGCCTGCTGTGATGGTGTGATTTCACTGTGACTTAAACAAAGAAAATGAGCTATAAAAAATATTGAAAAAGCACCACATTTTCCTCTGGAGTACCTTATATGTGATATTTAAGGTGTGTATTTCTTGAGCCTCTTGAATTTAATGGCAGGAAAATGATGCCAGCATTGAACATTTGAGACAAGTGTGCAAAAGTCGGGTTTCTAATGTATTTCCCTATTGATTATTCGTTACTGAGTTGAATAGGGCTCAGTCTGACAGTTAATCACAGTATTAACCTCTGGAATTTGCCCAGTGAATCACCACAATTTTCTTGCTAATTCAGCTTTCAGGCAGACCCAAAAAAGCCCATCGGGGGCCACATCCTTGCTCATGCTTCAACTACCAGGATCAGTTTGAGGAAAGGGAGAGGGGAGCTACGTATTGCAAAGATCTACGACAGGTAAACAGGAGGGAAGGTGACAAATTTCAAGGTATTGAAACTTTCTGGATGGTACACTGGGAGAAAATCTGAAAGGACAAACTAATTAACAGATTAAACAACTAACTAAAGTTGTCTTGCACATTGCATATATTAAATAACATCATCTTTCATCATAAATCCTACTAGATGCTCAGCTCTTAATGAAGATCATCAAATACTTTGGTAGGACTGGTGGTCCTTTGGCAGGAAAATTCTGGACATGTTAAATTCCTAAGTTTTCCTGACACAATAATTTCACATTTTCTGATCCTGATCATATCAATCATGTTCTACAGTGTACACATAGGTATAAAGGCACTGAGGAATTCCAGGTTGCTCACACCCACAACATTTTGGAGACTGTTTCACAACTGCATTTTACATGGAGAAACTCACAAGTTTCTTGTTTCTTTTTCTCCCAGCCCTGAGATGCCTGAAAATGAAGCCACATTTGCAATAACTGCTGGAGGGATTGGGGATGCCAAAGAATAGGTAAAAAAATGATGTAAATGTACAGCTAAAAACCAGCTGGGCAGTTGGGATGAAGATTTGTGAAAGGTTGACAACTACCTGGCTGCATTTGTAGCTTGTGGGAGATATTTAAGATATTTTGGGAGAAAATAGGATGGACTTTGTACAGTTCATTTTTACTGAACTAAAATTTTGGTCATTTAGGATTTTTGTTTTTCAATGGAACTTTTAGCACACAAAGATTTAAGCCATTAGATTGTGAATTGTTCTTAGAATCTTTTTCCTATCTTTTGTAAAAATCAAACCTGTCCTTCCACATGGGAGTGAATATACTCTTTCTTAATTTATTTCAAAGAGTGTGTCTAAGTGGTAGAATTTAACAGTGTGAAATGCAACAGAACTCGAATAAACTCAGTTATAAAATTGACATATATAGATGGAAAAGGCAGTGGGAGGAACAACAGCTCAAGAACTTGATGGATTTTCATGTACTGTAGAGGAACAAGTAGTTTTAAGAATACGTTTTTAAACATTTTTATCTTGACTAGATAATGTTCATGTTTTTATTTAGCATTTTCTACTTTTTGGACAGAAAACCTGTTCTTATTAAAGTTAAAAATAAAGACTGTGAATTAGAACATAAGTCTGACTATGTTTGGGTGCTTTGAATAAAACTCCCCTCTCAAAAATCTCATTGATCTTTCATGAGAAAAATAATCTGGGTGCAACCCAATACCTTAAAACCTTTTTTCTAGTTCTATAAAGAAACAAACTTGATATAATTGACTTGTCATTCTTCTAGTATAAGTAAGACTATTAAATATTACTTTAAGTAATATTAAATATTGTTACTATAAAAAAGAATAAAACAAATCCTGTGGCTAGATAGGAGGGGGTGGGACCAGCACTTATACCAAGGAAAAGGCACTTAGGATTCAGCTTGCTGAGGGAGCAGCCAGCACAGGCACAGCTCTGAACTAGCAGGAGGTGTAGGTCACAGAGGGCAAAAGAAGAAGCTGGGAATAAAGAGAGAAACAGGCATTGGGGCCAAAATAACAGTTCCTTTTACAATACATCCAATGCTCATGGAATTGCTTGTTTTAAATAAATTAAACAATACATACATACACACACACATGGATATAAGGGGGAAGTCTTACTTGGTCCTCTGGTAATTACAATGAGTCTAATTTTGGTATCTGGTCGAAGTACTCGTCCTCACTGGAAAAATAATTTTTTTGTTTAGGTTACCAAATGCATGTAAGATAACATCAAATAAAAAAGGCAGCAATGACCAGAAATTCATGGAAGAGAAGCTTGACATTTTAGCCAGGCTTTTCCTTGTGACAGATCTAGAGGGCTTGCCTTCTTTAAGTGGTTTCTTAACAGATAGTTGATATTTTTCCTGAAGGAAAGCACTATTTTTCACAGTGCAGAAAAGACTAGAGAGCTGAAGGCTGGGAAGCTGGTTCACCTGAGAGAGCCAGGAATGGATCAGCCGTTGTCATTTAATGCAATGTCCAGTCCTTTGCACGTGCCAGGCTTTCCCACACTAGGCATTTGTATCCAGTGGCCAAGTACCCAGTGCCAGCGAGAGTGTGCAGTGTCACTTGACTCCCTGCCACCCACTTGAAAGACCCAGTTTTCTTACAGAAACATTCTTCCATTTTATTTTAAGCACTCGGATTGCTTTTTGTTTTCTCACACATGTGATACATACATACATATATATATATATATGTGTGTGTGTGAGTGTGTGTATATATAGCATGTGAAGCTAAAATGGTAATTTGCATGTTGTTCTAGGCTGTTATTTTTATCCAAGGGTCTGAAAGTAAAGGCGACTCGCTTTCCTTTCTGCCAGTAAAACCAGTGTTTGATAACCTGACAGCCCAGAAATTACTGCTGATAGCGATAACACGGTGTGGGCCAGGGCTGTGTTTGGCTGGTCTAACCCCACCATCCACGGGACACTGCTCCTTGTGCCAGGACACACTGACCTGGCGATAGCACATACACGGCACAAAAGGATTTATGGTCTGTGCCACGTAATCGCTTCGTGGATGATTCTGCCTTTCAGCGAGGAGTCGCTGGCTCGTGGGGAATTCTCTCCCGGCCTGCTGGCGCTCAGGCGACAGCAAACATCATGGCCGCTGTCACTCTGCTCCTGCCCCCGCTAATCTGACAGGGAATAACCTCGGCCCGCCGGAGCCGCCACAGAGGTCCAAAGGGCCGCTCCTGCCCCGTGGCCCAGCGTCCCGTTACTGTTCCGCCATTGTCCCATCACCGTGTCCTCAGCCGCGCCGCCACCCCGGCGGAGCCCATGGGCGAGTAGGAGACGGGCCGTATTCTTCAAACCGTCTGCGAATCCAGCGTAACCCTCCCGCCCGGTCTGCATAGTCCGCGTAAGAATGTTACGCCGTGCACACCGGGCTCTACGCCAGCCTGAGTTACGCACCTTGCGTACGCCGTGCGCTTACGTAACGTGCGCCTCGGCCCAGGTATTCCCTGCCCTGCAGAAGGGGTTATGAGAGCGCTCCTTGTGCAGCTGACTTTGGGGAATAGCGTTACTCCTCCCCTTCGCCTTCCTCACACAGGGCCCCGGCTCTGAGTAAAGAACGTTACGCGCTTTTCGTAGCCCACCTGCTACTGCACGGGGCGGTGTTTCGCCGAGCGCGCTTAGTGCGTAGTTGAGCTCCGTGAATAGGCGTAGGTGTTTCGGAGGGCCGCAGTTTGCGCAGCGCCGGGCTGCCCGTAACGTAAGCGGAGCGGGCCGGGGCGGCGGCGGCCATTTTGTGCCGGGAGCGCGGAGGAAGAAGACGCTGGTGTCTCCACACTGCCCGGGCCCTGGAGCCGACCGAGAGCCCCGCCGTTCCGGCCGCTGACGCCCAGCGGGTCTCGGACCCACTGACCACCTCTTCTCCTTTTGTGTCCCAGCAAAGAGGCGAGGTGGCGCAAAGCGAGGCCTCCGAGGCGCAGCCGCCCCTGGCTGGACCCTCTCCCCGTACCCCCAGCCCCTCGCCGTCCCCACGGCCGGCGTTCCGCTGCCTCTCACCCACCCCTCCGGGGGCGATGAGAGGCTTCGGGGACCGGGGCCGCGACCGAGACCGCGGCGGGTAAGGGGGAGGGGGGGTCGGCGCGGCGGGGGGGCGGCGGGGAAGCCGAACGCTTGCGTTGGGGGGCGGGGGAAGGCCGCGGGGTTGGGGGGCGTGTGTTGGAGTGGCGGTATTGGGGGAGCCATAATCCCATCTGTGGAGATTTCCCCCCATAGATTCTCGTGTGGGGGCGGGGGTAGTTGGAGGCTTATCGGTTCCCAAGGCGGGGTGGCGGGTTTTGGGTGTTTTGTGGGGTTTTAAATTTTTTTTTAATTTAGCTTTTGCGCCGTTCATGTGTAACTAATTCTGAGCCTTGCCTGAAATTTTAAGGCCTGCATCCACCCTGCCCCCTTAATTTTTTTTCTACCAGCCTCTTTATTTACCCCGCGAGACCCGTGGCACCCTCCCCCCTGCAAGCCACGGAGGTCTCGGTGGCCCTGGCAGGGCTCGTTGTCCTTCTGTCTGCCCTTCTGGTTGTCATTGCTCCTTCTGGACTTACTGGAAAGATGGCAGTGGGGGGAAGATCTCTCTCAGCTGCGCTCCCAGGCTTGCCGTGATAGGAAATGGGATTGGAAACGCTGCCTTGCGGGGGACTTGGGCACTCGGGAGGGTGATCAGTGAACCGTGGTGCTGGACCACACTTGCCAAGCTTGCGTAGTGCTACAGAAATTGTTTGTCTGGTTCTGTAAAGGCCTAGTGCTTGATACTCTTGAATCTGTTATTTAAAGGAGGTTTGGCTTGCAAAAGGCTTTTGCAGGTTTGATTTGATGTGATTTTTTTCTTTCGACAATGACAGCAGTAAATACAGTGGCGTTATACTGCGTGACTAGATTGAGTCTCGAGGTTTTTAAGCGTTGAAAGTAATAATGCTTTTGTGCCAGGCCTTTTTAAAGAGAAAGTTAAAACTAATTTCTGAGAGTGATTAGCAAAAAACATAGTGTGATTTCTGCTATATGGTAGGCTAGATCTCAATTAATGAGTCTTCTCTCCATTTTTTTCCTTTTTTTTTCTCCCCCACTTCATTTTCCTCTTGTTTTCCCTTGCCACTGGGAGATTAAAGAATATTTTGTTATACATTGCCATGCACTTTGACATTCAGTTTCTTGTCTGTGGAGGGAGATAGTTGTGTCATTGCTTTATCTTACACCCACATTTAACATTCTGAAATTAAAAGATACTTTCATTTTTTTTTTTCACAGAGAGGAGGGTTCTGGTGTTTTTCTGCTAAGAGATTTCCAGCTCAGTTTAACACAAGGACATTGGAGTAAGCGCTTTGGCAAGTCTGAGATAAATCAGACCACAGCTGGTTTTGGAGTTTAGTGAGTGAGTTTGAGTATGCAGATTTATGTACAGTTACTTAAAAGAGCACTGGCCAAAGCGTTGCCACAACACTTGATGTGCCTTAAAATTAGTGTTATTTCATTTTCTGTAAAGTCTTTAATTATAGTGGATGCTTCTCTTTTAGATCAGGGTTTTGATGAGTAAAAAGAGTGCCCACATGCTTCTTTGTGAAGTTTGTGGACATTTGCATGATTTTTTTTTTTTGCATATTACCCTGGAAGCTTTAGTGCATTCAGTTTGCTACATACATCCTTTTAAGGTGTGAAAATATTTGTAACCACTAACAACTATCTTACTTCATAAATAACCTGTGTAAAATATTGGGCCACCCAGTGTGCTGCTGGTTCAGCACCTTTTGAAACTTTATCACCACTTCTTTTGTAGTCTAATCACATAAAAGGGTTCTAGTTTTCTTTTTCAGGGACGAGCTGTAGGTGACTTCTTAGGATGGAAAATTGTTATGTTTTGCTCTGGAATGTATCAGATTTACTCAGTTCTGTCCCAGAAGTGATGGCACCAGTAATATTAGGGAAGAATATTTTGAGCCAGCCTGAATTTACCTTTGAAAAGAAGGCTCTTGGCAAACCAGGGAAATAATAGATTGAAGTCAGTTTAATTGGAGTTGGAATCTCATTTTCCTTGGAGTCAGAATGTGAAGTGTCAGTTACTGCCAGTTTAGCAGCTGAACCCCCACAGAGGCAGCAGCATTCAAGGGCTGCTGTAGGGCTCCTTCCTCTCAGGTCAGTATCCAGGCAGATCGTGTGTAAGAGTGGAGAACTGAAACTATGTGCCTTCTGTGTAGTATATGTCATTTTCTCCCTCTGGATAGCTTGGAGCAGGTATTCATAGTGCCCAGCTGTTGCAGTGTCCAGCCTTTCAGGCAGCCCTGTCCTATGTTTCCTTTTCTAAGGGAGCTCATCAACCCTTTGAACCTCTGGTGGACTTGAGTGAGGTTATGGGTTTTGTAGGAACTGCTTGGGTACTGTCATTTTAGACATTTTGACCTCAGTTTAGCATGATAGGTTACAAGCATCATCACTAAAGGTGAATGTCCCTGTAGGTGAAAGTCTGTGCCTTTTTTTTTTCCTTTGCCCTGAAAGGAAGCATAATGCTTAAGTGCATTTTTGAAGTTGTGTTTCACAGTCTTTTTCATAAGAGAAAACTTGATGACTCTGCAAGCTCTCTAGAGGATCTGATAGACATACAGATGAGAAAATAAGGGATATTTATAGGAAAAGGAAGAAGCCTAATGCACAGTTGCAACACAGCAAACATTTTAAAACTAACTTAGCAGGTTTTAAATTCAATTATATCTTCTTCCTGTTAAAATGTTGATTTGAGTTCTGTTTCTTTGGTCTCTTAGTCACTATAATTTATAGTTTCCATTGGGAAGTGATTTAAAGAACAAATGTACTTAATGTTTGAGCAGGTAGTGTTGTACTTAAGATAATTCAGAATTTTTTTTCAGCTGTTGTTTATTTTTTGGTAACTTTTCTACTCCTTATTTCCTCCACAGGTTACTCTGTAACAATGTTGCTTAGAGATTTTTGTTGCTTTCAGTTTATTTCATTACCAGTTTTTTGTTTACTAGTGGACTACCTGGGTAGGGTGCAGACACTATGGTTTTGCTGTCTAAAAGTTGTTTGAAATGTCTCATGTCTCATGAATTCATGTTTTTGCATAAAGCTATACCTTTAGGACAAAAATGGACTTGATAGCATTTTGAAAAGTTCTTTCTGCTGAGTTTGTAGGATATTGATGAAAGTGCTGTAACTTTTTTTTGGGGTGTGTTATTTTAAAGTGCAATTCATGGTATTTACAGTAAATAAACATATGGTTTTTAGTTACTCTTACAGCTTACTGCCAGAAGCTCATGTTTTGACTATTTCATTAGCCAGTCATTACAGTTAGTTCTTACCTTCTGAAATGTATATAGAATTAACTGGATAAAGAAAACTTAGAGAGAAAGAGCAATTACTTTTGAATTGTTCTGCTAGAACAGATTTTTTTTTTGTGAACATGAGCTTCTTACTCTCTTCAGTCTTCATCACAATGCATTTCAGAGAGGATATGATTTTTCTCAGGTTGTTTTTGCAGTTTTTTTCCTGTTAGGCTGTGTTTTAAAAATAAGGGGTTTTTTTTAAATGTTGATTACAGAATTACAGATGGACTTGCAGGCTTGGCTAGGCTTGTTTACTTTCTATTCTTCAGTCTGCTGTTTTTCATTTGAGGCATGCTTCTTGATAGGAAGGGAAAGAAGATATGAAGGGGGAGATAGTGAAATAGCTGTCTAGTGTAAAACTAACCTTGAGAGACAGAGAAGGAATTTGCAAGGAGAGATTTTTCTCATCCCTTTTATGTAACCGTGTTGGAAGTGCACTGTCAGTTTCAAGACAAATGCTATGGGTGTACAGCAGCCATGTCCTAGAGGCAGGAGCTTTAAAGGGGTGATTTACAACAACATGGGTTTATGTTCAGAACAACCCAAAGCAGGTTTGTTATTTCAAGAAGTTTTACACCATCATACTTATTGAAGGGAGGTGACTTGCTAGAATATTGTGCTCATATGTCAGCTTGGGGAAAACACAAATGGTTACGAAAATTCCAGAATAATTCTAGAATAGTTTTTAAGTACTGGTAGTATTTTTTTTTTAAGTAACTAACATTCACATTCACAGGTTTGGAGCAAGTCGTGGAGGTCCTCTCCCTCCAAAGAAATTTGGTAATCCAGGGGAACGTTTGCGTAAGAAAAAATGGGATTTAAATGAACTGCCCAAGTTTGAGAAGAATTTTTATGTGGAACATCCGGAAGTGGCCAGGCTTACTCCAGTAAGTGCTATGTTGTCTACAGCAGAAAATGTCACAAGCTGAAAAACTTGTCCTAGGAAGTCTGGGACAGCATGTAAAGTAGAGCTGACTCTTCATTAAGCTTGTTTGGCATGTGTACTCTGCTGGATACTGGTTCTAGTTGCCTTTACTATTTAACATTAGCAAAAGATATGCTTCTCTTCTTGGTTCCTTTTATATGAGATAGTTTATGTTTTGTCATTTGTAATGCATCTTTTTTATAATGCTTGTCTGGTCTAGTGATTTGTCAGTGGAGATAAAACTTGGAGAATTACAGTCCTGGAGAAGCCCTGGAAAAATGTAAGATAATGAACTAAAAGTGACAAAAATACATGAAAAAGGTTTGAAAGTAATATTTTGTCATAAGAGTAATTTGAGCTGAAAGAGGCCTTGGGGGCATCTCTAGTCTAATCCTCTGCTTAGAGCAGCACTAATGGTAGAACTAGAGCAGGTTGCTTAGTGCCTTGTCCTTTTGAGTTTGAATATCCCCAGAGATGAGGAGAATTTATATCCTCTCTGGGTGGCTGTCTCAGGGCTTAATGTTTCTCCTCTGAGATTTTGAACATCTTTCCTCTAGTGACCCATCAAGTAGTTAAAGTAGCAGTTAAAGGTCACTGTTAGCCCAATCTTTCCCAAGCTAAACAAATCCAGTGCTCCTCCCAGTATGTCTTCATATGGCCTGTAGTGTAGCCTCCAGCTTTCCCCCATAATTGGACATGCCTTGTTAAAACCATGTCCTTCTCACACAGGGGGCTCAAAGCCAGGTGCAGTACTCTGTGTTCACTCTGTAGATAAGAAATCTTCCTTTCCTGCTGAGCTTGAGTCTAGTCTTCTACTCTCTAGTGCAATGTATTTTTATAATTAGAAATTAAAGATTTTGTTCTTAATATGCGGCAGCAAACAAACAAAATGTCATTATCTGATTGCATAGACTTACAAATTCTTGTGTGAAATATGGATATGGCATAAAGAAATTGAAAGGGGTATTAACTTCCTGAAGATACCACAACTTGAGCTACTGAACCATGGTTTGCATCAGCTGCTGTAGCTGCCTTTGGCTTAGCCAGCTAAAAGGATTTTCACGTTTTCCCCGGAAGTTATTTTCTTTTTTTGCCTTTTAATTCAAGCTCAAGGGATTCTCAGAAATACTGAATCTATTGCTTTGGATAAAGTGCATATTTGGTATTCATGTGTCTCTATTGATTTCTAATAAGCATCACAATAAGGTCATGAATTGTCAGAAGAATTTTGCAAAGGGCAGTTGGACTTGCAAGATAACCTAGACAAAAATAAAACACTTTTTCTAATCCTGAAATTGTGCTTGTCTACACATTTCAGAAATATTACAAGAAGTTCCTTATAAGAGTGGTGAGGTCCTAGGGTATCATTTTGATGTTGTCAGAGCTTCTTTTATTATCTGAAACATTCCAAGCAACATTTGAGTTGCAAGTTATCCAGCAAGAACTCTGTATTTATCTACCTCTGGAATGTGTTAATTGAAGGACAAGGACTGCCTGGCCTTCTGTTCATGGTATATTAGGACCTATTTAGTTTGCTTAATTCTTAGCACTGTCACGTAAAGCATATTTCTTATCCTCTGTTTCTAATCATTTCTCAAGCTGTTGGTCATTTCTAGCTTCCGGAAAAAGTGCAATTTCTGAAAATATTCCTTTAACATACCTTTCATTTAGAAGGATTGGTTGTAAGAAGAGATTGACATTTGTCCTTCTAGGCTATGTAGAGAGCTCATACCTCTGAATATCAGAGAATCTGTACAATAACTCAGACTTTAAGTCTTTAGGAAAGCAGTCTTTTCTAGAACTCTGGTTGAATTTAGTTCTCTAACAAAGCTGTTGTCCAGAGGTGAGAAGATAGTTAGTAGTTAGAAACATGCACTTTAAGTCCCTGCTGATATCTGACTTTTTTTTTTCTTTTTTTCATAAATAGTATGAAGTTGAAGAGTTGCGAAGGAAGAAGGAGATAACAATTCGGGGGATGGAGGGCTGCCCCAAGCCGGTGTTTGCCTTCCACCAGTGTAGCTTTCCGCGTAAGTAGTTTTGCCATCTTTAACATCATGAAGATTGCTCAGAAAATACCTAAACAGTTACTGATTCTGTTCTCTAAAAGGTTCTCCAAAGCCTCAGTTATCCTTTAAAAAAATTTATTCTTTTCTTGAATTCTGAAGAGTATGTGATGGATGCCTTGATGGACCAGAACTTCACAGAGCCCACTCCGATTCAGTGCCAAGGCTTTCCACTAGCCCTCAGTGGCCGTGACATGGTGGGCATTGCACAGACCGGCTCTGGGAAGACACTAGCAGTGCGTACCTTTCCCTTTTATTTCTTCAGCTAGCTTTCCTGGTTACCTGGTAGAAATTACCTATGAGTTAGCTTTTGCCTTCCCAGTACTAGCAGTGGGATGATTCCATTTTTAAAGCTTCTTGTATTGCATTATGGGGGACACTTGAGTTTCAGCTCAGCTACAAGCTTGTTGTATTCACAGGTGTGTGTTTTGTGCATCTTCCTATTTGGATGCTAAGTCAGTTCTCTTTGGTCTATGCTTACATTATGATTTAAAAAACAGGATGTTCTCTTTAGCACACTTGTTTTATAAACTACACAGGTTAAAATAAAAAATGGTTGAATTTAAGCACAGACATTAGTTTTAACTGCAGAGTTAAAAAGTATTTTTATCCTTTATGGAAAACATTGGCTAAGATAATCATTACTCAATTCTGCTAACTTACACTCCAAATTTAAGTGAGCCTTCCTTTCAGAGGTGCTGAGCAACCAATTTTTGTGCTCATGCCGAAGTGGATGCAGTTGGTCAGCAGCTCTGAAAATCTTCTGTTCTGCTTGATAAATGCAGGTATTTGGTTTTGCAGAATCACAAAAAAAATACTGTTTTCTTCTGTTTTAGTACTTGTTGCCTGCAATTGTTCACATCAACCACCAGCCATATTTGGAGAGGGGGGATGGCCCAATTGTAAGTGCTTGTTGATTCTCTTCCTTTTTGTATGTGTGGCATGACATTGTTAATGAGATGGTGCTTTATTTAATTGATGTATTAGAATAGTAGTTTTTCCTATCCTGTTCCTATCAGAATAGGAATTTTTACTATCACAATGTTAGCATCCCACTCAGTTGAAATTCTGTGCAAATGCTGACGTTGTCTAAAGATGTTTAAATGTTTTAACTAATAAAGAGCAGATGGTCCAACTTTGCTTATGGTTTTATGTTAGGGATGTGGATGCAGCTTGACTATTCCTGAATCATTTCCTTTTGCAGTGTCTGGTTCTGGCACCTACTAGAGAGTTGGCCCAGCAAGTGCAGCAGGTGGCTGATGATTATGGCAAATGTTCAAGGCTGAAGAGTACCTGCATATATGGAGGAGCACCCAAAGGCCCCCAGATCAGAGATTTAGAAAGAGGTAATTTTAAAATGGGTGCTTGCAGGAGGAGTGGTATTGTAAAGTCTCTGTAAAAATAAAACTTCTCAAAACCTGTCTGGAAGGGGGTGAGAGTGAATGAGTGCCTCATTTTCCAGTTACAGGGATAGTTCATGAGGTAGTTCTATTTGCTGTATAGTGACTTGGATATTAGATTTTCTTTTTGTTTGCTCTTTGAACATTCTACTTTTGAAGATCATCAGGGTGTAGAAAGGGAAAAGGAAAACTTCACAGAAAGAAAACTGGTTATTTTAAGGAAATATTTTTCTTAAAGTAGATTTCAAGTTTTCTGCCTATATTCATTCAAATAATCAAACTTTGTTTCTGAATATATAGATGCTTCTTTGGACAGCAGGAACAGTGAGTGGTTTTGCTTTGGTCACAGGTTTTGTTTGTAGTTTTTGTTGTTTGTTTTTTTTAAATTGTTCTTAAGCACTAAGCACTATGTACGCTGTAAGCGACCACTCTAATGTGGTAGTGCTTTAGTGATCCATAATTTCAAATTCAGCAATCTGCTGATGGCTTTCATCTTCACCAGATATAAAATGTAATGGTGTTATGTGAAAAAATGGAAGAATTGTTATCAAGGCAGATACACAAACAGATCTATTCAAGAAATCAGAAAATTTGGCTTACCACTGCAGTTCACAGGGTCCTTATTGCAAACTGCAGTAGTGGGAGAAAAGCATGTGTGGTGGAAGTCTGTGGGATATCTCTGTTCAAGAAAAGAGTTGCTTTCCAGCTCAAGCCCAGCATCTTCAGTGGCAGAGTCCAAGGTTTCATAAAGAGTCCTTGGAAGGATCAGCGTGCTGGGTTTTTGCACACCTTTCTGGAGTGCTGTAAAATAGATATTCTGCGTAAGAAGAAAATCCTTTTCATGCCTCTTCCTGAAACTTAACCTTCTGTGGACATTTCAGTGACACTGGAATACTCACCTGTAAAATTTGGGAATTGGTGGAAACCAGGCCTTTCTTTGAAGGAGTGTGTAAATCACCCAACCTGGTGTTAGTTAGGATTATTTGAACTCTCTTCTTACCCCACAAATGTTGGTAAGACAGTAGTCCCTCACTGTTGGTGCATAACTGCTCAGTATTAAAGTCCATGCTTTGGCTTTATATATTAAAAAAAAAAGTGAAGGTAATTTGACCCATACAGCAAGAAGAGCACTTTGTGTTTGAAAATGACATCTCTCTAGACTGTGTAAATCTGGATGAAGGTGGTTCGGGCTTGAGTAGAAGCTTACTTCATTTCTGATTTTTGAACAGCTCTTCACAGGTGTTCTCTGGTAGTAACCTTTTAGTTTCTGTACTGCATTTATTATTCTAATGGCACTGTAACAGTAATTTCAGAATGGAAAACATATTAAACAGAACTAGGGCTTCTACTGAAGTGACTCAGTCTTGGGTACGAATGAGGGTGGTGCTTTTTTTTTTTTAAAACAATTTTGCTTTGGAAGGTGATTCATTCTGACTAAAAATACCACTTGACATTCAAATGAAGAGCCTTACTCTTTTTCCTTATTCTCTTCTGAAGGTGTGGAGATCTGCATTGCTACACCAGGTCGCTTGATTGACTTCCTTGAGGCTGGGAAGACCAACCTTCGTCGCTGTACATATCTGGTGCTGGATGAAGCTGACAGAATGTTGGACATGGGATTTGAACCACAAATTCGTAAAATTGTTGACCAGATAAGAGTACGTGATTGTTTTAGAAAGACAGTCTCCTTTGTTTTCCTGTTTGAAATCTAGTACTGTAAACAGATCTGTTTTCCCTTCTCCTTAGCCTGACCGCCAGACTCTGATGTGGAGTGCCACCTGGCCTAAAGAAGTGCGCCAGCTTGCTGAGGACTTCCTGCAGGACTATGTTCAGATCAACGTGGGAAACTTGGAGCTGAGTGCCAACCACAATATCCTGCAGATAGTGGATGTATGCATGGAAAGCGAGAAAGACCATAAGTAAGCTGGTGTTCCCACCATTTTGCTTTCTTTGGTTGTCCTTCAAAGTCTGCAATGCTTTGTAAGACTTCTAGGAATTCTAAATAGTGACGTTACTTGTACTGCTATGTAACCTTTGAGTGTTACAAAGTAAGTCAGTCCTATAATTAACTATTTTCTGGTGCATATTTTGACCATACCTCTGTAAACCAGCAGAAATTCTGTGTGATACTGACTAACTTATATGGATGTGTGTTGTGTATGTCCTCAACGTCTCTTGGGAGAGAGATCCTGTATTCTGGTATGTGTGGCTAAACATCTTGGCTCTCATGTCTGTTTTAGACTTATACAGCTGATGGAAGAAATCATGGCAGAGAAGGAAAACAAGACTATCATTTTTGTGGAGACAAAGAGGCGATGTGATGATCTCACTCGAAGGATGCGCAGAGATGGGTGATTAGCTTCTCCCCTTCCTCCACTTTTTTCCTAGTGGGAAACAAAAATTGTAATCAAAAGCAGTAAGATTTAAATGTTTGCCATGCTCTTGTTGGGAGCAGCTTATCCATTTATCCTTATTTTCTGGGCTGAATTCAGTCATTGTTTCTCAAAAGATTCTACCTCATCAAAGCATTAGTACAAGAGAGAGTGTTTCTAAGTGGTGCAGCTTTTTTAGTGTATCAGAATCCTGATATGCTGATGGAGACTGTGTCAATATAGCAAACGTGATTTTGTTTAAATGGTTGTTTATGTAGGTAGTGGGTTTACAGTACACATGCTGGGTGGCTAGAGGCCAGAGAACAAAATATTTCTCAAATCTTACAGTTTTTCCCTTTTAAACAAAATGCCAGTAAAGCTTCCTGTTTCCTTTAATGTATGTACTTTCTATCTATACTAATGTACATCTCTGTTTGGCAGTTGGCCAGCTATGTGTATCCATGGAGACAAGAGTCAGCCAGAAAGAGATTGGGTGCTTAATGGTGAGTCCATCACTGACAGGAAAATAACTTGGGCTGCTGTACTTAATTTACCTAGACATGTTTTTCTCTGGTGTGGATTTTTTTTTTTTTTTTGGTGGAGTTTTTTTTTTTTGGTTCGTTGTTTTGTTTTAGATTTTTTTTTGTTTGGTTGGGGTTTTTTGGTTTTTTAATTGGTTTGGTTTGTTTTGGTTTTTATCTCTAGACCAAATAGACACATGTAAAAGGACTTCTCTTGCCTTTGTGCTCTTAATTTCAGTACTTGTTCCTTTTTTTTGTTTGTTTTGATAAAACAAGTGGGAAAATTGCTTAACACAGCTGGATTTTGAAAAATCGGTGAGGCATTATATCCTGACTTGTGGGTGTTTCTGGAATTGACCCACCTTATCTATCTTCTGGAAAATGAGCATTTAATGTAAATCAAATTCAGGTAACTTTTATCATTTTGGAAAATCTTATTTCATAGCATGCTTTGTTTTACAGAGTTTCGTTCTGGAAAGGCTCCTATCCTCATTGCTACCGACGTTGCATCTCGTGGGCTAGGTTTGTACACATAGACCACTCTTGCCTACTGCTGCATATTTTTCTTCTTTGGACTGAAAAACGTTTCTTAAAAAAAAAAAAAAATTCAAAGCGTGATTTTCCCCCACATGTGAAATACGTTTTTTAACATTAATCTTTTTTTTTTCTTTCATATTCAAAGTCTCTTCCTGCTCCTAATGAACAGGCTTTGGTCTGCAGCAAGGCCTAGGCATGACCAATCGATCGCCAAGAGGGAGAAGAGACGTCCAATTATGCAACCCAACCCTTCCACCACACTCACTTCTTCCCCAAATCCAGCTTTTGTTGCTGGATGCTAGGGATGGATTGCTCTCAGTTCAGAGCGTGTCAGATAAAGTTCAAGTAGGAAGCTGTGGGAGAGCATTTCGACAGCAAATAGCGAATATTCTCCCCGTATGGCACACCACAGATTTGAACATACCAACCCCAGTGTACATGCATGTTTACCCTGCAGATGTATTCACATCTGAGAAAGCACTGCTCCAGATCTTTGCTCTTGACATGTAACCTTCCCTCCTCCTCTGTGTTCCTTCTAGGCAGGACCACTGAGATGATATATGGCCTTAAACATCTTGTTACCCAGATGTGTAATTGAATCAAAATCGCACAGCTGTGTTCTGGTGGCATGAAAATGATCTGTCTGGATGCATCAGTTGTGCCCCCTTTTATAATAAGCATATTTGTGTTGTGAAACACCATGTGCTGAGCACAGTCCTTATGCATCTGCCCACCCTAGAAGAGGAGGATGGCTGCTGAAGTGCTCTGAGTTTAATAACAGATGTTGAATACTCTGCCCACCCTGAGTGTGGTAGACGATAAACTGCTTGAGAGTCAATGTCTCATTGTAGTAAATTCTAGACAAAATGACTGCAAATGGGTGGAGATTTAACTCAGAGAATCTAGTTTGTTAAAAGCCTCAGTTAGCTGAGCTCTTTGTATGCTGAAAGGGTGGCTGTGCTGTGCATCATATGGTCACTTTAATACAGGCAGACCATTAACAGACTTGGCAGCCTCTGTTCACACAACCTTCACCCCTCCTTCCCCTCCCCCCTCAAAAAATGTCCAGCACTTCCTCAGGAAGTGATTATATGGACTTCAGTCTCTGCCCTCTAGGGTCATGTCTGGACCTGTGCAGTTAGAGCTTGGGCCTGTTGGGAGAAGGGACTGAGGCCTGAAACCAGTTTATATGAAAGAGAGCTGCTTTGTCTAGCAGCATTTTTTAAACAGGCTTGCTATGTGCTGGTAGCTTCTTTGTGCATCTTGCCTAGACATTTAAAACAGCCTCAACCCCTCAAAAAAAAAAAATCAATAAAAACCAACACTCCCCCCCAAAACTACTCAATTGGATAACACTTCAGAAAACAGTCTCCTCACTTCCCATCGTCCACTTCACCCAAGCTAAGGGGGAAAGGTATCAGAGTCTGTTTCTTGTTACTGAACAACATCTCTACTTGTTTTGGGGCCCTGAGTTTGCTGCTTAAAGTAAGTCACTTAACTGGCAAACTTCTGGACGACTTCCTCCAAGATCCTGGAAAGTGAAGGCTTCTACCTAAATAACATAAAACAGGGGCGCGCGCCTTTTGGCTGAGTCACCAGGGCTTTCCCTCTTCCTAATGGAACATTGGTTTCAAAAAAGCTTCTTGCAGGTAAGTTCTGAGTCCCGTAATGACTTCTTTGTGATAATTCCCTGGAGTGAGGTCCTCTCTCTGCACTGATTTTTATTTTTTTTACTTCTTTTTTTTTTTTTTTTTTTTTTTTTTTTTTTTTGTTCAGTCTATTAAACTAAAAACATTGAATTTGTTTTGTTTTGTTTAACAGAAGCTTTGATATCAGCTGCAGATAATTCTCAGTGCAGGGGTGGGGATACATCTACAATGATGGTCTAAACAGCTCTGTAGACTAGCATGTTTGCTAGTTTATATCTGTCCCGTTTAATAATTGGAGACTGTCTGTGCCATAGCGTGTTCTGATGGTCTGACAAAGGGAATGTTTCCCAGGTAGCTGTCAAAAATGATTTACAGTCTCCATTCCTGATCCTGCTACATTATTTTCTAAAAGTGCAGGAGGATTGCAAGTGTGCACAAACACTTTGGAGCACGCTAGACTGGAGAAGCTGAGTCTTGTGCACACTCTGGTCTTCAGCAAGCTGCGTGCTCTACCAGGACCACTTTCTAGTCTGGAAAACACCCTTGCATCTTCCTCTTCCTGCTGTCCCATTCTTTCTGCTCCTCCCCAGTCAAGTCAGTTCTGTCTGCATTGGCAGCTACAATTCCTTGTGCTTTCTGATGGGAAAGCACATCCTTGTATCCTCTCTGGTAATTCAAGTCACTTGCTACTGGATGTGCAAAACGGGACTGGCTGAGGACCATGTAGCCTGGAGCTTGTCAGTCTAGCTAACACCCCGGCTGTGAAGATGCAATCTGTCACACGTACTCCTCTCTATTCTCCACTTTCCCTTTTTAAAAAAACTGTTGCATCAAGGACCCTAGCTGGAGACTCGCGCAGCCCCCTGTGAAACCTGCCTTCTCACTCCCTTTTTTTGGTGTGATTCAGGACTTTGGAGTCAGCAAAGACTGAGGAGCCCCCCCTTTGCTGTAATAAGAAACAGACATAAAGTCCCCCTCTTGTCACAACAACCCACAATGTTTTTATTTTTCCTACAACCCTTTTGAAATTGATGCAGTCTGGGCAATAGATGCAGTCTGACCCTTTGGATGTAATTTTTGTATCTTCATTTTTTTGACAATTGCCCCTAAGAGCCCCAAATAGGGGACAAAAAGCGTTGGAGGACCTGAAACTTTTACCTGAACCCAGGTTCTCCGGCGCTTCCCAACCAAAAGGGGCTACAGAGAAGCGTCTAAGCCAGTTCACAGAGCGAGCGTGTGTGGGGACTTCTCGCTGCCACGGACCCTTGATGCATGCTCCCCGCGCTCCAGTGGTCCCGTGTCAGAGGGCGGAGTTTTCGAAAGGAGGCCGCCAAAAATAAAAGGCAAAGAGACGGGATCGGCTGCAGCGGTTTCCCACAGGAGGAGGGAGTGTGCATCGGTCTGGTAACAAACAGAGAATGTTTCTCTCTTTAAAACAAAACAAAAAGAGGAAAGGAAATCACAAAAATCTGTGTTTTATCTTGGATATTTTCAGAATATTCTTGTTAAAATGCAGATTTTAAATTTTTTTTTTATGAGCTGTTAGGGCTCTTACTGTAGAATGGTGCATTTGAAAATACTGTATAATACAGCAAATAGGTGCTCTTGGTACTTAAGGTGCTTTCACTGAAGCACTGCACTAACATTTACTTGGTTTCTGTCGCATAAGTTTACAAAGTCTTGTCTTGAAACACGCAACTTGAAACTCGTAAATTTTAAAACTGTTTTGCATACAAAGCCATTTTGATAATTTTATTTCCTGCTTCCATCTGAACTGGAAGTAGGGAATTGCTTACAGAACTCAGATTGTCCAAATTGTGCAAGCTTGCCAGAACTGGACAGAGCAGCATAGAAATGTTAGTGCAATGCGTTCTAGTGTTAACTACCCATCTGAGTTAAGATACTTTAGGTCTGAATAATTTTTAATGAGTTGGCTGAATAAAACTAATATAATTTGAATGCCTAAAGCTTTAGTTTAGGGGAGTTAGTTCACTGTATTTTATTAGTACAGTAAAAGTAAATATTTTTAAGACTGTCTTTTATTTCATGTTTCCGAGTGGAAGGTAAGTGATCTCATTACTGTTATTTTTTGTTAGACTTCTCCCAACAGAGTAAAAGCTTTACGGTGGCAGTTCTGCTCTTCCTCCACCCCAGTTTGCTCTGTCTGATGGTGACATTTTCACTTTACAGATTGTGTTAAAAAGAAATATGAAATTCAGTTAACTTATTCACAAGCATCAGTGTCTTTGACACAAGAAGACAGAGAAATGCATTCCGGGGAGGATGACTTTGAGTGCAGGGCAAAGCTGCTTTAAAATTGCCATTCTTTTTCAGGACACTGACCTTTGTTCCTGATGATCTTAAATTTCAGTCTTGTACTCTTTTGGGATGAGTCTGTCTTGTATTTATTCCGTGCAATTACTAACTTTGTATTTTTTTTTCTTATTACTGTCACCTGCATTCGTGCTCCCCACCTTTCGTTGGCACGTCCTCTCTTCTTCTCCCCTTTCCTCAACCCCACCCTTTCACTGTGCTTCGCTCCTGGGCACTTCACAAGACGTGGAAGATGTTAAATTTGTGATAAACTACGACTATCCGAACAGCTCCGAAGATTACGTGCACCGTATTGGCCGTACCGCGCGTAGTACCAACAAAGGTACTGCCTACACCTTCTTCACACCCGGAAACCTGAAACAAGCCAGGGAGCTTATCAAAGTCTTGGAAGAAGCCAATCAAGCCATCAATCCAAAGCTGATGCAGCTTGTGGACCACAGAGGAGGAGGAGGTGGTGGTGGAGGTAATGGCACAAGGGAGAAGGGCTACACAGGGGATACATTCCCCATTTTGAGGGAGGGAATGTTAAGAGGGTAGGGAAGTACTAAGTATAGGTCTGAGATAACACATTAGTAATAAAGCTGTTCTGTACTTGAGGTCCCAACACTTGATGTAGAATAGTACTTCTGTCCCAAGAGAGAGGCAGTCCCTGTTTTACCTTAGCTATAGAATTTTTTTCTCTCTTAAGGTCATCAGGGAGCTGATTTTGCTTGAAGTAATTACTTCCTCACGGCTCCTGCTAAGGACAGGCAACAAGGTGCACATCCAAAATTGAAATCAGTAAAGGAATACACTGAATTTCAGGAGCTGACACATTTTTTCTTCCCATTCCCTGAAGGAATAAGAAGTTTCCTTATACTTCCAAATTAGTCCTGAATGTCTTCTGTTTCTTTGTCTCCAAGCACATGCATAAAGAACCCTTGTTGTACTTCATGTTTACACCTTGAACAAAATAAGGAGGCCTGTACACAGCTGTGCAGAAAAGTTACAGTCAGTCAGAAGGAGGTGCTCCTTGGGAGCAAAATTGGAGATGTAGAAGGGGGAGAAAGGGTGGCCTAAGTGTACCAGAGATCATTGTTTAAGACTTGTTCATGGCACTAAATCTTAATGTATCCATCGCCAGGAGGTCGTTCTCGTTACCGAACGAGCAGTTCGGTAAACAACCCTAACCTGATGTACCAGGAAGAGTGTGACAGGAGGCTCCGGGGAGTGAAAGAGGGCCGCAGAGACTCAGGTGGCTTCAGAGACCGTGAGCGTGGTGAAAGTTTTGCCAACGGAGCCAACAAGACCTATGGCAGTGCCTACGGGAGCCCAAATTCTGCTTTTGGGGCAGCACAGAGCCAGTATGGTTACACTCAAGGGAGCTATGGAGCAGCTGCCTATGGCACGAGTGGCTATGGCACTGCAGAGTACAGTGCTAGTGGCTATGGTGCCAGCACCACAGCTGCCACGGCTGGGAGAACCTCACAGAGCACTACCCAACAGCAGTATGCAGGGATGGTGGGGCGCTCGGGCCAGCAGCCACAGCCGCTCATGTCACAACAGTTTCCACAGCCCCCTGCCACTAACGTGATGGGCTATATGGGACAGACTGCCACCTACCAGTACCCACCCCCTCCCCCGCCCCCGCCCCCCTCCCGCAAATGAAACCACTTGCTGGTGGCCAGTGTAGACCTCTTACATTTAAAGGAACCTTTTCTTTCTCTTCTTTCCCATTGTGATGTCTCTCATGCAAGTTAGACTTAGAATTCACTATCCAAATCCCTTGAGCCTATCAAAAATGGCCCCCAGCCCACATTAATGACCCTGTCCTCTTTTTTTTTTTCTTTTTTTTTTTTAAGATATATGTATAGTTGATTGGAAATTTTATTATTTTTGTCTTGCATGTTGAGAAATTCGGAAATCTTATTTTTTCTAAAACAAAAGGGTATAAGGCAGATAGGTTCCAGCTGATCATCTTGGTGTCTAAGGTTTGTGGGAAAATTTGCTTTTGAGGGAAAGAAGTTTCTATTCTGTAACACATTAACTTAATTTCAGGAAGTATAAAGAGAGATCGGAAACTCTGGGGGAGCCAAAAAGCACTTCATTTAAAATATAAATGCAAGAGAGAAATGCTCACTTCTCCTAATCTTTTTTTTTTTTAATAGCTCACTAGTACTGCTTGTAGTCTTACTGTAGGTGGCTTTCCATAGGAAAACTCTTCTCATTTGTCTGAGCTGGGTGGTGTTCAGAATAAAGCCTTGGGTATATTACTGACAATTTCTGTAGCTCTAGAAGCTCCATTTTCTGCTACTGTAACAGCCTGCAGTAGGGAGCTTGGGTTTAGTGTCAGAGACCAAACCTGTCTTGCATTCACTACCTGAAAACCATCTACCCACAGTTGCTGTGGGTACCACTGCTGAAATGTTCAGCTAAGTAAGTTCTTTCCCTACAGTTGTTAAATTGCAGCATTGCAAATGCATGGAGCCTGATTATCATTAAATTGGTTACGGCTCTCAAATTTCTGTTTGGTTTATTGAAAGAAGTCTTCCTTGCGAGCCTAGAAATTATGCAGAACTGAAACGATGAACAGTGTCATTTTGTTTGTCTGTCCTTCACAAACAAACTCCCTTTTGCCATGGGGAATGTTCTGAGTGCCGCTACACTCGATAAAATGTGACAGAGTTTTCCACACTTAAATTTCAGAGGTTTGAATAGGGTGGGCTGCGGGAGGGCGGGGGGAGGAACATAGGAGGAGATTGCCTGGGGTCTCCTTTTCATGAGGTAAGCGGTGAGCTGGTTAGTGCATCTTGATTCTGAAGCTTTGTTTCTTTTGTACCTTGCACTGACTATCACTTTCTCTGGCTTTTGAGTGCATTTCCCTGCTCCACTGGTCCCTTTGGGCTGAGCTCTTGCAGGTAGGTAGTATTTTAGACAATGTTAGAGAAGAGTGAAATTTTAGTACATACGTAAATAAAACTTGTTTATTTTACAGGCTAAGGTGGGTGTGAGGGGGGTTTCCCCCCTTAGTAAAGCATGTTGACTTGTTATTTCTAATACCAGACGGTTCAGAGACAGTAGATGATAACAGGAGTTGGCTGCTCTTGGTCTGATCAGATGACAAAAGGATGGATCCATCTCCTGGTTTGAGGCACGCTCTTTGCATTAGGAGAGTGCAGGGGGCTTGTGGGTTTCTTCTGTTGGCGTTCTTGCATATGGATGAACAAGGCAGCCCACTCCTTCTGTAGCAGAGTGGAACTTCTTATAGCCCTGAAAAAGAGCTTGCTTATACAGAAATTATTTCTTTTAACATTTAATTTCTTCCCAGAGTAAAATTTTGGGGGATGGATGCGCTTTTTTTTTCTTTTTTTTTTTTTTTTTTTGTGCAGTACACAGGTAGGTTGCTGACAGGGAGAAGGGAGATTCCTTCCAGAACCTCAGTTCCCTGGTTCCATTTTATAGTTCCAGTGCATGGACAGGGAGTTCAGTGTTAAGTGAAAGCCAGAAATATTTTGTTTATCCAGGCACTGACTGATAGGTCTTTGGCCTCCCTCGCAAGCAAATGTAGAGCTTTTTTTTTGAGAGTAGAATGCAGAAATGCATTTGAGGGTTGTAGAAGTAGGACATCTCACTGACTGGATTGAAAAAGGGTCTCTGGATTGCCAAAGCTGCCTTACAGTCTGTTATAGCTTTCACTTTTGGGGTGACTTGTGCATGTGTAAACATCAATGCCAAGTCTTGCAGTGCTTTGTTGCCATTGAGGTCAGCTGAAGTCCAGGGTCTCGGTTCAGTTCAGAGTGTCAACCAGACTGCTGAATGCACTGTGGCATGTGCTGCCCCTGTCCCACCTGGTGCTCTCTGCTCTGCTCCATGTACCAGCTGGAGGGCCCTTGTTGATAAAGCAGTAGCCTCTAGTGTTGTTTGCATTGTTTTCAATCTGTAAAAAGTTTGTGGGGGTTTCAGATAATCTGAGCTGGGTGTCTCCTCCCCTCCCACTTCCTGAAGCAATTTACTGTTTGGATTTCTCTGAACAATGGAAGAGTTACTAGCTTTGTGTGGGATCAGCATCTTGTTTCACACACCTGCTGGTCTCTGAACACATTCCTGTTGTATTACTGAAGACTTGAATTGAGAGATTCATAGATCTGTGGTGTTGAGGCACAGGATACTAAGAGCTATGTTACTATTCTTAGTTGGTAAATGGTCCTTTTGATACCATCTTGTTTTCTTTTGTAGGTATAAATAAAAACACTGTTGTCAATAAATTGTGAACTTTGTCTTTATTTTTGGAATGTAAAGCTGTCTTTACCCCTGTTCTTCCCAGGTCTTAGAAGTCAAATTCAAGGAGGTGGAAACACTTCTTGGCAACCTCCTGAACTGTAAATGAAATTGTCCCTGTTTGTAAAACATAAGGAAACTGAAAATAAGTGAGCAGGGAGGATGTTTGAATACTTGTGGAATTAGAAGATTCCTGTTATTCAAAGGCAATGTGTTTTTCTTAAATGTTACAGGACCTGAATAGAGAGAGGGTCAGGCAGAACTAATTTTCAAGAGGGTGTTAGTTCATACAGAGTTAAAGTAAAACAGTTTGTAGCATCTGCCGTGTCAGACATGGCAACCTGTGAAATGGGTCAGTTAAGTTAGCACACTTTAATGAAGTGTGTTACATGTTCCCTTTACCATGGGCACTTACTGAAGGACTAGTGGGAGTGACATTTTCCTTTGTGCTGCCTCAGGGTCAGGGTGGAGGTGTGTTTTGAGAGTAGATGCTGGGAAGAGCTGGGAGAGAAGAAATTGCACTACTTCAGTTTTGGCCAGTATTGGCCAGCACTAGCACCAAATTCAAGTGAGAAGAAATAAAACAATGGAGGGGAAGAGTCTGATGGATGAAAAGCATTCCAAGCCCTGTCTTCCTGGTGTTGGGTTGAAACTCTGCTGAGCCATCCATTAGTCAAAAAGGGCCAGGGAAGGAAAGCTGTGATCTTAAACAGCTTCATCTTTGGAATTTCTTGCGCTGCCTGTGGGATGTCTTCAAACAGGCATGGGAAGACTTAGCTTCTTTCCTTTTAGGACTGCAAAGAGAAAGACAAGGTAATGAGTAAATTTAATGAAATTCAACTATTTCTTCCACAATTTTATGTTTTCTGACTTGCAATTTAGAGTGCGAGATAGTGGGGTGCTGGGTTTGCAGACTGCCAATGGGACAGAACCACTATGAAATGCTGCTAAGAGGGAAAAGCACAACCTATTTATCCTCCTTTATGTTAAAGGAAAAGGTTCTTGTTTGACTTTCATGGTTACTTGTTCTCATGGGTGGACCATCTTAAACATTTTTCTCGATGATGTGCTGCTATTCCTAGGGCTTTCCTTTCCCTTTGACACAGAGCATGGCCTGAATCCATGTCTGTGGCCAGATCCCTGCTGAGCCCCTCCCAACCCACCTGAGCTGAACCTTGGGATGGCAGGGATGCCTCTGGGAAATGCCAGAGACCCCTAGGCTTAGAGGGGGTGGCTGGATTGGGGACTGTCCTGGGTGTGCAATGGGCAGTGGTGCAGAGTGGCCATGCCTGGCACAGGGTGGTACCAGGGTGGGCACTGGGGCTGTGTCTGTTGGGTGCCAAAGGGCAGGGCTGTGATATGCTGAGGATGCACCTCAAGGGAGGGCCTGATGGACCGGGCGAGGCTGGAGGAGCCGTGCCAGGGTGCAGAGCTGGAGGCCTTGTGAAGGTCAACAAAGCCAATGCGTGTCCTGCCCTGGGGTGGAACAACCCCAGGCACCAGTTTGTGCTGGGGTCTGCCCAGCTAGAAAGTGGCTTTGCCAGAAAAGGCCTTGGTGTACTGGTGGACACTAAACTGAACACAAGCCATCAGTGTGCCCTCGTGGTGAAGCAAAGAGCCTCTGGAGCTGCATTGCCAGCAGCGTGAGCAGGGAGTTCTTCCTCTCCACTGAGCCTTGGGAGGCTACAGCTGGAGTGGTGGGCTCAGCTCTGGGCTCAGAACAAGAGATGGGGAGTCAAGAAGGGCCCCAAGAGCATCTTGATGTAGGAGCACAGGCTGTGAGCTGAGGCTGTTCAGCATTGAGAAGGCTGAGGGGCACCTTACCCATGTGCACAAGTGTTGGATGGGAGGAATGGAGACAGGCCCAGACCCTGAGCAGTGCCTAGTGACAGAGCAATGGACAACGGGAAATTCCACTTAAACATCTGAAAATAGTATTTTATAGTGAGGGTAGCCAGACAGTGGCACAGATTGCCCAGAGAGGCTTCACCCTGGAGATAGTCAAACTCTTACTGGACAAGACCCTGAAAAATGTGAGCAGGAGCATGGATTAGGTGATTTTCCCCCCTCCACCCTGACTGCCCACACCCCTGGCCATTCTGTGAAATACAAGCTCTTTGGGGAGCTGAAAGCCTCCTCAGGATATCTTTCATGTCCTTGTGTTAAACAGAAGGGAGCTCATCTAGTTTTGAAAACAAGATAAAAAGAAGTAGCTTTCTATAAAAATCCCTTTGCAGTGCTTTGGTATAGGCTCAGAAGTCTTACTAAATCCATTGCTTTATATAACACATTTTTGCTTTCTTTTTTCATCATTGCTGCCCTTTTTTCTGAGCTCTTCAGTGTTAGAAATGTTTTGAAAAGTTTCGTTTTTTTGAAAGAATGTAAGAGGTGCAACCTACTAAAATATTGCTGGCTCTCATAAATGATTGCAAAGTATTTGCATGTCTTCAGACACCGTTTCTCTCCCATGATCATTTGTGTAAAAGAAACGAGAAAAAAAGCAATTCTTTTCCTGCTGTGATGTCCCATTTACAAATGTTTTTTCTTCTGCCTCCTGTATCACCTAAATTTTGCAGCTCTGCCACTAGCAGTGTGAGATTGGAAGCCAGCAGTTGTGTTTTTTCCCCCTTTTGTTCCACCATCACAGCTACAAAGGGTATGGATTTCTCACAAAATACAGGACACATGAATTGAGCAGAGCTAAAATGGGAATTCGTTTAGAAAAGAAAAAAAAAATGGAATTGACGTGGAGCACCTTGATGGCAGTTTTAGAAGGTATTTTTCTGGCTACAAAAATATTTAATGACAGAAGGAAGTCTTAATCTGCCAAGGCCAGCCACCTGCTCAGTGCTCCTGTCACCTTTCTATCAGCAGGTGTATTGCATGAAGCTACCAAATATCCATCCCTTGAAACTTCAAACAAGGGCCGCCATTACTGCTTTTGGCAGACTTGTTGGGGAAAGTGAAGAAGGAGGAAAACAGTTATCCCCGTGGCTAATTTAATCTAATTCCATCCTTCTCAACAGAAAGATGTTTTGAAGTGTCCTTCAGCCTCGCAAACTGCAGCATATTCTATTGGGATTTATGCCCTTGGTGCACTTTTAAGCTCTGGTGGCCATTTACCAAAGCATGGCACTGAAATGGAAGGGGCATCTGATTTTGGAAGAGGAATGTCTTGTCTGTGCAGGTGCCCATCTTCCTACAGAATTAGTTCTTCACAATCAAGAACTTGATCTTCTCTATTAAAGGAAAAGAAGGTTTAACAATATCTCCATATGTCTGCCGTTGCTTTCTCAGGTACATTGTCTGCCTGCAGCTATTTTTTCCCCTTCAAAGTTTTTTTTTTGGTTTTTTTTTTTTTTTTGGTTGTTTTTTTTTTTGTGTGATTCATAATCTTTCAAAATATATGTAGAATTTAATGTACTTCAGTTGTTAACTTCCGAGGGGAGGTTAAACCAGGCTTAACTCTGGTTTAATTCTTGCTGTGTTTCACACACACACATCCAGAGCCTTGCGAGCAGTGGTGCCCACTCTCTGTCAATAGATATGTTTTCTAAACTGGACTTCAGGGGCACAATATGCACCACAAACCCAGCAAAAAATAAAGTCCTGTAAGGATTAACACATGGCAAGCTGCAGCTCCACCCTGTACTGCAAGAATGAATGAACTTTTCAGTATTACAGCAACCTACCTTTGGTGACGTAGAGATAGAAGAAGTCGCAGTAGAAGATGGTTTGTACCACCCCGGAGACAACAGCGATCTGGTCGTAGAAATTCTCTGTGTGGTAGCGCCAGACCCAGTTGGCAATGTAGAGGGCACGGTAGAGGCCCAGGAAGAAAAGGTAGTGTGTCGTGATGGTCTCTGCTTCCCCTGTCTTGCTGATCATGAAGAGTTGAGGAAGGATAGCCACAGACTCCAGGTAGATGGAGAAGGTCCAGAGTATCTGTGAGGTGCAAAATGAAGGCAGTGGGGAGTCAGTGCTGGTTAGTATGTGTTAAGACCTGAAGCTTTTCATTTGGCAAATCACTGATGTGTGAGGGGGATGAGTAGTGCTGCTGAAGTTGGGGAAAATGAGCTCGCTGTGCTGGGAGTGAGAGGAGACAGCGCTGAGCTCCTCTGTAGATGGTAGTGTCTTCAAGGCCTGCCAACTTTGCCTTTCCTGCCTGCTTTTGCTGTTAAAAATCTTGGCTATTCAACATGCTGCTCACTCTGCTGCCTGGTGTAAGGCTGCTGCTGCTTCCCTTCCCTTTTCCTGCCTCAGCTTTTCCTTACCTCCAAGGGGGTGAAGCTGTGGTTCTCCAGAAATGACAGGCCTGTGACAGGGACCAGCAGGAACTCGAGGCGGAAGGAGTCGTTCTCGCTGTCAAATGTTTTCCGGAATTTCACGTAGATCATATACACGGTGACATAGGCACAAATCAAAAAAATGACCTGTGGGAGAGAAGGGAGATGGCAAGACCTTACCTGCAATTGCACTTTCTGTGCTTAAAGAGAGGCTGGCTTTCCCAGACATCAAGACAGTGGTGAATGCTTTGGCTGTGTTGCCTTACAGATTGACTTCTGCTGGAGATATTTCAGTGGCCAGGTAAAGCTTGCTGCACCATGGGAATCTCACGTTTGAGTCCCTCTGGGGCACTCTTTGAAGAGGTTGGCTCCGTGGCAGCTTTATGTTAATGCTCCTGCTGTACAAGGACACCCAGGCTGGGTTCATGGCATCTTGTTCTGGTCTTAGTGGTACTAAATATGGCTCAGCTCACTCACTGACTATGGCAAGGGGGTTTTTTGGTCAATGGAGGGACAGTGGCACCAAAGGAAGCATCCTTATCCCTTCCTGGCTGAAAAACTCACTGAAAAACTCAGTGACAGTGTACCCTCACCTCCGCAGGAAACCACAGCAAGCTGAGGGGAACCTCTCCTGCTTTACTGCCCTCTCCTTACCTTCATCACAGTGTTATAGACAGAGATGAAATTCGTGAACAGGTCCAGGTAGCGGGTTGTGAAGACGAGGGCAAAAAGTATCTGGCTCTTCCCAGAGATTCCTGCGTGGCAGGGAGATGAAAGGAAAGTAAAGCAGATGAAGGGAAGGGTCTGTGGGGTGGTGGCTTCCCCTTACGCCTCCTTTGGAAGCATTGATGTGTAAGTGTGTTGTTTTGTGAGCCAGGGCTGGTGTGTGGGTGCTGAGGTAGCTCCACCCCAGAGTGGCCAGAGTCTCCCAAGCGACAGGGCAGGCTCCTGCTGATGCCCCTGAGTGCTGCCTGTAGGAGCTGGTGCTCAGTGGGCATGTTCACCACTTCGGCCAGTTCAATCCTTGCTGTTGTCAAAAGGCCTTTCTCTTGCCTCCCTTCCCCCTTTGCCCGCCCACCTCAGCAGGGGACTGTGTGATGGGACATCTGCCACAGGAGGGAAGAGCTGCAGGAGCAGTCCCGGGGCACTGATGGAACTTGGCCACTGCTGGCAGAGAGATGCAGTCGGGCCCACCCACTCCTGTACCTGTGATAATGGCCACAGCCCCAGCAGCCCAGCCCCAAAATCTCATGAGAAGCGAACTATGAGCAAAACTCTCCTGCAGGAAGCTGCTGTCCTGATTTCCTCTCCCTGGGATGGGGCAGCCTCTGGCACCTGCCCACCACTGGCAGAACCTCCAACCTAAAGCAGCTTCGTCTCCAGGTTGTTGGTGTTGGTGCTGCCCACAACCTCTTGCTCTCCTTTTCCACCTCACTCCAGCCTTGCCGCCCTCTTCTTTGCCTCACTGTCCTGAGACCAGCACCTGCCTGAGGCTGTGCGCCTTGCCACATCACATCCTTCCAGCACAGCCCTCTCCTGGCCGGGAGACCTCCCAGAGAAAGAGGATGACTTCCCTCTGAGAACCCAGGGGGGAGGGCTGCCAGTTCCTATGGGCTATCACTGGCCTTCCCAGCTCCCATTTTGTTATACCCTTCACCGAACTGCCCTCCGAGAAGGGCCACCCTCCTTCCCTGGGACATGGGAGCACTCACCAGCACAGGACTTGGACTTCACAATCTTCAGCAGGAGAATAATGATGGCCAACAAGTGGGAGACATCCCCCAGGATGCGGAAGATGTTCATGGTGCCGGGGGACTCCTCTGGGGTGGAGGGAGTGGGGCTCTTTCTGCAGGCAGGGAGGGCGAGGGCGGGAAGTTTTTCTCCACCGAGCCTCGACTGAATGAAAGATTTCCTTTTTCCCTGAGCACGGAGCCCTTCCTCCTCGTAGCACAAAGTTCAGTCTCCCCTGCCCCGTGGCTGCAGATGCCTTTCCCCTGCCAGGCGGATGTCTCCCTTGTTTACTTTTCCACTGAGGTGGATTCTCGCTCTCCCAGCCCAGGGCCTTCCTCTCTCTGCTTCGGGCTGAAGTTGGAGTTTGTCTCCCGGAGCGCTCTCCAGGCTGAGCAGCCCCGAAGCAGCGCTGGGTGACGGTGACGTGGCTCCTGGCTGGCCGGGGAGGAGAGAGAGGAGGAGGCAGAGGCGGGAATAACTGCGCTATTTTTCCCTTTCTCTTTTTTTTTCCATCCTCTTTTTTCTTCCCCTGCTTGTCTCAAGTTACACACGGAAGTGTGGTTAAAGGGGAAAAGGCAGAGGGAACAGGATTCCCATCCTCTGGCCTTGAGGACACACCCTCCGGCCAGAGGAGGGCCAGGCTTTCCAGGGATATTCGCCACGGGCGCAGTAACCTCTGTCCTGCTTCCATCGGCAGCCTTCTGCTCCCTGCCCTTCCCGGCCCCATCCCACCTGTAGCACCTTCTCACCTGTTCTCTGCCTTGGCTCTTGCAGCCAAAGAAGTGGAGAGATATTGGAATTATCCAGCCATTGATAAAGGTTCTTCCACAGCTGTTCATTGAAAGCCATTCCCTGGTGTCTGCCCCACCAGGCACCCCTTCCTTCAGGTGCCCTGTCTGGAGCAGTGTGGATCCCTGAGCACAGAAAAGATCCTCCCAAGGGCTGGTTTGAAACAAACTTCACTGAAAATATTAATCCTGGATTCCTTCAAGAGGGTTGCAAATAACATGGGGAATGTGTTGAGTGAAAGAAGCACATGGTTGCTGCTGGTTTTATAGATTTCACAGAAAGGAGCTCTGCAGTGACTGTAAAAAGTTTTAATACATTTGAAAATATATTAAGCTGGGTGACCAGCTTGTTTTGGATGAACCTTGTCCTCGGAGCAGCAGTTATGCAGGGAGATCTCATGGCAGCAGCAGGGGGACTTCTGCATCTAGATCCAACAATTAGATAGTCAATATCTAATCACTAATTTAAGGTTGCTCTAGTACAACCTAATGGAAGTTGTAATTTGTCTCCTTGCCCTGAGCAAATCACATCTGTGAGTGTGATCATGGCTGTGGGTCTGATTTGGTTACTCTTGGATTGTGTGATCCTGCCTGCTCCTGTCCCAAAGCTGGCTCTGGCTGCTGCCCTCCCTGTCCCCAGCCACAACATGTGGCCATCCCCTACACATCTCTCTCTGTCCTTATGGGCTTGCTTGGAGTAACATCCTTAACAACCAAAGTGTAAAAATATTATTCCTGGTGCTTTCCAAGAGGATTAACAAGCCTATTAGCATCACCGCTCCCTTTCTGAATATATTTGCATACATTTCCTCCCTGCCCATTAGGTTGGCGGTTGTGTTTTCCCTCTCTGACGCTCCAGCACCTGCATCACAGGGCTTTTCCAGATGGATTCACAGGCCAGGAAAGCACCTGCTCAGCCCCACAAAGCTGGAGACAGCCCTGCCTGTTCCCAGCCAGGGCACTGAGGCAGGGATTACTGTAGTGAGACAAGGGCGGGTTAGAGCAAAGGAGACGCCTGGCAAAGGGCAGGGACAGCTTGAACTGGGTTTCCAGACATCAGAGTGGAGCTGCCTGGGATTTCAGCAGGGCTTCACAAGGCCGTGTGGGTGCTGGTGGAAGCCAAGCCCCAGCCCTGGTGGCCCTGCAGACCCTTTTGCAGGTGGGCTCCATCCATGGAGCAGGGATGGGGGGAAGGAACAGATTCAGGGTCCTCTCTTCCAAGAGATCCCCTTCCAATCCCCTGGTGTGCAATGCCAGAGAGTCCTCATCCTTGTCTTGTCCCTGCACACCTCTTTGCAGCTTCTTGTCCCAGCCAAGGGAAGAAGCCCCTGCAGAGGAGTGGCAAAGGTTTATTCTCCTCATCTTGCACCTTCCCAAGAAAAATTGATGGGCCCAGCTCCCAGCATTATCTCCTGCTCTGGCACCAGGAGCCACCAGCTGAGGTGACCATTAGAGGCACTTCATGGGAGCAGCCCAATCAAGCTCACCCAGCTGGAACAGGGTGGTAGGGCTGGGCTGTCCCCATGGAACACCATCCCTGTGTGGGTCATGAGTGCCACAGGAAAGCTGCTGCAGGCCAAGGGACACCCAGGCTCTCAGAGAAGGAAAAATTGGCACATGGAGTGGGACCAAGTAAAAATAAACCTTGCCTCCTCCCGCCCTGCCACCATGCAAAGCGCCTTGCGCCGGGTGTCTCCCTGCCTCCCAAAATAATGCCGGGTGCTGCCACCACCCCGCATGGTGATGCTCTCTCCATGCCTCCCGTTTCCATGGTGACCACAAGGAATGTCGCCAGGGTGACAAGGAGGCAAGTGAGCTGGGATTTGATATTAAAAATGAGATTTTGGGGTTGTTGGGTTTATTTTTCTCCCTCCCCCCCCCCCCCCCCCCAACCCCTCCTCCTTTAGTTCTATTTTTGGGGTTTCCCTCTCTGCCTCAGCTGGTCTGGAAGGCTCCTCCTGCAGAGCCCCTGGGCCAGGCAGCAGCAGCTTCATCAGGGCCCTTCTCCACCTCTGCCTGTCAGGTGATGGCTATGGGATGAGAAGAGGGACAAGGGCATTTCCTTATCACTAAAATGCTTGTTTCCTTCTATCAGGAAGGATTCTCTGGTTTTGCTCCTGGTGGTCCTCCAGGTGTCTCCTTCCATTTCTACTGCAGGATGTATCTGAGGCTGCATCCAGACTCCTGGGAGAGTGGGCAGCCTCAGGGATTTGTCTAAGAGAGGGAAATGATTCTGCATTCCCAGAGGGGCTGGGGAACATGGTGGGGTTGAGCACCATGGGTGACCTCCGTGTCTCACCATCTCTGCCCCCATGAGCAGGTCAGGTTGGCTGGGCAGCTCTGGAACACTGGGGACAGAGATGGGATGGTTGTTAGAAGATCACACAGGGAGCATGGCGGGTGCTAAGGAGCCCAAAACTTTGTTCTCTGGTTTAAACTCCCAAAGCCGGACCTGCTCAGCGCAGAGAGGCTTGAGGCTTTGTGCTGGCTTAGCTGGTATCACAGGAGTGCAGGACCAATGGTGTCCAAGTAGGGCCTGCTGGCATAGAGGCAGTTCTTCTCTTCATGCCCAGGCAGGAGAAGGGGCAGGCAGCGTTTGCTCCCCTTCCCAGGAGCTCTTGCTTTCCGCTGCACCCAGCTCTCCATCCATCTCCAGCCATCCCTCTCTCCTTCTCTCTCTCTCTCTCCATTCTTCCCTCCATCTTTTCAACCACCCTTCACTCCTCCTCTCCATTCATCCCTCCAAAGATTCCTCTGTCCATCTCTATGACTCTTTCCCTCCTTTCATCCATCCCTTTATCCATCCCTCATCCCACCCTTCCATCCCTCCATCCCTCCATCCCTCAGTCCCCCCAGCGGCGCTGGGAAAGGTTGGCGGAGTGGGGCTATTTTTGGGAGCGTCTCCCTGGCAACGGCTGCCACCACCGTCTGTGGTGGCTTTTACATAGGTGCTAAAATATTCCACACTTCTTATTAAAGACGGTGCTGGTGGAGACGGGCGGGGGCGACGAGTGTGAGCCACCCCGCTGCTGGGGCCGGCGGCCATGGGGCGGTCAGGCCACAAAACTTGGGGGGCACAAGGACACCAAGGGGCCCGTGACGTCCTCAGTGTGGCATCCCCATGCCCCTCTCGCTGGCTCTGGAAGTGCCACCTGTCTCTTGGCAGTGCCAGGCTGCCACACCATGCACAAGGTGCAGCTATCCATCCTACTGCCACAAAGGCAGAGGGAAATGTGGTGAGGCCTTGGGAGCAGCCGGCAATGAGGAGCAAAAGGCAGAGAGGGTGAAACCCGACCTGAAGCTGAGGTGGCCACAGGGCACTTGATGGCTCTGCCCGCTGTGGGAAGGAGCAAGATGTCTCAGCTCCATCTTCATCCCTTCACCACCTGAAGAGGAAAGGCCTGTCGTGGTGCCAGAGGGATGGAACACTCTGCCAAAGAGCAGCCGGGCAGATACTGGTCAGATACAGAGCAGATACAGCTCTTGGGAAGCAGCCCCACAACAGGCCCTAGAGACAGATCTTTTGGGAAAGTAAGCCCTCTGAACCTGAAAGAGGTCCTCATAGGGATGTCTGCAGAGGGGATGGACAGGCTGGCCCTGCTCCATCCAGGTGCAGCAGCCCCCCAGGAGCAGCAGGGAGCAGCCATGGGTGCACTGAGGTGAACTGACCCATTCAGGAGGCTGATGTGTCCTGGTTTTGGGAGCAAGCTGTGCTCACCATGCCAGTGTTCACTGGTACTGGCAGGGCACAGCAGGCTCCACAACATGTTGTGCAGGGGTCATCCCATGTGCCACATCTTAGGAGGATTTTGGAAGGGAGGGTCATGGTCCTTGCAGGATTTGGGCTCACAGGAGATTCAAAAAGATGGGGTTTTTAAATCTTTTTTGACTTCTCAGCACAGGCCTTAACATTGGGGACAGCATATGAGACACCAAGAGGGAAACCATGTTCTCAAAGATGCTGTCCTGGAGCAGGGCTGTCCAGGATCCTGTGCCTACAGCCACTGTTTGTGTGGTCAGGGGCCTCTTCAGCCTCTGTCTTTGCTGCAGCAGAGTCCCCTCCTTCTCTCCCTGTCACCAAGAAGGGACCTTCTTAAAGCCTCTGAGATGCTGCTGGCCATGGAGACCCAAAAGAGGTTTCTTGGACAGGTTTCCCAGGAAGCCTGTGCATTATCCTGGAGCCCTGTGTCCAGGTCCCTCCGTGTCCAGCTCCTGTCCCAGCATCTCTCATCCCGGCAGGAAATCACCTGCTCTGTAGAGTGGGGAGGCAATGCCCCACAGCAAACACGCTGCACCAGCTGGGAGAGCCTGGTCCTTCCTCAGAGCAAGGTGTCAGCCCAGCACCCCAAATCCAGGTGGGAAAGAACCCTCTGACGGTAGTTATTTAATCTCTGTGCAGCAGCCTAGGAGGAGGATCCACCTCCTCGGGGGCACCTGGCGGCCCCAGCATCCCTTTCCCGCTGCCGATGGCTGCTCTGTCTCCCCCATGGCGGCTCCGCAGCTCTGAGCTCACATGCGAGGATGGGCTAAAGTAGGGAAAGCTGTTGGATCCTACCACGGAGTTACTGACTTCTCAGCTACAGACTGCATAGCAATCAGCGAGGGGGAGAGGCAGCCAGGGAAAGGGAGCGGAGCGCACGGGGAGGAAGAGTGTCAGGGAGAGGGGGGAATCTGGGGACTAGAGCAGGGGGGCAGCAAGGGGCACGGGCACATAATGCCAGAGAAGGAGGGAGCCAGGCAGGAGGGGGAGACCTAAACCCGTCGCTGAGCCACGAAGGCACATCAGCACTCCGTGGGATGGACGCTCCTGGGAGCAAAAAAATTCTGAGAGGCAGAGGCAGAAGGAGAGCGCTGGCGTGGGCAGGGCAGAGTTAGGAGAGGAGCAGGTCGCAGCGGAGAAGTAGCTCTTCGGAGGGGAAAAAAATAAACCTAGGCTGGAGGCGAGCGAGGACTGCAGAGAGACTTCCCTGATTCCTCCGGTCCGGCTGAGGCATTTCATGGTGAGATGGAGAGAGCGGCCGCTTTCCCGTTCCTCTGATGCTGGCTCGGCACGGCTGGAGCCGGCGGCAGCCCTCGGCAGGACCCGGGTAAGAGGCGGTGCCGGGCGCGCTGCTCTCCTCTCCGGCAGGAGAGCGGGAAGGGCTTTTCTCCCTTAGGAAAATAATGTATTGTTTCATTTGCGTTCGCTCTGAGGAACAGCTATAAATATAACTTGGGGAGAGATGCGTGGCTTCGTGTGAGCGTGCCAGTGAATAATAAAGTTGCCTGGTGTGCATGGCGTATGCACGCACAGCTCCCGGGGCGGCCGCGGGCCGAGGGGCAGGGGTGGCTCCTGCCTCGAAACCTCCCCGGCTTCCCTCCCCGCCCCCTTGCCACCCTGACTTCGGTCCCTTTGCAGGTAACTTCTTCATTTTTTCAGTTCCCCGTGTTTTCTTAGTGTCTTCTAGCCCTGGGCTGGGTGTTGCTCACCTTTTGCTTCTCCTGCTGTGTGGATTCTTCTCTGTGCTGGTCCTGGCCAGTTCACACAGAAAAAGGCAGCTGGAGGCCTGCTCTCCAAGCCCTCAGGTGCAAATGGGGCTGAAGTGGATGTGTTTGTTCTCCTGCTGCCTGTGGAGCTTTTTGGGCTCCAGATTTGCCCCCCTTTTCCTTGCCTTCCACCTCTCCTAGTCCCGGCACGGCTGATCATGCCAGTGGTGGTCCAACACCCCCCTAGACAGGCACGGTGCAAAGGGTCTTCTGGCTGGTGGCTTTGGGTGAAGGAGCTCAGGAGGGAGCCATGAGCAAACTACCAGAGGAACTCTGCCTGTGCTCCCTGTTGGCAAGGTCAGCTTCCCCACCAGGGCAGGAGTGGGCAGGCAGGTTTGCATGGTGCTGGCAGATCACCTCGGACATCCCTGGCCCCTCAGCCCCCACAGCCATCCCTCCTGGGCAAATAGCCTGGAGTCATCCAAATCCTTCTGGGAAGAGCCTGGAGTTACCTGTCCCTGCTGCCCAGCCCTGGCTCCATCGATGGATGGCACAGCAAACAGCAGCTCTGGGGCCTCTCCCTTCTCCCCTGCCTCCCCTTGGGGGGTGCTGTGAGGGGCACACAGTGACAGTGCACACGGGAACGCGTGGCAGAGGTGACGTAGCTCCAAGGCTACCTCCAACCCTGCTCTGTGCCCTCCCTGGCTTCTCAGGAGGAGCATCCACCTCCTCCCACAGGAGGTGGGAGGTGTGGAGATGAGCCCAGGGCTTGAGGTTACCCAGAGCCTGGGAGGGATCAGGCAGGTGCATGGGGAATATATCTTGGCAGAGACGTGGGAATGTGCCCCTTCTCCATTCACCACCAGAAGTGGCACCCACAGAAGCCTGAGATACCCCGTCAGTGTTTGCAGCCACTGAAAATAACAATCAATACAGGGCAAATATGTGCCTTAGGGGGAAGCATGAATCTGCTGGGCACAGGGAGTGGTGAGGAAAGGACAAATGGGGAGGATGGCCACAGAAAGGATAAGCTGGAGAGGGCTGATCTGGAGGAAAGTGGATTCCCTCTCCTCCACCTTGTTTTTCTTCCATCTCTCCCTGTTTGGGTGCTAAGAGCAAGTGCCCCGACGTGTGGTGCTGGCAGTGGTCCTTGTCCCTTGAAGCCCCCCGCCATGGTTTGCAAGGAAAACCGGAAAGCCAGGAGGTGGCTGGGGAGGGATGGAGTTTCTTGGCAGGACCAGTCCCCACCGGCCCCTCCAGCCTCTCGGCCACCCCAAGCTCAGCCATCGGCCACGCCCGGGAAGCAGCCGCGTCCCTGGGGTGGTGTCAGTGGCGGGAGGGTGCCAGCAAGGGGCAGGAGGGCACGGTGATGGATACCTGTGCCCGCTGACATCGGTGCGGAGCAGAGCGCAGCAGTGAGTGTCCCTGTGCCCTCGGCACGCCCCGCTGGCCCGCCCCGCTATGGCACTGGGCTGGCTCAGCCCGGCAGCGCGGCCCGCGATCGATGGATGGATGCTGGCGTCTCAGCAATCGATCCCTTACTCATCCACGCGGCTCCCAGCCTCCTGCTGGCGCTCGCTTTTCTGTGAATGGCACGGGCTGAGTGAAGCCGTCTGCGCTTGCCCCGCAACGCTGCGAAACTGAGTCAGGCTGAATTCCTGCTCCTTGACGTCACTGCTCCTGTGCCCCTTACCAGGGCGGAGGGGCCTCACGGGGAACCCCCAGAGGCACCGGCACCGGTTGTCCTCGCCAGACAAGGTGGTTTTAACGGTGATGGTTGGGATTGGAGCCCCTTCTTGGGAGAGATGCTGATTCTCTGGCAGTGGGGAGCTTGGGACAGGCAAGGGCTGCTTTTGTGCTGGTTCTCGCCCTCAGAGCTCTGAGGCTCGTTCTGCAGCAGTGAAGGTGGTGCCGTGGCACGGGCTGCTGAGGGATGGGAGTTGGCTGCAATGTGACCCTGTTCCCGTTGCCCCAGAGATCCATGCACCTCCGTGCCGGTCCTCCTGGGAGCCTGGCAGCAGGCAGCTTGCTTCAGGGACAGTTCTGGCATTCACCCACTGGTTTATCTGGGGAGGAGATGCCCACCATCTCCTGGCACCAGCCATGCTGGCCCAGCAGCCCCACCGCTGCTCTCACTGGAAATCAGGGACTGGAGGGTGGAGAACAAGGCGCCCTCCAGCCCGGCACCTCCCCACGCCGCCAGCCAGGGGCTCCTGCCGCCACCCTGCCCACGCCCCTGCCACCATGGCAGTGGGTCTGCCCCTCACAATCTGGACGGCTGTTTTATTTCTATGGCAACATTTCTCCTGAAACACTTCAGAGGAAGCCTGGTGCTGTTCTATAATGAGGGAAGCAGCGTCCCCCATTCTGTCCCCTGCAAAAGGCTCAGAGAAACGACCCTGACACATCTCCCCACCTCCTTCCCTCCCTGGCAAGCGGTACCAGCACTGGTACAAAGAGCTGCTGGCCTGGTCCCAGCTGCCTCTCTGCTTCCTGTTCTCCTTTCCCTGCCTTCAGCTTCGCTCTCCCCTCTCCTCTCGCCGGCTCCCTTTCTGCCGGCAGCCTGCTAAAGCACCCGCGCAGACTGACCAGCTGAAAGGAGCCTTAGAGCAGGTGGATGTCGAAAGTGACTCTGCTCTAGAGGAGGGCAGAGCCCCGGGAGAGCTCTATAAATCGGCCCCACCAGCAGCACGGTGAGTGCGGGGCTGAAGGGCACCGGGGATCCCAGGGCAGACCGGCGCTTCACCCCTCGGAAAAGCTCGATGGCATTATGAAGAGGCGGTGCCTGCCACGGGACCAGACACAGCGGCCCCACAACTCCTCTCCTCTCCCGTTCCCGTTGTTCCCAGCACCAAGAAACAGCCTCGTGTCCGGGCGGCGGTGAGCAGGCAGAAGTTGCGGGCAGCGCCGAGCGCCAGCAGGCGACAGGCAGGTGAGCAGGCAGGATCCCGGCGGGAGCCACTGTCGCAGCCCGGAGGAGCAGGGCTATGACAGCCACCCGTGGTGATGGCAGGGGGGTATCGCAGTCCTGGCAGTGTGCAGATGCAGCCGCCGTGTCCCCCGAGCACCGCTCTGCCCCAGCGATGGCAGACCTGTGGGAGAGCTGGGGGTAGGGAGCAGGCAATGTACTCCGTACTGCGTGAGCTGGGCAGCACTTAGGCTTGACACCCTCCAGATGTGCTTGTTAAACCTGACGGATCAAGCCGCAGGAATAGAAGTCAGCAAACCTGTAGTGAAATACTTGATCCTCTCTCTGTAGGAATGCGGTTTTGCAGCTTACCTGGGGTGCTCCCTGTGCTCCGTTTCTGGTGCCTAGCAGGCATGGCTGAAAGGGGAGCAGCTGGGGCCCTTTCAGGAGGCTTCTGGCTCTGCTCAGCTCCCTGTTAGCCCAGCGACAAGGGGGGTGAAGGGAGATGTTTTTCCCTGTCGCTGATGGGTTAGTGCTTAGCAGCCAGGCCAGGCTGGGAACTCAGCTGTCGTGCAGCAGCTGGGTGCGGAGAAGTGGCTGCAGCCACTCTCGATCAGGGACTCGGTGCAGAGCAGGCTTTGCCCTGGTTGTTGCTCATCCTTGCTGCTGTCACTGTTGTTATCATCATTCATAAACTATTTGCAGGCACCTGCCTTGCTGGGTGCTTGGCAGAGTCACTGGCAGTCCATCCCTGCCCTGTCAAGACCAGAACTGCAGCAGGCATGCAGATGATGTAAGCCACTCCTGCTCCCCTTTTCCTGCACACCGATAATTATCCTTGTCCCCTGAGTAGCCAAAAGCCATCAAGACATCCCACATGGCCAGGCACTTTGTTCTGAAGAGATGCTGAAGGGATGCTGATGGGAATGGCCTTACATCAGGGCTCCCACAGGGCAGGACGCCCAGTGAAGGGAGTTCCAGGGATGCAGAGATTAGTGAAGACATCCTTTGCACTGTGCACTTGTGCTGGGAAGCTGGAGGAGGTGATCTGAGTGCACTGCATCTGCCTGGGATGTGGGGACCTCAGGGACACCCCAGAGCCTTCAGTTTTTCAGCTTTTGCAGGTTTTGCACCAACCCTTTGGGGTCTAGTTTTGGTGGCAGATTGCTGGGGGTATGTCAGTCCCTGTGTTTCCTCGGGAGCAGGTGGGATGCAGTCTGCACCCTGGCTGCTACAAAAGCTGGGTTCCTTTTTGGCCAATTACACTACCCCGGGAAGGCCAGGGCCCTTCTGAGCATTTAATTTTTCCTGTGATGCCAGCCACAGAGAATAACACCCACCTTCCTCACTCAGCAAGAAAAAGCAGGGGCTTCTCCCCAGCTGCCACTCCAGCAGCATCCTCTCCTTACAATCCTGCTCAGTCCAGCCCCCAGCCCCTGTGTCGTGTACCCCCAGCCCCATTTTGGCCAGAGAGGAGTGGGTGACTGCTGGTGCCAGTCCCAGCAACCCCACCATGGGGTATCCCCCACCTAGTCTGAGATCCTGGGGGTAGGCAGCTGCTCTCGCAGCGCCATTGTCTGGACGGTGCAGCCGCAGCAGGGATCGCTGGGGCGGTGTGGGAGCAGGCGGGAGGTGATGCTGTCACCTTTCTGTGCCTCTTCCTGACTTTGTCATCCTGGGGACCTTTGTGCGGTTCCCATTTTTATCTGTTTTTTCTCCCTCTCACTCTTTCTCTCCTTCTCTCTTTGCTTTCTTTTCTCCCCCTCCCATCAGCATGTGGGCTGATCACTGCTCAAACTTTTAATTCAGATGGTAATTGGAATAATAATACGGGCAGAATCCTTCTGGCTCCGTTGCTGCAGCTGGCTTCAGGGAGCTATGAATAGCTCTGAGTCACACACTGAGATGGTTTAACTTCAAATCATTTTGTTTTGTTTTCATATTACCCATCCTCAGGCTCCAGAGCTTCACAGGGGGAAAAAATATCCCCCCTTCTCACTCCACTCCAAAATATAAACCGGGCAGAGGCACATGAATAAAATCCTCTTTTGGAGAGGGAAACTGGTCAGCGGATCATGCCTTGAGGGGCAGATGGGGACTGTTGGCACCTGATCTATTTATAATTATTGAACGAAAAGGCAGAAGTGTGTATATAAAAATGGTATAGAGTTGATTACAGCTTCCTCCCCTCACCTTCCATATGTCAGTTGCTTTTCTAATATGGTAAAACTCTCCTGCACGGTGACTGTGCCTTGGCGTGTGCCCGTGCAGCGCCTGGCAGCCTGCCCTGCCAGCACGGAGCAGCGAGAGCTCGGCCGCTGGCTCTTGTGGCAGGACAGCCCCTCACGGCACAGAGCTGCCCCCTGAGCCCCAGCATGAGCCCTGGGAATATTCCTGAGGAATAGGAGAAGAGATGGAGTTACAAAGAGGATGGAGAGGACACACTAAGTGCTGTGGGTCTGCAAGGCTCTGCTAAAAGGCAGAGAGGTCCCTCCTCAGCTGCGGGTGTTTCCGCCCCGACTCCCCAAGAGGCGAGAAGTTGGTCTGCCGTGCTGTCAGCGTGCCGAGCTGGCAGCCTGGGCTGTGGATGCTGCTCCCGAGCCAGCCGGTGGCAGGCACAAAGGCACAAAGCGGAGCGCGACCAGCGGCTGCGATATTGACCACAGACAGGAGAGAAGCATTTGCCAGACAACTCCCGATAAAGCAAAGACTGAGAGTGTAAAAATACCCTGGGATTTTTCCATCGTTGTCGCTCACAGTGTATGTCCCAGAGCACCAGATATGGTTGTTATAAAAAGAGAAGTGGGGGAGTGCTTTAGCGTGGACTTTTCTGTTCTGTTTCATGAGACTCTTCCATTGCAAATTTAAGGAAGGATTGACAGTATATGATCTACTCTGGCAGGGGCTGGAGAAAGACTGGGACGTGCGAGGCGCTGCACTGTGTACAGGGGATGGAGCAATGGAGGTATTGCCCCGGCACCAAGCACCTTGACCTCATTATGCTGCAGATCCCTTGGAAAGGGACAGCAGCAGTGCAGCCCCACGTGCCTGTTCAGGGCCAGAGCAGAACTGGGGTGGCAGCGTGGGCTGGTGTGATGGCTTGTGCTGCTGGAGCACGGTGTCACACGGGAAGGAGGAGATGACTGCAGCACCGTGGTGGTGTCCCTGGCATTGCTCAATCTAAGACACGGGAGGGATTGGGAAAGAGGGAAGGGTAGCACATGCTTTGGGGCTGGAGGCAGCTGCTGGCCCCTGGAGGCCCATCTGGCTGGCTGTTTCAATGCTGCAAGGCAGTGGCTGTGACAGCCATGCTGCAGCAGCTTTCAAAAGTGCTTGGGGGGCTTCTGCAGGCAATGAAATTCATGTGTGTTCATGTACACCCAGGACAGGCAGCAGAGGGATGGGGAGGCTTCTGTCCAGGCTGCAGCCTCCAGCCTAGCCTCTCTTCTTGCTGCACCCACCAGCTTTGTTTCATACCACTCCATAGGAATTGCCACTGACTCTGCAGCTTCCTCCTTCACATATGGGTCTCAGGAGCAAGCTCCAAGAAATGCCCTCAGGCATGCTCTGGACTCGTGTCTCTGTCCTCAGCCAGGCTTTCCTCCTCCTTGTCCATGTGACAGGCAGCTGCCTGTTCAGGATATGAATATAATCCCCTTCTGCCGGAGACACCTCTGAGCCTTCCCCTTTCATTCAATTTCTGTTTCAGGTTTCCAAGTGGCAATGGGACCTTTTCACAGCCATTTGAACTACGTTTGCATAGGGTTTGGGCTCCTGGCAAGCCCCCAGGCCTTGCCAAGCTGGTGGCATTGATTTTGCCAGCAGGGACGTCGGTGGTGGCCCTGGCCCACCGGCTGCTGAGGAGGGACAGTGACCGAATGTGGCAGCAGTGCCCAGCCCAGGCGTTTCTTGCCTGCCTGTCTGTCCTTCCCATGGCGGCACCACGCGCTGTGGGGGTGTGTTGGGGTGGAAGTGGGAAACGTGTTTATTTTTGTTCGTCTCCTGGCTCGTGCCGCTCTGAGTTTGTGGCACTGGGTATTACTAACACTTCCCTGTGCCAGCTGGCAGCAGGGATGAATCAGATTGGCAGCACCACAGTGTGGACCCTGCACTGCCCGCTCAGCTTAGACGGATGCCTGTGGCCAAAGTGCCAGTGATGTCTCCTACCCCTGACCAGGGTCAGCCCCAACCAAGTGCCAGTGGCTTGGCCTTGCTGGTGGAGGTGTCTCCGTACCCTGTGGGACAGGGCTGTCCCCTCTGGGCCATGCTGCCTGCCCAGACTAGATTGTTCCTGTTCCCTCCTTTACACTGGAGGTCTCAGGTGGCTTCATGAGCTGCTCACTGGCAGCATCCCCAAGCTGGGGTCAGCTCTACACCGGGAGGACAGCTTATCCTCATGCTGCCAAAATCACCTTTTGCAGCTGCTGTGGTTTAATGCCAGCAGGCAACTTAACTATCACACAGCCCCCTCTCTCCCTCCCACTGCCCCCATCCACAGTGGGGAGGGGAATCAAAAAGAAAAGGTAAACTTTGTGGGTTGAAATAAAAACAATTTAATAATTGAAACAAAATATAACAATAATAAACATGTCAATAATAATAATAATATAACAGTAATAGTAATAATAAGCACAGAGAGAGAGAATAAGAGGATCCAAGAGAAACACGTGATGCACAACCCCATTACTCACCACCCAATGACTGATGCCCAGCACGTCCCCAGGCATTCATCAGCCCCTTCCAGTTAAATCCCCCAGTTATATTCTGGGCATGATATTCTGTGGCATAGTTTGGACCAGCTGTTCTGGCCATGCTCCCTCCTGGATTCCTGTGCAACTCCTCAGTGGCAGAACATGAGCAACAGAAAAGTCCTTGTCTTGGAGTAAGCCACTACTTAACAAGAGCTCCAGCAAATCTGTGTTATCAGCATTATTCTCATACTAAGTCCAACACTGTGCTGGCTACTATGAAGAAAATTAACTCAGTCCTAGACAGAATCAGGACAGCAGTTGATTGCTTCCTCCCCCTCCCCTGCTTCTGGCAACTCAGCACACATGGAACTTGATGACATCACAGACCCTGGAATGTTGGGGGTTCCAGGTGTCCCCAGAGCCAAGATGCAGAGGTTTGTGGCTCTCCTCTCCCTCCTGAACACCTCCTGATCCTGATGTTCTGAACAGAGGGATTTTGGTGGCCACAACAAGCACTGCTGAGGCTGCAGAAGGTGGCACACAGCTTGCCAGTGTCAACAGCTTGCATGGCCTGCACTCCAGGAACACAATTTGGATTCTCCTTTTTACTGCAGCTGAGAGCATCTTGAAAAACGTCGCAGTCATTTCGCATCTTTGGGCTAATGATGATGGTCTACCCAGAATCTCAAGGCTTGCAAGGTGATGATGGCAATGATGGTGGTGATGATGACAGTAAAGAATCAGGGAACTCCTGCCATCCTGACGTTCCTTCACCCTTGTGCAAGAGCAGTAACAGCACAGATGAAAAGAAGACAGAGGATCTGGGAGAACCCACATCTTTTGTAACTCCTGGGGACTCTCACATGGTGAAAGATGAACAGGTGGGGTGGGCCAAGCATGCACTGGAGCTTGAGAAGGAAGATCAGGAGCTTCAGGAACCATTTTACAAAGACATGGGAATGTCTGGCAGATTGGATGGAGATAAGGAGCCCAGCCCAACCTACCACCTTCCTGGGCATCAGAGGTTGCCTGCCCCCCTAAAGGCCGGTACAGCACCAGGTGGCTTCCATGACTCTTTCCAGCACAGCTCAGGCTGGCACTTGGGGGCAGAGGCCACTGCCACACAGGCCCATGCCAGTGACCATTTTGTGGGACATCCAGAGAGCACCATGGGAGCGGAGCCCCATGTGCTGCGCAGGGAGGATGGTGAGGACGTCAAGGACAGAGAGTCCCTGCCCATGCAGCCAACCTACGACTCACTGTGGCAGGAGAACAGCATGCTCAGGTCGGAGAACGAAATGGTCAGGAACGCGAACATCATGCTTGCAGAGGAGAACTTCGCACTCAAGCAGGAGTTCAAAGAGCTCAGGAAGGACAGGGCTATGTTCATGGCTGAGGACATCTTGATCAGGGAGGAATACAACGTGCTCAGGGAGCATTATGACAGGCTCAGGGGTGAGAATGATGCACTCAGGAAGGACAATGCCATGGTCAGGAGAATGTTCCAGACCTTCCAGAACAACTTGAAGAGACAGGTGTGCATGGTGGCGAGCCTGCAGGATCAGCTGAAGGCCAGCAAGGCTGAGCGAGAGAGGGAAGTCCAAGAGCTCCAATCCTTAGTCCAGAAGACTGAGTGTCATCTTCAGATAATGACCCAGCGGGCTCTGAATGCCGAAACAAACATGGAGAGCCTGAAGCAGGAGATCTTTACTCTCCGTGTACAGCTGGAGAGATGCAAGCTGGGGAATGAAAACCTGGGAACAGGCTGGCCTAGAAGCAATGAAACAGAATTTAGACTTCACCAGGCAAAACCCCCACAAGCTCATAATGGGCAAAGATGTAGTTTCTGCCTCGGAAATGCTGCCCATTGTTACTGAGGTCCTCAAATCCACCAGAAAAATTCTCAAATTTTAATCAGAGAAAGACCTATGAGCGCAGTTCTGTGTGAGTTTTATGGATCTGTGCACAGTCCGAAGCCATCATTCTCCCACTTGTAACCATTTACTGCAAATAAAAGCATTCATTTTCCCATTCTCAAATGTGTGCTCGGACTGGTAGCCTTCATCCTTTATGGAGATACTTTCCTTGTCATTAGGTACCAGTTACAGGTACTGATGTGACTTTAGCTGCTGATACTCTGTTCGGGCACTGTGGAGCCAGCAGCAAAGGCTGCCCAGGCTCTGAGCTGCATGGTCCAGCCATGGTGGACTCTGCAAGAGGCTCTGCCACAGCTCTGGTTGACATGAGCTTCCATGTGGGAACCAGGAGGAAGCACAGCACCAAAGGATGTAGTGCTCTTACACAGTGTGCTCATCCCACCCCATAGCATAGCTGTACCAGCCTGAACTGGAGATGAACAAAGCCCTTGTATTTCATCTTTCTCCTTTGCCCCTTTTTGGGAAGGGGGGAAAGGTGAGGAGCAAAGATCCAGGTGTTGCTGCACACAGCTTCGCAGAGGGCCTTAGGTCCTCCTCCCTTTCTTTTGGAGCTGGCTGCTGCCTGGGCCAGAAATCCAAAATCTCTAGAAATGGTGCACCTGTTTCTGCAGCTGGAGAAAGAGAGTTGTTGGTTGTAGAAACTTTCAGGAAATTGTGAATTACTCATATGTGTGAGCTGTGACAGGGCCTTCCCTGTGTTATCAGGGTCAGTGCAGGCTGAGGATGAGCTTGGCATATCCAGGCTGGCTGAGAATGATGCCAGTTGAAGAGGATGCCTTTCCTCTCCTGGCTGGGGCTGGCACAGAGGGTTGTACCTAAACTGCCCACCTTTGCCATCTCCCAAAGCCATGTGGGACCCTGCAGTCTGAACTCAACATGCAATGGCTCTGGTCAGCTTTATCCCAGCAGGACCATCTGTGGGTATGAAGTGACCTCTCTCCATCACATCAACATTTCTGATTAACTTAGGTTACCAGCCCCAGGGTCTGCTATAGGTTTACCCATCTGGACAGCAAAAATTCCTGGCCAAACCAACTTCATGAAGACTTGGATGTTGCAGGGTAGTGAGGTGGTGGGAGCTGGCAGAGTTCAGTGTCAAAGTGCTTTTTCCTGATGGGGATTTTTGGGCAGCTGGTCCCTTTTGTCTCTGTGTGGATTACAAGGTTGTTTTCTTCTACTGGTCTCATAATACCCTTGGTCTGAACACCCATGTTTTCATTGCTGCAGAGCTTTAACTGCCTCAGTAACTGAGTAGTCTCCATCCCATCAGAGGTGATGTCTCGAGCTCCCTTCTTGCTGCTCTCCAGCTCTGGTCCTAACTGGGGAAAGCTGGTGGGCACCTCTGGCCATGTGCAGCCCCATTCTGGGGCACTGATGATGGGACAAGGATGGTTCTCACAGCTTTTCCATCCTAGGCAACATCATTTGCTGTTCCTCTCTCCTGTCCATGCACAACCATTTGGAAGCTGCTCTAAGCCTTACATTTGATCCCAAAATCCTTGTATTTTTTCCCATATCTGGCAACCAGTGGCTGTTCATTGGTGAGGCTGGGAGGAAATAGATTAGCTGGCTCTGTCTGCATCCACACTCAGCACTGGCTGCTGTAATCCAAAGGCCACAGTGCAGGATTAGCATGGGTGTACAAAGCCCTTCCTAATCTGTGAGTCATTACCCCCTCAGTGCATTTCCCTTCCCAGCAGCTCTGGGCAGGTGGAATAGGTTGGCTCTTGAGTCTTTGGCTTCACCATCCTTCCATTCTGGGAGGACTGGGCTGGGACATCTGCTGGACATCCTCCCAGGACTCTGCTGCTGAGCTGCTCCTTGGATGCTGTACACAGGGCATGTCACAAGGTTTGTTTCCTCTGTCTTCTCTTTGGCTACCCCTGAGCCCTTCCTTTCTGTCAGTTCTTTTGGGCTCTACTCATTGCTTCCCTTCTTTTATTTGAAACAGGGTGTTCTGCACACCCTGGAAAAATCCCCTCAGAATTAGGCTGGGCTGACAGGGATCCCTGAGGGCTGCTGTGCATTCCTGTGCTTTGTTAGTCCTTGTGTGAGAGGTACTTAACCTGGCTCAGCTCTTGCCCCATGTAAGCTCTGATATTAATATAATGGCTCAGGGCAAGGGCCCTGTGAGCGGCTCAGCTGCTGTGCCCTTGGTCTGGAGACGGTGACCGGCCGGCCCTGCTCCTCTGCTGGCTGGGGAACGGGGGGTCTGCGGGCTGTGCACCCAGTCTGCACCACCAGCTCCTCACCTGCGGGCTGTGCACCCAGTCTGCACCACCAGCTCCTCACCTGCGGGCTGTGCACCCAGTCTGCACCACCAGCTCCTCACCTGCCCAAGCCAGGCTGCAGCAGGTGCCCCAAGGACACCTCCCAACGCTCCCTGAGCAAAAGGCTGGGAGCCTGTGCCCGCTGCTCCAATGGCTGCTACCAGGGGGGGTTCGGATCTGACTGGGTTTTGCTTTGTCCTTCCCTGCCAGGTGCGTGCCCAGGAGCGATCGCAATGGCAGTGCTGGTCCCAGCTCACCAGAGGTGAAACCTGGAGCTGCCCAGTCCCACGTGAGTGCTGCTGCATGAGCTCCCACGGCCTGGCAGCTCCCACGGCCCCCTGACACCCGATGACTGAGCGAGCCATGGGCAGCGTCCGAGTCAATCGGTGAGTAACCCTCCTCTCAAGACCTGCTGCTTCCCTGAGTGACCTGGCTCCTCATCTGGCCCCTCAGACCCTAAATTCAGACTGCCTTTTGATATATTTTTCTCAAATTACCTGTCAGCGGCTTTCCTGTTCTAAGGAATGACTCCTCTCTCCTCCTCCAACCCAAAACATGCCATATGTAGGGGTAGTGCTTGCAGGAATACTATGGAGGAGAAGCAAAGCACTGCAGTGCTGCTGGACCAGAAATTACAGATTCCAGCAGCACTGCAGAAGCCACATGTTCCCAGGAATCACAACTCCAGCCACCAGTGCTGTCCTTGCTGTGAGATGGAGGCCCATTCTGGAGGACTCCAGCTGACATGTCAACACCACAGGGTAGGAGGGAGAGACTGCCAGGGTCCTGTGAGGCTGCAGCTGGTCAGGCATGAGGGCAGAGCAGTCTGTGCTTCAGTGCACTCTCTTGGCTTCCTCGGTGGTCAGAGCACCATCTACCATCACATCTTTAAGGAGTATCTGCAAGTGTCACGGGATCACATGAGGGGCAGTGTCGTGAGGGAGGGCAGCCAGAGGAGGAAAGGTCTCCCAGAAAATGTGTGTGTAGCTTCTGCCAAGGAAACTGCCACTGCTTTGGCTGTTGATTTCCAAATTACACCTTTGGCTTTGGATAAGAGATGCTGGAAGACACACATGTTGCTGTGGCAACAGAATTGTCCTGAGGCAGGAAGTGTATAAACATTGTCACCACACACCATGAAATCAGTGAGCAGAGCAGAGGAGAAAATAGAAACTCCCAGCCTTGTATTATATGAGGGCCAAAACGTGGTCAGGCTGCGGGTGCTTGCTCCCAGGCTTCCTGGCTGTGCCAGCTACTGTCAGGTTTCAAAGCCTTGTATCCCTCCTCACCATAAAGGCTGGAAGGTACCTCAAGCTACAAGCTGCTTCTGCTTTGCTGCCCTGTCAGGACCTTGCTAGATGCATCCTCCAGGCAGCAACACCCAGCGAACATTACAGCGTATGTCCACCAGCTTGGTCAGGTTGGCACCATGGTGCAATAATCACTGACACGTGCTGTTTGCTGTTGTGAGATCCTACAGGGTGGTACTGCTCCCCTGCGAACCACCCATGCCTCCTGCCCTTGCTGTCTCCGTGGTTGCTGTTACCCTTTGTGTATTCCTGATGGAACTGCCTGTTTCTTCTGTTCCCAGGTACAGCATTGTCTCCACCGAGGAGGATGGACACAAGGTCTCTACGCTGGGCAGCATGAACGGGCACAGCCGGAACGGCAAGGGCCATGCTCCCCGGCGGAAGCACCGCAACCGCTTCGTGAAGAAGAACGGCCAGTGCAACGTTTACTTTGCCAACCTGAGCAACAAATCCCAGCGCTACATGGCCGACATCTTCACCACCTGTGTGGACACGCGCTGGCGGTACATGCTGATGATCTTCTCTGCCGCCTTCCTGGTCTCCTGGCTCTTCTTCGGCTTCCTCTTCTGGTGCATCGCCTTCTTCCACGGTGACCTCAATGCACCGGCAGTGGCAGGTAGTCCCTCTCTGCTCAAGCCCTGCATCATGCACGTGAACAGCTTCCTGGGGGCTTTTCTTTTCTCAGTGGAGACACAGACAACCATCGGGTACGGCTTCCGCTGCGTGACTGAGGAGTGCCCGCTGGCCATCATGGCAGTTGTGGTGCAGTCCATCGTGGGCTGCGTGATTGACTCCTTCATGATTGGCACCATCATGGCCAAGATGGCAAGGCCCAAGAAGCGGGCCCAGACCCTCCTCTTCAGCCATCATGCCGTCATCTCCGTGCGGGATGGCAAACTGTGTCTCATGTGGAGGGTGGGCAACCTGAGGAGGAGTCACATTGTGGAGGCCCATGTCCGAGCCCAACTCATCAAACCCTACATGACGGAGGAAGGGGAATACCTCCCCCTGGACCAGCGGGACCTAAATGTGGGCTACGATGTGGGTCTGGATCGTATATTTTTGGTCTCACCCATTATTATCGTTCATGAGATTGATGAGGAGAGCCCCCTCTATGGGATTGGCAAGGAAGAGCTGGAGACGGAGAATTTTGAGATTGTGGTTATTCTGGAGGGGATGGTGGAAGCCACAGCCATGACCACACAGGCACGAAGCTCTTACCTTGCTAGCGAAATCCTTTGGGGTCATCGCTTTGAACCGGTTGTGTTTGAGGAGAAGAACCACTACAAAGTGGATTACTCGCGCTTTCACAAGACATACGAGGTAGCTGGCACACCTCGCTGCTCAGCCCGGGAGCTGCAAGAGAGCAAGATGACCATCCTACCTTCTCCACCACCTCCCAGTGCCTTCTGCTACGAGAATGAGCTGGCACTTGTCAGTCAAGATGAAGATGAAGATGATGATGAAGTGGGTGTAGTGTTAGGGGGCAACACCAAGGAGGAGGGAGGTATCATCCAGATGATGGATTTTGGAAGCCACCTGGACCTGGAGCGGCTCCAGGCAACTCTGCCTCTAGATACAATCTCATACCGCAGGGAGTCAGCCATCTAACTCCTCCAGCCTCCCCGTTCCACATCCATTGCCCACAGTCTCCTCTGTTCCATACCCATACACTGGATAAGTCCTTTCACCACCAAATAATGCCTCCCATGATTGCCTCTCAGCCCCCAGATACACCAAGGCCTGGAGCTGCTCAGATACACTCCCTTTCTCATGAGGAGTGAGGATACGCTGCTCTTTCTGGGTGTGCAGCTTGGGCTAGAGCCCCTCTCCTGCCCCGAGACAGGAGGGCAGCAGGCCTGGTTTCTTGTCTCTGGAGAGGTGGCAGGAGTCCCTGCCTTCGGTGGACAGACTGGGACCCACAGCAAGTGTTTCTGCTGCTGAGGCAACAGCAGACTTTCTGTCACCTCTCACTGTGGGTAGGCCCCATGGCTGTCAAGGGTCATCGTCGTCACTGGGAGAGGAGCAACACCTAAGCACTGACCAGATGAGGATAGAAGGGAGAATTTGGGACTATTGGAGGGAGCGGGGAAGGATCTCAAGGGAGGAGTTTACTTGCATGTTTGTTGCTTGTTGCACATGATTTTGTATATAAAAGAGAAGGAGAACTGAAATAGATTTTTCCACGGCAAATGCCAAGCTAGGAGACAAGGATGTTCTACACAGGCTGCTCTGCACTCTCCTTGGCTTTCAGTGTCTGTCACCTCCAGAAGCAGCTCGGCTCCATGGACTCAGATCCAGTTCTCCCAGTCCTCTTGAAAAACATGTCCAGCTCCTCTCCTGAGATACTGGCAGAGGAGGCAGGGCCCTGTGCTTACCACACTCAGACTGCTCCCTGGCACAGCACAGCTGGGATGACAGACAGGTGACCTGACTGGACAGCAGACCCTCCACTTGCTCCTTTTGCCTCCTCCATTCTTCTCCCTGATGCCATCTGCTGTAAAACAGAATTTGTAACTATTTATTTTTAATAAAGCCTAATATCCCAAGGGGAGGTTTGGAAGCAAAGGACAGACTCCACAGCTGCAGCCTGGTATAGAGACTGATGAGGGTTATTAGGGCTGGTGTTTGCTATTTGTATGGCATTGGACCTTGGAAGCTCCATCACGAGGGCTCTCTTGTTCTGGGCCTCTCTGGTAAAGACCTATAACAAGAGGCTCAGAGAATTTGCTCAGGGAGAAGGTCATACAAATGTGTGTATGGAGGGAATAATCTGCATTAAAATTGCCAGTAGGATTGGCCAAGCAATACTATTTGCTTTGGGCATTGCTCTAGATTCAAAAACCCCATGAAAAAATCCAAAGTGTCTCTTTGTGCTAGAGGCAAGTGAAGGGAGGATGAGGGAAAACATCAACCAAAGCTAGACCCCTAACATCACTTTGTTGTCATTTTACAAATGAGGTGAAAACATGATGAGCATTTTCCTTCAGGAGTAGCAGAATCACTCCTTCAAAACTGCAGATGATATGAGGACAGAAAAACAAACGGGGAGCTCAGGAAGCTGCTGTGGGCACCCAGTAGCTGTGCTGTGGTGGGGAATAGCTGAAGAAGTTATGTCCCACCTAATCCCTGATCTACAAAGCAGAAAAAAGCATATCAACTTGGAATTAGTTCAAGAAGCAAAAGGAAGAGGGGAAGAAGCAGAAGGACAGGGAAAGAAATAGGAGGACTGAGAGAAAGAAGCAGACACAGAGGGCAGATGGTGAAGATGGAAGGGGAAAAGAGGAAGAGAAAGTGAGGTTATATGGAAGTGCATTTGAGAAAGAGCATAAATAGATTCACAAGATGTGTCTAGGCCCAGACATGGTCATTTCTCATCTTAGGATGTAGGTTTTGTGGGGGAACAGCTGTCCTGCCTGGGTGTGCTCCATTCACTGGAATAATTCCATTCCCAGAATAATTCCATTCCCCAACACCCTCTGGGCCCAGCCATGGAGCCAGTTTTCTACCCAATGAACAATGCACCCATTCCATTTCTCCAGGCAGCCAGTTTCTCCAGGACAAAGGCTTTGGGAGACAGTGTCAAAGGCTTTACTGAAGTGCAGGTAGACATCATCCATAGCCTTGCCCTCATCCACTAGGCAGGTCACTTTGTCATAGAGGGAGATCAGGCTGGGCAAGCAGGACCTGACTTTCCCAAACCCATGCTGGCTGGGCCTGATTCCTGGGTTGTGCCACATGTTCTGTATGATGGCAAGGTGAAATGCTCCATGACCTTTCCTGGCACTGAGGTCAGGTTGATGGGCCTGTAGTTCTCAGATCCTCCTTCCAGCCCTTTTTGTAGATGGGTTTCACAGTGGCTAACCTCCAGTCACCTGGGACCTCTCTGGCCAGCCAGGACTGCTGATAAATGATGGAAAGTGGCTTGGTGAGCTCTTCCACCAGCTTTCTCAATGTTCTTGGGTGGATCCCATCCAGCTCTGCAGACTTGGGAGTACCCCAAGGACAACTGGTCTCACTGTGAAAGACTGAGGCAGAGAAGGCATTAAGCACCTCAGCCTCTATCTCGCTGCTGCAGTGATCCTCGGCTCCAGAGCCCATCTGCCAGAGCAGTTTGCCTCAAAGCCTACATTGAAATGATGGATTCACTGGATTTTGAGAGGCCTCCATCCCTCCTGGTTCTGCTGGTGCTGAGGCAGAGCTGCCTCTTCTCAGAGCTCCAATGCTACCCACTTGGGAACTGGGGTGCCTCTCTCGCACTAAATTCAAGAGTTTGCTGGTATAGGAAATGAAGTCACCCCCTCCTTTCATTATTTACTTATTTTCCCCTGGGGGAATAAGCAGGGGCTGGTATTGACCTGGCTTTTAATACAGCTTTCAGAGTCGTGTGCCTGCCACTGGCCATGGAAACAAACTAATGGACCGAGAGAGAAGGACTTTGCGTGCGAGGACGCGGACATTCAGGACACATGAATGCATCCACCATGGGGTGGTGGCCTCCAGGAGAGGGGGAACCCTCATAGTTGAGCACCCCCTCACAGATGTACAGCACCCTTTGGAGGTGGGTGGCAGTGCTTGGTGGGGATGAAGTGTTCCCTTGGCTCTTGGGAGACCCATCAATCACCAAGGGGCGAGTGTGCAGAGGTGCCAGGCAGGGGTGGTGCCTCAGGGTCACGGGCATGCACAGCTGGAGTGGTTGGGGCAGCACACAGGTCAGCACTGCCACCCCTCCCTTCACATGGGGGCCTCTTGTGGGAAAAATGGGACAAGATTGCAATCAATCTGAGGGAACAAGCATCATTCAGCCATACTGGCTCCAGCCCCCTCCATATGTCTGAACCTGCTGGATGTTTTCATGTCATGCTTGGCATCACGGTGGAGAAGACAGTGAGGCATTGAAGAATACCCAGCTAAACCCCTGCTGTTCATAATAAAATTGCAAAAAAGCTTTCAGCGCTGTCAGATCATTAGAGAGGGGAGAGAGAAGGGGGTTGAGGGGAGGGGGCAGAAGGAAGGAGAGGAACAGCCAGCATAGGAAAACAGAGGTGGTGAGCAAGTTTCTGCCTATCAGACACTCCTCGTGCAGCTGTGCTGCACACAGCCCACACACAGCCCCTCCAACAACATGGTGTAGCCACTCCAGTGTCAGTTCCTGCAAGCTGCACATGTGCCCACAGGGTTTGCTGGTACACAGCAGCAGCAGGACGTCCTTCTGCACAGGTGTTCTGCACCTGCACACTGGAATCCCAGAGGACTCGTGCCCAAGAACACACTGCAGGTGCCTACATGTGCATGCCACACGTGGGGGCATAGTCCATCCTACACCACAACTTCATCCCATCAACACCAAGCACATTCACAAAAAATGCCACACAATGCAGCAAGTGTCTCGGCAAGTGCCTCTCTGGCTGTGTGCTGGGGACTCTTTTATGCAGCCTGTGAAAAGCCAGGAGAATCCATCCTGGAAAACTGTTAGCTACACAGAAGGCTTGATGTTTTTAAGGATTCTGCAAATCAGCTGTCCAGGCCATTCATAACTGTAAACACACCAGGTATTTTACCTTTTGCACACAGTGTGTGGAGCATTAGGTGGGTGATACCTCCTTGCACTGTGCTTTCCAGAGAAGATACCTTTAATGCAGGAGAGGGCACAATGTCCCTGGGGTCCTTCCCTCCTCCAGGATCTGATGGAGGGACTGCTTCCCTAAGACCTGCCTCTAGTCATGAGGGACTGGCAGCTTGCTTTTCAAGAGGAAGACACTGCTTCTTTGTTCATTCAACCACAATCTATATTTCTTTCCTGTCTTATTTCTTAACATCTTATTTGGCTCATTATTGAAAGCTACTCAAATAACAGAAAGATAATGGGGAGAGGAAGGACTTTTCCCCTATGAATAAGATCCAGGCACTGGTTCAGATCCTCTATCCCATGACGACTAACCATGCTCTTGTCACTCTTGCCAGCTCTCAAATGAATGTTGCTGTTTGAAATGACACTTGAGAAACTTGTTTTATGTTTTATTTTTGGTGACACTTTTGGACAACCCTTTTGAAAAGAAATCATCATTGGCACCTTTCAACTCACACAAAATTTGCTCAGCAAAACATTTTGATACACACTGCAACTAAAAATATTTTTAAGAAACACAGCAATAATCTCAATTGAGGAGAAAATAGGTTTGGATTTCCATGATTAGGAAATGGTGCTGGAAATGTCTGTGCTTCTGAACAAACATGTTAGGTTTCAAACAGCTTGGTTTTGTCCAAGTATTGCCCGGGACTGGATAGGGCACATGGCACTGCCACAGCAGCTGTGCACAGGCTCATGACCTCCACAAGAATGCCTCCTCTGTGTTCTTTGAGCTTCAACAGCTCTTCTTTGCTTTTGCAGGAGGGCCTCTTGCAGCTTTTGGACCAGCAATACTAAGTGGCCACAGTTTTGAGTGTCACAAAAAAAAAAAAAAAAGAAAAAAAAAAAAAAAAAAAAAAAAAAAGGAAAAAAGTCTTCTCTTCCCAGGCCATTAAGGGCTTGCCCTCGCGAAGTCAATGGGGCTTTGGCATTGCCCGTGGTAAGAGCAGAGCTGGGCCCTAATGGAGCATCACTATTGGAAAAGCCCGCAGGGCCCGGCCCTGTGCTAGATCCGCAAAGCTGGGATGGGCTCTGTAGCTGCATGCGCAGGAGAGAGGGAGAGAGGAGGGAATGCAGCGTGCTGGGATGCTGAAAACATCAGCGGGGTGGTGTCGGGCAGCGGGGCAGACAGAGGGGACAGCCGAGGATGGAGACAGGGGCTGCAGTCTCTGCTCGCAGCAGACCCCGCGGCCGGCCGGGGATGTCACAGCGGCAGGAGCTGAGATGGCAGCCGGCTCTCGGAAGGGCTGCACGGGATTCTCCTCCCGCCGTGCTCCCCAGGCTGGGGGTCCCGCCCCGGCAGCCCCGGCCGCTCCCGCCGGAGGCCGGCGCAGGGAGGCTGAGCGGCGCGGCGGGGCGGGGGAAGCCCAGCTATTGCCGGCCGCAGAGCACCATCTAGGGATGAGAGCAGGGCTGGCAGCCCCGCGGGGCCCGGCCTCACCGAACCACAGTATCTCTTAGGCTGGAGAAGACCTCTGAGGCCACCGAGCGCAGCCCTTAACCCAGCACTGCCACGTCCACTACTAATCCGCGCCCCTAAGCTCCATGTCGACACATCTTCTAAACACGTCTGGGGATGGTGACCTCTCCACTCCCTTGAAAAGCCTGCTCCAGTGCTTGACAGCACTTTCGGTGAAAAAAAATTTCCTAATATCCAAACTAAACCTTCCCTGGTGCAACTTGAGGCCACTTCCTCTTGTCCTATTGCTTGTTATTTGGGAGAAAAGGCCAAGTCCCCCTGCTACCACCTCCTTTCAGGTAGCTGTGGAGAGTGAAAAGGTCACTCCAGAGCCTCCTTTTCTCCAGGCTAAACAACCCTGACTCCTTCAGATGCTCCCCATAAGACTTGTGCTCATCCCCACAGACCCCAGCATCCTTGTAGCCCCCGACTCCCCAGGCTCACCCAGTGCTGCTTCTGGCTCCAGTGCTGGTGGGACACTGTGGGGCTGGGCTGAAGCTGAGGCTGACTCTCCAGGCAGTGCCATAGGACACACGTGGGGTTTGGGGGAGGAAATGTGTGATCTGGAGTGAAAGTAGGCTCTGAGAGGACCAGCACCCACCCCCAATGCTGCAATAAAGGTCAGCCCTCCTGACAGCCAGGCCACAGCTTTCACAGAGTGGACACTGACTTTGAAAACAGTTCAGATATGTGCTAACACTTTGATTTCTTGTTGGGGACAAATCTGCAAAGCCATGCCAGCTCTGGGAAGTCAGGCAGAGATGACCTATGTTCAGAGTCAGGTCCTGCTGGTTGCTGCCTTGCTGTCTGCTTGTCCTTCAGCTGTTTCTCAGCACTGCCTGGTTGCATGTGATCAATGTATAAAATTTTCTCCCTTTTTTCCCTATTATTCAGTCCCTTGATGGGACATGTCCAGCCTGCCTCTCCCATGCCACAGGCAGGAGGGCAGCATGCTCTGATGGTAGAACAGGGGCAGTGAAGCTGCATGGAAGAGATGCCCTTGTCAGCACCAGGGCTGTCAGGAAGAGACTTGCAATGCCCTGAGAGCTGTTCAGACAACAACCATTTTGAATCCCCTTGGGACAATAGATAACCACAGCCTGGCTTGCAAATTGTAAGAAGACTCTGGCCTTGGGCTTCTTCCAGGTCCCAAGGAAAGCAACACCAGCAAAGCAGTCAGTGGGCTGCCAGTACAATGCTTACCTTTGAACACATCCCCTCCAGAAAGGAGCATTTAATGTGGGTAATGCCTCTACTTCCTGGGCAACCTGAGCATGGGGACCCCAAGTGACTCCCTGTCCATGTCAGGTCAGCCTGGAAAGAGGTAAAGAGGAGGAATGTGACTCCACTGCCCTGATGTCTGTGAAGAAACTCAGGATGGACACAAACACTATCCTGAAATAGTCTGTGTGACACAAGATATTTGAACTTTACAAGTTTTTTTGATTTCTGAAATTAGCCAGATTATTTTGGTGCAGGCCCCAGATTTGAAATAGCAAGTCTTGAAGCCTGGGTCTGGGCAATATTTGGGTCCCTGGCTGTAGTGCATTGACAGAGTTGTTTGAATGTCCCAGTGGTACAGTCACTGAGAGTCAGCTGAGGGCCTGTGGAGCACACAGCCTTGTTACAGAACAAGAGAATAAGGAGCTTGAAATTGCTCCTGACAGGTGATTAGGTGCTCACCCAGTAACAGCCTCTGCGTGTCTACCAGGGGCCTGGCACAGGCCTGCACAACACTTCTGGGGTGCTGAAGAGAGGAGGAAAGCTGATGCAGGAACTCCAGAGAAGACTTTGAATGTATTTATAACATGACCTGCAGTCACCACACGGTTCTCTCAGGGATAAGACAATGAATCAGTAGGAGAGTGGGTGCGAGCACATGACAGGCAATGCAGACCTATAGCAGAACACTTGGTACCACACAGAATGATCTGACTAAATGTAAGCAGAGTGGAGCCATCATTTAGCTGCAGGCTGCTGGGTTGCACCATGTGCCTTTTGTTTTCTGGGATACCGTGTCGTGCTCACTAGCAATGAGGCTGCCTTGAATAGAGAAACTTATGTGACCCCTCCAGTGTTGTGTGAGGCTGTAGGAAAAGCAGGGAAGAGCTGCAGTGTAAACCAGCTCCGGAGCAGAGAGCTGCAGGCATGGGGTGCCTGGCTGCAGGGTGGCAGGGATAAATAACAGGGTGACCTGGACTGTCCAAGGAGCCAGCAGTGAGTGCCAGTGGGTGCCAGTGGGACAGAGCAGCGTGAGGTCAGTGGAGGAAGCAAGTCAGGGTGAGAGTAGCTGGCTGGGGTTGCTGCAGAGGAGGTACAAGGTGTGTTGGTAGAGCTGCACTGGCCAGATGGAGCTCCATGTTCCCTGCTGCTCTGTTTGAGACAGCTCTCTTGCAGCAGTCAGATGGTCTCATGAGCTCAAAGTGCATTGTCAACTGTTAGAATGTAAGAGCCATTTGTGAAAAGCGTGGGGTTTTCTGACTCCTTGTAAATATTTGATGACTTGTCCCACGGAGAAGCCTCCAGAGTCCTCATGTCCTCATGGCTCCATTTTGCTTGTTGCTGCAGTCACAAGAAAGGCATGGCTTCTGTTCTCAGAAGCACAGGGGGACAGAGGCAGCCGGCAGCAAGGCAAAGTGACTTTCCCAGGATCATGAAGCAGTCAGCGGGCAAAGGACAGATTTAACCTTCCACTATGGGTTTAACCTGTCACCTCCCTGTACAGCTAAAGGACATTTCAATTGATAAATGAACCAGGAGCAGTTCCTAGAGTGTCTCTGCCTATCCTGTGTCCGCAGCTGCAGCAAAGTTGTTGCCAGGACATTGCACTTCCCTAGGTACACACACAACACCCATCACCTTTGTACCAGTGCCTACAATTCCAATCAGTAGTTCTGACAGACCAGGTGCTGTGCATATTCCCATCTCAGACACTTCTGGCCTCTAGACATCCAGATGTAGGAACTGGGAGCTGTTGGGCCTCAGAGCCTCCCCAAAAATGGCCTACAGATGGGGCCTTAGAGGTACTAATCATCATCTCCTGGAAGTGAATAGGAGGCCATGGGAGGCTCAGATGAGCAAGTCTTGCAGTCCCTGATGAGCAACAGCACGATCTGAGGCAGAAATAAAAACACACAACCTCAGTCCTCATAGGGAATGAGTCCCAGCTGCCTCTCACCCTTTGCTGTGTGGGACGGGTGGTGAGATGGCCTTTTGTTAATCGGTGTCCTGTGCCTGGTGTTCAGCTGGCGAGGACAGACTGTCCCTTCCAGAGAAACCCCTTGCATAAGAATTAAAGAGGAGCTGGGCTGAGATGCTGAACTAATCCACCAGGGGATGTCGGGAAGACGCATTTTAAGCCATTCTCCCTGCCCTCCCGCCTTCCAGTGCATTGTTTATTGCTCCTGTCCCTCCCCTCCCACAGCACTACGTGAATTATTCTGACTGGGCCAGCTGCTTTCAGAACCGCCTGCCTTCTGTCCCGTCCCTTCAGCCCCGGAGCCCGCCTGGGAGATGCTCATACATGGGAGGCTTTTGAAGCACGGCCGGTTTGTGCTGCTGTGAACGGAGCCCAGGCAGACACAGACACCGCTCCCTGCTGCCCGCAGCGCCTGCTGCTGCGTGTGCTGCACACACAGCTCACCACTACGGCGATGTGCTCGCTCCCCTGGCGCACACACACACACAGTGCCACCTCAGGGACACCACGGGCTCCTTGCCAGCTCACTTTGCTGCTGTGATGCTCAGCAAGCTCCCTGGGGTGCACAGAACTGCCACGGTTATCACAGGCATTGGGAGCTACTGCTCCCCGGCCATGCTGTGCTCCTCACCTGCTGTCCATCCCATCTGTGGCATACCTTGTCTCCCTTGAGCCTCACCCCTCCCATGGGATTCAGGCTTGCAGCTGGCATGGACACACATGTGTGCAGCACAGACACACCTGGCACTCCCCAGACACATGCTAAACACAAATGGGGCCCTGGGCATCAGAACATTGAAGGATAATTCGGTTTGAAAGAGACCCCAGGACAGCTCTAGTCTGACTTCCTGCTCAAAGCAGGGTCAGAAAAGAGGTCAAATAAGGTTGCTTGGAGTTTTATTTGATCTTATAAAGTACTAGGATGGAGACTGTTCAGCCTCTCTGGGCAACTTTTTCCCACACTTGACTGCCTTTGAGGACAGAAAGGTCTTCTTTGTATTCAAGCTGGACCTCTCTTCTTTAAACTTATGTTCCTTGTCTGTCATCCTCCCACCAAGCACCACTGTGAAGAGCTTGGCTCTGTATTTTACCAAGACTCACAAGTCCTTTCCCACGCAGCTGTTGTGCATCTATCAGGTCCCCAGCCCACATCGTTGCCAGAGCCTCTTCCTTGCCAGGTTCAAGGCTGTGTATTTGCCCTTGCTGAACTCCCAGGGTTCCTGCAGGCCCATCCCTCCAGCCTGCCTCCGTCACTCTGACATCCCCTCAGGAATGTTAACTTGTTTCCCCTCCAACTAAGTGTCACCTGAAGTGCGCCCCATCACCTTCTCCAGGTCATCAATAACCATGTTAAACAGGAGAGGTCCCAGGACAGTCCCCTGGGGCATCCCACTTGGTACCAGCCTCTAGGTAGAGTACAACCCATTAACAATTAACTGCTCCCTGTGCCTGACTAGACCAATATTTTTTGTGTCCCTCTGCTTGTCCACCTATTGAGACAACACCATCTTTACTTGGATATCAGAACATTGGGAGACGGTGTTGAAAGCCCAGCTTAATTGGAAATAAATTATTTCCACTACTCTCTCCTCACCCATAAGACCAGTCTTTTTATCAAAGAAGGTGATTGAGTTGTTCAAGCAGACATGGTGCCTCCCCTGTGGCCCTTCATTTTGCCCAGACTGCTGGGCCAGGTTCTCCCACCACCCTGTAGGCACTCATCTGCCTTGGTGCCCAGAGAGCCCTCCACATGCAGGAGAGCAGGAGGAGGTTACACATCTTCAAGTAAGATCCTGCTGATTCAGCCCCGAGTCCAGCTCCTCCCAAGGAACCTTGGCCCTGTCTTGTGGTTCTCTGATACATCTGCCGTGGCCTGACACAGCTCTGAGAGTGCATCTAAATATTCCTGTTTGTTAGTTTCTTTTCCCCTTTTCCCCACTGGCTCCACGTTTTTTCTTTTTCTTTTTCTTTTTTTTTTCACCAAAGCAAGCCAGCAGGGGTATATAATAAAGAGAGCCAGTTGCAAACTGACAGAGGCTGGGAATATCACGAGGATAAAAAAAGCAAGGCTATATGGAAAAAAGCAATAAATGCACTTAATTACAGGTGTGGCCAGGAACAACTCCTATTATTAAGGTTGCCAACACTTCCCCTCTCAAGACCCTGTTTTCGCTTGCTTGTAACTGTCAAAGTTTCACCACTGGTGCAGAAATTTTCCATAGAAAATTACTGTCTCAGCTATTTAGTTCTTTTTTGAAAATGTGGACCCACCACTAGTTTTCTTGGGCTAGACTATGTGTATATATATGGCCCAGGGGACAAAAACTGTGGAACTTCTGGGCTTTCAAGCAAGGGCTTGGCCTTGGGCAGAACACCAATTTTTGTGTCATGGAGGCTGTGTTTTGCCAGCTCCACTGTTCTCCCCCACCAGCACGGACAAATTACATGGTTTTGTTAAACATGGAAAGAAGACTTGTCACAGCTTCACAGCTACAAGCTTTTCAACCTTTGCTAACCTGCCCAACCCTTTTGGTTTCTGAGGGTGTCATGACAGCATATGGGCTTTCCCAGGGTGGAGCACTGCAGGGGGAAACTGGGAGGGCTCTCCCTTCTAGAGCTGCTGTTATGTGTCATGCACTGTTTGCATCTCTCAATGCTTTCCTCTGCCCTGTGCTCCTAGTCACCTCTCTTTTGCCTTCTGGGAAGCCTGGTGGATAAAACTCTCTGATTTGAATGAAACTCAAGGGAGAGAACCAAAAATCTGGGGAACAGCAAATGAAACTGGGAGGCAGATGAGACCATGAGCTTCAAGGAAATGCTGGGTTATTTGGGAAAGGGGCTATTGCTATAATACAGCCATATTAGCTTGTGTTTCTGGGACTGGAGACTTCTCCAGTGTCCAAACAAGGGTCTTTTCCCAAGTCTTTCTCCCAACTCTTATTGTTCCTGTGCTGTTACCCCAAATACCACCCGACAGCACATGTCACCTCTTGCTAGTCCTGCTCCTTGTTGAGGACAACAGGCAATTGCTGCTCGCTGTTCTATCAGAATACACATTTCTCATCACTGAGAAATGTCAGCACCAAGGCTGGCTGTACAGCTGCCCTTCAATGTCCTCGTGCATATGAATTACGGTCGAGTCTTTAATTATGTGGCCACAGATTTATTTTCCACAGGACACCTGCAGCACACAGGTTAGATGGTGTTCTGGATGAGTCTGGGCTGTGTCATGAAGAAGGCTCTTTGCAGGGACTCAGCATCATCTCTTCTTTCTGTTATTGTCTTGTTTTGTTATGGTTGGTTTTTATTTTTCCCCAAAAGTGTGAAGAGAAAAGAGTGACTCATTGCTGAGGCAGTTGTGTGCTGGCCTGGATCCTTGCCCTTGCTGCGGATTTCCTACCTGATGCGGAGCGAGTCACTCACAGCAATCTTTTCAGAGGTAGCTATTAGCTATGTTTTATTTATTCTGGCATTTTGCTTTGTTTTAAGCCTTGTGCCATCCTGGGATCCTGATGTCTCATTTGCAGGAGTATTTATTGCTCCCTGCTGCATGTGAAGGGGGACATGCACCTGACTCTAGAAAATGCTTTAAACTGCAGAGCGCTCTGGTAAAGTGCTCAGATCAGCATCCCCACCTTGCAGGCTGCATTTGACCTTCCCTCCAGGAGTGTTGAATCTTCTCTAAAATGCTGCTGTATTGCTCAGTATGAGTATTGAAAAGGCAAATCTGTTATTATTTGTGAAGTCCTGAGAAACTAGGTGGATGCTGTGTAAAAGAGACCCTGTGAACATCGATCATTGTTTTTGGAGTGGGGGCTGCATGTCCTCAATGAGCTGTGAGTCAGTGCTTTGAAGAGCTCTGGCAGCCCTGTTGGACGTGTCAAGCCACAGGTACCTTCCTCCTCAGGTACCTTTGCTCTTGAATTGCAGGTGGCAATGTGTTTGTTCTCGCTTCTCAGCTCTTACTTTCACTGGCCTTGGAGAAGTAGAACCTCAGCACAGTGTCAAATTTTCTCTGCTCTTTCCCTGATTGCTCAGACTTCCCTAGCACATGCAAGTGTCTATGGCAAACTGATCTTGGTCTTCAAAGCAGTTTGTCCTTCTCCAGAGAGTGGGTGAAATGGGATTCTGCTCTTTGTTGATCAGGGAGAACTGCCAAATGTGACCTGGCAGTTCTCTGAGGTCTGCTAGGTCACTGGAGCTCAGCTTTCCCATGAGTTTTACTAGGTGCTATGAATATCATGTACTGTGACTCTGGAAGGCCACCCACCCAGCCATGACACTGTGAATAAACAGCACAACTCTAGCCCTTCTTTTCTTTTCCTACCTGAGGAATGACATGATGGGCAGTGGAGAGGCTGGCTGGATGCCCAGTGAGGTGTAGCCCCCTTGGATACACCAGCCCACAAGATTCTGCTCAAGACACGTTGCTGTGGGTTCCCCCTACAGCGCTGCAATGAGGGCACTGGGGACAGTCCAAGGACCTTTGTGTGTGAATAGGACAGCAGCCAAACATAGTCCATCTTCTGCTCGCCTGCCTTCAGCAGCAGCACTCCCTGCAGCATCTAGGGGTGCCCTGACCACATCTGAATCCTGTGAAAGGTGACATGAGCTGTCCCAGGTGCAGGGCCCCAGTTGCTGAGCTGAGGGGTTTGGACCCCCTTCCATGCTCTTGCACCCAAAGATCCTTTCCATGCAAACCAGGCAGACAGGACAAGGTGAGGGCCCCATCTGGGAATGTTGTTTTGAATGTGTAAGCTGTGTCTCACCACTGGGTCTGGGGGGTTAGACAGCTTTTAAGGTGTTGTTGTCTGAACAGAGTCTTAGTGTACCTTGGTTGGTGCCCAATACAGTGCTAACCTGAGGAGTTGTTCCTCTTTGGAGAGTTGCACAGAGGAAAAAAGGTGCTGCAGCTACCCACCACCCTGATCACTGGGAGGAAAGGAGATGGCGCAGCAGAGTTTGTGAGCATGGATTCTGCCTGTCCCTCAAATTTATTCCCTCTCCAACCCAACCCCAGCTGGTCTCTCTCTAGTTGGGATCCTGCTGTTTGTGTCATATATAACAACTTCCTTTTTCGGACACTGGGGCAGAAGTTACCTGTTGCACTGCTGGAGCAATGACATCCCTGATGGAGTCAGGGTCCTTGCAGTACTGGCTGCTACATGCATAGCCAAAATCAGCAGCCCCTGGCCCAGGCTCCCTAATAAAAATTACTCCATGAGAAGAGGTGTAACTAGGCAATGCTTGGAGAGAGGTGGGTGTTAATAGATCACATGGCTAGCCAGCACTAAAAGCTTGATTACAATTCAATTAAGGGAATGTTTCTAATTAAAGAGTTCTTATTTTAAGCTGTCAATGATTAAAATAAAGGTAGCTGAAGTGTCCGTACACACTCCAATTTCATCCCCAAGGGCTGCATCTACGTTGGGGATTTCTTCAAATTCTCTCCCACTGCCTCCGTCATCAACAGGGGGAGAGTGGGTATGGCCACTGTCCTCCCAGACCTCACACCTGCTGGCCAAGCGGTGTCACCCCAAACTCTGCTCCCATGACGCATGCTGAGAGCTGCCTCTCCTGGATGCTGATTCAGATCCATCCTTCCCAGCTCTGTGTCAGAGCCCACCTCTCTCAGTGCCTCTATCAGCCTGCCACTTGCAGCAAAGTCACGAGCGGTGCTGGGCTTTGGCAAATCCCTTCTCCTCTGATGTGCACCCACCCAGGGAAGGAGAGCAACCCTCAGCTGGGTCCAGCAGTGGCTGCATGCTATTACCTGCCTTCCCATCTGCTCACTGTTACATAAGCTGTGAAAAAACAGAGGCTCAATGGAGCATGTGTAAGGAAATGTCATTACTATGAAAAACTCAATTAAATTTTAAATTCTCCAAGTGCAGGCAAAGTTCTGTAATAAAGCAGGCCCAGCAGTGGGAGAGGGAAGCAATACTGGTTCCCAAAGGCTTGCATAAAAGAGGAACAATTCCCAGGTCTCAGTGGACTGTCAAGTCAGCACAGGCACCGGCTGGCAGAGGCACTCAGAAGGCTGCAGCCCCCCATCTTGGTACAACTTGGAGCAATGACTGCTCTCTGCAGCACACAGTGCCAGCACGGCTGCAGCCTGGGCCTCTTGGTGCCGACAGCCTGTGCTTACATCCTGTATTTGGAAGGTGACATCAGGGGCCTGGCTTAGAAGCACCTAAGGGCTCTTCTGATGTGGGGGCTCCTGAGCCCTTCCCCATCACACTTATCTCCAGCTGTTCTTGATTTTGGGATGCCTGTGCCAGAGCAGCTCCTGGACCCTGGTGAAGCATCCCGGTGGCTCCAAAGCTGGGCAGCATCTGGCTCTTGCTCCACAGGACCCTCTGTCCCTTCCAGCTCACACTGCACTGGCCTCCAGTCTTTCCTGCAGTCCTGCTCCCAGAGCTCTCCACAGCACCTCCACTGGCTCCTTTGCACATCCAGCCCCCATCTCCCAGAAGCCCCCAAATAGTTCTCCAGCTCAGGCTCTACTCCTATAGCCCCATATAGGGCTGACACATCCTGGCTGCTCCCGCTGACTCAGCTGACTTTTGGAGGTGCTCTGGGACTTGCTATGCCCACCTGGCCCGCAGACAGCCCAGAGTCTTGGGGGTAGTCCCACCTTTGCACCCATCTGTTGGTGGGTGCGCTGTGGACCTCTGTCTGTCCCCATTAGGGTTTATGTGGTGCTTCGTTATTTGTGTGGATTTGCAGGTGCTTCGCCCAAGGGGCATCCCCACTCCTGAGGGGCGTGGGCTGAGGGAGCCCTGAACAGTGTGGGGCCTTCCCGATGGACCCGACCCCCGCTTGGCATCCGCTGCCAGCGCCATGGGACCCAGCACTCTCTTTGACCATCCCCATGCGGGGCCACCCTGCTGCGAGGGGCTGCCATGGGTGGGCTGTGCTCATTCTGAGGAGAAACCTTCAGGGGGGTCGCGGCCCCCAAAACCGAGCCCGCGTGTACCTGCCCCGCTTGCCGGAGCTGAGGGACGGCGGCGGGGAAGGCGTCGGGAGCGGCGGCGGTTGCGCCTTTAACGGCAGGCGGAGGAGGAGGCGGAGGAGGAGGAGGGCCGGGGCTTCGTTGGGTGACATCAGTGGGTTTGGCTCCGGGGCTCAATGGAAACTGGGTGAGCGCCGGGCTGTGCCGAGCACACGCCGGCTGGAGGGGACGGCGAGCGGGCGGGAGGCGGCAGGCAGCGCCGCGCCGCGCCGAGCCGAGCGAAGGAGGGACGCGCCGGGCACGGCCGCCACCAGCCCTCCCCAATCCTCCGTCATCCTCCCCGCCGCGGCCGCCTGGCCCCCTGACAGCCGGCGGAGCAGCATCCCCACACGGCCCCCTTCCCGTCAGGGTGGGTATGGGGGGCGCCCGCCCGCATCTTGGGGCGCAAACCCCGGGGGAAAGGCGGCCCCTCCGGCTCTTTGTGTGCGCGGAGGGAGGGGGAGGGGGCGGGGGAGGGGAGGGCAGGGCGCGATGCGCCGGGCCGGGGGGGCGCGGGGGACAAAAGCCCCTTTGTGGGGGCGCGGAGAGGGGGTCGCCCCCTCCGCCACCGGCAGACTTTTGGGGGGGGGGTTCCCCTTTCTCCCCTTTCTCCGCCTGCCGGGGCCCTGCCTGGCTGCCGGCGGGGCCGGGCGGGGACGGGGGTGCCGTGTGCTCTCGGCGGGGGTCTGCGGGGCTCCGGTGGGGGGCCGCCCCCCGGGGGATCGAGCCCCCCACTCCTTCCGTTCGCTGATGCTCCTGGCCTCCCTCCCCGGCCCCCCTCATCGCCTCTTTCGGGGGAGAAGCGGTGTCTGCGTTTGGGGGGACTGTGGGGTCGATGTTTCCTCTTGTGGGGGGCGGTAGGGGCGGGGGTCAATGGCCGAGGCCGGTTGCGAGTGGGGGGACGAGGAGAAGTTCAGCGCCGTTCCCGGGGGTGGCAGCTTTTTGTTACCTACCCGGAAAAATAACAGCCCGGGTACGGCTGTCTTCGCGTAGTGTTTGCCTGTAGGGGGTGGGGGTGTAAGGGACACATTTATTATTATATTTTATGGTGTGTGTCCCCCCCTTTCCTGTTTTCCTGTTGTGGCTATTTCTTCCTCAAATGTAGTTCAAATGCTCTGTGCTTGGGGTTTCCTTTCTCCCCCCATCTTATTTGCTGATCTCCTTTCTGTAAGTGTCTAAGGGTCCAGAGGGGATTGGTGTTTTGCATTTCAATCAAAATGTATTTTTTTCTCTTTTTTCCTTCACATTTTTAAGCCAGTTCAAATTACTGTTTTCCCAGCCTATCCTTTTTCCCCTTCAGACAACACCACCCCCCCCCAAAAAAAAAAAAAAAAAAAAAGCCGTGTAAAGCCTTAATATGGTCTATGGGTAAAACAGCCCCCACTCCCTACACTTCCACTGAAAGCCGGAGCAGTGCTGGGATCGGCAGCCTCCATTATGGAGCCGAGGGTTTGGTTTTGTATGGCTTTTGCTAGACAGGGCATCTTCTCATTCCCGACCCCCTCGGGTGGGACAGAGGTGTCCCTCCTGTCCCCCAGCCCCTCTTGATGGTTCCCCCCCACCTCCCCCCCCGATGGTCCCTGCATCGTTGGTCGCCATCGTTGCTGGCACAGCAATGTGATATCAACTCTTATCGTGTGTTTATATAATGGCCTTTGTGCCTGTACGTGGGTATTTTATATTATATAAAAGGGGCTGGTGCAAAATGGTGTGTGTGGGGAAGCAGTGCTGGCGGCTGGATAGTATTATTATTTTTTTGAGGCTGTGTAGTATTGGATATTCACGTATGCAAACGCTCATGCAGAGCACACTCTCGCTCTGAGGTTGTATGTGTGTTAATCCCTTATGGAAAACTAAATGGTTTAACTAAATGATTGCCCTGCAGCCCCTGGGAATGCTGCCTTGGCTGTAGAGTGCAGGAAGGGTGTCAGGGCTCGGGGGGGGGGTTAAGGCTGGAGAGGGGGGGTGGGAAGGAGGGATGGCTTTCTAAATATTACATGTATAAATAATACATAGAGGGGTGATACAGATTTCACATACAAGAATATATATTTTGTGGGTACAATTTTTTTCCTTGTAACAGTAGACCTGAGGATGAGAAGATAAAAGGCGGAAGCTGTAGATGGTGGTGGGGGTACATGTGTGAAATAGAAGCAAATGGGATAGATGTTTGAACTCCTGGAGCAGTTGTTGAGGGGGTGGAATGTGTGTGTCCTGCCCTCTTACCAGGAATCCAGGCTCTTGCTCTCTGGCTAACTTCAGCCCAGGTTTTCTACTCACACTTGTGTATGTATGTGTGTTGGGGGGGAGATAAGGCAAAATGACAGCTGTGCGAGACCATGATTTTTTTTTTACTCCATTATCCTGCTTCCCGCTTCCACCCCCGCGCCCCGGAGCATTTTTTAGATTCCCCTTTGGAGCCTGTTGCTTAATCAGCTACAAGGGCTGCTACCTCCTTGTGTGAGAATCCCTTCTTAACCTGGCTCCTGCCTGTCCCAGAAGGGTGGGTCCGAATTTAGGTTTGGGACTGTGGTGTTGCAGAGCGGTACCTGCTGCGTCCCAGTGCGGCACAGACCCCCCCCCCCGGGACCTCTTGCCCAGTCTCTGCTTGGCTGTGCTCACCCCAGCTGGGAATTGGACTCAGGTGGAGGTGTTTGGGGTTCCCAGGCCTGGGTAAACACTCCATGAAGGAAGGAGGATTGAGAGCTGTCTCTTGACAGTGGTGTGACGGGTTCCCGGGGACACAGACCTTTGATCGTTTATTGGAGTAGGAGTGTCAGCAAGTCAGATGTATGTTAATGTGGTTATACAGAACAGCAGGCAGCGGATAAAAATCATGTCTGTTTGCTGCGCCCTCACCCAGGTACGCCTGCCTCCTGGTTCAGTTCCCAAGGCTCTGCCTACATTCCTGGTAGTAAGAAAGTCAGAAATAGCCACAGGGTTTTGTAGACTTCAGATGCCCAGAAACCCACATGCATAAGCAAATACTAGGTGAGGGGACTCCACCTCTGAGTGTTTTGTGTGTGGTTTCTGGTGACTGGAGCTCTGCTTTCAGGGTTCACAATGTCCCCTGAATGCCTTGATAGGATTATTTCCCTGTACATCTCCGCAGCCCGTCCATTCTTCTTTCTGTAATCCCATCTCCTGGGGCAGAAGAAGCAGCTCTGGGTTTATAGTATGCTCAGAATCCTTTGGCTGGGATTATTTTTTGTACTTCTGCCTCACAAGGCCATTTCTCCTTTATTTCCTTCAGTGATGCTTCCTTCCCACCAAGCTCCAGCAAGGGAAAGTTCCTCGCTCCCACTTGTAAAAACATGAATCATTCCTCACCTTTCCTGTCCCCAACAGGCTCTGTGTCTGCATTTTGTACGCTAATAATGTGGCATTGCATAAATTAGGACTGTGGCAAATCCCTCTAAAGGAGACACATTGTCTGTCTCAGGAAGAGATGTGGTTCCTAGAATAAGTTGGTGGCCATAGAAGAGGCAAGGGAAAGGGGGCTGTTAAGATGGAAACTGCTGGAGCTTTGTTTGGCCAAGGTCTTTGCAGCAGAAGTTGAGGTTGGCAAAGAGAACAAAACTCTGTGGCTGTGGTTCTTCCACCTAGTTGGTTTTCTGTGGAAGGTGAATAGGCTGAGCCTGGGCATGTTGATGGGGTATATCAGGTCAAAGGGTTAGCTAATCATCTCAAGTAAAGAGATGAGGAAAGGCCTGAACTACTCAAAGCAAACAGCTGGCACACCTAGGTAGGCAGGAGAGTTGGAGAGGCTCAGGTAGACCAAAGGAGGTGGTGATCACATCAGCAGATGCGTGTGGAGGTGAGCAAGGGGTGTTCCTAGCCAGGGTTCAGTTCAGTGAGACGTCTCCTCCCTGTCCCCTGTCCTGGCCCCCACCTAGGAGAGATGGAGTCGCTTTCTCCTGGCAGTCTGTCTGTCCCTCACAGCCCTTGAGTCCTGTGCTTCACCACCACCACCACCGAGGTGTTGGAGTAGGGCTGGGTCAGAGGGAAACTCCTCACAGGGTTTATTATGCCTGACACTTCTGGTGTCTCACAAGGTACTTCTGTCCCAATGCCAAGTGCTGTAAGGTACAAGAAGCAGTACCTGTTTACAGTAGTGTGGCGTGATCATGCAGTGAAACCTTCTTAGAAGGGTTTTCCTGAACCCCTTCCTAGTCTCTAAGCAAAAAGGTGGGGAAGAGGTCCAATCATGCTTCATTCTAATAATGGGAACATGGGAAAAACATGCTTGAGGGTGTTTTGTTCCTGCAGTGTTTCTTGTTCATGTTGTCCCTGGAAGTTTAGGAGATCAGGAGAGGCGATAGAAGCCATGTAAAAAGTGAAGTATTTAAAGATTTAAAACTACTCAGCCTCTAGGTGAAGTGGGGAGGTCTCTTCTGCAGTCTTACATGATTCACTTCCTGTTTCTGCTCTGACACTGCTCTTTGTGTGTCTTTTCTTAGCACGACTGAACCATGGAGCTTCGAGTGGGAAACAAATATCGGCTGGGCAGAAAGATTGGCAGTGGTTCATTTGGAGACATTTACCTAGGTGAGTGTGAGAGTCTGTCTCAAGGTTGGTTTTCTCAATTGCATCATTGTTTTGGGGTTATTTTTCTTGCCTGTTGGTATTTGTGGGCACCATGTAAGGTTGGAAGGGGCGAAGAAGAGAAAAAACTGATGGAATACTGCTGGTGGCTGCTGGTCTTCTCATGGCAAAGAAAGGGGGATGAGCTCAGCTTTGCATTACCACATACTGAAGACACAGTGGTGGTTGATCAGACTGATTTAGATTTGGACTGTTTGGGGCATATTTGTCATACACCCTAATCCAGCGTTGTCACTTCCCTTTCTTGAGCTTGGGTGTGTGTGGGTTTAAACTCTGTTCACAGAGCGTGTGGTGGAAAGGGAGTAAATAGCTATTCCTTCAAGGATAGAAGGAATACAGTTTTGGGAAGACTAGTAGTGGAAGAGGTGGTCCAGGACCTGTAAGAGAAAGGTCTGAGAGAGGAGGTGTAAAACAGGTCAGAGAGCCTGGAAGTCCCAGGGCTCAGATCTGTTAGATCTGTAATGGGATTTAGAATTAATGTCTGGAATGACCTGAGCTGGAAGCTCAGTGGACAGAGCCCATGAGGTGCTGGGTTTCCTGTTACCACAGCAGATCACTTGGGTAGAAGTTCTTCCAAGCCAGCGTGCTGATGTGTAGATATATTCCCTGATGCTTGCCTGCTCATGTTTTCATTGGCTCAAACCATGTGGGGCCAGAGTGGCGAGACTACCCAGCGGCCTGCCCAGTCCCTCCATGAGGGCTGGCGTTACCTGTCTCTGGTTCTCACCACTACCTGTTGTGCTGTGCTCCTGCAGGCCAGCAGAAGGGCTGCCCTCTGCTTTGGTGTCTGCACCCTTTGGGTACTTGCAGGTGGTCGTCATGTGCTCCTTGACTATTATAAATTTGTTCAGTTGAATTGTATTTTGCTTCCCAGTACATCCACCACTGCTCACTTTTGCTGGTCCTTCAATTTTTTCTAGTTTCTTCATCTGCTGGGCAGCTTGGAGCCAACACTGCTTTTGAGGTGTGGCATTTCCAGTGCTTGGCAGTGGAGGACTACCCTCGAGTGATCTGTAATGTGATGCCTCTGCATAGGCTGCTTTGGGTCTCCTTGGCTTTCCCCATCACCAGCACGATCAGGTTTCAGAATTGGCCTTAATGCACTGTCAGCTGTATCGTAGGAGAGCTCTTCTAGGATCTCCAACATCTTCCCATCCCTGCCCAAATCCCTTTTGTTGAATACCTCTAGTTCAGATTACGTTTTCCTGCGATTGTAAATCACCGTCTATTTTCAACCTCTGGTTTTTATCTCCAGTTCCCTCTTGCTTTATTATTCTCTCTTGATTGGTGTTGGCAGCCCCTCTTGATTAAGTGTCCTGTGGGAATCATCAGTAACAGGCTTTGTTGCCACCTTTATCCAGAACGTGAACAAAGATGATAAATAATGGATCTGGGATCCCAGTTCCACCGTGTGCTGCCTTTACTGCAGCCTGTTCCTGTGTCCTGCTCTTCTGTGGCCCTCCAACCAGTTAGTGTCTTGGGTGACAGTGCTTTTAATTCCCAGGTGCTAGGATTCAGGGGTGATAGCTCAGACACAGCATTTTCCACCTATGCTAGGGCTTGAAGCATTCCAGACCCTCTCTAGGACAGTGTAAATTGTCAAGATCTTGCTGAACATCTGGGGTATATGTGGGGAGAGAGAGGAGGTACTGGATGGAAAGGCCTGATCCTTTATTGTTCTGTACCATGTAACAGGTCATCCACCTGTGCAAATCGGGTATGGAAAATAGCCCCTGGTGAGGGGGTTGTGCCTGCCTTGCCTGTCACCAAACACAGGAAGCCCAGTGCCCCAGTGTGGTGAGCACAGCAGGATTCAACCAAGTTACTTGAATGCAGTATCAAAGCCCTTGTGATGTTCCTTGAGGTGCAAGCCAGCATGTTTTGAAGCAGTGATAGCGAGACTTGGTGGAGCCTGGGTGACTCCCCAGCCTGGAGGGATTGGGCATGTAGTCTGTGGTGGTGCGTCTGGAGGACGCTGGTGCTCGTGCTGTGCTCTCACGGCCTGCTCTGCAGACAGAAGGATTCATTCACCAGGACTTCTCTCCTGCACCAGGTCCACCTCACAGCTCTCTCCTTTGATAATGGTGCGGACACACAGCAGGGCTTGTCTGTCTCTGAGGATTGGCAGGGGCTGTATGGTTTATCCTCAGCTTCTCTTTTTCAGGGTGTTACTGCCTTCACCTGCTCTGTAGGTGAAGAGCACCAGTGGGTGCTGAGTGCTGTCCTCTTTGGGGTTTGTTTTAGGTTTTTTGTCTGTCAGAAGGAAACTTGGATTTTTACATGGGTAGACACAAAGAATGGACTGTGTTAATCCTTAGCTGGGTCTTGAAGCACATTCCTTCCATGCCCTACTTTGAGGGGTAGGTGTGCTAGGTGGCATATTCTCCCCCCCATTGGTTTGAGAGGGTGGAAAATGAGATCAGGCTGCCCATGGGCCTTGGCTAGCCAATTTACCTCTAGAAATTCTCGTTCAGAAGAGCAAAACCCAGTTTGCAGAGGAATTGCCGAGACCTTTGGGCCGCTGGAGGGGGAGGTGCTTTGTCAGAGGTGCTGGCCAAGAGGCAGGGCAGGGTTGCTGGACATGTAGGAATCGTTTGGCCGGGATGCACACTGGTGGTGGAGAGGAGCTGGGCAGACAAAGCATGCTGGGACCTGAGCTGGCTGGGGACAGTTCCTGGTGGCAGGCTCCTCCCTTGCTGGGAGGGGAGTGCCTTCCCTTTGTTTCCTGGCTTGTTAACTCTCTCTCGCCCTATCTGCCTTCATCCATCTGTTCCCAGCCCTCCATTCTTCCCTCGGCAGGCTGTGGAGAGGGGCACAGGCGGTGGCGAGTGCGGGGCCTCTGCCTGTTGCCCCTGATGCTCCGGGAGGGAGGTGTTTATTGTATCAGACATGCAGTCAGGATTCCACTCTGAAAAGATCCTGTTCAGCCGGTGACATCCTCTGTCCCCGGGGCCTCGTTTCAAAGAGCTTGTGATGAATGAGTTGAATTTGTGCAGCCCCCACAGCGGAGCGAGACTGGGGGAGGATGTTAGGAATTATCCCCCATCCTACAGTCAGTCTCTCGAGTGGCTGAAGCTAGCAGACTCTGCTGCATTTGTCTGAAACACAGTGCTTTCCAGCCTGTAAAGAGAGCACAGAACTGTTGCTTTTGTAGCTTTAAAAAAGATGGTGGTCGAAGCATGGAACAAAGGATCAGAAAGACTCCTGCCCTTAAATTCCCTCCTTGCTAGTGGTGGTCTCGATCTCGGTGGATCGAGAAATGGTACAGGGAGCAGCTTGTAGGTATGATGAGGTTTGGAGAGGAACAAGCCTAAAGAGTTCAGACAGTGACCCCCTGACCAAAGAATAGGTCAGATTAGTCCAGAGAAGGACCACAATAATGATTAGAGGGATGAAGCACCTCTATTGTGATGAAAGTCTGAGAGAATTGAGATTGTTCAGCCTTGGAGAAGAGAAGGCTTTGGGGTGACCTAGTTCCAGCCTTCCTTCCCTGAAGGAAGCCTATAAGAAAGACTGGGAGAGACTTTTTGCAAGGGCACATAGTGGTAGGACAAGGGGAATGAATTTAAACTGAAAAAGGTTTAGATAAGATATTAAGAAGAAATTCTTTGCTATGAGGGTGGCGAGAGACTGGAAAGGGTACCCCAGAGAAGTTCTGGATGCCCCATCCCTAGAAGTGTTCAAGGCCAGGTTGGATGGGGCTCTCAGCAATCTGGTCTAGTGAAAGGTGTCCCTCATGGCACGGGTGTTGGAATTAGGTGATTTTTAAGGTCCCTTCCAACCCAAACCATCCTCTACTTGTGTTCTTCTAGGCCACAGGGTTGTTTCTTCTCTCTCTAAGTAACAGCTGTGTTTGGGCTATGAAGAGTGGGGTTGAAGGCCATCTGGGCATCTGAATTGCATCATGACATTTTGAGAAATCTGAGTCTTCTTGATGCCTACCCCTGCTTTCCCTTTTCCAGCTTTATGTGCCTGCAGATAACACTCCCTACCTGCAGACAGCCCAGTCATGGGTGCATCTCCATGTTTCTCAACACCCAGGGTAATGTGGAGATGAAAACTTATTCATGTTTCCATTGTTCATGTTCTGGGAATCTGGTTCATTCAAAATGCTAATGCCGCAAAAAGTCAGAGAGACTCATCATTGCTTGTGTGTCAGAAAATGTCTTGGGAGAGGGAAAAATTCTCCCTGGGGAGCAGACAAGGGAGCTGCTTCAGAGGATTTGGAGGAAAGTCTTCACAAAGGCAGGGGAAAGAAACAAGGCAAGGAAGTGCTCTTATGTTTTTTGGATGTCCTGGGTGTTTCCATGCTGGATGAGGGCTGGTGGTTGAACACTAATTTAAACGGTGGAAGGGTACTAGTCCCTTTTCTTACTCTTTTCCTACTTGCACCTGCCTGGTGCTTTTAAGAATGGTCCTCTGGTGGAGTGAAGGGAATGTAGGGACTTGTTTTTCTGACCGCCACTTTTTAAGTGGAAAATGCCAGCATCTTTTCAAAAGTAAGCATTGGACAAATGTTTCTGCCTCTCAGGATGGCTTTCCCCCTTTCCCTTCTCCTGGATCCTGCGTTAAAATCTGTATTAAATTAATCCCATTGCTCCTCCTTCCCCTCCCTCAGAGCACCCTAAATAATTCCTCTCCCTCCTTAGTGTTTACAGCCTTCAAATATTTGTAGACTGTTGTCATGTCCCATTCTTCCTCCCCACCCTTCTTAGTTGTATCTCTTGTCTATGTTACATATTTAGCTCTTTTAATCTTCCTTAGTAAATCAATCCCTTTAGGCCCCGATCGTTTTTGTTGCTCTCTTACAAATTCCTAGCAGCTTGTCTGTCTCAACCCAGCACTGCAGCATCCAGATCATGTGTTTTTGCTAGCAGGCAGCTCTTGGCTAACTTTGTGTACAAGCCAGAACTCTTCAGCTGGAGATGGATCTCTTTTGGATCCATGGGGGGAAGCAATCCAGTTGTGTGAACATTTCCTTCTTTTCTTTGGTCCCTGGCTGTGTAGGCGGCATGTGAAAGAGGATAAATGAAGAGATTTATCTGCAGTTTGTCCTTGTGGACTCTCAAAGTCTTATCACAGAGTTCAGGAGGCACAAATTAGCCAGACCTACCAAAACTAGCTATGGGATATCTGCAAAACATCACCTTTGACTCTAGCTCATGTTTGGCACGCATGTTCTGGAGAAGTTTATTTTATGACAGTGTTCATAAGCTGCTTGTGATCAGGGCTGCTCTCTGATTTGTGTTTAAGTGCAATTTCTGATAGTCCAGATACAAGGAAGGGCTTGTCAGAGTGTGTGAAGCGGGCATGGCGGGGGAGGAGAAAAGCCAGTCTTGAGTGTCATTCCCGTGACCTGTGTACAGATATTCCCTCTTTCCATTTTAGGGTGATGTGAAACATCTGGAATCCTTTCAGCTAGTACAAGAAAAGGAGCAGCCTGTTCCTTCTTTGACAGTGCACTTTGGGACCACAGTGCTGGCTTTTGCAGCTGGCAGCTCAGTTGTTTTCAGAGAGAAGCGTGTGGGGTGGTGCTTTAGTGTCGTTGCAAAGTATCTAGCAATGCCTTCGACAAAGGTGTCCAGGCAGCTTAATTCAGGACTGGATTCACTTATTTTTTCATGCTTCTAATTTGTGATATAGCAAATGTTTCTGTGTTGGCAAAAGATAAAGGTATTAGTTAAACCCTCAGGAGAGGGAGAAGCTGGGGATTTAGAAATTGTCTGTATTGAGCAGGTCAGTGCTGTGGAGAAAACAGAGAGAGCTGACATGTTAGTAATGTCTCCTCCTGAACTAATTGGCTGTGTTGAAATGATGTAACTGAGGTAACCAGTAATTTTTCTGGGGAAGAGATACTCTGTATTGCTGCCTGAGGGCTGCTTGGGTTCAGGGGCTAGGTTTATGATCAGAGGGAGCTACAACTTCCACTCGGTTTAGGTACTATTGATATGTGCAGATTGACCTTCCAAAGTCAGTCACTTTTTGAGATAACAAGGCAGTTCACGTGTAGGATTGTTGTTCTAGACTGACTTCAGGATCAGACCAGGTGTCCTATTCATGTGCTTCTCTCTGGGCTTGCATTTACAAATGGCAGTGCTGGAAACCGTATGAAGTTGAAGTGGCTGAATCTCATTTCTGTCATAGAGAATAAATTTCAGGGCAAATCTTAAGGTCTTGGCATCTTTACAGGCCTTGTTAAAAGTGTTTAACTTCAGTAGACGCTTGTGCAATCTTCATTTCACTCTCATTCCTATGCAGGAGCCAATATTGCGACTGGTGAAGAGGTGGCCATCAAACTGGAATGTGTCAAAACCAAGCATCCCCAGCTCCACATTGAAAGCAAGTTCTACAAGATGATGCAGGGAGGAGGTGAGATGGGAAGGAAAGGATGGGGCCGGGGGAGTGGTTGGAGAAGGAAATTATTCTGGAGGGCTTTAGAAAAGAAATGATTTGGTGTTACACATGATCTTCTCAGCAGGGGGTTCAACATCTATTGTTTCTGTTCCCTGGGCTAAATCTTTTTCTTTCCCCAGTGGGTATCCCCTCCATTAAGTGGTGTGGAGCAGAGGGGGACTACAATGTGATGGTGATGGAACTCTTGGGGCCCAGCCTGGAAGATCTCTTCAACTTCTGTTCTCGCAAATTTAGTCTCAAGACAGTTCTGCTGCTGGCAGACCAGATGGTAAGTTTCCTCTGAAGCATTTGTGCCTACTCTCCTTTTCCATGCCTTTTCCCCCCACACACTCCCTTCCCATCCCCTCTGCTTGAGAACTGCTGTATCTGAGGCTTTCTTCATTTAGCACAAGTGGCTGCCAGCTTTCTATTTCTTGATGAAGTTGCGGGCCTGGAACCTAGGCACTGGTGGCATTTCCTTATCTCCATCCCTCCTTCCTTTGCCTGCTGCTCGCCTCGCGTTAGTGTTGCACACATAGATACCTTTGCCTGCCTGATGAATTATTGGCACCTATGTTAATTTCCCTGCTCATGCCCTGGGTTCAAGACCCTTCACTTTTCTGGACAGACCTGTTCTGTTCCTGGCCCAGCTAAGTTCAAAAGTTAGAGCTGTCAATGCTGAAGCTCAAAATTTTAGTCCCTGTAGACTTGCTTCCCATCTTTCCTTGTGATGTTAATGGTGACCTTCCCAGAGTGAGGACTGGGCTGGTGAGCAGGGTTAAATTCCATCTCCAGATTCTGCAGCATCCAGAGAGTGTCATTTCCTTGGCTGTCATCACTGATACTCAATGCAAAGTGTCCTTTTCTTGCTCTGACGGGCCAGTGTCTTGGACAGGGTACTATTTTTAACAGATGCAGTTAAAATAAGTTTGTTTCTTACTTGTCTCACTGTTTGTTTATTTATTTATCTATCCCTCCTCCAGATCAGCCGTATTGAGTACATTCATTCCAAGAACTTCATCCATCGGGATGTGAAGCCAGACAACTTCCTTATGGGCCTTGGCAAAAAGGGCAACCTAGTATACATCATTGATTTTGGTTTGGCCAAGAAGTACCGGGATGCCCGGACCCACCAGCACATCCCTTATCGGGAAAACAAGAACCTGACTGGCACAGCCCGTTATGCCTCTATCAACACCCACCTGGGAATTGGTGAGCCTGCTTGCTGCTGCCTCTTGGTGGGCCTTTCCAGGGGAGGTGGTATGTCCCCAGAAGGAGAGGGTTGGGTTCTTTGCCTGACTCCGCTGCTGACCTGCCTTGAGATAGTGGGCAAATAACTTAAATGCTACAGCTGTGTTACTTCTGCTGCTGTGGTGGCACTCTGAGCTCCTGAAGACAGAAATCATCTCCTGATCTGTGTGTGTGCACTGCTCAGTGCAGGAGGCCCTGTTGAGCATGAAGGCTGTGACCTCCCTGACTCTGCTCCTACTAAATCTGCCTTTGCACAATTTTTGCAGGCTGATTAGATGTGTAAAGGAGACATTCACAAGCACTGAGCCTTTAGGAATATGTGCAGTTGAAACCTGTCTTTTTGACTCCTGAGTGCCTTGGTTAGTGATTGTTCTGAAGCTGTCAGAGCTGGAAGATAGAGGCCCACTGCAATATGGTGTTACCCACCACTGAGGATGGGGATGTGCTGGAAATATACAAGAAGCTGAAATGAGGGGAGGCTTCCAGCTTCTGAACACCTCTGTTCTGTGATTGAGGCTTGGCTGTCACAGGCCTTCAGAATATATGCGTGTCTGTGAACTACACTAACCCAGTGAGGCAATTTCAGGGAAGTAGGGTTCTGCCCTTAACGTGTGTGGTTAGTACTGAAGGGATGAAACTAGGCTGGAAAAGAGTGCTGAGTGTTCAGCCAGGTCTTACACTGGTGATGACCATCATCCCAGGTTTTGTAAAGGCCTTGTGCAGGTTAGTACCCACCAACTTAAACCTCCTGAAGTCACCCAAACCCTTGTCCTGGGAGTCAGCCCCTGGTGGCTGTGAGGACCATATCTGAAAACCTCTTGCAGTTTTCTATTCTCTGCCCAAAAACTTTCCAGCATTTGACCTCCTTTCTCTGCTAAATTTAAGCTAAACTTTGTTCACAGTGTGAGGCTTCCTTAGTTACTGTAGGGTCCATTTGGAACAGGCTGACTTGGTTCTGCTATTGACTGGCAACTCTTAAGGAACAGAAACACAGAAGTTGTCCTGCCTGTTGGACCCAGGGAAGTATCTGCTGTGCTTGCAGATTGTTTATATCTCTGGGAGGCCCTTCTTCTCAAGTGTATAACCTAACCTGGGAATTTGAAAATCAGAGCAAGGCACTCAAACCTTTTAAACTAGCAGCTTTTACAGGATTTCATGTCCTCATTCTTCCTGCATTCTCCCCTCTTGCAGATATTTCTCAGATATCTGAAGTCAATACTTGGCCTGCAGAAAATAAAACAATTTTTCCCACTGTCTTCCTTGCTTAATACTATATAACTTTAGATTAAGAATGCTTTATTTATATCAAAATGGGGAGTGTTGTGTGTTGAGAGTGGGCTGTAATCCCCTGACCTCTTCCATGTTATAAAAATAGTTCTTGTAGAGCTTTCTGAGTTGGCCTTCTGTATTTTGGCTTGACCTGCATATATATAACTGACTCTCCATTGAATTCTCAGTCAAGATTTCCACAGCCATGGTAACTGCCACAAGGAGACATGCACAAAATAATTCTCACTACTATGTCTGTCGATTCTTTTGTGTGTGCCTGCTCTGCCTGAACTGATCACGAGAGGCTAAATGTCTGCTTGTGGCTTTTGAACGACTTCATTATTCATTCCACCCCAACTTAGCCCTTTACTACTGCTGCTTGGCTTGTGTGTCAGGATGAGCAAACAATGTCTAAACAGTAATCCAAGGGCAAATTGCATATGCCACGGGTCTGAGTGCAGCCGCCGCTCTCTCCGTGCCCTTTGATTGGGGAGAGTCTGGGTGTGAGTTGCTCTGTGCAACAGGTCTCGGGTGTATTATCTCCACGTTGCCGATAGTTGCCCTGAACGGCATAAAGGTTACATGACTTGCCTGGAGGAAAGGGGGTGGGGGTGTTTGGGTTTCAGCTGGAGTTCCTGTTTCTCAAGACCTTGCCACAGGGTATATGACAGAGATATTTATGAGTTAGCAGCATTGCCATGGGAACCATCACTCAGAATTTTTTGACTTTTCAGAGAGTATATTCTCTGTCTTAATGTTAACATTAATGTGGTCTAGGGAGAGAGAAGGAACCAGGTGCCGGGGTATTTGTGTGACGGGAATAGCAAATGAATAAGTGCCTTTATTTGAATTTGCAAGCTAAGGGTTGGGCATTCCGATGTCTGGAGGAAACACATTCTTTTCCTGGTGACTGGGGAAAAAAGTAGGAGGCAAAACTGGGGAGGGTTCCACAGCTGGAGACTTGCCGTTGGGGGAGTCATTGGACTGTGCAGGCTTCAGTTCACGCATTCCAGTCAATTTTCACATGCTCTAGGGATGAGAGTCCCTTGCACCACTGTAGCCTGTAACGTCTGAAATAGATGCCCAGGGTGCCCATGAGACAGTCTTGGGAGAAATCTGATGGTCTCTGTCTGGGTAACAGAGGGGTGGGGGGGCAGTGCCTTCCCAGATGAATGTCCTAGATGGTATCGGTGTAGGCTGTGCAGATCATAAGGCCTCCTGCTCATCCTGCCCTCTGTCACCCATTCCAGATTCTTGTGTGTTTTTAAAGGCTGTTGCCATGCAGTGAGGAGAGAAAGGGGAACTCTAGTCCAGCATGTGCAAGATCAGATCTGAGTATGTAATCAGGAAAACATTGCTTGGTTAAGCCTGCCTGCAGCTGGGCTGGCTCCAGGGAAGACAGCTGATTTCTAGGGAGTTCTGCATGGGAGCAGCATCACTTCGGTAGGATCAGAGTGGAGGAAAACACTCTTTGGACAGGGGGACCAGGAGACAGTTTAGGCTGTAAAGAAACACGTTTTGTCATGAGCTTTGTGTCCAAGGCAACCAGTCCTCAGTCTTCGGTCTTTGCCCAAGCATGTCTTGTCCTGTCCTGCCACTCACCGCTGACTTGGCTTCTGAGGACCCTGCTTTGGGAAGGGAGTGAAGGTGTGGGCTGGCTGGGGGTGGGAGGAAACTGTGGGTTGGGTTTGGGAGGTCATGCTAGGTTGTGTGGGAAGGCAACCTTGTGTTTTCTATTGGAAGGGCTTTTGGGAAGGAGGATGAATGTCTTAAGGGAAATACATTTTTCATAAAATTGGTTTTCAAAAAAAACCCCCATTGTAGGAGAGCTAAGATAAAATGGAGAGAGGAAGTATAGTGTGGCATCACAGGTCGTGACTATAATCCTGCTTCTGCACTGACTTGCTCAGCGGATGCATTCACGTCACTTGTATTTTTCTTTCTCTTTTCAAACTCAAAGGTGAGATCTTACATTTTTCCTGCTGCCCAGAGATGCTGTGAGAGTTAGTCACTGATTGTCAGGTTTCTAAAAGTGGAAAGTAATAACACTAAATAATGTTTCATTGGTGTGTAGAGGTAAAGTTTTATTTCTAACTCTTTGCTGTTTAATGTTATCTAGTGTCCTGACCCTGCAAAAAAAGTAATTAAAATATGGGTGTAATAGTAACTGAAGATGAAACAAAGAAACGGGAAGTAGGAACTGTTGTCCTTTACCCTCCTCCAAGGTTTAATTCAGGATCTGGTACATAGGGTTACAGGAAGCAGACTGCTACAATGTTTTGAGGTAGCTGCCCAACTGTGGCCTGTCCCTTGGTACTTGAGGCTCATCACGGGTGTGAGTCTCACTGAAGTTGTTTGAGTGGGCTGCAGTGACCACACGTACGTGAGGTGCTAAACATCAGGAGTGCAGTGCAGTCAAACACTTATTGTTCAGCATTTTAATAATTAGGTGTTGTGCTTGCAGTTGTTTTTCCTTGATCATATTGCTGTGTTAAGACACAGTTAAGGTGTGTTTGTATGCACCTAATGGATACTAGTTAGCTTCCCAGTCTGGTTTTTGACCCCTCTCATTGCCTTCAGTGAGGGCTCATAGCATCCTGCACTGACTTCAGGCTCCCTAATCTCAAGTCTCTAATTCTGGCCTTCCCTAAAGTGCTAGGACTGTGACCAGGCATCTGTTTGCAGAATGTATCCGGTTCTGGATGGCATTGGTGGCTGTGCTCAAAAGTGCTGTGCTTCACACAGTGGAGGTGTGTTATTCAGCCTGCCCTAAGCAGTTTGGAGTTCAAGCAGGATTTTGGAGGCGACATCCTGATTTATTCCTGAAAGGCTGATTTGCTTGTTCAGTAGGTTTCTCTGGTTCCTGCCCTGCCTTTCCCTGCTCCTCTGAGGGCAACCACCACGCTCTAGTCAAGCAGCCACAGCTAGAGGTGATAAAGCTTCAGCATGGATATGTCAAGGGCTGGCAAGACTGCAGGACTGAGGTTATCCTTGTCTCCTGTGCTTTCAAGCCCTGGGTGTGTGTTCTGACTCCATTTCCACATGCCTCCTGTCTAAGGATGTAGGTCATTAGCCAATATTGTTTAGTTTTGTTTATTTGATATGCATGGTGAGTAATCGCAGCCCTCTGAGAGTACACGTATCCCAACCTTAGGCTAAATGCAAAACTGGGTTTCTTTTCTCTGTTCCTGTCATTGCATCTAAGTATCTCCCAGACAGTCATGTAATTATCTTTGGCAGTAGCCTGATAAGATTAGGAAGTATTAGCCCCTTTAAAGTGGGCAACTTGAGACAGTAAGTTAGTGAGGTCAAAAAATGCTGTCATTTCTGCATGCTCAAAGTAAGACACTTTGGGAATCTGCAGGGCTGCTTTCTCCTCTACCGTCTTGGAATGCGGCATTTTTGTGGTGTTTCATGTGCTTTGACCCAAATGATCTTTCCTATCAGTTATGGAGTGATGAGACCCTCCTGTCCTTCTGCAACCACAGTACTTTTTTCCCCCCTCAACAGTTTTAACTTGCCTAGCCCTGAGTTCTCAAAACAACTAGGAGGTTGTGAGAGAGATTCACAAGGAAGGAGCCTTGTGACCCACAGCTTGTGTTGTTACATGAGGATATGTGTATCTGTGACCTGCTACAGCTACTCTTTTGTCATGATCCAGCTCAGCTAACAGAAAAAAGAGATAGCTGTAGTGACCTACTGGCCTTTGAATGGGGCAGGTGGTAGCATGTATCTGATACTGACAGCTCACAGACTGGTATATAATCTGCAACATCTTCCAGGATGTGGCACTGAAACCAGCAAAATGTGCTGTAGTAAATTAATCTAATAGATGGAGCTCTTTAGTCTTTCCTCTATCCCTATGCTCTCCCTTAAGTCATATTTTGCCTTCTTGTTATCTGTTTCAGTTGTTCTTCTGGAGATGTAAAGTACTTTCTCCAAAGTGTTTATTTTATTTGGGAGGGAAACAAGAACAAGACAATCTTGGCAAGATTTATAGATGAATTTGCAAGCAATGTTGGAGGAGTTGGGAGGAGTTAACCAGGCAATATTTGCAGTTGTTGAGATTCTGCATCAAATCCTTCTTGAGCTCGCTTTAAACTTTAAAATGGCTTGGCTATTCCAGAGAACAAGGTCAATGTGAAATGTTGGGGGCTTTTTTTGTGAGCCAGTTTCTTTTGTTTTATAAGTAAGCATCTAAATATAGATCCTTCCAATGGCATCTTATGGGCAACCCTTGGTCTAAGTAGAGTTGGTAGTGATGCCAGTTACACAGTCATTCCTCATTTGGAGGGGAATTTTTTCTTCAAAGTGTGTCCCTTTCCTCCACAGCTTGAAAAATGTCACCAAGCTGGAAAGGCATCTTTGCACATTACATGTTAGGCTTCTACCATCAACAAAGTTGTTTACTACAAGAAGGGGTCCCTAGTTCCTTGTTTCTGCCCTGCTTAAAGACTGTCAGCAGTTTAATTAGAAGATGTGTTTGAAAGGGCTGTGTTGGACTTACCTCTGTTAGCTTTGTCTATCTGTGACTACCTCTGTCATGACTAATCCCTGGACTGAAGAATCATTCTGGGTGGGGAAGTGTAGGTGCCCTTCCTCTGGGACTGGGAAGAGCAAAGTAGGCAGGGTTGCTGCAGCAGTTCTTGAGATGTGAAATTCTTGTGTGAATTAGGGCTTGTCCAAGTGAGGAGGTAGTCAGAGTCATTAGTTATGAAGTGGGTTGGGCTGTATGGGGAGAGGAGCACCTTAACTCTTGTAGTATGACCATCATCACAGGAATTTGCTATGGAATGTCTTCTACAAGTTTGTCTATCTATAGAAATCTACCAGAAAAGTGAGAGGGTTGGTTCAGTGTTCACCGCCAGAGCTATGTGATTGCCAAAGCAGTTTTGTTTGCTGCTCACTCCTTGCCCCTTTGTAACTTCTCACAGAACAAAGTCGCCGTGATGACCTGGAGAGCCTTGGTTATGTGCTCATGTATTTCAACCTGGGCTCGCTGCCCTGGCAGGGCCTCAAGGCTGCCACCAAGCGCCAAAAGTACGAGAGGATCAGCGAGAAAAAGATGTCAACGCCCATCGAGGTGCTCTGCAAAGGGTACCCTTGTAAGTGCTCTCATCTTGATGGCTGTCTTGTCTGCTGCTTGGCTTGTTCACCTGCTGAAAACCCCTGGAATCCTGAATCCTAAAGAGCAGTGCCAATGCCCCAGACCAGGACGTGCTGCTGACATGGGTGATGAGAAGGATAATGGAGTGGTCGTGGTACAGTTTGGGTTCAGAAGTGGGAAGTGTGTTTTTGTGGACAGTCAAACCTTACATTAGTAAGGGCATGGGAGTGCTGAGAGGGGGGATCTTCAGGATCTGGTGAGCATTTTAAAGGAGGAGGGTGGGCATTGAGCTGAGAACATATGCTGCTGCTGATGAATTTTTACTGCTAATTGGGGACTCCCAGGAATAACCACGCCATAAAGTGGCAAATGCAGTTCTTTGTAAGTAAACATGGAGTAATGTATGTTAGAACAGAGAGAAGTCTTGGTCCTCAGGTCACATGCACAATAGTAGGCTCTGGCTGACCAGTGCCACTCACCAATGAGCTATTCTCTGAAAACATCAGCTTTGTGCTCGGCAGCTGCTGAGGAAAGGGAGCATTAGGAATTACTAGGAAAGGATCCCAAACAGTGTGCATAAACCCATGGCTCACTTGCTCCTTGCATGCACTGTGTAGGTCTGGTCCATCCCTCTGTTTCACAAAGGATATGGTATAACTGAGGAAAGGGCCAAAAGTGTGACCAGAGGTGAGCTGATTTCTGTCCAAGTAATGAGTCTGCTGGAAAAAGAGGTGGATAGAGAGATGGTAGAAGTCTACTCTCTGGCTATGCCTACAGAAGTTTGGATGGGAGCTGATTATTTGGTAGCCCCAGTTTTTGTATTGAAGAGAAACAATGCTGGTTTCTGCCAGCTTTAAAACAAAAGGATGTGGTTCTTCACACAGCCAGTGTGGAGACCTGTGGAACTCCTTCCCAGAAGATGTTGTGGATACTTAAATCTTACAGGACTTGGAGGAGAGACGGGACAAGTATGTGGAAGAGAGATCGTGTGAGGATTACTAAAGAGTTAGGAACTACATCCAGATCAGGAGGTTCCTGGAGCTGAAAGTAGGTGATGGGCTAATGTCAGTGGAAGTGTCAGATGTGTCTGCCCCACTCTTTCTCCTCTCATCTACTTCTGACCACTGTTTACAACTGGCTACTGAGCTAGGAGGACTTCTGTTCAGAGTTGAACTTCCCAAAACTCGTCTCCAGCTCTTCTTTAGGCCTGCCTTCCTTCAGCAGGCACTGTGACTTGCTAGGTCTTGCTTGGAGAAGCCAACAGACAGAGATGCATAACATTTTCTCTGGTAAAAAGAGAGGTGGGGTCCTTTTGGTGGCCAAAGCAGTGCCACCAGCAGGCTCAGTCTGTGTTACACAGCTCTGTGTTTGTGCTGTCCTGGTCCAGCAAGCCGCTGCCAAAGGGCTGCAGCAGCTCCATGGTGGGAGCAGAGAGGTTGGATGGCAAACTACAGCCATCAGCTGTTCTCTGCTCTTTCCAGCTGAGTTCTCAACATACCTCAACTTCTGCCGTTCACTGAGGTTTGATGATAAACCTGACTACTCGTACCTGCGGCAACTCTTCCGCAACCTCTTCCACCGCCAAGGCTTCTCCTATGACTACGTCTTTGACTGGAACATGCTTAAATTTGTGAGTGTGTTTGGCAAAAGGGCTGGACCAGGGTTGGTTTGTATCATGGAGATGGGGGAGGAAGATTGGAAACTGCCTGCTGTCTGTGCTTAGCCCTGGTGAGCAGCCTGAGCAAAGGGACCAGGCAGAGTGAAAAAGAGGCAGAGTTGTTTGGTGTATAACTAACTGGGGGCATAGTTACTGTGGTATTAGTGAGTGTGTCTGATGGAGCACTTATGTCAGTAAATGTGTAGCTAGAGGTGGGTAGAGATAGTTTTTCGGGAGAGAGCTGTATTTGTAGCTGGGACACAGAGGTGGATTGTAATAACAGCTGTAGTTCATATGCTTTCTTATCTGTTTTGTTTTGGAATAGAATGAGGTCCCTTCTTGGTGCAATGGAAGGTGGTGGGGGAAGTTTTGGGGATGGAGCTCCACTTCCTCGGCATGATGGAGCAATATGTGTTTTTTCTCCGGGGCTGCTGCTGTCTCTCCTGCCTGATAGCCATGTGTGGTGTGGGGGTTTCTCTACTCAGGGAGCAGCCCGGAACCCTGAGGATATGGATCGGGAGCGGCGAGAGCACGAGCGGGAGGAGAGGATGGGGCAGCTCCGAGGGTCAGCCACACGAGCACTGCCCCCTGGCCCACCTGCCGGAGCCACTGCCAACCGTCTCCGCAATGTCACCGAGCCCATGGCCTCCACCCCCACCTCCCGAATCCAGCAGTCCGGTGAGGAGGGTGGGAGAGCTGGGGGAGGGTGCCACCCCTGTTGTTGGCTGGAAACCAAAGCTATTGACTGATATTCTTGTCTCGACATCTCTCTGCCCCAACAGGCAACACGTCCCCCAGAGCGATCTCAAGAGTGGACAGGGAGCGGAAGGTCAGCATGAGGTTACACCGAGGAGCTCCTGCCAATGTCTCCTCATCTGACCTCACAGGGCGGCAAGAAGTGTCACGGATTTCAGCATCACAGGTGAGTTCCTGCTGCAGTGTTCCTGGCCTTGGCCTGGATGTCCCAGGTCTACAGGCCTCAGAGCAGTTTTTGCCTGATTTGCTGGAGCCGACATGAGCTGGAAGCTTCTGGTGTGGTGAGGGGAGTGGTACCGAGTTACACCCTTGCTCTTCTGTTATGTATTTTCTGGAGGCCATGCTGAGTACTGCCATTTTAGCTCTCTGCTTTACTTGGAGTAAGCCTTCATTTTGCTGTCTTCCAGACCACAGTGGTTTGGAGAAGCAAAGCAGTAAACTCTTGAGAGGGAGGGTGTTCTGAGAGAAACATGCAGCCTCTCTGTTTTGGAGCCTTTTCTGCTTTACTTTTCCTCTCCAGCCCTTATCAACTCTTCCTTTTCTTTTGTAGACAAGTGTGCCATTTGATCACCTTGGGAAGTGAGGAGCAATTGCCACTGGACCAGTGTTTGCTTAGGTGAGCCTGTACTCATGCTTGGGAAACCCTGAGGAGGGAATTGCTGGGAAAAAAAAAGCCTTAAGTTAAGACTTTATGTTGTTATGGGGGATTAGTATATTTCCTTTCCTTTCCTTTCACCTTACTTTGAGATGTCTTTTGGCTTCAGAGGGAAGAATAAGGTTGGCTGCCAAAACTTTGGGGGAACAGATTGTCTTAGGTGTAAAGGTAGCTTCCAGTTCTCCACGAGGATAGGAAGGGTGGAGAAGGTGCTGCCTGGAGAGCCATTTCGTTACTTCCTCATGAATGCTTTTCTGGCAGTGTGACAGTGTTGGGGTGGAGGGTGCTGAGCAGGTAATCAAGTGTGCAAGACTTTGTACAGCAACTGAGTGCCTCTTGTAGAGGAAACGACAGTAGCTGGGCAAGGTAACTCTGAGGGGAGGCAGGAGTGTAGAAGAAAGGGCTGATTTGATTTATTACACTCCAGCTGGCAATGGAAGTGCTGGGAAGAGCCTTTACTCCTAACATCTCTTGCCTTTTTCTCTCTTTTGAATTCTCTTTTTAGTGTCTTCACTGTATTTTTCTTTTAAAAAACAAAAAACCCAAAAAACAAACAAAAACCTTAAAAAAAAAAAGACAAAAAAAAAAAAAAAACAAACAAAAAAACCCAACAGAATTTCTTTTTGCCAACGATGAGGAGTGGAGCTGTGCCCCCGCGCTGGTGTGAGCCGTTTCCAGAGGGCCGCCTGTCCCTGGCGTGAGCGCCTCCGAGGAGCTGCGACGACGTGGGAGCTGTGTGGGAGCACCTGCGCTGCTCCCAGCCCCATCCCGCTGCCCCCACTGGCTACCCTCAGTTCCCTCTCCTGACTCTCTGCTCCTGGTTTTGAGTTCTCTCTCTTTTTTTCCTTCTTCTTGGCTATCCTCTCCTGCTTTAATTTTTCTTTTTAATATTGTTTTCAAATCATATGGTTTCTAGCCGTATAAATTTAAACTTTGCTCTCCTTTTTTTCTGAGGGCAGGGGTTGGTGGTGGGTGGGTGAGTTTTTTTTTTGGGTCTTTTTTGTTTTGTTCTTTTCAGGAGCCTTGTGGGCCAGGAGGGAATCAGATTCCAGCCACACTTGATGGTAGAAGTCTGATTTTTATTATTATAACAGAATTTATTTTCTCAAGCATTAAACACATTTTAAGCTGTGAGGGGGAAGTGTGGCAACAGCCTAATCATTGACTCGGGCTTCCTTTCCTTGGGTGGCTTCTCTGCGGTTTCCTTTTTGGCTGTTGGGAGAAGTGCCAGCCTTCCCTGATCCAAGTGGTCCTCACACACCGAGGGATCTCTTTGGAGAGGCACCTGGTCCCACAGAGGATGGGATTGTTGGAGCTGACATACAGGGAGAAATATACTTCTCATCCCTGCAGTGGGGTCTTTTTTTTTTTTGTCTGGCTGTGCGTGTTTTTCTATTTTTATTTTTTAATTAAAACTTGTTTTAATTCCTGCGGAGAGAGTGTGGGACTTGAGGAGAAGAGAGGGGCGCACAGAAACTGGAGTTTGGAGTTTTTCAGAGCGATGGTTCTTGCTCTCTCCTCATGCAACCCCAAGTAAGACCCACCAATACATGCACAATCCCCTCCTGCCCTCTCCCACCCGTCTCCCCCCCCTTTTCCCCCCCACTTTAGTTGTTTTTTAATATAATTTAGGAATACTCAAGCTGCTTTGTGGCACTTGGGGCTTTGAAACACAATGATCACCACTGCGACCTATGGCCTGTAGCAGACACACTGTCACTGTAGTGTGGAGCCGATGGGTTGTTGGCAGGGCGGGGAGGGTGGGGTTAGTCTTTGTTTTGTTTGTTTTTACCCTTTCTATTTAACACTTTATTTTTCCTCCCTGTTTTTTTCCTAATTTATTTACCCCTCTTACTGTCTCTCTCTTTTTTTTAATTAAAGAGCAAAACTTTTTATTACTTTGTAATTTAAAAAAACAAAAAAAAACCTGAAGAACTTTGGGGGGGATTTTGTACTTTTTTCCTGTGTAAATATTGGACTTTTTTGAGCTTTATCGTGGTTGTTAATTTGAAGTAATAAAGTAGAAAATGATAAAGTGATGCCAGCATCTGTCATTTCTTCCTTTAATGGCCCTGGCATCTCTGCTGGGAGTCGCATCTTACACAAGGAGGCATGGTCTTGCAGCTGAACCTGTTTCTGAATTCCAGGAACAAGTTTGATCAGAATTACTGGAAAAAAAGGCACAGGACTGGAGTGCCTAAAAATAAACCAGAGCTGATCTCTGCAGTTGCAGCCTTGGAACAGGCGAGAGTTATGTGAAATCTGATTCAGGATCTCTTGGTTCCTGGATATGAGCCTCTGGCATCCCATGTGTCTGGCCTTGAGGAGGAGAAAGGGATGGGCCTTTCCACGTCGTTGGCTTTGGGTGTGCACTGGCTTCCACAGAGGTGGACCCTGGATTTTGTTGTTTTTGCTTTCTTCAAATTTAAGTCCTGAAGGAGAGGGGCGTGGAGCACTTAACAGCAGCACAGTGCCTGATGTAAACAGACTGAGCTCTCTGTGGAGTGGCACCTGCTGCTTTGGTGTCTGTGCTGGTGTGGTTTGTTTGGGTTTCTCCTCTCCTTGTCTAACCAGTCTGGCAGTAAAATACTAAATTTTAATACTAATTTATTTCTAAATTGTTGCTCCTGTAGTTACACATCCCTGCATTATCCTGATGAGAGGCCTGTTTCTTCCAGGCTCTGTCAAACCCTTGAAACTTATTTTCAGAAACACCTGCTGGCAATAAATGATGGATCTTGGTGACTTTGCAAATTCTTTTCAAGCCTGTTCGTTGCCGGCTGGCCAGGAAGAGTTGTTCCTTTGTTTCTCTGCTGCATGGGTCTTCCAGCTCCAGGGATGAGTGTAGGAGGGATGGGAAGAGGAAAGTAGTTCCAGGGGTATGGGGTTTTCTGCTGTTACCTCTATCCTGCATTTGCCCTGCCTCCATTTTAAGTATGTTTTTGCTGGATCAGAATGCAACTGGACTTTTTCAGTTGTAAAATAAACTCTCACGCTGTTTTCTGTGGGGAAGCAGACGTTTCTTGTGTATAGGACAGCACTGCCCTCCCTGCAGCGTGGGGGAGGCAGCAGAGCCGTGATCTGGCAGGGTCCAGGAGCTGTGGGGGTTTTTGGGGCAGGAGCTCTGCCTTGGGACAGAACGGGAATCCGCTGCCATTTCGGGCCATGTGTGGTAGGAGCTCCGTATCTGTTTCAAGATGGGCAAGGGGACTTGTAATGCAGCAGGAGAAAAGGAGAAAATCATCAAAATCATCAGCCCTATCGCGGGTAGGATGCCGCCTCCTTTTGCTAGCACAGGCGTATTAAACGTTTTAGGGTGTGGTGCGTTTGCTTTCTTTCTTCCTTCGGCTTTGTGGTTTTGGTTTGTTTTTTTTTTTTTGGTTTTTTTTTGAGACTCAGAGTGCCTTGTTCAGACTTGAGTAGAGGCATGGCTTTGCTATCCAACACCTCTCCGCGTGTTTGTTTCACTCGGGGCTCGGGGGAAATCTGCTTGGGGAGGCTCTTCCTGAGGCCAGTACTGCCTTTAGCCGTCCGGCAAGAGCCGCTGGACGGCCGGCCCGGCCGCCCGTGTGCCCGGCCCCGGGTCGCGCACGGCTCCGCCCGCCGCTGCGCAAAGCCGCCGCGTCACCCGCGCCCGGCGGCGCTGCCCCTTTAAGAGAGGAGCGGTGACGTCATCCTGTTTCCCCTCCTTCGCGGGCAGTGGGCGGTGCGCGCGGTGCCGTGCGCAGGCGCCGAGGGAGGGCCGGGCTGGGCCCGGCGTCGCCATGGGCTCCTGAGGCCTCCGCGCCCCCGCGCCGGTGCCGGCGCCGCCCGCGGGGCAGCGGGCAGGGCCCGACCCGACCCCTCCTCGCCCCACCGGGCTGGGCCGCGCCCGCCCGCCCGCTGCACGGTAAGACGTGGCGGGGGCGGCTGCGGGAGCGCGGGCGGCTGCGGGAGCGCGGGCCGGGCCGGGCCGGAGGGGCCGCGCTGGCGCGGGGGTGGCTCGTTGAGGCGCCCACGGACTCGCCTTGCGCCTCGCCTCGGCCCGGTGTGGTCGCTGTTCCCGCTCCCCCGCATTGCTCCTCCCGTTCCCCGGCGTAACCCGCGCTACTCCTCCCGTCCCCACTCAACCCTCCGCCCCTCCCACGGTGTGCGCCCCCTTCTCCTCAGGGCTGCCCCCGCCATTCCCCTCCGCGCACATTCCTCCCGCATGGCCTCCGTACCAGCGCACACACCGCCCACCCCCGCGTCTACCCGCAGCTCCCAGGGCAGCCCCCACCCCCGGGCAGCCCACCCCATTCCTTACTCTCCCTCCTTCCCCGCAACCTGTCCTTGCTGCAGCTGTTCCGCTCTCCCTGTGCACGCACACGCCCCAGCACAGCCCCCTCGTTCCCAGCGCTGTCACGCTCCTTGGTGCCCTTGGGTGGGTGTCACTGTCTGCACGGGTGTGTCTGTCCGGGGTGGGCTGTCAGCTCAGTAGGCTGTAGTAACATGGTGGGCACCAGGTTTGTGTTTGCTGGGTTTCCTTTGGTTCGCGCTGGATGGACTGACAGACGCCTCGTGCATGTGCTGGTGTGGTAGGTGTGTGAGGAGGCTGATACTGTGCCTGCATTCTCTTGCACTGTAGGTGAGTTGTGGTGGGTCTTGTTCGGATGCTCATGGTGACTCGAAATTGCTTTGTAAGGGCTAAAGTCAGCCTCGGCAGCTGCAGCTTGTAGTGGAAGGACGGCTTTGGAAGAACATGTGCGTGACTGAGTTCTGATGAATTGTGGAAAGGGACTAGAGTGATTTCAGGGACAGCTCTCTGAAAGCTGCCTGGAACACTCTGAAGCTGTCAAGAGTGGGTGGAGGAGGAGGAGTGGGAAATCTAGAGGAAATAGTGAAGACGGGTTCTGCTTACAGAAAGTTTGAAATTGTTCTTGACATGTAAGGAGCTTGAACAGGAGTAATTATTGAAGACATCAAGCAAGACAGGTTTCCCCAGAGAGAAGACTGTTTACCTCTGTTAAAGATAAAAATAGAAGACATTGATCAATAATAGAGCAAAGGCTAATAGGGTGAATAGAAATGGCTTTCCTATCCTGCAAAAAAAAAGAAAACAATCAATGAAAACGTAATAGAGCATACATTGCACTAACAAAGACTTGGCTTTTTTAATACAGCAGTTAACTGTGCCTTTGAACTTGTGTTGCTGGAAGTTACCCTTTGGTCTAAGAGCTTAGCAGCCTCCCTAAAAGGGAACACAGATTTCTCTAGAAATGTTCGTGTTATTCAGGTTTCTAATACTAAAGGTTTGTATTTGTGTGATACTGTTTGTCAAAAAAAATAAACTCTCATGCTTTTTAGGATGTTGGCTAAGTACTAAACAATAGAGGTTTTGGGAGAGCTTTTCTTATGGTGGAGGTATCCCAGAAAGGCCTACTTCAGGCTTTCTTTTCACCATTGTTCCCAAGAAAATTGGTTTCAAAGCTGCTCTGGTCCTTTAGGTTTTTAGGTCCTTAATACTGTCATTATTACAGTTGTGCTGTAAACCTTAGGTGGCATGGAAGCAGCAGGTGGGTGCCTCTTCATCTGGAGCAGGAATGATTTGGTCTTGCTGCAGAATGGCTGGGAAGCTTTACCAGTGAAGTCAGCGTTTCTGACCAGCTCAGTGGTGCGGGCAGGTGTTTTGCTTTGTGATTCACTCAGCTCTCTGCAGTCAGCTCAGAGTGCTGAACGGGTGGAGCAAGGGGATGAGCCAGCCACTCCCAGCCACTGGGCACCTTTTGGACTTCAGTTTGTCTGTCTCCTTAAGACATGTGGCAGTCCAAAGGGGAAGGTTCTTAGATAAACTGGTCAGAAAGTGAAGTTCAGTGTGACTAGCTGGTCTGGCAAAAGCATTCTGAGCTGTCTGGTCTCTAACCATTTGACAGAATCCAGCTAGAAATCTGCCTTGTTCTCTGTCAGTTTCTTTGCCTGTTAGCTGGTAGCAGGCTGGGAGGTGAGCTTTTGCAATTGGGGATTAGGATTCTTTTCTTCTCATGGATAAAAGAAGGGTGGGTGGGTTTTTTTCCTAGCACAAAATAGCTTTTAAAACACCTCCTTCCCCCTCAAAAAAGGTAGGCCCTTTTTCTACCCAGTTCTACTGCTGCACTAACTAAAGCATCTAATAATCATGTTTTGGTGTAAGATGACAACCTTTTAATTTCCACATGGGGAACTTATCCTTCATTCCTTCTCCCTTCCTGTTTTGGTTTCATTTTTGATTGGCTTATGTTTACATTGAGGGAGATAAGTTGTTACTGCTCCTTCTAGCAGAAGGAGAAGTAACAGAATGAACAGAAGTGCCTGTTTCATTTTCCAGCAGCTCTAAGGGTATCTTTGAGCTCTTGCAGGAATGTCTGGTGGAAGCAGTGAATTCCTCAGGAGATATTTGTTGTTTGGTCCTAGCTGCTTCAAGAGCCCAGTGTTGTATTGAATGAAGGTTGAAGTAAAACACGAAGTTTCACATCAGACTTGCTGATTCTGAAGTGCCATTGCTATGACTCGTTTTCTCAGTGTTTCCAGCCTAAAACTGAGGAAACCAAGGAAAGCAGCAGTGAATGTACAGGTTGATCTGTCTACAATATGAAGAGGACAGCACAGCCTCAGAGAGAAATTGCATTTAGCCTTTGTACAGTCAAGTTTTCTAGTACATGCCTGCTGCTGGCTGCCCGTGTAACAAAGCAGCTGGGTGTTATTGAGCGGCCCTGGCTGGGGGCAGAAGCTCTTCTCTGCTTTAGAGTTTGTGATTGATTGTGCTTGTCAAGGTCCTGGAAATTTGAGGTGCTGTAGAGAATAGCACTGGGTTGGAGTTTTGTGTGCTGGCTTGCCTAGCTGTTTGCTTGGAGCACTGTGTCTGTTGTGTGCTGTTCTCGCTTCTTCCCAGACTCACTGGGGTTTGCTTTCTTGTGGTGGAAAAGTGGTTTCCTGTCAAGACATCACACCCTGCCAGCGTGCTTAGGACTCTGAAAGCAGTTTGACACTGTGATAAGATGGATTGAAACACTTAGCTAAAACAACTGTAAAATATTACAGTGCTTGAACTGAAAACACCCTTATAGTAAGGGATTTGGGGTATTTTTTTTTCTGGGGTTTGGTGGTTTTTTTCTGTGCATGGACAACTTTTTTTTTTTTTTTTTCCCTGCATGGACTACTTTTGGGGGAGAGCAACTGGACTTGTTTTCAGAGCATCAATTCCCCAGGAAAGTTTTGGAAGTGAAATTCTGCCAGATAAAGCTGTGAGTTGCAACCACCCTCCAGGAGTCTCACCTCAGAATCTCTCTTCTAAGAAGAGGCAGGGGCTGGAGTACTTGCTCATAGCTGGGTTCTCTTTAAAAATCAGGTCAACCTCCATGGGGTTTTTGTTTCTGATGGTGTAAGTAACATGTCTGGGAAGGCAACAAAGCAAGCTGTGTCCAGGGAACATACAGTGTATAGGCAAGCTGCTCAGGAACTGTGCTGTATCTGGTTTTGACCAGGTCTTTATAGCCCCTGAGGGGAATAATTCACAGGAACCTGAAAAGGGAAATAATTGACATTCTACCTGCAGTATTAACCCATACACTACCTGGATATTTGTCTCCCCACCCTCAAGTCTGTCTCTGTATTGAAAGGATGGGAATGTTGCTATTAGTATCTTACAGTCACAGTGCCTGGGAGTCTGCTGATACTGAAAGGATCAGCTATTTGAGGATGTTGTGTAATGAAGAGTGACCAAGAGCATAGAGAGTTGGTGTCATGGCCTCACATTTTTTGTGTCTAGCCCCAAAGCGTCCATCTCTGCCTGGGTATTTTGTACATGTGGCCCCCGAACAACTTGCTAGTAAAAAAAAATCCCTCTGATTCAGCAAAGAAAATGACTGCAACATGTTACACAGTGCAGCAGTAAGGCTTCAAGAAGGAGATGAGATGAAATAATACCTTAAAAGCTGACCTTGCGGACCCAGTGTTCCCTCCTCAGGCTGCAGAACATGACATGGATGCTGTTGGAGGCTGCTGAGCTGATTGCTTGGGAGCCTGCAGCTGCCTGGTTGTCTCCAACACAGATACAGCCTCAGCAGCAGTAATGTACCTGTGTCTCTGTCCAGGTTACTTGAAATGAACAAGTGGACAAGTCAGTCACTTCAAGAGGCAGGTTAGAAGTGAGTGAATTTCTCTTCCTGGCTCACGATATCTTGTCTCTTCCTTGCTCTTTTTGCTATGAAAAAATGGTTAGTGGTGGGTGAAGCTATTTGCAGCTATTTGTCCTGTCAGCTGGGAGTGACTTCTCTCCTCCAAACTCTTCTGACTTACAGACTTCATTTCCCCCTTCCCAATGACTTTGTGATGGCACTGCTTTTACAGGAGTCTGAAGCCAAAAGTCATTCATACAAATTCCCTTTCAAGTAACTTCATGCAACTACATAATTTAATGTCAGAGCGTCTGGAAACATTGAGTTGAAGCTTTGTCCTTTTTTTAAGCATGCACCCTCTCAGGTTGATGCTTGGCATGATTTTTTTCTCTGTAGAGAAGATGCATTGCTGCTGATGGCTTTTGGTATAAAGAGACTCCCATGAGTCCAGGAATACAAAGGTCCTAATTCAGCTTTCAGAACTTTGCCTCTGTAGTATTTTTATTAACAAAATGGCTTTATAGTGAGTGTGGCCTTGTGTGCTTTGTTAAGAATCACTGATTTTACTCCTGCAGCGTTCATCTCTGCTACATGTCTGCACCAGAGAATGATTGCTGGGGAAGTCAGATGTGCCATTGCCCTCATATGCACCACCGCACAGTTGCCTAGACCTCTGATAAGATGTTTGGGTTCTTTCAGCTCATTTACTTGCTAAATTGAAGTGTGGATCTGATCTGATAGATTCTATATGTCATCTTCTGGATGGAGAAGTATACTCTAATGTATTAGAAAAACTTCCTTTGTGTGTGACTGCCACAAGTTCAATACTTTTCCAGGCTGCTGTAGCGTTTCAGTTCTGGTTCTTCTTAAAAGAACCATATATCCTGTGGTAATTTTAAAACTGTTGTCTACCCTGTCTTGGCACTCAGAGGTGGGAAACAATGAATGCAAGTGTTGGTGGAATAAGTTCTGATTTTACTTTGTTCTTGAGAGTTTGGAAAATGAAATGCAAACATCCTCTGTCATGTGGGACACAATTGTTTACAACACATCCTTTTTTCTTCTTGCCTCTTGCCCCTCTGCCAGTTGCAGAATATCTTCACACTCTTTCTGTGTTTCTCCCCTGGGAGCAGAGGGCTTGCCTGGTTTGTGTGGAGTTGGGCTGAGTATGGGAAAGGGATGCAGTGCATGGCCCAAGTGTATTTGATCCTGTTCTCAAAGCAGAAAAGGTTGGGGAACATCCCTTCTCCTCCTCTCCCTCCCCCTTTCTCTCTTTTTCCTGTCTCCTTCCAAAAAAGGGACTAGATGTTATTGACCTATCACAATGTGGGTCAGTCCACAAAAAAAAAAAAAATAGGAGGAGGAGGATGGGGGGAGGAGGGCTGTGCAAATACAGTGAGACAACAGAAATTAATAGAGCAGAAAAAAACTCTGGAAAGAAGAGTGCATGGCTCAGGGTAAAAGGGTTTTGTTGTTGATTGTGAGGTTTTTAATGGGCGCATGGGGAGGGGAAGCTTCTCTTAGGATGACTATAGGCTAGCAAAATGGGTGGGGGCTGTGTGAGCTGCATGTGCAGAAGATTTTTGTGGTATTCTCAGATTTTAGTTTCCCTAAAATGAGAAACACAGGAATGTGACCTTGTTGAAGGTTAAATTGTTTGTGTGTACAGTGCAGTCTTATGTGTATGTAGGCATGGGATCATCTCTTGAGTATGGCTTAGTGGGTGTGTACCTTGCCATGTGGTTTGGTCTGCCTTAGGTGCCTGACTCCTCTACCTTCTGCTTCTGAGCTGATGGCTCCCTGCTCCACTCTTGCTGACCCTACTGGTCCTCTGTCCCAGTGACACTTTCCCTTGTTTCCCTGACTGTACCAACAGCTGTGAAATTGTGACTGGGGCATCTCTTCAGACTGCTCACTCCTCTGAAGAAATAACACTGAGGAGAACTGCATTTGGATCTGCACTTGTTGTGCAGACAGGCCTTGTTGTGCAGACAGGCAAGCACGTTAAGCTGCCATGGGGTGCAGCAGCTGCAGATGCAAGCAGTGTGTGTGTTTGTGAGCCTGGTGAGTGCCTGTCTTGTGACTGAGCACAGCATTGCTCGTGTGTGTTCAGTTACCCATGTGTGCCTGTGTGTCAGGTGTGCATTGTGGGCTGACTTGGACCGACTTGAAGCTAAGAAAGCTTTGCCCAGCATGAGCAGTAAAATGTAGATGAGTTGTACTAGTTAAAATTGCATGCCAGGTCACATTCTTAACTCTGATTGTTTTGGAAGTGCTACTGGAGAGCTTAAAAATGCTCTGTTGGGACCTTTTCATGTCTCATAGCTAAGTAAACTAGATGCTACCCCAGAGAGCAAAAGCAATTTAAGAAGTAATAAATGTGAAAGCATTTGATTTTTCTTGGATTGCTATCACTGATTTCAGCTGTGCCAATGACTCTCTTACTGTGTAGTGTAGTGCTATTTTGTCCTATCTACCTGCTCCTTTTCCTCTCTTTTGCCATTTCAGCTGGTGATGCCATCCCTTTGGGTGTTGAAAACACCTTGGATTAATTATTTATCATATATATCTAGCACAATAGAAAGAGGTGGTCCCAGTTGGCAATTCTAGGCATTGTTATAATTAAAATGATCTAAAATAAACATTGAACCATTTTGTCCTGTGTTTTTGTATTCCTTGTAAGTCTAGGACACATTGTCAAAAACATTAAGCTACTGCTTTCACTAATATAGAGCTCTTGTTTGTGTCCTAATAAATGCAGAAAGTTCAGGCTCTGATTTATCTACTGCATGGCACTTCTGTATTGGCCTTTTTGGATCCAGAATAAAGATAATTTAATGGAGAAACTCTTGAAAAATAAGAATTTGAAGGGAATGGGAAATGTTTTTGTGGTATTTTAACCAAGTTCAGTATGGTGGATATTTAAATCAACATGACTGTGGAGTAGGTTTTAAGGAAGAACATTGTCTTGTCCTGTAGCTCTGCAGGAGAACCTTGAAGCCAGGTTGTGTGTGTGTTTTTTGTTTCGTGTCTTGTACAGCAGAAGGAGGCTTAGCTGTTAAGACTCTTTCATGGGATAGCTTTGTGTATCATTCTTTGCTCACTCAGCAGTTTAGAAATTAAATACTTTCAGCCTCGGATGAGATGATCTATTTTAAAACCACAGATTGTTTTTGCAGATGGGAGAGAACAGCTTCCGAGTCCTGCTGTTTGGGGTTCTTTTCCTTTTGGCACTGGGGTAGGTCTTGATCAGAGCAGGCAAACACTTCCTCCTTTACTAGATTGTGTTGGAATATTCAGATGTACCCCATGGAACTAAAGGACCATGCCTGAACCTTTCTTCCCTCCTCTTACACCACTTTTGTTGCATCAGAAGTGAGGTTTTCTTATTTATGTTTGTTTATGTAGAAATAGCTCCTCCTCAGTGGTAACATTTTCCATGCCTTTATGCAAGCCAAAAATGAAGTTTTTTGTTTTCACTTTTGCCACATCCTGTCTGTTTTCTGTTTTGAGTTTATTTTCAGCAGAAGAAGCTGCCATGTTAATGTTGGAGACAGGAGGTCTCTGTTTCCAAAAGATGCAGGACTGGCAATGTGCTCCTGATGGAGAATTAGTGTGCTGTTTTTTCTGTGGATGAAGGCCACGTGGACACATCCCTGCTACTTTACATCTGTGTAGTGTCATTAAGAGAACTGCTCCCCATGCCATTTGGAGCTTCTTTTCTATCAAGGATCTTTGTAACAGTGTTCTGCATCTCTGGGTTTTTATCAGGATAGTTATCTTGATAGAAATAGCACAGGCTTTGTTTTGTTTTCTTTTCCCTTCCTTGCATTGAGAGTCTCCCCGATACTCCTAAAGTGTTTTCAGAAGATGCGTTAGATAAGTGTAAGAGGTACTAGTGTGATGTTTAGGCTAATGCCCTGGCAGCACAAGGCCTTGTCTTGCTCTAACATACATAACTTGTGATGACATCTGGGCAGGAGCAGGTGACAGCTTGTAGGGAATGGGAGTGTGATCCCTGCCTTCCATGTTGGGAGGTGGTTGTGTATAGACCTCAGCACTGCCAGAAACTCCTGTAACCCATGTAGAAGAATCATACTAGCTCTGATCCAAGTTTCTTGTGGCCATCCTGGAATACACCTAACCTGTGTCCAAAAGTCCGTGTGTTTATGTAGATGTACTTTTATGTGTGCTTGTTTCCAGTTTCCAAAGTTTGGTGCTTTTCAGGTGTCTGTTGTGGTCCTGTTATGTTGCAGGTTACCTCCACGGGGAACAAGGTAGTCACTTGGAGATGGGGAAAGCTCCAAGAGTGAAATCTAGAAGTGTTGAAATATTTTCCTTTGATATGTTAGGAGAGCTCTCCAGAGAGGGAGAATAAGTGTGCAAGGAACTTTACTCTTCCTTGAACTGAAAGCAATGATGAAACAGGTGGGAAGAGAAAACAGGATATGGCAGAAGAGTAAGAAATGCTTCAAAATTTATTTTGCATTAGATTGGTTTGTATTGCATTGGTAATTTGGGTTTCCAAATGCCCCTAATTTGACATATGGTAATGTCAAGCACTTTCCTCGTGATTTGGTACCTTGCAGTGCTGGGAACTGTCTGGACAGAGAACAAAAAGATGGTTGTGCCAGGGAGCTTAAAATGCACAAGAAACAACAGAGAAATACAGCCAGCTGGGAGAAGCACCAGGAAAGAGATCACAGCCAGGAGGTGATGGAGGTGAATAGGGAATAGCTTTATGGCGTTTGGAAAGTACCTTTTTACCCAGGCATGAGAATAAGCAGGAAAGTGTTTGGGGTGCTGGCTTGGGCTGTGATGGAGGTAGGTGTCTAAGAAATAAATGTCAAAACACATTCACAGTGTAAGAGGGAAGCTGCTGATACCAAGGTACTGGATCTGTACATTATCAAGGCAGTATTTTTGTTGTGACGTGTTCCCAGGTAGTACCTTTTCTGGGCTTTTGTGGGCTTGTGTCCTGTTGCACAGTGGGAAGAGACATCTCAGAAGCAAGGCCTGAAGAGACGAGTTGCCACAGCCCACCCTCACAATGCTCTTTTTAAAAAGGCAGAAGAGGAGCTAGCAGACTGAGCTGGTGGCAGTGAATGAGCTGAAATCCACTTTCCTGATTAAAGCTCCAGTCATCTGTGCTATTACCTGTTTCTTAAGTATAGACTGGAATTGCTCTTACAGCTTCAGCTTCTTGCATACAGTAGAATTTCATAACAACAGCTTTGTGCACTACTTATACCTGCCACTGTAGCTGTGGTGTGTGGGACTTGAGGAGATTAGAAGGGATAATTTGGAAGGCTTATGTTAATTTTGTGGATTTTGGAGTACAGCGTTCCTTCATGTTTCACTAGCAAGGAGAATGAGCTGCAAACTGATGCATAGAACCAATAAAAGGTGTCAAGGAAATAAAATGCTGTCCTCAGGGGCAGCCCTGAGTGCTCATGGGTGAGGTGATTTGGGTAGGAGATGTAAGCCCTGTTTGTAAGAGAGTTTGTATATTTTCTTTCAGAACACAGTGGTGGAAAAAGTTATTAATTTCAATGACTGTGTGAATTGAAGGAGATTAGGTGAAGAATGATGCACAGTCCTGTAATTAATGGCTGTTGATGTATAATCACAAGGGGGCAGTGTTAAGATTACATACACAACTTCAATTTATGACTGACCTTGCTTATGAATACATAACCCTTGTCATGACAAAATGCTTGTTGATTACCTTTTGCTGTTTTTACTTATTTTTAAATGAGTGCAGAGACACAGAAGAATTCCCTTTCAGATCCTCAGTTCTCTTGATGTTACTGCTGCTGCATTTGGGTCTCTGCTGCTGATGTGGTTTGATTAGCTGGAGTGTGGAGGTCCAGGCCCTGTTTCTCCTGGCACCTGTGGTCTACTGTACAGATCCTCTCCCCCATGAACTTTTGGAAGGGCTTAGCAGCTTCCTGTCTTTCATAGCTCCCAAAGTGCACTGGGATGTGCAGGACTGCAGCTGGCTGGACTTTATTTAGCGTTGCGTTAACCACAGGTGCATCTGCTCTGATTTCATTTTAGATGTGCCCTTCTTGAGCTTTGTGGAAGCACTCTCAGCACTGTGCATATTCAGTTGCTTCAGAAGTTACTTGGGTAGAAATTCCTTTCTTTTAAAAGCAATAAAAGCCTTGCTAACTTGTGACATCTCCACCCTCCAGCCTCCATCTCTCCAAATATTTAGATATAGTACAGATGATGAAATGTGTGTGTTTGTATGCTTAGAAAACTCAAAACTTAAGTTACATTTTCTGTACTGATCAGGACTGGAGAGGAGTTATCCTACTCTAAGTGCAGTTATGGAAAGCTGTAACTTGGAGCAGGGATCTATTAGAAAGAACAAAGAAAAGCCAGGTTTGACAATTATTTTGTAAATTAAAGCACAGCACTTGTGCAGCTCCACCTATAGTAAGACACTGGTGATACGAGTGTGTGTTTTGGAAAAGCCTGTGCTAAAGGGGCCGTTTTTGTGCTGTAGTGTGCATGTGGAAAGGACTTGCTACTGGCACTCTGCTTTTAGTGGGTACCTGTTCCCTAGTTTGTGCTGTGGCTTCAGGTGGAGCAGGGCTGGGGCAGTTCCTCTGTGAACATATATTCTCTTTTGTGTTCTGTAACAACCTGTCAGTAGATGACAGATGTGTCCTTCCCTGGTGCAGCTGTAAACTCTGGCAATGGATCATTGGCCTTTCCAAAGCCCTTTCCATTCACTGATCATAAAGGCCTGTGTAGGAGCAATGACTTGAGCTTTTATAGAAGTGCTCTTCTGAAAAATATTAGGAGGTTATCAGAAGGAGGCAATATTATGCTGTTCCCTTTGATAGGGAGATCAGAAGCAGCTCTTCTAATGGATAGAACCAATGGCTGCCTGCTTGTGATCTTGGTTTAAGTGGATTATCTTCCTACAATCCAGAGGTCACACTAGAGCCTGCTTATGACCAAATTGAAAATAATAGCTATTTTAGATCTTAGGCCTTCAAGAATTTGTTCCATTGAAAGAAGATGGCTTTTTAGCCAGGAAATGGCCAAGGGTCATGCTGTTTTGAAATCTTGCATATTCTTGTGTTCTGTATGTGTTTTTATGTGTCAGCTGGCTTTTAAAAGCCAATCAGGTTAAATTCACATCACGTAGAAAACAATGCAAAGTTAGTAACATTAATAACAGGCTGGCTAAATGTACTATGCCATACAAATCTTGGTAAAAGCATGACTTTCATGCTGTTCACACTGTCAAAATGAGAAGAGCTTTCAGTTCATATCCTTCAATGAGAGTGCTTTGGGCTGAGTGTGGTTTTCAGCATGGCTGTAGGAGAGGTGGGTATTGCTTGCTGGAGGAATTAGGATATTCTTTCCTCTGCCCCCTTGCTGCACAGGGACACTGTGGCATGTGTTCTTGTTGCTGCTTGGCAGGCTAACCATGACAGTAGGACACAGCAGAATAACCTGTACTCTTATGGAAAATAGAGATGTTAACTTAAGTGTGCCTGTCATCTTCCAGTAGGGATGGTTTAGATACTTCCTTCTGATCTTTTTACAAGGGTGTGTAGTGATAGGACTAAGGGAAATGGCTTTAAACTGTGAGTAGGTTAAATTAGATGTTAGGAAGAAATTCTTTGCTGTGAGAGAGGTGAGACAGTGGCACAGGTTCCCCAGAGGACTTAGGGATGCTCCATCCTTTGAAGTGTTCAGGGACAGGTTTGTTGGAGCTCTGAGCAACCTGGTCTAGTGGAAGGAGTCCCTGGCCCGTAGCACAGGGCTTGGAACTAGATGGTCTTAAAGGTCTTTTCCAACCAAAACCATTCCATGATTCTGTGATCTCTAGTGAATGCTGTATTCATCTTATATATTTTTATTGCAGAATGGGGGTGATGAGGGCAGTGGCCAGATTTCATGATCTCTGGGGGGCTGTCAGAGGTTTCTGAGTACCCCATGATCTGTTATATCACAAGGAGTGGCTGTGGCAGACACACCCAGGTCCTGTTCACAAAGCATGTGAGCAGCCTGGTGGAAGGCATGTGAGAGGTGCAAAGTTCTGTTACATTCCTGACTCCTTTCAGCTGAGCTCAATTGCTTTGTGGTTCTCTTCCCTGACAGGTCTTGGCCCGTGGGCAGCTCTTTAGCAATCCCAACTGGAACCTCACACCAAAAGGCGCCATGATTATGATGACTGATGTCACTGCAGCCCCCAGACTGGGGTCAACTGCCACCACTCCAGCTGTGGCTCCTAACTTCTCCTGGATGCCAGAGGATGGCAGCCCCACAGCTGTGGAGCAGCCAATATTCCTCATGACCACTGCTGCTCAGGCTATCTCAGGTTTCTTTGTATGGACAGCTTTGCTCATCACCTGCCATCAGGTAAAACCCTGTCACTTGTACTTCTCATCCTTTCCTTTTCCCCACATGAAGAACAGACCATTTCCATAGTGTGAATGGAGAGGAAGCACACTCTTTAAAGCTAGCAGGTGTAAAACATTTGACCATCTCTTGAAGGTTTGTAGAACGGTGTGTTATCTTAGGTCATCCTTTCACAGGTCTTTAGCTGAATATTGCCATTTTTTATTGTGTCAGCTGTTAGCTAAAAGATCCTAGTCACCTGTTGTTTGACATTCCTCCTTTGATCTCCTGTGCCAGTGGATTCCACAGGCTGAACTCTGCTGCGGAAAGGAGTAGCAGGAAATGTTTCATTTTAATTTTTTCCTCCTCCCCTCTCTCTGGGGCAGGTGTCCTGGGAGCCTGAGTAAGTCAAACCCTGCATCCTGTTCTCTGCCTCTCTTTCATGCAGTTGTCATGTGAACTGAAAAATACAGTGGGGAAACACAAGCCCTGTTATTTATCAACCCATGTTTTGTACCTGTTGGATTGTAGATTCCAGAGTGATGACTAGAATGTAGAAAAGTACAGCCTATTGATGGAGTACAGGGGCTAGTGAAGGTAAAAAATGAATTAGTCACAGATGAATAAGAGTAACACCTGCAGTTCCATCAGCTTGGGTAACAATTACAAGTGCCGTGGATCCTCCTGTCAAATTGATCACCTGCTGAGGGTAGGAAGAAGTTTTCCTGTGCAGTATAGCATTGCACAGTTAGGCATTAATGGCCTTCTCTGAAGAAACCCATGGAGGTCAGTGCCAGAGAGACACTGCTGATTGAAACACGCTGTTGTCCTCTTACACGGCAGCAGTTCCTGTGCTCTCCCAGGCACACGGATCACTGGGCTCTTCTGACATCCCAAGGGCAAAGCTTGGAGTCATCTGAACTCTGGTGTCAGCTGTCTCTGTGCTGGATGAGATGTGTCACTGGGATTGTCGCAAGGCAAAAATATCTCTAAGGTTTGTTAGCTTACTTTCAACCTGTTCTCCTCAGGAAATGAGCTTTTTGTGAGCTCCTCATGGGTCAAGAAGAGGAATCGGAAGTATTTTTGAGCATTTCATAGGGAAAGGAAACAGAAGTATTTTTGAGCCCTTCAGTTTTGACCAGGGAGGAACAAGCAACAGACAGCTGGGGAGGCACAAGCCCCTCTCCCTTACAGTGGAAAGATGAGAGTGTATGTTTTTTTAGTCTCTGGAGAATCCTCATAGCACCCCAAAATGCAGGGTGAAGCTTCAAACAAATGCTTGTACCTCTTCTGGCAGCAGAATCAGTCAGTGGTGAGGCACATATGTAGTCAGCTGGCTGTTACTAATTCCAGCAGGTGGGACAGCAGCGTAGTGAGAATTGCTGTACAGAGGCCTTGCCTCTCCTGACTCTGTGGGCAAGAGAGTGTACCCACAAATCGTGCTGAAGCTCTGCCTGTGTTATTAGGGCATTGCAGGGGTTGTGCTCATCTTCAGGGTGTGCTTGTGCTCAGTACCTTTTCGGGGAGGTGGGTATTCTGTAAAAAAGCATCTTCGGTGTGGGATTTAATGATGTCTAAGGAACTGTGAGTGGTGGGAGCGGGAAGGGTGGGGATGCTGTGCTCCCCCCAGCCAGTGACTTAGAGGGATTGGCATGTGTGCAGTCAGACAGAACAAACTGTGTGGTTCCTTTGAGCACACTTCATGAGCTCAGTGCTCCCTTGATAGCTGACTCTTTGTGGCTGTGCTGTCACCCATGTGCAGAGTAACACCTTTTGAGCAGATGGGCTGTGGCTTATCAGCTTTGGGATGTACTGTAAAGGGCTCTCTTAGGTTGTTTCAGGTGAAAGTCTCAAAAGCATCCAAAACAGCCAAAAGAGAGAGTGTTCACAACAAGTGTGTTTTTCAGAGAAAAGCAGCCTGCAGTGTAATGAGTCTTAGGTACTTAAAAGAGGATAGCAGGAATGTAGAACTAATGACTGGAAAAAAAGTTTCACAAAAAAACAAAAAGAATGTGGGCAAGGTTATGTGAAAATAAACCAATTCCTTATAAGAAACTAGATTAGAAGTGCCTTCATTTTCTCTTCCCTTTCATTCCCCCTGTCTGCAAACTAAGGGTTGCTATATCAATGCCATACGATAACAGTGATTTATCTTTTCTTTTATGTTCATCACCTTGAGGCTGCTGGAGGCAATCGAGAGGTGATTTAGCGTGTTTGTTTTTCCTGGCCCAATTGACTCTCCAGTTCTGCTTTCTCCTCTGTGCTCCATGTACCGCTGATCCCGCTCTCCCGTGCGTCTCTCAGATCTACATGCATCTGCGCTGCTACAGCTGCCCAAACGAACAGCGCTACATCGTTCGGATCCTCTTCATCGTGCCCATTTATGCCTTTGACTCATGGCTCAGCCTCCTCTTCTTCACCAATGACCAGTACTATGTTTACTTCGGCACAGTGCGGGACTGCTATGAAGGTAAGGAGGGGTCAGACAGAAAATGGGGGGGTGGGAAGTCTCTGCCCTGAGAGAACTTTATTTCTGGTTGAAAACAGCATTTCAGGAGAGAGTGTTGCTGTCACCTACTGAATAGTGTGCCTAACTGGATGACCATGGCTTGCTTAGTGACTGAAAATCATAGAATGGTAGGATGGTTTGTCTCAGGGCGGACCTTTGAAGATCATCTAGTGCAGCACCCTTCCCACGGTCTGGGACACCTTTCACTTGATCAGGTTGCTCAAAGCCCTGTCCAACTTGATCGTCTCCCTCACTGGCCTCTGAGCATGAGCCTTCCCTCCAGGATTCTGTAGAGACTAAGTTTATGGTTTTCTGGGGTCCTTTGCTTCAGGAAGGTAAAAACTTTTGGTGAAGCCAAAAAATCTGATGGTATCTGGGTGTTAGAAAGTGACGTATTGCTTAGCTCCTGCCTCTTTTAACAGCACTTAGCAGCCAGACACTGCTTTGTCCTGTGTTCCTGGTGCAGCTTGTTAGCAGAGTATTCTTCTGGTCCCATCCTGGGGCCACTCGTGTGCTTGCACAGGGTAGCACGGTGGCCATGTGCTGGGGCTGGTAAAGTGCTTTGGAGTCCTGTAGAAGAGAGGGTGCCATGTTCAGGAGGAGCGCCTGCTTAGTTTTGGTTATCTGCTGCAATGATGTAATACCACTAGCACTGTATGTGAGGGAAATGGTTACTTTCCTGTAAATGCCATTGTAACTTCCCTCCTGGTCTCATCCTGTAAGAAGCCTCTACCCACTCAGCAGAAGATACTGCACTCTAGCAGTGACTTTTTGAGGACAATTTCTCACCATACCCTCATTAAATTCTAAATCGTTGGTGCAGTTGTTTTGGTGAGATCTGCAATGCAGAGAGTTGCCCCTGGCCACGTGAACAAGTTAATCAGCTGAAGAGACAGCAGGTCTTCCTTCACGTCCACAACAATGCTGTGGATGCAGCAGCAGATGGCAAATGTACACACATGATGCAAGAAAGCATCTTTATTTGGGGTCTGGGTTTTTTCTTTCCCCGCCCTGTGTGTGTGTATGAGTCTAGCAGGAAGCCTGCTGCTCTCCTAGCAACAGCCATGTCCCTCTGCCTCTCTTGCCCTGGGAGTTTGCAAGCATTTGAACATCTGCTCAGGAGGCTGCCAGTGCTCCAGGGTTCACCTCGGCAGGTTGGCCTGTGTGAGAAAACTACAAGTGGGGGTGAAGACACCTTTGGAAAGCAGGTTCTCTCCCTCACTTTTTCTGGGGATTGCTTCAAAACAGCCTTTTTGTCTCTTGCCACCCACCTTCTTTATATTTTAGAAAGGTTTTATACATTGCAAAGTGGGCTATTAGGAAATGGAGGAAGAAGACCCTACTAGTACATTTTGAAAGCTGTCTTAAGCCATTTATGGACTGTATTTTGTAGTGTGTGTTAGGAGGAGCCTGTTCTGGTTTTACTCTTTCATGTCACTGCTTCTATACCAACCAGGGTGTCAGAAACACTGATACAAGTAGGGTCTGTTTGGGGTTTTTTTAATGTTGGTATCATGAATACCATCTGATGGATGTGGATGGGAAAGGGAGAATAGTTCTTTGCTGGCGTGATGAGCTTTGCTAGTTAGCACTTCTTTTGGGGATGAATGGGCAGATATTTCTCCCTCTTGTTTTGTTTTGTTTTCTTCCTCTGATGTCATCTTTTCCCTAGTGCTTGGGGAATGGGCAGCTGGTATTGTAATGACCACATCAGAGGGCAGGGGTCACTGGAGGACAATAGGAAAAGCTTAGCTTTTCTTCCTCTGGGTGCTGGGTGCTGTCAGCTAAGTTGCAGGAAAATTGAAGGCAAAAGGGGTTACCACAGTTATTTAAATAATTTTTCTGTGGTTGGTGTTTTCTGTCCTAATTAAAGCTTTGGCAAAATTATTACTGTGTGAATTTCCTTCAATAATAAGGATTACAGATAGAATAACAATATCCCAATTATATACATAGAAGCATGTATACCACTGGCTTTTATGTGCCATAGCAGTCTTGCCAGCTAGACACGTCTACAAGCCATAAGTAAATGTTTTGAAACTGTGTTTTAGGGACCATGGAGTACCTTTTTGCCAGGGCATAGTTTAGATGCTTATAGAAGAATTTGTCTGACTTTGGAAGATCATTCATGTGGAAAAATTGACCTCAGGTCTAATAACTGGCTGCTTGGGGAGATCAGCTTCTCAGTGTTGTACATTATTAAGTTCCTGTTCTTATTTTAAAGTTCCTTGAGACTGCTGTTTCTATCCCAGTTATTTGGGGCAAAAACCAGGATTTGGGTGTTGTCATTCCAGGGAGTGTCCAGACACAGGTGACCATAGAATATAATGTTGCAAGAAGGGTCATCTGGTCTGTCATTTTGCCCCAGGGCTGTCTGTGTCAAATGCAGAAGTACAGTCCTTGCCCTAGAAAATCTGACAACTTCGAGGGTCCAACAGTAATTACAACAAGTCAAGAGAGTGGCAGACAGGGTGTATACAGGCTCACTTCATGCACATTTAAGTGAGTTTGGATCCCATGAAAAGGAGATACATCTGTAGTTATGGGGAACTGAAATGGGTCAGAGTGTTAGTGGTCAGTCTGTTTGTCATCTGTAACAGGTTTCTGGGGAAGGCAGAAAAGAGGTGGTCTAAGGAGAATTTTATTCAGCACACAAGAAATTTTATCTTTTTGAGAAAATGAAGAACAGAGCCTGTTTTGAAAAAGTCCCCACAAGACATGGAAACAGAGTTTCACTGATTGTTATAAACTCTTTGTTTCTCCAACTCTTATGTCTATAGCCTGGTTACCTGGCAGAGACAAACTGTGTTCATCAGCTAAAAGGTTAAATACAGGAGATAACATGTGGCTAATGGATCAGAGATACCTTTTCCAGATTATTTAGTACCAGTGTAATGTCCTGGAATAATGCACAGGAACCCTGTAAAGAATGGCATCTTACAGATGCCAAATAAAACAGAGACTGACCACAGTTTTATATGGTTCTGTGACCCTTTTGGCATGAGTCATGGAACTGGCCTGGGACCTTGGCCAAACTCCCATTCAGATGGTCTTGTGAGTGCTGAGGTAGGATGATAAATGCAGTGAAAATCTGGAGTGCTTTGAAGAGAAAGGTGCTGCATAAGCAGTCCCTGCTAATGTTTGGTCTATTGCCTGTGCTTTTGGTCCTTGCACCTGTTTTGAAGTTGGTTGTCATTTTACTGTGATTGATGTCTTTGCAGCCTTTGTAATATACAACTTTCTCAGCCTCTGCTATGAGTATTTGGGAGGGGAGAGCTCCATCATGTCTGAGATCAGAGGGAAACCAATTGAGTGAGTATTTACTGTGCTTACAGCATGACGCTGTCCTCCTTCTGTGCCCATCTACTATTTCTCTATCCCTGTCCTGAAAAACTGTGTCAGGTGGCAAGTGTCTGCTGGAACTGGGCAGCGTGGATGATGATGATTTTACCTTGCTCTGAGACAGATCAGGCTGATCACATCCTCTTAGGCAAGCTGGACTGATTCACAATTTTTCTGGACACCTGCCTGTCCTTTGTTTATTTTCCTACTCCCTTCTCCTCCTTTGAATCTTTTCTGTCTTCAGTTGATTGTGTGTGTCTCCTCTAGGATCTATATTTCTCCCCATGCTATTCAGTGACAGGAAAAAAAAATGCAGTGTATAGTCAGGATGTTGTTTTAGACAACGTCTCTAGAAGACGGTATGGCCATAACTGCAGTCATTGTTGGAGAAAGCACCAGTCCTGCAACTTGTCTACAGAGAGGTGGATAAAGAGGGTAGGAATCTTGCACTCTTGCCCGAATCTTGCTTGTGAACTCTGTCATCTTGTGTTGGTTCTTTCAGGTCCAGCTGTGTGTACGGGACTTGCTGCCTGTGGGGAAAGACATATTCAATTGGATTCCTGAGATTCTGCAAACAGGTATGGGCTGGGACATTCTGCAGAAATTAAGTGTGTGGGGGTGGCAATGGTGCCTTTTGCTGCTGAATTTCTGAGATCTTTGATCGGGGCTCTAATAGCATTTTGAGAGGCCTGCAGACTGCTGAGAAGAGGAGGTGTTTCAGGGTTGGTTTGGTGTTAAGAATTATTTAAATATGTTAAGAATGATTTTAACATTTTCTACTCAACCCCACACCAGGAAGGCCTTAGTTTAAGACACAAGTTATCTCCTGGAACTGATGTTAATCCTAGGAAGAAACTCTCTTAATTTCTGGGTTACAGAGGTCCCAACTCCAAGAAATTGATGTCTGTGTTGTGTCGCAGACACCCCACAGTTGTGTAACAGCCTCCTGAATTCCCAGTGCTGCTGTTGTGGTTTGGAGCTGAGGAGGGGTGGAGGTTGAGCATGACACATTGGTTTGTAGGAGGAACCAAGTATTGCTCACCATGTGTGTCTGTCTGTGCTGAACTGGGTATGTTGAGGGCGGGTGGATGGGGGAGGCCTAAACCTCTATACAGCCCTTGTCTGCTCATTGCAGGTCAGTCACCTCTGGCTGTCATGAAACAGCAGGTGAATTTCAAGGCTTTGCTCACTTGCTGAAATGAACACAGGAGGAGGCAGTGTGAAGCAGGTCTGGTTCTTTGAAAGGGCTCAGGTCATTGTAATTTCAGTCAGCAGGTCTAGATATCTGCCCTGGCTTCTCCTGAACAACATGGCCCATCTTCTGTGTTTTAGCAATATGCAGGAACATCAAAAGTACAGTGCAGCCTCATGTTAATGTCCAGTGTTAAGCTGTGCTGCACAAGTGGCCATTTTCAAAGGACTGCTTCTTTTGCTTATGTGCTCTATTTGTCCTTGCCCCATGTTTTGTCCTTAAAACTTTTCTGTTTTCTTGCTTCTTAATTTCTTTTCTAGTCTGAACCCAGTATGTTACTTCAGCTGTTTCTCACATGTTTCATCTGGACACCCTTTGGTTGATTCACTGCATTACCTATTCTTATTGCTCCTAATGTTAATTTTTACCTTTTAAATATATTGTAAGCAGATGTAGCACCCATGAAAGTGAATGAATGCTGGTGAAATAATTTCCCTTCAACTTCTTGCTTCTCATGTCCCACAGCCTCTTGCAGTCACTACCTGGGTTGCACATGTCTGTGTTTGGAAAGTTTGTTCGCAACAGTGAAGACTAGAAGCACACCTTAGGGTATGGGGAAGGTGTGTTTTTTCTGCTGGCCTCCCCAAATCCCAGCTCTTTTGGTAACTCTGTCTTTGGTAGACACTTTGCTTTCCTTTTGCTGGTATCTGGCAGCAATTTTTCTACTCATGCCTGCCCTTTGCTAACTGCTAAGTGTGCTGTGGAGGCTGTGAGGGAGGTGTATTGAAAAGAGATGCCTAAATACTTCCATCCTTCTTGGCTTGAACTTAAATATTGTCTTGGTGAGAAATTATTGATGTCAAGGTTCACTTTCTGGTACTTCTAGACTTTCAGGATTTTTGGGGAAGACTTTTCAAGGTAGATTCCTGGGAAGGCTAGTGTGAAAGGGCAGCAGAACAAATGTCAGTGCTGACCCGTGCAGTATCCACCATAGTGATGATCTGGAAGAGAAATGTACTGAAAGGAACACCTTGCCCTTTTTACCCCTGTTCTCAGTATCTCCAGCACTTCTTTTGCCTCCCATCACTACCTGCCCATTTTCTGCTCTTTCTGGTCCCTTTCATCCTGAAGGAATCTGTGTGTTATAAATTTTTTTTCTTACCACCTTCACACTGTCCCCTCTCAGTTTTTTCTCAGTCAGGTCCCTGTTGTGGGTCAGTCAGTCTGCCTGTGTTGCCTGTGGACCTCCAGCTGTGAGGTGCTGGTGTCTGTGGTGTGAAATAGAAAAAGCTTGTTTCCTTAAAGATGTCTTGATCAAGATTCTTTGCTGGGCCTCTGTCTGGTGACCCTCACACATGGATCACACACCATCCATGTGCTTCCCGTATGCTATAGCATCTTCTAGGGAAGCAGCTAAAAATAGTACGTGGTGGTTTGGATTGCAGGGAAATGGTTAAAATGTCCCCAGATCAGGAGGAGAGGAAGCTCAGAGGATGGAGTTGTTTACCAATTAGCTTGACCTTTTCCAGTTCACATATTTAAAGTGACTCACTAACTGGCATGTGCTGGGGTTTTTAATCTCCTTGAAGTCTTATGACCACTAACAAATTGCATCGTATCCAAAGCAATTATTACTGTTTGGTTTTACCTTCTTTCCATACATAGCCCTCCCCACAGGCACACAGGTCAGCACCTACCCAGGCTCTTGTAGCCTCCTTCAGGGAGACACAGGTCACATCTCTTCAGGGAGACATTTTTAGGCCCATAAGTCTTTCCTTTTTTTAGGACTTTGAAGTTCAACATCTGCAGAAAGTTGAGGAATGCAGTGGCTTTGAGAGAACACTCAGTCCCAATAGGAGCAGTAGTTTATACGGGCAGAACGGACATAGAGCTGATCCCAAGTGCCATGGAATCTTTGGGGAGATTCAGTAAAGGTCATGTGGATGACAACAGAATAGCTCTTAACTTGTGTGTGGCAACACACATTGCTGTGTTTACAAAATGCCTGAATATTGTGGCAGTTGTCAAAAGTTCCTCCTCAAACAGCGGGGTTCCCCTCTGATCCAGGGGACTTTCTTGCCTAACTTTGTGACAGCTATAGACTGGAGTTTGCTTTCCTTCCCCAGTATGTCTCTGTTAAAATTGTTGTGTCTGTGCCATAGCACAGTGTGAGATTTCTTGCTTTTTGTACTGTTACAGTGCATAAATGTGCTGCAGCACAGCCTGTGAAAAGCAGCTCTGGAAGAGTGGGGCTGACAGCTTCTAGGAACAACCCTACAGAGAGGCTTTTCTTCCTGTTCTGGACAAGTAGATAGCACATGTACATCTTCTGAAACTCCTTCATCTCCTCTTGAGTGCTGCATCCTCAAACACAATCAATTAGCAAGTGGCAGGGTCAGACATCTTGTTGGGGCTGGATTGTGCTGCCTTGCTGAGCGGTCCCAGTGGATACTCCATTGTGATGCTGTTGGCAGCTTGTCCTCTTGTACCACCTGACTTCTCATTGCTCCCCTCTCATTCCTGTAGGCTACCCTGCAGTTCTGTGTGGTGAAGCCCCTCATGGCCATCAGCACAGTCATCCTTCAGGCCTTCGGCAAGTACCAGGATGGTGACTTTGAGTAAGTGTATTTATTTAGCATTCAAGATTTGGATGCCCTTTCTCTGTCTGGCTTTGCTTATTGTCTCTATGTGTGCTGGGAAAAGATGGGAGTACATGGGTTGATGTGCATGAGAAAAGAAGGCAGAGGTAGTTCTCTTTTAGCTTCATGTTTCTTCTACCTTGGTTTAGGAGTGGAAATGGGACAGGGAGGCAGGAAGGAAATGGACTCTTGGAACTTTCCATTGACAGTGGCAAGGGGAAAACATGCTGAAGTTTCAGGCATTCATATATATCTTCTCTTTTCAGTGTAACCAGTGGCTACCTCTATGTGACGATCATCTACAACATCTCTGTCAGCCTGGCACTGTATGCCCTCTTCCTTTTCTACTTTGCCACGCGTGAGCTGCTCAGTCCCTACAGCCCAGTCCTCAAGTTCTTCATGGTGAAATCTGTCATCTTCCTGTCCTTCTGGCAAGGTGAGCTGTTTTTCCCTTCCCTTGGTAGGCATAAAGAGCTCTCTGCAGGGGCTCAGACACAAGAGTTGATAGAGCAGATGTTGATTAATAGACAAAATGTCTTCTTGTATTCCATTTGGTTTATAGTCATTCATTGCTTTTCTCTGGGAAAGCTGTTTTGCACGGTTTAATTTTTGTTTATATGCTCCTGAATCCCTGTGTGTGTGCACAAGAACTTATATTTGGCAAAATCAGCTGATAGGGTGAAGAGTTCTCTGCATTCCTGAAACAATCATAAAGCACAAGCTGCCAACATTTTATCTGCATGCTGCCATTTTATTGATTAAAGTGACACATCTAAAAAGTTTTAGTGCTTTTTTAGTGCTCTAAAAATAAAATTTTAATGGTATGTCTGTGGTATATGTGAAGGAGCAAGCTGGTTGGATGCAGTGTGTACTGCCATAGAACCACTGCTGGGAGAAGGACACTCAGAATTCATACACATGAAGCAGAGGCACCATCGGAAAGTCAAAATTCCACCTAAGCTTAGTGCTTCTGACTAATTGGCTCTAAGCATTTCCCTGTTCAATGCCCTACTTAGGTTTACTGAGTTGCACTTCAAAGACTAATTGAGTAGGAACTTAGGTGGAATTCAGGCTGTTGGAGTATAGCCCATCCTCCCTGTTTACAGACAAACTAATAAGCTGTCTGGTTTATCATCTTGAAGCATCTGGTCACACACTTTGTCTTCTCTGAAATTCTTCAGCCACTAAGCTGTGGACAGGGAGAAACCTCTTTTTTACAGTGGTGTGTCAAAAACACTAATATGCTTAAATGAAAAGTTCTGTTACTTCAGTTTTTGTTCTAGCTAGTGCAAGTGCTGATGTTGAAAAATGTGGAATATGTCAAAATTTTCTTAAGAAACTATGTTCTTTGGTGTTTGATCTTTATATGCTTTCAAGTCTAATCAACAAGAGGTTTAATCTGTGGAACAGGAGCTAACAAACAAGCTCCAAGTGATGTCCAGGTGTTAGAAAGACGAATTACTTGACAGTGGAACTGCCTTGTTAAGGTTTAGGGATCAGCGTTCTTCAGTGACCTCAGGGGAGGTTAACAAAGCTTGGGAAGGGGGATGTACCACAGATAGTGGACATGAAGAATGCAGAATTTACAAGCCACAAAGACATTTGGCAGAACCCCCAAGGTAAGGAAGAAATTAATAAAGACAGCTCAGCAGCTGTGCTGAATCAGCTCCTACAGAGTAAAAGGTAATTCTGGCAGGGGGAGATCATGGCCACTGACCCAGGAAACCACCAGCTGAAAGGAGAGACACACTGAGCATGCAGACTAATTAGCATGAGCAGGGAGAGGCCCATTAACCAATAGAAGACAGAATACTAATTAAAAAGAGAATTAGGTAACTTTTAGCCAAGGAATAGGAGTGGCTTTGTTTGGTAAAATGTATAAATAGCAAAAAGCTTTGGTAGTCATCATGCTGGCTTTGTGGATTTGCCAGCCAGCACCCCTTTCTGTGCAGAACTAAATGAGTAAATAAGCCAAATACCTTGACTCTTTGTGTGGATTGGCCTCTTGCACACTGTGTGAAAGAACCTATTTTGGGACAACACTGAGATCACAGGATTGCTTACAAAAATATCTGACTCCTCTTACCCTTTTGGACTTAATCAAGTCCTACAACAGTTAGTTCCACAGTTTGTATCAGTTGAGGATAGAAGAGGATCGGTATTTGAACAGTCTTTGCCTAAATGTATTTGTCTCATTTTATTCTTCTTTTCTCTGTTGTATAAGTGACCAGAGGTGCGTGTTTGTAGCCCACTCTGTTTGTAGCTCCTGTGGTGGGTGGGTTTGTGTCTAGGATACACAGCACAAACAGCTGTATAAATTTCCATTCTTTGCAGTTACTGTGAGACCATGTTTTCTGCACATTTACATGAACTTATTACTTTGTTTAGGGATGCTCTTGGCCATCTTGGAAAAGTGTGGTGCCATCCCCAAAATCCACTCTGCTAATGTGTCTGTGGGTGAAGGCACAGTAGCTGCTGGCTATCAAGACTTCATCATTTGTGTGGAGATGTTCTTTGCAGCCATTGCCCTGCGCCACGCCTTCACATACAAGGTGTATGTGGACAAGAGGATTGATGCCCAAGGTAGGAAGCATGCCAGTGCATATGGCTTGTCTCTTTGGGAGTGAGACTGGGTGGAGGCTGGTCCCTCAGGCAGCCAGCACACTGATATGACTCCCAACCTGATAGCTTGGAAAACACCACATCCCCTCCTGTGTGGTGTCTGAACAGATTTATTGTGCAACAGCTCTTCAGGGCAGAAACCTTGACTGAATTGCACTGTTCCCTTTTCAGTTCCCCAGTATGCCACCCACGACAACTTGTTGCAGACCTGAGGGCTGTAAGATGTTGCATTGTTTCGGTAGAATGGGTTTGTCCTTCTTCCTATCTCCCCAAAGGGGAACTCCATTGCTCCAGATTGTGTAACAGACTGAAGGCAGGAGGGACAGAGCCTAAAACAGGCTCTGTTTTGAATCTGGCTTGGGAAGATGAGGCTGTGCTTTGGCAATATGTTTGTCACGGAGGAGGAGGATCTTCCTGTAATGACTTTGTGAGGGCTGGGCTGGTATAAGGAAAATTCTTATTTTGGGGAAGATGGAGGTTATCTCTGGGAAAAGGGGGTTTTGTGCCTAGTCTGTCCAGTATTTTCCAAATAAAGGGCTTCCTTCCTTCTGGAGGAGATCTGTGCTGAGGTGCTGGAACACAGCAGCCCTTGGGCAGTGTCTATGTAAGGGACCCCTCCATCCCAGCCAGCTCCAGAGGTTTTGGAGGAACAGTGGTTGCAGTGGGGGGAGATGAGATCTGTGGGGAATGCAAGGGTAAACTACAGGTCAGTACAGTGGGGAATGTTTCTGCAGTGGGCCTTGTTCAGTTCTTGTTATTTCCTCTTTCTCTGTCTCTGTCTTTCTCTCCTCTTCCTTTTATCTCTCCCTTGCTTTGGCCACTGGTCCCTGATGCAGCTGTTCCATCATATGGGCCATACGGTAGGTACAGCATGCTTTGTGTGTTTGTCTCAGTTGGTTTTTAACTGGGATGCTGTTCTCTCCTGATTCCTAGCCTGCCTACAACCTGCCCTGCCCCTTGTTCCCCTTTCCTTGCAAGTCTGTGACTCCAGTGCCTCACACAGCTGCTTTAGGGTTGTCTGGATTACAAGTAGTAAAACAGCAGCGTGGGCATTAACGCAGAGTTTTAGAGCATTTGTGTCAGAGCTCTGGTAATTTCTCTCTGAAGAGTTGTGCAGGCTCTCAAAGGAGCTGCTCTCACCCCAGCCTCCCTTCACTTTATAATTGCCACAGATGATCAGCATACTTGGGTTCTCTAGGGAACTCATACCCAGAACTGAGCAGAGCCAGAAGCCCACACTGGAAATGGAACCTAGTAGCCATGAGACATGGCAGCTCCTAGGAGACACCGCTTCCCTCTGTGCTTAGCACTTGGGTGGTACATTCTCCATCTGCTGCGTTCTTCATGGTATCATCATGACACATGGGGTAGTTCTGCCTCTAGTACTGCCTGTTTCCCTCTTTTCATTACTTTGTGCTGCTGTTTACTTGTATGATCTCTTTCCCATGGGCACTTTGATACCACCTAGCAGTCTTAATTTGCAGTGAGTGGAATGGCAAATGCCATTTCTCCTATATCTTTAGAATTTACTTAGTTTTTGTCTTCTGAAAGTGTTTAGAGGAGCACCTCCTACCTGACTGTGTTCATTGCACACTCAAGCCAGCACCAATAGTGTGTAGTGGAGGTTGTCACTGTGGGTGTGTCCCGTTCTCATGGTATGTCCCCCATTTGGTGCTGTGGTGGATTCACTTGACTAACAGTGTCTGGGTTTAGGAGCACCACTGGTAAAACTCAACACTACTTGTGTGGCATTTCCTCAGCAGCTGCTTAAGGAAATCTGTAACACACCTTTTGCGGGATCTAGGACTGCATGTTCCCTGTTCTCCTTACCTTCATATTAAGGGTGTGGGGAAGGCAGCAGTGTTCTTTACTTGTCCCTTCCTGTCTTATCCAAACAGGTCGCTGTGCTCCCATGAAGAGCATCTCCAGCAGCCTCAAGGAGACCATGAATCCCCATGACATTGTCCAAGATGCGATCCACAACTTCTCTCCAGCCTATCAGCAGTACACGCAGCAGTCGACACTGGAGCACGGTCCCCCCTGGCGCAACGGCAGCCACGTGATCTCACGCTCCCACAGCTGCTCCGGCGCCCGTGACAACGAGAAGACCCTCTTGCTGAGCTCTGATGATGAATTCTAGGGGGGGAAACTGCCAGCACAGGCTGTCATTTTCTTTTTTTTTGTTTTTTTTTTAATAATTTATTAATGGAGAAACACACAAGTCATATCACTTCCTAGAGAGTAAAAATTGCAGAAGTGGGCACTTCCCATTAGCTTTTGTGGGTACGGACACAATGAGCAATGCGGAGGTCGCAGAATGGCCAGGGCTCCATGCTTGAGCCCATTCCAATGGCAGCAATCAAATTTAATTGATTCAAGCAAAACTCCAGGGTCTGGGGCTCTGGCTTCCCACACCTGCTCAGCTTGGTGTGGAGTGTGACTGACCAGAGCCTGGAGTTGTAGCCAAAAATGTTTTTGGTTTTTTTCTGACAGGACAACCTGACTGCTTTCTGTTTCTTTTCCTGAATGGTTGATGTAGGCACAGTTTTCTTCCCAGCTCACTGGTATTAACATCTCTGTGATCCTTGGGAAATAGGATGGGGATGCAGCCATAAGTGTTCCTGAGGACCACACCAGAGACTGGTCTTTCTAAATAGCCATTGCCCTGCGTGCTAAGTAAGGAACATCTGTCCCCACCCTTCTGAGCACCTGGTTATGAGTCCTGGAGTCACTTGAGGGAGTGAAGGGGAAAAGGACAGGGCTTTCCGCATGTTCCTTGGCTCCCTGCATCCCAAGTTGCTATAAAAGCTTGTTAAAGCTCAGTGGGGATGGAATTATATTTTCACAAGGGTGGAGTTTTTTAATCACCAGGTGTCCAAGCTTCCCATCTCCCTGGCGTTCCTGTGGCAGGAAGCCTCCCTGGAGCATCTTTCTCCTGCTAACAAGACTGAGGACTGGCTATGATAAATGGTGGAAGTTTGTAGAGCTCTGGCCCCTTCACCCCTCTTTGGGAAGGGAAGATATGTAAACACAAAACCAGTTTTTCTTCTTGTTTCCTGTCCCCCAGCATCACATCTGCCCCTGTTAGAGGTAGGTGCCAGAGCAGGTCCTGGTCTCTCACAGGTAGCTCTCCCCATGCTCATCATCACTGACTTCCCCTGAGCTACACAGGTTTCACCCTTAGGCTGGAATATTCAAGAAGGAATGTTGCATACTCCTTTGTTTTTTATCTCTGTAGCTCTTCTGGGGCAGACTGGAGCAGACTTGAAACCTGACATGACCTGGCTGGTCAAATTTCTCTCTTTTATTTTCTCAGGCAGCAATTGGTGCTGCTGCTGCTGCACATTTCACAGGCTCTGCTGCACCTGCAGTGCTATCAAGGGTGGAGCCAGCATCCATGGAAGTGGAGAAGCTTCCCCTTGCTTCTGTTGGATTTTGGATGAACCCATGTGTACTTAGTGGAGCCAAAACAAAAGTGATCCCTCTGTAGATCTATCCAGGGACCAGGAAATGCCTCTTGCTTGCTTAAAATTATCTAGGAGAAAAGTAGGCAGCACACTCAAGTGCTACAGTTCAGATGCTCCTACTTGCAAGCAGGAGGCAGAATTGAGAGATTGGAGCAAGCTGCTGTGTTCAGCTGTAGTTTCTCTGTTCCTCTCCTGCTTTATGCCTCCCCTGCTGAGAGCAGACCTGTGTGATTCTGGATTGCTCCTTGCTGTCCTGCTAGGAGAACTGGAGTCTGGTTTGCTGCCTGGAGTTTACCTTTCCATTTGTTTCCTAATCCATCTGCTTGTTCATTGAGTGTTTCAGAAACAACAGTGAGTGAAGAGCATCTCATTTATTCAGCAGCTCTGCCCAAGCTGGGTAAAAGGGCTTGAAGACAGAGGCAGGTTTGCTCCCTGCTGTGAGGATGAGATAGGGAAAAGCTTAAGGATAGTGCCTCCTCCTGTAGTGATGTTTCTGAGGGATGGTGAAGCAGGTGAGATCAACAGAACTGTTGAGGGAACTGGAGGCAGGGTCAGTGGATCCAGCAGCTGCTCTGCTGCTGCATTTCCCCATTCACACACATTCTGCAATGCCATGCTGTTGGTTACTAATTTTCCTAAATTTGTAACTGCTTAATTAGACATGCAAACACACTCTGCCAGGCTTTGTGTGGGCTTGGTGTAAAATTTCCTCATGCATAAGGCGCCTGGAAAGCAGGGCTGAAGGTTGAACAGATTTTGTTTCTGTTTTCTATGGATTTGAATAATATTCCTTTAATGTGAGATACTCATGTTACTCTCTCTTAGGAAAGTGGGGCATGGGACATGTTCCCATCCTCCCCTTTCTTTGCATTTGCAGGCCTTGATGATGTCCTAGTATCACTTGGTGACTGCCCCCAGTCTTTGTTGCATTTGGCTGGCTGAAATCTGTGTGATTGCCCCATTGAGTATGAAGGTGGTCCAGGCTTAGAGAAGCACGTCTTAGAACTTAATTTGAAATGTCTCCTGCATACATATATATATATGTGTATATATATATATGCACTGTGCAGAGGATCTGGATATTCTCAAAGCATCCTGTGTGTAATGGTTTCAAGTAGAACTTTTGCACCAGCTGCCTTTGGAGGAGCCTGGTGAGCTAGTACCCAACAAGCCAGCTGCCCTACTTTATAATTTTATATATATATATATATATAATGTTTTTTAACACCACACAAAATCATCCAGCACTGAGCTTCCTGCTCTTCCTCATGACCAGCAAGTGCCAGAGCACGCACTGGCTCTGAAGCCACTTTGTGTTGGAGGAACAAATATGAGATCCAGAGCTTGAGACCAAGAAGGCCAAGGCATCCATGGTCTCGTTGGTCTGCTCATGGTAGCCCAGGACCCAGGAAATGTGCCAGTTCCAGGAGTAGACCCTTGGAGCTGCTCTCCCTCACCTGCTTCCGCTCTCCTTCCTTCCTTCCTTTTTTGTTTACTATGTAACATACCCATGGGATTTGTTTATTATTTTTCCATATAGAGTAGTTCTTTGTATATAAATGACTGAAAAAAGTATGATAAATAAGACAGAGTCACCTAGTTTTGTACCTATCGTGTTTAACTGATGTGAGCTCAGCGACAAGCCGCTCTCTATTTTGGTCTTTGTGACGTTATACTCCGCAGAAATGAGCAAATATGATGACAAATAAAAAATATAGAGATAATATAGATTGTACTTAAGCTGCCTCTGTGTGGTGCTGTCTTGTGTGACTTTTCTGAGTTTTTCCTCCTTGCAGGGACTGAGGCTTGGTGGGTCAGGATCTCTTGTCCTCTTCTCAGAAAGAAAGCTCTAGGTGTCTGTAGGAGCTGATGGAGAAGCATCGCTGCAGCACCCTGGGCTAAGACACTACTGCTGGCCCAAGGCAGGAGTGAAACCCATGAGTCAAAAACCTGGAGTAGAGATGAATCCTTCCTTAGGTGCTCAGTATAAAGCATTGATGGGAGGGAGGGGGGCCCAGCAAACAATGGCTTTGGGATTTTCTTCCATGAGCAGTGTTTGGGGCTTGGACCATTTGCAGTGGTAGAGGGAATGGGAATGTCAAACCCCCCACACCATCCCGAGCGCTGCAGCCTGCTGGGGACCTGGCCCAGTTGGGAATTTGGAACATGCTCACCACTTCCAGCTCAGTTTTGAGGAAGGATGGCTTTTCCACACAGGGAGGAGGTCTGGCTTCATCTCCTGATAAGGTGCCTTCCACGCTTCTTCCCCTTCTGCCATCTGTGGGCAGCTCACTGCTTTTTTCCTTACTGTTCACAGGTAAGGTGATAAGGTCACTCAACAGAAGTTTTTGGGTACAGATGCCCTGCACCTGCCTCTCCTGCACCTGGTCCAAGGACAGCCTGGAGGGAATTTTTGTAGTAAAAAGCATTATCTTTCCCAGGAAAAACTGATTCAGCACAGCTGCACAGCTCCTGAAAGCAAGTGCTTTGGGGGGTGTATTAAGCATGCTTTTTTTAGCCCTTTTCTCTCAGAGACTATAAATCTGGTTTTGTCCTAAAAAGCCATGAGCTATCCCCCATCCCATCTTTTTTGGGCACATTCTTGAGCATGTCCTGCAGCAAAGCCAGAGGGAAACAGAAAACCTAGTCTCAGACATAGCTCTGCCCCAAGTTCAAGAAGGACCAAACACACTACCACTGTGGAAAAAAAAAAAAAGAACTTGCTTTATTTGTAAAGTCTACAAAATACAGAGGAGTCGGGTAAGACACATACTGTAAGTCAGAAAATAAATAAGTTTTTTTTTTTTTCTCTATATAAGTATAAGATAAAATGTGATTTGCATATATAAAATATAAAGTACGGCTCTGTACCAACATCCTGGCTGTGCCGAGAGGCGGAATGGCAAAGAGGACGTGAAAATAACTTATGTTCGTGCAATAAATAAACCCAAGAGGAGTCGGGGTGGGGGATGCCAACCACAGTGCCCCATCCGGGAGTGGCAGGCACCTCTCTACAGGGAAGAACGGAGGCTGCAGCCGAGGGCGGCTGGCGTGGCAATACCCAGGCAGGGGCAGAACGGAGGGGCGGGGGAATCATCTACAGTAGGCAGCAGATCCCGAGATGGACCTGCCTCCTGCTCCCTCCCCTGTGCTGCCTGCATTTAGAGAACCCAGCTCTTCTCCAGCCTTTTAGCCTGCTTAAGAGCCAGTTGTCCCACACCGGTGTCCAAGCTGGAGGAAAACCAAAGGGAGGAGCCTACCTGCCCGCCAGGCAGCTCCAAGGAGTAGGGATGCTCTCCGCCCCTACTTCCCACCTCCTGCACCTCTACCCCTCTCTCTGCCTCCACATCTGACTCTGAGGGCCGGGAGCACCTTTCCATGGGCCTTGTAGGCAGTGGGGCACCCGGGAGGGTTTGGTGGAGCCATACAAGCTGGCCTGTGCTGAGCAAAACAGTGTTTATCTCTGCTCCAGCTGCCTCTGCTTCCTTCCTGCCAGTGCTGCTATATTTCAGACACCCGGCCAGGCTGAGTGTCCCGTCAGCAGGAAGAGGCGTGAAGGATGTGCATGATAGAGAAAGATAAAACAGCACTACTGCTTCTCCCCTTTGTGGACAACAGCCTGGGCTGACCCACTCACATCTCCCAGCTCGCCCCTGCCCACTCACTATCACCTCTGGGGTCCTCCAGCACCACAAGCTGCCACAGTGCTTTCCCATTCCATTCACCCTTACCAGACATTAACACACAGCCACTTTATCTCCTCCTCTGACCTGCTAACCTTCCCTTGCCATCTGCATCCCCAGAGATTTCAGACATGCTGCCACCTCCCCCGGTGCTCCAGCTGTGGCCCAGGTTGTCTGCCCAATGCCGATAGCCTTCCATCATGCCTTCTTCCCCTACACTGCAAGACCTCTCTCTCCTCTTTTCCCTCTCTGGCACATGTTCCTGGGACTGCCTGGCCGACATTTAGCTCTCCCATGCCCTCACAAAGATGAGGCACCTGGCATTTTCCTACCAGCTTGGAGCTGTGGGATGCTTCCCCACTGTGTGGGTTCGCTCTCTCCTGTCTGCACACCCAAGAGGGGAGGGGGCTATGGAGGCCACCAGTGAGGTCCTGTCCTCCATCCAAGCACCCACATAGCAGCAGCCCTCCCTACCTGGGGGAGCTGGAGGTCAAGGGATGGGAGAAAGAGGATTTTGGGCACAGGTTGGGGAAGGGCTGGGAGGCAATTCATGGGTTAGGCACCCCAGGGAGGACTGTGTCCAGCCGGGGGATGGAGGCCAGCACTAGGAGTAGGTGGCCTGGTTGGTGCTGGACTTGACAATGGTGATGACACTGGCCGTAGCCACCTTGGCGGGAGGCCCGTGAGTGGCCACAGTGCGGGCAAAGCCCTGCAGGGCCTCGTACTTGCCACGCAGGGTGTCAAGCTCCAGGCGCATGGCAGCGTTCTCCCGGGCCAGCTTGTCCACCTCCCACTCCAGCTCCATCTTCTGCTTCTGCAGCTCTTCCTTCTGGCAGACGCGCTTCACTCGGCAGCTGGCAGCATAACCCCGGTTCTTCAGCGTCCGACGACGCTGCTTCAGCCTCGCCACCTCCTCCTTGGAGAGGCCCCGCAGGTGGTGGTTGAGTTCCCGCACTGAGAGCCCCATCAGCTCCTCATCCGACAGCAGCGGAGTGTTCTCCCCCAGCTCCCGCTTCACCTGCCGGAGAGAGGGGTGGTTGGGTTGCCTGAGACCCCCAAAACCAGCCCCCTGACTCCCATGCCCCTGTTCCCACTGGTGCTCACCTTCAAAGCCTTGCTGGAGAGCCCGTCTGCAGCCATCCTTTCCTCACTCCGGCCCTGCTGAGCAGCCAGGAGAAAAGCCGGTTACTGCCAGCCCCGTGTTCCTCACCTCAGAAGAGAGGACACCGGCCCTGCTGGTCCCCTGCCCGCTGCCCACATCTCCCCCACCCCGGGCCGCATGACTCACCCCACTCCTTTTAAAAAGTACATTGTAATAATATTTATAGCAATGATGACTGCAAGCAATAATAATAATAATGGGGCAAGGATGGACCTCCCACCCTCCTTCATCCCATCGCGAGAGGGTTGGGATGCTGCTCTGCCCAGGGGATCCAAAATGCCCCAGCCGCCTGCTGGGAAGCCAAGCCTTCCCCGCGGGGAGGGAACACGGGCGAGATCCGCCCGAGGCTGAAAGGAAAGTAAAAGCAGCAGCCCCACCGAGTGACACCGTGGCGAAGTCACCCAGCCGGGACCCGCGGGGAGGTGCCGCCCCACTGCCCGGCGAGAGCCCCGCGGGTCCCGGCGCGAGGGTCGGGTGTCCCCAGCTCCGGGGGCGGCCGAAGGGTCGCGGTCACGAAGCGCAGGCGGGTGAAGTGGCCGCCCCGTGATTCAGCAGCCCAGGGGTGAAAGTCACGGAAGCGGTGCCTGCCCCTCGCCGATGGCCGGGCCCTCCCCGCCCCGGGTTCGGAGAGTGAGGAGGGGTCCGGGATTCCGGACCGCAGCCAAACAGCCTCTCCCCGCCTCGGGGAACCCCGGTCTCGGTAGGAGAGCCCTCGGAGGGACGAGGGGGGCCGGGACGGGGCCGAGAGCGCCCCGAGAGGAATGAGGGGCTGGAGGGGGGCGGCGGGAAAGGTGGAGCCGGGCCGGCTGGAAGCTGATGCAATCCGGGCCGGGGATCCGCCGCCGGAGTCGAAGGAGAGGCGGCGGATCCCTCCAGGGCGGTGGCCGGGAATTGGAAAGGAAGAACCGACGGCCCCGAGCGCGGCGGACCGGCCGGCCCCCCCGTCCCGTTCCCTCCAGCCCTAGTCCCAGTCCCGATCCCCGCCTTCGGCGGCGGCAGAGAGGCCTCCAGCCGGTGCCGGACCCCGCCGCCCCCTTCTCCCGGCCGCCCCTCGAGGGGAAAAGGCAAGGCGGGAGCGGAGGGGCCGCTCCGGCCGGCGCTCACCTGGCGGCTGCGCTGCTCCCGCGGGGCCGCTGCCGGGCTGGGGCGTCGGGCGGCGCCGCCAACCTCGCTCTCCGCGATTACTCACCCGCGGATTCTTTTCATTCATAAAAACACAGTCATGCGGTGACGTCACCCTCACCACGCCCCCTCCCCGCCGCTGCCGCGCGGGGCGGCCGCTACCCTTAAAGCGCCCCGCCGTGCCAGCGTACACCGCGCGGTGCCAGCACGCACCGCACGCCGCGCTGTCAACACGGCCGCGCTCCAAAAGCACTGGCTTGAACTTGAGTTCAGCGGTGGCGCAGGACCGATGACCGGCCGTGCCGGGAGCAGAACGCCCCACAGAAATGGGCCGCTACCGCTTTAAGAAGGGCGGTCCCACCCCTGTCGCCCCGCCCCCCACAAAGATGGCGCCTTCCGCCCTCCTCCCCGGCAGGCGGCGGGCGCGGCTTTAATCCCGCCCCTATGGCCCTGCCCCGGAAGCGACGCCGCTGATTGGCCCGTCCCGGGGGGCGGTGCCGTCGATTGGCGGGCGGCAGGCGGCGCGCGGGGGGCGGCGCGCGGGGGGCGCTGGGGGCCCGTCGTGCTTTGCCCGGCGCCATCCCCGGATCCAGCCCGATCCCGTTCCCGGCCCCGCTGTCACCCGGCCGCGCTCCGGGCCACGCCGTGCGTGCAAGGGCAGGGCCGGCGGAGCCAGTGGCCGCCTTTCCCTCGGGAGAAGCCGCCTAAGGCTCCGGGAAGATGCAGTTTTTTGGGCGGCTGCTGGACACCTTCAGCAGCGTCTCGCAGATCTTCTCCAACCCGTACCGCGTGAGGGAGGTGCCGGCCGCCGAGTACGCCGGTCACACCTGCCTGCGGGAGGAGGGCAGGGTGGCCCTCTACAAGAACAGCCTCTCTCGCTCCTGGGACTGCTTGATGGTGAATCCGCAGAGCCCGCAGGTCGCGTTCCGGTGAGTGACAGACCTTTAGCCGTCCCTGCCGACGTGGGAAAACAAAGACCCCAAACTGCTGATGTTGGGGCTGCTTCGAGGCCGTGGGCGTGGGGTGTTTTGTTGAAGCAGCAGGTGGGCTGGGAGGGATGGAAGGCAGTGCGTGTGCTGGCGGAGGATTTGCCGCAAAACAGCTCGTGGAATCAGGACGAGGTCCAAACATCGCGACTACAGGCAGCCGTGGTATGGTTCAGGGCATCCATGTGTCCATATGCATTTCTGCTGCTGGTTCCTGTTGGTGTTCAGCAACCACAGGATACTTCTGAGCAAAACCTAACATTGTTCAGGAACAGGGATGCTCTCTTCCAGTGAAGTAGTCTCCCTGCTTCCCTTGGAATAAGGATGACACTAGTTGGAGAAGTAGAGGAAAGTTCCCAGCACTGCCGTTTGGAAAAGAGCCATTTCCCTCAGATACACGGGATTGGGGTTATTCCTTTAAGCAGGATGAACCCTATGCTTGCCTTTTCTCCAGGCTCTTCCAGCTGGACAATGAAGCAGACGCCCTGGTGTACTTTGAGCAATATGCCCGGCAGCTGCGCCCTTTCTACGAGAGCTCGTGCCAGCCCTTGTCCCTGGAGGAGCTGCAGCAGCTCAGCGACTGCATCCGCAGCTACCCCGGCTGGTCCCCGGCACACATCGCTGTGGAGTTTGGCCGCCGGGAGACCTTCCGGCACAACCACATCCTGAGGCAAGGAAGCGTGTTGTCTGCAGGGGGTCCCTGCTCAGAAGGAGCTTGGGAGGGCAGGCTGGGCTGTATTGGAGTGTCCCTTCTTTGCTGTGGAAGCTGGCTGGTGGGCTTCAGCCTGCTGCTGCAGGGCCTGCAGCGCTGGTGTTTGAAGTAAAGGATTGAGGTGTCCTGCTAGAGACATGGGTTAAGTTATTGCAACCCTTGTGGAGTAGGTTTTTGGAGGAGGTTTTGCTCACTTTGTAAGCACTGAGAGTGGAGGTATGGTAGGACTGTCTGGAAAGAGATTTTGGACACAAGGACTTGTTTTTTCATGGGGAAGTTCTGCTGTGATTTAACCCCAACCAGCAGGCGAGCCCCACGCAGCCACTCCTCATTCTTCCACAAGAGGAAGTGGGGAGAGAATTTAAAGGGCAAAAAGTAGAAAACCTGGGTTGAGATAAAGAAAGGGAAAGCAAAAGCCATGTACACAAGCAAAATAAAACAAGGAATTGAATCACTGCTTCCCATGGGCAAGCAGGTGTTCAGCCACCTCCAGGGCTCCATCACATATTGTGGTGACTTGGGAAGACAAACACTGTCACTCAAAATGTCCCCCCCCTTTCCTCCTTCTCCCCACGCTTTATATAATAAACATGGTGTCATATGGGCTGGAAAATCCCTTTGGTCACCTGTCTCAGCTGTGTTTCCTCCAGCCTCCTCTGGAAACCTCCAGTTTCCTTACCAGTGGATCAGTATGAAAAGCAGAAGAGGCCTTAGCTCTGTGTAAACCCTGCTTAGCCATAACAAAAACATCTCTGTATTGTCAACTTTGTGTTCAGCACAAATCCAAAACAAAGTTCCACACCAGCCTCTGTGAAGAAAGTTAACTCTACCCGAGCCAAAACCAGCACAGGTATAGCGAGGATAGGGCAGACTGGTGAGGAGTTAGGGGACTGGAGGGCAAATAGCAGCACCATCACCAGGTTGCTGAGTGTAACCTGTCTCCTGCCTTCCTTTGGGCAGAGGGTGCTGATCCCATATGGAGGGCAGGACAAGAAGCAGCATATCAAGGAGAGAGTCCAGGGCAGGGCTGCTTGATGTCCCTTCCCTGTGCTTCTTCCCTGGCAAGAGGCTGGGCTTTCCTGAACCTCATGGTCACACCAGATGGGACAGATGGAGGGCACCTCTGTGTCAGCTCCTGGAGCAGCTGCCTGCCCTCCTCTTCCCCGTGGCCGTTCCCGGGCCTGACGCTGAGCCCTCTCTTGCAGCTGCGTGAACAGCACTGACAGCGAGGACGGCTGCACCCCGCTGCACCTGGCGTGCCGCAAGGGGGACGTGGAGTGCCTGCTGGAGCTGCTGGAATGCCACGCACGGGTGGACATCACCGACAAGAACGGGGAGACTGTTTTCCACTACGCTGTGCGAGGAAACAACCCCCAGATCATTGAGGTGGGAGCGACTTCCAGTCTGGGAGAAAGTGGGACTAGAACGCGTCTTCTCTGTGCTGTGCTAGAGATGGGAAAACAGCTACACACAGGGGAGGAGAAAGTCAGCTCCCTCTGTTGAGTTATTGCTTGAGCCTGATTTCAGCCTCTTACATCCCCTCGTTACTGGTGCTGTTTCCCATATTCAGAGTGCAGATTCCACCCAGCACTCAAACAAGGACGTTAAGCAAGTTTCCTCAGAAAGTAATCCTTCGCTGCTATTTGCATCAGGCCTTCATCCTGCTTTCCCTCAGGCCTGTGGCTGTCTGTTCCCTCTCTCCTGTGAGCAGGGTGTTTGGTTTTGGGCAGAGTGCTCCTGTAGGGAAGTGTGTGCTGAGGCTGCCATGGGGGATTGTGTGCTGCCCACAGAGTGAAGGACAGTTTGGAGCTACCCTGGGCTGTCCTGAGCTGCAGGACCTGCTGTTTGAACTGAGTGGCCTTGCATGGGGGACAGTGATCAGAGCCTCGAGGCAGAGACAGTCTGAAGTTGTAGGTGTTCTTGATTGCTGAGAAATGCTGGGCAGAGTGACGGGGTTTGTAAGGCGTGGGTGGCCTTGAACATGGTTCCTGAAGTCTGTCAGCTCCCCAAGACTTGGTGTGAGCCTGAGACTGACTCTTCCCCACGGCTGCAACGTTCACATTTGCCCAATACCTGTTGTGACAGCTCTCTGTCTGCCCACCCATCTGTGTTGGAGTTTCCTAATGCACAATGAGGTAGGATGAGGATCAGGGCTTGCCATGCTGTGGAGTGGGCAGTTAGGAACCTTGTATTAAAAAGATATCATCTTCTTTAGTTCTCTGGTGGCATCAACTTGGCTTGTTGTCTGATCTGTCTCATGTTTGCTTGTTTTCTGTATTGATTCCTTGCTAAATCAAAGAAACTGAATTCCCATTTCTCATGTGTGCACCAGGCTTGCAGGGTTTCCCCAGTGTGGCAATGAGGTACTTTTCTGCAACAAAGCAGTCAGCACGTAACAGATCTGCAATTTACAGGGAGCAGGGATGGAGAGGACAGGCTGGAGCATTGTGAGGGGTCCCGTGCTCCAGAGTCTGTCCTCAGAGCGCAAGAAGAGACAGTGCTCTTCCATGATGTCTGTCTACTTATTTATTTACTGTCTCCTCCTTCCAGCTCCTGGGCAGACCCCTAACTACTGGCTTGGACCACCTGAACCACGAAGGGCTGACAGCTCTGCACCTTGCGTGCCAGCTGGGCAAGGAGGACATGGTTCGGTCCCTGCTGAAGTGCCATGCCAGCTGCAGCGTCGTGGGCACGTTGGGCTACCCCATCCACACAGCTCTGAAGTTCTCCCACAAGGGGTATGTAGGGTCCCCTCCAGCCTGGGGACTTGTGCGCTTGCTCAGCACTGGCCAGAGCTGTGCTCAGTAGGACAAGTCTCGTGTGTAATCACTGGCAAAAAAAAAGGGAAGTGCTGGTGTGGGAAAGAAAGGCTTTCAGAATAAAACCTTTTTGTCCTGGAATTAGTACCTTGTTCAGTATCAGACATCAGGAGAAAGACAGATTTAAAAAGATCTGTTTGTGAAATGCTTTTTTTCAGAATGAGCTGTAGGAAGATGATTGGCTGATGCTTAGATAGTATTAATTGCTGTACCTCTGTCTTTGAGTGCTCTGATCCTAATAAGCTTTCATTTCAAACCTTAGCTTTTCCTATCTCCTGTAGACCAGAGGTACTCTTGACTCTTAATAACACACTCTGGAAGGGAATCCAATGAAGCACAATATTTACTCCCTGTTTTCTTCAGAGAAATTCAATTCCATTTGTATATGCTTTATAACACTTAATGTTCAAAGAGTGTCCAGGCTCTACAAACAGGGCTTTCAAGACAACACTACCTGCTGACAGCTGATTTTTAAGCATTTTGAAAAGTACTTCCCAACATTAGACCCACATTCAGAAGCCCAGAATAGGGATAGGTCACTGAGGTTGCACTGGGGCTCTATCTCTTGTACAGGGTTTTTTGGTGGTAGTGGAGAAGATAACCAAATTTCATTAGCACACCTACCCTGTTTTCTAGGCACCAGATATTGGTCTCTTCACAACAGGTGTGATTTTTCACTCATAGGGAAGTACACAGAATCTTAATTTCAGCAAGTATTTAACTATTATAGTTTTATCCCCATGTTTCCATGGAAAGAGAGGAGAAGAATTTTGCTTCTCAGGTTTGGAGAGTTTCCAGAAATTACATATTCCTGAATTAGAGAAGCACCCAGATGTTGCTCCACAATTTGTAATTGGAGAGATTCTCCTGCTCCCAACACCGCTTGGCTTGTATGCTTCCTGTTGTGCCCACACTTTCTGTGAAGAGCAAAACAAAAGTGCAGCTGAGGAACTCGCAGGTGTTGCAGAGATGCTGCTGCTGCTGCAGGGTTTCCTGGTTTTCCTCTGGGCAGAAGGCAGGCGGTGATGTGAGTGGAGGTCTTGAGTCAAGACAGCAGCCACCCATCCTGTCATCTCACTGTGTTTCCCAGGTGTGCCCAGGCCATTCTCGAGGCAGATGCCAGCCAGGTTTGCTCCAAGGACCCGCGCTATGATGCCACTCCACTGCACTGGGCAAAGAAGGCAGAGGTAAGTAGAGCCAATCCATGGAGAGGGCCTGTGCTGCTACCCAGCACCCAGTTAATTCCTTCTGTGGCTAACTTGTCTGAGTGCATGTGCAGAGTCCTGGGAGTGTCAGAGCCCAGCCAGCAGCCCAGTGTTTGATTCTCTTCGCACTGTGCCAGTTGGTGCTGTTTGCCACAGGGAACAGAGCAGTGGAGCCTTGCAGTGAAATAAATTGGTGGGCTCATTCCTAGTATTTCATCCATGGCTGTGAAGCTGCCAGCTTGTCCCTTTTCCCTTTTGTTGAAGAAATTGCAGCACTGTCCCTAAAGCATAGTTGCCCCTGGAGGGAGCTCTCTTCTCATTACCTGCCGGTTTCCTGGGAGCAAACAGATTGCTGCTTCAGAAACTACAGGGGAAGTGTGAGGTAGGCACAGAGTGGTGGTGAGTGGAGGAAAGACCATCTCCTGCCAGAGCTGGGCAGGATGGTGATATGCCATGCTGGAGCACCTGAATGATGCTTGTTGCTGGCAGAGGGCATTGCTATAGGAGGGCTCTTTTCCCTCCTGCAATAACCCATTCCTCTCAGAAATGTCCCGTGGAGTTTCAGAGCAGACTTGAATTTGCTTGGCTTATAAAGAGAAGCTCAGAAGGCAGAATTTTTATTTCAGTCTGCAAGGATCCTGGCCTGAGTAGGAACTTTTTTTTTTTCCATTGATCTCAGCCATTCATTATGGTTGTGTATCAGTCCCAAAGGATCCAGAAGCTGCAGCCAGATTGTGCAGCCACCATCTAGTTCTGTGGTAGAAGACAGAGAAACCCCAGTGCTTGGAACAATTCAGCTGGCATCTGCCAGCCACCTGTATCCAGGCTAAGGCTCCCTCCTGTTCCCCTGCTTTGTTTGCCATGAGGCCTGGATGGTTGGAGTGCCCAGCCGGTTGTGCTCACGGCTGCTTTATCTGTTCCTGCCGCGGTCCGTGCGCGCGGGGGCAGCTGACGCGGCTGCTGCTGGAGTACGGCGCGGAGGTGAACGCCGGCAGCGGCACGGCCGACATGGCGCTGCACATCGCCGTGCAGAGGGGCCGCCTGGACTGCGCCATGGTGCTCCTGACCCACGGCGCCCACACCAACGCCCGCGGCCGCGACGGCAACACGCCGCTGCACCTGGCCATGAAGGTGAGCTCCTGCAGGGGCTGCTGGGGAGGAGAGACGGTTCTCTGGAAGGGTTGAGACAGCGACAGAGTCCTTTGAAATTCTGGCTGTTTGTGTGGTGTTCCCTTGTGGGTGCTTTGGCTAATGAAAAGGGGAGGGAAGGAATGAGAAATCATCTAGCGGCTCTGAGCTTTCCCTTGTCCCCTAGCATGACCACCTGGATATGATCAAAGCGATCATTGTCTTTGGAGGAGATGTTGAGATTCCCAATGATTTTGGAGAGACACCAGGACTGTTGGCAGCCAGGAGCAGCAAAGGTGAGGGAGCACGTCAGCAGCCTTACAGGGTGAGCCCAGCTTCCTCTCTCCCCTTGGTGGCCAAAACAGTGTCTTGGGGAGAACTGAAAACGTGCCATGCATGGGTGATGCTTCTCCAACATGCTTTCCCAGCTTCTAGTTGCTCACATAGTAGGTACCTACTTTGCTAGCAGTACAGGCTTTGTATTAATAGCCCTTGATGAATTTCTCTTCTGTGGCACAGAGATGCAAGAAGAAAAGCTGGCATGCACTCCCCCGTTTCGGGCCACCATGTCAGGCACTGCAGGCTCACAATGGGATGACGTAGCACTGCTGAACTGCCCAGGGACAGGCAGACACGGGCAGGTCTTCAGGGCTAAAGAAGTGTGTGGCACACACCCTTGAAGCTGCACAGCAGTGGACACTCCTGCTGTGCACAAGTCCTGCTGCCTGGCCTTTAGGGAGAGATACCTGGAATGTGTTTTGCCCTTCCCCAGGTCATCCCAGAGGCTTTGTGAGGGTCAGGCCTGCTGTGAATTCGGCAGAGCACGTTCCCCCCTGGTGTGCACATGCAGTGATTCTGTCTCTGATCTGTAACTCCCCCTTGGTCACCGAAGGTGCGAACCGGAAAGTGCTCTTAGACCTGCTGCAAACTGTAGGGACCGAACGCTGCCACCCACCACCCAACCCTGACTCCCCAGGCCTGGCACCATCTGCTGCCTCCTTCCTGGAAGGCCAACCTTCCCCGCGGAGCAACCTCAACAGCTTAGGTAAAGCCTTCCCTGGCCCTCTCTCGCTCTTCCCCCTTCTTGCTTCACAGTGCTGTCTCAGACCTCTTCTTCAGATGGGCCGTGCTCTGGGAACTGTCAAATCTCTCACTGCCTGCTGACTCTGTGGTGACTGTCCTCATCCACCTGTTCCAGGATCCCATCTCTTTTCTCTGCCTTTCCTCTCTGTGTATTCTGAACTCTTGTACTCAAAACATTTGTTTTATAGACCTGACACAATGTAGCTCTGTAAAAAGAAAGACTGATTCCCTCACATGTCTGGAAGAGGGGGCACTTGGCCTGCAGGTACTTTGTCGACTGGGTCATGTGTAGAAGAGAAGGTGCTGGTCTGCCTTGAGGACCTCCAAGTGTTGTGTTGGGCACAAGGAGATTTAGAAGTGTCACTTATTCAGATCCTGGAGACCAGCACCTGGGAGAGGGAAAGGGTGAAGCCTGAGGATAAGCAACCTTGATCATGGGGTTTGTTATGCATAGGAAAAGCCTAGTGTGGGACATTTGGTTGTATTGAACCTTGTGGTCTATGCTGCCGAGAATAAGCACATTAGGTCTATTCTAAGTGGTGGGCTTTCTGCCTTCAGGGAGCTCCAGAGCTCAGGAGGAGGCAACAAGAGGGGTTGTGGACTAGGCATCAGGGGAGTTGACTTGGAGGGTCATGAGAAGAGCATGAAAGTGACTAACATCTGCTTGTGGACCACTTCCCATCTCAGGTTGGAGGTTTTCTTTGCAAAGGCTCTCCTATGGGGGCAGAGAACAAGCCTGGAATGTGTCTGTGTCACTACAAATCTCAGTGGCTGTTGACACCAGGACTTTCTTCTCACCACAGCCCAGTGAAAGCAACCCATACCCAGTTCCAGCTCTGATGCAGTGACAGAGCAAAACCCTTTTTTATTGTGGACTCTGCCCTTGAAGAACCTCCTCACCACAATTCATTGTCGTCCACAGCCTCCTTCTGGCATGGGTGCTGGCAGGAGTTTGTAACTTCTCTTCCCCCTTCTTTCTTCTTCTGGTTTCACAGGCTGGCTTCTCACCTAGCTTGGATTGGTGCCCCACACCCAGGGTGGCCTGGGTGAACGTCAGCTGAGGGGTAATGACAAGTCACCCTGTCCCCACAGCTCTCCTGCCTAGGTTACTTTGAGGAGTAGATTTAGGTTTTATCCTAACAGCTTGCAGTAAACTGCGTAGTGGGCACGCTGCTGGGCTCTGCCTTCTCTCATCCACTGTGCACATCATCTGCTTCTCCAAATCCTGTCTTTTCCAGTGCATCTACAGCTGCCTGCTCCAAAGGGTGGTGTTGCTGTCCTTTGGTGTGGAGTTAAATTTGGGGGGTACCTGTTGGCTGTGGGTAAGATGGCTTGTGTCTCCTGCAGGGACCTTTATTCGATGGGGAAGGGAGTTGGATATTCTCTTTTTGTTTATGGTGGAAATCAGTTACCACATTGGTGATCTCTAATTTATTTTTTCCCGTTTGCATGTTCATGGCCCTCTAGGGTACAAGGACCTTCTGTATATTTCCACAACGCTTGGACAGTTGTTGAAGGCACCAGATGTTGTGGACATGCCCAGTGAGGCTAGAAGAAAGTAAGTGAGGAGCAGCTTCTGTCCAGGCTCCTGTGCAACTTGAAGGTGAAATCTGTGTGTGAATTCTCCCCTCCCACACCTTATGGGGATGGCATCCTCAGAGCTGACATTATTTCATGTCCATCAACATTGCAGTTTTTCCAGCATCTTTTGAGAAATCTCTTGTTTCCATAAATAACCCCTGCCTGTCCTGCCTGGAGCTGCAGTGGAGCCTGAGCTCAGGAAGTGAAACCCTGCTTTGTCCCTTCCCTGTGCTACTGGGCACCCAACACTGTTTTGGCTTTGTGTTTTGCCCATCTCTGCACACTGCCCTGATGTTCACTCAGCTCCTCTGCACTGTCTCAGCAGTGCCTGCGCCTCACCTTGTGCGGAGCGGAGAAGGAGTTGGCACTGAAGTGCTGCTGGCAGGATTTCGGTCTGTCTGCTTTTTTTATTCATGACCCAATACCCATTACTGTGTAGTAAAGGACTTGGGTGTGGTTTTGGCTGGTCACTCTTTCTGGTGTAAAGGTTCAAGGTGGCTATGCAAGAGCAAAGGATGTTGCACCAGCTCTGACAAGGCTTATTGGATGTGTCTTATTTGCACCTGAGAAGGCACTGTTGGATTTATTTATTCACCAGTTACACTGTCTGCAGCAATCTAATTGCTGGCATAGCTTCCTGTCCCCAGGGCCATGTTCCCACAGAGTGTTCTGTGATTCATAATCTATCCCACAGCTCCCAGTCATCTGTGTCTGTCTCTCTGCAGTCAGGACCGGCTCCTGTGCTTGGATGGAGGGGGCATCCGTGGCCTTGTGCTCATCCAGCTTCTCCTGGCTATTGAAAAGGCTGCAGGCCGTCCCATTCGTGAGATCTTTGACTGGATTGCGGGGACCAGCACTGGAGGGATCTTGGCCTTGGCTATTGTACATGGTGAGGACATAATGGATCCCTTCTCACTCTGGTCTGAGTGTTCCTCCTGGGGGAGCAGATGTGTGGTGGGAGCTGCCTCTCTGAGTCCTGCCAAAGGAGGAAAGGGATGTTCCTTAATGAAGGAAAGCCTCGACCTGGCTTTGCGCTTGCTTCTCATGTCAGCTGGCTTTGAGCAACTTTCTGGATTTTGGGGAGTGCATGGTGGCAGAGTTCAATGTTCTGTATTTCCTGTGCTCTTCACAGAGGCCTTAGGGCAAGGTGTTTGATACATTCTGGTAACGGGAAGCTGCTCCGAGCTTGCTCTTCCTCTCTAATCCTCCCCAGTCATGCTGCTAAGAACCAAGGAGATGACAGGCAGCTTGGGAAGGGAATTGGATTGGGAGTGATGCCTCCCAACTCCCACTTGTCCTGGGAAAGCCTTGCTCTGATGTGCTGTTTGTTCTGCCTGCCTTTCCTCCCACTGCCTGCTCCTGCCAACACTGTTGCCCATCTCAGGGAAGTCCATGGAGTACATGCGCTGCCTGTACTTCCGCATGAAGGACATGGTGTTCCGGGGCTCTCGGCCCTACGAGTCCGAGCCCCTGGATGAGTTCTTGAAGAAGGAATTTGGGGAGAACACCAAAATGACAGATGTCCGAAAACCCAAGTAAGTCCTGCCTCGGGCTGTGCTGGTTGATGCTGTCTCACACGTGCTGTAGACCTGTGTCAGCAGAGATGCTCAGCCTTAGAGCACATCTGGAGGGGTGTGACGTGCAGACTATTGAAACCGTAAGTATTTTTTTTTCCATTTTACTCTCATTCTCTCATTTCTGCTTCTCCAGGGTTATGGTGACAGGGACATTGTGTGACCGACAGCCAGCTGAGCTCCACCTTTTCCGGAATTACCCTGTACCAGAGACAAAACGCTCCACTGAATACAAGACAAGTGCATCTTTCCAGCCACTCACTCAGCCAGAAGGTAAATGATGGTACACACAAGTCCAACTGGTTAGTTGGGGAGGTTTCATCCCTCAGATTTCATGCTCTTCCTCCCTGAAAATCAGCAATGTCTCATCCGTGGTCTTGGCTTGTAACTAGGTCCTAGTGATGGTTCCCATTTTTTCTCTCTCCTCCTCCCTTGGCTTCTCCTGAACCTCACTAGCCAGGCCCTGTTCCCAGTACATGAGGGAAGGGGTCTGCTAGAGGAGTCCTGCATACAATCAGCATCTTTCCCTGTGCTCCTACAGAAAAACATGGAAAAGCCATGTAACTGAAGCATGCAGCCCCCTCCAGCTTGCTGCCTGGTCTAGCAGACATACCTGGTTCACTATCAGAATAGCAGCAAGAAAATGGATAGAGTGAATTTTACCCAGGATATGTAGGAAGTGGTGAGAACATCTTTTAAAGTCCCTCGGAGTCATCCTATGCATCCAAGCACCCTGCTGTTGGTAGAAAGAGGCACAACCATGTTGGGCAGGGTTTCCTGGGATTGCAAGCCATCCTGATTTGTGTTGATGAAGCTGAGGAGCTTTTTGTGCACAGCAGAGTTGCTGCAGGAGGTCTTTTGCTCTCTGTCCCTCACAGAGCAGCTCGTGTGGCGCGCTGCCCGCTGCAGCGGTGCAGCTCCCACTTATTTCCGGCCCATTGGCCGTTTCCTGGATGGAGGGCTGCTGGCCAACAACCCCACCCTTGATGCCATGGCAGAGATCCACGAGTACAACAAGACACTGACCAAAAAGGTGAGGGAAATCCTAGCCTTGACTGGTAACTGGAGGGTTTAGGCCCCACTGAGCCTCTCTTGAAGAAGAAGCGGGTGTGAGAGTGGATGCATCTTAGTGGAGAAATAAGTTAGCAGTGCAGCACCCTAAAAGGGAGTGTATGGAGGGGGATATGTGCTGGGAATAGTGTCTGGGAGGTGAGATACCTCTCCCAAAAAGGGTGTGAGATGGGGAGACAGTGTCATCAGCCTCTCCTTGCTTCTTTGAACCAGAATGATTGAACTGATGGTTGTATGTGGCCCTTGACATGGCTCTGCAGGGCCTTTTTCTGCCCAAAAATAAATGGAGAAGACAAGGGTATGGTACTCTGCAAGGCTGAAGAGTGAATGCCTTGTGTGGTGTGGCAAGTTCTTCAAAAAGTTGAATAACCCGTGGCAGCTATTGCTCCCTATAGCTGAAAGGGGAAATGTATTCCCAAAGTGACTGAAGAGTTGGACTGCTTCATGGTCATCTGGTCCTAGGACTCATCTCCAGGGTGGTTCCGTGGGTTTGGGTGTGGTCAGGGGAGAAGGGACAGAGCAGTGCAACTGCTGAAGTCCTGTGGGTTACAGCTGTCTCACCAGGCCATACTTTGGGGGAGGATGGGGGAAGAAAAGGCAGCTGAGCCTTTTGCCTTGGCTTTCAGAGCTTCCCCGGGAAGCTGCTGTGAAAGAGATGCTTCACTTTCATTGTTGGTCATTGCAAAGAGCTCTTTTGTTTGTCCTCAGGGTCGGAAGCAGGAAGTGAGGAAATTGGGGTTGGTGGTGTCCCTGGGAACAGGGAAGCCTCCGCAGGTTGCAGTGAGCTCTGTGGATGTTTTCCGCCCCTCAAACCCTTGGGAATTGGCGAAGACCGTCTTTGGGGCCAGGGAGCTTGGCAAGATGGTGGTGGATTGTGTGAGTACTGGGAGGAGGGGATGGCAACAGACCCCTGGGACTGCTTGCAGGGAGGGAGAAAAGGTTTCCAGTTTGCAGCTTCCCCCTTTTGTAAATTCTGCTCTGACTGTGGATGTAGTGGGTAACTTCAAAATTGCAGGAGCACTGCAGGCCTGAAGACCTGTCTGATTCTTTGAGGTTCTGAGTGCCCCAAAGGGACACTCATCCCCAAGGAATATTCTTGCAGCTGAAAGGAGCTAAGGACAGGATGGTGGTCAGTGACTCTTAGGAACATTTGCAGGTGTGAGTTTGTGAAACTCGGTATCTTTCCAGGAAGAATTGTTTATCATCTGAGCAACGTAGGGGGAAAAAATTAATCATCCCTCAGAAAACAGCAGTTCATTTTTCTTTAGAAAAGCTTTGTTTTTCCTTCTGAGGAAATTAGTAAATAGTAGAGAAGTGAGAGAGTCATTAATTAAAAACAATAGTTGAGAGTTGTTTTTAGGAGTGTGTAGTTGGCATATGCACTTGTATGCTTCAGGAAGATGATCATTACATGTTGTTCATGAAAACACTCTAAATGGATGAAAGCCAGAAAGATCAGAACTGAAGTTCTGACTGTGATTTTAATGTTGTTGCTTTATCTCCTTTTTAGCTTCCTGAAGTGAGAAAATACCCCGAGTCCTTTTGCTTCTCCTGTCTTTATCTCAGGGCACCCAGGGAAGCTGTCCCAGGATAGCCCAGTAGGCCTGAAGTAATCACAGGCTCTGCTGTACAGGGCTTGGACAGAATGGATACAGATGAAATCCCAAAGAGGCTGTCATTCTGATCATCCTGGGAGTTTCCATGAGGCACTCCCCTCTGTGCTGTGATGTATGAAGGGTCTGTAGGGTGCAATTCTTGTGTCCCAAGGATCAGGAGCGCTGCCCTTATGATAAAAGTAAAGAAAAAGAAGAGCAGTGCTATCCAGGATGCCCTTGCTCTTGGTTTTTATTTTCCCTCTGGGGCTTGGTGCCAGGGAAGCCTGTGGTGGGCAGGGGAAGAGCAGGCAGACTGTAAGTGAGTGCCTGTTTCTCCTGCAGTGCACTGACGCAGACGGCCCAGCTGTGGATCGTGCCAGGGCCTGGTGTGAGATGACGGATGTCCCCTATTTCCGGTAGGAGCTTCCTTTCCTCTCTCTTGCACAGCCCTATTTTTATCCTCTCACTTCAGACCTGGCTGTGCCGTGCGTCATCCCAAATGGCATCCCCTCCAGAGGCACGCCTGCCCAGACCTGCCCCTGCACACGCCTCAGTGACAGGATGGAGCCTGCCTGGCCCTCCACAGGAGCTCAGGCACCCAGCACGCCTGATCTGGCCTGGTTGAGGGAGCTTTGGGAGGTGTTGTCTTGCACGGCCCTTTGGGATGTGCATCCTGCCCCCTTCCACCCTGCACAGCCTGTTTTAGACTTGTCCCTGGTGTGCTGCAGCTGCTTCACTGTGGCTCAGCCTTGAGTGTGGCTGGCCTTGAAGGAGGGGGAAGGTCTCTGCTCTGCAAGCCTGACAGACCAAGGGTCTGGCAGTGGGAGCTGCCTGGTGGGAGTGTCCTGCTTGGCAGGCTGGTGCCTGGTCACCTCTGTGTCTGTGCCCAGCTGCTGATGCTGTCTCCTGCCCGCAGGCTCAGCCCTCAGCTGCACACGGAGGTGATGCTGGACGAGGTGAACGACACCGTGCTGGTGAACGCTCTGTGGGACACCCAGCTCTACATCTACCAGCAGCGGGAGCAGTTCGAGCAGCTGGTGCAGCATCTCTGCCTATGACTGACCTGGGGCTCCCACTCTGCATTCTGATGGCAAGGAGCAGCAAGGAGACACTGACATCGTTCAGATTTGCCCTTGAGCCAAGGTGTTGAGGTGATGGACAGACTTGTGATAATTGAGAGGAATTAATATGGAATAGACACCAGTGCACATACACATGTATTCCCAGACACAGAATGTATGATAGCTGTGAAATGCTGACAGTTATCTTTGTGCTGTAACCCCATCTCTGCTGCTGTGCTTGGTTCTGCTGCCCTGCTCTCTGACCCAGAATCCAGAGCCCTCACCTACTTGTCTTGAGCTGTAGCAGCTGGAATGTCTCCTGTCTGTGCAGTACCTCCACTGACAAAGCACCGTGCACCTTCCTACGTCACAGAACGGGCCTAGGCCTGATAAAGTTTCAGGGATTGCTTGGCCCACCGGGCCCAAGGTATTTCGGAGTGTATAGTTTGGGGAAAAGGGATTGTTTTCTCTCAACACACCCAGTTTGAAGGGGAGCAGAAATGCTGCAACTTTTTGCAGTGGATATAATGCAGAAAGTTGCAACTAGCCTTGGAGAAGTCTTTCCTGAGACAGTTGTCTTCTGCAACAGCTTCTCCTGTTCCTTCTGAGATGGGCTGGCAACACTGCCTGGAGAGGGAGCAGCCTCCCCCACCCAGGACTTTATTGTGCCACTGATTTGCTGTGTTAACACTTTTCTCAGGGGCTGAGATGTGAAAGCCTGTCTTTACAGCAAGCTCAGAGGAAGGGACAAGAGCCTTGGCTTTGTAGAAAGATCATTTCTGCTTATTCTTAACATGAAACTGAAATGCTCTGAGATCAGTTCCCACCAAAGAAGCCAACCCTGGGACAATTTGCATTTACTGTTTTATTACGACTGGAAATTCTACTGTGATTGCTACACCAGTCGTTGTTCCTGCAGTAATTTTTGCATATTTATAAATAATTTATGTATCTGTTTGGAGGTGTTTTGAGGAGTAACCTGAAAAACTGAATTTTTAATGGTTTTCTTTTGAGTGAATGGACTGCTGCTGCCTGTTTCTGTGAGACACTAACATGTCCTAAAATAGAGATTTGCATTTGGTTCCAATGTCATGCTGTCCATGGTGGTCTTGTCTTTCTCTCCATCCTAGAAATTCTCAGAGGGGTTCTAGGCCTGCAGACTCTGAATTTCTTACAGGTAGAAAATCAGATAAAGGGCTCTTGAGACACAGGGTTTATACCCTTTGTATGGGCTGAAGAGTTGAATGAGCTGTCCCTGCAGCATGTGGGTGGTATGAGTGGCTGATTACCCCACAGCAGTTGCAACCAGAGTGGAGAGGCTTTGGACCAGCTGCAATATGAGGATCCTCTTGGAGCTGTCCAGGCTTAAAAAAATAGAACAGTAGGTTTTGCTTGATCCATCTCTTCCCAGGCGCGTGCCCAGAAGAAATCACGATGGCAGTGCAGGTCCCAGCTCGCCAGAGGTGAAACCTGGGGATGGGTTCAGACAGAAGCCTGTTCCTGCTGTTAAGAGAGTTTCCCTGAGAGTGGAAGTGGGAGGGAGGCTAAGAGCCAGAGGGCTGAAGCCTGGGGTGGGGGAATATGGGCAGGGGAGAGCTGAAATTTGTGTAGAGTTTTCCTTGGGTTCCCCCCTGCCTGCTGCTCTTTGCTGCCTGTGATCACCAGCTGACAAGGATCTCCTGACCTGCGAGGAGCCTGCGTGAGAGGGACCTGAGCACGCCTCGCTCAGTTGCCCAGCACAGCGAGCCCCGTTGGAGCCGTGGCAGGGCTGGGCCAGCGAGCCATAAGGCAGTGCTCGGGCAGGTGGCTGGCACTGCAGGTGTCAGGACAGGCAGGGCTGGGCACCAGGCTGGCAATCAATAATGCAGAGAGGCGGTCACATGTCCTCGCTGGCTGTCGCAGGATTCCTCTCTCCCCCCCAGAGTCTGGTTACTTCCAGAGATCAAGTTCCAGCCTCTCGGCTGGTGAATTATTAAACTCCATCAGTGCTCCCTTTGTACCACATCTCTGTCTTCCTGCTGTCCTTCCTTGCTGGTGAGGCTCTTTCCATCCAGCTGGCTGTGCAGAAGCAGAGTCCTTCAGGCCAGAACAGCACCTTGTACTCTCCTTTGCTCCTTGCTTCTCTGTGGGAGAGTGAATAGGCTCCAGAGATGGATCTGTCCTACAGATCCACTATCTCCATCTATAAGGTGAGTGTTGGCATCAAAGACAGCTCCTGACTGTGTATGGGGGATGTGTGGGTGGGAGATGAGTGTTTTCTGCCAAAGGCTCCCTTGGGTGGACAGCTGAAGGCTGAATCCATTCACAGGCTGAACTGCAGCAGCTCCTGTGGGGTCTGGACTGCGTTTGGGACCAGTTTGCCTCAACCAGTCCCTGTTGAGGCATCCCTGTTTGGGAGCCAGAGGAGAGGGTGGTGTGGTTCCTAAGGACAGATTCAGGAAGGAACTGGGCAGGCAGGGTGGTTTGGACATGGAGCATGGAGGGTGGCACACCTTGGTTGCTGGCAGGAAGATCGATGGGCTGTTTTGCCCCTCCCTTGAAAGAGTCTCTGATCTCATAAATGCTGCCCTACACACACCAGTGCTGAACCAAGAGAGGAGAGCTGACTGAAGTGAGGAATTGCTTATTCCAGTCTCTGGTCTTCTCTGTAGTGAATGGACACCTTAGATAAATGCAAATAAAAGCAGAGAAGCTGGATGTCCATCCCTTCTCTTACTAAGCTGCTGAGTCTGGCAGTGCAGCACATCCTGGCCAGGAAAGGGTTGTGTTCATGCCTGGATGATAAGCAGTGGCCCTCTGGCTGGCTGTGGGGTGAAGGAAAAGGCAGCTCAGATCCCCTTGCAGTTACTCCCCTGCCTGCAGTGGGTGTGGGCCCTTGGGAGAAAGCCATCTTCATTTAGGCAACCACTTGGCTGTGCAGAGAGCTGCCTTGCCCTCTGGCACTGCCCCTCTCCTGGCTGGCTTGGCAAGGCTCTGGGCAGCTGAGGTTGCTGGCCAGCCCCGGTGCAGGGAGCTGGCTGTGCTTGGCTCTACATTGTCTGGTTCCAGTGCTCCAGAGGGGGCTCTCACCCAGCCAAACCACAGCACAGGAGCCTTGTCCTGCTGAGCTCTCTGGGCATGAGGAAGAATGGCATTAATGTGCTTCTGCCTGGCCACAGAGTATCCTGGAGCAGTTCAACCCTGCGCTGGAGAACCTGGTGTACCTGGGCAACAACTACCTGCGTGCCTTCCACGGTGAGTGGGGTCCCACAGGACCAGGGCTCCAGGCCACAGTGCTGCATCCAGCCTGGGCACCCCCATCCCCTCACCCAGGACAGGTTTGCTGCTCTGCCACCTCTGGCATGTCCTGAGCTGCTCTTAAGCACTGTTCAGCTACAGGACCCACTCCTGATGGGGAGACATGGGCAAAGTACCAGGAGGTAGCAGTTCTGTATGCTGCTTGCTGGAACTGGTGGTGGTGGGAAGGCAGACTGGACCCTTAGCACCCCTCTCCTCTCCCCACAGCACTATCCAAAGCAGCTGAAGTGTATTTTAAGGCAATTGAGAAGATTGGGGAGCAAGCACTGCAGAGTTCCACCTCACACATGCTAGGTAAGGCTCTCCTGCACATCATCTTCTCTCCTGTGGTGAGCCACAGTTACCTTTTTTTGACCTTCTCCTTTAGCTGGTCCACTTCTGGGTACTGGGACAAGAAAGACAGCTCCTCTAAATGGTGTGTCTCTGTACCAGACCCTGTCCAGGTAGTGACAGTCAAATTTATTGTGTGTCCTTGAATATTTCTCACAGTCCCAGCACTCCTCCCTGTATTTCTCTGAGATCAGTGAGTGAGCTCAGCTCCTGTGATGGGCCTCCAGGGATGGACCTCTCACAGAAAATAGTCCCTGCTGAGGCATCCTGCCCCCAGAGATGAAATTTTCATCACAGAGGAAGCATTTTTCTCCTCCTTGAGGGTGTGAGGGAAAAGCCAGGGAGCATGCATTGACAACAACTGATGGGTTTTTGTCCTCCTGAGCCTGCAACTGGCTGAAATGGCAGCTTGGGGCTGAGGGACTCCCACTCAGCAGTGTAAATAACTCTGCAACCTGGTGGCAACTGCTGAAAACGTGGTCAGGGAACTGCTCCACTGCTAAATGTTTCAGTAAAAAGCTTCCAGCAGATGTGTCCCTTCTGCAGACTGTTGTCATCTGCACCTCCCAGCTGGCTCCTCTGCTCCCTGTCATCAGTCTCTGCCTTTCCTGGTTTCATAAGGCCAACCCAGTGAAGTGGGACCATGCACAGCATCAGAGTAGGTGCTGGAGCTGCCTTCCACAGGACACCAGAAATGTGCAGTGCAGCTGGGGAGGCTTTGGGGTTAGAAATGGGGCTGTAGGGGCTGTGGCAGAGCAGAAACCCAGCACCCAGAGCCCATGGCAAAGGTGAGGTTGTCTCTGACACCTGGGACTGCAGCAGAGCACTGGCCCAGCCATCACGTGGGCTGGGGTAACCCTGCATTGGCAGTGCCTGGGAGGGAAGGCTACCAGGGTGCAGAGAGCAGTGCTTGGTGATATCTCTTGGACTTTCACAGCCACGTGAAAGCTCATCAGCCTGAGCTGCACGCTGCTGGTCTGCCTCCTTAGGCACATGAGAAAATCGCCACAGGACTTTTTCACCTTCTGTCTTTCTCCCCCAAGGTGAAATTCTCATGCAGATGTCTGACACGCAGAGACTACTGAGCTCTGATTTGGAAGTTGTGGTGAGTGGTTTTCCCAAGGGCTGGTGGAGGTGGAGAATAAAGTGATTTCCTTCACTACAGCTTATCAGCATTTACCACATTGACCCCATCAGCTGCCTTCACACATGCCTGCAGGCAGGTGCCTGCCTCCCTGCTGCACGTGGCAGAGGGTCACAGGCTGGCATGCCCAGAGCCTGCCTGCAAGTCACTTGCTCTGCAAGTTTTATGAGCCACCCCTTGAATATTTCAGTGCACTTTATCACAGTGCGTGCAATATCCCATATGGTGAAGGGATAAGGGTGATGGCTCCTTCCCCTCTTTCAGGCTCAGACCTTCCACGTGGACCTGCTGCAGCACATGGAGAAGAACAGCAAAATGGATGTGCAGTTTATTAGTGTAAGTGTGAACTCCCGTCTCCTCCCCAGCTCTCCTTGTTTATCTCTCCCCTTCACCCAAGGGTTTTTGCTTCAACACTTGAGGTGGTTCCGTAATTCTTCTCAGCAGGAGATGGGGGGTCTTACCTTCTCCCACCATGGAACAAACTCCCCTTGTTCAGCTGATGATGGCGAGCTTAAAGAGGGCAGGTGGCTGTTCTTTGTGCAGTGGGACTTGCCAAATGCTTCAGTGGGGCTGAGAGATTCAGCATTCCAGAAGCAGAGTTCCCAGCTTCCCTAAATCCCAGGCTCTGCTGGTCTGTGGCTCCTGTGCTGCTGTGGCCCAGCTGGCTGTGCTGGTGGGTGGTGTCACAGAGGAAGACGGAGGCCTTGGGACCCAGGGCTGGGCAGCTAGGAGCCAGTCCTCTCTCCTGAGATCTGAGATCTGGAGGTTCATCAGCACTCTTGAGCCATTTAAAACGAAAAGAAAGGCATTTTATAAGAGGTCCAGGTGAAGCCTGATTGCAGGTGGACTCAGAAGCCCAACCACCCATCAGAGCAGGACCCTTGCTGCCTCTCAGTGTGGCTGGGTCTCTGGCTCCTCACTGAGCCTGTTTTCTCCCTGGCAGGAGAGCCAGAAGCAGTATGAGCTGGAGTACCAGCGAAGAGCCACCAACCTGGATAACTGCATGGCAGAGCTGTGGAGAATGGAGAGGGCTCGTGACAAAAATGCCCGGGAGATGAAGGTGAGCAGTGATTGCAGAAGGGGAATTGGTAATAAGAACTGGAGGATTTCTCGGGAACCAGGCTGAATTCTCAGCAGCCTTAGCCAAGGGGTTGCCCTGATGTTCAAAAGGCAGCAGGCTTATCTGGAAAGTAGGAGACTCCTGTTTTGCAGGGTGCTACTGACCTGTGGGCAGTCCTGCCAAGCCCTTTCCTCATTTAGGAAGCCTCAGGAAGGAAGGACTTAATCCCCAGCACTCTGCTCTAGCTCCTCTCTGCTGCTGCAGCAATGCAAGAGGACTGGGAAGCTGATAGACGTGATGACCCCTTCCAACCCTTCCCCTGAGTCCACTCTGCTGGATTTTCACTGATCCCTTCCTCCCTTCTTTCCCTGTGACACAGGAGAACGTGATGCGGCTGCGCTCGGAGATGCAGGCGTTCGTCTCTGAGAGCCAGAGGGAGGCGGAGCTGGAGGAGAAACGCCGCTACCGCTTCCTGGCTGAAAAGCACCAGCTGCTCTACAACACTCTCCTCCAGTTCTACAGCAGGGTACAGCCCTGCCAGGCTAGGGAGCAGAGCTGGGGGAGCAGACAGCAGGGCTGGAGGGGGAGCATGCAGGCAGGAGGGAGCCAGGGCTGAGCCATCCCTCAGGTGAAGGATGCATCTACGCATGGACTGGGCGGGAAACTGTTTTGGTTCTTGCTGTGAGGTTCAGGCTGGCTGTACTAGGCTGGGAGAACATGTCTGGGGCTGAGGGTGGTGCTGGCATGGGGTTAGTTGGGTGTGTGAGTGATGGAGGAGGGAAAGGTGCTGTAGGTGTTTATTAGCAGGGTCTTTGGGACCGGGAGATCTCTGCTGGAGGGTGCCATCCTGGAAATTCCTGCCTACAGGGAGCTGTTTGGCCATTCCCACAAGCCTAATTTTGGGAGGACCTGGTCTCTAATGCATGTATAAGCCCTAGGCTTCCTCTGTAGCTGGTCTGCCCTGCCCATCACCCCCACTTGTCTGTTTCTCCCCAGGCTCGGAGCATGATCCAGAGCAAGGCACCACGGTGGAAGGAGCAGCTGGAAGCCAGCCGTAACCCCTCAAACAGCCACTCCCAGGGCCTGCTCTCAGCCTCCCACAGCCAGAGCTACCCACCAGGACGGCTCACACCCACCCACCTCGAGATGGTGAGGAGCCCACAGACAGCTTAACCTTTTCTGGGGAGATACTGGAACAGGTTACCCAGAGAGGTGGTAGATGCCCCATCTCTGGAAACATTCAAGGTCAGGCTGAACTGAGCTGTGAGCAACCTGATTTAATTGAAGACATCCTTGCTCATTTCATGTTGTTGGACTAGATGGCCTTTAAAGATCTGTTCCAACCCAAAATATTCAATGGCTCTTTGGTGGTGAGGCTGCAGGGCAAGGTCAGTCCTTGGCCAGCCATGGTGCCTTGTCCAGCTCCAGTGGCCTTTCCTGGCCAAGAGGAAGAGGAGCCTGTGTGTGGGCTGCAGGAGGAATGTGCTGAGTTTGGCTTTCCAAGAGGGACTGCATATCTCTCAGAGCATCTCCTGCCCAACACAGCCTTCATGGATGTGTGTTCAACCCCTTTCTTTCCAACAGCCCCAGAGACCTCTTGGGGACTTTGCTTCTTCTATGACTGGGAGTAGATCCAGCATCTTCTCTCCAGACCCTCCAGAAATGAGAATGTCTCCTCAGCCAGAGTCTCCCAGGCGGCCAATGCGGAGGACACCGTCAGCAGCCAGTATGACTCACTTCTGGGAGCAGTGCTGTGGGGACACACAGGGGTTGGGGAGAGGGTTGGGTTTGGGAAGGGACCACCACTCTACCAGAGCACCAGACCTCAGCCATGTTCCCGGGCATGGTGAGAGGACAGCACCTATGGGGGCTGTACAGGGCAAGGCTGAAGTAGAAAGTGAGCTCAGCCTTCAGGGCAGAGTCCATCCAGGGCAAGGCCAGGCTGTGTGAGGTGGGGAGCCTATGAATGTACAATTTTCAAGGCTCCTCGAACTACAAGAACTGGTTCTTGCTAGAATTCCCATTTTAGTAAAGCACCTTCTTTCATACTACCAGATTAAATATTAGCTTGCCCTATGAAACATAGCCACTTAACCCATGACACCCCTGCTTTTCCTTCCTGAGAAATTTCAGCTTAAAGTTTGTAAAAGAAGTAAAAAAAGGACAGGGAGAGAGAGAAATTACCCAAATAATCAGTAGCTCTAGCAGGTCAGGAAGAGGACTGTCAGGCAGGGAGGGCATCAGCCAGGGCATGCAGCGCTTAATGCTCTAGGCATTTGGCCAGAGAGGACACAGTGCAAAACAAATGGGCTTGGCTTGAGTGGATTGTCTCCTGCAGGATGCTTACCCTGCTTTTCCCATGGTATGAAAGGCCATCTGCTCCTCCCCTAGACTGGGAAAGCAGTGGTCCCTTTGAGGCAGCAGGCTCCTGCAGGAGGATGCCAGCCTCCAGCCAGACCCTTGGTGCCTCCCTGCAGGTTTGCTGCCCACGGGCCGCACGTCCCGTTCGGGTTCCTTTGGCGAGGCCAGCGGTGGCAGTGAGGGCAGGAAGAGGAGTGGTGGCACCACGAGGGTCCAGGCCATCGTGCCCCACACGACGGGGGCCAACCGGACCCTGCTGCGGTTCGAGCCCGGGGATGTCATCGCGGTGCTGAGGCCAGAGGCACAGAATGGCTGGCTCTACGGCAAGCTGGAGGGCTCATCCACGTACGTGATGCTGCTGCTGTAAAGTGGACAGATGCAGGCTTGCTGAGTCTGGAGCTAGGAGGGTTAAGCCCAAAATTATCCCCCTCCCCTCACCTCCTGGTGTGGCCTGGGCACCGTGTCCCACCCACCATCGCAGTGGGACAGCGCTGTGTCCTCAGGGATGGGGGCTCTCCGTGCCAAGGAGATGCACTGTGGCAGGGCTGGCGTGGGTGGGCTGCCTGGGGAACCTCCAGGGGCTTTGGGTGGAAGAGCCGGGGATGCAGTGACACCCTCCTGGCTTGCATGACTGAGTGACTCCTGTCATGGGATCCAGCTCAGGGCCATGAACTGCTGGAGTTACCTGAGAGGCCTGGCATTTCTTAGCTCACGCTGCAACTGCTGCCGCAGCCTCCAGCACAGGCAGGGCATGGAAACTGCTGCACCCAGCACTTACTGAATTACTCCCTGTGGCTCTGCCAGCCAACATCTGTGTGTAAAGCCTGCCCTGTTCCATAGAGGATGTGGTCTGCAGGAATGCTCACAGATGTGTGATGAACAAAAGCAGTGCCTTTCTTTGGGCAGCTGTTTCTGGAGTGGAGCTGCTGTAAAATCCCTGGATGAGTTTTCCACAGCTTCCTTGTGATTGTGGTTGGTTGGAGTGTCTCTTGCTGGATTGCACCAGCATTACTCCCAGGTTTTGCACAGCTCCTGAGATAAGCGAGTCCTGCTCCAAGCTCAAGGTCTGTCCCACGATAAGTCCTGTGCCCCATCTATGGGTGACAGAAGTGCAGGAGCCCTGTCACACATGGTAGTGGCAAACGTGGCTTGATTGATGTGTGAGATGGGTGCAGATCAAAAGTGTTTGGCAAATGGATCTGAAGAACCACAAACCACGGTTGCCTGGACCTCATTTGGCTCTGTTCTTGTGCCCTAGGTGTGGCTGGTTCCCTGAAGCTTATGTCAAGCCTTTGGAGAATACAAGGGAGATGGAGGAGCCAGACACCAGGTAACAGGATGGCAACTGGCCAGGCAGAGCTTCTGGTACACCACAAATCCAGTGGGGTTTGTTTGAGTGTGCCCCATGGAGAGCTGCAGGGCTCCCATGCTGCAGGACCTGCCAAGAGCTTCATTGTGCCCTGGGACCTCGCAGGCTTCCCTAGGCAGCTCCCATAACCTGTGCAATCTCATCTTCAAGGTTCTTGCAACTGGGCCAGTCCAAGACACGTGCATTTTCTCCAGAGACATCCCATGTTGTGCTAGCACCTGTGCTGCTCCCTGATCCCTGCTCTTTGGCTCCCACCTCACTGTCCTCTGCTTTGCTCAGATCCTTCCCGCTGCGAAGCAGTCACAGCATGGATGACATCCTGGACCGTCCCAGCACTCCATCCTCCAGCAGTTACTGGCCTGCTACTGCCCAGCCCAGCGTGCCCACCCCACCTCCCCTCTCAGTGGGTGCCAGCAGCCACCAGAGCGGGGTGGTCACCCCAGTCACTTCTGGCTCCAAGGTGAGTGCTGCAGCAGTGACACTGTGGCGGGTGTGTGTGAAGGGGGCCCCATCTGATTTTCATCCTCCAAAGCACACCTGTTCTGCTTTGGCCAGTAGAGACAGAAAATCACCTTTCTGATGTTGGTGAAGGGACCTGCTTCTTTCCTGAGTCTTGCTAGCACCAGTCTTTCTCACCCAGTCTGTTCACATGCCACCCTGTCTGATGACCCCTGCCAGTCTTCCTGTTGTGTGCAGATCCTCAGTGCCTGGCTTTGCTCCCCCAAGGGACTGCTTTTCTGCCCCTGCCCTTCTCATCTCTCTCTCTTTTTGCTCACCAGGGACCCTTCAGTTCAGTCCTTTTCTCCATGACCTCCCAGCCTGATTTCTGGTGGCTCCAGGGCAGCACTTCTTTCTGCTAATAGTAGGACCATGGAGTGACCAGGCTGGTCTGGGAGTGGGTGACCAGCTAACAGAGATGCCATCCTTTTCCCTTCAGAGAATGGAGAGGAGTTTGATAGGGCTCCTCTTTTAAATTCAGATGAGGGTTGGCTTAAACTCACAGCTGGGGTAGGGAAAAGCTGGGAGCAGAGGCTGAGGGCACAGCACAGCTATATTTAGGAGCCTTAGAACAAGTTGTGTCCAACTCATGGTTTATGGCTGGCATACTGAGAAGGAAGTCCTCCACTTAGCATTGCTTCCAGCTATAGGGAATTGACTGGGAGACCCAAGTTAAAGGTGAGGACCTCAGGGAGGAAAGAACAGTGCTGCCCATGGGGCATGACTTGCTCAGTCTCACTGGAAAACCTTTTCCACAGTAACTGGTTCCAGGCCAGCACAAGGTTGCAAGCAATTGAATGTCTCAAAGAACTGAAAACTGCAACATTTAATTACTCTTTTTTTCCCCTTTATGTCCTGCTCTGTGGTTTCAGGTAGCCTCAGGGTGCACAGCAGAGGGGAACAGCCTCTGCAGCCTTCCTGTCCCTCTGGGTCACTGGGTTTTCATCCTGCCCCAGGGCTAGGGTGTAGGGATAAACCTGGGACTGAGTCATGAAAAGTGTGCAGCATTTGGAATAGCATGGCAGAGTGTGGAACCTCACTATAAAGGAGGGAAAGACTAATTTAGAAAGACTCAGCTTTGCTTTAAATGTATGCCCAAGGCATCCCCCAGCTGAGCCACAAACAAATGGGTGTGACTTCCCAACTGGATGCCAGATAGCCACGTGTGGCTTTCTTGTCTGCCACCAGAGTACTCTAGCAGGTCAGATGTCACTGATCCTTCACTATCCACTGGCCAAGAATAGGAGCCACAGGGCCTAGGTCCAACTTTCTCCATCAGGTTTGTCCACTTTTAAGTAATATGTGGTCCAGGGTAGGTAGGTACAGCTCTGGAGCTCCCCACAGATGCAGGGAGCATGTGAGGGCATGGACCACAGACTTTTTGCCAGGGTGTGTGGGCAACATGAGGGGGCATCTCTGGCTGTGCTGGAGGATGAAATGTAGCTCAGACTGTCACTGTTTGCTGTGCTCTTCAGATATGACATTTTGGGGATCTGAGTCATCTCCTTTCTTCCCCAAAACAAAGGAAGATGTCCAAGGGGAGTAAGGAACCTCTGGCGTAGGGACAACCCCCCACAACAAAATTCAGGGTGTTATCTACAGTGGGGAATTTGTGGATTTTTGCAAAGCTTGACTGAATAAGGAGTCAGAGCCCTGTTAAGAGGACTTGGGCTCCTAACTCACCTAAGTGTTTTGTGAAATTTTCCTCCATGTGTGCAGTGTCTCCTGCCCCACTCTTCTCTCTGCATTGCCTACTCCAGATTTCTCACTGCTGCTTTTCTTTTTACTGCAGAAATCAGGAGTATTTGACCAGCCTCCTGAACTCTTCCCACGGTGAGTAAGATGTGGAACTCCACTCTGGAATAATCTGACAGAGGGGAGTATTATTACAATGCTATTATTATTTAATCTTTTGGATTATCAAATGTGGGAGCAACAAGGAAGTGTCTAGGGAAAAGCGATGCACAGCCCACCTTCCAGGACAGGAGGCAGAGGTGGTCCATTCTGGCCTCTGCTGATTGGGAAGGTCCTATCCTGACTCAGATAAAACGAGGTAGGAGCTGAGCACCCTGAGCACATGTCCAGACCCACATGCTCCTTCCCATCCATCCTGGAAGGGTCACAATAGCAGCTTGCATCCTGAGTGTGGAGCTACACGACTGTGCATCTCTGCCTTCTTGGAAAGGGCTGAGGCATAAAAGGACGTGGCTTTGAGTTCTGATGAGTCAGGTCTGTGGGGGTGAGACTTGCCATAAATCCCTGGTTTTCTTCCTCCTGGAGCTGGATTGGCGTCTCCGTGTTTCTGGTGTTGTCCCGTGGCCTTTTTCCACTCCCCTACTCCTTGCTTGGAGGGTCAGTGTGCAGTCTATGAGTGTAGAGTGCTGTCCTGAGGGACAGCCATGTGCCAGTGTCCCTTTCTCAAACTTTGGAAGAAGGAGGGTGAGTAGCCCTTAGAAGATCCCAAGGGGAACCACATGGGAATGTGCAGCAGGGTGTGTTAAGGATGAAGAAAACATACTCAGGAATTAACTTTACCACGCTCTCCTCCTTGGCATGGAGGCGACTGCAACAGGACTAAGTGGCCTTTGCTTGGTCACAGACATCCCTGCATGGCATTTGCAGGCTTTCTGATGGTTGCCTGTTTCCTTTCCTATTCCAGAGGTACCAACCCCTTTGCCACAGTCAAGCTGCGCCCCACAGTGACCAATGACCGCTCGGCACCCATCATCCGGTGAAACAGGGCTGTGGGCATCAAGGATTCCAGCAGAGAAGGAGGAGGAGAAGTGACAATGCTGTGACCTCCAGCTGGGCAGCAACCTAGTGCTACCACTCCAGCAGTGAACTCTCTTTTCCCCTCCCATACCTCTGGGACAATGGGACCCATCTCACCTGGGTGCCTGGTGTGCTTTAGCCAGAAGCAGATCTCTGCTGCCCTTTCTGGATTGATCCCTGCTTCCCTCCCCTTGTGGTGTTACTGTACTTGAGTGGGAGGGAGCAGTCTGCTGTTACTGGTGCTGGTGGCCTGGGAGAGGGGAAGGTGCTGGAGCTGGAGCTGGAGGTAGGGCTGGCTAAGGCCATCTGCAGCCAGGGCAGTGCTGTTGGGATGTCGAAGGTGAAGCTTTGCTACCCCTGCTGTGGGCAGAGAAGGACTGTCACCAAACAGTTCCTTTGCCACCAGAAGAATGGACTCCAAAAGAGAAGGCTACAAGAAGGCTTCCAGTGATCCAGTGGTCCAGCTGACAGGGTCTGGTCTTGGCCTTTTTGACAACTGTGTCCATTTGCAGCAGCACCTGCCTCTTCTCACCCCAGGTGCAGCCCCTCACCTTGCTGGGCACTGCTGGGGCAAGACAGGGGCAGGTGACAGTGTCCAGCACCACTGCCCTGTTCCTTCAGGTACTGTCCTGTGGAAAATAGATGGGTTTTTTAAAATAAAATGGAGAATGCATCTTCTGTGTCCATTTCAGTGGCTGGGACATCACCTCAGTCACAGGATGCAGGGGGAGGAGGACAGACACTCCACACCAGCACTGGGGCCATGGTGGCTGCCCACGCTCGTGGTGTTGGACACCGCAGTGCCGTGAGTCCAGATGGGGCAGCCACCTGCCCAGGGGTCTGGGGTGGATGTGGAGGGCACCAGGAGGGCTGCACTGCCCATTGCTGACTGCCCCCCTGCGTGCCCCTGTCTGTCCTGTTGCCGGAGGGCAGCAAGGACCTGTGGCTCCCTTCTCCTCACCCACTGCTGGAATCTGTGCTCTGGGCACCCCAGGGCTGCTCAGTGCAGGAGAAAAACATTCCCCTAGGGCTTGTGGGGGCCTCACCAATCTGGGAATACCTGGTGTGTGCTGGGGGAGCCCTCACGGGAGCGGCAGCGTGAGCGAGGGATGGAGCACCAGCGATGGCAGGGCTTAGCTGATTAGCCTTATTAATAGACATTAAACCCTGGCTGGGAGTGGGGCCAGGCCCCCGCTGCCCCCCTGCTGCTGAGGGGCTCCAGGGCTTTACAGCCCAGGCCTTGTCCTCCCCAAAAGCCCACCTGGGCTGAGCCCCAGCCCCCTTCCTGGAAGTAAAAGGGTTCCCCCACAAACAGCCAGAGACTGGCTGGTCCCAGTGCCTGCCAGCCCTCCTCTTGTGAGCCAACCCCTGGGGAGGCTGGTTTTGAGGGGGGTTCTTGAGCTGCCCTGGGTGGGCAGGATCTGGCAGTTTGAGCCATGGCTGGCAGTGATTCCTTGGCTGCTCCACCTTGTCTCACTTCTCTGCTGGGCACATGCCCTGCAAAACCCCACCACCGCTTCTCCATCGTGGCTGGCAGCTGAGGAAGCTTCAAAAGCAGCTGCTTTACCTGTTGGGTACCTTACTGAACCATGGGCACATGGTCTCCTCCTCCACTGCCTCCCACCCCTGCACCGCCCACCCTGCTTCTTTCTCTCTTGGTCCCTCTGACTGAATCCATCCCTGCCAGCCTGCCCTGCCCTGCTGGGGAAAATGCAAGGAGCCCCTGGGCAGCGGGATTACCGGGGGATTCGGGCTGTGGCAGGCAGCCACCTCATCCCCATTGGCTGGAAAAGCCTCTTAAAAGTGGAGAAGTGCTTTCTGCCCGCTCAGCACCCACTAGTCTCTGCCGACCTGAAGCCATAAGCAGCTCCTGACCCACATCCACACTGGGGGTGCCGTGGGACACTGCTCGCACCCACAGGAGGCAAGGGAGTGCCCCACACAGGGTGTGCCCCCAGATCTGCCACAGACAGCTCTGCTGGGCACCACTGGAACTGGAGGGAAGCAGGCTGAGAGGGGGATTAGCTGTCTTGTGAGGACGTAGCTGCTCCAAAGGAAGGAACGGAGCACAAGAGACTGCTCGACAGGTGCTAGATTCCTGCAGGCATTGTCCTGTGCCCACCATGGAGAAAAGATCCAGCAGGACCTTCTAACCAGGCACCCTCATCCAGAGCCGGGAAGTGCCAGCCAGCGGGAGAAGGAAGTGCTGCTGAGGGATCTGCTCAACCCCTGGGGGCTCAGCTTGTGCTCGGAGGCCATCGCTGCATTGCACAGGTCAGTGCTGTGGAGGGATGCTGGCACCCTCGCTCCAGCAGCCAAGAGGAACAACTCACCCCAGGCCGGCATTCATTTTATTCTCTAAAAATGCTTTCCTGGGGGTTGTCTGTGGGTTGGAGAGGCTGGTGGCATGAACTGTGGGCCTAGCACTCAATAAATAGACTCCCCACCCTATCTGTACTGCATGGAGGCACTAAGAGCATTTATGCGGACCCTCCTGGGTGCAGCTTGTCTAGCACAGTGGGGATTTTCTGGGCATTATCCAGCACTGTCAGCACTGTGCTCTGTGTGTGTCCAGGGACTGACAGACACAGCTGAACCTGCTGTGGTCTTCACCCTTCCAGCCTGGGCTTGTGCCTCCTGGTCAGTGCAAGTCTTCTTGCAGCCACCTGCAGCAAGTTCTGCTCTGGCCCACCTTCCTGTGATGCAAGGGGAAGGGCAGGTGCTCATGCTGATGAGCTTTTAGGTGCATGTGGACTCACAAACTGTGTTTTTACCTGTGGATAAAGCTCCTTAACTGGGGACAAAATGATAGTGAGCTGTAGAGTGTGCAAAGGCAGGAGCAGGTACGTGGTGTGACTGATGTGAGCAGAGAAGCATGTGTGCCATGGTGTTAGGAACGAGGCAGCTCTGAGCTGCCAGGCTCACAGCTGGGATAAACCTCCAGCAGAGGTGTTACAAGGTGTGCTATGGCATATTGGCCTTGGAGGCATCTCCACAGGTGAGCTCCTCTGGTGCACCCCATCATTTGCAGCCACACCTAGCTGCAGGCAGGTAAAAGTGCTTTCATGCTTTGCTGTACAGCTCTGTAGCATGGAGCAAGTGGCCCCTGCAGAGGTGCCCTCCAGCTCCAGACTCAAACAAGTACTCACAGACATTTGTCTAATGTGCTCTTCAAAATCAGATGCCATGGGCTCATCATTGACATGCAGTGTGACAAAATCTCTGAAGAGCATGTCAGAGACAGACAAATATTTTCTTGCTAGAGTGCTGGCAGGGAGCAGCAAGGTTGAGGGAAAGATGGATTGCAATGGTTTGATTGATTCATTTAATTTGCAGTGCAGGATGAGCTCAAGAAAAGCAAGGCTGGAGAGGGGCTTGGACAAAAATTCTCAGGCTACATTTGGTGGCAGCTCTTACTTGAAGTAGCTACATGCAGCAGATGGTGCAGTGGTGGAGCACCAGGTCTGATTGAGAAATCAGTGTGCTTTGGCAGCTGGTCACGTTTGTACAGCTGGACCCAGCTTGCCAGTCAGCTGGAGCTGGGACAGGAGCAGTGGGCAAAATGGCAGAAACGGAGCGAGGCATTCAGTCTGGCTGTCAGGGTGCCAGTGATCCAGAAAATACCAGTGAGGGCGAGATGGGGGAGGTATGGGTAGCTGGAGATAGTTATGGGTAGCTGGTATCATTATTCTTCTCGTCCTTGTAGGGATTCCTTGCCTTAAAAATATCTTCATAGCCCCCTGCTTTCAGTTCATTGCCTCTCTGTCTCTTGCCCTGAGTCCCTGAGACCCGGGCTGGGAGGGAGAGATTAGAGCAGCCTGTGCTGGCCCCAGTGGATCAACCCAAGAGCTGCTAGGAAACAGCCATCCAGAAGAGTTGCCCCAGTCCATGCTCAGAGCCAGATTCAGCTCCCTTTTTTCGTGGCTCACAGCATCCTGAAAGTTTGGGGAGCTCTGCTGCAGGGACCCATGGTGGAGGCAGGTACCTGAGTGCTGCACTCTGTTTTTCCCCTGGAGAGGGGAAGGAGGGCTGCAGCTGGGGGTGGCTGTGGAGTAAGACCACTCTTGCCAAGTAAGGGTCCTCTGCCTGGGGTCTGCCCCAGCTTGTGCCATCCACACTTTTGTCTAAAGGATTTGCACTTCTCTGACATCCAGAGCAACAGCAACTATGGGAATCAGCTCAACTCACCCCCTTTGCATGGAGGACACCAAGAACAGGGACTTCCTTGAGAAATGCACCCAGATCCAGAGATCCTGGGTTGTAGCTATGTGTGTCACATCCATAAGACAGTCCCTGTCCCCTCAGCACTCTCTAGTCCATTTGTGACTCCTGGCATTTCCCACAATTGCTGGTGCCAAGGGATGAGGACGCTGATGCCATCTTGCAGCCCTTCAGCCAGGAGCGCTGGGCAGGAGAGAGGACCCTTGCCAGGAGTGTGCTGCCACCAGACAGTGATAGGAGACAAACCAGACCAAAAAAGCCCAGCTCAGGCATGCAGAATGCCTGTCTAATCTACTTGGGAGCATCTGTAGCATAAGTCCAGTGATGGCTTTGCATGCAGGTGTGGAAATAATCCTGGCTGACAAAGAAACTGTGGCCAATGGTGCTGGAAGGGGCAGAATCCTGGTACCTAAGGGAGAAAAGAAAAACATACCCACAGCAGTCAGCTGGAGCAAAATTCCTGGGCAGCTTAAGAGCCCTGAGAGCAACTCACAAGACATCCCCTTTAATTCCCTCCTTCTCCCCACTTATGCTTTGTTCCGGCCCTTCTGTGTACATACAGAGCCCTAATCTCTCTGGCATGCAAATAACCACCGGGTTTTGTGCTCTCCCCCTTCACCTATTTCGGAAATCTGGCCCCTGAGGGTGGGGAGGGGAGGGAGAAGGAGAGTGCCATGCACTGGGGCCTCCCAGAGGGAAGAACAGAGGGCTTAATGGATCTCCTTGCTTCACTGCTGGAGGTTTCTGTGGCAGGGCAGGTCCTGGAGGACTCCCCACTGGAACAGACCAGCATGGGAGAGGCTCAAAGGCAGATTTAAGGAAGCAAAAAGGGTTCACATTGCTGGTCTTTGTCTCGCCCCATCTGTAGGCAAGGCTGGATATGAAGCAAGGGGGGTGCTGCAGATCCTGATGCTGCATCAGATGGATCTCCAGGCTCAGCTGGGAGCTGTGACAATGCTTGTATATGTTTGGCCAGGGGTTATGGAGCTCTGGGCTGCCCCAGTCTCAGGGGGAGCTTCCCACCTCTGCCCAGCTGAGGCATGACCTCACACCCCAAAGCAATGTCACCTCACCTGGCAGGATCAGGGTACAAAGAGCAGATGTGGCCCCTGATGAGCCTCTCAGAGCCTGGAGATAGTGGGCATGGAGAGAAATCTTGTAGTAAATGTTTGCTCCTCTGCTCTTCTCTTCTTGCAGTGCCAGCAGACTTTCTCTCTCTGTGTTGTGCTACTTCCTCCCAGCCTGCCTTTCCATTCCTAGGTTAGAAGATGGGGAGACCTGACCCAGAAGAAGGGCAGCTCCCGGCTCCTGTGAAGCCCCCGGATGGTGGCTGGGGCTGGATCGTGCTCCTTGGCTGCTTTGTGATCACTGGCTTCTCCTATGCCTTCCCCAAAGCCGTCAGTGTCTACTTCAAGGAGCTCATGAAAGATTTCCACGTGGGTTACAGTGACACAGCCTGGATCTCTTCCATCATGCTGGCCATGCTCTATGGGACAGGTGATACTTGGACACACTTCCCCCTCCTCAGCTCACACCTCTCCCACTCTGCCATGGGCCCAGACCATGTCCCCATGGACTCTCTCATGCTCACTGGCCTGGTCATGAACCACGATGCAGAATACAATTGTCCTCCCACTTCTCTTCTGGAAGTGTGCTGCATCTCATATCCCTGTTTCCTCTGCCCCAGGAGACCTCAGGGGTCACCGCACCTACATCCCAGACAACTGATACAGGGTTTGCTCCCACTGCTGAAGTGCTGTTCCTATCACACCAAGCGCCAGGGAATAGGGGTCCAAAGGCAGGGCAGAACAGAAGCCTCCACACCACCAGCCCCTCTCCCTTGGCCAGGCCCAACAGATGTGTACCTAAGCAGCCAAGTAGTGAGCGCCATCATTACAGCTTCATCCTCCCTGAGAGCCCTGCTTGGGCTGCCTGGCCCTTCCCAGCTGTCCTGTCCTCTCCTGGTCACCTCCTCTGTCTCCTCTGCTTCCTCCTAGGACCAGTATGCAGCATCATGGTGAACCAGTTTGGCTGCCGGCCCGTGATGCTCATTGGCGGGCTGCTAGCTTCCGCTGGGATGATCCTGGCATCTTTTACCACCAACATCATCGAGCTTTATCTGACAGCTGGTGTGCTGACAGGTAAGAGCCCTGAGATTTGGAGGGCAACACAGGCTTACCTGGGGAGAGCCAAAACCATGTCGTATTTCCCTTTAGCACTGCCATGTCTATCAGGTCTCCCCAGCCTATTTGCACATGCTATGGGAAGCACCTAGTCCTGAATCTTGCACCTGTGAGGGATGCATCTGCTGGATCTAAACAGCAGGGGCCTGTGGCTGAGAGACAGAAGAAACCTAGGTGGTGCTCAGTGATCACGGTGACTGTGGTAGGCAGCATAGGCAGCATCAGTACACAGTGGCAGGGGAAAGAGGCAGAATTCATGTGTAAGGCTCAGATCCTGCCTAAGTGTGAGCACAATTACCTGATTCAAACCCACTTGAGATGGACAGGCTGGTTTAGCCCATCGCCTGCAGGGGCTATCCACCAACATGAAGACACAGAGGCTTGTGAGGAGTACATTCATCCCAGCATGGGACTTCAGGACTAGGATAGTCTAAGGGGAGTTTTCAGCTTGTTGCAAAACACATCTCATGTTCTTGCGCTCCTGGCTCTCACTTCCATGTAGGTCTGGGTATGGCACTGAACTTCCAGCCCTCACTGATCATGCTGGGCACCTACTTTGACAAGCGCCGGCCTCTGGCCAATGGACTGGCTGCTGCTGGGAGCCCTGTCTTCCTCTCCTCCCTCTCTCCTCTGGGGCAAGTGCTGCTGGAGAAGTTTGGCTGGCGAGGAGGGTTCCTTATCATGGGGGGCCTTCTGCTTAACTGCTGCACTTGTGGAGCAGTCATGAGACCCCTGGATATGGGCATGAAGAGGAAGATGGGGAAAGCTCAGGACAAATATGAAGCCAAGGAGATGCTGCCCATAGGAGGGAAGTCAGAGGAGGGAATCAGCACCACTGATGGAACCAAGAAAAGCAAGAAAGCCAAGAAGAAGCCCAAGAAAGGAAAGAAGCTTCTGGATTTTAGTATCTTCTCCAACCGAGGGTTTATCATTTACACCATTTCAAAGTTCATCCTGGTCCTGGGTCTCTTTGTGCCCCCCATACTGCTGGTCAACTATGCCAAGGACACAGGCGTCCCAGACACCGAGGCCGCGTTCTTGCTCTCCATCATCGGCTTCATAGACATCTTTGCCCGCCCAGCCTGTGGCATGGTGGCAGGGCTGAAGTGGGTCCGCCCTCACGTGGCCTATCTGTTCAGCTTCTCCATGCTCTTCAACGGCTTGACAGACATCTGCAGTGCCAGGGCCAGCAACTACACGGGGCTGGTCATCTTCTGCGTCTTCTTTGGCATCTCCTACGGCATGGTGGGGGCACTGCAGTTCGAGGTGCTGATGGCCATCGTCGGCTCCCAGAAGTTCTCCAGCGCCATCGGGCTGGTCCTGCTCATCGAGGCTTTTGCCGTGCTCATCGGCCCACCCTCTGCAGGTAGGTGTCTTGCTGCAGGTGCCTCTTTTGGCCGCCACTGCTCCACTGAATTGCAGGTACTGGGTACGGACACCGCACTTGAAGAAAAACCCTATTTCTCAACTTTAAGTTTGCTCTAGAATCTGAGAGCTGATCTCAGCCTTCACTACGAATGTTGCATAAGAATCATGTTAAGGATAGGGTCAGGCACATGCTGCAGACAAACCTTTGAGAGTCTTCATTAGGACAAAGCAAGTGTCTCTCAAATGCTCCTTGGTGTCCATGGCCTTTTGATTGGCACTGTGAAAAGTGACCTCAATTTGTTTGGATCCCAATTCCAAGGCACAGGTGTTTTGCTGTCAGTCAAGTCAAAACAGTTTGCACAGTCCCCTGAGGCATTTGCTGGTAATTTTTCTAAGAGGATTAAGACACTCACAGCTTTTCAGCCAGTCTAGTCTAGGTCACAGCCCCTGGTAAGGTCCAGGCCCCACAAACAGCCCATAAAAACAGGCTGTTGAATGGAGGTTGGTGTAGATTAATGTTGAGTGTCTGATCACATGTGAGAAAGCCAAATCATGCCCAAGGCTCATTTCCAAACAAAGTGCAGTTTCCTGATTTGCAAGGAAGAGTCAGGGACAAGACTATGGAAAATCCCCAGGCAGGAACCACTCTGTTGTTTCTTGCACTCCCTTCCTTCAGCTGTAACACACAGGCTAAAGCCCATCATTGAAGACCTTTGTGTGAATGGTCTCTTCCTCAACACAAACCACCAGTTATGAGTAAAACCTGCCCTCAGCAACTCCAACCAGTTCTCAAGTAAAATTTGGCAGCCAAGAGAGGACCCTCCTATATGCTAACAATAATTCATGTTTCACTTTATAAGCTGTGGGGCAGTTGGCAGTCCCAAGCCAGGGAGGGTCAAGAAATATGTGTTTTGGAGGCAGCTGCAGAGAGATCATTGGGGAAGAGAAGGATTTAACAGCACCTTGCCCCAAGGAGCAAGGCCCACCAGTGGGGTGCTAACACGGGAATCCCTCAGCCCTCCTGCCTCAGCTCAGCTATGCCTTGGTGCTGTGAGCATGTACAATGGCACGCAGACAGTGCAGGGTCACTGAAGAACCGTGCTGGGGGCAGCCAGGCCGTGTTGGGGGCTGTAGGACCCCCCTGGCACAGGAAGCCCGAGCGCTCTGACAATCCTGATGGCTCGGACTCGGTGAGAACAGCGCTCAGCTGGGAGAAGGGGGGTGAACAAAGTGGCTTTGTTCGGTGTAATCCTCCTGAGCTGCTTCCCGCTCCGTGGGGCCGAGGGCGTTTGGCACAGGATAAGCTGCACTCACACACGCACACGCACGCGCGCTGGGGCTCCTCGCTTGCCATCCGGCTTGGCTGAACAGGGCCACATTCACCTGCCCAGGAATGCACCACGTGCCTCCCATGACTGCTCCGGGAGGCACCTCAGCGTGTCCTGGGGCTGGTTTCTGTAGCACAGCAGCGACTGGGGTCACATGTGCATTCGGGAGCAGGTGAGACCGGGATGGAGAGCGCGGTTCCACGGCTGCATCCTGACAGCAGCAAGGCAGCTGTTTGTGCTCCCCAAGGACTGGGACCTCTTCCTCCATTGCTAGCCCCAGTGGATACAGAAAATATATTGAGAATATCTCTGGCACAGAAATCATCAGGTGTGGGCCAACCAGAGGGATTTGTCTGCCAAAGAGAAATTTGTTCTTCTCTTCAGAATGTTTTCTTGACATAATAGCTTAAGAAATAGCAATGAGAAAAAATTCGTTCTTTCCTTCAGAATGTTTTCCTGACATAATAGCTTAAGAAATAGCAATGCCTCTCAAACTTTCTTTTCTGAGACTGGCCAATCCAAATCATGAGAGGCTTTTCCCACTTTGGCAAGTAGAAAAGCCCACCATGAAAGACACACAATTTTTTAAGCTTGTCCAAACAAGGGAAAACAACAACCATGCACTGTTACCGTATTTTCCCTGGAAGTACAGTGTGGCTGTTTCCCAGGGTGATTTTTAGATATTCAGGCTTCTTGCTGCTCCCTTGAGGAATGGGTCCTCAGCCACATGCAGGTGCTGCCCCCTGCACTGGGCTGTCCATGCAGGAGTGCGTAGGCTGAATTTAACCATCTCATGTCTTCTCCAACCATCTCACGTCTTCTCCAACCATCAGGCCGCCTGGTCGATGCTCTCAAGAACTATGAGGTGATCTTCTACCTGGCGGGCTCAGAGGTCGTGCTCTCCGCCCTCTTCCTGGGTGTGGCCAGCTACTGCTGCCTGAACCGAGGGAAGAAGGAGCCTCCCCCCGAGAACAACCCCACTGCGGGAGCGGGGAGCGACACCGAGGAAGCGGAGTCCGACGTGCAGGAAGCCGAGGAGCACAGCAGCAACAACCACCAGCCGGCCCACAGCACCGACAGCGCCGTGGTGGTGGCCAGCGAGGAGGCCAACCATGTGGCAGAGGAGCAGCGAGGGGAGGGAGGCGGCTGTCCCGCCGGGGACGGGGAGGTGCTGGCACGGGACGGCTGCAACGCTGACCAGATGGTGGAGAGGGACAGTTTCTAGCCAGAGCAGAGAACAGGGATGTATAAAACTGGCCTTGTGTGCAAGCACCTCAGCATGGGAGGGTAGGTGGGATGCGGGGAGCAGAAAGTTGGGACAAAGGCAGATGTAAGAAATAAGAGGGAGAGGTACAAGAATAGCAGGTCCCTATGTACATATGTCCACAACCTACCCAGTGATACGTCTGCTTGCATCCTGCACCCATGCTGGTACAACACAGGCTCAGAGCAGCCCAAACACCAAAAAGAAAAAATAATAATCTTCTTTCCTCACTTTCAAACCAGCCCTGGAGAAAGTCTTCTGAAGAGGCTGCCAAGGACTCTCCTTTTCCTTCTGCATTGTCACGACACCGAACACAAACAATTAGAGACTCTTTGTAATCAGATCTGGTATGCTCTGTTCTGGTGTCAGTGTTTCCTTCACCCCACTTCCCTGTCTGGACAGTGTCAGTCTCACTGGCAGCACGTTTAGGAGGTCCAGGGGCACCAGCGTGGGGGTAGACACCAGGCTCTCTGCAACACCTCCCTCGGGCACTGCCGAACCAGGAGACCACCAGCTCCAAGCACCTCTGCCTGGCACATCTTTTGTGGACGGTAAAGCTGGGGCAGTGACACCTGATGCTGCTTCCCCAAGTAGGGAAGCGCTGCCTCAGAGGCTGCTGCTGAGGTACAAGAGGAAGACACCTAAGAAAGGCTAATGCCATTAGGTGTGCAGCTGCAGCACGGAGCCTTGCTGACAGGAATAGCACCAAGCCAGCTTTATCTAGGCTCAAGTGAGCCCCGTTGACGTGTGAAGGGAACAACTTGGCCCCTGTGGGGGCGGGGGTTTCAAGGCAGGTAAATAACCGTGTCCCAAGCGATTATCCACTGAGCAGGAATGGCACCAGACGTGCCTGTGTTTTCCTCTTAAATAGAGAAAACCTCCTTACATAAAGGAATCAAAGGTAAGGCAGAAGGACAAGCCCCAGTCCCCGAGTGCCGCTAACGAGGGTGTTGGAGCACGTGGTAAAGCAGGCATGACCCCCTCACCCCCTGCTGCAGTAGTGGATTTCTAGATTCAGAGAGGACAACCTTCCCTGGCATGCTTAAAGCACTTCTAATCTGCTTTAGGACTGGATCTTTTATAAACACCCCTGGCCAAAGCTCTTTCTTCCGGTTTCCTGAACTGCTTCACCTCAGAGACCCTGGGGGAACCTGTGACTATAACAGGGGATCAAAAACTAAGCAGAGGGCTACAGGGAAGGCAGCTTGTTGGGCCACCAAAAGTTATGTTTCATTCCAGACCAGACTGACTACAAATTAACGGGTAGTTGGCAGGATCCATAAAGCCATTTAAACACAGCAGGGGAGTGGGGACATGAAGGAAAGGGTTTCATTCTAGGTGCTCCCAAACAAAAAACAGCAGCAAATGATGAGCAAAATAAAGCTGTTGAAGAATATCAGTTTAAGAAGAGACAGAAGAACTGGAGATTGGAGGGGAGAAGGTAAACCCCATGAGGCTGTACTCTGTCCCACCATAGCTAACACCACTGTTAGATCTCATATTGAGCTATTCACAGTGGTGACTTTGGGCTTTTTCCTACTCAAACTCACTTAGAAATATCCCAAACAAGACTAAACCCCATACCAAACCCCAGATGCAAAGCTCTGGGAGAATGAGAGCAGCAGCAAGGGTGCTGGGGCCCTGCAGGCATTCACCCAGTGCTCTCAAAGCTTGTTTTCCCTTTCCAACAAGGAAAGATCGCTGTTTCTGCTCAACCAAGCTGCTCTGCAGTTCTTTCCCCAGTAACCCCAGGCTGGGTTTCCCTTATTCACTAGTATGCCCTCCAAGGAGCTCACAGCTTCCCAGAGGTCCAAGGTCCACAGCATGAAAACAACTGCCCTTGTCAGCCAGGCCAGTCACTAGAACAAGGTCCCCTCTGTTTCCTTGTCACAAGCCAACATTTCCCACTAAGCCTCCCACTCTTAAATTATTTTCACAAAAGCAAATAAAAGCCCTCAGGGTACGAGGTCTCACTACAGACAGTGCTGCAAGATTCCCAGACCTCTTCCTAAAAAACCCAGCTATGCTGCTTTACACTTGGTTTCAATGGCTTTTAGGCAGACTCCCCTGAAGCATTTTCAGTTCCCCCCCAACTGCTTCGTGTTTTGGCCAACAAACAACTCTGAAAGAGAATCAGGGACTTAAGCATCAGCTGAAGCTTGTGATGCAACAGCTGAGCTGTGTGAAGAAGCTGGCCTGGAGAGGGACAGGGATGCCACCTTGGCAGGACTAAAGCACCTGGGGGCCTTTAAAAGGCTGGTGCTCCCCTGGGAAGCTAAAATGCAAAGCAGCTGGTGTTCCTGGAGGACTGGCCTTGCTACAGCATTTATAACTCTCTTCCTCTGGAAATCTGCACTGCACTGACCACCACGGGTTGCTATAGAGATTATGCACCAGTACAAGACAAAAATGGCTAGTACATGACACCCATCTTCCCAAGATTATACCTTAAGATTAAAACCAATGGAAGATAAGCAAAAAAACCTTTCATAGAAAGGCATGAAGGACATGAAATTAAATGTCACATATTTCTTTATTACAGACAATAGTCACTACACCAGTCTGTTTAAATTCTCCAGAGCAGCTTGACCATGGATGGTTTTTTTCCAGCCACCCACAGAGATGAAGAAGCTCCAAAAACAATCAAAGAGAAACACAAATCTAAAAAAAAGAAAAATCTTGATCATAAATTAATGCACTTAAATAACTTCTCCCATGACTACTAGAATGTAATAACAGAGAAGTCAAAACCCCTGCCCAAGAATACCACCACTCCTGGCAGTTGTGCAGCCTATTAACAGATGAAGTGCCATCTGCATCTGGGATTGGCCCACAGGGATGGAGGGAGGGGAAGAGAAAAGGAAGGAGGAAAGAAGCACTCTCACTTACCTCAGCTTTCCTTTCCCCCCTTCCCTTGTGCTAGGGAATGGGAGGATAGCTACTGCTGCTGGCTGGCCCAGAGGCAGCACAAAATAGCTGTGCAGAGAGGAGAGCACACTAGTCATTCTTTATACTAAAAAAACCCAAAGCCTCTTCCTCTCTCCACAAGGGCTTGTGTCTCCTTTCTATTTTAAAGATAGGGTATTTCCATCACAGTCCTAAGGTGGATCCTCAGAAGGAGCTTTAAGACAGCCAGCAGCGATGCCAACACTTCCCCATAGCACAAGGGGAGGATGGAAAGGGGCTGCCCTCACCATTTTTAATCACCTCCAAACCCTTAACTGGCTTCCATGTGTCACAGAGGAGTGGTGCTGCCCCCGTGCTCAGCAGAGTCCTGCCTGCACAGGGGCACATGGCGGTGTAGGAGTGGCTTTTCCTCCCCACACTGCAGTACCCAGGCTGGGTACCAGAAGTCTCCAGGGGCAAAAAGAATTATCCAGGCAAACAAGCAAAAGAAAAGAGACGAAAGCAGAGGCTGGTCCCAATCCAACCAGCTACCCCACCCAGAGCAGAGAAGGAATCCCAGGGTGGATACACAGAGAAATGGTGGAGGATGAATGGCCAACATGAAATACATGTTTTCATAAGTCTGCAGAGTCCTCCCTCTGGCCATGCTGACACACTCAGGCATCATCAATGAGCTTCTCTCCATTTGCATCCTCCCTCCCGCTACCCTCTCTCTCGCTTTCGCCTTCTTCCTCCGCCCCATCTGTGTAGGTATCCTTCTGCCCATAGCTGAGAGTGGTGCGGGCGAGGTCCACCTCGATGGGAAAGACATCTGCGTCCCGGAGCACGGCGTAGCAGTCGTCGTAGTACTTGGACATCGTGGAGACAAAACGCTGGAGCTGGAACACGATGTCCTGCACTGCAGTGGAGACATGTTGGGGGGAAAAAGTGTAAAAATTTCCTTTCCAAACAGTGTGAAGCTTCCCTTACCAGTGTTAGATACCATCACCTACACATTTTGCCCCTCAGAGCTGATGTCTTGGGTACAGCCACAAAGGAGCTCTTCAGCAAAGAAGAACTGAGCTGTCTTCTGAGCTGAGACAGAGGAGGAACAGAGAGGCCAAAGTCATGTCTGCTGAACTCAGCAGTGGCACTCACCATGTTTCTGGTCCAGGAGCTCTATTTTCTCCAGCACGTCCTTCCTCATCTTGGCAAAGCGCGTGCGAGCCTCCTGACGGCAGCGCAGGATGAGGCGGTACTCGTAGTTCCCAGTACTGACCCGGTAGAGAGGCTCACCCAGAGCCTGCCAAAAACACAGTGCCATGTTAGAGACTCCCACAGCAGTGCTTGCACACAGTCTGCCTACCAGAGTGGACTCACAATGGCCTTGGGTTATTATGGACCTCTCAGGCACATGGGAACTGCTGTCAGGAAGCAGGAGGAACACTGAGCCGTGTCAAAAACTGGCAGTCAGTGGTGCCACTTTGAAGGCCAAACACACCAACCATGGTAAAGCATCACTACTAAGCAAATACAAAAGGACAGGCACCTTTCAGCCCAGCATGGAGAGGTGACATGGCTTCTTACCTGGACTAGCAAGATAGGCATTAAGAACAAGTTTATATCAAGCACACAAAAATTCTGCCCTCCTCTGTAAGGTTTTCCCTGTATGGATTGCATAATGAATTACATATCTACAAAGGGAACCCTCTGGTATCTACAACCATCCAGACAAAATACTGGAAACCAACCGGGAGGGACCTATACATTGTCCTGCAAAAGTCTGGAAAGGGGTTAGCTTTGTCAGCAATGAAGCATCCTTCCCTTGCACCTGTGAACACAACATACAGAAAAATCTGTGCTACAGACTATGGCTCCCTAACACACACTGCGTGTGCCAAACCCAAAGGTGCCACTCTGCTGGGCAAGACTGGGATTCTTTCCTTCCCATTTAGAAGGAAATGTATAATGAAAGATTGTGTTAGGAGTTTGATTCCTGCTTGGCAATTGGGGATTAGACATTCCAAGAAATCAAATGTCTGCTCTGAGGTTGATACCGAGGATAAAAAAAGATGTTACTCTTATGCAGGGAAACTGGAATTTATGGGATACCTTTATCTATTTTAAACAGAGCTGTTAAGGATTAAAATCCTAAAACTCTAAACTATAAACCCCCTATTGTTAACAGATATCCTTTAATCAATTTCCTTCACTTATAAATGCAGCTTCACATGCATTTTGCTACAGAGAAGCTAAATCTCCATTTCTAAGAAACAAGTCTTAATGATAAGCTGTACACTACACACAAATGGAATCTGTGAAGATAACACCTTAATCCTCCTTACATAACCTAATAGTACTTAAACACTGAGAAAGGCAACCACTGAGCAAACAAGCTGCAGTGCTCCCCAGGTAGTATTTAAGGATCCCCTATTTCTAATACATTAAGAATAAATGTATGTAATTCCTTAGGATGCATTTACTGGTTTGGGTGCTGACAGGCACAGGAGTGCTTTTGCAATTGTACTGATACTCACAATGCAGCTGTACTCTTCATCATCCATCTCTTTGACTTTCAGGCAGTAAGACTTTGCAGAATTAAAGATTAAAAAAAAAAAGCAAAACAAGAAGGAACTATTAAAAATTAGAAACAACTTTATCATCACCCATACCCATGAGGTTGCACCATTCCAAGCCTTTCTTCAGTGGACAGACTGAAGAAAGCACAGTGGGAAAAAATCCTGTGTTCATCTACTCTTTGGGAAAAGACAGTACAAGAGAAGTATGAGTTGGGAATAAATAAGAAGGAAAACAAAAATATTAATTGGAGGGAGGATTGATGTAGGAAGAGATTCTACCATATTCCCTTGCCTTAGGGCTGCAGCTCCAAGTACTACTCTCAACAGGCAAAAGGAAATAGATTCCTACAATTAGAGAACAGGTGAACTGAGCAATCTTACCCTTTTTGGGTAGAAAATGAAGGCTGAATGGAATGAAGGAGGTAAAAAAAGGCAAGGTCTAAATTAGAGCAAATATGACTTGACAGTTGTTTACTTTGGCTAAAGAAAGAGTGTCCAAAATTACCTGAAAAATATGTAAGGGGGTGCTCTTTAGAGGAGTTCAAGAGTCTAAGTTGCAGAGAAACTCTTTAGAAATAAATCAGGAAATAATTCTGATCATGTAGAAAATAAGTCATATGGGTACTGTAAGATCCTTCTTACCAGTGAGAAGTGTTAAGTTAAAAGCAAGTATCTGAATCTGAGTAATCTGTCAGTAAACAAAGAACTAGAAAAAACAGGGCATTCTCTCATGGATTATGGAAGGATGGATATGTGATCATATAGGCTAGATGTGACTTTCAGGATGATTCTAGGAAACTTAATTTCGACCAACACTTAGGAAAAAAAAAAAAAGCAGCTCACCAAATATTCAAACTTGACATCCAGGTATTTTTTGATAGTCAGCCTTGTGTCAGGAATGGCTTTATTCAGATAGGTATTCAAGTCAGTCAGCATCTGCAACGGAAACACCCTCTTGCTGAATTAAGACTAAAAAACATGACTACAATTCAAGTGCAACCTTTTCCACAGCACAGGCCATGAGGATGCCTCAAAACTCTTCTTTGAACTCCAGCACATTTGAAAGAAAACGTTTTATCATGGCTCAGAATGGTTAGAGCCTCCTCTACTGTCACTAGCAAGTGGTTCCAGTGCTAGAAATGCTTGCCTCACTTATAGCACGGATTCATCTGCTTTTGACTCATTTTATTTTCAGCTGGTTCTGGAAACAGCTCTCCCTGATTCAACGTTTTATGGCCCAGCATGATCTATCCAACACAGCACTGAAAGTGGTGCCCAAATCAACACTTAAATTCTCTCTTTGCTAAACTAAGTGCAGAGATCCCCTGGAGACTCTCACTCTTATATAATGACTGAAATTCTTACATTGTTCCTGGGTTGCTTGTCTGAACTCTTTTAGTGATACAATGCAGTTATGGGTACCAATATCAGATACTACACTGGTCAGTGAGACAACTCCTTCATTCCCAAAAGAGAAGGAGAGGAATATACCCATATGCAGAAATCACAGGGACAAGGTTGATATATTCATTATGTTACCTCTCAGGTTCATTTCATTACGAAGAGAATTCCCTGAAGGAAAGCAGACAAGGATCCTTCTTCCCTTAACGAATGAACTTTTAAGACCACACCTTTAAAGACAGTTTCTGCCTTTCTAGATTCCCCTCTCCTCCAAACCCTTTACTCCTATGGTTAAATTTGTTACCGGCTTAATTGTTTTCAGAAGGTGAATCCCAAACTTCTCAATGTTGCGATGGGCATCAGCAAATTTCACAAAGGCTTCACTGGCAGCTGGTTGTGGTTCCCGTACACCAATGACAGAGAAAACATCTCCAAATGCTGCATGAGCAGAATAAATACAGACAGATGAATAAAGAGGTGAACCCTGAGAAAAATCTTGTCTCCAGTATTAGAAGTCTCTCCCATAACCTTACAATTAGCTGGGGGATGATGTTACAGGTGGGAAATAGTAAAGGTAAGCTACGTATTCCCTGAAGACCAGAGTTTGGCAGGGCATTTCCCCAATGTCTTATGTGAAGGACAGGGCCTGTGTTAGCACTATGACTGGTAATACAGGAGAGCAGCCCTTCACAGCTCATTTCTGCAACCCTTGTTTTTTTTTTTTTTGAGTGAGAGAATCACATATCTAAGTACTGACAAAAACTCCTGAAACTGAAAGTCAAAGATTTGTGCTCCCTTTGCTAAGATTCTTTACCTCTGTGTGTCTGAGATAGCTCAAAGAAAGCCCTGAGAAGACTCTTGGTGTGCTCTGTCAAGCCTGTGATGGAAGCCAGAAAAAACATTTAAGTCACTTCACTGAAACACAATGAAAATATCCTTCTCTCCCATCTGCTGTCTGATGGAATACCAAGTTTACCTTTGTATAACTCTGCAGTCCTCTCCAGCTCCTCTAATCTCTTCACTAGTCCATCTAAATAGAAACAAGAATCAGAATAAAGAATTATAACAGTCACATTCAGGACATGTTTAGGACCTGATCTTAAACATGTGGATATGACATATATGAAACTGGTGGAAAAATACCAGTTTCAAATATTTGGTTCAAATTCCCCTCGCCCCTTAATGCCTGTCCTGTGATACAATAGGGGAAGCTTTTAAAATGACTGCAAACTTATTTTATAGTGTGGGGTCATCATCTATTGCCATTCACTAAGATGGTCCCTGCTTTAAATTAATCTGACCTGAGATAACATTTAAGTGGCCACAGGGACAGGCTGTATCACTCAGGAAGGGCAGAGACTATCACAACAGCAAGGCAGAGCAGAAGAAAAGTGTGTGGACCATGCAAACAACAATAAAAAGCAAGCAAACACAGGAGAGTAAGCATTCCATTAGGAAAATGTCCTCCTGGACAATGCCTACCATTGCAAAGTATGGCTCGGCTTAACCCCAGGGCATCTGCTGTCCCCGAGCTCATGTTCTCCACCAGCCGGTGCTTTACCTTCTTCAATACTAAAGGCCAAAACAAAGTGACAAACCAGCATCAGGGTCACTTCCATGGGCAAGAAAAGCTCACCAGCACATTCCACTGGTTTTCCAGGCACTGGATAAACTGCACTTAACTCAGTATTGAGGCAGCAAGAAGAAAGAATACTGCAGCAACAGGGTACTCTGGTCCAGCCATGCCTAACACGTTTTCTAACTTGCCTATCTGCCCTGCTCTCACATCCTAAATACTTCAATCATAAGAGCTCCAGCAATTCTTTTGGAAGATTGTCCCAGTCAATCACTCTGCTATAAGCAAAGCACTTATCTTGATATTTGGAACTAAACTTTGCTTATGCTATCTGCTGTATTACTTCAGCTGAAGTAATGAGGCTGAATGACAATCAGGACTTAATGCTCAGTGCTGTCTCTTTCCTTACTTTTACCTTTTGAATCCTAATTAAACCCTTTTGCCACCTCTTAATGGAATTTCTGCCTTTGGTCGTCATAGCCTACAAATTACTAGAGACATCTATGCCCTCCTTGGAACCAGATGACTCAGTCACCTTTATTTACAGGCAGACTTGCCTGCAGATCCCAAGAACTCAGCTGAAGCCACAGTGTTCTGGAAAATACCATAATCTCATCACACTTCTGTTTTCCCAGAAATCCATCTCACTATTCACAATTTCCCAGAATTCCTGTCAATTTATTAGCACCATAATCACCAGGAAAATAAATGAGAGCAAAGAGAATGGATACATTTTGCTGAAAGTGAGAAAGGCAGATCACATAAAGGAGACAGCTGTGTAGGCTTAGTTCAAAACCAGACACTTTGTTTTAGCAATAAAGGCTCTTCTGTCTCTCATAAAATTTATGTTTGTACAAAACTCAGTGTAGATAGGTATTTCATCACTGTTCTCCATGGTTAGAAATCCCCACCAATGCCTTTCAATTGACACATTTCTGTGTACATCTCAAAATAGGTCAGCCTAACTTACATGTATTAAAAATAGATTAATTAAATTATTATGCAGTTGAGATTCATCATCCATACTAAACACAGCACAGAAAAACAAGCCTCCCACAACTACAATTATGTCTTGATTTAACTTTCAAGCCTATTTCAAAATGTCAGGGAAGGATTTTTTTTAAACCTGTAACTCTCTTTGATAGCATCCATTTGAAAACAACTGAGTTAAGAGCAAGAAAGGAAACAGATTTGGTTTTAGCTGAGGGACCAATCTTTCACCCTCCTGCATCATTTTAACACTCTAGGGAGAAAGAAACCAGTCTTACCAATATCCAAAGACTTGCCCTGCTTTGGGTCAGCCTGAAGCTTGTTGTAGTGTATTGTCACTTCTCCCTGCAGAGAGAGCAAACCCCAAACTGCTGTGCTGGAAGCAGGCAGCAGCAGCAGCTCCCTTTACCCAAAGACAATAAGCTGCCAACTACAACCCAGAAGCTCCAGTGGCCCCCTCCTACCTCTCACCTTTACCATCTGTATCATCTTGGCCACCTCCACTTTGGTCTTCCCTTTGACGGATTTCCCGTTGACCCCGGTGATTTCATCCCCGGCTGCGACGGTGCCGTCCAAGGCTGCGGGAGTGTTATCGAACACCTAGGGCAGAGACAGGCACCTGCAGTCACGAGAGGGGCAGGGCAGAGCTGAAGAGCACACGCCAAACAGCTGCACTCCTCCTTCTTAATCCACTTCTGCTCTGTCCACGGTGAAGCTGCAGTTTTCCCCCTTTCCAAACCAAGAGGTGGGCTGACCATCTTGTTCTCTCAGGAAGTTCTTGCCCCTAGGATGTGCCTCCTCAAGCACAGGATTTCCTGGTGTTGGGAGTGTCACACTGCTCCCCTGTGAATTCTAACATGCTCTCCAAGGAGAAGGATAATTCCAGCAGTCTTAATTTAATTCTTCCACACCTACTAGGTACTAGAGTAAGGAAATCTTTTCACGGGAAAGTGAGATGTCATCTCCCACTTTGAGAAAAACAAACAGCATAGCGCTGTCTTTCCACACTTCCCATCTCTCAGGCCAACTCTGTTTTAAAAAGACGGCTTATTTTTCCTCCCCAGGTGCCCACCTGGACGATGTAGAGGCAGGGGCAGTACTGTGCTCCTCCTCCAATGCTGATCCCAATCAGGTTCTGAGAGTCCTTCTTCAGGGTCACTGTCCCAGGTACAGTGGGGATGCCCCTACAAAGAGAAAGGAATAACTGAATGTAGGCAGAGCTGCCTGCATATGAAACAACTCTGGTATCTGAGTCAGTAATGGAAAACATCATGGGCACTGCACGTCTGAATTAATTCCCTCACCTCCCCACCTCTGCCACAAGGTCTATCAGCATGGGCAAGCAGGGAGACCTTCTGTGCCATCTTTTTCTTGGGATTGCATGCAAGGATTAGAGGTGGAAGAGACACCCTCATCTATGGCTAGGCACTGAAGAAACACTATCATGCTTCAGTGTTTCACCTGGACTTAGTGCTGGGGTGAGAGGACAACTTGCACAGCATAAACGTGATGCAAATCAAGTGCTCTATGTTAAATGCAGGGCAGTCACTACAGAGCAACACAAATATTCTTCTTTGCTTGTCAGCACAGCGATGCCTCATCCCCACTCTCCAGAGGGAGCAAGAAATCAGCACTGAACAGGAAGGCTGATGCTCAGCACACAGTGTCACACACAGGTAAATTTATCAACTCTCATTAGGTCTTGGTTGCGAGGCCTACTTCTATTGTAAGAAACACCAGGAAAAGACAAATGAAATACTCACAGCTTATCTTCCTCAATATCATAGTCCAAATCTGCAAACATTGTTTTGGTTCAGTGGAGTCCGTTTGTCTGAAGCTGCTTATTCCAAAATCCCTGGGAAGAAAGAACAGAATAAACCAAATAAAAGAATGATTGCAATAGAAAAAAACATAGAACCAGCCTGTCACCCTTATCAATCTCCTTTTTCTTTTTCGGGATGCCACATTGTGGTCTCTGCTCTTATATCAAAAGATGAAATATTAGTCAAGTGTCCCTGGTGCTCTGCTCTGCATGCGAGAGGATGGATCCCTCGAATTTGAACGCTGCATGTTCCAAACCCAACACTGACACACGTGCAGCGTTTCCAAAGCACAGAACAAAACGTGGTCCCTTCCCGCAGCTGCTTCTTTCCAGGCTCGACCTTGCACCGCGACTGCTAAAACACTCAGTTTTATCCCCGACATCCATCACACATCTCCGTGCTCTTGACTTCACAGCAAGTCACGTCACTTTCTGACATTCCCCGCCTGTCTCGGCAGGCCGTGCTCAAGCTTCCCACCGAAAGCCTCATTATTTCCCCACGCACAAACCTCGTTTCCATTTAATTTCGGACAGCAATTAACTGGCACGTTTGGGTTCCGCCCACCCTTCGGCAGCACCCAAGGCACGGCGACGCCGTGAGGGTGGGCGCCTTCACCACACCCGACCCTGAGGGACCCGCGCTTCACCCACAGCTCAGCGGGGCCGGGCAGGGGCAGCGGTCAGGGGCTGCGGGCAGTGCCGGGCAGGGGCTGCGGGCAGGGCAAGGGTAGCAGGCAGGGGGCGAGCGCAGCCCCCACCCCAGACGCAGCCCCGGCCCCGGCCCCGGCCCCAGCCTGCCCGGCGGGACCGTCCGGGGGCAGCCGCCGGGGGGCGTCCCTCAGGGGCCCCCCAGGCTCACCGGAAGCGGCCGCGCGGCGCCGTCAGCCCCCGCCGGCCACGTCACCGCCGGCACCGCCCGGAAGCGCCCGCCGGAGCGCCGCCCCCCGCGCGCCCTCCGCGTTGCCATGGGGACCGGGGGAGCGGGGCCTGGTTCGGCCGGGGAAATGGCGGCTCAGGGGTGCCCTGATCGCTCTCTGCAACCCCTGAAAGGAGGCCGTAGCCACGTGGGGGTCGGCCTCTTGTCCCAGGCAACAAGAGCACATAGTCACAAGCTGCACCAAGGGAGGTTTAGGTGGGATACCAGGAGGAATTTCTTCACGGAAAGGGTGGTAGACATGGGAATGGGCTGCCCAGGGAGCTGGTGGAGTCAAGGTCCCTGGAGGTGTTTAAGGAAAGGCTGGATGTGGAACTCAGTGCCATGGTGTGGTTGACATGGTGGAGTTCGGTCACAGGTTGGACTCCATGATCTCAGAGGTCTTCCCCAACCTAATTGATTCGGTGATTCTGTGAAATTGCTTGGCACAGTCACGATCAGCAGTGACCTGAGGAAGCATCAGACGCCAGCGGATATGGGAGCCAGTCAGCACAGCTGTGTGCGGAGCCACTGCACCACCATGTGTGCTGCAGGATCGCCACGCTTCCACACGTTCTTCTCTGCCATGTGTGTGGGGGCAGTAGTTGGCTGTTCAAATGGTTTTCTGCCTCCATCATGACAGCACCACCACTGGGAGAATGCTTTGATTTCCCAGAGAAATGTGGTTGCCTTGTCGCATTTTGTGTCATCTTTTCCAGCTGCTCCTGGCGTCTGAGCAACTACCAGGCTTCCAAACCTGAATTACTGACACAGATCAAAAAAACCCAACCCAACATTGTGCTCTTTGAACTGAAAACTCCTCCGTGACTAGGAATGAGGGCTGGCCATGGCGATGACCTCTGCTGCTGGCTGAGAGGGTGGTTAGTGTTTGCAGTATGCAGCCTCTTGTCTGCATACACAAAAACACTGACTGAAGCCACCCACAATGCTGGACTACAAGGGGCAAGAGTGTGCTGTTAATAATCTTTTTATAGTCCTGGGTCTAAGATGTGATTTATTTATGAGGGAAAGCTGAATGAGAAATGCAGTCCTTCAGGTGGGAGCTCTCTGAAGAAAAGAGACTGACATCCTGACCCTGGCCACTGACAGGAGATTCACATCAGTGGAGCTCCAGAATTGATGGGCCAGACCCCGATCTCTGCACGGAGAGCTTGCTAGGGCTCGGCAGTGTGACAGCACCTGGCTGTGGCTGCAGGTGATACAGAGAAAATGGACCCAGACTCTTCTGAGCATTTTTGCACAGCTAAAGACAAGAGGAAGGGGTTGTGAGTTGCAGGATGGAATTACAGTGCAACAAAAGGAATAAAAATCACTGTGAGGGTGGGTAAGCAGTGTTACATCAGCCCAGAGAACTGGTGGAATATCCATCCCTAGAGACAGTGACAATTTATCTGGACAGATTCTGTGATGCTGCGGTCCTAAGAAAGACCCTGCAACGCAAGCAAAGAGGTCACCCCGCAGAACCCTCCTGAGCCCCAAAGCTGAGAGCTGGTTAATTGAATGTCACACAGGCAGAACTCGAGCCCGCTATCCGTCCCACGCCCCGGCAGGACTGCTCCGTGCGTCCCGCGGGGCCGTGTGTCCCGCACTGTCACCGGGGGCTGTGCAGGGTCGGGGCCGTGTGTCCCGCACTGTCCCCGGGGGCTGTGCAGGGTCGGGCCGTGTGTCCCGCGCTGTCCCCGGGGGCTGTGCAGGGTCGGGCCGTGTGTCCCGCACTGTCCCCGGGGGCTGTGCAGGGTCGGGCCGTGTGTCCCGCGCTGTCCCCGGGGGCTGTGCAGGGTCGGGCCGTGTGTCCCGCGCTGTCCCCGGGGGCTGTGCAGGGTCGGGCCGTGCGTCTCGCGCTGTCCCCGCGCTGTCACCCGAGGCCGGGCAGGGTCGCCCCCGGCCGGGCTCCATTCCTATGGGCGGAGCGCCGCCGTGTGGTCAGTGCCCGGAACTGCTGCTGCAGGAGGGGCCTGGATTCAGGGTTTGCGAAGCTGGGATATTTCTCCTGTTTTACTGCAAAGGGGAAAAAAGAGGTTTTTCACACACACAGGAGAACACCTGCATAACGTGAATCATTTGCCTGCGCCCAACGGGATTGCTTAGAGCCTTGTGCATTGGCTGGGTGTCAGACTGGCTAAAAGAAGTTGCAGGACCTCATTTCTCCTCCTCATTTCTCTAGTAGCAGACCTCCACTTCTGCTACTAGAGCTGCAAGGGAGATGAACAAGCAGTGAATGTTTCCTTTGCTGGCAGTTCCTGCCATTCAAAAGAAAGACAATAAGCAGAACTCACCCGAGGTGAAAAACTGGACCTGCTGATACTGACAAGGCCGAAGCCTGTAGGTCTGATGAGCCTTGTTTTGTGCTGCTCCAGTGAAGTGTGCGCGTCGTGCGTGTCCTTCAGTATATCCCTGAAGCATCAGCCTTTGTACACGTGTGCTGGCTGACCCTGCCTTTTGTGCACGGCTGCCCCAAAGTGTCCAAGATCGATTGGATTCCCTCTGTGTGAGATGGAGAAAGAATCTGCGTGTGCCCTAAAGCCATGTCTGTCTAATAGTAGAAATCCATTGCCTGATCGCCTCCTCCCAAAGGGAGAAGTAATTAATTGCTGATGAAAATGGTTACCTAAAATCCAAAAAAGTAAGGTTAGCCAGAATTTAAAGAAATCCCAGGAAGTTGTTTCTTTTCAAGAATAGGTCTGATTAATTTTATCAAAAATTTGAAATGCAAATTTCTCTTGAAAATTGGGCGCACTGCTTACAGTCTACCAGTACGGCTTTAATAAAGAGGGCTTAGTTTGTACATACAGAGATTTTTCTATCCAGTTACACAACCCATGAAAAGTTTGACTCTGAGAGTCAAAACTCCCTTCTGCTTGTCTTTCATCACGTGTAATAAGGAGTCTGCTAGCAGATCACACGTTGCATGACTGGTTAGCTTCTTGGCACTAAGATGTATTTCTGTGTACTGGGGCTGTGCTGAATCTCATGTTTCTGGCTGCTTTTCTGCTACTGTTTTCAGTGTCAACATGACTAACTCTGCACTAACATCCTCCTTGATTGCTGTCCCTTGAGCTGTGTTGTCTGTTTTGGGGGGAACTTTCACTGAGTGAGTGTGGGCATTGTATTCCTGCCCATCACTGCACAGCCTGCCTGCCCTATCCCTACCCCACTTCTGCTGGGTGCTGCCAACACTTGCAGCAGCCTCTATAGGGGCAGGTGGGACTGTTGGGGTGCAATAGGGGACTGCTTTCACTGGGTGTTTTCATTGTCCTTCCTCTGAAATTTCCTGCATTTAGGATTCTCCAAGGTTTATCCAGAGGGAAGTTGGGGGAAATGGACAATGCTCTGTGGCAGATGCATTTTATTTCCACGTGCACCAAACATGTTTCAGTGCCCCTGCACTTTGTTCCCACAGATTTCTTCTCCCAGACCAGGAGAAAGGTCTCAGGGGCTCAGAGGCTGTTACCTCTATGAAAGCATTACTCATAAAATCAGTACTTGAAACCTGAAAAACCTTAAAGGGAACATAAAGCTAATGGGTTTTCTGAGACCCTGCAGGTGGAAAGCGTGAGCTCTGGCTTGGCTGATCAGTTTTTATTTGCAAGGCAGCTTTTAGCCTTTCCAATCCAGGGGCATGACTACACTCTATTGCACATTCCAGAGGCACTACTGCTCTGGCAAGGTGCTATCAAAGCTATGTTGAGCTCCACAGTGGAATAGCAACAGGGCACAGGGGGGACCACATCTCATGAGCAGTGGCAGAGTGAGGGGTGGGAAACAGGCAGAGAGTTGCCCTCATTATGCATGGGTCTAACATGGCCAATTACCCCATCCTCTCCTCACCTCTGCAATGTGAAAGACTGTTGTTGAGAGTGGTCATAACTCATGGTGAACACCCTGCCTCCCCCTTACTCCTTTCACACCCACTGCTCTCCATTTTCCTTCCAGAAAAAAAATGTGTCTTTGATGAAATTAAATGGCTCAGTCAAAGAAGCCCTCAAATGGCTGGGGACCCCTGCAGTTGGCCACCCTTGCCCACTTCCCAGCTCTATTTCTGGCCGAGTTTGGAGTTTAAGTGGGCTGACCTTGTGCCCTGACTGCCCTGGGGGTCAGTGATGAAAGCGGATGGAGGCTTCACAGTCAGGTCTCTTGTGTGTGACTCTTTTGTTCCCAGGACAAGGGTGTGCAGTGCCTGGGACAGTGCTTAATTGTTTGGGGGCACTGCTTTACCCGTCATGCCCTTCCCCGGGTGGCCCCAGCCCTCTTGCTCATGCGTGGGAGGGAAGCAGCTTCCCCACTCAGGGTAAGGAGAAGGAAGCAGAGCCTGGATTGCTTGGGATAATTTCTGGCTGTTTATCAATCTGTGTCATAAATTTTGCAGAGTGCCAGAAAGCAGAAAGAGAAATAAAGTTAAAAAAAAGGATTTCCTGGCATTTTGTGACTCTTGTCTGTCACCGGATGTATCCTCCATTGTCCTTCTGTGCGGACAAGAGCAACATCACCTTGTCCCAGCCAGCTGCTGTGTCCATCCACTGTGTTCCATGGGATTCACCCCATCACTGAGACCTCCCTCTGCCCTTCTACGGGTACTTAATGAGGAAAGTCCTTTGTCAGGCCTGAGACATTTGGCTTAGTCCAAGTGGAGGCAATGGGTTCACACCAGGGAGGACAGAAACTTTGTGTTGATCTTGTGGGTGTGCAAGTCTAGGGCTGGATATATTGAGACTTCTGGAAAGCTTTTTATTTGCAAGATCTGAGCTGGGCACCACACCTGGCACTGCCCTGAAGACATGCAGAGGTTTTCTGTAGGTGTGCTTGGGCAGGTGAAGGATGCTGTACCACCTGTGGGCATGATGATAAAGAATTGAAGGATTACAAAGCCTTGCCTGGTGGAGGTGGGTCAGCAGAGCTCAGCACAATCATGTAGGAAGCCTTGTACCACTCAATACCTCTTTGGCTGCCCCCTCAGCATCTTCTTTTCACAATGAGTCCTTCCTCTGTGCTTCACATCTTCATTAGAGCTGGAGACTGGGGCAGGAGCCTCCAGAGCAGGCCCTCCCCTCTGCCATTTCGGGGAGTGACTGTGCAGAGGAAATGGATAAAAGGAGCCCAGGGTCAGGGTTTAATTACCCCATTGCGTGCAGAGACGAGTGATGGACAGAGACTGTCAGTGGGTCACTGATTAGCTGCCACAGAGCAGACAGAGGAGGGGGGAAATGTGATGAGCCCCTGGGACAGGCCAGTGCTGGGGAGAGCTGTGAGACATGGACATGGCAGCTTGTTGTGAAAGACACTTTTTCTTTTAGTTGTTTCCCTGGTCTTTCATCCCACTATTTGTCCCAGCTCCATCAGGAGTCCTGTGGGCTAAAAAGTCTCCTGCTGTGCCGTGGCTGCTTTGCTGGTTAGGGACAAGATGCTGCTGGGATGGCAGGTCCCCTGGGGGGGTGGAGAAGAAGGGATGTCTCCTGCCAGCTGTGGCAATCTCTTGTCTCCCTGTGGCAAGGAAGGATGGAGGGAGGGAAGGACTAATGAAAGCACATGAGGGAAGGAAAGGAAGAAGGCTGAATGAAATGGCTGCTTGCAGGTGAGGTGTAATACACAGATAATGCTACTCTGTGCAGGAGTGAAGTTTCCTTCAGTGAGATCAGCCCGACAAAAGTGCAAACCAGGCTGCCTCCTTTGGACATGGCTAAATGCCTCAGGTAATAAATCTGTCTGGCATCTGTTCGGTCTGGGACTGAGAGAGACCAGTTTTATTCTCTTGGCAGATTTGGTGACCTGGTTCTGTGTAGCAATGTGCAGAAGAAGCAAATTTCAGCAAGTGTTAATTCTTCTGCTCCTAATCCCATAGGTAATTCTGCCTCCTGTCCTTCTCATCTTCATATCAAACCCTTCTTCCTCATCCTACCATACTGTCTCTGAGCCCAGCCTCCCTTTTCCCACATTTAGACAACTCAAGTCAACTCATATCCCTGACCCTGCCCTCAAGTTCTGCCATACAGTGTCACACCTCACACACAATCTTCTTCCACCAGTCCTATTACCCTTGGTCTCAAGATTCCTCTTTCTTCTGCTTTTCTCTACAACCCCTATCACATGTTCTCTTTTGGAGCCTGACCTTCAGTTTCTACTTCCACACATAGTTGTCCCCCAAGGTTCTGCTTCCTGTGTTCACTCTCCCTAGCACTACTACCCTTTCCTCTCCCATTCTTGCTTTTCCTCACTCATCCTTTATCCCTCTTTCCTTTCCCCTTCACCCTGATCTCCCAGGGCTGTTTGCATGAATCGTTTCTGGAATCATGAGATCACTGTTTTTTTCTGTCCCTGTCAGTGGGAACATCACATTAAGGAGCGTGGATAAGTGACCGGGGGCCATTGGGGTGACTCTGGCACCCCCGCTCCCCACTGTCCCTACCCCCCTCTTCTTCTGTATCAAAGGAAGCTTTGTTGTCCAAAAGCAGAAAGAGAAAAGCAGATAAAAAGGCGGAACATGTGATCTCATTGGCTTTATTTAGACATCCAGCTATCTATCCCTCCTCTCTTTTCTTGATTCATCCAAAATTATCTAAGAAAGAATCCATAATCCATCCTTGGGCTTCTCATTTGTGAAAAAGATGGTGGTAGATTCTTTTTCTCCAAAGGGACTCCAACAGCTCACCTCTTGGTCTCCACAAGGTGCAAAGATGACCCTGATGGGGCTCTCTAGACAGTGCAATGCCTTTGATTAGAGACCTCGTATCAGGAGTGGGGCATCCCACCATGTGAAGGAGAATTGAAGCAGGGAGAAGCAAATCTTTTTCCTTAAACTTTCACCATTGTTTAGTGGACAATTCCAAGACTATTCAGCAATACATTGCTTCATCAGGGGCACTGCTTGGTGGTGGGGAGGTTTAAATTTGCAGCATTAGATACACAGCATTGGAATTAACAAGTTTCTGGATCTTCCAGGGACTTGGTTTTTTGACAAGGGCAAAATTCTTCATTTCAGGGTGCTTTGGTTGTCTTTAGTGATGGAGATGATCAGTGTCCTGGCGAGCACCCTCTATGATAGAACTCCTGTGGGAGCGGTGGAGCACAGCTGAGGTTGCAGGAAGAATCTCTGCATCTTTATTGGGATTCATTTAGATGCTATCAAGCCAGGAGGCAGGAGAAAGGATTATTATATACTCCTTTCTTGTTACATATTGTGTGAGAGTTTGAGGCTTTCCAGTGAAAGCTGCCCTGCTGCATGCTGCTTTGGAACAGTATGGTTGACTAAGCAAAAATCCTTATTGTGGGCAGAGCTGTATGAATATAAAGAGTTGGTCAGTGCATCGTTTTCATGATGTTTTAACCAGCTTGGTTAAAATCCACCAGACAAGAAGTCCTTCTAATATGGGAATATAATGGGCCTTTCATCTGTAGTCCATTCCCCTTCTCTAAGGCATAAAAGTGCTCAGCATAACGCCTTACATCCACAGATTTGTGTGTGTGTGTGTGCGGGATGTGGCTAAGGCTGAAATTTAATGATTGCTTCAAGGACCTTCCAAAATAGTGAAGGCACTAAATGGGAGAAGAGTACAGAAAGCTTGGCAGAGGGACACAGGCAGCATATGCCATGTTCATCTAACACATGACATGGACTGAGATTGACTCAGGACAAAGGGTGGTCAGAGCAGTGAAGAGGGTCAGTAGAGAAGAAGGTGAGCAAAAACGCAGAAAGATTTGCATCAGGTGAGAATGAAGAATTTTATTTTGTTGCAGAACACAGTATCAGTGAAGTATATACCCAAATGCTATGAAGGGAGGGGAGGTAGGAATTTGGCTATGGAATTGTTTCTGTTGCAGAAAGGTCATTGTAGAAGTTGCAGTGACTTTGGCATCATGTGATCTTTTACATATCTGTGTGCGTGTAAGGTGACTCAGTGGAGCAGTATGTGCAAGGAGACTATAGCTGGAAGCATGCCTGTGGGAATGCCTGAAGTATAATTTCAATGGGGTGTGGGAAGACATGATGTTCATGGGGATTTGCCACAACTTTTCTGTGATGGGAGATCATGCGCAAGAAGATTTACAGCAACAGTTCAGGGAAACTATGTGACACTACAACCCATCCAACAGAGAGTGTCAGCTCCAGCTTACAATCAACTGAATCAGTAAATGTGGAGGCAAGAAAGAGAATTTTTTTGTGCCTCCCATGTGTTTTTTAATAAATGCTGAGTTCCCATAAAAATTTAGACCCGTTGTAGCTGCCACTCAACTCCTGCCATTTCTGGGTCCCTATCATTTGATTTTCCTGAAACAGGCACCATGAGTCAATTTGCAAGATATTTCCATTAGCATGTTGGGCTGATTCAACTTATATCCTGCCCCTTGTGTCTGACTCATTCTTCCCCATCTCTAAGAGAAGCCCAGTGGAAGCAGAGGGGCCTTCACATAGATGCTCAAGGTCTCTATCAGATAATAGGTGAAGAAATATTTGCCATGACCAAGCTATGGTCATTTTTTGTCATTCCTTAGTCACTTGGCAGCCAATGGAGGGAAGAGGCGAGAGCAGGGTGGGGGAGAGTAAATGAGACAGAGAGACAGAACAAAAGATTCTTTTGTGGTACAGAGAGAGAGAAAAGGGAAAGCATCACCAAATGCCCAGAAGCCATGTTTGTAACAAGAGACCTATTCTCTCAGCTACTTGGAAAACAACTTGGAGTAAAAGGCCCTGGTTGAATTAACCCTTCATACAGGCGATTTACTGAATGTGAAGGAAAGAGGCATAGCCACGGGAGATATGATCTGTGTGGAGAGATAGCAGTCTTGGCTCTTGGGCAATTTAAAACAGTTGGTTGCCCAGGAAGAGGAGCTAGGGATGATGTTGGTGCTTTGACCATACTGAAGTTTTAAAATGTCAGATATCCTTTCTTCATTGGAACTTTGGTTTTGGAAGAGATCACCAGAGGGGTTTTTGCAGCATATGAGGTGATGACTTTTCAGTTGATGTTTTTCCTAGGGATGCTATGGAGTAAGGAAAACACCCTAAAATATATGGCTTACTGCAGCATTATCTTGTCCCATCACAGCCTCTGTGAATTCAGGTTCTATTGCTGGCCTTCAAAAACTCTCTCCTCACACATTGTGTCTCTCTTGCTCATGTCTAGGTCCTCTCTTTGACTGAGAAAAACAATTTTACTGGAGTTAGGGGTTCTCTGTACAAACTAATTGAAAGTATGCCAAATCATCGATTTCCAAAGAAACAACCATCTTTAATTCATTGTCATCATTCTCTCCCTTAGCGTCCTCCACATTATTTATAAGGAATTTTCCTCTTTAATTGAGTGGATCTTTGGGTGAAAGAAGACTCTGGGCTGAAGATACCAGAAAAAGCTTCACTCAAGGAAAAAGAATCTGCACCTATTTGAAGATAAACATGGAATATCAGCATATGCTGTGTCAGTTTGACTGCATGCTTCCTTCTGGGTACTCTAAAGGAGTGAGATAGATCTCAAAGCAAGCTTCTTTCCCTCATAGAAGTGCAGGAGGGACAGCATCCTGGCTCTGGAACCTCCTAACACAGTGCCAGGCAAAGGGGTGCAAAAAGCAGTGGAAAGACATTTCTCCTCTCTGCTTCATCATCTCACCAGCTCAGGAGCCTGATGGTGCAGATGGGGAGGATGCAGTGGGTGCCCCTGGAGCCCCTGGTCAGGTGGGCTGCCAAGAGGATATGAGATGCAAACAGCCATACAATTGTGCTTTCGTAAATAAGCCATCACATGGGACTCGTGCATGTCTGTTGGAACAGCACTTTGGAAACCAGGAAAATCATGTGGTAACAGAAGTCTGCAGGCTCCCAGCCCTCCCCCACTCCCTAATCTTCTTGCTCCCTTTCCTTCTCTCTCTCTGTCTTACTGAGATGGCAACCTCAAAAGCTGAAGTTGGATTTTGCTCCCACTAACCTCACCCAGGGCTTTGGGGTACATGTGTTGGCACTTGGTGTTGGCATTCAACCTACCTGTGCTACTCAGACCACCTGTGCTGTGTGATGTCCCCTGCAAGCCCACCAGGGAAATTTGCAAATTCAGTCTCCTAAAGGGATTGAAGGACATTTACCCAGAGGGGATGTTAAATGTGATTAAAGTCATTGCTCAATGGGATTTTCACTATTGCAGGAGAGTCTGGCAGAAATTGTCTTTTTCTTGGCAGTATGGTTTTAATACCTGGTGGGCACTTATTGGAGTTACTTTTAAGGTCAGAAGAGAGAGTTCTGGAGTTTTTTAAACTAAAAAACTTGAAGTTCTCCACTGCTCCCTCATACAACTAACTCATTCACAATGGCACAGCAAAGTGGGAGTTTCAGAATATTGAGATATCAGCTGAGCTAAGAGCAGGTGGTATTCTGTGAACAAAAAACGCTACACGTTGTCAATTAATGCAGGTCCTTGAACCTTGGCTCCACTCATGGCCTCCTACTGTAACTGAGGTCTTAGGTGTATATGCCAACCAACCTTGCTTAGTGCAAAGAACTCAGAGCCAGGAAGGAACTGAGGGATTTATTGAGCTGTGCCAGGTGAGGCTCAACCTGTCCCATTGTCCTAGCACTTGTTGATTACACTTTCTTCTACCATATATTCCTCTAGCTATCATTTCCTCTAGTTGCCTTTTCCTAGCTTAGAAGCTCAGGATCTGAATCCAGAGTTCATAAGACCTTTACCTTTTCTTGCATTATGCATTCCTCCCTGTGCACCTCTGCTGCCTGCACTCTTCTCTTCTCTTCTCTTCTCTTCTCTTCTCTTCTCTTCTCTTCTCTTCTCTTCTCTTCTCTTCTCTTCTCTTCTCTTCTCTTCTCTTCTCTTCTCTTCTCTTCTCTTCTCTTCTCTTCTCTTCTCTTCTCTTCTCTTCTCTTCTCTTCTCTTCTCTTCTCTTCTCCCTGTTACCTGCCTTAGGGTGTGTTGAATCTGAATCTGTAAATGGGACTGGTTTGGACTGAGTTAATATTTACAGCAGATGGGAGTGGGCTTGATGGAAAGAGTTTGCCTCCATACAGTGCTGCTGAACTGGTGTGAGTAATTTCACTATGCCTGGTTTAAAAGCCTTGTTTCTCTTATACCAGAGCTTTCTTACCACTTGGCAAGCTGTTTGCTGGACCAGCCTTCCACGGACAGGAAAAAGATTATTCAGCAAGTGCTGAAATGGGATTCCCAAAAAGCTGACAAAAATCTTTAGTTCCTCAGTGTCCAGCTGCTCCAGGCTATCTCCTTCTCCATAACCTGTGAGGGATTCATAGCAGAACATCTGCACCTTCCCAATTTGATCCACAAGGCCAAATCTGTTAATTACAAGCCCTAAAATGGAAAAATCATCCTGTCTGAGAAATTCCCTAGCCAGGAATAATAGAATCATGGAATCATAGAAAGTTGTGGTCAGGAAGAGACATTAAAGATCATCTAGTTCCACCTCCCCTGCCATGGGCAGGGATGCCTCCCACTAGACTATGTTGCTCAAAGTCCACTTAACTTGACCATAAACAGTTCCAGGGATGGGCAGGGATGGCAAACAGTGTTTGAAGTGAGAAAACAGGACCTGAAAACCTCTCACAGGATTTATACTTTCACTAGGTTTCCTCAATAGAAGAAAATTTAATCCGGTCTAATATAGTGTGTGTAAGACATTGCCACAGTTTTACCTATCAAGGGAGTAAAATATTTTGACATAGAATTAAACCCCAAATAAAGGAAAATTAAGAGTGTTTCCAAATAAATGATGTCTCAACATAAAAGATTCTACCTGGAGGATCTGGCAAATTAGTCTGGGGCACAGTACTGCCAAATCCTTTCCCTCTGCACTTGTTCTGTCTCTGCTTTAAAAAAAAAAAAAGAAGAAGAAAAAAAAAAGAAACCAAAGCAGAAAGAAATGTGTAGTGATGAGTAGGAGATGTTGTGGTCCCCCGGAGAAGCAGAGCCCCATCTCCTTACACAGCTAGCAGGGAGTGGAGCAGGAGAGAGGAGGGTAGCACAGTGCTGTACAGCTGCAGGGCTGCTCACAACAGGGCAGAGCTCCCAGAGAATGTGCTCTTTGTTCCCTGCCTTTAAAGGGTAAGAGAAACACTTATGCATGGCAAATTAGCCCAAAAATGTATTTCTCTAAAACACCCGATTGTCTGGCCAGCTCTGCAGCTGCAGGGAAGTTCCAGGGAGAGAAGGGGGAGGCGGCGGGGAAGGAGGAGGGAGGCAGGGAAGGAGGATATTGATGGCTGGGGGCGGGGGGGGCAAGGCAAGATGATTGTGCGAAGGAGGGAGAAATTCTCATGGCACCATTCAAACAGAGCTGACCAGTGAGCCAGGGGACTCCTGAGAGAGGGGCCACGTTGGTGGTCAGGGTACCACGATGTCTCCTGGGGGGCAGGGAGAAGAGGGGAGCCCACAGCTGTGCTGCGGACAGCGTGGGAGCAGGCGCTGGTGCCGGGGAGCCCTGCCACCCCTGCCACCCGCAGGTTCAGCTGGGCCATCTGGGCCGGGGTGCCAGCAGTGCCATGCTCCTCTAGTCACCGTGTCATGCGTGCCGGGGCCGGGACTCCTCTCCTGCTCCCGAGCAAAGTGCACAGGGCTCGACTGTCTGTGAGGAGCAGAGCCTGTTCTCTTCCCAAGAGGTGGCACTTAGGTTTAAAACATCCCAAATGTACCTCTTGATTAGGAAATTGATCTGGGCTTGTTAAGAATTTCCAGCTTGATGCTGATACCCATTTAAAAACTCCCAGACCATTGCTGGCAGAAAAGTGATTCCTTGAATTCCCCTGGAGTTTGGGAAACAAAACGGAGTGATAAGATTCTTGACAACAGCTTGGACTGTGAAGTTCATGGTGAGTGCCACAGTCTTGTCCCTGCCCCAAGGGATGCCACTTGAAGGTAGTCAGGCCTACCCTGAGCACAGCTGAGACCTCAGAGTCCAGGGAGTGTCTTCCACATGGTCTGGGATGAGACATCCTCTTCACGTGCATGCATTTATTTTATTTTCCATTACCTGCCGATGTGGTCAGAGAGGTGGTCCCTGCTGCAAACTACAGCACTTTGCAGGTACAGCCTTGAGGCAGCCTGACCTGTCCTCACCACTGCTGACTGAATGCTCCTGGGCACATCTGCAGAGTGATCGAGATGCTGCCTGCAGAGGAAGCAGCTCAGGTAGGCTTTGCCTTTGAGGACACTCAGGGGTGCACTTGCCTGCATCAATCCAGGTCCCAGTGCTCTGTCCTTTCTGCCACATGTCATGACCTATTTTGGGCAGACCCTAACTTCAAAGTTGCCAGTGCCACCTGCTGTGAGGGCTGGTGAGACTGGGAGGTAGCCTTAGGTTAGGCCAAGCTTAGACTGCCCATGAGAAAAGAGACATGAGAATGTCAGATGGGATTTGGTTTCAATACATTCCCACAACTGTCCAGCTCAGGTGTAGGATTGTTGTTGCCACCAGCTCAAGTTGGTCCAGGAAAACTATTTCCAGGTTGCTGTAACACTCATCATGTGACCAAATATTTTCAAGGAAAACCCTTGGATTCTTCAGGTTTGTAATCCAGAAGTCCTGCAAAGTCCCCTCTCACTGGACTGGAGGACGGGAAGGACAAGTGGACCTGGATGATTTATCTGAACAAGAAGTGATATCCACTGCTGCTGAGAATTATTCACAGATTCACAGAATGGGTCAGGATGGAAGGGACCACAGTGCGTCATCTGCACCAACCTCCCTGCTCACACAGGCTCATCCCAGAGCACATGGCACAGGATTGTGTCCAGACAGTCCTGGAATGTGAGGAAACTCCACAGCCTCCCTTGGCAGCCAGTTCCAGTGCACGGTCTCCGGCACAGTAAAGAAATTCTCCCTCATATTCAGGTGGAACTTCCTGTGCATCAGTTTCTGCTCCTTCCCTCTGGTCCAGTTGCTTGGACAATTGCCTATTCATGCTTTGAATCTCACTCATTTTTTCTTTCAGAGGCTTCATGAAGATGCTTTAGTTAACACTGAATATGGAAGTAACTGCTGGATACAAAGCAGGATCTGATGAGGGAAGCCAGAATCCAGTTTGAGAACTTCCTATAGTGGAGAAGCTCATCAAACTTTTCTTGAAGAGGTGTGATGAGCAGAGGAGGGGGTGGGGAGCTGAACCACCCTTTCAATGAAGGGTTGAGAAGCTGCTGGCAGCTAGTTTAATCCTGTCCTCACTATCTTGCACATTTCTTTATGGCCATTCACTCTCTCATTTTATGTTTGCATGGGAGAAGGGAGGATGAAAAATGTTAACTTTAATCAAGTCTGCAATCCTTCTTGGCTTTGACACACTTCATTTTCCACTCAGGTGAAAGAGGTTCTTCTGCATGCACTGACATATATCCCTGTGATGAGGGGGATCTGTCCTGTTCCATCCTCTCAGACCTTCACATCCCTGCCACTCCTCATATGTCTCTCTAGAAACACCCTGAGCTGCCACCACACAAACTTCTGTGACCACGTTCCATGAACTTAAGCTACATTTTTAAGGCCACAAGGGCACAAAGGGCAGTGCCAGTGCTGGGTTTCATGGCTGACCTTCATGGAGTGGGTGACACAGACTGATGGCAGGCCTGCTGTGAGTTCTGAGATCATTTGTGCCAAGGTGGGCCTCAGGGAAACCAGGAATCCAAGCATGCTCCACCACTTTGTGGAGACCCTGAGACCCCCCAGTTACAGCAAGGATCTGGCATCATTGGGTGGGAATGACTGGTACCAGGGAAGCATTTATTGGTAAATAATTTGCTAAGAAATGGGAGTTCAAGGGAATGAAGTTGCAAATTCAGACATAATTCAGCAAGCACTTTTGAGTGCAAAGTGAGTGTGGGAGACAGATTTTTAAAATATCAAAACATTTCATTTCAAGGCAATCTTCCTGAATTATTCTTTTCTAAATGCCAAAATGCTGTGAATGGACATTTTCAAAGTGGATTTCTGACATTTTGTTTCAAGCCAGCATTTTGCATTTAAAACTTGACCCAGGCTGAAAGATGAGAGGTCAGTCACAAGACCCTAAAACAATGAAATAAAACTTGCTATTTAAAGTTCAGAATAATGTTTCAATCTCTGAGTTATGCCATTTGAAATAAAAATTTAAAATCACCACAGAGCTCCTATGCATGTTCAGATCAACATGGCCCTATGTGATACCTCTGAAGTGGTGGAGTCACTGGAGCAGAAATAGACAGTTTGGTTGAGATAAAACCAGCCAGTAGTGGCCTGAAATGGACTAAAAAATGTCCCTATGCATCCTGGACAGAATTTCATTCTCCTATCAATAAATTTCACTTTGATCTCAATGAGGCTCTTTACAGTGGGATGTGCTCCTCTTAGGGATGTTTGCATTCCTTCAGCTCCATTGGTAGCAACAGGCAGAGCAATGACAAGCAAAGCCCCTGTGCCTATGGTAGTTTCACTCTACAGGCAATGACCTTTAAGCAAAGTGGCAACCAAAGTGTTACCATTTTCCTTCAGTCTCTGGGAGCACTGTCCCACTGATCTCCATGCAAACCAGTGGAGCTCTTCATGGGCATGTGCCCATAGGCACCTCCAGGGAAAAAATGCAAGCATAAGCAAAGTCTGGGTGCAAGAAAATCCCTGCTAATTTGGAAAGTGGCCCTACTCCTTCTTATAATGGGTGGGTATGTTGGGGGACAACAACCAAGCAGGATGAAGGACACTGACAGTGTTTTGAGAAGATGCTGTGCCCCCCAACTGCCTCTTCTGTACAAAGCCAAGTTCAGTCTCGAGGGACGTGAGGCTTAGCCTTCCTCCCCCTTCCTCGCCAGCCCCAGCTCCTCACCCTCGCTGCCCCGGCCTCCCTGCCATGCGCACGTGGGCCTGCTGGCCATGAATAGAGTTGGCACGGGTGGGTCCAGGCTGCGCCGCTGGGGCTCACGGCTCCCGACCTGAATAAGCAGCATAAAGGCACAGAGCAGCCCCGTCGCGGCTCTGTCCCGACCCATCCTCCCCAGCTGCAACAGCATCCGCTGGGCCCAGACCGGCCATTCTTATCCAGTCCTTCTGTGCAGTTTGTCTTTCTCTCCCTCTCTCGTCTCCCCCCACCCCCGCCTTTTTTTTTTTTTTAATCCCCTTTTTTCGAACATATCATTACAGGAGCAACAAAAAAGATGGGACAATACAGCCATTGATGAACTGCTCTCGTCCTCCAGTCCCGATCCCCCCCACTCCCTCCCTCCCCTTCTCTGGTGCGTGCCAACACTCTTTCCACCCGCCCAGGGCTGGAGCCAGAGCCAAACAACCTCTGCTAATAAACAAGAGGAACCAGATAAACCAGGAACACAATAGAGGGATTTGTTGCACTTTAGTGATGGTGGGAACAATGTCAACTCCGTGGCGCAGCTGCATGGACCCCCTCCCATCCTCTCCCCCAAACGCCTCGTGCCCCCCGCGCACTTGCAGCCCAACACTGTGATTTATGAAAGGTCAAAGGTCACTGTGCATTAAAGGGCTTCTTTCTTGCATCATTTATTAACCCCTCTATGACAAGGCGTGCTCATTGTGGCAGTGGTGGTGGCACAGGGAGCGGGGCACAGGCAGAGTCCATCCCAGTGGCATCATGCATCTCCCAGAGGATGCTGAGACATGGGCTGATGCTTAAGCCTGATTTTGCACTGACCTGGTGCTGGGGGGAGGAGGGGAGGCTTTGGTGAGATATGTTCTGGCCAGCAAAAGCAACTCATGACTCCAGCACAGCTCTGTCTGCACTGCATGCAGGTCACCCTGTGCCCCACCTACACTTGCTGCCAGGCTGGTGAGCTCAGGTTGCTGTCCATGCTGTGTCCATGCACACACTGAGAGCTGACCTGGAGGTTCTGTATTTCACATGGCAGAGTTGACCACATTGCACCACCAGAGCCTTAAGTCACCCTGTGCTACCAGGTGTTGTGACATGGGCTGCCCATGATGCAGAGGAGGCGGGGGTCATGGCAGAGGATCACTCCAAGGTCTCCTTCTCAGGAAAGTAGAGATGTGCCCAAAATCTCTCCTTGGCTCACCAGAGCTGGTTACCATTACAGGCAAAGCTGCAGTGTCATCATGCAATATTTTCAAGCCTTCCTGTGTAGCCATGAAGCAGCATCGTGAAACAGCAGCATAACAAATCCTTAGGCTGATCTTTTTCTCCTGAAATTGCAGTGACCAGGTGAGTTTGAGTGAGCCATTGCAGTGGCAAAGGCTTCAGCAGTGAACTTTGAACCCTGAGGTACAGCCCCATATCCCTGGCTGTGCTTGAGGGTTCCCTGGAGACCCTCTCCATAGGCAAGCTTGCTTGGGAGGACAACAACATTGCCATCACAGGCTGGGGGTGGTGAGAGAGCCCTGGAGAGGGGATGCCTGTTGGAGTTCATGTCTACTGTAAGAGCAGTGGGGCTGTGCTGGCCCCTGGTTGCCTGGCCCATCCCTCCAGGCTCAGCAGAGGGCAGGCTGTGTTGGTGAGCTGGGATATCTCACCCCTCCCCGAGATGAAGGGATGGGTAACAAGGGACAAACTTGGGAGCCCTTTGAATATGGGTGTCAGGGTGAGCCCCTGCACAGGGCAGAAGGGACATGGAGGCTGGGGTAAAGAGGAAGACGGCCCCACTGCCCAAATGCTGGCTGTAACTCTGGTTACCAGCCAAACTGCTCCTGCCCTAGCTCTGGTGCCTTGAGGCCGTGCTCCCTCACTCATTCTCCCTCACATTCCTCTGGGAGCTGATCAGGGCTTGAATGACACCCCAGATGACTCTTTGCTATTAATTCCTGTGAACAGAAAGGGCTCCTTGTTCTCCCAGTCCTACTCTCTGGAGGAATTACAGGGGCCAAGGCAGCAGGCTGAAGCCTTCCCGACTTAACCCTTCCCCCGGCTCCCCAGGAGCCTCCCTGCATCCAGGGGACTAGCAGAGGTGAAGATCACCCTGGAGCCACCTTGACCGCCACAGAGTGAGCCCACTGGGGTCACTCAGCACTGCTACAGACACTGGTCCCATTGGAAGGATCCCCTTTTCTGGTCGTTCTGCCCAATCTTGTACAATTCCCTTCTTTTCCCCTCTAGGTATCTCTCACGTGGTGTGCAGACCGAGAGCATCCAGCTCCCTCCATTACATAACAATGGATATGCCAGGCTTCATCCAAGAACAGGCAACCTGGTCTTTTTCCCCCAGCTCTACCCCTTCAGTGCATGCTTTTTGGGGTTAGCCTTTTGGAAGTGCACCTGTCCTCTCCAGCAGGAGATGCAGGGGTTAACAACCAGGCAGGCTCTGTGCCATCTATCAAAGCAGGTAGCAGACAGACATGCTTGCCCCACTCCTCTTTGATCTTCCCAGACCTGAGTAATGCAGGAAAATTGTCCCGTTTAGCCATCACAGGTCCTTGCCATGCCAATGAAACATTAGACTGGCCAAGATGACAGGCCAGGAGCTGCCTGGGGTCTTTGCAATGTTCAGAAATTATTCTCCTCCCTACTTTCCATAAGGTTTTCCCTGCACCTCCTCTCTGAAGCAGCTGGCACTGTAATCCACTGCTTTAGAACAAAAAATGCAGCTGAGCAAAGTCTGCTTGGCCGCATCAAGGCCGTACACCAGTGGCAGCAACATTGTGGTATCCTGCACCTGTGGCATCCCACACCATCCCTTGGAGAGGGAACAAGTTTTACTCCTGCTCTGGAGCCAGGCAGGACTCTACAACCACATCCCAGACCCAGTCCCCAGAGAACTTCCTGAGGACTCCCACCCTCTTCCGAGGTGATGGGAATGCATGGTTATGCAGCAACCAGCACCATCCAGGCTTTGTTGCCCATGCAGAATGATAATCCTGGAGGAGGGCAGCCACTGTCACATTTCTTTAGCTGCTGCACAGGACACTGGATTGTCAAAACAGCCCAGTCCACCCGTAAACAACTCCAGGCACTGCTTGCCTTGTGTTTCCCCTCATATCCCATGGCAAAACTTCCCGCACATTCCCTGCAGCTGTCCTGTAACCACATGGATGCTGTATGGTGCTGCCAAAAACCCAGGTAGGACTGCAGGCAACTCTTTGCATTTCCTGACTGACCCACACTGCTTCCTTTCTCCTCAGGCTGCATTGCAAACAACCAGTGCATCAATGCCCACGACTGGAAGCTCAGAGGCACCTGGAAGGGTCTAGGACAAACAGTGGGAGCTTCAGCCAAGAACAGTGAGGGGTGGTGAAGATCAGAGCCCAGCAGTGGTTTCTGTGCCCAGCTCTCAGTTGGAAGGCTGCCTATGGCAGAAGGCAAATCAAAGGGCTCTTTGGAGAGTGTGGCAGACACAGAATTGAGGAGGGTGACACAAACATGGCCTTCAGGGACCCTCTGCTTCCTCTCGTTCATGGACAAGCCTTGAAAATGACCCGCACTCTGGGAGCCTGGGAGAGCAGTCATGACACTGGATGGGAGAGGAATTTGGAGAGAAGGGCATGAGGAAGTGGTGGAGACAGGGCTGGGCTTGGGTGCTCCAGCAAAGGGTACGACCTGGTCCTGATCTCTCTCAGGCTGTCATCAGTCATGTCCCATGATGTCTCACGAGTCAGACCATCTGCAGACTCACAGGTTTTCCAGACATTATAGTGGTCTTTCCCTTTGCTCCTCCCTGCTTTTTCTCAGAGCATCACATTTATGCAATCATCAAATAAAAAGGGTAACACTTTGAAACCTTTCTAGTTTTTCCAATTTTCTCATGACTTCCTCTGTGTCAAAATTGACCAAGGGTCAAATGGCCACCTGGCCATTAGCTTCCACTGGCCCCTAGGACTCAGTAACAAGCTTCCCAGCTATCCCATGGCCATGATGATGAGGTGTGATAAGGCCCAGTGGCATCTTCACACCGAAGGGGACATGCACTGTGGATGTTTGGTATACTATTTCTGACTGGCATAGCGGGACTTCCAATGTGGGTCAGCTGTACCTGACATCTTCAACCCTCCCATCACCATCTGGGTTGCCTGGTCCTCTGCCTCCCTCTTTCTCCCTCATGGGCAGGGAAACAGACCCCCTTTCCAGTAGGAGGGCTGTTCCCCTCCTCTTCCTCACCAAGCCATGCCCACCAGCCGTGTCAGGCAACAGCAGCAAGCTTCATACTGTCAAAGATGCAAACCCCACTTTGGAGATAGGGTAGGACAAGGGTTTGGCTTTGGTGTGAGAAATCTAGTTTCCCTCCCTAACATGATATTGGTATGCCCATTCCTTGTCCCTTCCACAGCATCACAGAGGGGATAGAGCCACAGCAAATCCACACCAACCTACCTGGCACAGGCAAGAAGGCAGCAGGGGCAAGACCCCCTCCCACCCCCAAATCCCAGACCATGCCCCCACCCCCCAACCACCTGCCCCTCGTTGTCTCACGTGCCCACTTCCACGTGAAGGGAATTTTGCAAAGAGGAGGTGATGCCCGCTCATCCATCCCAGTGGCTGTCCCCATCCTGGCCACTGCCGCCGCCTCAGCTCCTCCTAGCCCAGGCTTCCTCTCCCGTCTTTGGGTCTGGAGCAAGCTGGACGCTCTTAAAAAGCTTTTTATGTGCGTGCGTGTGTGTGTGCGAGTGTGTGTTAATCACATGATTGTCATTCACCTGTATCCTGAACAAAGGCTGTGCACTGTTTAAGGCCCAAACAAGAAAGCCAGAAAGGAAAGGAGGGGGGGTTGTTGGGAAAACTGAAGGGGCCGTTGAGAGAGCAGGCGCACGCTGCAGAAAATCCTTATCAAACTCCCAATTCATGGGTCTCCCTTTCCCTCAGCACACTGTGGGTATTGTTTGGCTGGGGGGTGTGTATGTGTATTTTTTCGAATGTCTGTATCGTCCCCTCCTTGCTCCCCAGCTGTGACGCTGTTTTACTGTATGGAAAGATTTCACAGGGAACCCCTCCCATTTTCCCAGGCAGTTCTGGGACAATACCAGTGCTGTGCCCCCGAGTTGGGCAGGGGACAAAAGCTGGCTCTTGTGCTGGGGATCCTGCTGCTCTCTGCTGCGGACAGGCTCTCCCTGTGACTCCTCCCTTGTCACAGGTGCAAGGAATAGGTGTCACCTAGCAAAACCCCTCCCCCAAAACCTCCGTGGTCCCACCTTGGTGGAGTTGTCCCATCAATGTGGTCCCCTTGCTGAAACCCTACCAAGCAGGTGCCACTGCGATGATGCTCCTTGTGCACCGAGCAGCCAGCCTGGAGCAGGGTGTCTTCCCTATCATCCTTGGGAGGCTATGGACACAGGACACGTGGACGGAAGAGGCTTGGACAAGGACATGTAAACACTCAGTGCTTTGAGAGGGTGCTGAAAAAAGTGATAAACAGACTGCAAAATAAAAGAGAATTCAAAAAGTGGAGGCCGGACCAAAGGAGACAAAATACAAGAACTGGAGAAAAGCTGAATGAAGGGCAAAAGCCCCTTCCTCAACATTTAAATACGAGGAGACGCTGAGATAGCAGAGACTGTGTGGCTGGTACACATTCCTTTGAGGACATCCCTCTCTGCAGCTGAGCCACCTATAGCTCTGCAGCAAGGCACAAATTGGACTTGGCTCCTGGCTGAACTGGCTGGTGGCAGCAGGCTCTGACAGGGATGGTGAGCAGTGGGAAAAACACTGGTCCAGTGCCCTGGAGGTTACCGGAATCCCTTCTGGGTCTGATTCCTTTCTTGCCCAGCTGGGAGCTGTTCTCCCTGCAGAGTTTACCTGTTGCACTCTGGGTGTGAGCTGAGCGGGTTGTAAACTTCACTCAGTGCCTTGTGGGGCTCTTGTTTTTGTCTCCTGACTGGGGATCCTCTCCAGAAAAGCACTAGAGGATCCCCGGCCTCTTGTTTCATACCATGTGAAGCTCTGCACCCTGTATCCCCACTCCAGAGGAAAACAAGAAATCTCACTCACACCCCCTTTTTCCCATGGAATCCACAGGAACTAGCTACCTGAAGGGAGAGCAAATAAACACCATTTTCTGGCTATTTTCTGTGTCATTCTCCCTCCCTGCTCCAGGTTGGAGGTTGGCTGCAGCCAGGGAAGCAAGCAGGGCAGTGTTTCTCAGCAGAGGCTGCTTCTTGAGGGGCTGGAGACCAAACTTCCAGTTCCAGTTCTCCCACACTCCTATGCAGGGCCCCTGTAGATTAAGGATGACCCTTAGTGGCTGGGGAAGATGCCATGAGCTCTGCAGTACCACTGACTCTGGATCCAGTGGGCCACAGAAAACTGTGCACGAACTGACCTTGCCTCACTTGTTTTTGCTGGTCATCTGCATGCCAGACAGAGGGTGAGCTGCCAAATTGCCTGTCTGTGCTGTGAGTCCTCTTCTTGTGCCAGCCACAACTGGGGTGTCTGTTGGTGAGAGAACTCATCCCAAATGGCAAGACTTGAGCTGCTATTTTGGCCAAGAAAGCAGGGCCTTGATGCTACTTTGTGAGACTCTCCATTGGGTTTTCTTGTCATCAAAAAGACACTCACATTCCTCTCTTCCAAAGGGAAAAAGGCATCATGTGAAGAAAGGTATTTGAATCCATCTTCTTTTCCAGAGTAGGTAATACTGAAGAGAGGAAAGGTATGAGATGATCCCTTGACAGTTATTTTTTTCTGTGGGGTGCAAGCAGCCTGTTTAAGCAGAGATGCCTGCTTGATCCCAATGGCATGTAGTCATTTCCCCCTCCCAGCTCTGTTCAGTAAAGGCTTCTCACTGGGATTTAGTGAGGTTTTCCCTGCAGCCCCCTATGGTTTCAGAGCTTTATTTACTCCAGGCAACACCAGGCATGCAGGGAAACAGCCCTAAGCTGTCAGCCAGTTTGCAGGGGTTTCCTGTGGAACCTCACAGTCCATGTGGTGCCAGCCAGTGGTTTTCTGGGTCTCTGTAACACAAAGTTTCTGGAGAGTGAATATCTGTTATAGGAGTTGAAAATGTTCTTGAAATCCCTCCAAGCTGTTTTCCTAGGTCAAAGGCATTAATCTCTTTGTATTTTCTGACTTAGCACTGAAATGTCTTTAGGTTGGGTCTGCAGCAGGGAGCTGGGGCAGGAGCTCGTTTATCTCATTGCTACCATAGGAGATCATCAGAAATTTTGTGGGTGACTTCTCATGGTTACAGAGTTGGTGTTGGTCTATATGAGCCCTGGTAACAAAAGAAATTGAAGAAACCAACTACCAGAGGCATGAGGGAAGGAAAGTGAGCCGGAAAACAGAAGATGTGAGGGAGAACATTCTAAACCATTGAGAGCTGAGATCTATTACGTGTCCCAGTGCACAAGCAGCAAGAATGAGGGTGAGTGTGAGAATCCTTCTCATTAGGAAACCCCACTTTCCTTGTGAGACCACGTTTGCCTATAGGAGCAGCTCAGCTTGCTGGAGGAAGCAGAGCCTGCTTATCTTGGCAAGATCCCACAGAGCCCACCCCTAGAGTACAAAAATTTTAAGAAAGCTCAAGCTGGTATCCACTATCCAGCAGCATGGCATTTTCCCTGGACTTGATGTTCCACCCTCAGAACACCTCTGATCCCCTGCATCCCCTTCCCTACCTTGCAGATACAGGTCTGAATAATGCCCTTTTCACAGTGCCTTGACCCCAGGGTCCCAGGACAACTTGTTTCAGCATAGAGGAATCCTCATGCGACTGTGTGATGAGGACTAGGGACTCATTTAGCACATGGGGAGTGCTAGATCCTTCAGGAGTAACCATGTGATATCAGGGAGGAGAGGGACCCCCATCCTGAGGATGCACACCCTTCTCCCCAAACCACCCACACCCCTTCCAGCATCCCACCGCCCCAACCTGCCAGGGTTGAATCCTGCAGCACCATCTCTGGGGTGGCCATGCCACTGAGAGCAGCAGTGCCAACAATTCCCATGAAGAAGCTGGCACCATGGAAAACAGGGAACGTACTGGTGGCTGAGGTGGGGTGGGGGGCTGCCTGTGTCCCCTCCCCACCGTCCCTGGCCGACCGTACTCTGGCTCTGAGGAGTGCTTGGCTCCACCTTCCGCCCTTCCCTCCCCCGGTGCTAAGCAGCAAAGCCAGCTAGAGACATGCAGCCGGGGTATTAGTAAAAACCAAGCCTCCCTCCAGGAATGGCACTCGCTTGAGAGCCTCCCCGTGCTGCGCGCCCCGACACCGCTGGGGCTGGAGAGAGAGCAGGGGGGCTATTGGGATCACAGCCCTGCAGGATTTGCCCGGCACACCGGCCAGCAATGTAAGTTTTCCTACCTGAGCTTGCTTGCACACGCGCACGTTTTTGTTCGCGCTTTTTCCCCCTCTACTTTCTCTTACTTTCTTCATTTTTCCACACAAGAGTCTGTGTTGCCCTCTGAAACTAGAGGGACAGCAGCTCTTGCTATGCACTGGCTTTTTTTTTTTTCCAGTTAAGCCAGAGGCATGCTTTTCCATCACTTTTTTTTTTAAATTTCTTTCTTCTTCTTTTTTTTTTTTTTTAATTTCTAGATGGGGAGGATAGAGAGGCCTTTATTTTTAGAGTGTTTTTTTTTTCTCTTAGGGGGGAACTGCTGCACAGCAGCAGGGACTTTTAGAGGTGACTGCAGACAGAAGGAGAAAGGCAGAGTGTGTGGGACAGGCAACCCAAAGCTATGACTTGTCTCAAAGTTAAACTTGGTTGTGTTTTTGTCTGGATAGATATAGATATAGATATAGATATAGATATAGATATAGATATAGATATAGATATAGATATAGATACATGACTGTGAGTATGCATATGCACACACACATAGACTGGAGGGTGTGTGTGGACGAAGCATAGATGTATTTTAAGCCTTTGGTTTATCAGCTGTGAGAGGAGAGTGAGGGATGAAATGTCCCAGCAGAAGCACTTTTTCACAGCTGGGATCTGGGTGTGGATCCCGGGCCTGGGCTGGTTCTCTGCACAGTGGTGCCACCCGCTCAGGTTCCCTGGCACCTGGGGTATCAGTCCCTACCAGTCTATAAGCCAGACTGCTGGTGCTTCCCCTCCCATGCCTCCCTCCAGACATTTCACTGCATGTCTTTGAAATAAAGGGGCACTTCCCCCCCCAAGTTTGGTGGCTCTCCTCCACATTCCCCTCCTCTGTGGGATGCTGTGCCGAGGCAGAACGGTGCATGTCTCTCCCCTTTCAGATCCCCAACTTTCATTATCCCTCTTGCTGCAGGCCCTTCCCCACATGTCAGCTCTACACGATTGCAGAGATAGGGAGCAATATCCCAATTAATCAGGGGCCCTGACCCATCCCCACCCCCACTGATCACGGGTTCTGCGGTGTGCACGGCAATTGCGTTGCTTGCGCTTTAATTGAGCAGCCCCTGTCTCGTGGTCAGTTCTTCAGAGACCTTGGAGTCCCTTTCAGATTTGGTGGTTGCTTCTCATTTTCTCTCTTTTCCCCTTTTTTCCTTTCTTTCCTTTGTTTTTGTCTTCCTCCCTTCCCTCCCCAGTGAGAAGGACAGCAAGAAGGAAGAGGGAAAGCTTGAGAGCAACGATGGCTGACGACCAAGACCTTTCAGAGGTGGAGATGAGCCCAGTGGGCTCTGAAGACCACCACTGCCTCTCCCCAGGACCCTCCATGGCAGCAGACAACTCCCCGCACCTCACTGGCTCTGGGAATGGGGAGATGGGGAAGGTGAAGAAGGAGCAGCAGGACTCGGAGGCGGATGATGACAAGTTCCCGGTGTGCATCCGCGAGGCAGTCAGCCAGGTGCTGAGCGGCTACGACTGGACCCTGGTTCCCATGCCCGTCCGGGTCAATGGAAGTAACAAGAGCAAACCCCATGTCAAGAGGCCCATGAATGCCTTCATGGTGTGGGCACAGGCTGCCCGGAGGAAACTGGCTGACCAGTACCCGCACCTGCACAACGCCGAGCTCAGTAAGACCTTGGGGAAGCTCTGGAGGTAAGGGAGAGCGATGAATGTGTGGTGGGAGGGCTGAGGTCTGCAGGTGTCCTCTAGAGGACTGTGTGGTCATGTGGAAGGATGGAAGGGGTGTCCCTTGAGGGGACTTCGGTACAGTGAGCCCCCTCACAGGATGCGCAGTTGTTGACTGGAGCAAGAGAGGTGGTTGGATGTAGGGAAGGTTTTCTCAGCAGAGCTCACCTCTGTCCTGAGCAGCAGCCCTTTCCATTTGTTTCCAACTAAGTTTCCCTATTGTTCCTGATGAGGACACTCTCATCTGGTCCTCCCTGCCTGACTGCCTAGGGAGATCTTGTTTTCTTGGCTCACCCTCCCTGTAGGGCTCAGTTGTGCAGTAGCAGTAAACTGGCTGAACTCAAGTCTTTTAAGAGCTAAGTCACAGGTGGCTGCCTCAAGCCTGTCTGAACTCAGATCCCAGCACCAACAGGGTTTCTTCTCCGGGCAGCGCCACAAAGCAGAGGGATTTACAGCTGAGGAAGAATGTCAGGGGAAAGGAGACAGGCAGTCAGAGCCTGACACCCATCCTTCCTAGGATGGTCCCACTTTTGGCAGGTCATGCAGATGCAGTGAGATGGACAAGGAGAGACACAGGTAGAAATAGGGGTTGAGGCTTAGCAGAGAGGAAGAGACCTGCAAGAGTTCCAGCCTTAGCAGACTCTCTTGGAATATGCTGGCTCAAACAAACCCCATCTTCCTTTGCAAACAGAGAGATGCCCTCCCTTCTCACTAGCACACATACACTTGTCCTTCGGCACTGCCAGTTTGCGCAGCTATTTTCACTTTGTGCAGATCCTGGGTCCTTTGGGTAGCCTCCCCTCCTTCCTCCAGCAGATCCATAGGCTGCTCTCATCGACTGCAGCCAGCCCAGGAGTGTGCAGAGAGCCGTTGTGCCAAAGCCAAACGTGTCAGGCTGGCTGTGCTGCATCCTTCCCGTCGGACGCTCTCTGCTGATAACCCCAGAGAGTAACCTGTTACTTTCTGCCACAAGTCCCCAGCACAGTCCCCTGCCTCATGCCAATCAAGGCAAACCAAGGCTCATGCAAACAGCCCTCTCATTCTCACACCCTGACATCATTTCATAGAAAAAGCCCTCCCTTTTGGTGAGCCAAGACACATTTTTTGAAGCAGAAGCTTCAAAACACTCTCTGTAGCAGCTATTCATTCCTAGCTTCAAACAGCCTAGCTCTCAAGGAACCAACCCCATGGGCATTAGATTCTCCCTCTGCTATGTCAGCCTGTTTACCTTACTCCTGAGTGTCTAATGTAACCCCAGCAAAGGGATTTCCTTGGGAAGTCAAAGGCACAGCATTGATTGTGAATGTCTCCTCTGATCTTCTTTCCTGCTTGGATCTCCTCTGCTTTCCCTTTACCACAGCACTTGCTTTCACCTGGGACTCTGCTGCCAGCCTCTGGATTGTGAAGCTGTGTTGAAAAGGGGGTGTGTGGGGAGTCCTATCCTTTTTGTTCCCGAAATGTCAATTTCAAGACATCATTCCTTTACTGCAAAATTTTGCCAGATTTTAGAGCAATGGTGTCTCCCTCCAGGCACTGTATTTTCCTTGAAAATATAGCAGAGCAGTGAAACCTCCACAGGAATTGCATTCAGAGCACAGGGAGACGGAGCCCCCAGCCCACAGCCACAGTCATGTACCCAAATGCCTCCCCGCTCCCAGGACATGGCTCCCGCTGCTGGCCACACGGGACTCAGAGCAGCAGGACACTGCTGCCAGACAATGGTCAAGGTCCCCGTGTGTTTCTTAGGGCACAACACAGCCAGGAAGCATTGCTCAGATGAGAAGCTTGCAGGGTCAGGCCTGGGGTTGTTATAAGCTGCTGAGTTTGCCACCTGGGTGCTTCTCTTGAAAGTCTCCTCTCCTCATGTGTGCTGAGGATCTCCGAGCTGTGCCAGCCCCTATGGAGATCACACAACGCAGCAAGCTGGGTTATGGGTACAGTCAGTATCTGGCCATATGTGTGTATATTTCTGTAAGGCTGTGGGGAAATATCAACCACAAAACTCTAGGGGAGGTGGCCCAAATGTTACCAGGATAGTAGCCCAGAGCCTTGCCTTCCAGCCACGGTATGGCTGGGCTTCCTCTGCTGAGGTTCCCACTGCCTTATCTACACTGTCCCCCAGGTATAGCTCCTACACATGGTTACAGCTGCAAGCAGACAGGATTTTTTCTGGACGGCTTAGCCTCAAACTTTTGATGAATGTCCTTGCAAAGGCAGCCACCGAAACCCTACTGCTATGGCTTGTCACTTGGGAAAATGTTGGCTGTTCTGAGCTTCTACAGATAAAAGGTGGGTTAGAGGCAAAGGCTGGTGACCACAGGGACTCCCTGCAGACCACCATTAAACCAAGCACATCACCAGCAATTGGCACCGGGTGGGGATGGAAGAGGATGGAAATCTTGAGAGCACCTGCAAAATAGGATGCAACAGTGCAGGATTTATTTTTAAGCCCAGAATTTGCATTGCCATGTCCTCCACAGGCACCAGTCCTCATTGGAAGGGGCTGCAGGATATGCCCTGATGGCCACTTTACCTGCCTGACCCCAAACACGGTGCCATGGGGCTTACGGCCCCATCCACCTTCCCCAGTCTGTACCCATTAGAGTGTGTGATGGGTGCAGACAACAAATGGGACATACTAAAAAAGAAGGGAGACTTTTTGTGCTTGACAGTCATGAAATCTGTCCTTGAATGCTTTCCTTTCCCAGGGTGGGACAGGGAGCAGCTCTCAAATGGAGGCTGGCTGCTGAAAATGTCAGCATGACTCCCAGCCAAAATGCCAGCACCACCTCCAGGGCTGAAAACAAGGGAGGCACGGGAAGTAGGGGAGGAAGGCTTGGTAGGGAGGAGCAAAGGGCCCCGATGGACGGATCTTTGCATGAGGGTGGCAACACCCAGGCAATTGGTTCATGCCCACAAAATCTAGGGCCATGGACATGTAGGAGGGTTGCCTTCTGCTCCCAGCCAGCTCTCGCCTTGCATCAGCCCCAGTGCCCAAGCCCATCACCGCACTGACCCATTGGCAGCTGAGCCCCAGCCAGGGTCAGGCCTCTGGCTGCTGAGCCAGGTGCCTGGCACACGGAGCTGTGCCATGCCAGGTGGCAGAAGGAGAGGCTCTGAGAGGCGAGCAGGAAGGTTTTAGCCCTTCTTTCTCCTCCCAAAGCGCAGTGCTGTGTGCTTGCTGCTCTCCCCTTGGCTCAGAGGTGAGCATTTGGTGTCAGGCTTGGATAAGCCCCATGAAGGGCTTTGCTCTGTGATCCATAACTTCTCTGCCCGTGCGAGACTCCTTTGCATTATGGCCTGGAGAGCGGGGGGGGCAGAAGGGGGAGGGCAGGAAGCAAGTGAAATCCAAATCCCCCCAAATCTCCTGGCCTTTGCCTGCTCGCACCAGTTTCACTTTGCTAAAGCTGATTTGAATTCTGATCCCAGTGGGAGGGAGGAGGGAGCAGGCAGCCTTGGAGAGAAGAGAAGAGAAGATGTGGGGAGTGGACTTGCCTCTGTCCTGTTGGTGGCACTACCCACGAGCTGCTGTCAAGAGGAGAGGAGGTGAGGCACTTCAGCATAGCTCAGAGGGCAGGGGTCTGACACCCGTGTAGCCTCCAATGTCTCTGTTTCACAGCATCCACAAGGCAGATCTCTAAGGCCGAGCTTTGCAGGTTCTGTCTCTATTCTCCATATCCCATGTTCCATAAGGATGAAGATTTTGACAAGGCAAAGTAACTCCCAGTCCACAAGGCCTACGAGGGCTGACCCTTAGAGGGCTGTCTGGAGCAGCACAGGCTGAGGGATTAGAGCCCTCTGGGACTTGTGAGCATAGTATACAGTGTCAGGAGGGAGACAGGAAAGCTGGTGCTGGATTCATGGTGGCTCAGTTGCTTTAATCTCCAGGATTAAGGCAGTGGAGGAATGTGGTGTGTGGCCACAACCTGCTCAGGCTGACTGGAGTGAACCCAGGTCAGCAACATGCCACACACCTTCCATCTACCAGCTGAGGCAATGCACAAGGAGCAGGGGGGGAAAAGGGTGTTTAGGGACCAACCCATTACTTGCTGGTGACCAATCTGACTGCCCACCAGATTTACCTGTGTACTCCTTGAGCCATACCTCCACTTCATCTTTCAGGTTTTCAGGTTAGTTCAGGCCTTTATATCTTCCCCAGAGCGTACAGCTAAACAGAATTGGTCACATTTCAGTGCTAAGGGCTTCGGGGGTGCTAAGGTGCTGGCACAGTCCCATCCCCATGTAGTTCTTTTCTGAGGAGAAAAAGGTGGGGACGTAACATAATTTTTTTTGGCTGTTTCTAAGCCCTGCCATTCGTAATGGCTGTTTTGAGTTCCCAGTCATGAGAAGACTGGTCCCTTCTGACAGTACTGGGTTTTGATTGAAGGCAGGATGACCTCAAGTCACAAGAATATGAGGAGGAAAATCATAATATGAAATTGAAGTGCTTCCAGCTGAAATGCTGCAAAAGGCTTGAGCAATGAGTTTGATCTTATCTTCAAGTGCTCTGAGGCATCCTGCCTGTGCATTTCACCATTTCCTCAGAGAGCCTTAACTAGAGCAGCCCATGATCTGGCAGGAATACAAACAAGGAGCTTACATTTCTGCAGTGCCTTTCATCCAGAAACCACAGCTCATCTACTTCTACAAAGCTAGCAAAATAGCAGCTAAATTTTTTCAACTGCTTGGCCAAGTTCAAGGAAGGCTGGTCCTTTGTGCTTCAGACTTTCGCATTATCCATGTCTGAGGTGAGCAGGAGCTCCAGGAATAGTAGAATACAGTTTCTAGCCCTTCCAAATTTTCTCTCTGCTAAGGTTTCTAGCCCTTTCCAAACTTCCAAATTCCCTTTTAGAATATTGCAAAATGACTAAAGGTTGCTTTACATGGTTCCTGTGGAGCCAATATCAATAGCTCCTATTGGTGCTCCATACAGCCTCAAACTAGGATCAAAGCCTATAGAAGGGGGGAGTCTGGGGAAGAGCAAGAGGCATGGGGCAGGCAGCACTACAGGTAGTACAACACCTTTGTCCAAAGGACAATTGCAACTGCCCTTAATTTGCCCGAAGTTTTTAAAAGCAGCTCATCAACCCTTATTTAACACAGCTACAAAAGGCTGCACTTCGCCCTTTGGCAATGGAAGAGAGGGTAAATTGAATTTACTGAGGTGAGAAGCATCACACAAGTGGGGAAGGGGGACCCAGTACCAGCACCAACCAGTGGCAGGGCTTAATGTCTAAGGAGAAGAAGGAAAGCATTGCTGTCTCCATGGAAACAATCCAAGTTCTTCCTGTTGTTTTGGGGAGTACCCTCCATGGGGCAACATCCTGGCATTTGGATTTACACACCCTGTCCCACAATATTGAGCATAGGTGTTTTTTCTGATGGACCTACCCCACTCTTTCCCTCTTCTTTCCCACCTTGGTCTCTGCAGGTTACTGAATGAAAGCGACAAGCGGCCCTTTATCGAAGAGGCGGAGCGGCTGAGGATGCAGCACAAGAAGGACCATCCTGATTACAAGTACCAGCCCCGCCGGCGGAAAAATGGCAAGGCCACACAGGGCGAGGGTGAAGGACAGGTAGAAGGGGAGGCTGGTGGGGCTGCTGCTATCCAGGCCCACTACAAGAATGCCCACCTGGATCACAGGCATCCCGGCGAAGGGTCACCCATGTCCGACGGTCATCCGGAACACTCCTCAGGTGAGTCTTGGGTCTCAGTGAATCTCTTGACAGACTACAGCCAAGCCAGAGGCTCAAAAAAGACAAGTCATTGTGGTGAAAGCCTTAGTGATGGGGCTCACACCTTACTCCTGACACCAGCAGACTGCTGGTGTCAGGAGTATACATGCCTGAGTTTCCCAGCAGGGACATGCCTGAGTTTCAGAGGCACTTGCATTTCTCTGGTCAGGCAAGGTATCGTTGCATCCTCCCTTTTTTCCACAAAATGATATAAAGAGATTTGGTTTTGTCTATTTCTTTCTACCTCCACCAAGCCTCCAGCTAGACAGCTGCTGGCATACTGGGAAGAACAGAGATGGGTTGTGTATAGAGCAAGTCATAAAGCTGTAACTCACCTCTTCTCTCTTCTTCCTTTTCAAAATATCCTTCACGTTGCAGGTCAGAGCCATGGGCCCCCCACACCTCCTACCACCCCTAAGACCGAGATGCAGGCAGGCAAAGCCGATTCCAAACGAGAAGGGCGTTCCCTGGGGGAAGGGGGAAAGCCACACATTGACTTTGGAAATGTGGACATTGGGGAGATCAGCCATGAGGTGATGTCCAACATGGAGACCTTTGATGTCAATGAATTCGATCAGTACCTGCCGCCCAACGGACACGCCGGCCACCCAGGCCACGTCGGGGGCTATGCGGCAGCGGCTGCTGCTGGCTATGGCCTTGGGAGTGCCCTGGCTGCGGCCAGTGGACACTCTGCCTGGATCTCCAAGCAGCACGGAGTCTCCTTGTCCACTGCCACCTCATCGGTGGTGGACTCAAAGGCCCAGGTGAAAACGGAGGGGTCCACCCCTGGAGGCCATTACACTGACCAGCCCTCCACTTCCCAGATTGCTTACACGTCCCTGAGTCTGCCCCACTACGGCTCGGCCTTCCCCTCCATCTCCAGGCCGCAGTTTGACTACCCGGACCACCAGCCCTCGGGACCCTACTACAGCCATTCCACCCAAGCCTCTGGCCTCTACTCTGCCTTCTCCTATATGGGACCTTCTCAACGTCCCCTTTACACTGCCATCTCTGACCCTGCACCCTCCGTGCCACAGTCCCATAGCCCCACACATTGGGAACAGCCCGTGTACACAACTCTCTCCAGACCATAGGGAATGGGGAACAGTGACCGAAGCAGCGACGGAAAGGCTCCGAAGAATCAGCACAGGCAGAAGAGCCTCCGAACTCCAAGGTCACTCAGTGCCATCCAGCCACCAGAACCCACCAAGCATACAGAAGTGCCTTTCTTGATCCCAGCTCTCGCTGGCACACCCACCTAGAGGAAGGTTTGTCATCCTTTTGCCCTTTACCAATTTCACACAGGCCACATGACTGGCTTGCAATGCCTTTTTGGCCTTCTAGATGAGGAGGATTCTAGACATGGAGTGACTGGTCTGTGGTGGGTTTTGTTGTGCACACCCTGGACTGTATGATGAGAGAGACTGTCCTTTCCTTCTCCTCCCACACTGCTCCAGGGAGTTTGCAAGTGTTTCCAACAGGCCACAATGGCCAACATTTTGTCACCTGCTGCAGGTGTTGGGTGGCCGCTCAGCCTCGGTGGACATGTCCCAGGAGGAGCAGCAAGGAGGATGGCATGGCCGGCTTCCTTGCAATCAGCGTCGTGCAGCAGTCCTGCCTAAGATTCACACATGCATGAATCTTGAACCCCTTGGAAGACCAACCTATGCTTGCTTCCCTGCTGATTTCCACAGCTGCACCCTAGCTTTTCTCCCCACCTCTCCCCCCTCTCCTGTCTCTATTTAATCCCACACTCTTCCCAGCATGGAGGTTTGAAGGCTTGCCTGAACAGTACATGGGATTTGGGAACAGCGTGGCCAGCCTTAGCATTACTCATATCACAGCCTGTGTGCACACGTGTGTTCATCTATGAAGGTGGAGGAGAGGTGGGGAAGGACCAATGAATCATTATGGTGCTATGGGTGAATCCTCCTTTTTTTAAATTACTCTGTATCATTCATTTATGTCTGGCATTTCTGGCCTCCCAGTCTCTTCTAATCTCTTCAGAACTCCAAACAACCTCTGAGCAAACCTGGCCCTTGCTCTTCCACATTTGACAGTGCCTGCATGAAATGAAGAGGCACCAAGAAAGCTATGATGCACTTGCCAACATCCCGAGTTGATTCCAGTACTCTCTGAGCTCCCACTCCAAACCCAGGCTGAACTCATTCGTCCATCATGTCTCCCAATCAGCCAACACCTCCCTCCCATCTATGCTGAGAATGGAAAGATACTCCTGTGGCTTTAAGCGAGGTAGATACAGACCCAATCTTGGATGATGAAAGAAGCCTATTTAGGTGCAAAGTAATCTTCTTTGCCTTTGGGTTTCAAACTGGAAGCAACCATGTCTTAGAGATCAACCTCTTTTTCAGCCCAACATCTGAGGACAGTCTGCTTGCTTCTCCTTTGTCACCTCCAGGACTGTGGTGGTTTGTCATGCCAGGGAGTGAACTGGCACAAAAACTGCCACAGGAAAAGATGATTCCTGACAGGTGATTGCAGAGACATGCTGTGGGACTTCCCAATGCATATGCTAGTCTAGAAAGAGACTTTAACCAAATGTGGACTGTGATGGGTGCTGCTGTATCCCTCTGTTGATATGACTGTCAGATGCCCTTCCTGCCTCCCTTAGCTACAGATGACTTATCCTTGTGGTGTCTGAAAAGATCATGTAGAATGTTTGCTCCCTGTACGCATGTAACCTCTTCCAGCCCTGTCCCCTTATTTATGCAAGTAGCACCTTCCTCCCCTACCTCCCTTTCCTCAGTCTCTGTGCCATCCTAGCACCATTAACTCTGCGTTAAACATAAGGAATAATAAACTTATAAGTTTCATTTTCACATGTCTGGGTTTCTTTGACCTCTTCCCTGAAAGTCTGTTTTTTCCCCCAGTACATGTATGATGGGTCACACACATCACCACACAGATCCTGTGCACAGCCTTCCTCTGCCTCTCAGGAAGAGGACACGGGTGCAATTCTGACTGGCTGCCCAGGCTCCTTCATGGAGATGAGGCTCACCTTCTGTACACCTCACCTGCAGCCATTTCTTCCATGAGAAAAGCACTAACACTGCTTCATCTGAGATAGAGCACATGCAATCAAGAGTACTATTTTGCACCTGCCTCACCCAAAAATTTCTTAGTGTGACTGCTAATGCTCTCTAGAAGTGTGAGGTTTCTCATCTTGGGTCCTCATGACCAGGTAGCAGGTGACATACCTTCAAAAAAAACCTTCCCCACATACACAAATTTGTGTATTTTGAAAGCAGCCACTAATTTCTCGGTAAAAACTCAACCCCTCACCCTCTTGCCTTCCACAAGCAAGAACCCAAACACAAACATTCATATACACAGAGTATATTCCAGAACACATGTATACACTTCCTCACTTGTTGAAGACAATATTCTGTATATAGTCAGGTCCTGGGAGGCTATCTGAACTTCTCTGGAAAGAAAAAAGTGTAGCGGGTATCACTCTGCTTAAGAACATCTCTCAAGGCAGAATGGTAGGAGCCCATTTACCACAGACACTCCCAATAATTACAAGTTGATTCCAAAGGGCTTCAATGCTGGTGCTTGTGAGCAGGTGCAGTGAGTTCCTCCTGTTCACTAAACACTTTATGGGTGAGTAGAGTAAGCAGAACATCTAGGAACTGTGGAATGTTCAAAGCTTTTTAAAAAGCACAGCACTATAGTTCTGTATAGGGCCAAGAGCATCCACAGCAGGATGGCCTAATTAATCTAATAATAGTGATGCCACCTAAAGAGTTCCATGCAAAATAGGACTGCCCACTCATGGAGAGGAGGAGAAACCTATACCCCAAATCACAGGCTGTGGGAAGAGCCCAGAAGGGCACTGCTGAGCAAATCTGGAACACAGGTAGGGAGGAAGGGAAGCCATGGTGGAATTAGAGATATGACAGCTGATCACATGGGTGGGAAAGAGAAGTGACACAGCTTGGATGAACAGAAGAGTGGGAAAAGAAAGTTCTTAATCTTACATAAGTACTCCAGCTCTTCAAGAAGCAAATTAGGAAAGTGAGTGGGCTCTGCCTCAACCATTTGCCTCTCACAGAGGGGGGTTGTTGCAAGTAAAGTACTGAGAATACCACTGGTAACAGAGGGGTTAACCACTCCTCCTGCAGCCTAGCAGGAGCTGGCCCGGCATCCTTCTCTATCCCTTTAATCGTATCTGATACAGATGCAAGGCTGGGGAGGGGAGTCCGGCAGGGAACAAAGAAGCCATTTAAAAAAAATAAAAAAAAGGACAAGAAAACGACCCCGCGCTCCATGGCAGACGCCAAAACGATTGCACAAAGGCACCATTTCAGGGCTGAAATTTCACCGCACCAACGTGATTAAAGGATTCCATGGAGGGTGGGGGGAGAAGGCTGAAGGCCACACTGCTGCAAATTAACCTTTTCTTGGGAAGGATGGCCTGGACCAGGAAGCATTTGGGTTCTTCACAGTCAACCCCCTCCATGCACCTGCAAACATCTCCACATCCCCTTTGACCTATCATTTCACCCAGGGACCCATTCAGCTCTTGCATTATTGCCTCTAAAACCAGCCCCTCCTGTGCACACCAAGAGAGGAAGGATAGACTTTTACAGGGAGCAGTAAGAGAATGACATTCATGGCTGTTACATGAGCCAAGTTCCCAGGCAGGTGGGTATAAACTCTCTTTGTGACATGGATGCTCACGTGCAGGCACCGACCACACATACATCATGCAGAATGATCACTTAATATATAAGCACAAGCTTTAACACAAACTAATCAGAAATATTCTTTCTGGACCAGACCACAAAAAAAATATAAGGCAGAAACCATAGGTGAGGTGTGCCTTCCTCCTTCTTCTCTTTAAAAATTGAAACCAAAACCTCTGAGAGCTCTTTTTAGTAAGATAATTGAGAAAGATTTGGTGTGTTCTGCCCAAGCTCAGATCTTCTGCATGCAGAGAAAGAACCTTGAAGTACACAGATCAAGAAACAAAAACTAGGTGAACTGATGAAAACCTGCAGCTGGCTGGAAGCCTTTGCAAATTGTAAGGCATCCACCCAACTCTTGAGCACATTACCTCCCAGCACATCAGAGGTGAGAGTGCAGGTACCTGAAGGGGACAGATGACTGATCTTTCACCACAATATAGATCAAAGGAACTCTAGCTGCAGCTGTGCCACTGTAAGAATCACCAGTCCTGAGATGGCTTGTCCATCCCCAGGACCTCAGTTCCACTGTGTCAGAGAACAGCTGCACCAGGAGCAAGTGCAACAACAACCTACACCTGCTGAGCTGCTGGGACAGCGAGGGGCGGCCACGCTTCCGGCTGGGGCAGTGCCACTGAAAGGGGATCCCCACTTCTGATAAGCAGCAAGGGAGCAGGGAAACAATAGGTGGCTTGATGAGAGCTGCTCTACGATACTCCTGAGAAGCCCCACAGTCAGCACTGGCCAAAGAGGAAATTGGGGGTTTCCACAGCAACCTGTTCAGGGCACAAAGGCCCAACTGTCTAGGGGGAAGCAATGGAGGTGTCTCAGCACTCCCGCTTTAAGAAGGGACAGTGGTGGAAGGCTGGAGTCTTTCAGAAGCCAAAGTACCTGCCAGAGCATTTCTGTACAGCAGGAGTTTAATTGGGTATCAGTCCTGTAACGAGGGAGGAGCAGTGCTAGAGGAGGGAGTTACTGCAGACTTTGGCCTAGCTAAAAGATGAGGCCTTCAACAGTGCAAGAAAGCTGAAAAAACAGCATTGCACTTGGCTCCCTAATCTTACTAATACAGTACATGACACACAGAGAAAAAAATAATACCCAAACTGGTGGAAACAGCTAAGAAAGTAATCTCTCAGACACATAGGACTGAAAGAGAAAATCAGAGGGCAAAAAACCCCAAATACATTTAATTTAAAATAGGGAGATCTAGAATTTATTTACACAAACACTAACCAAAATTAGAAACATCCCTGGAAATGCAAAACCAAAACCAATGGCTGGAATCTGATCAGTCTGTGATAATTAACTCATCCACACCCCAGTCTTCATAGCTCCCATCTGGAAGGTAACGACGGATGATTATGGGGATCTTGCGTGCTCTGAAGGGAAGAGACAGATGAACAGAAATGTCAGAATCTGCACTGTATCACTTCAGTAGGCCATGGAAGTGAGGGGCTTGGCGGCTTCAATAAGCTCATCAGATTTAACTGAGGGCAGCACCAGTGATTTGATATTATGTAGCAAAGTCCCAACAACCTTCCCTCATTTGTAGATGCAAAGCACTCAGCACCCTCAGACTACAAACACCAAAGAACTCTCAGACCTCTGACGCTCCTGCAGGAATTGAGCCTGGCGGTCTGAACCCACTAAGAGACAACACCAAGCACCTAACCCTGATATAGGGGGAAAATATAAATCAAGGGACTTGAAGAACAAATCCACTCTTTGTTTGACAGAAGGTTTTTCCCCACACAACATTAAAAAGGTGGCAGAATTCTGAGAACTTCCAGGACAAACTGGTATTTACAGAGAAATTTGCACCCTGAGAGCATCAGTTACATTTTAAAGAAGGATACATGCAACAGTGACTATTCAGGTACCAAAAGCTGTTACAGCTGGGGTGGAGCACAGCACCTGCTCACAGTGCTTCCCATTAGAGAGCAAGAAAATGCAGAATACAATTTAACTTCATGAAAGTAGACTGAAGTCAGCAAAGCATAATCAGACAGTCTGGAATCTAGCCAGGGCATCAGGTTTAACTGTATCAGACTTGAAATGTAACACAACTTCTTTACATTCAGGGAGGTTGTTTTTCCAGTAGTAAAGTAACTCCCCGATGCCAAGAACTACAACTGAATTTTGGCACAGAACAGGACACACCACCCTGACTCACTTTCCAGAGCTCACACACAGGCAGTGACCAGAAGCAACTCAGTCTGAGCCTGGAGATCTTACAGGAATATACCCTCAAGAGCTCTCAGCAATGGCAAAGGGAGCTGTCACAGATAAAAAATCTGCAAGAGCAGCTTCTGCGCACTGAGAAACCGGGGAAGCAGGGGGACAATTTTGTTCAAGGACAGGGACTTAATCAGTAATAGAGTCCAGCTGCTTGAAGGATATCTGCATGTAACCTGGACTGTGCAGGAAAACTGTGGGACAGCAGGGAGCTCTGCTTTGGAAAGGTGGGCCTGCAAGTGGTCATCCAAAAGCTGCCTCTGCTGCTATCAGAAAGGATTTACCTTTCTGTAAGCAGGGGAAAGCACAAGAAGCCAAGCATGCAAGGGTGCAGGAAACAAACATTCTTACCAGCCTGACCATTATTTTAATTTTTGCCAGCACTTCATTTGAACACAGGTGTGTTCAGATGCCTGCTTTGAAATAATTCCATTTGGGGAATTAAATCAATTTCTGAAAGAGGAGGACCTTGGGATCCCATCATAGAAATAAAGAATACTGGGAATGTGAAGTAGAAGAGGTCCAGAGCAGTCCAAATCATCAGCCTTTGCAGGAGCAGGTAGTTTGGGAGAGAGCAACTGTGGAGAAACTCTAAGGTGAAAAAAGGAAAAGGCAACTACAGTGCTCACTGTTATTGAGGGAAAACAAGGCTGTCTTAGAACAAACTGCTAAATGCTGGGATGAGGAGGGGACTGCTGGCTTTAGAGAAATCAGTACAAAATCTGTGACTTACTTGAGTTCTTTCATGGCAATGAGCAAGGGGTCTGTCTCTCCTTCCAGCTCCACCATCACAGGGGCACACATCCTAGGAAAAACATCAACAGCCACTTGAGCAAAAACACAGAGGGGGAAGAGCTCAACACCTGCCTACCTGTGTCACCTCTACAACAGCCAATAAAGTAGGAGGGTGGGACACCACCCTGGCAAAACTGATTTGCTCTGTTGTGCACTTCAAGATGAAAATTCCCCCAGATGGTTACGGACCAAACTTTTACTTCCATGTTCTTCTTGTCCCATCCCTAGGGCTCTGCTAGTGCTGGTGCTCAAGGACTGGTCACATCCACACTCTCCTAGTCACCTTCTGCTGTATTTAAACATGCAGAAAAGAATGGTTCTACATTAATCCAATGAAAAGGGTGCAACTGCTGTAAAATGAGCGGGCCTCCTACAACTCCAACACATCTCTTACATTCTGACTTGCTCATTCTTCCAGGCCTTGATCAGGGGAAGAGAGGGGCTAGATTTACAGAGCATTTTACCTCTCAGAAAAAAAACCCAGCATTTTGCAAAGGATTGTGACTACACCCATCCAGTGGACAGTGGTGGCACAGAAAGCTCACACTATGTGTGGGTGAGGCCATGGGAGCTGCTGCTGGCTGGGTTCAGCACTGGAAGTAGAAGATGCAGGTGAGGCAGAACCAGAGTGTTTTGGATTAGAGGCCTGGCATGGGCCCATCTCATCACCCCCATTTTTCTTGCCTCTCATCAGCTGAAAGAACATGCACAAAACATCTTCACAGGCTGTGCAAAGAACAGCTTGCCTGCCTGTGAGCTTCTAAATGATGCACAAGAGAAGCCTCATTATGAAAATGGATTTAACCAAGATGAAACTCAAACCTTTGCCACTGTCTAACAATCTCTCTCAGAAGGTAGTTTTTCAAAAAGCACAATACTTTTTAATATTTATTATTAAAACAAGTCCAAAAAGGTGAATGGATTAAGAGCAGCTGGCCTTGACAGCACTTAAAGTAAGTTCTAAATGTAATTGTCTAGTAAAAATAAGGCCTTATTATTGCAAATACTTGTTAAAACTTACAGCTTTCCACAGTGCAACTGCATTTAGAATGAATTTCAGGTTGGTTTCTTCACTCCCCATTCCTACAGCCCTCTGGTATCAACTGAAGCTGATTTGAAGCATCTCTCCCTCCAACATTACTTTTCACAAACCAGTTATGAACGTCCAAGTCCATGCTGGCTCTCTTAGGAAAGACAGAAACCAGAACTGTCTCATCCCATTTCCTAATAATTTTGTCTGTGATCTAGGAAAACTCATTGTGGCTACTAAAAGCTCCCTCTTTATGCACAAGTAGCACAGTTTCAGGCAAGGAGAGACACACAGACTTCAGGTGCAATAGTCAGCTTCAGGTTGACCGGGGCGGGGGGGACGGACACACAAGCTCAGCAGTCATGCAAAGCATTCAGAAGACCCGGGAGTTTTTAAAGGAAGAGGGAAGCACTAATCAGTGTAAAGGGAGGCACAGCTGCAGCAATGCTGGGGCACAGTGGGCAATACTCACGCTATCTGCAGGGCACGAGTGCCCAGGACTCTGGCTCGCTCGTACTTGGTCATGTAGGGGGTCGTGATGCGCTTCTGGTTTGCCTGCTGCCGCTCTCCCGAGGGCACAATCTCCACGTTCTCCTGTCCCTCCTGGTGGAAACAGACCCGCGCCGCTGCTCAGCCGCCACCGAGGCCCTGAGGTGCGGGGGGAGCCACTGGGGCCTCCCCAGCCACAGCAGCAGCCCGGCCAGGCTGCGGCGCGGCCCTGCGGGCGGCGCACGGACCACCCACCTCCTCCGCGTTCTCCAGGTCCTCCAGGCCCTCATCCTCCTCCACATCATCGAAGTCATCCCCGTCAAAGCTGCGAGACAGACACACGCGTCGCACTTGTGGCCGGGCCGCCCCCACCCGCCCCGAGGCGCCACACGCCGCCGCCGCCTTCCCTCCCTGCCTGCCCTCGGCCGCCCCTCTCTCTCTCACTTGTCCTCGTTGTCGGACATGTTGCCCGGCTGTGCCTCCTGACCCGCACTTCCGGGAGCAACTTCCGGCCGTTGCCGTGACGCCACCGGAAGTGATCCTGCGCCGTTGCCGTGGCGACCGCCGCCGCTTTCCCCGGCCCGCGCCCCCGGCCCGCCCGGTCGCCGCCGTCGCGATGGAGGCGGCGGGGATCCCGGGCCGCGGCGGGGTCTCGGCGGCGGGCAGGCCGGCCCGGTACAGCACAGGCACGCGGGAGTTAGTGAGAGGTAACGGCGGAGCGGGCCGGGGTCGGGCTCAGCTGCTCTCGGCACCGGGGTTCCGCGCACCGTGCCTCTCCCTGAGGCAGAGCGTCCTACCGCGGTCCCGCCCCGGCTGGAGTCTCCCAAACCCGCATCTTCCCCTTCGGGCTGGGGTTGTGAGGGGAGGTGACCCTAGGGCGGGCTCCCCAGCCCGGCTCGGATGCCTCTTAATCGGCATGTTGTGTTTTTCAGGGATGATGGAGGAGTTGCAGATGACGCATTCCCAGAAGCGATACCTGATGGCGTATGTGACACGTGAGTGAGGCCCCCTGGCTCTCCTGCCCGCTGCTGGGCTGTGGGGAGGAGCTTTAGCATCTCGGCATTCGCCCACAGCCTGCTCGGATGGGCGAGTGCTTTAAAGCAGCAGCACAGCAGCTGCTGACACATGGGGACAAACGGGGTGAGCTGTCCCCACGGGTAAGCTAGGAAACAAGGCGACGCGGTGTGACTTGAACCGCAGTCTGCCGTGCCCAATGACGAGAGTGAGACATCTGGGGCACTGGGGTCTTCGTTTGTGATGCTGCTATAGATCAACAGGTAGATCTGCTGGCAATGGCCCGGAGCCATCCATTCAGAGTCCCCGCTGCCTGATTTGCTGTTATTTTTGGTTCGTCTCCCAGGCGGAGATGCCCTGCCCCTTCAGAGATTCCCCCCATCCAGCCAACAGCCAGTGCCTGTTCCCCACGCAGCAGCCTGTCAGCCGGGCAGGCTTCCAGCTAGACCACTTCTCCGACCTGCCAAGGTCTGCCAGGCAGGAGATGCCTACACCCGAGAGAAATTCAAGCCACAGCCCACAAGTAAGTCAGCAAACATTGCTAATAAATACACGGTGGTGCCTGGAGCCTCTCTTCCTCTTCTGTCCCTCCCCTGCCTCAATCCCAGCAGTGGCAGTGTATCTGAATTGCTCCACGTCCTCACGCCCTCAGTCTGCAAAGATGCTTCAGAAATGGATCTCTGAGGGAACATCTGCTGCAAGTTCTCACTGACTTCTGCCTGCCAGCTGGGGGGTGGCAGGTGATAGGGACCTGCACTGTCCTTGAGTAAGAATGGAGCACTACATCATTTTCTAGCACATAAATGTGAACCACACCTCTGGTGTTGGTTTGGTGGGCTCTGTACACCTGTGTACAAGGTGCTTGCACACAGTCCAGGGATGGACTGACATTAATGAAACACTCCCTCTGGCACACTTAGCAGGGAAGCAGTGTGGTCAGGCTCCTCCATGAGGAGACATGCTCATAATAATGTTTTTTTCCTTTGGCATTCACAGGAGATTTGGAAAAGGAGAAGAGAAGACTTCAGAAGATCTTAGCATTAGGGAAGGATGAGGTGGAGGACAAGGTGGAGCAGGTGTTTGTTCGGAAAAAAGAAGAGGAGATAGCTGAGCCTGACCGGTTTGAGGAGTGTACGTCTGCATGTCCCCAGGAGGGAGGCAGCCAGAAAGCCTGGGAAGCCAGCTCCCTCCTAGGGCTGGGGTGGCAGGCAGGAAGCCTGGGAAGCCAGCTCCCTCCTAGGGCTGGGGTGGCAGGCAGGAAGCCTAGGAAGCCAGCTCCCTCCTAGGGCTGGGGTGGCAGGCAGGAAGCCTGGGAAGCCAGCTCCCTCCTAGGGCTGGGGTGGCAGGCAGGAAGCCTGGGAAGCCAGCTCCCTCCTAGGGCTGGGGTGGCAGGCTGTGTTGCCAGTAACCTGAAACCAATGACAGGAGCCACAAAGGCCAGTTTCCTAGAGAAAGGACTCGCTGCTGTGACACTCTGATCCAGCCATCCTCACAGAGCTTATACCGCTCAGGTTTGCTGGCAGATGGCTCTCTGGGCTGCCCACACAAAATGCACCCTGCTGGCAGGGGAATAGCCATGGGATGTGCAGGGATACCTGGGAAGCAGGCTCAGGTACTGCTGGTCCTTTTCCCAGCAAGCATGACTCAACACAGACCAGGTTGCTTGTTAGCCTGACCACAGTTTGGGCTGTTCCACTCCAGGATCAAAGCTGTTATACTAGCAAAACCTGAATATCAAGCAGAATTTGAAGGAATGAAAGACTTTGGCCTGCAGTGTATACTGGGATAGCAAAACCCTGCCTAATATCTCTCTGTGCTTGAATCTTCAGTATATGTGTACAGCCCTGCCAGCCCTTTGCCAGCCAGGGCAGCACAAAGATGGGCATTGCTAGAATCATGTGTACAGAAGGGATAATCCCTGCTGCAGGGAGCCAGGGCAGCTGAGTTTACACGTGCTTGGTAGCCTCCAACACTTGTCACAGGCTGAATGTTGTCCTTGACACATCTGTGACAGGATTTGGATCAGCTGGCTGCAGGTTTGTGCTGCAAAGCGGCAGCTGATGATCCATGCCTGGTCTTGGATGGTTGCAGTCACTGGGTGATGCATATCAACTAATGAACCTCACCAGCAGGTTCTGTCTCCATCCACAGACTGGTTAAATTGCCCACAAGCAAAAGAGAATTGTCTACATAAAGAAAACTACAAAACTAGTGTTCCTGGGAGTGAGGGAGTGGTAAGAAGTTGAGCAGAGGGAACATTTCCCATTATGTAAGGGACTGCTGAGGTATTGTGATGACAGGTTGTGCAAGGTGAGTGTTACAGCAGATATCACCCTGCCTTGATGGGACTGCTGTTCAAGCAGAACCAGGAAATGGGGGGGGTTCAGATCTAGACAGAAACGTGGTTTCTTGCCTTTTGGCTGGATGCTGTGTCCACAGTTTTTTCTCTTATCCACCAGTGAGGAATGAAATTCAAGAGAGGAGGGAATTCCTGGCAGAGATGGAAGCTCTAGGACAGGGTAAGAAGTATCAAGGGATCGTCCTCACTGAAATCTCACAGGTATGCAAGGGCCTTGGCTGAACAGTGCATGGAGGGAATACATAAATTCCATGCTTTATGTATCAGGGATCATAAAGCAGAGTCTTTTCCAGTATCTGAGCAGGGAAGGGGGTAAAGAGCTGTTTCCTTTCATGGCACAGCTCAGACATGAATTTGGGGAATGGTGGATAGCTGTTTTCCAGCTTTCTTTCCATCACTGCATGTAACTTAATCAGGGAAACAGAGTTTTTATTCTTGAGATTGGCAAGAGAAGAAAAAAAAAGCTGCTGGCTTTCTCTCTGCTCAGCTCTCCCCCTTTCTACTTTGCAGAAATTGCATGAGATGGAGATCATTGACAAGAAAAGAAGTGAGGAAATGAGAAATATCATGACAAAAGCCTTCCCTGTTGGGAACAAATCCAATCTCCAAGACTAAGCCAAGGGCAAAACACAGGTGCAATTTGTTCCCAGCTATTCTTCCCAGACTCTGGGCATCGGACACTGGTCCCTGTCTGTTTCCAAAGAGGGGGCAGCACCATCTGTTGCCTGAAACTAGAAGGCAGGACCAATTTGTACATACACAGCGACAGAAGTTGTAAAATCCTTCCCACACAGTGGATCCCTTCTTGCTCAATAATATTAAAGACATGAAAACACAGAGCAACGGCTCCCAAAACATGACAAAGCAGAGCCTTCTTTTTCCTCTGCAGTGCCTCAGAGTAGAGCAATCCATCCATAGAAATGTCATTCCTTCCCATCTACCCAGAGATGGAAGTTTCTCGTGACAGCATGATGGTAATACACACTGCCACCACACCTGTAACCTGCTGGCTCCTGGCCCTGTAACTCCAGGAATGCCTCTGGAGGAAATGCAGCTGCACAGCCTTGTGCAATCACAAGCCCTTGGCATTGCTGCACGTGACTGTGGCAGGTCACTGTGACTGTGACCTGCAGCATCAGCAAACCTCTGGTGGCAGCCCAGTGGGCAGGGGCTCAGAACACAGCTGTGCCAAGCAGGGACAGGGGATTTCACCCCAGTGCCTGCTGCTCTTTGCTGTGATTTTTTTGGTTCCTGAAAGCATGGTATGCAGAATAGCCACTCTATTCCCACAGAGACTGGAAATGGCTGTTTGCTCACCTCATAAATACCCGCCCCTCTGTCCTCCAGCAGGCTGAAGCATGATGTCCAACTTTTCCTGTGGAAATCCCAGCATAACCTCCAGTTTCCAATTTCCTTAAGATCTCATCCTCTGCTTCTTAGCAATACTCAGCCACTTTCCAAAGCCAGGCAACATGCCCTGGCCCTGGGACAGCACAAGTGCACAAAGGAATCAGAAATCTAATCCACAATGATTTTTTTAATCCAATGTTTCTTTTATTTCTGTTCAGGTGAATGGAAGTCATGGGGTTAGTACAGTATAATTTACAAATCAAACTTCTGACCGGGCACAGGGCCAAGGGGTGTCAGGCTGCAGTGATCCCAGTGGCCTTTGGCAACAGTGATGTGGCAGCAGGCTCTAAAGATTTGTTTCTCCTTGGAGAAGAGTTGTGCTTTGGGATCTCCCCTCCCCTACCACTGTTCCTCATCAGCCTGCTGGGTATGGCAAGGGTGAGATGGCATTACCAGCACAGGGCTGAGCTGGCCAGCTCCCAGCCACGGGGGCCATGCTGGGATTGAGGAGAGGTTCAGGTCCCTCTGGTTTTGGGAAATGAGGATCCCTCTCCAGAATGCTACACCAGCCACCCTGCAAGGCACTGCTCCAAGAGCATTTTGGCTAAAGCCTGTTGGGTTTTTAGAAGAGACTGCAGCAGATGGCTCAGGGCTGGTTATGTCTAATTTGCTAATGAGAAGGCATGATGAACAGCTGACCAACCAAACACCCATGAAACTCTCATTGAGACTGATCCAATAATTCAATAAATAACTTATCATCTTGGAAGTGAAGGCAGGAAACAAAAATGGAAGGAAGAAGGGATGGTTGGAAGAACACTGCCCCCCACATTCCCTCCTCTGATGTACACACACGCACACACATGACAAATAAAATAAGAGGTTTAAAGTTTTAGGATAGGTTTGAATTCATCTAGTAAAGGAGGTGTAAAAAACAACCAGCCACATCTGCACACTTTTAAAGTATACACAACTGAAGCTGGGTAAAGGTCAGTTGTGACCGCGCCTCTCTCCCCTGCCGCTCAAGGGTGGCACTGGTGAGCAGGGACACAAGCTCGGTGCCCCTCACCAGCAGTCAGTCTGTCTTGAGCTTTTCTGCCCTTGCCTGGAAAAGGAACAGGTCCTCCCTCCCCAGGAAGGCAGCAGAGTCAGCAGTGTTTAGCAGCAGTGGGGTTCCTGAGTAGGGCATGTGAGCTACATCCTAGCAGCTGCACGCCATCCCCTTGGGTCCTCTCAGCCTTGGGACAGAGCCACCCACCCTGGCGCTCAAGGGAGGGGATGGCTCAAAATAAATAGGGCACCAGTTGTTTTTTTGGCTATGGCTCTAGAGCCTTGTGATGCAGGAGTATTTTCTTAACCTTTTAGTTTAGGCCAGTAAAACCCAAAGGATCCTGATTCTAATGTCAGTTTTCTCCTGAAGTTAAAAATGGAACAGAAAAGGGACAAGAGTGGGTAGGCAGGGAGGGACAGGGAGGCCCAGTCCCCTCCTGGCAGAAGTCAGAGGCACGTGGAACTGTCACAGTTAGAGTGGGAGAAGGGACGGTGTGCAGTTAGTGCAAGTTTTCCCTCAAATACAAAACTCCTTTGCTTGTCAATAACTCAGTTATTGACAGGAGCACACAATTGGGTAACGTATCTGAAAAGCAAATCCGTCTTCTCCCCACTTTGTTAACAAGGCTTCACAGAGGGTATGGCCATGCTCCCCTACAGCCTGGGAAGAGGAAGGCTTTGGTCATTCTCACCCACTCTGGGCTGAGGGCTGGCATCTCCCTGGGGCAGCAGCTCGGGTGCCTGGGGAGGGAGCAGGGGAAGAGGCGAGCCAGGGCCAGGGAGAGGCGAGTCGGGGTTCCCTCCCACTGCTGGTGTTCCCCTGCTCTAGCTTTTCTCCTTGGGTGACTTGCTCTTGGAGTCGTGCTTGTTGCCCAGCAGCTTAAGCACCTTCATGGGCTTGAATTTGCCTTTCTTCTTGCTCTCTGCCTCCGTCTCCTTGTGAAATTCTGGGGTTGCAAAGGGAGGTTGTTACTGTGGGATGTCAATAGTTGTACAGACACACTCATGACAATAAGCAAGGGTGACAGCCATGAATCAAAGCCCTCCACTTTGTGCACACTTTCTCTGATAACAGAGGTGTGCAGAACAACTGTGCCTCTAACTTTATTGGCCCTACAGGAAAGTCTCCCCAGTCTATACAGAATAGATTCAATCTCTCCTGCATACAATATCACAAATGGCTCGTGCTGCCCCTTACTGGGGTCAGCAGTGAAAACATCACTCCAAAAAGTATTTGTTTCTTACCTTTTCTTTTAATCATTGCTTCCAACATTTTATCCTCCTCCTCTTCTCTGAAAGAAAGAATGGGAAAGAGGTCAGGAATTCAGCCCTGAAAACAGCTGCTGTATTGTTTAAGGCTAGAGAGCCTCCTACTTAGAAGCCATAGAGGGGCAGATCCATCACTGTCTTGTGAGAATTTGCAACCAGCAGGATAAATCCCTCAGGCTGCACATGCTGTCCTGTCTTTCCCACACAAAGCATTCAAAGAGACAAGGATTGGGAAGCCTGGGAAGGACATCAGCAACATGGACATCTTGAGACACCCCCACAAAGCACTCATATGGCACTGAGTCAGACAGGCTGTGCTTCTCCCCTCTCCCCCAGCTCACCCCATTCCTCACTCACCTCTGCCGGTCCTCATCCAGGCAGTTCACAATGGCGTTCCTTTGCTCAATGATGGTCACCAGCTCCTGCATCAGCACCTTCTCCCTCCCTCGGTCCTCATCGGTCCAGTCCTTCTCTACCCAGCCAAACCCCAGGGAAGGACAAGCAGTTAGATGGCTGAAGGAGCACTGAAATTCAGGGCTTTGGGGCAGAGATCTCCAGCACAATCCCCTCTACCCTGCCGTGTTACAGGGCCAGTTGGGCTAGCAGTGCTATGGGGACAGAGCCCTGCATGTGGCATTCCCTGGGGACAACAAGAGCACATCCCTGCACAAGACTGGGACATATATTGAGATGGGACAGAGCCTCTAGAGCCAGTTGATTGCACTAGCATCCCTACAGATCTGCCTCTCTTCACCTGAGATCCACCTAGAGAGAGGGGAGATGATGCCCAGGGGAAAAATCCTTGTGGGTCCTTTCCAACTCAATATAGTCTATGGTTCTATGAAAAAAGGGGCAAGCATACCCAGAGTGGTGCTTTACCTGGCTTGTTGAGGAGGCACCGCAGCTCATACTCCACGTCTGACTGCCGCTGCTCCAGGTTCTGCTGCTTGAAGCTGCAAAGGAAGGGGGAAATATTGGGAAGCACTGCAAAGCTCCAGAGAGGTGGAACGTCATCCCAAAGTACAGGGTGAGCTTGGAAAGAACCATCAAGATGCTGATCTTGCCCTGTATAGCCAGGGGACCAAGGACCAGTAAGGACCAGCCCTGACTGCTCAAGGCCTTCCTGGGGTAGCTGCTGCAGAGGCTCTGGTGACACACTGTGGGTCAGGTCTCAGCTGGACAGATTTGCTTGTCCTTACTCCCTCCCTTTTTAGGCAAGGCCAGATCAGGATCTCCCCTGGAAGCACCATTTCAGGAGGGCTGAGAAAGGGCTCCCCAAGAAAGTGTCAGTGCCTCTCCACACACCTGCACACACTTACATGTAGATGAGCTCCGACTCGTGGCGCACCAGCATGTGCTTCTCATGGATGAGTTTGAACCAGTCCACAAGCAGGTTGTCCTCAGGGTTGTCTGCCAAGCAAAGGGGCAGTTTCAGAGCCATTCCCAGCCCTGGTGGATCCCATCACCCTGCAACAGGCTGGGCTCTGCCTAGCCAGGGGAGAGGCACTGGGCTGGAGCCAACCCAACCTCAGGCTATTTCTGAGGCTCAGAGAGACCCTATCTCTTCTCCCACCTGTTTCCTTTCTAGGGACATCTCCATGTTCAGGGTAAGGTTGTGACTAATCTTGGAGGCCAGCACAGCCTCTTGTGCTCTTTCAACCCCAGCATCAGCAGGGAAGAAGTCACTGTTGCTATTTCCTCGACTGGAGAGAGGGCAGCCCTAGGATCTGTCCTGCCCCACACCCACAGACAGCCCAACACACATACCATTCTCAGCACTGCGCAGTTTTTCCTCCAAGGCCACCCCACGGTGCTCCAGCTCATCCAGCTGATGCTCAATGGCATCCATCTCCCCATAGATGTCTTCCTCAGGGATGTACTGATCTGTCTGCACCTGCCAAACCATAAATCAGACACTTTCATTACCACCAGACTCCTGTTTCCAGGGGTAATCCAGACATTGGTCAACACTAGCAAGGGCAGAGGGACAACAGAATATTCCATCGAAGTGTGGACCTGAAATCCCACCCCGCTCTGGAGCAAAGGAAGGTGACGGTGCTTTCATGAACAAGGTGTAGCCTACACCCCCTCCTCCCCAGCCCCAGCCACCTGCTGTAATCCCTGCCCACACATGCCTCAGCAGGGTGCCTGCGGACTGCTGCAGCCCTGGGGGATAGCACAGAGCCGGATTTTCCCTCCTCGCTCCCCAGGGCCCTTTTACCTTGCGTTTGATCAGTGGGAAGCCGTGGCCTGGCGCAGGAGGACGCACAGGCTTGGAGCCCTTGGGCGGTTTCTTTGCCGAGGGGGAAGCAGCAGGCGATGGCTTCCGATTGAATGGGTTCTCTTTGCAGGAAGACTGGAGAGGGCAGACAAAAGCAGATACATGAGCATCCAGGGAAGGGAAGTGATCCCAACAGGTAGCAATGAGTAGACAGGGCAGTGCTAGCATTTGTCCTGCCCCACAGCCTCCTAAAGGAGGAACACAACACTCATCTCCACAAGCACCTAGTCAAAAAAATAGCTGTGCTCCTGTTTGACATCAGTTTCCCAGCCTCTCTCTCACAAGCATGCTGAAATATTTTCCTTCACGGTCCCCTTCCTATTTGCTCAGACTACATGACATCCTGCCTCTTCTCTAGCACACGGGGTAGGCAGAGTAAAGCAGAGCCACTATTTGACACAGGCCTGAAGCTTGCTTTCAGGGGGTCACACATCAAGCAAAGGGGCAAGCCTGGACCCACAGATCCCCTGTGACCGAGTGATGGATGGGGAAGAAAAACCTTGAGATCTGGATGGGGAGAAGGTCATCATCTCACCTTCAGCTGTGGTTTGGGTGAGGAAGATGTCTTGGGACTCCCAGAACCCCCATCTGAAGCCAAGAGGATTGGTGTAGGGCTAGCCCCAGCTGGAGGCTTGGGGGGCAGCCGGCTGGGGCTGGTCTTTAGGCTTCCAGTGGAGATGCTCCTGCTGTTGTGCAGGGTGCTGGGCTGCGTCTCCCCACTGAGGCTGGCCAGCTCACTGGAGGAGGAGAAGGGGGAGTTGGTGGAGAGGCTGGCTGGGACAGCAGGGCTTTCCCCGGAGGAGACGCTGGCCAGCGGTACATCAGCGCTGGAACTCTTGGCGGCTGCTGGCACGTGCACAGTGGGCTCAGAGGAGCTTTTGGGCACTGAGGCCTCATCGGTGTCTCCCAGCACCTTGGCTGAACTCTCAGAGTTGATGCTCTCGAGGCTGAGGGCTGGAGATGGGGTGGAGGATGATGGCTCAGAGTGTGACAGCCTGGAGATGGGGTGGTGGGCTGCAAAGCAAAGGGAGAGCTCAGGGAGGAATGAAGAGACAGCCAGGACAGAAGGGGAGGGTGGCATACACTGGACACAAGGGTCAGCGTAAAATCTTGCCTGCAGATGCTGTGCTCCAGTGGGTAGAGAGGACATGGCTAATGCAAACTAATGCAACCATCACTGCATAAAGGCTTGGCCTGCCAGGGTGATGCAGAGGCATCTGGGAAGGGGGAACCTCCAAGGGGATACACAGGGGCTGCAGAGGAGGGATAAAGGAGCGGGAGGAAGCTCACCTAGTGGGGAAGCATTGGGGGCTCGTGGAGCTGGCCGCTTCTTTGCCCTTGGACTGCTGGTAGGAGTGATGCCATACCAGGGGTGGAGAGGTTTGGCAGCAGTCTCGCTCTGCTCCTGCTCAGGGGTGCTCTTTTGGGTATCAGCACTTTCCACTTCCTCCTCATCCTCTTCCTCAAAGGGGTTGTATGGTTTGGGCTCTGTGGTATCAGACCTGCTCTCCTCACTCCTGGCTTTCCCCACCTCCTCCCCATCCTCCTCCTCTGAAGTCCTACTTGGAGTCTCATGGCTGTTGCCTGGGGGAGGAGGGGGAGCTGGCTTCTTCTTGGGCTCTGCTTGCACTAAGGCCATCCATGGTGGGTCCTTGGCTCTTGCAGTAGCTCCACCACTGGCAGAAGAGAAAGAGAAATCGAGATGGCAGAGACAAGGTGGGGTGGCAAGGCACTGGAGAGAGACTTTGCCCTTGGGGGAAAGGAAAGATGGAGCAGGATGTCTCCCATGCAGAAGGAGCTTTCTCATGCAAGGATGGCCCTAGGCTTCCCCAGACACAGTGTCTCATTTTCTGTGGGCAAACCCACAGGCCTTAGGGAAACACAGCCTGCCTGACTTGCCTGCTGGGCCCAGTGTTTTGGTGTCTGAATATTACAGCCTCCATCTGCTAAGCAGTGGTAAAGGCTGAGCTTTACGGGCATAGCTAGTCTTCCCACCTTTCCCAGGACAAACCCTCCACAAGGCAGACAAATGTCCCCTTCTCAGCACCCACACGCAGGGCCATTTCAGAAGGCATTTGGCAATCTGCCTGTGCCACAGAAACACCTTTCTGAAGCTCTCAAACTCTTTACAATAAAATGCCTGGGAGGTATGGATGAACACTGTTGGTCTGACCATGCTGGGCTAGCTCCTATTGCAAAAGGAACCTGGTCAAAGCCTACATGCTCCTAAGAGCAGGAGCTGATGGAGGTGAGAGAGAAGAGCACAGCTGTGCTGTCCCCACAGCCCCGCCTTGCTGTGGAGTTCTCAGGTGATCTGCAAGCAGAGGGACGTACCGATCAGAGGAGCAGGGTCTCCCTCGAGGTTTTGGGACTGGGGGGCTGGTTTCAGGTACCCGACCTAGAAAGACATAGTCAGACTGTCACAACACCAAAAGGACATGAACAAAGAGGTTAAACCAACATGAGGCACCTTAGATACCTTCCCACAGGAAGGTGGCTATTCCCACTCACTGAAGACCCCATGGCATTTCTCCCACAGTCGATGCAGACAGCTAACTGCAAACATCCCCTTTGCCTTTTTCTCCCCACTTCTCCCTGGGAGCTGCACCTGGAGAACTGACATGCCCCTCTGCTCCCACACCTGCAAACTCCTCCAGCTCTACCAACTTCCCTCCACACTGGCTTGCTGCCTTTGAAGAGCTCTGGAGAAGTACAAGGGAGCAGACAGGCAGGAAAATTAGTTCTGTTCTCCTTGCTATGGGGATGGATGGCAATTGTTGACAATCAAAGACCTGGTGTCTGAGCCCAAGATTTATTTGGAGGCAGAAGAGTGTCAGGCTGCAGAGAAGGAAGGGAACTCAGCCAACCTGCAGTCAAGCACCTCAGCCACTGAGGATGTGGAAGGTAACCCCTGCCACCATCCTGCCCTCTTACCGTTCACCATGCCAGGCCCACACTCGCTGCCCTCACCCTGCAGAGTGGACCTGGGCCGGGGGACAGGGTGGGAGGCTGGAGGGGACAGGGCAGACGCATCGGTGGCCTTCCTTGGGGCTGGGGTGGGACGTGGGTCTCTGAGCCGTCCATCCAGCGAGCTGGCTTTGTCCTGGGTGAGCCCTGCAGGCTTGCTGGGGATTGGAGGCCTGGGGGGAGTTTGGGAGACAGGTGCCCCACTGCCAGCATGAGCAGGGGCTGCCGGTGTCTCTGCTTTACTGGCTGTGCTGTCCTTCTCTGCTGGGCCAGCAAGGCCCTCTGCAGGCGTAGAGGTCACTGCCACACTCTCCTGGGAGTCAGCATCATCCTTCCCCACCTCTGCTCCTGCCGGGAGGGCACTCTCTCCCATGCTGTCAGCCCCAGTCTCAGTTCTTAGCTCTGGTGACTGTCGGTCTAGGCTGGGTCTCCTCTCTGCCTTCCCGCTCACGGCCAATTTACCACGATGCTGCGTGCAGACAAAAGTCCCTGCCTCTGACCCAGGCTTGTATGACCCTGGGAGCAGCGTGCTGGAGCATTCCTTACACCTGCCAAGGAGAAGAGAGAGCACCATGAGATGGGGGATGCCATCCTGCCCTTCACAGAAGGCAACACACCTGGAAGACCCTTGTAGGGACACAGAGTTAGTTCTTACCTCTGCTATTAAATCCTAGAGTGCCCTTGGGGAAGTAATTCAGAAAATAAGTAGAGAAATGTAAGCAGGCCACTGTAGGAAGCCATGGCAAGTTCAGAGCTCAAATACTGCACACATTTCGGCTCTTCCTTCATCTCAGAAAAGATTTAACAGATGTGCAAGGGTGACAGCTGGTATTGGGATATGGTGTGGTTTCCACATTTGGAATGGGGAGAGGGATCAACCATTCACAGACATGAAACAGTGAATATCAACTGGAATTAGGGAGCAACTGGTTCAGAACTGGCACAGGAGGCTACGGGCTGCCTTGCAGGGGCCAAGGGTCCTGGCACGTTAAAGAGCCGTCAGACACATTTGTTTGTAAAACAACCGGTCCCCAATGCTGATTATTAAATAAAACTACATCAATTTCTACTTGGGAAATTCCTGCATGGGAGGCTTCCAGAGTATTCAGGAGAAGGAACACACGAGCCTGGCCTGGTCTCATGCTCAGCCTCAGTAATGCTGACCATGGCATCCAGCTGGGCCACAGCATTTGGCTGGAAGGACAAGGGCCTTAGGCAGCAGGGCCATTCTTACACTCTGCCTTGCCTGTTGAAATTGAGCTAATAGCTTCCCCGTCCTTTGCTGTCTGCCACATCTCCCTGGATCATCCACTCTTCCCCCACTGAGCCTCTGAATGCTTCCTAATGAATCCCTCCAGGCACAAGCATGATGGCACAAACACTGGCAAGCAAGTCAGTCCTTCTCCATCTGGGAAGAGAGGTGGATAGCATACATGAAAGACAGCCAAAGGCAAGGGGCTGATCAAGCACTCCCATGAAAACCAAGCTTGTTCCTTCTTGTCTGAATACCTGGTGCTTGCAGCAGCTGGCTGCCCTACGCTGCCAGCAGATAATTTTGGCAAGGAATTCTGCTCTGGGCATCCAGTTGACAGGGATTTCCTTTAAAATGGAGTGCAGAGGGACTCTAGACAGAAGGGGTAGGATGAAATGAGGAGGTGGAAAGCTCAGACAAGGGGAGAAAGTGGTTTGCTTTGGGTTTATCTCCATCAGCCCACAGGAACCACTGCCACAGGACATTTCTGACCAAATACTGTCCATGAATCAGCACAGGAAAAAAAAAAACCAAACAAACAAACCAGAAAATAGACAAGAAAACAAATCAGGAGGCAAAATATTTGGGATTAAATTACAGGGATCTCCCTGCTCAGTCTGAAGGGCTATGAGCTGTGCCACGGCAGACATGGCACCTCTCCTTTTCCTGGCCCATGAGGACAGTGCAGGTTGCACCTGAACCCCAAAATTCCTGCTTTCGTCCCAGCTGCAGATGGGAAGCCTGATGGACCTCAGCTCAGCTGCCCTCCTGTGACACTGTTTCTACAGCACATCGCCAACTAGCTTAGGCAGGTGAATGAGGCCTCCCACATCTACCCAGTGGCTCCATGTTTCTGACCAGATGCCAACCCTTGTCCTGTGGCCCATGGGAGAGATCTCATTTCTTCATCATCACAGGAGGGAAAGCAGAGTGAAATGATTTCACAGGTGCTGCAGGTAAGGACCTGTACTCAGGGAGTAACCAGAGAGCTGCTCATTGCTCAGTTTGTTAAGAGTCTGCAGCTCTCCACATGCTCCCTGGGAGCTCAGCACCACCCAGGCAGCATGGAAGCCTGTATATCCAGTTGAGGATGTGGAGTGTAGGTGGAAGGAGGTCTGTAGGATGATGTCATGGCTTAGACCTCAATGGAAGGGGATGGGGGGTGGTCCTGTGTAGGCAGGTGGCAAAGAGGTAGAGCATCCTTTTTTATGGAGGTGGGAGAAGCTCAAGAGGCTGGGATTCCAAGTAAATGAAGTGGGAGAGCACAAGTCAGCAAGGGAGGCAGGGAGCAGGATAGGAATGGAGCACAGGGACACAAGGGGCTAGTCAGACCTCTGGGACAGGGGGCTGGCAGGCAAATGGAACATCTTCACTCTCATTTCAAGCACTGTTGTTCATGTTCCATGCTGCCCAGGGATGCAGACACTCGAAGATGAGGTGCAGCAGGCCCCGTGTGCCGAGGAGAGGCTGCCCCAGCAGGCCTGGCCACGACCTACCTGAAGCACTGGCGGTGGTAGAGCTTGCCCTCGGCCAGGTAGCGCTGCACCAGGTGGACGTGCTGCTGGCAGGCTGCGCAGGTGCTGCTGAGCGCGCTGCGCTGGGGCCGCTGCTCCGAGGGGGCCTCCTCCTGGGACACAGCACAGGAGCTCAGCACGGGGCCACAGCCTGCTCCCCAGAGCACGCATTCTCTACAGCAGCTGCTCTCTGGGCAAGGCCCATGGCTCAGGGGCTGACCTCAGGGGCTGACAATGCACAGAACAGCTGCCCTCAAGCCCAGGCACAGGCAGGCTGCCTCTTCCCAAATTAGAAGGGGCCACTTCCAAAGGTGCCTTGGCCCTATCTACAGCTGAAGGTCTAAGGTGGAAGGGACTAATCTATACCCCATGCACCAGGATCCTGTGAAACATTGAAAAAGGTCCTATCCCAGACAACTGCTAAAAACTGAAATAAAAGGCATCTTTTCTGCCCTTCTAGTTCCACACTCCTGCTCTTTCCTCATGTACAGGGTTATCCCCACATAGGAAGGACACCCAGCACTAATCTGCCCAACCTCTTGTCTGCTATGGACAAATTACAGTCCACAAACTCAGAGAAAAATCAGTCTCAGCTGGATCCCACAAGGAAACAAAATCCCAAACACCCCTCCCAAAATACACAGGCAGGCCCCTACATGGCTCTGTGACAGGCTTTTCCCCATCTCCTCACCCACAGCACAGGGGGTACCACTGCCTCAGGCTGTCTTGGAAACTTTACCAAGAAATCAGGTACCTGTGGTGCTGAAGGACTCTCAGCTGCAGCCACAGGGGTCTTGTGGGACAGCAGAGAAGGAGAGGAGGCAGCAGTTGGTCGCTTCATAGGCGGAGGGACGCTGGCTGGAGGCAAGAGGGAAGGAGGATCAGGCGTGGAGAGCAGTGGTGACTCACACCACCCATGTGCGGGAAGGGGAGGGGAAAAAAAATAAAATCATCCAGCCTTGTGACATAGGATGAGACCTGCCTCTCCCAAAACTTCAGTGCTTATTTTAGGTGGAAGAGACAAACACAATCTAATAATGGGTCAGCTGTGAGGCTGCCAGAGAGCCTGGCCTGCTCTGGATCCCCTTCTGTGGCCCAGGGATGCCAGCCTCTCACTGTGATTTTATTTACTCATCACGTGTTACTTGGCTTCCTTGTAATTGCCTCCCTAAGCAACGCTCAAAGCCCAGAGCAGCTGGGGCAGCTGCTGATGTATTGTGGTGACCCACTGGGCCCCAGGGCTTCCAGGCTGTCAGCAGGTCTGTGAAGCATCTCTTGCTGTCGGGGCTGGAGCTCACACACCAGTCCCCAGCAGGGTTCCTTGTCTGGGAGACCAGCATCCCTGGAGAAGCATATACAAGTGGAAGAGATTTATCTCATGTTGTGGCTACTGACTGAAATAGGGGAGACGTGGAGCTTTCATCTCCACCCAGCCAAAGGATGCCTGGGAAGAGCTGTCTCAAAGCACTCAGCTCAGGCCGCAGCTGCAGGGACAGATGAGCTGATTTGAAACATTCCAGCCTGGCTCCACTCCCTATGTCCTCCAGTCACTTTACATGTACCCATGTCATAAAGATTAGCTGTGGGAGATGGGCTCCTACTTAGCTTTCTCCTATTTTAGTGGGTTAGAGCAGATCACAAAGAGTTTTGATGAGCATCAGGGGTGGTGGCCCAACCCAAGTTGGCAGGAATGCAGTGCAGAGGGAGGAGAAAGGCGTTTCTTTTTCCACAGCTTGAGCTATTACATCACCCCACACCTCCTGTGAAACCTCACCCCACCGCACTCTCTCTTCCAGGCCCTCCTCAGGGGCACCAGCAAGATGCAGGAGAGGCAGGTACCACCTGCTCCTCTCCCCTTCCCCACAAACACAGCTCCCCGTTGCCACAGGAAGGAGGAAGCACAAGGCTGTGCTGGGTTTCCTGTACTCAAACAGGGACAAACTGGAAGCCTGAGGGGTGGGAGGACACTCACCTTGGCTGGGGTTGTTGAAATGGTTGTAGTACTGAGACACATAAGTCATGATGCTGAGGCAGTCGGGCACCTTCATGGAGACCATGTCATTGGGATCCAGCAGGGCTGGGATGCCCAGCTCCCGCTCTGCCAGCTCAAAGGCCTGCAGGAACAAGAGGCACTAAGGGAAGAAAACTGATGCTTCATGAAAAGTAAAAGAAATATCAAATTGGAAGAACCACAAGGGGGGTTAAATACTGAGCCTATGGCATCCCTAATGGACAGAGGCTTCCAGACATGCTGCTTGACTAAAAAAAGAAGCAACAGAAGCAAGGTTCCCTTCAAGTTTTCACTGAAAAAAAACCCAGTGTTTTTTCAGCTCAACCAGCAGTGCCCTCATGCAAGAACTGGCAGAGTCTTGGCTGGCACCACAAAGGGCCAAGGGCTGGCAGGTACTTCCAGTGACACTGAGCTCTACTGAGCAGTGTCCCCAGCCACCCCAAATGCTCACCCCACAGAAACACTGACTGCCCATCCTTTCATGCTCTGGGGTACCTCACCTTCCCCTCCCACAATCAGTAGAGCCATCCCAGCTCCACATCCAGTACCCTGCCATGCACAAGCCAGTACTTCCAGTACTTTTCTGTGTCTGAGCAAGCAGAAACAAGGACACTGTGATAAGAAGCACCCATCTCCTCCAACTGCAAACGCAAAAGGAAGGAATGGAAGAGAAAAAAAAGCTGTTGGAGAGTTTCCCACTTGTCAGTATGTGTGGATTACTGTCTCTACACTGGCCATCCCTCTGCTGAGCCAAGGGCAGCATACCCCCAGTGGTCTCCCAGGCACAGGGGTGCAAGACTATGGCAGGGACTGAGGAAAAATAAGTCAGGAAGAGATGAGAGTGGTTTGGGCACTGAATGGTGAGGTACCAGGTGCACCAGGTAAAGGTACTGGGTGTGGGTAAAGACTGAAGGTGCCTAGTCTCTGGGGCATAAGGTGCTGTGCAGGGTGTGAGTTATAAAGGAAAGTAATGGAGAAACAAAAGAAAATAGATATTTGCAGTAATTAGGGGCATAAAAGTGCCCCCCATGGATATCCTGCTTTGCTCAGCCTGGCTTTAAGTCAGTTGTCCAGACTGAGTCTTACTAAACACAAGGCTGCAAGGAGCAAGGAGAGAAGAGAGATCCCACCTGAGAGGTCTCTAATAGGACAAGATACCCATTGCATAGGTCTTGAATGGAAAAAGCTGCTAATGACTGAAAGGGGTGTAGGAAAGGATGTGCCAGGACACAGCTGGACAGCCCTAATCCTGTAAATCCCAAATCACAGAATTACAGAATGGCTGGGGTTGAAAGAGAGCTCAGACACCTAGTCCAAACCCCTGCTAAAGAAGGTGGCACAAAATCACATCCAGTTGGGGTTTAAATATTCCCAGAGCAAGAGACTCCACTTCCTCTCTGGACAGCCTAGTCCAGTCCTCTGTCACCCTCACAGTAAAAAAATGTTTTTCCTCATATTCAGCTGAGGAATTCCTGTAATTCAGTTTGTACCCATTGCCCCTTCTCCTGTTGCTGGGCACCACTGAAGAGTCTGGCCTCATCCTCAACATCCACCCTTAAGATATTTGTATGTAGCAGGTGAAGGGCCATGCTTCTCCACAGACTATCAGATGGAGCCTGCAGCCACTAGGTCTTTCTGTCATTTAAAAAAAGCAGGGCTATTGCTGCTCTGTCCTACCACTAGCCCCTGGGGCTGGGCACCTCCCCATTCCACACTGCCTGCTTCTGCTATGGGCTCCAGCTGTCCCAAGCAGGAAAGGAACATTGCAGACCAGGGTCTAGCATGACCTTTCTCTCTGCTGATGCCTGAAGTAAAACTAGCTTCCTGCTTCCATTGCCTGCAAATCTGGAAGACCTGAAGTCAAGATGTTGCACCATTCAAATCTTCACCTGAGATGTTGTCTTGGCAACCATTAGGATAAACAGGCTGGAAGCTGATGTTTCAGATTCCCTCATTTCCAGAGAAGCTCCTGCCTGTTACTTACAAACACAGATTTTTCTTATATCCTCAGCACTGTCACAAATTCCTCCCACACTACATGACCTCCATCAAGTCATTCTCACATAATTTCTTCCTCCTGTGCACTGCAGAACAGGAACTTACCAAGCGATTATTCTCATAGACGTCATCCTTGGAGAGAGAATCAAAGTCTCTGAAATGAGAAAGCACAAAATAGCCACATGAAGTGCAGAAGAAAAGTGCCCCTATGCCATCACATGTAGATTCCAAGGACAGTCAACCTTACAACAACTCAACACCTAAGACCCTAGATAAACAAAACCTTGGCAAAGCAGATTTCAGGCTGTAACGGGACAGAAAACCAAAGGGAAATTGCAATTAAAAAAAGAAAGCGAGTCCCAAATGGGTGGTGACCAGGAAATTAAAATGTCATTCTTGTCTCTCGTTACCCACTTCTGCCCTGGAGATTAAAGGCTGCAGAAACACCAGGGCCATGTCTCAATTAGCACCACACACTGCTGCACCAAACACTGCACGACATGACCCCAAACTTGCTTTTCCAAGGCCACTGGCACAACAGTGGTGGATGGGGAGACAGATCCCTCACCTCAAGAGAAAGAAGGGACATATACAGGTGGCTCTATGAGGATCCTTAGACAAACCTCCCTGCACCACCTTAAGGAATCTGGGGTGACACAGAAGATCTTCAACTGCACTTCTGTCCTTGCTTTTCCCCAAACATTCACAGTGCACAAGAAAGAGTCCTCAGCTGCAGCCCTTGGAGCTGAATGCAAGGTGCTCAGGGCACACAGAGGAATCTCAGAAGTCTCCAACTCAGGGGATCCATTTGTTCCAACCCATTTCACTTGCTCCCCTGGAGCCCTGTGGGGGTTCAACATGGCCACAGGGACTGATTAGCTGTCTTCACCAGGGAAGCAGAGGGCAGAAAGATAGAGAAGTCTGCAGGCTTTCAAAAGAGGGGGAGAAATGCAGGAAGGAGTTAGTTATGCCTTTTGCATGTGCGTGTGGGTACAACGTGTGAAAACAGCATCACGCTGCACTGCTTACAGCTCCTTCCTGCCAAGGACCTCAGCTTTGTTACAAAATCTCCTCATGCAGCAGCCTGGTGTGCCTGCTAGCTGGATTCATGGGAGGATGCACTCCAGAAAGGTCTAGGATCAAGCAAAGCCACCCCAATGGACCACAGAGACCAAAGCTTGGGAGACCAACACAGAAGGACAATTCAGACTAGAGGAGGGAATGCATTCCCCATCCCGAAGGTGCTGTCCAGGATCCAGGTGAGGTGGCACCACGCACCTGCAGAGAGGGGCTGCATGAACCTCCTTTCTCCATCCTCCTCTGGATTTTACTGCCTTTTCCTGGAACACCGACACAACCTGTCCTGGTGCCACACAGCAGAGCAGCCAGCCCCTTCTCAAAGCCTCTCATGCAGCTTTCCCAAAGCTGCAGAGGAAGTCTGTGATGAGCTCAGGAAGGTTTTCCCGGCTGCCTACACCACCAGAAAATTACACTTCCTCCCTTCAAAAGCAAGAGGCTGCTGGTGCCGTTTCCTCACAAACGAAGCTGCAGCCACTCACTGCTGCAGGAGCAAATGCAGCAGACACACAGAAAGGTGGGCTGGATGTTCAGCTCTGTTACCATCCTGAAAGCTCATGCGAATACATGTACACAGCTCAGACTGCTCAAAATACCACAACTTTTTCTTCTCTACATGCTGGTCAGCAAAAGTTTCAGCTGCAGCCTATGCTTTAATGTCAAAACCACTGCCATATTTGTAATTATAACTAGTCTCCACTGGGAGATGTTTTTTCCCTAAGTTTTTGTTTTGTTTTTGCCAAGAGAAGTCCTTTAACCTTGCAGTATTTTTTTTTCCTTTTAAAGAAAATGCCAACTTGGAACAAAGGAGAAGCAATGACAGCAAAGTTATATATCAACTGCCCTCTAAACATTCATGACCTCCATTTTGAATGCCTTTGCTTTCAGGATATGGGAGTGGTGTAGCTGGAAGCTTGAAGACTCCTTGGTGGGCCGGGCTGGGAGAGTATTTTCTGACAGACAAAACATCGTGTCCATTTCACTCTGCCCCAGCAAACCAAAGCTGTTTTAGTTTTAGCATACCAAGGCAAATCCATTAGGAAAAGCAGATGCCAGCAGAGAGGATGTGAAGCTCAAGAGGTATCGAGGGGTTAACAAGCAGCAAGGGAATAGAAGATTCTTTTCCATTAATGTAGGATTGCAGACTCAGCTTTATCTGAGACATTGAAGTCCATCAGTACATGGTCACAGGGATCAGTTTATTCAGTTCCTCTCAATTTTCCAGCTCCCTCTCTGATAAGCCAAGCAGGACCACACTGACCTGTGTTGCTCCTGACATGAGCACTCCCATATGCCATTTGGTCACGTGCCATCCCTGTGGCTCCAGGCAAGCTCCCAGTACCAATGTGCAAGGAGCATGGCTTCTCAGGAATGGGGAAAAGTCACTCCAGACACACCCCTTTCCCCTCTATAAACTGACTCCTCTGCAGAGAGCCCAGAACTTGCCATCTCGCAGCTCTGTGACATGTGGCTGCATGTTACATTATTTCCTTGCCCTGATCTCAGCAGTCTTTCATCCATCTCTGCTCAGGCTCCTCTCCTGCCAACATACCCATCCAAGGGACTGGATGTAAGAACAGGCAAGACTCTGGCTATCCCAGCTGAACAACTGCCTTGACTCAGCAAACCCCAGTGTTGTACCATATCCTGGAGTAATATTTCTATGCAAATAACATCCCAAGCACTTACCTAATTAGATACATGCAGAGCCACTAAGCACTCCAGGGTTTAGGGCAGCTGCCAGGGAGCACAGCAGATCCAGGGAAGGGGGGAGGGTGTGCTGTACAGCTAAAACCAGAGCAAATTCCTGGATTCCTCAAATATAAATCATGAGCACTTTAAGGCAGTGCCACATAATAAGCCATTCAGCTTTCCAGGTCTTGTCAGGGAAATGCAGGCAGTACATGGGAAGGAACAAACAAGATTTGTGATCCTGCCTGTAACCAAACCTATGGCTCTAGGGACACAAAACAGCATTTCTAAAACAGCTCTCATCTCTTGTTATCCTCAAGCCTCCATCTCTCCCAACACTCCAAAGGCATGTGCCATACTCCTTTTATTCTTCTAACCCCTGAATGCCAAGATCCTTCCCTGCATGGCAGGGAGGCTGTACAGCTTGAGATGCTGAAAGATGCTCTTTGCTTCATTAATCTGTAGCAAATGCCTTGTAAACACTAATTTCATGCTTCAGATTTCTAGAGCACTGAGCAAACAAACTCATTAATCCCCACAGTCCACTGTCAAGTTGGTCTGGCTGTTGACAGCTTAACTGAAAAGGGAAGAGAAGAGATTAAATGTCTCATCTCCAGATCACACAGCCAGCAGCACAGAGGCTAAATCCAAGTTTCCCATTTCCCTGACTGGGACAGCGAGGTAACAAAGCCAAGTGAAGTGCCTACAACAATGGAGTCAGGGATTTGTATCTGCATGGTTCAACACACAGGTCCTGGCAGTGTGCACCTCGTTCTTGGTGGTCACTTCAAGACACCTTTAGCTTAATTCAGCAGACACTGAGAAACTCCAGTCTACTTCTTTCAAAAAGCCCAAATCTATAGTGTTTCCAAGAGCTCTGCAGGAGCTGCTCCAAAGCTCTCCAGGGCAGCACATCCCTCTGATGCCAATTTGCCTTATTCACGGTGATTGTGTTCAAATCAGGAGTCATGCAGAAAACTGTCCTCAGTCTCACTTACCCATGTGGTCCTTCATGACAGCCTCTTCCTCAGCGTGCTCTCTCCCAGCACAGCAGCACAACAGGGGTGCACCCAGGCAAGGTCAGAAAACTGGGATAGGCTGACAGCCACCACAGCAGCATTGCCCAGGGAATCAGGGTGGCAGAGGAGTGGTGTCACACAGGTAGAGAAGAGCTTCAGCTCAGCTCTCCTATGGATGTGCCCATTCCTCCTCTCTGCAATCCCAGGAAAAGCCAGCAGGAAGCAAGGAAGCAGAGGAACTGGCAGTTCTGTGGAGCTCAGAGGAACTCCAGCCCTGGGGAGCAGCACAGCTGTCTGTGCAGGCAGGAGAGCCCCGCACAAAGGAACACCACACAAGGTCAGAAAGGCACTGCAGATCCCTGCCAAGTCCCATTACTGCACTGACTGAAAGCACTTTAGAAGAAAAGAAGGGCAACCACTTTTCCTCTGCCGTCAGGAGATTTACTGCCTCTGATCCAATCTTCCCACTTCCAAATTGGGACAGGCTGAAGAAGCTGGAATCAGATGAAATGATGCTGCTCTCCTGACGGTCTGAAAATCCTTCTACAACATGCCATGTCCTTGTAAGGCCCTGGGCCTTGTCTCTACAATGCAGCTCGTGCAGAGGACCTGTGAAGCACGTAGTTAGGACATCTGCCAGGAGCAGATTTAAGCCCACTGACAACTTAAGAGCAGTGGCCCCTGCCTTAATGGGATGGCAAATATGGTTAATGGGAAACCATCAGGTGGTTTTAGTGGTGTTTATCATAAGCTTTTACTGAACCTCTGCTTTTCAGTTCCCAGCTGCTGTGCCATTTACAAAAAAATATAATAATTGCATGTGTTCTTGTCCTTAATTTGCCTCTTCCCACCCAACAGCCTTGTCACTGGGACCATTTTCAGAGGCTCCATTCTAGCTAGTCAGAGTGAGCCATACCATCCAAGAGCTGCAGGACACAAGACCACACAGCTCCTTCAAGACCCAGAGATTGATGCAAAGACACCGTATGTCTTGGCTCTCAATCATTCCAGAACACCATGCTGAGGGTTTTGGGGCAGCCACCTGAAACACAGCAGGCAGCAGCTCAGTTTCCAGCCTACCTGCTCAGCTTTAGCTTGTAAGGACACCGGCCTGTTCCACTCTCTCGTGGACACCACAGCTCCACAGTGGAGTCACGGCCAACCCTCTGCCTGACAGAGATTGCTGTCACGGCAAAAGGCGTTCCTGAGGCCAGCTCAGGAAAGAGAACTTGGTCAGTATGGGCAGCCTCAGAGGAAGAACCACCGACCCCAGAGCAGAACGTGACGGACACACCATCCTGGCCGGCTTTAGGGCAGGCCAAGGAGTATGTGCATGCTGCAGGCACAGCGAGCTGGGGCGATGCCTACCTGCCCTGCAAGGGCTCCAGGGATTAGAGCAGATGGGCGCCGGATTCCCAGCACCACCGGGGCACACAGGGTTACAGCACAGGTCGGGGCAGATTCCTTCCAGCGGCCCAGCCAGTTTCTCCAGCCTGACACAGCGCCCCCAAGCAATCCCAAACTCACTGTCTGCTTCCTGAAAATCACATTCCCCCCCAGAGATACCCAAGCTGGGGGAGGCTAGAGAGGCTCAACACCCCTGCTGGCTTTTGCTGCCTCCTTCTTTCACTGTGGCATCCAGAGAAAGCAAGCTAGAAGCAAATGCAAGCAGCAACCTGGTCCAGGCCTCTACAGATTTCTGAGTGGCTGCCTCTGGGAATGTCCCTGTGCAGGACAGGCCTCTGGCCCTCCTGAAGTGTGAAAGCTCACCTCTTGCTGAGGCAAAACACCCCCACACCCAGATACCAACACCACATCTCTTCTCTGGTAGGCACCGCTCCCATTAGGGCACATGCACCTAGTCCACCTCCGTGCTCTCACCACCCTTATATTGCATGACTTCTGCTAACCCTGACCTTGACAGGTCTGCAGGACCAGGTCAGGAGGTCGTTTGCTGAAACACAGAGTGATAGAATAGTTTGGCTTGCAAGGGACCTGAATGATCATCTAATTCCAACCCTGCTGCCATGGGCAGGGAAACCTTCCACTGGACCAAGATGCTCAGAGCTCCATACAATCTGGCTTTCAGCACTGCCTGGGAATGTGGAATTCCTCATTCCCAGTACCCAACTATTTCTCGACAGCATCTTCTTCAGTGCATCCCCTACCAGCACATCAGCGCAACAGAGACACATCCGCTCTCTGAGCCCCTCATGTCCCCGCTCAGGGAGCTTCCCTGCCAGCCAGCCTGGAGCCGCTTCCCACAGCTCCTCCATCCCCCCAAACCCCCGTGAGTCCCCCCGTGATCGCTCCTGAGCACAGGCGGCCCAACCCCTCCAGAAAGGGAGGTCCCGGGGGTTCCGCGCCCCAAACCTCCGCGACCCCGCTCCTCCTGCCAGCAGCGCCCGCGGGCGGCAGCCGTGGCCCCGCGGCGCCCCGTCCGAGCGGCGGCGAGGCGCGGCCTGCACTCACAGGAGGTCGGGCCGGTGGCGGTGCAGGATGGCGCAGAAGGCCAGTCCGTCGCGGAACGAGGTGCTGAGGTCGCGGATCTCCACGCCGCGGTAGCCCTCGCACTGCCGGCGGCACCAGGCTTGCAGGGCGCCCCGCGGACCCGACATCGGGGCGGCCGCTCCCAGCACCGCCGCCGCCGCCGCCAGCCCGGGCCGGGCGGGGCCTCCCGGGGCGGGGCTCGGGGGGCGGGGCCCGCACGCGCCGCGGAAGCTCCCGCGCCCCCGGGCCCGGCGCTTCCCGGGGAGCAGGGCGGCCTGCAGGGAGAGCACCCTCTCCCACCTCGGGGAAAGAGTTGGGCCTGAGCACAACTTAAATTCAACGAGATTAAAAACCACTCGGCAGCCTGATTGCTGAAACCCTCTCAGGCTTAGAGGCTGCTCCAGGCAGAAGCAGTTCTCAGCAGTCCTAGGGGCACAAGCAGTGGAGTACATCTGGGACGTAGGTGGCTCCCAGGGTAGGCTCAGGGCCAAGGAGAGCTTTGAAGATCAAGACACTTGGAGTCACAGGCAGTGCTTCACAGGAAGCCCTGGAAGACGTGGAGGAAGAGTGCGATACAATCTCAGGAACAACATCGAGGCGATGGATTGTCACGAGAGCTGGTGTGCACGCTCGGGGCGATGGCTTGACAAGGCGGGGAAGCACACTATTAAAGGCTATTTTATTGGGCTGAGCTTTCTTTTCACCTCCAACAGCTACCTCTGTGGAAGACCAAACCATCACACTGATGTTGAGCTTATTGCTGCCAGTTCCAAATCTTTAAGAGTCCATTCTCTGCAATTATTTTGTATGGGCTCTACACTCCTTCCTTCACTCAGATTTCATTAGTAGTACCCTCTTTCCTCTACTTTGCTGTTCATTCTATCATTCTATGGTCCCAGAACTGTAACAAGTGAAAAATAAATTCTCTGACTGGTTTGTACAATCTCCCCGCTCTGTGCCCGAGATAAGCTGTGGCGTAAATCACAAGAAAAACTACTCTGTAAGCAAAAAAGGAAATGAAACATTGTGTCAGTCTTGTAATTACTGTGCTGGCTATTCAGCATCCCCCAAGCCGCCTGACAGGGTCTTCCTGATGTATCCTAAGGGACAGCAGGATGAGGGAGGTTTTCTTGAATTTTCCAGGTTCCGTAATTACACTCACCCCTTCACAACTGTAGGTCAGAGACAGACACAGAGCACATGCCCCTGTACTGTGGTTCCCTCTGACAAAACCATTTTGTGCAGAACCACTTCCACTCACCAAACACTGCTGCAGCAGGCGATGCTGGAGCTCTAGCCACCCCCACCTCCCTCTGGAGTGCCTTCCCAGCACCAGTGGAACTCTGTTGATGCTGCTGAACACCCTCCAGCCTCCAGCAGTGCCAGGCACCGCAGCTCACTGAGCCCATCTTTCCACCCAGCGAGAGCTGCAAGCTCCTCCTGGCTTCGTTCCACCAAGTGCCAGTCCTGCTCAGTTAACCTTCGGCAGTCCCGCAGAGGAGGCGCGGAGCCAGGGACATGAGTGCATGGGCTCTGCGCACCCTTTGGAAACTGCTCTGGCAGATGGAAACAAAGCAGCAGCATATTCATAGACCTGAGAACAGCCTGTAACCACTGGAGTGTTTCAGATGATACAGATATGCATTAAAAATCTGTAATTCTGACATGCCAAGCAGATATTAAAATCCCAGCAACACGCTGGATTTTTTTGCTATGCTATGAACTAGAACTGATCATGGAGATACCTGTCAGGGTTCTCATGTTGTGTATCACATCCACCTGAGCACTTCCTGGGAAAGATTTGGGCTTTGGATAGAAAGAAAGTAGGGCAGTTGCTGTTGACAGGTATGCTTACTGTGCTGCTGTTAGCAAATACACAGAAGGAAAAGTGCCAGCCCTAAAATCAAAAAGGAGCAGATTCTGCTTGATATGAACACAGCTCCCCATGGGCTGCTGCAATGCAGTGGCATCTCAATCCTTTAATTTCTTAATGATATGGCTGCCTCAAACCCTCCAGAACTGGAGACAGGGAGCTCTTAGCATCCATAACACCAACTCCAGCAGCTAGGCAGCCAACAGGAATTGCTCTTTTAATTTCACTGTGTTGCCTGTACTGCCTGAGTTACTTTGTGATGGGAAACAGAGTTTACTTTTGAGCAGTATCTAGGACACTGGAAATCTGACCCTCATTCAAACACAGAATATAATCCAACAAAGGCTAATTATTCCCTTTGTTTAAACAGAATCATACACAGAGCCAAATTGGACAGCTAGGACACCTCTCTGGAAAGGAATGAGAGGGAGAGGTACAAAGAGGTAGATGGTGTATCTGAAACACACTTTGTGTAGCTTTCTATTACACATGCAGGTTTTCCTCTTCCACCTGTTTCTACCACTCAAACACCAAACTATTTAAAGATGGCAAAAGGAGAGAGGCTCTGGAGGGATGTGATTCATTCTTTGCATTCTCTTCCCCAATACTTGCAGGTCCTTGACTTGTTTTCAACTTTTTCCCCCATTTTTCAAAGCACTACAAATTTGCAGCTGGAGAGCAGGGAAAATTTGCATTTAAAGGGTTTTAATAAATTAAAGGCCCTTAGGGAGTTTTCCAGAGAAACTGAACTCAATTTAATTAAGGGCCAGGTCTCGGGCATCACTTCTGCTGAAATAAAACACATCCTCCAGCAAGGACATTTCATCAGATGACTAGTTAATATTGGTTCAATGTTTACAAAAATTCTCCCCTCTCCTTTAAAAACATGACAATTCACTTTGGAGCATTTCTACTCCATAGCAACTAAAATAAAATAGAGGGGAGGAAAGGCAAAAAAGTAACCTTCTAAGAATGTAACTACAACTCAGGTCTATTCACCGTATGGGGTAAAAGCTAAAGGAACAGCATTAGCTTACATCTCTTTCCAAAATCCTGTGAAGACACTGTAGAACAGCTCATTTTTTTCCTGTCAATCAGCCTTTCCCATTTGCTGTGCAGGGTGAATGTACAGAGCACCTAAACAGATCTGCTCTCTGTTGTTACCTGCAACGTGGACCAACAAGAGCACCAAGCCAAGAGCAGCTGCCCATGTCTCCAGATGCAGTTATATTCTTATACAGAGGAAAAATAAATGAGTACAAATGTTCATCAGGAAAATTCCACTAATTTATTAGATGCCTTGTCCTTTGTAGGATAGTTTGAGCCAAACAAGTCTGCATATTTAAATACAAAATACCTTCTGAGTCACAGGAGATTCCAGAAATGCCAGAACTCCGAGCTCCCCTCCCTCGACACAGAGAATAATCTCTCCCACCCACTTCTCTGCCCAGGCCTGCAGTGCATCCACATTAGGGTCTCTGGCCCATCTTCTTCAATGTTCGGTTCAGCTGGAATTAGAGAAAGTAAAGGTCAGAAAAATACACAGTGATTGATACACACTGCTGCTCCCCTCAGCAGACCTTATCCAAGGCCTCTTAACTCCTTCCTCTCCAACTCTCTGACAAGAGAGCTCTTGAGCTCTCACAGTGTGTCAAGCAAAAGGGGAATAAGTAGAACTCTCTCCTTTCCAAGCTAGCACAGGAAGATGTGGGGAGAAGAGAGGATGCAAACTTGTAGCAGCAGTATCGCAACCCTCAATTAAGTCCCCAAATCTCAGAATTTTGCCCTCTGAGTTTCCAGTGCAGAACAACCTCCCCTGGCAGAGAGTGGAAACAGAATGTCACCTCTTGGCCAAGCTCAATGCTGAAGCCATCTATGCTCCAGAAATCTCTGAGGCCATTTTCTAGAGCTATAGTTATGAAGTTAGAGATATGATTTTGGTTGTGTTACTGACAGGGACACATTTATCTAGAGACAATGGAATCAGCATTCCTGAATAGTAAAACTCACCTCCTTTTCCACTGTGGCTCAACTGAGTACTTCTCACAAAAACATACCATTCCTCAAAGGCCAGCAGCTGCTGCTTAGAACATCTGCCTTTGCCTAGTGCCTTGCAGAGCCAGGGCTAAATCCAGCATGGAATTACACAGCTGTCTCACACAAATGTGGACCCTCGAGGGCCTGCACAGCCCAGTGACTGCCCCATGTTTCCTACAGAGCTACACAGCTCTCCGGCCCAGGCCTCACCTCCTCAAACTTGTGGATCTGGCGGATGAAGAAGTCCCCGTAGCGTCGAGCGACCTTTGTGTCTGCAATATGGATCATGTCCTGGGAAGAGAACAGGATGAGATTAGGAAAAGGACCATGCTACTAGCAGGGAGACAGCAAGAACTGCCAAACATAAAGATCAACCTAAGGGGCTTCACCCCAGCCATGGTTTGGCACCACACATACCTGACCTGTGCTAGTCCCACAGCACCCATCCAGCTCTCCTTGGGCTGCCTTCCCTCATACCTTTGTCTGGGATGGGTCCCCCATTCACACTGTATTTGCTTCCCACATTCTTACACACTGGCTTTGTCTTCCTTGCAGCAGTTTGACAGTTCCAACCCCAGTTCATGCTTCCCTCTTTTCAGTCATGCTATATGCCACGACAGCTGGGCTGAGACATGGCATGACACCTTGCAAGAAGAGGTCTGCTACAAGGACCAAGAACACAGAGTAACCTGATCTCCTTCCTAGCGAGAAACCTAATGCCTACTGCTGTCTTCTTTCACTACAGTTCTACAAGACTCCTTGCTATGCTTCCTGCTGCTGGAGCTCCAGGGCAGATGGTGACAGCTCCACACCTTGTGTTTAGATTCCTCCTAGAGCAGCCACAACTAAATGCTGTTCCAGTGCAAAGCAGACCTGTAACATGACCAAGCAACATCTCTGCTTTGTCAAACAAAGGAGAGATGTGGGGGACACCAGAAGGACAATCCCACCGGCCACACAAATAGCAGCACTATCTGTCACTCAATTATCACCTCCCAGAACACTGAAAAGCAGCTCCCTCTGTCCTGGGGAAGTGTTTGTTTTCTAGGTATGTTGACTGACAAAGCTGCCTGTGATATTCCATCACTCTTCTTCCACTGACACTCTTTTCATGTGGGGCTAGAACTGCATCGTGGGCAGGCAAGCTCTATAAATGGCAAGGAAGAAGGAATGTCTCCCACAGAATGGAACAAAACTAGGTGCTGCCAATCCAAAATTTCCTGGGTGAAAGAATTTCCCGGCCAGTAAGTGGCAGATACCAACCTTGTCAATATAGAAGTCAACCTCAGAGGCAGACTGGAACTCTCCATCCAGGGCAGATATGCCACTGGTCCATACCAGGTTCTTCATCTTGTGCTTGAAGACGAGCAGCTGGATACGGAACTCCTGCTCTGTGAGGTCTAAGAAGCCGGCCAGCTTCGCCACAGGCATGGTGGTGTAGAGCTTGAGGAAGCTACGGATGGTCGAGAGCTGGGCCTGCTGCTGAACTTCATCAGCGAAGACCTTGAGCTGCTGCAGGAAGGGCTCCTTGTGGTAGTTGGGGTGCACGTTGTCGTAATTGGGCACCACAGGGGAGAGGAACTTGGGGCAAGCGTAACTGAAGAGCTCCTCATAGACCTGGGCGTCGCCCTTCTGCATGCGCAGCATCTTGTCGCCGTACTTCTCGCGCAGCTGCAGGTGGATGCTCTCGTCGATGCGCATGGGGTACATGGTGAGCGCGATGGCCAGCAGCGCGTGCATCTGCTCGTTCTGCTTGTTGATCTGACACAGAGAGGAGAGAGACCCTGTCAACACCACGGTGTGCTCAGGCTATAGGGTGCCCAAGGGAGCTGGCAGCTGCACTTTGTAGAGGAAGATCCTTTACACAAAGCACTGATGGTCCTAATGCTCAAGGGCGACAGCACAAAGAAGCAGTGCCTCTGGGCAAAGCAAATGGATGAACCACACACCAAGGCTCTTAGAAATAAAAGAGAGGGTGGGCAAGAGGAAGGTGCAGACTAAATGCATCCAGAGCCACACAGAACCCAGAGGGCCAGAAACATGTTTGACTGTTTTGGTACAAGAACATGCAGAGAAGGGAAGACAACCATCTTTTGGCAAGGGACAGTTGTCAGGGAGGTCAGTGAAGAAAAGACTGAGAAAGAAGATTTATATGAGTGTGGGATTAAATGGACAGCTGTGTGGCTGAAACAGACATAACCAACTTTTTGAAGTGTTGTGGAATTAAGACTGGTGGGATTTGGCTAAACAAAGAGTTAGGAATTAATCATAAGAATAAAAAGGAGACAGCAGGTAAAACAGGCACCAAAATCAGGAGGTAAGACAGCTTAGGTTAAAAGAGAAAGGAGCTTTGCTACAGCCATGTCTTTGAATGACTATCAGATCATGGAAATTCATCTGACAATGGCAGCAACCTGAAGTGCAGCGCTGGACTAGAAACACAACTAAGTCTGAAGAAGGAAGCATCAACAAGAGTATCATCAGCAGCTCATACTCATTAACAACCCTGCCTAGAGCTAGAGTGCAGATGGATCTGGGACAACAGTATGGGGAACACCCAAAGTAACCTGTAACATAGCTAAGAGAAAATATTGTCACCCATGGCAAAGGAGTTCAGAGGATCCCCAGTCATCATCACTAGCAAAGTCCAGGATAATAAAGCTGAACTATTAGACACAAGCTACCAGGTGATAGAGGAGGGACAGGAAAGAAGACAGTGTTTTTTTCTTTGGGGAAGTGTAGTCTATTCTATCTCTTACCATCTCATACTTGTAGGTCGTCCTCTGAAACATGCTCTTTGTCCTCTGGATGTAGAGGAGGATGTTGGCAAACACACGGATGGCATCCTGGTAACGCCGCATCATAAGGTAAGCAAAGCCCACATAGTAATAGGTGGTCACCTGGCACTCAGGCACCCGGGAGTACATGCTCTGAGAAGGAAGAAGTAACATGCTATGTTAGGGGAAGCAATCCACACTGCTTGTTGGCCACAATTCAGCCACCTCTGCTTTCAATCCCATCCCAAATACAGAAAGGAAAGGGTTAATTGAGTACACTTCACCTTCCACCCATCCCTGCAGCAGCTTCCTCACTGTTTTATTAGATCATCCCATTTCCTATGTTTTCCAGTTTCAGCTTCCTGCAAGGAGAGGACTCCTGCTCTGTGCCTAACACTGCTCTGCTCAGTTCCCTTTCCCCCTGTTTCACTCCACATCCTGTGCCAGACAGCACATATGTAGATCTGTGCCAAGTCTTGGCCCAAACCCATTGCAGCTGAGCTTTTATTAGCCACAAGCAGCATTCAATTCTAAGGCAAAAACAGCCCAGGTGGGAGCAGAAACAGTGAGAATAGAAGTCAAAAATACAAGAAAGAGCCGCTGGCAAAAGTAAGAATGGTGTGTTCAGGTAGTTACCACTACACTACCACTTGTAGTTCCAGCAGTATTCTCTGTAGCAACACTGCATTGCACAACACAGCAAACCTCCTAAAAACTGGGCAATTGTGCTGCAAGAGCATCAGGCATTATCATATGGCTTGATTTAATGCCAAAGCTCCAGCTGTGCCCAGCCACAAACTCCTGACAACTACAGCAGATACAAACAGTTCCTCGGCTGGAAGATTCAGTACAGCAATTTTTCACCAGCATGCTTCAACATAGGCATTTAGAAGACTGCAAAAGAAGAGTTAAAACATGTTGTATTACCTTCTTGTTGAGCTCAATGTTCTCCAGCACCTTGATGGCTTGGTAGTAATCTCCCAGCAGAGAGTGCAGACGCAGCAGCCCAACCAGGCTGAAGTAGCCCAGCATCTTGTACAGGGAGTGGCGCCCATATTCACCAGCCACACTTTCAGGGTCACCTAGGGAAAAAAGGAACCACAATGCCATCCTCCAAGGAAGCAAGCTTCCCTTTCAATATTTTCTGTTTAAAGCAAAGGGAGCAAGGCCTGAAATGTAATCACTGGTACTTCTCACCTAAGGCCAACAGAACCAGTTCCCAGCCAATCCATCCACTGATTATGGGTTTGATCCAGCTCCCAAACAAAGTTAAGGAGCTTGGGTCAAATCAAAGCAAGGCAGCACAGACACCAGTGCTGCTTGGCACCTCCCAAAGCTCACCTCCACTTGTATAGACTTCCAGCTGTCGGTTAATGTTGGATTTGTCGACCAGAGAGTGCAGCACATTAAGGACACTGTGGACATTCCAGATCTTGGGGTTGGAACGAAGGAAATCAATTTCCTCTTCAGACTTCTTGGCTGTTTTACAGCGGTACTGGCTGAAAGACTGGAACTACAGGAAAAAGCAGAGATTCAGTGATGAGCAGCTTGTGTAGAGATGCTCAGGTAAGTGCACTAAGCTAACAATTTGCTCACACAAATGCATTACAAGAAATTACAAGTTGCATGGAAAAAAAAAGTTTCACATGAGATCACATGGAAATCAAAATGGCACATTATACCACCTTCAAAGCACCTAAAAGAATTATACAGTACAGAGGGTAAAGGCCAGGAGACAGACCGAAGCAGTAAAGGATCTCTTAAACAATTAGGAAAGGCAACTAAACACAAATTTGCTGTCTGGTAGAAAGAAGAATGACCAAATTATAAGACGCATTTGCATACATGCATCTTTTCCCCTTATATGCACACATCCTTTTTGTTCTCAAGATTGACCAGACAACACTCAAAGAATTCCAGGCAGCTCTATAATAAAAAGTTACAGAGAAGGGAATATATTCTCTAAAGAGAAAAACCAATAGCATTTCAGATCTGTACTGCTGCACTCAGAACAGTAAGTGGAAAAATATTTCTTAACTACAGCTTAACACCATCTCTGACCACAGCTTATTTCAAATCAGGTGCACACATAAAGGCCCTACTGACTAAGAGAAATTTTGTTCTGAAAGAGAAATAGGCACAAAAGTTCAGGACTCCCAAAAGAGCACCTTGTAACTTAAAAATCTGTACATTTACTACTACTTCATCCACCTGGTAACAAAAGAGTAACGGTGATTACCAAAGATTTTCAACCTGCCATGGATTTCCTTGTTATGGAAATCACAACAAGGGAAGAGATGGAAAATTTATACCACTAATAAAGGCAAGGCCACCGCAAAATGGCCCAGTTTTATAATCACATACCTGGTATATGAATTCATCAATGATATCCCAGAGCCACTGGTTGGGCAGTTCCAGAGGAGCGGGGCCATCAGCATCTGCAGGAGAACAGATGAGAGGGTTAACACCTTCAGCAAGAACATTGTCAGAACTGGAGGAACAGACAAATTAAAGAACATAAGAATTTCCCTGAAATGGGAGATGGAGCAGCAGATGAATGAAGCTTTCAGTAAGGCTGAGATGCAGCTTTGACTACCTCAACTGCCTTCACTTTCAAAGACTATGAACATGCACACGGTTAATCACTGGAGTGTGACTGTTCAGCAGCATCAGCTCTCAGAAGCTGCACAGAGACTGCAGGGGTTTATCCTAACTGATCCATTCTCCACATGAGGCTTGGCAAGGAGTCACAAACACTAACATTTGCTCCAAGGGGAGTGAACAACAGTAAACAGTCATGAAACACTGCAGGTTTTCTTTAGCTTACTGTTTCATTTCACTTTTTAATAAAGATAGATGGAGCAGTTCTCAGCAAGACAGAAATCTAAATAAGTTTTATTCTTTACAGTACTTCAGAAAGCACTGGAAACTATTTCTGCTTTTTGTGGTTTTAAATCCATGGATATAAATTGCTCTTCATTCAACAAACTCAAACGTGCAGAGTGCTTACAGACTACCTTTCTCTCTATTATTTATAAACAAACATGTTGCAGTTATCCTGACCCTTTCTTCAGCTCTTCCCTCTCCATCTGATCGTTCTCTCCAAAACTCACAAACCAGAAATTAATTGCAGCAACTCACTGAGGATGTAGTTGAAGAGATTGCAGTAATTGTAATAGGACTCAAATCTCTGCTCCAGCGTGGGCCCCCCCTGCAAAGAGAAGTCAGCAGAGTCTGCTTCAAATCAAGCAGGGCAGGAGGGAGCTCATGGGCAACAGCATAAGAAGGACAATCACAGTAGTAGAAGGTCTACTTCAGGAGTACTAGAGGCAGTATTCAACCAGCACACCCACCAACATCACCCAGAAAAACAGACATTGTAGCACTGTTGTCCCACAAAACAGGGATGACTTTTCCTATACAGACAGCTTCTCCCATGATGTCAAACCTCCTGTGAATATTCTGCATTTAACCTTCCCTGTTCCCCTCTGCTGTTCAGGTTCAAGAATTTCCCATTACCTTCACCAGCTTTCCTTCCTTCTCTGCTCATGAGAATTCTTAATAGATCAACAATTCTGTTTCTGGACATCATTTCTAAACACTTGACCTACTGGCTCTTGTTTCAGTTGGAGACACTGAGTCTGAGAACCACTAACAGCACAGCCTGAGAAACCAGTTTCTCCTGTTGAAGCCTGGCTTGGGTTAACACAGCAGCCTTTTAACAGTGCCCATTTCTCCACCCTCTGGTACACAGTAAAACTGCAGGTATTACTTATTCATCCATTAAGTCATGCATCTGTTGAGATTTTTTTTCTTTAAGAACAAAGTACTACAACTTTCTCACTGATTAAAGAGGCTTTAAAAAAGGCAGTTTGTTTTGTTTCACAGAGCATTATTCCTTTCATTTCCTTCTTCTCCATCCTTTATGCTATCCACATTTCCTTTTTCACAAGGCACTCTGATTCCATGTGAGGTTATTCATAACAAATAATGCACCTTCCTCTTGTGACACCCCTTCTCACTGCCTGCTCATTTGAAGAGGAGCCACAAAGGACCACACATAAGCAATAAAAACGAAAATTCAGTTACCTTCCAACACCCCCTTCTTCCCTTACTCACTAACCATTACATTTACTGTTAGCAACAAAGAGCCTCCTGAACACTCAGATCCAGTCTCCTGATTCATCTGAGCTACCAGAGAAACCTGTACACTCATCACCGCCAAGCTTGGACAGCTAATGAGCTTCAAATAGACAATCAAGTCTTTCTTGCTTTTCAGCAATCAGTGAATCCTTACTAAACTAACAAAAGCAAGAATTTTAAGCTTCCCTAAAATCAATGTGACTTAGAGCTCACAAACCCACCCAATTTTGCCTTGCAAAGATTAGGGGACCACTGATACTGTAGTGGCTGCAAGACTTGTCAAGTTTGCTGGCACAGAGAAGCCAGCACGAAACCCACAAGAAGACACAGGGCCAACACTCACGCTGACTTTGGCGTAGATGTGCCTGTAGTACAGCTCCTTGTATAGGATCAGGAAAACTGCATCTGGAAAAGATCACAGAAGAGAACATTAGCAAGCCACAATAAGACACTTTGCTCAAGTCTGACTTCTTGCCAGGCATCTGCTGAAGGAGCTGCCAGAGTGAACAAAGGCGACTGACTCAGGCAGCAACAACTTTGTGCACCTGCCAACTCAGGATCAGGAGGGATTCAGTTCCTTCTCTCCCTGAGAACCCAAGGGAAAGTGGAAGACTCACCATTTCCAACCTGAGGAGCAATGGCCTCAGCCTCTGGCCACGGAGTGTTCTTAAAAAACCTTTCTGTCAGTTTTGTCCAGCTGAAAAACAGACACACATGTGGTATGAAAAGCCACATCTCACTGAGTATGACGGTGCTGGAGTCAGAGATGACAACAGAGAGAGGCCTTGGACTTGGTGAAAGCTGAGGGCACAACATACCCCTATTAGTAAGTCCAATGTTGAAGCAAATTATGAGAATCACAAACTAAGCAGTGAGACTTCACTTTATCTCCCAGGCACAAAACAAACATGTATGTTACTTTCACATTCCCTTTATTTCAAGCTGACACAGCTACAAGCAGGAATAGACATAGCTGTTGGGAAGGGACACAAAAGCTACACCTGACAGCTTTCTGCAAACTGCCTGACTAGCACCACTGCCCGCTCTGCAGCCTCCCTTCCTGTTAGGCCAGTGCTGAATCTCCCTTCAGACAGATCACAACTCGTGTATACTCACATTGGCCTCATGGGCTGGAAATACCTAGGAATTTTTTTCCCACAGTAAACAAACCAAACCTGTTTCAGAGAAAGCCCAAGTTTGGAACAGCAGAGGTAGTGAGCCCTTCCTTTTAACAGCATCACAGTTAAAATAACGATTTCCATCTGCTGAAGAATAGTATTGTACCTGTTCTCATAAATGTCCTGGATCTCGTACACCTTCTGGTCAATAACATCACTGGAAACACGGCTGGCCTGGAGCTCGTACACCTTCTGGTCAATGAGATCTGACACCGTCTTGTGAAAATACTGGATGAAGTTTTTGATCACTTCGGGGATCACCTGGTAGGTCTGCTGTTCGTACTGGCGTTCGTAGGCCAGGTCCTGCTTGGGGTCTCCTGCGTAGAAAGAGGAGCAGTGAGGCAGCGGTCGCACGGCCCGGCCTGGCCCCAAAGACCCGGCGGGGCGCAGGCGGGCCCGGGGCGCGCGTGGGGCCCTCACACTCACCCGTGTGCATATCATAGTCGTTGGAGTACGCGTAGGGGTCATAGGCAGCCTATGAGGAGAGGGCGGCAGTGAGTCCCCGCGAACAGCCCGGACCCGGACCCAGACCCAGACCCGGACCCGACCCTCGCGCCCCCGGCGCCCCGGCCGTACCTCGTTGTCGTAGTCCTCCCCCGGGTAGGCCATGGCGGCGGCACGGCACGGAAAGGGCTCCGGCCGGAAACGCGGGACTGGCGCGGCGCGGGCGCAGGGGCGGGGCGGGCGGGGAGGCGGCTGAGCCTTTCTATTGGCTAAAGCAACTGCCTGTCTTCAGCCTGCTGAGCCGCCACGGGCCGGCCGTGGCCTCCTCCTCTTTCTGATTGGAGAAAACAACTGCCCGTCAGGCTCTCCTGCCCACAGTCTCCACTTCCCGCCCCGTCTCTTTCCTATCCGCTTCTTCCCCATTGGCTGCATGCATGGGTTGTGTCGCCTTTCATTGGTCGAGAGGACGCGGTCCGCCCCGTTGCCATGGCGACGCCCTGCCCTCTCCGCGGCCCGGGCCGTGACGGGATGGAGGGCGGCGGTGGGGCTGACGGGGCGCCCGGCGCGGGGCCCGAACCGGAGCCGGAGTCAGAGTCGGGGCCGGGGCCGGAGTCGGAGCCACAGCCGCGCATCGCGCTGCCGCCACTGGGACCGGGCGCACCCCTCGGTTACCTGCACGTCCTGTGGCAGCGGGAGGAGCCCGCGGGCAAGATCCCGGCCCGCCGCCTGCGCAGGGCCGCCCGCCTCCACCGCCGGCTGGGGCCCACGGGCAAGGAGGCGCACGGTGAGCGGCGGAACAGCCCCTCCTGCGGCCGGCTCCGCACGGGCTGCGGGAGGGAGGTGGGCTCTGTTCGGTGCGCGGCTGGGGAAGCCCCTGGCGCTGCCAGGGGAGTGTGCCCGTCAGGAGTGGGCGGTTCGGGAGGAGACGGGGAGAACCATCGTTACCTGGTGCCTTGATCTGCTTCCCGTTCTCTGGAGCCGGTACCAGCGTGATTTGGCCCCGCACTTGTGCTCCGGGATGGAATGTTTCAGTAGGGAAACGTGCCTTTTTCCTCGGTGCTTTCCAGTAATTGCTTTCTTTCCTCCGTAGCTCTGAAAAGGCTGCGTGAAGCTGCCAATAGCAATGATTTGGACACAGGTAAGGCTTCTGTCAGTCCCACTTGGGACCTCTTCTTGGAAAGGCAGTGTCTCTCGGACTCTTACTTTTGGAGAGGAGGAAGTGAGTGCAGATGGTTTGTGGACAGGATGCTTTAGATGCTTCAGATCTAGAAAATGCTTTTTTAAAGCCCAGCTTTTGTTCTCTGAGCAGAGTGGGGCTGATTATTGTGTTCACTTTTTCACTGCGCCTGGTTCATAGTGTTAGTTTTCCATCTGCTTGGAGCTAAAGCAGCACTGCACTGTCCCGGCTGTTTTGGTATGTTCTCTTGCCCAGTTGTTAGCAGCAAGAGAATAATGTTTTGATTTAGGTGGAAAAGTTACAATTATCTAAGCCATACCCTGTATAATGAGGCAGCATGACCCAGTAGATTAGAACCAGGGCCAGAGCTGGACTCTTCTGGTTTCTGCAAAATTCCCTTATGGTCTATAAATTCTGCTTTCCTGATGTCCAATCTCAACACTACATCTTTCTCTCTCAGGCTTTGGTAATTGAAGCATATCAGAGTTAGTTTATCAAAACTTAAAAGTTTTAGTAGTTTTTGCAATCTGTATTCCTACAAAAATAACTTAATGACAACTTTGCTTGGTGCTGGCTGAGAGTAATAAAAGAATAACACACTATTTATAATTAATAAATATATAATAAATAAATAAATAAATGACTAAAAAATCAACTTAATGGTAATTAAAACCATTAACTAAAATTACTAAAAAGTTCTGACATTTCTGACAATTCCCCCCTTTGGAAGTGATCTTAATTTTCCTTTAAGATTACTTCCACTTAAATCATTGAGTATCTAGCAAAACTTAAGCCATTAAAATACAAAAATTTTGTTTGTGTTTTGTAATAAGATATCATAGATCATTCATTCCAAATTGGGGTATTATCTCTTTTAACAATACCTTGGTAACTTCTCTTGCTTTGTTGGTGCAAGCAGCTATCCAAAAAATGTGTCAGCTAAAGCCAATAGGTTATCAATATCCCTCTTGTCAAGGTAACTCAGAAAAATCTGTTTGCCTGTAAACTCCAGGACAGTTTCCTCTTTTTGTAGTCCCTCAAGGATGTGCTCTGTAGGGCACATCCTTGGATGTGGATTGTGTTGCAAACATATTTTACACTTGCTGACTACACTTTAGATTCCTGGTTTTTTTACACTTTTTTTACACTTTACTTGATGTTTCAAGTTATCTCTAATAGCTTCTGCTCCCCAATGTGTTTCTCTGTGTTTTTCTTTGGCTACTTGTCTCATCACTGCTTGAAGTACTATTCCATTTCTCTTTCTTTCGGCAACATAACATCAACTCTAAAATACCATTTTGGTGTAAAATACCATGAACTGGCCATTTTTCTTGATTATCTAATAGATAATCTAGCCACCAGAGAATACAATATTCTATTACCTGTGTACAAGTTAAAGAATTGCTTTTAAATTCTTTCCAGTGCTGCAAAATACAACCTAAAGGTGAACATTTGGGTGTTCCCCTCTTCCTGGGCTCGAGAAGAAGAAGGGAAGCCCACAGTAAATCAGGATTCCAGCAATGACTAAAACGGACACGAGAGAGCGCTCTGTGCACACCAATACAATTCAGTCGCTGGAGCAGTAGCAGCCGCTGAGCTAACGCCAGCAGAGAGCTCTGAGCAAACGAGCCTTGCTTTGACAATTTACATTTCCCAAACCCAAACACTTAGTACACACCAAATATCCTAAAATTCACGTACAATGGCTTCAACACTCTTACAGCCAACGAATTTTCATACAAACTCAATTTATACTTATGACACACTCACATTACCACACACTTGCATTTTCCAGCACTAACAGATACCATAGGCTTTAATAAACACAGCAGTGTCTGGGCAAAGCCCTTCCACAGCGTGGCTCTTTGCGCAAGCAGCACTGTCTGACTAATCTGTGGGCAAAGCAGAGGGTGAAGACTCAAACCACACCTTTTGTTAGTCACTTATATAGTTTTACAAATACAGTTTTCCAGCTAGGCAGTGGGACTCAAACACAATTCCATTAATATTCACTTACAGAGTTTTACACTAACTTTTAATAGGAAATAGCCAATTATATCATCACTTTCTTAACTCTTAATATGTTAGAGAGTGCAAGCTTATGATTAGGTATACCTTTTAAAACCTTCAGTAATGTCTTAATAAAGTCCCAGGGGTTTTTGCCTTGAACTCACCTGGATCAGAAGATTGAAAAAATTCCCTGAAAAAAGTCTGTCAGTGTGCACCAAAGTCCTTGTTCCTGTAAGTCTGTGGAACATCAAATGTGTTGTCTCACCTGGGTCACCAGTAAATTGTTACCAAATCCTTCAAAATTGTTGGGGTAAATAAACCCCTCTAACACTTTCTTTTTAGTGTTAGTGTGTAAGATGTTACTTTGTTGTTGGCCAGGAGGGATTTGTGTGGCTCACAAATTCTGGCCTCCACTTAGACACGGATATAAAGCTTCTTCACTTATTTATACTTTTTAGCAAACAAAGAAATTAATGTTTGTTGGTTATAAATTACATAATTCTCTCTTATTAATTAGTACTCTGTCCTCTGTGGGTTATTGACTTCTCACTTCTCATGCTAGTTAGTCCATATTTTCAGTTGTTTTAGTATCTTTTTCCTCTGGTAGGGATTTCCCAACACATACACTGAGTCTTTGTTAGTCCCTTCTTTATCTTCTGGTTTCTGCAAGGTCCTTGTGGTCCATAAATTCTACATTCCACATGTCCAACCTCAACCATACATCTTTCTCTGGTTTTGTTCATTGAAGCATATCAGAATCAGTTTATCAAAAGTTAAAGTTCCAGTAGTTTCCCCAGGCTGTGTTCCTACAAAAGTACATTATGACAGCTTTGCTAAATACTGGCTAAGAATAATTTAGGAATCACACACACTTTATAATTGCATATACAGGTTATGATTAACTAAAGCAATTAATATAAAAGTTAATTAAAATCACTAACTAAAATTATTAAAAAGTTATATAATTTCCAACAGGAAGATGAAAGAATGCAGTTTTATGGAAGTCTTGGTTTCAATCCACATTGGATTTGATAGACAGGTTGCCATGTTTACAGTCCTCTTGTCTCTTGTTTACTCTGCAACTTGAGGAAGTGTGCTATGATTAATTTATTTTTCATCAACAAGTAAACATCTTTGCTGTTTCCTGTGGTGGCACTGGGTGGAGAGGTTATGTCATTCCTACTTAGTTCAGGGTAAGAGTAGCTAAATTGTTCCTATATGGTTCTCACTGGGGCACTGTCAGTTTCCCATTCTTTCTTCTGAAGTATCAAACATTCAATGTTAACACCACTTCCATGTTTTTAGGTGTTCTTTTCAGTTATGTACCCCACTTGAAGTAGGATGTGTACTGGAAGAGATTCAAAGGTGGCTATAATTCACTTTCTGGAAGCTGAGATGAATGGTGACTTTCAGTGGCCTGAAACGGTCTCGACTGTTCTAGAATATGCTGTTTAAAGATCTCAAAATGTAGTGAACCTGTCAGCATTTTTAACAGTTATGGAATGAGCTCTATTTTACACACCAGGTAGTATATCAGGGTGATCTCAAAACAGCAGAAGTAACAGCCCTTACAGATGCCCCTAACACATGTTGTGTAGGTGCTATTTTTATGCCCCTAATCTTTCCACCCTTTACTGATCTCTTTGCTCGGCTCTTGGCAGGTCGGTGCATTCCCCTTCCTGCTTCCCAAACTGTAGCCACCATTGGTTAGGAAAGGGCATAATCAGAACAGGTGTGAAGAAGTGGCTTTTCTCACTACCTGTGCTTACACTGTGAAACTTCTGACCATGGGTCCACGTTGACGTCAAAAGTTTACACAGGTGCAGAAAATAACTGTGTAAATCCAGAGGGAAAGCCTATGGAGGGGTTGTAGTAAGCACAGGATGCTAATTCCAGCTTGGGAAGTGCCTGAGATGCAGCTGACTAAAGCCAAGAGTTAGCCCCATGTCCTTCCTATCCTTTTGTATTCTTCTCTAGCTATTTGCTGCTGATTGTCCTTGGAACTTGAAAATGTGCTAGGTGGATCTTTAGCCATTAGAGCTGTTGGCTTAGCTTTCGTGGCAACGTGTGGAAGGTGGTGAAGGCTGAATCACAGGGTGGAGGTTCTGCTGGTTCTGCTGAGCTAGGATACTAGTGGGAACTGGTTCAAGTCCAGTTGACTTAGCAGCTGACAGCATGTTTCTCTACCCCCAAAAGAGCAGATAGCATCACCTCTCTGATCAGGTGCCCCTCCAGCTTACCTGCTTTTTTTCTCCTTGGTTCTGTCAGTGCAGCAACTCCTGGAGGATGGAGCTGACCCCTGTGCTGCGGACGACAAAGGCCGGACAGCCCTGCACTTTGCCTCCTGCAATGGCAACGATCACATTGGTGAGTGGAGGGGGAGTTCTGTCTTCCAGCCTCTCTGTGGTGGGAATTTTGAAGGGTGCTCTTTATTTTGCTTCAGCACCTGTCAGAGGTTGCTCTTTTCTGTTCCTTTTGTGTCAAAGTTGCCAACTCTGGACTCAGGATTTGCCATGTGTGCCTGCTGGAAGGGGAGCAGTCCCAGATCTAGGACTGTACTGGTGCAGAGGGAAGGGTGTCCTTCCTCCCAGTTCTTTGCATCAGGGAGCCCAGGAGCAGTGGCACTGCATGGCCTTGTGCTGGGTCCTTCTGCATTGCTGTGCAAACCTCTGTCCCTGTCTCAGTAAGGAAGCTGATGAGCTGAACAGAAGCACCTGTAGGGCAGCCTGGTGGCTGCCACATGGACCTGTGGGGCAAAGGGAAGGGACTGATGTGTCTCTGTTTCCTTGTTTCTAGTCCAACTGCTTCTGGACCATGGGGCTGATCCAAACCAGAGAGATGGGCTGGGCAATACTCCCTTACACTTGGGTAAGTGCCACACAATGAGCTTTGCATGCAGAAAAGTGAGGTGAGAACCTCCTTTCTGTTCCTTTCCTCTCCACCTTCCTCTTGCCTGTGCCTCACAGAATGCATCCCCAAATTTAAGGACCTTGGAGGGACTCTGCATTTCATTAGATTCACTCCTCACAAAGATTTAAAGTCAAAGAAAAGGTTTGAAAAAATTGATTTCCCTCCCTTTGCCAACTCCAAGGAGTGCAAGATCTGTTCCAGATAGAGTACTTAGGCTTGAGTGGGTGGGTACCTTAGCATTTGGGCCATTCTTCTTTCCTCTGGCAGAGAAGCCCTTTGGGAAGCAGTAAGCTCTTTGCTAGAGCAGAAACTCATTTTTGTTTGTACCTCTGAGTTGTGTGTCCTGTGTTTTCCCTCCCCAGCTGCCTGCACGAACCACGTTCCTGTCATCACCACGCTGCTGCGCGGAGGTAACATTTCCTCTATAACAGTTATAGCCTGTTCCCTTCCTGACCAGTTGAAACTCTCCAGGGGCACCAAATCCTGGTGACAGACCTCACTGTCCCTGCTCGTGCATCTTGCAGGGGCCAGAGTTGATGCCTTGGATCGAGCTGGCAGAACCCCACTGCACCTGGCTAAGTCAAAGCTGAATATCCTGCAAGAAGGATTCTCCCACAGCCTGGAGGCTGTACGCCTTGAAGTGAAACAGGTAAAAGAAACAGCCCCATGTTCTGGTAATGGGGTACAGCCCCTGGCAGCCTCCTGCCCCCTTTACTTAAATGCCTGTCGGTAGGCTCTTAACTGCTGTGGGAAGAGTTTGACTTCCATTTTCAGAGACCTTCCTTTTTCTCAGCCTCTACTTTAATTTTTTCCAGGGCCTCCCTTGGCTCTGGTAAGCTAAGGATGCATTGAGTGGATTCTGGGGCTGTATGAAGCATACTCTTTTCTTCAACCACGATGTAAGAGATGCCTTGTGGCAGGAGAGGGACAAGGCACGAGGCTGTAGCTGTGCTGTACACATTCTCTGTATTCCTAACACAATCTATCCTGCTGCAGTATGTAGAGGCATGGAATAGGAAAGCACTCCTGGGCCTGCAAATGCATGGGGCGTGGGCCTCACTTCAGGAGCCACATAGACACAAGTATTTTTATCCTCTGTGCATGAGCAGATCCTGCTGGAATTAGAAGTCCCTGCTCCTCACAGTGAGGGAAGCTGACTAGCCATAAAGAAAAGTTTGGTGCTTTCAGGGCTAGACCTTGTGCTGCTTCAGCTGGGCTTATCTCTCTTCCCTTGTGCCCTGTTCTTAACCCGGCACAAGGATCACAGCTAGCCCATCTGTGACTGGTGACTCATTGGACTCTGATGCTGCCATTAGTGCCATGTAGTTGCTTTGCCTGGGTTTGTCTCTAGGGGTCGTGTACTCTGTCACGTTCTGCAGCTTTAAGGCTGTATGTTTGGCAATTTAATTTTTCCTGTAGAAACACTCCAGCCCGGTGCAGCTTTCTGATGTTTGCCTCTTATGCCCATTTGTTTCAGATTATCCAGATGTTGCGGGAATACCTAGACCGTCTGGGGAGGCATGAGCAAAAGGAACAGCTGGATGACCTCTGCTCCAGGCTACAGATGACTAGCACAAAGGAGCAGGTAGGCAGCATTGAGCTGCTCTGACTCACCTCCTTGCACTGGGACTCCTGCATTTGGGAGAATGCAACTGCATGAGCAGTGGGGCATTGCAGACATGGTTATTGCTCACACTGGGGCAAGTGGGCAAGTTACATGATGACTCATGGTACTCCTTTAGGTGAAAACTCAAAATGCAGAAAGCATCACAGTGCCAAGTAGCAGGGAAGCTGAGGATCAGATGGGCTGAGGACAGTCAGTTTAAGGCCAGGATCAGCACAAGTACACAGGGTTGCAGGGCCTGGGGTTTTTTTCCTACAAAAGACTGGCCCCTAGAAACAGGCTTAGAGGAAATAGCCCTGATATCATATTTGAGTTTTGGGTAATGTAGCAACATGCTGGTATTTTAAGGACTGGCCAAATGATACAGAAGGGAAGTCAAGCATCACCTCTTGAGGAATGGGGAGAAACTCCTATTGCCTTAGATTAGGGCTTGTTTGATGATGAGGACAGTAGCCCTTCTGCATGATTCTTGGCACCAAAAGAATCCTGTCCTAGTATAAGTTCAGCGTGGGCATTACTGGCAATTCTAGTGCAAGGGTGGTCCCTGCTGCATGGGGGTTTCTTCTGTGGGGCTGGGTGGCTGCACAGCTGCATTCCCCTCCCTGATAGCCATGTATTCTGTCAGGTGGATGAGGTTACAGACCTCCTGGCCAGCTTCACGTCACTCAGCCTGCAGATGCAGAAGATGGACAACAGGTAATGGGCTGCCAAATCATCTTCCTGAAGCAGCAGGAGAAGCCTTAGAGAGAAAAGGAAGCTGAAGTTTGCTTCTCAGATCGCTGACTAAACATTGCTGCCAGCAGCCATTCCTGCCCAGACTGACTCTCCAGTGGTGCTCAGACTGTTCCTGTTGGTGCTGCCACAGCTTCCTCACAGGAAGGCAGCAGGCTTTGCACAACAAAGGCAACAGACAAGAACGCTGCAGCTGTGACTTTGGGGTAAAAAAGCTGCTCTACTTTTTACCAGAGGGGCTGGCGATGATTAGGGTACCCTTTCCAGAGATATTTTGCCTTCTCCTAAGTACATCAGCTCAATGTAGGTGGTGACCAATGCCATGTGCAGTTACCAGCTCTTACTAGTGCACTCAGCAGCTGGCCAGCATCACAGAAAAGCTTGGAACATTCCTGCTTGGAAAAGGCATCTTTTGCCCCCTCCATACTGCTCAATTGCATGAGGGAGAAAGTGAATGCCTTGAACAGCAGAAGGCTTTGTGCTGTGAGAAGAACGCACATTTAATTCTGCATGCTAGAAGCTGAGCAAACATTCTGCCTTAAGAAACATGCAGGGAGGCCTTGTCAGAGCTTAATGAGGCTTAATCCTCACCTTCCCCATTGCCTGCTATCAGACAGCAGAGAATGTGTCTGGTTACAAATGGGATACAAAGTTTTTCATGGCTAGACTAACACCTTTCACTGGACCCATTTTTAAGTCTGCTGCAAGTTAGCGCTAAAATATTACAGTGTAACACTTCCAAAAAATACCCAGCTAGCAGGTCAGAGCTGCCCTGTTGCGAGAATAAGGACAGGACGGTGACAATCTTAACGCAGTTCTAGTCAGACGCCTACGTCTTGCAAAAAAGCCCCACCATAACTAACATTTCCTGTTACTGGCAGTCTCAGGCAAGAGGTCCAGTTGTGACAGGAGGTATTGTGCACTCAGCTGTATTGGTCTAGGATGGAGGTGGATTTACCTCTGCCTCAGCAGCACCAAACCCATTGCTCAGCCATTCTGTATCTCTTGCTTGTCATGGAGAGCCTTAAGTGCAGTGTGAGAAACTAATTATGGTTTATGCTGGGAGCCTGAAGTGATGCAGCTGTGAAGGATGCAGGGAGATGCTCCTGCTGCTCTCTCGCTTCTGCCCACCGTGGTTAGCAATGAAGATTTAGGTTGCTTTGTTGTGGAGCAGAGATCCAGGAAATCTCGTTGATAGGGCACCAACAGCAACAGGGAGATAGGAACATGTCAATAGTGATCTAAGTTCCCACCTGTGTACCACAACATGGTGTGCTGGTAGCCACACCTATCCCACAGCTTGGGAGTCACTGGTTTGAAAGAGGTTATTATTAAGATTCACCTTAAATATGCAGCAACCACAGTTTGGAGAGTTCCTCAGAGATCTTTAGGTCAGCATGCTCTCTGATACCTGCCTCTTGTCCAGGAGGAGGCTAAGTGGACTTCTGTTCAAAGCTGAGATATCAGAAATAGGCATGGCTTTTAGATGGGTTCATCTGTGAGCTGCTGGAGGACACAGCTGGGAGCAGCAGTCCCATGGCTGGGCTGGAGCTGTCACTGTGCATATTTGTTACGATGTGCTGGATGGGAAGGATGCTGAGAGGGTGGGAGACAATCTGACCTTTTTGTATATTCAACTTCAATAAAATCCTGTCAGCCTTTTGTGACTCCTTGGCCAAGTTCTCTTTTTCAAAGCGACCCATTCCTCTTTCTTTATGTCTGTTCCAGGCCCCATGCACAGCACTGGACTTGCTAAACGCTACTCTCAAATCAGAAGTGACAACACAAAGTTGTTTGAGTTCAATCACCACTCTGTTTGCAGATCGAAGTACAGGGTTGCTGGCTGACCTTTTCTGATCCTGACTTCCACAGCCAAGAAATCCAAATTTAAAATCTATGTAGTTGCTGTGAAACCGTACAAACAGAGGAGAGGGAATCCCAGCAGGGGTGCTTCAAGCTGCAAGATGAGATATTTTGCAGAGAGGAAAAGCAGCCTTGCCCAGTAGCAGAAGTCATGCCTTGCCCCATGCTGAATAAAATGGCTGTGCTGTGAAGAGACAGCAAGGATGAGGGGCTGGGGAGGGACATCTGGGCAGGGTAGAGAACTTCCAGCGTGGCCCCTATGTGAGAAGCAGGTGACCTTCATGCCCAGTCTTTACTCACCTTGTCTCTTCCCATCTTTACAGCCCAGCCTTGATGTCCACGTACACCCAGCTGCCAGCGCTTCTGCCCTCAGCAGCCTTGTTGCTGAGGAGACCATTAAGGTGCCTGAAGAGCACGTGGCTAAAAATGCTCTTTATCTCTGCAGTTACTTCAGTTGCTGATGTTGTCTCTAAGTAGACACCTCTTGCAAGCTCTCCTCAAACCCAGGAACACATCTAGCTGAGACTCTGAGTGAAGCTTTTAGTCTTGGCACACGTGATGTTGTCAACAGATCTTCATGTTTTTTTCTTGCCTAGTGCTGGGTTTTTTCTTAACAGCTCCTGACAGAGGGGAAAGGTGGGGGTGCTGCAGCCAGCCAGGAGCAATTGTCTTGCTGCTTTTGCCACAGTGCTCCCACCATGGCAGGAGAGGCAATAAAAACCAAATGGCTATAGGAAGTTTTGCCACTGTTTTAGCAGCAATACCAGGTAAGAAAGAGAAAAGCACATCTGGTTTTCAGTGGAGAAAAAAATGTATCACATAGGAATTGTATTCTATGAATCACCACAGTCAGTTCTGCTTTCCTGCCTCAGGGCTTGAAGCTGTGGGCTGCCCTGAGCCTTATGTGTTTGGCACTGGATGGAGAAAAGTTTTAGGTTTCTTTGCATCAGCCAGTCATACCCAGAGCCTTAACCACCCTGTCATGCTCAGCAGCTGTATCCAGAATGAGAATTAGGTGCTGGGCAGGAAAGCTGTTCCAGGGAAGGAGAAAACATGGCTTCCCACTGCGCTGGGAGCTGTTGACTGGCACTGCCTATTTTTTTTCTGCTTCTGGCCTAGAGGCTTCAGCTTCTCCCAGCAGCTTTTCTCTGTCCTTGCACCCTGTGCCACAGATTTCCCTGCACAACCTGTGAGGCTGGTGGCAGTTTTCTGTGTCTCCCAGAGATGTCTGCTGCAGTAATGGAGAATAGAAACAACAGCACAGGTTTCCCTCTGCTATTTATTTTGCCCATAGAATCAGTACAAACTCCTCATTTTCTTTGTGCTACACCATCAAATGCATCCCCCAGATCTCTTCCTGGGCAATGATAAGTCCCCATTCTCAGGGCCATGATATCAACTGGGGCTTTAGGCTTTGGTTCCCTCTCACCACTACCTGACCTCCAAATACACTCAATCTCCTCTCCTGATTTGGAGCATGGGATCTGCAGAATTCCCAGCCATTGGACCCAGCAGCAACTTCCCTGGCTCTAAGGCTGCTGCTGTACTGTAAGATGCAGCCAAAACCAGCCAGACTGAGGATCTGCCTCAAGCAAGTGAAGGCAGGTCCTCAGAACCTGCTTGTGTCTCACAGAGGAGCCATAGCAGAAGCAGCAGCTCTGACAAGGCCTCCCAGCAAAGCTGCATGGATGTTACTAAGCAAATGACCTTTCTCTGGAGCAGTCACTTCACCCACACAATCGAGTGCAAAGCACACACTGCAATGTGTGTGAACATCAAGAATTTGTTCAGCTCTTCAGCAGACAAAATAATTAATCTCCAACAGCTAAACTCATTTACTTTCTCCCCCTTTGCCTTTCTAGCAGACTTCAAATCCAGCACAGCAATTATCTGTGCTGCTAAGGAAGCCCCATGAAGCGTCCTTGGCAAACTTCTCACCCTTTCATGCATTTCCTTTGCTCACTCTGTGAGCAAAGGTCTCTTCCATCACAGAAAAAGATACTTACAAAGATGCCTTCTTCATGCATTGTGCCTGACTAGCCTGGGGAGCAGCCCTGAGCAGGCCAGGGCCCATGGGGTGACTAGGAGAAGGAATCAGCAAGTTTTGATTAGGAAGATGATAAAGGAGGTATGGCAAACAACGTTCCTCTGGGTTTTTTTAATGAAATCTCTCAGAGGGGAAGAGAGCACATGGAAGAATTAAAATAATCACCTGGCAACTTGCTAGTGCTGGTCATAGATTAGCAACCAGCAGCTAAACCCAAAAGCAAATAACGAGAATTCCCTTCCCAGGGCTGCCAGATTTACACACACGGTCATAAGCAGGATGAGCTTCTTGGCACTGGGTCTGGCACTTCCCAGGATGTCAGGCTCCTGTCACACATGCCAGGGAGATGCCAGATACCAGAATCAGCACACAGTTGGCAGGACTAAGTTACTCCACAGAGAAGAGCTGATGCTTACCACTAGATGCAGAACCCTGACCTGCTCACACCTCTCCCATTTCATCTACCCTGTTCCAGATCTTGGAACAGCTGCACTCTACTGATGTGGCAAACCAGTCCCTGCAGGGTTAAAGAGGAGCTTGTCAGCCTGAGTGATGAAAAGTAGGGTAGAAAATAAGAGAAAAGAGTAATTAATTAAGGCAAGAAGCTGGGAGCAGAGACTGCAGAATGCCAATCAGTCTGGAGGGAAGGCTGCGTGGAAAGCAGTAATCAAACTCCTTCAGTTTTAATTAAACCTGTCTCTCTATCAAGGATGTGACATCTTTGTTTAACCTCTGCTTTTGAGCTGAGAAGCCAGTTGGAGCACATAAACTGGTACTGAATAGACAGGAATTCCCTTCTGGCTCCAGAGCCTTCCCAACCCAGGCTCAGCACTTGCCCTTCCTGCTTATGTGGTCCCCAAAATTGGGGCTTAGCACCAAGCAGAACACAGTGAAGGGGCCCAGGGCTTGCAGCTACTTGTCATGCTAAATGCACCTTCTCCCCAAGATCTTCCCTGTCCTCTCTGTCCTGTTTCATTTAGGCTTCACCTCAATGTGCAGCAGTCAGTCTTGATCTGATCTGCCCCATTTGCAATCTGGGACCAGGAGGAACAGGATCAGGGGTGAGCAACAGCCCAGCTGCTTCTAGGCAAGAACAGGCAGTGTCCAGCTGTGCCACGTCATTGCTCCTGATTGTTGTTCCCTTCTCCCTCCAACACTTTGGGCTGTGGAGTGAGTCTTCACCTGAAGAAATGATGAGACCATGTGGGCTGGCCACCAGCCATGGCACAATGTGCAAAGGGTGGCTGCAGAACTCACTGTACCCAGGAAAGCACACTGGACACGTTTCTGAAAGAGATTCACTGTAGAGAAGTGGCAGCCACCACAAAAGGAGAGAGGTGGAAAAATCAGAAATAGGGAGAGAGGCAAGGGAGGCTCAAAGTGCAGAAAGCAACATCAAGCACTTGAATGGAAAAAGAAAACTAATTCCCAGCACTGTTGGCCTTCCTCTTCAGTTAGCCTCCACACAGAAAAAGGGATGTCCTTGGAGCTGAGCTCTAGCAAGGTGAACAACAGCTTCAGTGAGTGTAAGAAATACCATGCCAGCTGGGAATTAAGAGTGGGCAGGACAAAGCAAAAAGGAAAGATTTACACAAACAGAAGTAGGGAACAAACAGAAAAAGAGAAATAAGGGGGAGATCATGGCTCTGCTCATGCACATCACAGCTCTGCAAGCTGCCTGATGTCACCCAGCCCCACTGTACAATGCCTACAGCACTGGCTGAGGCCAAAACTCCTTTACTTTTGACACAACTTCCAGCACCATGCATGGGGACAAGTGAGGACACCAGAGGATTTTGTAGCCCCCACAGGGCTCAGGACACCTATAGGTGCCATGACCACCTGTAATTGTTTCCCAGCTTCAGTGTAGAAGTCTGGATGTCCCACAATGTCACAGTTTTCCCCTTTCTCCTAAGCTTCCCAATTTTCACCTTCTCTTAAGAAATTACAGGTGCAGACCTGCCTCACATTAAGGGTTACATATTCAGGACCCACACAGCACTAATAAAACACCATACGTAATTAAAGAAAAGGACAGCTGTTGCAGTCACTTAAAGTTTACTGTGAATATTGAGCTGGGATGATGGCAGGTCTCAGACATGACTACAGGATCATGGAGGAGGTGTTTGAGGAGTTCTGGGGGACTTGAACTCAGACTTAACGGGTCTGAATGTGTGAGCTCATCTCTTACTGCTAACATAAAACCATCTCAGCAGGGATAAGGCATGGGCATGATGATCCTAGAATCCTAGAGGAAAGCAAAACCACTGTGATGTGGTCAGAAAACGTGATGCAAATAGAGACTTCTTTCTTGCCTCTCTAGCCCTTTTCTAGGGTTTCTTCTTGGTCTTGTCCAGCAGTTTCTCTTAGAGGGGTCACATCTAGGGAATGGCCAGCTGTTGCCAAAATTTCCTCCTCCAGTAGCTCCTTCTGAACAGAGATCATGGCATCTTGTACCTGCTGAGTCCATGCTCTGGCACGACTGGCACCTTCATGGTCTCTCTTCCTGGTGTTCCCTTCTGGGGCTTGGGTCACCTCAGTGTTGCCTCCATAGAAATCTTCTGTCCTGTTGGCAAAACCTCCTTCCACGTTGACCATATGGACTTTCCTTCCAACTCTCTTCTTCTTCTTTTTCCTGATCTTGTTCTGGAAGAAGAGGCAGGTGAAGGCCTGCTTGAAACGCTTGCGGAAATGCTTGGAGATGAGGGCGTAGACAATGGGGTTGAGGCAGGAGTTGGTGTAGGAGAGGCAGTGGGAAGCCAGGCGGAAAGCGTAAGTGGCCCGGTTGAAGGGAAAGTGGCCAAACCAGAAGCAGAGAATGACCAGGTGGTGGGGCAGCCAGCAGAGGCAGAACAGGATGGCTACTGTGACAATCATCTTGGTGACCTTACGCTTGGCTTTCCGAGACTCTGAGATTCTTTCTATGGGGTCTACAGAAGTCCACAAGAACTTGATGGTCCTAGAGTATGCCAGGCTCACCACAGTCACAGGCAGCAGGTACCCAAACACAAATGTGAGGATGTCCAGAACCTTTCTGCGCTGGTCCTCCCAGATGGGGACACAGATGGGCACCCCATGGTAAAGGATTATCTGGTAGTAACTGAGGTAAGGCCCTGCGAAGAGCATCGACAGTGACCAGATCACCACAATGGCCACTCCTGCATTTCGGGATGTGCGGAGATCCCGGGACTTCAGGGGATAGCGAATGGCCAAGTACCTGGCAAGGAGGGGAAGGAGAAGGAGAGAAAAAACACAACATGGGTGAGATGAGGTATTCATCCTTCATTGTGGGGCTGCCATCTGTATACCCCTTCCTATGCAGCCACCCATCTCTTCCATCCCAAATCTTTTGGGAGGGAGGGTTACAGTGAATTCACAAAACTATCAGGGTCATTCCAACCGTGTGCCTGGGATCTCTATCACCCACTCTGCTGTGCTAGCTCAGGAAGGGCAAGCAGTGTATCTTTTGAACCAGGTAAGAGAAGGATAGGAGCAGGACAGGACTCTCCTGTTCCTTCTGAGTTGTGTTGCTGACCTGGGGTTTTGCTGTTCTTGCTTATGCATGGTGGACTCCCCTCCTTTCCAAGTGAGCACTGAGTAATTAGGCTGAGAGCTTAGCTTGTTAGAGGGGGAGGGCATGGGGAGGTAGGGAGACTGGCTCTGCTGGCCCTACCTCTGGGGAGACCCAACCTGCTTCTTACAGGACACCCAACAGGGTAAGTAGTGGCCTTTCTCCCACCCTTAGCTCAAGAGTGGCAAACACAATGTCCCTGAGCTGCAGAACTCAAAGGGAAGGGGACACTTACCTGTCAACAGAGACAGCAGCCAGGGTAAAGCTGCTGGCATACATGGTGAGGTAGATCAGGAAATGCACAGCCTTGCAGGCAAAGGCCCCAAAGAGCCACCCATCCAGGGTGTAAATGGTGGCCTGGAAAGGGACACAGCAGATGATGAAGCACAAGTCGGCCACAGCCAGGTTGAGGATGAAGAGGTTGGTGGTAGAGTACTTGACCTGGCCATTCCACAGCAGCACTGCCAGCACCAGCCCATTTCCCACAGTACCCACAAGGAAGATGAGGGAGAAAATGATGGGCACAATAATCCCTGCTGCTCGTAGCTCTGGGCTGTCAGAAGAGATGTTCAATCCCCCTGGCATCTTCCTATCAGACTGCAGGGACCTGCATTGGGAGAAAGGGATAATAGGCTACAAGGTGCCTGACCCCAGCCTTTGACACTCGCATTTCTCCCAGAGATGCCAGTCCCAACCAGCTGGTTAAATGTGCCACCAAGACCCTCGTGACATCACTGGCAAGAACGCAGTTGTGGTCAGTCAGCCCACATCTGCCTGGCTTGAGCAGAGCTGAAGCATCTTTCTCCTGCCCAGATTCACATTGCCATCAGAACATCTGTGCTCCCAGCACCTGAAGGATCCCTCCTGCCCTGCCACCTGGCCTCACCCACCTTCCTCCTACATTCCCAAATCTGCTGAACCCCTAGGGATTGCTTGCTTTGGCAAGTCTAAACCCTGGCTAGTGTTCAACAGGGTCTGGCCACAGGGCCAGGGGGTAGGAGGCTCCCATGGGCTCTAAGTGGTCCCAGCACACTCAGCCCAGGGCTGTGCCACCTCCTGCAGCAGGGACCCGATGCCTGGATCACACCCCACAGCAGCAGCACCCCAATGCATTCCCACCCCAAGGGAACTCCTTAAGCTGGGACCCCTCCACCCTGGAGCTGGCTGCTCCTTGCTCCCTGTGCAGTAGCTACGCTCCACAGAGAAAATGCAACTAAATGCACCTTTTCCTGATGCTGAGAGGTGATCAAGGGCTGGATGGTGGCAGGTAGGTGAGGATGGGGAGGAGACCCTGGAGCCACCTGAAATACAACATGATGAGCCTGTTATTATCACAGCTCAAGGTATTGTGATTTGCTGCAAAACTTCCTCCAGCCCTGAGTAACACTGTGCTCAGGCAGGGAACACCAACAGCCTATCTCTGAATAAGCCTTCTCCTTGTTATGCTATCATTAGAACAAATTGTCCTTCTCTGAGCAAAAACAGAGAAGGAAAGACACTTATCTAGCTACTGTTGACAAGCAATTAACTCGGTTTTGGGTCATGCAAGCTCCTTCACTCCATACTCCCCCATCCCTCAGCTCATGCCACTTCTGCTTCCCAGCTTCTTTGTGTACCACACCGAGAGACGGTCCCTGCCTCTCTGTGTCTTTGGTCCCCTCTGTCCCACTGATAGCTACCCTCCCGCTTATCCATCTGGCCCCATGGGGGATGGATCTCCTCACTGAGGCAGAGGAGCCCCGTCTCCTTCTGGGCATGCAAAATGCATCAGGGTGTCTCTGCTCAGGGAGCCTGAGGCCACCTTTCAGCTTTGGAAGCCGGTACTCACCTTTTTGAGGAAGGGCCTGCAGCTTTGCCACACGCTTAGGGAGAGACGTCCAGTGCAGCCCACGCAGCGGCAGCGGGAGGAGGCAGACCACGGAGGAGTTTATCTGGGCAGCTCGGTTATCCCAGTCACTCCTGCCTGGTGCTCCGCTGCCTCCCCCTGCCCGCCACCAGCTCTGCTCTCTCTTCTTCTGGAGCTCCTCTCCTCTCTCTCTGACTCCCCCTTTTCCCTCCCTCTGCTCTTGCTGCTGATCCATAGTTCTCTGCTGTTTTTTTTCCCCTCTCCCTGAGGTTGGGTTTGGAGTTAACTCCTCTCTGCCCAGCTTTCCTGCAGGCTCAGCTGCTCCCTGCTCCTCCTGCTGAGAAGGGGGTGGCAGAGAGAAAGCTCACCACTCTCTGGTGGAAAAGAGAGGATGGAGGAGGAAAGGGTCCCTTGGACCTCAGCAGCCACTTCTCAATGCTGGGTGTTCAGGATGTGTTTTCCAACACCTTCAGGGAACATAAAAATCCCACAACTGTGAGCCTCCTCCCTACTCTGTCCCTCAAATACAGAGTCCTAAACCCTCTGGAGGATGAGCAATTAATTGCTGTCACTAGATGTTATTAATTAATTGTTAGCAGCACTGAGCACATTGAGCCTCTCCCACAATGTCTGACCTGGGGAAGGAGGAGAAAGCCAGTTTTGGATTCCATCCAATCCAGGTCTCCATTCCACCAGTACTACAGTATGGGAGGGAGGACAAAACCTCCAGGATGGCCACCTCCAGAGGTCCAGCTTCATCACAGCTGCCTGGAGACACCTGGGGGCTGGCTGATGTGCCAGGAGAGGACAGTGACACATGCAGCCCTACTACCATGTCCATCCTGGTGACAGGACCTGCGCCCTGAGGACTTCCCGCTGCACTGAGTACAGCTTGGTGAGTCTTGCTGAGAAAAGATCACAGGCCACCAGCTTCCCTTCATTGGGAAAGTTGTGAGTACCTCTTCCAATGACGGTGCAGGATGTGGAGAAGGAGGCACTGGCCCCTTCCCCTCTACAGCAGCCCAAATTATCCCCACTGGCTCAGTGGCAGGAGGGACCATGCAGCTTCTCCCCCCCACCTGCCCCTCTGGTGGGAAGGAGCGAGGTGTCCCCGCCAGCTCCCTATCAGCCTCTGTAACCAGGGAAAAGGGGAAGGCCATGCCTCGGGACGTGGTGATAACCCAGGGGATGCGGCAGAGTGCAAGCCTGCAGCCGGGCACAGCCTGTCACAGCGCTGCTCGCCATGGAGGGAGCACACCGCAGCTGCCTCCTCCTCCTCCTCCTCTACCTGCTCCCACCGCCGGGCACGCCAGGCTCACCGCCGCCTCTGGAGGAGCCTCGGGAGCCGCCGCTGCCGCCGTCCAGCACCGCGGACCCTGCCGCGCACCTGCTGCGCGGCCACCCCTCGGCGCCGGTGCGGCCCTACAGCCTGTCGCTGTCCCCCGAGGATTATCGCTACGCCCCCAGGCCCCGGCACCTGCGCCCCGGGCGGCTGCGCCGGCTCCTGGGCTCGGCCTTCGACCCCTTCTGGATGGCGACCGAGCAGCCCCGCGGTCGCAATGGGAGCATCCTCGAGGAGAACCTGGAGTCCATGAGCAGGGACCTGGCCGAGGGCGCCGGGCGGTATCGTCGCAAGCTGTGGCGAGAGGTGGAGGGGCTGGAGCTGCCCGCGCTGCTGCCCCCCGCCCCGGCGCTGCCCCCCGAGCTGGCGGGGGCCCTGGCCCGCCGCCTGCGGCAGTGGCTGGTGGAACGGGCCGCCTGCCGCCTCACCTCCGCCTGGGTGGACCTGGGCCCCGTGTTCTGGCCCCGCTGGGTGCGGCACACCACGTGCGAGAGCGGCCCCGCCGGCTGCTCCTGGCCCCCCGGCATGGCCTGCCGGCCCGCACAGCTCACCCGCATCAAGCTGCTGGCCTGGCACTGCTGGAGCCCGCAGCCCCCCGCGCCCCCCAGCTGCACCTGGCGGCACATCCCCTACCCCGTGGTGGCCGCCTGCAAGTGCTCCTGCCGCTGAGGGGGCCGCGGATGTACCTCCCGGCGCCTGCTCTTGCAGCCAAAAGGCCTGAAATATCTGCCTGGACTCACCCTCGGAGCTGGGGGAAAATCCCCCAAACAGAAATAAACCTCCAGGAAGGAAGCGGGGATGGCTGTGGTCGTTGCTGTGTCTCACCAATACCCCTGGGTGGGGGTGCGGGTGCTTCGCCCTCACCCACCAGTTCCGAGAGGCATTAGCACCAGTGGCGGTCCTTGTGCAGCTTTTATCTCCAGCAAAGGACGAGGGATGGAAAAATTATGGCACTGAACAGCAGATTCAGACCCCCATTTGCACCAGCCCCAGCCGGCTCAGTCCAAGCTGGGGCTCCCCTGCCTGCGTGGGGCTGCAGGCAGGGAGCCAGGGCCAGGGAATTCCAGCAGAAGGTAGAGGTGGGTCACTGCTCTGGGTGGAAACAGCAATGTGGAGAGAGGCTGCAGGGAATCATAGGGCAGTGGGGTATTTTGGGAATGCAACAAGGCAGCCTAGTGAGCATAGAGGTGGGAGGTGGGCCATGGCCCAGGGCTGGAAGTATTTCTGGGGCTAGGTGTGTATGAAAATGGGATGGGATAGGATAGTCCCCTACTTTGAGGTAAAATGGGTGAAACACATGGATCTCCCACCTATCCCACTATGCAGAGGGTGACAGCTCCAGACTCAGGACTGCCTGAGCAGCATACAGGGTATGGGGTAGGTCAGGGAGCCCAGGGTGGGACCTGCATCCTCAAGAACTGTCATCTGCCTCTACGTTCCACTCAGCAAAACAATCCTCTGCTTTCTGGGCTAAAAGCTGGCTACAGCTGTAGATCAGACCTAGGCTGGAAGGCCTCGAAGCAATAAAGAGCAGGAGGATGTGCCTCAATTCAACATTAACATGATGCCTCCAAGTCAATGAGTATGGCATTATTCATTACCAGTGTGCCATCATCTGACCCTCCTGCCTTCCTGGGATCCCAGCACTACAGTCTGTTCCCCAGACAGCTCCCCAGCCTGCTGCTGAGCTTGGCCTTGAGGCAGGCAGAGTGCAGGCAGCTGGCTGCTGAGGCACGCGGGAGATATGGAGGGGAGAGGGAGGTCAGTGTGTCTGGTGAGAAGAGGGGCAGAAGGGCGAGCCCACACATGCATGCAAAAACAACTGTGAGCATCACAGGAGGGAGGCTGCTCTTGCTGCTCCAGCCTGCCGATGAGCAGAGACCTGTAGGGCTGCTCTGCCAACGAGGAGGACTTGAAAGCTGGAGCAGGGTTAAACTGCTTGGGTTGTCTGCCCTGAGTGGAGCAGAGGCATCAGCAGGGATGCCTGCAGAGGGCCAGGGCAGAGGGGGAGACCAGGGCTGGGGACCAGCAGGAGAGAAATGTGAGGGAGGGTGGTACAGGTGTGCAATGGAGCTGTGCAGGTAGGGGGAGCAAGGGGTGCACATGCATTGGGCTCAAACCAGCAATTATTCAGTTTCGGGTCTCAAACCTCCCTGAGCCCATCTGGCTGAACTTTCATCTCTTCCAGGTTGCACAAGGGGCCTGAGAGCAATCTCCCTGCCTTCCCCATGCCAAAATACTGCCCGTTGAAAAGGGTTTGCAGCACTGCAAGGGCCTGGTGCCACAGAAAGGGAACTCCATACCAGTCTCTCAGCAGGCTGAACTCAGGGCCTGTGGGGATGGAAAATTAAACAAAATCAGCATACAGTTACACTACCAGCTGTTCTAAAAGGGTTTGGTTGTACTCCTGTTGAATCTACAAGACACTTCTCCCCTGTCCTTTGCATCCTTGTAAAGCCCTACAATCCTGGATTAACACCTGTATTCTCCTGCAGTTGCTCTGGCTCAGGTCAGACATTATTGCCCTGTAGTTTGCTCCCTGACAGCCCAGTGACACATAAGGACTTCAGAGCAGGTCCTTGCTGATACAACCCAGTGCTCCAGCACTCAGGCACAGCACACTCCATTTCAGCTAGAATCTGTCCCTGGCTGCAGCTACTCATTCAGCACATGGGCAGCTGGCAGGACACAGTTTTTAATCTAGAACAAAACTGATGCAAACAAAGTAATCCTAAGAGATGCCCACGTCCCACTTGTGTCTTTTTGAATGCTGAAATACTACAGCACAGCTTGGAGGAACAAATCCAGAGATTCCTGCCATATGGAAGAAAATTAAAGGTTTCTGTCACCTGCTCTGCCCCTGGCCTTAGTCGGATGCAGATCCTCTCACCATGCTGTTGTGGCCTCTGCCACCTCAGCTTGCCCACTGCCTGATGGCCTCTCTGGGGCAAGAATGTCTTTTCCAGGACAGGTTTGGGACCACTGAAGCAACTGGCAAAGCCTGGTAGCTGGGGACCAAGCAAGCCTCACATCTAACACCTAAGAGCGAGAAGGAGAGAAAGGAGCACCAGAGCTTTGGTGGGCTTATGTTCTCTTCCCCTAACCAGCTGTTGGTGACACAGGTTGCAAAGGGCTTGGGAAACACCCCTGCCTCAGTGGGGAATTGCAGCAGTCAGATCTGTCAGGGTGATGGTGCTGGACACACAGGACAGCACAGAAGAAGCAGGCAACATCAGCAATGCTGTTATTTCCATCAGCAGGAGACAGCAGGAACTGCAGCGCTTCAGCATCTGGACTGAGGCTTCAGGGAAGGCATAGCAGAGAGCCTAGTCACAGAGTGAAACGATGGGGATAGGGTGCAGCTCCTGGATGAGGAAATAGGAGGCAGACAAATATCTGCTGCACTGCAGGACACTTTTAATGATGCTTTTACGTGCTGGTTGCCAGTGCTACTGCCAGCACACTGCAACAGCAGCTGGCTAACTCATGATGTAGGCTGTGATGCCCTGAGGAATGGTCCTGCTTTTGGCAGTGTGCTGCTCAGACCTTTTCCCCCATCAGAGGCACTTGGTTGTAGGCAGGGATGGTGCTGAAGAGGTGTTTCCTGGTTCTGGCCCCTCAGGGCAGTGCTCCGTGCTTCCGTCCCACCTGGGTGAAGGCTTCCACGCAGCGGTCGATGTCCTCGTCACTGTGCACGGCTGAGATCTGCACCCGGATGCGCGCCTTGCCCTTGGGCACCACGGGGTAGCTGAAGCCAATCACGTAAATGCCTGGGGAGGAAGTGCAGGCAGAGTCAGAGCTGGCTGGGATGGAGGCAGGCTGAGGTGCACGGGGTGACAGAAGGGCTCCCCTCCCAATAACCACTGCCAGCCTTCAGGGTTTTCAAGTGCCATCTGCTCCCAAGCATGGAAATGAGGTTAAGGGCCAGCAATGGGGATGGAGTCCAGCATAGACAAGGACAAGAGCATTAATGTAAATCTCTTCCCTAACAGAGAAAGAAGGTGCAGCCAGCAACATCTGAGGGAGACCATGAGGACATTTGCAGCTGGAGGGTGGAGGAGTACTGGATTTCATGCAGGAACATCCTCTGAAGGAGGGCTTGTCATGGCACCACTACCAACTGTCCCTTCCCTCAGGGAATGTGTCCGCATACTGAGCTCCCTCCCCAGATCACCTCTGTTGAGCATGTCCTCTGCCATCACTGAGGCCAGCCGAGCATCCCCCAGCATGACTGGACAGATGGGGTGGTCTTTCCCCGAGATGGTGAAGCCAGCCGCCGTCATCTTACTTCTGAACCTGGTGAAGGGAACAACAGGATGAGTAAAAACCTCAACTACCCTGTCCTTGGAGACCCCTCCCTTTCTTTCCCCTGGGAGCCTTGCCCACTGAGAACTGGGTAAGGTTTGCTCCACTGTTCATCTTTTGTGCAAAGAAGAGATCTCTCCTCTTGGAGTGACCTCCTACCATGTCCTGCTCAGCATAATGGGACTGCAGAGCCTTGAGTGGACAATGTGCCCCAGCTCACAGAGCATCCAGATGTGACACATCTACCTAACACAGACAGGCACATCCTGCAGCTTTCCCTGAGCCCTGATTTGCCAACTGTCTTCACAGTTATCACTGGGAAAGGAGGGGTGAATAAATCACAGACAACTCACTCCTGACAAAGCTGCCCCTGCTCCCACCCCCATACAGCCCCCTCACCGTTGGGTTTTGGCAGCCATAGACTGTGCAATGGCATTGCTCTCCATGAGCAGGTCCAGGGCCTTGGATGCACAGCCCACCACGGCAGGGGGCAGGCTGTTGGAGAAGAGGTACGGGCGGGAGCGCTGGCGGAGCAGATCGATGAGGGGTTTGGGACCTGTTGTGTACCCACCTGCAGACAGAGGAGAGAGAATTGGACAAGGCAGCCCAGGGTGACCTGTTTAGAGTGAGGCTTCTTGATAAAGTCAACCTGGCACCTATAGGAGGAATTTAGGTACAAACCAGGTTCAAACATCACAGCTGATGCTTTTGACCAAGAGCTTCCACCTTGACCCCAAAAGCAAATACATGCAAAAGATGACAGTGTAAGGAGCACATGGCAGGATCTCCCTTAGTCCTGCAGCAACAACACAAACCAAGCCTTATGCCCCAGTGGAAAAGGATAACATGCATTTGGTTACTCTATCATTAGGCAGAGGAAGGAAATGTAAGACTGATGCTGTAGAGCTCTTTAGGGCATGCAGGATGCTGGGCAGGAAAATGCCTTCACCTGCAGCTCCTCCAAGAGCTTTTCCCAGAGTAGAATTGATGATGGTGACTTTGTCCATCACTCCCAGGAGCTCATCAGTACCCCTGTAGGAAAAGGAACATCGCATTATAAGCTCTGCCAGCATGCACCAGGAAAGCTGCCAGATACCTCAAGGAACACAAAGCACTGCCAGCCAGGTCTCTGGCATCCCTCCTTCTAAACAAGGAGGAACAGCCCCTTTAATAGTTCAACCCAAATGATGACCTTCATCTCCTGCAGAAAGCCTAAGCTGGGACCTCATCAAGTAAGAGCATGGGTTCTTCATCCCTTAGAGATGGGAAAGTGCTCAAACTTCCCACACAGAAGTTTAATAATCCAAGCAAAGCACCTGCCAGGAGAGGTGGTGCCCAGATGAGATGGTCACACCATCTGTTACACACGAAGAAGCAGCTGTCACTTGGGGATGGATCACTGCTGAAGTACCTCTTTTCAATCCAAAGGTGAGGTGCAAAGCCTTCAAGGAGTCCCCACACAAAAACACGATGGCCATCAGCACCTTGGTCCTTGCTTCAGAACCAGTCAGGGTAGGAGGAAGAAGCAGGGCTAAGGCAGTCACTCACCGCCCGTTGGGTCCCAGGAATCCTGTGGCGTGGCATTCATCGATGAAGACCAGGGCATCGTACTTGTGGGCCAGCTGGCAGATCTCCCTCAGGGGCGCAATGTCACCGTCCATGGAGAAGGCTCCATCAGTGGCCACCAGCCGCAGCCGATGCTTCTGTTGAAGGGAAAAAGGGAAAAAGGTATCCCCAGGAGTGAAGATGTCACGCTGAGGAGAGGGGCTGGCAAAGGGACACACTCAAACTCTTGTACAGAGAGGATGTACCTAACTGAGATGGAGGGATTGGCATCACAACCAGCTGCTTTGCCACCTTGCCTATCCATGCCTGTCAGCAAGAACAATGCCTATGGCATGGGAAAGGGCAGAGCTCAGCCCCAGGACTGGTTGCTGCACAGGCAGCACAGCTAAGCAAGTGCCCTGGCATTGGGGTGGGAGCAGAACTCCATACCTGAGCTTCCTTCAGCTTAGCCTCCAGGTCCTGCATGTCCATGTGCTTGTAGCGGTACTTGTTGGCCTTGCACAGGCGGATCCCATCGATGATGGAAGCATGGTTCAGCTCATCTGACAGCACTGCATCCTCTGGGGTCAGCAGGGCCTGGCCATGCCAAACAGAAAGGATCATCCTTTGCTCTGGATGCCACCTCACCAACATGTCCCAGCCTCCCTCAGTACAGAGAACAAGGCTGTGATTGATTCCAGCTGCCACGTCTCTCCTGACACTGCTAGACTTTATATTTCCTTCCTAGTCACCTTATCCCCGATTTCTTTATGCCAGGCTCTTGCTCGTGGCTTCTGAGCTCAAAATCTCCCTCCCCCTTTCCTAACATGTGAGATCACCCCTGCCCCTCACCTACACTTTAGGGGGGAGTACAGACTTCATGAGAAATGGAAGCCCTTCCCAAGAGCTGAAGCTGGCTGGAGCCAGCAGAGGTGAGGGTGGTTAAATGCCTCTGCATGGCTTCCCTGGTGCAAGGGCCTCAAGTCAGGCTCCTCACCACCAGCCACTGCCATCCCTCTGCTCACAGCAGAGCCTCTGGAAGGCATGGCAGCCACATTGCTGTCACCTCCCTCCTCCATGCACAACACAAGGAGAGTCTCATGAACCTCAAAGATACCAGCGTTGGCATCAAAGCAGCTGGCATAGAGAATGGCATCTTCCCGCTGGTGGAAACGTGCAATCTTCTCCTCCAGGTCCTTGTGTATGCTCTAAAGAGAAGAGAGGAGCAGGAGCCAACAGTGGGGCAGCACAAGTCCTTGCTTGCCCACTGCTGTTAAATGCTGACTTGAAAGGGGAGGACACAGCCAGGTTTTATCCAGAAAAGGTGTGTGTGCGTGGGAGAAGCTACTTCTTTTCAGCAAATGCAGCCCTAAAGTATAATTATGGGTTTGGATGCCAAAGCTCGGCAGGGAGACTCCAAGGTCCCCATGCACAAAGGAGAAGCTCTGCTTGTTCTTTGCACTTAACCAGGCAGCACTCAAAAAAGGCTCCAGCACGGATAAACTGGGCTGATGGAGCCACTTCAAGTCAGCTTCACCGTAATTTTGACCCGAAAGAGAGAGAGAAAGACATTTATTTTCTGAATTCAGAGGGATGTTCAGTTTCTTTGCTCTCAGGTGTTGTAATGGTTTAAATTAGCGTATTTCCAAATGCTGGGCTAGTGGGGATTTGGCAGGCTCCTTTTCTCACGGGGCCACGTGTAAGCTAGCGCTGTGCACGCATGCCGAGAGGGGAGTCTACGTGGGCACCCTGCGAAAGGCCCGCGGGGCAGGGGAAGGGGATGTCCCGGTACCTGGGTACCGCAGATAAAGCGGACGGAGCTGAGCCCGGCGCCGAACTTCTCCAGGGCCTCCACAGCGGCACGGATCACCTCGGGGTGGCTGGAGAGCCCCAGGTAGTTATTGGCACAGAAATTGATGATCCCTGCGGGAACAGAAAGAGAAAGCAGGGGCATGGCACCAAGGGAAGGGACCGGGAGCCCTCCTCCTCTCCGCGCCCCCCGCACGCACCGGGGCCGCCGCCCGTCAGGCGGAGGTGGGGACCCTGCCGGGAGGCGATGACGCGCTCGCTCTTCCAGGTGCCGGCGCTGCGGATCTCCTCCAGCTCGCTCTCCAGCCGCTGCCGCAGCTGCGCCGCCGCCGCTCCCGACGCGGCCCGGGGGGCGCCGGCCCCGGCCCCGCGCAGCGCCCCCGCCGTCGCTCCCGACGCGGCCCGGGGGGCCCCGGCCCCGCGCAGCACCCGCACCGCCGCCCGCCACATCCCGGCGCTCCGCCCCGCACGCCCGGGGGCGACCCCGTGCCCCCACACCCCATCGCCGGTAATAAACCACGCGTTAATTACTGACCAATGCCCATTGGCCGCCGGGGCACCGCCCCCCGCGGGCGGGGCCAGCGCCGCCGCAGCTGCAGCGGCTCGGAGCGCTTGGGCGCCTTCTCTAGGAGGCGTTCGGCGTCCTCTTTGAGGAGAGGATCTGTCCCAAGGGGTTTAGGCACCGCAGAGCCAGATATGTGATGCCCGGAGTCTGAGGGGTTTTGGGAGCACGCCATCCATGAGATTTAGGAACTGTAATGGGGTCACGTACTAGGGTCTGAGGGATTTTATAGCAACAGGGCATCACGGACCTCAAGGATCAACAAGCCCAGTAGCATTAGGTGCCTCTGCCTAGGGATTAGGGGTCTTCAGCATAGCTGACTTGGATCCTTGCAATATGTGGTTTATGGTTTATCCCCACCACTGGGGATAATGAGCCACGGGTCTGTGCCAGTTGAGGTGACCAATAATCCATTGGATAGAGAGGTTTAGGATTTACCAGGTGAAAATTAGAATACCCAGACCCAAGGGATTTGAGCACTTCTGGCCAAATGTGCCTGTAAACCATAGGGTCAGTGGCTTTAGACACAAAGGGTCATAGAATGATAGAATGGTTTGGGTTCGAAGGCACCTTAAAAATCATCTAGTTCCAAGCTCATGTCATGGGCTGGGACACCTTCACTAGACCAAGGTGGTCAGAGCCCCATCAAAACTCAGCCTGAGTATTTTTAGGGATAGGGCATCCACAACTTCTCTGTTCTGTCTGGATTAGGTATCTCCTTCCTCTACTACAGCTGACTGGGGAATTCTGTGGTCAGAGTGGTTTAGACCACTCATTCCAGGGGACTAAGGTACCAGGCTCTTGAAAGGTGTTCAGAGTCTTCAGTCTAGGTGTCCTGGTAGCCTTTGATCCAAGGGTCTTAGGAGCAAGAGCCCACAGGGATTAGGTGCATCCAGGCCAATGATTTCAGTACTGAGTTTAGAATCCTTAATGGCTAAAGGACTCAGGCACCATTTGCCCAAGTGATTTAGGAAGAACAGGCTAAAGGATTTGGGAGCCATGAGGAGAGGGTGAAGACCCTGGGCTTATGAGAGTTAGGCACAGCAAGTCCAAGGGCCCTGGGCACCCAGAGCCCCAGGGATTTCAGAGCATCTGGCCCAGGTGGTTTGGGATCTGATGATCAAGAAGTTTATCTGTCTCTAGCCAAGAAGGATTAGGTAGCCCCTGCCTGAGGTTCAGACCTCACTGAGCAGTGAGGCCAATCCACAGGCTCCCTGCCAGCCCTGGCTGTCAGGATCACCAGCCCAGCCCAGGGAGGGGCTCTGGCAGGGGACAGGCCCTGGAGTTGTGCCAGCCCCCACTGGGCACAAAGCCAGAGCCCTCGGGTCACAGCAGGGCTGAGCCCAGCAGCTCTGCCTCACCCTGCCCTGGCTGCCCACCACACCCCACCTGCAGAGCTGTCCACTGCCTCAGGGTGCTCCTCCATGGGGAGCAAAGATGCTTATGGCTCTGTTTGTCCTTTCTCCCCACGGTGATCCCACTTCCCACTTCATGGACACCTTCAACTCCTTGAAAGCCAGTGTGGACAGACTCTGGCCCCGCTCCATCTCCTCTGTCCCATCCCTGCCCCAAAAGTCTCTGCCACCACCCAGCTGTGCTGAGGCAGCTCCACAGGCAGGCGGGCAGCCCAGTTATCTCCAGCGCCAGCTTGACCTCACACCCAGCAGCCCAACATTCCTCACCGCATCCCCATGGTGGGGATCTGCAGCATTGGATGAGGGAACAGGGACCCCTTTTCCTCCTCCGGGGAAGGCCAGGGCTTTCGCAGCCATTTTTTCTGGCTTCCCTGCCCATGTCTTTGCCCGGCCCCAACAAACACATAACCCCCCAGGAGCTGGGGCAGGACCAGGAATTGAAATCCTGCACAACCCCAACAGGCACACAGAGTCACCATCACTCCCAACGCACAGCAAGCAGTCCAGCATTAATAAAACCAACAGACACACACACAAGAAATTTCTGAGATAGAAGAATAAAAACCCAGACGAGTAACACTTTAAAATTGTTTTTTTTCATTCATCAACTGCCTTGTTTCAGCTATTTCAATTCATGAATAGAGCAATTCTTTATAAAATGAAGGAGAAAGGAGTAAGAACAAAGGCAACAGCTATTTACAGAACCAATGGGGAGAGTACCGAAACGCCTCTAGACTTCTCACTTCTTCTTGGGCGACTTGCGGGCACCGGACTTGGCTCTGGATTTCGACCTCCTTGCCTTCTTGGGTTTGGACGCCTTCAGGGATTTGGCCTTAACAGTCTTTGGCTTCTTGGCTTTCTTCGGGCTCCTTGACTTCTTCCTGGCCTTCCTGGTGGCAGACTTGGGCTTCTTGGCCGGGGACCTGGCTTTCCGGGACCTAGACGGCTTCCGGGGAGAAGTGGATCTCCTGGCTGTCTTCTTCCTCTTCCTGGAAGGAGACCTCTTCCTGGAAGGAGACCTCTTCCTGGACGGAGACCTCTTCCTGGATGGAGACCTCTTCCTGGACGGAGACCTCTTCCGCTTGGCTAGGCGGAAAGAGCCGGAGGCACCAACTCCTTTGGTCTGCTTGAGGACTCCGGTGGCCAGCAGGCGCCGAATGGCCAGCCTGATCTGGACGTCGGCGTTCTGGCCCACCTTGTAGTTGCTCTTCACGTACTTCTGGATGGACTGCCGGGACGCACCACCGCGGCTCTTGTCGGCCCGGATGGCCGCCTTGATCATGTCCGAGTACGCAGGGTGGGCCGCCGGCCGCCGCGCTGAGCGGGCCCGCTTGGGCTTGGTGGCCGGAGCCGGTGGCAGTGGGATCGGGCTGTCGCTCATGGCGAGTGCTTCGTCCCGCGATGCCCCGCTATGCCCTCGCGGCTGGAAGCGTGGCCCGTCCGGCCTGGGACCCCCGCCCCGGGGCGGGGAGAGGCTGGAAGGGAGCGGTGGGTGCGCGAAGCCGCAGCAGAGCCGGTGCCGCTCTGCCCCCGCCGGTGCCCCCGCCGGTGCCTCTGCGGCCGCGCCCGCCGCGGGCTCCCTTTAAAGCCGCGGTGCGGACCGCGGGGAGGACTGCCCCGCGCCCGCCGCCCGTGTCCCCGCGTGTCCCCTGCCACGCCCTGACCCGAGCCACCGGCAGGGACAGTGCGGGGACACTGTGGAATAAATAACAGTATTTGGGGGAATACGTGGTGGGGACCAGGAGGGACACCGGCGGGATCAGCGGGGGACAGTGAACAGCGAGGACTTGTAAGGGACATTTAGTGGGGCACTTAGGTACAAGGTGCATTTGGAAGGATATCGTGTAGGGACAAAGAAGGACACTGGGGGGGACATTGGGGACACTGGTATGTCAGGGATATTCAGAGCAACATCAAGAGATGCAGAGGGACACTTAGGGCAGACACAGGGACATTTAGGGGAAACACAAGGGATGTGCTGGAAAAATATCAGGGGACAAGGAAAGACACTATGGAACACATTAAGGGAGCAAGAAGGGACACTAGAGAAGACACTGGGCACAGCACCAAGGAGAAAACGGGGAGCACTGGGCACAAGTCAGCTCAGCAGCAATACCACATGGCCAAGTGCCACTACTCCCTCTTCTGCCCCTTTGCCCTCCACCAGGTGCTTTAGGAACACCAGCTCAGCCCTTGCACATGGATGGTGAGGGGTCACAAATAACAGGCTGTCCCCTTGTTTTGGGACACACACAGCCCTTAGTGCAGGGACAGAGCAGGGACATAGTGGCAATCAGCCAGACATCCTTTCCCCGCTGGGTGAGCGGTCGGCTGTTCCTGGGAGATTAAATATAGCCACTATCTTCATCTTGCCTGTAGGATTTAGATGATGTTTTCCTCTTATTTTTTAAAAACATGTGGGTGTAGCCACCTGGTGCCCACCAACATGCCATGCTGGGCTCAGAGTTGAGCCAAATCTCCCCGTGCTTCAGTTTATCATTAAAATACACAGTGAGCACCTCTCAATAGCCTCTGAGTGCCCTGGGTGTCCAGGACCATGAAAACTACCAGCCAGGGACACACAGAAGTGTGCATCAATAAAACATCAATATAGATACATAAATCCAAATATAAATACAGAAATTGAAATAATAGAAATAGTAGAAATTGAGATAATAGAAACAGAATCATAGAATCATAGATTGTTTGGGTTGGAAGGGACCTTAAAGATCATCCAGTTCCAATTTCCCTGCCATGGGCAAGGACACCTTCCACTAGACCAACTTGCTTAGAGCCCCATCAAGCCTGGCCTTAAACACTTTCAGGCATCCACAACTTCTCTGGGCAACCTGTTGCAGTGCCTCATCACACTCACAGTGAAGAATTTCTTCCTAATATCTAATCTAAACTTGCCCTCTTTCAGTTTAGAGCCATTCCCCCTTGTCCCATCACTACATTTAAACAGAAATAGGAATCTTTGATGTGAAGACCTGGCCTGGCAGAAGACACTCAGGCCCCTGATGCTTTCCCACAGATGGAAGGACCAAGTGCATCTCCTTGAGCCTTCCTCCCTGATGGAGTTTCTTCACATGCTCTATTCCATGTGGGGAGTGGGAAAGGTTCTCAGCACCTGCAAACTTTTTGATTTAATTAGGAGCAAACTGCTCCTAATTGTGGAGAGGAATAACCACCCTCCTGCCTCCCTTGGGGTTTGTTTTTGTTTAGGATGTAATAAATAAATGGCTTTCCATCCCCTTATGGAGCGCAGGAGCTCTGGTGGCCTCTGTGCAACACTTTGACCGTCCAAGGGACCTGTCATTTTTCCTATCTGGGAATGAACCGTGGGCGCTGGCTGCTGCACGTAGGCAAACCCAGGCATGCAGATAAGGCACATCTGGTTTTATTTGCATCCAAGTTTGCAACCGTCGCGCGTGGCTTGCCCGCGCCAGGCTCTGAGGGGACACCAGGAGGTTTAGGGGGGGTTTAGGAACTGGCCCCTGGGGTTGGCACAGCACCACGGGCTGCCTGCAGAGCCTCCAGCCCCAAAAGCCAGGCAGCAATTATCAATCCAGTGCAGGGATGGGGAGGGACAGGGCAGATGCTTTACCTAACTTTGGCCACCTTAGGGGTCTAATCTCACTGGCTCACCTGGGCAGCTCCTGCTGCTGATCCGGGCTGCTCGTCCTCCTCCGGCGGGTGCCGCTGCTGGCAAACAAACATGCTCTCCCCTGTGCATGGAGGTTCTGGCTCTTTCGTACTCTCTAGATCCCTGTTTTCAGTCAGTCAAACTAAGGGGAAGATCCCGTGCCCCCAGGCAACTCACTGGAGGGAAGGCACACAGGGGGTCACAGCTCATCAGGCTGCTGCTGGCTTTGCACATGGGGGTAACCTGGTCAAGGCAAACCCCCAAGCACCCCAGCTGATAGTGGAATGCACCCCTTGAACTTTGCACTGTTTTGACAATGCATCTTTAACATGAACTGGTCAGGACTGAGAGGATGAGAGGCTTTTCCAGCCCCTGGCAGGATGTCAGGCTTGGAGGTGGAAGGCAGATGCCAAGCAATGCAAGCCCTGATGCCTCTGGGAAGTGGGTCCAGTGCTTTTGGCACCCCACTGCAAGGCAGCACAGGGGGCTCATCCAGAAGGAAGAGTTTTTCCCATAGGCATCCATGCCACCAAGGCCATCTTGGGTTCATGCCTGTATTTTGGCCACAGGAACCTGTCACCATGCCCAGGATGGGGTGGGTTACCCCCTGCATCCACTTTTCTCCTCAGGAGTTGTTACCCAGCCACTCCAAGCCTCCCAAGCCTTCCCTTTCTGGCATTATTCTGCAGAAATTGGGAAATCCCACATCTCCAACAAATCCCAGAGGACAGAGTCTGGCAGAAGAATCCTCCCTGTAATCCTGTTTACCTTCTCCTCCCTGCCTGCACTGAGTTCAACCAGACCCCATGGGGATTTACACATTTCCAGCTGCAGATTTCGTCTTAAATGGTCAAACCGTGTCCACTGTGGCTGTGCTACAGATCCATGGGGTAACAGCCCCTGCCTTGTAGGGGTAGAACAGATGTTCATAGGCTTTTGGGAGCACCAGGGCACTTCTGGCAATTAATGTCAGAGATAACATTTCACTTTACCCAGTTTCCATTTCAGAGAGACTCAAAATTCCCAGCGGTGGAACTTGGTCTTGGTGGTAGTCAGATCCAAGTGATTCTGTGCTTTTTTAAGAGCAAAACAGGGAATCTAGCTGAAGTTCCAACTGTGATCATAAGAGTTTCAGCTCTGAGCCCCCAGTGTGCAATGCAGTGTGGTCAGCTCAGCATGAAGCCACTCAGCCTGGCCATTGCTAGGGGCAGAGCAGGCTTGAAGGATACAAATAAATGGCAAAGGGGCATCACCCCTGCCTGCTGAACTGATTACTGTTTTAAAAGATTTATGGGCTGTTTTTTAAGGCCAAGCTCTCTATGTGAGCTGGGGTGCTGGCTCCCATACCACCACGGTGCTGCACAGCTGCGGGTTTTCCCTGTGCTCGAGGCTGGGATGTTCCTCACAGCCCGACTGCAAGCAAGCGGAAGGGACACTGCCATCGCTTTGGGATGTTTTTGGGCCCTGCCAGCCATCACGCCTGTCACCCGTGGGCATGTTGGTCATCTCCTCTCCTGGCCACTCTTCCCGTGCCCAGTCTGCCTGCTCCCAGGAGATAAGGACGTGGAGACGCCGGGTGAGCATATCGCCCCGACGCAGGCGACACAGGCTCTGCCCGATTAGCGCCGCGCCAATTTCGGAGGCGCGTCCCCCATCGCCCCGGGATGTGGGGATGGCTCTGCCCTGCTGGGGCTGATCTGCAGCCACAGAGCCTCAAGGAGGGGCAGCTCCACCACATGTCAGGGGCACGCACATTTCGCCTGTGCTTGCGCCATGCGCTTATCGGGCTGAGCAGCCCTCATCTGAAAGGCAGAAAAAAACAACACACCACCCCAACAAACCAACCCAAACACAAGATACCAAACTCTTCGGGGAAGAGAGGGGTGAGCAGGCTGCTGAACACTGTGAAAAGACCAGTGTGCAGTTCACCCCTTGCTTACTCTCTGCTTGCCCCCAGTACCCACTTCTGGGAGTTTCCTCCCCCAGGAGTAGGTACAACTACTCAGACTGCTGTTTGAGTGGTTATTTTTTCTAAAAAACACACTGTGTCCTGAACCCTTTTTTCTCCTCCTCTTTTGGCTACTATAAATCCCCATGGCAAGACCAAGCTCTGCAGCCTGAAAACAGCTGCCCTGAGCTGTTCTTTCACCTCTTGCCATCCCATGGACAAATCCCCCAAATGCTCGCCCCTTTCCAAACTCGATGACAAATGGCCATGTCCTGCTGGGATGCAGAGGGAAAAGCCTGGACCTTGGGCAGCACAGGGACAGAAGGGTTTCTAGGCCAGAGGCAGGAAGCCAAAAACCATCAAAAGCAAGCCCTGGTGCTTGACAGGCGTAGTAGGGAGCTGAGCTCATTGCTTGGACTCTTGCACCATCCACTGGGTTGCCCAAGGGCCTTGTGCACGTGACTAAAATCTGCAACCCAATTTTACCAGAATTTGTGACTAACAAAGTGATCTGCCTTTCCTAGGGAAAGTAGTCCCTGCAGCGCTTCCCAAGGGAAGGGCAGGCCTGCACCCTCTTGCCCTAGGAGATGCCAATACCATGGCAAAAGAGCAAAAGAGTGCCACCCTAATACTCCTCATTTCAGCTCCCACTGCATTCTTACACCCTGCTTCCATCCCCAGGTCTCACAGTACTCCAGTCTCTCAGCCAACACATCAACGTCACCTCCATCCAAGAATCCTTCCTGACCCCTTTTGTCTTTCCTTCTTCAGATGCTGCCTCCAGCCCCAGCATGTGACCACAATTAGATCTCTTTGTAGAACAACAGCTCCTATTTATACTGGGATGGGGCTGAATAAGTAGTAGTCACCAGGTCCTCCATCCTGACATAAAAGCAACATGCTTCACACAAAAAACAGGAGGAGGAAAGCATTAATGATCTCTGTCATCTCCCCAGGATCTCTATATACTGTTCACTCTGCCAGCAATTTGCAGTGCAATGTAGCCTTCAAATACTGGATTTACTAATGCAGCCCAGGCTTAGCTCCTACTCCATGAGGCTCAGGGTCCATGTGGAATTTTGGGAGCAGTGCAGTGAAGCACATTATTTTCTCCCTCAAATCCAAAGGTGGGGCAAACTGCTGGATAACAGCACTGCAAGGCTCCTCTCACTCTCTGGCCAGGGATGCTTCTGTTGCTTTCCCTCACCAAATCCTGAAGAAAGGAAGCAACTGGTCACTATACACTAAAACCTCAAAGAAAATTACACACACACACACACACAGCCCTCACCACTGGATTAGGGCCACATGGCAAGACTTCTTCTCAAGGAACACATTTTTCTCAGCAAAAGGGGAAGATTTTATTAAGTTAAAAGTTGAAGGGCACAGCGGAGCAGCAGCAGCTGTCACCCTGGGGAGGTTGGCTCGGGCGGGTGCAGTAGCAGCCTCACAGCTCCTCTTCCCCAGAAAGGAGAAGCCCCGTGGCTCTGGGCTCCTGCCAATGCAGGTTCTTGCAGGAGCCAAAAGGGCAGCCACGGAGAGAGAGCTCGGTCATGTGGACTCTTGCCAAGGTGTCCTCTTTCAGCCGCCTCGGGCAAGCACACCCACGGCAGAGCCCCAGCGGCTCCCCCTTATGGTTTGCGTGTCTTCTCCGCAGGTCCCGAGGGTGGCACGGGGAGGGGGAGCACGGTCCTTGCCCTACATCCCAGGGGGACCGTGGAGACATTTGGAAGAGAGGGAATATGTGCCAAAGGTGGCTGTGTGTGGCCAGGGGAAATGGAGCTAGGAAAGGGGGAAAAACCAGGTTCTCTTTTTCTGGTTAGAAAAATGCTGGTGATGTAGTAAAAGTTTTCCTCCTCCTCTTCCCCTCCTTTCCATGGAGAAAAAAAATTCCTCTATAAAATATAATTTTCACATATAAAATCCTGAGGAAGGTGCATGTAAGGAGCCAGTCCAAACAACGTGCTCAGGTATGCAGGCAAAAAGGGTTCATCAAAAAAGCTTTGGGAGGGGAGTGAGGAGGTTGGGGGTGTGTGGGATTCCTCACCGAGGTGGAAATGGATAGGGATTCCACGTCCCTCTCCCCCCAGGTGAGGAATGGAGCAAATACAAAACAAGAACAGATAACGAATGTAGAGCAGACCTAGAGAGAGACAAAACCAGACATGGTTTAGAAAGAGTCCAGTGAGTGCAGAAATGCCATCCCTTCAGCTCCCTGGGGAGGTGGCTGTCTGGTGCCCTGCTGCACCCCCACTCATCTCAGCACCTATCAGCAAGCGCTGGTGGAGCAGGGTGAGCCCAATACAAGCAGGAAGCAGCACTCTGGACAACAGGATGCCCTCATTCCTGTCCCCCTGCTCCCCCCATCTGTGACAGAGATGCCTGCAGGTGAGTGTGGGAGAAGGGCTGGGTCTATTCGGGCCTGCTTTGATGCAGAGCTAAAATTATCGTGCTGCGATAGGGAAACCACTTCAAAGGTGAAGGGAGCAGAAACACTGCCTATGCAGGGAATGTGTAACCACCCACGCTGTCACCCAAGCCACGGGGCGAAGGCCAGCATTTGCCTGGCTCCCACAAGCAGCCTGGCTGAGGAGTGATTGGGGCTGGCTGCATCAAGAGCACCATGAAAAGGGGGCTGGAGCCCTCGGGAGAACATCAGGGGCAGCAGGAGGGCCAGCAGTGCAGGCCAAGAGGACATGAGAAGAAGAGAAGGATGGGTTTAAGCCTAAGGTTTCAAAACGGAGTGGAGCAGGAGAAACTGGCAGCTTCCACGTCCCTGCAGCAGCCTGTCTCAGCCACCTGCCCCCACAGCGTGCCCAGGCTCACCATTACTTGCTGTTGCACAGCGACTCCTTCTCCTGCAGAGCCGCCATGGCCAGGCGCAGGTGCTCCTTCAGCTGCTCGATCTCTCGCTCCGAGCGCACCTTAATGTGATTCAGCTCTGCATACACGTCTTGGTATTTCCCTGAGGCAAATCTCTTGTCCTGCCAGGGGAGGGAGAGGGGTCAGGCAGGTTGCAGGGCTGATTTTAGGGAGGGTGGCAGTAAGGTGAGCCCAGCAGAAGAGCCAGCAGGTGAGGAAGGGAGAGCTAGCTCCGGATTTGAAGCCCATCCCAGTTTGGGCCAGGCAAAAACCATTCAGAAGAGGAGCATGGAGGTACCACTTTGCAAACACCAGGCCAGGGAAGAATGCAGAGACACTGGTCCCACAGCAGCAGGGATGTACAGCACCAGGTTGAGGAGGTAATGTGGGCTTTAACATGGCTTGTGGGCGTGTGGGGCAGCCACATGGGAAACATAGCCCCACCAGGAATGCAGACCACTGAGAGAGGTGGGTGCAGCTGCTTATATGGCCAAAAACTTATGTGAATAAGTTATAAACTCCTGGAGCATCACTGAAGTCCAAAGCCTCTTTCAGGTTCCCCTCTGGCAGGAGCATTTGAAAATTCCTCTGAAGGAGCTGCTGCCAGTGGAGGGAGCAGCACACCCAGAAACAGTGCCCAAGGAAACCCATCCACTGAGAGAGGGGACAACTAGGGGAAGCAGAATGCCAGGCAGCCTTCATCCAGGTTTCCCAGTTGCAGAAAGCAGCCTCCTGTCTTGTCCATGCTCATGTGTGCATACATCTGGGAAAACCAGCAGCTCTGTGACTCTTCCCTTGTACACGGTCAGCCTATGCCAGTCCATGCTGTTGGAGCTGCTCTGTGCTCTGCAGTCAGCAAGGACAAGCAGCACAGGCAACAGGAGAGTTTATCTTGAGCATCCCATCAAACCCAGCCCGAGCCTGCTGATATGCAGCCCTGCTGCTTCCCTGCCTTCTCTCTCCTGCTCTTTCCCAATTGCTCCCAGAAAACACTGACCTTTTGCATCATCTGCAGCTCCTCCCGGAGGCACTGCACCTCCTTCTTGACGTACTGGAGCTCATTCTCCTTCACCCGCAGCAGCACCTGGGCAGAGAGGGGGAGAGGAACCAGAGGTGACTCAAGAGCCACCGCCTCGGAAAGGCCGGCAGGCCCTGGCGCAAGCGCAGCGGTGGGGAAGGAAGGAAGGGCCAGAAGGGCTGGGGCAGGAAACGGCGCAAGCAGCTGGAGAGAGCAGCAGAGGGGAGCCTCACGATCTGCTTCCTGCACCACTCCGTCCGTCGCCCCCTCCCACTTGCTCCAAGCCAAAGCCATCAGGAGGAGAAGAGCCCCGGGACAGGCGGGGATGGAGGCAGGGGGCAGCCAGGGGGATCCCGTACCTCCAGCTCGCAGGAGCTGCGCTCGTTGTTGTGCGAGGCGCGGTCCCCAGAGCCCCGTGATGAAATAAAGCTTCGCAGCTTTCCGATCTCATCCGAGAGGCGCGTCTGCAGCTCCTGCAGGCAAAGCCAAAACATGTCAGAGTAGCCGTGGCACAGAGCTCTCACTGTCCTGACCATTCCATCCCCATGGCAGCCCTTGTTCAGCCTGGAGACCACAGGCACTGTGGTTGTAACCACAGGCACTGTCAGCATCTACATCCAGCAGAGTACACTCGCCATATTTAACACCACAGTTAAGATGGCCTCTAACTCTTAATCCTTTTATTTCTGATGATCAAATCTCAGAAGGGAAGAAATATGAACAAATAGGGGAGTTTTAACAGAGGGGCTGTGCTGTGTGAAGGAGGAACATTTCCGATGCTCCTCTCTGCTGGCAGGAAAGCCCTTCTCTTGCCTGATTTTTCTGGAGGAGGTCCTTCCCCTCCTGCTGACAGCGCTCCAATATCTGCTCCCGCTCTTCTGCCTTCTGGGTGAGCTCCCCAATTTCCAGGCACTTTTGGGAATACTGCTCAGAGAGCACCTGCAGTTCCCGCTTCAGCGACTCCACGTCCAACCTGCCAAAGAGGCACCAGCTCATTGCTGCCCCAAACCCCTTGCCAGGTCCTGGCCCCTGGCACTGCCTTCCCCCCTGCCATGGCCAGCCTCTGCCCACATCAGTCATTAGCACAAGACAATGTTCGCTGTGAACCCGAGCTTCAGTTCCCACACTCATGCACATGAGCGTGGTGCTTCTTGGAGCTCCAAGCCATGCAGAAGAAATGGAGGCGCTTTCCATAAAGAAAGTAGAGGGGAAATAACTATAGGTATGAGGGAGGTGCTATAGGGAAAAGAGCCAAGCAGGGGACAAACTTCCCTTCCCTACAGCTGCAGCAGCCCTGGGAGCCACTACTGGGCACCCACTAGCTCTGAGGAGGGAGCTGGGGAAGTGGCAGGAGGAAAAGCTCAGGACTAGAGCTGCAGATGGAGTGTGGTGACAGTGGCACAAGGCGGCATCATCGGCCAAGGGGAGTGAGAGAGATGCTTTCTTACTGGTGCTGCTTCTGGAGGGCTTCTGGGAGCGAGCTGCATTGCTGGAAGCTCCGTGTCCTGCCCAGCTCCTTATTCATTTCCTCCCGGTGGGCTTTCTTCAGTGCCTCAATGGCTGCAGAGGGGGACAGTGAGAAATGGGGGATCAGGCTGTGCCACCCTCATGGAAAACACACCGGAGAACTGGCTAAGCTCTCTCCACTGCAAGTTCCCAGATCCATCTCTGCAGATTCCTCCTCTTCCCTTTTTCCCTCAGGGTATTCCTCACCATCTCCACACTCCAGGATAATCATGCTGCCAAGAGAACTAACACAGGGCACTCTGGGAGCTCTCTACTACTTCTGCCTTGCCCATCTACAATAAAGTTCTGGTCTCCTCCCACCCATCCGGAGACATGACCCCACTTCCTTCAGGATCTTTACCACCCCATCTCCACCAGTGCCACAGGAGCGAGAAGCACCAAAGTTCGTGCTCCAAGGAGCGCCAGCCTCACACCAGTACAGTCAGCAGTATGGCTCCAGATGACTGGGATGTCTGGCTTCTGGCAAAAGGCATTTGGGGAGAGGCAGGAGGGACCCAGCTGAGCAGAGGCACAGCTTGGTGTCTGCTCCTACCTGCTGCTGTTGCTGCTGCCTCCTCTGCCAGGAGCCGCTCCTTCTCCTGCCGCAGCCGCTCCAGCTCCCGCTGGTGGTGCCTCTGCAGCTCCTCCATCACTTGTTGGTGGGATGACTCCATCTCAGCCAGGCTGCGCTCACAGGCCTCCTGGTGTGAGGAGGAAAGGAGGTGAGAGACCAGGAGAGAAGGAGGAAGGGCTTGGGCAAGGACAGGCACCTGGCTGCAAGTCCAGGGACCTTCTGAAAGAAGTGAGACTACTTCCCAGGAGGGTCTTTTCCTTCTGAAAGTGAGGTGGCACTTTAATCATGAACACGACCATTTTACAGGGACACACATCTTGCAACACCCCTTTGTGCTTTATAGAGGAAGAATGTTCCTCTAGCTCTTAAAATTAATGCAGCAAGACAGGAACATCCCTCTTGGTCCAGGAGCTGGACACCATGCCCGACACCACAGTCCCAACCCTGCACCAGGCTGCACTGCCTGGCTGGAAGAGATCAACAGTGGGAACTGCATCTCAGTATCTGCCTTTTAAATGAAGCACATCCCCTGGAATCAATGAAAACCGAGCCTCCTCTCCTGAAAAGTGACACCCTGCACTACCCTGTGACATGATGGAGGCTGCCAAAGAGCCTTCCCCACAGCCTAGTGGTTAGGGATCCTCCTCACACAGCTCTCCCTCCTTTCTGATGGCTCTGAGACCAAGGGGATGGTCCTTTCTATGCTGAGTGCTGTGATTAACTCAGGTTAAAGCAAAGCAAAGGGGTTCCCACTTTGGCACTATGCCTTCACTCCCCCTCTAGATGCTGGCAATGTCTCCCTGAGCCTCTCAGGAAGGGTTTGTTCACCAACAAACTGTGCCATGATGATTAATAGCCTGGGCCTCAAGGACATCAGCAGAGAGCTAAGACGTCATCACATCCCCCAACAGCTCCTTGCCATCCCATTTCTTCCCCACTGAGGACTAAGGCTCATACAAAAGACACTGGAACATGTTGTGTGAATGCAAACCCTTCCTGGCTACTCCTCTCTACTGTGATGAGGGAAGCTAGGAAGCTTCACAGAACAACAGAGGAAAAGGTGAGGAATAATTTGGTGATCTATGCAGGGACCAGCTGCAACCCTTGGCAGACAGAGAGAGAGAATCCTTTGGGGAAACGCCAAGTTTGGCCTCAGATGTGAAATGCTGGCTTTTTGAGCCAAGTTATTAGGAAGATAAGGAAGTTCCTCCCCACTGCTTTTGCTCTTTTTTTTGACCATAAAGAGGCCTGTAAGCTGTAAATATTAAATCATGATAACACAGAGACTGGTAAGGGCTGTTTGGGCTGGGTGCTACAAGGCTTCTGGGTTTCTTTATCTCTGCTAGGTACAGCCAACCCTGTGGAACAGACTTCACCAGCCCCAATTTCCTGCCCTGCCAATCCCCTCTGCCCCAGTATCTTCCAACACATAAGGCCCATCCTGAAAATCACACTCTATGGTCAAACAGCAGCCTCCACACAGGAAATCCCTGTGGGATGTGACCCTGCTTGCTTTGGATCAGTCCATGAGAGGGGAAAATAAATAAACAAAGAGAAGTGAGAGGATGAAGCATGAGCAAATTCTGCTTTGCTGGCTCTCCCACGTGCTGTCCCAGCAAACGAATGGGCTGTGCTGTCAAAGTGACCTTCAGGGCTCAGGCTGTCCCCAGGGACTGACTGACTGCTTTCAATGAGACACGTGGGAGCCCCAGTTAGCAAGAACCACATGTGGTGAGCACCAACCACCAGAGGCTCAGCAGGAAGCTGCTGACCCACTCCTGAGCTGGGGGATGGCTCACCCCCATGGCCCAGGACAGCATTGTGCTCACATGCAAAGAGGGACACAGATCCTGCACCTCTCCCCAAATTATCCTTCTCTCCCTTTATAACCCTGGCCCCTTTAAGGCCAGGCAACATCCACCAGCCTTTATGTAATTAACATTGATTACAAATGGGCCCAGTTAGGGTCACCATGGCAACCCAATGATTAGCGATACCTGCTCGGCAGTAAGCTGTGTGCCAGAATTTCCCAGTTTGGTACTGGGAGTGAACCCCCAAGCCCCGGGTCTGGCACTCTGCTCACCTGTGAGATGTACCCTCGGGGCACATGGCTGTCCCCCTGGGATTTTGCTGCCTCCTGAAGGCTCTCGTTTCTGGCCCGGCAGGACTCCAGCTGTGCCCGCAGTGACTGGATCTGTGCCAGGGAGGACAGAGAAAGATGTTCAGCCAAGGGTGGAAAAGTGCCATGGCCTGACCAATGTGCCACATCCAAACCCTGGGCTTAGGGATGGGGAGGACAACACATGGTCAGTAGAGGCCTCTGCTTCCCCAGCAGCCTGCCAAGAGACCACGCTGGCAAAGCCAGCCCCAGCCTGGTTAGTGCCCGTAAGGAAGGGAGGGGACATCCCAGTTTTCAAAGATGGATCCATGCTGGAGGAAACCACCACAGCATGGCTCCTTTCAAAGGCTGGCAGGTGAAGAGCTTGAAGGCTTGGGAATAGCCAGAGAAGAAAGGCTGTGAATGTACTCCCAGGAAGCATAGATTCCACACAAGTAGTGCCACCAAATAAATTATCCTGGACTAAAACATGCTCTGGGTGTCTTGAGAGCTGGCCTCTAGCCTTGCATTACCAGGTTCCAAAAGCTTCCATGCACTCGAGGAGCCAGAAAGAACAAACATCTCCCTGCACCTCTGCAGGAGGCTCTTCTGCAGAGCCTCCTGTAGCCAAGTACCACATTAGGGGCCACCAGAATCCCAGAGATTTCAGAGAGGAGGGATGCTCTTACCTCCTTTTTCAGCGCCTCATTGGTGTCTCCCTGGCCCCCTTTGCTCTGGTTCAGCAGTGTTGTCAAGGGCACCCGCCGCAAGTCCTTCAAGGGCAGGTGCTCCAGCTCCAGCCACTTCTTCTCTATCTCCTCACTCAGACGAATCCGTTGTTCCTCCGAAAGCGGAGGGGTAGGGAGGTCCTGCTCCCCAGCCCTGCGGGCAGGGTCTCCTGCGGGGCCATCGCTGTTGGGGACCCTGCCGTCGGGGCTCTCAAACCACCTCCTCCTCTCCTCCGAACGGATGGCCAGATCCCGCTCCAGCTCCTCATACCTGGGAGCTCGCTCCGAGATCTTCAAGCTCCCTTTCGTCCTCTGCAGGGACCCCTGACTTCCAGGCTCTTGTGGCAAGGGAGACAGCTCCACATAGTCAAAGGCATGGCGCTGCCCATCCGCCTTCCAGTGACTGCCCTTGGAGTTCCCCTCGGAGCCTGAGCCCGGCCGCTGCTGCTCCTCCGTCCGGAGCGAGCCTTTCTGGGGAACGCAGTTCCGGAAGTTCTCCTTGTCACAGTCAGGGAGCCTGGAAGCAGAGCAGGAACTGGTGAAGGAGAGGCACCGTGTGGGAAAGGATGCCAGCAGAGGCACTGCCAGCTGCTCAAGGCTCAGACCCTCACTCAGCCTATCCTTACAAAACCCCACCCTGAGTGCAGAGCTGGGCCTGTAGCATCCCATCCCCCAGGGAAATGGATTTCTCCACCGGGCAGCAAGGATCCACCCTGGTTCCAGCTAGGCTGGTGAAGAAACCAATCTAAACTTAAGTGGTGAGGCAAAAAGCAGGTACTAGAAAGGGAGCCATCAGGTTCTCAACCCCTGTCACTGGCTGATGTAACCAAACCACTTCCAGAAGAAGCAGAGGGACAGCAAGGGAGAAGAGGACAAGCAGCGCTGGGCAGCTCTTACTTGGTGACATCTGGAGCACTGACTGGGCGCACATTCTTCCTCAGGGCCTCGATCCAGTTGCGCCGGATGCCAGAGGTCATTGCTGACAGGGTGAAGACGGCATCCTTTGTCTGCAACAGGGAGGTGACAGAGGCCCTCTCATCACCCAGTGGATGTGCAGCAGCTCCCTCCTGCTCCCTGAGACCCACAGCCACTCGCATACAGCAGTGCTGGGCTGTTAGAAAGGCCACCCTCTGTCTCAGGCTCTTGGGGACAGGTGGAGGGATGAGAGAGGAGAGGTGGGAAGGGTGTTTGAGGGGGATCCTTCATGAGACCATCCCCAAGCAAAGGCAAAAGAAACCTTGCTGGCACACTGGGCTGTAGTTACATTTCTCTTCACAGAGAAAAGCAAGGCACAATTCTTCCCAAGAATATTTCTAGGTTTCACATTCTCTGAACCTCAGAGAAAAAAAAAAAAAAAATTCTTATCTCATTTACTACTCCTGTGTTGTTCACAAGTAGAATACAAAGTAGAAAATTGTTTACCTGAAAGGAATTGATAATTAGATTCTGGCGTGAGTGTTTTGATTCACTGACCAATTGAATCCAAGTGTGTGTGTCGGGACTGTCGGCTGACAGTCATCAGATTCAGTGCAGTGGAGTGCAATTAAGTGCTTGGCAGATTCAGTTTAGATGTAATGTAATATAGCGTAATATAGTATAGAATAATATAGTATAATAAAGTAATTAATTAACCTTCTGATGAGATGGACTCCTCCTCATCATTCTTCCTCTTTCATCAGGGGGAAAAATATCTACTATACTGGGCCAAACATGCACTGGTGCAATCCAGTTGCAGACCAAGCAGTCCAACACTCCCGCAAGCAGGGTCAACTACAGCAGCTTGGTCTTAGCCTGTATTCAGCAGTGGTTTTATATCTCTAAGGAGATCTCCACAGTCTCTGTGGTCACTGTTTTACCTTCCTCACAGATAAAAAAGTTCTTTAGATTTTGAGGTGGAATCTCCTGTGTTCAAGCTGGTGTCCATTGCCTTTTGTCCTGTCACTGGGGACCACTAAGAAAAGTCTGGCTCCTTCTCTTTTGCCCAACCCACATCGGGTATTTTTAGATAGAGAGATACACACAAGATCCTTTCTCCAGGCTGAAGACTCCCAGCTCTTCCAGAGGCTTTGTACAATAGATGCTCAGGTGCCAGGAGTCAGCTGCCAGCACGGGTATACAGCAGCAGGGCACAGGGAAACCCAGACCATGAAGTGCCCATCCCTGCACACCCACAGAAATATAATTTCTCATGCTGCCTTAGCAGCCACCTCCTGCTGCTACAACAAATAGCCAAGGACAGAACTGTACTGGGGCTGGATCCAGGATACAGGTTGTCACTCAGAGCATGGTCAGCCAGGTTACATCGAGATCTGCAGTGCTCACCACCCCCCTGCAGCTGTGGAAAAGTTGCCTTGGCCAACATGTCACTCAGACACTCCTGGCATTTAGCTTGGCTCCTGGACTGCCTCCAGTACAGCCTTCAGCCAGCCCTACAAAGCCTCCTCCTCCTCCTTCCTTCCTTTGCAGGCGGGCAGCCCTGATGCCCCAGAGCACTGTCACTCATGAGCCAAAAAAACAACCTTGGGCCACCAAGCTGGCACAGGATCTGTACGAATTGCCTCTCAGCATCTCAGCACCGGCAGGGAGCACACATCCCCCCGTGCCCCTGGGTGCTGTGGTTCCGTGCGCGGTGCCGGGCACTCACGTGGATCTGGAAGCCGTAGTTGCGCTGCACCGCAAACTCCGTCACATCCGTGCAGGAACGGAGGTCGATTTCTCCATCAAGGTCATCAGCCTGCAAGCATAGCCACCCGCTGGGACATCAGTGCACAGGCAGCTTTGAAAAAGGCCACCTCTGCCTTCACCCCACAGTTCCCTGGAAGGCACACTCAGCTCTTTGGGAACAGGCTGTTCCCCAGCACAGCACGGCCTCTTCTAACCCAAGGGCTGCCAGCAGCATGGATAGGGAGCATCCCACGTACCCAGCCACAGGACCAGCCCTTCTCCCCACCTCCCACCACTGACAGCCCCCCCCCGACTTTGCCACCCTGCCTTCGTCCTCTTCATCACTCCTTGGAAAAGGGCAGCTTGGCACCTCAGCCATCCCTCAGGAGGACATGGTGTCGTTGCTTGTCCCTGGTCATGCCAGAGCTGTGCTCCTCTGCCCCCTGGCCAGGAAGGAAGAAAGGGCTGGTGAAGGCTGGCCACACTTACCTCCTCTGCGTTCGAGTCCCGGTAATACCTCAGGCTCGAGTCGGTCAGCACAAACCAGTGTTTCTTCCACTGCAGGCGTGTCGGGCAGGGGGAGGGAAGGGAAAAGACAGGAGGGAAATGGATAGGCAGTTACCAGGGAAAGTGTAGGAACAAGGAGGGACGCTCTGCACTATGACCTCTTGGCCTTCTCTTCCCCCTCCTCCCTCCCAGATCCCCCTCGTGACCCTCAGCTGGGAGAGAGGTGCTCGATGAACCTCTGTGTCCACACACCGAGCAAGGCACCTCCCAAAAGTTTCCCACTGCCTTTCCCAGCAGGAGAGATCTCAGTAAACAAGGAGGAAGGAAATCAGCTGGCTCACCAGGCCTCTCCAGCAACAGGGGATAGGGGAAGAGGAAGACTCTCATCTGAGGCTTACCTCTCCGGGCTCGTCCAGGATTGACATCCATCCCTTCTTGAAATTGAGAAGATCCGGCTGCAAAAAAAATAGAGAATTATTGTCTTGGAGTGACCCACAAAAGGGTTTTCCATGCCAGGGGTGGAAGGTGAGTACCCTGTGGCAGAACAAAAATGGGAATAGCCTTTTAGGAAACTCTTGGGGCTATGCAACCCTATGGCAAAAGAAAACTGGGCATAGCTCTCAGCAGCAGTCAGTCCTGTAAGAGGAAGCAGGAGATAAGGGAAGAGGTTTAAAAAAAGTAAAGGAAAATATGCAGCAAAGAGGTTTCCACAAGGTGCCTCAGAGGTATTTATTCATAGAGGGGGAGGCAAGGACAAAGAGAGTGGGCAGAAGGGAGTGCTCCACCACCACCAATGGGGCTTGCCTCAGAGATGGAGACAAAGCCACAAAGAACCAGACACGCCTTGTCCCAGCCCTGGCTGTCCATGCCCCACAGCTACGTCCCTCTGGTAACTTCACCACCAATCATTTATTAAAAACATAGTAGCTCAGCTCTCACCAAAAACCTACAGGAGGCAATTCAACAGCTGTGAAAACATGTTGACTTTAAACGATGTGCCCCAGGGTAGAGATGAAGTCAGTGCCTGATCCTCTCTCCTCTCCCTCCAATGTTCAACCCTTTCTGAGATTCTGAGTTTTTCTCTTACCCAGCTCTGCCTGCTCCCTCCCACTACAGAGTCTGCCCTCTGCCCAGCCACAGCTACAGGAGATAAGGATGAAGAGAATTTCACCCAGATTACCCTGTGCCACAAAGAAGTTTCTGTGCACTCTCTGCCTCCTCCTAAGCTCATGTCGCTGCTGCAGCATCCCAACCAGTTTATCTTCTTCCCAAGGTGGAGCACCAGAGAGCTGACTCAGGGGAACCTCTCTCCCTAGCTTTGCCCTCAGCCAAACAGGCTTGAGCTGGTCCCTCCTCCCACCCCTGCCAGCTCCCAGGAAGTTGCACCATCAAAGAATTCAGTCACACGCCTCTTCTCCCATGGAAGTCAGTTTGCCAACCTGCCCCTTCTCAGACAGCCGAAGCAGGCAGGGACAGTGTTGGAGAAGTGACGGTACCAGAGCTGGAGTTCCCAGAGGTCCAGCACCAGACCTGCCAGTCCTGTGGAAGCCACCAGCAGTCCCCACATGTCACAACCACCAGCTGAGATGGAGCTGGAGAGAAGGAGGTGGCTCAGCAGCCGATGGCCGCTCCACATGCCCTGAACAAGCCCAGTGGCCAGCCACAGCTGCCCCACAAGCCCAGCTCCCTGGCTGTCCAGTCAGGCCAAGCCTGTCCCTGCTTTCATCTCCCTGAGCTGCTGCTCGTGGGTTACACCCAAGGTTATGGGGCGGCAGGAGCAGAGTATGTGCCGGCCCACCCTGGCGCTCTGGCTATTGGCTCAAGCAGGAGCAAGGAGTCCTGCCAAGGGGAGGTCACCGCCTGCTTCAGCTTCAGGCCTGGCCAGAAGCATCCGGCAGTCCTGGGCTCCCTAGGAAGGGAGGGAAACCAGAGCAAAAAGACATGGGGGGGGCTCCCAAACCTCACCTCCTGCTGAGGTGACAGGCACTGCTGGCACCTAGGAGACAAGGGGGATTAATGCACCCCCATGAACCCAGATTTTTGGTGGCTCCACTGCTGCCCTGAGAACGCACCCCAAAATTTAATTCTTTCTCTGCGGCAGCAGCTCCACCCTTTTTCCCGTTATTCCTTCCAGTCCGGTGACTTAAGCTTCAGCTCTGAATTCAGAGTGGTGAGAGGGAAGGAAAGGAGACAAAACATCAAAGTACAACCACCCCCCTCCTGGGACACACGTGCACTCAACAGAAGAGAGAGAGAGATGGGCAGGCTCCATGGAGGCAGAAAAACAATATAGGGAGACAGTGGGGCTGTTGTACAGATCAGCTGGGTCTCATCTTGTTGAGGATTTACAATCCCAAAGCATTAGGTGCCAAAATAATTAATATTAACAGGATGCATGCTGCTGGAAAAACTGCCACAAAGTGCTGCCAAAACTGCTGCCCTCAATGCAGTGCTGGGGCCAGAAAATTCCCCTGGAGGGCTTTTCCCAAGCAGGCAAACTGCACAGGGTTTCTGCTTTCCCTGCCAGCCTTAGACACGAAGCTGCAGCTCTATAGAATTGTCTTGGAACTATTCTTGTCATAGCGGGGTCAGTACCATAAGTAGAGGCCTCAGTCGATACACAAAGTGCTTAAAGCCACTTTTCTTCCCTTCCCCACAAGCAAATCCAGTTTCCTCCCTCAGCATAAAAAGCTCAGAGAAGAGTGTGGGGCTCAAATAGAACCCCTCATCCAGAGGAAATGGCCCAGCAGTGGGAGGAGGAAACATCCAGGAAAGCCGAGCTGCTGGGAGAGATCCGGGTGCCAGAGATGCAATGATGTGGCAGGATGCACCCCCAGCAAAATGCACGGCCCTGCAGCTCGGGGCCGTGGATGGCTTGGGAGGTGGTGGCAGTGATTTTGCCCAGTTGCATCCATACCCATCAGAGTTTTACTTTCAGCCCCACAGCTGGCCAGGTAAAGGCACTGGAGGGGGTCTCAGGTAGCTGGGGACATAAGTGATTTCTGGAAAGACTGGCTTGTAACAGCAGGTTAAGGAGCGGCAGCTGCCTGCTCTGGTTGAAGAAGGGCTACAGGGAAGGTGATAACAGTCTGTAAGTATCCAAAGAATGTAAACACCAAAGAAGGAAAAGGGACAGGGTGGGAGCAAAGGAATTGCTCCCGGGTGGTACTGAGGCGCCAGGATGGAGAAGTGGAGGAGAAGAGGCTGCGGGAGGCTGAGAAAGCTCAGTGTCCAAGCCAAGGATAGTCAGGTGTGTCCTTTCATCACCAGCCTTTGTCATCACCTTGCCTCCTGCTTCTCCCAAAATATCCTCAGCAATGCAGGTTCTGAGGCACTGCTTCCTCCCACCTCCGGGAGATGGTGCAAGGGGCTCTCAAGCCTCCCGGAAAACACAATGTCTCCTCTCCTCTAAAAAGGGAACCCACTTCATAAGGCGTGGGCCCCAGGCCAAAACGCAAAGCAAAACCGCTCCAGCTCAGCTGGGTGAAAGCAAAATCACTCCCAGCCTGGAGCACACATGCAGCTCCCGAATCTACACGTGCAGCGAGAAGAGCCAGCGGACGACGGGCTCTCCCTTTCCCACCGCCCCCGTGCGAAGCGCCGGCGGGCACAGCCCAGCCTGTCACCTCCATTACCCCGCTGGCGGCCAGCAGCCGCCTGTGCCAAGCAGAGCTCGCCCCAGGGGTGGGATGCTCCCTGCCCCAAACCGCATCTGCTTCCCACGGGGAGCCGGAGCTCCCCACGCCCGGGGGGACACCAATATCGCATCCGACTGCGGTCAAAGGTGCGGTGGGCTGGCCTGGCCTCAGCCCGGTCCACGCTCACGTTTATCGCGGTGGGGTGGTGCCCACCGGGGCCGAAGCGGCCACGGGGAGCTGGGGGGACCCCGGCGGGGATGGCGAAGGGAACCAAGGAAGAACCGCCAGCCTCGAGTCAGGGGGCCAGAGTGCCCGAGGCACTGCGGCTCCAGAGACCCCCGGAGGCGGCGGCTGACAGCCGGCGTCCCCCGCCCCCTCCCAGCCCCGGGCTGTCCCCGGGCTCCGGAGGAGGAGTCCCCGCGACCCCGGCCCGCCAAGCCCGAACCCCGAGTCCCGACTCACCGTCATGGCGGGGGCGCCGCGGCCGGCGGGGCCGGGGCCGGGGTCGCGGCGGGGCCGGGCGCTGGCAGCCAGGGCGGCGGGGCGGCTTCAGCGCCCGGGCGGCTCCCACGGCCCCACCATGCCCGCTCCGCCGCCCGCCCCGCGATCCCGCCCGCCGCTTTCCTTCTCTCTTTTCTTTTTTTTTTTTTTTTTTTTCAAAAGAAAAGGAAAAGGAAAGGAGGGGGAAAAAAGAAAACCACCCCAAAAAACTTTTCTTTCCTCCCCCCAGAACTTCCTGGGAGGACCCGGGCAGGCCAATGGCAGCCGCCGCCACCGCCCCGACCGCCCGCAGCCAATGGAGCCGCCGGGGCGGGCGAGGCCGCCGGTCCGCACGGAAAGGGGCGGTGGCCCCGGGCGCTGGGGACGGGACGGGGGCGATGCTGGGGCTGAGCCATGTCCCTTTCCCGCCGCGATGGCCCGGGAAAGGTGAAGCCCTGGGAGGGACGGGTTCAGCCGCTGCTGCCCCGGGACGGGACTTGCAGGAGCCCAGCCCTTATCCAGGCAGGATTTGCTCTCAGGCTGGGATTTTTCGAAGGCAGGGATTTTCAGCAGTGCACACAATGGAGTCCTCGCCTTGGATCCTGGGGCTGCTCGGTTTTATCCAACCAACTGAACCTCTCTGGGCTCGTGGCAGGGGTGGTAGGAGGTCAAGGGGAAACTCCTAGTGCCCCTGGAAAGCCATGCCAGCTGGCCTCGGGAAAGGAAATTGCTAGAGAGGGTCTCAAAGGAAAAGGGGAGAGGGGCTGTGCATCACAAAATGCCAAGCTCTACTTTGCAATCACACCAAGGTGATGCTTCTTGCTGCAAGGCAAAGGGAAGGTGCCAGAGCTCAGTGCTGAAGAAACCTGGCACAGGTGGGGCAATCTGGCCCGGTTGTACAGGGTGAGTTCAGGGCTTTGGGCTCCTCTCTGGCCTGCTGCAGGGAAGTGAGGGAGAGGATGTCACCCGTTTCGAGTTTCAGAGGCCTTTGACAGCCTCTTTCCTGGCTGCAGTTTGTCCTTGTCTAAAGAACAAAGGCAGGTCCTAGCAGAGGATGACCTGGCTCAGATGAGTGATGTGCACACAGGGGGACAGAGGCAGGAACTTGTGTGCAGCTGCCAGCTACATGGGCTCCTGGAATACTTTCTGCAGCCCCCCGTAGCTGCTGCAATGCCACTTTGCAGGAATGCCAACACAATACACTATCTTCTTTCACACCACTAAAGCCCACTTCATCCCTGTAAAACCCTTGGTGCCATCACAGCACTGGCCAACAATAAAGCAAAGGAAAGGAGCTGTACTGAGATTTTAGTCCCAGGTCTACTGTATGCCCTTCTCTGGCTTTACAAAAAGGCTCTGTGCTTCAGTTTCCCCACCTGAGAAATGGGTGAAGGACAAAGAGAAGGGGAGTGCTTGTGAGCACAGCATTCGGGACATCATGGGAGGGCAGCACCATGCTGGACCTGCTCAGGTCAAGTGCTGGAGACCTAGTCCTGCCCTCAGTGACCCCCAGAGAAGGGCAGCTGTCCTTCCTCACAATTCCCAGGGCCTGGCCCCTACCTTGTTGTGCTTCTTACTGGCATTCAAATGTGGCTGCGGGCTTCCTGAGGAGCCAGTGCTGCTTTGTGGTGGGAAGGTGCTTCCACCCAGCTGGGGCTGCAGGGGAGAAAGCAGGAGCTGAAGACATTGGGGTTTAGTCCTCACCTCAGTTTCCCAGATCCGAGCATCCGTCTCCTGGCATGAGGCAGGGAAGAAAGCATCTTCCCTCCTCCCTGTGCCAGGTGGGCAGTACAGTTTCCCTGGAGAAGCAGAGGATCCGAGGGAATCAGGGTGCACAGAATTGCAACCCAGTGGATCCACCCAGCCTGTGCCTGCCAGTTTCAGGCCTTGCAGGGTCCCCCATCACCTCTGGCTCCTGCCCTACTCACATGGTAAATGAGAAGACTCTTGCTCTCCCAGTCAGTTTCCAATGGCTTCTCAGGGTTGTGTGGATCTCGTGCGGGCTCGGGACCCTTCCAGTCCTCCTCCAGATGCTGTGCTGGACTCTCAGGCCTTTTCCAGCTGTCATCCGGCCGTAGTCCCCCATGCAGACATCTAGCAGGGCTTTTCCAGTCCCTTTCCAGCTGGCGCATCACATCTGCGTGGCACACGGGCATCTCTTGGCGCTTCCAGTCCTTCTCCCACACCTGTGCTTGGTGGGCATCGCCCCGGCCCCTCCAGTCCTGCTCCAGGGGTCGTGTTGGGCTTGTGGGGCGCAGGGGCTTGCCTCGGCCTTTCCAGTCACTGCTGGTGCCCTTTGAGGGCTGCGAGGAGGTCAGCTTTTCCCGGAGGCTCTGCCAGCTGCATTCCGATGGCTTCCTGGGCCCTGCGAGGTGCAGCGGCTCCCCAGGCTTCACTCGTTGCCTCTCTGCGCCCCGCACCAAGCTGGGAGGCGAGATCTCCTTTTGGCTTTTCCTTGTGCTCTCTGTACGTCTCCCGGGACTGAGGGCCCGTGGTGGTGGCCCTGCTCGGCTCAGCCTGATGTTATCTGAGCTCTTCCCAGCACCTGCGGGGTGCAGAGAATCTCCCCGGCCCTTCTTCTCCAGTGCTTGCCGTATACCCCCCGCTTGCCAGGTGGCTCGGCCCCTCTCTGAGCCTGGGGGGCGGGCAGGCTCCCCTCGGCTTCTCCAGCTTTTCTCAGTGTGACAGGGAGGGTTCCCGGGCTCCCCTGCTCTCCTCTCCGACCTGCGGGCTGGGCTTGTGGAGCGTGGGCTGCGGCTGCCTCTCTCCAGCAGCCAGCCAGGGCTGGCAGGGCGTGGGGAGTCCCCCCGGGGCCTGCTGGCCTTCTCGGGGTGCCGAGCTGGGCTGGGGGAACGCCGGGGCTCCTTGGGGTCTCTGCTGCGCTGCTCGAGCTGCCAAGAGAGTCGCTGACCCTGGGTCACAGGAGAGAGAGAGCAGGGATCCTCTTAAAAAAGTGCCAGTGAGCAGAACAAGATGGAATTAGGGCTGGCAGGTGATTTGGTTAAATGGTTCCCCAGAGAGCACTTGCATTCCTGTGCATGGAGCCAGTCCATACTGTAGAGAAGCCTCTTGCACCCAAAGGGTGGAAGGGCTGCTACATTTTAGGTGCCAAGGGTCCCAATCCATGACAGAGGGAGAGCTGGGATTAAAGGGAAGAGGGAGAAGGGGAATGAAAGAGAGAAGCACGTGGCAGAAGTAGAGGAAAATGTGACAGGAAAAAGTAACTCAGCTTGCAGAGTTGGGATGAGGTCCTGCTGTGCAGCCAAGCCTCACCTCCCTGGGCAGGTTGGGGCTGGACCGCCTCCGAGTTAGGTGGCCTTTGCTGGGTGGCACCGGTGTCTTGCCATCAAGCCGATCCACACGGCCCTCCTCCAGAGCCTGGAAGGCCTCCAGTGTCTCTGATTTCCTGTGGGCACACACAGTTGATCCAGCTGCCACCCTGCTCTGCTTGGAAGCAGAGCCCCTGCAAACCCTGCTCCACTTTAGCCTGACCCCACAGACCTCCACCTGCCCCAGACACTGTGTGTGCTGTAGCCTCTCCCTGTCCCCACCAACCACCTCAGCTTTCATATCCTGCTGCCTCATCCATGTCTTCTTCACACTATTCCTCAGGCTTCCCTCCATCTTTACATCCCACCCACTTGCCCAGGATACTTTTCCATTCCCTCTTTATGTCCGCTCCTGCCCTGTGCTACCAGTCCTGGAGCTGCTCTTGCTCCTCCAGCTAAAGCCTAAACAGCTGCTGGGTACTTCTTGGCATCGCCTATCATTTCCTGAGTGGCTCCTACAGTGAATGTGGAAACCCTGGGGAGTTTTGATGCTGGGATTGGGGAACACCTTTTTCCTGGCCCTTTAACTGTGGGGAGCCCTGCTTTGCAGCATGTCCTGCAGCTTCCAGGTGGCTGTGAGGATGAGGAAGGTGGGCTGCTCCTTTCTAGCAGTGCAGCTTAGCTCCACCTTTCCAACAGCCTCAGCTGACCGTGTACCGCAATGGAGGAGGCTCTGAGCCTAGATCCAACCCTTGCTTTGAGGGAAACTTAAGCGCAGCTGAAAGCTGAGCTCTGCCATCTAGCCCTACCTTCCTCCCGAAGCACGGCAATTCAGAGGGGGGCCCCCAACAGCATGGAAGGGCAATCCCCTGCCTCTGACCACCGCGCAGTCCCATTACTTCTCACCTGCGTTCGCATCCAAATATCCTCTCCACCTCCACTCGGCCGGGGCTGAGTGTCCGGGAGCCGTAGCGGTCAGCAGCGTCCCGCTGGCCGAGGCGCTTGGGCTTGGGCAGGTCTGCCAGCGCCGTGTACTGCTGCCGCTCCAGCCCGTGCCGCGCCTCTGCAGCCCCGCCGCCGGGCTGCCTGTGGGACTCCCGGCCCCGTGGGCCAGAGAGGTGCCCGCTGGCACCCAGCAGGTCGCTGCGGGCCGGCGGGGAGCCAGCCGCGGCGCGTGGCACAGTGGATGCCCAGGGCGGGTCAGTTTTTCGGTGCTTTGGCCAGCTCTCCTCAGGCTTCTGGCTGGCAGGACGGCGCTCTGGGACGGGGAGAAGGCCGTTACTGGGGGAGGCACGAGCGACGCGGGATGCCACCACGTCCACGGCAAAGCAGGTCTTCGGAGGAGAGCTAGAAATGGTCCAGGAGGGCAGAGATAAAACCCAGACTCCCTCGAGGCGGGGTGGGAGCACTGGAACACAGCACTTCGAGCCCAGGCCATGCCAAACCATGCAGATAGAGAGCACCCGAGACGCCCACAGTTCACAGTCAGCACACACCAAGGACTCTCACATAGTGCCCATGGATGTGTTGAACACTTCCTGGGACCAGAATTAGATAAAGAGATGCTAAATCTAAAGAGAGATCTGCCTGGAACCTCAGAGACCCCTGGGTGGAAAGCAAACCAGAACCAGGATCTCACAGAGGAGCAAACCAAGAGTACCTGCTTTTGATGGACAGATTTCTTTCCTAAAGCCCTGGGCTTCAGTTCTCACCCAGGATCCAGAGGGAACAGGCTGAGCCCACCTGGGTCTGTCTGCCTGTGGGGCTCGTGACCGCACCTCCTCCTTATGGCCCAAGTAGCTCATCATGTCCCGTTTGCCCGATCCCAAAGTGTTGTCCCACAACCGGGTCATTTCCCCTTCCTGGGAGACAAGATAGGGCAGATCTCTGCAATGGGGACTACTAGCTTCTGTGGGCTGCAAGGAGGTAAGAGTATATATGAAAACTTACAGCCTGTTCAGCTCAAAGCTGCTGGTAAAAAGGAACCAGAAGAGGAGCTGTGTGAGTATAAGATGATGCCAGACCAACGACAGCAAGAAACAACATAGAAAAGTCCACATGGGAGTATCCAAGAGCAAATCTGATGAGCTCTTTAGGGGGAGAGCCTCCTTTGTGGGGACTAAGAGTCTCAGTTGATCCCCCCTTGTATCTCAGGACCTTAGAATCATAGAATATCTCAAGTTTTACGGGACCCATAAGGATCATCAAATCCACCTCCCTGCACATGATGAGCTCTTTCTTCCATCTGCCCAAGGCAGGAGAGCCAGAGGGGCAAATTCAACATGTCTGTGTGCCCAGGAACCTGCTGAATGGGCCCAGCAAAAGTGGCATTGAAGGGCCAAGGGAGCTGGGGAGACCAAAATAACCCAAACCACAAGAGATCCCCATCTCACCCTGGCAAGCGTGGAGTTGGCTTCAGCACAGGCGCTGGGGTCGGTGCCAGTTTCTCTGTGCTCACCCTCAGCTCCGGGGCTGAGTGGGGGATATCGCCTGCTCTCGTGCCAGCTGTGGGGCAGGGAGAGAGGACAGCTGGTGGTCAGCACAGCCCGCAGAGCTCAGGGGCGAGTGACAGCACTGGCAGCCCAAGCCACACTGACTCACTCTCTACTGGATGGGCAGAGGCTGGCAGAGCCCATCCTGAGACCACCAGCCTTGCTCTGGAGGGAATGAGGATGAAGGAGACTCTTTCAGGGGCTCCCTGACCTCTCCAGGGACAGCCCAGAGGAATGGTTAGAGGGCATGGCATGGGGGTTTCTCAGTCCTTTTTCCCAGGCACCAGTGTGCAGAGCACCAGGGAAAAGGCAGCTGATTTCCCCCTGCTTGGCTTCCCGCTCCCCCTCCTCCGTTCTGCCCAGCGAAGGGGCTGGTTGGAGCAGCAGGGCTCCCGGCTGGTACTCACCGCTCCGCGCCCTCGGCCGGGCCCACACACACGTATACCTCGCACTGCGGGGCTAAAATGTGCAGGGAGTCCCAGGGCTCTCCTGGGGCTGCGTCGCTGCAGGCATCACGTCCTGTGACCTCCGTGGCATGATCCTGCGAGGGAGAAGGGGTGCAATGGTGCTGTCAGCGTGCCAAGGATCAGGATGAAGGCTGCCCCTTGGAAATGCTTGCTCCTTCTACCTCCTCCGAGAGCAGCCCAGCCTCCAGGGCACTTGATATCTCTCCCAGCTCACCGTTGAGATTTTTCTCCTACATCAAGAGGCCAGTGAGGCCCAGCATGCTCCTATTTGATGCTGAATGCTGTGGACATCCCAGAGACTGCATGTGTGGATGAGGGTTCAGGGAAACTGCCCCCCCCCATGCTGGCATGGATGCTGCTGGTAGCCGGTCTCCCTCACCAGCGGGATAGCTCAGGGAGAGGCAGTGGAGCCAAGAGGAAGGAAGATTTTTGCAGAAAAGGCTGTAGTCCCAGCCTCTGCCTCTCTCTGTCAGGGCTTGCAGGCGTCTCAGCATCCTCCCTGGCCCCCGTTACCTGCGGGGCTTATGAGCAGCAGTGGGGGAGGCTCCAGGGAGCCGGCTGTCTGCGCCGCTTCCCTCCAGCGTCTCGCCTGCACCAGGATTCACTCAGAGCTGACAGCTCTGAGCAGATCGAGGGTGAAGGGCTGAGGTAACCTTAGAGGGCCCAAGGCCAGGAGGAGAGGGGGAGAGGGTGAGAAAGAGAGAGGGAGGCTCATTACTATTTCATCATCCCTGGCCAGTCGCTCCTGGAGGACGTCAAACAACACGAAACCCTCTGTGAACATGAAACCAGCTGTTGCCCAGTCAGAGACAGCCAAGTAGCTTGTGTGTCCAGTCCTGTCCCAAAGGATTGTGTTGGATCAAGGTGTCTGGAGCCCAAAACCCCATGAGATTTACCCCTCTCCTGCCTTCTCCTCTGGGAACATCTTGCTGAAGCTGCCTCAGGGACAGAAGTAATCCCTGGCCCCAAGCCAGCAGCTGAGGCCATAGGGAATCGACCAGGACCATATTTAAGGTGAGGCAAAGCTGTAAATGCCAGCAAGCGTCAAGCAGAGATTAATACAGGGCGGGTCCCTGCTCTGCCAGTCTCCAATTCCCTCCTTGTAGCTTTGCATCTGTGACACCCCTGCTTTCCCTTCCAGAGAAAGACTATCAAGCCCCTTGTATCCAGTGTCCAGCACTTCCCTGCTCACCTTGGTTCCTAGCTTTGATCTGACACAGTTAAATTAAGCATTCCTATGCCTGGAAAGGAATGCCCATAGAGGTTTTCCTCACCGAGAAATCTAGAAATCCCTCTAGAAATCCCGGCTGAGCCTTTGTCTTAGGGATTTCTATCTCCAAAAAGGCAGGTGGAGTCCCAGTATAGAAAAAAAGAGGCCCTTAAGGAAGTATCCATAGCCTGCAGGTGGGATGGAGGAGCTCACCTGGACAGCATGCTGGTGAGCCCCTGCGGCTCGGAAACAGTGCTGGCACAGGCTCTTTGCAAAGATGTTGGCTTCAAAGTTCATGCAAGGCACGTCATCCACTGAACCAGACATTGTGCATAGCAGGGACGAAGATCTTTGGCTGATGGGCTACTGGCAGGGGCCAGCCAGGAGAAAAAGGAGGAAGGAACAGCAGCAGAAGAAGCTGTGGAAGCAGGAATGTTATTTCCAGGCTGAAGTTTGCTGCTCCCAGCTGTCAATACTGGAATCAAAGGGAAGTCAGGTACAAGGTGATGCATGTAAATACAGGTAATAAAAGAATGTGCTCTAGCAGAGACCTCTTTTAGACGGGGTACTGCAGCCTGAAACAACAGCTGACACCTCTCAGTTTGGGAGTCCTTGTGAACAGAGGGAATGATGCACATGTCCTGCTGTTTTGTTTGATGGAAATGTTTTTTCTCTCTTAAAAGGCACAAAACCTAAACCTTTCTTCTTAATTATGTTGGTCATAAAGGGATGGCTCTAAGCAGCTTAGGAAATCTGGAAACCCACTGAGTTTCTTGTTAATCCTGCTATAATGTTGAGACCTGTGGACAGTGGACCGCAAAACTGTGAAGGGAACAAACATTGCTAGCACAACAGCTGGGATCCACATTTCTGTTCTGTTTTCTTGCAAGCATCCTGCCCACCATCACCTCCTCTGTCCTGCAGGGTTTGAGAGTGAGTCCTCAGATTTGATAATGTGACCTCAGCTGGGAGGGTTCTGCCTAATTTGCCTGGAGGAGGCACCAACGGAAGGAGAGGAAATCAGACCAGCATCTTATATGTGAACATGCCACTGGTGCCCTAAGCATGGACATTTGAGTCAGAGCAGCCGATCAAGGCTATGGCTGCTCCCCAAAACAACCAAGGCCAAACGTCAATGCCAAAACAAAGCTATAATTTTTGTTTGCCAGTGCACTCATTTTCAGTACAGCAAGTTGCACTAGGGCCAGCCTTGCAGCATCCTTCCTCACACTGGGGCATGTTTGCTTGACTTGTTCAAAAAAAAAGGCTTGACAGGAGCCTAATCACTCCCTTGCCAGGGATGCAGCACAAAACACGCCAACATCTCTGCCCACCACTGCCCATGGGCTGCCACCCGTGGCTGGAGCCCCTGGTACCCCAGCGCCTGATGGGCAAATCATTACTCCCCACATCCCTTGGGGCCGACTGTCAGGATAATCAGGATAATGCTGCGATCCCCAGGGCCTCTGGCACGCATGCAGCCGGCCGTACTCCGTGCTCCCAGTACCTCCCAGTATCCCCAGTACCTCAGCTTCCCCTCGGCTCCCAACGCCTCGCCGCCCGCCGCGCTCCCCCCTCAATGAAGCCGGCCGTGGGAACCGCGGGGCGCGAGGCCCCGCCCCCTGCCCTCTGATTGGCTGATGCAGGACAGCGATTTGAATACCGTCTCCTGAGTGGCCGGCGGCGCGCGCGGCCATGGCGCCCCCGGCGCGGGCTCCCACGTGTCGCGGGCAGCGGGCGGGCGATCGAGCGGCCGGGCCCGGGGCCGGGCGGCGGCACCGGCACCGTGCTTTGGATCAGCCCCCAGCCCTTCCCCTCGGCTGTACTTTCCCTGGGACCGCCTCAGCGCCTGCTGAGGGGCTACCCGGTGCTCCTCCCAGGCAGTACCCCAAGAATTAGTTATCCCGAAGCCGAAACAGATGCCAAAGCAGCGGACTTATCCGCGAGCACTGAGAGAGCGAAACGCCACCGTGTCCCAGCACAGCTCCAGCAGGGGGTCATGCCTACCCACAGCACTCAGAGAGATTTGTCTAACGTGGGCTTTACCTACCAAGAATAAGCCCTGCCTGACCCTCGCTATTTCTAGCAGAACGCCCTTAACATCTGTCCTCCACTGCTCCTTCTACAATTCAAACTCCTTCTCTTCCCGATGCTGGTAATAGTTACAAAAAATTAAATTTAACTTTTTGTTCATTCATTGGGGCAGTCTGCAATCCCCTCCTCAAACCTATCTACCTCACACAACGCATTATTCAGCTCCCTTTTAGTCCCCTAAAGTTCTCATCACTCCCAGTAACTTTTTTCCTCGATTTCATTTCTGGAACACAATGCTGCAAGCAGCAGTGTGACTGTACTGAGTACAGCCTTGAGCTTGATACATGACAAAAGCAATAACTACAGTGCACTGATTATCACACAGTTCATGCACACACTGAAGCCATTCCTCCTTTTTGCTGCGCTCCAATTTCCCCCAACTGTCTGATCTTTTTGGCTCCCAGTCTGCTTTTGATCCTCTGTAATCCCAATTATATTTCTGTATGTGCACGTGTGCGTAACTGCAGTCTAGCCAGTGAAAGCCATCATGCATGGCAGCCCCAGTGTGGCAGCCCATGTCAAAGCCCTGCACCTCTGTGCCAGCCTGGGGCATGTGCACAGCACTGTGCAGGTGCCCAAAGTGACCTCGCTGCACAGCCACGTGTGAAAAGCCTGTGGAAAAGGGGCTTCACGGGAGCTGCTGGTCTCTGCTTTTCCTTTATGGAGCAGCAACTGCACTAGCATGTTGATTTTTGCAAGTACCTCACATTAAGCAAGTACCTTACATTTGGAAGCAGCCTCCTCCTGAGCAGCTAAGGGAAAAAAAAAAACAAACCCAAATGCTCAAAATCTGTCTTGAAAACAAGTGGAAGCAGCAAAGAAGAATTTTGAGCCAGAGTCTGGTATGAACTGCGACGTGTCTGGCAAACACTTCACTCACTAACTTGTGTACAAAAACTCAGATTCTCATTTCAATATATCCAGGGGTAGCCTGACTGTATTCCCTGTGCATAACAAAACCAGCAGACTAGGGCTGAGTCAGTAATTCACATTACAGAATAAAGCTTTAATCAATCAAATGGAGAAATCAATAGTGTAGTGAACAATCCTGACAGTTAATGCTGTACAGGATTTAACAGTTCTGCTCTGTTTTTCCATACACTTTTTTTTTTTAAATTTGAAAACTCATTTTCTAGCAGGAACTGTAGGATTTCAGAGCATGAAAGGGGCTGTTGGAGACTTCAGCCGACATTTAAGAAAGGCTCAAAAATGTTATTAGGCCAGAGAAACAGCAAACTAAAAGTGAGATTCTTCTAGATCACCTAGCAGCAAAACGACAAAAACTGAAGGCACTCTTAGCACCTCATCCGGAATACAATGAGGTCATCCAGCTCTGTCCCAGCTACCGTGCCAGGCTGCCTACAGGCTGGGGAAGGCAACTGATCCACATTCCACACTCCACACTCCAGCAGATTTCTCAAACAGATAGTACATTTCTTTTACAGTGGCCATCTCAGCTCCAGAGCAAACTCCTCGGGTGAGGAAGCACACAGGTCACCTTCTGTCCACAGTCACTCCACAAGGCACTATGTCCTGGAGAGAAGGGAAAGCTGTTGTATGATCCAGACAAGGATGTCACTCTGTCCTCCAGCTTTGAGCTGCAGTCCCCGTGGTGTGATACACCTCTCCAAACAGAACTTCCCTCTCCTCCTCTCCTTCATCCCTCTCAAATCCACCAAGCACAGAATGCTCTAGAGCATGTAACTCCCAAACCAGAACAAGAAATAATTTATGCTCCACACACGGAACCTCTTGGATACTTTGGCTGAGATCCAGTTCAGCATAACACTTTTGGCCTTGCCTGAGTTGTGTTTTTGCAGCTCTGTAACACCCAAGAACCCCAGGTGAGACAGATGGGTAGGTAAGCTCACCCATTAAATCCCATTACCTTTCTGGAGTGGTCTTTGAGGCAGTGTTAAAAGATGAGGTGAGAAAACCACACACACACCTTAATAATGTGACTGAGTTGTTCTGTGTTAGTGCCCAAGAACTCAGCCCAGGGTGGGACCCTGAATCCAAGCATATAAGGCACCAGTGATAACAGTGTCCACTTCCCCAGCAATTACCTTCTTCAGAAGGGAAAGGGAAGTGCAAGGAGCCCCATTCCTTACCACAGGCACGTGTGTTGTGTGTTGCCTGGTTCCCTCCAGAAGCCTCCCTCTAGCAGAAACTGTGCTGCTGCTGTCAGTGTTGAGATCAAACCCTCCCCCTTCACACTCTGGAGAACAGCTCTGTGTGCACAGCCTCCAAGAAAGGATGGAGAGACACATCAGGCTGCTGCCATCCACTTTAGCAGCTGGTGGCCGTCAGCATTGTTCTGATGTTCCTCCATGCAGTCTCAGGCACTGCTTTACTCTTTTCCCTCCCTTTTCTGGCATGAGGAATCTATTTACTTGCCCATTGCTGGGTTGCAAATTTTTCTGGTGTGGGTTTTGGACACATAGGCCTTTTCTTTCTTTGTCATTTCCTTTTCAGTGCACACATGGCATGGGAGGAGGCTTGGCTGACAGAGGCAGAATACTCCAGGACAGAGGCCAGCATACTGCCTGGGCTCTCTCCTCCTCAGAGGATTCACTCACAGTTTTGCCACGGATATTCCTAAATCCCAACCATACAATTCTTTTTTCTTCCCCTGCTGAGGGCAAGCACAGTAAAAAACATACACTGAGGTCCTAAGAAGAAAGGCAATTAGCTGCTAATAACTGCAACAACCCTGAGGTAAAGGACAAGGGCAGCCTGTGCCACTCCCACCCGGAGAGGGCCACACACACACAGCAAGGGCATTAGGGCATTTCATACTCCCCTGAGCTATCGCAGTTAGGATCAGCATATTCAGCAGACAATGGAATGAGCCATTCCTGCTCTAGCTGGCTCTGCCTTGCCACAGAAATAGCTCCTAGCTATTCCATTTTCCAAGCACCAGTGGGTTTCAATATCCTTTAAACACCAGGAATTACCTCCCTCTCTTTCCAGTTGGTACTGGCGTTAGCACAGCTCCTCTAATGCTTCAAATAAGTCACAGATTTTATTTTTTTTTCTTAGCAAAATGACTTCAAATTTATTCACAAAGTTACCCAATTTCACCTGGCACACGTATCAAACAAAAAGTACCCCTGCATTCAGGTGTGGCACTGTGTTGTGTGGTGAAGAAACACAGGAGACAAGATGACACCATGTCTCCATGGAAAAAGGATTTACTGCACAGGAGAAATGCCAGGGCACTGATGCAGGAGTGCAAGCAGAGCTCTCCCAAGTCTCTCAAATTGCCCTGACAATGATGTGCCTGTTGCACTCTGCCCCAGATCCCCTTCTGTGATAAAGCCAAGTATCAGCTTTGAAAGGGGGGGACAAGGACAGAAGTAGAGAACATGACCTTCAGCAGAAGTTTTTAAGAGATTCTGTGGTACCTAGACAGTTAGCTGGAGATCACTCCAAAAATAAATGGGCAGAGTGTCTAGTGACCCTGGCCAGTGCTCAGGAGGCTACAGAAAGGCTGAACTGGCCTGGGTTAATGGCTAGTCAGAATGCCATGTAAACAAGGTGCTTGCCCACAATGACAGGGTCCCAAAGAGCAGCAGGCCAGATGTGGAGCACTGTCCCAGCTGGTGGTCTGAACATTAGTTTCTCTTTCTCTGTTAATCCTGGTCACGGCCCATTTTGCCAGTCAGCCTCCGACGCTGAGTCTTGGTGGTTCGCCCTGTGCTGGACTTCTTGATTTTCTTACGCGGGCCTTGCCCACGTTGGGATCTCTTTCTTTTTGTCTTCTTCTGGCTGTGCATGTGCAGCGTGGCAGTAAGAGAAGAGATTCTGTGGAGGGCAGAAAGAGAAAAGGGTTTGGGGACCAAAGCTTGCAGAAGGAAGGCAACACCACAACAATAGCTGGAGAGCTCTGTGTGGCCCAGCAGGAATGGATGCCAGACAAAGCAAGACCCAGAGGAATTCTAAGCTATGCAGGAAACATGCAAGTCTCCGTGTGCAGTGACAACAAAAACTAATGTTGTGAGCATCGTGCTGCCCAGACCCCACAGAGTAAAGCAACTCTCCACACCCTCAAAGCAGCTGTAAAACCTGGATACTGAAAAACGTGGAGAACGCTTTAGTTTCAGCTTCAGGAGCCTCTGACCTTCAGCCCTAGAGAGAAGCTGTGCACGCTGCGGAACGTGGCGCGGTGAAGGAGCGGGTGAGAGGTGAGGACGGAGCCCACCGTGCTGCCGCTCCTCCCGCCGTCACCGGGGCGTGCGGGCCGCGCTCCGCCAGCGCCGCCTGCCGGCCCCGGCCCGGGCAGCACCGCACCCGCCGGCGGCCACGCCGCGCGTCCCGGAACCCAACACTCCCATCGGCTCTGGAGCCGAGCAGAGAAGGCCCGAAGGAATCTCTACATACTTTTCAGACAGGAAGGGGTTTCTGGACTTCTTGGGCATTGTTCTCACAGGCTTGTTCTCCACCTCTTCCCCCTTCTCTTCTTCAGATCCATCAGTTTTTCCCTTAAAAATAAAGCATTTTTGTGATTCTGGTGTTTCTACTGCCTTCTTGGTTTCATCCTGTTTTGTGAACTAACTAGTCACAGATGAAGATGTTTTAATTCTGCACACCCCTCACTGTCCAAGTGTCAAGGTTTCCTATTGCAGTCCCACAGAAAGGTACAACCAGAGATGTTCTACAGTAATCCACCCCAAGATGCAAATCTTCAGCATGAACTTAACAGCCATGCGATTGAAGTTTAAACTTGAATGAACCAAAGGTCTTGGCTTTTGCTTAAATTACTACCAAGACGTCTCTGAGTGGACTTTCAGATTAGATGACCATACAAATATAAGTACAACCAACACCCGAGACTCTCTATGAAAGAAATACAAGCTCTTAGTTACTGTGTATTTTGAGAATAAAAGTGACCACAAACAGAACTGAATGGTTTCCTTATTTGTGGTCCAAGCACGAGATTATGGAGAGAAAAATGCCTCCTCATGCTAACAGTAATATTTCTGACCAGGACACAGAAAAAAGGTCAAGGACAGACCATTTGGCAATGTCTGAAATCTAGCTGCTTGTCTTGTATCAGCTTTTAAAGTATTACACTGTTGCAATCCAGTCCAGTAACACTTCATTTAACCAGGGTAAGTTGGGACTAGCAAAGGGTTCCAGAGAGGTGTGGAGTGAGCTATTCATACAGAACATTTCCTTCTCCATAGAGGTCCAGTTTAAATTGTGGAAAAATAGAAAAGTTACGAGTTCCCCTTTTCATCCCTGTTCCCAGCCAGCTGCACGGCCTTGGACATACTCAGGGACCACTAGCCCTACCTCACCAGCCCCAGAAGTGTGTACAGGTGATACAGAGAGGAGGCAAAAGACTTTACCAGGGGGCTGCTCAGTCCCAGCTGGCGTGCCCCCGAGAGGTCCAGGTCGCTGATGGTGGTCACTGTTACGATGTGGTTTGGGTGGTCGATGTTCACAGACTCCGTCCGCGATGTCACCAAGTGCTCCAGTTCATCAGCCTCCTCTGGGAACACAAGAAATCCTACAGTGCAAAGTGCCCAACTTTTCACGGGATAAACTCACTGATGCACCATGCTGGGCTGGGATGACACTCGGCCTTGGCATGCAGGGATAAAGGGCAGAGGGCCTTGGCACTGCAAGCCTGGAGGGCAAGCTGCTTCTCCCCCCTGAGGGGCCCTGGTGACACCTTGGAGATGTTCTCCTGTTCCTTCCTTTCTGTACGACCCCCATGATTGTCGGGACAGAGGGCTGCGGGGTCACAGCTCACATTTCTCCCCAGCTTATCCGGGGAACACTGACATGACCGAGCAGCTGTTGTTGTGGGACAGTGTGCGAGCATCCCTGCCCCAACCCTCAACACCCACTCAAGGCTGCCGGCCCACGGGCGCCCACCGCCCTCCCCACCGAGGGCCCAGCACGTACCGAGCGCCTCCTCCCTCTCGCTCAGCATCTTCAGATACTCCTGGTGCCGCTGAGGAAGGGAAACAGGTTATGGAGCGCCTCTGCCCGCCCCTCCTGCCCTGCTCACTGCCCGCCTGGCGAGGGGGGACACGAGACCCTTCCCTCACCTCCTCCTTAATTTTCCTCTCCTCTTCCTTCAGCTTCCGTTTGATCTCCTCCAGCGCCGCCTTCCTCCGCTCCACCTTCCGCTTGTGGAAGCCGGTCAGGTACTCCCTGCCGCCGACAACACAGAACCGCCCGGCTTTCAGCGACCGGGGCCGCCTTCCCTCCCGCCCCGGGGCCCGCCCGGCCTCACCTCCGCCGCTCCTCGTCGAAAGTCACCACCAGCCGCCTCTCGCGGGCGCCCGGGCCCTTCTTGTTCTTCTTGCGGCCCATGGCGGCCCCACGCTGCTGCCGCCGCGGCTGCTGCCGCCCGCCCCTTCCGCCGGAACGCCGGCAGTTCTGCCCGCCGCCCCCGGCCCGGGCGGGACACAGCGCCCCGCGCTAGGGGCCTGGCGTGCGCCTGATCCCGGCCCTGGAGTCCCGCCTGGCGTGCGCGGGGTTTGCTTCAGGCGTGGGAGCCTCCGGCTACGCTCCTCTTCAGCTTCCTCCCAGCAAAAGATTCTGTGGCGCTGCCTTGTCCGGCCACTCTAAGCCAGAACATGGCAGCGTAGCACCCGCTCTCACAGTGTAGCCCCAGACTCGTTCTGACACTCCAGAGTGTTTTGCATCTACATCTCTTAAATACATGCCACTCTTCCGAATAGTTAACATCTGCAGTTCTTCAACCGAGCATTCTTCAATAGAGCTCTGAGTTTATTTCAAGCTATTGTCATTTCTTGGTGTTAGTAGTGCATGTGCTGCTCCTATTATCTGGGGAAGGCAGCTGTGGAGATGGGTCTTGGCTCTGATGCTGTGTCCAAGTCGCAGCATCTGGCTGGACAGCCATGATTTCTGTAGTGGTGGAGAGAGGTACTGGCGTGAGTTGGTGGGGGCATCAAGAAAGACTGCCATGTTCTGATGGCTTAGGGAGACATTGGCTGAGCTCCTGAGCCTTTATTGCTCCCCTGTTCTTGCCTTAACAATGGGTGTAATGCCTGTGTGGTGGCCGGCTGACTTAGGTGGAAGCTTCTGAAGTGTTGTGGGGGCAGCCGAAGCCAGCCCCCCCAGCCCACAGAGCATGGCGAGTCCTGACAGTAGTCCTGTCACAGCCTGGCAGTCACTCGTCCACAGCCAGCTTTCCTTTATCAGCTTGCTCGCTGCTTTCGCTCTTTTCCTGGTCTGTCCTTTCACCAGCAGAAATGTGGAAAAACCAGTTCTGTGGTTAGTTGCTGCACTTCCCTCCACGCCCATGGGGCAGGTCTCCTCCTCCTCCTCAGTCCTCACACATAGTCTGGGTGCACTTCAGCCTCCAGCCTCTTTGCCTCTGCCTGTGATCAGCCGGCTCAGGTGCACCGACAGGCACCCATTTACCTTAACCTTAGGCTTCTCTTGCCTTCCTCTTTTCTCTCTGGCTGCCAGAGCTTGTCTCTCTGGTGGCTCCTTCTCTCCTGGGTAACGCAGTGGGTTGGCCTGCAGGTGCATAAGGTGCAGGCAGCTGCCCTCCCGGCCCTGTCCTGCCCTGCCTGGAGGGATACCATTCTGAGGCGATGGCTGCAGGGAACGAGCGAAGCATGAAGGCCCTGAAGGAAGTGTGGAAAAGAGCAGAGAACTCTTTGTGTGCGGACTGCGGGAAGCCAGGTGAGTCCCTGAAGGATGCTGCAGGAGGAGTTGGAAGCAGGGAACTGGGGCTGATCTCTAGCAGCCACTTAGTGCTGGCTATCTGGACTGCACAGGAGCCTGGGCTGGAGAGAAAGGGGAGGCATCTCTCTGGGTATTCGTTTCCTCTCCCTTCAGGTGGGTTGGCAAGGGAGGAGGGAGAAGATGCTGCCATAGCACTGGTGGGAAGGACAGGGGTGTGGGTGTGCCAGATTAGCAGGGGCTCCATAGCTGCAGCACCGTGGGTTGTAGTCATGTCAGATCGCAAATGCAAATCAAGGTCATGCCCAGTCAGGACCTGACAGGAAAGCTCGCAGTGAAATCCTAACTTCTCCAGAAAGAAGGCATGATTCAGGAGGGCATTGTCTTCACCATGACTCAGCTCTGAACTGACAACCTGCCACATCTGCCTAGGAAATTTCATTTACTGAAGGGCTTGCCCTCTCAGAAGGGTACCCAGTTTGAGGTCCTACAAGTGCTGTTAAAACCACCCATCGTATACCTCCAAAAGGAGTGTGCTACCCAAGCCAAATTAACACTGGGCAAATTAGTACAATTTTGCCCTATTTAACTACTCCAGGAGAATTTTAGATTCAAGGTTGTTTTCCACTTCCTGAGCTAAACACTGTTAGGGGTTTGCTGTGATGCACTAAACAACTCCTGGGGTCTTTTCCCAGAGGTGGTTTCATTTTCCTCTGGGTGATCCTTTACACAAAGGGAGTTAACAGAGCACTTTGGGGTTTTTCAAGATACAGGTCATTAAAAATTCCGTCAAAGTGATTGGAGCAGGGAATGAGGGACCAATAGCTGTGGTTTTTTTCTGACTGGCATCCATGCCTTGGGCGTTAATTACTCAGCTCAGATGAAACCGTGGTCATCAGCTCCCTGTTTCTCAGGACTACATTCTCAGGTGAGGCATATATCCCAGGGATATTCACCACTTCTAGTTTTACCCTTTTCCATATTCTCAGATCCTGACTGGGCATCCTCTACTTTGGGTGTCTTTATATGCCTCAGCTGTTCAGGAATTCACCGCAACATCCCTAGCATCAGCAAAGTCAAATCCCTGAAGATGGACTACTGGGATGATGCTCAGGTGCAGGTGAGATCTTTATCCCCATGGGTAGGGCAGGTGGTTTGGACTAGGCTATACATTCAGTGTCCTGGCAAAATTAGTCCTTTGACCTCACAGAGTTGGAATGTAATCTGGCTTAATCAGTCTCTTTTCTACTCATGAAAACCAGGGATAACTCCCCACAACCCACTGGGAGAGGGAGGTCACACTTGCCTTATGTGTCTCTGCATGTCCTGTTACTTTATGGCAAATGCAGAGCTCTTGCAATGGATCTTACTAAGGCTTAGGGTCTTTGTTGCTTCAGATTACTTGTTTTCCACTTGCCAAGACCATCCAGCCTCGATGTCTCCTCTTGATTTCAGCACTCCAAGGGGAAAGTCTTGGGAAATTCTCCAAGAAAAGTTTCCATATATAATACAATCTCTTGAGAAAAATGGCACTTATGAGAACTTGACTTCTTCCCGTTACATCCTCCTCAACTCACTAATTTTCAGGAGACTGAAAATATTTTCTGGAGATCCGAAGAGAATAATCTGTGTCTTGTTGCTCTTTGGAAGAGGTTGGAATGTCCTTCCAGATGCCATTGCAGAGTTGTTGTTGAGCTCTCCAGGAGATGTGGGGCACGGCAGCAAATCCACTGAATGTGTGCGCACCCAGCCTTACGGAAGTGACATTTATGGCACTCTGTTGATTCAGGTGCAATCACTGTAATGTCTGAGAGTAGATGAGACCTTTGAGACCCACCTTCCTGCTGCCAGACTGCTGGGATGTTGCAATGGAGGGGGGAAAGAGAATGCTCCATTAGAGTTTGATATGCATCTGACTCTGTAGTGGGTCAGGAAGGAAAAGGTCCAACATGAGTGTGCATCAAAGGCAAGGCACTAACTCTCTGTCTAACTCTGCAGTTTCTGGCTAAGCATGGGAATGCTGTGACTAAAGCCATATATGAAGCTCACATCCCTATTTACTATTACCAGCCAACCTACAATGACTGCCAGTAAGTTGCTGCATGCAGAAGAAAAGGGGGAAGGGCAATTCTCTGTTCCTCTAATTCCTCTAGTTTGTTTCTGAGCCACCTGTCCCCTCTCTCCATAGAGTGCTGAGAGAACAGTGGATACGGGCCAAATATGAACGCAAAGAATTTACTGAGCCGGGAAAACAGCTGCCATATTCTGATGGTAAGAGCAGAACACAGCATCATAACATCCTGCCTGTTGTCTTTTCTGGAAACTTCTGAGCATCATGAGGTGTCAGTGTTGCAAATCCCACAAGTACTCCTAAGAACCCAAGTGGTCATTACAGGGCTTAGTTTTGGGGGTGTTAAATTGTGGACAACGTAGGCTGGCACTGCCACAGGTAGCTTAGAAGCCTGGTGTTACCAGGTGGCATTTTTCAAAGACATTTGTTGTCTTGTTGGAGACAGACATCTGCAATAAGGAATGTCTGTCCTGCTGCATGCCACCCCCTATAACCCTGTCAGTTGTCCTTGAATCGGCACTGTGAGCCCTGTGACAAAGGGCATTGGAGCCCAAGAGCCTGCAGAGTCAAGTGGGAAGAGTTCTGGTCCCACGCCAGAGTCTGCATGGGCCAGGACTCTAGTGTTCACAGGAGAGAGCTCTCACAATGTCAGAGGTGGTAGTAGGAGCAAGACTAGGAGGTGGGAAGAACCTGGGAATGTCTTTTGGTGAGTGCACTGCAAACATGGGAACACACCATCTTTAGTTGTAAGTCAGAGGTGAAACATCTGAAGTGTTTACTCTCAGCAATAGCCCATCATGTTCTTTGTCCCAGAGGGGTGGCTGGGCCCCAGGCTGCATGCAGCCCTCTGGTGCCTACCATGCCTGTGGGGAATGCTACTATAAGTGGCTTTTCTGCTCCAAGGGGTGAAGGAAGGCATCCTTTGGAAGCGAGGCCGAGACAACGGGCAGTTCCTACCCCGCAAGTTCCTCTTGTCTGAGAGAGAGGGATGTCTGAAGTATTTCACCAAGCAGGATGTGAGTATGGTGGTGAACTCCTACCTCAGTGTGTACTGCACCTGGAGCAGTGGGGTCACAGAGATGTTCTGACTTCCTACGCATGTTTCTGAGGTTGCCTTGTTCATCCCAGCTCAGAGATAAGAACAAAACATGTCACTAAGGAGAAGGGTCCCTTTCCTACTGTCAGAGTGACTTTTCCTCATGGTCTCCCTTTGTGTTTCCCTCACTACTGAGAAAAAGACTGGTCTTCCATTTCACTCCTATCCTGGATGTGTAATCCTGCACCATTCCTGGAACCAACCTCACCCCATTGTGAGCCAAGTTGGCAAAAACCTTTTCTCAGGTTGGTTTTGAGGAGGGCTACTTTTCTGCTCATTCATATCCCTGAAATGAGTGGGGCAAGAGCTAAAATACTGTCACAAGGGAGGGGATGGCTCAGGGTAGGGAGAAGCAGGACATGCCATCCAGAGAAACCTGGACAAGCTCCAGAAGTGGGCTGATATGAACCTCAGAAGGTTTAAAAAAGCCAAGTACAAGGTTCTCCACCTGGTCAGGCCTCTGACCCTGCCTTACCCCAGGTAATCAGTAGCTCAGATCTCTTTCCTTCTAGGATTGCTCATGCATGGTCAATGCCATTCTGTTTTCAGGCCAAGGAACCCAAAATCAATGTTAAAATAGATGTAATCAATGCTACATTCCAGCCAGAGAAGATTGGGAACCCCAATGGCCTGCAGATCACCTATCTCAAAGACAATAAGACCCGGAATATATTTGTCTACCATGAAAGTGGAAAGGTATCTGGTTTTAGCATCAAACCCTGCAAAGCCATTGAGGTGCTTTGAGGAGCTGCTGATATTAAATAGCATGAAGCATGGGTAGGATGGGGTGTGTGAGTGTGAGTTGCTGTAGGTAATAGGGTGGGTGTTCTGGCTCTGTGTTTGTGTATCTGTGAGAGAGTTTTGCTGCAGGGAGCAGGGCAGGAGCACTGGCTGAGTTGGTTTGTGTGGGAGGAGTTCTATAGAAGATGTGCTGCCTGTGCATGTGGGGAATGGGGCAGCCGTGCTGGCTGTGTGCATGTGAGGGAGATGCTGCAGAGGGAGAGCTGACTGTGCTTGTAGCTAACTCAGGGCTGGGTGCAGCTGGGTGAATTTAGATGCCCCTCTGTTGCTCTGGCTAAGCTTTCTGTCCTGTCCTGTTCCACCCTCAGGAGGTAGTGGACTGGTTCAACGCCATCCGCTCAGTGCAGTTCCATTACCTGAAGGTGGCATTTCCCATTGCCAGCGATAATGAGGTAAGGCAGCACTGGAGCTCCTCCTGAGTCTCCCGCTGCTTGCATGATAAAAGAGCTCGTTAGTTACTGTTATAACCCCAGGAATGGAAGTGGAAACTGCAGGGTAAAGACAGAGGGATGAGAAGGTGTTTTTAAAAGGGCCTGTGGTAGTCAGAAAATAGCTGCTCTCAGCTGTTTCTGGGCATATTGGAGGCAGAAGTGATGCCTAGCTAGGCAGTTTGGGAAATATAAATTTAGAAGGTGACTGAATTTGGGGGAATAGAAGGGTGGGGGAAGGAAATGAATAGCGAAGAGGCACAGCTAAGTGAATGACACTCTTGCCATTTATTTTGTCAGATCAAAAATCGTCTGACCAGAAACTTCTTGAAGGAGGGATACATGGAGAAGACTGGTCCCAAGGTGAGCTGCTATGGTAGAAAAAATCAAACAGGGGCCTGCCAGAGCACCACTGGTTTTCCCTACTTCAGTGTTTTTCTCCTGCTGTTTCCTCATTCCCCCCTGACTCTTTAGACACATGTGGGAAAAGAGTGTGTGCACCAAGGGAGGGGAGAATGAAAGGAAGGGGAAGGACACATATGAAAGTAGATGAAGCCAGAGTCCCTTTTTCTCCCAGAGCAACAGATCTCTCTGCATGTGTCTGTGTGTGTGTGACCTTGCAGGTATTTAGTGTCCACATTTCTCCTGTCTCAACTCTGTGGTCCTTCATCGAAGTTCAGGAGTTGGGGACAGCAGCTGGGAGTGAATCACCTGATACTGACCGCACTCTCAGCTCAGAAAGGGCGAGGAGGAGGTTGCTGTTAGGCAGGGGCTTGCTTCACGCGGTTGGGATGAGTTTGGGGTATCCATTCGCACTGCTCGCAGCAGAGGGCACTGTCCCCTCACACGTCACCTCTTCCCTTCACAGCAGAGAGAGGCCTTTAAGAAGCGCTGGTTCACGCTGGATCACCGCAGGCTCATGTACTTCAAGGATCCTTTGGTGAGAGGGAGATGCGACCGCCGGCAGCTGCGGGCAGCGGCGCTGGGGGCAGGGTCAAAGTGCACACAGAGCCTGTGCTCTGCAGTGAGGGCGGCTTGCAGGTTTCCCAGCTGCTATGAATGGACTCCAGGTCTTCCCCTTTCCACCCCTTTCAGTTCATCACATGCTTTCTGTGTTTGTTTCACTGCCTGCAAACAATGGGAGCAGGGAGGGCAGCAGTGTAAAGGTGGTGATGGGAGGGTGACACAGAGAGATGAGAGCAGCAGCTCCTCTCTCAGACCTCTTGAGATTTATGGCCTTATTTTTTCCTTTTCACTACTGCCTTTGAGCACAGGCTCACTGCTCTTCTGAACCCCTGACCACCTCCAAAACCTTTTGCTGCTAATCCCCGGTCCTCACACACTCTCCTCTTGTCCTTAGGTGCCCCTGTAACGGTTCTCTTGTTCTTCTGGGATTCCATAAATCACTGTCTTTCCCTCCTGATGTGCAGGACGCCTTTGCTAAGGGTGAGGTGTTTGTGGGCAGTGGAGAGAATGGATATAGTGTCCAGAAGGGATTGCCTTCAGGGACACAGGGCAACTTCTCTTGGCACTACGGCATCACCATTGTCACCCCTGACCGGGAATACCTCTTCACCTGTGAGACAGAGACTGACCAGCTGGAGTGGGTCAGAGCCTTCACGAGTGTCATCAACCAGGCCATGACACCACAGGAATATGCAAGTAAGTGCCTGGATGCTGTTTCCTTCCCCTCCTGCCACTCCCATTCAGGGTATTGCCCTAATGCACCACCTTTTCTCTTCACTACAGTTGAAGCCTACTTCAAGTTTAAATCCTAGGAAGCCATGCAGGAATCTCACTATGACTCAACTCTACCTGGTCCTATTGGGTGGCTGTCAGGACAGGAGAGGAGATTGACATCAGAGAAACACAGTGCTCTTGGAGCACCCTTTGAAGCACTTTTGCCCCCATAGGATATCCACTTTGTTTTGAGGGCCCGATTAAGCTGCTTCTTTTCAAGTGCAAGATTTTGTGCGTCTGAATCCTCAGTACAACCTGTCCCTGTTAAATTGCTGTCATCTGGCTGGATGCTGACAGGTCTTGCCTGTCAGTCAGGCCTTGAAAACTTTGGCACTTACTATGTTGGACATGAGACCCAGCATCACTCCTGCATGAAACTGCAGACAGGCGCCCACCTGATGCAAGAAAAGAGCTGCCTGGCTGGAGCCAGGCACCACAGCGGGTTACAGGGACTGCTGGACTAAAAGAGCCTGTTCCTTTACAAGAAATACCATATCTGCGGGTGACAGAGATGTGAAACATCTAGATATTTGACCAGTTAGTGCAGTGGTTGAGAAAGGTCACTTAAAACATGTAACCTAAATAGCCAAATGTGAGGCTTGTTTCCTTCTGCCATGTATGGGCTTGAAAGCTTCTTCAGATGACACTTGTGTGCAGACCTTCCACCAAATGCTTCAGAGAAGATTAAGAGATCATCTCAAAAATAATGTGGATATACATTTGGGTATGTGGATAAATAATGTGGATATACATTTGTGTATGTGGATAACGTGTGCATGCACACACATAACAAAAAGTGATGGAGGTAGAATACTGCCCTAGGGAAGATACTGTGAGGGATTTTCATGCCACTGAAGATCAGCTGCCCAACTTGAGTCTCTATCAGACCAATGGAGACGGGTTGGGTCTTGCAGAGAGGAGCTGATAACATGCATAGAGTTCAGAGTCTGCTGTCTCTGCTAGAGCCTAGGGTTGATGCTGAATATGGTAATACATGGATCTCTTTTCCCTCATTCCCTGTATGTCAAAGGCCTGGCACTTTCATTCTGACCTGCACATTGCCATATGTTTATCTTGTTCATCACACATACATATTTGTATGTTCCTGTTCTCTTAGTAAGAGTTAGCCTAAAACACAAAAGCAACCCATGATTCATGTCTTAAAGCTCATCTCTTAAAGCTCTCTTGGGAGCTGTCCCCTGCACATGCTGGGAGGAGTAGCTGAGTTCTGCTGGTGACTAGTATCTGATGTGTTTGCAGTTCTATCAGGCAGTGTGAGAGAAGGTATCTCATATGTTAAGGGGAGCTAACTGGAATTAATGAGACAACCAGTAAGTATTTTAATTAGCTCCTAAAGAAATTATTTAAAAATACCATTGTAATTTATTTTGAAGTCCTAAGTTAGCTGACATGTTAACTGCTGAGGTATGAGGTTGTTTCTTGGAAAAAAGTACAGACGATCAAACAAAAAGCCATAGCTGCTCATTGTATTTCCTGGGGCATGTGGACAGTGATTATTCCCATCAGAGCCAAATGGGCAGACTCACGGTGCCCCTCTGCTTCTCTGGGGACCCTGCTCTGTGCCAAGACCACCACAATCTGTTGGGAGCATCAACTTTCTGGATGAGTAGAAGCATCTCTCACCCTACTACCATGGTGCAATGGAAATATCCACCTCAAAGTATATTTTCACTGCATTTTGCTGATCTCTCCTAGTTTGGAGCATAATTTTCCTGAAAACCAAAGGTCATTGCACAGTGAGGGGAGGACTGATGGGATGCCCCCTCCTCCTCCTGGTTGCTGCTGAATTACCACTGCTGGATATGAGCAGAGGCATTTGACTCAGCCACAATGAAGCCAATACACTGATGATGCAAAAGAGTGTGGCTGGAGCGGCTTGAAACCCTGAACTAACAGCAGAGTACATGTAGTATGGCACATCTGTCTCTGTTCCGCAAATTCTGTCCCACCGTGTCCTCCTTGAGACGAGGAGGCTCAGCTGTGAGTGAGGAAAGGGCCGGGTAGCTTCGGGCGCGGGTGTCATGTGGCGGTGTCTCGCTAGAAGGCGGTGGTGCCTAGCAATGGGCTGCTGCTCCCTGCTCTGCGGCGGGGCAGCTTCCCGGGGCTGCGAGGGAAGGAGGGGGAAAGCTTAGAGAAGGAGGATGGTCTTTGTGGAGAGGAAGGAAAAACAGACTCTAAAATACGCAATCCTTTGAGTCTCTACGAGCTTGGTGCTGACTTGAGGGCAAAGGCGGAAAAGGGCCAGGACAGACAATGTGAGAGGTCCTATCATCTGGTGGGCCTGCTGGCAAACGGGGGACTACATCCACAACACCCAAACCTCAAAGGGCCCTGAAGTGCTTGGGAGGGAGCGAGGGACAGGTTCTTTCAGTCTGGCTTGGCTGGGGAGAGCTGTGTGGCTGCTCCCTGCCTATTGCACTTCCAGGCCTGGCCCTTGTTTCCCTTCTAAAGCCACAGCATGATGCTTTCCACCCTCCCTGCCGTATTATGGAGTCTTGTCTTTCAGTTGTCTCCTGTCTCAAATGAGGACAACTGTACAAGGAGAAATGGGATAAAGAAAGGGAAATAAGAACAAGAAGGAAGATATAGCAGGATAAAGGAAGATATGGGGGAAGAAAGCATGTCTGCCAGAAAGAGGAGGGAGCCAGTGGGGCTCCTCAGCTAGTGGCTAAAAGCCCAGTATAAATTTGGAAATGTATTCACACCGGTGTGTGAAGCTGTGAGTCAGGCACATTCCTCCATGCAGTGGTCAAGGTAGCTCTCAGGGGGTTGGTTCAGTGAGGCAGGGCCCACCTCTCCAAAGTCTGTCTGAGCTGAGCTGACAGACTTAGGAGCAGAAATCTACTTGTTCATCCACTGTTTCTGCGGGCCCAGCAAACTCCGGAGAAGCAACAAAGCTAGCGAAGAAAAGAGACCTTTCCTCCTGACTGGCAGAGGTTACCTTGCATATGTTGGTCTTGAAGGAAAAGGCAGTGTCCCTTTCTTGGCTCTTCCATGGTTAAGGAAAACAACCGGACAGAGCTTGTGATGGACGACATCAGCAAAATGGACTGGGCAGCTGGAGGTGAGGAATAGACTTCTGGAGCACCCTGTCTGTGTCTGATGAACTCTCCCCATTCTTCCCTTGGCTGCTTTGCTGTTAAGGATAGTCGTGTCCTATACAGCAAGGGTGGAAGGCAGGAGGAAGGAGCAGGTCTCTGAGAGCTTGATTTGCTCTTGCTTAACTTACCCAAAGATGTCTTACAACACTTCTCTCATCAGCCCAAGTCCTAGAGAGGATCCCAAGGGTGGCAGTTTCTTGGAGGAAAGCAGTGGTGGGGGTGATGACAGCAATGTCCTGGGAGGGGACAGCCTGGTCACGGGGCCGCTGGGTGCAGTGCTGCTGGTCATGTGCCTCACTGGGATGGTGGGGAACATCTACACAGTGGCAGTGGCCTCTGGCAGGGTGGCAGGCTGCTCAGCAGGCTCCTTGGGGGTCTACATGATCAACCTTGCCCTTGCTGACCTCCTGTACCTCTCCACCATCCCCTTTGTGGTTTGCACCTATTTCGCCCACGACTGGTTCTTTGGGGATGTGGGTTGCAGGCTTTTGCTCAGCCTGGACCTCCTCACCATGCATGCCAGCATCTTCCTCCTGACAGCCATGAGCCTGGAGAGGTACTGGGCGGTGGCCAAGCCTCTGCGGGCCCGGCGGGCCAGCAATGCCTACCGCAGACTGGCCAGCGCCATCCTCTGGCTCCTCTCGCTCCTGCTCACGGCCGCCATGATGGCGATGACTCAGCTGCGGGAGGGGGACGGCCCCCGCAAGCGCATCTGCGTCCCCACCTGGACGCCATCGGCTTTCCGGCTCTACCTGACCGTGCTGTTCAGTACCAGCGTCCTGGCACCCGGCGCCGTGCTGGGCATCGTCTACGCCCGCCTGGCCCGGGCCTACCGGTCCTCGGCCTGGGGGCTGGGGCTGCCGCTGCCCGGCCGGGCCCCGGCCCGGCGGCTCCTCTGCAGGATCTCTGCCATCGTGGTGGCCTATTGGGCCTGCTTCCTCCCCTTCTGGGCCTGGCAGCTGGCCGGGCTGTACCAGGGAGAGGGGCTGGGCATCGGCCCCACCGCCCAGGCCTACCTTAACTTCGGTGTCACCTGCCTGGCCTATGGCAACAGCTGCGTCAACCCCTTCCTGTACACCCTCCTTGCCAGCAGCCACCGCCGTGGCCGTGCGGGGACGGGCATGGTGCAGCCTGCAGCGCCCTCTCAGCAGGCTGCGGGGAGCCACAGCATCCCCCTGGCTTTCAGGGAGCTCTCGAGGTCTGTGAGGGAAAGCGAGGGCTGAGCAGGCTGGGAACATCTGACCTTTGGCTGGGTCATGTTGAGAAATAAAAGTGTGTCACCTTCCATGCCAGCATGCAGTGTCTTCCATCAATGTTGATGCAGTGCTTTCCCCTTTGCATGGCTGCTCATCCTGCTCAGCTGGGTGGGGAGAGTGCTTGTCTCAGGGATCCTGACTCTATCCTCAGATCCATCAGCTCACACACTTTGCAGCCTCCACCTTGCACAAGGCTGGGGAGTGGGTGGAAGGGAGCAGTCAGCTTCGATATGTCTAAATTATATATCTGGGGAACCTTTGCCGCCCCTCATCTCCTTGCTAGCAACGGGCCAAGCCATAACAAAGTCAGGACAACGGTGAGTCATAGATTTCACAAGAATGGTGAGTCACTGCAAGAAACAGCCACGCTAGCAGGAGACCTCACTACGGTTCATACTCCTGTGGTAAAGCTACCACTGAGCTTTCTTCAAGAAACCATCACAGAAAATCTTTGAAGAATCTAAAGAAAGATTGCCAAGCGCAATTAAGAGGCATTGCAAGATTCCCCTGTAGTACAGTCCAGGGAGTCCAGTACCTCTGCTCAGCTTTCAAGATCAGTCCAGCAGAGGAAGCTGCAAGGAGAGAGCTCTCCTCTGTGTCCATCATGACAGTTCATGGCACCCTCACCAGCACCATGGTCCTGCTGTGGTGGAGGGAAACACCCAATTCTCTGGCCTACCAAATGTACCCCAGTCTGCCAGACTGTGCCAACACCACTGTGTAAACTGAGCCAGGTCTCTTGCCTTGAGACCATCTAGCCTAGCATGGCTCATTTCCATACTGCTGAGCCTCTCCTCTCCAGAAAGGATGGCTGCATCCTTATCACGCCATGGGAAGAGTCCCCAAGCTATACTGTCCCCCTACCATGCCTATGTGCAGGGTGGCAATGCTAGATGTCATGTTTACAATTGTAGATGTAGCCTTAAAGAGTGTGATGTGGTCATCTAAAGCAGATGGGCTTTGGGCAACACAGAATTTCAAGAGAGATCCAGTTGCAGAGCCTCAAGTTGCTTGTACGGCCCAAGTGCCCCTACCTTTCAGCTAAGCTCTCATCTCATCTCTCTTCCTTCTCAGACTCACAGTTCCTAGCAGCCCAGCCTCTCTCTGCACGGGCACCCAGGACACAGGACCTGGCAGAGCCTCATGAATTATGAAATAAGAATGGCAGGTACAGCTGCTGCAGGGGAAAGTCCCTGTTCTCCAGCTGCTCTGGAGACTGCTTAAAGTGAGGAATTAGCCCAGCCAGGCCTGCAGGGAATTCTGTAGTACATGAAATTGCTAGTGCTTTGTGTTGCTTGTGGCCAAGCCTTTAATCCCAGAGTGACCTGCTAACTGCTGTGCACTGTGGAGAGGGCAGATCCCACCTTTCCTACACCCACTAGGCACAGCATGCTCAGCAGCAGCACCAAGGCAGCATTAGACTGAGAGAGACCTCAAGGCAGCTATGCAGGAACATCAAACATGCCTGACTGCCTCAGTCTCCTCAGAGTCTGGCTTAGTTTAGACTGAGAAGTGCTCAGGTTCATGTGGGCCAAGTAAAACAGGAACAAAAGCATAGAGCACGCATCCTTAGCGTCCCACCCTCCAGCTGGACATTGCTGCCTCCCTCAGCTCTGGATGTGAACAGGCAAAGCAGAAGGGGCAGAATAAAATCAGACACCTCCATGTTACTGCCCTCCTGTGCCACAGCACAACACTTTGTGCTCCTACAGTTACTGGAAGAAAGGATTTGGATGAGGAACCCTTTACATGCTCTGCCACACCCAGCAAGGCAGCTTTTCTACTGTCTCCATACAGCAGTAAGAGGTCCCAAGCAGATATAGGAATAGGAATTCCTACAGCCTCTACAGAAGGCTGCAGCCAAAACTAGCACAGTTGAGGACTTCCCCTCACTCCATGCCCCACTAGGCTCAGCTAGCCCAGCCACTCAGTTCTGTCTGATGTCAGCCAGGAGTGCTTAGTTTAGGTAATTTATTCAGGCAGTGTGAAATGTCAGTCTAGACCTCAACAGCTTGTGACCTTGCTTAAAGGATGTTTTTACTCTCCTCTGAGTGACAATTAGCCCCAATGCCTCCTCCTGCAACTCTCCTTGGATTTTTAACCTGTGTTCCCAGGCTATTAACCTTCATTCTCTTCTCCATCCATGACTTTCAAGGCCCAAGGCTGGGACAATTGCCTCCACTTAGGGTACTCCAGCAACACTGGCTACCCCTATCCACCCACTCCCAGCAAGGTGCCCGACCCATGAGGATTCGCAATATTAAACAGATTAGATTTTGAGACTTAATACATCAAAACTCTTATTTATTGATTGCTTTTTCTGTATCTTTGAGATGGAGGTGTCAGAGGAAGTTATTCCCAGCTGATGGACTGGAGTGTGAAGTCCCCTTGTGTATCAAAGTAGTCAAAGACAGAGAGGTTAAGCCGGTTAGGGAATGTGAACTGGTGGCCTGGCAGGTGGACTGTCACATCATTTTGGTTGACAGCAAAAGTGATCTGCAAGGCAAATGGAAAAGTTAGAGAAAGTTTCCTCAAACCTCTGCAGCACTGCTGTGCCACCCTCTGCTTCACAGGGTGAACAAGCTTAGTAGAATAACCTGTTCATCAACAGCAGGAGTGTTATTCTGGTCTCCCAAGAGATGCCCATTCCCTGCTCTGTTCAATAGCAACATCTTTGAGACAGATGGAGCTTAGACATTTGATCCCCACCCTCCATCAGAGCTCAGAGCCCCGAGTGGTGGCACTGGCCAAGCAGGAGAAGCCAGCCACCTCCTGTACAGACAGCCCTGAGACAGCCCTTGCAGCCAGGTGCCCTGTGCCAAACACCCTCCCTTCTCCACAGCATGTACAGAGAGTGTATATACATATATAAATATTTGCATGGCTCACCTCTGCTGTGCCCCCTTTCTGGAAAGGAAAGACAGCCTCCCTGTGCTCTGCACCCCACTCTTCCACCTTCTTTGAGTTGCACACAATGGTGTTCACATCGCCATGAGCATCAAAACGGGGATTGAAGTGAAGTCCAAGGAGGGTAGCATCCTTGCCCAGATTCATCACAAAGCTGCAGAGAAAAAAAAAAAAAGCAGACATCAATACAGCTGAAAAAAATAAAGTCAATACTATGGTAGCATGTTTCTCATTACCATGAGCATCCCTGGGCCTGTTTCTTCAAGCCCTGCCAAGGGCAACCTAAGAGAAACCCTTTGCTAAATTATGCAGCTTCCCTAAAAAGATGATGCTGTAAGGGGCACTTTTTAGGGGTGATAGGCTGCAGAGTGCCATCCCTGGGAGAACACCACTTCCTCAAAGCTTTTAACAAGAGAATGGTTCAGTACACAGTGCCCTGAACAGAGTTATCATACACTCAAACCGACTCCCAAGGAGTTAGTTGCTTTCCATAGATTCCTTTCAGTCCTGAACAGTTCGCTAGTGCTGCATCCTACCTGACAGCCACTGCCTTCTCCCCATCCTGCAGGCAGCTGAAATAATTACCATGTCATTAGCCATCCCAAAGTATCTGCAACAGCAGTGGGAGGAAGTTTCCTAGCCTTGTGTCCACCTTGCCTTCAGGCCTCTCGCCCAGATGAGAAGAGGCACATTATTTGGCAAGAGAAAGCCTGGGAGGCTTCACTCAGACAGTATCAAACTTCAAAGGCCTTGGGAAGAGCTGGGACTTGTTTCCTGGAACACCGCTAGTTCTGGTACAGCAGCTACAGGCTCCACCTTACCTGCAAAGGGCCCCCAGCCACAGACCTGCACAAGGGCTGGGGGCTCTGCACAGGCTTCACTGGGATCCCAGCCACCCCAGTCCCTGCAATTTAGGGGTACATTTCCACTTCTGCCCACCTGCCTGCTCACCACCTTTCTTCCTTCTTTCCCCACTGCCATGTGAGAGCACCAAATCCATGGGGGCACCATAAATGTCCCTACTCCTGGCATCTTCATGCAGGGGAGAGGATGTGGTGGAGCAGATGATCTCAAACCAGATCTCAGTATAGACACAGCTTCCATTTCCTTCACCCTGCACTAGAAGGATGTGGTCACTGCCAGTGTGTGCAGCTGGAACTTCACATCTGCTTTGGCTTAGCCCCTTGGCAGTACTGAGTCTGCAACGTGCATTAGGTGATGACTCACTGGAAGCACTGCTGGTGTTAACCCCTTCTCCTCTTCTACCCAAGGGACAGAGTCCTTTTGCAGACCTCTTAGCACGGTGCTCTGGCTGTGCCTGGGCAGCAGAGCCTAACTCACCTCTTGGCATTTGGTGCAACTTTCCCCTTGACAGTGAGGCGCTGGCCAGGCTTGAGACCCAAGTTGGTGCACACTGGTCCCTGGGGAATGTGGAAGCAGAGACATTAACTCAGTACCTGCTGGCTCACGTGTTCTGAATTGGCAGCTTTCCCTGCTGCCTTACAAGACCTGCTTTGCTTTGGACCCACAGAGAAACAGGGAAGCTCCCTTGCCCTAGGGCATGGCAGCAAGGACATCCCAGAGAAGTTACCCCAATCACATGGTACCTTTGATTGGAGCTCGATTTCCTAATCTGTCTCCTGCTGCTCTCATCAACATGTCTGTATTTCACAGCAGGGAAGTGTAAGCACCTGCACACTCCAATCACACCCACCCCATCCCAAACACACCCATGTGCCTTGCGGGTCTTGTGTCATCCCACACAAATCTGTCTGGGATGGATGGCATGGATGGAGATTCCACTCCCTTCCCCTAGCTCGTGTTTGAACTTCAAGCCTTGCCCAGGTCCAAGGACTCAGACACCTTGCTTCCCATCTCCCAACAGCTTCAGCTTGTTTTTTTATGTAGGTTCAGTATTTCCAAGAATGTTCTTCTGCTCCACAGAGATACCTGCCCCCCACCTTCTCTCTAGGAGGACCAAAGCATCCTGGCAAACCCATATGTATTCATTTTTCATCACAGCAGAGCCAGGACCTCAAGAATACTGAAAATCTTTTCCTATCCCACCTTAAAAAATAAGCTTGCTCTTGGGACAATCCTTGCTTAATCAAGTCAAAGAAGTGTAATCACTCTTCTAACACAAGCATCTCCCTAGCAGAACAGCTAAGGAAAGGATCTTGGAGACCCAACCCCCCTGCTAAAGCAGGTTCACATAGAGCAGGTTGCAGTGTCATGTCCAGGTGGCTTTTGAATACTTCCTGAGCAGCAGACTCCACAACCTCTCTGGGCAGCCTGTTCCAGTGCTCAGTCCCATCACAGTGAGGAAGTTTTTCTTCATATTCAACTCTAACTCCCTTTGTTTCAGTTTGTGCCTCATGCCCCTTCCCCTGTTGCTGGGCAACTCTGTAAAGAGTCTGGCCCCATACTCTTGATACCTGCCCTTAAGATAACCTCTCTAACTTCAGGTATTTGAATGCAGTCCTTGACATTCACAGAACACTTCTGTACAGCACACTCCTTCCAAGAAAGAGAAGAATAACAATTCAATGACTCATGAAAACTTCAGCAGAAAGCAAGCAGCAAGGCTGCCCAGAGAAGATGCTCAGACAGCAATAAATGTTACTGCAGCAGCTTCTCCAGACTAGAGCTGCAGTAAAACAGGTCAGGACTCAGCCCAGAGAGGATCCCCACACGTACTGCCTCAAAGGGATCCTATAGGAAAAAAGAACCAGAACGCAAAATAGCAGCCAACACTCTGTAGTGGATGCAGCAGGGACCCAGCTCTAACAGACCCTCTGACACTGGGGTTGATATGCAGGCCAGTACAAGTGCCCTCACACCCAGCCAACACAGTCCCGCTTCCAGCAAAGCTGCCCTGTCCCTTTCCCTACTCACGCAAGACATGGTGCTGCTCTGCAGGGTACTGCTCCTCTCCGCTGAGGCGCAAGGGTCCCAGGAAAGTAACTCCTAGAGCCCCACCCTTGCCTTTAAATAGATGGAGAGCTGAGTTGACCCAGCCCTTCTCCACCCCATGCACCAATGGGAAGGGGAGCAGGGTTGGTTTTGGGAGGAGGGAGGGTCTATTAGACAGAGCTGCCTCCTCCCACACTCACCCAGCCTCCTCTCCTGGATGCTGAGTGCAGCCCTTCCAAGCAGGCTGCGGGCCACTCCAGGAGGAGATCCAGCTGTGTGTGGCCATGAATCCAATGGAAAATAGTTTTACAATGAATGTTTTATTATCCAAGGCTTTTATCCCGCATGGAAAATGGATCAAGACTTGGCAGGAAGGATCTGTAGTGGGGGGGGGATCTTCGGCTCTGGTTAAATCAGGAGTAGAAGAAATGTCACTGAGCACACATAGTGCCTCAGAAGCTCTTTGTAGCCCAGGTGAAACCTCAGTAACAGAGGACTGAAGCTGCATCGAGAGTCACCCAGCTGCACTATGAATCCTTTCTGTCCCCAGAGACTGCCCAGCTGCTGACCCAGACTTTACCACCCACTTTTGTAGGTATGGGAACAAAAGGAGGGAAAACAGTCCTTTTTCTACAGAACCCATAGGTACCTTCAAAGCTGTACAGTTCATCTTGGCTGCAGGGCAGAGTGAGTCAGGAGGAAGCCGCCTTGGAAGGTTAGGAAGAAATTATCTGGAAAAGTGCCATGCCTGGCTGTTGCTTCTATCCTGAGCACAGCTAGGGGCCCGAGGAAGAAGGGGATGGGGGCAAAATGCTTCTATCACAATAAGCCATAGGATCTATGTGTCTTTTATCTGCCTCTGTGTTCTCTCTGTGGCAAGTATGATTCACTGGGTGAAAGGATTCCTTTGGAAAAAGTTACCCAATTACTACATGGCTCAACTGTAATTACACTGAAAGAGGAGGGAAAAATTCAGGCAGCGTGCCAAGCCTGTGGCTTAGAGCTCTCCTTGTCTTGCATATTTGTCTCTAAGTCACAAGACGCTCTGTGATTTCCTTAAGAGGCCCAGAACTGAAACTCTCTGAAACAATTTTTTCTTCCATGACTGTGAGGCCCATCAGTTCCCTCTCTGCTGAGGATGTGAGAGTCCCCAGCCCTGTTACCCTCCTCCAGTATGACCCCTGAGGATGGCACTACTGAGTATTTCCACTTGATGCCATCAATGCCAGCAGAGGTAGCAGAGAGACCCTCTTGCCTGCCTGTTGGAGAGGGCAGAAACAGGCCCCAGACTTTGTCCAGGTTGCTGATCACTCCGTGACACAAGAGGGCTAGAGTAAAGGCCAAATTGGTCTTCTCTGCTCTGACATGCCTACTCCCCCTTTCTCCTTCTTCACTTGCCTTGGGGTTCAGTCTTGAGCCTGATCAAGGGATCATGTGGTGCAGGACAAGAAGTGCTTCATATGAGGAGGAGAAAAAGTAAATAGAGTCAGCCTCCCTCTACTTGGGATGTGTGTGTTATTAAATCAATTCCTTTCAAATCCAAGGTTTTGTGGGACTGAACCCCAGGCATCTCTCCAAGTACTTGAGCTGCTGCTGGAGCTATGGTCTAGGGGGCTGGACTAGTCAGGACTGTTGGATGGGGAAGGGAAATGTGTAAATATTTGCTCTCTTGGAGACGGAGGTGGAGGAGGCCTTTTAAAAGCGATGGGGTAGGTTCTGTGTTTTCTGCAGCATTTCTGGCAGCTGGGCACTGTGACCAAGCCTTAGCAGCCGCCAAGTCCTTGAGTTATGTCTGTCCAGGGACCTTCCTCCAAATGCTGCTGGGGAGATTAGAGACCAGCTAATGGCTAAGAGATGATAATGAAGGAGGGGCTACCATTCCAGAGAAGGTGCTTAAAGAGCTTTTCACATCAAGGAAATTCAGGTTTCAGGCTTGAGTCTACCTCGGGCAGCCTGTATTTGTCTGATAGAAGTCCAGCTGTCTCCACTGGCTTTCATGAAACCTTGAATTAAATAGCATTAGCACAACAGGCTAATACCACAGGCAAGGGGGCCACAGGGTGTCCCATTGCCTGCAGGCCAGGGGCCACCACCATCAGGACAATGTCACGTCTGCCTTCTTGTTGGAGACATCATGATGAGATGACAAACTCTAAAACTTCAGCATCAGCATCCTCACAAGGGATGGCTGAACTGAGGGGAGGAAAGGTCCCTGCTCACCCTGGTGTCACAGCAGGCAGGGATGGTGTCCCCAGGTGTACTGACACCTACTCCACCACACTGGAGACACAGAGGTGCTTGCCTGTGATTTTCAGGAGCAATGTGGTGTAGGAAGAGCCACTGTGGGTTGGGAAGGGTAGAGCCAGACTGGCTAAGCTGGCAGTCTTCACCGCCTGTCACGTCCTTCCTTATCAGTGTGCAGTGGGCCAGCCAGGGGATGTGCCAGCAGTTTAGCAGCCCATTTGATCTGCAAAGGATGCAGATGAGGAAGATGAGGACAGATCACAACAGACTACAGTGTTGTGGGCTTGTGTGGGAACTCTGCACAGGGACAGGGCTCTTCTCCACCATTCCTGCCTCTCCTCACCAGAAGAGCTTTCCTGCATAACATTTCAAATCCTAGCTTTGTATTAGAGGGACAGTCACTGATCTGCATTGTAACTTGGGGGGCAAAGGTCTTCTTTGCTCAGTCCAAAGGGAGTGAGTGGATGTGATGCTGTTGCTTCAAACAGCGCCCTTGTCCATGCCAAACTCTTGGCCAGAGGGAGCCATGAGTGTGGAGAGAGGAGTAATGACTGTGGGATATGACTTCAGCTTTGCCTCACCTCTGGTTATGAGGGTGAGGCAGGTGGTGTTTGCATCTGCACCTGCTTTCTGCAAACTGGGGTTGTGTCCTGGACAGGACGGGGCCAGGAAAAGGGGGTGTAGAAGAGCCAGCTGCCATGATGGGGACAGACCAAATTCACACAGATGTTCATGCCCAGGCATCACAGCAAAGACCCCACCAAGCATGTACTATGCTAGGTGTAGGCACCCCACTCAGGTCCTGACCATGGGCACCTCCAGTGTGGCCTGTGCTTCAGTCACCTGCTTCCTGGGAGCAACTGGCTAACCTCTCGCTAGCCTTTCCTTGCACAATCTGCTCACTCTCCTTGGAAAGTGCAAATTGCCCTTGTGAGCAATCCCAGACAGTCCTCGAGCTTTTAATGTCTTTGGGGCCTGAACCCATCCCCCAGTGCTGGCTGTGACCCAACTTTCCCATACAAGGGGCCAGATATCCCTGTCTGTCCCTAGGGCTGCTCATGGGGCTCATTGGGGCTTTTCTCTCAGGGCCTCAGCCTTCTTCCTACACTCTCCTTGGCACTCAAAGATCCCAGGCTGATCTCCCTCTGCTGAGATGGCACGTTTTCTTGAGATCACAGCCTCCCTCATGGACATCTCACACCTCCCAACCTCTAAGCTGCAATACACCTTAGGTTGAAGAGGGAAACATGATTGCTAAGAGAGAGTTTCATCACTGCGAGTAGCTTTGATTTAGAGCATGCCTTCTGGTCTGGCTGATAGGCACTGGTGTGCCTCAGCATAGTCAGACTGGTGCTGCGGGCTGAGGGCTGGAGTCCAGCTGGTGCAAGTCTGGGGTTGAGTTGAAACATGGGCCGAGCCGAGGGGCGGCTCGAAACAAGGTGGTTTGGCAGCTGCCAAAGGAGAAACCCAGTCAGGCAAGTGTCTGAAGCAAAAGAGCAAAGATCTGCCCCAGATCTTCGTGTGAGGGCTGCAGCAATAGAGGGGGCATCCTGAGTGATGACCTGGGAGGAATTGGGAAAGGGCCGGACTAAAAAGCCTGTGGACCAAAGCCTACTTGTACATTGTACTCTTCAACTGGCAAAAGCCTCTTTTGGCTGCAGTTACTCTTGCAGTGATTTGCAACACCTTTCCACTGGGAGGGAGCCTTTGTACCTGTTCAGCCACTTTGTATTATGTGGCCTGTGGTATTTTAAACTAAGAATTAGGTGTGCTAAACTCAGATTTATTATGTTGCGGACACAGAGCCTCACATCAGGAATGAGCCACGGCAGGATCTCCCAAGCTTTGACTGCTGAAACATTTTCAACCACATCCAATTTCCTGGATTAGGAACCGTCTGTGAGGCTCCAACTCCTGCTGACTCCAGAATCCCTGCTTTCATTAAATCAGTATGGAAATATGTTCCCAAGTGGTGAAGATAATCCTGCAAATGTTATCAAAGCATACCTGGACAAATGATTTATCTGGGCGAGCCTGATGTTACAGCTTGGGGAAGCAGGAATGACTCCTTGCACTAATGATGCTGGGGATGTGTTAGACACACCTCTGGGTGCATCCCAAGAGGTTCCCAAACCCATGGTCCCCACCTCCTTCCCTGCACCTCTGGCTGCTCACACTGGGCTCCATCTTGCCTTTTGGGGTGCAAAGTCTGCCGTCTTTGCAGCACTTGGTGGGGAAGGGAGTGGTCCTGGTCTGTCAGTGGGGTGGCATCCCTGTGGCTGTGGGATGGACACAGCATCTTGTCCAGGGAGGCAGGGAGGGAGCTCGGTGCTGGGTTGTGGCCATGGGCAGCATGGACCAGCCTGTGTCAGCCCATGGAGGTGGTTGGCCCAAGCTGTTCAAGTGCTGTTCTGCCATGTGAGATCAGCGAGGAGACGCCCACTGATGAGGGCTAACTCCTCTATCTGCTGGGGTGACAGGCAGAGGGACTCCTCACCTGACCATGCTGGAAATACTGACAGAACAACAAAAAAGCCTTTGGTTACCTTGGAGTGAAGGATCCTGAATGCCAGGCTGCTGGAGCATAGGTTAGCAGATCTTTAATCAGGAAGGCTCCAGGCCATCTGCTCTTCAGTTTAAGGGTGCTTGGCCCAGGGCAGCACAGCAAAGGCAAGTCAAGGAGGAACGCTTCAGGAAAGCACGTTCTTGGTTTTGACACAGAGGTTGTTCACAATGACATAGCCTGGACCAGTGGGTTGCTGCATGTAGAGTATTTCCAAGAGCTGCAAACACAGGTTAAACAAAGCCTGGCAATTGGTGCTGAGCTGGAGTGGAACAGCAAACTGGGAAGAGCCGGACAGTGAATGGAGCGAGTCTTAAGTTCTGTTGTGAACAAAGTACAGTTAGGGACCTCATACAACTCTGACTTTGAAGCTGATAATATTTTTCTTATTTTAAAAAAGTGGAAAATCTACTTCTGACCGGTGGCATGAATTTCCAATTTTCTTCAAATAAATCAAGGCAAAGACATAGAAGGAAAGGTAAAGATAGAAGTGAAAGTGAGTTGGGGTGCAGCATGTGTTGTTCAGGTTGTCGGGTTCTGAAGGCAAGGCTTCAAACGTAACCTATAAGAAATGACAAATTTTGAAAGCAGGGCTGCGAGCTCAGCAGATGCTGACTATAGAGGGGCAAACATTGCCACTGCTTGTCTGGATGTTGGCTAATGACTTCCAGAGGGCCTGCAATACAAGCCCAGCACCACGCTGCAGGACTGAAAAGTATAATTGTGCTAAAATATGACGCCAAGAATTATTCCTGTGCTGCTCATTAGTGCTGGAAGTTCAAGGGCGAGGAAATGTAGCTCCATGCATGAGGGTCAGATGTTTCATCACAGGTGTGCCCGAGCAGGAGAGCTGCTGGCTATCGCCTGACTGTGGCCACCGGCTCTGTGCTGCTGCAACACCCAAATTGGTGTCCTTGAGGTGCCTAAGGAACCTGCCATTTATTGAGCCTATTTCAAGCCTAGAAACAACCTGCTGAGGCATATTTGCTGTCTCACTTTTTGTCTTTTGTTAAAGTGACTTTTGAGATGCGCCAGGCAGAAATTTGTTTGCTGTACTTAATATGCAAATTGTAAGTGGATGCTGTGTTTGAACATGTTGCAGCAACCCAGGTGCTGGTTTCAGGTCTTCCAACAAGCAGTGCTCAGGAGAAATATGTTCATGGAACACAGGCACGTCCTCCTCCAACACCCTTGAGACCGAAACTCAGCTGCATGCCATTTTTCAGCAAGCAATGTGCATAAAAACCAGTGTGGAATGATAATCCCGAAGAATAGGGTTGCCGTGAGCAGGCTTTGCTGCCAGGAATGACAAGAAGCCTGAAAACACCTGTTTGGTATTTTTTTGTGTTTATGGGAAGTGGTACCTAGGGTGTGGGCTGTGATGTTAGTCTCCACACATGTCAGAAACAGCAGCAGAGATGCTCAGGAGGTGAGACCAGCTCCGTCTCAGCAGGGAGCCTGAGCACATCAGGTTTTACTCCCTGAGACAAACCCTGCTTGGGCCATTGCATCTGCATTCATCTGCAGCCAGCCCACGAGCTGGTATTAGGGGCACATCTCGTGCTTGGAGAGCTTCCAAAGCACATGGGACCACAAGGCATCAACAGAGCTGAACAGAAGCCAAGGCGGGCAAAAGACCAACTTGGCCTTTCCAGAGAGGAATGGGGCCCCACCAGACAGCAAGGGCTGGAGAAAACAGAATTGTGTTGGGCAGACATGCAGCTGCTCTTCCTGGGGGTCCTGTGGGGTGGGTGGCACAGCTCATCATTCCCCAGCATGGATGCATCCTTCTGGCAGGGATGGAGCTGGTGCAGCCTGGGACTGTCCTCCACAGGGGACTCTGAGTCCCCCAAAACGCCCTTGGGGGTTTCAGTAACATGTGCCATCCTTCACTGGGTGCCCCAAACATTTAGATGTCAGTGAGCTCTGTTAGGCAGCTGCTGCCTGCCACCCTAGAGCCAGCTGGAACAATTATCCTGGTAAGCTGTCTGTTATCTGCCAGGATCAGCTGATGAAATGGGAGGGTGTTTCAGCAGGGCTTGGCACCCTCATTTCCCTGAGGCTTACACTATTGGGGGGGAGAAAGTGCCGGGCACTTTCTGATGCTATCACAGTTTGGAGGCTGTGCAAAGCACTGGGATGTGTCATTCTCTGCCACGCTGCCGGTTCCCACTCCCTTCCAAGGGGGCCCAGACACTTTTGAGGCTGGTGGGCATGCACACATCACTGCTGTGGTGAGGCTGCGTTGCTCTTTTGGGAGTTTTTGCAAATGGATCCTTCCAAAGAAGCCCTTTGCAGAGCCATTTCTGCTGCTGCCACCAAGAAGATCCACCACCCATCATCATGTCCCACACAAGGGCCTTCTCTCCCTCACTTCTGGCTTCTCCAGCTTCCTTTGCACCCTGGGCAGAGAGCAGGTGCTGAAGCAGCCCACCAACACCCAAGCTGGGCTTTGCCAGCCTGCAGCACCTGGGAAGAGCTGACCATTGGTGCTCAGCCTAGTCCAGGTGTCAACTGTCTACACCTCATGCAAAAGATAGGATCCACACTGGAGATCTGCTTGGTTCCCTCCTAGAGATCCTGAGCTGGGCAGGTTCACAGCAGCAGCTGGTGGGGGGTAATGCAGGTCATTTTGTCAGGAGCACGAGCTCACACACCCCCAGCACTGGCAGCACAGACACACTCTCCCTCTCTTCTGCCCTGTGTTCCTGGGCAGAAGCTCCTTTCCCAGACAAAGATTGGGTCATTTTTCAAGAAGAAGGCCAAGGACCAGCTCATGTTCCAGTAGAAGTGGGTGACTTGTGAGAAGGGCAGGAGGCATGTTGATGCACTTACTGCCAAAATGAACAACATGGCTTTGTTCTACAGGATTGTAGTCTTGCTCTTGTTGTGATGGACATGGAGGCCAAGCACTGACAAACTCCTGCCTTTTGCTGGAGGGGTAAATCTTGACATGCCAGCCAACTGCCTGACCATGTGTGAGGTGGGGGGCTTTTCTGTGGGACAGTTTTGAGGATTTTATGAAGCATATTTAGCTCATGGGCTGCTGGTTGAGAGATGTTTTGGTAGAGATTGAGCAAGGAGTTGATGAGATGTAATATCAGTTTCTGATTCACCTTGTCACAGTGGGAACCTGGGGGAAGAGGGATGGACTTTCCCTTGCAGCATCCACACACCAGTGCTTTGGTGGCTAGTGCTGCTCATGTGAGCATGACGCCTGCTCTTCTCACCCAGCATGGAAGGTAAGGGAGGGTCCATCAGCCAGCCAGGTGTTTTTGGACATAGCCTCCCTTCCCCATAGGCTGCTAGTCTGTGAGACATGTCCACACTGTCTGTTCAACCCACAGCAGGCTCACCGGCTCACCATGAAGCCAAGGGCCACTGCACCTTCTAAAAGTTTCCCTGTACAGGGTGGATTATGTTAAAAAACCATGCACATCTGAGAGGTACTGGCCTCCAGGTCCTCAGGCATTTGCTCCAGAAGCAGGCAACACCTGGGATTTTCCCACCAAAGCAAACAGGGGAAAACCAGGGAGGTTCTCCTGGACTCTGCACTGGCTATATTTAGTCAGGCAGGTTAAATTTGTGATATAATCCACCTCCTCTCACTTAAAGGGAAGATGGGAGATGAGAGAAGTCCCCAGGTCAAGCCCATGATAAGGAGGTAACCTTATAGGGAAAGCTCCATCTCTGCAGAGTCTGCTGTTGTGTAACATTGCCCCAAGTGGGACAGGACCTTTGCAGGACCTAGCCCTAAGCCAAGCTCTGGGCAAGGCATCCCCCATACCAGGCAGGGTGAGCATCCTGGACTTGTTTCACTGGCTCTGCTGGGAGCAGAGGGAGATTGCTGCTGGCAGGAGCAAACCAAGGGCCACTGCTGGGTGCAGATGTTGGTTGGAGCTCTGTGAACTTGGTGCTGGACAGCCCAAAAGAAGGCAACTTCTTTAGAGCTCAGTTTTGGCACCCCATGAAGTGCCTGCCAGCCCAGGGGCATGTGGAGAGGTCCAGAAATGGGGGCCAGCCTCCACACCCCTCGGTGACTGCCAATCTGCTGTCTGTTCAGGATAAGAGCTGCTGGGGAGGGAAGTCTCCCTGGGCAAGCAGGCATGAGTCGTGACTTTCTTGGAGAGAAACAAGCAGGGAGCAAAAGCCCCAGCCCTCCCAAAATGCACCCCTTCTTAACAATGGTACTGTCAGCAAGGACTTGTGCTGTGTGACAGAGCTCCCCATGGCTCCTGGGGACTTATCTAACCCCTAACAAGATGCAGGGACACACACCATTCTGACAGTCCTTCCCTGGAAAACAAAGGCATTTGTCTCTTTTTGTGGTGTTCTGTTTATTTGGGGGAAAGGGAAGGAGAAACAGCAGAGAGCACAACAAGGCCTTGCCCCACGTGGTGCTTTATTAATCTGCCCTGGGGGTGCAAGCTCAGCTTTGTGGGCAGGGGATGTTTTACCTGCTGAGCAAGTCCATGAGGACCTGTGCCCACTAGCAGGGATGAGCAAGCAGGGATGAGTGGTGGAGGGAGAGCAGTGGTTGGGAGAAGGACCCATCAGGTCTGGTGGGGCTGGGCTGCTGAGGGACAGCCCTACGAGGAGAGGGAACTGCTTCTCCAGGCAGGAAGGCTTGGGTCTGAGGAGGGTGATCAAAAATACCATCAGCGTGTCAAAATCAGCCAAGGCACTCGGTGTTTCCAAGCTGGCAACCCAGCCACGCCTGGTCCCCTCTCAGAATGATCCAGCCAGTCTCTTTGCTTGGGTGCCACAGAGGAAAGAGGGCTCTGTTCCCCCTCTCCTCCTGCAGTGCTGAGGGCTGTGGGATGTCTGCCTGCCATGCTCAGCTCTCCCTGCTGGTGGGTGAGGGTACCCATGAACTTGCTCGACAGGTAAAACCTTCCCTCCCTGGGAAGTCTCTCCCTGCATTTTATGACTGCTTACCTGTGAGCCAAGGATGCCTTTTTGGCAGCTCCAGGAGAGGGCCCGGCTGGGTGCGGAGCGCTGTTTTCTCTGGGATTTTATTACTTGCTTTGTTTCTCAGGGTGTCTCAGTTGGCCTTCCTTCAAGCTCACCATTGCTTCATCCACTCTTTTCCTTCCACCAGCCCTGCATAGACCCCACACACAGCAGAGAAACCACAGGCAGCACCTGGCACTTTCTGGAAAACTCTCTGGCGAAAACACCCACTGCTGAGCCTTGCTACAAGCTCTGTGTAGACTGAACCATCCTTGTGATGTGTCTCATGGGCTGGGAAGGAGATGACGTTCATGCAGGGCCTCTGCTGCTGCTGCATTCCCATCTCCTTATCCCTGGCTCTGCTCAGAGCAGCCCTGACAGAGAAAACCCAACCCGTCAGACCCATTCTTAGGAATCACAGGGTTGATGAGGTTTGGTCAGGTCAGCCTCAGAAATGCTGCGTTCAATCTCTTGAAAGCATGCAATGTGAGGGAAGAGCTGCCTGACCAAAGCTGGTGGGCTCCTGGTGCCTGGGGAGCAGTCTCAAGGACTGACCCTGGATGCTAACCAGCTCCTCATCAAGTTGCCATTTCCCCTTTGTGAAGCTTGCTTTCCCACTGCAGAAAGGTTAGGCCGTGCCTAGCACATGGTGCATCTTAGCTCACTTGGGAGACTGATGGTTTTACCTCTCAGGGTGAAACTGAGATGCTGGGCTCTGCACTGCTGTTCCCATACAGAAGTGGGAATATGCTTGGCCATGCTGTGAGCTGACCATCCCTCTTTAGGCAGGAGGGTAACTTGGCTCTGAGTGATGCTCTCATGGGGACACTGGACACTTTCTGAGAAAGGAAAGCTCTTGGCAAATAATGTGCCACGAGCACTCTCTAGGCAGGGGGTGAGAGCTGCTGGAGATGGGATGACCTAGTTTGCTGGGCATGGTTCAGAAAAGTTGGTGTCCTTTGGGTTTTTTTGGCCTGGCACAGGTCTGTCAAAGGTAGAATGACACCCCTGTATGTTTGCAGGGCCTCCCTCTGTGCTGAGTGCCCAAGCAAGGGTGGCTCAGCCCAGCCATGCAGAGCCCCAGAACTGTGCCAGGGTATGGGTACCTGCAGTGGGCAGGGAGAGGTGAATCCCCGGAGAAGCCAGAAAGCAGAAATGTATTACATTTCACAGCTGGGCTCATACATATTTTTTAGCTTTCTGTAGTATTTCTAAAGACAGTTTGCCCTTTGGACCCTCCAAGAGGCTGAAACATGAAATGCACTGCTTTTGTTTCCTATTTTTCTTTTTAATGCAATGCTGTTCAGTCTTCTGGTTTGTGTGTGCATGGTTCCAGAAACAGCATGATATCTCCTAAAGAGAATGATCCAGCACTGTCATACCATGGATCAGATCTCAGCAGCACCAGCAGTGCTGGTGGGAATGCAGGCTTAAACATGTAGCACAAGAGAGAGTCAGCTGGCCTGGTCAGGGGGAGAAAGGATGGCCCGTGAGCAAGCAGTGTTTTGGGATGAGAACAGGAATCCTGAGACTTCTCAAGACAACTCCTTCCTGGAGGATTACCATGGGTCCCTTCCATAACCCACCAATACAATTTCAGCTGTATGTTTTGCAGAGTGCTGGCACGCTGGCTGTTATCACAGGAAAACTGGGTGTCTGGATGAAAGCCTGCCTCTCACCCACCTGCACTGCACCTGCACACCTCTCACAAACAACAACCTTGCACAGGCGGCTCCCCTGGCTCCCACTGCTGGTGGCATCTCAACACCACCCTGGCTGCAGGTGGACCAAGTCCCTGTCCTGGTCTGTCTGCAACCAGGACAAGCGCTGACAGGCCCCAGCTCCCCAGCAAGCCTTTGCCCAGCTGGCAGGTTTCAGCTCTGCCTGAGGAAGTGCAGTGAGCTCCCTCTCTGCATTGCACAGGGTGCCAAGCCCAGCTTCACTGCTGGCTGTGCCTGTGGGACTTGTGACCACAGCCCTGGCTCTCCCAGGGCTGGGAGAGCTGGGCATGCTGTGGTGGCAACCTCAGTGGTGTGGCAGCTGCCCTGCTCTGGCTGTCTGTGGCCTCCTCCTGTTGAAACATCACTCCTTAAGGGCAAACCTGCCGGGCACCAGTGAATGAGTTGGGATGAAGGTGAAGGCTGCTGTTACATCATCAAGTTTGCATTCGTGCAGCTTCCAGCATCCTGCAACCACAGTCCCAGGTGCTCTCCTTCACCTTGCCTGGCCAGCCCTGTGTAGCTGCAGAGGAGAAGGGGCACTGTTCTGTGCAATCTGGCTGCTCACCTGCTGGATCAATAACTGCCCTCCATGTGAGTCTGGAAATGGGCACTGCACATGCATTTGAGATTGCTGTACCCCTCAGAAGGGATTGCAAGTGGCTATGGATGTTTCTCCCATCCTGCTCCTTCCACAGAGATTTAAGTTCCTGAAACTACTGTTAAAGGGGTTTACAGCAGTGCCTGAATGGATTACATCCTTTTTCATGTTGACTTGGAAAGGCAAAACCAATGTACTATGGTTCTGAAAAATAGATGAAACTCTTGTAGTGATGCAGCTGATGGAGCAACAAGTAAAGCAGCAAGCAGGGTAGGTATCTCGTGTTCATCAGGAGTGGAGGATAAAGAGTACTGCATAAATCAGCTTTTGAAAGGAGGATAATGTACAAACTGGAAAGCTTACATCTCTAGCAATTAAACTATAGAGCACTGGTGGAGGGCATGGTCCCCTGGAAGTATGACAGAAAATGCCCGGCACAGAAGGAGCTGATTAAGCATGCACAAAAGAGAGCTGTGACTTGGATGCAGACTGCAGGGCTGTTGGCCACATTGTGTGCCATTTGTTCTCCAGGACACAGCCTTGTGCTTGCCAGCAGCCAAGCTCTCCTGAGCGAGATGCTTGCGTGACCAAGCCGCTGCCGAGCAGAGCTGTGGGCTGAAGTAAGAACGAGCTGTGATGAGAACCAGCTCTGCAGCAGGGAGCTGCAGCTGCAGGGGGCTGCCTGCACCCAGGGAGCCAGCAGTAGTTAGGGCCCTGCAGTGTCAACAATGTCTAGTAAAAGAAGCTGACACCAGAAGTACAGCCAAAATTGTCTGTGGGTATAAATCCAGCTTTTCAGCTCATGGGAAGGGGTCTTGTTGAACAAGAAGAATGCAAGATTTGATTGTGCAAAGAGACAGGATTTCGCACTCTTTCCCCAACCAGCTGCCATTTATCAACCCATATTTTTGTGAGCTCGTTCATATCAGCTGGGATGACACCCCACACCTTCCCATTCTGCTCTGCAGCCTTCAGCTGTTCACCCCTGCCTGGCAAGCCTCCTGTCTTGTCGTGAAAGCATTCCTGCTGCTGAGCATCAGACTGATGTGAAAATAACTGTGGTTTTTGCAGCACCAGCTTGTGTTGGGTTTACAGATCTATGGAGAAACGCTGATGTGGAACCTCCCACTCCTTTCCTCCTACTGAGAAAGACAGACAGACAGTAGGCTCAGGCAACAGTGAAAGTGAGGTCTTGCTGGAGAGCAATTTCAGCTGCACTTCTTTCTAATCAGTTGTATTTTTGTCTCTTACCATGCCCACACCGAGGCCTCTAGGTATCACCCAGCTGTGTGCTACAGGACAGGGTGACAGCTGGTCTTGGTGGGTTGGATGGTGACAGGGATGCACAACTCACAGCATTATACAAGGAACAGTCAGGCAGTGGAGGCCTTGGAAGTGGTAACAGAAAGGTAAAAGGAAAGAGAACATTTCATGGGAATTTTTATGAAATGGAAGAAAAATCTGGTGTCAATTAACTCCAGCCAGCATAATGGGAACACAATACAGGAGCCTCCTACTTCTAGATTTATTTTCAGCCTAAAGAACAATAGTCCAGGGGATGGGAGGGTGAGATCCCTAGACTGATGCCTTACCAGTGTTGTCTAATTGACTTATTGCACCTGGCATAGCATCCAAGTTCAAGAGACAAGGAGCATATAAGGATGATCCTTTGCAGGTGTCTTACCCCTCTACATTGCAGAACATTGCCAGGAAAAAGGAGGAATTATGGGTATTAGACAGGATGCCTCCATGTTCTGAGCTTGCAGGCTTGCTGCCAGAAGAAGTCCCAGGGTAATTAATGTACTCCTTTTCCAGGTAGATGTATCTCTTTCTAAGTCACTACAGGAATCAGACAGGTTTTCCTGATGCTGTTTGTGTCCCACTGCTGGACATGCTGTCCTGGAAAACTCGTAACACACCCAAAGAAGTAGTGACAGAGATTTGAATTGCAGCAGCAAGCAGTACCATGGGGTCTGCCTCAGATCCTGCTACTTAAAGGGTGTGCCAGCCAGGACCAGGTGCTACCTGCCACCCCAATCCCTGGGTTGACCTGAGAATCAGAAATGCTCCTCTAGAAGGACTGTTCTACTGCTGCTGGGTCATCAGCAAGTGACAGTGACCAAGAGGAAGACTACTTCTGTAGGAAGCTCTTATGAGAATCCTTAATACCTTAATAATTCTTAATAAGGCATAACTGACAAGAAAGCAGCTCAAGAACCTGAACCAACAGGCAGATTTCCAGCAACATTGGCTCAAGGGCATTCAGAGCTGCTTATGGCCAAACAGAAGTCAAACACAGTGTCGGATTGCCCAATGACATGGGTCCTTTCAGCCCTGAAATTGTTGTGGGAAGGCAGCTAATGAGACTGTAATGAATTGCAAGGCAGTGAGCATCATGAAACAACCTAAACACAGCCTACACTCTCCTGGAGGAGTATGGCCACCCTGTCTTCTGAGCTATCAGTTTCCAGGTAACCAAGACTGTGGCAGGCACATGGTTCTCTAGTTGTACTCAGGTGCTCAACAGTGGCATATTGCCATTCTTCACATGTCTACCCCCAGCCTTGGCAAGTGCACAAAGAGGGACTGGCACTGCTCTGTGCCACTGACTGGCTCTGCCCATACCCAGTGGAATCAAAAGCTTCCAAACACTAGGCCAGAGAAGGACACCAAGTCAGGAACACCTCTGTTTCATGAAGGAAGCCTTGCCAGGGCCACAATCAGGGCCACAATCATGTTGTTCCAGCAGGTAGGAAATCTCTAATCTACAGCCCACAAAGACTCAGTTTCCTCTGGCTTCTATGCTGCAGGGATAAACTACCTTACTTGCACATAGGCAGCTGTAGTATGGCAGTGGAGTGTACCTGGAGGAAACAGAAACACAGACCTGAGTTGTTTCATCTTGCTTGAAACAGGTCAAGTAGAGAAGCAATTCCTGCCATAAATTTTACCTAGGTACCACTTTCTGTCCAGCTTCTGTGGAAACCAAGCTAGAAGTTCAGCAAGGGCAGAAAGGCTGGCACAGGACTTTTGAGTGACCTGATGGACAGCCATTAAAAGGACAGGTTTCTCTCACCCACAGTGTGTGAAGAGAGCATCTCAGTGCTCAGCAATATCCTATACAGACTGGAAACTGCTAGCTGCTGGAGCTGCACATCCAGCAGGCTAAATCACAGGGCAGAACAACCTGGATGGTCACAGAAAGCTGTCCTGTGATCTGGGAATGTTTCTGGCATCACGTCTCCCTTGTCTCCATGCTGGAGGCTTACAGAGCTGACAGTGCTTTGCTGCAGTGGGATACTGAAGCTACAAAGAGCAGTACAACTCTGAAAGCTGGTGCAGTCCTTAAGGGTTTTCAATTTCCCTCAGCAAGTTCACCATCTCCCAGGGAGTATAAGGAACACCAAAACAGCTTGTCTGCCAGGGGCACTTCCAATACATTATCCACACACAGTTCCCAGGCAGAGTCCAACAAGAGCAGCAGTTCCTAGATGTGCATAGCCATGTTATTCTCCTGGGCTGCTTGGTGAGTTTTCTGGGGTCAGAGTCCATAGAGCAAATGAGGCAACAGTAAGGAAGGAAAAAAAATGGATAATGATAGAGAGATGGCAAAGGGGAACCTGAAAACCCATGTTATAGTGGGGATGGGACAATGCCTTGAGTAAAGAGTGAGGAGAGGGAAGCTGTGCTGCAGAGGAGGGACTTCTACCCACACTGCTGCTTGAGGAAGCGTAAATGCTGGCAGGGCAGGCAGTAACAGGCTGCTGCTCCTCACCTTCTCCTCCTCCTCTGTGCTCCAGCTGCTGCGGGACAGGGTGGCGCCAGAGCTGCCTGCCTTGGCAGAGGGGGACTCTCACATCAGGTTGGGCAAGTATCGAGCGAGTTCCTAGGATCATGATCCTTTCTTGGCTCTGGAGGCACTTTCCCATGCAAAAAAACCTCCTCTGTCCTGCCAGTCTCAACACCTTCCAGATTGTCCCAGTTCTATTACCATGTCATGTGGCTGAACATTAAGAGCTTCCCAGCCAGGATGATCTCTAGTTCCTCATGTTAAAGGCATCTACTCACCAATCAATATCTTTGGGCCCATTTGTTGTTTTCCTGAAGTGTCAGTCACTTGACCAACTTGACAATCTTCCATGATGAAATGGCTGGCTTGCCTAATGAGAGGAAAGCAGTGAACATACACCCTGACTTCAGTAAAGCCTTTGGCCCCGCCTCCTACAATATTCCCCTAGAGAAGATAATGGAGCATGGGCTGGCTGAGCTAACAATGAAGTGGACAGGGAACTGTGTGAACATCTGGGCCTAAGGAATGCTCATCAGTGGCATAAAGTCTAGCTGTAGGCTTGTAATTAGGGGTGTCCCCCAGGGGTCAATACTGTTGTATTTATTCTGTTTGGCATCTTCATTAATGAACTGTAAGATGGGGCAGAGTGTCCCCTCAGCAAGTTTGCTGGTGACACAAAACTGGGAGGACCAGCTGACACACCAGAGGGTTGTGGTCCCATCCAGAGTGACCTTAATAGGCTGGGAAAATGGGCTGGCAGGAACCTCAAAAAATTCAATGAGGAGAAGTGCAAAGTCCTTCACGTGGGAAACAGTAACCCAGGGACCAGTAAATATTGGGGACCACCCAGCTGGAAAGCAGCACGACAGAAAAGGACGTGGGGTCCAGTGCTGGGTCCAGTTCTGGGCTCCCAGTACAAGAGAGTCAGAGACATATTGTGGAGAGTCCAGAGAAGGGGCACGAAGATGACTAAGGGAATAAAGCCTTGCCCAGAGCAGGCAATGCTCAGCAAGTTGCAGCTGACATCATCCAGCCAGTGGTTGCCACAGTAACTGCACTTATGGATGGAGGATAGGAGGTTTCTGGTCTAATGGAACAACTGCCACCTGTCTGGGTGTTGTCTCTGTTGCACGGCAGGAAAGGGCAATGCAGTTTTCTGAGGATGAGAAAATAAATACCTTTACCCAGCTACACCAAGTGGGGCTTCCCATCTGCTCCACCCTCCTGTGTGCTGCCACAGTGCTACACTTCACAGCCCTGTCCTCCTTGGCAACTGCACTGCTTCCCTAAACACTCAACCCAAGAAGAAAAGCTGCACTAGACAAGAAGAAATCAGCTGACTGAGGCAAGAAGCATTGCTTTTTTCAGTTTAAACAGCAGATGTTATCTGCAGCCCTACTAGACCTATCCCAGAGGGAACCAAAGCCTGAACCCCCTGAGGATCACAGACCCCTTATTGTCAGTGGCTGAATGGATGTCTGACAGGCTTGGATAGGGAGCTCTTTACCCCCAGGAGTGCTGTCAGTCTAGTTTCCTAACAAGATCTGCTCACATGCACATCCATTACATGCAGGAGCAATAGCAGCAGGGCGAAACCACACAAAATCAACACCTGGCAGGCCTGATGGACCCCTACAGTGCTGCTCCATCCCTGTTCAGAGCAAGAGCAGCTGCACTGATGTACACAAGACAGAAGTCACCCCTATCTAATGTCTTCACCTACATGATGAACCTAGGGAAGGACAGATAAACCCTTCTGCTTCAAGTCCACCTCTGCTTCATAGCAAAGCCCTCATGGAGAGAGACAGCAGATGAAAAGAAGCTACATGATCACAAGAGATAGGAATCAGCCATCACCCTTGCTGAGCTGTGTTTTCAGCAGCAGTCACATGAAAAAAACCTACTCTGCAGGCTCACCATTTGGAATCCAAAGGACAAACTCCAAAGTATCTTTGGAGAGGGCCCAAACACAGGCTGGGACTCTCTGACCAGCTACTGGATTTCCTGTTTTGTTTCTAGTGTGCCAGCCTGGGAGACTACAGCCTCCAGCATCCCATCTGCTGTCTGGGAGAACTGGAAAGAACAGAGCAGGCAAGCACTCACCCTCAAAGCACCCTAGAAAAAAGGGGGCATGTCTTGGGAATATTCTCACTGTGCACAGTCTCCTCTGTACACCCACATGTAACCAACTCAGCCTGGAAAATCTGCAGCCATAATTGAGCATTTCCAGCTGTGGCCCCAAAGTCACAACAACATTGCTTCAAATTTCAGCCTGATACAAGAACTGAGAGCTCTGAAAAATAAACCAGGCTCTGGGTATCTCTAGATTGGCAAGCCAAGTTAGCAGACACATTAGGTCTCAATCTTGCTCTACTTAATGATGCAAGTGTTGGACAAGTACTCATTAAGGGACTACCAGTCCTCTAGTGGCCTAATTGGACATGGGACAGACAAAAGAGAGAAATGGGCATATACAAAGGGGACTGATTAAGATGACAGGCAATCTTCAGAAAGCTCTTTGGATGTTCTTTTATTTTGGAAGGTTCTTTCCTAGGTTATTTTGAACAGAAAAAACAAAGAAGGCACTTGGCACCTGGAACTCACCTAGGGACAATAAGCTGCATCCAGTCCTCCCATGTGAGCTGACAGTGCACTACCTGACACAGAGCAGTTATTGAGCACTCAATGCTGATCTCTCCAGCAGGAGATGTGATGCCTGGTTGCCATCAACAGCAGTTAAAGGGGTCTGACAGACAAAGGGGAGGATTGGTTCCTGTATGGGGAATGGAGGCAAAGTACATTTGAGTCACTTCCAACTGTTCTTACCCAATCCCTTTTCTCCCTCTGGGCTGGGAGTATGGACAAACCCAGGACAAGGCAAGCTTTAGTCCAGTTAAGGTCACCCCAGGGCTACAGTCACAGCCATCTCCCTTTCACTTAAAGCATAGCACAGTCATGAAGGATCACAGCAAAACCTTGCCTGGGCAGTTCTCAGCCCCCTGCAAACTCTATGCACGTAACAGAGGTGGCACCTCACCCCTAGCCCAGAAGGGCCACACAGATCATTGGGGCCCACCTGGCCAGCTGAGGGCAGCCTTCAGGTGCAGCACAAGAGGTCACTGTTCCCCAGCAAGCTTCCCTGTGAAATGCAAAGACAGCTGGCAAGGGCTGCACTGCTCACTGCTCCAGGTGGCCTGGCTGGACCCTGCACTCTACACCGCAGCCCCACCAGCCACCTCCAGCCGGTGCTGAGGCACCAGTGATCCAGCAAAGGGCAGCTCAAAGACACTACCCAGCTGTCTTGTCTACCCAGCAGCACCCCCTTGAGTGAGGAAAGGTCCTGCCACGTCCTCACCTGTGAGGGCTCAAAGATACCTAGGGCAGTTTCATCTTGATGGGACCATGAGTGAAAAAAAAGAGGTAATTTCCAGCCTATGCTCACACTTTATTATATACAGAGACACAGTGAGTGTAAGAACATCAACATGGGACATGGACAGTAAGGGGATGCCCAAAGGCACTCCATTCTGTCCCCTTGGTGCAACCAGTCAGCATAATTTATACAAATAATACAATATTTCAACAATAAATAAGTTTGATAAATTAGATCAAGAAATTAAAAAAACGTAGAAAGACAAAGCAGCAAGGAATGATTTTGAGGACTGTGACACATTCACAGCAGTGACAACACCATCACCATCTCACCTGCACACCGGCAGCTGGAGCACAGACCCCCATCAGCACTTTTCTCTCACTGTACTATGACAAAATCCAACTGAGGAGGGGCAGCCAGGGAGAGTCATACAGTTCACTAGCGCTGTGTTGTCATGGTCTAGGAGCCCTCTGTCCTTCAAAAGCCCCTTCAGAAAGGGTGCTTGAAAACAAGGTACAACTGCAGACCCACTGTGCAGTCACAGCTTGTCTGTTTGGCACAGGAAAAAACCCTCAAACTGGTCTCTTCTGTCCTTCAGATGGACACTGGCACAGTTATTAACTGGGTCGGGGCAGGGGGGTAGTGGGGGAAACTTCTCTAAGGAACAGGGGAGAGAAGAGATGAGGCAATGCTCTCTTTCACTTGTGGGAGGCAGAGATGCTCTCATTCATGATTCCAGAGATCTGGCACACTCCTTCCACATGCCCTGGCACTGGCAGACACCAGGTGGGTGACAGTGCCAGCCAATCCCCTGGCAAGGAGGGGGTTACCACAAGGACTGGGGGGAAGCTGCTCAAAATTAAAGAGTTACAAGTCAAAGGACAGCAGTAAAAGCTGCCACTGGTTATCCAAGGGAAAAATAACACTAAAGCAGCTAATCCCTAACCCCTGGAGAGGCCACACAGACATTGATTTGATCCCCCCCAGCAGCCTCAAGGCCTCCAGCTCTCTCCCAAAAATGCTGGCAGCTGGCAATGAGGGAGACGAGAACTCTGTCCATCAGGGATAGCTCTCAGCAGAAAGGAGACAACTTGAAACCTGTCCCCTCCTGCCACTCCCCTTCCCATTTTGCCCCCAAAGAAGGATGTTGGCCTGTGAAGAAACTGGGAATTGAGGGAATAGGGCAGTGAGAGAGAAATGGGAACAGATGGAGATCTGGGATGGGGAACTGACCCCTCTGCCCTCACATGTACAAACTGTTACTCATCCAGGCCTGGTATCAAGTCTGCAATACTGTCCACATAGTAATTGGGTACCAGATCCTTGGCAGCGGCGCTGTCGCTGGCCATGTAGGCCTGCGCCTCTTCCAGGCGGGACACGCCTGTCAGGGTGAGAATGGTGGCCAGGCCGCAGTTCTTGCCGAACAGGATGTCTGTCTCCAGACGGTCTCCCACCATGAGGGTGCGGGACGGGTCGACCCCGAAACGCTCCACGATGCAATCAAACATGTACGTGTTGGGCTTCCCCACCACCAGCGCCTTGCGGCCCGAAGCCGTTTCCACTGCGGCTGTGAGGCTGCCAGTCCCTGCGGGAGGGAAGCAGGAGGAACAGAAGTAGCCGCGGGAAGCTCAGCACCCGGGCCCCGCCACAGGACAGGGATGCTGGCAGCCCTGCTTCGGCAGCTGGCAAGGGACTGCCAGGGCATCCTGCTCGCCCTGCCGCTCAGGGGACCGCCTCGCCCTCACCTGGGACAGCGAACCCCACCCGAGGCCACCCCCGCCACAGCCCCTTCCCCCCGGGGCGGCGCGGGACGGGGCGCGGGCTCACCGGGGGTGCGCTGGCCGTCGCTGAGCGGGTGCCAGGGGTCGGGGTCGGTGGCTACCAGCAGGCACTGCGGGTCGCGCAGGTAGCCGCAGGCCTGCGCCAGCTTGGCGAAGGTGAACTGGTCGTCGTAGCCCACCAGGACGGCGCGCACCGGCTCGCCGGGTGCCGGCTCGCCCTCGCCCGCCAGGCGCAGCCCGGCGTCGCGCACCTCGCCGCGCAGCCCCTCGCCGCCCAGCACGAAGACGCGGCCGGCCCCGCTCCCGTTCCCGCCGCCGCCGAGGAGGCGCTGGCGGAGGAAGAGCGCGGAGCAGAGCGCGGAGCTGAAGACGTGCTCGGCGCGCACGCCGCGAAAGCCGAGACGGCTGAAACGCCGCTCCAGCTCGGCCACCGAGCGGCGGCTGTTATTGCTGACGAAAAGGGCGGCCTTGCCGCTGCGCCGCAGCCGCTCCAGCAGCTCGGGGGCGCCGGGCACGGCGCGCTCGCCCGCCCACAGGACGCCGTCGCAGTCGAAGAGCAGCCCCTGCGCCGGGCCCAGCACCTCGCGCAGCCCCGCGCCGCTCAGCCGCCGGCAGCTCGCCATGCTGCCGCCGCCGCCGCCGCCGCAGCCCGCCGGCCGCCCCGCCCCGCCGCGCAGCCAATCACCGCCCCCCGCCGGGGCCCGCCCCGCCGCGCAGCCAATCACCGCCCCCCAGCCCCCCCACCGCCACCAATGGGATGCCCTGACGCTCCCAGGGGCAGGGCCGGGCCCAGGGTCGGCCCCCAAAGTGACCGCGGCAGGGAGGGGGCGGGGACAGGCCCGGGCCGCTGCCCATTGGCTGGAGCCGCCGTGCCCGGCCCGCGCCCCCCGCCGTGCCCGCGCAGCCGCGCAGCGCCCCCTGCCGGCCGGCGGGGCTGTGGCAGCGCGGCCGCCATTACGGCCCGGCCCGCGTCTCCACGGCCCCGGGCACCGGCCGCGCTCCCGCCTCCTGCCCTCCCCGCTGCGGCTCACGAGCTGCACCCTCCAGCACCTCAGACTGCCAAGTGTGCCCTGCTCACACCGGCCTGCGGCTCTGACACCAGCTTCTCAAAGATTGGCAAAATATCAACAGAGGCACTTAGGCTGGAAAAGCCTTCTAACATCATCGAGTCCAGCGTAAGACCGTACCATGTCAGCTAGAGCGTGGCACTGAGTGCCGCATCCAGCCTTTCCTTAAACACCCCCAGGGACGGTGACTCCAGCACCTCCCATTCCCATGTCTAATCACTTTCTGTGGAAAAGTTCCCTCCTACTGTCCCACCTAAACCTCCCCTGGTGCAGATTGTGACTATGTGCTCTTGTTGCCTGGGAGAAGAGGTCGAGCTCCACGTGGCTACGGCCTCCTTTCAGGGAGCTGTACAGAGTGATCAGGGCATCCCTGAGCCTCCTTTTTTACAGGCTGAACAACCCCAGCTCCCTCAGCCTAACAGAACATGCACTCCAAATATATATCTATATATCTATATATAAATCTCTATATATCTATATTTTTATATATCCATATGTGTGTTCCTGGCGCAATGCATTTTAAGGCAAAATGGGGCTGGGATCATGGCTGAGCATTTGTGAATGGCCCCGTGGGGCCAAGCTGTCCAAGAGCTGCAAGCAGTGTCTAGGCCTGCAGTGGGGGATCAGGACAGGGATCTGGGCAGGGATCTGGTGGCTGGGCTCTGGCAGGGATGTGGTAGTGTGGGGAGGTGGACACTGAGACGGGGGAGTGAGAGAAGGCAGGCAAAGCATGCCAGGTGGTGTGAGGGAACAAGGTGGAAGACCAAGAGATGCTATCCCTCAGGCCACCCTGGCATTTCCACAGCATCTGCTGGGTCCCAGAGAGGTGCCAGATCCCATCTCCCCAACCTGTGATTCCTCCATGCCTCTCACCCTGTTCAGTTCTCTGTGGGCTGTCCTTCTGGGGCCGATGTGGCCAGGGGGCTTCCTCCTGCAGGCAGTGGCTGCCCGTCCTCTGTGGTTCCTGGCACACAGTCCCCGGCAGCCGCTGTGTCAGCCTCAGCAGAGGAAGGCCTGGGGGCTGGTGGGGCATCATCTCGGCTGTGGCGGGGCGCTGGCTGCGGCGGGAGCGGCGGCGGGACGGCGGGGGCTCGGCCGGGCGCGGTGCGGCGCGGCAGGGCTTTGGGGCTGGCCGCCCGGGCAGGAGCCGTGCCCCGGGGCTGCGCCACGGGCGGCGGGGGCGCTGCGGGCCGGGCCGGCGCTGGGCGTTTGCCTGGAAAGAAAGCTGAGGTGGGCTGGGCTCCTCGCCACTGGGGCTCTCCAAAGGGCACAGGGAGCTGCAGGCAGCTGGTCGGACAAATTTCCCCTTGCCCAGCTCCTGTCCTGAAGACACAAGCACACACCAGCTTCTCTGGGGGCTTTTCCCTCTTCCCTTCACAAAGCTTTGACACCTCTCTACTGGAGGTGTTCAACCCGACACTGGAGGACATCGTCCATCCCACGGTCCCATCTTGGCTGGATCCTGGCCATGTTGCCCTGGCCAGAGGCCTTTCCCTTCATTTGGTGACAAGGACATCCCCAGTGCCCACTTGTGTGGGGAACAGCAGGATGATCACTAAACCACAGGAGGTGGCATTGGGGGGTGTAATTTCCCAAGCATGTGGGGCACCCTAACCTTTGCGGGTGGTGTTGTCAGTCATCACTGGAGCTGGTGGCTCTGCAGCTTCAGGAGGTGGCCTGGGCAGTCCTGGGGATGCTGGCTGGGACCTGGCCTCGGAGTCCCTGGAGGTGCTGTGCAGAGAACAAGGCAAGTCAGGCTTTGGTTAGGCATGGTGGTCCTGGCTGTGAGGCACCTTGCAGCCACCTGTGAGAGTATGGCCCTGGTGTGGGGTGGGATGGAGGGAGGACATGGGAGAGCTGGGACAGCCAGAGCCTCTAGCTCCCATCAGACTTACGCCTCTCCATCCAAAAAGGTGGGGGTGCTGGCTGGAGGGGTCGCAGGAGTTGGTTCTTCCTCTGGGACAGACTTGGAAAGTCTGGTGTTTGTGGGCGGCATGAACATGCCCGAGACATTGAAGTCTATCTCTGGGTGAAGAGAAAGGAGGAGATCCTGTGAGGAAGCACTTGCCACCCAGAGCAATGACCCCACAGCAGAGAGCCAGAGCAGCCTCCCGCTTCTCCCCTCCTGGAGAGGGAGAAATGCTCCCTTCCCTTCCACTCCCTCTCACTCTCTGCTGTGGCCCACCAAGTGATGCCCTGGCCCTACCTCCAGGGAAGAGAGTGTCCACATTCTGGATGAGGGCTTCCACCACAACCTGGATGGAGGAGACCGAGGCCAAGTCCAGTTGCATGGGGTCTCTGAGAGACAGGGGTGGGGGAGGCATCAGAAAAAGGGTTTGGGGGTATTAACCCCAAATGAGTTTTTGTGTTCATTCCACAGGGGTCAGGGTCTGAAGGGAAGGCAGCCCAGCCAAGGGCAATGGCAACATGGATGATGGGCTTTTCTTTTCTCCAACACCAAACCCTGGTTTGGTGTGGGAGACCAGTGGTGTTGAAAGCCACCCATGTCACAAGTGTTTTGGGTCTCAGCCCCCTCCTCTGCTACTTTGCAGAGTGGCTAAGAGGACATGTGCTTGGTGAGGGGACATGCAACCTGGAGAGCATGGGACCAAGGGAAAGGACTTGAGGATGGAAGAGGTGTAAGTGCTTTAGACCAGCCTGTAAGTGCTGGATCAGCCTTTGCCATGGCATTTGCCTTCGGGGCACCCCAGCTGGGGCTAGGGAGCTGCCTCCCACCCCTTCAAACCAGAGCTTACCCTGTGCTCTTCTGCGTCCACAGCAGGTTTGGGCCCAGCACAATGGCAATGTTGCTGGGGGTCATTTTATTCACCTCCTGGTGTTCAGCCAGCTTGGCTAAAAACTTGATCAGATACCTGTGGGGTGAAAGGAGGGCAGGGGTTTAGTAGAGAGGGATTTGAGGAGGAAATGGCTACCCCTGGTGATTGCTTGGGGCTGAAGAAGCCCCTTTCTGACAAACCACCTGAGATTATTGTAGCTGTCCTGGGGCAGGCGGCTGCAGGTGTCTTGCAGGCTCTGCAGGCGGCTGTCAATGTCCTTTAGGCTGTAAGAGAGAAGGAGGAGCAGAGAGCTCAGCCTTTCCCTGTGGCACAGGGGGACACAGTGGACAAGGAGGAAGGGCAGTGTTGGCTGCCCCGTGCAGGCCATAGCCCTGGAGGTGGAGATGTCCTGCTTTACTGGGCAGTGAAGGCAGGCATGCACGGAGGCTCTGTGTCTGTATCTCCCCAAGTGAGACAGAGCACCCCTGCTCCAAGTGCCAGGAGGGATGGAAGGGGTTGAGTGGGGGCTTTTTGAGACCTTCCAGAGATTTCCACCCCAGTGCCTGGACCCACCTGGCCACTTTGACCCATTCGTCATAGAGTTCGAAAGTCATCAAAGGCTGGGGCAGCTCCCGCAGGTAGGATTTCAGTGCACCTGGGGGGAGAGGGGGAGCAGTGGAGCTGATGGCAGCTGAGGGATGGCAGGGACTGCCCAGTCATGTTCCCCCACCCTGCCTTGCTGGCACTCACCAGCCACAGCGTGGGGGTCTGAGTAAAACTCCTCCAGGGCATTGGAGCCGCTGGCCAAGCTGTTCTTCAGCTTCCTCAGCACCGAGGCACCTGCTGCCAGCCGGAAGAGTCCCTGGGGATGGCATGAAGAGGGAAGAGGTGCATTTTGAGTTTGGGAGGAGTGCATCTGGGGGAAGAAAGGTGATGAGGGGGTCTGGAGCACTCCCTACCTCCTCCTTCATGCTGGAAGCCAACAGCATCATGACACAGGCTTCGATGGGAAGTGCAATCTCCCGGCCCAAGCTCTTGAGGTGTGTTTCTAGGGACACACCGTAGTACCCTGCTACTGGGGTGTCTGTTGTGAAGGAAGGCTCTGGAAGAGGAAGGAAAATGTCAAGAGGGATGGTGGGGCATCCCTGGGACCATCCAGCATTTGGCCATGGCAACATCCTGCTCCAAGCTGAACTTGGCTGGCTACAGGCAGAGGCAGGACAGGCAGCATCTCCAGCCTGTGTCAAGCTGCATCCCCAACCTACCAGCCCAACATGGTAGGCAGCAGCAGGTGTAGGGAGGGAAAATTAGCCTTTTCCAGCTTTGCTGGACACACTTGTATCCCCCAGGCTCAGCTGCAGCCCTTGCCAGGCTGCACGGAGAGCCAGAGAGTACCTGTCTGTCTGTGGCTTTCCCTCAGCTCTGCTAGAGCTGAGTCCAGAGATTCCAGTGACTGCCGATGGTACTGGGCTTGGATTTCCAATAGCTGCAAGACAGGGGACAGGCAAACAGCATTCAGTTGGCACCAGCCCCTCTTGGAGAGGTGCCCATTCCCAGGACATTGCACCCACATGAAGACAGGGCAAAGAGGGAGCAGGAAGGGGAGCCCCCCTGGGGTCCATGGGACTGTGTCTGTAGTGAGGCGTAGAGGGCAGATTGGAGAGGGGTATCTTCAGGACAAGCTGCTTGTTTGCACTCGGTGCTAGTGGTGGCATTAACCTGCAGTGGCAGGAGCAAGGCCATCTGCTGATGCCTTGATCTGTCCCCTGCCCTGCTTGGGGGCACTTGGTGTGGATGGGGGCAAGGCTGGGCTCAGACATGTTGCAGCTGACGTTCACACACAGGGGGGAAGTGAGACAGAAGACTTACTTTGATGAAGTAGCTGGCATAGATGTCCTCTTTGGTGGAGAAGTGGTAGAGGTCAGCCATGTACTCATCCTAGGAAGGGAGACAAAAAAGAGCAATTTTCCATCCCCTCCCTGGCACCCAAGGAAGAGGAGACACCTCCCTGAAGCCCTTTCATCTGGCCAGTGAGTGGTCTAGACAGGGTCTCTGGGGGGAGTGGGGCTTTCTCCTTGCTTCCATTAGTTGTGTTTGGGTAGTGGCAGCAACCTGCCCCATGATCAAAGTCCTGGCACAAGTGGCTCAGGAGCAAGAGGCCTCTGCACCTTCAGCTCCAGTAAGCTCATGAGCTCTGCCAAGACGAGGTGCTGGGCTTTTCAGAGACACAGGGCAGAAGTGGAGAAAGCTGATGTGAAACTTCCCTGCCACCCATGACAGATCCTAGTTCAGCTGTTTTCCAGCCTGAGGGGACCCCATATGCTCCCTGATTTAGCCCCTGGACCCTCCTCTCTGCAACAGCTTGCACTTGGAATTCCTTTACTCTTTTTCTTCCCTGGGCTTGGGCCATCTCCCTGTTTCTGCTTGAGGGCCCCATTTGCTTTCAGAGGGCAGGACATGCTAGCTGGCTGCAGTCCATCCCAGCGTGGGGTCACCTTGGACAAGACTGGTGGAGGGGAGCAGGTCTGCAACCCTGGAGTTGATCCATGGGGGAGAGCAAGTGACCCTCTCACCTTACACTGCTCCACCTTCCTCTTCACCTCCTCCTCTTCTTCCTTCAAGATCTCCAGTTTGTTGGCAGAAGAAGATGCTCCTGGGCCAGCACCAGCCCCAGTGCTGTTACTGGAACTCTTGGCAGCTTGATTCAGCCTTTGGGGTGGGAAAGAAGAGGTGAATTTATGGTCTCAGTGCCAGGACTGTTGGGCAGAACTGGTGTGCGGACTTTCAGAGAAATCTGGCATGGCAAGGGCTACCCCGGCAAGAGTTGGAACGAGGTGATCTCAGTGTCCCAAGCAGCACCAGGGCACTTTGCTGCCTTTAGCAGCCTTCTCTCTAGTGCTGGAATCAGCATCTGCGCCCAGAGCAGGATGCACCTACAGAGGAGCTAGCTGGGTGCTCCTGAAGAGCTATTGGAAATTGAGTCTCCAGGGCAGTTATCCTCCTGTCTCCCCCAAGCTGTCTGGGGGCTGTGCTGGGTATGCCCTGGGCCCCAGGGCTGCAGTGTGCCCCATACCGGCTCTTGATTGTGTTCCAATCAGAAATCAACTTCTGGAGGGTCTTCTTGCGCTTCAGGATGGTGGGGAGCTCCTCCTGGGGGAGAGAGGGTCAGAGTGAGCGGGGGAGGCCTGGGGACACAGGAGGGAGTGGTGGAAGGATTGGAAAGTGGAGCCAGTAGAGCAGCCAGGACTACCTCACTGAGCTTGTTGAGTGGCTGCAGGACGTAGTGCTCCAGGTCAATCTCAAACTCAGCCACAATTTTGGCCAGTGAGCTCTGTATGCAGCAACCCATCTCCAGGGCTTTCCTGTGTGCGACAGAGATGAATGACTGCAGGCTGGAGCCATGCCCCTGTCTGACCCAACATCCCCCCCCTGCCCCTGTACCCACGTGGGACCCTGAGCCAGCCCCCAGCCTGCAATTTCTCTGCAATTGGAGGCTGAAGGACTGGCTGTCCTTTCTCCCAGTGCAACACCAGTGCTTGCTCTGGGGACATGGTTTGAGCCATGGCAGCCCCTGAGCCAAGACAGTGTCACTGCCAGGATCTGGCATCTTTTGGGGTCACCCTGGCACTTTCTCCCACCAGTACTTACCCAAGGCTGGACTCTGTGTCCAGTTCCTTGAAGCTCTCAGCCATCGCCATGGACAGAGCCATCAAGGGCAGCTTCTTCTGCACAGAGCCAAGGATTTGGGAGAGAAATGGTGACACCACTGTGCCTGGCCACACTGTGGTGCTCCCCACCACAGGGCACCATGGGTGCCAGAGTTCATGGGGGTTTGGGAAGGAACATAGACAGCAAGGTCTTTGGAGGGTTATTCAATGCAAAGACACTGTCTCTCAGGAGTGTCCTAAATTAGCAATGATTGAAGGGGTTGCTCTGCTCTACTCATCCCAGGCACATGCTGGAGGCTACTGCTGACAATGGGACCTGGGCTTGGCATAGCTTTGGGCCACCCTTCAGCAAAGCTGGCAAAGCAGGGGCCTGGCATCCCTGTTTTTGGCAAGGGACAGAGCTGGGGTGAGCACAGGCTGTGGTGGGAAGATTTTTCTCACCACTCGCTTGTCCATCTCGGAGCCACACTGTCCCTGCAGGCAGGCTTGGAGCCTCTTGGACACACTGTGAGCTGCTCGCTTGGCCGGCTCAATCCTCTGCTCAATCTGCGGGCAGAAAAATGGGACTGGAGAAGCCAATGGCACCTCGAGGCCATTTCCCCACTACCCTGCTCTGGGTGAGGATGGCCTGTTGTGCTGGTTTTGCATGGGCTGGTTTTGGGTAGCAGGGGGAGCTATGGAGGTGGCTTCTGTGAGAAGCTGCCAGAAGTCCAGCAGAGCCAATCCCTGATGGCTCTGAAGGTGGACATGCTGCTGGCCAAGCCTGGGCCAATTAGAGATAGTGGTAATGCCTCTGTGAAAACATGTTTAAGAATAAAATCAAAACAAAGTGGGGACACATTTTTTTCCTAGCCAGAGAAGAGAAGGAGGTGAGAACATGTGAGGGAAACAACATGGAGACACCAAGGCCAGTGGAGAAGGAGGGGAGGAGGTGCTCCAGGCACTGGAGCTGAGATTCCTCTGCAGGCCATGGTGAGACCATCCATCCAGGGGGAATGCAGAGATCCACCCACAGCCCATGGGGGAGCTGGCACTGGAGCGGGAGGAGGCTGTGATTCATGGGAGACCCGCTGGAGAGAGGGATCCTGCTACCAGGCTGGAGCAGCCTGTCCTTGGAGGACTGTACCCCGTGGAAGAGTGACCCATGCTGCAGCAGTTTTGGGAAGACTGCTGCTCATGAGATTTGGAGCCAGGCTGGAGAAGTTCACAGAGAACTTGAGTCTCGCATGGGAGGGACCCCAGGGTGCAGCAGAGCAGTGGAAGGACTCCTCTCCCTCAGCAGAGGAAGAAGATCTTGGGTGATGAACTGACAAAAACCCCCATGCCCTGTCCCCTGCACTGGCAGTGGGAAGGAGGGAAGGGTTGGGGGAAGAAAAGGTGTTTTTAAGGGCTTATTTTACTTCTCATTATACTCCTCTGATTTTGTTAGCAATAAATTCACTTTGTACCTCTAAATCGAGCCTGTTTTGCCCATGGAGTGTTTTCTCCTGGTCCTTAACTCATGAAGCCTTCATTAAATTATTCTCTGCCTAGCTGTGGCAGGGGAGGATGGGTGAGCAACTTTTGTGGGTAAATGGCATTTGGGCAGTGTCAAACCACAACACCTGCCCAGCATCCTACCACAGCCCGGAGCATCTGGTCCAGTGAAAAGGGAGCACAACTCCTGGTCAGGATTCATTCCTCTCTGAGCACCTGGGAAAGCCCTTGCTGGTAGCAGGAGCCTGCCAATCCCTTGACACCATGGACCTGAAATCACCCTCTGGCACACGGGCAGGTCCCAGCCCCATGACTTGGATGTGCTGGCAGGGCAGATGGCAGCAGGAGCGGGGCAGGTTCCCACACCCAGGCACAAGCAGACACACGCCTGCCAGCCCAGCCCACACCTCACCTGCAGCAAATCTTCTGACAGGAGCTCAGTTGCTTCTTGGGCTCTGCAGAGGAAGGAGAAGGAACCATAAGCGAATGGGGATGACCTCCACCCAGCTTCTTTGGGAAGGCAGGTCCTTGTGCATCCTCCCCGCCTCTCTTTGGGCTCCTGGGAGCAGGAGACACAGGCTGTAGCCTGGACCATCAGATACAAAGCTGTGGGTAGAAAGAGCCTGGGAGGACAAGAACAGCAGGAGCAGGGCAAGGGAGCCAGCTTTGCTGGCTGGTGGACACCTCATCAGACACGGTTTCCTGTCTGTGCACCTGAGTCAAAAAGTCCAGGTGTGACCTGTGTTTTTGGAGTCAGAGTGCTTAGCAGGGCCACAACAGGAGCAGGATGTTTACTGCCCCTGACTGCCCCATCTCTCCCCTGAAGGTGAATCCAGGGCAGTGATGCTGCAGTCTGGTACATGTCTTTGCAGGCCTGGGTAGTCAGTAGCAGTGGGGCCACTGGTGTGGGAGCAAGGGTGCCCTTGTCATCAAACTGGGGACCAAGACCAACACCAACCCCTCCAGAAATGCCCTCACAAACACAGCTTTTTGTGGTTCTGCTCAAAACCAAATTCCAAACCCACCAGCCACCATGACCCTAAAGCCTCCCTGATGCCTCCTATAGAGGAAGCCTTGCTTCCTAGCCTGCTATCATTGCTATGTCCCAGGAGCCCCATTTGATTTCCATCTGCTGCTGCTTTTTCCCCAGTTCACATTTCTCTCTTTTCACTGCCTGCCAAAACCAATGTGGGATGAGGATGTGGAGCTGCAGGAAACATGGGCGGTTTGGTTGAAGGCAAGCAAGATCACGTGAGGTCATGGTCCATAGAGGAGAGGCTCCTCAGCAGGTGAAGAGCTTGCTCTTGGACTTCACAACATGCTTGAGGCTTGCCTGCCTGACATGAAGCAAAAGGGAGATGCATCTGACATGGATGAAATCTTGAGGGAAGAGGGATGGGAAGGGGTATCGTGCTCCCTTCCAGGGAATGCAAGGATAGCAAGAGGCCACCAGCATATAGGAGTTGCTTCCTCGTGGTTGATTTGCTGGGCTGGCTGAAGGACCTCAATGGTTCAGGGGACACACTTGGTCCCACTTAGCCACCCAGTGCTAAGAACCTACAGAGGTGGCAGTAGGAAAGGGAGTGAGGGGGCTGGGCAGGGAGGGCCCAGCCCTGTAATTTCAGTTCTGGGTTTTGCAAGGGGAGAGCTTTGGAAAGCCGAAGAGAAAAAGAAGGAAATGGCAGAGGTAGAACAGGGACAGAGGGTTTTGTGTGGAGCTGTAAGTCCTCCATAGGTCCATCCAAGGCCCCCTGGTTCTCTCCTCAAAGGGCATTCTGGGCTGCTCACGCTGCTGGGCTGGCCAGAGCTATGCAGGGCATTGGGCTCCTGTGGGACACCCCAGACTCAGCAGGGAGGGCAGGTCCCAGCCCAATCCCGCTCCTGGTCATTGCACAGCCAGGGGCATGTGGCTGGAAGGTCCCTCCCCATTGCCCCACTGCCCCACATCCTGGCGAAGCCAAGCTTGGGAAAGTCCCATTTCCTGGTGAATGCAGGAATGTGGGCCCTGGGACAGGTAGCTGGACTTGAGGATCATTTACTGCTGAACAGCACCAATGCAGCCTTCACAGAGCCCCTCAGCTTGTGCTGAAGATGCTCTAAACCCTAAAGGTTTCCCCCCCTTTGCCCTTTTCCCAGGCCACCAGCCCCCGCACAAGCCAGGACGCGCATCCCGCTCCCTCCGGTACTGCTGGTGGAGAAGTCCTTACCTGGTGGTGGCATTGGGATGGGATAGCTGCTGGCGCATTCGATTGAACTGTCTTTTCATCATCTTGAGAGTCGGGAGGAGACCACAAAAGCTGCTCTGCTTGGCTGTACCCGCTCAGCTCCCCTCGGTAATGCTAGGCATCGGATGCCTGCAGCCCCTCTTCTCCCCGGAGCCACTTTGCTTTTCCCAGAGGACCTCTGCCTCCTTACTCCTCTTCTTCCCTCCCTCGTTCCCTCTTTTTCAGTTTCCCCAGCTGGTCCCCTCCCTAGTCCCTCCCTAGGGATGCCCTGCCTGCTTTCTTTTCCCCTCCCTTGAGCTTCGTTCTCTTGCTCCCTCTCCTTTTCTGAGCTTCCTTCCTCCTCCGTCCGCCCCTCCGCCACAGATCAGGTAAGAACAGTTCAGAGCTCCTGCTCCGTTCTGTGCTCCTGTCACCAGCCCACAAGTAAAAATAACTTCAGCCCAGCCTTAAAGGGGAAATTTTATTACAGCATACACATAACAAGGCAGGACAAGCACATGCTGCTGCCGAGCCCGAGTGAAGGGCCCACGCTGTTTCTTGCTCTGTCTCAGCTGGGGTGGTTCCCCTTCCTTCCTTCCCGTGCCCACCAGCAGCTGTGCCGCGGGGCAGCCCGTGCGGTGCCAGCTGCCTGTGCAGCTCGTACTGATGTACACCCTGCCCTACCTGGCCACCCAACTCTGCCAGCACTGCTCAGGCACCTCTCCATGCTCACGGGTGCAGCTCCACCCTCTTGCCCTGCGACATACCGCCTTGTTGTGACAAAAGCAGCAAGGCACAAGCAGCAAAGCCACCCCTGCACCCCTCTCGCTGCTTTCTCTCCCTGCCGTCGCTGAGGCTCTCCGGAGCCACCGCAAAGCTGCGGCCAGCGGCTGCTGCCTGGTGCCTTCGGGAGGTCCCTCCCCCCGCCAGAGGAGCTCCTCCGAGCAGGGCCAGCAGCATCCGCAGTTGCACGGGGACCGCAAACTCCCGGTTCTCAGGCTCAGCTGCTGCCTGCTCTCTGCAGAGCTGCACCAGAGCTCATATCCTTTTTTTCTTTTTTTTCTTTTCTCTTTTTGTCGAAAAACATCCACTCCACACCACCATGACTTTTGGTGTTGACTCTCTGAGATGTGTATCTCATTTTATTTCTGGCTACCTGCAGATAGGACTTTTCACCTGCACTAAGAGAGGGCAGAGGTTGCTGTTAGCTGGATTACATGGCTGGCAAAGGAAGCAGCAAACCAAGCCAAAACAAGAAGCGGTCAGCTTGTGGGCAGAAGAGGCAAGCAGCAAAGGAAAACAAGGCAGAAGGGCCACTCCATGTGTGCCCTGAAGCCAGAGGAGCAAAAATTTGGGGGCTGCTAGGCTGTGCTTCTTGGCAAGGATCAGGTCTCCAGTTACTGTCTAGCAAAGTGGTGCTGGCAGCTGTTTTCAAGTGGTTATGGGGTGACAGAGCACCACTGTCTCCCTGCCCAAAACACCAGGCTGTTCTCAGCCTGTGGCAGAGCACATCTGATCCCCCACCATCAAGCCCTGGGTGCTCCTAACAGGCACCTTCAAGCACCTGCTGCAAAGATGCAGCAAAGGCCCCCCAGATTCTCACTGGCTGCATCAAGGGGGAGCTGGGCCAATTCTTATACGCAGTATCAGAGCTGCTCCCAGCCCTGGGCTGCTGCTTGTCAGAGGAGATCCCCCTTTGTACTCCTGAAATAAAACGGTCTTGTGGAGCTGCTTCCAAGTGCTGCTACCAGCAGTGGTGAAGCTGCAGTCATGTGAGGCATGGGAGTGAGCTCAAGCCCTGCTTTCCGTGGACTGTCAGGCACACATTCCTGCCCACTGCCTCTCCATGGGGCACGAGGGAAGTGGGCAGCACCCAGTTCACAGCCTGGAAGTCACTACTCTCAAAAAAGGAATTGAGAACTGCCAGGGGAATTCCACCAACCCTGCTCATGGGAGCAGGGAAATCATTGTGACAAGGGCCTGAGTGACTGAGGGATGAACTACAGGACTAAAGGGGCAGGATTTGAGCTGGACAGGGTGCAGAGAAGCTCCTCAGGGGTCCAGGAAAAGGAAGGGGGAAAATGCATTCCTTGGGTCAAAAGACACAGGAGCAGGATCAGGAAAGAACTCTTTATTTCCCATAAATACAGCAGATTCTTCGCGCCGGGCGTCTCGTTTAAATGTTTGTTTGTTTTCTTCCATTTACAGAATTTTGCACTGAAAATATATACAAGTCTATTCAAGAACCAAACAAGATCTGCAAAGAAAAAACCCATACAAAACCCTGAAGAGACGGGAAAGGGAAGTAAGACAGCAGAATCCCAGCATAAAGACCTTGCTTCCCCCTCCCCTTTACTGCCTGCTGTGCCCAGCTCTGAGACGCATCACCTTCGCTGCCCAAGCCACGAGTGCGAGGCACCCTGCTTGTCTCCATCTCTCACGTGCTTCCTTCCACCTCTGGCAAGCCAATGCAGAGCACAGCTTGCCTCTGCTTTTTATGATCAGGCTCTCTCCAAACCAGCTTAGGGATGGGAAGCAGCTTCCATGGTCCTAAGTCTCATGGGATTGGGGATTGCTTGGGATGTGCTACCCTCGGTCTCCTTGGTGCCTGCAGATCCCAGCTCTTGTGTCACAGTGATCAGGCGGCTGGGGTGAGCCCCCTCCCCGCCACAGGGAGCCAGGCCTGCCCTCAGCTGCAGCAAAGGTGCACAAGGCACAGCTGAACCCCCCCGTGCCCCAGTGCAGAGCTTGGTGGTGATGAGCTGGGCTCCCATCTCCCCCCAGCTCCCAGCCCATCACTCACCCCTCTGTGAGAGGACACTGAAGAGCTGAGAAAACTCCCCTGGCCCACCAAGCTCTCCAGCCCAGCCGGGGAAAGGAAGTCTCACTGCTTCTTCCTCTCCCCATCTGCCAGGAGGCTGCAGGCAGTCTCAACCCCCAGAGCATGCCCCTCTCTGGCCACCATTCCCACAGCTTGCTATGATAGATAAAGCCTGTGGGAATGGTTCCTACCATGCTGTAGGGGTTCAGGACGCCAGCTGAAGGGGCAGGGAAGGCACAGAGCAAGCCGTTCCCAGCCCCTGAGGCCCCACCTCTCACCAACAGCTCTGTAAGCAGCTAGGGCAGAGATATGTGATGATCACTCCCCCTGACCCCCCCCAAAGTAGAGACAGCTGTCTGCTCTCTGGTGCTGGAGAGATACCTAGGCTCTCCTCAGCCTTGTTCCTCATCAGCTCCAGTGTGATCCCACCACATGGAATCACTGGGGCCCAGCTCTAAGGAGGGGGCAAGGGGGCAAGAGAGAGCACCATAGAGCATGAAGTAGCTGAAGGGCTGAGAAGTGTGGAGGGGGCAGACAAGGAAAAGGATCTTCCTTTGCTAGGCCTTGCCCTGGGCTGAGGCTGTTAAAGCTCCTCATCCTTGTTCCCCTATGCACCTAAAGCGGAAAGCAGGGTTAGAAGAGAAGCTGGACAGACTGGGGAGGGAGTGTCATCTTCAGAAGAGCAGGGAAGGCAACTGTTCACACATGAAGCTTTCCACTCCACTTCTAGTCCTGTGAGATTAACATCTGGCATCTCTGCTCTCCTCCTTGAGGCATGCTCCCTCTGGCCCTTGCCCGGCCATCTGGAGAATAGAGCGTGAGCACCAGCCCCCAGCCACCCTCCCATTTCCTCTGGCTGCTCCAGCCCCACAGGGTTGGCTTCCCAAGGAATCTGCAGTGTAGTGCCTGCAACATGTGGCCCTAGAGGTTTCCCCAGGATTCTGGTGGGGGAAACTGGTCCACGTCCCCAATTTCATTGTAGGTTTGCTCTCCCATGGTGAAGGTCAGTTTGTACCGTAGCCTCACTTTCTCCTGGAGATGGGAGAAAAAGAAAGGCATGAAGCACAAACCATTTACATCTCAGGTGCTGCTGAGTAGAGGAAACAGGGATAGGGTAGTGAGGCTTTGCCTAAGCACCAAGACCAGCCCCTGTTCATGCCCCAGGAACAATGCTGTTACCTTCTGTGGGTTAGCGAGCAGCAGGACTTGGGTGATGGCACTGGGGTGGACGATGGGATTGAATGCTGGCAGCTCTGTGCCTGAGGGAGGCTGTAGCTTCACCTTCATTATCTAGGGAGAGAGTGAGAGGAGAGAGTGACCACATTCCTAAGAGTGACTTGGCAGCCAGAAGCTCTGCTGCACTTGGGAAGCTTTGCTGCCTAGGCAAAGAGAAAAGCATTGTGCTAATCTGAAGGCATCAGAATTTGCTCCCATGCCCACGGAGCTCTCTCCATCCACCCTGTTTTCCTGCAGAAGTAGAATCATGCTTTGGCCCAGTTTGGGACCTCAGCCCCAGCAGCTGTCTTACCTTGGGGACGGCAGACTGAAAGACAATATTGCGGATGGGCTGCGGGGCCGTGCTGAGCATAGAAATCACCACCACAAGCACGTCAGGCCTCTCAGGCAGGGCATCCTTAGCAAAGTGGAATAGGACACGGAAGCCATGCTGATCATACACTGTCACAGGGAGGATGCTGCCTGTGGGAAAGGCAGGGACACGCAGCAGTCAGCCAGGAGGGAACTGGCCTGAGAGCACCTTTCCCCATCATCCTAACTCCAATCCATACTAGTGACAGAGACACCATTCCTCTTCAGCCTCCACAAAATCTAACAAGCAAGAAGTTTCTTCACATTATTCCCTTCCATGTGTGCAGGGTTGAATCCCCCCATGCCTGCCCCCCTATTTTTCCCCAGCTCACTGGGTTTGATTGACTCCAGAGGCACAGTGATGTTGGCCAGCGAGATCTCCTGGGGCAGCGCAGCGGCAGGAGGCCGTGGTGGCACTGCAGTACTTCCTGCTGGCGTGGTGGCAGCTTTTGGAAGTGTAGCAGGAGCAGGCAGCTCTGAGGTCAGAGGCAGCGTGGGGTTAGGGGAAGTACTCTGGAGTACAGGCAGAGCACTGGGATTGTGGGCTGCGGTGCCAGAGCTGCTCCTGTTCTGCAGATCCCTCAGGGTGAGCCGAGGGGGTGGTTGCTGCTTCTCCCTACAGGGGGAGAGAGATCGAGGAGTGGAACAGGGCACTGAAATGCTGTCCAGCACCCAGAAATGGAAACAATGGCGAGAGATGCCAGACTGCACTACCAAGTGCTTACCATCGCACTTGCTGAGATTCTGGAGGCAAAGACTGCTGCAGCAGCGTCTTGCCCAGGAGGTCCAGGTCATCCAGGCCACTGCTGCTAGGAGATGGTTTTGGGGAGGATGCACCAGCATCTGCTTTGACTGGTGGTGTTGCCATGATAGGGGTGATATTGAGCTCATTGCTGTCTGATGACTGTGAAAAAAGCATGCAGGAGAGCCCCAAAGCAGGGCTGCGTATCAGCACCAGCCATCAGCTGTGGCATGTTTCTCTGCTTCATTTGAGGGGGCTTTTACCACCCTCCCCACCCTCTGCCCTAGCTCCCAGAGCATTACCTGGAAGCTGTTCCAGCCACTGCTGTCACTGGCCTGGACAGGATGTGGTGTTGGGTCATTCAGGCCTGCCAGGAGTATAAGCAAACATGAAGCTTACCTACCAAATCAGTAAGAGCATTAAATATGGCCTGAGTAAGACACAGAAGCAGCAGGGCAGAACTGCCAATGTTGTCTCCATCTCTGGCCCCCATCCTTACATGGGGGAGAGCCAGGAGGGTGACAGTGGTTTTTTTCTGTCCAGATAGCTTCATTTATAGTTCATGTCTCACTGCAATCAGCAGTAAAATGACTGCTACTGAGCTGACCAATCTGACTGACCACGTTGTCTACTTGATGCTGTTGTACTCAAAAGCACTTGATTTAGGAAACAGACACTTTGTTGTGCAAAGCAGGACTCTAGAGCATTCTAGGAGTGACACTTTACATGATTTCACATGAACAGTTCCTGGAAGTCCCATGCATCTGCTGTCAGTTCATGACTTCAAGAGCAAGTGAGCAAGGGTGACCCCCCTTGTGATCCCATCTGGGGATGGCCATTGCATCACTCTTGATTTACCTGCCAGATCAGTTTACCCAGAGCAAATCAGTGGGCACATCCCTACAGGCTCTCTCTGACTAGCCAGGAAAACACCATGGGACTGAAGTTCAGAATCATAGCAGCGTCCTTCCCTCCTCGCCCTCACACTAAATGGAAGAACCTCTTTGTCTTTCATTATTCACTTCTACCAGAGCTCTTTCTTATTCATGTTCCTGCCAAAGAAGAACTATCTAGACTCAAAGAATGAAGAACTTTTGCTCTGGATTTCTCACCTAAAGACATGAGTTCATCATCCAGCAAGGAGACAGAGCCAGCTTGGTCAGGCACAGGGACTGCTGAGCCACCTGAAAGGGTGGGCAAGGCTGGGTAGGAAGGGCATGTTGCTGGAAGCTCCAGGCCAGACAGATCTAGAAGTGCTGAGGTGCTGCCTGCAAAAAGAAAAGACTCTGAAAACGTTGTCCAGTCCTTATGCAATGTGGTGAGGCCTCGCTCCCATCCTTCCTCACACCCGCTGCTCTCCCTTCCAGTTCCCCTTCTTCATGCACCAGTCACATCCACAAGCCATTTCCTTATCTCACCAGCCCCACTCTAAGCTCCTGCAGGTTTCCCCTTTCCACTTCTCTCAGTCCTCTCTTACTCTGCAGGAAACCAGCAACAGGGTCCCTCTGCTTGACCCTCCTGTCCCCATTCTTCAAGTCTCCTCACCTCGAAGGGGACTGGCCACCGTCTCCCCATTGATCTCTTCTCCCCGTACAAGCTGCTTGTAGAGATTGATCACCTGGGTCAGATTGTCATTGGCTTGCAGAATCTCCGCTGAAAACAAGTGTGAAATAGTGAAGAGAGTAACTCTTATACCCTAAATGTCTGTTTCTCCCAAGCAAGGCCCAAGTTGCTGCAAACAAAACCACTGCAAAGATGGTTTTCACCATTGCTGCTGCAGGCTGCACAGGGTACACTGACACCTCCAGGGCAGGCTCAGCAGGAAGGAGAAAGGTCAGATATATTTACCTAGAGCTTCATCATTGTCTTCTGTGTCACTGGCGAGCCGGAAAAGCATGGGCCTCATGCGCTCACAGCGCTGATACAGCTCCTGGGGCAGCAGAGAAACAGTGATGAGGCGAGCATCCTGAGCAGCAGGACACTCCAGCTGGAGTTGCAAAATAGGCAGGAGGATGAGGGGATAAGGGTCACCCATTTCTGCTAAGCCCAAGGAGGATTCTGGGATTGCCTTTCCTCACCTTCATTAGGTCCTCATTGCTTTCCGTTGTCTCCCCCTTGCTGTAGTTTGTCACCATCTCTGTCAGCAGCTTCACGTTGTTGTTCACCTCTTCAATGGCATTCACCCTCTTGGAGATCTTCTCCATGCGCTTTTGGTCCTGGAGGGGAAGCACATGGGGAAGGATGTCCTCACCTGGAGAGGAGGAAGGCCAGGCCAACCAACCAGCCTGGACTAAAGCCCAGCAACACTGCCCTCAAAACAGCTCCCACTCCATGGAAAACTCCAGGACATCTCTGGGCAGGAACATGCCAGACAGGGATGGAACTGCTGTGGATCTTGTGCTGCAGCAGGGCTTGGGCCACAGAATGCACTCAGAGCCATTCCTCCAAGTAGCCAGGGGATGGTAGAACTCACACAAGGACTCTTTGATAGCTGCTGCACCCAAATTTTGGGCAGAAGCTCCGTATGTCTTGAGGTCATGAGGTCACAAAGTCAGTCCTCCTTTGGTGCCAGCCATCACCACCCAGACCATGACTCCCCAGCTCCCTTCTTCCCCAGTCCCACCTCCTGAACCATCTCCTTGATGAGCTTGTTGGCAGCCCGGAGATCCTCAGGATGGGAACTTTTCAGGAGGCGAGCCAGTGTCTGCAAAAGAGAAGGTACTCCTGAGCCCAAGCTGAGGGATGGCAGCCAGAGTCACTCTTGCATTACTAGAGCCAAGAGCTGCCCCCATCCCAAACCTGTATCTGGCAGTGGACAACTCCAATGATTTAGAAAGCCCAGCCACAGGAGCCTGTGGGCTATCAGAGACCAGGGAGAGAAGTACAACTGGCTTGGCTTTTCCTCTTGTAGTTCTGGTTATGCAAGCTAGGTCTTTCCCTCAAGATCCCCTGCATTCAAAACCTGCTCTGGCCTGCCCATTACCCACCATGGAGAGTCTGGAGTGCAGCAGCACTGAGACAGGAAGAGAGCCTGGTTTATGCAAGAATTGCCAGGGCATTGTAATGGACTCCTACTTGGACTTGTTCACATGCCTCTTTGCTGGCGATGAGAGAGAGCTCCCACTTCCTCTCCAGTCAGTGAACAGTCCCACTGCCCATCTTCAAATCCTCATTTGCAGACTCTGACCCATGGAGGCAAGCTATATCCCTTACAGCAAACAGGCATCACACTCCTGCTGTAGAACTAGATCCAGAGGAGCCCAGTACTTGCTTAAATGTATCAGCACTGATAGTGCAGAGGTTTGCCTGAGTGGTGACACAATTCTGATGGAAAGACAACACAGGATGGGTCCAGGTGGCTATAAGTGGTTGGGCAATAAGCAGATTGCAGTGCTGGGGGTGGGGGAAGAGATAACAGCAGCAGCATCTGGGGCTGAGATTTAAACCTCATGGCCAGATAACTCCAAAGTCTAGAGAGCTCACAGCAGCAAACCTCCCCAGACCTGCTTGGGCCAATGTCAGTGCCTCACCCTTTGCACCATCCTGCAGCTAAGTGCTCCAAAGGTCAAACAGACCCACATGCCCCACTCCTCTGGATATTTCCTTTGTCATGATTTTGGAACAGGCCCTCAGCATTCCTGTGATGCATTTTCTGAAGGACAGCATGTGCAGCAGGGACCTTAACTCTCCCACATCAGGGGGACATAAGGTGCTGGAGCAGGAAGATGATGCCTACTGTCCCTCTTCTTGCACAGAGTCCTTACCTTGGATTTTTCTTCATCATCAAAGATGATGTTCTTGGGTCGAGGAGGAGGCGGTGGGAAAGGAGCGTCATCAGGAAGTTTGGGGTCACACTTCACAATTCCTGCAGTAGAAGGAGAGATCAGGAGGACTCACCCACGCAGGGATGGCACTGTCACCCAGGTTTTTTTTCCCTAATGGCCCACCAAATCCAGCTGGGACTGAGGGTGTGTGGGTTAGCTCCTGTTAAACAAGATCCTGGATTGTGTTTCCATTCCCCATAAATATCCTTGCTTAGAAAATTCCAGCCTATACTGCCAAAGTACTTGCAGCCCTTCAGCCCCAGACCTTTCCAGTGTCCCATCTCCCACGTGAGCAAGCAGATGAGCCCTCCAACCCAGCAAGTCCCTCTGCTCAGCCAGAAGCCCCAAGGCACCTGCTCTGTCTCTGACCCTGGTGCTGAGTCAGACTGATGGATGACCTGGGTCTGGGCAGAGGGAAGGGAGAGCTTGTTTCAGATTTCTCCCAGACAAAAAATGAAGGTGAGCAAAACCATCTGTCCACTGCCCCTTCCAGACCACTGCCTCTCACCTTGTTTCTTCAGCATCTGGTAGGCTTCAGTAATCTTCACCTCATGAGGCAGCCCTAATGTCCAGCTGTACATCAGCTCCAGGATCTTTGACTTCACTTTCTCTGATGTCCGGCTGCCAAGATACTAGAGGAAGAGAAAAGAGGAGGCGTGCAGCAGATCTGAGCCGTTGCAAGTCTGGCCTGTTCCTCTCCTTGCCCCCCCAGGAGAAGTGAGACTGTTCCCAATGGCACAAAGAGGAAAGAGGAAGCAAGCAGGAAAGCTCATGAGGGCCTTGCAACACATCCTATGCTCTGCCTGGTTTCCATCACAGGAAAAACAAGAGGTGTGAAAAATGCTGCAGCAGCAGCTCCTCAGTGACACACAGGGACAGGTGGGAAGGCTCAAGCAGGTCTCCTGTCACCTTGTGAAGGGAAGGTCCTGTGAAAAGAAGCTGCTCAGCAAGGCAGCCCTCTGGGAGAGGGATGTGGGTAATGGTCTCTGATGCAGGGCCCCGAGCAAGGTGAGCCCCAGCTGACCAGCACCCAGCAGGTGCCATGCAATCATCCTTCAGCCTCCTCACATGGCTCTGATGGGAGCACTGGTGGTAGAAACAGTGCCTGTGCCACCAGAAACAAATGGCTTAAGGCAGAGGACATACTCTAGGGTGCCGAGCAAGAGGACTTTAGGATGCTGCTGTCACTGTCCAGGGCTATTCATCATCACAGATCACAAGCTGTGACTGGCAGACAAAGGTTTTCCTTAGTCATATTTAGCCTGTGTTCCCTTAACTCTATGCTTGCTGGTGTTCACTGCCTTGACTGAAGTAGGGGAGCCCGCACAGCTTGTTCTGCTGCAGGAACAGCAGCATCAGCAGAGGAGCAGGTACTGACTTGGTCCTTCAGATGGACTCGCCAGAACACCCCTGACCAAGCCTGGGCTTGCCCTCCAAGAGTGTCTCAGTCAGGTTGGGACACCCCAAAGAGACATGGTCCTGTCGCAGCTGGGGGAGGTTCCTGAGCACATGCAGCACAGACAGAGCCCAACAGGGATGCAGGGAAGTGACTCCAGGCACGCACATGAGCTCAGTAGTCTCACAAGTGCTGGCTGCACCATGTCCAATTGGCGCTCAGCTTCCTACAACAAGAATCAGCCTGGAACAGTGGGGTGAAAACTCACTTCCCACCAGAAAACTCACCAGGAAACAAGGACTAGATCTCCTACTAACGCTGTCCTATTTCGCCCACTTCATTGTGGGTGTCTGCCCTTTTTTCTCAGCCACCACTTTCTCCCAAAGCCCTCCTGCCACCGGGCAGCATTCCCTTCAAGCACGATGCCATGAGACCCACCTTAGGGGACACCACCTTGATGAGCTCGTTGAGGAAGCGGAACTTGCCCACCTCATCGTGGAAGCGTTTGCCACAGCTCTTCATGCACGACTCCAGCACCTGGGGAGAGGGGCCACGTTAGTCCCAGCATGGGGCCAGCAGCAGGATCAGGAGCCAGCTCCTTCCTGCTTGCCCCTCACCAGGTACAGAGCCTGTCGCTACTGTCACAGCAGCACAAAGGGACATCCCCTGCTCCCTCCCAGGTGCTCAAGCACCCTCCCAGAGGGAAGAAAGATTCCCATCTTTGGGGCCAGTTTTTGCAGAGATGGCTGAACAGCCCATCCAAAGGGTTACCCTTAGAGAGATCACAAACACCAGGGTTTCAAAGTAGGGATCCACAACATGATTAAGAATCATTGAATCCTTTAGGTTGGAAAGTATCATCAAGATCATACAGTCCAACCATTAACACAGCACTGCCAAGGCCACCACAACAAAAGCCAAAAAGCTTCCTATTCAACTTCAACAGGCTATGATCCTTCTAGGAACAAAACCTTTCCAAGTAACCTCTCCTGACTTGTGGAACCACCTTCAGTCCCTCTCCCACCCAAGGGCCCAGGTGCTCCAGGGCTTTCTCAGAGAGAATTCAAAGGTTCCCGTGCTTCTCCAGTCAAGCTGGAGCATCTCCACGCCCTGCCCCTCCATCTAGTTCTACCAGCCTGCAGATGCCCTTACCGTGAGGGCCTGGATAGCTTCCCATTCCTGTGGAGACTGGATCTTGTGGGCAAGAAGCCGGGTGGCAAGTGGAGGACTGGAAGGAGTGAGGGGAAAAGAAAAGCTCGCCGGTTATTGACAAAACGTCTGGTACCTGCATTTCTGTCTGGGAATCCAGAGCTGAAAAGCATGTTGCAAGCTGAAGATGCTGATAAAGCACTAAGACACCTCAAAATCCGGAGGAAACCTTCCATTAGTGGAACCCCCACCTACCCCCACCTCGAGGGCCTTCATGACTATTCAGCTTTTGGGACAATCCCACTGGATTTTGCTGGGTGGGAAATCATAACCAGGCCTGTGACCTGGAGAAGCCTGGGGAAAGGACAAAGCACTTACCCCTCCAGCTCCTTATTGAGCTGCTCACAGAACGCATTGATACCATCCCAGTCCAGGTCCTTGTTCAGGGGGTTTGTGGCTTTGTCTGCGGGCAGGAGGAAGGGACGGTGAGAAGAAAAACCCAACAGGCTCCTACTCTGTGGAAGGACATCATTGATGCCACTCCCTCCCTGCCAACTCCAGCGGGTGCAGCAGCAGGGGACGGCGTGGGAGGGGAAACACACTCGTGTCCACTCGCCCCTTCCCACGGCAGCCCTGTGCACCAACTCTAGCTCCCTCCTCCCTGCTGACCCACCGTACCCCTGCCTCCGGCTGGGCCCTGGGGTCTCACCGCCGCCGCCGGGGGCGCCCGCAGCCCCCCTCCCTCACAGCCCTGCGCCCCCCACGCCCGCGCCCTCCCCGCCCCACTGGGAGGGCAGCGGTGGTCGCAGCCGCACTCACTGATGCGCGCCTCCAGCGTCTCGGGCTCCATGTCGACGGCCCGCGGCTCCTCACCGGGGCAGCGCCGCTCCGCCGCCGCCCTGCCGCCGGGCCCGGCGCGGCCGCGCCATGGAGAGCCGCGATCGCTCTGGCCACAGAGAACCGGAAGTCGGCCGTCCGGAGCGCCGCTCCGCTGCCAGCGCGCCCCCTGCCGGCCCGCGCTCCCGCTGCACCATGAGCTCACCGCGCAGGGCAGGGGAGGGCGCGGGAGGCGGAGGGAGGCGGAAGGAAGCGGAGGGAGGCGGAAGGCCCTCCCGGAGAAGGACACAGAGGGCAAGCGGGCGCGGGGCGGGGCGGAGCGCCGGAAAGCAGCGCCGCGTGGAAACCGGGCGAGCCGGCCCCTCCCGGAAGAAGCCGTGTTACTGGCAAGTGAAGCCACTTCCGTCACGGAGAACGGGCACTTCCGGCAGGCGGCCAGCGGTGTCCTTTAAAAGGACACGGGCCGGCTGGGGCCGCGCATGCGCGGTGAGCGCCCGCCGGGGCCCGGCAGTCCAGCCGGGGTCGGGTGTCGGCCAGTAATAAATATAAATATAAATGGCAGCAAGTGCCGTTCCCTGCACTGTACTGTAAATAGCAGCTGATCTTCTGGCCAGCGCCTGGCCTGGCCCTTCTGCCTGGCCGAGCAGCATGTGGGGCGGGCGGGGGTGGGGGTGCTGGTGATGCTCCAGAACCCGCTGGAGCGTCCCAGAAAAACAAACTCAGTTTGTCCCAGGAATACAAACTGCGTTTGTCCCCGCTTTCCATGTGGCTCTGGTGATCCAGGCCAGCCAACTGCGGCACCTAACAGTGCCTGTTTTCTCTGTGCTCCAGGAGCAGCACGGCTTCTCCCCGACTCGCTGCTTTCGCAGTTTGCTTTCTGCATTTCAGATCCCGAGCGACCTCGGGGAGCGCCTGTGTGAGGGCTGCCCGGTGAGGTTTGGGGCTGGGGCGGGCCAGGGCCTCGGCGATAAGAGCACAATGCAGCCGCAACTCGGCGTTCCGGCCTCTGATGTGCAGACAGGCGTCTGAGCGCAGCGCTGCCGGGCTGGGTTACTCATTTACAGCACTAATCCCGCGGTTGACGGAGGAACTGCCCTATTGTCACCCCTAATGGCTTTTCCTGATGGATAGCCATTGTTTTGGTAAGGGCTTTTTGGCCATTAAAAAGCACTTTTTGGCGCCTGAATGTAGTTCTTTTTTTAACTGTTACTGCCTTGCATCACAAAGCCCTTTTAAAGTGCTTTTCATAGAAAATTGCAACATCCTTCCCCTTGCTGTGTTCAGGCACGTTTTACGCAGATTATTTTAATCTTATGAGTCAGCCCTGCCTGTCACTATTCCTTTGATTTTTTCTGAGAATCCTGAAGTCATCTCTAGGAGCCCTCCAGGTCATGTACGATCTGCATAGAAGGCACGCACCGCTCCATCCCCCACAGCGATGCCTCTGAATGAGAGGTTTCGCAGGCCGGTGTTTTACACAGCCCCCTTTTGCTCAGGTTTCGGTCCGTCTGAGTCTCGAGCCTGTTTGTTTTCCTGTCTTTGGCAACACCCAGTGGTTAGCAAGTCCAGGATGAATGGAAGGCTGCACCTCTTTTCGGCTGGTTGCAAACAATGGCGAGTGAACTCGTGCATAACAGTCCTCTCAGCGGCGACCTTGCTTTCATTTCTCACAGATTTACAAGTCTCTTTCCCCTTTGGTACATCTGCTTTCCATATAGCAGGGACCCAAAGTGCAGCCAATGGAAAAAGAGATCGGAATGTGAATCTTTGCTCCTTGTAAGAGCGGCTAGATGATGTGTGAGGAACAACCTTTCTCCCCTCGATTTATTTTTACTGACTGCTGGAATTGTAAGCTAGGTTTGGACGGAGTGAGGCGCTCCAAGTTGTAATTAACACTGCTCCAGAGGGAAAGTACCGGAGCTATAATTAGCTTGGAGCCAGTTGCGGAGGAAAGTGGTGGCGTGCAAGCCAGAGGCCTGGATGAGCACAGCTCATGGGGTCAGAGCGTGGCCCTGGTTGGGCACAGGGGCTGCGGTGCCAGGTTCGGCACGGGGATGCAGTCCCAGGTTCGGCACCGGGGCACAGTCCCAGGTTCGACAGAGGGTGCAGTCCCAGGTTCGGCAGAGGGATGCACTCCCAGGTTCGGCAGAGGGATGCGGTCCCAGGTTCGGCAGAAGGATGCAGTCCCAGGTTCGGCACTGGGGCACAGTCCCAGGTTCAGCACAGTGGTGAGGTCCCAGGTTCGGCAGAGGGATGCAGCCCGTGGAACCCAGCTCCGCAACACCGCCCGCAGAGGGCACCAGCAGGCAGGGGAGCGCCTGCCTGAGCAGCTCGGGCTCAGCAAACGCTCCTGCTGCTTGCGCACTCGAGGTGAATCCCAAACAAGCCAAGTCACTCTCCATCGGGAAGGAAAGGCCTCAGAGGAATGGCGGGTCCTCCTGGGAGAGGGGTTTTCCACCTGCCCGGTCGTCTTCTGCCGGCCAGAACCACCCTGTCACCCCTTGTCAGTTCCCATGTTTGTTTGGCTTCTCTGCCGCGTGTTTTACGTGAACCCTGTGATCTTTGTCAGATGTGCTTGTGTGTGCTTCCTCCAGGGTCGTCAGCTCTGGTCCAGGACTTGAGCGCTCCTTTCCCAATCAGATTCCTCTTTCTTTAGCAAGGTGTTCTGCCGGAGACCTTTCACTTTCCTGAAGTTTGGTATTGTGATCTTTTGTTACTTTTTTTTGTGTGTGTGTGTTTGTTTGTTTGTTTGTTTGTTTGTTTTCCTGCTCTGGCTGACTCCAGCAGCCAGTTCCTGGGGCTGGCTCAGTTTTCACTCTGCCACTTTCACTTGGAACAAGCAGGCAGCACCTCTCCTGACATCACCTCGGACCATGCACCTCTTTACACAGTCCTCTGGATTTGCAGCCCTGCCATTCCCTGACCTTGGCTAATCTCCTTCCTTTTGCAATACCTTTCCCAGCAGAGGGTTGCAATTAGAGAGGCAAGTATAGAGTTGCATACTTCTGTAGAGGGAGAGCAGGTTTGAGCTCCTTTAATCTCATAGGAAATGTTTCCTTCCCTTTCATATGCAGCACTTTCTTGTATGCAATCATCTACCAGGATTGCTCCCTTCCATTTCTTTCAGCAGTTTCCCTTTCAGCTGTAGGAAGACTGAAGCTGTCCCTGGTGATCAAAGGCATCTTTCTGCAGCTACAGGAGCAGAATGAGGAAACAGGATGCTGCATAAGGGATCAGAAAACCTGCTGGCTAGATCTCTGCAATTAAGCATGTCTTGAAGCAAGACTCAGGGAAATACTCAGCTAATCTTGCTGCCTCAGTTTCCCTGGTTGTTAGCATGGGGGTATAATTTCATTTTCTTCCATTGGGGAATTGCCTTGACCTCTGTACACCAATTTTCCTTTCCACATTGGTTCTGTCATTAGAGCAACTGGCTCAGCGAGACAAGTGAGAGAAGCAAATACCAGAGTTAGAGGTGAGCTGTGCAGCTCCCTGTTTCCTTGTGTTCAAGCCTTACTTCCCAGCTCAAGGGGCGTCTTTATTCCTTGACTGAGCAGGCAGCAGTGCCTTTCTGTGCAGTGTGGGGAGTGAAACTGTCTCTTTACACCCTGGGGAGGGCTCAAGTGGGTTTGCTGATGCTGATAACTTCTTTCCAACAAAGTTCAAGGCATTTGGGGTGGGCTCTAAGAATATGGGAATGCTCTTGCTGCTGAGGAGCTGTATCTGCAGCAGGCAAAGATGAAATAAAACTGATGGGACAGAAGCCCTCGTTGTTGCTGTGGCTTGGGGGCTGGTAGGTTTTGTAGCTGGAAGCTGAACAAGGAGAGGAAGACCTGCCAGGTTAGAGCGAGGTGCTTTGAATTTATGGGGCTGAAGTTAGCGCTGAGGGCCCTGAGCCCGCAAGGGGGAGCCTCGATGGAGTCATTCGCAGCACTGAGATCAGCTCCAGACTGGAACAGATCCATGACCGATACTGTGCACTCGGTGCTCAGGAGTCAGCAGAGGCGCTGGAAAACGTGAACAGATTCACCCATTCTTGCTTTACCCCTTGCTTGCAGAATTGCAGCTGGCAGATGGGGGGGGCATGATTAGAGAGCACAAGTACTGGGGGGAGAAAAGCAGTTCAAGAGCCTGGATTTTGCTGAGATACAGTTTGGCTCTAAAGAACAGCAGGAGGGAGAAGGAGAAAAATCCTATTGCAAAGGCATTTTTCATGGGCACCCAAGCGTGATCTGAGCAGAAATTGGCAACACGAAGCTCAGCATCCTGAAGCAAATCGGGGAGCCCAGCTGCAGCAAATCCCCAAGCTGGGTGATGAACACATCCCCGCATTGCGGCGACAGTGAAGTGTGCCTCAGTGCAGCGTTTGCTGGGGATGGTTAACGTGGCAGCAGCCTGGGAGCTCAGCGATCAGCCCTGTGCAGCGTTTGCTGGGGATGGTTAATGTGGCAGCAGCCTGGGAGCTCAGGGATCAGCCCTGTGCAGCGTTTGCTGGGGATGGTTAATGTGGCAGCCATCCAGGAGCTCAGGGATCAGGTGTGTGCAGCGTCTCTTTTCCTGCTGCAGAGTGCCCCAGTGCCAAATGCACGTGTACTCAGCTGTGCAGCTGGCTCAAGTGTGCCATGATGAGCTTGAATAGATGGGTTTTGGCCCAGGCTTGAAAATCCCCCATTGCCAGCAATCTCGTTTTGGCTGGAGCCGCCTCAGGTTCCCTAGAAAACTCCAGTGCTGGCTGAAGTCTGGGCTGTGAAACAGCAGGAGGAGGCAGTCCGGCGGCGCCCTCCCTCCAGCCTGGCTGCTCAGTCTCTGCCACCTGGCACTACAGCCAGCTTCTGCCCTGCTGCTGCTGATGGTGAGGAGCAGCAGGGCAGAGCGATCCCAGTGCTGGGGCATGGTGGATGTGGAGCCAGGGATCAAAAGAAAGCTGTGACCCAAGAGGAGGGGGAGGGAGACGCTGAGTCTGCATACGCAGATTACTCAAGGGTGGACCTAGCTTTTCATAGGCTCCTTTCTAGTCCCTTTGGCTTCATCTGTTTTAGTAAGTGCAACAGGAGCAGGGCTGGGCCTGAGCATTGCCTCAGGCTTATGCCGTGCAGTTGTTAGCAATCCCCCTGCCTTGGTTTTGAGCAGTGCCACAGTGCCCAGGCATGGCTGGGGGACAGGGTGGGCTGGGGGCTGTTCCCAACAGAGCCTTGTTGCCATGCTTTTAACCCCATGGATGGGAGCTGTGTTCTGCTCCTTGGCTTTTGGGGCCAAGGGTGAAACAGCTACACCCTGTAAGCCCAGATCCTTCAGAAGACAGGTGTTTGAAGTGCAGTCACCTGCAGCCTGTATATTTATCCTCTAATTTTCCAGCGTTTTCCTCGTCGAAGATTGGGGAATGTCATGCAACAGGTCGTGGGTGAGTGTGTGGGATGGAGGTGTGTGCCAGACTGAAACTGGGAAATGCTCTGGGTATGGCTGAACTGTGGGTTGTGACTCAGTGTCCAATACTCCATGCTATGCATCATTGGCTGCATTTGACCTTCTGTCATGTGGGGTGGGTGAGATATTAGGAGAAAATGTTGTCCAAGCAAATGAGGTCAGTGTGTGGGCCTGCTCCTTGATGCAGGGATCAGACAGGCCTGGGCATACAAGCACGTGGAATTTGCCCTTCTGGCTCTCCTGCTTGAGGCTGGCAGAACAAGGAGCCCATGGAGCACATGCTTCTGCAAGAACTTCCCATGCACACACACCTGTGTCCTCTTTTTCCTGCCACCCCAGGCCACATCAGGTTTGGGAGCTCAGCCAGGGAGCAGAACAGGGGCAGAGCTCATGTATCCCCCATTTAACGTGCTGCTGACAGACGTGTCTCCCTGCCAGAAGAAGGAGCAGGTGCCTTTGACCAGCCTCTGCCTTGTCTCCACTTGGAGGGGCTTTGTTCAAGCCACTCACTGTTCCACTCAGCTCCACAGGCTTTTCAAAGGCAGTGTCCATGTTCTGGATCTTGCTGCAACCATCTTGTATTTTTGCTGTCCCTGATGAGCAGCCCAAGCCCCCTCATCTTGGAGAGGAGGGAGATGCTCCTAGCAGAGGCTGTTCATCTTTCCGCAGAGGTTGCTCCTCCCCAAAGAGAGCAGCTTTGCATCTGGAGTAGCCTGGTTCCCAGCAGCAGTGCTCCGGCTGAATTTCAGGAGGGTACTGGGATTTGGTAGGGTTAAAAGCTGTGGTGTCATGGCATGGTTCAAGAGTGGGCTATGAGACTTCTTCCCTCTGACTGCTGTGCTTCTCCTGCTGGTGTCCAGAGCTAGTGCGAGGCACTCTTCAGCTCATCCTGAGCCAGCTCTCAGGGAAGCCGTGTCTCTGACAGAGATGTTCAGGAAAGATTCCCACCCCTTTCCTAATGAGGCTGAGTGAATAATAGAGATGTTCCTCAGGGATGGTGTTGTAAGCAGTGCTACGTGCACGTTCAGGACCAGAAAGCAGGTCTCCACTAGCTTTTCCCTGCTGTGTGGATGTGTGTCCTATCCTGACAGAAGAGATAAGATATCTGCTGCAGATGGGAACTTGCCTGGCAGTTGAAGCCACCTGTCCTCACATTGTGCTTATCAGATCTCCCAGCTTGGGAAGTCTGTTTGAATCTGTTTGTTGGCAACGATGTTTGAGGCTATTCAGCTTGGCATATAATAAGATTAGTCTGGGGTGAGTCGCATTGAAGGCATTTAGTTTCAAATATTCTTTTCCTCTCTCTGGAGCAAGCATCCTCCGTCCAGGAATCTGACTGCAATTAAAGCCTGGTGTTTGTTTTGCTGCTGGGGGCTTTCCAGGAGGGGAGCAGCACAAAGAAACTTGGGGGCAGCTAGAGAGACACAGCCAGGTTCTGGCCCCTGCATGCTGCCAGTGGCAAGGAAAAAAAGGACAGCAGGAAAAGGCACAAACTGGAAGCAAGGGAAAGAGAGAGCCAGAGAGAACAAAGAGCTTGGCATGACTGCTGGGAATGCAAAATAAACATCCACTTCGCTCCAATGAGGGCTTATGTACTACTGGCCACATGGGTCAGAAACAAGAGTAGAGGCTCATGGGTGCAGTCCAGAGAAGGCACAGGACGCCTGTGTGGGACAGGGTGTGCCTGAGTGCCCAGTGTAGTGCCGGAAAGTGAGACTTAGGTGTCCCACCTAGTGCAAAGCAGTCACTGCCCTGCTCCCTGGAGTATCTAGTGGAGATGAAATACATCATGGCAGTGCTGTGGCCCAGCTTTTTTCCTGTGTCTCACTCTGAAGGTCCATAGGTATTTCTGGTGCCCTTCCCTCTGGAAAATGGGAGAAGAGGAATATGGAGAGTCATTTGTGTGGGCCTGATCTTTTCTTAGATCTCCTTCAGATGCCTGCAGGTCCCTCTTTAGATGCCCATTTCCTGCACTGAGTCAGTCATTTGGGGATTTGGACTCCCTTTTTTTGGCAGCTTTTCTTTCCCATGTTCATCTGGTTTGGTTTTTACTGTTTCATTTTGCAGTGCCATCAAAGTTTGTTCAAGCTGATTTTGCAGCAATGTATAGTTTTGCCTTGACAACCCCTTCCTTTGCAGACCTCAGTCATGGCCTTAGGTCCAGGGTGGGTTGCCCCTTCAGATGCTCTCAAAGCTGCTGTGTGGTAAGGTGGCTTGCTGCTTCCCAGTGGAGATGAAGGATACTTGGCTTTAGTGACGTGAGCATGGAAGAACAGACTTTTTTTTTTCCTCCCCTTCTTTCCAGCCTATGAGCTGTTAATTCTTGTGGCTTTTCAAAACTTGCTATTTCTCCCTTAACATTTCTTTCTTTCTCTTTTTTTTTTTTCCAGTGGATGAGCCACCATTGGCATTGTGCCTCGTGTGTGTGACTCAGATGGATTCTGCTTGTCTGAAAGATTCCTGCAAGTCCTCAAGAGTTGTCCAACCTGCCTGGGCTGAGCGCAGGAAGCCGTGAGAATCACTCTGAAAGGGAGACTTGGCAGGCACTCTCACTTCTTGCCCTTGCTGGGCTGGGGGGTTGAATCCAGGATGGCTGCTCTGTGGAGGGAGGTCCCCAAGGACCTTTTGTATAATGGTGCAATGCTGCATTTCTTTTTTGCTTATTCTAGTTCCAGCCAGCTGGTCTCATGCTGCCTCTGTTGTGGGAAATAGTCCCCTTGAACTCAATGAAATTGGGCTTGGGGCATCTTGGAAGTGCCATGGCTTCCACTGCAGGAAGACTTCTGTTCTTTGAATGCCTCTGGTTTTCAGACTTAATTGGACTCACCCAAGGGCTGATTTTTTCCAGAGGCACTGAATTCCTCAGTACCTTCTGCTGATAGTAGTCGGTGTGATAAGAGATCAGCATCTTTGATACTCCAGCGGTATCAGCTAGGGGAGCACAGCTTCCTTTTAGCTTTTTGCACAGGTTTGCAAAATGATTTGATTTATGTGATTTGATTTTGTGGCCATGAAAACTTTAGGATGAGAATCCAAACAGGCGGAGTTGATTTTGGATGTGGACTTGGGTGTCTGTGCCTCAGTTTCCTCTTGTGAGGGAGCTGCCATCTTCTTTGCTCAATAGTAAGATAAAACTGTTGCAGATGATAATCTTTTGGTGGAAGATGCAAGTGGACCTTAAGACCTCATGAAGCTGATCCTTTGTGGAGTGCTCTTTGGAAGATCCTTTTCCCATTAAGCTAATCATATCTCATCTAGAGATTGTGGGTAGAGCTGTGTGATCCCAAAAGTCCCAGAGAGAGAGAAGCTGTGAGCTTTCTATACATCTTCTATTTTCCAGTAGGGAAGCTTTCAACACAAGTGAATTATTATCTCCAGGCGTGTTTTTGAAAGCCTTTCCCACAACCCGCATTTCCTGGCATGCACCTATGAGTGAAAGAATTGGAGAAATGAAGTCTGGAAATGGAACTGGGTGGCATGCCATCAGTGCTCTGACCTCCCTTCTCTACCCTCTGCCAGTTGTGTTCATTCTCCTGCCCCTCAGCCAAGCTGGGGACAGAAGATGTGACTCATCTGGCTGCTTGGGTTGATAAAAATGACCCTTTATCGACCAACTTCCTTGCAAATGAGCCACCTTTCTCCCCTTCCCTGTGCACAGCTCTGACCACACAGAAATGTTTCTACAGACTTCAGAGCTGCCTGGGACAGACATTCCCTGCAAAGGTTCAAGGACATAACTTGGAAACTATCCATCAGAGCACATTTGAGCTCTCCCATGGAGATGGGAGATGCCAGCCACCGTGGCACCACCGCCCTTCAGAGAGAGGAGGGAGAGAGATGGAGTCTGAGGCTGTACTTGTTCCCTGTGTTCTTCATCTGCTCCACTGCTTGATGCAGATTCCCTTTCTCACTGCTGCCCTTAGCTCTGAAGAAAGGTGTGGGGCTTCCCCCACATTTTAGTTCTTCAGCTATCTTTGTCCTTCCTTCTTTTCCCCCACTTCCTAAGGAAGAGAAACTGCACCCTACAGCTGAAGAGGGGTGATGTTCGTGGAGCCTACTGGATGCTGATGGCCTCTGATGTCTTGCCCTCTGGTTTAGATCATGCATGCTTATTCTGTAGTTTCCACAGGTGCTCTGGATGATGCACTGTGAGGGAGCTGAGGCAGGAGGAGTGGCAGGAGATTAACCTCTAGTCCTTTGTTCCTTCCCATTTTACCTGATCTGAATGTGGAGACCAGTGCTTTCTCTAGAGGAGCCATCCCACTTTGGGTAACATCTTAGGCAGGAGCTTGATGCTCCTGGGCGCTTTTTTCTTGTGCTTATCCTTGCTTTGGCTTCTCCTGCATCTCCTGGACAACTGTCTCCTGTAAACACCCTTCAGATCCACAGACCTGCTTACCCAGTTTCTTGCTTACCTCAGTGTTTGGCTGAGGTAAGCACACTTTGTTCTTTCGGTCCTCCTCCATTAGGAAGCTGGCTGACTTTCAGAGCTCAGGGATCAGCTGGGTGTAGGTTGCAGCACTCTCTGAGAGACCAACCAACACCTCTTGACTAAAGGGGAAGCTAGTCCTATTCAGGAATTTCTGTACTGGCAGGTGGAGGGCTGAGCATCTCCTTTAGGAGGTGGTGGAAGCTTCTGCTCAGTTGTATCCTGAGCCCTGGCCTCTGAAAATCCACCCCACAGCCCTCTAAGGCAGGGGTCATTCCCCCCTAGGCTTAATGAAGAGAGGAAATCAAAGCAGAAACAGGCCTTAATCACAAGTGCCATGAGGAACCACAACCAGGACCCAGATGAGGTCAGAGAACACAGTTTAAATCAGGTCACTGCTTGAGATTTATTGTGTGGAGTTTTTCTTTTTTCTTTACTCTCGCACTGAAATCTTTCCCCAGAGGCTATTCAAGGAAATAAATAGCCAGTGGAAAGGGACAATAGCTTGCTGTGGAGTACAAATTATATGAAGCAGTAGGAAATAATAGCAGAGTAAGCAGCTGCTACTCTGAGAAAGAATGCATGGTTGATCTCTCCAGCTCCCTTTGCCTTGAGCAGACACTGAAGCCTGGTCCAAGGCACAGGCTCCCTCGGTGCCTGGAGTGCAATGTGGGACAGGTACCTTATCCATGCTGCCGTGCTGTGGTGGTTTGACAGGAAATATGTTTTCTGGGATGCTGTGGTCAGGCCAATGGATGCTCAGATTTTAATATTGGCACCTAATGTGGCCATTGGGACATTGGATCGGCCTCTGAGCACACGGGGTTAAAGCAGGGCTCTGCCCTGGGAGGCTCTCTTGGGTTCCGGTCAGTGAAGGGTTCAGGGCTCCCCTGCCCGGCTGCGGGCTGGGCGGGGCAGGGGCAGCCATGTGGCCGGGTGAGGTAGGCCGGGCCTGGACAGAAGGGAGGGGAAGGCCCCTGCAGGATGGAAGGGTGGAGGAGGAGCACTGAGGGGCATCGGGCAGCCACCACCCCCTCCCAGGAGAGACAGAGCCTGTGCTTGTGCCACCTTGAAATTTAATAGTGGCCGGCCAAGAAGGAGAAGGGGGGGGATGCGGCGAGAAGGTGCCCGGCAGGGCAGCCGTGGGAGTTCTGGACAGACAGAGCCTCAGATTTTTAACCCTTTTCTTGGATGATGGAAACCTTACAAATGCTAATCCTCCTGGAGCCGAATGAGAAGAGAGATAGAGATGAGATAAGAGGAAATGGGCCACGAGAGAAATAGAGAAGAGCTCAGGTGGAAGAGATGGAGTAGCTTATGCTGGATTCTTTTTGTGTAGCCATGGACAGAACCATGTTCCTTGTAATACAGGGACTGCATTCTAGGGGGAGGCAATGCCTCAGGACCAAGAGGGTTCCGTGTGGGTACCCCTCGGCCCCAGGGGTGAAAAATATGGGGGGACAGATGTCCCAAAGTTGAGACTGTGCCTTTTTGGAGTGGGACGAAGCATCCTTAAAAGTCGACCCTAGAAGCAGCTCTGGTCCGTGTTCAATGGTGAGAGCACTGGACATGAAAGGAAGAGGTCCCCATTGGCACAAGAAGGACTCCTTCTCCTCTTGATGAACTGAGGATTGAATGTTCTGAAGGGTGGTGCCGGACCGAGAGTCGATGATTTGGGGGATGTATTGTATTGGGAATTTGGGGAGGAGGAGGAGGAGATGTATTTGTGAAGTTTTCATTTTCCTTGTGTGTTTCTTTTTTTTCCCCTTTTCCTTGTAGTTTAGTTAATAAATTTTTTTTCCTAATTGGGAGCCTGCTTTGCTTATTCCTGGTCACATCTCACAGCAGAAACCAGGGAGAGAGCATTCTCATGGAGGCACTGGCATTGTCCCAGTGTCAAACCATGACATGTGCCATTCTCCAGTGCCACTTCTTTGGTGCCTAGTTAGCACCAAGCCTTTCATGAGGGTGCTAAAGGGATCTCTGCCCTCTTCTTGCAGAGCTTGGGTTGATGTGGGGACAGTGGAACATGCATCCATGCACCCAGAATGGCTGCCTTGCCTTCCTCTATCTTCCTGATGCCTTCTGGATTGAGCATTTATCTCTGGTGGTGACCCGTGTCAGTCTGCAGGGGGCTGTTCATAGCTCCTGTTGTCTACAGAGAATGTGTTGGCTGCCTTCTCCTCTGAGCCCCTTGCAGCCCTTCCTCAGAATACTGTTGAGAGAGAGGGTGGGGATGATTTTGGCGTGCTGGTGTGGATTCTGGGGGCTGTCTCTGCCACAGAAGGCCCTGAGAATCCTCTAACTGCTGAGTCTACTTTGGCTGGGAAGTGGGGAAGTCTGTGGTTTTCCTCAGGGCTTCACACCTAGCTGGCTTATCTCCTGCCCAAATAAGAAAACAAAATAAATCCTGCTGCCAGCAAGGATACTGCCGAGGATCTTGGCAGCCTGCTGGGGAGGGCAGCATTCGGTCTGTTCTCAACAGCTGTGTGGTGCCCTGTGGTTGTGGTGGCAGCTCTAGGCTATGGTACATCAGGTGCTGCTGTCTGGAGGCACCCAGGGTCCTGAGATCTCCTTGGTGCTCCTGGTGGCCTGAGACCACCTCAGGACTAACAGGAAGGCTGGGAAAGATTGCTGACCCCAAAATTTACCATGTGGGACCTCCGCAATAGAACTGCTGCATTTTATGGGGTGAAAGCTGTCTGCAGAGGACCTGCCCTACCATTCTCCTGGCTGAAAGCCAACATGCTTGCATTAGGCTCTTCCCTTCTTAAAATATGTTTGGGGTTATTTTGTTTTCTCCATGCAAAATTGCAGGCCTGCCTGCTCCCTGCTGGAAGCTCACCCTGCCCTTGGGCCACAGGTGACCCCCACCCTCACACCAAGTGACTGCTTGTTGGGTCTTTGCTGTCCCTCTGGGAATGCAGCAAATGCTCCTCTGGTCACAGTGGTGTGAACATGGGTGTCCCATACCAGTACAACTGCCCTCTGGCCTGGGTAAAAATCTAGGGAGCCCTGGAGGGGTGCTCCCAATCAGGTATCCTATTATAGGATCATGTCTCTGGGGAGTGAAGGGTTCCTGGATCCTTTGCACCAGCAGCTGCCAGCTTCTTCAGCTATTGTTTATGTTTTCCTTACTGCACAGATACTCCACCTCTTTTGCAGATGCTCTTTAGCCGGATTTCCTCTTTCTTTGGGATTTACATTCCCATGTTATCATTGTTTCCCCAGGCTTTCTGCTTTGCAGTGTCAGCAGGGAAATATCAACCTGCCCCTGTCACTCTCCTTTCATCATCCCAATCGCCATCTCCAAAATTCTCCAACTGCAGTAGAGAATTTTGACTCTTCTGGGGTCCCTAAAGTCTCATCCCCTTCTGATGTGGGGAGCACATACCCCTGCATGAGGGAGACCATCTGCACAGGGCTGGTGTGTGACCACATGGAGGCTCAGCTCTGCAGACGAAGGAAGTCGCCAGTGCTGGCAGAGTTGCTGCCTGGCTTCCCACTATTGTTCCCAATGGCAAATAAAAGGGGGGTGAACGCCCCTGCTGAGCATTGTAGGAGGGGGTAAATGTTATCTTGATAAAATCTCATGGCCCCTCTCTGAGCAGCTCGTGCCTCTTTCCTGCTTGTCTCCCTCTCTGCATATTCTTGCATCCTCGGTACTTGTGGCTCTGCACTCAACTCTCTGCACAGGGAGTTTTACTCATCCCTCAGACAGAATCACAGAATGGGTCAGGTTGGAAGGGCTCACAGGGGCTCATCTCCTCCTTGCCCAGCCTCCCTGCTCTAGCAGGATTGTCCCAGAGCACATTGCACAGGATTGCATACTGATGGTCCTGGAATATCTCCAGTGAGGGAGACTCCACAACCTCTCTGGGCAGTCTGTTCCACTGTGCAGTCACCTGCACTTCCTCGCGTTCAGGTGGAACTTCCTGTGAATCAGTTTCTGCTCGTTGCCTCTTGTCCTATTGCTTGACCACTGAGTCTGGCTCCATCCCTCTGACACCCTCCTTCAGATGCTGATAGATATTGGTGAAGTCCCTTCTCAGTTGTCTCTTCTCAAGGCTGAACAGGCCCAGCTCCTTCAGCCTTTCCTTATAAGAGACATTGCAGTCCCTTCATCATCTCCCTAGCTCTCTGATGGACCCGCTCCAGGCGCTCCATGTCTCTCTTGTGCTGAGGAGCCCAGAACTGGACACAATTAGGAGACACACACTGCTCTCCCTCTCAGGCTGTAAGGAAAGGGTTAGTAATTTGCAGTACATGCCTTAAACAAGGGCTTGGTGGTGAACTTGTTGCAGCAAAAAAGTCACGAGTGCCTGTGCACAACCCATGAAGGAAGCAAGGTTTCAGTTTTGGTTCAGTTTAACTGAACCAAAACTGTTCAGGTCAAAGTTCAGCTGTGGTGTGTTGGATAAGAAGTGAACTACTGTGGAAGTGCAAGAAGTGGGGTCACAAATAGGACACTTATTTTTTGAGGTACTTGCTTCACACAACCCCCAGAATCCCCTGGTGGCTGTTAAATTAAGATCTGAGTGTGTGCGATGGCAGAACCACGCCTACTCCTGCCTCACATGCTAACGTGGAACTGAAAGCCACTTCTGCCTCTGCTTTTTACCCAAATAAGGGACTGCATAAGAATTATTGAGGAAATAAAGTGAACTGGATGAGACCCCACCATCAAGAATCCCAAGGCACAGAAGGACCAACAGGAGGCTGCTAGATCCATGGAGGTGACTACCTTCTACTTGACCTGTCTTGCTTCTTCTCCCCTTCTCTCTTTCTCTCTCCCTTTCTCTTTTCCATATAAGATTAATTTTGTAAAATAAAGTCGGCATTGTTGAACTGGCATTTAGTCTTCTTTCCACCTTAATTTGGGCAGATGACTTCAACAGCGAATCGTAACATTTTAATTGGCATCACCATTTTCTGGTCCAAAGTACTGTTCAACAGTTCCGAACTTTGACTGTTCTCCCTACCTGGTGGGAGATTAAGCCTCTGAGGGAGATTGACCAAGCCTTTACTGTTACTTTTACTGTCCCTCTGTGGGTGACAGCTTTCTCCTGCCTGGTGTGCCCAGGTCATCTCTCTCTGAGGGAGACCAAAGGCAAAATGGTTTTCAAGGGTGACCAGTGTAAAGCTAAAATTTCACTCTCTCCTGTGGAAGTTTGGTAGTTGCCTCTCTCCTCTAGGGTTGGAATGGGTATAAACTAATTGTGATAATGTACAGGCAATAGCTGACCACATGACTAGTTTGCAGGTCGAATGAAAAATGGGATGAGGAAAAGGTAAGTTGCCCATGAAAGGTAAGAAGGTAAGTTATTTGTGCAGTTTTGGGAGGTTGTTCATCTTGTGTGCAAAAATCAAACCTGCCACCTGAAAAGGGTTGCAGATCTAAAATTCATGAGTTTGAAGTCAGAAAATAAGGTTCTAGAACAGCATTGTCTTTTGAGAAAGGGGCACAGGAGAAGTTGTAAAAACTAATAGATATTCTTTTAAATAAAAATTAGCAATTAGAAAAACTACTGTCTGCAGCTGAAATATGAGAAAAACAGATGCAGAAAAATCTAGGTAAGTTACTTGATAAAATCCCACATGAATCATCCTTTAATTCAGTCCAGCATATCTATGGGGTGGTATATTGTCAGGATCTTGAAACATGGGATGGGGACATTTGGTACAATGATGATGATTTAGAGGCAGACTCTCACTCTACCCCAAAAGCAGAAAAAGGTCAGCCTTTAATTGAAACTGAAACTGTGCATGAGGGGGGTGGAGAAACCCACACTATGGTTCCCTGCAGAGTAAGATACATTACTGGAAGAACATTCTAGATGTTCAGGGGAATATGAAACTGAATACAAGTTTCCCTTATGGGCAGAGATCAGATTTGCTGAGTGAGGAAGAGGCAGAAAGATTCTGGTGACATGGAGTATTTTTAACTACTACCCCAGGTAACCATAACTACTCATTGACTACCTGAGCTGCCTGCTGGGCTGGGGGCATAGATAGGACACAGGAAAGCCTGCTGCTGTTTAAAACGACAGGATTCTCAGATCTGGCAGCCTCTGTGCAAAAGGCAGTGTGTATTTAAGCAATGTATGAAAGCAACATCAATTAAGGCGAGTCCTAATAGTAGCTCCTGTCAGTCCAGCCCTATTAACTTCTCCCCTCTGTGGCCTTTCAGATAGGCTGAAAATGTTTGTATCAAATGCCCAAATTCACATACAAATGGATGGCACCATGAATATTACTGCAGCAGTGGCATAACCACATATAGACCAAATTCACATACCTACCTGGTATGAATTCTCCCAGGAAATAGGGAATTATTGGTGCCATATGGGATGGGTTGGAGCAGCCTCTGAGAAACCACCTGAACCCCCCTGGTGGGTCTGTCAAATTTATACCAGCACAGCAAAGCCAAAATCTAAACCAAGACTTGATTCCATTAACAGTACCCGCTGCTGTGGGTATTGATAGGGTGGTGACAGAGCTAAAGTTTTCTGTGTTACCCTTGGGAAGTGAAAGATAGTTCTAGAAAAATCCATCAAATTATTGTCAGATGGATAAATGCCCTGCTGTTAACCCACTGTGCCATGGTTAGACAGAAACGGAGCGATTACGTTTTATGGTTTTTCCAGGTTATAGGAATCCTGCATATTAGAAACTGCAACTAGAGCTGAGAGTTCTCCTATTCCAACCTTAGGCATCCACAGCAGTTTTTAGCTTTTCTGTGTACTGTGTTCTGGAGGTTTTAATTTGTGTATGTATCTCTGAGTTTTGTTTACAAATTTAGCAAGTAATGAAGGTTAACAAGTATGACATTTATAAACTGTGTTGGAAAGATATACCTTGGTTTAATACGTTTATACTTAATGAAAATAAGCAATTACTGCTTGTTTGCTCTTGCCTAAGTCTGTAGAAGACCTCCTTCTCATGGGTATATTTACTAAGACTGGAATATCCAGGATACTGTTCAGACAGCACGTCCTTACTCCCCAGATAAAAAGCAAGTAACTGTGCAATTTAGCCAGCCATTCAGTTTTGCTCCAATATTTGAGAAGGGGACCCTGGGCTCTGTATTATCCCTGGGATGGCTGCAGGGCAGTAGTGTGATAGGAAGGTGTGTACAGGTGTGCTGTGGACACAGCAGTGTGGTGGGAAAGAGACCCAATGCCAGAAAACACCATCCCCAGCACTGGTTCCTGCTGGTTCTGTGCTCAGCCCTGGAGGTTTCACCAACAGTTTCAGGTTCTCCACAGTAAACAAATTTCCCAAGCCTGCTGGAGTTTATGACCCCTCACTTGTGGGAAACAATCCAGGGAAGAAGTGCTTATCAGCACTTACTTCTCCTTTCTTCAGAATGTTTTAGGGAAGGGTAGAAGCTGTCTACCAGCTGAGTGTGCAGCAGCAGGAGCACTCAGCTGCTCTCTGTAGGGCTTGGGAGGGGGACTGAGGGATGACTGGTCTCCCAAGCCTTAACCCCCTCCTCTGTCTCCCTCTTCCACTTGACTTTTGGAGTCTTAGAAAGCAGGGGCACTGTCTACTGAGCTCTTACCTGGGAAGAATACAGCAGGGATGATACTCTCCGGTGAGGACAACATTCCTATATCTAAGGGTTAGGAAGGATGGGACTGTTGTCTTATAGTGCAAGAGTTCCATATTGCTAGAGTTTCATACCTCCTTGAGGTTTCTTATAGGCAGTTCCTCTAGGCACTGACTCTTCCTTGTCCCCATAGTAGCCAACTGACTCCCCTTCCCACCAATCCACTCTTTTATAACACTCTTTTTATTGGCTAAAAATGTGGCCTGTTAACATCAGGACTGTTCTTGATCTTTAGTAATTGTCTCAGCTGCAACTCTTTAGGGGATAAGATTGTATTCTATACCACCTTCATTTACCCATACTGTATCCCCCTACATGGGACTATTGAACCTGGTGTGGCCTGGTGTGTGGCTCCTCAGGCTAAAAGTTTTGGGTTTGGATGGGGCTTGGATGGGAGGTTGTAGAGAGCTGGCACATATGGTTACTGCAATCCACACAGCTGAATCTAGAGCCACAAGAAGGGAAGAAGCTGGGATGCCACTCTGTCACTGCTGCAAAAGACACTCCATAACTCAAGCCATCTAGAGAGGATGTGTTGGTTGTCCTCTCCTCCAAGCCCCTTTGAGCCCTTCCTTGGAACACTGTGGGGAAGGATGGTGGAGATCATTTTTGTCTGCTGGTATGGATTTTGGAGCTGCCCCTTGCCACAAAAGGATGGGATGTTCTTTTAGGTGAGCTGTTACACACAGGAAAGAAGGGAACATGGTGGTCACACCTCCCTGGCCAGCTGGGAAGATGCTTGTCCTAGCTCATGTCTACAGTAGCACCCCTAAGGGCTCTGTGTCATAGTCCTTCCCCTGGGAGCCACCAAGGAGGCTGGGATTTGCTTTATTTGCTGGAATCCCTAGTAAGAAGTGTACATATGGAGGTTTTTTCCTAGCATCAAAGTCTTCTGGCTTAATAGCAGCTGTTGGAACTTTTTAGAAGCAGAAGTCATGTTAATGTGTAAACCACAGTGAAGTTTAGAGCTGTAAGGTCCAATGTGCAAAGCATTTCTGAGCTAAACTGCTGGTGTCTCCCTGCCTGGTTACTCTGCCCTCTGAGGAAAATGCCTGTAAGGGCTGCTGCTCCTGTCCTCTGTCACCCAGGGTCCTCAGCTCAGCAAGGCTGAGTGAGACTGGTGAGTCATAGCCACTCTCACCATTTGCATTTCTTGGGCAGCATTGGCTTTCCACCAAACCCTGGACAGTGCCCCTCTGCTTTAACCCTCTTTGTATCTCTGCTGTCCTGCTTTCTCTTAATTCTGCTGAGAACAAGACAGTTTTCACTTCCTCTCTCTCAGATGTCTCTTCTCTCTTGCGGGTTTCACTCAGCCCACTCTTCTCTCACTGAATGAGAAGTTCATGCAAGACTTGCAGCATGGAGGGTTTTGTCATGAGAGGAGCACCAGCTGAGAGCAATTTATGTTCTCCTGGCTGGGATGCCTCCAAGCAGCACCCTCTCAATTGCAGTGCCAAGTCAGGAGGAATGGCTGAAGGAGCCTCACAGACTATTTTTCTCTGCCTTAGGGAAATATTGAAATCTTAAACCTGAATATGAAGCCTGGGAACACCCTGAAGGTGAAGGGCAAAATATCTGCTGATACTGTTGGGTAAGTACAAAGAAACCATCTTGCCATGCCAGGGTTGAAGATGGGCTATAGAGGAAGGTGGTTTTCCAAGGTTGCCAGATACAAAATAGCACATTTTTGTGCCACCTGTAACACTGATGGAGGAACTGGGTGCAGAGATGTGTGTTGGATATCAAGTCTTCCAAGACCCTCTCCTGTCCATGCATATGACTTTCCTCACGCTCCTTTACAGCTTCAGCATCAATCTTGGCTACAGCTCAAGAGATCTGGCATTTCACTTCAATCCCCGCTTCAACGAGTCTGTCATTGTCTGTAACTCCAAGCGCTCTGATTCCTGGGAGACGGAACTCCGTGACTGCCACCTCCCTTTCTTCAGGGGCTGCACTGTAAAGGTGAGGGTGCCAGCGTGGTGTCAGGGGATATGTGGGGTGTGTTTGGGGTGATAGGGTGTGAGGGGAAGCTCCTGGTTAGCAGATTCCCATAGTTTTCCCGGTCCCACTGAATACCTCCTGCTCCCTCACCATGGTCCCTCTTCTGGGTTTTTGGGCCTGATTGCTGTTTCCACTCCTCTTTCAAAATTGCAATGTTTCTGGGAATTTTAAGTGAGCCCTGTCTGTCTCACACTTTGTAAGTGCTTCCTGGCCCCTCCATCTGCCCAGCAGGGGTGTGTACCTGGGGCATGTATGAAAGTAAACGGAGTCTCCAAGAAGTAGGGTTTTGCTGCTATTTACCTTATTTCTCTCCCTCCTTCCTATGTAAACACAGGCTTTAAGGCAACCTCGAGTTTGGAGCAATGCCCAAAAGCCTCTCCCTGAACTCTTCTGTCCTAATTACTCCTGGATCCATGCTGCCAATCTGTCCTTCCTCTCTTCCTGCCAGGGATGCTGTCCTAGTTGCTGCCTCACCTTATCTGATGTCCCAAATCACTAACAGGGCTGCATATAGGAGTAGTTCCTATATCTGTGGAGAGAAAGATTGTTTCCTCAGCTAGAAATGGCTCTAGGGGAAGGGGTAGTGAGGTGATGGCTTTGGGGAACATTGCCTTTAGTTTTCAATGACCGGTGATGCATTCTTGTCCTGTCTGCTTGTGCACGTTTATCAGCAAAGCTCCTTTTTCTGAGTCCTGGTGAGCTGCTGAGGGCATTGGGAGGTCAGGTTTATTCAGGAGAACAGTGGTGGTACACCTTCCATATGCTCTCTGAATACATGTAAAGGCATACCTGGGTTTAGCTGCTGTGAGTTTACAGTCTGAGTACCTGAAACAGCCTTGGGAGAGTTCCTGTCCCCAGTCATAGTCTGTATTCCTGCTTAGACCCTTGATATCAACTGCTCATTTCCTGAATCACCCTTACCTCAACCCCCAGCACCTTGCTTAAGGTTGTAGTGGACAGGTCTGACCCTCTAATGTAACAGTCAGGCCTTTTGCCTAAAAGCTGACCTCTGAATACCCTCTTTGCTCCCAATTCCTGCCCTTCTTTCTCTTTTTTCTCCCAGTTCTTCATTGAAATGCTGTCAGACAAGTTCCGTGTGAAGCTGTCCGATGGCCATGAGGTGTGCTTCCCCAACCGGCACGGCTACCAGAACATCACCTATGCAAGCATCCTGGGGGGCCTAAGGATCATCTCCTTCAAGCTCACCTGATGGGCACTGCTTCCTGGCTCTAATAAAAACCCAAGCCAGTGGAAGACTGGCTGTTCCAGCTGCTTTGTCTTCTGTGAGAGCTCTGTGTCTCTTGTGCAAGCCACTGACCAAGCCCAAGGTTCTCCCACCAATAGGAAAGAAGCCATTGTGGGATAATGCCAGGTACCTTCCAGGTCAGAACAGGCTGTGGGGTTGAAGGGATGGTAGGTAGGCCAAAGCAGGCTGTAGGTGGGGTCCAGGATGAGGACACCATATGATTGCTGGAGAAACAGTTGTGTAATCTTTTTACAAAGCTCCATTACTTCCTGCAGCCGAGCTTTTGGGAAGAGGGGATGGTGAAATGGGAAGGAAGGCATAAATGTAAATGAAGTGGCATTTGATGTGGCATTATGTGCTACAAAAGTGCATCATTAAAAGGTGGCATGGGGATGACAGCACAGGTGTGCCCCCAGCCAACATTCCTGCCATAGATAAGGGATCATCTCCAACTTTCCCTTCTACCTCACCTCACTTATCTGCTGGCACATTCCAGTCAGGTTAGCCATTACTCTGACATTTCCACAGCAGATCCTACTCATCAAAAATGAGGCAGTGGGATTTGGGCTCAGTCATGTGGCTCAGTACCTCCTAGTACAGGACTACAGGCAATTAGTCCCAATTATTACATGCTGCTGCTCTAATTCTAAAGTACCTTGCCAACTCAAAAGTGAGACTGATGTGTGACAGCAAACATTGGGACACTTCAGGCTGGGTGGGAGGGGAGCAGAGTAGAAGAGCATCTTACAGAGAGCCTGGTCCAAGGCAAGGTGGCAGTGTCCTTGCCCTCCCTCTCCACTTCCTCACTGCCAAAGATGGAGGGATTGGTGTCTGGGATGGGGCTCCAGCAGACATAGCAAGGAAGACAATAAGGTCACAGCAGCCAAGGGGACGCACCAGAGGTTAGTATCAAAACTGTTTTAATAAGGACAATAATAAGTGCATGGGATACAGAGGGGAGGCAGAAAGGATAATTCCACAGATATGGATCTTTGGTCTTGTGTTATGGTCTGGGAAGCAGAGGGCAGAGGGGAGCTCATTCTGAGAGCCCAGGTCCCCACCCTGGAAGGTGCAAGGGAGAATAAGGCTGATCCTGCTGGCTGCCAGTGGCCAGACCTGGGGACTTCCTGAAGCTGGTGCCTGCCCTGTTTTGCTGCTGGTGGCTGGCATGAGGCAGCCCCTTGGGGAGGTTGGGGAACATGGGCTTGTCCTTAACCTTGGTGGCCTGGCTGCAAGTGGCACTTGCACGTGCAGTATATGCACACCCTGCAGCTCTTTATCCTGCTCTGAAGAGCTTCCCGGCGAAAGCAGCTGGGTGGTGGGAGAGATGTGTGGGAGCAGAGTCCTGCAGCCATGGCCCAGCATCTCCTCCCACTGCACACGCCCTGCTGTCCCAGAGAACAAGGGGGGTCCTGTGAGGGTCCCCCCAGTGACCTCAGCCCCCAAGCATGTTGGCTCCACACCATGGCACAAAGGCGCTTCTGTGAGGGCCAGTCTGCACGTGGGCCAGCGTGGGGACAGCTCATTCCAGGGCAGCTCTGTCACCCAGGGCCACCCGGCAGGGGACATCAGCCATGCTCCACACCACCCTTGGGAAGGGTGCACTGCGAAGAGGGGCGTGTGTGGGGAATGGGCAGGGGGACAGGATGGAGACACAAACTGTGCCACCACCACCACGAGGATGGTGGCACAAACCAAGTGGCTGCAGAGGAGTCTCCTTGTTCTGAGGTAGGGGGAAAAGAAGGGATTTTTAGGGCCTGAACTGCAGAATTTGGTGACCTGACAACCTGCCTTTGCCACCAGTCAGCCAAGAAGTTTCTCCCCTCTCAATTGCTGAGGGGAGTGGGGGTCAGGAAGGAAGCTGTCCTAAGTGATGCCCAGCAGCAGGAGGCAAGTGGAAACATTCCTGATTATTTCTGTGCATGCTCTCACCTCCTGAACAGCAAGCACACAGCTTTTTGAGGGAGGCGGGGGAAAAGAGAAAGCTCAGTTCTGTGGGGTTTGCCTGTCCCTTGGGACCCCAGCTGACCTTCCCCTGTTGATGGATGTGCTGTTCTGAAGGGTCTTGCACCAGCTGGAGCTGGGGAAACCCCATCCCCTACGTGCCAGAGTTATCAGTGGGAATATCTCTGGGGAGGGACACCTGCCATTACAGAGGAGGGCTGGGGACATCAGTGGAAGGATGAAGTATGTCCCCAGATATGCTGGTGGAGCCAGGTTGGGGGTTGAGAGAGGGGGTGCTGGGGAGAGTGGGATGGGGTAGGAAGGATTCGGGGTTCCTTTGGCATATGGGACTGTTCCTTTGATGTCTAAGGGCCGTGAGGCTGGAGGAGAGGTGCTATGCCTGGCTCTGTGGAGCCCACTGGCCCAGCCCCAGGGAGCCCCCCAGGAGATGGGCTCTCCTCCTGCCCTCCCCGGCCTGCCCAGTGCCCCCATTTGGCAAGGAGGTCACCCACTGGGCCTGCTGGTGACACCAGCACCAGCGGGTGGGGCACAGGGAGGAGGGCAAAGACGCTGGCACCAGCGTCTCTGGTGGGGCCTGTGATGGGCGGGATGGCTGTTCACACCTTGACTTCATCGTCCTCTTCCTCCTCCTCATCGGCATACTCGAAGGAATTGCTGCGGTCCCCTCGGGCACCGCTGTGGCTTTCCTGCAGGCTGGAGAGCTTGGTCTCCTCCTCCTCCTCCTCTCCTTGGTTCCAGCTGGCCTCAGGGGACCGGCTCTCCCTTGTCACTCGTGACCCCCACAGGCTGCTGCTGGGGCTCTCCCACGGGGTCTGTGTCCGGGCCTGCCGGGGACCCTCACCCTTCTCTGAGCTCCGTGGGGTGCTGGTCCCACCGTAATGGCGGGCCAGGACCTGGGCTGCTCGGTCAAATTCTCCAGCCTCAATGGTGCAGTCGTTCCAGTGGCCTTGCCACGGGGACCCTGTGGACACTGCCCCTGGCCCCGAAGCCCAGACAGAGTTCGCTCCAGCGCCTTCAATGGCACGTGCCTCTCCGTTGGCATGGACTGACAGACCTGGCAGTGAGCTGGCCCCTGGCACGTTGCTCTGCCTGGAGTGGTCCCAGAAGCTGGATGCTGCCTTGTCCTCTTCATGGGATGCAGGAACTGCTGGAGGGACCCTGTCCTTGGTCCCCTCTTCACACAGGAGGTGTGGGCCATCCTCCCCCACCTCGCTGCCATTGGTTTCAGAGAAGCTCATCACCTGGAGGAGCTCGCTCATCAGGGAGGGCCCCAGGTCGAGGCGGAAGGACAGCAGGGAGTCGGAGCGATCCAGCTCGTCCTCTCCAGGACAGGTGCTCTCTTGGGCCTTTTCCAAACGAGGGACACGAGGGATGGTACAAAATCCGGACTCCAGACCTGTGAGGCAGAAGGTATGGCTGGTGAGGGAGCAAGCCTGACTTAGTTCTGCAGGGGAAAAGGGACCCTGCTGACAAAGTGGCTCAGGTCATGCTCCTGTCAGTGGCACTGGCCTCTAAAGGACAGGTCAGTGTCTCTGTGGACATCCCCAAAGCCCAGAGTTACGGCAGAGGGTCTCCAGGTGGGCTCTGGGCTCGGTAAGCTGGCAGTGGGGCTGAGCTAGGCAGGTGAGACCAGGAGATGGCAGCATTTCCTCAGCCTGCCTTTCCCTCTGAGCCCGGCCACCTCCCCCGGCTGCTGCAGGCACCCCTGATCCAACCCCCACCCTGAGACCTTCTGCTCCAGACCTCCCTCCCTAGGGAAAAGCTGAGCACAGCCCAGTGCAGTGAGGCTGGAGAGGAGCCATACAGATGTCCTGTCCCGTCTTTCCCGCAACCCTTCCCCAAAGGGCACCCTGGCTGGCAGGGAGGGATGTGGACACGGTGGAGAAGGGTGGATGGAATCCCTAAGGAGCAGCACATGGAGATGTAGGGGTTGGCACAGCTAGGGACAGGGTTGGAGCATCTGTGTGGAGGTGGGGAAGGCCATGCTGTGGGTCCCCTTGACCTCACTACTTTGGAGTGGGAATTGCTGCACTGTCCCAGCACCTTTTTGGCTTCCTCAGGGAGGCTGCTCAAGTGAAAGGGTAGATGGGGGGTGCTCCCTTACAGGATCTGCACACAGGCTGCCAGCTGTTTGGCGCTACAGGAGAGGGGCAGAAACAGAGAAACCATCCCTGCCCTGCTTTGAGGGACACCCTGGAAGGAGACCTTCCAAGGGCAGGAGGAAGGTTAGGATTATCTGCTTGGAGGGATTGTCAAGACCGGGCGGTCTCAAATATCCCATTTCTCCTTAAAACCCTAAGTTCCTCACTGTGGAGGGAACTGAGGCATGGAGCAATGGAGAAGGGCTGCAGAGGGTGCTCAGTACCAGGGCACCAGCCTGGGCCTCGTGCTGCACTCACCGTAGGCCTGGTGTGTTTTGGAGAAGCTGTTGGAGGCACTTTTGAAGGAGAACTTGCTGGTCAAGCCCCTGCTGGTGCTGTCTCCATCATACATGGCCTCGTTGAGCTGCGGCAGCGAGACGGCGTTCTTGATGATGGGTGAGATGGCGGGGGGCGCGGGTGAGGCGCCCACCTGGCCCCCGCTGCCCCGTCTCTTCAGCGGGCTGCGCCGCACGTGCCGCAGCGTCCGCGCCAAGAAGCTGTTGGGTTTGGCGGCGTCGGCCCCGCCGTGGTTGCTGAGGAAGGAGGTGTCCCCGAAGACGTCTCCACCGCGCCCCACGTGCATGGTGTGCCGGAAGTCGCCCAGCGGCGGGCTGATCATGTCCGGCGTCAGCTCCGACTTCAGCCGCCGCTTGCCATGGGAGCCTGACACCCAGCTCAGCACCGGCAGCTTCCCCAGGCTCATGTTGCACCCTTCAGCCGGCCTTTGAAAAAGCTCCAAAAATCAGCCCTCACCAGGCTTCCAGCACTGGGGTGCTCTGTCACATCCCCAGCCTCCCCATTGCTTCTGCTCTGATGCTCTTGGGGTGGCAGTGCATGGCACTTTATCTCTCGGCAGGTTTCCTGCTTCCCTGCGCTACGTCGCGCTCATGAAATCACCCTCAGAGGGTACGTCCCCAGTGGTGAGGACAGTGGTGGCACAGAGATGTCCCCGGGGGTGTCTGGGTCACTCCCTGTTCTGCAGAGGTCACTGGAGGCTGTGTCTGGTCGTAGACTTAGAGATTAATCTGCTGTCTTCTACTGCCGCTGGGTGAGTGGGAGCCAGTCACAGATGGGGCATCAGGCAGCAAAGGGAGCTTCAGGTGGACTGGCAGGGCAAGAGCATTGATTCCCTTGTTGGTCACCTAAACAAGGCAAGAGGAACAGTGAAAGCCTTGGACAGGATTTTCCCAATCCCATTGGCTTTATCCACAGAACTGTCTGGGGAGGTTAAAGGCGGTGCATAAGGCAGTGGCGAGCTTGCTACTGGCTGCCCCTTTATCTGGCCCTTCTCCTGGGGAGGAAGAAAAAGGCTTTCCTCCAAAAACATGTGCTCTCCCTCACCTTGCTGACCTACCTCAGAATGCCTTAGTTTCCCGTCTGCAAAGCAGCTTTGCCAGACCCACGCCACAACACAGGCTGAGGATTTCCCTCCGAGGCAGAACCTCCTCCCAGAGCAATGCCCTGCTTGGCTGCCCAAGCTCCTGGGGCGAGAAACCTCTCCCTCCTTTTTGCTATTCAGATGAACCCTTGAGGAGAGGGTGAGGCCTGGGGCCCATGTGCTTCTCGGGAGGAGTGGTGGGAAGCAAAAATGCAGTATTTGTATATTGTTTTGTTTGTCCTTCACTGGCTGGGTCCCTGGGAGCTGGGCAGACATGTTGGAGAAGCAGGGAGTCGGCAGTGTGGGGAGGGCAGCTGCTCTGCAGACAGGGGAAACTGAGGCACAGCAAGGGAGGTGATTGCCTGAGGCTGGAGGAGAAGGTGGGGTGGGTCCCTGCACTCAGGCAGGTCCCAGAAGCAGCGAGAGGCAGGCAGGAAGCAGCAGCTGGATGCACTGGATGCACGGCAGGGTGATGACCTCCCAGTCAGTGGGGAGGACTGTCAGATCAGCAGATCCCCTGTTGGTATGCATAGCAAGTGGGAGAGGGTGGGCTGGGGAAAGGAGAGGATTTGGGACATCTCAGAGTGTTGGTGGCCTGGGAAGCCAGCTGGGGACTCATCCTTCCCTGGGCTCAGTTCTGTGCCTGGGGCATCAGACAGAGCTGAGTCCCTCCAGCAGGGCTGGCTGTGGAGGACAGCATGCCAAGAGGTGACACAGGAGCCTCATATCTCTTATCTCCATGTGCTGGGACCCCCACTGCTGCATGGCTTTCCCTGCCACGTTTCCTGCCTCTTCTGCTTGTCCGTGCATCGCCTTGGAGCAGCCAGGGAGTGCCAAGATGGCAAAAGCTCTGGAGAAGGGAAGTCCTGGACATGAAATTGCTTCGTCTGGCTGGCTAGATGCATTTTTGCTTTGCCCTGGCCTTGTTTGCTCACCCAGGGCCTCTCTTATCTTCCAGGGGTTAATGACTGGGGAAGGGAAAACAAACCTCCCCCAGCAGCGCCCAGCACCATTGGCTGCCTCCCAGGGTGGCAGTGGCCTCCTGGGGTGGCAGTGGCTGGTGGCAGCAGGGACAGAGTGGTGGCAGGTTGGGTTCCTGCTGGCCCCCAGGTCCTGCAGCTCATGTCCTCCTCCTGCCCACAGATGCCGTGCAGTGCTGCCTTGCAGCCAGGACAAACCAGGCCCGTGGCAGATTTGGGGTGAGGGCATAACTGGGGAGCTATTTCCTTTCTGTGGTGAAAGCCCACCCATAGCCATTGGGTCAGGGCTCTCCTGGAGTGCAAAGGAAACTACTGGGGTGGTGCCTGCAGCACAGCTGGGGTCCTGGGAGCACAGGGAGAGAGATGCAGCCATATTTTTGAGCTGTCCCCAGGATCTTCCAAGGAAAGCATGTGACTCTGGGAGACGGGATTAGGTGAGCTACAGCCCTCAAGTTTTCTCCATCCTCTGCACGTTGGAGCCCCTAAGAAACCCAAAGTGGGGACTGTCCCCTTTAGCATGTACTGCACCAGGCAGGGCTACTCCTACCCCCACCCCAGATCCCCCCACAACACAGCTGCCCTGCACCCCCCTATGGGGGACATCGCACCTTGGGATGGGGTAGGGAGGCAAGGAAAAGGGAGGACGTGGGAGGAGAGCATCCCCTTGTTCCCTGTCTGGACAATTATTGAGTGAGGGAGTGGGGTTGACAAAAGTGTTTCTCCTTTCTTGTCCCTTGGTCACCACAGGGAAGCAAGCCAGCAGCTCCTGGCCCCTGGCTCTCCTTGCTGCTGGCAAGCAGCAATTGCTGGGAAGAGGAGGGAGGGAGAGAGGGAGGGAGGGAGTGAAGCAGCTGGTGCCCAGCCCTACCTGGATGGCAGGTTTGGGCTTTTTCTCCTTCCAATCTCCCTCTTTCTTTTCTTTCCTTCTGCCCCTGGTGTGGCTCCCTGCCCCCTCTGAGCCCTCCCCTTCACCCGAACAGACTCCTCCAGGCCAGGGGAACTCGTGATTCTGTGGGCAAAGGGTGACCTGGATGCTGTCCTTTCCTCCACTGGGCAAAGGGACCCTCTGCCTGGCCCTCTCTCTGTCTGGGTGCCACCTCTTCCATCTGGCAGCCCTTGGTGTTTGCCAGTTCCTGGCAAGCCAAGCCCACAGCCCACCACGGCCTCCTCTTCCCTAGCATACTGTCTCTGGCTCCTTCTTCCCTCCTCTGGGAAGCCCCCTGCCTTCAAAGACCCACTGCCAGCACTCCTCCTCCTCCTCCCAGCCTGTTCCCCCCCGAGTTCAGCTGGTTACCACTGGTTTTCCACTAGCTGGGAATGGCCAGAGCTGTTCTGCTTGCTGGGAAGAGCGGAAACCAGAAAGGGGGGGAAAATAATCCAGATGTCTAGTTGGATAGAGCTGCTGAAAGCAGCCTCTTCCCTCCCCCAAAGGGGACATACTGCAAAAGAAATTTGGGGTGGTCTCAACAGCAGGAAGAGCGGGTGGAAATGGCTGTGGGTGGCCAGGAAGGCTTTCCCAGCCTTCCTGAGTGATGAAAAACCTCCCTTTCCCCGAAGGAAGGGAGGCAGAATTCCCCTGTTGGGTGACTGCTTTGGGATGAGGAAAGCCAGCAGGGACGGGCTCTTGGGGAAGGGGGAAAGGGGCTTGGCTGGCTGGGCTGGGCCTCTCTCAGCTTCCCTGGAGCCGTGCCGGGCAGTAGGCAGACGCCTAAATCTGACTCCTGTGCTGCTGGCTGCTATATATACACATAGTGATATCTCTGTATAACAAGGATATTTTTCCAAGCAGACATTCTGGGACACAGAGGAAAGCTGGAGCTATGGAGATGGGCAGTTTCCATCCATCCCTTCCCTGCCTGCTTGTGAAAAAGTGCTCCCTTTCTTCCTCCATACCCCTAAAATTGAGGTGCCGAGAGCCTGTGGGGCTTTGAGGGGTATCTGGAGCAAGGTTTGGGAAACAAGCGTCCTCCTGCCTTCCCCCATCCGTGGGACCCTCTTCTCACTCCCTTTCCTTCCCGCCTCCCCCCCCGTCCCGCGTCCCCTCTCCTCACTCCCAGTTTCCTGTTGCATTCCTCCTTTCTGCTCCCTTTATTTTTACCATCCTTCCCGTCTCTGTTGCCTTGCTATCCCTCCCGCTTCTCCCTTCTCCAAACACCCTCTCCACCCTTTTCCTTCTGGTCCCACCACCCCCCTGCCCCCAGCTCTACAAACTGATGAACCAAAACTTTCAGGATTTACCTTTTTCGAACCAGGGTTATTATTTTTTTTCCCCGTCCTCCAGACGAGAAGTTGCGAGACACTCTCCGCAGTGTAACTTCTTCCAAGGATTACCGGTGCTGTGCCCCGGGATGCAGTGGGGGGGAAAGGGGAGGCATTGTCCCCTCCTTTTCCCACGGCTGTCCCCCCAAGGCTGGCTCTCCCAGGCTGACGCCCTGATGCCACGGGAGAGAGGGAGCGAAGCTGGCGGGGAGGGGACGTGGGAAGGAGGAGGGCGGGCTGCAGCACTGCCGAGCCAATCCTCGCCTCGGCAGGGAGACCAGAGAAAATGAGATTTATTCCAACTATCCAGGACAGAAAACTTCAGGAACTTCTCTGCCGCTCCCCTCCTCCTCCCCGCTTCCCCGGTGCCATTTCCCGTCTGCCGGCATTGGCCGCCTCCCGCTCCCGGGTGCCGGCTACAGTGGCTTTGGGGGAAGGGGGAAGGCCAGGCTGCTGTCTAACCGAGTTAGAGGAGCCCGGGTGCAGGGCAAAGGAGAGGGGCTTGAACCCTCTGTGTGTGTGTGTGTGTGACCCCTCGGGTATCACACAGGGTCCCCTGATCCCATATTGGATAGGAAGTTCCCAGGGGTGTAGCACTGCCAGTCAGGACTGGGGGCTGCGGGTGGGTGGTGGTACCAGGAGCTGTGGGTGGCACTGGGGTGGGCATTAGCAGGATGACAGCCTCCCTGAAGGCCACCTGGGCCAGGCTGGTGTTTGTTACAGGGTCAGGACAAGCATTAGTGCATCAGGACAAGCGTCATACCAGCGAGAGTGTGTCAGACCAGGCTGAGGGGGTGGCTGTGGATAAATGCAAGGAGGTGCTCTTTGGTGGCTGTGGATAAATGCAAGGAGGTGCTCTTTGGTGTACCAAGGGAGAGCTTCTGCCCACACATGGGACACCACATCCCTCTGGCATTGTGTGTTATCCCTTGATCAGTCCCTATTGGGACTAATAGGGCAGAAGACCCTATCAGTGCCAATAGGGGCAACCTGCTGGTGGGTGTAGCATCATCTGTGCCAGTGGTGACCCTCATGGCCTTCAGGCTTGGCTTGGTGGCCCTTCTGGGGACCACTTGGCCACGCACAAGTACCTATTCAGGGCCCTGCTGAGAAGAAGGGAGGTGTCTCTGCAGGTGAAGGCGAGACAAGACTTGTTGGGGTTAAGTAGGGCTTGGCTGAAGGGATGAAAAGATGTCTGCAGAGGAGATGTCAAAATGGCCGCTCACTGGGCTCAAGTGGCCTGTGCTGGGGTGCCAGGCAGGAGCACCCTATTGCTCAGAGCTTTGCTAAGCAGCAGCAGTAGGGTTTGGCACTGTTCTCTGGCTTCTCTTCTGCGAAATGGAAGTTGGAGTTTCTACCTTCTGTGGAAGTTTTCTCCATTAGGAATTAAGACCGTATGTGCATGTTGGTAGTTTAAGCGGGTCTGTGTCTTGGAGGAAGATGGACGTTTAGCTCTGATAGGAGATGAGCTCTGCCATCAGTGAGGAAAGGAGGAGAAATCATGACATGCATCCTCCCAGCTTGCCAGGGGTATGGTAGGCATTCCTTCCCCTAGGTCCTGCTCAGTGGAAGCTAACTGGGGTGGTGGGAGAGGCAGGAAAAGACCCTTTCTTTGGGTCTCCTCCCTCTGCATGGCCCGCCAGGGCATTTCCCCCCACCCTGCCTGAGGGGCTCTCCCTCACCCCCATCCCTGTGCCCTGCAGCAGAGGCTGCATCAGGAAGCAGAGCCCTGGCCACAGCAGCCACCTCCACTGGAGAATGCAGAACAAATCTTTTCCAGATGGGACAGGGGCCACGTTCTGCTTCTTGCAGAGCGGCCAGCTCTCCACTGCCTCCTTCTCAGTGCTACTCCTAGTATCTCTGTGCTCCAGGCCAGGATGGGCTTCATTTCCAGGAAAGCATCTGGAAATGCCTTCTCATCATCCTTCCCCAAACCTGTGATGTTGCAGCCATGCCAGCCAAGCTCTGACTTTTGTACTTCTAGGTCTAGCACTGAAGTACTTTGGTGACCTCAAGGGTCAGGGGATGTGCCAGCTCTGCGTCTCAGTACTCATCCTGGCCTCTGGCTGCCTGGTTACACCCCCTTCTTTATATACAATGGCCTGGAAAGTCAGTCCATTCAATCCTGCTTCTCAGCCTATTTATCCAGCTCAGCTGATAAAGGAGAGGTGGCTGTGAGGCCGGAGAGTGCTGCAGAGTCACTGTACCACCCGTGGGTGCCCTGGGCAGGAGCTGGACCCCTCCCAGCCCAGCTACCCCATTTACCTTCAGTCACCCCAATCTTTCATCCCATCTGTAACCCTGAGCCCCAGGCAGCAGTACCAGTCTCACCATGACAGAGAGATTGGCTACTGGGCTTATCATGGAGCAGACAAGTGGCCCAGCAGCTTTCCCAGATGAGGATTTGCTTTGACTACCACAACATCAAAGACAAGGCTGTGCAAATTGCATCCCCTCATCTTCCCAGCACTCATCCCTCCAACACAGGGTTGAGGTCTTATGGATGACTGAATGTCATGGGGAGGAGAGAGGAGTGGATGGATGTGGGGGGGCTGAAGTCTCTGCCCCATACTTCCTGGTGCTCACTCCCTCATCCTATCTCACTTTGCAGTGCCTTCCACTCACAGGCTCAATGCCTGAAGGAGACTGATACAGGACTCCCCCTCAGTAAAGAAAAATCCCTCTACTCCCTCTCCCCGGTGCCTGGGAGAAGCCAAGAGAAGGTGATAAGGGCATCCCAGCTTGTGACAGGGTGCTCACCCACGGGTTTATATTCCCTGCCATTTCAGTTTGCTGCCTTCCCACCTGCCCTCCTTGCCTGGGAAATTTCCAGGGATGGACCTCCAAGAGCACAACAGTGCTGGAAACTTCCTGAAGAGGGAGGGCAGGCAGGGGGCTCGGTGGGAAGGGGGTGCCTTGCTCAGTGCACAAGAAGCAGATATCCTGTTGCTGCTCAGGGTCTCTGGCTCATATTTCCTCATTAACTCAAAGTGCTGCTCGTTTGCAGGTGACTTCCAGATGTTTCCATTCTTCTCTTGGGGCCGTGAGGGCACATACCACATGGGTATGGGGATTACTGTCAGCAGCAGGGGGGGACAGAACCCTGCCACGATGGGGATGGGGGTGCAGAGAGCTCCCTTGCCCTGTCTGGCATGGCTCATCCAGCTCCCCCCTCACCCTGGGGCTGTCAGGTCCCTTCTCCCTGCTCCCAGCCCATGGCCCTCGGTGTTGCCTCCAGCCCATGTCTCACTGCCCTGGGGATGAGCTGAAGGCAAAGCCGGTTTCAGGGTGGGCAAGCCAGAGTGGTGGCAGGAGGTGACAGCCTGGGGCAAGGGATAGGTGCAAGCACCCAGCGTCTTGCCAAGAGCATCCCTGGTCTGATGCCAGCTCTGGCTTTGTAGGCACTGGGTCCCTCATGCCCTGTTGTTTCTCCACTGGGGTGATTTCTCCTCTGGCTGAACCCCCAGATGTGCTCGGCCAGGCTCAGCCCATTTTTGCTGCGAGTTCCCCACACTGTGCCTGTTGCCTTTGAGATAACCAGGGAAAGGGGCTGGAGTGCTCTGGTTCCCAGAATCCTTGTGCTGCACTGGGGAAGGAGAGCAGGGAGGTTGTGGTGAGCACCACCAGGCAGGCAGCAGCATTGGCTTAGACCCACTCATGCTATAAGTGGGGTGGATAACCCTGTAAACACCCACTTCTGACTCTCCCCACCAGCTCCTCCCCTCCCCTGGAGCAGTGGGAGGCCAAAGGAATGGGACTGACCACGTCCTGCTTGTGGGATTTGCAAAGGGGGGAGTGTGTGCTTTTCCCCTGGGAGCAGGGCTGGGAACTCAAAGCCTCGGGGTTTGCCAAAGCCCAGGAGGAGGCACGGATGAGTTCCCAGGCTTGCTGGCGGGCTGCCTCCCTCCCTCTGCCCATCTCCTCCTATCCCAAATATTTTCATCTTTCCTCCTCCCTCCACACTCCCCGGCTTCCTCCTGGTATGCTATTCCTGTCTGCTGGCCAGGGATGTGGGATGCTGTAGGGCTGCTGTGGGGATTGTGGGGTGGTGTTGGGTGTGAGGATGGAGGGACAGACCCCAGGACAGACCCTGATCTATGCTTTCCCTCCAAGTTTTACATGGGCACAGAGGGGAGGGAGGGGGAGTTTGGGACATAGCTGGGAGGGGGAGGGAGGATGTTGCATAAACCAGAAGTAATCCAGGAACAGCTGCCTGTGGCCTGGAAACACTTCTGTGATTCCACGTACTAGGAAAGGAGATGTAAATATAAAGATATATATTTATGTATGTAGACTACATCTCCCCAGAACAACCCCACCCTTGATTCTCCAGTTCTTTTTCACAGACCTTGTAAAAGTCAGAGCAGGAGGGACTGGGGGGAGGGCTCAGATACAAATTTGGTGCTTAGAGAAGCAGCTCTCTGTGTGCAGGGGGATCTGAGAATCTCTTTGCCCTCCCTCAAATATGTTCCCTTGGCAGGACAAGGAGGGGGAGCACATCTACAGGAGTTTAAAGCCCATGCAGGCTGGAAGGAGCTGGGATGGAGGTTGTTGGGGTGGGGAGAGAAAGGAGGAGATGGTGAGGGTAGGAGGGACGCTGGGGGGAAGGAGGGGATGGGGGTGAGTGGGAAATTCTGGGCCTTTATGAGGAAAGGGCCTTTTGGAAATGAATTGCATGAGGAGGTGCATAAAGGTGTTTTGGGGAAAGGAGGAGCTGGGGGATTTCAAGGGAAGGGAGTAGGTCCCCAGGGCTGGCATGGCATGGCAGAGGGGACTGTCAAGGAACAAGGAATGGGAGATGCATCCATAGAGCAGAGGGGGAGTGGCATGCAGGGGGGAGGAAGAGGACAGTGTACAGAGAGAGGATGTGGGGATATAAGGAATGGGGATTAAGAGATAAGTCATCCATGCTGGGAGTGGGAAATCATGCTTGGGGAACCCATTCTGGTCAAAGGGAAGAGGTGAAAGCCAGGGGCGTGGTTGGACACAAGGCCTGGACAACTCTTTTATCCTAATGATTTTGCCTGTCCATCCAGCCCATGTATTTTTGGCCCACGGAAGGAAGGGGGTGGGGATGCAGGAGCAGCTAAAAATAGGGGTGTCCCTGCCCATTCCCCCAAGGCGGGCATCCATCCGTCTGCCTGCCTGCCTGTGGGGTTGCTGCGGGATCTGGAGGAGGGGTGCAGACCCAGCCTCCTCCCCATGGCGTCTGGCTCTGCTTTTGTTTGTCTCACAGCCCTACAGGGACAGGAAGAGGCTGCAGGGCTGGGGAACAATGGCTCATTCTCCGGGAGTCTGCGCCTGCGGAGGAGCGATAGGGGACCCGGGATGGTGGCCAGAAGGCACAGCCTCCTAGCGCCACTGCTGCAGGACTTCAGCCCCCAGGAGATGATGGGCTCCACTGCAGGATGCAGGGGGACCTTCCCCAGCCCACCCCTCTTCCCCAGGGTCCTGTGCCTGGCTGCAGAGGGGATGAGGGGCTGACTCACAGTGGGTGCACTTTATAGAGGAGGCCAGGGAGGCAATGCTGCCAACCTGAAGAGTGGTGGGAACACGTTTCCAACCAGCACTGGGGAATGCACTGTCAGCCTCTCTTGAGCCTCTGAAACCTGGAGTGAGGCTGGAGCGTGCACCCACCAATGGGAATGTCCCCAGGTGGGGCTGGGAAGGTATTTGTCTGGGAGCTGTACTGTGCCTCTGTCCCGGCTGTCACTGTGCTCCCTGAGGCACTGCCAGTATTGGTGGAAGATCTCTCCATGCTCTGTGCTCCCTGCTGTCTGGGAGATTGCCAAGGGGCATGGATATGTGTGCATGGTGGGGGGTGATAAATCCTTTTATCCTACCTCTTTCTTCTCCAGACCCTCCTTTTGAGGTAGTGTCTCTCCCGGATGTTAGATCTAACAGCATGGTGCTGGAAACTCCGCAGGGAGAGTCTCTCCCCACACTTCTTCTCCAGACTTTGCTAGGGATATGAGGAGGTGGTGTTAGCACCCGAGGTAGGGGAGAAGTTAGGACATATTTTGCAAAGATTGAGCAAGAAGGGGACAGAAGAACCTCCCTGTTTCCAGCCCCCTTTTTTTCAAGGTCTTGGATAGTTGGGGCTGAATTCTTGCCAGGACTCCTCTTGTTTACTCAGCCGGGGAGCTGACACATCCAAGGTCTCTGCTGCCTCCACTTTCCCACATGCTGCTGGCCGGCACATTCCAGGGCAGAGTGGAGATCAGTGCAGAGGCATACCAGAGGTTTCCATCCGGGATGCCATCCCTCCCTCCTCCCTGCTCTCCCCAGGCATCCGGCACCTCTTGCCAGGTTGTGAAGAGCAGGCATCACCTGTGCTCAGCATCCTGGGCCTTGAGAAGCCAGGGCTTGCACAGAGCCCGAGTGTGGATGGGGACCCAGAGACAGGGATATGCCTCCTAAACTGAATGCCTTCAGCAAGGCTCTGTCCTTCTTCCTGGTTCCCTCTGCAGATCTCAGTCCTGTTCCCTGTCATGACCCATGGAAGATGTGAGGAGGAGTTGGGGATGCCTGTCTCAGCTTACTCCTCTCTAGAGGGACCTGGGGGAAAGGGGTTAACACCCACCTAGGCAATTTTAGGACGGGCACCTATTCCTGCAGCTGGGTTTAGCTTGCTGAGGGTTAACAGCGCTGGGCTTTGCAGCTGCACCCTTCTCCTGCAGGCACGGGCTCTGCTCCTCCTGGGCAGCAGCCCAGACCTGGTGTGGCTGCCTTTGGTTTTGGGACAGAAGGCCACAAAGCTTTTAAAAATAAACGCCGGGAGATAAAGAAGGGTTTGGAGAGCTGGCTGCAGGGCGGGGGCGGGAGCAGGGCCCTCACCCTGTCATTGAGGCTGGACGGCTGTGTCCCAGCGATGCTCCCAGCTCCACCGGGGCTGCTGCCATCTTTGCCTCCTCCGACCTCGGGCTGCTGCAGGCAAAGGACCGCCATGACCTTTCCTTTTCCCCGCAGGCTGGCCCATAGAGGCCCCTTTACGCCCAGCCCCAGCGTCTGGAAGAAGGGGCCTCGTCTCCCTCGCGGGCTCCACAGGAAATGCGGAGCCTGGAGGTCAGGGGCCAGCCCGCAGCTCCTCCCGAGGGGCGCAGCCCCGCGCTGGGCCTTGCATCGTGCCGGCGCCCGCCGCGGAGCAGGGAGGGAGGCAGAGCCCTGCGAGGGGGAGGGAGAGGGCCAGGCTCTTCCTGTTTATGTGACTATCAGACCCCCAAGAAAGGGAAAGGGCTTGGAAAGCTCATTGCTCTTGGGCGGGCTCCAGCAAGAGACTGTCTGCGACTCTTAGCCCAGGGATTGCATCTATGTGGCAGGGTGTGACTTGTTTGCAGGGGAAATGGGCATCCAGCTCCAGGGAGGGCTAGGATTGCATTCTGTGCCTTGTGAAGCTCTGCTCTAAGGGAGAGACTGTGGTTAGCTTCCTGGGAAGTGAGGAACAGCTCCTGCTACATGCCAGGCTTTGATTCCTCCCATGGTTGTCTCTGGCTGATGCTGGTATCTGTGGGATGGTCTAAAGGGCAAAGACCCACTCAGGCCAAGACAAGGAGGTAGCTGGGTATTCTGGCTTTGGGATGGAGGAATGGGGAGCACTAGGAATGCCAGGCATGGAGGAATGTTTAGGGGAGGGTCCCTGTTCAGCCATGATGTCTCCAGAACAGATCCCATACAGACCTCCCATGTTATCTAGGGTCACATCCTGCAGGGCATCTGGTGTGGCCGTGCTGGTATGTGGAGGAGGAAATGAGGTCCAAGATGCCAAGCTCTTTTCTTCACCTCTGGCACAATACTGCTCTGGCTTAGGTCACATCTGTACTGAATTTGCCATATCTCAGCTTTGGTTTGTAGTCCTTGGCTCATGCTGAGCGTGGGTGGAGGTGTGCTCTATGACACCTCTGGTGGATGCCCTGTAGGACACACCATTAGGCAGCACTAACAGGGGCAGATGGGAGCCCCTTGCAGTCCCACAAGTAAGCCCGGGCCTGGCTCAGTGCAGCAGCTGCAGGATACAAATAGCTGAATGCAGTGTAGGTCATAGAATCACTGAATAATAAAAGTGCTTGGGTTGGAAGGACCTTAAAGTTCATCCAGTTCCAAACCCCTTGCCAAGGGCAGGGACACCTCCCACTAGATCAGGTTGCCCAGAGCCCCATCCAACCTGGCCTTGAACACTTCCAGGGATGAAGCATCCACTGTTTCTCTGGGCAACCTGTTCTGGTGCCTCACCACCCTCACAGTTATGAATTTGTTCCTATATCTAATGTAAACCTGCTCTCTGTCATTTTAAAGCCATTCCATGAAAGGTCTTAGGAAAGGTCACACAGTCAGAAGCAAGGAGCCCTGGCACGTCTGTGGGTCAGGAACAGGCACAGCCCTTGGCTCCCTATATCCTTCCCTTTGCAAGGGCTCCAGTTTAAGGCCAGGCTGACCCAAAGCATTTTGGCTTTGCCCAACCACCTCCTTCCCCAAGGGTTGGCTGGTGGGGTGGTGACACCCTCTGGCTCTGGAGCAGTGTTACAAGCGATGGTAACACTTGGCTGCTCTCTGCCCTCTCTACAGAGACTTTGTCCTCTTAGCATCTACTCAGCTCTTTCCTCTCTTCATGTCCTGGACAGGTTTGCTCTCCAACCAAGAGGAAAAGCTCCTGATATAGTTCTGACCTGTCCCTTTCCCTGATATGGCACATGTTTAGTATGAGCGTTGTGGGATGGTATCACCCCTCCTGCCTCTCCTCCATCGGCATCTGGCCAGTCTCAGGCTGACACTGACCCAGGGACTCTGGCAGCTGCACACTCTGGAGCATGTTTATGTACCAGCTCAGGAGAGGAGCCATACCGGACTTGGATCACCTCAGAGAAGAGGAAGGGAAGATGGAAGTGGTGTTTTCTATCTATTCTTCTTCCTTTTCTCCTGTTGAATCATTCAGAGTATTTCTGAACGAGGGTGAGCAGAGCTCCCAGCTAAGCAGCTGATGTCTTGGTGACAATTTGTTCTTCTGAATTTAAGCTGCTTACAGACAGTTTGCTCATCTCCATGATGACATCTGAGCTGGTCATTCTCACTGTCACAGTATCTTTGCCTTCAGCTGCCCTGCCAGGGTTTGCCTCTTGGTGCTTCTTTGCTCCCATCCTAAGCTAGTGTTCCTGGGAGATGGTGGAAACACACTTGGTCTGGGCAGCTGGCCTTGTGGGGGGTCACTGGTGATCCTGCAGGGCAGTGGAGTCTTCTTGGAGAGGATGATGTGTGCTGTCTGGGGAAACCTGTCCATCCCACAAGGCTGGAGCTCTGCTGGGGTGGAGTGGGAGTGTTCTGTTTGCTCTGATTAGGTGAGAGGTGATGGAGGGGTTGGGAGGCCAGGATGGAAAGGGCTTCTCGGTGACTGTTTGAGGAGGTCTAGGGGAGGATATAGGGGAGATAGAGAGGAGAACTGGTACACATGGGAGTGCAGAGGAATGGCTGGCTGGTACAAAGCTATCTAGACACATTGATTTCTGTTCTGCAGTCTCATCATCCCTCTCTGACTTCTAACCCAGACTGATGACCCTGCCTCATTTAACCCATTTAACCCATTGCTGCAGGTCAGCTACTTGGTTATCCAGCCAGCCTGGATCTGGGGCAGACCTCATTCACTATGACAGACTTATAACCCAGAAAGCAGAAGTGGGAAGGACAGATTGCCCATTTCCACCCCTTTCCTGCTCCCAAGGCTGGGATTGGTGAGAATACCGGAGTGACACTGAAACCAGAAGGATTGAGACATGTCTGGGGTGTCAGGAGCACTTGTGGGGACCACAGCCAGGTAAGAGTCTCAATTCAGTGGGCTTGCAGGATGCTAACTGGAGACATTGTCATTCCCAAGCTCTTTTTTTCCCAGGATAATGCTGGGGCCCTTTTGTGATTAATGCTTTGAATGTTGGTTTACATGCAAATCTGTCCCAAAGTTATGTCCTAAGAGGTGGAAAACACTACTTCATACGTGTGTTCGACGTCCCAGTTTCTAAGGGATGCAGCAGCCAGCAGCTGGGTGAGGTTCATGTGGTCACATTGACCTCTGGTGGCTGCAGCCTTGGCGTGCAAGGAGGCACTAAGCCAGACGGGCTGGCTTTGGTGAGTTTGCTGGCTGCAGTTGAAATGCCGCTGTGTTTGTTCCTTCTCTAGGCTCCATTCCCCACCACCTCTCCTCTTGGACAGTAATTTGTTTTCCTCTCTAAGCAGGTACCCACTCTTTGTGAGTACACCCTCAGTCCATGTAGTTCCTCTCCCTGAGAAACAAATTCTGCTCGCACACAGCCCAGTAAGCAACAAAGGCGGATCCCTTGTTGGAGAACTGAATTCACTCCCAGTTTCTAGACAGAGTGGGTCATATTTGGGGAGACCAGACTGCTCCCCTGTGTTCACTGTAACCTGTATTCACAGACCCTTCTTATGCAGCCGAGGGGAGACTTTAATGGTCCTCTTTCAAAGGGTCACCAACCAGATTCACAATGACCCCTGAGATGGACTCTTGGTTGGCTTGTATTCTGGAGAGCGAGGGGAAAAAAGCTGAGACTAATCCCACTGGGATAATGGTTTAAGAATAAAGCAACTGCTGAGTCGGAGCCCCTTTGCCAGGGGCAGCCGGGCAGCCTTGAAGCGAGAAAGCTCATCCCAGTGGCTCTAATCCCGTCATTCTGCTCTAATTCAGGTCTTCCCTGTGACCCTGCACACCTCTGGTGCCCTAAGGAGGACACAGATTTCTTGTTAATGCCTTACCAAAGGGCTCCCACATGCTTTTGCCTCCTGTAGCTCCAGGCGATGGGTGTGTCCATGTGGTGAGGGGGAGGAATGCTGAAGGAAATATTTGCTTGTTTTGCTATCTCCACACAGACACACGCATTTCCTTCCTGCTGTAAAGGCCACTCGCTTTTTGAGGGGGGACCTCATTCCTCCTCCCTTCTGCAGCCACTGCTGTGAAGGGAATAAACCACTGTCAGTGCTGCTGTGGTCTTAATATCTGCTGTTAAAAGTGTCAGGCAGAAGAGCAGGTAGTCAAAGTCCTTGCAAAGGCTGTTAATATAAACACTGAGTTTGATGAGAGTCGTTAAGAGAAGCTTTTTTTCTCCGTGTGTTAACTAATCTAGCGTGAAGCAGTGTATGAGCCAATTATACCAGGTTGGAGTCGATTATTCTGTTTCAAAAGTCCTTTTGTGTTTTTGGCATTTGTTTTGTTCCACACAGGAACAGAAACTGCAGAGTTTTTTCATGACATCAAATCATGTTGGGACAGCTATTGCAGGGTGGAAATTTTTATTATTAGAGGAATTATTTCAAACTCACTTCCTCAACCTGACTTGGGAGATCACCCTGGAGAGACGTTAACAAACCTCCCCCCCTAAAACTTCAATGGAACTCTAAGTCTCTGCAAATCACCAGGCTGCAAGAAGAATAGCTTATTTTGATTGGGGAAGGAGAAAAAAAAAAAAAAAAAAAGAAGGACAGAAGGACCAAGTAAGAAATATATTGGTGAAGATGTTCTGACTGCCTCACACTCTGGACACTGCGGGTAGGCAGTTTGAGCTTTGTGAATTTACTGTGCTTCCCAAAACCGGCTCACCATCTGTAACCACAGCTTGAGCTTTGTACCAATGGCATTTTAGCCACACAATCAGGAATTTATTGAATTCCTGCCCCTCTGCAGACCTCCCTAAAGCTATTTCCAGGCAGGGGCAAACAATGCAGTGCTGAGGCATGGCCAGCCCAGCTCTCCACAGCACGGGCTCACTTGCCTCGGCGGGTCCCTCTGACCTCTTAGTGCCACCCCACACCACAAGGCTCTGCAGAAAACCCAGCAGCTGCCACACTCTGTGGCCATGTGTGCTAAGCCCATCTTCTGGTGATGGAAAGGACTCGTGGCTCACCATTTGCTAGCTTGTTATAGGTTTCCTCTGTGAGCCTGTGTGGCTGGGAAAGTTTTACCAGTGCGACTATTTTGGTTAGGATTTGATAAAAACCCAAAACAACAAACCAAACCAACAATACAAGAACAAAAAAAACCCCACCCAAACACCCCCGTGTCATTCCTAGTGTGAACTCAAGTGTGCCAGCACTAAAGCACGTGCTACAGCTGTTTTGGAAATGTGATACCTGGCTGTGAGCATGTACAGTCTGGTGGGACTGTGTATCTCCAGCAAACTGGGGTTGTCTTATACAACTGAAGCTTCCCTCCAAAGCATGAGCTTTGCATCCCTGTGCCCCCACACCCTGGCCAAAAAAAAGCATGGAATGTATTATTGCTCTTCAGGAGCTGTTGGAATCAGTTACCCAGCCCAGAGCCAGGGGTGGTCTTCTTGCTTGTGGAATACCTGTCAAGTACAGAGACTCTCCATGAAGGAGAACAGGTAATAGAGCTTGTAAAAAAATTACGGAAATTAGTCACTTAGTCTAAGGACCTGCCCTTATTGCAGTACCAGTCAGTTATTGAATTATTTATTTTTCCCTGGACTTGGATGTCTGAGACTCTTCCGTGGGCAACCTAGGGTGAAGATATTTCTTTAGCTGTTCTTGATGTGAGACCTGCTCTGTCTGATGTCTGAGTGCTCTGAGTCACAAAGCAGTGCAGCCACTGCCCGTGGGGTCAGGGTGGGTGGAGGAAGAGGATTTCTTTGTCATCAGCCTTGTGTTGGTCTCTGTGTGAATGAGAGAAACCAACTCTTGCTTTGGGACTTTTATCAGGATTGTGAAGATCTTATCTTCTATCACCACATAGTACTCAGCTCAGGAAGTCTTTTCACTAGAGAGGGAGAGAGAGAGACCTGAGTTGTTTTTGAGAGCATACCTAGCAGGCAAAAATTGACATGTGCTGAGTCAGAACGGGTTCCAGCCGGCAGCCTTGCTTGTACTTGCTTTTCATCACTCAGCTGGATGCCTCTGGCTGGAGGTAAGGGCTGGAGAGAGGAGCTGTGCCCTGCTGCTGGTGCTCCTGGGTCACCATGTGCCCTCTGTGTAGGAGCTGTGCAGTGCTGGGCTTACAGGGGAGGGGAGGGGCTGTTGGGACCCCTCTCAGGGTGGGTGAGTCAACAACAAATCCATGTGCTCAGAGTGTCAACCAGTGCCTGTTGGGATGGATGCCATCCAAGGGCAGTTTGCTGAAAGCTCCACCTCTGTGCACGTGCTGGGCATTTGCTCAGTATTTGTGTATATTTTGCAACAAAATGGCTGTGTGCTCTGTGCATCACACAGATGCACTCTCAGTTCCCAGGTGGTGGCTGTGCTTGATTTTGACAGGAGCTATGCAGCATGGGGAAAGGGTCTCATGGAAGCCTCCCTTCCCTCAAATCACCTCACTGAAACTGGTGCAGGAACCCTGCCATTGGCCCTGAAGGAGAAACAAATGAAGATGTTCAGTTTGGGTGCAGCAGAAATTCTTTAGGGAAGGGTGGCCCAGTTCATACATGTGCTTCTTCACTTATGTGAATGAGGAGAGAAAGATTTCCGTGGAAAGGTGGGGTCTAGAAGCTGCAGTGGTGCAAAAAACTTCCCTTTTCTGAGTGTGTTGGCAGGGGCAGGAGCAGTGCAGACCTCCTTCATGTTGTGTTCAGAGCCTGGAGGGATGCACAGCAGTACTCTGTGCTACCCTGGCCTGACTCCAAGGCTGGGGAGAATCAGGGAACTCCCATTTCTTATGAGCTCGATAATGCATTGGGAATTTCTTGTACAGAGCCCGCACTCCATAGCCTGGCTATTGAGGTCTGACACAGCTGAGAATGAAGAAATGAGAGTGAAATAGGGTTGCTAGAGAAAATGAAGAACATCTTAGCTTTGAAGGGGGAGGGTTGATGTTGGTGTCCAGTTCCATCTCTCCCAGAGCCCTCTTTGTCCAGTGGTATGCATAGAGTTGGGCAACTGAGTACATAGCAGGTGTGGAGGGTACTCTGTGAAAACTCTTTAGGATGCTGTGTGGACATGCAGGTCCACTCCTGGGATTGCTGTGGCCACTTGGACCAGAGGAAGGCTTCCCAGCATCCACTGTTCCTGGCCCAGGTTGCAAGCCCCTGCATGCCCTGGAGTACATCTCCATCACACTGCCCTGGGGTGTCTCCACACCCAGTTCCACCCACGGACACAGCTGAGGATTGGGGCCAAAATCTAGCCTGTGGGATCTCTTCTTGACCTGGATCAGGCATCCTTCCAACACTCTCAACTTTTTCCCCTTGCTTGGATCCCCCCTCCAGTCCAGAACCTAGCCTACAGCTTGGGTGGCCTGGCCACAATTTCTGCAGCCCTGGAACCAAAGGCAGCCTCTCCTTACGAATCTCTTCTTTGTGGAAGAGCGCGGGGGGGCTGTGCCTTGCCGAGGAGACCCCCATCCCGTCCGGGCAGGGTCCTGGCCAAGGCGGGCACCCCCTTCCCCCGCCGGTCCGTCGGGGGCGTTTCGGAAGAGAAGTGGCTGGCGAGCCACATCCTTCCGGGGAGCAGCTCTGTCCCGGGGCTGGGGACCGAGGTGGGTTAGGACAGGACGCGCGCAGAGAAAAACCCTTCCCTGGCTCGCCCAGGTGAGGAGCAGCCGGAGCTCTCAGGACCCAGGAGTGGCCGAGGGGGATCCGCCCCCGCCCCGCCGGTGAGTGGCCCGCGACCCCCGGGGGTGGGCAGAGCTGAACTCTGCATAGCCTGGGGGTGCCGGCTTCTCTCCAGCCGGCTGGACGAGGGAGGGGAGGAGAGAGAGGGAGGGAGGCAGGCAGGGAAAGAGGGTGGGAAAGTGCGGGGGGTGGGCAGGGCGCTTCAGACACACCTGCCGGGCGGCGGGGCGGCAGCGCGGAGCGGAGCGGGGAGCGGGGATGGCAGGTAAGGGGCGAGCCCCGGCAGGAACGGGGTCCCGGGGGCGGCGAGCCCCAGCCGGGAGCGGGCTCCCGGGTCGGCGAGCCCCGCCGGGCCCCTGTGCCGCGGAGGCGGCGGAGCTCGTCGGCATCGCCCCGGGACGTGAGTTTGGCTCCGGCTCGGGAGCGATGGTGGTGGTGGGGGATGTCTGCGCTCCTTATCCTCTTCGCCCGGCACCTCCTCGGGAATGGCCTCCGGCTCGGCGTTTCTCGAAGGGCGCCTTCAGACCCGCGAGAGGGAAGCGCTCCCTCCGCCCGCCGCGGGAGGGGGGCAGCCCGGGCGGGAGCTGGAGCGGGAGCGGGGCTGCCGGCTCTGGAACCTTCTGCCCACCCCTCCCCTCTCGTTCTCTCCCTCCCTCTCCCTTTCCAGCTCTGCCCAGCCTCCTGCCGAGGAGCTGGTCGCGGCTTGTGCAGCCGGCTTGAGTTTCTTGGAGAAAGAGTTTGACTTAAAGGGACAAATCTGCCGTACAGTTTGAAACAGCTCAACTTCTGTGAGCTGCTGCTGTGTCCTCCTCCAGCATACTTGTGTCTGTGTGACAAGAGTCTCAAATGAGAGTTCAGTTGCTGCAAGAAACACTGGTTTTTTTCAACATAAAACAATCCATATCTGTATTTGTATTCAGGGTCCTAAACTCTTTGGTGCAGAAAATGAGACACTTTAGAATCTTTTGTGGAGTCAACAATTCTCTGTTCCTGCTATCTTCCATCCATCAGACCCCAAGCCTCCTGTGTTTGTATCTGGAGGATTCACTTCTGCACAGCTCTCTTAGCCATCCTCCTTGTTGTGCTGGCTGTCAGTCTGAAAAAACACACTATAATTTGCACCACAAGTTAAAAAAAAAACCAAAAAAAACCCCAACCGAAACCAACAAACAGAACTCCACCCTCAAATTTCCAAAGAAAAGGAAAAAGACTAGGACATTTCCTTTCCCCATGGAATGTGAACCTCTGCCCTGCCCCTGGGGATGTTTGTGTGCCTTGGCTTCCAAAGCTACACTTAATGCCAGCAGCACAGCAGCAGGCAACCGTGCACACGTTGGAGGAGAAATCCTTCTAAGTCTCAGGAGATCTTTGCTGTGCTTTGCCTTGACAGCTAAAAGGATTTGTGCTGGCCTGTGAAGCAGACTTCATTCCTCGAGTGAAAACAGATAACACTGTTTGAGTTGATCCATAGCTGGAGAGAGCACATTGCTCATACCTGCTCCATCACAGCTTGTAGGACTTAATGGAGCAGCTTCACCATGGCTCTGAGAGGTTTTGGCCATTCACTTGAGGGGTTCTCTCTTGCTTTATTTGGCTGGCAGAGTGCTTGCCTTGTTGCTACATATTTTCAGGGCTCCGTACAGCTGTGTGGAAGATACAACAAAGATATGCTCATGTGATTCCCTGCTGATTCCAGTACCCGTAGCCAAGCTTCTCTGTGGGATGGTGCCCTTGAGAACTTGTTTGGTCACCAATGCTTGCTGCACAGTGCCAGGGATTCATTTGCTGGGTAATTTCCAGTTCCAAGGAGAGAAAGCATGTCCCAGGCTGCAAAAATTCTTGGTCCTGAGAGTTTCTCATTCTCAGGGATGGGACAAAAGGGAGGGTGTGTGATGGCTGGGGGGATTTAAGAATGTTTGAGAGATTATATCTTCTCTATACTTCCTACTGTATAGGCTTCTAACTCCCTTATGCACCACTTGCCTTCTACATATCTAAGGCTCTAGGTGGACGCTCAAGATGCTTCTGAACCCATTTGTGTGTAAAATATTTTCTATCGTATCTGAGTCCCATTTGGAAGATTGGACAAATGGATCATTTGCAGGATCATACCTCGACTCACATTGTCCCATGCCTACTTATGCCTTCTACCCGTGCTTCTCCATCATTCCTCATCATTTTCTCCTTTCCTTTTATCCTTCCAGCCGTGGAGAATGCACCTCTCCAAGCCAGCAGCCTCTCAGAGCAGGAGGAGGAGGAGGACACTATCTGGGAGAAGATCGAGAGTGCCCGACACCAGCTGACCCGCTCCCTGAACCCGGCCAAGCTGACGCCGTACCTGCGCCAGTGCCGTGTCATAGACGAGCAGGATGAGGAGGAGGTGCTGAACTCCTGCCGATTCCCTTGCAAGAGCAACCAGACAGGTGGGAGAAGACACAAACTTGCACTTGGATGGGCCTGGTTTGGGGGGGATAGCGTGGTTCTGACACAGAGTGGATGCTGCACACACTGTGCTTTGTTGTTCTCTGAGGTGCTCTGTAGCCAGGGCCTCCCCCTGCATGCACACAGAAGAGGGCAGTGCTCTCACCTCATTCTCCCTCCTCTCGCCACTCCCATTTTTGTGGATGGAAGTAGAACTGATGGAGATGCTATTTTCATATCATGAAGTGAGGATACACAGTGTTCTCTGTTTTGCAGGGAATTCATCCTAGTTAACTACTTTATCTGTTCTTCCAGGTTACCTGATGGACATCCTTCGGCGCCGTGGAAAGCGAGGCTACGAAGCCTTCCTGGAATCCTTGGAGTTTTACTACCCGGAGCACTACACACGGCTCACGGGGAGGGAGCCAGCCCAGCGCTGCTCTATGATCCTGGGTAGGAGCAGGTGCTCTGTTCTCCCTTCAGCTGCTGCTTGCATGAGAAGGGCCAGAAAATTTTGTGCAAGTTCATGTGTCTTCTTAAAACCAGGTTCATGCTGCCAGTGTGTGAGGACAGTTCTGTACTCTGGAACTGGCAGGGAGGGGGCCATGTATACAGGTGTGACAGACTGGTGCCATAAGCCTGGGACAGCAAGGGCTGTAAACCCTCGGGAGGACTTGTCACCCCTTGTGGAAAACAGAGCATTGGGCAAATCTGTTTCTTGGGGTTACCCCTGTTTCAGCAGCCAGGAACAGGTTCTCCTTTTTCTCTCCCCAGATGAGGAAGGCCCTGAGGGACTAACTCAGTTCCTGATGATGGAGGTGAAGAAAGTGAGGGCTCAGCGGAAAGAGCACCTGCTGAAGGAACACCAGCTCCAGGTGAAAAACCAGGCATTGGAGCAAGAGCAGGTCCGACTGGAACAGCAGCTGAAGGAACTCCTGAAGGTGCAGGAGCGCTGCCAGCGGCTGAGAGAGGAGTGGGACTCCAACAGCGTGGAGCTGCTGAGGCTGAAGGACGAGAACTACATGATGGCCATGCGCTACGCGCAGCTCTGCGAGGAGAAGAACGTGGCCGTGCTGCGGAGCAGGGACCTGCAGCTGCTGGTGGGATCCTGGGGAGGGAGCACAGGGGTGGGCAGCAGGATGTGGTGGGGCTCTGATGGCCCAGGGATGTCTGCACGTGGTGGCTTGAGAGCATGAAGGAGCTGATGGCACACAGGATGTGTGATGGGGATCCTGCCCTGCTCTTGGTGGAAATGTGCCCTGCAGAGAGGCTGAGGCATGGGCACAGTGCAGGAGGCTCACCATGACCGGGGGCAGCTGGAGATACATCACCAGCTCCTGCCACCTGGCGTGGTTGGAGGTATATCTCTAGAGGAGCCAGAAGCAGGGCTGATGTCTTCCCTGGCATCCCTCGATGCTCAGCCTGGCTGCTGGCACCACAAGATGTCCTGTGTGCTCCTGCCTGTGCTGCCTGCACTGCTCTCTGGGCATCACAGGCAGGCAGCGGGCAGCTCCACGCTGTCAAGCTGTGTGTTTGTATTTACTTTTTCCCCTTCAAGGGTTTGCGTTTTCCTCTCCCTAGGGAGGCCAGTGGCTGTGTAGCCACTCACACTGGGTGTGTATGTGTGCTGCCTGGAGCTGCCCAGCCTGCCTTGCTGAGCTTAGGAGCCTTTTGGCTTAGACTCCATTCCCCCTGCCACTCCCCACCGCCTCCTCATGTCTCTCATGACGTTTGTAAGACTCATGCCCTGCATAGCTGCAGGAATTCATGACACTGCACTCCAGCTGCCAGGCTCTCACCTCCTGCAAACATGCACCCATTTCCTGCCTGGGCAAGGACAGCCCTACCTTGAACCTATTAATAACCTGTGTTTTTAAGTGCTCTGCTGCCTCCTGGCATTCCCCCTACCAGTCTGGGCCTGGACCTCTCACAGAGCCTTGTGATTTCCTTTCATACCTCATTCTGTTCTGCCAGTGGCAGGATCCTCCCCTACCTTTTTTTCTGTATTCCTGACAATGCCAGCTCCCCTGGGCCTCTTTGGAACAGGGAGGTGAATCACTTGAAGGTAACTGTGGGCTGAAGAAATCCCCCTGGAAGCAGAGTCTCAGCTTGCCTTCCCCTCCTGAGTCTTGAGTCCAGAAGTGTCTGGTCCCCAAAAGTCATTGTAGGTCTTTTGGGCACATTCACAGAAGTAATTCAGTTCCTGAATCCCTCCTTTGTAATTTTGGCAGTGCTTCTTGGTGGCTTTGATAGGCTTGTCCTGTCCCATTTCCTCTCAAAGCCTTACCTGTGAAATTGGTTCTCTGATCAATCTTATCATTCATTACAGGTCTGGGAGGACCTTTCTTATCCTTAAAAGTCACTGACCTCTGCTGTCTCCTGTTGATGAGACGTGTTGGTGGAGGAAGGTGGGACCAGGCCAGGGAATGATGATGCCCCTGTAGTACTCTGCAGCCTCCAGCAGCTTGAGCCTCAAACACCTCCAGGCCAGAGGTGGCCTCCCACACTGAGTAGCCTCCAGTGGATTTTGCTGCTGTGAATTTGTTTCTCAGCTGCTCTAGGAATCTTTGAGTTACTCACAGCTGCGCACCAGAGGTCCCTCGTCCACCCACGGTCAAGTCCGGCTGCACTGTGGATGCCCTCGGGGTAGCAAGAAAGTTGTTGCACCAAGAGATGATCCTGAATATGCTTGTGCAAGTGCTTCTTCCTCCTTTCCCTGAGGGAGAAGCTTTTGAGTGCAGCTGTGCTCTAACCTCAGCCCAGCAGTAGGATACTCCTTCACATGGTTGCCTGTGGTTGCCTCCCATGCCTTACTTGCCTCCAGACCTGTTTTCTTCTCAGCACCTTCTCTGCTTTGCTCTCCTAGTAAGGCAGAGGTGCAGGGCCATGTGTGTTAGACTGTTTCTTCCCTGGGTTGCAGGTGGATCAGCTGAAATGCAAAGTGTCCAGCCTGGAGGAGGAGTGCAGCCTGCTGCGGAGACAGGCGTCGGCAGCGCCCCAGCGAGAGGCGGAGGAGCGGGGCCAGCCTGACACCGTGTCTGAGCTGTGGGCTGAGAACCAGCGGCTCACGGCATCACTGCAGGAGCTGCAGGGCATGCTGCAGGTACCTGCCAGGGCAGGGCAGGCTCCAGGTCACCTCCTTTCCGGGCCATCTCCAGTGCTGTTTACATAGCCACTGAAAAGATGGGGAAATTGTTGGTTTGGGCTGGCCTGTCCCGTCCTTCGAGCATATTGCTTGGCTGTGATGGCTGCCATTGTGTTCAGGTAGTGATGGGTGCTTTTTTCCAGCTCTGGAATTCTTGGTTGGGCTCACAAGTGTGACTTTGTGCCTTGGAGTGCACAGCAGATTGATGCTGCATGATGATGGCAGTTGTTCCGATCTGCCAGTCACTGCCCTGCTCTGTTGCTCCCTTGGTGCTTGTGGTGCAGTTACAGTGCCTTCTTGCCTCTTAGAAACCGGGTGAGGGCCCAGTGCCAGGCTCTGAGCAGATCCTTCTGGACATCCTGGAGCATGACTGGAAGGAAGCCCAAGACGACCGGCAGGATCTCTGTCAGAAACTCAACTCCCTGCAGAATGAGCTGCAGTGGGCTGAAGAGCTGAGGGATAAGGTAGAGCATTCATGACCACCTCTGTCCCTGCACACCAAGCAGGGCCTGGAGGAGAGGGGAGGGATGCTGTAAGACAGTTGCTTTCAGGAAAGCTAATGCTCATTGCTTGCTGTTACCAGTACCTCCAGGAGGTGGAAGATCTGCAGCTGAAATACAGAACACTGCAGAAGGACTGTGATCTCTACAAGCATCGCATGAACACAGTGCTGCTGCAGCTGGAGGAGATCGAAAAAGAGCGGGACCAGGTAAATTGCTTGTGACTGCCCAGCAAGAACAGGGCTCTGGATACCTCTCCTTCCCCAGTGGATCTCGTGCAGCCATGCCAGGGTGGGAGGTGTGGATCAGCAGTGCGGTTCTGTGTCTTTTCTCGCTCTCTGGCTCCTTGCAGGCCATCCAGAGCCGTGATGGGGTGCAGCTGCAATACTCCCAGAGCCTGATTGAGAAGGACCAGTACCGCAAACGAGTGCGGGCCCTGGAGGAGGAGCGGGATGAGCTCCTAAGCAAACTGAGCCAGGCAGAAGGGCTGAATAGCACGCTGGAGGCACAGCTGCAGCGCTGCCAAGGCAGCCGCAGCCTCAGCAAGGTGAGAGTGGCTAGAAGGAAGGGGAAAGAGGGAAGGCAAAGGGGTCAGGGCTGATTTCTGGAGGATGCAAATGGGATGATGCAGTCCCTTCTTTCCCAGATGTGCAGCTCTTCCTACTCCCTCTGCTCCAACCTCAGCAGCACCTGGAGCCTCATAGACAGCCCTGCAAATGGACTCATGGATACCCTGGGGACTTCTGTCACCCCATTCCCAGGAGATTCAGCCATTCAGAGCATGGTGAGTGCTTGACCACGTGAGGCTGGCCCTCAGCTGAGGTAGTGGAGACACTGCTCAGGAAGGGCATACTGGCATTGGAGTGGCTTCATCGTGAGACTTGGTGTGTAAGGTGTGAGCAGATCTCAGATGCGAAGCTCTCAGTCTCTAACAAACTGGCCAGTCCTGCCCTAAAGTGTGTGAAAACCCTTCATTCCATATGACACCCTAGAAACCAACAGCCTTGTGTAAGACGCTGTCCTCCCTAAAATGCTGTTTAATCTACACATGCTGGAGGAGAAATCTGGACTCTTTTGAACTCTGTAGCAGCATCGTGTTTTTAATGGAGTCAGGTTCTTTGACTCCTTGAACTGTCATCCCAGAGCACCCTGAAATGGGCAGTGCCACAGGTTACTCACACCTCTGGGTGTGTGGTGGCTAAAACAGAAATATAAGGACTAGGTTTGGATAGTCTGTTCATCTGCTACTGCTCCCACAGCTTGTGCTTTGCAAAAAAGATGGGAATGCAGTGTCATGGACCTCTAGCTGAGCTATCTGCTAGGGAAAACAAGGTGCCCCCAGGAGTTTGGAGGGATGTGGATTATCCCAAAGAGGGCTGTGGTAGCCAAGGAGCTGTTTGCTCCATTGGCCTGAAGGGAGGGGAGAAATGGTGCTGGGTGTTGGTGTTAGCATGCATGTCTCTCACTCTGCCCAAGGATGAGACTCCTGACAGTGAGAAGGATATCAACCGCCTTTCCACCTTCCCCTTCCCTCCCTGCATCGGCTCCATCCTCCGTCGGCAGCGGGAGGAGAGGTGCATGCCCCACAAAAGGTGATTGCTGAGGGCTGCTTGGCTCCTCTCTCGGCATCCTGGCATCCAGGAAGAAATGCCTGGCAGGGTTATGAGAGAACCTGGAGTGGGAACTGAGTGGAAGGGCTGTTGGGAGGTTGTGTGGTGGCTCCAGGGGTGCTTGGGGGTGGTGGGGAAGTCTGTGGAGCTGAGATTGAGAATGGAATGCAAACAGGCTTTGGAAAAGCCACTACCTTACAGATCCATTTTGTGTCTCTTTTCTAGCTTGTCCTGTGGCTCCTTTAGCAGCATGGAAGATGGAACAGGTACAAGGCTTTCCTCAACGGGCTTAGCTAAAAAGGAGTGGGGGCTGTGGGGAGAGGGGTTGGACAAGTGGCCCTCCCTCACACCTTTGGTTTGTGCAGCTCATTGTGAGGGCTCTGAACCTGTAGCCTGGTACAATGGCCCCTCATATCCCCCCGTGCCTTGTCAGGCACAGCAGCTGGAAAAGCTGGCTTTTCCTCTGCAGAGCAGGTAGCTGTTTGCATCAGCTCTGTTTGGCTCATGGAGAGCTGTTGAGGGGAGTAGGTAATAGAAGAGGGAAATACTTTTGCCCTGAGGTGTTACTGGATGCTCCCTTCACCTGCTACTACCTGTGTGATGGGTTGTAAATCTCCTGGAGTGAATAGGAGCATCCTGCTTCCTGGTGCTGGCAGGTCCTGTGGTGGGTGCTGGTGGCTGATCTCTGGGCGCATCCAGGTGGCCCTGGCTGCTGCTGCCTTCTGACCAAATGCTGATGAAGGGAATGAATATTTGCTTGTTCTCAGGAAACACGGGAAACCCTTTTATTAAGGATGACTATTCAAAGCCTTCCTGCAACCTCAGTTTCCCAATTAGATGTTAGAAAATGGTCAGGAGAGGATGGCAGACCGTTGCCACCCCCAGAGCATGAGCTCCCTGTAGCATTAGCACAGGTAAAGTGCTCCCTCTCCCTTTTGCTCTTTCCTAGGCAGCAGTTTTCCTGGCACCTTTCTGGGGGCCTTCTCCTCTTCTTCCAGCAGCACCTACACCAGGGTGAAGTCGGAGATCTGCTTGTCCACGCTTTCCAGACGCAAGGAGGTCACCAGGAGGTGACTGCTGCTCTCTGAGCTGGACACTCTGTGGTGGTGCTTGAGGGGGCATTTTGTGGTGCCAGGGACTATGCTTGGGAGGCCCTTCCTTTCTGCCTCTCCCTTGCAGTTGCAGGCCCTTTCTTGCTAGTGGGAGAGGTGAGAAATGAAGATCCTACAGTCCTGGCTTCCTAGCTGGACTTCAATTTTTTGCACCATTCTATTGGTTATGGCAGGGGTGGAGATGTTGCTCTGGGCTGGACATGCAAGTGCCTAGGTGGGGAAGGACTGTGGGAACCCAGCTTGGCTTTGGTGGTGGGGCTGGTGGGATAGAAGGGGCTGTGGGGCCTTGTCAGCTCTGTGTGCCCTGGTGAGTCACGAGCTCTGTGCTGCTGTAGCTGGACACAAGGCCTGGGGGACTGGCTCTTAGAAAAGGCAGTAAACCTCAGTTGCCAGACTTGGCATTTCTCCTTGCCAGGTCACTGGTGGTGCAGCTCACTAGTGTGGGTCATCCCAGCCACCCCTCACCCCAGGAGAAGAGGCTTGGAGCAGACATCTCCATCCTTGGAGGGAACAGGACAGGAATTTATGTCCAGTGGGTCAAGCCGGGCTCACAGGCTGAAAAAGCAGGACTCAGGGAAGGGTGCCGGCTCCTTGAGGTGAGTCTGGGAATGGGCTCCTTTTGTGGGTTTGCAGAGCACCTGAGATGACGCAAGGAGTGCAGAGTGATCCCCAGTGCAAGATGACCTCTCCTCAGCTTGAAGTCCACCTCTATTTCTCTTATTTTCCAGGGCTGCCCCCTGTCTAGAACTTACACAGCACAAACACCCACCCAGGTCTCATAGTACTTGAGTGTACCTGTGCATGTAAAAATGCCAAGACCTTCTGAAACCCTTCCTTGAGCTGTGGGAAGGGAGAAACAAAAATGAGTCACACAATTAAGATGCCAGTACAGCTTTGTGTCCCTCACCTTTGTGTCTGTCACCTTGTGGCTTTTCAGAGCAGTTTGCATCCTGCACATGCCCATCACAAACCAATCAATTCTGGAGCAAGATTTCTCAGGCCTTTGTGACCCTCCTGAGTTACAGAGAATAATTGCTCTGAAGAAGGCTCCTGGAAGGAGGGAAGGGCATTTCTTTTGCCAAGAATGACACCACTTGAAATACAGCTGCACTACTTGAATTAATATCCCACCTGTAACTGAAAACAAACCAGTGCTCCTGCTCCCACACATGTTCATGCACACACACATTTCCTTTCACAACAGCCCACCATCCAGACTGGGTGATGGCTGGCAGCAGGTATCAGCCAGAGGCAGACTGAGGATGCCAGGTCCTCAGATACAGTTTTTCCCAGACCTGCCTCACTCTGTAAAACTTTTTGTGTAACCCTGATGGGTGAGGGAGCCTGGGGGGTGCGTGCTATTCCAGCCCTTAGGTCTAACGGCATCGGGTCCTTGCTAGCTGAGGGTGCCATTGCTGAAGGAAGAGGTGCTTTCTCTGGAGAACTGCACACGGGAGGTTGCCTACCTGAGCCTGCTGCACTGGGATGAACCGTCTAGTCTCATCTTTCAGCTTGACCTAGAAGGTAAGGTGCTGGCAGCTACATCAGCTTTGAACCTGAGCTCTCTGCCTCCCTTTCTAGACCCTCCACCTAAACCTGGAGATTAATCTCAGTTATTCTCTCTCCTCTCCTGTTTGGTCCTAGGCCACCATGTCAGACACAGGGGTTGGCCATAGCTCCAGTAGCTTTCCCTCTCTGGTGTGACTTGTGCATCCTCTGAGTTTCGGGACAGAGGTACAGACCTTCTGTCTGTTTGCCTCCTCTGCACCCCAACCCCAATCCAGAGCGTCACAACTGTGCTGGGGACTTGGCTTTCTTACTGGTGACTGTTGTCTACTGCGTCCCCACCTGTGGTGCCCTGTGTTCTGTGCTCCAGGATACCAGCCTCTGCGGGCAGCCCTGGAGGAAGGGAAGAAGTTTTCCGGGGACTCGTTCTACGTGCGCACCAACGTGTCGCTCCTGGAGCCGTCGGACCCGTACGCGCTGTGCGTGAGGTGTCGGGAGATCCTGCACGTCACGGACACCATGCACAGGGGCCGCCTGGAGTGGTACTGCTCCCGCGTCGACCCCCTGACCCTGCGGGACCTGGACAAGGGCACGGTGCCCAACTACAGCAGGTAACCAGCATGAGGAGGGAGGCAGGGGCTGCCTGCCCCTTGTCTGTGCTGGCCATCCCCTAGCAGTCCTGGGGCTCTCTTGGTGGTGTAGCATGACTAAGTCTTGTTCAGGGACCAGTGTGGTAGTGTTTGGGAGCATTTGAGGGACTGGGAGGTTGAGTGAGGGCTTTGATATGCCTGTGCTTCCGCAGGTCTGTGGGATTGGTGAAGAGGATCCCTGCAGGCTATGGTCCCTGGGGCTTCTGGAGTTGCTTGAGTGCAAGCTCTTTGTCTTTTCAGGGCTCATCAGCTTTTGAAGATCCAGGAGAAGCACCAGATGCCTGGGCAGCAGAGAGGCCACAGAAATACTGTAAGCCAAAGAAGTGGGTGATGATAGCTGTGGTGTGTGCCCATGGCCATCTCACCACCTCAGAGACAATCTGCCCCACTCTGTTGGTAAACCAACTTGTACAGAGGTGGCAGATGGGTTAGCAAACAAAGCTTTTAGGCCATGCAGTGTTACTGCTCTGTGGCTGCTTTTCTACCACTTCCCCACTTCCCAGACTGAATCTAATGGATGGCAGTCGTAATTCCTTGCTTTTTGTAAGGGTGCTCCATCCTTTTTGTCAGAGGATGTTCTGCAGCCAGTTTTTCATGTGTGTGAAAAGGGCAGTGCTCTCAGCCTAATTGCCCTCACTTTCTCCTCAGCTAAAGAAACGGGCCTTGGGCCAGCTGCGCTTGGTGAAATCCAAACCACAGAAGAGCCCAGAACAGCCTCCCCAGCAGCTGTGGCTGGACCCCTGCTCAGGTGAGCTGTTAGCCCTGTGCCTGCTCTGTCACCCTTGGAGACCCAGTTGTCCCCTGGCCATCCAACTTTTTGTGGAGAATATACTGCTGCGTAACTCAAGGGAGTCCCAGAAAATGGGCAGGGGGTCTACATCCAGGGTATCTGTCCACGAGTGAGTGTTGTAACCAGGGTAGGGTCTCTCCTGGGACATAAGATGATTTGGTAGGTGCCTCCCATGATTCAGGATGAGGAGGTAGTACAGAACGCTGGGGTGGTCTGTAGGCTGTCCTGGTCTCCTGTGTTCTCACCTTTGGCTTTCTCTTTTCAATGCTGTCTTCCAGACCCAGACACGAACCTGAAGCCTTACAGCCTGGTGCGCCCTGTGGTGGTCAAGACACCCCGTCCCGTGGTGCTGTTGCCAAGCTGCATTGCACCACGGCTCATCAGGAACCTGCTGGACCTGCCCACCTCTCGCCTGGACTTCCACGTGTGCCCAGCAGGTAGGCAGAAACATGTGGCTGCTCAGTCTGTTTCACTGAAGAGCTGCTCCTTTCTTGGAAGTTTGAGTTATGGTCTCATCGGAGTCTTGAAAAGCCCATGAGATCTCTCTTCAGAGGATATGTGTGGGAATCTTTTGGTCTTCCCATGTAATGCTTGTTGACATGTCACTTCATTGGGCTGAGTGTCTGCAAGATGTTCCCTGTTCCCTGCTGTTTTTAACTGTGTCCTATCCCTTTGGCCCACGGGGAAGCCAGCCCTCCCTTCTGGTCACCTGAGACATGGGGTTCTTCTCTCTTCCCTTGAGTGGTGTAGCATTGCCTTGCTGCTCTGGGTGGCTCTTCCCAGAGATGAAAACCCTCGCTGATGTGGGATCTGCAGGTTGACTTCATGCCAGCTCTTCCTGCCCAGGAATAGGAGGCTCCAACCTTGGTGCTGTTATCCCCCTCTTCTGCCAGGAGATGTGATGCTGACACACGGCTGAAGAGGCTGCTGGGGAAAGGGCATTTCTCCCATAGGGAATGTTCAGAGAGGACAACTCCCTGTTTCCTCCTTCCTCCTCACTTCTCCAGTGCTCTCTTTTCCCGGTGTTTAGAGTTCTCCTTTTGCCAACTGCAGGACTGAAAAATGAGTTGGTTTATTTGTTTGCGGGGTAATGATGGAGGTAGTGAAAAATCTCTGGTTTGCTGAAGGATGGCTCTGAAAATTTTGGCTGCTAGGCTTCTCAGCTGAGTGACTTGGCCATATATCCTGTCCTGCTGAGCCCTCTGCAGGGTTCCCCTCACACTGCACAGGGGACCTGCTTCCAAGCTTTTACTGTGATTGGGAACTTACACTGAGGGCAAAAACTCCATTGTCCCCTGCTAGTTTTGCTGGCTGTGAGGGAAGGAAAATAACCCATGAGCCCCAAGCCGTTTCTCTTTTCTTTGCTGCCTGTATTTTCTTTCAGTCTTCCAGGAGAGTCTGCTGCCTGCAAAGGAAACACGGCTTTGCAGGATCCAGGTCTGCCTGGGAAGTACTGTGTCACCAGGCAGAGGTTGCCCAGCCAGCCTGGAACCTGGTATAACTGGAACATGCTCTGGACCCAGTTCCAAACATGCCTTCTGCTAAAACTATTATTTTATTTCCATCTTAGGGACAAGCAGCTCTTAAAAGCCTTCTTATGATGCCTCCTCATGTTTCTGTGGCAGTGTGGGCAGCTGCCTAGGGCAGCATGGTGGGCAGGTAAAGCCTGGCTCCAGCCTCAGCCACACTGGAGTGCAGGCCCTGTGGCTCCCAAGCCAGGTCTGGGTGTGTGTGTTGTGTCAGCCTCCTTTGGGAGTTACCAGGGGCACCTGGCTCTCCTTGCTTTGACCATTGCTGCATCCAGCTCTGCCCCCAGTTCTCTGTCCCAGCGTCACCTCTCTGCTGCTTTCCTGGTGCTGGCTGCTGTGTGCTGTCCTGCCTCTGAGCAGGCTGCCACCAGCAAGAGGAGGTTCAGCTCATACCCATTTTCCTCCCACTCACCCAGCATACACCCACTCTTCTTGCTTCCCCAGCCGTGGTGCTCACTTACAGGAGCTGTGTATAAGCCTGTGTAGCACTCAAACCCTGCAGAAAACCTATCTGGCAGGATAAAATGGTTATTTTTCTGCCATGCTCTGTTAGGGAGGGGTTGGGACAGTGTAGCAGTGGGTGGATAATGTCTGTGAGCCAGCTTAGGCTGCTGTGATACAACACAAGGTGCTGCTCTTGCCATGCAAGGTGTCTTCAGCTGTGATATCTTGCTTGTTGCCTCCCAGAAAGCTGCAGGAGATCCATGCCCAAAGTGTGATGCTGTATAATTAGTCTTGCTCTCCAGAATCTGTAAACACTGAACTTGATAAGCACCAGTGCAGCAGTCAGTGTGTGGGATCTGAGGTAGAAAGCCTGTGCAGGAGCGAGAAGGGGCTGACATCTCTCTCTCCCTATTTCCTCTTGGCTTGCAGAGAAGCTGGCAGGAGGGGATCCCAGCACAACCCACGCTCAGGAGCAGCCTGTGCCTAGAACTGGCCGCCAGGACCAGAGGGAGAGCGGACGAATCCACATGATCCGGGAGGCAATGGAGAAGGTGCTGAGGCTTTTGGTGTGGGGAGAAAGGGACAGGATGGGGCAGCTCATTCACTCTGGAGGAGAGGAGGGGGCAGCTGAGTGGGGGAAGAGGGAGAGTGGTGTGGTGATAGAAAAGGAGCTGCTTGCTTGGGGGTTGTGTAATTTGGAGAGTGTTTCAGGTCAAGGTGCTGTGGAGTTGTGGAGTAGCAGATATGGACATTTCCCTGAGTCTCTGATAAGCTCAGATAAAATAAATGGGAACTAGGGATTTGTGGGGGAGGTAGTGGGACGTGCCATACTCAGAAGTGACCTCCCTGCTCTCACATTCCTCATGTTCACAAAGTGGCAACAGCTCTGCTCAGGGCAGAAATGTGAGGCTGTGGGTGACAGAGATGACAAAGAGGATGTGAAGATGAGTTGTGGCTGAGAGAGGGGTCCAGTGAGCTCTTGGGTTGGATTGGCAGTGATGGAGTGGGTGACCCTGCTCTTTAATTCTCTCCTTTTCTATTGGCACTGTCCATAAATCTCACTTTTAATTGAATTAGTATTGGAAAAGCAATGATATTGCACAGTATGGGGTTTGATTTAATGTAACTGTCAGGGGCCGGGGTTATTTTTTCTCCATTTAAATCAGTAAATCTATTCAATTTCCTTTCCAGAATAAACACTGCCTGCTAGAGCTGGGAGTTGAGGGTGTGAGGGATCTAATTAAAAGTGAAATATACCCCATCGTTATCCATGTCGAGGTCACTGAGAAGAACGTTAGAGGACTCAGGTGAGGAGAGAGCATGGCATGGATGGAGGGTGTCACAGGAGGAGAGAGAAACCCTGGTCTCTGATCAGAGACAGGACAAGGATCAGGCGAGAGCACTGGATGTGTGTGCTGTGAGGGGAGCAATTCCTTTCTGTACATGTGAGCACATTCCTGGGTGGTTTTGCCACTGGCTCTTTATGCCAAGGGTGACATTTGTCCCTGTTCTCCGTAGGAGCTTGCTGGGGAAGGCGGGCCAGCGGGACTCGGAGGTGCTGAAGATGTGCCGCACTCTGGAGCGGGCTCTCCACACCCTGCCCTGCTCCTGGGCCCGGGTGGAGCCCCACGCCTGGAGCCATGCGCAGGAGCTGCCCAAGGTGGTTCGTGGCTGCATCTTCCAGGAGCAAACCCGCCCACTGTGGATTGAGGAGGGCGAAGACTGAATGGGGGGGTAGCAGAATGGCTCCTGCCACCTACTGTCCCCAAGAGCTGCTCTCAGAGGTCCCTGCCTTCCCAAGCCCCTCCAGGTAGTGTGTTCTTCCTCCCTGAGGGGATGCTGGTAGCTAAAGGCTCCCCAGGGTAGCCTTTCTTCCCGTTTGAGGGCCACCAAGAGCCAGGAAGTAACAGATAACAGTCCCCTGTCTGAGCTTCCTGTATTTCATTGGAAAGGCATCTTCCACCACCATGGTGGAAAGCACCCCTGTGGGCTGTTCCCTGTCACCTTGGGCTGCCCTTGTACGTGGTCAGACTGACAGACAGGGAACGTAGGGGAACTGTGTGGGGTCAGGCTGCCTAGGAGCATTTCTCACACAGATTTCAAGCTCCTGAGCTCTTCTCCTGTCACCTCCATCTCCCCTGCCCGGTGTCACCGTGTGCTCCGGGTCATCTCTTCCCATCTACCTCGCCTCTGGCCCCAAGGCACAGGGAGCATGGCTCATACCCCTGTGACCCACGGCGGCTGGAGTGACATTCAGGTTGCAACAAACCCTCGTTTTATAGGAGCTGTAGAGCTGTACTCTTTATTGCTTGTAAATTATTAATGGAGCCTTTCATTGGCAAACCGCCTGTAAAGGAGAATTAAATACCATTCATAATGGGAATGGGTGGCAGGCTGCGGGCTTGTGTGTTACTGGGAAGGTGTGGGTGATGTACAATGGGATATTTTTCTCCTCCTTTAGGTGAGACCCAACTGCCCAGCCCTCCAGGAGGGGGAGGGAGCACTGACGTTGCTCTTGTAGGGCAGCAAGAAGTGTGGGGAGAGGGCAGGCTAAGCGTGCCACAGACTAAGTCCCCTCCTTTTTCTACTTGGCCCCTGGTTTTCAGTCCCTTGCTCTCCCCAGCACTGATGTTGGTCGGAGTGCTTTAGGAAAGTCAGGGAAAAAACTCACTTGAGTTTTGAATTGTGTCTGGCTGGGGTCCCTAGAGCTTTGCATCCCTCCATGCCCTGGTTGGCATGACGTGACAAGCCAGTTACCTCAGCCTCCTGGGGGGCAGCAAGGAGACTGAGCCCAGCCATGCTGCTGGGAGAAAGGGGGACAGTGCCCCTGCAAGGTGGGGTTCTCACCCTGACATGGGGCCAGAGTGGGTTCAGACTCTGGCAGGGGCAAGATGGAGGCTTTGGGCAGCCACAGCAGTGCTCACTTAAACTGCATGGTCCCAAATCCTGTTATGCAGCCACCATTAGCAGATGCCATAGGGAAGAGGTGCCAGGATACCCACACTGGGGAGAGGTGGTGGTTGTGGTGGTAGGTGGTTTTTCCTGAGGCAGGCCAGAGGATAATGAAGTCTGTGGGTCTGGGAGGCTTGGGGCTCTTGGGGCATGAGGTCAGGCAGAGTCTGCTGATGCTGGGCTCAGTGGGAGAAGATGGGCAGCCAGCACCAGAGTCAGGTCCCCTCTGTGTCCCCCTGCCCCTGTGGTTTGGCACTGCTGGTGGCATGCACTTGTGAAGCTCTGAGCAAAGATTAACTTGCTGATCTTCACGAGTCCCCTGTGAGGTGTTATTTCAGGCTCTAAACCAGTTGCCTGTGTCTTTTATGAGGACGAGAGTGAAGGAGGGAGGAAAGAAAATGAAGATTTTTAACTTGCAGTCACTAAAATGTAGAGCAGAATCCTTGCTCTGCCCTGGAGCCATGCAACTCTTCTCTCAGGGAAGGGGGAGCTGGCATACACAGGGCTCCAGATGAAAGCTCCCAGGTGGCATCCACTCCAGGGGATGCAGCCTGAGCATTCCAGCACAGCCAGTCCCCGGGGAGGGTGCTTGCCCTGCAGGCAAACAAAGTGGGATTCTTGTTGAGCTGATGAGAAGACAAGTCCCAAAACAAGTTCCCATTCACCCTGTCATGGATTTGGAGATTGGAATTTGCATCTTTGCTGGGCAAAAGTAGCGCTTGAGTATCCAGGGAAAACACTGTGTGTGAGGCGCTGTGACTCAGGATTTCAAACTTGTCCCTGCTGGCACTGGGAACCAGCCCCAGCCCTATGGGGGGGTTAAAAGCAGCCCCTCCACCCTGGGTAGTCAGGCTGTGCTTACCCAGCTCAGCCCTTGCTGCCCTCCCAAAGAATCACATCCCCAGCACTTCCCTGGGCCATCAGTGCTCTCAGCCATGGGGAAAGGGAGGCAAAGGGAGGCTCTGGGAGGCAGGCTGGCACTGCCCAGCTAGCCAAGCAGCAGCAGCAGCACTGCCTCCCCTGCTCCCAGGCTTCTTCCAGGCTCTCTCTTTATCCAGCTTCTCTCCCCTGAGGCTTTAAAAATCCAGCCTTAACCTGTTCTGGACATGGGTGAGAAGTGGAGCAGAGGGCTCCAAGGCAAACATAAATGACCCTTTCTGCCCTGCACACTCCAGCCCAGCTTTTTTACCTCCTAGGTGGGTGGCTGCCTGCTCGGAGGAATGAGTCACAGGTTAGGTAACAGGCACAATGCAATTAGCAGCCCTGGGCACCAATTACCAGCTGTAACAGCCTTGTGCAAACCCCTGTAAAGAGTCACTGAGAGCAAGATTTCTCTCTCCAGGGAGGGGATTGTTGAGGTGGCACATGTGTCACCCTGGGAAGTCCACAGTGGCCCCCTGCCACAGCAGAGTTTCCTGGCACCATGGTCTGTATGAGGTAGCTTTGAATTGTATTAGTAATGTCTTCTGGGGCTATCAGTAAGGGGCCCTGCCTGTGCCCCACCTGTGCCTCCCAAATGATCTCCTAAGCCAGAGCTGTGAGGTGCTGCAGGATGCCTTGGAGCTACAGAAGCTTCCTTTACAGGTGCCTGAGGCTGCTGGCATGTGGCTGGAGCACTCAGGGAGGTTAATTTCTGGTTCAGGAGCATTGGCCAGCCGTGTGAGCAATCCCAGTCACACCAGGTTCACATCCCTGCAGTAATGTAAGGCCTGAAGGTGAATGACTCCCCCCGTGCCCCAAATCAGTGTAAGAAAGCATCAGTATTCAAAGGGATCTAAAAATAAAACCTGCAGGGACTCTCCAAAGGGATATGGGAGATGCTCTGGAGACGTTCTTGCTTCAGGGGAAGGCAGGAGTTTTGAGACTTAGAGAAATACAGGAGAGGAGGGAAGAGAAGTGGATTCAATGGTTTCTCCCTTACAAAAGTAAAAAGTTGTAGCCAGGGACAGGGGCAGAGTGAAAGTATGTCTGTGATGTGGAGAAACTGAGCACATGGGTTTAGCCCTGCAGGGAGATCTTCCCTGTGTGCCTGGGAAGTGCCTGTGGCTGGACACACGGTGGGAGTGTGGCACAGAGGGACCCTGGCAGGCTGCCCACCCCTCTGTTCTAAGGTCCCATGATCTGACATGTGCATGGGGCGGGGTGTCCTTTTCCACATGGAGCCATTCCACACCACTGCCAATTCTCCTGGGCCCCAGCTTATTACTTTTTATTTTTATTTTTTTGCTATGCTGAGATTGGATGCCCACAGCTTGTAGCTCCCTGAGGAGGCGCTCTGATTTCAGCAGCTTATGTAGAGCACTCCCATCCTGCTGTCCCCACGCTTGCTGCACAGGGAAGCTGAGATGGGGGTATGGATATCATCCCCCCTCCTGGGCTGGTGGTCTCTCTGGAGCTCTCTGGCCACTCTGTAAAGTGGCCTGCAGGTAGTGTGAAGGGGACTGCATGGTCACCTACCCCATGTCTAACTGAGCCAGCAAAAGCATGCAGCAATCTGTGGTACTCACCCCAAAATTTCCCTTCCATGGTGGTCTCTGTCTCTGTCCTCTGATATCCCTGTCACTTGCTGGCACCCAGAGGGCTGGAAGTGAAAGTGGCTCAGGGGAGACCAGTGGTGAAGGTGGGGGATGAGGAAGGAGCTGGAGGTGCCACTTTGCTGCTGTGCTTGCAGGTCTCTGAGGTTTTCCAAAGATAGAGGACATTCCCTTTCCTTTCCCAGGGAAAGGAAAGCAACATCTTGGATAGCACGAAAACCACAAGGGACAAATGGATGAGCTCAGCCCTGCAGGGGCTGCAGTCCTTGCAGGGGGAAAGGACCTGGGTGGGATATAAACTCAGCAGTGACACTGCACCCCCTGCCCCCACCTGTGCTCCCCCAGAATTGTTCAAGGCCAGGTTTGATGGGGCTCTGAACAACCTGATGTAGGGGAAGGTGTCCCTGCAGTGGGCTTGGAACTGGATGATCTTTAAGGTTCCTTCCAACCCAGTCCTTCTGTGATTCTACAGCTGGAAGGGAGGCAGTACGCCCTTCCTCATGCTTTTGGTTGCCGGTGCACCTCTTCCTGTGCGTGTCACTGGTTCTGCAGCCACCTGGGCAGCAGAATGTCCTTGGATATCCTAGTGGGGGTTGCAGGGCTGGAGGCAGAGGAAAAGGGACCTTCTGGAGCAGAGTCATGGTTTAGGGAGATGGGTCACACCCCAGCTTGAGAGTCTGGGGTGTGGCGGCAGGAGGGACAGCAGGGAATACACAATCCTGCTTTGGGAGGCAAGCTGGGACTGAAAGGCAGGAGCAGCAAACTCAGACCTGTATCCATAGGAAAAGTTTGGGGCTAAGGGAATTCCTGGGGAAAAATCGTTCTTTGCAAGAACCACAGAAGACCCCGCACTTTAACTTCACCAGAGCCCACATCAGTGTCACCGTCCCCTCCTCTCTCAAGAGCAGGGGGATGAGCAGGCCCGCAGAGATCGGGCCGAGCTGTCACAGAGAAGCGGGGAAATCAGTCAGGAAACAGGTTTGTCATCCAGACCTGCCGTTTGTCACCTCGCAGGTGTCTCAGAGCGGGGCTGCCCTGGTGAGGCAAACCCGCTGTCAGACGCGGGCCTCCCCCTGCTCCATCCTTCCTCCCCGGGGCCGCCGCCCCGCCCCGTGCCCGGAGGCGGAACCGGGGCTGCGGGGGCAGGAGCAGGGGCTGCGGGGCAGGAGCAGGGGCTGGCAGGGTCAGGTGCTGGCAGGGTCAGGGGCTGCGGGCGGGAGCCGGGGCTGCGGCGGGGAGCAGGTGGCGAGCAGCCCCGCCGCACACTGCACCGCGTCCCTGCCGCCCGCCTGCTGCCGGAGCCGCCGGCTCGCCCCTGTGCGCTGGTGTCTTCTGATGCCTTCGGTCCGGGCTTCCCCGTCATGGCTCTGATCTCCTTTGCCGCCCCCTCAACACCCTGCCTGGGACACGCAGCCTCTCCCTCGGAAGCAGGGATGCTCGCTTTCCTGCTGGCAGGCTGTGCCAGCCACGTGCTGTCACCTCGGAGTGTTTTCCAGCCGCGTGTCCCTGCCTCGCTGGGTCATTGAGCTCTCCGTAGTCTGTGAAACCCCCCCTGCTTCAGCGGGATCCTTCGTCTCGGCTGACTCTTTGGCTTCCTGGTCTTTGCCCACCCTGTTCCTCGACCACATCTGTTCATACCTTGCTCTTGACAAATCTTGCCCCCTCGGAGGCTTCGAGAAGAGCAGCCAGCGTCGCGTGGAGGTGCAGCAGAGCTTGTCCCTGTTCGGGAGGATACGGGCTGCGGCAGGATCGGTTCGGGAGCCATGGGCCGTCGGCTCCTCCGCGGTGTCTCTGGAGCTGCAGTCGTCCTTGCCAGCGTGGCCCTCCTCTCCATGCGGCACCGTGGGGCTCGGGAAGCGGCTCAGTACCCAGGGATCGGGGAGGGGATGTTGGAGAAGCCAGAGCGACAGAGCCGAGGGGGCCCAGAGGGAGCTGGTGGCAGGGAGCAGAAGGACCTCAGAGTCCATCCTCCGGAGGGATACAGGAGCGAGGGAAGCCTGACGCTTGGGGACATTTTCATAGCTGTGAAGACAACCAAGAGGTTTCACCAGAGCAGGATGGAGCTGCTCCTGGACACGTGGATATCCCAGGCCAGTGAGCAGGTGAGTGTGTGGATTCTGACTAGAGAGAAGGAGTTAGTAATGGGGCAGGCATGGGCTGTCAGGGCAAGGGGATAAAAGCCAGAGGAAGGGGAGGCTGGGCGCTGTAGTGCCTCTCAGTACTTTGCCTCATATTCTCTATTTCTCACTTCACATTCAAAGGGAGATACTACCCAGCAAAATGGTTTCACCAGTAGCTGCTTCCTGGGAAGGGCTGGTGAAAATGCCACGCCAGACTGAATGCACAGACCAGCCTGTGTATGTATGAAATGGTGGCTTTCCATTTCTCCTGGTGCCATGGGTTTGTTGGGTTTGGGGCTGACAGGCTCCCCTGGCCCTGTCAGTGTGCCTACACTGTGCCTGGGCACCCATTGCCCTGGAAAGGTGCAGTGCAGTGGGCAAGACAACGAGGCAGGCAGGCTCCTGGAGGACCTCCTGTAGTTAGCACTGTTCACCCCCCAGCACATCAGCACAGTCCATACTTTCCCTTCTTGGGCAGATACCTTCATGTGCATGAAGGTATCTGAAGTGATGTGGGTGTATTTTTGACTTTTTTTCTTTTTTTAAACTGGGGGCCTGATGTTTCCATCCTTTGCTCAAACAGTTTGGAGAGTTTCCTTCCTGCTAGAGAAACTGATACAGGGCACCACATTAGTGGTGCTGTGCAGGCTGGCTCACTGGTGGGCAGGAGCACTCCCCCAGAGCTCTGGTGCTTTGCTCCCTCCCTCGCAGAGCTGCTTCTCAAGAAAGAAGAAATCCTATGGCTGCCCTGAAGGTTTTTTTTTGCCTCTGCCTGTGTGTGATGGGTGCCTATAAGGCAAATTCAGGCCTCAGTGCAGAAGGGGATGGGGGCGGAGGTGCTGGGTAGGAGAGTGCCTGAAGCAGTGCAGGGTTTGCTGGGTAAGGGTGGTTTTCCACTTCGTGGTGCTGCAACTGTCTGGCCTGCTGCGGTTGTCACAGGAAGCCATGTCCTATTTTGAGCATGCTTCCTCTCCTGGCTGCGTGTCCCTCTCAGTGTCTGAGATGCCCCGCTTCCTCCTGCAGAGGCACTTCTCCTCTCCAGCCAGCTCCAGCCCAGCAGCTCCTTGGAGAAACCAAACCCAACCACGTGCCTGCACTGGCATTAGGATATTGCTCCTGGGGCCTTCCCAGTGAGTTTTTAGGGAGCAATTCACCTGTCCCTCCTTTGTTTGACAAATCAGTGCCTGGCTGTTCTGCTGATGACAGGAATTAGATACTAGCTCCCCAGACTCATCTGATTCCCTCTGGAATGCAAGTGGTGTCCAAACCTTGGAAGAGGTGTTGAATTTTCCATGCTGCTGCCAGCCTCTGGAAAGCTACACAGACTGAGCAGAGAAATAGGAAGGAAGGCATAGAATGGGAGTATCACTCATTTTAAAACAGTTTTTTCAGTGTTACCAATTTTTGTTGCAAGCTTGATATTTTCCTTTTCCCTCCTCAATTTTCTGTGTTTTTCTTCTTCTTTTTTACAAAATGGCTTTGAGGGAAGGGGAGTGGGAGCAGAAAGGGAGGCAAAGAGAAGTACATGAAAGCCAAAAACATTTTTTTTTAATATATTCCTCCTTAAGGGGTTTTTTAAGTTTCCAGGAAATGGTTAGTTTGGAAAATTTGACAATATAGAAAGCCTCACTTAGCAAAAAAAGAACAGCTTTCAATTTGCAAAGGACATTCAATTGTTGTGGGGACAGGAATAGTACACCAGACCTCTTGTTATTGAGTCCTTATGGAGAGACATAGGCTTTAGGAACCAGTCCTGGAGAAATTCAGGTCTCAGAAGTCCTGATGTGCAGAGGCTGCCTTCTCCTCGGGCTGATCCAGCTTCTTACTGTCTCACTTGCCCTCAGTCATGGCTGGAGACCAATTCAGTGAGTGTTTCTCCACCAGTGGCCAGCAGGGAAATTTTAGCAGCTGGCTGTGTTGCTGATGCCAAGCCTGGCTTCAGAGCAGGATACCTGCATGATTTCCTCCTGGAGGAAGCAACCCAGACCTCCCAGGTCAGGCCTAGGTGACTGTAACAGGAGGCAGGAACAGCTGTGGTTTTGATGGCAAGGACAGACTGTATGGGAGCTGAATTAAAAATCCTCTGTGTTGGACTCTGTTGGGGTAGAGAATAAGAGAGAAATTGTCTCTGAAACTGCTCTGAAGTTTAATCTGAAGACATGCAGTTGGTGAGAGATGGGGAAGTGTGAGATGGGCACTCTTTGCTGGACCATGCTCTGCCTCCTGAGAACTGATCCATGACAAACTTTCCGCTGGAGAATGATGTGAAAGCCATTTTAGTGAAAGGCCTTTTCCTCAGCAAAAGCTTAATCTAAATAGGAGTGGGGGTTCTGATGATTGTTTAGCTGGACAGAATCTTGGAGTGACTTACACTCCTGGCCCCAGTAGTTTTGATGGAGAAGAGTCCAGCTTTCTGGTGTGGTTTGGTAATGTGAGCTATTTCTAGCACTTCCCCTCCATTTAGAAGCCCACACACCCAGCCAATGGGAATGAAACCTTTGAATGTCCCATCCTGAACTGGTTTTCAGATTTTCAGTGATGTGAATGCACCCCAGATTTTGAATCTGTTCTCTGTGCAGGACACAACAGTAATCCTGTTGATGTGTTTGCATTTTGGAGAGGGTTTCTTCATAGAGGAAGGATACCCTGGGAGCTTAGGCGATGAATACGGCCCTGGATTGTCAGGTTCCACATCTTTATTCCTTTTTGCTATTTTTTTATTGCTAGGCTATTTCCATAATTTGGGGTGAGGAGGTCTTGAAGCTTAGCATTTATCCATTGCCTGGGCTCTTCTGTTCATGATGAGCTGCCAGAAAAAACTGTTTGACACAGTGACTCCTTATCACTGCTTGCACTGCTGTCCAGCAGACATCCTTTCCTACACAGACATCTTCTCCACTCCAGAATGGAGAGATACTTTCTGTGCTTCATCTCTGGCAGCAGCTGCTGTGCCAGGTTTCCCACCTTCAGGTGTTTGAGGGATGGTGAGACGAGGATGGAGGCAGCTGCATTTGCTATTGTGATCTTCTTTTGCACTTCTTGAGCATAGCCAGGTGTGCCATGGAGATCAGAGTTTGAAAGTGCCAGAAAAATTGGACTTGCCTGGTACCCACACTCATATTTCCCTTTTCCCAGTTAATTTGGACAGTCTGGTGCTGCCTGTGGTGACAGTGTACTTTCATCCTTGGGTTCTACAGGAACATGTTGGATGTCTGCAAAAAAAAACCCCAACATTTCTCATCTTGCATCAAGAGAAAACTGGGAACCTCAGAATATTTTTACAAGTAGAAAATTTGGAAAAGATGCATCTTGTTATTTTAAGTCAAATGTGATGTTTGTTAGACACGTGATATCAAGTTTTTATATCTGTAAGCAAGTAATTTCCAGCAACAATATTTCTTGGGGTTTTTTTTTTGAAAATGTCAGAAAATTTCAACAGCTTCAGATTTTGTTTTTCTTAAGTTGGAAATATTTGCCATAGTGGAAATTTCTAACTCTGACATGCTGGCAAGGGAAATCCCATGCTGCTGACAATCCCTGCCTTGCCTGAAGGTTGTGATATGATCCCCTGACCCAGAGCAGTTCCTTCACCTGAGACTTGGCTAATTGCTGCTTGTCATATGATCCCCTTGAAAGTGGTGTTAACTAAGAGACTTTACTGGTGGGGTGGGGAATGTGTGCATGCTCCATTGCTGCAGCTCAGCTCTCAGAGGGTAATTCACCAAGCCCTGTAGCTCATCCATCTGAGATCAGGAAACCATCCTGCTGTCTCTGCTTGAGCCAGGTATCTCTGAGGGTCCTTCACTGCCTTATTTTCACATACACAACTTTTCTCCTGCTATGTCCTCCCGATAGGGATATCTCCCAAATGCTGGGTGGGTGTGGGGAGATGTAGAGACTTGTGTCCCCCTGCCTTTGGGAGCAGTGATGGCTCCTGCAGCTGCTGTCTGCCTGCCTTGTTCCCTTTGTGCCTGTGCAGGTGCTGTGTTTAACCAGCCTGTGGGCAGCTGGTGGGGAGGCTGTTTATGGCTCGCGACTCCTTTTTCATTTCATGAAAGCTCATTTTCTGCCTGAGGAAAGCTTTTCTCCACCAGCCCTGATCCTCGCCTGGCTCTGAACAGGGGGAGCTGTGCCACATAATGGCAGCAAGGGGGATTAGAGAAGCCTGGGAGTGGAGGAAGAGGAGGAGGAGGGGGCAGAAAGTGGCAGGGAGCTGTGCACACTTCACACACAAGCAGATGTTCTTTTAACCCAAGCATCATTTAACCACAATGCCTTAATTTTTCTACCACTGACACCTAATCCAGGGCTACCTTGCCCCCTCACTCAGTGTCATGGGTCCCCTGTTCCCAAGGCAGTGGGATTGGGGGTGAAAACGAAGCCACACAAGTACTCATGGTTGTGCCATGCAGGAAGGGGGAGCACAGCCATCCTTCTGTTCATCTGCTGCCTGGGAGTGAGTAGAGCAGCAGAGCATGGAGGGGGGGTAACCATGTCAAGTGAGTCCAGCTGTGGGGGGAAGTGGGCAGCCAGGAACAGCACAAGCTCCATCCTCAAGAGTAATCTCTTTTCCTTGTTTCCCCAGACCTACATCTTCACTGATGAAGAAGATGATGCCTTGAAAAGGAGAATGGGTAATGACCTATCCTATGACACCACCTTCAGCCCCTACTCTACCTTTACCCCCTGAGCTGTCCTGGCCTTGAGAGGAGCCTGGTGTGAGGGCTGGCTGCTGTCTGCTTTAAAGCATCCATGGGTAGAAGTGGCACATGACAGAGCCCCTCAATCTGCATCATGGTTGGCAGTGGGCAGTGTGGAAGTGTGGATGGCAGGCATTCTAGTCTTGGCCAAATTGCTTGGCTCTGTGCATGTTTCATCTCCTGGTAGGGGGAGGAGTGGAACCTGTGTCTCCATGGGCTTGGATGCCTTTTGGGAGAGCATGAGGAGACTGTCTGTGAACAAACCCCTTCCCTCCTGCCCAGATGTCCTCCCTGTAACCATGCAAAGTGGGCTGGCTCTGAGTTTTCCCTCCTCTGGCAGGTGGCCATGTGATCTTCACCAACTGCTCTGCCGAGCACAGCCACCTGGCCCTGTCCTGCAAGATGGCTGCAGAGTTCGATGCCTTCCTGGCCAGCGGCCTGAGGTGGGGCAGGGCTGCCGTGGGGGGACCCCTGAGGGCAAGAGGCACCCTCCTTACTGCAAACTTCTTGTGTCTTCCTGTCTGCCCCAGCTGGTTTTGCCACTTGGATGATGACAACTACCTGAACCCTGTTGCGCTCCTGAAGCTCTTGTCCTCCTATGCGGAGACACAGGATGTTTACCTGGGCAAACCCAGCCTGAACCGACCCATCTGGGCCTCTGAAACGCTGCCAAACAACCAGACGGTACAGCCTGGGGCGGTGAGGTGGACTGGGGGCAGTGGGGTGTTTTGGTGCTCTGGCTCACATTTGTCATGGTTTAACCCCAGCCGGCAGCCAAGCCCTACGCAGCTGCTCGCTCACTCTCCCACCAGAGGGAGTGGAGAGAGAATTGAAAGGGCAAAAGGTAGAAAACTCGTGGGTTGAGATAAAGACAGGGAAAGCAAAAGCCATGTACATAAGCAAAGTAAAACAAGGAATTAAGTCCTGCTTCCCACAGGCAGGCAGGTGTTCAGCCACCGCCAGGAGAGCAGGGCCCCATCACGTGTAATGGTGACTTGGGAAGACAAACACCATCACTCCAAATGTCCCTCCCCTTCCTCCTTCTTCCCACACTTTATAACTAAGCATGGTGTCATATGGGCTGGAAAATCCCTTTGGTCAGCTGGGGTCACCTGTCCTGGCAGTGTCTCCTCACAACCTCCCTTGCACACCCAGTTTCCTCACCAGTGTGGCAGTAGTAAAGCAAAAAAGACCTTGGCTGTTGTGTAAACCCTGCTTAGCAATAACAAAAACATCTCTGTATTGTCAACGCTGTATTCAGCACAAATCCAAAACACAACCCCACACCAGCCACTGTGAAAAAGTTAACTCTACCCCAGCCAAAACCAGCACAGTATTGCAAGGAGAGACCGGTCCCAAGAGGGATGACAACAGCTGAAAACTTGCCATCTTGTCTATACATGGCTGTTAGGTGTTGACTAAATTTGATCGTCCAAGGGGCAGAGTCCCACGTTGCTGCTCTGCCTTTGGGTACATGTCTGACAGACAAAAGCCTGCCCCAGGCACCCCACCTGTTGCTGCCAGCAGGAGCAACTGGCTGTTCCAGTTATGAGGAAGTGAAAATCCATGCTGTACTGCGAGAAAGTCCTTCCTCTGGGCAGCAGTCAGGGGGCTGGGGTGACAATAGGGCTGTGTTTGTCCTGACATCAAAGCTGGGTTTCCAGCATTCCCACCTCTGGGAGTATGGTATTATCTGAGCCTCTGCCATTGATTTTCTCTGGTGTTTCTTTCCAGAAATCCGTGCGCTTCTGGTTTGCCACGGGAGGGGCTGGGTTCTGCATCAGCCGCAAGCTGGCAAGGAAGATGGTGCCCTGGGCCAGGTGAGCTGGGGAGCGTAGGAGCCTTTGGGGATGAGCAACATGGCTGCACATTAATTCCGGGCAGTGTCAGCCCTGGATTTGTGCATGTGGTGTTTGCAAAGGTGCAGAGTGCCGCGTGCTGCACGTCTGCAAGATGTGAGACTGGAGGAAGGATGTAGTGGGTGGGTCTGCCAACTCACTGAAAACTGGCAAGAGCAGGCACATCAGTAAACATGGTCACAGGATGATGTACTCCTCTCTCCCCATCTCCTTAAGGCTCTTGTTTATTCCTCACACTCCTTCCCATCCCTTTCAGCTTCGTGTGACTCTTTTCCCATCTGCTGATCTCATCTCCCCTTCATCTGCCTCTTTCCAGATTTCCATACCTCCCTCCTGAGCTAATTTTATGTTCCCTCACCCTAAACCTTCTTTGGCTTCTCAGGTGTCCACTGTCATTTCCTCAGCTTGATGCATGGAGAACAGAGGTGGGTCCCAAGGTGTTATCCCAGCCTAGAACAAGATGATGCCCTACCCTCCAGGGTATATATATAACCCCCTGGGGTTATACCCCAGGCACGTACGCTGGTGGGCATTGGCTGTGCCTTAACCAGTCTTAACCAGATCTGAGCATACTCAGAAGGACAGATCTGATCCACACCAGGTGGCTGCTTTAGCCAAATCCCATGATAGGTATTTTATGGTAGACCCAGTCAAGAGGATGATCTGTGATCTAGGGTAAAGTGAAAGTGGTACAGATAGACAATGCCTGACCTGGCATAAAATCTGCCACTACTGTTTTTAAAATGCTTAAAACACATTTCAGTTTGCTGGGAGTTGTTGTAGTAGACAGTGTCTCATACTGTGTAAATAATTCCAGTTCCTGAAGCCTTAAAATTTGGTTTAGTCTGTCATCAGAAGGTGGCCAAGTATGTGGTGTTGCATTACAGTAGATGGCTTATCCAAGCTTCATGTCCTGTTTTCACTTCCCCCTGGACCTTGCCATGTGCTCCCACTGTTTCTCTTGTGGTGGCTTGTCTGACCCCCAGGGGCTCAGTGCACTTCACCAAACACGTGGAGAAATGACTCAGTGAAGTCTGTCAGCTCTCTGCGTCAGCTTACCAAGGACCTGGATCATGTATCAGGACAGCATGGCTGGGAATGGTGAAAGAGCAAGCCTGTTCCTGAGTATGTGCAGCTGGAACTCAGGGATTTCTTGCCTGGTTACAGGATCTACTCTGGTTTTCAGTAATCTCCTGCCAAAGTGGATGCCTACATCTGCCCCTACCCTTTTCCTAACCCATGCAGCCCTACTCTCTTCCAGTGGCAAGAACTTCCTGAGCACTTCGGAGCTCATCCGCCTGCCGGATGACTGCACCGTTGGTTACATCATCGAGTGCAAAGTCGGTGGGCAGCTGATTCCCAATGCACTCTTCCATTCCCACCTGGAGAACCTGCAGCTCATCCCCACCTCTCAGCTCATGCAGCAGGTGAGGAGGGGAAGGGAAGCAAGAGGGAGGTGTGTGAGGAAGGAGGAGTGCAAGGAAGCTTACAGGCATGATGTTCCACTGATGGCACTGATGTGCATTGAATCAATCATCTGCTCTTCTGGGGAGGCTTTCCTGACAAATGCATCTTTGAAATAAGGAGCAGATGTTGCTTGCAGCACAGCTGCCAGTCACAGTGCCCTGGGATCAGTGGTGGGGAGCACATGTAGGGGGAGTGATGGGAGGATTGAGGGCATCCCTGGGAGAATGTGGCACAAGGACAAGCAGAAATGATGATTGATTGGGAAAGGGCCTTTGACATTGCACTCTCTCTGCCTTACAAAGGACTAGTACGGTGGACCATCATGGGAAGGAAAACAGAAGAGATGTGGAAGGTAGAGGCTAAGCCAGCAGAGAAAGAACTAGAATGGGAGTTTTTGTCATCCACAGCAAATTCCTTGCTCTTGAACTCATCTCATTCTCTTTACTCCTTTCTCACTGCTACTTTGTAGGTCACCCTCAGCTATGGAGTGTTTGAGAACAAACTCAATGTCATTGAGCTCAGCGGCCCCTTCTCGCCCCAGGAGGATCCTTCAAGGTATGGGGCATGTGTGCTCTGGATGTTGCTGCTGTGTGAGCCCTCAGACAACAGGCTGGGAGGGGGAGGCAGCCCAATGGGGTGCAGGAGGGCTGGAGGGAGGGATAGGAACCTTACAGTCACATGACTTATTGGGTGAGGGGCACCCCAGCATTAAGCTATTTGTGAACGGTTCTAAACGTTGCAAACCTTTTTGGGTGAGTGGAAAGAAATGCAGCATTTAAAACATTTTATTTGGACAATGCCTAAGCCAAAAGTATTGCTGTTTATTTCCCATTTTGAGACTGAACAAGCTAACCTTTTACCTCAGGGACAGGAACAGAAATGTTCTTTTAAACTCAAGGAAGGAAATTCTGCTTGTTTTTTTTCATTTTATGCTTTGCTGAGAAAACTGAAGGGAAAAAAGAAAAAGGTTCACTTCAGGCTGACTGCAAACAAAACTGTTCTTTGATTTACCTTCTCCTCTTTGAGTGAACAAACCTCAAGTTGTTATTTGCAGAGCATGAGTAGGAAGATCCTAGCTGGAGATAGGAGAGGTGGGAAACAGCTAGGTGTTGAAAAGAGCATCAGCAGAACCATGTAGCAGGGGCTGGTGCAGTGCCCATCTCCCTGCCTGTGATCAGGGTGAGCTGTGGCTTGGGCTCCATGGGCTAGAGCTGGATTTGAGTATCAGAGGGAGGCTTTGCTGAGAAAAGACACCTTAGGGTGAGCAAACAGTCCTGAGCTCTGTGGTGCAGGGTGGGCACCTGATATGGAATGGGGCGAGAGGGAGAGGCCTCCCATCTTCTAGCTGTCCTCTGACCTTAATTTGCTTTCTCCCCAGCAGGTTTCGATCCCTCCACTGCCACCTCTATCCCAACACCTCCTGGTGCCTGCAGGCTGTTGGCTGGTGATGCCTGAGCCTCAGCTGCAGCGGGTCCAGGTGACACCTGTTCACCTGCAGGGAGTGGGACACTGAAGAAGCTTGGTGCTCCCAATTTCACCTTCACCCTGGTGGTCTTGGTGCTCTGTGATGGCTTTCTTGGTCCTCACTCAATACTGGTGACACAGGACAAGAGACAAGGTCTGATCCAAAGATGGATAGGATGGGCTGGACACATGAATGAGCTTCTCATCTGAGTTGGGATATGTGCAAGGGATGGGAGCAGTATGCCTTCTGAGCAGATCAAGAATAGGATAGTGACTGCTGGGCATCTGAGCAGAGATGAGGACTTGCTGCTGCTGCTGCTGCTGCTCTGTGCCCTGGCTGCATCTTTCTGGACTAGAAGGGCCCTGTGTGTGCATACCTGGTGCCCAGCTCCTGGTGGGTGGCAGCATGTCATTGCTCCAAGCTCTCTGAGCAGGGCCTCTTCCTCCATATCGATGCTTTCCCTACTGCCCACACTTTGCAGCCACAGACCTGTTGAGTCTCGCATAGTCAAAGTCTATAGAAATGAAAAATGTGACCATTTTTTGGGCTGAATGAATCCTGGAAAAGCATAGTCCTTGCTCAACAGAGGGGAGATGGACAGGAAGTACAAAGAATCAGAAATCCTCTGCTCTGCTGGGACAAAAAAGAGGGCATGGAGTAAGGGAGCCAGGGGGAAACTGAGTGAGATGGGGATGGGTCTTGCATTGAATGTTGAAGGTTTGATCTTGTATGGTGCTGCATTATTCCTCTCCTTTTACCTTCTTGATGTGGGGTCAGGCTAATCTCTTGCTCTAATTACCAACCTGTCGTCTGAGATTAGAGTCCAGCTCCTATCTGTGAGAAGAGACATAAAGGATTAGAGCTGGCTGAAAGAGAGGAGGAAGGAAGAGATGGAGAAGGAGCGCCCAGGAGCGGATTAGAGGTTACAGCTTTATAGTCTTTTCTGTCCCCAACCAAAAAAATTAAGTCATGATGGAATGGAAACAGCAAGGCAAAGAGCTTTTTATCTCTGTGGGGCTTCCCTCCAGGTGCCAATAGCAGCTTTCTGCCTTCCTGCTCTCCCTGCTGAGCATCACAGAGGGAAGGAGTGGACCCAAATAGGTCACAGGCTTTCTGGCTTGTTTGTGAAGGGTCCTTTTCTCAATACAGTGCCCAGTGTGAAAGCTGGGCAATGGTCCTTGCTGGGGAATGAACTTTGGCATCATTTTGTCCTTGTACACACAGTTAAGTGGCTGGGGGAGGGTTTTGCAAGGAAACCTGGAAGGCAGAGAGGCTGTTTTAAATGGCAGGTGGTTCTACAAACAGGTATCTTTCTTTAAAGAGTATTTCAAAACAGACTGCTGGGATCTGTGAGAGATCCTGTAATCTCCAGATGAAAGGACAAATGCCCTTTCTCTAAAGAGCTGCTCAGCTTTGATGCTGCTGATGTGACTAAGCCTGCTGCTGGTGGGCTGGAAGAGCCAAAGGCAACTGTCACTGTGGCTTTGCCGTTTTGAAAACCGGCCACTCTGTCACCTCCTGCCACCCCCAAGCACCAGCATCTCCTACACAGTGCACAGAAAGTTTAAAGGAAAGGCGTCAGAAAGACCTTCCACCTCTGTAAAGGGGGATCTAGAAAGGAACGAGCACTTAATTTTTGGAAAAAAGATAAGGCAGGTGCCTGCAGAGCTGTTTTCCAACCTGGTCATTCTCACTGGCATTTAGTCAGCTTGTGCAGCAGCACACAGCCTTGCTTTCTTCTGTTGCACAACAGGCCTTTGAAGTATAAGTTCATTATGAGCAGGCACAGGAGCGAGCTGATGCCAGTGACCATTCCTTGAGTTGTGGAAAGCCCTTGTCTCATATGGCTATGCCAGCCAAGAATCCACATGGCACAAAACAGGGACACAGCTATTGGAAGAGGGATGCAGCACCAAGAAGTCCTGCCCCACAGGACTAGTGGTTTGGGCACGGCCAGAAGACAAAATACGGTTTTGTGAGAAGGAATGAGTCTTCAAGAGAAACCTACACTACTTAGATATATAATTTTTCCCCATTCAGATTTTCAGCTGATGTTAATAGAGACTTTGAGGTAAAAAGCTGGTCCTGGCTGTAGATGTCCTGGTGACAATCAGAGCAAAATGTGATTCATGTGAGGAAACTGGTACAGCAGCTTCACTTCCCTGGGGTAAAAGCAAAGCAGAGAAACTGAAAGTTTGCTTTGGATCCTGGCTTCAGCTGGTCTGAATTGACCTGGTGCCTTTTGCATGGTTGAAGATCAGATGTTTAATGGGTTGAATCCTTGAGTGGCTGCATGGGGACCCGTTTAAGACTTGGTTTCGTTGCTGGAGCAGTTAAGTGCCACTTTTGTGGAAAATGTCTTGTCTCATAAGGAAACAGAACAGATGAGAAGATGTCTGGGGCAGGGCATCTCTTGGGCTGTAGAGAAATGAATGACAGAAGAGTCCTGCTATGCCTGTGACGACAATAGGCTGGAAAGAAAATAGCTTCTGAGTCGACAAAAGAAACCAGGTTTTCTCTAAGAACAGAGAGACAGCTTAATGGGACGCTCACCGCATGAAATCTGATCAACGTTAAAACATGAGTTAAAATTAGTTTCAGTAATGGTTCCTGCCCCTGGGGCTTGCTGTCAGATATTGTGGTTTTACAGTCTCATTTTCCTAGTTTATTAAAATGTTTAGCTGCTTGGGAAAATGAGAAACAATCTCATGTGAAACTTTTCAGGGGGCTGTCTTCTTTTATTCTCTTTCTCTTGATGTAACAAAGATTTTGGAAAGGTTCCACTGGGTCTATTAAATTTGTATTTTCTTCTTCTTCTTTTTTTTTTTAAATATCTCTACCTTTCTCTAGCTCACACTCCCTTTTCTCATTGCGGGGGAAAAAAAAAACTCTCTCAAGAATGAAAAGGGATGGAGACATGGTCTTTATATTTTACTGGGAAAAATGGGGTCAAAGTCAAGGGTATTGGCATGACCCTGCTGTTGTACAACATTAAGTGTAGTTCAAGGTTTCAAGTACAGACACCTCTGCCTGCCCAACACCATAGCAACCAACACTATTAATGATGTTTAAACTGTATACTGAAAATTCAGAAAAAGGAGAAGGAGGGGGGAGAAAAAAGCAGTTAACAGTATTTGAAATGTAAAATATTAAGTAAGGCTTTCATGTTAACAATATCTTTTCTTTACTTTCCCCTTAGCGTGAAGAATTTTTATAAGAAAAGTCCTATTTGACAGTGCAAAAAAAATGCTAATGACTATCCTTTCTTTAGGGGAAAAGAAGTTAGTTGTAATAGGTGGGAAAATGCAGTTGTTGCTAAAGACTTGAAGGGGAGAGAGAAGAATAGCAACAATAGACAATGGTTCTGTCTCTGGTGCCAACTCCTCTTAACAGCTCTGCTGCCAAAGAAAAAGCAGATTCCTGAGCCACTATGGGATTTGCCCAACTTGTACCCAGACTGCAGCCTTCAGCTCTCTCCCCAGGCTTCTTGCTAAGCAAGCAGCCTTCAAAAGGTGAGCAGTCTATCAGACAGAAGTCAAAGGATGAGAAATGGGAACAGGAAGAAAGGAGATTGGAAGGAAAGAAACCATCGAGCAATGCCTTGGAGGAGTGTGGGAGTTTTAGCAGTGCATTGAAAGTGCTGTTTGGGGGCTGCCCAGCAGGAGCAGGAAAGGGGATGTTGCCTGGCCCCTCAGGTCTGGATTTTTTTTTGTGATCAGGGCAACTGCAGCTCACCAATGCCACTGAGGATGCCAGCCTGTGAGACAGAGTCCACTTTGGAAGAGGTGAGATCAGTTTTGTTGGCCCTGAACCTCTTCTTTTTTTTAGTAACACTCCAGATAAGTCAGTGGCTTTTCACCAGTGTTAGTCACTTGCTTACAACAGATTTAGCTTCTTAATTTACTTTGCACTTGCTTACAATGCAGCCTTTTCAGATAGTCCAGAGTGGGATCAGCAACTCTTTTAGTTAATTTGTTAAATTTCTCTGTCTTCAATCTCTGAAAAACCTGACTTGACAGCTGGCTCTGCACACTTCTGGGATGGATGCAAAATTGAAGGAGGGTGAGTGACTGCTCCATTCAGTAAGTGCATGGGCACAGGGAGGCAAGGACCATCCTTATATTTTTCCTCGAGGAACTTGCTAGCAGTTGGTGCCTGAGATGGAATCTCAGACTAACTGGAACTTTCTCCTCTGCCAAATAGTGCTTATCATGTGGCTCTACTGAAGAGGGTGCAAGGGTTGCCATAGACATAAGCAGGGCCAGGAAGAAGAGCAGCATCATAAATGTTAAAGTAACTGTGCCTGTTCTCACCAGCTGGTGCAGGATTTTTTTCCTGTAGACTTTCTGCCTAAATACCTGGGAGGTTAAAGGAGTGCAGAACTGAGCTGTTCTTGCTCAGATGGCATTGCCTCTTAAGGCTGTTCCTTGACAGCCTGAGATTTTTTTTTTTCCTTTCCTGCTTGATCCAGCTTGGACTCCAAGAAAGCTGGGAACTTAATCTCTCTCCCTGTTTGAACTGTAAGTGATTAATTACAGACCCCAAGAATGGGCTCCTTGTCTATCTCTTGTGTTTAAATTGCCTTCCAAGATTTTGTGAGGCTAAGGAGCCTCTTCTGATTTTACAGCTGACTGCGCCTTGGTTAAGCCTCTCTTGGTTTTGTTGGGAGCTGCATCTGATCCCTAGTGAACTTTAAGAACAAATTAAACAGGATTTTCTGCCCCTGACCCTTCTGCCACTGCTTGAAAACAAGACAGTGTTGATTTTAGCAGTGTAGGAAGAAGTGTGATGAAACAGGGCATTTGGATGGGGAGAGATGCTGCTATTCTGAAACCCTGCTTTCCCCATCCCACCCAGAAGTGGGGCACAGAGAGAGCCCACAGCTGGTGCCTTTGGCCACGTTGTATCAGACAGAGGATAAGCCATGAAATATCCAGCAATTGCACTGGCAAAGAATCCAGCAGTCCTGGTTCTGAGCCAAGGCAAGCCTATACTTCGTGCTGGACAGGGTGCCTACTCTGAATTACTTGCAAGCAGGGACAGGGTGTGAGGAAGGAGGAGAGGCCTTACAGGATCGATTAGGCAGTATTGTTATGTCTAAGCAGGGAGAAGATGATGCTTTTTGGGCCAGGAAGGGGCAGAGTTCAGGAGCAGAGTTTCCTTTCCACCCAGAAATACCATGAAGATCTGAAAGATTTTTGGTGTAAGCACATGTGAAGGGAGAGGTGAGGGATGAAGCAAGCAGTTTGGATAAGAGAAAGAACCAGAGAAAAAAAAAAATCTACATCCTCTTCATGGTTGTGCTGGCAAATAATGAATGGTGGCCTGATGACCAGTACCGTGGGGCTTAGGGGTTCAAAAAAAAGAGGGGAAAGCCAGAAGGAAGAAGGTAAGGACTGTCTTCCCCTCTCCACACACTCATTACTGGCTGCTGGTTTCTCACTCATGGCTCTCCCAGTAGCATAGGAGGAGATACAGGGCTGGCAAAGAGCATCAGCTTCTACTCTGTTCTAGATCTTCTGCCTGAGCATACCCCACATAACTCAGCTTCCATGAACACTGGGAGAAGCAGCAGGCTGGGGCAATGAGCAGGATGGATGTGCTGACAAGAGTCTGCCCCTTCCACGCTGCCCCACCTTTCCCACATCACCATCAGTTTTGGTGGAGTGAGGCTGACTGTAGAAGCTGGCCAAGCTCTCTGCTTGCCAGGGCAGAAGCTCCTCTCTGGGCTCTCTGACAGGCTTGTTTCCCATGGTGTGGGGTGCTGACAGAGTCTTGGTGCAGCTGGTAGGGAGAGCAGCTCCCCCCACACCCTCTCCTTTCTGCCTGGCATTCAGCTGTATTGGACGGAGTCTGTTTTTAGCAAAAGTCGCAGATTCAACAGCTGAGCTGATTTTCCAAAGGGACACATAAAACAAACAGCCTGCCATCTGCTCTATTGTCCTGGAATAGCGGCTTGGAGAGTGGGGGAGAGGGAAGGAGGGGAATGAGAGGAATGAGAAAGGGACTGGGGGGAAGAGGGTGGGAAGGAGTGGGAGCAGAGGAAAAGGCAGAAAGGGGAGGCGGGAAGGTCATGGCAGAGAGGGGAGGCTGAAGGAAAAGAGAGAAAGAAGGACACACAAAAAAAGGAAAGCTGTGTGGAAGTGGGGATTTGTTGAGGGAGAGGACCAGAGGCAGGCTTGGGGCCAAACAGGGCTTGCTTGGGATCACCCTGGCTGGATTCCTCAGCCACAGAGACAGGCAATTTGAGCACCCCAGTCCTTGCTGAGCCAGAGTCTGACTGCAAAAGAAACAAACTGGACATGGTGGCCTGGATAATCACTCCTCTTCCACCCACTCAGCCCTGCCTGCTGCACACCCCCACCTCTGCGCTGACTTTTATTGAGTGCCGCAGGGCAGGGATTGAACTCCAGGTTTGGCAGCAGAGTAAATAACAGCAACATTGGTCTCTCTGGCCCAGGAGGGAGGAGGGCTGGTTTTAATCAAAGGTAAATAACAGTCAGTATTGTCTGAACCTTAATCCAATTTCCTAGAACTGGAGAATAATGTTCCAACTTAAATGTGTGGCACTGGCCACCAGAGAGGGATGGCTACTCAGCTAGCAAGCTACTGGGCACAGCACAGCCAAGGAGAGCAGAGCTGGGGGAGATGCCACAAGGCAGGTAATTTATCCTAGCTAACCTGGGACTGTGCTGTTCTGTTCTGATTCTTCTTTGTTTATTTTTCTGGCTTCAGTCATCCCAAAAGATGGGGCTGGCTTGCTGACAGGCAGCGCATCTTTGTGTAATGTGGGCCTAGTTGATTAAAAGCTTCCTTATTTGCTTGGTTGACAGAAGAGTTGGGACCCAGCTGATGCCCTGCATCTGCATCCCTGGAGGTCATTTTGCCTCTTGCAGTGACCTGGAGAAAGGTGCTTATAGAGTCGTGCTTGCTGTTGCATGGACATGGCATGAATCATGTTTGTTCCATATCAAGTTCCTGCTACATGTGACTTATAAGCAAGATTTCAGTGTTGGAAAAATGTGTTTGTGTTGTTGTTAGTCTGGTAGCACAATGATCTGTGTGACTGGAAACTGCGCTCTGATTAGGTCACATATTAGAATCACAGAGAGTTAGAGAGGTGCTGTTATTCAGCTCTCAGGAGGTTATCTAATCCTGCAGCAGGGCCAGCCACCTTGTACCCCTTCCATCAGATATTTGTCCAACTGGCTCTTAAAACACATTGTTCTGTCCAGACTGTCAGTGCTGGAATTGAAAGCCCAGTTTCTGATTGTAAAGCACTGGTACCTGGTTGATCTTGAGGAGACGGGTTTGTTCTGCAGCGCTGTGCCAACACTGTTTGTGTTGTAGATGCCCATTGAGCAGCTCTGTCAGGGTCCTGGGCACTGCTTTCTCCTCTGTGGGGCAGCTGATTTGCAATTCTCTGGAACAAAAATGGCCTGGTGAGGCCAGGATGTGTTTGGGAAGAGGCAGAGACACATCCTAGAGCTGAGGGCAGAGGAGGCCAAGCTCCATTCCAGCCCTTTCATCTTTTGAAATGACTTGGCAGGCCACAGTCACAGCTCAAACTGCTGTGTGGACAGAGCAGCTGTCCTCCTGTGGGTGGACCACGGTTTTAGGACCTCTTTTCAGAGTCAGCTTTTTGTAAGCATCAAGGCCATGAAGTGAACCCCCCCTCCACCAAAAGCTCCCTGGTGGCAAACATGGGCCAACACACACTGTGCTTTTGTGACTGCCAGTTCCTGGTCATGTAATCTGGATGGATCAGGGGCAGGTGGGATAGCTGTGAGTTCATCCTCCCATCTCTATCTCTGACTGCCTGGGATCCAGCACTTCACTGCTGGTCATCCAGGCCTGCCCTGAGAAAGCCCAGCCCCACTGCTGAAAACACTGGCAGCAGAGAGGAATGGGGAAAATATATTTTATTTGTAGCTGAGTGTGTGTTTCCTTCCGCGCTGCTCAGCTCGCTCCGGGAAGCACACTGCTTTTGTCTGCCTGCAGTCCCCAGAGTGGCCCCAGTCCTCTGGGACGGGAAGGGGCAGGAGGAGGAGAGCGGGCGGGTCTGGAGGCGGCAGGCTCTGGTCAGCACCCTGGACAGGGACCGACCCGCCGCCCCTGCTCGCCCTTGCCTTCCTCTGCCTTGCCTCGTCTTTCTTTCTTTTCCTTGCCTTGCCTTGCCTTGCCTCGCCTCCCTTCGTCTTGGTCCAGGCTGATGGGCAGCCTGGGATGGGCAGCATCCTGGTGTGGCACGACCCTGCTTTGCTTTGGAACCTGCACCAGCACGTTTTTTCTCTTGCTTAAGAGCAAATAGTGCTGTGGCTGTGTGTGCAGCTGCTCTGAAGCTGTGGCTTAGATCTGGGTTATTTTTGCAGATAAATCCTCTTTTCTATCAGATTTGACATCAGGCAATCTCTCCAGATCCCTCCCTTTCCCCTGTCTGACTCCCCCCTTCCCTTCCATGCCCTGTGTTCTCTTTTCTTGCATCTGTGCTCTCCCATCTATATGGCTCCCTCCCCTTCTCTTTCCCTATAGCCAGGTCTCTGTGGATATCATTTTATCTTCTCACTTTCTGCTGCTCTGCATCTCCACATTGCTCTTTTGCTTTCCCTGCCCTCAAATGTGTGCATTTTTCTGCTTTCCTTTTTATATCTCTTTTTTGTTCTCCTGGTTATTTCTCTGTGGTTATTTCCACAGTGAGTTTCTCTGAGAACCCTCTCTGCCCTGGAGTGCAAAATACCTGGAGTGTTCTTATTTTTTTGGAACCCTGGTACGGCTGATGGAGTTTGGCATCCTCAGCAGGGGAGTTAACTATTTCACACACTGCCCCATGCCTTCCACCTGATCTAAGGAGGAACTTCAAGGGTGATGAAGGCAGGAAGCATTCACAGAAAAGGAATTAAAACAGTCTGGCAGACAGTGGGAGTCACTGATTAATGGATGGGTGGATTGGTTAGAGCTCTGATAAAAAGAATTTCCTATATCTCAGAAGAGTTCTGGTTTTTGTTTCTCATGTGGTCTGTGCCAACACAGAACAACCAGGCTGGGAATGGGGCAGAAGACCATAGAGGAAAAGAAGCTTGCAGAGCTTTGTAGTCAGGGTTTGCTCCAGGACTTCAGTGTGGATTCCTCTCTCTCAGCTCTTCTCCTTAAGGTCTAGTTTTGATGGCACAGAAATAATCACAGGCTTCTTCCCCCTGGTAGCTTTGCAAACCCTGAGATGTCCCTGTAGCTGTTGCCCAGCACTGCTGCAGGACAACAAGAGAGGGTATTGACTTACTTGGTAAGAGCTGGTACCTAGTGGGTGAGAAAACAGGCTGAAGGCTTCTGTGCTACTTGGAAGTGATCCAGCGTGGGATAATGGGATCTCAATTTCAGTTGCAGAAAATAATTTTCATTTAGAGGAGCCCAGGGAACTCCCTGACACCACTCTGGTTGGGATTTAGCCAGGGGATCATGGAAAATGGGGTCCATGCCAATATCTTACGGATCTGAATTTGTCTGGTGAGGAGGTCTTGGCTGCCTTTCACTGTTTTTGGTGCTTTTTAAAAATGGGAGCCCTTGTGGCAGTGACAGGCCCATCCAGTGACAGATAAATGGACTGCAGATGGAGATTGAGTGGATAGGTCTGGAAAAATAGCAGTTGTGTTCCACCTTGCTTGCTCAACAAGCCATGGCATGGCATCCAAAAAAGCTCACAAAGTGTTTGGAAGAGGTAGTGGATTTTCTGTCAAATTGTAGTTGTCCTCTGTAAAGTGACATTTACATTTTTACCAGGCAAAGTGGCTTTTCTGCCCTGCAATCCTTCCAGCACTTTGGGTTAATAGGAGCAGAGGTTGGCTCCTCATTGTCTGTGGCTCGACATTTAGATGACTATCAGACAGGGAGAGAGGGCAGTGGTTTCAGCGGTGCTTAATGAAAAGCTGAGGGAAAGGGAAGTTTTTACTTCACTGTGGATGCTGTCAGCTTATTTTTTACATTACTCTAACGAAGGCCAGGAAAGGATGGTATCCACTCATACTCCTTCCCTGGCAGAGAGCTGCCATGCAGCTTGGCATTTCAAGACCACAAGGAGTCCCAGTGAGGGTGGCAACACTTTGTGTTAGTCCCATGATGAAGTCTTTTGATGTACTGCATATCTAAGCAATTTGAATGTTTTCTTCCAGTGCAAGATGCAGCACTGCTCCCCTTGATGAGGCTGCAGGACACCTTCCACTGCATATGTTTTTTTTTTTTTTGCTGTCAATGTTCTGTAATATTTATAAAGGGCAGTTCCTGATGGAAGAGCATGCAGGGCTCAGCTGCCTACCCATGACATGTGGGAGGAAATTTCTCCTCAGGGATTCTCCTCCAGGGCTCCTCTGGGACTCCTCTCTGCTCTGTCAGACCTGCTCATACTGGCATGTTCAGCACCTTGCTGCATCTCTCCCTCAGAGGCCCCCAGATACCCCAACACACCCCCAGACCCAAACTCAAGTCATCTCACTGGATAACCATTCTCTATTGCCTCTTTCCAACTAACAATTGTCCTGGATCATGACTAGACCTGGTATTCAGCATTTCTGCAGCACCTGTGCTTGGAAGGAGCCTGAGAAGAGCACTGCTAATTAGCTCACCTCGTATCTGTCAGGTCAGTGTGATCCCTGCTTGAAAGGCTAATGTGCTGAAGCACCCAGTGACTAGCTCCAAGGAGAGACCCGAGCTCCTTGGACTGTCATCTCACTCCTTTTCTCCATTCCTGAGAGCAACTCAATGTCACCTTAGTTCCAGAGGCCAGAGACAGCATGTTTTCTGCTGGTTTAAATCAACATTGATCCACAGGGACTTCAGACCCCCACTCTGCATACTCAGTCTTGGGAGCTTTCTTAGCATAACTCAGAAATCCACAGGTGGGTCTGAATCCTGGTGTCCTGGGTCTAGGCTTCCAGTCTTCCCAGCCAGTTTCACCATGGAAGGTTGGCATAGTCAAAACACTAGGACTTATCTAGGGGAGCTCTGCAGGAAGATTTGGCATGAGGAATAAGAGAATAATATGCACACACATCCCAGTGTGATGGAAGATCCCAACCACCTGGAACAGGTAAATGGTCGGGATGTTTTGCCCCAGGTCTGTGGAGACTCGTTCACAGGATCAACCAATGGCACCAAGCCTGAAGGGAGAGAGAGTTCTCTTCCTCTGCCCCTCCCACCACAATTCATTTTTGTGCCTCTTGGGGCTAAGGAGGATGGGACAGACTGTTCCTTCCACGGAATGGGGCACATATCCCACAGAGAGTCTCTGCTGCAAGGCCACCGTAGCACTGGGTAAGCAGGAGAGCAATTGCTGACTTGCAGTCATTTCTGTCCCCCTTCCCCACCATGCCGGCTCCTCTGGGGCTCTGTCCCAGCACGGGCAGGGCTCCGTGCTGCCCGTGGGCTGGCTCCTGTGGGCTGCAGTGTGCCCGCCATGGCAGGGGTGTCGGGGCACGGTGGGGGCAGGCCGAGACCCAGCTCTCCGGGGCTGCTGGAGGGTGTGCGAGCCTCGGGCCGGCCAGATAGTCCGGCCATGGGGCCAGCAGAGGGCACTCCGATACCACCGCTCAGGCCGAGCCCTCAGAGGGGGAACGGGGCCGCCCCCGAAACCCTACGGCCCTGAGGGGCTCTGCCCTGGCTGAAGGAGGACGTGATGATGAAGTGCAGCAGCCTTGCAAGCCGTGTTTTCATCCCTGCCGGAAGGGGAAGGAAAAAATGGGTGAGGAGGATGCAAAGGAGAGAAGTCCTAGGAATCTCCCATGTCTGTCTCCCTGTACACACAGCCCAGGGTTTTCCCCACCAAGGCAGTGGCATAGCTCTGGCACGGGGCAGCTGAGTGAAAGGGCAGCTGTCTTTCACTCCCCGGAGCCTCAGGCTCAATAGTAGGACCCATCAATCCCTTCCTTTCCCAGCTGCCTATCCTGGTGATGCCACTGTGGCAGACCAGCTCTGGGCACATCCCAGCCATGCTCACCTTGCAGACAGTGTCAGCAGGACTGACTTGCAGGTGGGAAATGGTCACGGCTGGTCCTGGGCAGATCAGAGCATGACCCTGCATGGAGAAGACAGGAGCCATTTCAGCCCTGCTGCTCATGGCATGGGTGCCCACGGCCATGGAGACGAGCCCTGGTGGGTTGAGATGCCCCTGTGAGAGGTGCCTGGCAGCAGGCTCTTCTGGAGAAGTGTTTTGCACAGGCCGCAGTGCAGCAAAACCATTCAGGAGACTTGGCAAACCTCTCAGGAAGCCGAGGATCACTGCGGTGAGCCCTCTCCTGTCTCCTCATCACCTGGAAGCAGCTCAAGGAGTTCCACACGCAGTGCAGGAGGGATGGCTGGAGCTGTGCTCATGGCACAACTGACCAGCAGGACACCTCACAGATGTCACTGGGCTGCAACCACAGAGCCAGAGGTGCCTGAGTTGGCCTCCTGCTCCTGCCTGAGGTCTGGACACCTTCCCCATCATAAAGTCAGTGTGACAGCTACATGGGAAACTGGGATTCCCTGGAGTTTTGGGGGGGTGGGGGTCTCCCTGTCTCATCTGCAGAGATGGCAGGAGCGGAGCACCTTCCTACGTGCTCTGAGAGCCTGAGTGCCTTGTGGTTTTGCTGCAATAAATCTGGAGCAGCTATAAATCTGGAGCAGCTGGCTTAAGTTCCTCCAGGGTTCAGAAGAAAACACATCCAGCCTGATGTGTTTTGTTTGCCCACTCACTGTGTTTCTAATTGGAATGTTTGTAGCTTGGAAAATTGCTTCTTAGACTACAGTACCCACAGTCCTCCATTGGCACAGCCTTTTCAGGCAAAGCAAGACCCAGACATGAACTGGGGCTTTCCTTACCTGAGCCATGCAGGTGGCTGGAGGCCTTCAGTCAGCCTGCTAACCAGCAGGTGCACATACTCACTGTGAAAAGACTGGTGAGATCAGTGAGTGAGAAACATGCTGTGGCTCCCCACCTTCCCTCAGAAGCCATTTCCAGACCCTGATCCTAGCAAGCAGGGTCTTCTAAGTCTATTTCTCCTCCATTTCTGCACAGCCCTGTCCAGATTTTTTTTTCTAAATGAACCCTGAAGTCCAGTTTGAGAGAGCTCACAAGACAGAAAAAACAAGCATAATGAACCATATTTAAAATGATATTTTTTCTGCCTTTGGAGTTTGGTTAATTTATAATCTATAAAAGTCTCTGCATAATTGTATCTTGATTAAAATGGTATAATTAGGTGCTCTGGATCTCTTTCCCCTTTCCCTAAGATTATTTCTGTCTAATTGCTTTAATCTGTGTTTTCATGCACCCACTAGAAAATCAAAGCATGCTCCCATGAGGATGCGGGTGAGAGTGAATAAAGCTGACGACTCATTAAGTGCAGCAGAGAGAGGAAACTGCATCTAAATCACCACTACATTAACGAGGTAAAATAAAAAATCAAACTGAATAACTAACAAAAAAAGGAGGATTAAAAAAAAGCAACAACCACAACAAAACAACCTGACACATATTTTATTATTAATTAAGAACATACTGAATAGAAAATTGTGTGTTGTTAAAACAAACTTTCTCCATTGTTGAAGGAGAGCAAAAGGTCTGGCAATTTTAATTCTCCAGATCTGGAGGTGTTTCGTGGAGGGTGCAGAATGCAGCCGTGCTAGGGAGAGAATAAAGTTCACTGAGCAAAGGTTGGAAGACCCAGATAGGGAGGACATCAGTTCAATACATCAGTTTAACAGAAGTGCCACAATTATTCTCAGTTTGAATGAGAACTGGATTGGACTCCAGGGAGAAAGGTGATAGCTGGCTGACTGCATTGCTGGGGAGGCTTGGCAAATCCCAAGAGCTGATGAAGTCAAGTCACTGTCCTAAGACCAGAACAGATTTGCCTCTCCCTTCCAAGTGGCTTTCTGTCTTATTATCAATGATGATCAGGTACAGACCCTAGCAACTAGCTCCAGTACCCTACAAACAGGTAACTTATTTCTTTCTAAGTGAGAAGTCAGACAAACAAGGTACTTTAAAAAAGATTCTGGCTGCGTATATGATTTATTAACAAATGCTCTAGTCTCCTGAGAAGACCAAGGTAGTGCTGTCCTCTGGTCTCCTTTTGCAGAGGGGACTGACTGTGCTGTTTGCTATTTGCCTAGCTCAAGTGTAATTCCCACCTGTTGCAGTGCAGAGAGGCTGATTTGTGCCCCAAATGTGACAGAAGAGCTTTGTCATCACCTGTGCACAGCACTGTTTACTTTCAGCACTGCTGAGCAGCCCAGACAGGGCACTGTGCTGGTGCAGCCACTCTCTCCTGGGACCTGGAGCTCTGCACTTTGTGGCACAGATGTGGTTGGTGATCCAGCTGCCCAAGACATGGGTGACTACAATAATTTCCTGCATGGCAGCTGATGGGGTAATACTGAAAAAGAAAGGAGGATCAGCTGCTTTCAGCCCTTGAGTTCAAGAAGAGCCTAATCTAATTAAGTGGAGACCACTATCAAATTACCAGCTCTCTTTTAACGTAGCCATTTAAAGTGGTTTGGTGTATTTATAGCAGGCAAGTTAGGGAGGGCTTTTCTCCCTTGAGGTTATATTTGTGTGTAAGGGAGAGATGTATAATGTTAAGACTTCTGCTTTGAATTACTTCTCATCCCTAGCCTAGAAAACATTTTGCTCAAGGTTTAAGATACCGAAATCTGATCCCAGCTAGTCTCTTCCTATGCTTGTGATAGGAATGTCTGTCTGGCCTGTTCCTGAATCTTACTGCAAGCCAGCAGCCCAGAAGTTTCCTTTGGGGATCAAGCTTTCCTTAAAGCAAATCCTTGTGCATCTGTCTTGGGTCAGTTGACAGCCTTGAAAGGGCAAGAGGAGGGGCAGGCTTGCCATGGTCAGAAGTCAGCAGCTTTTTCCTGCTGAACTTCGACGGGAGTGGGCACGGACCTGTCACCAGTCATTAGAGAGTGAGTGGAGAGGCTCTCAGCCCCACAGCCCAGCACGTTGCTGGTTGATGGAGTGGCCCCAATTTGTCTTCCCCTGATTAATGTCTGGCAGCCCGCAGCCCGCTCCCTGTAATTCCATCTCTGGGGGAGCTCCTGTGTGGCAGGATCTGTGTCAGATGATCCCCCAGGCTCGAAGGAGGGAGGAGATGGGAAATGCTCCTTAGGAGTTGTTTCCATGCATAACAACAGTAATAATCCTTAGCCTTTTATCTAAAGCTTTTACAAATGTTAATTCATTAACCTCTTTCAATCACCCTCTGAGGTGAGGATTGTTATCCACGGGATTGGACAGATGGGAGAAGCTGAGATGTGGAGTGCCCAGCCTGAGGCTGTGGGACAAGACAGTCAGTGCCACCAGGTCCTCCTTTGCCCTCCAAAAACTTGTCTCTCCTCTCCTGATGAGGGGTGGGCTGGCTTCTGCAGGTCACCCTGTCTCTGACAAGAGGAAACCTGGCTGGCAATGTTTGCTGTTTGTCTCTCTGGCTGCAAAAGGACTTTTCAAGTCCTGACACACTGAGCCTCATGCCTGTGTGTTACCACAGAGTGCCACCAAGGGAGGGCTTGACCTGCACCACACCTAGGCTATGGCACTGCCCTTCCTCCAGCTGCTGAGGCCCCCAGTGTGTTCTGTGTCTGTCAGGTCACCTATATTATTGCTTGTAAGCAGAGAGGAAAAAGGAAGGAGGGGAGAGAGAGACATAGAGAAAGGGAACAAAGCAGAAGACTTAGAAGCAAGAGGACTTTCTGTCTCTTTCACCATCCCCATCTCCCTTCCAACTGGGATTTCTTCTACTCTTAATGATGTGTCTCATTCTTGATGTGAAAGATTAAAAACCAAGAGATTAAAAGATTACACAAAATGGATGAGATGGACTTTGCTGTCTTGCTCCCTCTTGCTGGGACAGACCACTGGGAAGCCTCTCCTGCTTTTCCTGTCTTGATTCCCCTCCCTTCCCCTCCCACACCTTGATCTTTGCAGATCAAAAGGCCCTTGCCTTCTGATGGTTTGAGCTGTCCTGGCCACCTTCAAGGCCACTCTCTGATGCTTGTGCAGGGGCAGGTGGAGAGAAAGGATATGTGTGAGCTTGGGGGAGCCCAATGACACAATGCTTTAGCTGTCTGTCTTCAGACATCTGTCCTCTGAGGAACACTCCTTCCCTAGGTGGTCTGTATTGATGGAGAGATCTGGAATCAGGCAGGAGAAAGCTCCAGGATGTCCTGAATCCGTTGCAATGGAAGTACCACCCATTGTGATGTGTCCCCCTTGTGGGAAGAAGGTTGGAGCAGGCCAAACTGGTGTTGGACTCCTTTGGCTATTTCTCCTTTTACAGAGCAGGTGCCAGCAAAGGTGAGGGGCCCTCTGAGTAGATCTTCAGTTCTGACAAAGTGATTTTTTCAGAAGCAAGTCTGATAGAGCAGATATTCACTCCTATTCACTCCTAAGATGTTGGGAGTGTGGAGAGGAACATTTGTTGCACTTTGGTTGGTCCCGCTGTTCTCTGCTCTTCTGTTTCCAGACTGCTTCAACAGTCTGGCTTGAGCTGTCCCACTGCAGTTCCAGGTCAGAGCTGGAAAAACCCAACACCTTTCTGCCCTTTGATTTTGTTGCTCTATTCTTGCTTGAGTTCTGTTGTTCTTCTTGACAGTACAAGAACTAGGAGAGTTAAAACTAGCTTTCTCTGAGCAACCACAGCCAGGAGAGGGAAGAAGGTCAATTCCATACCTAGAGGTGCTACTTCATTCCAGGAGAACCTTGTGTCTGCTCTGAGACCTCCTGGGGACAGCAGGGTACAGCCCTTGCCCCCTCCTCTACATCCACAGCTATAAGAAGAGAACCTGGAACCACTTCCATGCTGGAGTCTGAAAGCAGGTTAGTGTCCAATGCACTCATGGATTGAGTGCATTGTTATTTCCAAACATGCTGTCCCTTGCATTGAAAACTGGGCCCCCCTCCATTTGGCAAGGATTGAGTCATTGTCACAGCGGAGCAGGAGCCGTTCATGCTGTGCAGTGCCTGTGCAGTCCTTGCTGTCTCCCGCAGCCACTGCAACATGCATCTGCCCATGCAGAAGGAGCCTCATGTCTTTATTCCTGATAGATGTCAGTTCCTGGAAAACAATCCCTTCCCTCCCTCCTCCTGGAGTCCCAAAGCCAGGCTGGGAGGCTGGGAGCACAAGAGCAGGGAAGGAAATCTGCCAACTTCATGTTTCTCCCTGTCGCTCCCTCTTTAGCTGCCTGTGAGCGAGGTTGCAGTAAAATAATGAAATAAAAGCCAAGGACCAGAGAAAGCTGATTCATCCACAGCCCAGGGCCAGCGGCCGGCTCCAAGCAGAGCCGTAAAATCAATCTGTCACTGCTCACCGCAGTATAGATCAGCGGAGAGATTCTGACTGCAACGAGGGCAGAGCCCAGCCTTCCCCCTTGGCCTGTTTTCCCCATCCGTGGGACCCACTTGTGCCCCGGTGGGAGACGGGCAGATGGGCAGGGGAAGAGAGAGAGAGGGAGAAGGGCTGATCCGCCGGCTCGGTGAGCTGGAAGCGCTGCCAGCGAGGCTCCCCTCCCTGGCAGCACACCCCAGGTAGTGCAGGAGACTGCGTGGCTGCCTTCCCTGCCCGGCCCTCCCTCCTGCTGGGGATAAACGGCACAGGGTGATGGGTGAGAGGGGGATGGTTGGCTGCACTCCCCGCCCCTACTCCTTACCTGGAGTGTAGGTACCATCCCCACAGAACTGATAATCCCTAGGCGGGGCAGAGAGGGTTAAAAAATCAGTTTTATCATCACTTTGGAGATTCCCAGATTCTGGGCTGTTCTAGGACTTAACAACTCCCTGGCATATGTTGGAAAAACACTAGGGAATTGCTCTAATAAGGTCAGCTCCCTTGTTCACCCCTAACAGCATCTCCAGCCTTAGAGGATGTGGCAGCCCAACAGAGCAGGAGCTCAGCAGAAAGGTATAAACCAAAGTGGTTTTGGGGGCTGTTTTCATCCCCATTAAGGGGGCAGAGAGGTCAGGTCTGACTGTAGGTAGTGGTCTCAAAGACATCGGCACAAAAGAATTAGAAGGTGATTCTTTTTCTGTACCGCCGGACATAGGGAATGAGGCACCTCTGCAGCTGACTTAAAGTATCTATGACGTCCTTAGGAGGTTTTTTTTCCTCTCTCAGTGATTTTTTTTTTCCTTTTTATTTGTGAAATAAAAAACAACAGAGTTTTTCCAGGGCTTTTTGCAAGGTCAGAGCCTCTGCAAAATAAACATGGGGGTGAGCTTCTGTACCATCCAGATCATCTGCAATGGGACAAATACACATGGAGGGACTGGCTTTGAATCAGATTGAGGACCCAAATGTCCCACACTGCTGGAAATGTGGTATTTGCTTCTGCTTGTCTCTTGGGGCACTTCTGTTCTGCTGGAGTTAAATGTTGTTCCTGGGTCAGTGGGAGTATGAGCAAATACCGTTTGACCCCCAGAAGAAGCCCTGGTTGTACAAGGATCCTGCCCTAGCCCCTCTGAGTCTTGAAAGGATGTGTGCCAGCAGGAGAGCCTCTGGGAGACTCATCACAAACAGACTGCAAGATGATCCTGGAGGAACTCAAGCAGGAACAAATCCTGCATTAATTTGGAGTTGGAAACCTTTTCTCCTACTTCAACACCCTCCAAAATTAGATACTGTCTGTCCTTGGAGGAAGTAGAGAGAGATGGAAGCAAGTCTATGTTCCTTTAGCTTTTAGCTTCAAAAGAGCTTGGAGGAAACACCCCACAGTCATAACACCCCAAAGTGATAAAGGCAAGGAAATTTGAGCCTGTAGTTGCCAAGACAAGCTTCCTTCTCTGATTCTGGGAGGTGTGAGTAGTTTTGGCATTTAATTCACTGGGAACAGATGTCTACAGATGGTCCAGGGAACATCCAGAAGTGTCCTCAGAGCTGCATGCCCGTCTGCCTGAGGAATGCGTGGGTCTTTGTGTGTATTTTTGTGTCTGGGTGATTTTTCCCACTTGGGCTTGCAGATTTGGAGTACAAGAGGGCACAGCAAGCTTCCTATGTGTCATTTTCAAGAGGATTGATGGCTTGTATGTTTGTGTCTAGTGTGCCAACTTGTTTCTTCAGGCCACACAGCTGATGTTTGCGATCCTGGGCCTCCTTCTGTAGATGGGTCCTTTGTACTTGCCTGTGTTTTGAGGGAGGCAGTTCATTCCCTTGGGGCTATTTATTGTTTGCCTCCCCATGCAGAGCTTTATTGGTTTGGTGTTCTGTCCATGAGGCTTTTGCAGGCCTGTGAGAAGATTAGGGGCAGTCCTCTGCTTGCTGGGTTTGGATTTACATGAGATGATTATGCATGACCCCTCATGCAGGGGGGTCAGAAGAGCTCACCTTCCTTCTATAAAGCTGCAGGCATGAGACAGATGGAGCAATTACATTGCTCTGTGCTCATTTATTAACTGGAAGGATGGGGAGGTGGGCCACAGGTGAGCTTCTTCAGAGGCAATGGATGTCACAATATAGAATAGAATAGAATAGAATAGAATAGAATAGAATAGAATAGAATAGAATAGAATATCCTGAATTTGAAGGGATCCACAAGAAACATTTGGTCCATCTCCTGGTTCTGCACAAGACAACCCAAAAATCACACCATGTGGCTCACAGTATTGCTCAAATGCCTCTGAACTCTGTCAGGCTGGTGCTGTGACCATTTCCCTGGGGACTCAATTCAAGTGTCAGCCACCTTCTGGGTGAAAAATCTTTTCCTAATATCCAACCAAAACCTCCCCTGCTGCAGTTTCATGCCATTAATATAATATATTTAATAGCAGTGCTGCTTGCAGTGGTGTGTGAGTGTGTCAGCCTAATTCTTCTTCAATTTCTGGACTGCATGAAGAAAATCATTAGTTTGCCATTAGAGGTTACACATGTTTGTATATTCTGTACCTGAGTGCAAATGAGTGCTGAGGGTGGCAGGCTTAGATGTCTGTTTACCTAGAAGCTGTTGCAAGCATGTTGGTATTTATGCTGAGGGGAAGGTCTTCACCCAGCTGTTGCGTGTGTGTTATGTTTGTGTGAAGTAGGGGGGCAGCAGGTGTCTGTTCAGGTGGGAGTGGAGGTTTCAGGGCACTTCCATTTGTTCTTGCAACCTCTATGCATGCCCAGGTGAAGAATGTGGCCAGCTGGCCCAGGAACATGTGGGGTTGAATTGGGCCTGGGTAAATGCAGATGTTGGGGCAGGCTTTTAATTTCAATGTAGCTTCTGAGCAGGAAGCAAATAGTCTCACAGTAGTCAGATGGACCTGGAGACATTTATGAGCAAGACTGTATGATGTGGTTGCCTGGAATAGCAGGAGGCTGGATTGTACATCCCAGGAAGCCCATCCAATGTCTGTAAGTTTTTTCAGCTGTTGCATGTGTGCATGTCTCTGAGTGAGCCAGGCAGTCCCTCCACTGCCATGGTGAATGTGAGGGGTGCATCGTGTCCCTTCAGCTGTGATCTTGCTGTCTGTGCAGGGATTATTTTATGTCTGTCAGGTGTGCTTCTGCTTTCTGTCAAGGAACTGGGGAGTAATTTCTTAAGAGTGACCCTGTGTTTGGTAATTTGCTTTCCTAGCAGGTATTGCCTGTGTGAAGTATTTGGGGGCCAAGCTGTGGCTGAGTCCCCAACACTTGGTGCACATGGATGCTTGTTTCTGACTGTGAGCAAGATCTCCATTGGTCATGGCATGTGTGGGGTTGGGGAGAGGGAGATGGAAGGTCTTCCAGACGTACAGGAGGGTATATGGCTCCAGGAGCTTCCTGAGGAGCTGTTGTGTTTCTGTGGTGGTGATTTGAGGAGGTGTGTGATAGACAATGTCCCCAGAGCAGTCACATGCATGTGTTTGTGTGTGGATGAAAGGTTTTCTCCACCTCCTGTTACGTTTTTATGTGTAAATTTTTTTAGCAAATAACATAGGGGCTTGTATCCAGGTGTAGTTTCCCATGGCTGTTGCACGTACCTGTGTCAGTAGGTGTACAGCTGTTGTATGTATCCGTGTGTGTATTTGTGTGTGTGTGTGTGTAGCTCCTCAGCAGCTGTTGCTTGTAGCTGTGTGGTTCCTAGAAGCTGTTGTATTTTCATGTGGGTGACTTAATCCTGAGAAGCTGTAGCCTCTGTGTGTGATTCCCCAGCAGCTGTTGTTTGTGTGTATTCCCGGGAAGCTGTTGTGTGTTGTTTGTAGCTCCCGAGCAGCTGTTGTGGGGAATTGTGTCTGTGTGTGTGTGTTTGTGCGTGTGTGTGCAGTTCCCAGCAGCTGTTGCATGCGTGTGCTCATGTCTCCGGTGGAGGCCCACCCCTTTCCGCCTGCACCGGAGCAGTGGCTGTGCAGGCGAGGAGAGCTCGGAACTGGCTCCATGGGAGAGGGTCCTTTGCCTGTCAGAGCCTTCCCAGCCGGGAGAAGCAGTGCCGCCGGCTCTGGTCCCTGAGCCCTATCAGCCGAGCCTGTGGCGAATTAATCACTTGCGTTTTAAATGCCAATACAGCCCTTTCTGCCTTCTTCCCCCAGTGATGCGGATGCGGCGAAGGCAGCAAATCCTCCGGCTGTGCGTGCCCTCCCTGGACTGCTGCTCCATCCCCGCCTGTCGTGCTCGCGCGTGTGCATGGCTGGGAGCGCTGCCTAGGTGCGGCCGGGAATGAGCCAGCTGCGGGGCAGGGAACGCTACAGCTCCGAGGGGTGACACCAGTGGGGGACACCCCCCCGCACAAACACATCTGCAGGGCTGCAAGTTGCTCGAGGACCGGGGTCTTTTGTGCCTCCGCTTCGTCTCTGTCATGCCCCGTATGGAAGCTGGGAGCAGTCACCCCTCCAGAAGCAGGTACGAGTATATGTGTGTGTGTGTGTGTGTGTGTGTGTGTGTGTGTGTGTGTGTGTGTGTGAGTGACACGTTTTTGTGTGCAGTCCTTGTGCTGCTGCCTCGCGTGTCCTCGGCTCCCGGCTGCCGGCCGTGTTGCCTCTCGGAGAAGCAGCTGAGATTGGAAAAGGGGGAGAAGGGCAGGATGCATGGATTGCCCTTTTCCTCCAGCTTGTGCACGCACTCCCTGGGGGTTGGATGCCTCTGATCCGAGGATGAAGGCGAGGGGTGAGTGCAAAGGAGATGGGGAAGTGGCCCAGGGTGTGTGTGTCTGTGGGGGGGGGGGGGAGATTATGCCTACATGGGGTGATGGGAGGGAGGGAGAGAGGCTTGGAGACGGGTCTCCCTTTCACCGTGTGTGTGTGTGTGTGTGTGTGTGTGTGTGTGTGTGTGTGTGTGTGTGTGTGTGTGAGTGTGTGCGCGTGTGTGTGTGTGTGTGCCCTGCTTAGGATTGGGATGCTGAATAGGTTCAGGGCTTGCTGCACACAGCTGGGTTTGACCCGTCTGCATCTATTTGGACCTTGCAAAAGGAGATGATATATGTATGTATATGTACATGTATCTGTGCATATAGATATGTGTGAATAGACATGAATATATGATCTGTGTGAGTTCATGTGTGTATCCATGTATAGCTGTAGCTATAGGTGTGTGTATATACCCCCCCACACACATGCACACATGTGCATGTTCAGACAGACAGACAGTCCCCTCTGTGTATCGCCTGCAGTTATGGGACAGAAGGAGTCAGTCTCATCCCTCAGCCCCCTGTTCCCTGTCTCTCTGTAAACTTTGCAGGGGAGCCTCTGCGGACAGTGGTTGGTCTGTGTCTGTGTGTCTGTCCGTTGTGTGGTGTGTGGATATTCGCCTGGTTTGCATGCAAGGGAGTGAGTAAATCTCTCCTCTGCTCTTACACTGCTCTGCTGGGAGACTGGCTGGCTGCAGAAAAGTCATTGCGTGGTGTCTGTAGGGTGTGTGAATGTGTCTGTGCTGGTGGTGTGAGCCGGGTGTTTATGTAGGGGCCCAGGACAGCTACTCGAATGCATATGTAAGTCTATATGTATTGCCTGCAGGGTGTCTGCATGCCCGTTTATTCCACCAGAGAAAGCATGCCCACATTTTTATGCATAAGGATCTTCCTGCTTTGGGGCATGGGATGGGGGGGGAGGAGAAGCTGAATGAATGAATGGGAGCAAAAGGAGGGGGAAGGAGGAGTGATGGGGGGTGGGGGAGAGAGACGAACAGGCGCATCCTATTCTCATCCCAGGACAGGCAGGAGTGCACAGCTGCCGCTGCTCCCATTCCAGAGCTTGGATCTGGCTGGGGAAAGGCAGCATAAATCAGCTAATACTGCAGGAGGCAGCACATTCGGGAGCTGCTGTGCGTAATGCCCTCTCGCGTGTGTGTGCTGGTGTGCCCCAGCCCTGCACCGTGCATGCAGCACACGCGTGCGTGTCCCGCGTCCGAGTGTGCACAGAGCCGGGCTGGCTGTGCACAGACACCAAACAGCCTCCCCAGTGCCTCGGGAACAAACAGGGTGTCTGTGATGGGGAGGGAAAGCATCGCTCCTGTGCTGCGGGCAAATACAGCTGGCACAGGCCCTTGGGCACCCACTCTGGGCTCACACGAACACAGTAGGTGCAAACAAAAGGGGTGTACACGGTGCAGGCCGGACTTAGGAACTGCTCCCCTTCCTTCCCCCTAAAGGCTGCAGAGCAGGACCCTCCTCCCCACTCTGGAGGCACAGAGCTATAAACCAAGCTGTGGAGCAGGGAGAGCATTGCTGAGATTGGAGCGGGGTAAAGATGATGTAGGGAGTGGAGGGGGGCCCCATGCCACTGGAGGGGCCTGGGGACTGGGGAGCCTGGCTGCATTGCATGCTGCGAGCCAAGGAATTTGTCATGCACGGAGAACGGGAGGGAGTGGGAGTGTGTGTAATGTGGGGGAGCTGGGGTGGAGGGGGAGGAAGGAGGTTGTGTTGGGGTATGAGGGAATTTCTGGTGAGCCCTACCTTCTCACACCCCCCCCTTCCGGGTCCCCACACATCCCGTCACTCCTGGGTCCCAAGAAGCGCAGCCTGACAGCATCGCTAATGTAATATTCAAAGGAAGCTTCATTTGCATGGAACATGCATTATTAATATATTTAAATACAGCCCCCCTCTCGCCTCCCTGCTCTGTGCAGACCGTACCAGCAGCAGTGAGGAAGGTGCAGGGAGTGGAAGGGTGCCGATGCAGTGCCAGGGGTGAGAAGCAGACACTTTAATCCCACTGATTTCCCCAACCTACCAACCTTCCCCCCACCCCCAACCCCTTCCCCACCTGCCACCCTCCTCACGCTGTTGTTTTCCCTGGGGGGAGATTGGCTTTCAGGGCACCCATCCCACAAAGCATGCAGATTTGTCGGGCATGAAGCAAACTGCCTTCATTGCTCTTCCCCCATCAAAAACTACAACACCAAGGGAAGAACTGTGCATGCACGGCCTTTCCCACTCTGCCCCAGCTCCAGGCAAATGGGTGTTTGGGAATGTGCCGTCTGATCCACTGCACTGGTGCAAAGCTACGCTGTGGAGCAGAAGCCACTCGGAGGATAGGGAGGGCATTTGGGGAAGGGGGGCATACAGAGGTGGAGGTTTTGCTGGGGGGCAGCTTGCAGTTAAAATGGGAAAGGTAACAACTGCAGGGAAGGCAGAGGGAGGGAAGCATAGCTGTGATGATGTCCGCGGTGTTTGTTCTTACCTGGGTCATGTCAGAAGCCAGATGCAGCTCCAGGCAGAGTGCAGCTGCCTCATCTGACCCTGTTGAAGAGTGGTGAAAAGCTCTGCCCACCTGGAAAAAAGCTACTGGTCATATCAGGGCCTGTTGAAACCACCCAGTGCTCTTATCAGCTGTGTTAGAAAATATCAGCACATTTGCTGAGGAGAGAGACCTGGCTGCTCTCTCCTTCATCCTAAATACTGTGGGTTTTTTTCCCTTGGTCTCCTGTAAGCATGGACCTGGGCTAAGCTGTTTCTTTTATTAGTGTGAGGGAGGGCAAAGGACATGTAAGGAACACCTCTGTCCTCACACTCTTGTGAGCTCATGAGGGCTGCCTTGCTCTGGTAAAGGGATGTGATGTCCCAAAAAACACTTGCAGCCCTTGCCCATGCCTGTGCACCAGAGCAGACAGCAGCAGCTTAGGTGCAGAGCAAATGTGTTCCAGCAAAATATCCCCTTTTCTGGGAACAAAGGTGGTTTTACTTTTCTCCTACATGGAGGAGCAGAGCTGTCCTGAGCAGTGAGGGATCCCAGGCTGCTGGCAGCTATGGGGAAAGCTGGAGTTTGCCTGGTAGCTCTGCAGGTTCTGCTGGTGAGGATTGCCCAGACTGGAGTTACAGCAGGTGCTTGAACACTTCCAAAGGAGCACTGTGTCCCCCAGTGCCTTTCCATGTGGGAAGAGGGTGAGGGAGGACATGGAGTGAGCTACTGAAGGAGAGGCAAGCTGCAGGCATGGGAGCCACCTCTTTTGCCAGGGTAGTGGGGCACTGAAATCCCTTCTGTGGTCTGGAAAGGGAGAATGCAGAACTCAGGGAGCAGACCACAGGGCTGTGACCCACCTCCAGCCCTTTCTCTCTCCTGGGTCAGGATGAGTTTCTCACAGCTGCGAACCAGATGAGTGCTGTATTTAAATCCTCAGATGAGTCAAGCTTGACACTATGGAGGTGACAATGACTGTGGCACTGCTGTTGTGTTTGCTTCAGTGGTGAGCTGGTCTGGCAGCAGTTACAGCCCCACTTTAGCAGCACTGCATTTGTGCCCTGACTCTCCTGTGCTCCCCAGCTGGTGCTGGTTTCGTGCCTTGCTTTGCCCTGACCTCCTCTTTAAGGGTCTCCTGGGTAGTTCAGGGGTACATAGCCATTGCCTGAGATGAACTGCTTTCCTCACTAAATAATTTTCTGTCACTGAGGAGAAATGACCTCATTTTCTCAACATTCATAAGCCAAGAGGAAACCCAGTTCCAGCTGACCAGCTGAGGTACAGAAGGAGGGAAGGGCAGTTGTCACTCTTTCCCTGGCATTTTAAGAGGTGGCAAACAAGCTACCAGGAGTCAGGTTGAGGTGAGTGACTTGATGGGTTTTGTCCCTAGATGTTGCCACTTGCAGGGAGTCTTTAAAGGTCTCTAGGCATCACTGGTGTGCTGAGTCTCAGTGGCTACATGGTACCCTACAGCATAGCATCAGATGCCATGGAGATAGGCATGGGATCAAATCCCCACAGGTGAGTCTGTTCTGCTGTTGAAGGTGAAGCCCATTCTGTGCTGACCTGACTGATGTGCTGGGGCTGTTCTTTCTTGTCTGCAATCACCCTGGGGAGCACATCTCCAGCTTTTTCAGCCCTTTAGTACAGAATTTCTTTCCAGGTGATGCTCTGGGGAGCTGATGGTGCAGTATGAATTTCACAGAAATGAGAAGATGTGTCTAGGGGCCAAGAATTTGTGTTCTCTATACATTGAAACTCACAAAATGTTAATACCTGTCTGGTTTAGGTAAGCTGTAGGGGAAAGACTGTTTGCAAGAAACTGTGGGTGCTTTTGATTCCTTTGGATGTCTGATAGCAGAGAGATGGAGCAAATACATCCTTGTGAGGAAGGATCATCAGTAACATGACTCAGGGAGGGGAGGTCACAGAGTAGGAGGCAGGATCCCTAGCTCTGCCACAACTGCCCTGTAGAGAGTCCCTTTCTTCCCCTCTCTGGTCCTCAGCTTTCACCTCACTTCTGAATAGCTTTGGTGATAATGTAATCACTATGGAAGGGTCTGTAGATATGAAGACTGGCTCAGTATGATGCATGTGCTACCAGTTGCCTTAAGGCAAGGTGTCATATGTTTGTCTTCATTCTTTCCATGGCTCATAGGCTCAATCTGCAGACCAGATGGGTCAGAGCTGCCTGTGTATTTTTAGGCTACTATAAGGACTCCATGAGCTGCTATCTTTTCTCTGGGAGCATTGGTTTATGCATGAGAACATGTATGTTTGTGAGCAGGGAGAGCACCATTTTCTGCTAGACTTTGTCCTGTCCTCTTGTGTGCACCGGTTACGTGTGCATGCCCAAAGTCTCCATACACATGGCTGTCATTCCTGCCTCGTGGCATTATCCCTGTGTGTGTGTTCCTGTGTGCACTCGTGTGTGATGCAGGTCACTGGGGGTTTATTTGTGGAGTGAACACATGTTTATGTGTGTGTGCATATGTACCTTTTCCATATCCAGGATCTGATGTCTCTTCTTGAGATGTGTGAGTATGTAAGAGTTTGTAGTCATGTCCCTTGCTCAGCTGCAGGACATCTGTCCCACCTGTCCATGTGTCTTCTTCTCCCCACCTCTCATGAACCTTCTTCCTCCTCTCTCTGGGGAGACAGCCTTGAGTTATATCAGCTGGTGCCACCTGTATGAAGTGAGACAGCTTACCTGACATCCAGAAACTCAAGGACACCCAGAAACATCAAGCTTTGAAGCACTAGGGAGATTGAATTCATGTTACCTCCAAGGCCTTAGTAAGATCAGTCTGGAAAATCTAGCATACAGACCTGGGTGCTGTGCTAGCTGAAGGAAGGTGATAAATAGGAGGGAGTTCAGAGAAGAGCAATAAAAATTATGAAAGAGCTGAAGATATTTATTTATGAGGAGAGATTAAAAGAACAAAATATGTAGAGCTTGACTAAACGATGATATGTAACAATTTGTGTGTATTGAGGACTGTAAACACCAAGGAAAGGAGGAGATTGTTTAAAGTGGGAAAAAATGGGCAAAGTCAGAGGTATGGAAGAAACTGAGCAAAGAGGAGAATATTTGTCTCTTGAGAATACATGCAAGCTTCCTGCTGTGAGTCCTCAAGCTGTCTATGAAATAGTGTGGCAGGTTCATGGAGATGCAGCTGCTGGCAGCAAGGAAACATGGTGGTGGGAAGGGGTAGAGGGAACAGGCTACACTCAGCCCTTGGTGGAAGTGGAGTGAGCTGCAAGGCCTCCTCTCTATATGCAGCACTGCCAGGGAAATTCTGTGAGATGTTTGATTGTCTTTCACCTTTTATTGATTCCCTGTCTCGTGGCTGGGAAGAACCCACAGACAGTGCTGTTGAGGGAGCAGAGAGGTGATACAGGAGGAATAAGTAAACAGAGTCTGATGGAGGTGGAGGACATTATTCCCTCTACCCTCTCTGGCTGGAAAGGTAGTCTAGGAAGCAATCTCATAGAAAGTACCTGTAAGTGAAAAGGGGCTTTTCCACAACATCTTTCTAGGACAGTACAAACTGAACCTCCCAAAGCAAGGGGTTGATAGTGGGGTCAGGAGGATCAGACTTCCCTCCTCTGAATTCCTAGTCACAGATGGCCCAGAATTGGGACAACAAGGTCAGAAGGATTAATACCCCTCCCTTTTTTCCTCATTGCAGTCATAGGCCAGGAAAATTGAGCGAGATCATAATAAAAGGATTAGTGTGGAGAGCCTGCCATGAATGGTGTGATAGACAGGTCAGGGAGATGGAAGGGAATTCAAGGGGGTTGGACCTGTTACAGATGGTTTGTTTAAAGAGTTCTGTGTTTATCAACACAGGGAAAGGGGATTTAGAAAAATCTGGAAATAGGCATTGAGGGAGCTAGGGCTCAAGCAGAGATTTTATTCCCAACAAGGATCCATACTGGAATGACTGGTTGAAATGACACCTGACATCCTTCCAGCTTTTGGTCAGGGAAGAAGAAAAATCTTTCTTGGAATGAGCTATGTCATTTGCTGCCTTGTCCATCCATCTCCAAAATGATCTGATGCACCAAAATGATACTGTTACTCAGAGCTACTCTTCCCCATGACTTCTGGGTGAGCCTAGCTATGGAAAGCCATAGGAATACAAAAAGGACCTTACCAAGCCAGGTCTGTGAGCCTTACAGTGCAGTATCTCCAGCTGCAGCAGAAAAAAGGAATAGCATATAGGCAGGACAACTGTGTAGCAGCACTTCCTCTGAACACCCTTTCAGCCTCAGTATATTTGAAAGACCCAGTGCTGGAAGATCTGTTGTGCACTTTTAGTTCTCAGTGGATTTATTTCCTCCCTGAATTTGTCCTGCTGATTTTTGAGGTCAGATAAGTTTTAGCATCCTCAGAATCTCACAGTAGGAAGTGGTGCAGCACACACATGCAGTTTGTCTTGAACCTGTAACTTTCTGGTTTAATTTCCTGACCCTTGATCTTTGAGTGGGAAGAGGCTGTTAACACCTCTTTCCCCTGCCCTTCCTTTGTCATGTGTGGTGTTATAGACCTGTTTCATTTCACGGTCTCTGTTGTCTCTTTTCCTGTATCTCTTCACCTTTCATCTCTCTGCATCCTTCTTGGCTACAGTGGTGTAGCTTTTATCAGCAGGACATGGGGCATTGCTGGGTGGGAAGTGACATCACAGCAATGAGCTGCACCAGGTCCCACTCAGGTGAAAATGTTTCAGTCAGCTGCAGTGCCCATACATGGTACAGGAGGAGCTGAACAAGGTGGGCAAAAATTCTGAAACCAGCTGAAGGTGCCTTGGTCATCAAGATAGAAGTGGGCAGGCTCTGAGGAGGCTTGAAAAAGAGGAAGGGGATCTTCCATGATCTTCCCAGGCACAGAAGTGAGGCTGACAGGTTTGTAGTTCCCAGGGTTCTCCTTTCTACCTTTTTAAAGATGGGTACAGTGCTTCCCTTTTCCCAGTCACCTGGAACTTCATTTTACTGCCATGACTTTTTAGATATCATGGCAACTACACTGGGACAATTCTCTCAGGGATGCATCTTGTCAGGGCCCATAGACTTATGTATGTTCAGGTTCCTTGGGTGCCCATGAACCTGAACTTGGAGTGGGAAGCACTTTGCTCTCCAAGTCCCCATCCTCCTGTCCATCCACTCAAGAGAAGTGGGAAGAAATGTTGTTATTGAAGACTGAGACAAAAAATGTTGTTGAGTACTTTTAGCCTTTTCCTCATCCATTGTTAACAGTTTTCCAACATTTTTTATGAGATGTGTACACCTGCTTTAAGCTTCCTTTTCTGGTTAACATACCTGTAAAAGGAGAATGAAAATGAAATATCAGCCATCTTGTGAGTGATCCAACCTATTCTTCAAAAAGAATAGGTTCAGGAGGGGGAAACAGGCTCATGCCAGGGACCAAAGGGCCCTTGTGGGGTGAACAAATGTTGGAGGGTACAGAGAAAGAAGGTATTGTCACTAGTCCTTATGACATTATGACAGAGGAAATTCTGGAATGACATTATGACATTCCTACAGAGGAAAATTGTTCTGAGTAACCTTTGAGTCAAGGGCTGTAGGGGACTGAGATGGGTGGTAGGAAGTCTGTTTAGATGCTGCCAGATGTGATGTGGGCCAGGGCAAGCAGCAGGGAGAGTGAGAGCACTGTCAGGAAGGGAAGGAGATGAGCTGAGAGGTCTGCTGTGAAGGGAGGGCGAAGGGGTGGAGGAAGAAAAGTCTGAACAACTTCGTAAGCAGAGATAGTGATGACAATCTCTTTAGCAGGCACTTGTGCCTTGGGATTAGTCAGGTACCCCACTGGATGCTTCTGACAGGGCAAGGAGCTCATCTCCAGCCCCAGCACCCTGTCCCCAGCCTGGTCACACCATGGAGAGTACAGCTGCCTCGGTCTTCCTTACAGACCAGTAAAGGTGGTGGGACATTGTATAACATCATGAATGCACAAAGCTTTTCTACCATTAGTCAAGTATGGAGATGGCAAGGGAGAAGTTATTTTTCTTCCTCCCCTCTCATTTTCTGTCCTTTCTTTCATTTTGTCTCCTCCCCCATGCTGGTTGTAACCTTTCTCCCCTCCCTGTCTGCTCACCTAGCACTAGCTGCATCCTGTGTCTCTGTTTGTTTCCCCTAAATCCACGCAATGGATCAGTGACAGACCCTCACTGTAATTTTTTAAATCGTAGCCCTTTATCTTGAATTGAGCAAGGTCAGGGGAAGCTTCTTAGGGCATCTTTGTATTTTTCTATCTCTGCCTCAGAGCAACTTAAAGGATGGCTCAACAGGATTAGTAGAAAGCACAAGATTGGACAAATGGATTTGGCAGGGGCTGGCTGGTGGGCCTGGGGGAGTGGGAACTTGCTGTGCTGGAAAGTGGAAGAGCTGGGCTCTGCTCAGGGCCTCTGCTGCACCTCTGGGCATGTGAAGGCAGCTGGGCTGATGCTGAGTGCAGCCCTGGGAGAGAGCCCAGCCTGAGGCACTGCTCCTTGCTAAGCAAGGCTAGTTAGCACTGGCGGAGTGCTCCAGGGCCCAGGCACAGGGATATCACTCTGTGCTTCAGGGATCGGTTGTTCTCGGTGCAAGCCCTGCTGCAAAGCCCGGAGGGACACACTGAGCACAGTGGAGCCAGGCTGGAACAGCATGGGTCAGACCTCAGGGACAAGCCAGACTCAGGAAGCCATTCCCTGCACTTGTGTGTCCCTGAGACATGCTTCTCTCCTTGCCCCCATCCTGCTGGGTGCTGCTGGAAGCGAATTAGCAGTCCAGAGGTCCTGTCATTAGGCTCTGCTTCCTTGGCTTAGCTGCTTCTGCTTCTCTCCTCCCCTGTTTTGCCTTATGATTTTGCAAGTGCTTGTATTAGAAGAAAGTGTCATGCTTGCAATTTTTCCTGGCTGATACTCAGTGCATCTCTGACCCTTTGCTGCCCCAGCCCCTCACGGCTGCTGGCAGCACCAGTCCTCCCCTCCTCTACTCAAACCCGTGCTGGCTCTGCCTGGCCTGGGACAGGGTCTGCCCCAGACTGACCCTTCACCTGTAATGACCAAGCTCTTTTGAGCAGCCACCTGTGCAGTGAGTCACCAGCCGGTGTCAGAAGGGACCTGTCCCTTCCCCACCACATGGTCAGTCTGCACCAAGCTGGAACCCCCATCATTTATTCTCTGGTCCCTCAAATGACTGCTTCTCTCCTTCAGCTGAAGCCCCTCTGTCCTGTCCTGTATTCCCAGTGCACTGGGGCTCAGTGGTCAGAAAGGAGACTCACGAGGAGCGTTTTGCACAGCTGCAGCTGGTTCCTGCAGCCTGCTCCCCTCAGACAGATATCCCCTCCCTGCCCATGGTGTTTGAGCCATACAACCATGGTGTTATCCTGTGTGCACGCACATGGCAGCATGAATTCAATGTGCAGGGGTGCAGAGATACCTTGGCCTTGCTTTGCCAAGCCTCCCAGAAACATGGGGTGGCTGGGTTAGCCAAGGACATGACTGCTCCTTCCTGGTGCAAGGATTTGCCTCACAGGACTTGCCACGTTGTGGTCTTCCCATTGTCAGCCCCTCATCTCCCAGGCAGATGAAGGGTCATTCCAGGATCTCATTTCCTCCCCATCATCCTCCTGCAGCAGCCTGGCTGTATGCTCCAGGGTTTGTCTTTGGTCTGGGGCACCCCAGCCTTTCACGTGTGCTGCTCATGGGGGAAGCTCACGCTGTTTCTGCACAGAAGAGGATTTGCATGCATGGTGGGGGAGAGACAGCCTGGCCTGTTTATTCTTAATGCTCCATATTATCTCCATTAATAATGCCACCTCTGCCTCACATGCTAATTAAGGCTCAAGATTGTTAATGTAATAGGGAATTTGGGCAGAGACCACACAAGACTGGCTGGATTAAGTTAACCTTATGGACTGTTAATGGATCTCCTGGAGGGGCATTTCAGCCTAATGAGAATCCAGCTTGAATGGTAATCAGGGGCTCACTCTCTGCATGCCTGGTGGGGCCTGGAAAGCTGGCAGGGCTGCAGGGCAGGATGTGGGAAAAGCATCGACAGGAGCTGCTCATGAAGCTGAGCAGGGAAGAGAAGGATGCAAGGCTGGAGGGAAAGACCTCAGTGTGAGGGAAGAATTGGAGTAGCAATGCTGTGGGGCTGCACAGGGGAGAGCCCACAGTAGGTGCTGAGGCTGGTTCTGTGCTTTTCATGGTGGACATTTAAATATTAGCACAGAGGGCTATTTTCCTGGTTGTGATTGCCAGCAGTGAAAAGGTCACCCAAACTGTCTAAGCCATGAGCAGGGCTCCTCTGTAGGGAAAAAATATCTGGCAAATATTGTCCTGCCTCCTGGAGACCTGCACTGTAGGTCGTGACTACTGCTAGGCAGTGGATCAGACAGCCAGACTTTCCCAGTCTGTCGTCTTGTACGGTGTGGAGAAAACATCAGAGAAGGGATTTGGTACGGAACACTCTCATGTGTTAAGTGGAAGGCTGAATTCAGAAGAAAACTGGCGACAAAGGGCTCAAAATGGAGCTTAGAGATGAGGCTTTCAGTGCATGGGATTGAGTAAAGTTTGGGGATACCCCAGATTCAGGACTGCAGTTGAGAAAGAAACAGATGGTACTTAAGTGTGAAGGCTCCATTTCATGCTAAAACTGTATATTTCTGGTCCTGGGTGAAACTGGGTATTACTGGGAGCCCATGGAGCCTTCCAGGGAAGGTGTGCATATTTTCACAAGTGGGTCCTTTGTGCTAGTTTTGTCCTCCGGAGGGAATAGGTGCGAAGTGGGATGTAGGGCAAAAGCAAAGCCTGAAATGGAGGCCAGTTGTTTGCATTTCAGTTTGGGGAGTTGAGTAATTTAGATCAGCCTCAGAACAAACAGTAGAGCTCTGGGCAGGATGTTTGGGAGGGAGGTAGTGATCTGCAGAATTGGCTAAAGAAATAAAGAAATGTCTTTGGGGTTTTCTTCTTACTCAAGTCCCACTGCCCCAGGATGTGCTCCAAGTGGACAGGCTCTATGCTTTGGAACCCAGCCTGGAAGTTCCCCTGGAAGTGGGATCTGGCTGAAGGTTTAGCCTTCTGATAGGAGCAATAACAGAGCAGCTAAGACATGTTGCTTTGGCTCCAGAAGAGTGAGTTTGAGCTGTGCTGACTGCAATTCCTGCATGAAATTTCTTACTCCAACCCCAGTTATGGGTGATTCTGGCTGGGGAACTGAAAGTCAGACAGGTATGGCTGCAGCTGCAGGAGCTTCTCCATATTCCCAGCTACAGGGACTGCTCTCTCCTAACTCTGTTACCTTGAGCTGCCCTACCTAAGCTGTGTCAGCCTGAGATGGCTCATGGCTGACACAGCTCAGGTATGTGAGCTGAGTCTGGTTTGTAGTGTTTGGGGCTTGGGGGTGGAAGTTTGTTAGTTTGGGTGAAAAATCTGTGAGTTTTTAATGCAGTTAAGAGGAATAAGGACATGGAAAGGAAATGGGTCCAGTTCAGGTTGCCCAGTGAGTTTTTTTCTTTACTTTCTGGCTCTCAGTATGGGAAAATACCAGGGAGCTGCTAAGAAAGGAGTTCCCTCCCAGTGTGGTGAGTGGGAGTTGGTTCCCAGGGCAGAGCATGCTGCTGCCAGTGAGCAAGGGGAGCTGAGGGAAGGCGAGAAAGGAAAGCGGAGTCCAGGAGGAGAGGCAGTGCAGGAGCCAGACAGACTGTTCCATCCAGAGAGGGGATCCCATCCCTGGAACCTGGATGCTCCCAGGGTTGCTCTCCAGTACATGCACACTCCCATAGTTTTGTGCTGCTGCACTGCACTGCTTTCCCAAGGCTCTGCGGGTCTGCAGTACCACACCAGTGTCTCACCGAGGCAGAGGCTGCCATGCACACACAAGGCAGGGGGCCCACCGCCCCCTGACACCTCACAAATGCACCAGTGTTTTCAGCAAGGAGCAGACTCATACACACAGTCACTACTCAGCCTGCTCTGCAGCACTTGATGCACACACGCACATCCCAGACATCCATACCTGGCATCCACTCCCCACAGCAGGCACATGCACAGTACCAACACACAGGTTCTCACCAGAGGCCACGCATTCCTGCACACGTGATGCCACATTGTCCATGTTGCCCCCTTCCAACATTATCCTATACAGATGGGCTCACACAGGGCAGCACTCACAGACCTGTGTTTGTGTCCTCCAGGTCCCCCTGCATGCCACCACAAAACTGTGATGTGGCATCTGTTTGAGGGGAACACCAAAGTGCACATCCAAACACACATCTGCATCCCACTCAGCTCCTGTTTGCTGTGCTTTCTCTTGTTTAGCCAGTCGTAGTACTTCTTCCATGCTTCTGAAGCACAGGAGCATATGGTTTGCCAGTCAGTTTAGGATGATGGTTCCCATTTCCACTAGTGGCTCTCTTCAGCTGCTTAGGTCAGAGCTAAGTGTCTCAGAGATGAAGATCCTCCTTGCCCATCCACACACAACACCTCTGTGTCACTCTCAGCACCTATTAGAAATTCTGAGTCCAAAGGCCTCTTTAAATTGCCCTCATGACCGTACTTTAACCCAAGTAGCTCTTCAGGCCATAGTGGCTTTTCTAGGTTTGGCAGCATCTGTTAGCGTTGACCAAATGAGGCAGCTCCATCTCCACTCTGCTTTGTACATGTGCCTTGCTGAGACCCAAAAGACTCTCTCACTTGTCCCCTTTCAGCCTAAATTATTCATCTGCTGTAATGCACAATGGATGTTTGTGGGAAGAGGCACGCAGGTACAATTGAGCACAGTGCCGAGGCACTGACGTTACTAGCAAGCTGAAATTGCCTCGATGCACGGGCCATGCTTAGCTGAGAGAGACAGGAAATTTCTACTCCTTCAAAGCACTTCAGAAAAGTGAATGGTGGTGGCACTGGTGAAGGCAGAGGGGAAGAGGGGCTGTTTGGGATTGAGGTGGCAGTGGGGGCTTCCCTACATGTTTCTTCTGGCTCCTCTGATGCTGCCACATGGACATGGGTCTGGTGCAAGCATGGGGAGGTGGGAGTGTGCTGAAGTAGGTGGCCTTGAGGAGTGGAGAGTTGTCATGCCAGAATGTGGAAAGTGCACATGAACTGGGAAGGCGCTGAGGCTGCTGGGGCATGTAATGTGTGTGAGGCCATTGCAATGCATACTCCACTGACCTATGCTGAGGTGTATCCATACGTGCTGGAAGCCCGTGCTGTCCAATAGCACAGGACAAGAGCTTATGGGACTCTTTTCACACTTCCTCCATGTGGCTGGGGCTAGACCCGACTGCAACCCCCGCATTGCCTGTGTCTAAGCCACGCCTATGCCAGCCTTTTTCTGCCTGTGAGCTCTTCCTTTTTTATCTGTGCCACCACTGCTCCAATGATCCCAGTGCACCCATGGACCCCTGTGCCATATAAGCTACAGCTGCTCTTCCCCACTGCAAAGCCCATGCTTTCCCTTGCCTTTCCCATTTCCCAGGGGCACACAGGTATGCTTGCCTGCCCTGATGTCGAACCCTGATTGTTGTCCGTCATTGCTGGCAGCATCACGCTGTGACACTGCCGAGCTTGTTAAACAACCCTGGCGGAGTGCTCGCTGTGCTGTCCCTGGTGCTGGGCCGATCTCCCTTCATTCCCTTGCCCCTTCTTTCCCACCTCGGGAACCTCTTTGTCTTTCCTGGGGCCTGGGGGAAGCCGGTGCCTTCCTGGCCAATTCTCAACTTCCCATAAGGATTTATGCACTTCTTTGCCATGCTTAGGTTTTGCAGTCACATCCCCTGATGCCACTATCAGCCAATTTCAGAGCACTCGGGGCTGGTGGGACTGCACACTCTTCTTTGCATGCAAATTATGCACATCTAACACCAGAACGGAGGGAAAGAGAAGGGATGAGTGTGGCTGCTTTTGCAGGCTTTCTGCTCCAGAGACTTTGCCCCCCAGAGTGGCAACTCTAGTCCATGTACAGACACATGGGAGATTGTAGAATGGGCAGAATTAGCAGTAGTGTGGAAAAAAAGAAGGGGAATATCTTATTCATAGATGGGGCAGTTAAAGCAGATTTGGTGTGGCAGTGGAAAGTGTGTGTGGTGAATTTGCACCTGTGCACTTGCACAGAATAACACAGCTGTCTCCAAAGTGAGTTCAAGCTTCATAACTTTCAAGAATGTCTTTTTTTTTTTTTTTTTTGGTGAGTGGTGCTGGCTGCCTGTGTTTCACGTCTAGTTTGTGTTTGTCTGCCTGTGTTGGATGTTGATGAGTATTTGTGTTTTCCATGTGACAGAATATGTCTGGGGCTAATGTTTAGGATCCAGAAGGATGCTATGCCACTGTGTGGGCTGAGTTTAGGTAGGTACCAGTATCTGATACAATCAGTTTGTATGCTGCAGGCAATTCATAAGCAGAGTATATTTGTGTGTGATATACAGCCACTGGTGCTTGCTTGACTTATGTTCCTGAGTGCATGAGGATGTTTTACGTGCCCTCATTTTCTTACAGATACATCATTTGCTAATGTGGTGTTTGCACTGACATGGATGTGTGTGTGTGTGCATGGCACTTTTTCTGTTCTCTGCTATGGGAGTGGGATCATTAAATTCTGTGTGTTTGTGCAGTGAGAGTTTTGTTTAAGGGGTCAGGAGCTGGCGGTAGACATGTTTGGGTATTCCGTGTGCATTTGTGCAGTGATCACTATTTGCTGTGCTGTATAAAATGTTTTTGCTGGGTACTTATAGGAATGGTTGAATAGGCTGGATGGAGCTGATGTGGCGTTGTATGATGGTTGTCTGAGTTATCACGTGTGCATCTTAATACAGATATGCAACCTTGTAGGTAGGTGCAGGGTGTATGTGAAGAAGTAAAGCACCTCATCCTTTAGAGGAGCTCTGAGTTTTTAGGGGTTGTATGCAAGGTGGTGTGGAAAGACCAGTGAGTAAATGTGTGTGTGTGTCCAGTGCGTGTGCGTGTGTGTGTGTGTGTCCTGAGTGTGCAGAGTGTCGTTGCAGCGGGTGTGCCTGGGTGACTGTGTGGGCTGGGAGGTGATGTGTGTGCGAGTCGTGTGGCCGTGTGTGTAGGCACACTTCACCTTCTGCCGGAGCAGCTCTGTCAGCACCTTGCCCTGTGCTGGGTCAGGTGCTCTCTCCTTTTGTGTGCAGTGGGACAGCCAGGCTCTTAGCACACAGGCGAACCTCTTTCCCATGCTTTCAGTCTCTTTCCATCTGGCTGTCTGTCTACTCTGCTGCCCGTGTCCAGTTGTCTGTTCCCATAATCACCGATACGCCTTGACTAGCTCACACCCTACACTGCCTGTGGACTCAGCAGCTGTGCATCTCTCCGTCCCTCCCACACACACACATTCACACACACACACACACCCTGGATCTTCATATGTGGCATATTCAGTTGCCATTGGAAACCTAAGAAAGAAGTGAATCTACCCTCCAAGTCTTAAGCTGGTGGTTTTTTTCCTTTTTTTTTTTTTCCCTCCCCTTTCCTCCTCTCCTCACAGAAGGCGAAGTCGTTCGCAATGAATCCATGGCAGCTTCGATCGAGCGGTGAGCTGGAGCACCTACTCACAGGCCACTCCTTCATGTGACTGAACAGAGACCTTTCCCAGCACTCGCCAAGGAGAGCAGAGCCCTGGATTTACCTCCCGCGCAGCCGAGCACCCCCAGCGCAGGCACTACGAGGTAAGGCAACCTCGGCACCTCTGTCTGTGCCTCTCTCCATCCCGCCCGCTCTCCCTCCCTCTTGTTCCTCGCTCCCCAGAGGTGTGAGGGAGGAGAAGGGCAGGGGTTTCTGCTATGCTGTGAACACAATCTAGGCTTTCATCAGCACCCTCCCCACAACGGAGAGCTGCTCCCTCCCCTGTGAGCCCCTTCCCTTGCAGCTCTGCATGCGTGTGCAGGGAGGGGTTGTTTGCAGAGCAGCCGAGGGATGCACTGAGGGTCCCCCGCACGCAGTCCCGAGTGCATTCCACCCCTTTCCCACCCCTCCCTGGGCACACACCTGTCTGCTCTTCTCCATTCGTCATTTTCCTCCACCTCCCCTATTTCTCGGGAGAAGGGGCAGCCAGGCTGACTCTGCTGCAGCCTGGCCAGCAGCAAAGCTGGGCTCCGCAGCCCTGGCCTGGGTCACCTCAGGGATGCAGCTTGCAGCAGAGCAGGAGTGGGCATCGTGCTACCGGGAGTGGGCCATAGAGGGGAGGATTCCCCCTCCCTCCTCATCTCACAGATATTTTGGGGATTCCAATTCCCCACAGAAGATGCCGGCCTCCATTTCCTAGCCAGGTACCTCCTCTGAATACCCACCCAGCCTGCCACAGCTTTTGGGGTGATGGGCATGCTCTTTGTCACTGCTTATCTGCTGTCCCCTGGTGCTCCTTCTCAACTGGAAGGGATGTTTTCCTACTGGAGACAGTGTGTTTCATAAGCTGGGAACGCTGTGTGCCCTGCACAGGCAGTGAAGGGGCCCTGTGCCGAGCCTGACCCATTTTGGGGCGCAAAGCTCTTGGGAGCACCTGAAAGGGCCTCCTGCTGCCTGGGGCTGCCCTCAGTGCCCCTTTCCTCAGCTCCTCTGCAGGCAAAGCAGGAAGATCAGCTGCACTATTTCCATGCCATGTCTCCGTGCTGCTGGAGCTGCTGTGGTGTGGGGGTGGGAGGGGAGTGGGAGCAGCTGTTTCTCCCAGTGCCTGGGCAGGCCCAGACGTGCTGCCAGTCCTCAAGGAGCATGAACGTGCCTGGAGATGCCTCTCCCCAAAATAGACCCTAAAGCAATGAGCTGCTGGCAAAGTAGTGGGTAACCTCAGAGGAGTGGATTTTAAAGGGGAGGTCTGGGAGTTTGCAACCTGCCAGGCTGTAGTTTCAGGCTCTGAACAGACTCTGGCAGAGACCAGAGTTTTTCTGAGTCAGATTTTGGGGGCTGTTGTGTTTCTCTGAGGGGAAGGGATTAGCAGGGTCTGTGCTACTGTGCAGCCCCAACAGCGGTGCTGGTGTGGTGTCCCCTGAAGGAGGTGATGGGTTCCCTCCTGCCCAGGTCCCACCTGGTGATGCTGACAAGGAGGTAACTTCCACTCCATCTTCCAGTGCATCTTCCACTGCACCTCTCTGCTGCCACTGCAGGACCCTGCCATCGATTTTCCCCATCTGCAGTTCCTCAAGGCCCCCTGACCCACTACTCCAATACCTACCCTTCTACACAGACTGCTGCCTTCAACTTCTCTTTGCTGCCTCTTGCTATTGTTCTTCCTTCTCTGGGGTGCCCTGACCCCTACCTTTCCCTCTTGCCTGTTCCTTCCTTCTCCTCCTTTGTGACCACCATGCCGGGCAGAAGCAGCTTTGGTCAGCCTTGGGAAGGGCTGATGCTGCCCGGTGGGGTTGTTTCTGGATGCTGGAGCCAGCTGGTGACACTGTGAAGTGATCCTTTCCCCTGTGGTTCACACCCTCCAGCGCGCGCAGGCGTGTGTTGCGGGTGACAAGTGACCGTGGTGTTGTTGATGTGTCATTCTTCCTCCTGGCTGGAGCCTGGCAGGGAGCGTGCCCATGCAGTCACATTCGGTGTCATTGTTGAGGAGTTTGCAGAAGAAAGCAAGCTCTTCCCATATGGAGCCTCCAAAGTCATTTGGCATTGGTTAAATTCCTCAGTCCTCCCAGGACATGGCTTTGGCACTGGCTCAGGGTGGACAAGACAATAAATCCAGCTCTAGGGAGCTTGGTACTGGGTCAAAACTGCTGCAGCTACATGGTAGAAAATGCTGATCCAGTATGAATTTACTCTGCTGTTTGAGATTTGTTTAGAAAACAATGCTGGCTTAACTCTGTACTGGCAAGATTTATGTTGTGTTGGGTATTATCTGTCTGCACAACCCTCTCTTGGTGCTGGCTGAGTGCTGTTTGTGTGCCACATCTGGCACGTGCTCCGGATCATGCATGCTATGGCTAATCTGAGAGATGTAATTGCATGCTGCAGCCAGCCTAGTTCAGTCCCTCCTGTCAGGCAAGCCAGTCTGAAAGAGGGTTAAATTACAGTCTGGGAGCAAGCCTTGTCCCACACCAGGCAGATGCTGGAGAGGATGGCATTGGTTGGGAGGAGGGCAGACATCGTGCTGAAAAGGAAGAGGAAGGGGAGGGAAGCATTGTCTCAGCAGGAGAATGTTATTCTCCAGCCCATACCACTCCACAGGTCAGTGCACAGGCTCCAGGAGAGGCATTATCATTCCTCATAGGATCGTGTTGGCAGAAAATGGTGTTGCACCATGGATGGAGGCTGAGCCAGCCCCACTGGAGGCAGGTGCTCATTTGGGACAGAGTATGAGTGCAAACCCTCACTGTTATGCTGCAGGGACTTGTTCCAGGTCTGCCACTCAGGTGCTTGTCTTCTGAAGGAGGTAATTTTGTTTGTGCTGAAGGGCCAAAGGGCAGGAAGGTAGTGAGGGGTGATTTGCCTCGTGCTTTTGTGTGGATGTGTGCAAGTCTCTGGTGATTAGGAAGGGAATTTGTTGACCAGGTTAGCAGTCTGAAGTCAGTTTTACTGTAAATCCCAGCAAAATGCGCTTTTGGAGGTTAAAGTCAAGAGATGACAGTGTCTACCAAGTCACTAGTAGAGTCCTAATCTTTGCTGCTAAGGGTCCTAATCCTAGCAAACTCTCACACTGGTCACCATGCTGTGCCACAGCTTCCCCTGCCTTTACATGGAACAGGCAGTAGCCACAAACACAGTGGGAGAGAAGGGGGTTGGGGAGTAGGGATGTGAAGGAGCAGAGCTTGAGGCTGCACAGAGAGATGCTGTGGGGACAGGGAGGTTCAGCTTGTGGCCTCTGCTGACATGGCTGAGTGCTGTCATTCGCAGGGGCTGGATGCTGCAGGAGAATCCGTAATGACCAGGGGCTGCGTGCCAGGCAGAGGCAGGGATTCACTCAAGCCTCTGTTTGTTTGGGAAGAGAAAGGGAGTTTGTGGCTTGTCACTTGGGAAACAGAGTAGAGATTCAGTGGAGAAGGACAGGCTTCTTGGCTGGGCCTCCCCGAGCAGCCGTGCCACGTGTCTGTGTGTGTCAGGGGACTGAGGGGACCCTGGTACAGGCCATGACTGGCAGCTGGCCATCCCCAACCCCTGTCATTTCACCTCCCCCTTGCACCCTCTGCACAGCCACTGCCAGGCAGCTGAGGACAGCCCCGAGATACACACACATGAGAGACCAGTGCGTGTGAAGAGAGGGAGACAAGTCAAAAGCCTTGCTAGAAGAGCAGCTGAATGGGATTCGTGCTACCTCCCTGCCTGGTTTATGCCTTGTGCAGTAGAACAGCATCTGTGTGAGTGTCCATGTTACTTCATTTCAGCCCAAACAGGCACCTTCAGCAGGGCTGTGTCTGGTGTCTGGGGAATCTTGTTGGGCTAAGTTGGAAGAAGACCTCTTTCTTCCCCAAGTTCCTTCTCTGTCTCATCACAGTGTGAGCCCTGTCTTGCTTCATGGAGTGGAGACCTGCAGGCAGTGGAGGGAGGTGTTGAAGAGGGAAAGGGGAATCTGAGACATACAGAGCATGGAGAGGATGCAGACATTGAGATGAGAAAGAGGGAGGACCTAAGAGAAAAAGGATAGAAGCAGCAAAGGAAAAAAGGGATGGAAAGGGAGGCAGAAAAAGAGCAGCATGCCCCTACAGTCACAATGTGGTATGGAAGTATCTTATATTGATATTACAGACTAGACTTTGACCTGACGATATTTGTACTGGGCAGGGATGTGGTCTCAAAAGCTCTGTGGCAGGAGGACCAGCTCTGCACAGTAAACTGCTCATCTTCAACCACCGCCTTAATTAAGGGAATAGCCAGCCTGTGATTGTCCTGCTCTGAGATGCCTTCTCCTTGTGCATATTTTTCTGCTCCCAATATGGAGGAGGGAACATGGCTGAGAAACCCCTCCTCATGTCCTCTGTCCTCCTGGCCCTCACCCCACGGAGCCAGAGGAAGTGAATGTGCTGCCCAGACTGCTGAGAACTGCCTTGCTCTGTACTGGAGGGATGTTGGTGAGGCCTTAGAGGGAGGCACAGACTTGCCTTTAGATGGCTCCCCAGAAAAACTTATGGCCACATTGCCCCACATAGGCAATGTCTGCCGGGAATGAATTCAACAAGCTATACAATTTTTTCTGCAGTTTTTTCCACAATTGCCCCATCAACATGTCCCACAAGAACTGAACAGCAGCAAATAGATAAGGGGGATTTATGGAAATTTCTCTTCCTCTTTTATGAAATATACTTGAGTACGTATCTGTCAGGTAAGGTAGGAATGCCAGGTCTGTCACAGGGTAGGTAGATTTCATACAGATGTTCCAAGTGTCACTTTTGATGGGGCTGTGATGGTTTCCAGAAGCTGGAATGCCAGTGTTGGCTTGCAGGCAGGTTGACAGGTGAACAAGTATCCACAGCTGGTTGTGTGTTCATTGTGACATAAACCTGGGGGTGCTTCTTCTCCATCTCAAGCTTCGTCCCTGACTCCCCGTTGTAGGACCAGCAGAAGATATGGCTTAAAGTGAGTGGCACATCAGGGCCTCAGGACTGTGCCCCATTCTTAACTGCCATGCCTTTAAAAGCCAGCCAGCATGGTGAAATCTATGGAGAACCAGTTTGGCACAAAGGGAGAAATACTCATATAATGGGGCTGCTTATTTGAGTTTTCCAGCATTGCCCATTACATTTCATGTCTTGTGGCGGATGCAGTTGAAAGGCAATCACTGGAGCTAACAGCCCAGCAATGTTCTGCTCACCTTCTGATTTACTTCCTTTCATCCTTGCTGAGTTTCATCTCCTCCCAGGTTCATGCATCCCCCAGCACTGAGGTCACTTTCTTTTCATCACACCTTAGGCTGTATATAATCAAGCTAGCACTGTTCCTGCCCTGAATCTTCTGGGGTCAAGATGGAAATCACTATTCAGCAAGAGACCCAAACAAATGAGCAAAACTACCCTGGTTGGTCAGAACAGAGTGGATGTTATCCAAGAAAACTCGCATTGATCAATTCCAGTCACCTCCTGTGCTTAAAGTGACTCAGTATCTCCATTTTTAGGATGTTGCTGGGGAGCTGAATTCTCTTATGATTTCTCTTGTATCAGCTGTCCCTACCAACAGTATTTGTGAGATTCTTTTCCTATATCTGCTTAGATGAGGATCTGCTGGAAAATGCTCTGGTAGAATAATGGGTGCTGGGACAAAGCAACTCATGAAAAACCCACAAACCCAGTGAAAAAAAGCCCAAACAACTACAAAACCTCCACCCCCCCTTTCCCTGAACAATAAGTTATCAAGTCCAGATGGTTAAATCCGAGAGTTTGGAAGGAGCTTAAGTGATTGAGCTGCTAACAAAAATACGCAATCTCTTGTGGAAAAAAAAAAAGCTACTGATTCGGGGAATTGGAGAAGACCAAATGTTGTACCTATATTTAAAAAAAGGCTTCAGTGATGATCCAGGGAATTAAAGATCAGTAGGCTTTGCATCTGTGTCTGCTAAACTGGTGGGAATGATAATTAAAAAGCAGTGCTTGAAGACATCTGGAAGAGTGTGGTCTGATAGGGCCTATCCAGCGTGGGTTCAGCAGGGGAAAACTGCATCATGCTAATCTCCTACAACTTTTTGAATGTGTCAATAATGCAGTGGATAAAGGAGAACCAAGTGATATAACGTATTTAGACTTCCAAAAGGCTTTTGAAAGATCCTGCACTTGAGCTGCTAAAGAAGCTAAGCAGTCTGTGAGAGACGAAATATTGACATAGATCAAAAACTGAGTAGGAGACTGTAAGAATGAGGGGATTAAACAGTCAAGTTTCACCATGGCAAAAGGTTAATGTGGCCTCCAGGTTCTCTTCTAAATCCCTTGTGATTTACCTTATTGTTTAATGAATTGGAAAGGTGGGAGGAGAGATATGCCATATGGAAATCAGCAGATGAGACAAAATTATTATGTTGGCTGTGGACAGAAAGGGCTGTGGGAAATGCCTGGGAAAGAGAGCTAAGTTAAATGAACACACTGTGCTCTGGTGAATGAAACTGAATGTTGGTATGTTCAAAGTAATGTGTGTTCAGGGCACACTCAAAACTCTTTAGATACCCAAAAGGTCCTGAATCAAGAGTATCAGCCAAATGAAAGTGAGGGTGAATGTCTTTGCAGAGCTCTGTCCCATGCTGTGATGCCCTTGAGCAGGCAAATCAGCTGTTTGGATGCAGAGGCTGTGGGTAGAGAGGGCTCTGGAAGAGCTCTTGGTACACCTGCAGTGCTGCTTCATTTGGAATAACAAGCCAAACCCAGGTCAGCCTTTTTCTGAAGGGATGCTGGAGAACTGAAGGGCCTCTGAGGTGAGACAGAAAGCCTGTGAACATCCCCAAGTGAAGATAGGGAGGAGACAGGGGCTGTTGGTGTCACACAGCAGACTGGGAGCATATGGTGGGAGGAAATGAAATTATGAGACATACGAGGATATCTGTCCTTCCTTTCCTCATCACCTAGGAGTGAAGGAATGCACAGTGAAATTAAAATGTATGGGATTTAGGTTTGTATAGGATTTTAGGTTTGAATTGTGGAGGTCTAAAGACATGAGAATTTGTCAGGTCCAAGAATTTAGGAAGGCTCATAGTGGGCTTCTGTGTTTTGTGGAGAACAAGAGTACCCCAATGAGCTTTAACTAAGGATGAGATCAGTTTTGGAGCCTGAACCTGCAGGTTCAGTCTTCAGAGCCCATATTAGCCTGCAACTCAGAGCAGCAAATAAGAAAATTGAGACAGGAGTACATTGTCCCTCATTTGTCTGCTTTGATGTTTTTCCACCTCTTCTCCCCCAAATCCTAGTGATATTTTTTCTTGAGAGCCAGTGTGGACATTTCTCTGACCTGGAGTGATTGTTCCCTGTGTACATCTTACCTGCTGGGACATGAGCAGTGAAATTCTGTTCATGTCTAATCATGTTCAAGTCCATAGTATGAAGGAGAATTTTCATCCTCTGAGTTTGAACTCAGTTCTGGGGAAAACCAAACCCCATCCCTGCCACAGAAAACATGCAAACCCACCTAAATTCTTGATATTGCCTCAGATCAGAAACCTAACCTGGAAAGTTCCCAGATATTCCTGGGAAATTACACGTGCTTCCATCTTCTGCCTGAACTATGGATACAGGAATCAGTGCCAGGATAGCAGGGTATCCAGCAAACTTTCCAATTTCCAGGCCAAGCTGGAGCCCAGAATTAAAAATCTGCTGAGGCTGAAGGGAGATGAGAAATCCCTGAGCCTATGGTAACCCTGAAACCTTATTTGACTACTTCCTCCTCTCTTCAGTGTAAGGACCTGAGTCTACAAACATATCTTCCCTGTCCAGCACTCCCTACCCAGGAGCATGGTCCCAGTTCTTGCTCTTTTTATTTTCTTTTTTTTCCTGAGTCCATGATATAGGATGCTGAAATCTTCAACAGCTTGGCTAACTTAGCCTGTTTGATTTCTAGCTACAAATGCATGTGTAGCTACACACAAATCCCAGACTCTTTGTAAGTATGTCTCCTTCCTGGGCAGTCCATGAGGTGTGAGCAGAGGGACTACTTACACAGGGAAATAGACAAAAAACCACTGGGGATCATCTTTGCATGTTGCTCTTTGCTGGATCTCTGTGAGCTCTCTTGTATTCTTAGAGCTGTGATTTGTTTTGGTGGGTAGCTTGGAGCTGCACCCACTGCAGCTGATGTGGATAGAGTGGGAGCAGCCAGGCTTGTGTCCCAGTGCCAAGAGACCCGGGGTCAGTATCACACCTTTCCACGTGGGTAAAAGTTCCTGTGAGGCCAGAGGGAGCTTTGGCAGTGTGTCAAGCTGACATCACCACAGCCCCTGCAAACCTCTGGGCTGGAAGCAACACCTTCAACACCTCTCCTGGAATCCAGGAGCTGGGGACTGTGGGGGCTGAGAGACACTGACGTCATCCATACACTGTGTGCCAGCAACCCCAAGGCTTTGGAGATGGCTTGATCATCACTACTCTATTATAGCACCTGAAAAGACCTCTGGGATCAAAAGATGATTGCATCTCTCTGCTCTATTACAGCAGCCAATGAACCTCCAGGGCCAAAGGATAAATGCACCATCGCTGGAGTATTACAGCATTTAGAAACCTCACTCACTGACTCACAGCTGTCTGACCCCTCCACCACAACCACTTTGAATTTGTCTCGGCACCCAGCCACCTTCTCTGCTGAGGTGTAGCTGGATAATCCTTGTGTTTTTACAGTGCCTGCCTGTGTGCAGCACTGAGGTGAGACCACGCTTTCTTCTCACTTATTTTGGTACTGGGGGAGCACTGGTCTTGTGATGCATTTGCCAGACCTTCACACTATGAATGCAGCAAAGCAGCACTGAAATAAACCACCTCCCTTTAACACAGCATCAGTGAACCTCTGGTACTGCTTCGCTGTGAGGTGATCTGCTCTTGCCTGGTACAGGGAGGGGGCTCCTCTCAGACTGTTAGAGGTGTTTCAGAAGACAGCTCAGTCCCTGGCAAGAGCTCCGTTGTAGCAGCAACTCGAGCTTACTAATGGCAAGGGGGATACTTTGAATGTCTGGTCAGTGATCCTGGCGTTTAGAAAGCATGAATTAATTTCTCAGACACCCTAGAGAGGTGGAGTTCTGTCATGTTATGAACCTGACTTGTAGATTCTGAGGAAAATCCTAAAAGCTTTTGGTAATAGAGGTTTTAGTGAGTTTAATGCCGATGGAATTAAAAGTCTCCAGGCACTCGTTGTGAATGGATTTACATTGGGGAGATTAGAGAAGGGAAAACATTATTGGTGTCCAGGAAACTCAGGAGAGCAGCTGTCAGCTGGTTTAGATGGAAAGTTCCCCAGTGGGCAGGTGCCCTGGCAGCCAGACAATGCACACGCACCCCCCGTGGGGCTCGCTCGAACCCTAACAGGCTGGGGACACGTCCCAAGGCCACTGTGGGCATGACACATGTGAACATTCACAATAGGATGTTTGCATCCACCAGTTTTATGGATACACTGAGCATGATTTAATGCAGGAATGATCTCTTCATTTTGGCTGGCATCTCTTACACAAAGAGCCACATGCCTCACTCAGTGCTGCTGGCCTTTCCCAGCATGTTCATTACTGTGCACTCCTGCTGAGGAGCACGGAGAAGAAGTACCAGCACTCTGTGCAAAGCAGTCTCCTGTTCATGGATAGGCCTTTCACAGTCCTCCTTTCTTCCCAGCAGAAAAGCACCTGGTGTGTAGCTGTGAAATGTAACAATGAAGCACAGTTAAAGTGAACGCTGGGCAGGATCCTTGTGGAATAATTTTGTGAGGTTTAATAAATTTATAGTAAATTTTGGCCAACTCACAAAATCCACCATTTTCAACTTGTCTGGGAGGCCTGGGGAGGCATCTTTATATTGGCCAACTTCTGCTCCTTTTCCCCAGGTCTCAGTGTTTGCCACTGCTGGGGAAAGCATCCTGGAGGCAAATGATTCTTCCCTGTGCCCTTAGACAAGTAAGGCATGATCCTGGAGGGTTTGGCCTTTCTTGGGCTTCCCTGCAGAGGCTGGGTTGCTAAGGCTGTGCTCTTTGCTCAGGGATCAGAGAGGCAACAGAAGAAAAGACACCAAGAGATCTGTGGGGAGAATGAGAAAGGTTAAAGCATTAAGTACATGAGCTGGTTATGCTCCTCTCGGGAAGGCTCCAAGAGATGCTGTTCCCCTTGTTATTTCTCTCCAAAGTCCTTACACTTGTTGGTGCACCTTTTTGAGAGCAAAGATCAGGGTTCATCCACCCTGGCCTTCTCTTTAAGTGGTAGATCATCAAGCTGAGGACTCAATTAAAATCCTGTTTTGAAGATCTCTATTTCCTCTGCCACACAGGCAAACTCACTGGGTGATCAGGCTTTGTTAAGGCAGGGGGGCCCCTGCCCCAGGGAAGATGGGCAGACAGGAGAACTGGTGCCTTGCCAGGTAATAAACTGACTTTATCAACTGAGTGCCCACAATCAAGCCAAGAGCAGAGTTATACCTTCTTTGTAGGGTGAAGATAATGCCCTGTCCACAACACAGAGTGGAGTGCTGGGATTCATACCATCCCTTTTCTTCCTGCACAGCACGGATTACTGCCTGTTGACTCTGGGGGTCTGGGTGAGAGGGAAAGGCTGCCGAATGGTTGATATGCCCTCAAAAGAAGGTATCAGATGTTAAGTACCAGGGGCAGGGTAGACACGATGTCTCTGGTGGCACTCCCAATGAGTGGATAGGTGCCACCAGGGTGTCCACACACAGAGAGGAGATGGGAGAGAGGAAACAGCTAGGAAAGAGGGTGAGCAGTCTCAGTGCCTCCCCATGTGGCCCTTGTGCTGACAAGAGGTGGTGGGAGTGCAGGGAGTCAGGGAAGGAAGAAAGGGGGGGGATGCTATGTTGGCAAGCTGGCACCCCTCAAAGTGGTGGGGAGCCTGCATTGTGGTAGTCAGCCCTTGGTGCTGGGCTTGCCTTCATCAGATGGTTCATGCAGCTTGGAGAGAAGGGGGGTTTTACTCAAAGAATAGAAGCAAAAATATTAATATGGTGACTGGAGCTATGGCAATACACATTGAGTGCTCAGCAGTGATGTTTCTGCAGGAACTGTAGCTGTCCCTGGAGCTATGGGCCTAATCTGTGGTGGGGAGGCGAGAAATCTGTTGCTGTGACCACTGTTCCCAGGAAGATGCCTGACCTGGCACTCCTGATGATACACTTCTCCTGCAAATGTGTTGATCTGCTGGGCATGCAGGCACCTGCCTTTAGATGGGTGCAGAGCCAGGCTGGGCTCACTTCTGCTCAGGCTGCATTAGCACTGGCAGCACCTGTGCATATCAGCAAGGAGATCCACTCTGGAATCCGCTTTGCAACTGGCACTGCAAAAATGTTTTTGTTCTTTCTGCCTCCTATGTGAAAGAGCTTCTATCCCACCATTGTCTTTCTTAAGGCATCTCTGTTTCTGTCAATTTATCCACAAGTACAGAGAGGACAGAAGTGCAGGTGGTCCCCACCGTGCCAGACAGCCATGCTGGCTGTTGTAATCAGCTCGTTCAGGCAGGATGTGTTCACCCTCTCTAAACAGTAGTCATTGTCTATTCCCAGGCAGAACGGTGCTTCTGGAGGACATCTAGCACAACTAACTCATCATGACAACCAGCAGCAACTTCAGGCTGCTTTCAGAGGGCTGTTTGTGGGATCACCTCAACCCTTTAGTACAAGATGTACACTTGAAGCAAGCCCTGCCACTACAGAGGAGAGAGGCTTCTGTTTCCTGCGAGTCCCGTGTCCCTGGCAAATGCTAGCCCATGACCAACGCGTTCAATGCTGACAGGTCAGCGTGAGAAGGGAGGAAGGGGATCTTTATCTCAGTGGGATCACTGAGAGCAAATGGGCTTTGCAGCAGTGAGGATGTGATGAAGTTGTCAGTTGCAATAGACTGTATGTGGTCTTAAGGCCCTAGATGGGGGCAGGCTCGTAAACACATGATAGGGCACACTCACAGCTTCCCTGGAGATGGGAAAAGCTATTTGAGGGCAGCCCCTAGGATTTTCAGGATCTGTCAGTTGCTTTCTTGTGATGAGAAAACCTGGCATATTCCTGTTGGAACTGAATAGCAGAGATTCCAAGACCTTCATTCGCATGATTAACAGGGTTTATGCTCGCTGTTTTTTCAGGGATTGTCCTCTGTGTGAAACTGTAGCCTTGCCACAGAACACTGGGCTGAAGAGAGTGTAGTGGAGGCTGAGTGCACCTGTGATTTATGGGAAGATTACAACCTTGCCTGCACAGCCACGTGGATGTCAGCATGGTTTATATTATCTGCACCACGGTGGCATGTTACATTCTCACAACACGCAGAGGGTGAGAAGGGCCAGACTTTTCAGAGGGAGCTGCCTCTGGGCATTGCTATTTTTTACTTCATCCTTGGAGTTGGTGAGCCTGGTAGTGTTGCAGGGTGACATGTATGAAGAAACCTGACACCAAGCTGGAGGACCTATGAGGCTGTATCATGATATAGCCAACAAAGTGATCTGCTTGCTGTTGCTTTGATGTGATCATATGACAGTTTGATGCTTTATTCAAAGCACTGGTAACAACTTCCTTGCCCTTCTTTCCCAAGCACTTTGAGGCCAACTAATTTATTAATAAATTAGAGGGATTAAAATAAACAGTGCTTTGAAAATCATTAGGCATCCCAAATGCCTGGAAACAAACAGCAGTTGAAGTAAAAATACAAAATGCAAATAGGCTAAGAACTGGGCCATAAAATATTGTATCCTAGCCCCGGGGCAGCTCTGGAAAGAAAAACTGTGGTTTTTTTTCCCTTGTCTCTTTGGGTTGGGACAGAAAAAATAGCACTGGGGTTCTGTGAGTGAGGAATGGTCCCTGCCCCAATTCCTGCAGTGGTACAGAGCCTGCCCCACCAGTGGCTTTACTGGCTGCAGAACAGAGATGTGGGGAGATGAGGCCACAAGCACCAGCCACGGGGCTGGAGCTAAGGCAAGATCTGAAGGCTACAGACTGGGGACCATCTGGGTGAGCAGCTGTCCTAGGCAGCTCCTTCTGCTACTCTTGGTCCTGACCCTCACCCTCCAGGCACTGCATACCCAATTCTTTCCTCCTCTCAGTTCGCTGCCTTTCTTACTCCAGCTCCTCTTTCCCTCTCTGAAGACCCAGGGACTGACACAGCCAATTCATGCAGCATCCAGCTCATCTTCCTTCGGTGGTACCAAAGCTGAGTCCCTGCACTGGTGGCCACATAAGCTGAAATGCTGGCTGCTGCTAGAGCAATGCGAGACCACTTTACACAATGACCTCTCCTTGTTCTGCATCCTGGCTGGGGTGATGCATTTATTGTTGCCAGCTGCCTTTTTCTTGTCAATCCGTGCCAGTTCACAGACACCTTATAACACCACTGTCCCAGTGAGGAAACACAGTCCCTGTGACAGTGTTCACAGGGGTCTGAGGATGAGTGAAGAGATGAGGATCTGACTCCATGTTTCAGAAGGCTTGATTTATTATTTTACGATATATATTATATTAAAACTATACTAAAAGAATAGAAGAAAGGATTTCATCAGAAGGCGAGCTAAGAATAGAAAAAGAAGGAATCAGTAACAAAGGCTTATGTCTCAGACAGAGAGTTTGAGACAGCTGACTGTATTGGCCATTAATTAGAAACAACTCTATGAGACTAATCACAGATCCACCTGTTGCATTCCACAGCAGCAGATAACCATTGTTTACATTTTGTTCCTGAGGCCTCTCAGCTTCTCAGGAGAAAAAATCCTAAGGAAAGGATTTTTCAGAAAACATGTCTGTGACAAGTCCCCAAGGACATCACAAAGAGTACAAACAGTGGATGACGGTATGGGTGATTATCTGATTGCTGTGTTGTTCTGGGAGATGTTTATATGGGGATTACTTGGAAGAGAAAGCTTTTGAAAAATGCATCAGAGCAACATACATGTCTTTGATGTGTTTAAAAACTGGTGTGGTCCTGCTTAAGAAGTGGAAGTAATGAGGGCAATCAGTCTCAGCTCAGTATGATGATTTTTAGGCCAGAGAAATGTGAAGGAATCACAACTGACTGATGTTCCTGCCCAGCAGAGAACAAGGAGATCCAGTTTTCCAGGCAGTTGTTGGAGGTCCTCTGTTGGTGAATGAGATATTCACCACCTTCAAGACTGAATCCTATCCATCATTGGAGAAGACTGTGTATTTGTGAGGAGGAGCAGGGGTTCAGCTGTGAGAAGTTTGCCTGCTTCAGTAATTGCCTGGACCATCTTGAGTTTCTCTTGCGTGACGGACTTCTCAGGCATCACTGGCCAGGGAGAAAGCAGTCAGACAATGAAAGAAAGCTGGTCTAGGAAGAGGCAGAGCCTGTCTGATAATTGAATACTTCTCCCTGCCTGGCCAGCATGCTGCGAGTGGAAGGCATCATGAGGCCAAGTGCCTGCCACTGCCAAGGGACTTTTCCCCTCCACACAGCCACTGAGATTTCTAATCCAGGCTGTAGAGGACAATGCTGTCATGTTAGTAATGGTATAACTCTCTTAGCAGTCTACCGGTGTGACAGAGTCACAAAGGGAACAGTGTAGGCTGAATATGCACTCATGCTTGCTAAGCCTGTAATCCCAGCTTTGATTTTCTCTCCCTCTTTTTATGTTTTTCATTTTTATTATTTTTTTTTTTAATAATAAGTTCAAACTTAATAAGAATGATTCACTAGTTGCTTGTTTATTCGTCTTTGGCATGGTGTCCAATTTGGATTGCACAGGGCAGAAAGGTGAGGTGTAGGGGGAGAAGGAAGAACTGGGAGATGAAGGGGGAAGCTGGAGAGTGCTCCTGTTTCCTCTCTCCATGGAAACTAAGGCTGGTGTCTTTCTGTGAACCTGAATGTCTTGGCTGTTTTTTCCTCTATGGTCAGAAGAGGCTGATGATCAGCTCTGTTCTCCCATTTGATTTTGATCTTTTGTGGGTTTCCTTGTAAAGGTTCAGCAGCTGTTAGCAGCTGATGGGGAAGTGTTTGGTGGTCTGTGAGATGGATGTAGGCAGGCCCGTGAGTGCCCTGAACTTGTCTGGCCTGGTTGTTATGCTTGGATGAGGCAAGGGTCAGTGGTGAAGCTAAACCTTTCCAAGGCTGTGTCTTGCAACTGCATCTGAAACTGTGCCTATACCTCCTTGAGGTTGATCTATTTTCTCTGCAGATTCTAGCAGACCCCAGATGTTCCCAGTCCAGGCAGTTGCAAGACCTGCTGCAGGGCTGATTCTGGCATCATAATGTGTTTTTGCATCCAGCCCCCTCTTAGTTCTGCCTGCCTAGGAACCTGACCACCTCTTCTCAGAAACTGCTCAGGCTGGGCAGCAAGATTCACCATTTTCTTACTACTGCTGGTCAGTAGTAAGAAAAAAACAGGGAATTTCTGGATATGCATGGAGCCTGTTGCCCAAGAGCTGCCTTGCACTATCCTTCTTGCTCTGGGCAGTCACTGGCTTCAGCCACACCTCATCCAGTTTCACCCCAGGCGCTTCTTCCAGGGTGAGCTTCTTCCCTCCTTGTCTCCAGTGGCAGGCACAGCCCTGCTGAACTGCTCTGGGCTGCAGGTGGCTGTTCTTGTGGCCGGGTGACACTGAACATGGGAGACATGGAGCAGGTCATCCGGAATAAGCAGTTAAATGTGGGCTGGTGCATAGGAGGACAGTGAACAGGAGAGGGCAGAAAGGTTAGAAAAACTAGCTTTAGTTTAGCTAAAACTAAACAATTGTGGAGAAGCATTAGAGTGGTACTAAAAGCCTTCTGCTTCCCTTAGTTAAATAATGTGTACTTGTGGTTCACTGTGGCTGGACTGGTCCTGACTCCCAAAGTGCTGTGTCCAGATGACCCATGTGTGGTGCTGAGACTGCCTGGCATAGAGAAGACAGCTCTGTCTGAAACCAAGGGAAGCTGTGGGGCACTCTGGCAGCTTGAGGGGTGGTGAGTGATGGCAGGCAACATGCTGTCATGCAGGATCAGTGAAACACTGCTCATGTCTCAAGCCGTCTGCTTCTCTTGCTCTTTGTGAGACACTTCTCACTTCTCCTTTTCATGTGCTCATATCACCTCTCTTTTCTTTCCCTCACTTTCTCTATGTGGTGCATGGCCCAGTGACTATAATCCATGATAACTCTCTATTCTCTCTTTTCTCTTCCTCACCACCTTTCTCACTCATCCTTTCTTCGTGTCTCTCACTAACACTCTGTTGCTCTCCCTGCCAATTTATTCTTCTCTTTCCTCCCACACTGTCCCCGTTTCATCAATCTCAGCACAGTCCTGTTTCACCAGAGCTGCTGTTTCATGTTTACTCTGGTGGAGGGAGGGCAGGCAGGTGTGAGGGAAAGGTAACAGGTAGGAAGCAGGAGAGTTGAACTGAGACCTGCTTTGGTGACCATGGCTGAGTCACGTCACCCATTCTGTGGCCTGGCTCCGTTCCTGTGACAGGGGAACACAGCCACGGGTGAATCTGCAATGCTTAGAGGTGGTAGGGCCAAGGTCTATGAAGCTCCTGGAAGTGGGTTAAAGCACTTTGGGTGCCTGTGCAGTTTTTGTCTCTGGTGCCCAGCTAAGCCCTTGTGCCCAGACTGACATGATGGAGGCATGTTCCCAGCCCTGCCCGCTTTCCTATTCTCAAAATCTGCCCCACCCACACTTTCCTATGAAATAACCCCATGGGATGAAGTTGACAAAGCTCAGCTATGGAGTTTTGATCTGCAGTGATCCAGAGCTTTGTCCCTGCAAATCCCTGGAGACGAATGGCAACTCCTGTTGATATAGGTGCTACCTTTGTAATTACACCGATTTGTCTCCCCAGTTCCACCTTTTTCTTCTTTTCTTCCTCTCTGCCATGCTGCTTTTCCACCTTTGCATACTGGAGCCTGCCTTGCCTGCTGGCTGCTGAGGGCTGGCCCGGAGCTGCCAGATGCTTGCACCTTCTCAGCTCTCACGGGTAGGAGTTGCTATGGGAGACAGCGAGAAAGAAAAAGTGCCTTCCCCAGCAGCCAGAAAAAGTGCCTTCCCTAGGAGCCAGAAGTCTTCCATTGAGTGGAGAACACCCCCCTCTTGTGCTCCTTCCTCCCCTCAGCCCCCCTTTAGAGAGCACTCTGCAGAAAGCCGCCTTTGAAGCCCCTTAATTAGTGTCCCGTGTGTCCTGAACGGAGCCCTTCATTACCACCAGCAAGAGGCATAAATTGGCATGTGTTTCAGGTTTGGGCTCAGTGCCAGAATTTTGTTCCAGTCCCCTCCCTCCAAACCTCTCCAGCTTCCCCCCTCCTCAACACACATGCATGCACACACATATTCACTCTCTCTCACACACAGACACACAAACATGCATGCACAAGGGACCCTGCCAAAAAACACACGTCCCCTTTCCATCATCCCCCATTTCAGAGGAAAAAAAACAATGACAGAGGTCGGTCTGTTCCCTGCCTCCCCACGGCTTGCTCTTGGCTCTGCTGACCCTTCAGCATATGCAACTGCAGGTTGGGGGTCATTATCAGCCCCAGAGTGTCTCTCACAGCCTGTGGATGTGCTCAGAGGGTGCTAATTAGTGAGAGAAGGGCTGATTAGGTTAGAAATTAAGTGTTTATTCTATCTTTCTTTTTTTTTTCTTTTTTTCTTTTTTTTTTAAATATGTATGTGTGTAAAAATAGTGAGGCCAGATGGAGTCTCGGGAATAATGAGAGTAAAGGCAGCCAGGAGTCAAGGGGGGGGTGAATCTGTATCCCGTCTCAGATCTCCTGCACACCCTGGGTGGACAGGTCTTCTGCAAACTCACAGCATTCCAGCCACCACACATTCCCTGTGGCTCTCCTTGTTGGGATCGAGCTGGAAATCTCCTCTCTGCACAATGTTCTGGAGAAGCTTTTCATATCTGGAGAGCCTCTCATCTCCATCACCTCATCTTTTCCAGCTCAACCTTAGTGCCTCTGTTTCCCCCCTCCCCCACACTTTTTTAATCTCAGTGTCACTATTAGCAGCAGCCAACAGGTTATTGGCATCACGAGCCTTTCAGTGACACCCCTTGTCTTTGCTGGTGTCTAACCCCAAGTGTGCTGTCCTCATAGAGAAATCCTGCCTCACAGGCTCCTGCTCTGCCAGACTGAGGAAATTCAGTCTATCTCTGCCATGGACTTTGCCCTTCCTTTGCAAAAGTTGCAACAGAGGACCACCAAAGCTGATTAGGAGTCTGATTTCCAGGAGCTCCAAAGTCTCTATGCCTGAGCAAACCATGTCCTTGTCCTGTTACGTAGCCATTCTTCCCTGCACCTATGCTATGTTCAGCCTGTTATGGACTGTGGGATAGGGAAGAACAGATCATAGTAGGGCTGAATAGCAACTTTGTCTTGCCACAAGGCTGTTCTGTGCTTCCATCGCTGCAGGGAGAAGGGGGCCATGAGGGGCAGTTGAAAAACTGCCTTCCTTCCACTTAACCTAAAGCTGGTCTCTGGGGCCAATATTTTGGATGCAGTGGACATGGAGCCTTTCTCCAGAGGCCAATGTTTAGGTTGAGGATACTCAGGTTCCAGCAGGCTGGAGGAGAGGGAAGGAAAGAGGCTGTGCTTAACTGTGCTCTACAGCTTGCTTTCTGGGGTGGGAATTGTGCTGGCAGACTCATAAGTTCACACAGTTGGAGTCTGGTATCTGCAGCAGGCCACTTCTGTGACCTGAGGGCTCACTCTGATGTTGGCAAGGAAGGCCATCTCTCCCAATCGGGGATATGAGTGTTGAGAAAGGGCTGAGTTTGTTTTGTTGATCAGCTTGGGGAGTGTGTGTGGGGGGAGGTAAGAACTTGTCACTACGATGTGCTGGAGGAGTATTTGCAGGGAGGAGTATTTGCTCAGTAACCAGTGGGGGGATTGTGATCCCTTAGAATCACAGCTGACTGGGATGTGTGGGTCTGACAGCAGAGGAGATTCTCTTGCTGACACTAGGGGGGCCCTAGACTCTTAGCTGCATTTCAGAGCCCAACTACAAAGTGTCTGGTGCACTGGGGCTTTGTACCTATGAAATAAGAAGTCCAGCTTCTTTTAAGGGTGGGAGAGCAGCCGAGGACCCCCAGCTCCAGGGGTGTACTTGTGGTGGGAAGAAAGGCCACACATGTGTACTGGTGCTCCCTGGGCTGTGTGCTGTCAGTAGAACTGCATGCATGACTGGCTCTGGCATGACAGGAGGGTGTATTTGTCTGGGTACAATTCAGACCTCATTCCCTTTTCATTGCAACGGTGTTTTTTTACCATGTGGCTCCTGTAACAGCCAAACAAACAAACAAACAAACACACACACATGGGAATCCAAACTCCCTATTACCACCACATTGCAGATGCAGCCTGGTTTGGCCTGTATTTCTCCTGTTGCCACAGCAACAGTAAGCCAGGGAGTAAATCAGAATATCCTCTCTGGTGCTCAACACCCCCATATGGCAAAATAAATGGCAGTGTGGAAAGCCTGGTCTGTCTCCCCTACCTCTGCTTCCCAACTCCAGTTCAGCAGAGACCCTCCAGAGACCTCTCATATGCCAGTCAGACCCCAAGGAGACCACAAGCTTCCTCTGCAGGGGATGAGGGAACACCACCTCTGCTGTGACCAGCAATCCCGCTTATTCCCTCCTCCAGCTGCTGTGTCTCCCGTGGAGGGTGATTAGGTCGGAATCAATGTTCAATGTTCATGGGTTCAGCTCAGCTGGCTTTTAACAAGATGAGTCCCATCAGCTCCACTAAGGACCAAACAGCATCCAAACCAGGCTTAGCAACCTGCTTCTTGCTTCAGCAAACTCTGCTTACAGCTGGGAGAAACAGAGCCTTTGGAGAGGAGCAGAGCAATCAAAGCACATTTAGGACCAGGACTCCTGTCCAGCTGAGCTCAGAAATATGCTCGCTGGGACAGCTGCCAAAAGGGCTCCACCAGCTATGCTTTGTGTTGGCCTTGGGCACTTCCAAAGTCAGCAATGTGCTTAGGAGAGAGATCTGTCTGCCCAGAAAGAAGAGTCCTTGGGAGGAAAGGAGGGACACTGCCCCTGAGAACTGGCGTGGTGCAGTCCCCTGGAAGCAGGGGAGAAACTGGACTTGCATTTTCTACAGTAGCTCTTTCTATGTGCATCCTAGGTTGGATAATTCTAGCCCTGGAGGATGACCTGCATCCCCTTTTATTCCAGCAGCTGATTAGAGAGTATCTGTCACTTGTGCCTCCCCCAGCTTTGGCTGTGACTTCCTTCATTAGGAATCTCACTGTTCTTTGGCTGGATTTCCCCTGAGAATCCGATTTATGGCTCCCCAGTGATTGCTGATGTGTAAATACCGTGTGCTTCAGTATGGCAATGTGAATGCCCTAGTGCATTGGAACTGTTAACCCTTCAGCAGCTGAAGATCCTCTCCCTGTTGTGAAAGCTGCCTTGCTTGACAGGGAGAATCCCAGCCTGGGATCATGGGATCTCAGTCTGGCTCTAGCCATGCTTGCAGATTGGTGCAGGTGGGTGGACCATTGCAGGCCTCCTCAGGTTTCTGTGCAGGTGAAAGGATGAGGCAGGAGCAGCCCAAATAAAAGGCAAAAAGGGCCATTTCATGATTAAATGCTAGAGCACAGCAGCAGTGTAAAAATATACATATATCACAAGCCTTAATTAACACAGGCAAAGGGAAAAGGAGAAAAAAAGCCACTTTTTAAAGGTTTCACAGAGACTATAAACTGGCAGCACAGAAAAAAAAAATGTAATACATGCAAATTAATGGCATAAATTTAGGGTTACTTAACTTCACAAATGTTAACAAGCTCATAAAAAAAAAAGTTATTCTTTCTCAGTTTCCTGTCGCTGTTTGTTTAATTCTCTCGCTCTCTTTTTTAACTCTGTTGAGAAGATTATGTTTTCAGTATATTCCTCCTAAATTAATTCTGCCTCTCTCTCTCCCTTCTCCCTCCCTCGTCTCTGTCTCTTTCTCTGTATCTTCCTCTGTCTGCTTGCCTTCCTTCCCTGCCTATCTATCATATTCCCAATGTCCCCATCATCATAGTATCTACTCTTGGATACAGTACTGTCTCATTTCTCTCCCTATTTCCTTGCCTGGCTCTCCCCCGCTCACACCCCACCCTTCTTTGCAGCTCTCAGCCTGCTACCCTCTTCTGGATTTTTTTCCCATTTTTTCCTGTTTTTTTTTTTTTTGTTGGGTTTGTTTGGTTTTTTGTTTGTTAGGTTTTTTAAATTTGTTTGGTTTGGGTTTTTTAAATTTGTTTGGTTTGGGTTTTTTGGGGGGGCTTGTTTTTTTGGGTGATGGTGGTGGTTTTTTTGGGTTTTGTGGGGGTTTTTTATTGTTGTTTGTTTGTTTGGTGTTTTTTGTTTTTTTGTTTTTTCCTGTAGCAGTCTAGTAGTCAGTATAACTCCAGCCTGGTAATGCTATACACAACACTGCCAATTTCCAAACTTGCATTTTTCCCTGCCACTGGCAGACAAGGAAGGGAAGGAGCAAATGAAGTGGTCTCATGCTGAACTGCTCACTCCTCAGGCATTTGAGTGGCTGTTTGTCACTGCAGACTGCGTGGCTGGAGGCACAGGTACGGCTGTGTGGGCAGGCTGGCTTGGTACAGCACAGCCCCCTCTGAAACAGCTGCCACAGCTCCCCCGACACCGTCCCTTTATTCCAGGCTCTGCCTCCGCACAATGCGGGATAATAAAGGGCACGGCAGCTCCTTGCTGAGCCTGGGAAGTCATGAGCCCCTGAGGTCACCGTGTCTCTGCTTCCCGCGTGTTTCTTGCTTTGCTTACAGATAAAACTAAGTTTAGAAAACTCAGGCAATTGCCAGTTTAGCTCTGCCAAAACTCATTTCTCCGGAAAGAGGACACACGCCTTTTGTTCTGCTTCTTTTTAAGCTACCAAGGACACCCCAAGTTGCATTACTCGTGACGTAACGTGTCCTATCCGTGATGCTACAGCGTTCTGTTCTTAGGCTCTTGTTCTCATTGCTTAAAGGGAAGATGGGTAAAAAAAAAATCTTATTTTGACTTATGGACCAGACTGAGTCATAGGAAGACATCATTAAAAAAGAGAGGGGGTGGATATCATCAGCTTTGGCCACAAGCCATCCTTGGAACTTTCAAAGTCGCCTGTAAATATTGCTGCCAGCTCTGTTTCAGTATCAGAGACAGCAGTCCTGGCTAATAGCTTTTCTCCTTAGTGGCCCAATTCAGTATTTCACAATGCTGGAGAGAAGAGGGGGAAGTCAGTGTTTTATTCAACATACCAATCTCAGGAACAGGGAGGTGAAATTACAAGCTGGACTCCCCTGGCAGCAATGAAAATAAGAAAATCCAAACAAGCAAAGGAAAAAAAATGGAATAAAAGGAATTTCTCAAAGCAAGAGGAAGGATGTTGGTGAGTGGGTAACAGAGAGGTTAGGAAGAGGAAGCACAGAGGGAGAATCTGTTGTGTTTGGAAGATGTGGGAACCATCAACACAGATGTTGCAGAAGAAAGCAATTGAGAAGCTGAATGGGACTTGCATGGGTTTACGGTTGGGTGCATGCTTAAGCGTGTTGCTAAATGGAGACCTGAATGAGTGAGAACAAGAAATAATCATGAGGGAGTCCCTGTGCAGAATCAGTCTCTGTCCAGATTGACATCACAGGCTTTCCCACTGATATAAAATGTTGCTTTTCCTGGGGAGGAAATGAGTCAGGGTGACTCCGGAGCTTAGGGTTTGGACTATGCAGATTAAGAGGAGTAGCAAGGAATAAATAAAATATGGAATATGCAAGGGTGACTAAGGACTCAAAGAGAAACAAAGAACTGTGGGGAAGGAATAGGGCCACAGTGAGGAACAAGGAGGGGCTGCCAGATTAATTGCTTTCTAGGGCTACCTGGAGAGAGATTTAGGGGAATAAGCATCATTCCCTGGCCATGAAGTACCTATTAGGTGGGTTAGTGGGTAAGACATTTATGTGCCTGTATTAGCTGAGTAATGCTCCTTTGTTTTTTTGGTCCTTTCAGCCCAGAAACAGTCTGAAGCAAAGTTTGTTTCTCACTGAAAATATTTTCAGTACCTATGAAATCAGAGGCCCAATAACAATTGCAGCCTCCATGTACTCTGCTACTGACAGCATCGAAAGAAGCAGAGCAGAGAATAGGTGGGGAAATAAGATGGAAAACTGGACTGAGCAAGAACAAAGGAAAGGGTGGGGTGTTTTTTAAATTGAGCTGTCCCCCATTTTTGATTGCATCATAGCCTGAATTAGCTTTGGCCTACATAATTAAAATGGAGGATGTCAAGGTACCAGGAGGAAAAAGAATTTTGCTGGGCTATTGGCACAAATGATCTGTTCGCTGCACAGCTGCTGTAGGAAATGCAACACCATGAGTAGACATATATAATTGTAGAGATGGGGAATGAATAAACGTGTTTCAAAGAACAAGGAGAATTCTAAATGTCAGCAAAGGGGTATATGACTCACTCATTGGGAAAATACTATTATTGGATACGTAAGTAGGACTGTACAAAGCACTCAGAAGAGGGATGCTACTAGAAAAAAGAAGAATTAATAAATGAAGGTAACATTTGGGTAAGTGACAGTGAATGAATGAGGAGATGTGCTATAAATGCCATGAGCTATCACAGGGCCTGGAGTGAAAGCAGAGAGAAAATGCGGGGTTGAGGATGGCAAAGGATGAAAAGAGAGAGATCATGGACGATGAGGAGAAGCATTGCTGGAGACTGCTGAAATACAATGGAATGGATGAGTGTTTGTTATAAAACTACTTGGCTTTTGGCAGAATAATGGTGACAAAGAGTTTCTGTTCTACTGAGTTGGGATTAAAGAAATAAATGAAGTGGAACTTCATGGGAGGAGAGGAAATGGCTGTGCTGAGGAGGCAGGAGGGGGCCCAGGACCCAGCTGGAACTGGTTTCTGCAGAGGTGTGTTAGGCTGTGATGGGCATGTTGTATGGAGAAATCCCTCCCTGTTTTTCAGAAGGAAAAAGTGGTGTTTAAGTGTAACAGATGATATTGTATAGATTCCAGACATGGCTGAAAGAAGCAGTGCAGGACCAAGGTATTTTGCATGAGTTCAAGCCAGGCATTGACAATAATTAACTAATGCTCCCGGGGCAGTCAACAACAAAGTTGCAGACTTCTTGAGTCCAGAACATAATGAACTTGAAACCATTCAGTTGCCAAATGCCGGACACCATTCCAACAGACCCATCCCACATGTCTGGCTGGTCATCCTCACAGCCTGAAATGCTGTGTGCTAGTGCATCTGCCCAAGCAGAGACCGAGGAGTCCAGCCACTTCTGTGGATGGATCAGTCCCATTTACAGCTAGGGCCAGGGGATCTCTAGTCCTGGAGGAGGAGATTTCCAGAGCCTCTAATTTGGGTCCAGCTGGGAGCAGTTCTTATTTTGGTTCTGAAACCCCGAATCCCCAGCAAGCTGCTTTTCTGGCTGCCTTGGGTTGATTGAGTCGGTAGAGAGACAGATGTAGGTGGATAATGGGAAGGGGGGTGGTAAGTGGCAGAGCTATTGCCTGAGCAGAGAGAAGGATGCCGTGTAAGTACTGCCAGTCCCCATTCAGTGAGCAAGTGGTGAGTCAGGGGCAGATACTGAGTCAGCAAGAAGGCGGAGGGGTAGTGGGTGGGTAGAGCACCCTGGCTAACTCTGTGCAAACCACTCTGCTGCAACATTGCTCTCAGTTCCCTGTGGCAAAGTTGCAGGCAGAGGTTCAGGCTACTGCATCCCAGTCTCTCCCCTCCCCATGAAATTCCCTGGGGTGCTTTTCTGAGCCAGTGGGGTTTCAGAGAGGACTCCTGACCACTGCCTCTGGTGGGCACGTATTTTCCTGACGTGTTTATGAACCTGCTTGCAAGCACTGCTTCTCTGTGAGGTGTGGTAGTAAAAGAAGGGGAATGGAAACAGCTGATGAAGCAGAGAGAGCCCTTCAGCCTGTGTCACCCCAAAGATACTGCTCATGCAGTCAGGGAGCTGGTGGAATGTAGGAGGGGGGAAGAGAGAAAAGAAAGAAAGAAAAATAGAAATGAGGTAGAAACGAGAGTGAGAGAGAGAAAATATTTGAGAGATGAAAAGAAATTACCATACGGCAGGATCCTGTTATTCAACCTAATTTTCAAAGGACTGCAGCTGTCGCACTGAGATAATCTGTTAATTATAACAGTCATTGTGTTTTGGCAATGGAAGAAAAAACCAGGCTCTAAACAAGGCAAGGTAGTGGGGAAAAGAGAGGGGAGGCACGGCTGTGTCAAAATGCATGTCAGATGCTAGCTTGAAATCTAGGTGGGCGAGCCGGCCGGGAGGAGGGTCCCTCCCCAGCAGGCTGAGCTGTGCCACTGCCTGCAGGTGGAGGATGGAAGGAAGGTGGAAGCATCCGTGTGGAAACAGAACGCCCTGTCCAGTGTGAGGCTACTCCTCTTGCTGAATCTAGGCATGCACTGACCAGAGGAAGAGCTTTGAGGGGCTGAGAGTCTCATTGCCAGTGAGGGAATCTCTCTCAGGTGGCCACCCAGGACAAGGTTGGCTGGAAGGTGAGAGAACGTTGAAGGATGCTTGAATGCCAATGCCTGTGCCCTGCAGGAGTTTGCAGGCCTGGAGGTTTCCTACACAGGGCAAATGGCAGGAAGTGATTGCTGCTCCAGGACATATGTGATTCCTTAGGCTCTGAGGCCTCCCCATAAGCGACTGTAGTGAGCTGTAATTCAAGGACCATGCCCTTTTCCTACCCTACCTGCAGGGTAGCATGTTTGGGGGCCCTCTAAACTGGCACTGCTGGATTGCTGGGGATGTTATTAGCATCCAGAAATACTGGAGATATGCTTGGTTTGAGTGAGGGCATCCCTCAAATAACTTCCTGCTGGTCATAGTCAGACTGCTGAGAGCCAGGACTTGTTGAAGGAAATAGGGCACCAAGGCCAGCACAGGACAGCAGAGGCATCGCAATGACCCTGAGAAGGTGGGGGATCTTCGCAGTGATATCACATACAGCCCAAGGACCTCTCTTTGTCTCATGGCTGGACATGCTGCATAGGAGCATACAACGGCACCAGTGCTCCCACCCTGCTTGCTACATGCTCCCAGAGCCCCCACTCCTGGCCTGTTACCTGCAGCAGCGTGCACACACACTCCTACAGAACTCCCATTCCTGTCCTTTTACCCCTCAACAGCTCACAGAGAGCAGAGGTCATTCCCTGTCCCCTAGAGCAGCTCCTTCACACGTGCACATGCACATGCACATGCACATGCACATGCACAGAGCCTGCCCTCACACCCTGCTCCCTACAGTGATTCACGTCAGGGACACACACAGCAGGAGTGTTCCCACCCCTTTCCCTGGAGCCTTCTCCCAAGCACACACTGGTTGTCTCCCATGATCCCTGCACGCCCACATGCAGCCTGCACTCCCACCCCGTCCCCTGCAGCGCCTCTCACACAGCCAAACACTCCCACCCCTTTCTCCGAGGTGCCTGCTTCATGCAAGCACACATGCACACGCACATAAACTCACAAACAGCCTTTGCCTGCTTCTCCATGGCAATTCCTCCCTCCCCAGGAACCAGCACCGGTTCTCTGCTTCACAGAGTGACTAAACCACATCCAGCCCCAGCCCACACATCCACCCCATCACCTAGAGTGACTCCTCCGCACACACACCCCCTCCACCCCGGGCTCCTGGAGCCGACAGGGCCGCGTCTTTCTCTACAGTGACTCACACCCACACCAGTGCACTAGGCAGAGCCACTCTGGCTGTCACACTCCCTATGGCAGGTCCCTACAGAGCCTCACACAGACCACATGCTCCCTCCCCATGGCCAGCAAGAATTCCTTCTTAGCCTTTCTACTGCCCCATGTCTGGGTCATGGGATGAAAAGGGAAGTATGTTTCCCAGGCCTCCCTCCTGGCTTTGGAGGGGGAGAATTGAAGGCAGCCTTATCGGTGATAGTATTTTTTGTGGCACCTTTAATCTCTTGACATGCTCTTCTACCTGGAGCAGGCTATTTCCCAAGCCTACCCCCATGTACACGCTTCTGTGGATTGCTGCTGCAGGCTGTCTGGGTGGAGCTGGCTTGATGCAAATCCGCCTTAATCTTCAATAATCATATTAATATAAAAGGTAACCATTTCACTTTGGAAAACAAAAGTGGCTTTCTGGCCTGCCAGGGAACCACAGGCATATGAAAGACCTTTCTGCCAGTATTTATCACTCTAAAATAAGATTTATGCTTCTAAAGCTCTCTCTTTCATGCTTCTGAGCCGCTTCATTTTTCTCCCTTGAGCCTTCCCATTCTCTCTCTCTTGCTGCCTAACAAATTAGGCATCTAATCGCTGTTGGGAAGGCACGATGGGAGAGCAGGGGTTTTATCTACAGTGACGTGTTGGGTTTTTTTTCATGGTTAGTCTTTAAGCTGTTTGTCCCAGCAAAGATTTGGAGTCAATGGCAGTGTGTTTGTTTGAGCCTGGGTGTGTGAATTCTTCCTTCTGAATTTTTCCTTCTGAATTCTTCCTTCCCATGCCCCAAATTGGCCAAAGGGCAGGAGTGCAGAGCATCATGTCCTTGGGGCAGTTCTGCAGCCCATATTTCATCCCTTTTCTCTGCCTCTCTGCAGGGTCCTATCCTTGCTAGCTGGAATTTAAGCTTTGTGAGTATCCTTGCAGTGGTGTCCTGTGAGAAGCAGCTGTGATCTTGTTAGGTTCCCAGTGTCCTGCTGGGATCCCAGTGGTTTGGGCTTCCAGATGTCAGGGACAGCTGGAGTTTGGGATCTGCAATCTTCCTCCCCACTTACAGTGGGGCCAGACCAGCTTTCAGAGGAATGAGTTTTGTACCCGCAGGAACTGTGGATTTGTTTAGAGTGAAATGAACCTGCCCAGAGTTGAAGCATGAGATTTCTCTTGCAACAACACTCTGCCAAATTCACAGAGCCTCTAAGGTTGAGTAGACACCCTTCAGCAGGACTCATTGAATTCAGTTCAACTCCTGTAAGGGATGAAGGCTTTGTCTGGTTAGTGACATGGGAACACCTTTTGTCGCATGACTTTCTAGAGTGGCTGTACAGCTCCTTTGACCTCTGGAGTTTTGAAGCTATAGGGCTGATTTTAAACAAATGGTACATTGGAATGGAACTGAGAGATAACTCAGTTTTTATAACTTTCTTAAATTGTTCTAATTTAAAAAATTCCTACAAGGTGTTCTATGAAGATAGGGGATAAATTAGAGAAGAGAGAATGTGAGATAGAAACCTTCATTGAGACCCATTAAAGGAAAGAGTGCTGTGGAGCTCAACCCTTGGTGAACATCAGAGAATCTACAGTAGAAGGCATTCTCTCTCTCTCTCTCTTTCTCTCATGTATGCTTAAATGTCTTCCATGCCACAAAACCACCGGCCATCAGGCTTCCTGCTCCCTCTTCTCTTGGTCCCAGACTTGTCAGAGCTTTTGGAGCACCTATGGGCACAGTCACAGGTTCTTTGCTGCATGACTTGAAGGTAACTCCTGCAATAATTCCCTAGAAGCAGGGCTGAGAGGGAAGGGACTGCTATCCTGTGAGTGCCACAGCTGTGCTTCAAGCTTCTCCCATGACACTATGCTTCCATGAAAGCCAGATGCAAAAGCAAGGACAATCTTTGGGTGGTGATTTAGGGTGGCTGTAGTGATGCTCAGACCACTGTGAATTACAGAAACTACCCAGCAGACAGGGAGAGTCCCTTCAAGAAAGGCATGAGTTTTGAGTGCCAAGCACCCCTAGGACAGGCTCCTCTTTCAGAAAGTAGTTAGAGAAATCCTGGAAGGACCTTAAAGCCAAGAAGAGGAGGCAGAGTCCCTTGGAGATGGTGTTTGTGCCCTGAGGCCTGCCAGGAGCAGGCAGCACACTGAGCTGGGAAGAGGGATAATGCTCAGCTGCAGCATGAAGCTTAAGAAAGCAGCAGGAGCTTTGGCCTGGTTTCGGGGTGTCCCAAGAGGAGTCAAGAGTGTTTGGCAGGTTTTTAATGCATGCATTTCAAATGGGAGGCTCTTAGCACCGTTTAAGCAATGGTAGAATTAAGTGCTGGTTTTTCCAGTGCATGGGGCCCCAAGAGGACAAGGTTGACAAGGTCAGAATTTTAGGCCCAAATTGCAGCTGTATGTGACTTTTCTGGTTGCCTTGTATTCTCTCTCAGGTTTGGTCCTTCCACTCCCTCAGGCTCCAGTTTGTCTCTGTGCCTCCTATCCTGCCTGTCCATACTTTCACTGGCTGTACTTTATGCTGCCATCTCACTAGTGACCTCAATCCTTTTTCATCCCCTGTGCTACCTTGAGCTCCAAGTCAAAGGGATGTTTGTGGCCATTGGCACCTACCTCCTGACTCAGATTTGGGGCTTTCCACCCTCTGTTTCACTTTCCCTTCTCTTTTCTTTCCTTTGAACAATGGAACCATCCCTGTGGCCTTCTGCTCTTCTTCGACATGCTACAGATAAATGCCAATAACATTGGGACATCCATTAATAGAGAGTAAAGCAGAGGGAAATCACTTGGGAGCTGATAGGCTGGCTTTGTGCTAGCCAAGGACAGCACAGCTTTCATGGGTGCCATGTCACTCCTGTTCCTTCACGTTCACACATACATGAGGATGGCCAGGAGCCAAGGGCTTGCTGTAAATCTTGGTGACACTGAAGAGTGTGAGAACCCTACAACTAAATAAGCCCAGCACATGGAGGTGGTAATCTTGTACCTTCCTTATAAAACATATCCCATGTTCTAACTCTTTCTCTTGCCCATAAGTTCTCCACAACTCTTGCATCCCCCTTCCTTGGCTCTCTGCTATGCTGGATTTGTTCATTCTTGCTTTCCCTGTCCTGTGCCTTCTTGCTCTGTTGCCTGAGAAGCAAGAGAGGGAAACAGCCAACTCCATTGTCAGCACCTTTCAGGCCAGCAAAAAGGACAGAGTGTTGCTTCCTTGTGCTGCTGGACTCCAGTGCTGTGTGATTTATGTTCTTTTGGCTGTAGACAGTTAGAGGAGTGCAATAGTGCTGCTCATCATTCCTGGCCTCCCTTTGACTATGGATTGCCATGGTCAGGGAGCAGCTGCTCCCTAGAGGGCAGGACATGGCTGTGGTAGAGTTGGAGACCACAACTCCTACAGCAATGCTGTAGCAGGGTCTGATGGTGTTGAGCTGAGCTGAAATGGGGTGCTGGGCCATGGGCAGGGGTGCAGTAGACCATGGATTGGGCTGGATTCAGTGCCCTCAAAACCAGCATGATGGTGGGGTGACAGGAACCATTGGGAGAAGAATGTCAAGGTCTGTATATTTCTCATACATGGTTACCTTGGGGACCCAAGGGGACCAATGAGTTTGGCTTGAGGAGTGGCTTGATCCTTCCTGTGGCCTGTGGCTGAGGCAAGGCTACGCAGCCCAGGTGGGAGGTAGGCAGGAAGCAGGAATTTCTGCATGGTCCCCTTGGTTTTGGCAAACAGCAATGATAAACACCACCTTTTTTCCTATCTATCCCTAACCCATCTCTTTCCTTTCCAGGCTACTAGGACATCTGCCTTCCAAACCCTCTCTATCCTGCCTGAGTTCAGCTCCTTGAGTGGGATGGGGTGGCTCTCAGGGATTGCTGGGCTTGCTGCAGAGGAACATGGTCCTGGCCATGAGTTTCTTTCTGTGCATGTGCACCATGAACAAGCTACAGCAGGAAATGGTGACTTCAGCACACCTTTTGGAGCAGTCTGCCCTAGCAGAAGGGATCAAAGCAAGTGGGCTGGGATGTGACTGTATGGAGCTGGATATTGTGCAGAGTAATTGGTGAGGTGAGACAGGCAGGCCAGAACAGAATGCTCAGAGAATGATGGTGGCTAAAATCTCTAATCCCTAAATCTTTCCACTGCTTGCTCAGGGGGTGCCCCTGGCCTCTGCCTGGGGTGGACATACTTTGGGCACCAAAGCGCAAAAAGCATGATAGTATCTGCCACTCCTTTGTTCAGTGGAAGAAATCAGGCAAAGTGAAGGAACGGTAGAGATGAAGGTAAAGGGACAGAGATGGTGTGGGGAATTGGCTGTGTCTCTGCATGGAGTCACCTCTGGAAATGGAGGAACAAGGCAGGGACTGATGCTGAGGAATATCAGAGGCCTGTGGGTCCCAGCCTGTGGAGAGCCAGATGTGCCTCCTAGCTGGCATCTGGGGGAACAGCATCAGGAAATTATTTCTCATTGGATTACAAGGCTGAGAAACAAATCAACAGACTGTAAAAACCTCTGCCTTCTGCTTCATTGCTGGCTGAGGCAAAGCTGAGGCAGCAGCTGAAGGCTATCATGTGACAATCATAAGTGACATGAGTTTGGTGGCCTCAGACGATGAGCTGTGGGGAATTGAGGGTTTTTCTCTGTCTTTTCCATTGGTGCAGCTCTTCTCCCCCTTCCTTTCTTGGTCTTGGCTTTACTTTTTGGATTATTGAATATTTAAGTGTTTCTCTGTGACACTATCTCTGATCCCTTAATCCAGCTGGCCTGGTAATTCCACAGACCCAAATCAGCTCAGATTTCTCCACAGACGTAAGCCTTGTTCCTCAAGGGTTCACTCCTCCTTCATTTATCTTCCTTCATTTTATTTCTGCCCTTTGTGTCTCTGTGCTAGAAATTGGTTCAGCTTTTGCAGCAAAAGCTTCAGCGATATCTTTAGTGAGCAGCCTCCCCCCAAAATAAAAGGGGCAAGAGGGGATCTTTAATTTTCATTAACCAAGGATCCTTTTCTCTGTTTTTTTAGTGTTTCCTTTCTCCTCAAAATTAAAATTAATAATAATAAAAAAAAGATAGCAGAGTGCCCTACAGTGTTTTATCTACTGTATGAAATTATTTCCTCTGTGCTGCCTGAGGACACCCCTGCCAGGCTCCTGTCTTAGCACAGTGGGAGAAGGGTTGAAGCTGTAACTGGAGAGAAAGGTGCTCCAGGCTGTGTTTTGCAGTCAGAACCAGGAGCTTGCCCAGAGCCCAGAAATACTTTTGTTGTGGTTTAACAGGCAAATGTCACTTTGTCTGCAAGGTGTGTTTTCTTACAAAGGGGCAGTGTTCATAGCCCCAAAGTAGAGGTAGTAAAGTATGAAGGTGTAAACTGTGCACCACTCTTTGATGGGGAGTAGATGGGTGATGTGCTTCAGATTAGGAGTTTTGGCATTGTTGGGTGAGAGACTGGAGGCTGGTATTTGACACACTGCCTGCTCCCCACCCCCCCCACTGTGCTCAAGCCAGACTGGTTCACCTCAACAGCCTTGTCCATGCACCAAGAGTCAGGAACAATTTTTAGAGCAGAAGTGGTTACACGTGGTTTGAATTATTTATCCCTCTTGCATCAAGGAAGGAAGGAAAGGAAAAAAGTGTTTGGCTTTTTTGAGGGGGGTAGGGGGAGAAGCTTGTCTGCATTTTCCTTGCTTCATGCATTCTGTGTACATCATTTCCAGGCAGCTGAAATTTCATGGCTTTGGCTGTGCTTGGGGCTTGCCTTTGTTTACACTAGGGGTTTTGAGCCCCCGCAATAACAGCTTTATGTTTCCCACTCTCCTTTCCCTTCCCCTCTACTCCCACGCCACTGCCTTCCCCCGGGTCCCTGGCTGTGATCACACTACTTAAGGGATCCCAGATACCCTTCTGCATATCCCTGATATGACATTATACATTGTGAGGGTTCCCTCCTCAAAGGCTTATCAGCACGGCAGGCAGTACCACACCTCTCTTGCTTGCACCCCCCTTAAGGTGTCTCCTCCCCATCTCCCTCTTCTCATGAAACATTGCTGTCTATACACTTATCTCAAAGACCTTTCCAAATGATGCCTCTTCTTGTCTTTTGTGTTTCCTTTTCCAGATTCCAGTGACAGATGGATCTCTCTCATGCACACTTGCTCTTTCCTTCTCTGTATTTTTGTTTTCGACATGTTTGATCCAAAGCTCTGAAGCTTCTCAGAGGGAACCCAGGAAAGAAGGAAGAGAAGGAGTAGAAACCAAGGGAGCGTGAGCGACACAGGAGGCAGCCCTGCCTTGTTCTTCCAAATCACACTGTGGAGGGGCGGGGGAAGACTAGAGGGGGAGAACTTGGGTTTGTTTTGGGGTGGGTTTGGTGTGGGTGGGGGGTGGGTGGGGGGGGGAGAAAAGGGGAAAAAGTGTGTGAGTCGCTCATGAGCATCAAAGAAGATTCATTATCCTTGGCCTGAATTTTTGTTTAGAAAAGAAGCACAAGGTAGTTCCCTTCCGGACCAAACATCCATGGTCATAGCTTTTGGGTGTTCTGGAAGAATATTGCATGTGTTCCCCTTCCTCTATGCTCCTGGATTGACCCAGAGGGCAAGAAGAAATAATGGTGATGACATCTCATAGGACTGGGGTGCTCATTCCCTTCCATTGTTAAACCTCCGTTCTTGCCCCCTAGTTTCTTTTTGCCATTGTCCTGAGATTTGGCGTTGGTTTTTGTTGGGGATTTCTTTTCCCCCATCCTGATGAGGGCACCACTGCAGACCATGCTGTGCCTGGGGTTGTGGGCAGCTGCCCTGCTCTGCTTGTTTTCCCCTGGCACCGTGCGAGGTGACTGCTGGCTGATTGAGGGGGACAAAGGGTATGTGTGGCTGGCCATCTGCAGCCAGAACCAGCCCCCATATGAGACCATCCCCCAGCACATCAACAGCACAGTGCACGACTTGCGTCTGAACGAGAACAAGCTCAAGGTGGTGCTGTACTCCTCCCTCAACCGCTTTGGCAACCTGACTGATTTGAACCTGACCAAGAATGAGATCTCCTACATTGAAGATGGGGCTTTCATGGGTCAGTCAAACCTCCAGGTCCTACAGCTGGGCTACAACAAACTCACCAACCTGACAGAGGGCATGTTGCGGGGCATGGCCCGCCTCCAGTTCCTCTTTGTGCAGCATAACCTAATTGAGCTGGTCACCCCTACTGCCTTCTCTGAGTGCCCCAGCTTGATTAGCATTGACCTGTCATCCAACCGCCTCAGCCGTCTGGAGGGCAACACTTTCACCAGCTTGAGCAACCTGATGGTGTGTGAGCTGGCTGGCAACCCCTTCAACTGTGACTGTAGTCTCTATGGCTTCCTTAACTGGCTGGCTCTCTTCAATAACGTCACCAAGAACTATGACCGCCTCCAGTGTGAGACTCCACGGGAGTTTGCTGGGTATCCGCTTCTGGTGCCCCGGCCTCACCACAACCGCAATGCCATCACCATCTTCCAGTCCATGTGCAGAGGGGGCACCATCCCCTCCCTCTCCAGGGTCAACCCAACTCCTTACACCCCTGACTCCCAGCGAGATCTGGATGAGGGGTCAGCCATCAGCCCTGGGGATTTCCTCTCAGTCAAGCCTCCAGCCTCTTCCACCACTGACTCCTCCTTCAGTCCCAGCATCAAACTACATGACGTCACAATCACTTCAGCCATCCTGATGGTCACCATCCCCATGCCCTACAGTAAGATGTATGTGCTGGTCCAATACAACAACAGCTACGTTTCTGACATAGCAACACTGAAGAGCAAGAAGGAATATGTCACTGTCAACAAGCTGAAGGCCCACACTGATTATACATTCTGTGTGGCCTCTATACGCAACAACAGGCGTTACAACCATACTTGCCTGACCTTTGCAACCCGGAGCAAAGGCAGGGAGGATCCTATTTCCAGTACTTCCACCACTACACACTATATTATGACCACCCTGGGTTGCCTCTTTGGGATGGTCATTGTCCTGGGGGTGGTGTACTACTGCCTGCGGAAGCGGAGGATGCAGGAGGAGAAACAGAAGTCACTCAATGTCAAAAAGACCATTCTAGAAATGCGCTATGGATCAGATATTGATACCAGTACCATGGTCCATCCTTCCCAGAAGCTGGGTGAGCCACCTGTCATTCCTGTCTCACGGATGTCCTCCATCCCTTCCATGATTGGGGAGAAGTTGCCCCCATCAAAGTCAATGGACGCTGGGATGGAGACTCCCAAAGTCACCACTAAAGGTAACTACATTGAGGTGCGGACAGGTGGTGGGGATGGGCTGGAGAGAACCCAGCGAGATGAGGACCTGAGGGAGCTTGACAATGGGCAAGGCTCAGCTGCTGAGATCTCTACTATAGCCAAGGAGGTAGACAAGGTCAACCAGATCATCAACAACTGTATTGATGCCCTCAAGCTGGACACAGCATCTTTCCTGGGTGGTGGGACTGGTGTTGACTCAGATATGGCCTTTGAGTGCCAGTCCATCCCAGCCGGCTCCTCGAGTGGGCTAGAGCGGCCCAGCTTTCTTTCCCCACCCTACAAAGAAAGCTCCCACCACCCTTTGCAGCGCCAGCTCAGTGCTGATGCTGCTGTGGCCAGAAAGACCTGTAGTGTCTCCTCTAGTGGCTCCATCAAGAGCGCCAAGGTCTTCAGCTTGGATGTGCCTGACCACCCACCACTCAGCAAGTCTGACTCCAAGTACATTGAGAAGGGCAGCCCACTAAATAGCCCTTTGGATCGTCTTCCCTTGGTGTCTCCGAGCGCCATCCACCACTTGGAGGTCAAGCCTTCTTACCATTGCAGTGAGCACCGTCACTCCTTCCCGGCCCTGTACTATGAGGAAAGTGCTGACACCTTGAGCCAGCGGGTGTCATTCCTCAAGCCACTGTCCCGGTCCAAGCGAGACTCCACGTACTCCCAGCTCTCCCCCAGACACTACTTCTCGGGCTACTCCTCCAGCCCCGAGTACTCCTCAGAGAGCACCCACAAGATCTGGGAGCGATTCCGGCCTTACAAGAAGCATCACAGGGAGGAGGTTTACATGGCAGCTGGGCATGCCCTGCGGAAGAAAGTTCAATTTGCCAAGGATGAGGATCTGCATGACATCCTGGATTACTGGAAAGGAGTCTCTGCTCAGCAGAAGCTGTGACTCTTCCTCACAAGGAAACAATACAAACCAAGACCCCTCCCCCCCAACAACCAGAAAAAAAAGCCACTTGACTGTGAAAAATAAACCAACAACAAAATACTCCTGACAAATACAAAACTGACAAAACCTTTTCTTAAAGTTTACAACAACTCTTACACACACAGACACACACACTGACACACACACACACACACACGCCGAATTGTCTCTACTGTGTTACGGGGACCATTGTTCTGCCCACAGATGGTTGGGAGGAGCGCCCTGCACTGACACTGTGGTAACAACGTTGGAATGTGGGTGGGTGGGAATGGCCCGGGAGTGGGTGGCAGTGCTGGTAGGAGAAGGGCAAAGATGGACACTCACTGGGCATGAAACTCAGCTGTGAACTATTCATCTTTCTGTTCCTGTTGAAGGCTGATTTTTCTTTTGGGTGGGAGGGAAGGACTTTGGTTTAGAAAGATTCCTTGTCCACCTTGTACACCTGCTATGCCAAATCTTCCATCACTAACTTTTTCCCTCATTTTCTTTAGCAGTGGAGGCTTTTCTCTTTCTCCTGTCTCCTTCCAAAAAAAAGTGGGAATTGCTGGAAGAAGTTCTCTCCCTTCTTTTCCTTTGCCCTTCCCTATCCTCTCTGTTAAGAGTCCCTGGGCTTGAACTTCTTGTCCAGATACTTCACAAACCTCTGTCCTCCTCAGAGGAAGGAGAAGAGATGTGAAGGACCAAGGTGGGTAGGACCTGCCGTATAAGAGGCTCTGTGCCCTTGCTGCTCTTCCTCCTTCCCTTCTCCTGCCACATTGCTGTTGATGAACACCAGCAATATGGAGGGACAGGCATTCTCCAGGCCTTCTCAGAGCCAGTTTTCTGCCGGTTGGTGGGGAGAAACAGGTTGTGAATATTCTCTTTGGCATGGCAAGCCAGGTCCTCAAGGAGTGGTGGAGGAAAAGGCAGGAAGGTCTGGTCTATCAGAGATGTATGGGGTTCCCATTTCTCCACGAGTGCTACAGGTCAGAGGTCCTCCTCACCCCACTTGCCTATGCTCAGTCTGCCCTTGTCTAGTCAGTTTAAAACTCTCTGTTCATGTCCCCTTTACTATGAGGAAGGGACCTGGAGAGGACCTCAGCAGAACAAGTTCTCCTTGAAGCCTCTGCCGCTCTTCCCAACTGATTTACGCCATGGGCTGTGGGGTGGGTGTCCATGAGAAGAGTATCATCCAACCTCCTCACTTCCAGGTGAATGTGAAGAACAGGATTTCAGCTGCTCACCTTACTGGGTTGGCCTCACAAAGAGTCTTTCTCTTGTATAGGCTGTGGACGTTCTGGCATGGACAGGGGACAGCCTAGGGTGAACACAGGAGCACAGGGAACAAATGGGATGTGAGAATGGGGCCTGGGAGTAGCCCAAGAAGGATGGCCTGGAAGAAGCTCCCTTAGGTGTGCAGCCACACTGTGTGTGCCAGGATAGAGGAGGACTCCAGCATCTGGATGGCAGTGCTCCTTTGACTACTTAGACACCCTCGTGAGAGTGAGAGCAACACATCATCTCCTAATCCTCACAGGTGTGACAAACTTTTCTTAGGGATCCTGTCATGTCTTGACAAAATTCCAGTTGCACTTGCTAGATCCCAGCCTCTGCCTCTTGCATAGGAGATCTGTCACAGAGTTGACAATGAGCCTATTGCCCTCTCCACCTATTCCCATTTTTGAGCAACGCAATAAAGCACAATCTTGCCACCATCTCCCCCAGTATTTTTCTGTCAGGCAGGAGGGCTGCCTGCTGAACTTGTCTTTATGCAGCACAGTGAGCCTCCTCTCCATGATCTGCCCAACACTTGACCATAGTTCACCTCTATCAGAATGAGGGTGAGGGCCTATGTTTTGTTGGCCCTCCCTGAGTAGTTATTTCCTCTTTGAGGCACTCCTCAGAAGACCCAGTGTTTTGGGGGGCCCTGGGAGAAGGATGAGGGTGTAGGAGCTTCTCTAGGAGGGATTTACATTCTGCATGCAGAGAACTTGCCTGTTATCTGCCAGGTAGTAGCAATGCCAGCTGTGAGAGCTGGCTTCTTGGCCACACATGACAATTTCATTGTCTGTAAGTGAGGTGGAGCAGTAGGCAGAGTCTGGTGCATGAAAACCAGAGCAGGTATCCCCAAAGTGTAAACCTATGAAGATCTGTGGAGTTTCTTCCTTGTAGGGATGCTGATGGTAACAATCCTAAGCCAGGTCCTGACCCCATTGCCTCAGACTTTTTACTGCCAGCCTGCTTTCCCACAGTCAAAGCATTATTTTGCCTTGAGTCCAGAGGTGTTTGTGGGACTGACTCCACATGGTAAGAGCCAATCCAACCCAGAGGTGGGATGTGTGTGCACATGTGTGTGTGCACCTGTGTGCAGGAGGATGAAGGGAAGCCGCAAAGGGAAGTCACATCACTGCTGGCAGGTGTCCCTCCATGTTGGGGCCGTGCAGCAAACCAAGACAGGTAAATGCTGTGAGAGATGCTTAGGCACAACAGAGATGTCCCCAGCTACCACACAGGGCAGGCTCAGTGGTCTTCCAGCATGGCAACCATCCAAGAAAAGACTAATGGCTGGGGCACAGAACTTATCAGAAAAAGGGGGATGACAGGCTAGGGGGTATGGAGTCTTGTTGCTCTCCCCAACTCTTCCCTCCCTGTGCTTCTCTGCTGTGTGGTCTTGTAAACAGTTCTGCTCAGTCAGTACTTCAGGGGGAGCATTAACTTATAAAGGTCTCTACTTTTTCCCCTCAGCACCTCAATGAGGCAGAAAAGAAAGGTCAGGGATACAGCTATCATCAGGCCCTTCTTTTTTCTCTGGTGGGGTGAGGCTGGATAAGAGGGAAAAGCCATTTCTCTCCCAGCCGTAGCCCCCATTTCAAACCATTGGATGAAGTTTGCACAAGATGGACTGTTCTGTGGGAGGAAGAGGGCAAGGAAGGGGAACAAAGTGTCTCACCTTCCTTCCTCCTCCCTTCTTCTTTGTCCTGCTCCCTCCCTCAGGATGAGGGCTCACAAAGTGATGCCAGCCCTGTTGGAGGAAAGCAGATTTAACGTTCTATTTGCATGACAATTTTACTGTATTTTTCTGAGCAAACACCTGTTGTGTATGTGCCAGTTTGTTGGAATTTAACCTCCTCCCTCCAAGTCTCTCCTGTCCTTGTCCCTGTTTTCTCTGCTCCTTTCATTGATCTCTGCTGTGATTTTATGAGAGACTCTTACCAGTTTGAGAGGGAACGTACCCCAAAGAGAGCCCAAACCAATCACCCCATAAACCTCATTTCTTCTTCTTTCCAGTGTCACCCTTTCCCTTGCTCCAAACGTGGTCTCTCAGCTGCTTTTCACAGTCATGTGTGTAAAGGGGTAGGTGTTATATACCAAAGGCCTGCTCTTTCTAATGGCCATCATTTCTCCCTGTTATTGAGGAACAGGAGTGAGGCCTGTCAAGATAGATCTTGTAAGAGAAACGGTCACCACCCTCCCTTTGCCCTGGTTGCTCTTTCCCAAAAAGCAAGGTTATTCTTGAGGGAACGTGGAGTGCTTTAGCTGAAGGGAAACCTCTGATACAGTGAAAACTTGATGTGCAGCTGATTACAATCACTTGGAAGATCTCCCACCACCTTCCTCTTATTGGTTGCATAGACCTCTGGATTAGGTCTATCCTATGCATTCTCCACCCTGGCTGGCCTGACAGAGGGAGGGGCCTCAAAAACCTCTTTGTTGGGAAAATGTGGAGAGACTGCCTGATGTTTCTAAGGCCTCTAATTCTTGGCTTTGGCAAGTCCCTCAATGCTGCCTTCTCCCAGGGCAAATTGGACTTCTGGGGCCAAACCAAGACCAAACCCTTTCATACTTTATTTCTGGTTTGGTGACTCTTGGCAGAGAAAACAGGGGTTTGGCTCAGTTCACTGGACATTGTGGAGGGTGAGGAATGAGGTTGGGCATAGACCTGCCCTCTAGCCCCAAGAACAGCCTAGGGGAGAAGCCTGGGCTGGGGTCCTGCATCCAGGGGAGTGAAGGTGAGACTCTGATCCTCACAGTGGGGCAGAGCTCTTTCCCATATCTGCTGGTGCTGCCCCAGTTTATGCTGCAGTACCATGTTCCCTTCTCCCCCTCCCCACTCTTCCATACTGAATAAATCCCTCTTGAGGCAGGTGTGAAATATTCATGACTGACAAATGAAGAATTATGTCGGGCTGAGGAGGCCTCTGTGTGTTTGCAATGCTAATCAGCCTTCTTGGCTGGAGGAGGCTCTGCCTGGCAGGCTTGAAGGAAGGAGGGGAAGATGCAGGAGGAAGGTGGAAAAGGAGCTGAGAAAGAGACGAGGGGCAGAAGGGGTGAATAAGGTATGGTGGGACCAAGGAGTGGTGAGACAAGGAGGTAACAGGTAGAGGGAGATGGAGAAGGTGTAGAAGAGGGACAGGCTGAAAGGACCTGGGGAAGAAATAGCTACAGTGGAAAGAATGGGATGATAAAGGGACAAAGGGAACAGCAAGGAAAAGGATTGAGTGCAGGGGTGAAGGCTCTCTGAGAGGAGGTGGGGAATAAGTCAGCAGTGCCTGGAGAAAACAATCTGAGCAGACTTCATGATGAGCTGTGACCCCTCTCTGTAGGGCAGAGCTCAGTGCTACAGGGTGGGCAGCTGCCATATGGGTAGGAGCTGGACCCAGGGCCCCAAAAGCACACTTGCCATGCTTGTTGCTGACTGGAAAGCTCAGCTACGTGAGGAAGGACACACAGCCTCCAGGAGCCTGGAGAACATCCCTTCCACCATCACCACTTCCTTCCACACAAGATGCAGTCAAGAAGAGCCTCATGAAGTCATGTCCTCTTGCTGGAGCCAGCCTGCTGCTGTTCCACCATCTGAGCAGGAGAGAACCTCCTCAGGGTGGCTTGGTGTGGGACGGACACTTTGTGCCACCCCCCACTGGGCTATGGGGGTTTCTTGTAGGGCTGGTGGAGCCTGCCCCACCTCAGCCGTGACCTGCTCACCCTGTCTGAGCAGGTGCTCTTGGGTCCTTCCCTGGAGAAGGGACAGAGGGGAGCATCTGTTGTGTCCCCCCTATGCACGCACGCATTCCCAGCCCTGTCCCTCAGCCGCTTTGGCCTTGTACTGTGAGGGGCGTTCTCGGTCTGCCTGCCCTTGGCTGTCCCCCCACGCGCCCTGGGGACGTGTCTCTGTCCCTCTCCCGGCCATCCTACTGGGGCAGCTCTCTGCAGGGCTGCCCCAACCCACCCCATTCCTGAGTGGAGAGAGGGCATCCTCTGCCTGGCATCTCCTTCTCCCCCTTCTCCTGCTCCTTCTCCTCCCTGCCCCACCAGGGGTCGAGTTCCCTCCTCCCCCTGTACGGCCCCCTCCGATGCCCCATCCCTGCGCGTTCAGCTTGGCCTTTGCCTCCCCGTAACTACCACCGCCACTGTGAGGCCTTGCTCCTGGCTGGCCTGTCCCACCTTCCTGCTCTCCACCTTCCCAGGGGGAAGAGGAAGAGCCTGTCCGGGTCAGGCCAGACCCTCCAGGGCTGGTACGGCTGGTCCATCCACAAGCACAGCGTCTGGGGTGAGGGGGTGGGAAGGGGCGGGCAGCTGCCGGGCACAGAGAAGGGGGTGTCAGCCCGTGAATGTAAGGAAGGGCCTGGGAGGCAGCTGCTGGGACTGGCTCCTTGTGGCCTCTTTGGTGTTCCTCCTTCCGTAACAACCCTGTGACCCCCTGGTTGTGTATGGACAAATTTAAGTTGGAGTTACGTTCTTTACTTTCTTCTTATTTTTTGAATTTATTTTCTTCTTTTAGAATTGTATTTCTTTCTTGTTCTTTTCTTTCTTTTTTTTTTTTTCTCTCTTTCCTTCTTTTCCTGTTTTAAAACTGAATGGCACGAAATCGTTTTTCCTCAACTCGGAGATTCCTGTATGGAGAAAATCAATTTCTATATTTGCAATAAATTTCTTATTTAAAAAAAACAAAACCAAGAAAAAACCTAAAAAAAAAAAAAAATCAACAAGCAAAAACTATAAAAATCTGCTTCTGAGTCCTTGTGTTTCAGATTTGTCTGGTAGAGAAGGTGGGATGGGATGGGATGGGATGGGATGGGATGGGATGGGATGGGATGGGATGGGATGGGATGGGATGGGATGGGATGGGGTGGGATGGGACGGGACGGGATGGGACGGGATGGGTTGGGATGGGAGGAAACAGGGTATGGGTGAAACTGAGAGAGTTGGGTCAGGGCATGGGAAGATTGTCCCAGGCACCCAGTGGTCACTTGCTTCTCCCAAACACACTGTTTCTCTTCCCTTGGCTATTGCCTGTTTTGGACACCAAATTATTTTCACTTGGTCATCAGTTCTGTCATGATACCAGTCCTTTCCAGCACCAATCAGCACCCAGGTTCTGCCCCACCCAGGGCAGGCAGTCAGCTCTGCCTGGGTGTAAGGCAGAGCTTCCTTGCCCATGACCTACACAAGAAATCCTCTGTCTGAGCTCCAGAGCTCTCTGGAAGAAGGCAATCCAAGGCAGGCGATCCAGCCGTGGGTAATGACTGAGCAATCTGTAGCCTAATCCACCAGCAGATATCCTGATCTCAGCTCTTCCTAAGCATCAATATTTAAAGTCAAGAATACAGCCAGCAAACCCATGCCTATTGGTGCATTTATACACATAATTAGGCCAATTTGTGTATGGTGACATAGCAGCCATTCCCTTGCATGTCTTGTCTCTTCTCTGCCTCCTGTTTCTTAATGTTTCTAGTTTCTCCTGAGAGTGGTATGGCTCCTTGGCTCAGAGGGTTTCTTTTTTTTGCTCTTGCCCATCCAGCTCTGATTAGATAAATCTAGCCATGGCTTCTAGGCTTCGTTATTGAGTGTGCTTAGCTCACAGTCTCTGCTCCTTGTGTAGCAAAGGACAGGAATTAATGGTTCTAGGGAGTTGTGACTGTGGACACAACAGCTCCTGGATACATGTGCTGCAGTAGCTGATGACTCTTATTAATGCTTGAATTGATTTGAGAGCAAACCTAGGAGCAGATGCTACTACAGGCACATGCTTCACAGTCTGACATGGTCTCTACTAGACTTGGGAAAAGAATGAGCTTGGGAAGGAATGTTGCTGGGCTGTGTATCTCTGAAGGGTGGACAATGGTGTATAACAAAGAGGAGCTCTTCTGGGGTTAATCAGAGCTTCATCTGCTTGGTGGAAAGGTGGATGTTTCAGTCAAAGTGATGCTCCTGGCGTCTGCATCTCTGCAGTGCAGGGATTCAGACCTTCTGAGACAGGGAATCTCAGACCTTGGGAGGAATTAATGCATAAATTATAAAGAGGCATAATCTAATCAGTAGAGAGCCCCCATGCTGTTTATTTTGTTGCTAAATTCGATTTTGTCTCCACAGTCCTTGCATTTCATTTGGTTGCTCTGCCACAGGGATGAGAAAGGACAAGATGTATTTGCAAATGCTGTGTAGGGGGAGCAGGAAGCTTTGGGAAGGGAAGATTGTCAGGGCTGAAGACATCATCAATGTCCTGAAGCCAGGTGAGAGCTGTTGGGCTGAGGGGACATGGAGGAACTGTAGCCAGCCCTCTGGGCCAAAATGATTTATGGTGAAAGAGTTAAGCAGTACTTGTATTTAAACAGCCGTTGGTTGATTCCAGTCAGAGAGCTTAGGAGTCCTCTGCTCTGCACACTGTTGTGTGAGATGGTGTGTGTCCAGAGAAGGCATGAGGTGTGAGCTGTGTCTGTGTGTCTGCATAATTCTCTCAAGTGCCTCTGGATGTAACTGTGTCCAACAGACTGCAGTTACTGCAGCAAACCACTCTGACCTTTGCCTCCAGAACCTGCTTTGTGGACCATGATATCTGCATCATGGAGTGAGAGAAGGGCCCAGGGGTGTGAACAGGGAAGTGGCTGCAGTGTGCAGTATGAGGGTGGCCAGAGTGACTTGGGGAAGAACAGGGGTTCTTTGCACAGCCTCATTATTTGGTTGGCTGCAGACTCAGGAAGACTGTTTTGTGTTTTCTTGTGGTTGGTTTGTGCTGACATGGTTCTTTTCCACCCTTATGAAGTTCAGTGACTTATCCAAGCCATAATTTGCTGCAGCACAGATAGACTTGACCTAGCCCCAGAGCCTTTTGCTGGAAGTCATATGGGACAGCTGTCATCTCCTTGCCCATGTGGACATGTGCATGTGCCTCTGTGTTGCGGTACCAACAGGCAAGTAGCAACATTGCCCTCTTCTGGACTTACTGTAGGCACTGGAAGAGCATCCCTCATGGAATGGCAGAACAATCCTCTTTCCACTGCAGAGCTAACAACATTTCTGGGTCTTGATTTCCCATCCAAATCTTGGTGACTTTTACAATAGCCATCTTGGATTAGAAGATACTTTTCTGCAGCACTAAGTGCCTGGGCATCCTGAGCCATCATGACTCCTAAGAGAGCAGAGTGAGGAATATCTCCTCTCCAGATAATGTTGACTCCAATGGAACCAGTAACCAACAGCTCTGAAGGGCAGTGAACATGTGGTTGAAGGTGTGAGGGTCATGCTGCTGACCTTTGTTCTGAGGGCTGTCTCTCAAGGGGATGAGAGCAGTGCTAGGGAATGGTCAGGCTAACATCTTTCCCCACGTATTGGATGCCTTTTCAATTAAAACACAAATGTGTGTATTGTGCAGAGCTGGAGGACAGACTGAGAGCTACGCAGAGCCCAAGGGAATTTGGGATTTTAAGTGCACAGGCCATGCTCACCTGTAGCAGGGGAGCAGAGGAATGTCACTGAACAGACTCTACACTTTCCTTCTGACCCTTGAAGGAAACACAAACTTAGAGAAAGAAAACCCAACCAGCCTGAAAGTGAAATATTTAGGAGGGAAAGGATAAGAGAGATGAAATGTAGACTTGAATACCTATATGAAGGTTCCCTTGCACTGTTAAGATGATGGCTAGGTCACTATCACTGCTGGTCCCCTACAGGGACAAACCTGAGATTCTGCTATAGATTTGGTGGGACTATGGCAGTGTGCAGAACTGCTCCATTCCTTGGCTTTCCAAATATTCAACAGGGATCTGTGTCTTCCCTTCCCTTGTCAGGCTCCTTGGAACAGGGTCTGTCTATCACAACATGGTTATGTGATACCTCTTACAGTAGGATTGCCAGGCTCCTCAGAGACTGGCAGTTAACATGCATTCCCAAAGGAGAAAGGAATGGGATCTAAAATGAGTCCGAGGAGCTGTACTGGTGACTTCTGCTAAGCAAGGCAGAAGTAAGCAGGTGCCCAGCCAATGCTACAGTGGAAAATGAATCAAAGGCCTCATCACTTTTTAAATAAGAAACACTTCAAAAAAGAAAAGTATTCTGCTCCATCCTTCTGTTGCCAGAAAGGGCATAATTAAGAATTCATTGCAACTTCTGCACCCAATTTTCCGGCCCGGTGCCTTGTCCCACTTGTCTTGCTCCAGCTCCAAAGACAGTGGAGGCTCTGCCATGAGTATCGAGGCACAAATGGAACCTGAATAATAAGATGAAACCTGAAGAATGTCTGGGCGGATCTGGGGACCTCTGGGGAGAAGTGGCTGAAGGAGGGAAAAGCATAGCCAGGTGTGGAGCATGAGGAAGAGTCAGACTTGCCCACAGACTTGGGAGCAAATAGGCACAAACCTGCCTCAGCTGCCTGCTGTTGCCAGAACACAACACACGCCTGGGGATTTCTTTCTTCTCTGTTCTTTCCCTTCCTGAACATCTGGAGTTGATGACTGGGGATTCCTAACATCCAGAAATGGCATCATTGGACCGAGGTCCTGAGCTGCAAGACAATGATGCAGCTGACAAAGGTGGCCAAGCCAAGCCAAGCCAAGCCACGCCGTGTCATGGGGTGGATTCAGCAGGACAAGGAGGTGCAGGTTAAATCTATAAAGTCTGTGCCTGTTGTATGTGAGTGCCTTCAGATAAAGAAAGTGGCTGCTTAATGTCATGATACCTGCTTGTCTGGAGGAAAAGGGGCTTCATTTTGGGCTTTGCTCAAATTGGGCATAGGGCCAGAAGACACATGAGATTCCAGCTTCTCATCCCTTTATGATAAGTGGGGAAAGAGCTGTTGCCTCTGTTTCTCTGCTGTACATTTTCTGTCTCGTGTCACTGTCAGCCACAATATTTCCTACCTGTGACACATGTTTCTCTTTCTCTCTGCTTCTCTAGTGGCAGCCAAGGAGATAATTGGTATTTTTGACTCTGTCTGTTGAGCCCTTTGTGCCAGGAGCTGCCAGATGAAGCTGTGAATTATATAATAAGGGTTAATTAGAGGCTTTTCAGGGCCATATTATCATACCCCATGAGAGTGGTGCCCTCCTTTTTGGGCCATTGTAGGAAAGAGTGCTTATGGGGAAGAGGAGCAAGGAGGTGTCAGTGGCATTGATGGTGGTTTTGGTGGCCAGGAAAAGGATATTCTGGCTCCTTAGTGGCACTAGAGGTGGCTTGGAGTACACAACTCAGGAGAGAGAGAAGCAAGGCTGGACACAGACTGGTGGGGTGGAGGTGAGGGGTTTTTAAATTCATGTAGAACTGTGGTCTGATGTTGGAGGGGTAGCTGGGTGCCAGATCCCTCACTGGTCCTTCTTCCTCCCTCCACTGCTGCAGGGAGCTGAGCTAGAAGGTAGAACTGCCAGGGCAATGTCCAGAGAGAGCAAGGCTTGAGTGACCTCTGAAACCCCTCAGCACCTAAGACTGCCAGATGACAGCTCTGCTCCTGGATGAGTAGTCTGCTTCTCTAAGAAGGCACCATGGGCCCAGTCCTGCCTCTCTAAGAAGGTTGTCCTGCCTGTGGCTGAGTGTGCAGCAGGGGGAGAGCACCAGCCCAGTGGTGGAGTGTGAGAGAGAGAGAGGGGATGCTCCAGGTTTTGCTGTTCCTCCTGTCTCAGTGCTCCTCTGTCTACATCTGCCTTCACTCTGCGTGTGCTGGGTGGTGTGACCTTGGGGTTGATAAGGAGACCCTGCTCCCTCACGCCCTCCCAGATGCTGTACAGAGAAGGGGGCACTGATTTCCCCAGCCCTGTTGTGCAGTGTGTCTGCCTGGAGGTGAAACTGCCTGAGGCACCTCAGCCAGCCCAGAAAGAAGATTTAGATGACAGACACTGTCAGAACAGGACACAGGGTCTCCTCTCACCTCTCACCTCTGCTTTACCTTCTAGGCCATTAACTCCCTCCTCCTTTCCTGCAGACTGTGCTTTCCTCACAATTTTTAACCACTCCCTTCACAGTCTCCTTTTTTCCTGTTTTCTCTGTTCTCCACCTTCCTTCACCGACCCTCACCTCTCTGTTCACTGGGGAATAATGATTTATTCTATCTCTTCTCCCCTCCACTTTCTTAATATTTTCTCTCACCATCTTCTATCTGTTATCCTTTTCCCATTTCTCAATTTCTTTCCTTCCATTCAACCTCCTCTGTCTCCTCCCATATCCACATATTTTCCTCTCTCATATAATGTCTAATATAATTCCTCACATCTTGAGTCATCCAGACCTGCAAGGAAATGGTTTCCCACAGGGAAACAGAATGTGAGAAATATCTTTATTCACCAAAAATTAAATATTGACCATATGGGGTGGGAAAAAAAAGAAAAAAAAAGGCAAAAAAAAAAGCAAAAGCCAGCTCATTGTTCAGAAAGGGATGAAAAAAGCCAAAACTTGGGTTTTTTCACGAGCAATATTCACAACTGGGTTTAGAGCATTTCTGCATCAATGTGCACTGAAAATGCTGCTGAGGTTCTCAGGCACTGCAGTGGGGCCAACCTGCACAGCACTGGGGCAGACAGAAGGGGGAATCTGGGGGGAAGCTGAGATACAATCAGTGCATGAAACAAACTTAGTGTGCGAGTCAGCTGGATATTCTCTGCTGCAGTCATTTCTGAAGTGATGTCTCTGGCCAAATTACTCCAGCAGTGACTCTTTCAGAAATGGCTGTGGTTGTGTGCTGGAAGGGCAGGGGGCCTCTTCTGACACAGTGCCACACCATCAGACATAGGAGCCTGGTGAACACTCAAAGCCTCCCTGGAAAGTACTTCCAGGAGGGATCAAGCACCTTGCCCTACAGACACATTTCCCTGCTGGATCTCCAGATCTCTTATTGAATGTTTTCAGCTGTAACCAGCTTCTTCCACACCCTGACCCCAGAGATGACCTACTGCAGTGCCTGAGCATCACCCACAGGCTGGAATTTCTTAACAAAGACTGCAGTACAGAGGAAGTCAGATTTGGGCAGAGGCATCACCTCAGAAATGACTGAAGGAGAGAAAGTAACATACTGTTCTTGCAGGCAGGGGACAGACTCAGCACCACACATAATGACTCAGAGAGCAGCTTTGGTGGGCAGAGAAAGAAAATCTCAATGAATCCCGCAGGCCTTTCTGTTTCAGTGATCTATTAAACAAACCATACCTCTATGTACAGCAAGTACAGCCTTAATCCCATGTGATCCTGATATTTTTAGCAGCTTGCTCATGGGACTTTTTGCTTCACTAACAGGAGCCCTGAAGCCAGAGCCCAAAGATTCCTAGTTAATAGGTAGATCTCGGGTGAAAACCCAGGTCTGCCAGTGCTGCAGCGAGAGACACAAGATGTTTGATTACAAGAAAAATGTCTTGGGATCTAGCTGAACCAGCTGTTCTACAGCTGGATTTTAGGCTTAATCCCTGTGTAACCCTGTTGGGATCCATGGAGATGGGGACAACAGGCATCTGCTTCATCAGTGCTTGGGACAGCCTGTGGTGCAAGGGTGGTGGAGCAGAGCTGGATCCTGATGCACACTGAGGCTGCATGCAGGCAGGAGACTGGGAGAGGAGCTGGCAGAGGGGTGGCAATGGGATGTGCCTTCCAGCAGAGACCTTGGGAGGGTGTGGTGTTTCTCTGCAGGGCACCAGGTCTCTCCCCAGCTGATCCCAGGCCAAGCTGAGTGTTCTGGTGTGGGGCAGTCTCCAGGCCCTGCAGAGGCTGTGGCTGTGCTGCCTGTGTGAGGATCTGTGACCAGGCTCTGGGGCTACAGCCAGGCTCCTCTGCTCTGTGATGTGGAGCATGGGCTTCCCACCTGCTGTTATAAATGAGGGGATTTGGTGGGCAGGAAAGGATTCCCCTGATGGGGCAGCTCCTTCTACTGTCACCACCTGGAACCATCTGCACAGAAGAGATTCCTTGGATCTGCACCAGGGTTCCTTGGACAGCACACATCCAGAAGGCTCTTGCCAGAAACATTCCCTGCAGACAGCCATGGAATCAGGGTATCTCATCCTCCAGATGGGGCAGCCCTCACTGCTTACTCCTCCATTGCTGGGATCTCAGGCAGGAAAAAGGCCCACTGGAGGAAGGCACAGGTTTTCTGGTCTGTATGATCATCTCCAGGTGACCATCAGGCAGAAGCAGCAAATTTATCTTTGCAGGGAGCATGACCTTTCTTCAAATGAAGGAAATATTTTGTGGAAAAGCAGCAGAAAATTTGCCATATCAGCATAAATCAAAGCTGTCTGCATTTTCTCCTCCACTGAGGATTCTAAAATTACAAATGATCTGAAGAAGGCAAACAAGGCAAATGTACTGGCTATTCCTTCCCAAGTGAGAACATTGAGTATCCTTGAAATAATTAAACATCTAGCTTAAGAGAAAATTCAAGAAAAAGTATCATAGTAAAGAAATAGCTGATGAAATTCCTCGCCAAAATGTTTAAACCAAATTTCTGAAAGTCTTTGAAATGCTGTTGGCCAGTATTAAGGAGAGGGAGAACACTGGGACAGATGGACCTTCATGACAATCCAGTACATCCGTTCTTCTGCATTATTGCACATCTTATCCAACCTCTGTCAGCCTTGTGCCAAGGTCTGCCCAGCAAGGCTGCTGCAATGCTCTGACATGCCAGGTAACTGTTAGCCTGATACTAAGATCATCTGACAGACCTGAGGGGAAAAGAGCTGCATTTGAAACTTCCCAGCATTGCAGCACTGAGACTCAGAACAGAGTTTCTGCAGCTGCTCTTTCCAGTTCTCCCAGCACACCATTTAGCACTGCATGAAATTCAGATCTTAAAATTATTTGATGTGGGCCAAAAGGGCAAGTGGGATACACAGGTAGAAAAAAAGTTAAAAGGTACAGAGCAGCAATCAGACAAATGAACAGGAGAAGGGACTACATTTAGTTTGGGTTTCTTGTTGAATAAAAACATACAAGGCAGCATACCTCTGGGGACATGCTTGCCTTGGGGACTAGAGTGTCCACATAGGCAGGTGTTGTCACCAAGTCCAGGCACATCAGATGACATGAGAGAGGGACAGGCATGGCACCAGGGCAGTGGAATCCTCTAAGCAGCAAAATTTGCCTCATGACAAGAATGCTGATGTCAGTGATTGCTGACACAGGAGTACGTATGGGAAGTGGTAGGACAGAAAAACCCCAAGATTTTATTGGTGAAAATAGACAAGGAAAAAGTTGAAACACATGTCTTCATGACCTAAAGCCCCTTCTGAACCAGGGTAGATCTTGAGACAGGGAAGTCCCTGTGGGATTGATCCTGGGAGGTGTCAGGCTATGCTGGATCTGCTAATGACCTTGTTTGCAGTTGGCTGCAGGTCCTCTCTTGAGCAGATGGCAGGCACGCTCTGTACTACTCACCCGTGGGACACAGTGCTGAGTGTCCCTGAGTTAACCTCCAGGTGAGTTCCCCATGACTGTCCAGAACCTTAAAAATCACAAGAATACAAAATTATGGGAGGCAAAAGGAAGGCCTGGGAAATGCTGGCCGACTGCTAAATGGGGCACGTGCCCTGGTGAGACAGGGCATTGAAAACACTGAGGTATTGAGTGGTTTCTCCAGCTTAGTCTTCAGTAACAATACTGGCCTTCAGAAATGCCAGAGCCCAGAGACTGGGGGAAAATAGGGAGCAACTTCACCTGTGTGGAAGAGGATCAGAAAATACTTGAGCGAACTGGACAAGTGTAAGTCCATGGGCCCTCATGGGATGCATCCAGCAGTGCTAAGGAAGCTGGCTTGTGTCATTTCAAGGTCAATCCAAATAATCTTTGAATACTAGTGGTGAGTAGGAGAAGTGCCTGAGGATGGGAGAAATGTAAATGTCACTATGGAAGTCTCAGTTTATAGGAAGTCATGGAAAGTACTGTGCCAATGGGAAAGGATGGAACTGAAATTCTTCTGTGTTTTAATGGTGTGTTAGAACAGAGGGGTGATGCTGCATGCAGGAATCCATGCATTTCTGATTCCTGCCAAGTTGGAACAGTGTTAGTGAGGCAAGGTTTATAGAGGGAGAAAAATTAATTTTTTTAGACAAGCCAAATTAAATGTAAAAATGGACAAGCTCCTTTTTGGACTTGCTGCATTTACCTCCTCCTGTGGGCCTGACAAGCTGTCCATTTATTTGTGCTTGTATCTGAGCTGATCCTTCACACAAACCTTGCTGCTCCTACCATCTTCAGACATGACACTTGAGCTTAAAATATAAATTCCTAAATTCCTATTTTTACAAAGGCCAAGCTGTAAAAGCAACATTCCCTACACTCATTGGTGACCTGGGGAGAAAAGGAACCCAAAGATTAAGGATTTGTTTGATGATGTCCTTGCATACGAGTACCCACTGTGATAATCCACACGTGCAGTAAGGAAGAAGAGGATCAGCTGTTCCTCCAGGTAGTTGAACTGCAGTTCAACAGTTAATCTTTCAGAGCTGATCTTTGCTACAGTATGGCTTGTTCTCACATTGAGCTCACATGGTGCTCAGGTTGACTCATGAGCCTGTCACACGCTGGAAGCATCGCTTTCTGACAGGTAATAGAGCCAAACAGAGCAGGGTCTAAAGCAAAACCCTCATGGATTTGCCAATGAAAGCATGTCTTGGTGAATCCTAGGAAATGGGCATGTTCTTATGTTTCGGATAAGCCATAAGGGTTTGGCTCCTCCTTGAGGGAAGGGAACTGAGTCCTGAGCAAAGCAAATAGTAATAAAGCAAACCAAATGGTAATAAAACAAATCAAATGGTAATAAAGCAAATCAAATGGTAATATAGCAAACCAAATGGTAATATAGCAAACCAAGTGATAGAGGTTAGCAGGGAGTGAGATACTGCAAACAGAGTGAATAAGACAGAGCCTTGTTCCTTGAAACTCCCACCAAGGCCAAAATGAAACAGACAGAAGAAAAAAAGTTGTCTGAAAGCACAAGTGTGAGGGAGAGAGGGAGAGTGTGTGAAACAGACACTGGGGGAAAGGGATCCCATACAACACTTGAGAGACATGGGTCCTGCAGCCTTTGTGCTCATGTCAGAGCTTGTGAGAGTGTGAGACAGCTTGTGGGAGAGAGCCTCAGACAGCTCCCATGTGTGTGTGTGTGAGTGGGGGCGTGAGAGCCCAGCACAAAGAGGGGAAAAACAAAATGGAGCCTCTCCAACCTCCCCCCTGCCTGGGAAGCCACTTAAGGGGCTTGGAGTTGTGGTGGGGTGACACATTTTGTGTAAGGATGGGGAGATGCAAGAGCTATGCACTGACCCCTCTGGCTCAAATCAATGATGCCACCACAACCTCCTGTCTGAACAATGCCTTCCCTGTTTTGGTGCTTACCCTCCATCCCCACCAAACCTGAAATACCACCTGACTGCTCTGCAGGATTGAGGATGGAAGTGAAGGAGACTGGTTGACCCTCCATGTACACTGGGAAGCCAAGAAGGACTAAGAAAAATGCCCTGGCAGATGGTAGCTGCTGTCCTGCTCCCACAGCCTGTCCTGCTGCCTTTGTGTTTGTGCCATTTAAAAGCAGAGCAGGAGGCAGACAGCTTTCCCCTTGCTTGCAGGAGGCTCCTCCACAGAGCCAAATGGCCAGCACAGCATAGCCAGGTCCTGCAGCTGGCCAAACCCAGTCCTGTCTCACCACAAACTCCCAGTCTTGGAAATGTGGGAACGTAGTGCTCCTTCCCAGCACCTGTTTGGCTTGAACACATGAGCTGTCCTGTTCCTGCTGCTGGTTCTGCTTGCCATCCAGTGCTCAAAGACCCCTTAGTTTTGGTCAGGGCTCAGGCCTTTTCAAGCCCTACAAGACTGAGGGAAACATAAATGTGTTGGTAAAACAAGGGTTTCTGCAGTGCTCATGCAGTGTGAAATGCAGCTCAGCTCTGTCAGCTGGAGAGACAGCAGTGTTAGCCAGGTGCTGGGAACAGCCTGAATGCTTGAGTGGCTGTCCTCAGAGAGACTAAAAGCTAGAAGAAAGGCATCCCAGCAAAACCCTGGAGATGGGAAGTGACGCCATTGCTGCAGGTCCTCAGGAATCTAGAGGGGGAGATTCTGGTTTCCAGAGCCACTTTTAGTGACCTGCGTTATCCCAGACATTTGCTGAGTGCTGGTCAATACTAAACAGGACCTGTGGGAGATATTCTGGAGGAGAAGCTGAATGCGGGTGGGTGACCTAGCACCACACACCAGTGTTCAGATCTCTGATTCACTCCTTGACCGACTGTCCTGGGCTGTAAGATGTGGTTTGGGGGTGTGTGTTCTATTTCCCACCTGTTGGAGGTGGGGCAGTTATCTTCTGTTAATTGGGCAGTTTACTTTATCTCTTCCACAACCAGCCCTCTCTCCAGGGAGATACCTGCTGTTAATGGGCCATTGAGCCTCACTGCATGGCTGATAAAATTACAGCATCACATTGTGAGATGCTCCACCCAGGGGGAGGAGCCAAGCATTCCTACCGGGATAAAATCTGAGACTGGGAACACCACAGGCAGCTTTTGCTCACTGGATTTTCAGAGGAGCACCAGGCCCATCTACACCACCACAAGATCTCCAGAAGAAAACTGCACCATTTACAAGATCACTGCTTCAACAGAAGCAGACCTGCCACTGCAGGAAGACTGCAGCCACCATTTAATGGGACTGCTACCAACACCCTGACCCACAGGGTGTCAGGTTGTATTCTAACTCTGTCAGTGTTACTGCTTTTTTATTTAATTTTTATTTTCTTCCCTAATAAAAAACTGTTATTTCTACTCCCATATGTTTACCTGAGAGTCCCCCTTAGTTTCAAAATTATGATAATTAGTGGGGAGGGGGTTTACATTTTTCATTTCAAGAGAGACTCCTGCCTTCCTTAGCAGACACCTATCTTTTCAAACCAAGTCACTGATATAATTTGTGCTAGCCCTTAAAAGCCAGGACAGCATCAGCACTGCAGATTTTCAGAGGTACCATGAGAAATCATCTGGCAGAGCTCTTCAAAGCCCTGGTGATGTCATCACTGCAAAGTCCTGATGCAGGGCTGTTGAGCAGGTTCTTTACAGGTTATCCCAGCACCTTTCAGCTGGCTGCACATTCCCACGTACCTTAGCACTGCACAGCAATAGCACAAAGTGTCTTTCAGTGCTAGTTGGGAATATGTTTTGTGAGCTTTGATTGAGACTGATGACATAGGCATAGACACTGGCCTGCACCAGAGGCATCTCTGGTGCTGCCCAGGTACAGGTCTGTTGAAAATGCCAAGTGTCTGTCCCAGGCTCATGAAATCCCGCAGGCTATGTACAGCCCGTGGGCTTTAGGACTCCCACCCTTGCCTTAGACAAAACAATGAGGGTGTGTGTGCCAGCCCTAAGGGTGACTGAGGAGACAGACCATCAGCTTTCTAAGGAAATGGAAGCATGCTGCTTTCCTGCTACATCGAGAGACTGTGAGCAGCAACTTTTAACAAAAAGCAATGGTATTGCCCACATGAGCCTTTAAAAAGACTGAATGATGTCATCTATTTGTGGAGCAGCAAATTGTAAGGTCACTTCCAGACTCTAAAGACTGCTGAACCACTTGAGCACGATGTAATGCCCAGCTGACCACTCCTAGTAAGTAGGATGTCCCTGCAGGCACTGATAAACACTTGTTGTGATTACTGAATCAGAGCTGGCTGGGGAATTTGAGCACAGCCTTCTCATTGTACTGCAGGGCAAGTGTCTGAACACACTTAGCAGCAGGAGTGCCTCGGGAGGCAGTTACAGTCCTAGATAAATGCCTTTTAAAGCCTTCTAGAAATCACTGGTCTATGTCAGAACCATGTGGCTCTAGCTCAGCCACAGAGAACCATGGCTCTGGGGATATCCCTCTTCATCCAAACATTCATGTTGCTGTTGTCTGTGGAGTGAAGGAGTGTTTCTTCATCACTGCTTCCATGAGAATGGATAAATATCCTTAACATCTCAAGCTGGGTTGTGGGTGAATTCAGCTGGATTGAGAACTTGAAGAGGCTCTAGGGATATGCAGATGTGTCTGAGTGAAAGCCATGCTCAAATCCTATGCACAAAAAGCAGGCTGTCTGTATTCAACCCTGCCTAGTGTGCACAGGGAGGTGAGATGCTATTCCCACTCCCACCAGGCTCCCCTTGGGCAGCCTAGCACTGCCTGTGATCCTTGCTGGAGCAGTCTGCCTTTCACAGCAGCTTCCTGTTCTTGGAACCAAAAAGCAAACTGTGCTTCCAGTATTCCCTCTGGGCACTTGCTCTGTGGTGTCCTGCTCCTCTACTTCTCCTTCAGTCCCCTGCCTCCTCCTTGGTCACATTCCCATGCCCGTGACCTCCATCGGTGTTACCTGTCCATCCCCATCAGCCTCCAAGAACTGAGACAACAAACTGACAGGCACAAGCCACTGCTGATGGAAGGAGGAAGATAGTCCCCACAGCCCTCTCATCAAGAAGCCCCTCTAAAACCATCCTAATGAGATCCTCCTTCGGGCCCTTGTCAGCTCTGCCTTTCTTTGCAGGCTCCTTTGACAGACGGATGTCAGTTCGGGGAAAGCTGTTTGATGTTCTTCATCTTAATGAAAGTGATCCTCCGGCAGGCACTGTCTCCTCTGCCTCCAGGCAACTGTGGTCTAGCAGTGTCAGGCTACTCTGTGCTTTGTCATACTGGATCCTAATTAGTGGCTGACTCCTGCTGCTTCTGAAGTCAACAGGGAGAACATCCCTCTGGCAGCAGCGGAGCAGGAGGTAGGGGATGGGAAAGTTGGTGCACAGAGAAATGGCAAGGGTCTGTGTGAGTCCCTTCTCATCCTCCTCAAATATTATTGCCATCCCTTTTTCTCTCTTTCCTCTGCTCATCCAAAGACAGGGATGGGTATGTAGGCAGCTCTGTGTCTGCTCCCTGGCTGTCACTGACCTGTAGGGCACACACACATGCTGCTTTGGGTGAGAGAGAAAGGACTGAAGTTCCCCAACTTGGGGCTAGCTAAGTGCTGAGAAGAGGTGAACCTAATGGGAGATGCACTCTAGAGTGAGAAAATATAGATTATGGGATCCCTGCTCCAGACTTTTCCACCGATAATGAGTTGCATCTTTTTGATTCAAGTGGTTGGCTGATGTCCAAGCTCCTGTATTTTGTTTTCCCTTAAGGAGACATATTAACAATAGATCTAGGAAGTTCTCTGGGGACACCCTGTATGTCTGTAGAGCGCTGCTCTGGCATGTCAAAAACTAGGAGGCAATTCTTTGCTGCCCAAACCCCTTTCTTCAGGCTTTTCTTAGTGGTCCTTACTTCCTGTCTGCAGTTTCATTGTTTTCTCAGAATACACTGCTTTCTTTCCTCTCTCAAACACCGCTGTTTTATCCCATACCTCCTACTTTTGGGAAATGGTGCATGCCTATGTTTAGATGATGCCCATTAATGCTGCAAAGAGGAGGTTGATTGTGTCCTGGAACCATCTTAAAGAAAGGCAGAAGCTAAATTCATCTGATTAAAGGGCATTCGATCGGTTTGTTGCAGAACTTATTCAAAATCCAGTCAGATCGTCCATCCTCATCCACAAGCAAATGCAATCTCCCGAGCAATCATTACACCTGCAGCATCTCTTTTATTCAGGGCTGTCAGACACTCACAGCCCTGTCCTGGATTCCTCCCTGCCTCCCCAGTGGGGATGTGTGTGTGGCTGCCCAGTCCAGCATCTATTTGTGCTTGTGTACTGGAGCTTTTGAAGTGATCATTATATTGCTGTATGCAGCACAGTGCAGAACTAGTTTCTTTCCATGGCTCTCCCTATCATTTCTCTGGGATATCTGACAAAGCCTGGTTCCATTACAGCTTTGGAGGCAAGGGGTACAGTGAGCTGCCTCACCCTTCTGCCCCTATCTTGCAGGTCACTGTGGGCACATTCAGGCTGCAAGAAGATCAAATCTGACTGTGTTGTGGGCAAGTGGCCAGTCAATCAATAGGGAAGGCACTGCTCAGCTTTGGTACTTCAGGGCTCCAACTTGGATAGCTGGAAGGGTTTTGTAGCACTGCTGTAAAATTCCAGATTTCTGGAAGCTACTGGAAGGCATAGATAAACCTCTTGGGAAGCATGTGACAACCCAAATACTGTGGTGTAAGGAAAAGTCTTGGGTTAATACAACTGAGATATGGTTAGCATAATGAATTTTAAATTATATTTTGAATACTTGGTGGTTTTTGTCTTTGAGCTTTGTTTGTATACAGACTCCTTAATTCAGCCAGAACCTTCCTTTTAGTTTACAGAAGCACATATACTTTCATACATAATTCTCAAACCTCAAAATTGGGCCCTCTTAATCTGACACCAGTAAGTGGTTCTTTAAGGGGAATAGTGGTTGAGAGACCTGGAGGCAAATTGCTAGGCTTAGCAAGGGTGGTGGAGAGGGGAAGGGTAGAGAAGATTACAGAACAAAATCCAGAGCTGCTATTTGGAGGAGAGGGAGGGAGCAGGGGGAGTGGAGAGAGGGCAGTGGTTGTCCTTAAAGAAGCATAGAGTCAGGGAGCTGCTGGCCCCTCTCTGGAGGGCTCTGCTTGGCTGGGCAGCTTATTAACTGAAATTGAAAGAAAATGGAGAAGGATCAGGGCAGTGCAACAGATAGAGGGGCCAAGGAAGGCCTGACTGATGAGGGAAAATTAAGCCCTAAATGTGTTTATCTTTGCTAAGTGATGACTAAGAGGATGTGTGATAACCATCTTGCCATCTGAGAGTCATGAATAACTATGTGCAAGTGTGTGTGTGTGGGCATGATCTAGGGGGCGAGAGGGACAAGAGATTTCAAAGAGCCAGACCCCAGTGGTCACCTTGCCCTTACACAGGCTCAAGGGCAGGGAACCAAAGAGGGAGCAGTCATGCTGGGAGTGAGGAAAAGTGAGAGTAGTGGGTTTAAGTCAGGTGGGAGATGGGATGGGAAAGAAAATAAGGAAATCTTGTTGCTCCATCTCCAGATACAGTGATGTTTCCTGCCCTGCCCCTCCATTTTTCATGTTATCATGAAAACCTACCCTTTAGTTGCTCTGCCTCAGTCTCCTCTCTTCAGACTCTTCATGCTCCTCACTCCCCTCTTTTCTTTGTATTTCCTTCCTATATTTATTCTTGCTCACTCTGTTCATAATTTATTCTCTCTGTTGCACATTCCCTTCTTCTCCTTTTTCTCTTCCTTTGCCCATTTCTCTCTCCCCCCGCCCCTCCGCCCCTTTCTTTTTCAGCAGGTAGATCTGCATCTGTGATTGAAGGTTCATTTTCCTTTCATTCTGTAGGTGACAAATTCTGACTTGGATAATCATTTGTGAAAAATCAAGAGAGAAGCCAGCTGCTCCAGTGGCACAGGATCTGGCTGTGATGTTCATGAGGACCGATGGCAGGCAGGGTGAGGGATGGAGAGTGCTGTGCAGGGCAGGGAGATGTTCTTCTTTCCCTTCACAGCATGGGAGGGTGGACCAGGGGGGGTTGACATGGTTGCTGAACATGTCTATGACCCATGGGAAATTTCTTCCTCAGGCAATTTTGATCCAAATGAGGAAAACTGGAATGCATTTCCTAAGCTCTGACCAAACAGAGAAAACTGGGTTTTGACCTTCAAGTTGAGGAGAAAAGATGTTAGAAGCATGCAGGGGTTTGACTGCATTGAGAGGTGTGGGGTGGACGGTGTATGTCCATATTGCTGGCTCCAGCTCCAGTTAAAGTGCCCAGGGAGTGCTTAGGCAGAGCCCCACCTTGGTGTCTCTGGTACACCCTGCTGAAGCAAGCGTTTGAAGAGGCCTTGCTCATCCAAACTGTGCGACCATGGGCCTGCTAAGATGTCACCACACGGGTGACATCCCTTCTACAGAACACCAGCAACCTTTTAGCACTTGTATGAGTAGTTCTGACGTGGGCAGTGGTTTGTGTTCACTGAACTGGCTTTGTCAGGGTTGCCCTTCCATTGAGTTCACAATCACTGTCTCTGAGAAAATGGCTGGATGTGGAATCTTCCTTCTGCCTTGTGGGAGCTGAGTCAGTGCTGTTTACACAAGAGGGAACTGTTTGTGTCCCACAGCACAGTGGTGCTCACAACAGCAGCCATGGCCGTGACACTGGGGCTCCACAGACCAAAGATCTGGGTTTGCTGGTATAGCACAGAGAGCCTCAGTTTCCTCAGATGGAAACGCTTCTGCCTGCTTCTCTGTTCATGTAGCCCATGTGGAGTCACCAGGAAGCTGCCAAGTTCTCAAGGTGAACTTACCCACTGAAGTGAAATGTGCTTGTTTCTCCCACAGGGGAATCCCTTTTGCTTTTAGGCTTTTGTGCTTTCAAAGGCAGAGATTCACCATCTTGCTGTTGGTGAAGAAGAGTCAGGTCTGCTGTGGCATTAGGAAACCACAGTAGATCTAAACTGAATGATGCCATTGGCCCACCCAGCTGTCTTTTTGTTCTCGGCAGGTCAGTCCTCGGAGTCATCAACCTGCAGGCCCCAATGGCATGGTGGCACTTACACTCTCAGCACTTCTATTTCTGTCTGAGAAGGCAGAATGCCTCCCCTTTGCTCTGGAGGAAGCTTTCTTCCTGGGACACAGGGGAATGAATAGTGGGTAAAGACAGATGGTAGGGACAGGCAAACCTTTGGGCTAACCTGCACTGTCCCACTTGGACTTTTCTAATGCTTCTCTCCAGTGCCATGAAATTCACTATACACAGATGTGGGAGAACAAAAGTGTTGGATAAAGAGGAATCTGAGGGTAGAGGGCAGCATGACTAAAGGAGGTAAATAGAAGGCAGATCTGAGTGGGGCCAGAGGTGACTGTGGGACTTGGGCTGGTATGTGTGCAGAGCTGTGGCCAAGCAGAAGACAGAATTCAATGAAATGTGGCCCTGAGGGAGCCACAGGGGAGAAAACTCTTGAAGTCAGAGGCCAGTCTTTCCTGCAAGGGACTCCACAGTTTCACTGACTTAAGAGATCATTCTCCTTGCTCCCCTACCTGCCTCTCACCTTAACTGGCCTGCCTATGGCTGTTGGACAGGTGCTGCTCTACTCTTCCAAGAGCAGCACATTTCATCAGCCCAAGCCCCTCTGCGTCTTCTAGGACCAGATTGAGGGAAGGAGCATCTATGTTATTAAGTTATAAGGTGTGTTAGCACTTGGGGCAGTGAAAGTCACATATTTGATGTGCTTCTGGGCTCCTAATGAGAAATACCAGCACAGAAAACACCTCCTGTAGGAGACAGAGGGTGGGAGTCCTGGTGGTGGGAAAAGGAGGGCTAGCTGATTGCTGAGGGTACCAGAGCTGTCCAGGCAGGGGCCAGGGAGGAAGAGTGTGTGTGCACATGTGAGATAGGGAAAAAGGCAAGAAAGAAAGAAACAAGCAAACAAAAAAAAAAGCTGTGTGTCTTTGTTCACTCTCCTTATTGCTTTAATAATGACAAGCTAATGACTTAATGCCACTCTCCCACCGCACTGACTGCTTGGCCCTCTGCTCAGCAGCTTCCACTGATAGGGGGGAGCAGTTCCACTGAGGATGCTGGAAGGTGCTGCCTGGGCTGCCCTGGCTGTGTGGTTTTCCTTCACTCCTTCAGCCTCCCTGCTTCTCATTCACCAATATGGCTCCGATGCGGCTCAGTGAGAATTCCCATTTATATTTCAGCCTTGCCTGTGACAGTGTCCCCGAGTCCCTGCAGCTCTGCCACACGATTTCCCGCTCTCCCAAACGCTCTGCTTGGCTCAGCTGCTCGTTCTCCCCAGCCTCTTTCCCATTCCTCATCCCTCCATGCAATCTTCCCCTCTCCCCGTGACCGTCCCCGATGCTGCCACTGGTGCCTGCTCTGTCAGTTGTTCCATCTTTCCCTGCCATGGCTCAGCCCCTCTCCCCATGCTCCCAATTAGCACAGGCACCAGGCTTAGCCAGGCAGCTGCTGCATCCAGGGCTGCACGGGGAAAAGATGGGGATTTCTGCTTCAGAGCCAAGCCACATGCAGGCTCTCCGGTACCTGAGGCTGCTCTCTGGAATATTCAGCCTTGGGCCTTGCCTTGCAGGCAAGAAATCACAGCCCAGGCTCCGAGGGGGATGGCAGACTGACCCCCATATTCCTGTTCAGAGCTCCCCCCAAAAAGTCTGTCCCACACAGCTACAAGGTGACACATTTGGTGTCCCTTGCTTGGGCTGGCTGGCTGGGCAAAGGTTTCCCACAAGAGATTTCAACAGTGTAGATGTGGCATGTATAGTAAATCTGTGTTCCCCAGATTGAATAGGCAGGGCAGGTCCATACTTCCATGGGCTTTTGAAGAGTACAGGCTTTGAAATAACCTCTGGAGGATTAGTGTGACAACCTGAGCATTAGACCTCAAACACCCAGAGTTTTCTGAGTCTCCTACACAAGCGGCTCTGCTCCCACCCATACCAAGAGAGCCACTGCAGTGATTCTTCCCCTGCACCCAACATCCTGACACAAGAGCCATCTTCCAGTGGTGGCTACCTGCCCTTCTTTGCCAAGCTCCTGTTGCTCTCCCTGGAGGAGGATGCTCAGGGATTCAAATCAGGCTGAGAAGCAGATGTTGCCCTCATTAGAAGAGAAAATGTAACACATAGAAAAGGAGAGGAGGAGAGAGGGGGGAAGGGACGTGCAAGACAAATACTCTCACTGTCAGCAGGAAAAATTATCTTGGTTTTGGGAAGGGGTGGTGTCTTTCTGCCCTGCTCCTCTTTTTATTGGGATTAGAGTGGAGAACAGTCCAGGCAGGCAGAGCCTTGAGAGGCAGAGGGGTGAAGCAGGCTGTGCCATCTGATTTCACATGGCCAAAGGGATCAGGAGTTCCCACACACGGCAGGGGCAAGCGTGGCAGCATCTCTGATGGCTGGGGGAAGCAGGAGCCACTTGCTATCTGTCTCCATCCAGCCCTCTCCCCTGCTCCTGCCCTGTTTCTTGTAGACAGACACTTGTCACACACAGATGGTTTAGCCTTGGATGGAAAGGCTTCCCTTGCCTCAGGAAGCAGTCCCAGCTCTGAGAGCGGGACATTTGGCTGGAAAGAGCTGCAGATCTCACTACCTGCAGGGACCATGTGTGGTCCCTCCCTGTTCCCCCACCTCTCAAAGCAGTCACCCAAGCAGAGAAGATCAAAGTCTGCAGTGTTTTAAAATCAATTCCTCTTCTGTCCCAAACTGTGGTTCTCCTTCACTTTCCCCTTTCCAGCCCCATGCAGAGTCTGTTCAGAGGGTAAGCTCATGGGAGCAGCCCTGCTCCTCAACATAGGCAGCATTTAGAAAGTACCAGAGCTGAAATTACCTTGTGCTCAGGTCCCTTCATAGAAGGACTGATGTCACTGTGTCTGCCAGCAGCCAAGCAGGACACGTGCCCTACCCAGGACTGCTTCCACTTCCTTCCCACCTCCAGACCTTGGCCTTTTGGTATCCAGCACATCTCACTGCTCTTTTTAGCCTACCTTCTGTGAGGTCTCTAGGAGTCTTACAGGTTCTTTTTATTTCAGCTGACCTCCCTTGAAGCACCTGAAGTGCAGGTTGTATTCCAGTGCTTCCCTGGCACATGAGGAGCTCCTTTCCACCCTCAAGTTTGCATCCCAGTGACAGGAGAGGGCAGTGAGTGTGGGAGCTGCATGGTAGAGATGCTGAACTCTGGCTTTGTGTTTCCCCCAGAGAGCAAAAGAGGGATTGAGAGTGGCCGTCCAGAGCTCCTGTGGCACAGGGCAAGGCTGATGCTGAGTCAGTGCCAAAGGTGAAAAGAGAGAGGACTGGCAGCCATGCTGGGAGCTGGATACCAAAATCACAGCAGGCTGCTTTTGAAAGCCTCAGTCAAAACACTTCTGCACCTCTGAAGGGGGCATCTGATTTACAGATATTGACAGTTAAAGAGTAAACTTGGTACCTAATGAGTCCTGCACCTGCAGGAAAAATGATGTGATGAACAGGAGAGGATTTCCCTGGGGAACATCAAGAGGAAAAAAATGTAGTGGGAACAAACTTGGAAAAATACAGTGCCTGGGAGGGGAATCTGAGCAGGTGGGGGATGCAAGGTAGAGGGGGAAGGCAGCCCTTGAGGAGCAGTGGTAGAGCAGGGGACAGGGTTCTGGGTGGCTGGGGCAGGTGGGAGGAGTGGAAGACAGAGGTTCAAAGCAGCAGTGGGTGTGAGGAAATTCACAGTGTTTGTGTTTGGTGCTGTGCAGACAAAGGTAAGCAGTGTAGTCTGAATGCCAAAGGATCTGATCCCAGAGTGGAAGTAAAAAATTGATGTTCACAGGATTGTGGGATGTTCTGACATTGTTTTGCACTTAGATCACCACAGGATAGGAAATAACACCAAATCAGGCAGGTATCTATAGAAATCCCTTCTCAGTAAATTAGGCTGAGAAGGGATGAAAACAGGGAGCCAAAGAAAGGCTCTGAGAAAGGCTTAACCTGATCCCAGCACTGGCTGCAGTGAGGTCAGAGTCCTGCCTCGGGATAATGTCCCACAATCTCCACTGTGCTGCCCTGGGAGCCCACTCCTTTCTCTGGAAGGAGTGAACATTATTCTCTTCATTCATTTTAGAGGTGGCCTTTTCTGAGAACCTCTATACTCATTCTGGCCAAGGCTGGCTTGGCCTTGGGCTTCTCCTACAACTTGATGGGCTGTTTTTGACACTACTGACAGCTGAGGAAGCACAACCCTTCTTGTATGAACACTCTGAAGAGCCTTGTGCTTTTCCTTCTTTTGTCCTCTCCTGAGTGAAGAGTTCCCAAGCGGAGCATTGCTGCCTGCAGGTCTCCCTGCAGAGTGCCGCTGAGCGTCTCAGGCCATCACCTGGAGAGCACTTGCTTTCTGATTAAAGAGATGAGGCTCCATTAGTGGAGAGAGGAGCAGAAAGTGAAGGAGAGTGAGAGGCCTGCCATCAGCCAGGGTCCCTGCTCAGCACTTTAGGCTGTCCCTCTCTCAGTGCCATCCATCAATTTAACCCAATATGATGCCATGGTTTTAAGTGACTCCAGCATTAGAAACTCTGTCAGGCATGAGATTTATGGGGTGATGTGCGACAAAGCTGCTGCCTCTGCCAAGTCACACATTTTACTCTTTTTCTTTCCTTCCCAATACTTGTGGAGCTAGAAAATTATGTCTTCACTGGCCTCTCAAACTCATTTGTGAGACAGGAGAAAGAACCAGCTTTTCTGCAGTGCATTGAAGGAAGAAAGAGAGGCTATGGAGTGTCTCGGTCCCTCTGCAAGCCTCTCAAGGACCCTGGGCCAGTCCCGAGTCGGCAGACACCGGGGAGGGTAGCCCCGACACGGCCGACAGCAGGGAGACACTGTCTGTGTGTGCCCCGAGGGTGCTGAGGACACCTGGGCTGGCAGGGAGACACTGTCTGTGTGTGCCCCGAGGGTACTGAGGGCACCTGGGCTGACAGCAGGGAGACACTCTCTGTGTGTGCCCCGAGGGTACTGAGGGCACCTGGGCTGACAGCGGGGAGACACTGTCTGTGTGTGCCCCGAGGGTACTGAGGGCACCTGGGCTGGCAGGGAGACACTGTCTGAGTGTGCCCCGAGGGTGCTGAGGGCACCTGGGCTGGTCGCCTTTGCTGCAGCAGAGACAGCAGAGACATCGGTAGAAGAGAAAGGGCCGACTCTTAGCAGGGGTTAATCCAAGGTTTTATTAGGAGTCCCGAAGGAGCTCCTGCACCGAAGGGGCCTCCTGCCGAGAGCCCCCGGGAGATGTCCCAAGGTCACATTTAAAGGGAGGTGGAAACCAAAAGTAGATAACATTTTACCAACCAATAGGTATCTCTGAGGGATGGGTGCTGGGGGATAGACATATAAAACAGCGTATGGGGCAGGGCTTGGGGGGCTGACCCCTGGCCTCTGGCTGATCACTCGACGACTTGGACCGAAACTTCTGGATGGGGGGGATGGGATGCTGAGTGATTGACAGAGAGCCAGGGTGGGGGTTAGGGGATGATCTCATCCTGGGAGAGGGATAACACAGGTAAAGGGAGAGGGGTACAGTCTGGGATAAACCATTTGGGAAAAATATGGGAATACAAAACAAAACTACTTCAAAGTATTACAAAATATAAAAACGCACTACAACAATGGAGAATGGACCAATGTGGGGCATGACAGGGCCAGAAAGACTTAGAATAGACTCAGGACAGCTTTTAAGAATAATCTAGAGTGCTTTATTTTTTTTTTTTTGGCCCCTCCTTTTCTTTGCTTGCTCCAAGCCCTCTGTATCCAATACTTATCTACAAAGATGTACTTTATGCTGAGACATCGCAGCCCTTTTGAGGATCTCCTCAGTAGGCTCAAAGCTGTTAGGGTTTTCTCCCTTATTCATAGCAGGAGGCTCACCAGTGCTGTCAGGAGCCTGTTGGCTCCAACAGTGTTCTGTGATAGCTGCCAACCTGCCTGCCTCTGGGTCTCCCAGGATGGCTGAGGCCATGCGTGCCAATCAAAGCGTGGCATCAGCTGAGGATGACTGCAGTTGCCTCTCAGTTATTTTGCCAAAAGATATCCAGAGAGCCAGTCCCAATGACAGTGGAAGCTCCAGCTTTCCCAGTATCCTGACTGGGTGCTCAGTGGGGTCGCAAAGGGAAGGTACTTTGGAAAAGGATGTGGTGGAGGTGGGGAGAAAGGGGAGGAGCAATGGAAGACAGACAGGAAGAGGGGCCTGGAGAAAAGCAGCAAGCATGAAATGAGTGTGTATCAGTAGCATGTGAACCAAGAATTGTGCAGCTCTTGAGTGCTTTGCTTTCCTGATGCTCTTCTGCTTCCTGCACACTGTGCTTGTCCCCTCAGATCCCATTTCTGTCGGATTTAGCAGTGGCCTTGTTAGCCTCACACTAGGTAACCAGTTTGTGGTGAAAACATGAAGAGAGAAGCCCCCAACCACCCCTGGCAGAGCAGCTGTCAAAGTAGATTGGCTTCCAGCCCCTTGCCAGCTGCCCCCAGCGCCGGCTGTCTGTGTGAGTTAAGAGGCCTCTCCTGAGCTGCTGAGAAGTGCCAGAGCCAGCCTGTATCATTCCCAGCATGCAGGAGCATGGAGCTGCTGTCCGGAGTGCAGCTCCCCGGGCTGTGCTCAGCTGGTGCAGGGGGAGCAGAGGATATTTGTGTGCACCAGAGGATATTTGTGTGCACGTGTGCTCACACACGCGCCTCAGCTGCGCAACTGTGCAGCCGCAGCCCGCGCCGCCACCTCGCAGGCACAAACCCAAACTGCCACCTGGGCTTTCACAGGCTCACATGAGCAAATGGGCACGTGGGGAAGGAAGGTGGGCATAGGCAAACACATGCAGAGAGCATGAGCACATGGGTGATGAGAGCTCTGAGTGTATTAGGGCATATGAGCACAAAGCCCTGCGCACACGGTGAGCAAACGTGCACGGGCACACCACAAAGTGTGTTCCCCACCCCTCCATCCAGTCACTGTAAGCAAAGCTTGTTTTGTGTGGTGTGACATATGTCCTCCCTTGCCACACGATGGTTTTTATCATCTACTCTCTCAGCTGTATGAAATGTGTTGATTTGGCCCTCTCACAGCAAAACCTCCTGCCACCTCTGTATGCCCATGCACATGGTTCTGCTCCCCTTCCATACTCCTCATCCCCATCCTCTTACCGTCAGCCAGGTGTGTGCCCATGGATGAGAAGACCTGGCTCTCTAGACCTGGATGGGGTTGTTTATTCCTTGTCAACCAAAAGCCCAATTCCTGAATTCATCTGAAAGAACAAAAAAAATCCTTATGTGCTCCACTTCTCTCCCTGCCTCACACCCCTGCATTTCTCACTGCCCCTCATGGGCTCTGGCTGATGCTCTGGGCTTGAAGATGTTATTAACATTACAGAAAGGGCTGTCACTTCACAGCAGTGAGGCGAAAAACAAAAAGATGTTGCAATTATGAATTTTTCAGGGAAGCCAGAGGGAGGATACACCTATAGGGTGATGGAGAAGCAGCGGGCTGCCCTCATTGCCCTGCCTGCCTTCCCCTTTCCCCACCTCTCCTGCCCTCCCTATTACACTCACCTCTCTCCCCTCTTCTCTCTCTCTCCCCTGTGTGTTCACTCCCTGCTGCTGTCCTGCCGTGGCACTACCTGCCAGGGGCAGCATCACTGCACGTTAATTAGGTCCTGCACAGCTCTGCGGATGAATGCTGCTGTCAGCAGGAGAACAGCTTCAGCCTCCCCCACCTCTGCACACCCAGGCTCCTGCTTCCTCCCCATCCCCTGCTAAACAGACCTGTCACACAACCCTTTATCCATAATGGCTCTCTGTGATAACTAATTTTTTCTAATGGGTGCACCGAGGAAGTAGAGGCAACAGAAATGATGACCCTGTGGTGGTGGAAATTACTGCCTTGGGTGATGTCTGTGGGGGAGTTTTCTGGGAGAAAGAGCACCAGAGTAAGGGTGAGTGAAACACATGGAAGGCCCAAGGGTTTGTCTGCTGCTGAAGCCAAACCTTGTCTGACTTAGTCAGGAAATGCAGCCTTCATCCCCCAGACCCACTCTCACAGCCTGACGGTGTCTTACACAGTGATGGAGGAGGGAGGGAGCAGGGCTGGAAGGTTTGGGGGGGAACTCCCAGGGTAAGCAGGAGGCAGGAAAAATTGTGGTTGTCACTAGATGAGAGGGTTGGGCATGGAACCAGATGTGAAAGGCTCAGGAGCCTTCCTGGTGTGTTGATCACCCACTGATTTTGCAAGGGAACTCCTACTTCCCCCTGGTCTTTCAGTCTGGCAATTGGTGAGGATACTTAGCAAAAGGATGACATTGGGATTTGTTTCTGAAGACCACAGACACAATAATTCTGGGAAAAGCCCTGGATGGCTCCAGCAGCCATCACAACAGCCCACTTGACATGGTGGGTGCTTGTTCTTGCTCGCAGTGGAGGCAGCCTGGGAGGAAGGATTTCAGCTGTCCCTGTGCTGTCAGTTCCCCTCTCCTGCCCTGTTTTGACCCAGATAAGTTACAGTGTAATGAATCCCTGGCTCCCCTTGGGATTTCACAGTTGTTGCTGTGCTGCATAGCACAACTGCTCACAATTTCACGGTGGTGGCAAGGCTGACACTCGTGCCTTCCTCCCCTGGAAGAGCCCTTGGGGACAAAGGAAAGGTTCTTTAGGCTAAATTTGAGCTTCAACACGCCAGAGCAGGTGTCAGCTCTGCTGTGCGATGAGCGCCTGTCCTGTGGTGAGCCCCCACCATCCATCCATGCGCGCCTGATGTGGCAGGGCAGGGGTGCAGGTGGGCGGGCAGCCGTGGCATGCTGCACTCCCTGGCTCCATCCCTGTGGGATGGGACCAAGGCACGGGCCAGCCTGTCTCTGCAGCTCAGTCTAGATGTAGAAGGGGAGCACAACTCCCATGGATAGCATAACTGAGTCTCGGAGAGGACACAGCCTCGAGCCTTCAGAAGAGCCTGGGGATGCACAACAAACCACAGCAGGCTTGCAGACCCCGTCTCAGCCCTTATACTGAAACTTTCTGTCCCATGAGCTGGACACAGCTGGGATGGCTGTGTTTAGTTTAAGCTGGGCTCTAAGTGTGATCCCCTAAGTATAACATGGCTGGTTAAGTCAGAGATTAAGCATGACCTAGCATAATCATGTGGGAGCACAACTTTTCTTTAGGGTTAAAGGTTATCACTTGTGTACTTTGCACTCCTTAGTCCCCATTTACCTCCCATAAAGAATCAGTTTCTCTTTTCAACCTCTGCATCCCTCCTTTGTCCAGACCCCCCACCTCATTTAACTCCACCTGCCTGGACCATGTTTTTGAACCCTCCCCTGCCTGCTGCCCTGGTCAGTGCTTCACCACTGGCTGAGGACAGCCTCCTCACAGCACAGGAGTGCTTCCTCCTTACAAATTATTGACACAACTCCTTGCCTTCACATACCTGTGGACTCCTCACACCTCTCACTGCTTCTCCTCATGCTGACTGTGCTTGGCAATTACCTCTTCATCTAGCCTTTCTTTTCAAAAATTCTTTTTCATCTCACAGAAGCTTTTTATGTTTTCTTTTCTTCACGTGGAAGGGAGTAGGGAAAGAGGTGTGCAGGGAGGGCACTACCCCAACTACTGCTAGAAATACAAAGGCAGCTTGTGCACAGTCTGGCTCTTAATTGGCTGTTTCTGGGGCTTTGGGGCCTGTCCTCAGTGATGAAACAGAGATGTGCAGTTTCCTTACAGTGGAGGATATTGCAAAAGCAGAGATTCCTGTTCAAGTGATGGGAGACGGGGTTTGAGAGAATATGTCCAGAAGCCACAGCATGACCCCAGACAAACCCAGCTCTCTTGTCCTCCTACTTCACTGGAACCAGCTGTTTGCCTTCCTAGGACTTTTCACTGCCCACCCCATGCATCTGGTGAATTCTCCCAGGAGGCATCATCATTAAGTGTCAATGTGAGAATGAACAGAGAGCTGTTAATTGGCTTGCTTGTAAAAATAGCTTGGTTTCAGCTAGCAGGGGAGGTTGGACCCTGCATCTTGAGTGCCCAGCCCTGAATTTGGGTAAAGTTGTGGGGGGAGTTGGTCTGTGAGACCTAGTTCCAGATACAGCCCTGGACAGAGTCAGATTTGCCTCCTGCTGCAGCTCAGCTTGACCAGAAGCTTCTAGTGATGGACAGAACTGCCCAGGTGCTGATGTACAGCAGGGATGGAACCCCCAACCCCCACAGATGGCAGAAAGGTGCAGCAGGGCAGGGTTTAAGATCCGCCTGCCCTTTGCCATAGGTCCTGGATAAGCTCAGCCCTGATAACTGACCTGTGTGAGATAAAACTCCCTCTCATCTGTGATGCAGCACATAGCAAGATAATGACAGCTTCCTTCCTGCTTGTGAGAGACAGTTTCCCCTCACTCATACAAATGCCCCTTTAGCTGCTCTCCCAAGTCCCAGACAGGAATCCCATGTAGGGGAGAAGAAGCTGCAGCATATCCCCAAACCTTCTTTTTGGCAGCATGTGCTACCTGATGGATACTATGGCCAATCCACTAGGTAGCTTTCTCAAACCTGTAGTAAATGTTTTCAGGGAAGTGACTTCAGGATGTGACAAAAGGCAAAGTGCTCTTTTGAGGCAGTTGCACACCTGAAATGGAGAAATGAGCATTGAAATACATGCAGTGTGCCTTCCATCTGAGGACAAGAATGAGCTTGGGGGTATTGGGGGTATTGTCTCCCAAGGCAGATGAAGTTAATTAATCTGTATGTTGAATGGGGGGGGGGGGGCATTTGCAAGTGGGAAAGGGTGAGGGGCTGCCTCAGGAAGAGCGGGTTAAAATCTGGGGGGGAAAAAAAGGGTGCAAAAAGCAGGTGGGAGTTCACACCTCAGGGGATCAAGGCTGGGGTGTTTATATCAGCCCATCTTGCCTGGATTTTATTCTGGTGATGAACGTGTTCTGAAAACAAACAGAACGTTGAGGAAGAAACTTGTGGAGCAAATGACTGTTTTTTTGGTTGCTAAGCCATCTGTTCTGCTCCAGCAGCTCACTGAGGGCTCTGTGCGTGTGTTTCTGCGGGGGTGGCTGGTGCTGGCTGGCGTGGCAGGAGGGAGTGTGGGGCGGAGGGGAGGATGTGTGTGTGTGTGTGTGTGCTGGGGAACTCGAATGCTTCGAGCAAATTTGCTTGGGAGGGGAGGAGGGAAGTTGGCTGTGACAGTGTATGCAAACATATGTGGCAGAGGCCAAGCCTGGGAGCGTCTGTGTGTGGCTGTGCCTTCTGTGCCACACTGTGAGGCGTGGGCGTGTGGCCGGGGCTCCAGAATGGCAGGAGCAGGAGTGCAGTGGGGCTTGCATCAGGGTAAGGAGCCACAGCTGCACAGCTCTGCAGCTGTGCACTGCACACCTGCCCGCAGCTGGGGGCGAAGATGTGTCTGTGTGTCCAGGAGGGGCTGTGAAGTGACACTCACAGAGAACATGTGCAGGTGGGCAACAGCCACACATGACCCAGGAGGACAAGGAGGTGAGGTAGAGGCGCAGCCACCGGGAGAGGATGTGTGGCACTCTCCGTGAACGACGTGGCCGAAGTGCAGAAGGAGATGAAGCCCATGCATGTGGAGTTTATGGCCAGCCCATCACTGTGCAGCAACCCAGCTCTCCTGTCCTTATGCCTGTCCGTCCCACAGCAGCCTCCTCCCCTTCTGCCTTGCAGCCTCATTTGTTTTGCAGTGATGAAGGATGATGAATGCATATTGATTATCTTGAAGCAAGCTGTGGAGATCTTTTATCACCACACCCTTTCCCACCCCTGCCCTCATTCTCATCCTTCCCCTCTCCTTGCCAGACGAGACAGGGTTGCCATAGCAGCTGACAACTTGCACTCTCCTACCTCTCCGGAGGACAGGCAGCAGCAGTAAAAAAGACGAGTTGTAGGAAGAAACCCACGGCCTGTTTGTGTTCCTTTCTCCTGGGAAAGCAGCTGGGATGCCTTTGGTAACCTGCTGAGGCTGGTGGCTCCCTCAGAGCATCCAGTTGCCTTGCTGGGGCAGAGCTGCTACAGTACTGGGTGTGCATGGTGCTCCTCACCCAACCAGTTGTGTCCAGCTGCTGGGTTGGATTTCGTGGTGCCCCTCCTGAAAGCTAAACTGGGCTACCACAGCATTGAATACAGAATGGGTCTCCAGACTGCTGCAAGCTGGCAGTGCAGGCATGCTCCACACTGAATCCTACCTCTCCAGGCGTCTCATGTCACTCAGACATGCTGCTGCACTGCAGGGGCACACAGGGCAGCAGGTTCCACCCCAGAAGTTGCTGCATTAAAAAGTGAGCTGAATGTCTGCTCTAAGCAGCGCCATTTAGAGAATGCACTCAATTGATAGCAGAAAGAGAGCTGTTTGTACAACAGTTGGCATCTGAAAATGTGACACTCCATTTTGAGGATAATATTTTGTATGTATGTGTTTTTAAGCATTTGCCCCTTAGGACAAAGTTCTAGATTTTTGGCTTTTTCAGGCTGGGTAATTTTTACTGTGTGATTATGTCCTGATGCACCTTCTCACAAACACTTCAGTGGCCTTATTTGTGTGACTGAGGGCCTTTATAAAGGATATTTTCCCCCTCCAAAATGACAGACCCCACAAACTCCCATCCCCAACAAAAAATCCACCAAGATCTTTGCTCTGCCTGTGGGGCAAACCACATCCCACAGACGTAGAATTAGATTTGGAAGAAGGCAGTAGGAGAAGAAAATAAGTGAGGTCTGCTGACAGTGACAAGAAGGGAAAATGGAAAAAGAGTTTGGAAGAAGGAAAGTCATGAGAAGCAGAGGGAGGTGAGGCGTGCAATATGATGGGTTCTTTGTTTAAATAGAAAGTGCAATAATCTCTCCATATTTAGGTGGTGTTTGAGAGAACCTGTTTGGGATTTATTAGAAAATAAAAATGCCCTAATTGAAAGTGAGTAGAGACAATTTGTATTAATAATGGTAGAAATCATCAAATAATGGAATTGTTCAAAATCTATTAGTTTGTTCCATGCAGTGAGAGGAACGGGTTGATTGTCTCACAATAGGAAATATTAAAAGGAGAGCCCAGTCTGCTGGTCCTCTATGCAGATTAAATACATAATTTATTGAAGCAATTTCTTTTCTGTTGGGAAAAAGGGGAAAAAATGGAAAAATATGATAAGAGCTGCAATCAAGTCTTGGATTCTTAATTTGAAGACCTACCTCTTATCTGCCTTTTTTCAGTCATTAGGAAAAAATTACTCATTCCTTCAGTGGGTTTAAAGCTGCAGGAGCAGAGAGGGTGGCTGGGGAAAAAAATAAGATCTCATGAGGGGGCCTGTTATTTACCTCTTGAGTTTTATATTATTGACAGCAGTTGCTTCAAATCCAAGGCAAATCAACCTTGGGCTGTCTGGAGTAGCAGTAGGTAGAGCTTAGAGGTCAGCTCCGAGGTGTTGCCTGTCTAATCCTTCCCGAGGACTAAAGGAACATGTCGCTAAACTAGAGGTTAATTCAGAGCTGCTTAATTCATTCATCCTGTCTGTCTGTCTCTGGGCTACTCTGGCCTTTAAAAACCAGAGTGAAGGAATGACAAATTACTTTCGTTTTCACAGTTACAGTCCTTTCCAATCAAAGGGAATTCAAGTGCCTAAAGAGGAATTAGGCACTCACAGAATCACAGAATGTGCTGATCCTGAATGTCAAGTCCAGCTCCTGGCCCTGCACAGGACACCCCAAGAGTCACATCATGTACCTGAGAGCATTGTCCAAATGCTTCTTGAACTCTGTCAGGCTTGGTGCTGTGACCACTTTCCCGGGGAGCTGTTCCAGTGCACCACCACCCTCTGGGTGAAGAACCTTGGGAGGGAAAATTTTTGGTCTGTCCCAGGGGACTTGAGCATACCCATATGCAGAAGAAGCAGTTCCAGAATTTTTGCAATCCCAGGGATTTTTCTGTTTGGTGCCTGAACACCACGTTGATAGGAGGCATTGCAAATGCTATCTCATGCTCCTAAGATAAATAGGATTCTGCCTTTAAAAACAGTAGACAGGGTAGAATGAAGACATTGAATTGCAATTTCAAATATTTTAAGAAAGCTATCTTTGGATTCAAGATGAACTTAGTACAGCAAAGACCATGGCTAAGAGTCTTGTCTATAGAAATCCATTACGTCCTGTAGAGAGGATAAAAGCCATTAGAGAAGGCATAAAGATAAAAAGTAGAGGTGTGGTTGGAGTAGGTCTAAAGCAGGGGAGACAAAAATAAATGCACACTGCTAAGAGAGTTGTGCTAGGTGGAAATTTGTGGTGTGGGTCAGAGGTGGGGTCTTAGTCCCAGCCTGAGCCACAAAGCAAGGTTAGGGTCCATGACAAGAGACAGCCTAGAGTTGCCATGGTATTGGGGCAGGGATGGAGCTGCCAAAGCACTCTCTGTTCTGCCAAGAAATTTCTGTGCGAGATACTGATTTTTCACACCTGTGCTTTGCTGTGGAATTATTTCTAAATGAGAACACCTTTGAAAGACTTTGTCTAGCTACTTATTTCATGTGTGCAGCTTCCAATCAGTTCTTCTTCTGTGATTATTATCCTTTCAGACATCTGTGCATGCTTGGTACCTTAACACACACTCATTTCTTCTCTTCATTTTTACCTCTTTCTTTTACCTCTGATCTGCATAGGGACAAGGTGACAATGTCCTCTGCCTGTAAGGAGGAAATTTTTATTTCCTCTATTTCCCACTGTGAGAACTCCCTAGTATATCCTAATAAAGGAGGTCTCAGACAAAAACATCTCCCCATATTCAAGAAAACACAGTCTTCTTTTCCAACTTCCTAGCATGGCTGCAAACTCTTTGACCATCTGCCCAGCATCTTTCTAAACAGGGGTCACTCAAGCATATTTGTCCATTCTAGTACTTGCCTAGGTACACTGATGGACAGCTGCTTTGATTCAAACTCAGCCAAATACAACAGTTGAGACCAAGAAATTAAAAGGCTAAGGCTTGTCTTTCTGAAAAAGATTCTCCCATCATTAATTTATTTAAAATGGGACAATCAAAGTGGTAAAAATAACTCACTCATACTTTTAAGAGCAGACCAGATTACTGGGGGAGTAGATTGAGCAGCTCTGTCAGCTGCAATTTTTTTTTCCTTTGGATTCAGTAGTCACACAGCTTCATATAAGTATGCACAGATACACCGGGCATGTATAAATCTCTTCATCACAAACACAGGCTCAGATATATGGTGTAACTGCTGCCCACCTACCCCCAGTGACACTTGCAGTAACCAACACACCCAGGGCATGGCATTCAGTGGTGTTAAACAGGGTCAGGGCCCTAAGTGCACTAATGAGCCTCAACTGCTCTGCTGTGGCTTCCACTCACACATCCTCTGCCCAGGCCCCAGAGGTTTATTTCAGCTCAGGCCAAGGCACCCCCTTCTGGGGCACTGTAATTGTGTGGCTCCGGAATGGATCTGAGGTCTGCTTCATCCTCGTGGTTTATTGGAGTTTGTTAATAGTTCTTGTTGCTGCCACCACCCCCCGGTGACTGCCCTACCCATGCCTATGTTACTCTTGGCTCCTGATCCATCCTTTTTCATGGACTGTTGTTCAGCCTGGAGAAGAGAAGGGATCCCCTGAACAACAGGGATGCCTTATTGCAGCCTGCCAGCACCAAAACAGAGACTTCAAGAGAGCTCTAGAGGCACTTCTTACAAGGACATGTAGGGACAAGAGGGAATGGTGGTAAACCGAAAGAGGGCAACTGAAAGATCTTCATCAGACATTAGGAAGAATTCCTTTACTGTGATCATGGTGAAGCACTGGAACAGGTTGCCCAGAGAAAGCTGTGCCTGCCTCATCCCCAGCAGTGTTCAAGACCAGACTGGAAAGGACTGAGCAATCCACTCAGGTCTAGTGGAAAATGTCCCTGGCCATGGCAGAGGGGCTGGAATTAGGTGATCTGGAAGCTCCCTTCCAACCCAATCCATTCTATGTTTTTATAGTTCTGTGATTCTGTTTTTGGGTGCTCAGTAGCCAAGCTAGTGGAGGCATGACAGGGGTGGCTTTGACAACTCATTTTCACAGAGCCTCAAAACCAAATCTTGGCAGAGGATTCTGCTGAGTCCTGCAACGCAGCCAGGAGGGAATGCCAGCATTTGTATTTCAAACTTCCTTCTTCCTTTGCTCCATTTAGTGCTTCCTATCTGTTTCTTGGAGGCAGAAGAAAGGAAGTTTTGCCTTCTGTCCTTTTCTAGGTATGTGTCTGGATATTGGTCCATGTGCATTGCACGGAGAGATGCTTTCCTCAAGATACTAAAATCCTTGAAAATGAGCAGAGTAAAAGATGGAACTGACAGATTTGTTGAACAAGGGGGTTGGACCTGAGATGACTGATGTTGTCAGTACTGGAAAGAGCAGTCAGGCTGGGCTGGGGAGACAAAAGGAGGGATAGTAGGGCTGAGGCTAGGGATCAGGGATGGAACAGTCCATGTATCTTAACTAATGCTCTCTGGCAGAGTAGCAGCGCTAATGGATATTAAAAGTGTCAGCTTCAAGATTTAGCAAAATGGTACCTCTCCTGATGCATCTCATCCTGGCACACAGAGCCCAGAGCAGAGGAAAAATTAGGGCCAGGAGGCTGTATGCACTGAGTGCAGGGTTGCCCTTTCCCCTTGTGAGGGACCTTACTCCTGTGACTCCACACCTCGTGATGACAATCCTGTGCTGTTTGCTAACAGCCTGCCTGTTTCTAGGTGGGGAACCACTGTCCAACACCCACACAGACCTGCTCCCCTTCTCTATGCCCAGAGGTGCCTTTCCCTTGAGAAGAACAAAGGGAGACATGTCCATCCCTCCAAGGGAAGGAAGAAGCTGGCAGGAGTGGCTGGATGCTGGCTGAGCCCTGCTGGGTATTTCCAGCCTGTTCTGGTGGCAGCACCATCCTCAGTCAGGTATGACTTGCCTCTCTGCTCTGTGGCAGAACTCAGGAAAAAAGACACTGTGATCCCCAGCCCTTGGAGACTGTCTGTGGAGAGGTGGTGTGAGAAAGGGATTCACCTGCCTTTCCTCACTGAGCAGATGGGAAACAACTGCATGTGGGGTACCACAAGGAAAAAGGGAAAGAAAAGAGCATTCAGGAAGAGGTAGAGCACTGTAGCCTTTGCTATTTCCATGCATTCCCCTTAATCTGCTCTGCTGTTCCCTTGTATCTGTGGTGGATCTTTTTTTTGGCACAGAACTGGTGGGAACTGGTGTCTGATTTGGCTGCTGGAAGGGAAGGCTAATGTAGGGTTAAGTATGATGCCCTGACCCTTTCCTGCTGATAGGAACATTAGGTTTCATTCCCATCTATCCATACTCCTGCCTCACCCTCCAGAGTGCTGAAGAAATGGAGTTCTGTCCTTCTGCTGCTTAGCAGACTCAGCCTGGCCTCACAGAGTTGGCCTCCATGTCCCTCTCAGGTTTTCCTTGGCTGCATTCTGCTTTGATCCATCTTTTCCTCAAGTGGCTGACTGCCACGCTGCCAGCACTGGAGATGGAAGACCTTGTTACCCAGCCAGCAGGGAGCATTGCCCCTGGGGCACACGAGTTGTCAGTGACCCAAGTAATGCAGGTTTTTCACAAGCTTACTCACAGCTGAAGAGCAAGTCCTCAGGTCCCTTCCTCTGGGCTAGAAAAGAACAATGTGCATAGAAATGTCTCACAACTTTCTTGAGCTAATATCCACTGTATCAGAGGTAATCACCCTAAAACCTCCAAATTAGTAAATTATTGCCACTGACAGATCTTCCTTTATTTAAGTCACACCTCTTTCACTTCCAGTCAGGCTCTTCTGCACCTGAGCTGCACCCCAAAGTCAGCTCTGTGTGACAGAGACCACAGCAATGCCTGAGGTCTTCTGAGCAAAAACACAGAGAGTGAGGCAGGAACGGGTGCACTACCTGGGTTTCTCCTCTATCATGCAAACCCTCACACTAGCATTTTCCTCCTGATGCAGAGGGTTCTCAGGCACTTGCCCTTTGTGTTCCCCTGTGCCAAGTCTGGGTCTCACCAGAAGACTTGAGTGGCTGTGAGTTGGTCAGGACACAGGCCTGGGAGGGAGCCCCAGGCTTTCCCTGCCTTCACCTCTTCAGGGCAGCTGCAGAGCTGGGCAGATAGCACAATCCACCTGGGACTGTAGCACACAGACTTGGAGTCCCAGGCGAGACGGATGTAGGGCTCACTTGTGCATCCATCTGTATTTCTCATCTTTTCTTCCCTCTAGGTATTAGAGCCTGAACAGGGGAAGGAGGCAAGGGATTAAGGTCTCTGCAACAGTAGGGAAACAGCTTTGCTAAGTGTTTGTCCTTCAGAAGGCATTTGACCTCCTCACCTCCTCCAGGGCAGAGGATTTAACAAGATGAACTCTCTTAGGTGCTTTGCAGAGGAGAGGCAGATCCAACAGAGCAAATCCCAGATTCCAGATTACAAAGTGGATTTTTATAAAGAGAATATACCTTGTGGTGCATATATCCCCTCTAAATGCCCACCACCCTCCTCGTGCTCTCCTGGCAGCAAATCCTTGTACAATCCCAGTGCCTGTCCTCCCATAGCTCCATCTCCTGGCTACACTTCCTCCCAGATCCCTGTCCACATCCTACTTATTCTGAAGGCATCCCTCCCCCAAACCATTCCCAGCTCTTTCCCTGGAGCATCCCTCTTCCTAGTTTTCCGCCATGCCCTTAATTTTTGTCCCATCTGACACTTGACCTCTCTCTTCCCAAGTGTCCTTGACCCACCTTCCCAGAAACTCACTTTCTGTCTCCTCTTCCCAGGAAGCAATTTTGCCTTCTCTCCCTTGCTGATAATGTATTCCCACCTATAAATTATGCTTGGCACACTCCTAAAAGGAGCAGATGAAGAAGCCAACACGCCTATGAGACTTGTGTGGTGCCAAGAGACAAAGTCCCCCCTTCCTCCTGTACAGACAGACATTCTTCTAAAGCCTCATGGCTGGGACAGGCACTGCAGGTGCAGGGAGGGGGGCTGGAGCAACAAGAAGGTATTGAGAGCATCCCTGACAAGGTGACATGCTGAGCTGGTCTGGGTATTCTGGTCACAGCAGCATGCAAAATCCCATTATGGCTTTACTATGGTGAGTTTAATACACTGAGCCTTCATCGTGCCAGCTGCCCCTGCCAGGCATCTCTGGAATTCACAGCAACAAGTTTGCAATCTCTCAGCAATTCCTGCCTCATAGGAGCAGCCTGTCTGCCCTGAGGAGGGAAAATACACAACAGCTCCCAAGCCTGCCTAGAGGACAGAGGCTTTCCTCTTCTCCTTTTTCCCTTATAGCAACAGTCCCCTGGATTTGCAGAGGGTTCCCAGTGCCCCATGGATTCACCTGCAGTTCTGGCTGCTCAGGCCAACAAGCCTGGCTCTGAAGGGTGTGAGATAAATGTCACCATGGGGCAAGACAAACATGACCTTTCCTTGAAAAAAAATACAAACCAGACCAAAACACAAGGGTATTTCTGTGTGTGATTGCAAAGGACTAAGCAGAGCTGCACGTGGTGCAGGGATATTTGGTGCAGGGGAACACAGGAGGGCAAACACTTGGGGAGATGTAAGGACACACCTAACAGCAGGAGTAGAGCTGGATGACGAAAGCAGTGCATGGAAATTATACAGATTCTCACCATTTTCTCCTAAGCATCCTAAAAATTAATAATTTCCTTAAAGCTCCAGCACCTGGAGTCAAGGTAATGAAAAGATAATTTCAATTCTCAGACCAAATATGAAAAGGAATGAGGGAAGCCAGATTCTTTCTCTTCTCCAGACAAACAAATACTCCCAAAATATGACTAGGCAACATTGAAATAAAATCTTGGGATTTTTTTTCACAGTTCAGTTTTATGTTTGTGGGAATTGATGATACTTTGACTAACTTGGGAAAGATGATAGTCAAATGGTAAATGGGTATAATGAAGTACTGTAGTGGAAAAGAAATGTGTTCATATGTGCATGTGTTTATAGAATGTTTTGGTTTGAAAGAGACCTTTAAAAATCATCTAATCCATTCCCTGCTGCTGTGGGCAGAGACATCTTCCATTAGACCACGTTGGTGAAAGCCCCTCCAGCCTGGCCTTGAGCAATCCTGGTGATGGGGCATCCCCAGCTTCTCTGGGCAGCCTGTTCCAGTCTCTCACCACCCGCATCACAAGAAGTTTCTTCCTTATGTCCCGTCTAAATCTGCCCTCTTTCAGTTTAAATCTGCCACCTGTAGAGAGCCCTCTGGATGGCATTCCTTCCCATGGTGTGTCAGATGCACCACTCAGCTCAGTGTCACCCACACCTGCTGAGGCTGTACTCAATGCCACTCTCTCTGACATTAATGAAGATATGAATTCATGTGGGTCCCAGGACAGGGAAACCACTCAGTACTGGCTATGGCTGGTTGACTGCTGGTGGTCCACAGCCCCCAGTGTGCTGCCTACCATGACCTGAATTCTCCCTGCATCAGAGTAGAGGCACCACTGCAGGGGCACCAAGCTGTGAGGGGTGAAGCTGTGCACGCCTGGGCTTTAGGGCCAGCTGGCATTCCCAGGAACCTGCAGATGTGCATTTCTCCCCCACAGCACATGGCTCTGAGCTGCCTGCTCCCCTCTGTCCCTTTCTGCTGCCTCCCTTGAAGTCTCTCTAGCTTTTCTCTGTGCAAAGCACACTTTCTTCTGCTGAATGCCCTCTGGAGAGGGGACCAAGCAGGCCATTAGCTCCTGGATATTGAAATCACAGCTCCAGGTGCAACTGCTGAGGAAAGTGGAAGGATGCAGCAAGGAAAACAGAGTTTTACACAAGAGAGCCCCTGTGCTCTATGATAATGACTTCAGACTTGCCAACCCTCCCTTTTTTCCCCTCCCTTCTCTTTCCTGCCCTGTTACCATGCAGTTTATTCTGGGTCTATTATTGGCTCCCACTTTTGGGGCTTTTTTCTCCATCCTGCCTATATTCACTCAAGGCCAAGCACAATACCATGAGAAGAAGGGGATATCTCTGATGAAAACTCTGAGGATCTTCTCCCTCCCAGGCACAAAAAATTCACAGCATCCTTTCCATGCAGAAAGTGAAAATGTGCAGAACTGTCTCTGTCCCTCTCCCTCCACTGAGGGTTGGAATTTGGGGTGTTTTTCTCAGTCAGAAGGCAGCAGGCAACAGGCAAATCACTGTTATCTGTGTGTCTTCCTTTTCAGGGAGGGTTGAGTGTCTTTTTCATTTAGGTAATAACAGGCTTTTGGCAGCACCTCCAATGCAAACCCAAGCTGCAGGTGAGCAGCAGGAGCAGAAGAGTTTGGCTGAGGTTTAACAGTTCACATTCCACTGGATAATAGGGGGTTTTCCCAGAGCTCTGCCAAGGCAGGCTCAGTCTGTCCAGGGAGCAGGAGGGCAGGAGAGGCAGCATCAGGAAAAACAGGGATTTGTTAAGGCAAGTTTATGGAGAGGGATGAGCAAAGCCCAGAAGGTGGAAGGTACCTTGGGAAAGAGAAGCCAGATGCAGAAGTGAGGTGAAAGAATTTGAACAGACAGGAGATAAAGGAAGAAAATGGAGGATTCTGGGAAGCAGCATAATTTTTGACAAAGTTGAGAACAGTCAAAATTTCTGATGATGACAGAAAGACCCCAAAGTAGTATTTTTTGAGGAAACAAAATACTAGCTCTCTGCACACTTTATGCCATTTTGGGGGAAGGGTCAATTACAAGCTCTGAGAAATTCCTGACTGTTATGTGAGTTTTCGCACAATTGCAGGGGTTTATATTTCTCTCCCTTTTATTTTCTCTCCCATGTTGCAATAGAAGATAAATGAGAGAGCACACACACAAAAAAAAACTCCCAACAAACAAAAAAGCTAACAACCAAATCCAACAAAACCAAAAGCAAACACCCAGGCTCAAACTCAGCCATGTGTTGTTTGTTAATATATTCAGACTATTTCAAGGTGTCTCTCCCTTGAAAACAAGTCAATTTTAAAACCTCAGTTTTTCCATCTCCCTAAAAAAGGGTTGAATAAAGTTTTCCATGTTCACAATGCACATGTGCCTCCCATGTGCTGCTGGATGGTGATACCATTGTGAGCTTTTGCCCCACTGGGAGGTCTGTGACCCCCAAAGGAGGCTCTGACTTACCTGTGAATGTGATCCCAATCAGATGGGGCTTCACTGTCACTCAGAAGCTTGCTGACTAGCAATAAATATTCATAGAACTGATTAGATGTTAATTGCACAAATCACCACCTCTTCAGCCAACTCCAGGAACCTTGCTGCCACCCACCACAGTTAAAGAGGCAGCAGAAAATGTCTCTTCTCCAGGTTCCTTAAGGTTAATCTGGTAGCTCAGATGGAGGTGAAATGAGTCACCCTGCCATGTTCCTTCACACAGCCACAGCAGGGCTTCCCTGGTTCTGCCCCAGCTGTGCTCCTGCTAGTGCAGCCCCCAGGTCCCTCAGAGACATCTCTGCAGCTGTCCTGCCCCCCTCTCCCCACACACTGCTTGCTGTCCAAGCCCACAGGGATTGCCCTTCCCTGCTCCTCTGTTATCCCTGTTCTTCCCATCCAGACAGTTTTGCCAGGTCCCTTCAGCAAGGTACAGGAGCAGAGCATGCTGTGCTGGCAGGACAGGCCCTGCACAGCCTGTGCCTTTGAGGGCCCATATGTGATGGCCGCCTGGCACCATCCCCACTGTGTCCCTGAGGTGTTGGGCTGGCACCTCTAGTGACACAACTGTCCCCATGGCAGAGGACAGCTGTCAGACACGAGGTGGGGTGGCACAGCATCTGTGGCAGAGGGTGCAGCCTGCTCAGAGGGTGTTTGTACCTTGCATCCTCCTGACATTTGTGCTGCCCCTGCTCTGGAGCTGAGGTGGAAGCCCTGTTCTTGTCACTGCCAGCCCTTCCTCGGTGACAACCCACAGAGACCCAGACTCCTGCACCCTCCCTGAGTCATTCCTTGCACCCCTTTGCCCCACCATGAACAGCCTCCTTGAACTTGGCCCACCAGCCTCCAGCAGCAAGCTGCTGTCTGTACACAGGCTCACACACATGGGAAGGTGATAACCTGGGACAGGCAACATTCATCTTCATTGCAGAGAGGCAGCAGGATTGGAAATGGCATGGCAAGATGAGACTGCTGCATGCCCCTGTCACAGGCACTTAGAGCAGAGACACTGCAGATGTGACAGCAGTGACACTCCAAGAAATCCTGGCCAGGTCTCAACCCCTGTCTGCCTGGGCTTCCTCCAGCCCTCCAAATGGGCCCTCTGCCAGGCTGGAGGCAGAACTGATCCAGAGCGAGGTGCAGCAGAGAGGCCATGGTGCCTTTAAGAGCCATCCTGCTCTCTACCTTTGTGCTCTGGCCTTTCTGTGTGAAATGCACGCTCAAAACAAAAAAAAAATTAAGAAGGAAGAAGTACCTCAGTACCCCTGCCTCAGTGGGTCCCCCACCCTCAGGTACTGAGTAGCTTTCTAACCACCAAACATAAGTGGTGGGAGACAGGAGAAACTGCTCCTGTTGGACTCACAAATCTGACTGCACCATTCCAACCAGCTCCAATCAGTGGGGCTGTGCTTCTTTCCATACAAAAGACTGGCTCCTATCCCTCTGAGGCCATTGCAATAGCATTTCCAATCCTATGGATTTATGGTATGAGCTGACAGAACTGCTGTCCCCTCTTGGTGTGAATCCCTGCACTGCTGTGGAGGGGTGAGGCACAAGTGCTCACACAGAGGGAGTTAAAAGGCTGGCAGTCCTGGTACATATAACCCTGTTTAGCTGACAGAAAACAGCTCCTTGATTTTCCTGTTGTGCTGAAGGCTGTGTGATGCACAGCTGAGCAGTTTCAGGCCTGACAGGAATAGCGACTCTAATGGGTGCTCTCACCTTGCCACTGAACACCATCCTGACCAACTTGGATTCAGTCTTGCCTCTATTTGCTCCTGAGCCCCCATCACCAAGAGCATTCAGCCCCTGGCAAAGGACACGTTCAGCTAATGTCCTTTGATCACTCTCACTCCATAATTCAGCCCAATGTGCCTCCATTTGTACTGTCCTACCCCTCCACCTCACAGAGATTTTCTCTACCTAAGCTGTACTGCAGGAGGTTGCTAGCTCTCCTCACAGCTGCTCCATCTCCATCAGTGCAAACAATTTCTAGAATGCCTTTTAAAAATGTATTAGCCTTCCAAAAAAGGAGCTAATAAACAGGGGATAGGAGGACAGGAAAGAGTGGGGAAGAGGCAGAATGCAGCAATGTGGTCTATTCCATACATCTGCACTATTCTCCTCCCAGCCCTTTTATGAAAATAGATGGACATTTATTATGAAAAAGAATGGCTGGGTGTGTGCAGGAACCCTTAGGCAGGCAGGGAATAAGTGTCAGTCCTCTGCATGTATGTCTGTGTGAGCCACACGTGCTGGCTATGGGGAAGAGAAATACCTCTACCATGCAGATAGCAATCTGTCAGATTGAGCACCTGAGGGGCTCTGGGTGTGTGTGCCTGTGTGTCTGTACCTGTGTGAGCTGCTGCAGCTGCCCTCAGCACACAGAATGTGTGATGGTGGTCAGCAACACGTTCCCTGGTGATGCCATTTGAGTTGCACAAGTCATTCCTCCCATAAATGTCTAAGGGCTCCAAGAGAGTCTGTCAAAGCACACAGACATGAGTGGGGGGGTCAGTTTTAGAGACCTGTCCTCAGACACGCAGGCCAACACCAGACACATGAGTACTCAGCAGGCATGAGGTCAGGCCACACTCAGAGAGAGCACGTGTTGCATTGCCGGTGGGCAACACCACGTGCCACTGTGTTCATGGCACTGAGGAGGCCAGGGCATCACATAGCAAGGAGTTTAGAAATGCATTTTCTCCACTGGAGCCAAGGAAAGGCAATGGAAACCCAAATTTACTGTCTGTCTCCCTGCCTCAGTTTCTAGGAGAAACAAAACACGGTCCAACCCTTCCTGACTCTTGTGGTTAGCTTGACAGATGGAAGTTACACAATTGCCTGTCTCTGTGCATTGTTTTGCTTCTCTCAAGTTGTACTTCCCACCCTGTAACCCCTGGGAGTAATTTTTCTCTGCAGTATGGGTATCCAGGGGAAGAAGGGAAGAGAAAGGACATATGAAGCCTGAAGAGAATTAGAAGGGCTGGGGATGAGGAGGAATGGGGAAGAGCTTGGATAGACCCTGCTGCCACAGGAATGATCCAGGTAAACTGTAGGGAAGGCTTAGCCTGGATTCCCACACCAAACACCAGATAATTGTGGGTAGAATAAAGAATCCAGACTTCATTTTGATGGCTTTTGTCACACAGAGTATAAGCCTGAGAAGCACTAGAACAGACATTTCTCACTCCAGTCCTGGGCTCTGGGGCATCTCTCACCAACCAAATGCATATTTGTAGTTCCCTTACATATATGGGAGATGTGGGCCAAGATAAGGGGCCATATTCTGCTTTCTCTTCCACCTCTGGACATGAGCCTGCCTCTGCACTGAACCCAAAGCAGGAGTGACTGTGTGTGTGCAAGCACGTGTGCTCCAGAGCAGTGGGCAGCAAACTCACTCTGCATCACATCAGCAACAAAGAGATTCAGTGCAGGAGACATTTGCAGGCATGAGCAGAAGAAAACCTTCACGCTCCTTCTCCAGGGTGAGCGCGTGCTTCAGCTCTGAGATACGCTCCCTGCCTCTTGAAATTAATTCAGCATTCCTGAGGCTTGGGCAAAAAGAGCTGGAATGAATAATCGGGCTCTGCTGGCCTTGCTGCAGATTGCCTGGTAGATACAGCCCTCTGCAGGAAGGAAAACGCCAAGAGACTGCAGCAGTGCTCAGGCTGCTCTGCTGGGCACAGGAATGTGATACTCTTATCTCACATCCTCTGACTTTATCATGAAAATGACCACGTTACCCTCAGTTTTGGACTTGTTTTAAGCACTTTTATTTCTCTCTTTACACAAGAGACAAAACCCATTGTATGAAGATGGGAATGAATGCCTCTATGTGTGTGTGCTGGTGGGGAGGTAGGTGTATGTACCTCCATTTTTTCATGCCATCTGACTGCAAAACTTTCAGATACAAAACCCAGGCCTCTGAGCTGCTCAAGGAACCAATCTTTGTCAGGGAGCCATCAGCCAGGAGGAGAGCTAGAGTTTGGGTTTCTTCCCTAAGGAAATCTGTGGTGGTCCCTGAGTATCAAAAAAGAGAGACAAAACACCCAGAGCTGCTTTCCTGGTCCCACAGCATCTCTATGCTCAGTTAGCCCTTATGTTGAATAGGGATTATAGGATAATAGGATTCAATTATCTTTAACTTTTTAACATTTATGGCACAGTTACAGAGCAGGGACTTCCCAGGATTACAGCCCTCACTACAGGCTTTAGGAAGGGGGAGAGAGGGATTTCTTCTGAACTGAGGGCTTCTTATCTCACCTTGACCTCTGGTTTCACAGCGAGTTTCTAAGTATCAGTGGCCTCCACCCCACAATCTTTACACATCTGTCCATGGAAGAGAAACCACTGGGGCCTTTCTGCTCTGCAACTGACTGGGAGATGCTCAGCTCCAAGAGAATCTTGGACATGGTCCCTCACATAAAAATACCCTGGCCTGGTGTGACAACAGGAGGGGCTGGAAACACTGTGCAGACATTTCTTTTTCCTCTCAGATTCTGTCCCACATGTCTGGGGCTACATGGGAGAACCCAAAGGCCAATTTTTGTTGAGCCTTTATGTTCAGACATGGGCAACCCCCTGCCCACAGCTCTGAGAGTCCTCAGCGGATTGCAGCCTGCGCCTCTGCCTTCAGTTTGGAAGGGGAAGAGGCAAAGAGGGCAAGCTGTCCTGTCAGTCATCAGCCTGCCAAGTGGGAGGCAGATGGAACCAAAGCTCCCAAATTTCTTCACTGGAAGAGCCCAGTGTGAGAGGGAAGCTGTCCAATAACCTCCACCTTTCTGATGCCGTGACCAGGTCATGGTTCAGTTTTTGCTGGCAATCTTTTTCTTACGGGCAGAGACCAGATCATAGAAAGGATCCTGTGTGATGCTGGTCCTGGAAATTAGAAGAAATGGGAGCAAAAGTAAGATATTTAATGATGGAGAGCAGCACAGACAACCTAACTAAACTTGCACAGAGACACCACTTATCAAAATGTAGGACTGGAGATCTGCAAACTTACAGCAGAGAATTTAGCTGTGGCTAGAGATTCTCCAGAAGGGACCTCAAAACTCTTTAAAGTCAAAGAATACCATAGCTGTTGTACTGCAAACATTTCTTTCCACCCCCCTTTTCAAGCTCTGATAAAAGATAACCAAATAAACTTTGTGACCACTTGATCCTAGGGCTGAAAAAAGGCAACTCAAGCCTCAAGCTCTCCTCACCGTATTGCCTCAATCCACTCATCACGCTCTGCTGGAGTGGCTGCTGAGATCTTGTAGGACTGATGCTTGCCTTCAACCACCTTCCCATCCCCATCTGTTTTGCAGGCTTTGATCTTCTGCCCTTTGCAGTTGGGAATGAAGAGTTCAAAGCAGTTCTGACGGAAAGCAAACAAAGTGGAGCAGTAGGATTAGACAGGGGACCAAGAAGACTGCTGCCTTCAACCATGGGTAACAGGCTCAGAGAGCTTTCAATAGGCAGGAGTCTCCAAAATTTAACAGACCTTATCTTCCCCCATCCCAAAAATTTCCCTATGAGTTAGATGACCTTCCTTCTTAGGTAAACACACCCCTCCTCTGAGCAACTGGACACTAAACCAGGCTTTATGGAGAGATGGGGCATCAACACTTATCAAAACACACCTTCTAGGATCTGTCACTCCACTCCACTCCACTCATGAAAATCCCTCCCCCTCTTAAGTAGATGCAACATCCTCTTTTCTGCCTGCCACCACGCAGATAGAAGGCACTTTTCCCAGAGCCATGACACATTGAAAAGTGGGTATCCACAAAAGACACAGAAGAAATGAGTCACTTCCTGGGCAAGTTCCCTAACACCAACAGTTCTGTTTGGTCTACATGTGCTGTAACTCATTATGGAGAATCCCGAGGAGAGAAATTAAACCCACATCTCCTGGTGCAAAATAAGTAGGGAGTCAGCTGTATGCATTCATCTCTGCCCCCCTACACACACATACACACATGAAAACATACAATACAGTCAGCCAAAGCACAGTTCTCTACTCACACCAAAAACATAAATTAAAAACACAGCCGTGTCTAGATGGGGGCACAAGGCAGTTTGCAATGGCACCTTCCCTCTGAGAAGCAAGTAGAACATGAGCAATTTGTGTAGGGTAGGAGTAATCTGTGTGCATCTTCTCTTCCCTCCAACCATCTGATAGCCTGTGTTGGCAGAGTGCCAGCCAGTGGACACTTACTGGCTTTTTGGGATCATCCACCTTCCGGACTGATAGATTCTCCAAGGGGATGATGCCCAGAGGCTCTTTGTCCTGAAGGCAAGGAAAAATGAATTAACACCCAACATACTCCCCAAATGTATGCCACTGTTCAGAATCTCTCTGATTTCCCCTGTGTGGGCCTTTGTGGAGGTGACAAGGGCAGAATAATGCCATAGGAGACCCCTTCCATTGACACAACGGGAAGTTTAGTCAAGAGGAGACCACAGCTGCAGTGTCCAGCCTCTCTCCTCCTCCACAGGAGAGAGTGGAGGTGTGAGATCAGTCTGGGAGCACAGGGTAAAAGGGGGAGACTTGCCTCCTACCCTCTGCTCCTCCCTGGCCCCTCAGAGGCTCATAACCACCCAGCCATGAGTTAAGCCCTTACCGTGGTATATTCAAAGTAATACAGGCAGTTATCAGTCAGAATGAACCAGCGGCGTTTCCAGGTTTTCACACGTCCTCCTAAAGGCAGTGAGGTTCAGGAGCCATTAGTCACACATTTTTCTGTCCTTCCCCCAAGCTCCTGACATGCACACAGTCACACCCTCCCAGCTCTCCCTGTAGCTGAGCCCCAAGGAGACACCATGGCACCACTGACGTGATGCTGTGTGATAGACACTCACACGCAGAGCCAATTTTGCTCTGATGGGTCTGGGAATGGGGAGGGCTATGTTTCTGAGTCCCTTTTTGAGCAGACAGAGGCTGCAGGAGCTGGGACGAGGGAGCAGGCAGCTGGTTTCAACAGCAGGTGTCAGCCTCAGCCCGCTGCAGCAGACAGGAGCGAAGGACAGCAGAGAAGAGATGACGGTAGGCTCCCGGGGCAGATTTGTGGTGGGAGGCAGGCAAATGGGGAGTCAGAGGAGCTAGGAGAGTCCCCCCCCTTACCTAGTTTCAGCAGCCAGCCTTCACGGTTAGGGTTGAAGAAAGTGTGGGTGAGGTCGTTGCCATCATCCTCTGGTATGGAGAACGGCTCGTTCTTTATGCTCTCAAACAGATTCTGCCACAGAGCATGTGTGGGGAAGGACAGAGAGAGAAAGGCTGATTTCTGATAAAGCTTGTACACGCTATCCTAGGTCCATCTGGTCCACCACTCTGTTTTTACAAGGCAAGCTGGGTGAAGGGCAGGAGAGCACACGATGAGCACTGGGGGTAAAACAGTCCCCAGTCTGCACCTCACAGGGTCTCCGGGGGGGTCACCAGCTCTTTTCTGCATCTTGTGCCATAAAAAGAGTCTCAGTTTGGAAAACCACAGCCATGAAATGGTGCTCCCGTAGCAAGACAGGCTGCAGTGAGCAAACCCAGCATGTCACAAGTGCTGCTGTGGGTAGTATGAAGGCACTAGGATGGGACTCAGCAAGGCAGAGGTGCAGCCCCATTTAGAATCTGGGTTGGTGGTGCCAAATGCTGCCAGGAGACCAGCACGTAGACCTACATGGCCACAAGGAGGCACATTTCACAGAGCCAAAGCTTTGGCACCGAGGGGCACAAAGGGTGACATTCATACAGCAGCGACAGGGAGGCAGGTTACTGCTTTCAAAGGATACTGAAATGTTGTTCACATCATTATATCTGCCACCATTTACTACACAAATCCCAACCCAAGGGGGAAAAAAAGAGACTACAGGCTCCTGCACCTTCCCTAAATTGCCTGAAAGAAATAACACTCTGGAGTAAGATCTAAAGCCTCTACCCTGAGGGGCTGCTGCTCAGCAAAGCCCAGGTGTGGGATGTAGGCGGCCCCTTTGACACAAGACAGAAGTTTTTCTGCTCAGGCTCCTTGGGTGAAGGCAGACACATCTAAGCAGGCTGCCCACCTCTACCTTGCCTCACAGGGCAGGTCCCATGCCTGCTGAGCCTTCAGGAAAATGCCAGCTGTAGCTTTGCTAATGGATGCATTTCCTGTCTCTGCACCTTTGCTTCTCAGTGGACCCAGGGGATGAGAGAATGGGAATTCCTCTTACCTTTAGAAGCTCTTCTGGCAGGTCCCCTCCATTGTCAATGCCTCTGTTGATGGACACAAACCTTTCAAAGTGGGGTTTGTCTTTCACATTGGGGTTGTGCAGGCTGGTGTTAAGCATGATGATAGAGAAGGAGAGTACATAACAGGTATCTAGCAATGAGAAAGAAAATCAGCATGAGTGGAAATTGTCTTAGAGGGCAGATCAATCCACACCACAGGTGGCTTGGATTTTAGGCACTGAAGAAGAGAGTCATCCTCTCATTTGTAGGAGAAGAAGGGTTCCCTCTGCTAGGAGAAAGAGGGACACAGTTGATATCCTATGAGGGAGGTGATTCCATGCCCTTAGGATAATGGGGAATGTTGGGCAGATGCAGTCTAATAACAGCTCTGCCAGCAGGAAAGTTTCTGCAGACCTACATCTGTCAGTGCTATCCCTGCTGGGATGAGGTAACACCTCATGTGAGGCTGGGAGCCCTTCTCAGTCTGGTGCCCATCAGGAGGGTCTGGAGCACGGTAGCAAAAGGAGGATTGAAGATGCTCAGTTTATTGAAAATCTTCACAAGAACTGAGCTGCCTCCTTTAGCTTAAGGAGAAACACACTTCCTAGTGATGCTGCCTGTGCTTTGTGAATGGAAAAGGAAGGCTCCTCTCCCTGGCAAACAGCCTAGCTCAGCTGTACAGGCCTTCGTCCCCTAACTACCTGTGGACTGGAACACTCCTGGGTTGCACTTGCAGTACCAGTTGGCAAAGGCCTCCATCATCCTGTCAATCTTCTGTGCTTCCCCAGGCAGTCGGAAGCTCCAGAGGAACTGTCTGTCAGGAGCAGAGTGTCACAGCACCAGTCAGATAGGGTCCAAGGGACAGGGATGCCTCCCCTCAACCCGCGCCACACCACAAAGATAAGAGAAGTCACCCCATCACACTGGGGAGACAACACAGGGCATGGAGCAGGAGCTCTGCTCCTCTCTGGAAATTGCCTGGATACATCTCTGTCCAACACCCTGAATGCAGGAAGGAGAACTAAGGCTCCCAGAAATCACGGCTCTGCTCCCCTAACGAGAGCCCTGCAAGGCAGCAGAGGCCTCAGGAGAAAGAGGCTTGCCAGGAGGCAGCCTTAATAAAACAAGTGCCCTAAAATAGAGTCACTTTGTTATTGATGTAAGGGGGACTGAGGACAGATGTTTCCTGCTGCCAGAAATAACCTTTTTCATCCCCCAGACACTGAAACCACAGTGACCCACTCTTCTGCACATGGGCAACCGAATCAAGGGGCAATGAAAGTGTTTCCCACCCCCCTGAGAAACTGTTGACACCTCACAGAGTAACAGCCCTGGAGCCAACACACACAGCAGGGCCTTGTGAAGCTCCCACTCCAGCCCAAGAGGGCTTCCTGACCTTCCTGCGTGGTGAGAGCCAGTGGCTGAGCAGGTTCCAGCACTGTCCCCTGCACGCTCACTCACCTCAGTGCCTGCACCAGGTTGAGGTTGGCAAATTGGTGACATGCCACAAAGGCCTGCAGGATCTGAATGTTTCTGGGGTTCCTGGGAGAGGATAGAGGGAAAAGGTCAGAAGAGAGCTTTGACCCTGCTCTGCCTGGATGTCCCTTGGTGTGACAACATGCACCTAGCTCCATCCCAGTCTCACTTCCCCTCTGACCAAGAAGAAGTCAAGGTGCACGCTCCATTCTGGGATGACTGATCCCATTACAGGCAGGAGAAAAGGTAGCCCATACAGACAGCCTTAGTCACATTCTAAAGACCCTCCCAGGGGTGTCCAGCCCACCCAACCCACTGTGGTTGGAGATATGCTCAGTCTTGGCACCTGGATGAGGTCTGCCATAGGTCATACAAAATGGTAGCTCAGAGGGGCCAGGCAGGACAGGGCATCCAAGAGGTCTCCTCATCCTGGGTTGCTCACCTCCCACTCAGGTAATCCCCAATGGCTGTCTTGTTCAGGCCTTCACCCTTGTGGAGGAATCTGGCAATCTCCTGCGGGTCTGAGGACAATACCTGTTGCTCTCTCAGGTACTGGATCCCCTGGGAAGGAGAAGCAAGATGGGGAAGTAAAGCAGCTCTATGGTCTATTGAGAAAACAGGATCCCAACACTCTGGTATCAGCCTTCCTTAGCTTTAGTGTACTTGCTCCTCTCTTACTCCCCACTCCCTTCATAGGAAACCACAGCCATGTTCTCATCTTCATTCAATCCCTCTTCATCCACTATGGGTTGTCAGTCCCATTTTCATTTCATCCCTAGATTTGGCTAAATGTTTCATTGCAATGGAATCTCAAACAAAATAGGGCAATGTAGATTTAAAGTCCAAAAAGGAAAAGTCAAAATAATAAATTTTAATATTTTCAATCAAAATGTCTTCGTGTTCCTTTCCTAAATGTCTTTTTTTCCCCCTAAATTAACTTAACTTAAAAGAAAAATTGTTTATTTTAAAGAAGAAGGCATAATAAAAAAAATGTACTCAGACAAAAATATGGGCTTGAAACAACTTGAGAGAATTTTTTATTAGATTTTTCTTCTATGCCACAGAACAGAGAAGTTTGCAATCTTTTCAGCTTCATCCCTCCCAGACAATAAGGATGGAATATGCCTTTTAAGGAATACAGAGGTTGTGAGTTGGGTGGTACAAAGAGTCAATATCCTATTTTAGAGAGAATTTCATGACTTTTAAAGACAGAGAAAAAGTTGAGGCTTTTTTCAAAAGATTCTTGACAATATCTCACAATGCTGCAGTTCTCTAGACCACACTGCAATTCTCCTTGCAATATACAATAAAAGAATGAAAATTGTTTTAGATCCATCAACATGTTCTACTTCAAGAGAATAATTTCACTTTCTTTTGCAATATATATGAAACTATTTTTAAAATGCCCCAAAGAAAAAGCAGTTTAAAACAAAGAAATCAAAATTTTTGTGAGATTTTTTCCACTCTATTTTCCTTTCTTTTCCCCAGACAGATTTTCAGTAAGATCAATTTAATTTTGAAAAACATTGCAGTGATGATGGGACCCCATTTTCCAGAAGAAAATGTTTCTCCCCAAAGCTGTTTATCAACTGGATTCCTAATGCTTACCTCCTCCAGCCTCAGGACCTTTCCATGGGATCTTGGAGAGAGGAACTCATTTATAAGTATCAGCATTGCATGGATGGAGTGTAACCTTAGAAAGGAGGGGCAAAGAAATTTCCTTGCATTGCAGCACCTCCCACTCTATGGCATGTAGCAAGAGGGAGGCGATAATCAGAGATCTGCATTATACAGACACAGAGGCTGTAACATTTTGACCAGTCTGATTGGCACTGAGCTCAGAAAGCTAAACTGGGGCTAGAGTTAGTTTAGGCATTCCTGCACAGCATGGTAGAGAGAGATGCCTCAGGGGCTGCAAACCAAGGTCAGGCAGAGAGGCAAAACAAAACCAACTCTCACACAGGCTCTAAGTGCTGACATAGCTGCTCTGAGACAACTCCACTGGCTGAGGGACGTCCAGGGGACTGGCAAGCACTCCAGCTGGGCTGTGCACCCTGGGGAAGGCACCTTGGCGCTCTCAGCAGGGCACAGAGGAGGCATGAAGAGCTGTCACACAGAGCAGCAGCCACTCAAGATGTTGGCTGTGGTGGTGAGCTGATGATCAGCTATTGTTTGATCACAGCTTGTAGTTTTCCTCGAAGAGCTCAAAAAATGCTCCACTAATGAGAAGGAAGGAAGAGGGAACTTTCTTACATCTTCTCTAGTTAATCATGATAGTTTTAGAGCTTTCTGCAGAGGGCTGAAGGCTATGGAGCCTTGACACCAGTCAAGAGCTCCAGAGCTCCAGAAAGTGGAAGAGCTATGTTCACTCCACAATTCAACCAAAACTGTTTCCAAAATGACAGAGGCATTCTGTCCTCTCCTGTTCTGAACGAGCCCAGGAACCTGACACACTCTCAAAACTTCTCACCTTCTTAGTTCATCCTCCTTTATCACATTATAGCAAGCTCCTAGCCTCTGACAGTCAGAAGGGCTGTGCTGAAGGAAGGCCAGCTCTCATGGCATGCTGGCAGTGTCACAGCATCCTCCCTTTACTTCTCTTAGGTTTGGGTTGAATTGCATGATGTGGCCTCTAAGCCCAAGGTGGGGGGAGGCAACACAGCTTGATCATATCAGAAGACCTCAGTCAGGGGCAGGGTGGATGGAGGCTGCTCCCAACAGGAGCCTCAGTGAGGCAGGAACCCATCCCCACAGTGCCCTGCCACAGTTCCTTTGACATCAGTGGCTGCAACTGGAACAGCAGCCAGCAGAGGCTCTTCCTCCCAGCTTTACCCTCACAGGTGAAAGGAACAAATCCTACCTTTTCAGGATCCATGTTGAATTTCTTCCGGCCCAGGGACAGAATTTTATCCCTCTGTGACAGCTTGCTGTGAACACAAAAAAGAAGGAAAAGTCAAACTTAGAATAAAGGACCATGTCATTTCACTCACAAGGTGAGATATCACATGGACAGGTGTCTGACTATCCAGGAATAATGAGAAATCTGAGAATAGAAGGGCCTCATTTCCCTGCCCATTTCCCTGACGTTGTTGTGAACCAAATCCAATCAGTGTTTCTGTTTTTTCAACTTATAAAGAGAGACTTTGTAAGCAAAGGAATACTCATTCCACTCACCTGATCTGCTCTCCAGGATTACTGTCTGCCACTTCCTTCTCCTCTCCACGTTGGAAACACTCAATCTCTGCAAACACCTGAGCAATCTCCTCCTTCAGCTTCTGCAAAAGCAATATCAGGAAGATGAAGGCAATGGAGGGGAAAACAGCAGACACAGCCTAAGGAAGCGTAAGAGTATGTCTAACTTCTTCCCTCAGTCACAGGAAAAGGACAGGTCAGGTGGTCATGACCAGCCAAGGATGCCTACGAAATGGGCACTGCTCTGGAATGACCCTGCTGGATTCCAGATGAAAGCAACTGGAAAGAGAGGCAGAAGGATGTTCTCATGCCTATTGCCAATCAGGACTGGAAAAATCAAGCTTAATCAGTGTGGCAAGTGTCAGAGAACTCGCTCCACTGTCAATTCCAGTTCCTCAAACAATGTCAGATGCAAGAATCCTTCCATTGTGCCCAGTCCTTTTGAGCTTTTACTTTGCATAACCCTGCTACACATCCAGGAAAGGAGAAGTGGAACTGGCAACTGTGCGATCAATATGAACCTAAAGTGGCTGTATTGTGAAACACAGAATTTTTAATGTACCTGTCATTTAAATACCATTGAGAAGACAACCCTGTTCAGTGGAGAAAAAAGAGAAAAGGAGTAAAGGTAAAGTAATTACTGCCAGATTTTAAAAAATCAATTGTGGAATTTACTTTCCTTTAGGCCCATGACAGACCATGGCTGCCTTGACTGGATATTCTGTGTTACCATGGAAATGAAAGTGTCTATATCTCCTTGTTTCCATCCTGCAGTTATGTTCTACCTCAAAGCCAAAGTGCACCACAGCTCTCTTCTAGGAATCACCCAAATTCTTCCCCATACCAACCAGAACAGGCAAGGGAAGAAAGGATCTGTCATAAAATAACCTTTCTCATCAAGGAATGAGGATGTGGATCGAGCACATAATCAGATAGAGAAACTGAATTTCTGCAATATTCCATAACTTAAAAGAGCTTCTGGGTTTCAGTTTTGCTCTGGCCACCTTCTGTTGTGCTTCATTGGTCCCCAGAGCCGTGAGTGATCCTTACTAAGTTTTAGGTGTTGCACAAATGTAACAGAACCATGATCTCAGCTCATTACTTTCAAATTATTATCAATTTTGTTATTTTATTCACTGCTGTCTTTTGGCAGTGTTACTGGCAAGCCAAGACCCATCCTCTTTTCTCTTCCCCCCTCTCCTTCCCCCAGATATGCCCCCAAGTCTTTGTCCTTAAGGGTACTGATAGATACATTGTGAAAAAAAAATCCCCTGGGGAAAATGTCTCTTGTTCTATGGCACTCTTTTCACCCAAACTCACTCTGCTCCACTGGCCATTGTGTATTCCATTGCTTAATGGCTATGGGTTTTAAAGCATGGGTTTGTGCAGTCTAGCAACCTTTCTCTGTCCATAGTGGGCAAAAAAAAAGTAGTATTCCTGTTCAAGTATCCTGCTCTTATAGTGCCCATTGCCTGTTGTGAAAACTGAAGAGAAACAAACACACACAAGCAAATCCCAGGCACGTACATTCATATTCTGTTCTGCAGAGGGGGATGAGAGACCATTCTGGTTTGCAGCAGAGAGAGGAGTTCTGGAAGCCTAAGAAGTAACATGTAGTTTGGCTTAATCCTTTACTCCATTCCAGGAAATACTGCAGCTATTCCCTAGGCATCTGGACAGCTTCATGTTGTGGAAAAAAATCAGTCCAAGTCCAATGATTCAGTGCTATAAGCTCTCTCAAACGGGAAACCACATTTCATGGTGGAGGCAGAACGGAATAGAAAGGGCACAGCACCATGCAGGGCTGTGATGCAGTCTTAGTGACTGATTTTGAATCTGTTACTTTCAGACATTTTAGGAGCTGCTGGAGAAATGGTTGAGTCTGCTAAAAAAAAAAGAAGGAAAACAAGTCCCAGCCACAGACACTTGTGTGGAAGGTCCTGCCATGAGACCTCTTTGGAGACAGGATCCTTCATGGAGGATTTGCTAGAGGTCCACAAAGCAAACAAAAGTTTGATAAACACAGGGGGATGCTGCAGGTAACTAGGACTGATATGCCATTAGCAGGTAATCAGTAATTAAAAAGAATCATAAATGCTGAGCCAGATGCCTGCCAGTACGACTTAGTGAAGACATTTCTTTACTCCTACATATACAATCCCAGCTCAAGATTGCTCAAGCATCCCATTGGGGCAGCTGATGATTCATGCAGCAGAGAGTACCACAGGCTGGATGTACCCTGGTGGCAAACAGGCCAGGGCAGCTTGAAGTTTAAAACTGAAGCTGGATCGTGACTGAGAAAATGTCTCTTTAGCAAGAACACTTCTGCATGGCCTGGACTGTTAAGCAAAGATGCTCCATGGTGAAGATACATTTCAGAAGGCTAGGCAGGCACAAGGGACAGGATGGTCCTTACCGCAATGTCATCCAAAAGCTCCTGCTTGTGCTTCCTGATTGTCTCTATTTCAGCCTCTTCAGCCCCAGTCAAGCCAGTTGATTCTGAAAGAAAAAAAGATTCCTGTGAAAACTCTACTGGGGCCAACATATCATGGAAAAAGCTGCCCCAACCTCTCAGCACTTACCTTCTTCTAGGGTCATTCCACAGCAACTCTGATTTCTGTGCTCCCTGCTGTTGCAACCACTGCACCTCACCTTTGCCTTGCAAATGGTTCTCTCCAGAGTGTGCAGTACAGACCATACCCCCTCTCCTTGCAGCCAGAGGCTCTGCACAGCCCTCTCAGCTGACCCTGCAGGCACCCACTGCCTATTCAGCCAATTCTGCTCGCCCTGAGCACGGTGAAGAGGTCTCACTAAATGCTCTCTGGTGATTATGTCAGTCATCTTTAGGTACTGAAAATCTACAACCTAAAAACTTCATCTACATCCAAACCTCCCAAGGAAACCACTGGCTTCATGAGTTGATCTGCCACACCTAGAGTCAGAAATTGCTTAGGAGAGAAAATCAAGGTTTTTCAAGTATGAGGGCAGGATCTAGGGGATGAAAGCCTTGCTGAAAAAGGAATGTCTTTGAGTGGCTGCTGTTCTGTGAACAGTTTTCTGTGAACAGAAAATGCAGAAATATGAGTAGGCTTCCTTGTAATGTACAGGAATTTAAACAAATAGCAGCAAAACCAAGGCAACCACAATATGATTCACAAAAGACTTAAAAAATGGGGTGACAGTACTGCTGCTAAATATAATCCAGGTGAACCACAGCCTCTTCTGTGAGTAGAATGAGAAGGCTGTAGCCCTAGAGGGGAGACAAAGCAGAAAATGAGGCCCCAGGAAAAAAGCAGAGCTTGCAGAAGGCTGAGAGCACTGGAGATCACTGGTGAACTTGCAGACAAGGTCCTTGCTGCACCTAAGCACAGCAAGATAAAGCGTCCCCAGGAAGCCAGGTCAAGTCACTGGATGCCCTGTTCCACTGTTTCATAAAACAAAATCCCCTGGGCCTCCTGTCTTCCCAGAAAAAGGGGAAGTAGCACCAGTTGCATTGGAAATTCTCTTAGTGTGGATCTCACATGCAAAACAACTGCTATAAATGTGAGTGGAAGAAAAAAAGGGAAGGAAGCAGCCGTGACAGACAGAAGGAAAAGCAACAAGAGCAATCATCTTAGTATGCTTCTTTCCTGTCATGGCCACAACAGCTCAGAAAGACTCTCCTTCCCCAATCCTAATCTCTCCCTTATCCTCCTGGCTGGTTGGGTTTCCATGTGCTAAGTATGTTCCTGTTACTTTTCTCAGACTTCAGCCTCTTTCCTGCCACTCTTTCTGATGGTTTCAAGCATTGCATTCCCTGCAGAGAGGCTGCTGAGTCTGTGGGGGTAAAGCACAGGATAAGGAGCCAGCATGAAGCCAGGCTGGGAAGGACCCACGTGCCCTCCCAGCCCTGCAAGCAGCCCTTGTGAAGAGCAACAATATTGATGAAGCCAGTCAAGAGGGAAGGAAAAAGGCATCCAAAAGCTTGCAACAGCCAATCTGTAGGTGAGGGGAAAACCGAAGCAGGCAGGAAGGTTAGCAAACAACAAACAAACAAATGAGAAGAAACCACAAAGAAAATCAACCAAAAACATGCAGTGGGTCTGGTGGGTTGCTGCCTTTCCTTTAAATGTCAGCCCTACGCCTCTGAGCAGTGCCCAGGCTCTTCAGCTTAATTTCTGTATCCTGCAGTTGTGGTGTCTGCAGGAGATCAGGCCAACCTCTCCCTCTCTCCAGCTGTATCTCTCTCACTCCTGTCAGGGCTTGTAATCATGGAATCACTGGGGTGACTCCTTGACAAATTACAACAAAGACCTTTTGCCCTGTATTTCTTTCCACAAAAGCACCATAGGAGGACAACCCTGAAGAACCTTACCTTCCCCGCCCCATCAGCAAACTCTGTGGTGTGGCTGGTTGCTTTGCTTCAGTTGTTCTGTGTCTACTAAAGCATCTCAAAGAGTCATGAGGCTCCCAGGGGATACCATCTCACCCACACGACCCCCAACAAGGCTGTAATTAATGCAGGCCCCCTTCCTCCTGAACATCTGAAAACCCCAACTCCCACCTGCCGAGTTTGTCAGAAAGAGAAAAGTGTGGGAAGGACTGTGTGTGTGGGGAGGGCAGGGGAAAAAAAGAAGGAGTCATAGAGAAGGGGAAGGAATCAAGAGGTAAAAACGTAGGAAAGGGTGACAGAGTTTGGAAAAAATGGATGGATCAAACTTTTAGGGCAATTTAGACTGAGCTGCAGAGACGGTCTTTGTCAGGTTTCAGATCGTCTTTGTCAGCTTAAGTCCTTGGTTGCTTTAGAAAATGGTCCATGCCTTGTCAAAGTCCTCAGTACCACCTCAGTTCTACTTCCCTCTAGGACTAGATCAGCACACAGATGAAGCATAGCCCTGGTCAGGGTTCTCTGCACAGGGGGAAATTTCACCCTGATGAAGAACACACCACAAAAACACACGTGGGTTTCAGAAGGCTGCTGTCAGCCCAACCAACACTGAAGTTTTCCAGTTCAGACACACAAAAAATGGCTAGTATCCTCTCCAGAGAGAACATTAGGTTGTTATTTGGAATTTATATTCAGAGAGCAAATGTTGAAAGGAAAGTGCATCAGCATCACATTTGTGGGTCTTACACCTACTCCTGAGATTGTTTCCCCACTCTCAGGGCAGACCCACATAGAAGGACCTGCCAGTTCTTCACAAACTGACCAGGACTGTATTTTCAGTGCTGTCACTCAGGACACAAACTTCAATTCCAGTTTTGTGGTTTATGCCTTCAGCCTCCCCATCCAGGGGGCAGCTCAGAGTTGCCCAAACATCTGGGTACTTGTGTGGCGAGCAGAGAGTTCTGTGTTTGCTGATTTCATTTCCCATTGCAAAAGGCTGTGCTGAACCACCCAGGTGTTCAGTGGCTTTCAGTTCCAGGGAAAATTATAGGAATAGGGAGATGGCTTTTGAAGCACAGAGGTAAGTGGGAAATGACCACCCAGGAGGGCTGGAAGGATGAACTGCAGGAGCAGCAGGGGAAGGTTAAGAAGAACGATTGTATCTGTGTCACCGCTGCAGACCCATGTTACACACTGGTGGTATGAGAGCAAAGGTTCATCAGGCTCATTTGCAAGGCACTGGAGGGCTTTGAGTATCGCTGCTAAAGGGTTTGGGCACCTCCACCCATGGCAGCACAAAAGCAGAGCAGCCCAATAGGCAGCTTCTGCTTGAAGGAAGCTCCCTGGTAGAAAAATTTCACCTGAAATTCATTTTCTTTTTTGATATGGCTGCTGTGTAATCTCCAGTACAGACCACCACCTCCACAGATAGGTACCAGTCTAGTAGCAGAGAGATGACAAAACCTTCCACTCCATTCCCTCCAGCCATGTGCATCTCCCTCCTGCAGCACTCCACAGTTCTCTGCCAGCTCGTGTGAGAAGAAATTCAATATAAATCCCAACAGATTTAATTTGCACATTTCAGCCATGGGGAGAAAGCTGAGAAGAATAATTTATATTGTCTACTGGTCCCCTTATCTCACGTGACAACTTACACCCATCCTTCAGGATAGCTTTCCGTGACTTTTGACTATACATCCCAGCACAGGACACCACAGCACCAGTCTGCTCTCCTTTGTGTCATACATCCAGCTCAAGGGCTTGGCACACCAGCTCTGTGGCCTCACTCAGACTGAGAGGGTTCTGAAGGAAGCTGGAAGACGAGACACACTGCAGGGAGAACAGCCTCCCCAAGGCATCAAGCCTTACTTGCAAACAGATGTGCACCTAACAGGACCATCACGTCTCCAGGTACCAGTGGCCCCAGAGAAAGGTGTACAGGCACCTCTGACCTTCAGGACAATCATGCCACAACTGAGCAATTCCAAATGCATTCAGTACTCTAAAGCTCACTGGAAAATGTTTCTGGTGGCAGCCTTGGCTCCCAAGGGAGTTCAAGCATCAAACAAACCCACTTTCTCACCCAGCTGTGGAATGACAGGATGGGATTGAGCAAAAACATCAGTCAGAGCCAGCACATCTTTCCAGGCATTGCCTGTCTCCTGGCTCTGCCCCTACCCAGAACTGAGCAAACCCCCACGGTGCCTGACTAGGATTGCATTCTGCTATTGCAGTGTGCATACTTTCTTGAAAGTACACTTGCTCGAATGTGTAACTTTCAAGACATAATTAATACAGTAACACATACCAGTTAGGAGACCCCCAGTTTCTGTCAAAGGCACACCCCAAAATAAATAGCAAAATATCAGTTATCCATCCTCCTGCCCAGTTTGTCCTGCAGAACCTTTGTCCACAGCTGCTTTCAGATAGTGAGGGCTGGGTGATCAGAAGAGACCCATTTTCACCAACATTCAATACCAGTCAGATGCTGGCAAGGACTCAGCTCCTACAGGTACCACCAATTTCCCTGGCAAGCAAGGCTGGTATGTGGTCTGAGCATGCCCTTTCCTTGGCTACGCACCTCAGAGCTAAAAAGTGCTCAACAGTTGTTGAAACCAGGCACTGCTTTTTGATTCACTCTCCATATCCTATACATAAAAGCCTGAGGGGACAGAGTCAGAACGAGAAGAGATATTGCGAGGTGATCCTTTTTCTTCCTTTGTTCAGCCTGTTCCCACTCAGCTCTCCCTCTCTGACACACTCAGAGCTTCCTGAGCCAGAAGCTGGAAATGTTTGGTCTGGTGGCATGCCTTTCCTTGCTGAATCCCGACCACTTTATCCACCACCTGCCAAGGCAGGAAATAAAACCTAAGATCTCTCTCAGTTCCTCAGATGAGGTTCATTTCCCCTCACTCACATCTGCCCACTGAGATTATTTCAGGACAGGCAGGCCCACCTGCAGATCACCTGGAGCTTCCAGAACCCCAACACAGTTGTCTACCTCTAACATGGCCAAAAGCAAGGGAGGCCCCAGTACCAAAAGCCTTGCACAGGTGTTACACTGGGATACCCAACTGCATGAGAGGCTCTGCAAAGGCAAGCCAGCTCCTGGCATCTGTAGGGAAACACCAGGGAGGAGCTTGCCAGAGTTCAGTGAGAGCAGCCAAAGCCTACAATGCTCACCTCAGGCGTCACATATGCCATGGACACCAAGGAGTCAGCTCCCAGCTCAGCCCAGCACCGCTGGCCCAAGGAATCAGAGCAGGAACACTCTCAGCACAAAGGCCATTCAAACCCGTGGGGAAATTCCTCCCGATGGGAAAGGAGAGCAAGTAAAAAGAAACCCATGCCTAATGCTGAAAACTGACAAGCAACTAACTGTACCACCAGGGACCTTCCAGCATGTCATTCCTCCAGCCACAGCATCCACTCTGGCTGCTGGGATTTCATGGTGTGCTCTTCTCCATCAAACTGAGCACAGAGCCCTCACCCCAAAAAAGACACACAATGGTTGAGGCTTACCAGCAGGACAAAGGTCCATCCTGAAGAGCACGATATATTTGCAACACAGCTGGTGTTCCTCCTTGTATTTGGTTTGTTCAGATGCTTAACAGAACTGAAACAACTTGGAGGCAGCAAACACAACCGCAGCAGCTTTGGGGGGGGGGCGGGTTTCCCTGTGACTCCTCCTTCCCCTCCTTGTCCTCCCCCCGTCATATGTGACAAGCTTGTGGCAGGAAACTCCGTTTCAGTGAGCCAACAGGGGCTCATCATTTACTTTTAAATGCGAGTGCACAAATGCATTTCCATCCCAGCAGCTTTTTGGGAATCTTTGTTTGAGGAGATTAAAGTGAAGGGTGAGAGGCTTTGGCCTGAGATACTCAGAGGAGAGAGAGGGAAAAAGGAAGTTCTTGATTCAGAAAACCCATCTGCTTGGGGAAGTGATTTCATTTTAAAGGGAAGATTCTTCCTATGTTAATTCAGCAGCAGAGAGGGGAGGGCAGGGACGGGAATGAAGGCTCCAGAACTGGAGGATGGTTGATGGAGAGCAGGATAAGGTTGTCTGACTCTTCTGCCTTGCTCAATGCTCAGTGTAACTTAAAGGCTTGCTCCCTTCTCCCCCCAACAAAGTGTTTTTCATGTGAAACCTTGTAAGTAAAGATAGAGAGAACTAAGAAGAAATGCAGTCCTCTCTCAGGTTTAGCAATATTCCTGATGGTGAGAGAGCTGGAATTAGCAGCCATTCAGGAACAGGAATGAAATATTGAAATTGGAGGACAAAGCTGAACAAACACTCCAGAAAGGAAATACTGTCAACCAAAAATGAAATTGAAAAATCAAAAAAATTTGAAATGGCGTAACTACAACCAATGGTACTGAGATGAAGCTAGGTGTAGGGAAATAGACTAAAGGTGCCAAAATTATGGCACATTTGAAATCCCTAAAATCAGGCAAGAAAGGTAAACAAAGAGACAGAGGAAGAAAAGGGAAAGAAGAGAAACAGAAGAATTGAAATAATAATAAAAAAAAAACCACCTCAAAACAAAAAAATTACCCCTAATAGGATGTGAAAACCAGAAAAGCCAACAGGATGACCTGAAGTGCAGGAATACAGACCAAAGCCTACCCAATTGATCCTCATTTAAATTGCAAGATTCCATTCCCTTTCCTGAACGAAAATTCTTCCTTTCAGGAAAGGGAAGGAAATCTTGAAATCATAGGTCAGAACTTGAACAAACACTCCCAAAAGGAGATATGGTCAATCAAAAATGAAATTGAAAATACCAGAAAATTCACCCAAATGAAATTGAAGAATCCAGAAAATTTGAAAGGAATGACTACAACCAATGGTACTGAGATGAAATTGGGTGCAGGGAAATAGAGCAAAACACGCCAAAATTATTCTCTTTGAAATCCCTAAAATCAGGAAAGAAAGGTAAACAGAGACAGAATTGAAACAGAAAAATTGAAATTAAAAAAAACCAAAAAAACAACCAAAACCACCACCAACAAAAACCTGATAGGATGTGAAAACAAAAAAAGCCAATGGGATGACCAGAAGTGCAGGATTATGAACCAAAGCTTGCCCAGTTGATCATCTTTGAACTTGCAAGATTTCATTCCCTTTTCTGAAAGGAAATTCCATTCAGGAAAGGGAATGAAATCGGAGGACAGACTTGAACAAACACACACAAAAGGAGATATGGTCAATCAAAAATGAAATTGAAAAATCCAGAAAATTTGAAATGGAGTGACTACAACCAACGATACTGAGATGAAATTGGGTGTAGGGAAATAGAGCAAAACATGCCAAAATTATTCCATATGAAATCCCTAAACTGAGGAAAGATAAACAAAGAGACAGAATTGAACCAGAAAAAATGAAATTAAAAAAAACCAAACCACCAACCCCCCCCCCCGCCCCGCCAGGATGTGAAAACAAGAAAATCCAATGGGATGACCTGAAGTACAGGAATATAGACTGAAACTTGCCCAATTCATCCTCATTTAAATTGCAAGATTTCATTCCCTTTCTTGAAGGGCAAAGGAATGAAATAAGACATTTTGAAAAATTTAAAACAAAGAGACAGAAGAGAAACTGAAAAATTGAAAACTAAAAAAAAAAAAAAAAAAAAACACAAACAAAAAACCAAACAAACCTGACAGCATGTGAAAATAAGAAAGTCCAATGGGATGACCTGAAGCACGGGAATACAGACTGAAGCTTGCCCAATTGATCCTCATTGAAATCACAAGATTTCATTCCCTTTCTTGAAAGGAAGAATTTTCTTCCAGGAAAGGGAATGAACAGAATTGAACAAACACTCACAAAAAGAGATATTGTCAATCAATAATTAAATTGAAAAATACAGAAAATTTGAAATGGAATGATTGCAACAGATCATACTGAGATGAAATTGGGTGTAGGGAAATAGACCAAAACTTTCCAAAATTATTCCCTGATTTTGTCCCTTGCTCTGGGGCCATTCAGCCTCAGAAAGAAAGACACAGATTGCCCTCCCTTCCTCCCAGTGTATTGTACTTGCTCTAAGCTGTGGTTATGCTCAAACTTCAGTGCTGATTTTGGATGAAGCTCCAGTGAAGAGCGAGAGATATCCCCAGCTTATACATGTCAAGCAGTGGCAGAAAACCAGAATTAATTTACACAGGCAGCTGTAGGTAGGGCCATAACCTGTGATCCTTAGGAAGAGTTGATGGTGTGCATTTAGGACTCACTTTCTATAGCCAGTTTAAAAATATTTACTAAGAAGCAGTTAGAAACTTGGGGGTGAAAAAAGAGAAAGGGAGTGAGCTACATGAATGCAAAGTCATTTCCAGCTGTTACACCCATGTCTTCACCCATATCTTCATTACACGAAATGGCCACACCTAAAAGCTATTAGAAGCTTTGTGACTTGAGCTATAAATTGTCAATACCCTACTCTTGGCCAACTAAATTTCTGTCTTGAGACTCTGGGCTGCATAGAGGAGAATTCACTGGCCCACAGCCCCCAGTTTCTTCACTGGAGCTGGTTCTGGTGTGTCACCTCCAGTCCTTCCTTCCACCACCCTTTTCTACAAAAAAGTAGTTTCAGCAGTACTGCAGCTGACATCAAGCAGACACGTCAGCCTGAAGCACTCACTAGAAAGATGTGATCTTGTCACAGCATACATCACAGCTGAGATGGCCATGATATACAGAGCAACACCATACAATTTCAGACTGCTTCAGGCCACACAGAGTAACACTAGCTCACGCCACAAGGCTGCAAGCATCTGCTCCTGTTGTTCTTTAGCCCAAACTTCCATACCCCTCATGTCCATGCCCTGCACCTGTGTGCCCTCTGTTCCCTTTGGTGGTTGGTCAGTGCCCCTGGGCACTCCATGGCTCATTGCTGTCAATGCTGCTCACCTGCTGCTCACAGCTGCAGCCCATTGGGGATGAGGCTTGGCCACAGCCCCACTCCAATCACCACAAGCTGTGACCCTACATGATCTTGGCTGCCACAAAGGCAGGAGCCATATACAGGCAGCTTGATCAGGGCTGCTCTTACACACGTGTGTGAGCAGGTCAAACCACAAAGAGCTGCAAACACCAGAATGGATCCCTCTGTGCACTGCAGAAGTACTTCTAGCCACTCCAGCAGAGTACAAAGCCTGGCCCTGTGTCTCTCCTCCACGTTTCCTTCATCTTTTAGCTCCTTGATGTTTCTTTTTCAAAGCTTTTCCCACTTGTCTGTTGGAATGCCTGAATGCCCTGTTTGGAGACCTTGCTCCTACTTCAGTTCAATGATCACCTCCACTACTTGCATTCCTCTGGGTCTGGTAGCCTTGCTTGTAACATTTGATGGACATTAAATGCTTTCAGTTATTTCAGCCAGAGGAGTCTGAATGGGGAATACACTGATAAAAAACTGCATGAGTCTATGTCATGTGAAAGCAAAGCACCTGTGAGATGTTTTCTCATGAGGGTACACAACAGACAAGATCATGTAAATAAGCTAACCCTAGAGCGTTTCCCAATCTTTCCAAATTCAGGGAAAGTATGCCTCCCTGTTGTGGTCCCTAGTCCTCCACTAATTCTCATGGTGGACAAACTACTTCAGTTCTAGGCTTACCCTGGAGCAATACAACGAGTTTCTCTCTTGAGGAAACCTAGAACCAGTTGAGAAGTCAGTCTACTTGAGCATCCCAGACAGGCAATACAGATCTGTAGTCAACTCAGATGGATACCAACACTACCCTAGCCAGCAATGTGTCAGAAAATGCCCTCAAGGCGTCACATGTTCCGTGGGCCTGGCATGAGAAGACCATGAATGGACTACAAAACAGAACTTTCATTATTTCAAGTAAAAAAGGTAGGCGACAACAGCCAAAGGAAGACACAGTGAGGGAGGGAGGGAGGGAGGGAGGGAGGGAGGAAGGAAGGAAGGACAAGAACAAGTGAAAACTAATTATGCCCTTGGGATACAGGATCAAATGTATCCTAGGGAAAATGAGGTTTAAATGCTGTATGGTGTGTCAGAGTTGCCCACAGCCAGTGGCTCAGAGCATGTGTGTTCTCCCAGGGGGGTTGTCAGCAAGGCCAGTGTGTGCAAAGGGGTTATCCAGCCTGGTCCACTGCTCTCACCTCATCAAGCATGGGCAGATTAGGCAGACTGCTGCAGATCAGTACTCCAGGCATTACTCCCTGTGCCTCCTGTGCCAGGACAAGTTTTTCTCCCCACATGCTCCCTGACTGCACACAAAAACTTAAATTTGAGCTAGAAATATCTGTTGTTCTGGTGGTCATGATGGAAAATATCAAATTAATGATGTGCATGCACTTTGCTGCTGCTTGGTACAGGCTTAAAATATTTGTGTAAATAAAAAGGACATATAAATATTTCCTACTGCTTTCAAGGGCATAAAGGCAGGGGCAAAGTGCCATGTATTTCTCTGTGCTGAGCATATCAGCTGTATTCCCACAAGGCTCCACAGAGCGACAATGTACAGGCCTGTTCAAATTCAATAGCCCCTTCAGGAGGCTTAGGCTGCCATTCAGTATGGGTTTAGGGACTGAAGTCTATTTTAAAGGTAGAAAGATGGTGATTATAAAAGGCCATAGGAAAGAAGAAACCCTCTCATAAAGATTACAGAAGGGTCACTTAGAGTCTGATAAACTTGAATGAAGAGCCAGAGGGATTTTTTTTTTTTTTGTTAGACTTGAAAGTGCAGCAAGATTGAAGCTTTATGCCTTTGAAATAAAATGGTGGAAGGGAAGCACAAGATTTTACTTTGGTGGTTCAGGAAATATAAGTCTTGTAAAACAGAGTAGCTATAGATTTTCTTAGTACTCTAAACAGCTCTTTTTACTTCCCTGGTGCAGCCTTCCTAGAAGACATCATCTCTTACGAGTAAAGATACGTATTTATGAAACACAGTGTATCTAAAATCTGATAACATACAGAGGGTGCTAGCAGGGAGGGGAATCAAGTCAGGCAGCTGACACTCAAGTTTGAATTTACACATATAATCTTTAGTCCCTGTTACCTTCCTTCTACAACAGGAAGGTGAAAAATGTTGTTCAACTGTCTAAGCACCTTGTGGGAAACAATGCACAGTCAGATATTGATCTGTATTTATTGATATTAAAGTGGCACACTGGTATCATCAGCAAGATGGGGGTTGTCACTGGCTGATAGCAAAATGTCCCTGGGAATGAAAACCCACATCAGCATCACTGGGACCTGCAGGACTACAGAGAACCAGATAAGGTCAAGCCACAAAACTGTGGTATGATTAAGTGTCTGTGAACAATTTCTTGACTGAGGGGAGTACAAGTATGAAACAACCATCACAAAGAACATGAAGCCCAAAGGTTTGTGCCATGCTCTTCTGCTTACCCAGATCCACAAGGGAAAAGATGAGGAGGAGGAGGTGAACCTCTTTCAGTGCTCCAGGAAGGAAGATGGCAGCAGAGCTGCTGTTTTGGCCCAAAGTGGAAAGGCTGAGAGCAGTCTCACTCAGAAGACAGAGAAACCTCCCCAGCACGAGGTCAGGAATGCACCACCTGCCCCTGATTGCAGCAGGGCTGGTCTCCAGAACAGCCCATGAGTAAGACAGACACAAGACTAAGTAAGCACCTTTTGCAAGCTGAGTTGCTTATGATGCATGCAAGTGTTGGTAGCTTGTCTTCAGTGAGGCTGGATTAGAAACTTCATTCTTTTTCTAAGCTTTTGTTTTATAGAACAAATTTAGGCTGGAGAGGAGGGCCCCATCAGAAAATAGACTCTGTATGAAACAACTCCACAACCTCTCTAAGAGGGACTGCAGAACATCATTGCCCACTTCAGTTATGATCTGAGCCCTTAAGTCAGGGCAGGCTTTTCAAGCAACTGTGGCAGTCTGAGAAACCGCAGCAGTGACGGGGGAGGGGAAGCAGCAATGGGGAGGAGTGGGAATTTTGGAAAAGAGAAGCAGCAAAGCAAGAACTAAAAGCAGGAGACAGATGATATGAAGCTGTGTCAAAGGGGAAGTGGGAAGGTGCAAAAGGGGAATATAGGAAGTGGGGACAGTTTGCAGCCCAGTCAGGCTGAAGCAAATTAATATCTACCTTGGTGAGCACCCAATATACAGAGAAAAATTCTCATGGCCACTCAGGACTGCCTGAGAGAGAGGTCACATCAAAAAATATCCAGGGTGATGAGAAGACATGCTGTGACCATGTCCTGTGTATGCAAAGAAATGAGCATTGTGCTGCCTCCATGAAAGAATCCTCCCTGCTATTCTGTCTGTGCTGAAGGACAAGCCTCCTGCTCAGCTCCTGCCCTCCTGTGCAGGGCTGTGATGTGCAAGCATCATTTCTGAAAGAGCCCCCTTACTTTTATTCCATCATCCTTGCTGGGGCAGAACACCCCAGAAAGGGAGAAATAGGTGGTCCTCACTGCTTTGTATCCTTGCTAAGGAAAAGCAGCATCATGCATTTCATCCCTGCTCTGCAGTCTCACGTGGGTGCCATGCAAACCCAGCACATCCAGGTCGCTCTAAGGTGACCCAGCTCAGGACTCTGAAAGCCTCCCAGAACAAAAGTGTCTCACTGAGCAATTAATTCCCATTAGCATCTCCCTCAAACTCAGCAGAGGGAACAAGAAACCCCAGATGTGTGCCCTGCTGCACATGCAGAAGGAAACTCATGTCAAGAGCACCTCTTGGTGGTGTGAGAGGACACCAGAGCAGCAGCAACACATCTGTATATGCTCAGTCTGGGGTTATGAGCCTGTTTCCTGCAGGTTCCTTCCTTTTCCTGCAGCATGTACAATTAAAAGGTACTAATGCAGCAGGTGCCAGTTGTTCTTAGAGTGATTACTGTATGTGTTATTTGAGTGTAATATCCCATTATTAAATAATCCCATTTAATCCCGTTTAAATGTGATGGAAAGAAATGTCCTGAAAACTTTTATGTAGATCCCTGTTGTCCCTCCACAGAGACACTGGTAGAGGAAGGATGTTTATACATTCACAGCATAGACTTCTGACTGGACAAGAACTGGCTGTCCATTGCAGTTGCAGGGAATTATCTTGCAAAAGTAATTTGCCCAGAAATGGGCTCTTGACAGGACTTCATAGCTCATTGTTGGACATGCAGATTTACAGTGTCTTTGACATGGGGCCCACCTGTGTGTGGGTTCTCCACAACAATCCCTCTTCCCTGACCAGTTAAACTGGTCTTCACTGATCCCTTCCACACTGCCAGTCCCACAAGTCCATATGCCACCCTCCCAGGACAAAAGCAAACACTGGTGTTCAGGTGTTCATTCAGCAGGTCAGTGGTCCTTGTTCATGGTTTTTGTCTTTCCACCAGTAGCATTCTCTAGAGCCTGATACACCTGCCTTCTAACTGAGTTCATATATTCTGTGCCTGCGTGTCCTTTCCAGCTCCCCTCTGTAAAAGCCTTTGTCCCTCTCTCCCTTTGTCCTTCTCTGACCTGGATTCCTGTGTCCCATTCCTGGTCTCACCTGCAGAGGTGTCAGTGGGTTTCCTTCCTCCCTTTCCCTACCACCCACAGAGAGAACACCTCGTACAGCTGGTCACTTTGTGCTTCTGAAAGAGCCGGAAGGCTTGGAACCTTTCCATGGCTGAAGGTTTCTGGGCTGCAGCCAGCGCTGAGGGACAGCTGGGAGCACTCTCCTCCAGAGCAGGTCAGTCACAACAGCCTCCTGTGGCTGCAGCAGCACAAAGGTCATCAACCTTTGGAGAAACACTTTACTCAGAGTTCCTTCCTTCAGGAACATCCCAGCTGCAAAACCCCTGTTCTTGCTCTAATTGGTCTCCAAATTCTTAATTAATTCTGTGCCACTGTATACCATCTTCTATAAAACCCATCCACTCATGAGGTCAGGCTGGAGCACACAGATGTGCACACATACACTCTTTTCAAGGCTTAATGTTGCATGGGAGGAAAAAGAAGGAAGAGGAGGCAAATCCTCATTTCAATAAAGAAAGGAGTAGAACTTCCTGGGATCATTCTGCTCTTGTCTCTTCTTTCTTAGGGTGATTGCTGTCTTCATCTCGATGCTTAGCTATAAAAATCTTTTATTTTCTGAGGACAATGAGGACTGCCTGAGAGAGTTGGGGGTGTTCAGCTTGAGGAAGAGAAGGATGTACTAGTAGTCTGGGCAGGTAAGTAAGTGCAGCAATACCTTATCCCCACAGTAGAGGAGGAACAGTGCAGCCATTGGGTTGCAGCTGCTTTCTAGAGGCTGCACGACTTCCTTGTTCAGCCTTCGCAGGGTATTGTTCCTTATGATGTTTCACCCTTGACATTTGGGGGCATTGGGAAGACCTGAAAAACCTTCATTACCCCTCATCACCCTAGTACTCCTACTTCAGATTCCCTTCCCTGCTAACACCTCCTCCAAAGCTTGGAGGATAACGGAGGCAGGAGAAAACCCACCCTTCCACATTCTCACCCCGCTTCCAACCCTTGTCCAGCTGCCCTGGAAAAGCAGTTTGGTGCCCCCCGCTGTTCATTGGGATGAGGTGGGAAGGGAGTGGGTGACACAGGCAGGGAGAACGAGAAATATTACAGCGGTTGTCATCCAAGGAGTCAGAGCGGCTCCGCCTTCAGCCAGCGGCCTCTGCCACAGCGCTGCGGCTGCGGTGGAGGGGCGGAGGGACCCGAGGGTGATCGCCGAGAGAAGTTCCCTCTTCCACTTCCTCCCTCCTTGCAACCTGCTGTTGATACCCACATTTGCCCATCCCTCCCTGCTGTTTGCCTTGGCCTGACTTCCCTTTGCCTCGGGCACCGTCCTCGCCACGGGTCCGGAGCCATGCAAGCCATCAAGTGTGTGGTGGTGGGAGACGGGTACGTACCCTGGGGTTTGCTGGGGAGCGGGGCGGGACAGCCCCTGACCGGGGCACGGAGAGTGGGGCATGCTGGTGAAACTGCCCCGCTTGGCTTCTGACCTCCCGCAGCCTTGCTGCTACTGCAGACATGCTCTTCCTCCCTCCCCGGGGCAAGGGACATACCTCTGGGAGAGCGTGGAAGAGGGCATTTCACAGGGCATCTGCACGGAATGCTGATCATGCGTCTGCATTTCCATCTGCATCCATGGGAAGCAGAGCAGGTCTGTCCCATGCACAGGAGGTGATGGTGCTCCTGCCAGATTCAACTTGTAGGCAGGAGTTAGATTTAAAACCCACTAAGATTTAAAACCCATTAGGTGCAAGTGCTCTCCTGCAGGTGAATGGCTCTTCGAAAGCTGTGTGCTCACTGGGAATGACTGGGAGAGGGCATGGCACTCTGGTCCTGGCAAGATGTCTATCAGGATCTCCATATTCAGCTTTTCTCAGCAGGTTAGCCCTGTACTGGGGTGTGCTGGAGACTGCTGGCAAGGGCCCTCTGTGGGCACAAGGAAAAGAAGGTCTTTCCACTGAGATAGACACAAGTACAGGCCACTTTGGGAGTGGGAGCTAACAAAACCTTGCCTTCACAATATGGTGGCTTCTCTGCCCGTGTCCCCTGATGCCTGGAAATGGCCTGATCCACGCTGTCAATGAGTTTAGCAGTCATCACTGCCTGGGGCAGGAAGGGTACAGTGTACAGAGTTTCTTCTTGCCCTGTGGGATGAGTAAATGTAAGGGAGGGAGGGAGGAGAGTCTGTGCTTGGAATGGAATAGCTTAATTCCTTTCCACCTAGAAGCTGTCCAGACTTATCTGGGGCAGCTGTAAGGTAGCAGATGAAGAGACATTTACAGCAGTGCTGCTCCCCACAGTCACTTCCTCCTTTAGACCTTGCCTGGGAAAGAAGATGTCTGCACACACACATGTCAGACATGTTCTCAGGGGCTGGGGCAAGGGGGCGAGGAGAAGGGATGAGGAAAGACAGAGCCCCAAATAAAAGGCATGACCTCTAAGAAAGGTCCCCTGAATGCTTTAAATTGGAGCTGGATTAACAACTCTACTGGGCATTTATCTGTTACCCAGCTCCCCAGTCCCCATTTTGCCCCTCACACACAGCACCAGCTCTGCAGCCTTCCCTCAAGGTAGCGTCCCCTCACATCATGGTTAACCCCACCACACGTCCTTGTTACCAGTAGTAGACTGTTATTATCAGTAATAGTCCTGCTTTCAACCCCTAGGACCTCAATTCCTCTTAAATGTCTTCTGTCTCATCATTTTGCTTCTTTGCACACTGCACCTCTGTGCACCTCTCACCATCTTGCAACATAGCCCCCATTGCTCTGAGCTCTTGGTTCACCACCCCTTACCTCCCTCCCGGCATGCCAGCATTGTCACCCTCTTGGCTCAACCCTAACAACCACAGGACCTTCTCCTATCACTCAGCTCCTGTGTTCTCCCATAGCTGTTCTCCCCCCATATCCTCTCCATCACATATCACTGACCTCTCAACATTCCCTGGTTCAATGACAGAAACCTGCAGATGCCACTAACCCCCCGTCTGTGTTGTAACCTTCTCCCCTTCACTGACCCTTTGCACAGCTCTCTGTTCAGCCACACCGTTTCAGAACCTCCCCCTTGTCCATGACTGATCCACTGGCAGGCCCCCAGATCTCCTGAGGCATTTCATCTAGAGCTTCACCTCCCTCCATAACTCCATGAAAAGAAGGAAGCAAGGCACCTGGGGAAAGAGCAGGACTGAGAGAGGAGGATCTAAGAAAAGGGGGTGGCAGGAGGAAGAAACAAATGTCAGAGCATGCTGAAAAGCTCAGCTTCCTCCTCAGCTGCCCCACAGTCCAGCGACAGAGGCAGGTGCCTTGTGATCAGGGTGCCTATCAAATACAGGATACACAAAAAGGCAGAACTGCAGCCCTGTGGCTGGGGACTTTGTAGGTACAGTGAGATGGTCTGAGAGTCCCCAGCAGCAGAATTCCAACCTTTGCCCAGGAAAGACCTCTCCCTCCTTCTGGGCTGTGCTGGTTGAGGCAGGTTGCTGTCACCACCTCCGTTTCCTGTGTTTGTAACTGAAAGAAGGCCAAGCTTTCCTAGGCCACACAAACCTGAGAAACAGCATCCCAACAGGAGAAGGATTTTCTTTCCAACACCTGTCTTGGCTGATTTATTTTCTTCCAATTTCTCTGCACTTCTTTCCCTCACCACAGGCTTCAGCTTGCCCACAACACCTTCCCCCACATGATAGCCTTATTGCTTCTTATCCCACCAATGTTCTCACACAGTCTGGACTGTGCTGCTGCCTTGCACTCCACCCTGCTGCAGCAGGCTGTGGGGGAGGCTCAGGGGAGAGGAAGCACCAACTTCCAGCTCAGAAACATCACCAGCAGCCTCCATCAGCCATGGGGGCAGGCACCTTTCTGGCTCCTTACAGCTCTCTGTGCAGGTGTTGCTGCAGCTTACTGCAGGTGGGAAAGACTGGGTAAGTCAGTAAAAGTTGCTACCAGTCCCTGGCCACAGCAGCTGAAAAGCAGGCAGGAGTGTCTGTACTCGAGTGCTGGAGCTGGCATGGCAGCTTTGTCATGGCACACCAAGCCAATGAACCTGTCCTGGCTGTGAGCCTACAGCACTCTGCATGCACTGCAGAATGGGCTCCCACCTCCATCTCAGAGTGGTTGTGTTTCACCCAAGTCATCTCTGTACTAGACCATAAAACAAGCCTTCATGCTCAAAGACACTAAACATTTCTGGGCGACACCCTCTCTTTCTTCCTGCCAGGTTTCTAACCTGTGGTTGTGCACTGTCTGGCCCTGTGAATGTGTTTCTGCTTCCAGAGGTCTCTGGATAGGTTAGAGGTGTGGAAGGATTGCCCCATCTCCATCTCACCCTAGCAAGGCTGCCTGCACTTCCATGAATTCCTGCCATTGTTTTCTTTCTTTTCCAGGGCTGTGGGAAAAACCTGTCTCCTTATCAGCTATACCACCAATGCCTTCCCAGGAGAATACATCCCCACTGTGTGAGTAATCTATAAACAGGTCCTGGAGTGGGTGGGAGGCATGAAAAGCAGGATGTGAAGGGGCTCAGTGACCCCTTGTTGGGCACTCCATGGGTCACAATCTCCATGCCAAGCAGTGGAAATCCGGTGAAGGTCTCTCTAACTTTGGATCTGTCACCTTTCACGAGAAGCAACCTTATAAAACCCTGGTATAAGTGGGATATTTGGGAGACTCCCCCCAACTCAAGGTCTGTCTGCTTGCTAAGTTGACAAGTAGCAGATAGGATCCTGCTGGCCAAAACAAACAGGCCCTAGGCTACAACAACTGGGCCAGACCCAAGGGAAGCAGGTGGATGGACATGGGACCCCACTTCCTTCCCTGTCCAAAGCACTTGCTGTCATTGAAGCAGTCATAGATTCTGCATGGAGCAGAATCACAGAGTTGGTTGAAAAAGGCCTCTGAGATCATTAGGTCCAACCACTAGCCAAGGCCTGCCAAGCCCTCTACTAAATCATGTCCCTTCTAATGTGCAGATGCCACGAACACATTCAAAAGACCTTTGTGTTGGTTCCTCCCTATCACTGGTTTCCCTTAATCTGGGAAAAAATAGTACCAAAAGGACCAGGAAGTAAAATTTTCTAGGATGAGGGCAGGAACTTCTCTGTTGCTTTATTATCCTTTTTTTTTTTCCTACCAAGACTTTACTCCTAAGCATGCAATCCTGACAGTTGTTCTAAAATATTTCAAGCTTGGATGTCAAAGAGTGATGGGACGCATTGTTCCCAGTTCCAGCAGGGCTGCTGAGGAGTGCAGCAAACTACAGAGACATGGATTCTTCTTCACTTCTAAGAATAAAACTAGGTTTTAGAACACAGAAGAAAGGCAGGGGCTTGGCTCTAGAGCAGGCACAGTTGTGAGAAGGATATTGGGGGGGAAAAATGGGAAAAGAAAATGATTTGTGAACTTGCATGCAAGGTATCAAAGGTGTAGCTGCAGCCAGGCACTTGTCCAGGACAGCTGAATGATGGGGAGGAGGTTGATAAGTGGGAATTCCATAAAGTGGAGGTTAACCGGAAACCAGCGTCACCCAGGTGAGCTGAGAAGAGGAATCACCAGCCTTTGCTCCTGGGTGCACATAGTAAATGAACCCCACCTACACTACTGGAAGGGCTCCCTCTTCTCTTCTTTGAGCCATGGCCTATGTCTCTGAATTTCAGATTTGATAACTATTCTGCCAACGTGATGGTTGACAGCAAGCCTGTAAATCTGGGACTGTGGGATACTGCTGGACAAGAGGATTATGACAGGCTGAGGCCGCTCTCTTACCCGCAGACGGTGGGTCACACTCCATGCCCCTCCTCCCTTCCTCCCTCAGCTACATCTCCATCCCTCACTGCAAAACTCAACATGTGCCATGGAACAGTGACAGGGTTCTTACTGCCTCTCTCTGGCCTTTTATGAGAATATCTCTGTTGATATACAACTGCCTTGAAACCAAAAGTTGAAAGATACCTTAAGGATATTTTGGAGCCTTTATCTAAACTCCCATAACTGGGCAAGAAAACGAGACATTCAAAGATGCTCTTGAGCTCAGCTGACACTGACTTTGTGTGAGGCAGATGCTTTACACAGCTCTGGAAAAAACCTTCTCTTTGTAAAGTTAAGGTGGTTCATGGAATTTAAGAGCTGAGGCAGGAGCTTGTCACATTTCTGTGAACCCCACTCTCCTGACTTCTGCCTTTTAAAAGAGATATGATTTGTGGGCATGTGTTTGATCTGCTGCCTCTAGCAGAACAAATGGGTGCCTCAGATACTGTGTTCACCAGTCTTTCACCACACTGACAGTGGTTTCAGGGTTTGAGGATCACCTTCCCTGGAGAAGGTTGTTTCAAGCAGGGTTTTTGCAAGCTCAGAAAGACCGTGCTGCATCAGACATTAGTCTGAATGTTGCCACTGCAGTCAAAAAGGTTAGGAGTTGATTAGAAATTATTTGTTTGAGCTAGGTTCAGCCACCTAAGAATCAGACACCTGGTATAAGATGGTTTTGCCTGCAGTCAGTGCAAGCAGGTCTATTTCTCAACAGCATGCTTGCATCCACCCTGGGACATATCTCAAGGATAGGTGGAGGGATGGTTCTTCAAGGCTTTTGTCTCTGATGGCTGTAGAAGTATGGAAGTGGATAGGCTGGATCTGGCACCACTGCTCCAGCTAGGTGAAGCTGGATGAAATAGATATAACCCTGATGAGCTGGTAGGGTTTTGGTGTTGTTTGGTTTGCTCTGGTTTTAAAGGATGTCTGAATTCTACCATGCCCAGGAGAATCACTTACCTGGAGAGCTAAAACTGCCTCCTCTGAGTCCTCTGTGTATAATTTTTAGGCTGAAACTAGGTCTGTCTCAACTGTAGGCGAAATTACTTTGTCCTGAAAGCCCTCTGGTGTTCCGTGAGAAATGAGCAGGACGCTGTCAGGCCGTTTCCCATGAGGATGAGTGTGCCAACCACAAAAACCCCGTCCTCAGAGTTGGCCATTTGGCTCTTCTGATAATGGTGGCTATGGTTACCATGACTCAGGGGAGCAGAGGTCCTTCTCTCCACTGGAGGCAAGAAGCAGCAGTCAGGACTTTTATATTATAGAGATCTTTCCCAAGCACAACCCTCTGCTGCAGAGGGAGGGTGCTGCTCACACAGACCTTCCCTCCCCTCCCCCCTCCTTCCTGCTTCATCATGCCATCCCATGCTCCTATCCTAACTCTGCACCATGGTTGTATGCCTGCAGGATGTCTTCCTGATCTGCTTCTCCCTTGTCAGCCCAGCATCCTACGAAAATGTCCGTGCTAAGGTGAGACTCTCTCCTGGGCCACCAGGGGCTGAGGGAGATGATGGTGGTGGTGGCCTTGCAAGAACAGTGATTATGAGTGGGGTCTACCAGCAGGACATCTAGGTTTAAGAAGTCATACCTCTTTTCTGTTAGTCAGAAACCTCCTTCAGATGCATTTTCTGATTCATTTAAAGAAGGCAGACAACTCTACTAATGGGCTAGTTTTCATCTTGCTGGCTATTGTGCTGTCAGATCACAGACTTATATTCTGGTGGCATCTTTCAGCCAGGACTGTCAAAGCACAGACACACAGGACTGGTCCATAGGGTGTAGAAGCAGGTACCCACTGCTATTAGATGGGAAGTGAGGAAAAAAGGGAGAGATTGGTGAACAGAGAACAAAAGTATATCCTTCCTACCGCTTTAATGTTCTTCCCTGCGTGGGAGGGTCGAGGGCTGAGAACAGCTGGTGCTTTTGCGTAACAAAATTTGAGCTCCCTGTCAGAGATTTTGCCTGAGGACCCAGCAACAGGAGTTGGCCTGGGCCAGGCTATAGTGCCAACAATGGATGTGAGAAAGGACAGGCTGTTAGCTGACATTATTTTCAGGAGTGCCTCTTTGTTTCCCATGTGCATGCCCATACATGTGACCTCTTCTCACACCTTTGGCATTTTGTTGCCTTGCTAGTGGTTCCCTGAGGTGCGGCACCACTGCCCAAGCACCCCCATCATCCTCGTGGGCACAAAGCTGGATCTCCGGGATGACAAGGACACCATTGAGAAGCTGAAGGAGAAGAAGCTATCCCCCATAACGTATCCTCAGGGTCTTGCTCTGGCCAAGGAAATAGGTATGTGTTTGGGAATAATTTTGGACCTACTGAAAGGAGAGAGGCAGAAGAAAAGGGCTTCACCGCAATTTAACAAGGCTTTTGTGGTGGTATCACACAGTGGTGTCTCCGAGGGACACAAGGAGACACATCCAGGGTCATGGGACAAAATGCACTTCAGGAGACTCAGGAAGGAGATCTGCTTCTTGAGGAAGGCTCAACTCCTCAGCTCTCTGTTTTCTGCCTTTCTCTGGCCATCATCCTCCACATAAACACATAACCACACACTTTCACATTCTCCTCCCCTTTTACTCTGCTTACTTCTATCTGGGACAGTATTTTTTCTGTGCAAGCCATAGCTGCACAGTGGGTAGAGGCCACTCCTCCATATCCGGAGAGGCAGAAGAGAGGTTTTTAACCACTCTCAGGAAGAACTGCAACTGTAGTTTCCTGTCTCTGCTTCTGTCTGCTGGGGCGTATACGTACAATCCCAGGTATGGGTGTCTCACCCCACCATCCAGCTCTTCTCATCTGTGGCACACAGAAATGGGAGAGAGGGTGAGAAACACAGCTTGAGGGAGTTTCCAAGAAGGAGCTCAGCAGGGGGAATGTCTGGCCAGGATGACATGGTCAGACTCACAAAATGGCTCTGCTCTGGCTACATGGGTAGCCAGTAGGCAAACCTAGGTCTAGTGCAGCTGGCAAGCTTTGCCCTGAAGTCAAGACTGTCTAAGTGAGTGAAATGTGTCCTGACAATGTATAATGTCTTTGATCACCTGAGATGTGTTTATTCAGCTTGGGCAGGAGCCAGGTGCTGTGCTTTCTAGCATAAGGAGCAGAAACCTGGGTATCCCCACTGCCTACCCCAGCTGCCTTCCCCCCCAGTGCAACACCTGCTTTCCTCCCGACAGACTCCGTGAAATACCTCGAGTGCTCGGCTTTGACGCAGCGAGGCCTCAAGACGGTGTTTGATGAGGCCATCCGAGCCGTCCTGTGCCCGCAGCCCACCCGGACAAAGAAAAGGGCATGCAGCCTCCTCTGAGCAAGTAAGTCTGACAGGCATCCCTGGGAGGGACACCAGTGGTGCTTTCCTGCTCCTGAACCCAGTCAGGGCCACTCTGTTCCTGGTGAGGCTGTTGGAATGGGTCACCTTCAAGGAGAGAGAGGGAGAAGCTGATCCTGCTTGGGGAAAGGACAGGATGTAGTATGATGCACCCAGGATCAACTTCCCCCTCCTTTCTGCTTGACTGTGGGCAAGTTTGTTCCCATCTCTTGATGTGGGGCAGCCTAGGATTTTCCACATGTGCCCTTACAGAGAAGAACTGTCTGTCAGCTTCTGCTGCAGAGGGAACTACATCCAGGCTGCCCTGGGGATGACCTGCCCTGAGAACTATGAGGCCATAGCCTTTGCCTGTAGAAAAAAAAAAAGGAAAAGAAAAAGTTGTTCATTATTCATGGCAGTTGCCAGTGGCCCTTCCTCTTACCAAGCCCTGCTCACCTAAAGGGGTTTTTTTATGTTGTTCATTGGCAAGTGGCAGCTTCTCCTACAGGAGTCCTTTACTCCTCATGTTGTCTCTACCTGCCTCCACTTCAGTACAGGGCAGCAGAGGGAGGAGAGAGGCCTCAGGACAAGAGTCAAAGCTGGTCAGAGCCTGATGAGAGAGAAGAGTGAGAGCCTGCTAGTTTGGACCCTGTCCATTCATACTCCCACCATCACCAGAGCAGAGGGAAGGAGAGCAGGAAAATAGTTGAGCTGGTATTATGAGGTCTGTCATGTTTTTGGCTATAGATCCCGGTCTGATCCTGATACCAGGAGCTGCCCAGCACACAGGAGAGTGATGGCTCCAGTAGCCCAGAGCTCAGCACCTTGGGGTTTTTCCTTCTTTTTCCTTCTGCCGGCTTGAAAGACTGCTGTGGGTCTGTAGCACTGGTTTGATGTTCACACAACGTCCCCGCTCTTGCCTCACCTGCCCAGCTGCCCCTTCCCTTCCTTCCAGGCCCTTGAGGTTACAATGTAGTGAATAAGACAGTAATAAACAGACTGTACATTTGTGTCATGTCCGTGATGTGTTGCACCTCGGGGGACGCAGCCCTGGAGCCGTGAGCAATGGGGCTGTGGGGCTGGAGGCACTGCCCAGCTGTGCCCCTCCTCTGGCAGCCCCACGGGGAGCCTGGTGGCCCTTGAGGATGATTGCGAAGGTGCTGAGTTCTCACCTGAGCCACCCTCATTCCTTTTGCCTTTCCTCTTCTGAGTATCCATGCTTTGAAAGGAAAAGTTGTCTCCCCTCTGTGCCACACAGAGGATGGGATGCAGGCTTTGGGAGGGGACACCTGGATGCAGACTCCTCTCCCTGGGGACTGCCCCCGCAGGTTGCCGGGGACATCTTTTCACCAAAACATTGCTGCATTAATCCTTCTAAGCTCTGGCACTCTCTCACACTGCCAGACACAGGCAGAGTGAGAATAGGAAGGGGGAGGGCAGGGAAAAAAATTAAAAGGGAGGAATGAGTCACCAGCCCAGACAAATTGCCTCCAAGACACTAAAATTAAGCTGAAGAGAGTGGTCCCAGTGGTACCATGGATCTGGCAGCTGTGAGCACCTGCTTTCCTGATGCATTGCAGGGACTTCAGAGGAAGTGTTAAAGGGTGGCTGCTACTGCCACTACTTGCAGGAGAGGGGAGGGCTCAGGGTGTGATGATTGGCACTGCAAAATCCTGCAGTCCTAGGAGGGCACAGAGAAACTATGGAGTTGAGCCAGATTACTGCCCCTGGATGCAGCAACACTTCTGAGCTTCAAAGGCTGCTTCCTGCACTGAGGAGGAGCATTGGTGATGCCAGGTGCAACCAGACACAGGGAAGCTCCTGAGGTACCCTGCTGCCAGGGAGATTTCTGCAGTTCCAAGTCACAGTCAGATCTGAATGAGGCAGTTAATTCAGTGATGTGACACATTTCCTACTGATAAAGTTCAGAGCAACCCTTGGCAGGCACCCTGTGGCAGGGAGTTCCACAAATACCTGCACTGCACATGGGCTGCTGGATGAATTTCCCAGGCCTCACCCAAAGGTAATACAAATTATGTCAGTGTGAGTCCAGAAGAGTAAAAATGAAGCCTCTGGTATGGGCATATACCTGTGAAAGGGCGAGGGACACAAAGTACTTGAAAATGGTATCTAACCTCCTTTAAGCATCCTAAGCATGACTCAAGGCAATATATTCCCAGTGGTTTATTACTTCTCTCCAGTTTTCAAGCCTTGGCTTTTACCTTTTCAGTCTGCCCCACCCCCTGTAACAGACAGCAATGCATATGATGTGTGTGAAACAAAATTCATGTATCTGCCTACCTGGGGAGATGCACAGGCTGAGCTCTCCTCCCAACACAATTTAAGCAGTTTGCACAGCCCCCCACTGGAGCTGAGGCAGAGAATGGGACACCTTAGAGCATTCAGGAAGTGAGCTGGAGACCTGGAATTTGTGATACTATGACTGTGTTTATGCAAGGTTAGCAGGCCTGTGTAGAACTCTGCTGTTTCATGGCTGTTTCTTCTAACAAAGGAGCTTGGGGGCTTCTGCATGGTGCTACAGACACCTGCCCTGCCATGGTAAAGAAAACCTCTGGGTGCTACCCATGCCATTCCTTTCCCAGTGAGGATTCCTCTCTCTTCTGTGTCTCCAGACAGCATTGTGGCCAAGTTCTGGTCTAAAGAGGCCTGGCAGCTTTCAAGTCCTGTACTGCCTTCATCAGCTCACCTTTGAGCAGAACTGGCTGTATATTAAGTTCCCCAAGTAGATTTGGATGCCAGACCCTGGCTTTGTTGTGCTCAAAGAGACACTGCTTTCTTTTGTTAAAGCTGGAATTTACCCTAGGGGCTCAAATGTTCACAATAGCAGTGCCAAATGTCAAGAACTGGGTGATGCACAGTACAAGGAGTCACTGATGTTGGCTGCAGGGCAGGAACGGGCGTGAGAATGACAGGGAAGCCCTTTGTGCAGGGAATGGGATGGAAAATCCTTCATGGGACCACTGCTCTCACAAAGATTAATTTCTTTCCTAGATCCATTTCTTCTGGGTCTATGCCTTCCAGCAGAGAATAAATTTGGTAGGAAGGTTTGGGGCTGTTAAACTGGAACATTTTCCCAATGAAGGTGCAAAAGACAAGAGATCATGTATGGAGCCAGGGAACGGGAAAGAGATGAAAGAGACAGTCCCCTATCTGCCCATCTGCCCTCATCTCCATCCATCTGGAGGTGCTCACAGGGCAGAACAGAAGGGAGAAGGGTTTGTGTGCTCAACATCCATCCGATTTTTGAGCCCCCTGCCAGACAGAAGGATTTGCTGTGTGCCTGCAGCTGCGAGCAGCACCAGTCCTGCCTGCAAGACCTTTGGAACAGGAGCCCGTCTCCTGGGTGCCCCTAGGAGAGCCGACCCGAGTCGCCCCCTCCTGCGTGCCACTCTCCCACCACATCGCTGCTCTCTGAATCCCTCTTTTCTTCCTCTCCCTTTTCTCCTCACTGTCCTCAGCTTCTTTTACCGCACTCCTCATTCCTTCATCCTCCCCTCTTCTGCGCTCCCCTCATCCCTCTGCCCATCTCCTTGCGCCTCCCTCTCCCGCTTTTATTCTCCATCCCGGTATCTCCCCCCGCTCATCTTTGTTCTCCTGCCCTGCCGTCCATCCCCTGCTTCTCCTCCTTCTCCTGCCGGTGTTTCCGTGCGTGGCACCCATTGGCTCCCGGCGCCCGGTACCGGCGCTGCGCTCCCTCTGCCCGAGCCCGCGGATGGCGGGGGCTGCGCGGGGCAGAGACGCGGGGCCGTGGGGCTGAGGGGCCGCGCATCCCGCATCCCCATCCCGCATCCCCCTCCCGCGCCAGGCACGGCGGGGGCGATGGGCAAGCCCGGCCAGAAGGACTCGAGCCTCCGGCAGCGCCCGGCGGGGCTCGCTCCCCACGGGAGCGCTTTGCTCTGTCGCGTTTGAGAAAGGGGAAGGGGAAAAGCATGACACGGATTCTCCCGGGGAAGCGGAGGAAAATGTACATCCCGACGACATGTAAGTACCCGGCGGCTCTGGCCGCTCTTCCCGGATGTCTCCCGCGGGCATGAGTCCACGCAGAAGTTAAGTCTGCAGTTCCAGAGAAGAAAACCAGCCGACCACCCCTCGCTCTCGACCCTCCAACTCTGCCAGTCCAGCCTGGTCCTTACGAGAGAGCTCAGCCCCGAGGTGAGACGGGAGAGTCCTGAGCTGGAGCAGGGCCGTGGGAAACCGGGGGGACAGGAGGGGAGGGGGTCACGAGAGGTGGTGCAGGTTATTTGGCTGTGTTGTCCCTCCCAGCTGCTATTCATGGTTTGTTACCAGGACTAGCCTCAGCTTTCAGCATCCACCTCCTCCTCTCATTCAATACAGAAATATATATATATATATATATATATATATATATATATATATATATATATATATATATATATATATATATATATATATATATATATATATACTTATCTTTTTCAACCTAAGGAAAGAAGTAGTGCCAATTTCCCATCTCCTCCTACCTCTCTGCCTCTTCCTGCTCTCCAGCTGCATGAACCAGGCATATTCTGGTAGCACCTGTTAGAGGATCCTAAGCCTCTTGCAACAGGTGCTGTGCACATCAGGAACAGATCCAACTGGATTCCAGCACACTGTCAGTCTGAGGCCAGTGTTCCTCACCAACTCCTACCTATGCATGTGCTGCCAAAGCCACCAGCAGAGTGGACCCAAACTAGATGGAGCACTGGTGCCCAGTGTTTTTTCTGCCAAACTAGCCAAAATGTGTGACATGGCATTTGAGCTGGCCCGTGGTACTTGACAAAATTAGAATGGCAGCAACAGACCGCACCTGCTTAAAGATCAAGCTTCTCCCCTGCAGCTGCCTGAGCAGGAAAATGAATTTATAGGAAATCCATGCTTTTTGTTGCACATCTTAGCATTTTTGATAGGGCTTCCGAAGCTACCCTGAAACTGGATTTACTGTGTTGTTAAGCAACACTCTGAACAGCTGGCTTTGAGGTCTTGATCCCAGACACTTCTCCAATGCTTTACAGCTCCCCAGGAGTATCTCCATCCATATTTGGTATTTGTAAGGCTCCAAATGTTTGGCCTTTTTCTTCTTTAAACTCCTTTGCATGCAGGAGGAATGTGCAAAGAGATTCCTGTCTATGTGATCATCTTTCAGAAGATCATCCTTTTATGAACATACTGTTCTGACTTCTGCCACCTTTTCTGGAGATCTTTGTCCCTAGAGCAGCCATTGCCCTCCTATTTTTTCCAACAAGTGATTTGTGTCACTAGAACAGAATTGGAAAAAATCTCAGAGGAAACAGCCTTTAACTTATAGTTTCAAATCACTTCCTATTCGGCTCATTCATTACAGCCACTCATGATGTGTGGGATTGCAGGACAGTGTGTCACAGCCCAAGGCACCTGGAAATTTAAAAAAATCTAAACAATCCCAGTCATTCAAAGCTCAAATGCTCTAAAGCAGGAAACATTTATACAATAGGCTGTAGAAATGGCCTTAAGATATAGTTGCTCAACTGTGTTTTTATGGGGCCTCTCAGATGAGGTTCCTTCAGTGTAAAATTTAATACATCTGTGGGGTCTATTGGGTTTGCCTGTCTGGTGTTCAAGGAATCCTAAAGCTCAGGTCTCCCCATTCCAGAACTTAGAATGGCATCTACAAAACAAACAAACAAAAAAGCAAGTTACAAAAACCCAACCAAACAAAAAAACCCCAGATACTGTAATATTAGACATTTGTGAAGAAAGTTGTGGTGCTACAGAAAATCATATCTGAGAGAAAAGTCTCTGGAGTGTCTCTGGCCTCTTGAATGTCGTTAAGGTTGTGAGTCCTTTCCTTTGACATCCTCAGTTTAAATTTCAATAGAAAAAGAAGCTTCAGAGCCCTAAGAGATTTGTTGAGATGTGAAAAGGTGAGCCTTAATGTCCCCATTCACTTCCACCAAGTCATCTTCCCTTCCAAGGACCTAATTCAGGGGGATAACCCTGTCAGTCCACACCTCCAGAAATTTTTCCAGAGCTGGAGAAATCCTGAAAGAAACACAAATCTCCCCTGCATTAGGTTTCCAGGGTGTCTCTGGTCCACAGTACGTGCTGGGCTCTGTATTTCACATATGGAGCCCTGACAAAAGGCACGTCCGTCCCTTAACTGTCCCTTCTCTCCCTGCAGCTCCTCTCCAGTGTCAGCAGCGAGCTGGTGCTGGATGGAGAGCTTGTTTGCTCAAGGCTGTCTCTGAGTGAGCTGAGTGCTGTTTCCATGCCAAACCCTCGCGTGACACACAACTGGGCTCCTCAGCTTAGGGAGGCTGGGACACTGCTTTGGGGTTGCAAACAGGTGGGGTAGGCAAAGCCTCTGCCATTAGCAGTGTGTTGCAGCATGCAGAAGGGGAGGGAGAGAATGGCAGGGAGAACAGGAGAAAAAGAGACAAGAGGGATCTGGACTGATCCCTCTTGGTGTACCCAAAATTATCTTTCCTTTACTCTCAAACTGGCATAACACAAACCAGCTGCCCTTCAGCTCAGGTGCTGAGCTAAGCCTCTCTGCTTGGATTAAAAGTGCTTTTCCTTCTCCTATGGGGCTAACAATAACCTGGCCAGTCCAAAAAGAGCTTCAGCAAGCAGGAGAATAAATACTCAGAGAATAGGAAAGTCAGAGTTGGAAAGGCACTTTGTCAATGGATGCTTTTCCCTCTTTTGCTTGTAAAGCACCTGCCACTCATAAATGAGAACCAGGCCCCTGGTGACCATGTCCTCAGTATTGGAACCATTAGCAGAAAATGAAAACTTTCCCTGTCCTTATGCTATCTGTTGTTCTTTCCCCAGAGGATCTTTTGCTAGAGGAGGGGCCCACATTGAGCCCTGTTTGTCCCTCCATGTGCACTGTGCCTTGCAGGCCTAGATGGGTTTGATATTGTCCTAGATTTTCTAGCATCTGCTAGCATCCTCAACTCCCCTTGATTTCCCATGCCTATACCTAACACAGTTAACATGATGATTTTACCTGTGGCTTGTTCAGCTGTCATATCCCCAGTATCAATGGTTTTTTTCTCTTCCCTTCAGCTCCAGATTGCTAACTGATCCTGCAAGGACACTGCCCCCTGCCCTCTTCCCTGCCTCTGCTATGGACACTTCTGCTTTTAGCCTCCCCACGCCGGCAGTGTTGGAGGAGGGGAATGCCTCCAATAGCTGGGCAGGCTTCACTACCCCCAACAGCTCCTCCACTGTCAGCCCTGGTGTAGTTGTCAGCGGTGTCCTCATCCCTGTGGTCTACCTCATTGTCTGTGTGGTGGGGCTGGCTGGGAATTCCCTGGTCATTTATGTAGTCCTACGGCACTCCGTGAGCGAGTCGGTGACCAACGTGTACATCTTGAACCTGGCCCTAGCTGATGAGCTCTTCATGCTGGGCCTGCCCTTCCTGGCTGCACAAAATGCCCTGTCCTACTGGCCATTTGGTTCTTTCATGTGCCGCCTGGTGATGGCCGTGGATGCCATCAACCAGTTCACCAGCATCTTCTGCCTGACGGTGATGAGTGTTGACCGCTACCTGGCTGTGGTCCACCCCGGCAAGTCCTCCAAATGGAGGACAGCACGGGTGGCCAAGGCCGTGAGTGTAACCGTGTGGGTGCTGTCTTCCATAGTGGTGCTGCCTGTGGTTGTCTTCTCAGATGTCCCTTTAGGGATGAGTACATGCCACATCCAGTGGCCAGAGCCTGCCTCAGTGTGGAGAGCTGGCTTTATCGTCTACACTGCCACCCTGGGCTTCTTTGGACCACTGCTGGTGATTTGTCTCTGCTATCTCCTGATTGTAGTGAAGGTTCGCTCCTCTGGCAGGCGGGTGAGGGCTCTGTCCTCCAAGCACAAGCTTTCAGAGCGCAGAGTGACCCGCATGGTGGTGACTGTGGTGGCTGTCTTCGTCCTTTGCTGGCTTCCCTTCTACGTCCTCAACATAATCAATGTTGTGTGCCCACTGCCAGAGGAGCCATCCCTCTTTGGAGTCTACTTCCTTGTGGTGGTGCTGCCGTATGCCAACAGCTGCGCCAATCCCATCATCTATGGCTTCCTCTCCTACCGCTTCAAGCAGGGCTTCCGCAGGGCCATCTTCAGGCCATCCCGCCGAGTCCAGAGCCAGGAGGTGCCAGCATGCCCCCCAGAGAAGATTGATGATGAAAGGGAAGAGGGTGAGATCAGCAAGATCACCAGGAACGGAAACGACAGGCAGGAGCGCCCTCTAAGCAGTGGAGAAGGAAAAAGCAATGAGCAAAAACCACTCCCCGAGGAGCCTGCGGGATGCGAAAAGAGCAGCAAGTTGCATGTCAGTTATTTATGATGAAAGGGGTGGTGCAGGGGAAAGAGACATCGGGATATGGGATCCCCTTCACCTGCTCTGCTTTCAAAGGCAATGGGAGATGATGCAAAGGAATAATAAAGTCCAAGAGTAGGCTTAAAGATGAATAGGGCTCCATGATCTTGTGGAAAAAGCAAGGCATTGTTCTTGGCTTCGGAAGAGACACCTGAGGTTTGTGTGGTGCCAGTGTTACCAGAAATTGGTAAAAAATAAAACCTCCCTAACACTAATGTAGCGTTAAGAAGCAGGCATTCTTTATTTGGCTGGATGCACGAGGGGATATCTCCCTCAAAGTATCATGCATGCTGAGTACAAAAAGAAGCTCCCATTTATGTACTATATTTTACATATATGGTCATTGATTTTCCCAGTATAAACATACATATGATATTAATTTCTCCAAAACCATTAATGTATTTTCCCTCTCCTTTATACATGTGTTCTTCTGTCCTGGGAGTCTCCTGGTGGTTCCCTGTGGTTGGTGACCCCAAAGTCATACCTGACTGCCCGGTGAACTGGTAAAAGTTGGCACAACTGGGCTGGTTGCTTTCAAGTTCTTCTTCCTACAGAATATCATTGTGCAGTTCCATAGGCCTTTTGAAGAATAAGCATCATATTCGCCACCAGGAGCAAACAATTTTTTATCTGTCAACAGGTAAAGAGCAGACTGCATTTAGGGAGAGCTGAAGAGCTGATGGGCACTGAGAGTACAGAGAAACAAGGTCAGCCCTAGAGCGATGATCTGCCCTTAGATGATCCTGCTTTGGAGGGCATAGGCTGCCATCTCATGGTGGCACCTTGAGGAAGTCCCCAGATAGCATATACCACATGTAGGCAACCCAGTGCCTTGACTTATAAACATAAGAAGTGGTCTACCTTAAAAGATGAACAGGAAAGAGGAATGTCTGCAGCAAAGACATACCAGCCAGTTGCATGCATGGCTGGCCCTCTCTAGTTCTTCGAAAAGTATTGGGAACAGATTTCCTGCCTGTGGTGATCTGGCTGGAGACCACTGACTGCTCAAAACATCCTCTTTCTTTTCAGAGCTTGGACTCTGGGCAGGATGATGAGACTTACCTGGGAGAAAAAGTTTGAACATTTCTTTCCTACACCTCGCATTCCTCAGGGTTCTCCTGGTGCCTCTGAACCCTGATGGGAGGTGAAACAAGAGTAGAGAAGAAGACAATGAGACATGAGTTGGAGGCAGCATTTTTTTTCTTCTCCTTAAGCTTTACTATAAATAAAGGAAAAGCCTTTGGACTTAGAAGGCCAGGTGGGCAAAACCATTCTACGTGTTTAGGGAAGGGAGTGCTATAGATTTGGCTCTCCTGAGAATACACAATATCTTTGAGCTGATTCAATCTCTGCATGGAGTCATGTTTGGCTGATACAGGAGGTGAAGGCAGCTCTCAGTACAGGATGGGGGCAGGAAGCAGACAGAGGCCAGGGGATCTCCAGTGTGTGAGAGCTGTGGTTGTAAAGAGTCAGGGCAATACTAGGAACCAATTTATCCTGTAGGAAGCGGTAGAGTATTTGGCCCAGAATGGTGAACAAATTATGTGTCTGCATGTGCACAAAGGTAGTTGTAGGCAAAACTTTATTCCCTGGACTGTACATGTAGGGGGATGGCTGAAGAGGATCAGAGACCAAGGAGTCAGGGCTGGTGGTAGGCTGGTGCCAGTCCTGGGCACTGATGCTCATCTGCTGGGGGTGTGCACATGTGTGCAGGGGTACCTAAGGGGGTATGCATGTGTGTAAGTGTACACAAACACAGGTGAGGGAGTGTGTTTATGGAATTGCAGAATGTTTAAGTACAGATGTGAGTGCTTGGATAAAAGTTGGAGAGCAAATGTGCTGCTGTGCAGTTGGATGAGTGCTTGTTCCTGCACACTGCTTGGTGGAGGGAAGTTGTGGATGGGCTCATCTGAGTGTGCAGGCTAGAGGAGCAA